>NC_054372.1:185974653-188597153 GCF_017654675.1 Xenopus laevis
AGGCAGGTATAGATATATATATATACTAGTTATATTCAGACTCTCTTTCTCAACTGGGGCCATATCCCTTCCAGTAGAAATGTTCAGGGAGTAAATTCTAGTCTAAACTATTTTTCTCACTGTTTTCCCATCACTCCAGTATTGCCTAGGGAGAGCTACCTCTAACTCCAGTGCAATACCAGGCTGTTTTTTGAAGGCTAGTTCTTCTTAACTTACACTCCTAGAATGTCAATGACAGTGCTACTCCTGTTTCTCTCTAAGCAACTCACTCACTGGGTCCTCCTTCCTCAACTTTTTTAAATGGATTGTCCCTTTAAGGTTATTCTTTTTAAAACTCCTTTTTAAATCAACCAGAGTTTTATCCCAGTCATTAGTTTAATTTAAAGGAGAACTAAAGCTTCACTAAAGATAGAAATGTTGTACATTATATTTTGTGCTTCTATACCAGCCCAAGGCAACCACAGCCCTTTAGCAGTAAAGATCTGTGTCTCCAAAGATGCCCCAGTAGCTCCCCATCTTCTTTTCTGCTGATTCACTGCACATGCTCTGTGCTGCTGTCACTTACTGAGCTTAGGGACCCACTCACAATATACAGTACACATAGAATAGAAATGTCACAATATAAGGCTGATTAGTAATTAATACAGATAATTACTACATGGCAGCACAGAAACCAGTGCAATTAGCATCAGAATTTAATAATCAGCCTTGTAGCATCAGCTTATATTACAGGTGAAGCTCATTTTCTGCTGGATAATTAGTGACAAGCCCTAAGCTTAGCTTCTCAACAGCTGCTCAGAGCCCACTGAGCATGTGAGTGTCACAGACACTTTCCAAGATGGTGACCCCCTGTGATAAGTTTGAAGTCCTGGATCATTGCTGCTATTGACAAGCTGAAACTTTAGCCTCGTGCAATAAGTTCAGTATATAAAATATGACATTTTTAGCCATATTCTTTTTTAGGGGTTAGTTCTCCTTTAAGTGTTAAACAAAAACCCCAGGGCATAGTTGTATGCTTTACATATTAGGGACAGGAAACAAACTGAATTCCAGGCTACAGGATTTTCATGAATTCCCTTTACATGTATTAGCAGAAAATACAATAAAATGTTCTCTATGAATCGAGACAAATATTACAAATCACACTACAGTGTGACCTGTAGTGTTTCATTTCCATAATGTCTGTAACGTGGTCGTACTTAATGATCCCTGACAACACAATTACACCCACCATTACATCTGGATGCATCACAATAAGTGACTGCATCTGGGTTTGTGGACAGATTATGATGGATGACCGTCCTATCACAATGCTTCTGTCTGGACCAAAATGGGCAAATATTTCCGGCTTCTCTGTATGTTGATGTGACATTACAAACACTGAATATTTCGCTGCAACATAAAATACTTTCCCCGTTCCCCAAAAAAATTCCACTGATGTTGTGGGGGGGCTTTTTGACCTTTGACACCATCTATACAAGGAAAACGTGTTGGTAAATGAAGCAGAAATAGCCCCTTTGAAGTTTTATGTCAATGTTCCAAGAGGATTGTGCCAAGGAACTAATGCATTGGACAGATGCTAAAGGCAAAGTATGGAATTTCTCAAGTCTGACGTTGAGGCTCCTACAACTTTATCATCTTTCTAAACGAGAAACAGAAAGGATGCCGTCGTAAGTTTAATTACTGATAAAGGTGTTTGGACAATAATATTTGACAGTGTGATCTCCATAAAGTCTCTGGATGAAAAGGGAACATCTTGTGATCTTTGTAAACCACAATTGCCCTTTTGCCAATCCCTACTGATTGTATTTCACTCCAGATGAATAATGTACTGTACTTCCCAATATTACAGTTCCAGATGCTTGTAAAGTACATCCAGTAGGTGCTTAACACATATATATGTACTTAATTCTTTGGAGTTTTGTTTATCGTTGGCTGAACTTTCAAAGTAGCAACTTCCTTTTAATATATAACATGCCTTATGGAAACAGTAGTATTTCAGCAGTGACATAAAGTTTATTGGATTAACAGAAAATATGTAATATGCATCTTCTCGTTATTCTCTAGCTCTTTTTTATTAATTATTGTAGGACATCTCCTTTTTATAAATGAATGTAGAATGTAGAGCATTGTGTAAGTTGTTGGCGCCCTATAAAAAGTGATGATGATGATGATATTTGCACTTGTAATGAAAAGCTTGGGGGCAGGAATTTTTATCTGTGTTGTATTTTGTCCCTTTATTGTTCTTGTTGTTATTTCACATGCCCACACTGAAGTTTGTATAAACGCAGAGCTCCAAGTTAGGTGTGTGATGAAGAAAATCGTGTAAATGCCTCATTATGCGGCGCAGAAGCTCTAGTCTCAGCAGATGGCTTTTGCCATTGGGCATGAGAGAAATAAGAGAGAATTGTGAATTACATATGCCGCGCTCGAATCATTCATATCTGTAGGGCTTTGTCTTTCATCAAATTTCATTCATATCAAGAGATCACACAACCTGTAACAGCCCCTTTAACTGCTTTTTGTAATGGAGCAGAGTCTGTACAATGTATGGAAAGACTTGTTCTTTCTAACAAACAGATCAAGCTGATCAGGTTACCATTGTGATCATTGTAATATTAGAGGGAAGCCTTACAGACTGGTCTGCACTGAATGATACTGGTTTCCATTATCTAACAGGGCCACTGACGGTCATTTGTGCATTTCCTCATCAAAATAAAGTGTCCAGCATCCAAATGGCTAAATGGCTTATCCAGGGAACTGCTTGTGTGTGTTTGAATGAAGTTGTGCAGTATGCTGGGAGACTTTTTTCAGACCCAAATTGACCCCTTTTGTATTCCCCAATGACTCTTTGGATCCAACTGAAGTCAGTTATTATTAAGGGCATGTAAAGCATAAATTGTGAGCAGTCACCAGGGGCTACTATGGACAGGGGATAGGTGCCTAGCCTTTGCTCTTGGGTCTTTAACTCTGACCACTCTAACTCATGACAAAAGCTACATTTGGCCTTTCCTTTCTCTTGCATCCATCAGGCATTCCTATGACAGATAACCTTGCTCTAGTTACATTGCTGTACAGGAATGATCAACTCAAGGGTAAAGACGGCTTTTAGAAATAATGGAGCATGCAAGAAATGAAGCAAATTAAACTGCCCCAAGAGTCAGTGGTACGTCTGTTACCAGTCCTGATTTAACCAAACGATGCTAGTATTCATGGATGTAGTACCATCACTAGTACAGAGGGCCTAAAATTGCAGGTGGTCCTACTCTTTGCCATACTATAAAGGTCTTGTGCAGTCTAAATGGAACTGGTCTTCCAATAAATATAAACATGTTGGTGCAGGTTACCTGGAAGTCTATTTAATGAAGTTGGCAGAATTATTTTGTGCACATGCAATGTATCATAAACAACTCAAAATGGTAGATCTTGTATTTACAAATAGGACCACGCATACATGGCTCTTGTAAAGGTCACTGTTAGGTTGTGTACCACTATCTGCTTGCTACTGCACACTCAGGTAAACACTAATTCAATTGGAATTGCTCAGTTCTGCCTTCATACTTACAGTTCTGGTTTGTGGGTGGGTCAAGCACACTAAGTACTTATTCCTTAATACCCTTCTAACACCTCAAACTATATATAGAAGAGATGCAGACTTGGTTGTGCCATTATATTTTCCATGGCTCTTCAGATAAGGTGGCACATTACTTCAGGCTGGCCTCAGAGGGAAACTTGGATCTAGAGATAGAATTGGAAGGAATGGCTATTTGCTCTTCGGGGTACATCTGAAAGCCCAGCTTGAAGGTGTGTGTGTAATTGCTATCCTTGGTATTTTTGAAACAATGGTTTAATGACTGATACACCAAAATTTTGCTAATCTGTATCCACTTCATGGGCTTCAAGGGGTCCTGACCAAGGTTGGATCTTCAAGGGGTGTCAAGACCGCCGGGAGCGCGAGGAGTCGCGTCCGCTCCCGGCGGCGAAGAATCCAAGATGGCGGCGCCCAGGCAACCCACGTGGGTTCCGACGCCGGCGTTGTGACGCCAGCACGGCGCGACGGTCGCTGACGCTGGCGCAAGGGCGCCAAATTCAAAGATAAAAGGACGCCTGAGGGCGCCAAGATGGCGCCCGAAAATAGGATCCTGTTCCCTAAGTGATTCCTGGGTTCCCTTGCTGTTTTCCCTGCTATTTCTGCCTGATTCCTTGGAGTGACCCCTTGCCTGGACCTGGACTTCGCTGTTATTCTGCCTGCCTTTTACCCCCTACCTTGCCCTGGACTTTGTTTGTATTCCGCCTGCCTTCTGACCTGTGCTTGGACTTTGTTTATTCTCTTGCCTAACCCCTGGATACCACGACCCTGATCCCTCCTGAGGGGCTTCTTCCTAGATCCGGACTACTCCCCAGAGGGGGCTCCCGGCTCCCTGACAAGGGGTCACTGGCCAAAAGTTGGACCTTCAACTGTGTCTTAAACTGAAATAGACTGACAGCAACAATTCTGTGTGGAGTAACCTTCTGCCTAAATTCTGCCAACCATTTTGTTATTGTCCATATTCATATCAAGATCAGTGATGAAAGCCTTGAAAGTAAAGGAGGAAGCTTTGATGTGTGTGTGGTATTGGTAGCTTTAGACAATATAATCTGCAGGGGGAAGGGCACATATTAAGGAAAGATGCAATCAGGCTGAAAATCTCAATGTGGTATCTGACTCCATCTTAGATGTTATCTCACACCAACTACTACCAGCTGTGCACTAATGAGGAGAGTGGTACAACTGCACCTTGTGTAGAGAATGTGGATCTTGGAGAACATTTAGCTTCAGCAATGAATACCATTATATGTAGTAACATAATTATCTATAAGCATATGTTGAGTGAATTGAGGTCCATGTTGACTTTGGTCACTATTTCCAGTGGTCGCAGGATTAGTACCAGAAGAAATACCTATGCTGACACTCAAGGTATTCACTGCACAGCCTCCTTGGAGTGTCACTGTAAATTTAATCATGGAAATCATTAGCAGCCTATTTTCTGCTGCTTTTATGGGCATGTTGTTAACCCAACAGGGGAGCTAAGAGAAGGCTGCATACACCGTGTCAGAATGGGATACCAGGGGCCTAGCAGAAAGCCTTAGACCGTTGGCCCACTTTCCAAACTATTAATTCTCCTCTCCTCAGTCACTCTACTAGTCTTTTATATCTACTTACTATATTCTTCCATTATTAAGCCTCTTTTTCACCATAAAGAAATAGGGCAAATGGTTAGAAGCAAGAGGGACCACTGACACCTGGGCCAATCAGGGCCAGTTCGACACTGTGCATAAAACCTTAAGCTTAACCAGTAATTATTTCGTAGAAATTCAGAAAAAAGATAATACATACACCTCCTCAAAATTCCATGAATTAAAAAAAATTGAAAATGATGGTATAACCATATCTTTATGCATTTTTTGCATTATGTATCTGATGCTCTAAATACTTATACCCTATTCCCGGTCCTTGTTCCTTTGGCCAATGCAACACCATATTTACCTGCCATACTGAGCTAAAAGTCAAAATGATCTGTCATTGAGTCAGCATTTGCTCTTGAATTATATAAGTGACTTTAAAGGGGTGGTTCACCTTTAATTTAACGTTTAGTATGTTATAGAATGACTAATTCTAAGCAACTTTTCAACTGGTCTTTTTTTATTGTTTTTTAATTATTTGCCTTCTTCTTCTGACTCTTTACAGCTTTCAAATAGTGGCCCATCTAAAATCGAATGCTCTGTAAGGCTACAAATATATTGTTATTGCTACTTTTTATTACTTATGTTTCTATTCAGGCCTCTCCTATTCATATTCCAGTCTCTTATTCAAATCAATGCAAGGTTACAAAGTTAATGTGGACCCTAGCAACCAGACTGCTGAAACTGCAAACTGGAGAGCTTCTGAAAAAAAAGCTAAATTATTCAAAAACCACAAACAAAAACTCAAAAACCAATTGCAAACTGTGCCAGACTGTCGCTCTCTACACAAAAGTCAATTTAAAGATGAACGACCCCTTTAAGGATCACTGAACAAACATCTTTCATCGTCAGAGAAGGAAATCTGTTGGAATATAATCTTGAATAAACAACAGCATTAAAACTTGGATTCATAATTATTTGACATATGATAGCAGTTAATATCAAAACATACCAAATGAAGACGTAAATGTTTTTACCCAACAAACAGAAGATATTCAATGAGTTTAGGTACAAAGCTAAGTAATTACAATAAGTCATAATGTTCCCCCCTCAACCTGAAAGTGAATGAAGCATCATTAGGCAATCAAGGTTTCTTTAAGTGGTGCCTTAATCTACTCCATCATGACATATGGAATATTCTGTCCTTACTGTATCCCCTTCTTCTTCTTTTTAACAATAATATCTTATAATTATTTTGTAGCTTCCTGTCTGACCTTTGCCCAGATGTAAAGGGAACTGAAGATTATATTTCAGCCAATAGCTGACATGCACATTGAAATGATTACAAAGACCAAATTGCACCACTTTCAACTTCTACCAAATCAATAAAAATAATCCCACGCAAAGATTAATTGCTTGTGAAAATCCCACTGATTCTGTATTGAGATTGCATTCAGTCGCTTGAAATAATAATAGTTAAGCAATTATCCAGTGGTGGGCAGAATTTATTTGGAAGAACACAAGCGGAGCGATCGATTTCCGGCTTCTTCTTTCTTCTCACGGCTGTGCATGTGCAGTAGCGCTAAAAGCCGAACTTGAATGAATCTGCTATTTTGTTCTACTGCACATGCGTCTGCTCCAGGAAACTTGAAGAAGAAGATGCAGGAAGATGATCGCTCCATGGTGCTCAATGGAAGAATCCTGGGAGTCTTGGAACAGTGCAGTTTTCTGCTGATAGGTGCACCAGCCAGGGGTGTCAGGTAAGTAAATGCGATCACTTGGGGGTGACTAACTTTTGGCACCCCCAAGTAAAAATTACTTTCCTTCTCCTTTAAGGAACTATTTAATAAAACTATTCAAACTAGACCAGTTTTTGGTTGGTCTAGTTTGTTGCTACTCTGCATCATCCTTTGGTAGCTCTTTAATATTTCAGTTTGTGGGTTCACTTACAGTTAGTATCAGTGGCTCACTTACAATTCAGTCAGGGATCACTCTCTACTGCTCAGGTTTCACCGACTGCCCATTTCTCCATTCTCCATATGTATTGAAACAAGAGTTATGGCTAAATGGGGTCCTTCGCCGTAATGTAAGGGAGGTTGAGGTGAAAACAAATCTGAAATCAGGGTTTTTCAAAGCCACAACCCTTCAGCTGATTTTGAACTAAAATGTCCAGTATAATACCACTTATTATCTGCACAGGTTGTGCTCTAAACACGTTATCAGTTTGGCACTTGAATACAAATAATTGTCCCTGTATAATCTTAGGGGATTTCACTGTATAGCTGTAGACTGCCAGAGTTGTTCTGCAGCTTTTCATTGTCCCAAATCTGGTTCAGGTCTAGAATCTTGTTCTTCGGTCTGGTTTGCACTGCCACTGTTGCCCTTTTTTATGCCCATTGTCATTTTGAGTTTTTACATAACTGGTTTGTGACAGGCCTAGGCCTTTATTGCCTTGTATTCTAAGAGCTTCTAAGAGCTTCTAAGAGCTATTTTCAATATCTATCTATCTAATGTTAAAGCCAGTACAATTCACGGAGAGAATTCCACATCTTCACGACTCTTACTGTAAAAAACCCTTTCCGGATATTTCAATGGAACCTCCTTTCTTCTAATCAGAATAGGTGTCCATGTGTCAGCTGGAAAGATCTTCGTGTAAATAAATTAATATAGAGATTATTATATGATTTTTATATTCATACAGCTATCAGATCCCCCCCTTTTAGCGCCTCTTTCCCAATGTAAACAAACCAAACTTGGACAGTATTTTTTCATAACTGAGACTTTCCAAACTCTTTGCCAACTTTGATTTCCTTCTCTAGACCCTCTCTAATTAGGTAATATCCTATTTGAGAGGAAAAATTATAAATCTCTGCATGCTTGTTCCCCCTTTATCAATTCAGAATCAAACACCTATAAAACCCCCCTAGCTGCAAGGCTGATTAGTAATCAGCACATTGTAGCCAACCCTTGGTTTTATGCCATGCACGTCTGAACTTATTGCTAATCATTCAGTCTCTTTATTTTGTTTGAATTGGTTTTAATCATAAATGGTTGGCAGATCAACTAAATGACTTTAAAGGGATCCTGTCATCGGAAAACATGTTTTTTTTCAAAACACATCAGTTAATAGTGCTACTCCAGCAGAATTCTGCACTGAAATCCATTTCTCAAAAGAGCAAACAGATTTTTTTTATATTCAATTTTGAAATCTGACATGGGGCTAGACATTTTGTCAATTTCCAGCTGCCCTGGTCATGTGACTTGTGCCTGCACTTTAGGAGAGAAATGCTTTCTGGCAGGCTGCTGTTTTTCCTTCTCAATGTAACTGAATGTGTCTCAGTGGGACATGGGTTTTTACTATTGAGTGTTGTTCTTAGATCTACCAGGCAGCTGTTATCTTGTGTTAGGGAGCTGTTATCTGGTTACCTTCCCCTTGTTCTTTTGTTTGGCTGCTGGGGGGGGGGAAAGGGAGGGAGTGATATCACTCAAACTTGCAGTACAGCAGTAAAGAGTGATTGAAGTTTATCAGAGCACAAGTCACATGACCTGGGGCAGCTGGGAAATTGATATGTCTAGCCACATGTCAGATTTCAAAATTGAATATAAAAAATCTGTTTGCTCTTTTGAGAAATTGATTTCAGTGCAGAATTCTGCTGGAGCAGCACTATTAACTGATTCATTTTGAAAAAATGACAGTATCCCTTTAAATTAAATACTGCTTTCACACCACAAGTGAGCATTAAAGCAAATGTAGTCTATAGATTGTATATTTACAGATTATCAATCAACAATAGAACATGTATATTTCATAATAAATGTAAATCAGTATGTGTATATATATATATATATATATATTTATATATATATATATGTGCAGCAATGTAAAGCAGAATATAGATAGACAGACAGACAGATAGATTGATAATAGATAGATAGTCCTAGCTGGACTTTGTAGAAGAAAGGTACAAAAAGAATAAGTCGTGCACAGAGTGCCTTAACTACAGTAGACAGCCTCTTAAACCTAAAGCAGTGTTACTGTCAACAAAGATTACCTGCATCATGAATGTCTTGTTGAGAACTTTAATTAGCGCCCATGGGAATGACTCTTGTGGCCTCAGGGTCAGTCTTTTGCATGGAAATGAGAATATCTTCAGGGCAAAGTGTATTCTATCAAATACACTCTGGGTCTGATTCAGCTTTCTTTGCCTACAGAGGGGTGGGCAACTATGCTGTAGCTCCTTCAACTCTCCTTCCAGAGTAGCTGACTCCTTTGATACCAAGTTATAATGCATTAAACATTAACAGAAGCCACACTAGCCACACTTGTATTGAAAGGGGATGGGTAATAATGGTCTCCTTCCACTTGACCACAAAAATAAATGTAATTAAAGGATCACATAAGAAATGAAAATGAAATGTAGAGATCGAAAATTAATTTTAAACAGATAAAGAATAAATTGCATAGCTGCTTAAAATGGAATTAACACACACTTTCACTACAAATGTGTAGTATTCAATATACCGATATCTTTCCCTGCAAATAACTACTTTGGAAAACAACAACTATGCATAAAAAAATGCAGAAGATACTGTTAGCACCCAGTGTTGGACTGCACTTTCTGGGACCCACAGGGAGCCAGGGAATTCACTGAGGTGTACTTTCACCTAAAGGTCCCACAATCCCAGCCATGGAAACCCCTCTCATTGTAAACCCACTGTCACCTCTTGCTGCCACCGCCCAGTGCTGCAAATTTCTTGCTGCTGGCAAACCATTCCCCCCACCCTGAAGATGTCTGGTTGAAAGTCAGCCTTAAGCTGGCCATAGACGCAAAGATCCGATCGTACGAATCGTGGATTCATACGATTTTCGGACCATGTGTGGAGAGTCCCGACATTTTTCGTCCGTCGGAGATCGGTCGTTTGGTCGATCGGACAGGTTAGAAAATTTCTGTCGGCTGCCGATAATATCTCTGCGTGTATTGCCGATCGTACGATTTTCAGAGGGAGACTGTCACTAGTGTTGTCAGACATAAGTATCGTACGATTGCTGTCAGGGGCAAAACATTGGGTGATCTGTTCTTATTTGATCGGAATGGTAAAGACTTTGATCTGAATGGTTAGTGGAGGGTCGGGAGATGGGAAAGTCCGATCGTACGTTGATTCGTACGATCGGATCTTTGCGTCTATGGCCAGCTTTAGGCAGAAAGGCCCACCAGTAATTCTCCAAATGTCCTGCTGGCCTAGTCCAACACTGTGCAGGGACAGATCAGTCACTTTTCTGTAGAAACGTTTAAGACATTGAACCAAAAAAACTTAAAATAGTTTTGGCCATAGAATAACAATAACATTTCTCATTCACAGAAAGGCCAATTAATTTAAAAAAAAAAAAAAAAAAAAAAAGCGCTACAGAATTTCCACATTTCTTCTAAACTTTCAGGAAATATATTAGAATGTTTTCTAACAGATTCCTTGAAATGCAACGTTTTAGCAAGTTCTCCAGCCACACACAAACTGCTTTGGTTAGAAGGGCGGATTTTGTTAACACGACTATAATTCTCAATCTAATTATAACAATTATGTGTAAAAGGCAGGCTGCAAATGTTATGGGGTGCAATTGTTTCTTTGGGAATTTAATAAAATAAACTATACTGATTGGGAATATAAGGTCCTCCAGAATAACAAGTAACTATCAAGGATACAATCCTGTACATTAGAAAAAGCATTTGCTGCTCTAATGTAGGCCAGATGACAATCAGTTTATACAATGAGGTCAGATAGCAGTTTAGGGCCCGTGTACGATTGCTGCAGTGTCGGACTGGCCCGGCGGGATACCGGGAAAATACCCGGTGGGCCCCGACCCTAGTGGGCCCCGCCGGGCCAGTCCCCCTCTCCCAAACAGTTTTTAAAAAAATAATGAAAAAAATTTCGGTGCATAGCAGCGCCGTTTGCGCATGCGCGCCGAGCGCCGTTTGCGCATGCGCGATGCGCCGCCTGGGTGCCGAGCAAGGATTCGCCTAACAAGTAGGTAGCGGGGGCCAGAGGGGGGCCCTGGACACCAGTCCCGGTGGGCCCCAGACCCCCCAGTCCGACCCTGGATTGCTGTCAGGGGCAGAACATCGGCTGATCTGTTCTTTTTCTACTTTATTTGATCTGAATGGTTAGTGGCAGGTCGGGAGCAGTGCCGTAACTAGAGGGGGGCGGGCCCTGGTGCGTGACGAGCAGCCGGGCCCCGCCCCCCCTCCGTACACAACGGCTTTCACTGATGAGCGGGATGCCGGGGGGCCCTGAGGGGGTGTGGGCCCTGGTCCGCTCGCACCCCCTGCTCCCCCAGTAGTTCCGCCACAGGTCGGGAGATGGGGAAGTCCAATCGTTTGAGGATTCGAACGATCGTATCTTTGCGTCTATGGCCAGCTTAAGGCTAATTTGTAAATGTAGACTTAAAGGCAAGGTATGCCACAATTTATTACAAAAAGTCAAGGAAGGTTGCTCTTACTTCTTTTCTGCTGTCAATTGAATCTGCAAACATGCATGAGAAATAATATATATATATATAGACAGAAGATGAAATATAACAACCCACTTTCCACTGATAAACTATAGAAAGCACATTTATATCACACAAGGGCTTCATAACTCATCCATATTAGGCTCACGCTTTTCTTCATAGGGCCAATGAACAGAAAACAGATGTGTGTATATATATATTCATTTTAATAATGCATACACAGGCCTGCCAAGGAGAGAAAGCAGATACAGAGAATTAACACCTGAAAAGGAATAAGGCTAGAAATGCTCTTTTTTATATACTTCACTTTCTGTACTAACTTTCTGGTTCGCCAGACCTCTAGCAATAATGATCTATGCCGTAACATTCTCCCTGATCCATGCTTCAGCCCTTAGGATGGACTCCCATCTCCACCCCTTTTTAACCCTTGTCTGTATGATGAACTATGTCTGCATTTACCTACTCAGCCACTGAGGGTTTCTGAATGGATGCCGGTCAACGATCGTGATGGTCATGGGTCGCTCTATTCCTGCTGGTCTCTTCCTCTGACCAACTCATTTACATCAAGTGTTTTCAATTATACAATTCAAGGGCTTTATAAGCCCATTGGAAGCAACTCCTGGTTGCTTGATTATTGAAGCCTCAGAGCCAGATCTTGCTTTATTCTGTTCCTGTGTTTATTGTTCCTGATTCCTGCCAAAGTTCCTGAGTCCCCACCTGGTTCCCTGTTCCTGATCTGTGCCTGTGTTACTCTGCTCCATTTCTTATTGCTTGTTGGCAGGGCCGGAACTAGGGGTAGGCAGAGTAGGCAAGTGCCTAGGGTGCAAAGCTGGAGGGACGCCAGGCACCTACCTTCCATGCTGCCTTCCTACCCCAAATCCGGTCCCCTCTCTTCTGTAGAGTCTGGAAGCAGACATGATGGTCATAAGGAACACGCTTTGGTCAGATGGCAGATGTGGAGAAACCAAAGCAGGCCAAAGGTTAGCAAAAACAGAATGCAGATACAGGCCAAAGATCAGCAACAAAAAGCAAGAAATTAAAGTCCATATTCAGGCCACAGGTCTGCAATAATCATGAACACCAAGCAAGGTACCAAGTAAAATACGAAGAGATTGGTCAAGGGTCAAAACCAGTTCATAAATCAGAAACTTAAACTCATGAGCAACATGAGAACACATTGTTACAGCAACAAATTCAACACAGAGCCTGGTTGAATAGTGTCTTCCTGTTGAAATCATGACGTGTGCCATTGTGCTTCACAATGTGCACAATATTGTCCATGACATGCACCCGCTGCAACTGAGGGTATCGGAGTGAGTGTCTGTGCATGTGGAGAAGGACCGCAGCAGAGCAACTACTGGCAAGACCCTTACAGTTGGACTGGCCCACCAGGATACCAGGAAACTAGAGAAATAGAGTAAAGTTGATAGTATGTAAGGAGAAGTTATTAAGAGAATAAAGACACTAAAGGAACAGAGAAGGGAAAATACCCCGTGGCCTAAGGTTTTCTTTTAGACCCCTGGACACTTGACCATTTTACAAATATATAAAGCCTGTGCCGTTTTCTTCTCCATCTCTTAATTAGCATAAGAAAATGAGTGTTAGTTCCAATTAGCTGTTATTTTGACCTGACATTACATAGAGACTGGAAAATATTACTATAAGAGGTGGTCTATCTTCTCCAATGGATTTATGTTATGTTCTTCATCTGACTCAATCTGTTACCTTCCAAGCAAATGAAGATTACGTCTGGTCACCTAATTTAGCTGTTGCTCTACCAGCATTAGCTCAGACATAATCACATAGAATTTTCCATCCCTGAAGGGAAGAACCCAATGGATAGTTGCTCCTCACCCTGAAACTCTCTTACTATTGGGTGACTCACATCACCTCAGTGCAAATATTTTCCACTATCAAGTGATGATTGTGTGTCAGTTTTTACCATGTCATTGTTTACATTTAACTTGAATTGACAGTGAAGTATTTACATTTATTTCAATCACGTGTTTCACATATGGGTGTCACCATGACAGATTTGTTACATTGTAGGAGTGGCTTCATCCCATACTTTGTGAGTGTCTGGAAGTGCAGAACAATCTATTGGAGTGAGCTTGTGTTCACTTTACTCAGACTAACTTCAGCAGGAAACAGACATTTGAGGGCAGACTTATCAAGGGTCGAAGTGAAAATTCGAATTTTCAATTTTGAATTTAGAATTCAAATGTTCAGGTTTTCTAAAGTGAAATTCGACTAGAGAAGTTAAAAATTCGATTCAAGTTTTTTAAAAAAATTCGAATTTCGAAATGTATCATGTACTGACCCTTTAAGAATTCGAATTCGACTATTCGCCACCTTAAACCTGACAAATTACTGGTTTAGCCTACGGGGGACGTCCTGGAATCAATTTGGAGTTGTTTGCAGCCTTCCTGAAATTCAAGTCTTTTTCAGAGAAAAACCTCTAATCAAATTTCATTCGAATTTGCCGGTCCATCCCATTCACCCAAATTTCAAAAATTTCGATCGATCGTTTTTAACTTGAATTTAGAGTTCACGGGAGTTTTTATAAACTCCCATCAACAATAAATTTGACCCTTGATAAATCTGCCACATAGTGGCAGTAAGATATATATATATATATATATATATATATATATATATATATATATATATATATTATAAGTAATATTAAAAATTTGTAACAACATTAAAGTCATTAAATACATCGTACTGAAATATGATTAGCACTGGGTATATTATTTAGGCTGGCACAATAAGATGGAATTAGTTCAAAATATTAGTATAAATTAGGATGTTTTCATTCAGGAGTATTCTATGTATGTTCCCAACACCTCTAATAACTAGGGATGGGCGAAATTGACACGTTTTACTTAGCCATAAAGTCTATGGGAGAGAAAAAATATTTTATGCATGTCTTTTTTTTTTGTCGCACGCCGCCATACAAGTCTATGGGCGTCAATTCCACGGCGAAACAAGGTGAAAAAATTCGCCCATCCCTTCTAATGACATCACAGCAAGCTTTCTGGTTGTCCAGGCCAAGCCTTCCGTAGCTTCCTCTAAGGCTATGACAGCTTTTAAGGGTCATTTTAAAACACAGTGCAGTGAACAATATTTGGACACAACAATGCAATTGTTTTTTTCCAACAGTTCCAGCATAATTGTGTCCATAGAGGGAGTTACACCCACCACATTTGTGCCCAATACATCAAAAGGAACACTAATCGGGAGCAAGTTGCAGTTAACATTTTGGGTCAGTTCCGTTGCTCCAGTGATTAAAATGCAATTAATGTGAGACTCTTTTGGCACAAGTCTGCTGCTTCTTTTGACATAACCATAGAATTACTGCCACTTTCATGGTGACAATCAGATCCATTTATGATTTGGGAGCTTCTACCCCAGAGGGTCCTGCGGCCTCTCCTCTTGCCTGCCAACCCCCTTCCCCGAATGCACACACCTTACATGAATGGCGACAAAATGCACATTTGGGTCCGTTTTTAATAACTTTATACATTTTGACAAATAAGAACAGGATTCAGTACTAACACACGAGCCATTACTTGTAACAAAATAACAGTCAATGAGATGCAGAAAAAATCAATGTTATTATTTCCTTGTGCAACAACAACGTTTCTCCGATCTTCCAAGAACACAAATAGTATTCAGTGAATCTCGCATCTGCACAGAGTTAGCATTTCAGGCCCTGCCAGCACAATGCTGAGAAAACAAAGACTGTAAAAAATGTGTATGAAATAGATTAAGCCATTTACAAACCACTGAAAGAAAAAGAAACATTTCATGCGTGCCTAATAACAAAATGTGCTGGGCAGAACTGAAGCGACATGGGGGGCTCGTTCAGTTTTTATTTTGAAAAAAGTTAGAGAATTTTTGTTTTGTTTAATTCGGTAGAGCATTTTCTGTTATTCATGTGAATATATCTTGTTACTCTCAAAAAGTAGTCCTGTCTGTCAGGCATGCTGGCAGGGCCGGAACTAGGGGTAGGCAGAGTAGGCACGTGCCTAGGGCGCAAAGCTGGAGGGGCGCCAGGCACGCACCTTCTCTGCCTCTGCTATCCCCTAGTCCGTCCCTGCTCTGGCCGACGTATGCGTGTGTGCGTTTGCGGCAGTGCGCATGGGCGAAAAATACGAGTGCGTATGCGCACTCGTATTTTTCCGCCCATGCACACTCGGGTATTGGGCGCTTTGCCAGGCCAGGCTGCCTGGGGCGCCTGCCCGCGTTGGCCCGGCACTGCATGCTGGTATCTGGCATGCTGGAGCGGCACCGGCGTGTAAACACAAAACTGGCGCTTTGTGCAAGTATACCCAGCAGGGCCGCCATCAGGGGGGGACAGGGGGGACAAGCGTACCGGGCCCGGGCATGAAGGGGGGCCCGGCAGCGCTGCATTTTTTGAAGATCCGGGCCCCCCTTACGAGCGCCCGAGCCGTACGTCTTGCCTCTTGCGTGCCGAATGCGGAAGTGCCGAAAAGCCGAAGCCGATGCGCCGAAAAGACCCGAAGTCACGGAAAAAGCCGAAGTCACGAAGCGCCGAAAAGACCCAAAGTCACGAAAGCAGCCGAAGTCCTGAAGCGGTGAAAAGACCCGAAGTCACGAAAGGAGGCGAAGTTGAAGTACTGAAGCCATGAGTTCAATCCTACTGAACACCAGTTTGTGTTTTGTTTTTTTTTAATCCCCTGGCCACCAATGTATTATTTTAATATTCTATAGGCCCCTGCCACCAATCTTTTTTTTAAAACTTTTTTTTTGGGGCCCCAATTTTTTTTTTAACTCGTAAGGGGCCCCTTGCCACCATTGTTTTTTTTTGTTTTTTTTAAAAAAAAAAATTAATTTTTTTTTTTGGTGGCCCCAAATTTTTTTAACTTGTAAGGGGGCCCCTGCCACCAGTTTTTTTTTTTTTTTTTTTTTTTTTTTTTGGGCCCCAATTTGTTTTTAACTTATAAGGGGGCCCCTGCCACCAATGTTTGTTTATTTTTTAGTTTTTTTTACATTTTTTTTGTTCGGGCCCCAAGTTTTTTTTAACTTATAAGGGGGCCCCTGCCAGCAATGTTTTTTAAAAAAAAAATGTTTAATTTTTTTTTTTTGGGGGGCCCCAATTTTTTATAAGGGGGCCCTGACCATCAATAGCTTTTTACAACTTGTGTGGGGGGGGTTACTTTTTTAGTGCTGATGTCTGTGTGGTCTTTTAACTGCGATGTGGAGTGGGTGGGATATGGGGTGGAGCTTGGTCGTCAGTGTGGGCGGGGACCAGGGGGCCCCAAAAATTTTGTTGTACGGGGCCCCGTGATTTCTAATGGCGGCCCTGATACCCAGTCTACAGCAAACTGTTGTTTCCAAAGCTCCTATTTATCATTAATGCAGGATATGAAGCCCTTTTTGCTGCTACCATTCACTGTTTTTCAGCCATTGCCTGGCTTTTGTCAACAGGTCAGACCTGGATATGGACTCCACTGCTGCCTGCCCTGACCTTTGCCTGAATATGGACTATGGGGCAGATTCACTAAGGAGCGAAGTGCCTAACGTTAGCGACAATTCGCTAGCGTGAGCACGTGCAGGGACATCGCCTATTCACTAACAGGCGCAGGCACCAATTCGCTAGCGAAACAGACCGTTGCTAACAGTTATTTGCACTCTATCGCTAGGCAACTTGTCGCTCTGGCGAACGGACCTTAACTAAATCACTAAAATGCGAATTTTACTGAACGTTAACTCTTTCGCCAGAATTGCCTTTGCCATGTCAGACCAGGCGAAGTGCTATAAACTAGCAAGATCTTCCTCAATCTTCTGTCACTTACATCATATCCTGTGGGCCGAAAATGCATCAAAGTTCAAAAAACGTTGGTGACTTTTCCTATTTTTTTAAGTAGGATTGGCTGCAAAAGTCCTAACTTACTTTTTTGGGTAATCGGTTTTCTCAACACATTTTATAACATATTTTATAACATATGGAACATTAATTCTTGTTTTTATAAAAGTTCCCTGAATATTTGTAATAAAAAGTGGTAACTTCAAGCATTTGCACCAACATTTATAATAAAGACGTCCATACAACTTTAAAATACCCACCGTATGCAAATTGACCTAAGAGCAAGATCACTAGAGAATTTTCTCTAGGCACAAATGAACGCTAGCGCATCTTTGCTATGAAATGCTCGCACTGCCGAAGTATCGCTAGTGAAAAGTCGCCAGCGTTTTTGCGACCAGGGCGCAACTTTTTCCCTATGGGTAGGAAACTAGTTTAGCATCACTATCTGCAATGGTAACAGCATTAAGGGGATACCAGCTTTGCCTGGCTCACCCATCATAAATGTAGCCTTCACCCCTCTTAACCTCAGAGCTTTATGTAAGGGGTCATTAAAGATGCATTTGTCAAAAGATACAGTTGACTTAATGATCGAAGTAGTGGTAGACAGGTTTATCCAGACCAGCTTTCCATTGTTCTCTCTGCCATATCTTTCACTTGCAGTGAGCACTGAGCTGGTTTGACTGTAATTGCCATGTTTTTTTCCCTAAAATGTTGTTGTTATTGCCATCCAATTAGCCACAATTAAGGCAACTGGGAGTTTACCTCGTCTCAAATCGGACATTGTTGTGCAAAATATTTTCAAAGTCTGCCCGGCTTTATTCCGGTGTTGCTGGCATCACATCCGATGTTCCAAGTATGAGTGACACGTACGCCCTATTGTGCCGCTGAACTGTGATGACTGACGCATTGCGCTGAGGGAACCCTGAGCTATTGCAGGTTCAGAGGTGGTAGTAGCGCCAGTGTTCCCCTGCGTCAATGGGTATTGCAGAGCTCAATTCAGAATGGAACTCAGGAAGGACTGAGCAATGCAAAGTGCAACTATAGGGAAGTGCAAGGAGTGAATTATGGTGTAAGTACCTTGAAGGAAAGTGGTGTTGTGTGCAACTGTGACTGCCGGAAAAGTGTGGGGACCACAACTGCACTTTTTCATGCATTTATTAACAAGTGTTGGATCATTTTATTCTACAAACTGAGAATCAAATGTTGTAGAGGTCATTTTTGAGTCAGAGTTGCATGAGTGCATCCAAATTCTGCATTGTGTCGCCTAACAAAGGCTCACATTAATACCTGGGTTTTTATACACATATAATAACCTGTCTATATCATGGAGCATGCCTGAATACTAATGCCTGAATACTAATGCCTGAATAATCGTTTGGCCCTTAAGGGGAATTTGCAATATTTAATATTGAATTGCATAACCACACACTGAGAGTGAATGAAATAATACATCAAGCAAACACAGATGCTACAGAATGGAAGTCAGAGATTGTAGATGTAAGACATACAGTTAATACAAGGCGTCATACAGCACATTATAACTCGGCCCATTCACCATTTGTGCAAGTGAATTGACACGGGATGCCAATTACATGAGAAAACATGCATGCAAAATTATGCCATCTGGAAAAAAACTCTCTTTGGATGTCTATGTAAGTTCTACTCACTATTAGTTATTGCACATACAGAAGTGTGCCAGATTTTCCCAGATGCAGCTGCACTACGTGAGTCGCATTTAATGTGCTTTCATAAGTGAATAATTGGTGAGGGCTGAGTTTTATGTGAAATCACAGAAAGAATGAGGTGTTGCCAGGGTTTATACACTGCAGCCAACTCAATGGTGGAGCTATACAAGCACAAGTCCAAAAAAGTTGGGACGCTGTCTAAAATGTAAATAAAAAGAGAATGGGACGATTTGAAAATCAATTACACCCTGCAGTTATGTGCAAAGACAACATAACAAATTGAAATGAGAAATTGTATTGTTTTCTGAAAAATTGTATGCTTGTTTTTTGATGATAGTAGCACATCTCAAAAAAGTTGACATAAGCGCAACAAAAGACTTTATGAAATGCTTAAAAAAGGGTGGATCCCAATGAGGTTTGGTGAAACACTGTGCAGGGGGCAGGGCCAGGTCAAGCCGACAAGGCACCCTGGCTAGTTACTCCGTTGGCTACTAAAGAACAATGGGAATGTAACCAGATAGCAGCTCCCTAACACAAGATAACAGCTGCGCGGTTGAGCTAAGAACAACACTCAATAGTAAAATCCAGGTCCCACTGAGACACATTCAGTTACATTGAGTAGGAGAAACAACAGCCTGCCAGAAAGCAGTTCCATCCTAAATTGCTGGTTCTTTCTGAAAGCACATGACCAGGCAAAATGACCTGAGATGCGCCTACACACCAATATTACAACTGAAAAATACACTTGCTGGTTTAGGAATTACATTTTATATTGTAGAGTGAATTATTTGAAGTGTAAACAGTGTCATTCAGAAATAAAAATGACATCATAAAAATTAGAACAGAATCCCTTTAAGTATAAGGTTCCTCAGAGTAAAATTGCGATGAGTATGGCAATATCCACAGTACATAATACCATTAAGATATT
Source organism: Xenopus laevis (assembly GCF_017654675.1). NCBI lineage: Eukaryota > Metazoa > Chordata > Amphibia > Anura > Pipidae > Xenopus > Xenopus laevis. The sequence goes on from NC_054372.1 coordinate 185,994,771, forward strand.
CAGAGAATCTGGAGAAATCTCCATACAAGGGACAAGGCCAAAAGCAATATTGGATGGCCGTGATCTTTGTACCCTCTGACGGCGCTGCATTAAAAACATGCCTGATTCTGTAGTGGAAATCACTGCATGGGCTCAGGAATACTTTCCAAAACCACTGCCTAGGAACACAGCCACTGCATCCAGAAATGCAAGTTAAAGCTCTACCATCCAAAGAATAAATTATGTATAAACATGATCCAAAAACGTTGCCGCCTTCTCTGAGCCCAAGTCCATTTAAGATGAACTGTGTCACAGTAGAAAACTGTCCTGTGGTCTGACGAATCAAAATGGGAAAGTCTTTGAGGGAAATCATGGCATCCAGCATCATCCTAAAGAACCATCTGGCTTGTATATTTATGTAAAAATAATAGACCAAAATAAAAGACCAAGAATTGCTACTCTCTTCTTGGTTTTGTTCTTTATATGACTTTATATGACTTTGACATCTGAATGACTTCCAGAATTCTACTGACAATGCATTTTTGAATTTCTTTTGCTTCTTCAGCAACTTTCTTTTTCTACTGGCTTAAAGGGATACTGTCATGGGAAAAAAAAAAAAATTAAAAATGAATCAGTTAATAGTGCTGCTCCAGCAGAATTCTGCACTGAAATCCATTTCTCAAAAGAGCAAACAGATTTTTTTATATTCAATTTTGAAATCTGAAATGGGGCTAGACATGTTGTCAATTTCTCCGCTGCCCCAAGTCATGTGACTTGAGCTCTGGTAAACTTCAATCACTCTTTACTGCCGTACTGCAAGTTGGAGTGATATCACCCCCCTCCCTTTCCCCCCCAGCAGCCAAACAAAAGAACAATGGGAAGGTAACCAGATAGCAGCTCCCTAACACAAGATAACAGATGCCTGGTAGATCTAAGAACAGCACTCAATAGTAAAAGCCCGTGTCCCACTGAGACACATTCAGTTACATTGAGAAGGAAAAACAGCAGCCTGCCAGAAAGCATTTCTCTCCTAAAGTGCAGGCTCAAGTCACATGACCAGGGGCAGCTGGGAAATTGACAAAATGTCTAGCCCCATGTTAGATTTCAAAATTGAATATAAAAAAATCTGTTTGCTCTTTTGAGAAATGGATTTCAGTGCAGAATTCTGCTGGAGTAGCACTATTAACTGATGCGTTTTGAAAAAAACATGTTTTCCGATGACAGGATCCCTTTTTAATGTTTTTCGTTTTGTAAAATTACTCCAAGCATTCTGTAGGTTTCATGAGTTCCACTGATAAAGTGCCTTTCTGAAATCTGTTGGGACCATCTGCGATTTTTATAGGAAAATTACCTTCACAATTCCCAAATATATATATAAGTTAGGAAATGTTTGTATGACTCTTCCTCCAAAAATGAAATGTCTGATTGTTGGGTCCTGCCAACTCCTGTACTAGATTATTGCCTCATGATCCTTTCATAGTAAATAAATATTTTATATTTGTTTAAAAAATAATCTAAAAATATTTAATATATTTATTTTCTCTTAATAAAAACATGTACACCATGGGATTTAAAATAGGTCATATAATGTTCGGCATCAAAACAGTTTGCTTGGAGTTTTCATGTTCTCCCACCGTTTAAAATGCTCTTTAAAGAACCATGAATACAGGTAGAATTATTAAAATAAGTAACCATTAAACGTATCAATAAATGTATAAATCCAAAACCACTATCACTTTTGGATGTTTCCAAAAAGTGCCGGAAAAATGAATGATGGAACTTGTACTTTTAATGACATACTTTGGGACAAAATGATCATCATTAGTGCCAGCCAATGTAGTAAAGCTGAAGGCTTTCCTAGTCTTAAATTCTCACAGGAATTCCTAGTGTTCCAGACTTAATTTGCTATTAATTAGAACTTAAAACGTGTGAAATGATGACTTAATTTTAATTTGCTGTTTAAATGAACCCAGCAATGTAGAGCTAATGGGCGGAAAGCAATTTCCATAGTGTCAGGGCCTGTGCTGAGTTTAAATTTGTCATTAAGTACAGTAGATTGTTTTTCCAGTTACCTCCACCCAACATGCATCACCATTAGGCTCAAAATATATTTTTATGACCCTTAAGTAAAAGGGGCAAGTAGAGAATGATATTTTCAGTTGCACAAAGGCCTAGATGATGTTCATGTTGCGTAGGGGTTATTGTATCAATCTTGCAGGACAATGGCCGGGAAGAGCCATGACTCCCTGTAGCTCTGTATCTCTCCTATCTTGGTTGGCCCTCTCTAATGTTGGTAATGCCGGCTGGTGGTATCACCAGAATTCCAGGAAAAGAGAGGAAAGAAGAAAGAAGGGGAAAGAAGAAAATAGATGAAACAAGGAAAGATATGAGAGAGGATACAGACATAAAAGCATTTCATTCCAAACTCACACTGTACTATCACAATTCCAAAATTGACATTCTTCATAAGTCAGAATAATGCAATAGAGTGCTGCATCAGGCACCTCTAGTTCTCGGGAGTACTCCAATTAAACAGCCTCATAATCCCACTAATTTTAGCCCTAACAATCTTTCTTGCAACTTGAAGATGAAATAAAAGGCCGATTTATAAACCGGAAGTAAAAAAGTCAAAGTTTGCATTTTTGCTGATTTATCCAACTTCGCCTATTTTTGAAATTACAGCTTCATATTGGAAATAACACATTTCAAATTGTCTTTGACACAATTTCTATTTCGCCTTGTTTTATGCACTTTGCCCATGTACCAGCATGGATTGTGGATGGAAAAGGACTTTTTTTGAATTCATGCTTTTTTAATAAGAAGAACCGCAATAGAAGAGTTTGTTTGGCCTTAATCAAATCAACTCTAAATTTCTAATGGGCTCATTTACAAAAGCAAGTGCAAAGTGCAATAATAGAAGCAAATCCCCATATTTACCATATTTTATTACCCGGAATGCAATTTTTTCCCAATAAATCGAAGTCAATGTGCAAATTTGCTCTTGTGCAATGGTGTCAGATACATTAAAACACAAGCAATTGGGCTCAGCATTTTCATGGTGGGAATTGGCCAAAGTTTGCAAACGATTAATCAAAACAACTATGCAAAAACGCATTCATCAGAACAAATGGGGCAAATACGTGCAAGTGCAGGGAATTTATTTCGGAGTAGGTGTTATCCGGAAACCCGTTATCCAGAAAGCTCCAAATTACAGAAAAGCTGTTTCCCATAGACTCCATTTTATCCAAGCTTAATCTGTTTAATAATATTTATTGACATTATATATTAATTAGGGCCTCATGGGGCTAGGGTTGCCACCTTTTCTAAAAACTTTTACCGGCCGGTGGGGAAGGGAACAAATGGGGGCAGTCTGTGATGCAAAAGGGGCCTGAAAAAAAAACATAAGTACTGAGCGAATTGGGGGCGGGCCAAGGACTTTTTCTTAAGGGTATTACAAATTACCGGCAACTACATTGCCAGTAAATTTGTAATAACAGCCCCGGCCTTGGCAGGTGTTTTACCGGCTAGGCTGGTAAAATACCGTCCGGGTGGCAATCCTACATGGGGCCCCTATACCTCCTGGGCCCCCCCTTCAGCCACAGGGTCTGCTTCCTCTATAGTTATGCCCCTGATTATAGGCAAATAATTCTTATTTTTTCTGTTATAATAAAACAATACCTTGTACGTGATCCCAACTAAGATACAGTATAATTAATCCTTATTGGAAGCAAAACCAGCCTATTGGGTTTATTTAATGTTTACATGATTTTCTACTAGACTTAAGGTATGAAGATCCAAATTATCGAAAGATCCGTTATCCAGAAAACCCCTGGTCCTGAGCATTCTGGATAACAGGTCCCATATCTGTACAATGATTGTATCATTTCTGCACTTGTGAGTGTGATATAAGTAAACCCTCCTGTGTGTGTATAGACATAGGGAAAGGTACAGTGGAAAGTCAAACATGGAGAATGGAATAAATATAGGATTAAAGGCTCATATAAAAATGTATATAGATGTGTGAAATGGGGATAGAGTAGACAAAAGGGCTTCAAACTAAACATCTGCTTCAGGATCTTTATTCAATTGAGGAGTTCTTGTTCAGACTCTTGTATCTGCCAAGACAGGGTCAGAAGGTCTGACAGAATTTATACAGACATTCCTAGACAAAGGAACATAAATTAACCAAACTCACTCACCATCTTCCCCAGACTCCCCCCAGGCATTCTGAATTCACAGCTGAGGGGGGACACTTTCCTGTAGTAGTCTCACCTTTTTCTAAATGAACCCTCCCTGCTTCTGCACCATGTACAATGGCAGGGGTGAGCCGGCAAGCAGCTGACAGAATAAATCAGAATGGCTGGATATGAGAATTGTTTGTTTAACCTTACAGACATGCCCAAAAATTGAAGTGGATTGAAATGGCAGAGACCTTTCCAGGAAAACATCAGAGCCACAGAAACATTATATCAAAAGGTTATCTCTGGAATCGTGATTTAAGTGCTTGCTTCAAATGTTGTCTGCGGCACAACTAACAACTCTTACAAGTTCATTAGTTCTACAAAATCTCTAATCATCAAAGGAAAAATAACTTCATTCTGTTTTGTCTCCGTTTTCACTGTAAAAGTTTTTTCTCCCAAATCTGTAATGAAACAAACAATTTAATTTCAAACTTGGCCATAAACAAAGGCAAAACTGCGGGGGCTTCTCTGGCGTTGAATCAGATTCATACACAGTAGTCAGTAGGATCACCATGGTAGAAGGTTTATTCACCAGGCTATAACTATATTTGTAGTATATAGTAGGGACTATTTCTAAAAGGTTGGGCAATGCTAAGTGCACAAAGGAGCTCTGGATAACTTGTGAGCCTCATTACAGATATTGCTCCAACTTCATATATTTGTCAAGATTCTCATTCATCCAGGTCGTGGTATATTTGTAGAAATAAGTCAAATCAACTGGACTTGCTGTGTTTTTCCTTGAAGACATTTCACAAGTCATCCAACTAGCTTTCTCAATTTAGAATGAGAAATTAATTTTGAATTGTGAAAGTCAGTTTGATTGGTGAAATGTCTTCAAGAAAAAACACAGCAAGTCCAGTTGATTTGACTAATTACTACAGATACTCCAACCTCATAGTTGCTCCTACTTTTGGACTTGGGCACAAGGTGTATATTTATTGTACAGGTATGAAGAGATACAAATGCCGGCTTCTGGGTTTAACCCTGCCCCTTTTGTGACATCATCAGCGGGATGGGGCGGACCCAGTGGAACTGATAAACATGTTTAGAATACACAAAAGCCATGAATATCTTGTAAATTATATCCTTATAAACGGTGAGTACTGATGTCATCAGTTATAAACGGTGAGTTCTGATGTCATTTCTGTCACATGACTCACTAAAACTTATGTATTATAATAAATAAAGTACCCCCAGTTTCTTTAGAAGTTACCTCGGAGTTCCATGACCTGTATAAAAACACTCGGCCACCGGCCTTTTTTTTTTTTTTTATGGTCGTGTCGGTAACATAATATCCTTATAATTCACAAGAGGGGGACTTTATTCACTATAATACACAGAAGCCATTAATATCCTGTAAATGATATCCATATAAAGGCACATTTCTGTCATTTCTGTCACATGACTCACTAAAACTTGTGCATTATAATAAATAAAGTACCCCCTGTTGGAAAATATAAGGATATTAGAAGTAGCCTCTGAGTTCCATGACCTGTATACTTGTGACTTTATTCACTATAAACACCTGATGTTATTCTGTAATAACTAGTCATTCCCACTGCTGGAATGTTCATGTAGGAAACGCGCATATCATTCAATAAATGGATCTCAATAGCTGTTACTCTATAATAAGCAGTTCGTATAAACAGGTTCATTAATTCATTTACTAATTAAAAGTAATTTATTTGGGGGGGCAATGAAGTTTGGCCTAAGTTTAAACTCTACCCAACTACCTGCTCCTATCACACTGCTCTGCGCTGTCATTGCTACACAGAAATGTTACATAATTTTGACATTCTTTAAAAATAACGTATGTTTTTGCATGTTACTTGATACCTCTTCAGTTCTCTTGTGCATTAAAATCTATCCGTTCAAATTTGTTGTTTTCTTTATAATGTACCCTCATTATATTGGGGGGGACATTGTGGGGGTAATTTATCTAAATCCGAATTTTTCTCATGTTTTATTTAAAAATAAGTACGATCAAACTAGAATCCTCGATTTACCCTTATTCATCATTAAAAAACCACAAAAAAATCAGATTGGGAAAAACCACCACTTTTTTAGATTGTAGTGTGTAAAATCCAAATTTTCGGATTTAATGCCCGAAAAGTCCGAATTTTTTGTGAAATTGGCAGAAAAGCACTACATTTTTGGATTATTCCACGAAACACAGTGCAGATCATAATATCTTCAAATGGCAAATAGGACCTCTGCCATTGACTTCTACAGGACCTGGGCAGGCTGAATATGGAGTATTTTTGGATACTGACTTGTTGCAGCCTCGAGGATATAACCTCCATTTTTTTCAACTAAAAATTCAGATTTTATAGTAAGAAAAACTCAAATGTTTTGAGTTTTGGCATTGGGACTTTAATAAATAACTCTGTGTGTCAGCACGGCCATTGCAGTTTGGCCATTAGTTAAACGGACAATGACAGAGAGAAGAAATGACGCAGCAGCCTGATTTTCTTACGGGGGGGGGGAAGAAACAATCGTTATTGAAATGTCTCCCTGGCAGTTGTACTTGTCGCCTCGGGGTTATGCATAGGGAAACCACAACGAGACTGGCAGGATTTCACAATAAACAAGCTGACTATGATGACTACCTCTAATTAATAACAGTACCAGGGGTAACCCCCAAATAAAACACACACAAGCACATGTGGGATTCCATTTCATACTGAGTTGTATTTTTCCAAAGGCGTGTCGCTGAATCGAGAAAGGAATACAAACTATTATTATAAATTAAATTATAAATTATAATTATAAAATGTAAAAAAAAAAAACGTATAGAGAAGATACAGTTTTCATCCCGAAACCTTTCCCATAAAAATAAGAATTGTTCTTATTGCCTTCTTGTGTAGCCTGATATCTAATAGAAATAACATTCAGTGCTTCAAATTAAGTTATTTAGACCCATTTTCAAAAAAAATATATATATTTTTTTTTAATCTCTGTTTTTTAGATGAATTAATTGAAGGGAAGATTATGTAATTGTTAAATGTAGGAAGGGTCGTACAGTTGTTAATCTTTGTGCTTCCCTTAGGTGGTATTTCTTGGAAGAATATCATCGTACAAGTCATTTTGGTCAGTGGCGATCCTGGGGCTGCTTCCATGTTTAAAAATCAGCGTTGGAGAGTGTCAAAGGGGGGCAGCATCACTAGTGCATTGAGCCCAATAGCGATCTCTGCACTAGCAAAGCCGAATTTCTGGGTTAAAAACCTGAAAATTCGGCTTTTAAAGTTACCAGAGGTGGCTTTTTGCCGCCATTTGTAACTGCCTGCTCGCTGCCAGTTGTCACCTTGTCTCATGGCAGGAGCGGCCCTGATTTCGATTGTCACAGCCTTATAATGGGAAACAGCTTTTATAAAAATGTCCTATTCTGATCTTGCAGAAGAAAATGTTCACAGGATGGCAATGGGAATTATTTCCAGCATGCACAGTGCTATAATGCTTTTAATGACTTTTCATACCTTGGATGGGGGCAATAGCATTCTGGTGGCAACTTGTTGCACATGCTCAATTCTGGAACAGTTTTGAAACTGGTGAGCTGGCTGGGCCTACTGTGTTGCTGCATTGTATGTAGGAAGATTGTGGGAAAGCAGGCATAGCAGAATAAGATGGAGATTTTAGGTCAACAGGGCAGCAGTAACAATTTATTTCATTGTTGTCCAAAGGATCAACAATTAAATTGGATCCCACAAAGTTTGTATCAAGATACATACATACAGAGTCTCGCCAAATGAGTGGATCTCTCCCCGATATGCCCATGGGCAATATCAGGCCGATCCGATTGTAAAGCCCTAGGGAGTGAATACAGGCCAACCAATGCAGTCATTGATTCAACAGGCTTTATAAACCTGCTTGATAATCATCTGCCTGATTTTCAGACAAATAATGATCGGGGAAGCCCGTCAAGGGCCCCATACACTGCCCAATAAGCTTCCGACTGGGTTTGTCGACAGCTTATATTGGCCCTTGTATGGCCACCTTAAATCTAGGAACCCACCACATCTAAACACCTATCCTCCATTTCCCAAAGAAGAAAAAAAATACAAGAAACATTATAACACCAAGAAGGGCACACTACTGCTACATCACATTGTACCTGCAGATGGAGCCACAGAGTTAAGTAAGAGAAGAGAAATGAGCTCCCACCTATGAAACCTGGATCTTTCGCTCTATCCTTGATCATTTGTAGGCATATATATATATACATATATCAAAATGATGTGAAAGGGTGTTCCAGTGTCAGCATTATGGCACACTCTTCATCAACACCTTGTTATGTTCTACCTGAACCAAGTGCCTTGGATACAGTTTGTCAAGAAGATCTATCTCTCCTCTCCTGATCTCAAACCAGAACTCCTAACTCGAGTCTCCTCTTGCCTGTCCGCTATCTCTACCTGGATGTCACAACGCTACCATAAATTAAATCTTTCTAAAACGGAAATTGTTCTCTTCCCTCCATCTAACACCGTTAACATCCCAGAAGTTTCCATCATAGCCAACAATTCCACTATCACCCCCTCTCCCCAGGCCCGGTGCCTTGGGGTTATCCTAGATTCTGCCCTGTCCTTCACTCCTCATATCCAGTCACTTATTAAATCACCTTAGGAACATATCCAAAATATGATCATTTATCATCCAAGATGCTGCCAAAATTCTTATTCACTCTATCGTCATATCACGCCTAGACTACTGTAACTCTTTTTTAATTGGCCTTCCCCTTCAGAGACTGTCACCTCTTCAATCCATAATGAACACTGCTGCGAGGCTCATACACCTCAGCAACCGCTCCTCCTCTGCCTCGCCATTCTGTCAATCCCTACACTGCTTCCGCTAACTTTCAGAATAAAATTCAAATCAATGACCCTGACATTCAAAACACTTCATAATTCTGCCCCACCCTACATCTCTGATCTCTTCTCTATACACTCACCCAACAGCTTACTACACTCCTCTATTGACCTGCTACTCAACTCTTTTCTCATTACCTTCTCACATGCTCCCATCCAAGACTTTTCAAAGGCTCCACCCCTCCTCTGGAACTCTCTTCCACGGTCTGTCCGACTTTCTTCCAACCCTTCTGTTTTCAAAAGATCTCTCAAAACGCATTTTCTTCGAGAACCCTACCCTCACTCTGCTTAACTACCAAATGCAATATCACATACAGTACCACATCTCTCACCCACTTCATTCTGATCCTGCCCTCTCCCACACCTTGTGTCTTATTCCCTTCCCTTTAGATTGTAAGCTCCTTTGCACAGGGCCTTCCTCACTTTTTGTACCGGTATTGGTTGTGATGAATGTAACTCCATATGTTCTATGTATGTAATTAATGTGATTTAGTTGTATAAAAACATTTACTTTACAGTGCTGTGAAATATGCTGGCGCTATATAAATTTTAATAATAATAAAATAACAAAAGAAATGTCATTTTGGATTGGTAAGGTTTCTTATCTAGATAGGACAGTACTGTATAAGGTATTAGTAGATGACTGCAGATCCATTTTCACTTATGCCTTAACAATCCTTCTACAGATCAATAATTCATCCGAAGCTTTCATGGATTCTGGTAATTAGATCATCGTGTTACATTGATGTGGTGCCCTTAGTAAATTAGTTATATTGTTAAAACCTTATCCACAGTGTTATCTAGTGTATGGTGATGCAAACAATATCTATAGTATCTATCATTTATCTACCTACTTACCAGCTAAGCTTAAGTACTAGTTCCAAATGCTAATGGGGACTCAGTTGAGGAACTGAGAGAAGAGTTACACATAGATAGTTTGGAAAGTGACTCTGACTGCCACATTGGACTGGAACAGTAATTTTGATGTTGCAGGAATGTTGCTACACCTTTGGGAATTATAGGCTGTGGAACTTTAAATAACTTGGGGCCAGCATTGGGACAATTGTATATGTGGAGACTGGAAATGTCACTGTTGTAGATAAATGGAATGGAACTGCTACATATAATCAACCGGATCTTCTACTTATGGGTATTTACTAATTTATGATGAGACAGGGGCCCTATAGACATCTAAAATCTCACCTGAACAGCAGCACAGATGTTATAGCACAAAGTGGTTAATTACACACCATTCATTATGGGACAACTGAGCAATGAAACATTGTCTATGACACCTACATTATGGGGTTTATTTACTAAAGTCTGTCAGGTTTTCTGGTGCAAAACTTAATTTTTTTTAAAAAAAACACGAATTTTTCATGATTTATTAAAGTCTGATGCTGCAAAAAGTCTGAATCTGAAAATCCGCCTTCTCAGACCTGCCGAGGTTGTATATATGTCAGTGGGGGAGGTCCCTATACTATTTAGAAGTGTCTGTGGTCTGCGCTGGAATGAGCATGAAAATCTGTCTATTTGGGGCTTTTTCTGCAAAAAATCCATAAAATTCAGGCTTTTCGGAAAAAAAACACACCAGAAAAAAACGTATGAATCTGGTTTTTGCTCGATTTTATCGCGTTTGCCCTGATCCGATTAAATTGTGTTTTTTGTAATAATAAATAAGGTCCAATCGTAGATTCTAGTTTGGTCTGACCTTTTTTATTTAAATAACCCGAAAAATTCTGATTTTAGTAAATAACCCTATAAATGTTTGCAACCATTTAAGATATCACAGACCATCAAAATCATGTGGTATTGGTTCCAACCCTGCTCACATCGAAGTGTTATACCTACTGATACACAAAGCTAAAACACTATTACAACTGGTGCTTTCCTTGGTGAAACTCATCACAACTATGTCCAACATAACCCATTAAATCGGGATGGCCATTAACAGATTACATGGCTTTCATGTAATCAATACAATCCATTAGAGATTTCATAAACTGTAGTTGACGTTTCATTCTCGATAACTGATCGCTGATGATGATGATGATAAGAGTGGAGGAGAATTTATAGCTTCATAGGATTTGCTTCCTGTGATATGTAATAATTTTCTAGTATATTTATCTTTTAGAAAATTTCTGTTTAATGATAATTTATAAATCTCCAAATTACTGATGATGAAATTATCATTGAATTATTAGTATTATCCTTCAGATTATACATCACTCATAGTGATGGGTGAATTTATTCGCCAAGCGCGAATTTGCGGCGAATTTGCGCGATTCGTCTCCAGCGAATAAATTCGCGAAACGCCCGTGAAAGTTCGCCGGCAAAAATTTGCCAGCGTCAAAAACTAGACGAATTTCGCCCATCACTAATCACTCACATCAGATGAGATAGTCTAACAGATAAAGTAAAAAATAAGTACTAATGACATAGTAGGGTACAGACAGCTTGATCTGCAGCCCCCAAACTTTAGGTGCCCAACTAATCATAAATCTCAAGGCACTGCATCACCATACATCTGTTCATATTAAAATGTTCACTAGGTACATTTATTCTTTTTGCCTGTTCTGTAGAATTTTAGAATTGTTTATGCCTGAACCTTGAGTGAATTTAGCACTCCTATCAAATTTGTGCCATTTCAATGCATTTATTTCTGCATTCCAAGTCTAGGGTCATTTCTCCCAGGATCCAGCCTACCCCTATTCTGCTAAGAAAGGTATTAGTTGGGTACTAAACTACTTGTTCCATGTTATGTGCCAACATCACCTTCATGAAGTTTTAGCAGGATAATTCTGTCCCTTGGCTCTTTCCACTTTATTTACATTTATTTTCTATACACTGTTGCTCTGGGACAGGAGCACCTGTTTATTTAAAGGAGAAGGAAAGTCGTATTCCGCTTGGGGGTGCCAAATGTTAGGCACCCCCAAGTGATTGTATTTACTTACCTGAAACCCCAGGTCGGTGCTCCTATCAGCAGAAAACTGCACCGGCCTGGGGTTATTCCAGCGAGCACCATGGAACAATCCTCTTACTGCTTCTTATTTCCTTTCCAAAAACGTCGGCTATTTCGTCCTACTGCGCATGCATTTCCCCCAGGAAATAAGAAGGAGGAAGAGGATTGTTCCTTGGTGCTCGCTGTATTAACCCCAGGCCACTGCAGTTTTCTGCTGATAGGAGCACCAACCCGGGGTTCCAGGTAAGTAAAATACAATCACTTGGATGTGCCTAACATTTGGCACCCCCAAGCGGGATAGGACTTTCCTTCTGTATAAATTGTGTATAAAGCCTTTTTCTCTCTGCTTGTATGGCATTGAATGTAATTTGTCCATATCTATAGATGATACTGTAATCTGTCTGGCTTTACCCAGGCCTGGATTTGTGGATAGGCCACCAAGGCCCTGGCCTAGGGTGGCAGTATTTTAGGGGGTGGCATGCTGCCCAACCACATCCACATTGGTTCAGAAACACCGGGGATGAGCAGGAGATACGATAGTGTTTGAAATCGCTCATGAGCCAATCCCCATTGCTCCGGTCCCAATGATGAATTTGTGGGAATAAAAGGGAGGGGACGAGATGAACGACAGTGGGCCTAGGGGTGCCCTCTATGTAAATCTGGCCCTGGCTTTACCCTGCTGTTAACATTATGATAATAGAAGGGCAATCTTTTTGGTGAGTGTCAATGAACAGCTTGACATTGGCCAACATACATCATTGACATTATCGCACATAAGTACTAATAGAATATACTTATTTCATGCACACAATGTGTTTCTATGTTTATTCAGTAACATGTTTATGAAACAACCGCTTGCAACACAGGCAACACAGTGTTTTGTACACAGGAAGGTTGTGTGTCGGTTTGATGCATTGCCTGCCTCACATCACTCAGCACATAATTAACATCCATCGTGTTTAACTGAATGGAATTGTCATGGGTGACAGGCTACATCTAGTAGAGTGAAAGGAACATCAAAAGTGAAAATAAATGTTTTCTTTGGGTAAAAACCTATGTTGTCAATGAGTTTTGTCACTGGTGTATAAAGAGATCGGCATTGGGCACAGGGCAGTGGTAAATATGGGATGATTTGTCTGAGCCTTTCTGCGGTTTTGGGTTTCTAAGCAAACATTTCAGTCATTCTCAAGACCTATTCGTCATTTGTTTGATGGAATGGTTCTAATTTTACACAATATACTAGGAAAGGCTTCCAAGAGTGGAAAGGTTACACTTTGTTACACATTTTAAGAGGCAGTAGCTGCCTGGTTAAACTCTAGAAGATCAGCTATCTGATGGGTGTCCAACATACTGTATATTAAAGACATTGAGATATTTTTTCCCTTAAGCTACTAAAAAATGCCCTCCCCTTTAAACAAAACAGGGATTGTTTGTCCATATATTGCAATATATTTAAGTTGGCCAACTACGTCAAAGTCATCCCTGGTCTGGCCAGTCTTGGAATCTGGAATCTGAACTCCAGACGCTAAAGGTGGCCATACACGGAGAGAATGGGAACAGGCAGTCGGATCGCGGGACAACATCAACGAACAGATGCGGCCGCGATCCGGCAGGATATTTATTCCCATCCGATCGAGATCTGGCCGACTTTCGGACAGATCTTGATCGGAGAAGCCCGTTGGGGGGGCCCATACATGGGCCAATAAGTTGCCGACTCGGTCTGTCGGCAGCTTTTATCGGCAACTTTGGGCAGCTTTTATCAGACAACTTTGGGCGACTTCGGAAAATGAAGTGCTCAGAGTCCACTCGGAGCACTTCATTTTCCGAAGTCGCCCGACGTTGTGGGACGAGGAAACTTCATTTTCCGAAGTCGCCTGAAGTTTCTTTGTCAGACAACTTCGGGCGACTGCACTTGGAGAACTTCATTTTCCAAAGTCACCCAAAGTTGTCTGACAAGGAAACTTCAGGCGATTTCAGAAAACAAATCGATCCGAGTTCCATCCCGCTGGCGATTTACAATTTTTAGCCGGTGGGTAGACAAGGGAGGCAGTTCGGGGAGATTAGTCGCCCCGAGGAAGAGGAGATTTGTCACCGGGCGACTAATCTCCCCGAATCTGCCTGTGTGCCGTGACCCTAAAAGTTGAAGAAATGACCAGAGAACAATGAGGAAGCTTCTTTACTTCCATACAATTGTCAGCTGAAAGAATTAGCATTTTAAGTATTAACCTGTGTTAAGACATTTGGTAAAAGATTTTAGCTGGAATAGCAAGGAATAACATAGGTTTAAATGCTAACCAACATGTTATATTTTTTTGAACAGAAGAATGACCATGGGGCACAGAGCTACATGTCTTATATAGATGTATTTATATATGACTGTCTGAGGAATTCGGTATGACAGAGCAAAAGGTACAGGGGCATATAAACAAGATGACAGATTTGCAGGAGGATAGGGGAACGACAAATAAACAGAATTCATTTTTGAAATATTAAACATTCCACAAGGGAAATCCCCTTTAGACAGGGATAGTAGACATTTTAAAATGTGCACATACTTATCTCTAAAGGTCATCTTCAATTGTAGACCTAATGACCTCCCCCTGGGACAACACCATTTATTTGATGACCATGTTGGTAGTTTGAGCTTGGCTGCTTAATGCAAAATGATGTGACTTAAATAGTATAATCCACAGAAATAACTTTTATTGTTGTATAGGTATGGGATCGTTTATCTGGAAACCTGTTATCCAGAAAGCTCAGAATAATGGACGCACGTCTCCCATAGACACCATTATAATCAAATAATCCACATTTTAAAATATTATATCCCATTTTACTGGAATAATGAAAAAGTACCTGGTATTTGATCCAAACTAAGATATAATTAATTCTTATTGGAGGCAAAACCAGTATATTGAGCAGGGAAGGGGTGGAATGGCAGTTCCTGACCTCTACCCACTCTACCTGACCTTGCAGCTATCTCACCTAGTACAGCACTTAGTACAGCACCTAGTACAGCACTATACCAGTTCTGGGTGTCCCTGCTTCCACGTGATAAAACTATATTACAATTAGGGATGCAACGAATCCGCTATTTTGGATTCGGCCGAACCCCTGAATACTTTCCTGAAAGATTTGGCCGAATACCAAACCAAATCCGAATCCTAATTTGCATATGCAAATTAAGGGTGGGAAGGGAAAAAATGTACTTCCTTGTTTTGTGACAAAAAGTCACTCAATTTTCCTCCCTGCCCTTAATTTGCATTTGCAAATTAGGATTGGGATTCAGTTCGGCCGTGCAGAAGGATTCAGTCGAATCCGAATCCTGCCGGAAAAGGCAGAATCCTGGCCAAATCCTGAACCGAATCCTGAATTCAGTGCATTCCTAATTACAATTCATGCTTGTTCCCTATGGTAAGGGGAAGCAGGGTTCTAACCCAATAGTGGTGGCAACCCAAGAAATTTCCAGTAGAGCCACAAGGCTCATGTCAATAACCACTACAGATCCCAAGACACAACTCTGGAGGAATGGGCGGGAGTGGTGGAATGACAAACCTTGATCCTCCTGGCAGGTGGGTCCAAAGGCGGATCTCAAGTCTAGGGGATGTGTGGGAGCATAATAAGCTCAATCCATTTGTGGCACTTCAAACCAAATTTGGGCTGCACCATGAAGCTGCACCATTCACTATTAGGGTCAGGCCACACGAGCAGATTCGGGGAGATTAGTCGCCCCATCGACAAATCTCCTCTCCTCAATCTCCCCGAACTGCCTTCCCCCTGCCCTCTGCCGGCTAAAATGAAAACCGCCTGCGGCAATGCACGTGCGCTCTATTCGTTTTCCGAAGTCACCCAAAGTTTCCTCGTGAGGCAACTTAACCTCAAGGCACCTAAGGGCATAATATCAAACCTATATAAAAAGATAATGTTCCCTGAAAGATGTTTCGCTCAAATCCAGGACAGCCTGGGAGGAAGACTTAGGGGTCATTACTGATGAACAATGGGTGGGCTTCCTTAAAACAGCAAATAGAGTCTCCGGATGTGGGGTCAACGATAGAACCAGATCCAATCATCTGTATCCTGGGCATATACTCAGGACTCCAAACACCCCCCTTACCTTAAAGGCTTTCTTAATAAAGCCATGTTCCAAGCTAGGAGACTCAAAAGTTTAAATTGGAGATCTGACAGACCACCCCCTCCAGGGGGATTAATACTATGTCCAATTTGGGCACGCTGGAATACCTCATTCACAAAAGGAAAGTACAAACTGCAAAGTTCTATCGGACCTGGACCTCATGGTTAAAACAATTTCCTCTCCCCAATAAACAATCCCCATAGAACCTCCCGGTAATTCAATAAGGTATAAAATCAAAGAGAAACAAAGGCTCCTAGGCTAACTAGATTTTCCACAACTTGTCTTTATTGCAATTGATAACACTGTTGTACTAATTGCTCCACACACTGTGTACGTTTGAATTTGATCTGACTTGTAATGTACAGTAATTGTCTTTACCTGTTAATAAACTTACCTTTAATCATTTTCTAGTAGACTGAAGATCTAAAATACGGAAAGATCCAGTATATGGAAAACCCCAGGTCCCAAGCATTCTGGAAACCATGTACTGATCTACAGCAGAATATCATTATAATTCTAAAATACTTCCCTACTGTACAAAGGTGAAGCAAAGGTCCTTTTCTTTGTATGGAGCAACCTAAAAAGTCGATCTGCTCTGTTGTTGCTATGTGTTGTCCTTTGGGTTGTGCTGTTCTGTAAAAGCCTAAGGCAAGTTCTTTTTTATTTATCCCATTTAAGAATTTGTTGGGACTTGTATTTTTTTTATTAAACTGGTTTTTAGCACTTCTTTTGCACCCATGTGAGGTCTGAAGGTCTAAATCGGGGACCCCAACCGTTTTTATTTGTGAGCCAAATTTAAATGTAAAAAGAGTTGGAAAGCAAAACAAACGTGAAAAAAGTTCCTGGGAGTACCAAATAAGGGCTCTGCCATTATGACTTGCAGCAACAAGGGGCTCTGTTTGGCAATACACATGGTCTTCCTGCAACCAAATTTTTTCTCCAAACCAGGATTAAGCATCTGCTTTGAGGCCACTTGCAGCAACATCCAAGGTGTCAATGGGCAACATGTTGGGGATCAGGTCCGGACTGGGATTCCCAATAGGCCCTGGTATTCCAAGTACACAGATTCCCAAGCAGCCCCCCACCAGCCCAATAAATAGTGACTTTCTATGGGACCTTATAGCAGCCACTCTGGCATTTGCCAGAACCCACAGATTGCCAGTCCGGGCCTGTTGGGGATCATCGGTCTAGAGATTCTCTCTCTTTTCATTATAAGATAGAAATCACTTGTTGCAAGCCAGTTGAATTTCATAATTGCAAGAAAATGGAGAAGAAACTGCTCACAAATGTCCACTTCAAACTTTGCAGTTCAGATGTATTTTTCAAAGTAAGACTGCGCACAGCCAATGCAATAATTGTGAGGTGCACTACTTATGGGACTCCCCAACAGAGTCACCAACAGATAAGGAACGTAACAAAGGTAAAGACTGCACACTCAGAGATTAAAAAAGATTTTTAATGACATCAAATAGATTTACAGAAATAATAAAGGCCCCATAAGCATAGGCCCTACGCGTTTCGACTGTTCAGGTCTTCATCAGGGGCTAAATTATACAAAAAGGCCTTTTTTCTTCCAGATGTATTTTCAGATTTTTTCCGGCCTGAGATGAGCAAATATTCCTTGGGCAGTGCTTGTCAAACCTTTTCAGTTCAAGGCCCACGTAAAGGTCCAATGTTTGGCCTGGGCCCCTTTTAGCACATGAAATTATACACAACACGTGCATTAATCATTCAGTCATAGTTTCAAAAATACAGGTATGGAACCTGTTGTCCAGAATGTTGGGGTTTTCTAGATGAGTCTAGAGTCAATTTAAAAAGTAGTGTAAACATTAAATTAACCCAATAGGGTTGCTTTTTCTCCAATACAGATCAATTATATCTTAGTTGGGATCAAGTAGAAATTACTGTTTAATTATTACAGACAAAAAGGTAGTTATTATTATTATTTTTTTAATTAGCACTGCTTTCTGGTACAAAAGATTACATTTTTGCTGGCTGTTTCTCATTGCTTCTGGCAGAAAAATAACTTGAAGTATCCATCAATTGCCCTACCTTTAAATTTTTATACTAATGGCCCTTCCCTTTTATTTTGTACTTTGGGTACATAGATGTCAATGACCACTGACACTGCTGCATGTATTCTTTAATGTTTTCTGCGCAGGTGACAGGTGGTTCCCTTGCATTTGCCTAAATTAATGAAATTAGGCAGGCCAATTAGTATTTGTATTATGCAGTTATTCAGACTTAACTCTCACTTTAGACACCTGGAGGCTTTTCCATTAGGGAATTGCAGCGTAAGTACAAACTGATAGTATTTTAATATTTACTCAAATGTTTATTGGGCACTGTCACATTTTTACTCTTTTGAGGGTGACATTACATATAAATATTAATATAATGGAATGCCTTTCCTTCTATAATCAGCAAGCTTAAACCTCTTCTTCAACTTACATATGTTGACTAAAGCTTCTCAATCTATCCTCTACATTACAGGCACAGGAGGGTAAATGTTTAACTCACATTTAGTTTTCGCAGTCCCCATAAGGGTTAATCCAGCCAAGGGCTGGGCCTGTTTCACATTTGGAGATGGGAACTGGCTTCCTTTCCAGGTTAAAGTGTTAAATCGCAGATCTGTAGTTGGCCAGGGCTGTCAGGATTCCTCAGTCTATCATTTGATAGAAGGGGTGGTCGGTGCTAGAGAGCCTGAAGTGGAAGTAGGTCTTGGTAGGATCTAGGGTTGCCACCTGCCTGGTTTTGAAGGGCTGCCCGGGTCAAAACTGCCTGAACGGTTTTCCAAATTAAGAGGCAGGATAGGGCCTACCTGGCTGGAATTGCACTGGCCTATCTGCATACCTCCAAACTGTCCCTTTTTCGGAGGGACAGTCCCTCTTTTGACAGCTCAACCCGCAGTCCCTCATTTGTACTGGAAAGTCCCTCTTTTCTATGCACTGAACAGCCAGAAAAAGAAACAAAGTTTCTCACTTAATTGGCTTTTAGCAGAGAGCCCAGAACAGCTAGCAGGTGCAAATAAGATACTTTGTAACAATTTTGAGACACAAAAACACAGTTTAGATAAGGAGAAATATTTTCAAACTTTCATAACCTGCCAAATTTTGTAAAACAAACATGGTAATTAGGGGGTGTGGTCACAGAAAGGGGTGTGGTCAAAAAATTGCTGCGCTACGCATGGAAAAAAATTTTTTTGTCCCTCTTTTTACTTCCAAAATGTTGGGAGGTATGTATCTTGTAAAGTACAAGCTGAGTATTACAAATTTACCAACAATGTACTTGCTGGTCAATTTGTAATCCCTAGTTGTTTGGTCCCATCCCCCAAACTGCCCCAATCCTCTCTACCCCAAACCCTGTATGACCAAACTACATTTATTTCTAACACCAGTGTCTGACTGGCCCACCGGGATACCAGGAAAACTTCCGGTGGGCCCAGTTGTCAGTGGGCCCTTGTACTACTAAACATTTGGCCTATTTCATGGCCATTCCCTATTTCTATGAGAACAAAGAGGCTTAATAGAAGAAATAATCGATTATAGTATGTAAAGAAAAGAGACTAGGAGAATAGAGGTTGAGTGAGGAGAGGAAGAATAATAATACTGATAGTGGGCCCCTGGTCTAAGGTTTTTGGGTGGGCCCCTGGTGTCCCAGTCCGACACTGGCTAGCCCCACCCTTGTGATGTCACAACTCTGCCCCTGCAACACCACAACTCCCCCCCCCTTCTCTAACCCTTCCCCAATGCCTTTGTCATTAGCCGCTACTGGCCAGAAAAAAGGAATAGGAGTTTTTCTAAAGCACTGAACTCTGCTTATTGGAAATGAGTGCTATACAGACGACTTATTGTTACTAAAGCATTGATCCATAGAATGCAAAGTGTGTAAGTCTCTGTTGCAATTGGCTGCCATGGTTTGAAACTCCAACCATCCAAAATGACATCAGACTTCATTGCTTTTTTGTTCTCAGTGAAGTAGAGAAGGTTGGCTGCATTCTTCCAATGACTTGTAACTGTCACAAGGAATAAATAGCAAGTTGCTTAGTGTCCTAGTGCCTTTAATGGGGGGGATTAAATCTGTCCACAATTTTTTTAAAAAGTGTTTTTGTCATGGAAATAACATAATTGTAGAAATATTATATCCTAGGAGGTTTATTCATACTGCTTCCTGTCCTGTAAAGTTTACTATGTAATATTTAAATAAATGCAAATCAAATTTAAATCCACTTTATACGCAGCCTCAACCAATTTACACATAACTAAAGGTCCCCATAGAAGCGACGATTCTTCTTGCCGAACGACCGATTTTAGGGAAGTCCGACCAATCCTTCGAAATTATCGTGCGGTTAGTGGTATTCGAACGATCGTACATCTTACGATTTTTCGGCCGACATCTGTCGGGAAATTGATCGGCCAGGTCAAAAAATCTTTGTCGGCCCCAGTGCAATCTCTCTATGTTTGCAGGGCCAAGCAGGCAGCTCCCCTTTGTTTTCCTGCCAAATTGGTCTTTTTAGTTGATGGTAAATTCGTACGATCGTACGATCATTCTGAGAAGATATTGGTCTCAGGATCTGATCTTTTAAAAATCTCAACATCTATGGCCAGCTTAACACACAATACCCACATTATCAAATCCACACTCTGTAAAAAGAAGTTCCTATTAAACTCGATATCGCAACCTGGTGGTTGAGCTGATAACGACACCCAGATTCATTACACTACTTCAACAGAATTTTAATTGACAGAGTGTCATTTCAGAGCAGGACAAACCATAAATCAGCCCCTCTCTCATGCTCTAAGGTTTCTCAGTTAACTTGGCTTTGGTTTTCACAAAATGTAATTTAGAATTACATATTAGGATTAAATATTTTGCAAATAAATATTTATTTGTTCCAAAAAATAGGGTTTATTAATCAAAATAGTAAAATTGTCGTTTGCTGCTGTCTCGAAATACAATTAGTAACAGGAAGGCTTACTGGCTTCTGATAAAAAAAATAGGGTAATTAGATTGCAAGCTCCACTGTGGTAGGGACTGATGCATAATGTTTGTAAAATAATCCAGAATATTTGGGTGTATAAATAACGAATAATAATAATGTGAAGACACCACTACATTTACATTGTCAGAATTGTCTGTCAACATGACAGCTAATTTGAGTCATGGGTTAATAGTCTCTGGGAAGGGAGTGTGACTGTGGGATAGCAGGTATAGTAGGGAGAGATGGTGTCTATAGTAACAGTGGGATAATAGTCTCTGGGAAGGGAGTGTGACTGTGGGATAGCAGGTATAGTAGGGAGAGATGGTGTCTATAGTAACAGTGGATAATAGTCTCTGGGAAGGGAGTGTGATTGTGGGATAGAAGGTATAGTAGGGAGAGATGGTGTCTATAGTAACAGTGGATAATAGTCTCTGGGAAGGGAGTGTGACTGTGGGATAGCAGGTATAGTAGGGAGAGATGGTGCCTATAGTAACAGTGGATAATAGTCTCTGGGAAGGGAGTGTGACTGTGGGATAGCAGGTATAGTAGGGAGAGATGGTGTCTATAGTAACAGTGGGATAATAGTCTCTGGGAAGGGAGTGTGACTGTGGGATAGCCGGTATAGTAGGGAGAGATGGTGCCTATAGTAACAGTGGATAATAGTCTCTGGGAAGGGAGTGTGACTGTGAGATAGCAGGTATAGTAGGGAGAGATGGTGCCTATAGTAAAGGTGGATAATAGTCTCTGGGAAGGGAGTGTGACTGTGGGATAGCAGGTATAGTAGGGAGAGATGGTGCCTATAGTAAGAGTGGATAATAGTCTCTGGGAAGGGAGTGTGACTGTGAGATAGCAGGTATAGTAGGGAGAGATGGTGCCTATAGTAAAGGTGGATAATAGTCTCTGGGAAGGGAGTGTGACTGTGGGATAGCAGGTATAGTAGGGAGAGATGGTGCCTATAGTAACAGTGGGATAATAGACTCTGGGAAGGGAGTATGACTGTGGGATAGCAGGTATAGTAGAGAGAGATGGTGTCTATAGTAACAGTGGATAATAGTCTCTGGGAAGGGAGTGTGACTGTGGGATAGCAGGTATAGTAGGGAGAGATGGTGTCTATAGTAACAGTGGATAATAGTCTCTGGGAAGGGAGTGTGACTGTGGGATAGCAGGTATAGTAGGCAGAGATGGTGCCTATAGTAACAGTGGGATAATAGTCTCTGGGAAGGGAGTGTGACTGTGGGATAGCAGGTATAGTAGGGAGAGATGGTGCCTATAGTAACAGTGGGATAATAGTCTCTGGGAAGGGAGTGTGACTGTGGGATAGCAGGTATAGTAGAGAGAGATGGTGTCTATAGTAACAGTGGGATAATAGTCTCTGGGAAGGGAGTGTGACTGTGGGATAGCAGGTATAGTAGAGAGAGATGGTGTCTATAGTAACAGTGGGATAATAGTCTCTGGGAAGGGAGTGTGACTGTGGGATAGCAGGTATAGTAGGGAGAGATGGTGCCTATAGTAACAGTGGAGTAATAGTCTCTGGGAAGGGAGTGTGACTGTGGGATAGCAGGTATAGCAGGGAGAGATGGTGCCTATAGTAACAGTGGATAATAGTCTCTGGGAAGGGAGTGTGACTGTGGGATAGCAGGTATAGTAGGGAGAGATGGTGCCTATAGTAACAGTGGGATAATAGACTCTGGGAAGGGAGTATGACTGTGGGATAGCAGGTATAGTAGAGAGAGATGGTGTCTATAGTAACAGTGGATAATAGTCTCTGGGAAGGGAGTGTGACTGTGGGATAGCAGGTATAGTAGGGAGAGATGGTGTCTATAGTAACAGTGGATAATAGTCTCTGGGAAGGGAGTGTGACTGTGGGATAGCAGGTATAGTAGGCAGAGATGGTGCCTATAGTAACAGGAGGATAATAGTCTCTGGGAAGGGAGTGTGACTGTGGGATAGCAGGTATAGTAGGGAGAGATGGTGTCTATAGTAACAGTGGATAATAGTCTCTGGGAAGGGAGTGTGACTGTGGGATAGCAGGTTATAGTAGGGAGAGATGGTGTCTATAGTAACAGTGGATAATAGTCTCTGGGAAGGGAGTGTGACTGTGGGATAGCAGGTATAGTAGAGAGAGATGGTGTCTATAGTAACAGTGGGATAATAGTCTCTGGGAAGGGAGTGTGACTGTGGGATAGCAGGTATAGTAGAGAGAGATGGTGTCTATAGTAACAGTGGGATAATAGTCTCTGGGAAGGGAGTGTGACTGTGGGATAGCAGGTATAGTAGGGAGAGATGGTGCCTATAGTAACAGTGGAGTAATAGTCTCTGGGAAGGGAGTGTGACTGTGGGATAGCAGGTATAGCAGGGAGAGATGGTGCCTATAGTAACAGTGGGATAATAGTCTCTGGGAAGGGAGTGTGACTTTGGGATAGCAGGTATAGTAGGGAGAGATGGTGTCTATAGTAACAGTGGGATAATAGTCTCTGGGAAGGGAGTGTGACTGTGGGATAGCAGGTATAGTAGGGAGAGATGGTGCCTATAGTAACAGTGGGATAATAGTCTCTGGGAAGGGAGTGTGACTGTGGGATAGCAGGTATAGTAGAGAGAGATGGTGTCTATAGTAACAGTGGGATAATAGTCTCTGGGAAGGGAGTGTGACTGTGGGATAGCAGGTATAGTAGAGAGAGATGGTGTCTATAGTAACAGTGGGATAATAGTCTCTGGGAAGGGAGTGTGACTGTGGGATAGCAGGTATAGTAGGGAGAGATGTGCCTATAGTAACAGTGGAGTAATAGTCTCTGGGAAGGGAGTGTGACTGTGGGATAGCAGGTATAGCAGGGAGAGATGGTGCCTATAGTAACAGTGGGATAATAGTCTCTGGGAAGGGAGTGTGACTTTGGGATAGCAGGTATAGTAGGGAGAGATGGTGTCTATAGTAACAGTGGGATAATAGTCTCTGGGAAGGGAGTGTGACTGTGGGATAGCAGGTATAGTAGGGAGAGAGATGGTGCCTATAGTAACAGTGGGATAATAGTATCTGGGAAGGGAGTGTGACTGTGTGATAGCAGGTATAGTAGGGAGAGATGGTGCCTATAGTAACAGTGGATAATAGTCTCTGGGAAGGGAGTGTGACTGTGAGATAGCAGGTATAGTAGGGAGAGATGGTGCCTATAGTAACAGTGGATAATAGTCTCTGGGAAGGGAGTGTGACTGTGAGATAGCAGGTATAGTAGGGAGAGATGGTGCCTATAGTAAAGGTGGATAACAGTCTCTGGGAAGGGAGTGTGACTGTGGGATAGCAGGTATAGTAGGGAGAGATGGTGCCTATAGTAACAGTGGATAATAGTCTGTGGGAAGGGAGTGTGACTGTGAGATAGCAGGTATAGTAGGGAGAGATGGTGCCTATAGTAACAGTGGATAATAGTCTCTGGGAAGGGAGTGTGACTGTGAGATAGCAGGTATAGTAGGGAGAGATGGTGCCTATAGTAACAGTGGATAATAGTCTGTGGGAAGGGAGTGTGACTGTGAGATAGCAGGTATAGTAGGGAGAGATGGTGCCTATAGTAAAGGTGGATAATAGTCTCTGGGAAGGGAGTGTGACTTTGGGATAGCAGGTATAGTAGGGAGAGATGGTGTCTATAGTAACAGTGGGATAACAGTCTCTGGGAAGGGAGTGTGACTGTGGGATAGCAGGTATAGTAGGGAGAGAGATGGTGCCTATAGTAACAGTGGGATAATAGTCTCTGGGAAGGGAGTGTGACTGTGTGATAGCAGGTATAGTAGGGAGAGATGGTGCCTATAGTAACAGTGGATAATAGTCTCTGGGAAGGGAGTGTGACTGTGAGATAGCAGGTATAGTAGGGAGAGATGGTGCCTATAGTAAAGGTGGATAATAGTCTCTGGGAAGGGAGTGTGACTGTGGGATAGCAGGTATAGTAGGGAGAGATGGTGCCTATAGTAAGAGTGGATAATAGTCTCTGGGAAGGGAGTGTGACTGTGAGATAGCAGGTATAGTAGGGAGAGATGGTGCCTATAGTAAAGGTGGATAATAGTCTCTGGGAAGGGAGTGTGACTGTGGGATAGCAGGTATAGTAGGGAGAGATGGTGCCTATAGTAACAGTGGATAATAGTCTCTGGGAAGGGAGTGTGACTGTGAGATAGCAGGTATAGTAGGGAGAGATGGTGCCTATAGTAAAGGTGGATAATAGTCTCTGGGAAGGGAGTGTGACTGTGGGATAGCAGGTATAGTAGGGAGAGATGGTGCCTATAGTAACAGCAGATAATAGTCTCTGGGAAGGGAGTGTGACTGTGAGATAGCAGGTATAGTAGGGAGAGATGGTGCCTATAGTAAAGGTGGATAATAGTCTCTGGGAAGGGAGTGTGACTGTGGGATAGCAGGTATAGTAGGGAGAGATGGTGTCTATAGTAACAGTGGATAATAATCTCTGGGAAGGGAGTGTGACTGTGGGATAGCAGGTATAGTAGGGAGAGATGGTGCCTATAGTAACAGTGGATAATAGTCTCTGGGAAGGGAGTGTGACTGTGGGATAGCAGGTATAGTAGGGAGAGATGGTGCCTATAGAACAGTGGGATAAGAGTCTCTGGGTTTGTGGATGTGGGATAGCAGGAATAGTAAGGTAACACATTATATACCTTTAGTTGTTTTTGTTGAAATATAGTTGACAGGTTTATTCAGTATACAGTTTATTCTGTATAAGTCATCCATAAAGACAAGCAGTATTCAATATGAATACCTGGGGCAGCTGATTTAGGCAGACAAATGAGTATCTGCCATTTACTTGGCACAGGAATATAAATATATATACAGTATATATACAAAGAAACCATATGACATCACTCCAAGGAACGTTCTTCAGAGTGCTGTCATTTGGTTTCTTTGTATATTGCTTTGCAGACTGGCACCCAGGATTTGCTTACTACTTATGATGTATGTATATATATATATATATATATATATATATATATATATATATATATATATATATATAGATACACGTATCACTCTGTGTAGTTAAGTCACAGGAAAGAAATGTTATTGTACCAAGCACAGAACTATATTATTGAAGGCAATGTATAAGGAAGCTGCTTTTGCTCTTGGTTTAAGCAAATCTACTGACACATTATATATAAATATATATGCCTATTGGATCCTCTGCAAGGCAATTCACTGTATCTGCACCAGTATTAGATTTCAGTTTTACTTGTGCTTCAGAAATCAGAGTCATCTTTGTTCTTCTTATTCCAATAGCAGAGGTGGGAGCACTTGCTCAGAGCCCATTGGGTACACCTGTATCCCTTTCTACCTGGATAGGAACCTTAATCTGCATTCTACTGTGACTGTTACTCCCTTTACATATGTGCCTAGCATCATTCCAATCCATTTATTATATTTATTATATCCACACTATCCTCTCCCTGGAACTAGACATGGATTCTTTCATGGATACTATGTACCCATTTCCATTTTTTTTTAATTTGGTTCATTAGTTTCTGATTTTATTAATATTAAATTAATTAAATTAAATATTAATATTAAAACTATTAAAAGCATTATTTTACTATATTTCCTTTTTATTGTTATGGCATCAGCATATCCCACAGCACATTTTTGCAGAAATGGCCCATCAAAGCCGTTATTATAAACAGGCAGAGATTAGTTAAAATGATCACATATCAAAAATGAGAGAATTAGGGAAGTTTAACCAAAAATGGCTGATATTGCTTTTCTAGGTGTTTATAAATAGGTTCAGCTATATATGACCAGGGTACACTGTCCTTAAATACGTTGGAGGTATAAAGAGCTAAGTATTGCTGGTCGCCCAATGGAGAATGGAATGTTTTTGACCGGAAGGTCATGGAATGGATTGTAAACATCACAGTTCAAAGAGAGAAACTTCTCCCACTGTTCAGAACCAGCAGCTGCGCAGGGGGAATGGTATAGTTCCCATAGTCCTCTGCAGGGAGCCATGAAACATTCGCCTTTCTCATCCATGTGTCCCATGGTCAAGCCATTCTGCTTCTTAGAGGGCCACAACTAACGTGGCTTTGGAATCTCAGAATGCAAGGTAATATAAAGAGATAATGACATGGGGCATATTTATAAACAGGCCACTTAGCACAGGTCAACAGAGCTGAACTCTAAAAATCCTTTACAAGTGAATGGGCAAGTTTGGAGTGATCTGTGCTGAACTGTTTATTCTTAAACTGATGGGGTTAGTTTTACAGCAAAATGAATTGGAGAGCTACAGTTGGCACATCCCGGAATGATGCACATTTTTCCCTCCTCAGATGGGATTCCAGCCTTTTTATATTGTAATCTCTCTTTTTCTGTCCAACAGAGCTTACATTCTAACTTCCCTCACATAGGAATACAAACAGACACGATTCCAATGGTGGAGAACATCACTGTTTTGTCCCAGCACTGCATATTTATATGTGAGTTGGGAGGGATCCAAAAAGAAAGTGAGCTCCAGACACAGTTTTGTGTGGGTTGTGGGTCAGACTTTAAACAGGGCCACTTTCTTTTTTTATATATTCTTGTTGACCCCTCCACTTTGGTTGCTGACCCACCCCATCTATGGCATCCCTAGAAGGCATAAAAGTCCAGGACCAGGAACGTTGCATTGTCGCAGATCAAAAATGTGTTCCAATAAAAGTTTTTTAAAATTAAATTTCCTGTTTTGGCGGTGCTGTGTCGTATATTGGAGTATCCCCAGAAGTGATTCAGGCTGAGCGTGGGTCATAGAGTGGAAGAGGATTTGGGGTTTGGAAAGGGGAGCATTAGGTCACTGAAGAAAACCTTTCCAACCCTTTTATTATGGCTGAACACAACTTCAATCCCTTCTGATTTCAATAGACATTTGTTGAAGCTTTTTTATAGGTTCATGGGGTTATTTAGCAGGAAAATCATATCACAGCAAAGCCAAAAAGGCAAATTTATGCGGGGAAAAACACTTTCTCGTCATATAAATCATCACATCATGTCCCAAGTAGATACTTTGTATATGACTTTAGGCTTTCCCTGTTGGAGAAAGTGCTACTTTTTAGCAGTGTTCCTTTATCTCCTGTTTATATTGTACTTTATTTTTTTTTCTGCCTCATTCCTCTGGGTTCCTGTTTTGCTTTTCATCAGTAGTGTGGAGCCATCCACTCTTGGAGAACATAGAAACATTATGAAGAAATCATTGTGGTCAGAACCAAACCCAAGACCCTATTACTGCAAGATGGCATCTTCAACCACCAGGGACAATTGCCTGCCTGTAAGCCAATAGTGCTCTGTGGACCCCCCAGGTCCCCACAAGAAGAATTCTACCCTAACAATGCTGCAGAATGAGAATTGAATGCCTCTTCCTTTATCTCTGTTATAGGTTCCGATACAAAGAGGTCACTCTTTAGCCTATGTGGTCTTCTCAAAAATCCAGGCCTGTTGCGATTGGTTTGGCTCCCTTATGGCTTTATATTATACATTGTGATACATGAAAGCGAATGCCATGCCAAAGCATGTAAGGACACACCAGCAATGCTGGGCTCACCCATTTGAGGCAAGGCCCTTTATGTTTAAATAATGAATTAAGTAGCATGGATGAATCCAGCACGTTATCATTTCCTCTGGAGCATCACTTACCTAAATAGACGGTGCCATTTCAATAGAGACTTTTGCATAATTAAGAATAGAATGAGCCGGGTACAGCTGCAATGTTGATGTGGAACATACAAAAGCACAGGATATGGGCCATTGTCTCAGGTCAGCTCTTGTGAATGTAGCCTGGCCCTAGCGGCCCTTTGTTCCCTGCACAATACATTATACACAGACACTGGTGGCTGCCCTGCTCGGGGACAGACGTTGGAGCAGAGTTTTACAATCACCAAAGATTTAAATAAGTGAAGAATAAGCAGGTGAACATTTATAAGAAGCCAGGAAGGTGCAAAGCCTGATGAAGGGAGAGAACATTGGGACATCACTGTGCCTATACATTATTGTACACCAACTCCTATGTTGTCTCAACAATTTTTCAGTTTATTGATCTCATGAGTCTAATAAACAACATCCTTGAAGTCACATTGCTGAGCTATTTTAACACCATATGTTTGGAATTTCTTCTTGCACCTGATCATTGCAGCAAACAGATGCAACTACTACTTTGAACAGCTTCATATACTTTAGTGTTATCTGTTTTTTTTCCTCTTGCCAGATCAGACAAATCAAACCCACGGGGACAGGGCAGGGGCTCAGAGTTAAGGTGGCCATACACGGAGAGATCCGCTCGTTTGGCGATGTAGCCAAACGAGCGGATCTCTCCCCGATATGCTTGAGGTGGGCAATATCGGGCTGATCCGATCGTGGGCCCTAGGGCCGAACGATCGGATCCTAGTGAACGGGAACGGGCGGTCGGATCGCAGGACCGCATCATCGAACAGATGCGGCCGCGATCCTACGGGATTTTTAGTCCCATCCCATCGAGATCTGGCCGACTTTCGGGCCAGATCTCGATCGGGGAAGCCCGTCGGGGGCCCCAATAAGATGCCGACTCGGTCTGTCGGCAGCTTTTATCGGCCCGTGTATGGCCACCTTAAGCGTTGCTGCCTTGTGGTTCTGAGTTCAATTCTGACCTGGGCACTCTCTGCAAGGAGTTTGTATGGTTCCCTTGTGCTTGCCTGAGTTTCTTATATGGCCGTGCCTTAATACAGCTGTATATCCCAATACTTACAACTGGCAACCCTTTCCAGACTAATGAATTAATTAATTAAAGTCACCTTGAGGTGCCTTAGAGAACTGCATCCAAAAACAGTTGGGGTTGGGTTTTTTTTTTATTCCGCCAGCATTATACGTGGGCAGGAGGTAGGCGAGATGTAGGAAATGCTCAACACACCACCTAACTTGTGTGTCATTCAGATGCTAGAGAGCCCTGTACTTGTTTCCTTGCACCCAATAGCACCTGCCGGGTGTAAGTGTCAGAGAGGTGACAATATTAGTTTCTAGCCAACACAGGACATTAACTGAGCGAGTGACAGTCTACTCAGCTATTCTCAGGGGCGCAGCCTGATGCAGAAAGCTTTCCCAGAACATCACGGCAGAATCATATATGCTCCATATTTACAGCTACAGACCATAAGATCAGCTCTTGCTATGAAGTAGGAAGCTTTATTCTAAGAAGCTTCATCTTTTATTTGCCTTTTTTTCCAAATATTGGCACGTTTTTGGTTCAGGCCAATCTATACTTTTGACCAGCAATGTGCAAATCTAAAGAAAGTGCAGACATCAATATGTCAAGGCCAAACGTATGTCACACTGTTCAATAGAGACATTAACAGCAACCTTTACAATTAGCCCATATTCTCATACTGGTCCCATAAATCGAACTTTGCAACATAATCAGTTGCGGCAAAAGTGCAGTAACTGCCAAGAAGCATCTTAATAGGGCCAGTGACAATATTTTATTTACAAATAAAGGTGTCTGTATGTGCGGCATCTACAGGCTAAATATGTGTTGCAACAGAAGCTGTAATCCTATGGGCATGTCGAAGGTCATGAAAGGCATGTGACCCTTTACTGGCCATTTATTAAATGAGGTAAGAGACCCTACTTGGTCCAGTTGAATATATATGCAATAGTTTGGTGCTTGCTGACTGTGCCCAGTGTAAATAACCAGTAATCTGGCTTTCAATACTCAACAGGACTGTCCAAGTGTTGCCTTTATTAGTACTAAACTATAACCCCCTGTTGGGTGAATTTCGGCAGTTGAAGTATGACGGCAACTGTATGGATCCTTATCTAGTGCATGGAAGGCACAGAAGCACTGCATGCCTGCGTATGTGTACGCAACTTCTTTTCTGCATGCGGCACCCAAAGGGTTAATCCACTCCAAACCTGACTTGGGCACTGCTCAGAGAACCTATTGCAACCAGCTGCCTCATGTGCAAAGCTCTGTCATAAACACATGGATTGGACTCAGCCAGTTGTCATGGATAAAAATTAATACCATGTGAATGCAGCCTTTCTTGTGTTCTCCATACAACTGATATTTAATGTCGGTTTAGTTTCAAAAAAGAATAATCCACATTGCGCTCCTTCTTCCTGAGGACTTCCTTTAAAGGAGACCTTGGCACCCAACGCAGCAGCCAGGCCGGACGGAGGTGTCTGCTGCAAAACACTGAAGGCTTTAAGCATCACATCATGGCACCACCACTCACCGCCTTGACTCCATCCGAGCAGTGAAAATGCAGGCGTGTGGCACTATAAGAGATTTTTATGGGCCCTAGTCTAGTTTTTTTTTATTACATTGTCCATTAGCCAATATTTCTGGAAATATTATGAATAAGGGTTTCTCCTAGGGGGGACATTGCACAGCTTACCGTTATGGCAAACTACAGTAGAAACCTTCCATTGTCATGACCACAGCTTCTTCATCAGCTCCCATAGCCCTCCTACCAAAAACCAGTAAGAGGCGTGGTAAGGATGAGTCTAATACTCATCCTTACCACGCCTCTTACTGGTTTTTGGTAGGCCTGCTCTGATATTGCTGGGCTGTGGCCAATTGAACAGGAACCTAATGGAACTCTGATATTTGATATATTCTGCACATAGAAATATAAATAACCTATGGCAGTATATATAACCCCCTACTAATTACAATACTTCATCAGAGGTTATAGAGACCCTTTAAATAGAGGCATGTGATTGTTTATTTACTGTCCATGAAGATTTACCAAAGGTTCCGGTGCAGAGTCCAATGTCCCATGTCATTAAGGACATAACTTTATTTAATTTAACTAGCTATGTAACATATAATAAACTTCTTTTTTTTTTTTTTCACACTTATTGAGAAGTCCCTGAGTGTGTCCCTGCATATATATATTGCCTGGGTGCTATCAGCAAAAAAGGATCATGAATAACCAGAACCAAAGCGAGCACTCTCAGGTCTTATTAGTCCAATAAAAGTGTTTTTATTTAGCAAACAGAAGCTGACGTTTCGGCTAGCACTCTAGCCTGACTCAAAGAAAGGCACTTTGAGAAAGGCTAGAGTTCTAGCCGAAACGTTTAATTCAACGTTTCGGCACGCTTAACTCGGGCCGTCCTCAGGATGGCCCGAGTTAAGCGTGCCGAAACGTTGAATTAAACTTTGTCACTTTTTTCATAATTTCAAGACCTTGGAGTGCGGTTTTTTTACTTCTGATTATTATGCTATGCTATAACCAGCACCCAGGCGGTTGCTTACATTGCGAGTGCTCCACTACAGACTGTATATATATATATATATATATATATATATTCCTCTGCACTCAACCCATTATCAATATATTTAAGACAGAGACATTTTGTGCATACTGCTACTGAAAAATGCCTTACCCTATAAACAAAACAGGGATTGTTTGTCCATATATTGCAATATATTTAAGCTGGCCAACTACGTCAAAGTCATTTACACAGAAATTCTCTAAATGCAGTACATGCAAAAAAATGCAAAATATGCACCAGAAATGAAAAAGAAATATTTCCAAAAAATACTACACTATATGTCGATCCTCTCTTTCTTTTTTCTCCCCTTCTTTTTGTTTCTGGTGAGTTCGACTCCGTTGCCAAAGGCGCTGATCCATTTTTTTCCTATACGTCAAAGTCATCCCATATCTGGCCAGTCCTATGCTCAATTTTATCTGGTTCATTAAGAATTCTATTGCTTCATTATACATTTTACAAAGGGACTAAGTTTTACCTGCATCTTACTATCTTCTTTCAAATATATATATATATATATACTGTATGTGTGTGTGTATATATATATATATATATATATATATATATATATATATATATATATATATATATATATATATATATAGAGATAGTGAATAAAGTACCCCCTCTTGTAAAATATAAGGATATTATAAGTTACCGAGGAGTTTCATGACCATATAAAAACACGAGGCCGAAGGTGACTTCTAATATCCTCATATTTTGCAGCAGGGGTTACTTTATTTATTATAATACACAAGATTCAGTGAGTCATGTGACAGAAATGACATCAGAACTCACCGTTTATAAATGATGACATCAGAACTCACCGTTTATAAGGATATAATTTACAAGATATTCATGGCTTTTGTGTATTTGTGTATATATATATATATATAGAAAGAGCACAGCAAGGTTTCTTCACGTCCCCTTAGTCTCGTGAGCAGTCTCATTGCTTGTATCCCCCCCAAAAGAATCCCTGCACCTGCCAGACTAATATATTAAACCCCCTGGAACTTTCTGCTTTGTACTTTAATATCTGGGTGGTTAATGCACGCGCTACACCCCCAGCAGCTGTGTTCTCTGTACGTATTGTACGTGGCTTTGCACCAGAATGTGGGGCTCATTACAAATACTCACTCTCCTGCGACAGTAACAAAGGTACTAAATTGTAATTTAAGCTTTACATTCATAAGTACAGATATGTAGGCACTCGGCACACAGGTGTGGAACCCCCATGCTATTTTCAGACCTTTGTGATGCATTTTACATGTTTTTGGTTACATACTGAAACATTTTTCGTTGTTAAAAAAATTTGGACGAACTGCGGAAAAGTCGCTCGCATCAAAAACGTTGCACGTCAACATTATTCGGACACCCATTAACTTTAACGCAGGCGTCAAAATTGACACTGAATGTCAATTACTGTGACTTGTTTCTCCACCAACCTTTCTTTTTTCTTTGTATTTTGTTTTGAAAAAGCAATAAAAAAGATTATAAAAAAAAAAAAATTGACACGGGCATCAAATTCACCCATCAATAGTGTTGGAGGCTCAGCCTGTAGTGCATTTAGGGTCAGAATTAGGAAATCTGGCCATTTGCTCTCCTAGATACGCCTGAAAGCCCATCTTGAAAGATTTGGGGTGGATATTTATTTAAAGGAACACAGAATTACATTACCGAAACACCGAAACCAATGTTCCCTCTAATTCCTTCTTGGCTGTGTGTGCAAAAAAAAATTCTTTTTTGGGCACATTTCTAACTTTTGTGTGCAGCTTTTAAAAACGTTATGCTCAGGTCAAGATTGATGCAAAATGTTGTGTTTTAACACAAAATTCTCTGTGCACACCACAATTTGTTGTTTGCACTGGCTTCACAACATGTGTGTACTTGTACGAGCG
The DNA here is from genome assembly GCF_017654675.1 of Xenopus laevis. Taxonomy (NCBI): domain Eukaryota; kingdom Metazoa; phylum Chordata; class Amphibia; order Anura; family Pipidae; genus Xenopus; species Xenopus laevis. The sequence goes on from NC_054372.1 coordinate 186,029,071, forward strand.
CACACCAGAGGGAACAGTGACCGATACTGTCCCACTCACCATGTTACTGCCTTCCTTTAGTTTAGGGTGAGTGCCCAGAGTTTCCAGTAGGGTCTGAGTCGGAGGGGCCCACTGGGTTTTTCCCCACCAGCCCACTCCAATTATCACATAATACATACCTCCCAACATTTTGGAAATAGAAAGAGGGAGAAAAAGAAAAAGCACAATGAAAATTTTGAGCATGCCAATTTTTGTGGCCACACCCCTTAATTACCATATTGATTTTACAAAATTTAGCAGGTTATGAAAGTTTGAACACATTTTTGTGGTTTTTACGTGTTATTACAGTTTTGCTAAGGAAGGTGAATTGCCCTTTAAGCTGCAAGTAACAGTTTCTCCAAGAGACCTGCTTATCTTAAATTGTTACAATTGTGTCATTGCTTATCTTATACTGTTACAAAAGTATCTATTCTGGGATATCTGTCAAAAGCCAATTAAGTTAGAAACTTTGAATCTTTTTCTGGCTGTTCAGTGCAGGAGATCAAAGAGAAAGTCGGGACAATTCATTCTTCCACTGTATAAAGCACTAGTAAGGCCCCATCTAGAATATGCCGTACAGTTTTGGTCTCCATCACTCAAACAGGACATTATTGTATTAGAGAGGGTACAGAGAAGGGCAACTATGCTGGTAAAAGGTATTGAAAATCTTAGCTATGAGGAAAGACTGGCCAGATTGGAGAAGAGGCGCTTAAGGGGTGATATGATAACTATGTATAAATATATAAGGGGATCATATAATAATCTCTCTAATGCTTTATTTACCAGTAGGTCTTTCCAGCTGACACGAGGTCACCCATTCTGATTAGAAGAAAAGAGGTTCTGCCTAAATATTGGGAAGGGGTTTGTTACAGTGAGAGCTGTGAAGATGTGGAATTGTCTCCCTGAATCAGTGGTACAGGCTGATACATTAGATAGCTTTAAGAAGGGGTTGGATGGTGTTTAGCAAGTGAGGGAATACAGGGATATGGGAGATAGCTCATAGTACAAGTTGATCCAGGGACTGGTCCCATTGGCTTTTTGGAGTCAGGAAGGAATTTTCCCCCTCTGAGGCAAATGGGAGAGGCTTCAGATGGGTTTTTTGCCTTCCTCTGGATCAACTGGCAGTTAGGCAGGTTATATATAGAGTTAAAAGGTTAAACTTGATGGACGTGTGTCTTATTTCAACCAGGGCTGAGCTGTCAAAATCAAGACTGTCCCATGAAAATTGCATAATACACTGGGCTGAAAGGAAACACACATAGTCACAGGGATTACCTACAAACTCCTTGTAGATAATGCCCATATTGGAATCCAACTAAGGACCCCAGTGCAGTGGCATAACTACTTCTGACCTGGTTTTGGTGCAGAATGTTCTCCTGGACCCCTCCCCAGCAGAAGTGCACACGATATTCTCCGGACAAGTGCGCACATGCCTTTCACCTGCCATGAGATACTACTGCGTCTCCGGTTTCCCTGGTCCAACCCCCAGACACCCAGTTACACCACTGCCCCAGTGATCGAATGGTCAGTATTGTCAGCTATAGTTATAGTCAATTTTAGACTTCAGTGTTCCAGGTTGTAACTGCTTTCTTGAATAAAGGCAATCCTGGCCAAGAGAGGATCTGGCAAAGTTTTAATAGGCTATCATGGGGCTTTCAATTTCCGCAGTGCATGCAAGGGTTAACATCTGGTATATTATTATTATTATTATATATTGAAGCCTTGTATTCCTGTTTACTAATGTGGGAGCTGGAATAGAAATGCCAGTGGCTCAGGTTACTGAGATACTATTCATACAGTGAAATAAATATAGGCATGTAACCTGAGATTATTTACATACACGCTGCTGCCAGAGCCACTATATTAACCCATTTGCTGCCACTGATAATTCCGGCCAACAAAACATTAGGCTAAATAAAATCTGCAGTAACTACACATATCAACATGTGAGTGGAGGCTGCCAAATAGAGAGGCTGGGGAGCTGAGGTTTCCACCATAACAAACTTTCAGCAGTTCCAAATACATCTGTACAAAATGCCAGAACTACTGGACTTGCAAGTTGTCAAAATCAGGAAATTAGATAATAGATAGAGATTAGATACGTCCGTCTTATATATTGTGTGAAGCCTCCTGTCATTACTTGCACATTAAATCCTCAGGTACTTGAGTCAAAATGTGCTCTTTGCACTTCTGTATAGTTGCTTTGTCAGATAGATAAATAGATTAAAATAGATAGATACATAGATAGATACATATGTAGATAGATAGATAGATAGATAGATAGATAGATAGATAGATAGATAGATAGATAGATGATAGATAGATAGATGATAGATAGATAGATAGATAGATAGATAGATAGATAGATAGACAGACAGATAGATAGATGATAGATAGATAGATAGATAGATAGATAGACATATAGCTAGATAGATAGATAGATATAGATGGATGGATAGATAGATGAATAGATAATAGATAGATGGATAGATAGATAGATAGATAGATAGATAGATAGATATAGATGGATGGATAGATAATGGATGGATGGATGGTTGGATATATCTATATATATATATATATATATATATATATATATATATATATATATATATATATATATATATATATATATATATATATCTATATACATATATATATATATAGATAGATATAGATTGATAGATGATAGATGGGTAGATAGACAGACAGACAGACAGACAGATGGGTAGATAGATACATAGATAGATAGAGACAGGCAGACAGACAGACAGATAGATAGTCCTTGGCATATGATGGCTCTGTTAACCAGATAGATATAGATTCAGTAGACAGATGATAGATAGATAGATAGATAGATAGATAGATAGATAGATAGATAGATAGATAGAAAGATAGATAGATGATAGATAGATAGATAGATAGATAGATAGAGACAGACAGACAGATAGTCCTTGGCATATGGTGGCTCTGTGAACCTTTGCCACTGGCCTGGAGGCTCATACATTAAGGTATAGGGGGTAATGTGCTCCAGGCTGGAGCTGAACAATGACTAATGAGACTAGGGGGCCCATTTACTTAGCTCGAGTAAAGGATTAGAGGAAAAAAACGTCGAATTTCGAATGTTTTTTTTGGCTACTTCGACCATCGAATGGGCTACTTCGATCTTCGACTTCGAAACGAACGATTCGAACTAAAAATCATTCAACTATTCGCCCATTCTATAGTCAAAGTACTGTCTCTTTAACAAAAAACTTCGACCCCCTAGTTCGCCACCTAAAAGCTACCGAAGTCAATGTTAGCCTATCGGAAAGGTCCTCATAGGCTTTAGTAGCTTTTTTTGGGCGAAGAAAAATCGTTTGATCGATGGATTAAAATCCTTCGAATCGAACGATTCGAAGGATTTAATCGTTCGATCAAACGATTTTTCGTTCGATCAAACTATTTGCGCTAAATCCTTCGACTTCTATATTCGAAGTCGAAGGATTTAACTTCGATGGTTGAATATCGAGGGTTAATTAAACGTCGATATTCGACCCTATGTAAATCTGCCCCTAAGTTTTCATACATATATAACTCAGTTAGAGGTAGGGATGCACCGAATCCACTATTTTGGATTCAGCCGAACCCCCGAATCTTTTGTTAAAGATTCAGCCGAATACCGAACCATATCCAAACCATTTTTTGGATACGGTTGCATATGCAAATGAGTAAGGGGGAGTGAAGTGCACAGCAAAAAAAAATTTCACTTCCTTGTTTTGTGACGAAAAGTCACATGATACAGGCCAAGTGAGTCTGGCCAAATTTTGGGTGGAAAAGGAAGGGGTGGCTGAAAATCCCTCATCTACAGTCCCTTAGGGGGGTCATTGCTCATTTCAGTACATGCTACATTTACATTTAGGCCTATAAGTTGGGGAGCAGCACAGGAGTCTGTGTTTGGGCAGCCTGGGGGCACAGAGATTAGTGTTGCTGCTGCATTGTAGTCCTGGGGTCTTCCAACCAGGGCACCATTGGCAGCGAAGGAGTTTGTGGGTTTCCTCCAGATTCTTGGTTTTGTTCCCACACTCCGAAACATACAGGAATGTTAATTGGCTCCTGATAGAATTGGCCACAGTGTATAATAGGGACTTTAAATTGTAAGTTCCCCTGGGGCAGCAAATGATGTAAATGTGCTACAAAATATGTCAGATTTATATAGGTAAAGGCATAATATATACACAGGCCAGTGTTAGGGCAATAGCATCTGCTTTGGATCTTCAGTATCACAGGAGCCACATTTGGAGATACACACACACACACACACACACACACACACACACACACACACACACACACACACACACACACACACACACACACACACACACACACACACACACCACACACACACACACACACACACACACACACACACACACACACACACACACACACACACACACACACAGTGAAACCTTCATTTTACATACCCTGATTTTAAGTTTTCCTGCATTTTTCACTCTGTTATGGTCCCACCAATATACTGTATTGCAGGATACATTTTCCTGATTTTACATTTTCCACGATTTTGTATACGGGTTCTACTGTATATAATGTGTACAATATATTACACATGAAGATTTAGCAACTCCAGGCCTGTGTGTATTTGATTTGGGACCTGGATTCTTGGCACCATGCAGAGCCCTTTTATCCACCTCCCCATGAGTTTAGGAAATTGTCGTACAACATTGTATTATATATATAGAATACGGGTTAATGGAGTGCGGCCAGTGGCGGATTAATGACATGTGGGGCCCCTAGGCTATATCAACACAGGGCCCCTTCTAGGCTACTGATGGGTCCAAATGGTCCATCCGAGTGCCCAGAAAGTGTGCCAGACTGAACCCAGCAGCCCAAATAAAATTGAATATTAAAAGAAAGAAAATAGACATGGGCCCCTTGATTACATTGGGCCTCTAGGCTATAGACTATGGTAGCCTATGCACTAATCCACCCCTGGGAGCAGCAATACATATTGCATCCCATGTGTATCTGCAGCAGCTGTAGCTTATGCCCCATCCCAGCAAACAAGCGGCTTTGGATAGGTGTGTGTCCCTGCAAACAAACTCTATTGACTCTGCGCTTCCTACTCCAGGAAACATTGGCGTGTGCCAAAAATCAGCAGCAGCCTCTGTGTAAATCCCCCTCTCCCCCTGCCTTTGGCATTGGATCCAGATGCACAGTCCCACCTAAGCAGCTTTTCCCTCGAAATTTGCCCTTTGAAGTTGGGATTTTTTTTGTGGTGTGTCTGTGCCTGAATTCCTTGTGCCACTTTCAACCCCCACCTAAAATATTACACAGGCAATTAAAGAAAGGAGAGAGCCAGCCAAACACAGAAGTCCCACTGTCTCCCTCCTGTGTGAGTTGCATCCATACAGCAAATGATATTACAGCCTGACTTCACCAAGCAGATATTTGGAAACTCTGGAGAGGTGCAGGGGTCCTGGCTGTGTTGGTGCCTGACAGCCAATCAAAAAAGCCCCTGGAGGACGTCACAAGCAGACAGCCTATAAATCCATCCCCACTGCTGCTTCACTTGGCAAAGCTCCCGGCTCATGTGTAGAGTGCAGAGCTGCTCATGTGTAGAGTGCAGAGCTGCTCATGTGTAGAGTGCAGAGCTGCTCATGTGTAGAGTGCAGAGCTGCTCATGTGTAGAGTGCAGAGCTGCTCATGTGTAGAGTGCAGAACATCTGCCCTGCAGCCTGTGCACATTGCTTGGATCAAGCAGGAGTAGCGAGTGAGCCCACCCAGAGGAGCCTCCAGGACAAGGGGATTAAAGAGGCTGTTGTCACATTGTAAGGAGCTGGAGTCTGGATGGAAGTGATCTTGTCTTACTCCACACATTCCACTTGGAGTTAACCTTGCTATGTGCCCAGATCCCTTTCACAGGGAAATCCTGCTTCTCCCCAGTGCCCAGCCTTGTGATCCCACCTCAGTGCCCAAACTTGTGGTCCCACCTCAGTGCCCAAACCTTGTTTCATTGCTCCTCCTCAGCTGTTTGTGGTGCCCCCCTCTCTGATCTCGCTGGACCAGCTGCTGTCACAGGAGCCCTGATGTCTTCATTCCACTCCACACAGTTGTTGGTGTGTCCTTCTTCTCGGATTCCTGGGGAGGATCTTAGCATCCAGAGCCACACTGAGCAGACAAGCTGCTGTTGCTGCTGATCTTTGAGGGAAGGACAAGCAGCTGATTTACCCTGGTGTCTCTCTAGGTGCAGAATTTTGCACCTCAGCCCCACCTGGACCTTTGCCATCAGCTTGGACTTCTTCTAGAGCCACTTTGGTTTTCAGGACCCCTGGACCTCTACTAACAGCTCCCTTATTTCCCGGAGATCGTATTCATGTCCATCTTAGGTCTAAAGAGGCCAGACAAACGGTAGGTGAGCTGTAGGTTTGCTTCTTTTTTTTTACAGCAGAACACCTGTCTGCCCTGCGCCATTGTCTTTCCCTTGTAACAATGTAACCGGTCTTATTGTCGCAATGTCGCAGCTCTGCTCTTCCTATGGCCTGGGCTCTCGTAATGTCCCTGTCTCCTTTTGCTTGAATCATAGGAAAAGCTCTAATTATATATATATATATATATATATATATATATATATATATATATATATATATATATATATACCCCTCTCTAACCTGGCTAAATAGTGAAAGTGTTTCAAGTGGAAGAAACCTGTAGGTGGGGTGGATTATAAACTCACTGGGATGATTGCGCTTATATCAGCACATTCACATGGTGTTACTGGGAGCAGCCACTCATACAGCCATTAAGTATTAGTCAGAGCAGGTGTACAGTATGTGCCACTTATACATAATCATTAGAGCGTGTGTTATTAAATCATATTTAGCCACATCCCTGCCTGCAACTCACAGTTCTACAGACTGAGGAACAATGTCATAATATATATATATATATATATATATATATATATATATATATATATATATATATATATATATATATATATATATATATATATATATATATATACTGTGTGTCTGGATTCAGAAATCTGTCTCCTCTGTTCTGCAACTTGTAGGAGTCTGGCTGGGGGTCCTTAGCTGCTGCTGCTGATTTACTAGGTACCCCACTAGTACAGGGGTACAAAAAGCTGGGTGTAAGTAACTGACCTGGTCTCCAGCCATTGGTGAGTTACTGGCAGCTGGGTTACCCATGGGCACTGCCTGTTGGTATGAGCAGGGAAACTCTGTGTGTAGCCCTGTTTATTCTAACAAACTGGTAAGAGGCAAGTGAATTACTTAGAAACAACAGAACAAGCTGGTGAGTGTGTGACCCCGTCCCTTAAAGAATTTGGAAGAAACCGGGACCCTTTAGGCAGAACTCAATATTCCTTTCCTTAGCTGCATAGATCACTATATACCTCTTCTGCAATGCAACTGTCCCAGCATTTTGAAAACATAGCATAAGCACTGCTAACAATATATCAATATATGTGACTGTGTTTATGTGTATTTATATATATATATATATATATATATATATATATATATATATATATATATATATATATATATATATATATATATATGATGAAACACAGAGCAAAGCAATTACCCACATGTGCAACAATATCATAAGGCTAATGCAAGCACTGTACATTGGCTGCAAAGGAATTGTATAAGATAACTTTTTCTGACATGTATTATTTTCTGATTTTATATATAAAACTGAACGAATTAAGGGCCGTGCTAGAGTATCGTGTGTAGAACATGCCATTAAATTTAGTGAGCAGCTTTGTTGAATTGAATAGGAAAAGGCAACTAAAATAAAAAGTTTAGCTCTCTCCTGCCCTCTTGTGGCCTCGACTGCATGGCAATATTTAATCTCTCAGCACTGACAGTTGATTAAAAGGACACTCACTAAACTGCCGGTTTACATTAAACTCTTGCCACGGTCACAAATGATTACACGGTGTCTCGTAAACCTGAAACATATTCTTATTGAAGCCTGACCGTCTTAATTTTGCCTTGAAGCAGACAGTTGGTGCTGCCATATTGCTTTATGATTTAAACAAAACTAACTGCTATAAAGAAAAAGTAAAGCTTCCTCTGTATTTTTTAAATATTTTTAAAGTATATAATGTATATTTATAAATCTATAAATGTAATGTTCTGTAAAATATAAGACAGATCTCAAGCTGTATTATTTCAGGAGCTTCTTAGGGAAAGAGTAAATACAATGTTTAACCTTTTTCCAGGGGCTTATTTCAGCAAAAGGTTAAATGCTGTTTATTTGTGGCCCTTGAATTCTGAGAGTTGCAGTTCACCAACAGATGGAAGGCGTTAGGTTGAACAGATGCCTTTCTTTATTTTGCATTAGGGATAAATTGCATGCTTATGTTATGTTAATATTCCACACTGTAGATAGTGCTAGTTGTGCTAGTTTGTAGTAAAGCCTATCAAAGTGAGCCTTCCCAGTACAAGGACTCAATAAACCCCCCATCCTTGAGTAAAAATCACTGGTTTATTATAATACCGGTAAATTCTATACCTAAGGGGCATATTTATCAAGGGTCGAAATTCGAATTCAAAAAGACCAACCGAAATAAAGTCAAAGTTTTTTTTTGGTCGAATAGGTCAATTTTCGATTCGGATCGTAGGAATTGAAGGAATTGTGCATTTGATTGAGTTTTTCCCAAAAAACCCTTCAATTTTCACCAATTGACTCCAAAATGATTCTAAGAGGTCCCCCATAGGCTAAAACAGCAATTCCACAGGTTTTAGATTGCAAATCGTCGAAGTCGAATTTTTAAAGAGACAGTACATGATAAATTTCGATATTCGAATTTTCTAATTTTTTGCAAATTTAAATTGAATTTTGACAATTCCCTAGCCGAAGTACACATAAATAGCTCGAAATTCAGATTTTTTCATTTTGAAAATTCACCTCGACCTTTGATAAATCTGCCCCTAAGTGTTTTTCAACATTCTGCCCATAAATATGTTTCTTTTGGCCTATAAGGGGTTAAGGGCTTGTGTTGCCAGTAACTCCGATTAAGGGTTGTCATTGGAGCTTGAATTGCAAAACTACAAGACACGCCCAGCTGTAGCCCCACCCTTTTTTTAAGCTTGGGTTAAAGAGTTAATGGTCAGACAGGAGTAGGAGTTGAATTGCAGGGAAACGAGTATCGTCCTGACAGTTCAATGAGGGTATAGGATATCACGAGCCGTGTTAAAGGGCAAGAGATCTAAAGCAACACAGGGTTCTGTTTCATTGTGGTTCTATTCCGGCATGTCTTGTATGTTCTGCAGCCTCAGTCTTCCTATCAATGGACTGAAACTTTATACTGCAGAGTAAAAGGACTGTATATATATAAACAGGGTTTAGCAGATTGTGTTCCTTTAAAGGGATAGTTCACCTTTTACCATTTAGGGGCATATTTATCAAGGGTCGAATTTCGAACTGAAAAAAACTCGAAATTCGAATTTAAAAAAGACCAACCGAAATGAAGTGGAAGTTTTATTTGGTCAAATAGGTCCATTTTCGATCAAATAGCTCCGTATTCGAATCAAAGTTATACCTCCAAAAAAATTTGATTTTGCAAAGGCCACCAATTGACTCCAAATAGGTTCTAGGAGGTCCCCCATAGGCTAAAACAGCGTTTCGGCAGCTTTTAGATGGGAATTGTCGAAGTCAACTATTCCCTAGTTTAAGTACACAAAAAATAGCTTGAAATTCTTATTATTTTCATCGAAAATTCACCTCGACCTTTGATAAATCTGCACCTTAATATGTTAGAATGTTCGTCCTCTTCTGCTTCTTTCTAACTTGCAGATGGGGGGGGGTCACTGACCCCGTCAGTCAAAAACTATTGCTATGTGAGGCTACAATTTTATGGTAATTGTTTCTTTTTATTCCTTATCTTTCTACATAAGCCTCTCCTATTTACAGTATCTTCCAGTCTCTTGTTCAAACCCAGGGGTGTAACTACAGAGGCAGACCCTGTGACTGCAGGGGGCCCAGGAGGTTTAAGGGGCCCCATGAGGCCCTACTTCATGAGCAATTTCAATTTATATTGGTAAAACAGGACAACCTCCGCATATTTTGGGAAGCCTAAAATAAATTTGTTGTGGGGCCCAGTAGCATCTAGTTACACCACTGTTAAAACCACTGCCTGGTTGCTAAGGACTAGGAATCTTGGCAACCAGATAACTGCTGAAATTCCAAACAATACACCTGCTGAACAATGATGACCAATTGCAAATGGTCTGAGAATATCATTGTTTGCAATTGCATCATATTAAAAGTAAACGTAAAGGTTAAATGGGTTGTTCAACGCTAAATTACCTTTTAGTATGATGTAGAGAGGGATATTCTGAGACAGTTTGCAATTTGGTTTCATTGTTTATTATTTGTAGGTTTTTTTAGTTATTTAGCTGTTTATTCAGCAGCTCTCCAGTTTGCAATTTCAGCCGTCTGGTTGCTAGGGGCCACATTACCCTAGCAACCATGCATTGATCTGAATAAGGGACTGGAATATGAATAGGAGAGACCTGAATAGAAAGCTGAGTAATAAAAAGAAGCAATAACAATACATTTGTAGCCTTACAGAGCGTTTGTTTTTAGATGGGGTTAGTGACCCCCATTTGAAAGCTGGAGAGATTCAGAAGAAGAAGGCAAATCATTCAAAAATGATTAAAAAAAATAAATAATGAAGACCAATTGAAAAGTTGATTAGAATTGGCCATTCTATAACATATTAACAGTTAACTTGAAGGTGAACCACCCCTTTAACTACCCCTTCAAGTAAACCTAAGGAGTTTTGGTTATGGTGTGAAACATAGTGACTGTTATTTTGCATAAGTGGAAGCTGCCATATTGCTTGTGTTGCTCTCGGCAGAAGCAGTAATTTAGGCGATGAACTCATTGGACAAAGGCCAAGGGAGTGGGGATTAGCAGAATACATTTCTCCTCCTGGTCTGTTAATCAGACGGTTACATTGTTTCAGAAGTCAAAACCAGCAGTACAGAGACTATAAACAACCAGATATTGTTTTCAACTGCAATTTAAAGCCACTGAAAATGCATAGGAATTCAGTGAGCAATTTAGCAAGCGTTTGTGCCCTGCTGTTGCTGAGGGGTGGTCTGATTCTCCCTGCTCAGTGGTAAGATTGTACGCACTGCTGTGTCTGTTTATACAAGGAGACGGATTCAAGTTGTGTTTGCGTTACGAGAGCGGCTTTCAGATCATGAAGCGACAAGCTGAATACTGATCCGTATCAAAATATTTTGGCTGCTTTCACATCAAAACTTGTGGTCATTCTTCCTAACAGCTGAAATCCCCCCTATAGCTCACAATGAACTCTGCCATTAGTGTGTGCAGAGCTTTATATAGTTGGAACTAAAAAGATAAACCTTATAAAACAAATGCCTCTTAAATGCTGGGGCTTTTGGCTATCAATTGGATATACTGTAGTGAAACAAAATCTAGAGAATTGATGACACTAACTGGAAATCTCCATGGGGTATATTTATCAAAGAGTGAAGTCAGAGATCACCACTAGTGTGATATTCCACCACTCTTCATTCATTTCTATGGGGTTTTAAGAGTATTTATCAATGGGTGAAAGTGAAAGTTCGCCCTTTGATCAATATGCCTGTAAAAATCCCATAGAAATGAATGGAGAGTGGCGGAATTTCACACTAGTGAACTGTGGTGATCTCTAAATTCACTCTTTGATAAATATACCTCAATGTCTGCTAGGGACCTCTGTCATGAATCTAGAAGGCGGTACCTTACTAGTAACACATGTTTGTTAGACTTACCGGAAAGCAGATCGCAAGTTAGATCAAGTGCAGACAGTCAAAATGCCTGACTACCTTCTGCCATCCTTCACAATATACAGGGCCATTTGTGATGAAAAATCACGTGATTTCCTGCCCCTAATTTGCATATGCAAATGACGATTCGGATTCGGTTCTGCCAGGCACAAGGATTCGGCTGAATCCAAATCCTGCTGCAAAAGGCAGAATCCAGAATCCAGAACCAAATCCTAGATTCGGTGCATCCCTATTTTTTTGGTTTGGGAAATCTAATTAAAGGGGTTGTTCACCTCTGAGTTAGCTTTTGGGATGATGCACAGAGTGATATTCTGAGACAATTTGGAACTGGTTTTCATGTTTTATTGTTTTTTTTAAACTTAATTTAATGATTTCACTTTTTGTTCAGCAGTCCTCCAGGTGGAGTTTCATCAGTTATCTGGTTGCTAAGGGTCTAAGTTACTTTAACAAACAGGGTGTGGTATGACTGGTTTATAAATATTAGAAGACCTAAATAGAAAAATAAGTACCAATAACAATAAATTTGTAGCCTCACAGAGAATTTGTTGTTTTAGATACCTTCGAGCAGTGATCCCAACCAGTCATGAGTAACATGTGTCTCCCCAACCTCTTGGATGTTGCTCCCAGTGGCCTCAAGGCAGGTGCTTATTTTTGAATTCCAGGCTTGGAGGCAAGTTTTGGCTGTATATAACCAGATGTACTGCCAAACAGAGCCTCAATGTAGGTTGACAATCCACATAGAGCAGTGATCCCCAACCAGTAGCTCGTGAGTAACATGTTGCTCTCCAACCCCTTCAATGTTGCTCCCAGTATCCTCAAAGCAGGAGCTTATTTTTGAATTCCAGGCTTGGAGGCAAGTTTTAGTTGTATAAAAACCAGGTGCACTGCCAAACAGAGCCTCAGTGTAGGTTGACAATACACATGGAGCTACCAAATGGCCAATTACAGCTCACTTGGCACCCCAAGAACATTTTCATGCTAGTGTTGCTCCCCATCTCCTTTTACTTCTGAATGTTGCTCATGGGTTCAAAAGGTTGGGGATCCCTGACATAGGGGCTACTAAATAGTCAATCACAGCCCTTATATGGCACCCCAGGAACATTTTCATGCTAGTGTTGCTCCCCAACTCCTTTTACTTCTGAATGTTGCTCACGGGTTCTAAAGGTTGGGGGATCTCTGCCTTGGAGCATAAATCTAGCACCAGTTTTACATAAAACACTGCAGAACACTGGCTAGTATAAATACAGGGTCAGCTTCATATAGCTATAGATATATATATAATTAACTTACTAACTTTTATTCTTGAGGAGCTGCCATACTACTGTTTTTGATGTTGTTTTGAAACTGTATAACCGGTGAGCAGAGTATCAATAGAAACAGGGAAATGTTTGGCTGATTTTACTAAAGCATCTGTCAGACAGGGGTGAACAAAGAAAGGAAGAGTCATACAAAACATATAATGTTTATATTGCTCTCAGAATCTATAACTGGTCCGTATAATGTGCTTCTAAGCCAGATGCAGCTGAGGATGACAAGATTGGTTTGAGGGGTGCGGAGTGTATCAGTATTGGGGAGATAAGGGGACAGCAGTGGGATCACATTAGCTTTGCACGCAGCGTGTTAGCACATGGGATCTCATTTCACTGGAGGCAAGTGATGACACACTCACCAGCAATCCCATCTCTGCCACAGAGAAAAGAAAGGCACAATAGTGGAAAGTGATACTTTCTTTGAAGTTCTTGGCCAATGTTTTTAACCTGCAAGATAACTCTGTGGATTTTATAGTACAGAAATTAGCCGAATGATTTAAAGCTGCACCCTTTGATTTATGAGCTCTGTTCCCTGAAAGTGGCAGCCGATTCCTTTGCAATATCTCTGTTTGGATGAGCAGCTCCCTGCTTGTGGTATTGGCCCATTCTCCGGAAACCTCATTGATTTCCCCACATTTTATGGTGTGTTGTAATGCTTATGTGATTAGTTCCACTCCACGCTGTGCAGGCTGTAATGGGGGCTGCTGATATACCACCTATATAGTTGAATTTCTGGCTGTTTTCTGACACTAACAGCAACAGTGTAACTACCTATCAGTAGATCCAGAGACCATGGAGGAACAGGAGAGCCCAAAAAGGCAACCTCCCTGCACCCCTCCTGCTGTCTGAAACACTACTCTTAGATTTATTCAAGCAGGGGTGCAGGAGGGAGGGGACGACAGTAACATGACATGGAGGGAGGCCCCAAAAATTGTAGGCAGGGGGACACAGAAAAGTGAAGTTATGCCACTGTTTAAAGTTGATTATGAGATCTGTGGGAGATAAGAAAAGTTTTTGTTTCTTTCAGCAGTGGACAGTGTCGGACTGGGACACCAGGGGCCCACCCAAAAAACCATAGACCAGGGTCCAAGCCTCGGTACTATTATTCTTCCTCTCCTCACTCAACCTCTATTCTCCTAGTCTCTTTTCTTTACATACTATAATATATTAATCCATCTATTTAGCCTGTTTGTTCTCATAGAAATAGGGAATGGCCATGAAATAGGCCAAATATTTAGCAGCATGAGGGGCCACTGACACCTGGGCGCACCGGAAATTTTTCCTGGTATCTCCGTGGGCCAGTCTGACACCGGTAGTGAAACTGCAAGTTCAATGATAAGCCATCGTACTCTGTTTATTTTTCTTAATAAATGCCCCAAAGAGTGCAGATATATAAAATATGGTACAATTGTATACTGGTGTAAGTAGGACCATCCAGTCTATGACTTTATAGACCTGGTTGAATGATAACATCCAGCACCCTCAGCTGGATGCATAAAACTGACTCACCTTACCCTATTTTACCCAAGTCACAACCCTATCCCAGTGAAGCCACAGGGTCAAGGAAGAATATTTGGTGCCATATTGAGCGTTCCTACCCACTTGCTACCCATAACCACTGCTCTAGGGAACACACTAGAGTCTCTTCAGATGGACACAACTGAAGTCAGCTCTTATGTTGTGACATTTTCATCTATTCATCAATTCCATCTAACTAAGGACTGAAGAAAAATAAACAGAGTAGATGGCTCATCAAGAAATACTGGATTATCAGTGGGCCTTGATTTGGAGCAGTATGTTATTGGCTGTGGCAACTCCTATGCCCTTGGGGTCAGCACCGGCTACATGTACAGGCAGCACTTGGTTCTCCATTGCTCTCACCTCCAGTGCAGTTCTCCATTGCTCTTACCTCCCTACAGAGATGCTTTGCAGGACATTTCGTCAGCTGGATAGTATTAAACTCAGTTAAAAGAGAAACCTGACAGATCTGCATTTCTCAGCATAAAGAATTAAGCCCTAGGAACTTATTGTTGAGCTTCTTTGTCCTTTGTGGTGCCTTTTGGATCGGCTTTCTTTTGAAGTAGAGCAGCATTCTCTTGTATGTCACCAAGTTTTATTGTGGCATCTACTCCAAAGGTTTGCTGATCACTGGACTATTTATTTCTTTCATTCTCAACATAATATGAGTATGCTGTTGCCCGCTAATTATTTATATTTTAGCTCTTTTTACAGATTGCAACTCTGGCAATGACTGCTTGCTACTTGCTATTTGTATTGGTTCATAAACAGAACAGTATCTTTCATAGTATGTGCCTTATAGCTGATGTATTGTGACTTTGGTTGACCAAACTATTTTTTTCTAACATCACTGTATCCAATTCATTTCAAAACATGTTGGGATCAACTAAGTGCTATGGAAAACAGGTCATAATGACTCTCATGAAGAACCTTGATGATTATATACCCTTCCTTGCCTTCTACTGCTTTCAAAAGAAAGTGAGTGCAATGGAAAGGTGTATTGACCACTGTGGTTCTCCTTGAGAGCTCTGTCGGGGGTTAAATTCCACCTATGCCATAGAAGGCCATAAAAATCCTATGAGAACATTTGGGTAGCTTTACTTAAGACTACATGTAATGTCTATTATGTAAGGTTATTGATTCTAAGGGCTTCGGACTTTCATGTCAAGGTTCAAGTTACCAGCTAACCTCATAACACTGAAAATCTTTACATAAAGCCTATAGCACACATGGCATGATGACCACAGCAGGGCCTTTCCTAGGAACATCATTGGTCATCCTTCCCTGCAAAATGAGAGTGTTCCAAAATGATTCCACTTACTTTTAGCAAGTGTGTCGTAAACTGTGCCTTACCATTGCATATGATTTGGAGGTAGTTAAAATGTAGTCTAAATGCCTTGTATGCCATAAAGAGCCTAAAGAAACTGAATGACACATCCTCATGCAGGAAATAATACCAGTATTAATATAATATTTTGCTAATAGTTTCTGCAAGAACACATTAGTCATGCTTGCTAATCTGATTTATATGCCCTAGGTCCCTTTCTTGGAAGCCTCTCTAAGATGAAGTTATGGGCTATTCTGGCTGGCTGTATTTTGCTACTAAGCTCTGTATCCAGCACCCCATTGCCTTCCAACTGGTTGGCTGGTAAGAAAAGATCTCACCTTCCAGACCTTCACGAAGGAGAGGACCAAGTTTTGGGGATGGATGTGGCAGTTCCTGAAGATTCCACTGCCAATATGGCACCACAAGATCAACAAACTTACAGTAAGTGTGTGTTTTTAAGATACTGTTCCTGGCTATGTTTGCCAGAATGTAGATTTATTGTGATCCCTTTTCGCTTGACAAAAGACCGATGGCGGTCTGAAACGTTGCCGAATTGTTTGGGGTAAGAGCCCATGGCTGAATAAAGGCTTTTTAAAGAAAAAGAGAATCATGAGTGATGCTGTCCATTATACAAGTATTTGGCTAACAAGTTTTGAGTGGAAACTGTTGGACTTGCATCAGTGTGAAACAGCTTGAAAGGCACTGGTGCTGACTGGATTACTTTGTGACTAGATCCAGTGGCCCTAGCTATGAGATAAATAATGAAATCCCCAGGATAAAAAGTAAAATAATTCAGAGGCCAAAAAAACTTATTTTAAAGAAAAAATTCACCGCATTCAAAGAATAGTACAACGTTATGCTAAGGTTCTTATTTATAAATTGTTAAGATGTTGCCTACTTCAACATACATTGAGTCATGTACATAGTCATGATCTTTTCATCAGTTGATAATAATGTCCCTAAAAGTCCTTTCCCAATTAATACACAGCTGTGCCATTTTCCTCTGATCAACTCTCACAAACTCTCACTCATTCTCTGTTTGACCTTGTTGTTGAACTTGGACTGGAAATTTTATTGCAGTAGTACAATATTTTTGAAATACCGTTTGTGGAGTCCAACAATCTCGTCTATCGATGAATAGGAAAAGTCTGATCTCATCTTGACAAAGAGATGTTTTTCATCCTTCCATAGTAAATAATGAGATATTGCCAGGAATAGGCTGTAAAATACATTCCATTGAGTTTTTTATTGAAAAGGAACCATAGTTGTCTATAAATTTGGGGAAATTTATTTAAACCTGTCAAAGTCAAAATAAGTTGGAAACATCAACTGATTTTCTGCTTTGACCAAGAGGGTAGGGATGTGTGTGCTGGGACAGATAGGGTTTACCCTTGGTAAAATGGGCCACCTCTTCTGGTGCTGGTGACCACTGGTGACAGTGGACAGAACTTCTGATTTGTGTGCTTTGGTTGTACTCCGATATCATCGCTAATGTCAGCTGAGGAGGTGGGGTAGACTTGGGTCCTCAAGTCCATTTTCAAACATAGGATTAGGGTGGGTGCAGGTCAGAGAACTTTCAACACACGCATATCTACAAGATGGCCCTAAGGTTAATTTGAATGTGGCCTTTCATTAGGAATGTTGCTTACATGATACAAGCAATACACTTGAATCTAAAAACTAAATCAAAGCAATGTCTTTTCGGTGCTCATTGTAATCTTTGCTCACATACCTTATTGTTTATTTTACATCAAGTAAATGGAGGTAAACCCTACTTATAAGGAGGAAGGTATTTCCCCATGAACAGCAAGGGGCCCCCATTAAATGACTACAAATGCATCTATTCCTTTTCAAACTTAAGGATTTTTTGTTTTGTTTTGTTTTTTTTGCCCCAAAATATCGTTTTACTCTCCGAGATAATTCGCATGTGTCAGTTATGGAACTTTGTTAACATAGCAATTCAAGAATGTAACTGCCGCCAGATGAAAACATAGAGACATGTTTCCAGACGTTTGTCCTTCGGCCAAAACATTTGATTACTTGATTTTCCAAGGGGAATTATAATAATATTTTTATGTTTTAAAGGAAACAATAGAGTACAAAATATATATATATATATTTAGATGTAGGATTCGTCTTTTCATGTAATAGTATCTTTCCAGCACAACGTGCTTAAACTGAATTTTCGCCAGATGTTTTTATAGATCAGTGCAGGATTATTTTAACGTTTTCACAGCTCTGGGGGTGGGCAGGTTGCTGGCTTTGAGATGGGTTGCCTTGAAGATTTTAAATGGGTATGGCCATCAGAACAAAAAGTATTTACTTAAAATAGAAGCAAAGGTAAAATCAATGGTGGTGCCAAGTTGTGAGGCCCCTACCGAGGCTAGCGTTCCTCTTAAAAATACACCATACTGGGGTAATGTTTGCTGATACTGGAAAACATACTGGACCAATGTAATTGGAATAAAAAGGTTTTTAGTATTAAGTGGACATTTCAAACCCCCAAAGGAGACCTGTCTTGAGGAAGGTCTGAATCTTTCATGTTGATGTAATAAAAAAAACTTTTTTTTATACTACGTACATCATTTCTACAAGTTCTCCATTTTATATATATATGCTTGAGTACTTCTAACAAAGTGAAAAAAATATATGCATTAACCAAGATTATATTCCAAAAGAAGATCCAAACTTCTGTGACTGGACCCCTAGGGCTAATGGCCTGGCTCTGAAATTTGCCCTGCTCGAGAGTTTGGGTATCTTGTTCAGAGCCTTTCAATTGGGTTTGTCCAACAGGACAAACAGCCAAATGTTGGCTAATTAGACAAGTGATATCACTGGTAGTGTCTGACTCTGCTGAACCAAAAAGCCAAACAAACACAATGTCCCTTTCACACCCTGGGTGTCAGCTTGGGTCCATAAACGTATTAATCAGTAAAGTAAAGTTTTAAAGTCATATTACTTATTATGCAAAAGAACTGGTCCTAGGTCTCCTGTGTATCAGCATTATACATGGACATACTGAGAAGGACTGTCTCCTGGTCTTTTGAAAGCTACACAACAATAGATCAAAGGGGAAAATTACCCTCATTAAAGTAGACACAATTGTATATATATATTTAATTAGAAAACAAAGCCTGAGTGAATAAGCTCTGGTGGCCACAGAACATGAATTCTTTGCATATTTGCATTATATACAGATAAATGCAAATATCCTTATTGCCTTTTATCAGCCCATGGAACATTCCTGTTGACTGTAAAGCTGCAATAAGATGCACTCAAGGTTGTTATACAAAACAAGATTTAAGCTGCTCATTAGGCCCCTTGAGACCAAGTCAGCAGTGTATCTGCCTATGCATGAAGCCCAACTACAGGCCTGCCCAACTGATATATGTTCAAGAATCAGCAAGATACCAGTGGGGAAGGTTTGAAAATTCCATTAGACAAGGAGCACATCAGTATGTTTCAGTATTCCTCTGACAGGTCTCCATAGGTCTCAATGGATGACCAGCTTGATTTGCCGAGATCTGACTGTGCAAGCCACTTTTAGACATGCATGCAACTTATCACTCAGCTGGAACATTTCCAGATCTGGCCTATGGCTAGCAGTGTCCAGCATTTCCCTAGAGTAGCGGTTGTCAGACTTTATCATTTTAAATCTACTTGGAGGTCCAGCCTTTGGTCAGATCCCTCCTCAGCTTATAACAAAGTTACATATATAGAAAAACATTGGCATATCAGTAATTCATTCATAGTTACAAGAATATAGAGGGCAGCAAAAAAGTTTGCACCCTAAATCTTACCTTAATTGACCTTCAGTCTTGGGATTCAAGAGACAGGTATAGTAGCTTCTTGTAGTCAAAGACATGTACTTTATAGGAAAAAATACATCCTACAACAGTTGTAACTACTTGGTTGCCACCAAGTTGGTATTAATAGGAGAGATTTTGATCTACAAATCAACAAAGAGAAAAAAAAGATGACAACTCAAACCAAACTATAATGTTATAATACGCAGCAACTTGAATAACTGCTGGACTGGGGTAGCATGGACCACCAGACAAACATGTACCAAGGGACAGCTGCATTTAAATGAATATATATGCCACTGGGACTTGTTTGGGCAGACTGAAGTGGTTTGACACTGACTAGACTAAAGGAAACCGGGCCCCATCAGATAACCCCCAGTACCCAGGTGGCCAGTTTGACCATATCTACAAAAAGAGGAAATATTTGCACCTTGAATTACAAAAACTCAACCACCTGTTACTTTTTATTTGAGGTATTTATAAATACTTTATTTTGGTCTATAAGATTACCTTGAGAAATATGGCCGATGTACAATATCTTAGAATGGATGCCGGATCTCTCTTTAAAACCTATTGGGTATACGAGTCTGGGATCCCATTACCTGAAAATCATTTTCTTAAATTGTACATGATTGTTCATCTCAATGTGAAAAAGTCCAGTTTTTCCTGTACCAGTTGTACTAGACGAGGGGTCTGGACATTAACCACAACCACCAATTAGCTCATAGTTCCAGAGTATTGTAAACACCAGATGGAACATTAGCAGTAGAATGTGTTCATGTACACAAATGGAAGTATTTGAGTGTTATACCCTTGTTTCACTCTTATTTAAGGGTACCCAAAGGATTAGGGCAACTATGACATGAGTACCAATAAGAGGTGAAGAAAAGAAAAAATATAGATATAGTCCCTGCTTAAGCACATAGCTCAACATGTTCTGAAATGAAAGGAAGACCAAACTGACTTGGTGTTAAAGGCCATGACACATATGTTATGTATTTCACCCCTAATAGCTTATACATGGCATCAGTCATCCCCTTTGACCTTGGCTTATTGTGGATTTATTTTTGAGTCCCAGTAGGGACACTAGGGAGAAGGTATTTCCACCGTCACTGGTTTTTCACAAGCATTGTCATGGGCAAGCGTCCTGAAGGATCCATTCTGGGTATTAGCCGATTTTTCACTTGTATGTGATGTTATTGGAATGGAAAATACAACCGGCTGATCATCACATGTTTAGGGATCAGATTACAAAGAAGTCAGTGGAGCTCTTGAGTAGACTAAGGCCATAAAAATCCCATCTGTTCCAGAGGGTCCAATTGAAAAGTATTGGTATATAAAGTCTTTTGCTCTCTTGAACTATATAACTTACCTCTCTTGGAACTTCCCCTACATACGCTCATTGCAAAACTCTACGAGAAATTCTAGTTATGTTTGATTTCTTATATTCCCCAGCAATGACTGATTGTTAGCTCTTTGGGAGCAGGGCTCTCAACATCTCAGGTATCTTGTTCCTGCTTAGGGAGCCATCTCATGACCCTGCCTGTTCCTAATTACATATCGACTTAGGGAAATGGTTATGGTTGACGCAGACTCTGTTTGGGTTAAACTAATTATGCTGCCATCATTAGTCAAATGAATGTAAAGGGAAAAAAAACAAGGGCTTACATGTGAGATTTGAATTAAACAAACAGTCTGAAGCAAATGGGCTAAATAAATCACCAAAGGCACTTTTTCCCTATGGAAATGAGAACAACTTGAGGAATTTGTTTGATAAAATATCCTATATTCGTTAACAAACATTCTACTTAACAGTTTTGTTTAATATACAATTTCATAGAAGCCAGCCAGTAATATCCAATAAACAAATCTACTGTACTCCGCAGCTATGAAAATGATGGCAAAATACTCAAATAACAAATGACCATAAACAGTGATTAAGCAAGAACCATAAAAACTCTCCAAGAACCTAAAAGAGCATAAGGGACCTATTGCCTCAAGCCATGGGACTGCCTTGGTCAGTCATAGGCATTTTCCTGGGGTGCATCAGACAATGGCCATTTTAAACAAAAAATGAAGACTTCCAGCTAAAATTGGGCAGGGGGAGAAGTAGTAGGCTGAAAGTGTCTTTATTAGCAACAGAGTTGAATTTATATTATTTAGCAGGAAGTATTGGATGAAGGGACTGGGAAAGGGGCAGTGTCTGACTGGCCCACAGGGATACCAGGAAAACTCCCGGTTGGCCCAGGTGTCAGTGGGCCCTCATGTTGCTAAATATTTGGCATATTTCATGGTCATTCCATATTTCTATGAGAATGAAGAGGTTTAATAGATGGAATAACAGATTATAGTATGTAAAGAAAGAGAAAGAAAATAGTACTGAGAGTGGACCCCTAGTCTGAAGTTTTTTGGTAGTCCCCTGGTCTAAGGTTTTTTGGTGGGCCCTTGGTGTCCCAGTCTGACACTGGAAAGGGGGGTCACTAATTTAATCTATCCACCGCCTTCAACAGGGAACAAGGTCACCAGAACCAATATGAAGAATTAATACCCTTCCGTTTCTTGGATATCCATTCTCATAAGGAAGGGTCTAGGGTTGCCAGGTGTCTGGATTAGACATTGACAGCCCAGTTTTCAGAAGGGTTGCCCGGGTCAAGAAAGTCTGCCTGGCTTTCCAAATAAGGAAAACTGGGCAGGATCTCCCTTGATTGACATGGTGATCAGTCAATCGCTGATTTCCACCCATAGCCCCACCCCATGATGGTGATAGCGCCACCCACATCACTGACCCCCCCCTCTGACATCATGGTTCTGCCCCCTGTCTGGATCGTGGGCCACGGAAATGTGGCAACCCTAGGTGGGTCTCAATGATACACTTTAATAGAGTAAACCTTTGTCCTACCATAAAGATATACTGATTAGTTAATAAGCTGTGTGTATTTGTTTCTAAGGCAATTATTGGGTTGCAAAGTGGAATCACAGACTTGAGCTCCTCAGGAAAAGGTTGAGAAACACTCCCTAGCTCATGGAATTTAGTTAATGTATTCATGATTTTCAGCAACCCCAAATCTTGGGTTCAACAGCAGCCCAAAGCATACTGAGCCACTGACTTGAAAAAGACAGCCTAAAAAATCAGAAGATCGGGAGCTTCTGAACCTCTGGGTTGCCAGTTAGTTCAGTATGAATAATACAGCATGCTTAGCAGAATGTAAACAAAAAGATATACAGTAAGGGAAAATCACTTTAAGAACCTTAAGAAATACCTTAAAGGGCACCTGTTGTCCAATAATATTAATAGTATTAATTAAAAATCAAAAGTATTAAATAATACTAATAGAGTCCGCACCTTTGGGGGTAACAGTAGTTTTTTTTTAAATTGCCCCCTGTCAGGACAATCACACTGGGAGGGAGCTCCCTGGGCAAGCGGCCATGTTTTGCATAGCGCATGTGCATAATGCACTTCTGACTTCATGCACATACACATAAGGAGCAAGTTGTGGCATGCATGTGACGCAATATGGCCTATGGTCTATGGCCTGTGAAACTATAAGAGAGATACTGTACCAGATCAGTTTTATGATCCTCCTTGTAGCTCTGTTTCTCTTCTCCTGGATTCTCTTGTTTTTCCTGCAGGTACCTGAAAATTCTGTACCCGAACCTGGTTAGAAATAGCACCACACCCCTAGGCTGCTGGGTCATATCCCTTTCTGACTCCTTGTAAGAAGCATCATAAGACAATAGGAGGGCCAGTAGAGGTGAGGAGGAAACTTTTGTCCAGCCTTAGAAATAATAACTGCAAAGGAAAGGCTGAATTTCAATCTCAACCAGTAAGAACAGTGTAGATGTCAAAAGGAAAATGTCAAAAACAATGTATTCACAATAAATAAAGGTATAAGGGTGTTTTAAAGAGAGAATGAGCCCCATGCTAGTTTTGTTGAGATACTGCAATGCACAGCTCCCAGTTTATTTTAATGGCGCGTCTTATTCTCTGTATAATGTAAGCTTATTTAGAGGATGTTGTAGACTACAAATGTCAAACATATTAAGGGATTTATTCCTCATGTGGGTCAAAATATTTGAGAGTGTTTATATCCCTTCAAGATGCATCGCTGATACGAAATAATAAGCCAACAGATGTTCCACCACCATGTTGTGGCTTAGGATGGAGGTTATGACTGACTACTGAACTTTGGAAGCCTTTCTGCAACTCAAGAATGAAAAGTTTAATTTATAAACAAAACCTATAAGATGGGACCTGGGATTGGATATTGGGTTAAATCATTTTTAGTGCAGTCAGGAAACATATGGTGGTCAGGTGGGCTTTGTTATGCAGGGCGGCCATAAAACATGTGCTGTACGGTTATCATACATGACTGGAGATGCTCGGGAAGCCTTTGAACTGCTTACCCAATAACGTTCTATTTTACTGTAGGTATGTGGAAATGCTGCATTTTTCCCCTTTTACTTTTGAAAAAAAGTAAATTATTTGGTAAAGTAAGTTATTGCCATCGTGGACTCTGTTTTGTAAAGAGTCTAAGGGGCAAATTCACTAAACGCCAAAGCACCTAACGCTAGTGTTACTTCGCACCCTTATGCGCAATGGACTTAACTACGCAAATTCACTTATGCGCGAATGATTCTGAACGCTACCTTTTACGCCAGACTTCCTTCGCCACCTCAGACCAGGCGAAGCGCAATAGAGTAGATAGGGATTGCTTCAAAAAAAGTTAAAAGTCCCAAAAAACGCTGCCGTTTTTTCATTTTTTATGGGTGATAGGCTGAAAAAGATCAAAATTTTTTTTGGGGCTCCCCTCCTTCCCCCCTACATTTCCTAACTCATGGCAACTTAACTATACAGTGGGCACATGTGTAGGGCAAATTTCGAATGTCATGACACATGTTATTAATTGTGGTGGCCATGTTTCCCATGAGACATACTAAACAGCTATAAGGAACAAAAGAATAAGCCCTGAAACTTCTTCTCCTGATGAACCTCCATACAATAACACAGCCTCCATAACCACTCCCTCCATTGATTTTGGGAATACAGCAGAATTTCTTAACCTTTTTCCTTTTTCCATTTACTTGTCATAGGACAACAATTAAAAGAAATCAGCATTCCACTAAGAAGTCCTCTGTAAAATGAGCTGCTCCTTATCCCACTACCTAACAGGCTGCAGCTGGGGGAAGAGAAGTGTTTATTTTTACAGAGAGGGCTTCTCAGTTGACTTGTTTTAACTGTGCTCATTAGAGCAGAAAGTAGAATGTCACTTTACATTCGTTGTCAGGGTTTGCCCTGCATAGTGCAAGAAATAAAAGAATCATATATGGCTGTTAATTAAAATAGTAAGGAAAAAAGTAAGCCCTACTACCTAGGCTGGTGCTTCTTCTGCCTACCCCTAGTTCCGGCCCTGACTGTCTGTTTAATTCTATACATTCATTCACTAAAGCAGTGATCCCCAACCAGTGGCTCTTGAGCAAATTGTTGCTCTCCAACCTCTTGGATGTTGCTCCAAGTGGCCTCAAAGCAGGTGCTTATTTTTGAATTCCAGGCTTGGAGGCAAGTTTTAGTTGCACACAACTAAGTGTACTGTCAATCAGAGGCTCCTGTAGGCTGCCATTCCATATAGGGTCTACCAATAGCCAATTACAGCTCTTATTTTGTACCAGCCAGGAATATTTCACATGCTTGTGTTGCTCCCCAACTCTTTTTATATCTGTATGTTGCTCACAGGTGAAAAAGAAAAGTTGGGGACCCCAACACTAAGGGAATGCAGCCAATGGTTGGCACAGTCCTTCAGTCAGCTACTGGCACGGTGCTCTAGCTACACATATGTGTTTCTGCCATTTCAATTGTATGAGGTGCTCAAAGGAACAAATGGAGTCCTGTGATTGAAATCACAACACAGCTGTTTATTTTTGTGGATGACATGATCCATACAGTCCACTAAAGAATATGCTTTTGTACCCATGAGTGTGGAACAGCTTAGGTCAGGTGATCCCTTGCACAGAGCAGTTGTATATCCTGGCGTGTACACACAGCTCTTAGAAGCAGCTAAGGAAAATATAGTTCAATATCTGAAGAAAAGTTACATTTTTTTTCAAAAAACTATTGTTTGACAGCTATTTTCATTATCAGATATTTATAGTACAATAGTGAAATCAATAAAATAAATTGTCAGAGCTCAACACCAAGTGCCTTTATTAAGTTCCAATCATAACAGCCAAAGACTCAGCCCTTGAGGAATTCAAGCAATCTCTCTGCTCTTTACTTTGTGCTCACAAATGGCAAAAAATATTCCAATATTGGCACAGATGCATAAATCTGTTTCCTATCACTAACCAGTCAATAAATTTCTCCTGTTGCTAACTTATAAATTGTTGTTTGTGATGAAATCTGGAGTTTTACAGCCTAAAGTATTTCATTCTTGTTTTCTGTTAATGCAGCTGAGATACCTGATGACTATCCAGACCAGATTGATGACGTTCTGGAGTTTATTCAAGACACAATCAAAAGACTCAGAAGGTCGTCCAATAAGCAGCCTCCCTCCAGGCGAGATAGGAGAAGGCAAAGACTTGCGGCAAAAACTCAGAGCTCCAGTAAAAAAACAGTTAAGGACCGAAAGTGGAAAAACAAAGGCTGCATCCTCAGGGAGATACATTTGAACGTGACAGACTTGGGTTTAGGTTATGAAACCAAGGAGGAGCTGAAATTTCGGTACTGCAGTGGATCCTGCAACAATCCAGAGACAACGTATGACCAAATTTTAAAAAACCTGACAATAAAGAAAAAGTTGGTCAATGACAAGGTGAAACAGGCTTGTTGCAGGCCAGTCTCCTTCGACGACGATCTTTCATTCTTGGATGACAATTTAGTTTATCATACCTTGAAACAACATTCCGCTAAGAAATGTGGATGTATTTGACTTGCTTGGATGGCCACATGGTAGTTTGAATTGCATTCCCAATATAATGCAGAAGTAAATAAATAATGAGTGGGATCAAGCTCCTCATTGAGGGCTCCCAAGGTTTGGAGAAAAGAAAAAGAGGACCAAGAATCATGGAGCGGCAAGTCTTCATGGGAATCTATTGAGGCATTTGTCCGGCAGTGGGCCGTAGATACAAGTACTGAGCCCTGTGTTATTCTACAGGAGGAATTGGGCAGCTCAATGTGTTTGAGATGAATCTCTGGATGGAATGATATCTACACCTCTAAGGTTTACCAGCAGCGTTGACCAGAAAAGTCAATAACCAGCTTTTAAACACAACCGTCTATATTGTGCACGTCGGGTTTTCCTGTATATTTTTCTACAACAAACCAGTGTATAACATGATCCATTAGATCTATATTTGGGCTTGAATTGAAATACTTGCTAATACAGTACACAGTTACTTCAGTTTGCTAGTTTAGTCCAGCATCATTGGTATGGAACAGAGTTATTCTACCCAAATAATTTCTAAGGAGCACACAAACTACAGGTTGGTCTAAACCATCTGATTGTGATCTAATAGACATGCTTATAACAGAGAAGGAAAGTCAGGTTAATTTGAGTGGGACACCGCCTGTAATTGGGTTGGGTTGTAATATGGAGGGGCAAGGCCTTTATTCGGTAAATTGCATTCTGGTCCTGGAATTGGCTAAAAAGACCCCAGAGGAGGAATGATATACCACATTGCTTATCTATAGTCATAGAAGTGGAACAAGTCCCCAATCAGAATCCATTTCTAAATGTGCTGGAATAAAATGAATTTCCAGAGACCTCAGTTGGCAGTTGGCATTAGCTAGCGGTTACCCACCCAGAACTGAGTACATTTCGCTTTTGTTTTTTTGTTTCTTTGGTTTACAGAGGATTAATTTCTCTTCTTGACATTACATTAGTTTTTTTGGTCTCCGGGACCAAGCAGACTACTCGATGCCATGCATCCATTCAAATACATGATTATATAAAGGATATTTATTGAGAATTAAGTTATTGCTATTTATTACAGTTATGAATGTTCTTTTATTTTTTTTCCTATTTATTAAACTTTCTCTTCCATGGTGCCAAAGCAGTTCATGCTCTTGAAATGCAGATGAGACAAAATTCAAGCAAATAGATGCTGGTGGCCAACTGAAAAATCACATTCTTTACCTTTTTGAGGGCTTGAATTTATAATGCAGTTGCTTTGCATGTTGGGCCCAGGAGAAAAAAATAATATACACTACTTGTTGGTCAACATTGTCTTCTTTTTACCTCCCCTTAAAGAATGAGGCTTTACTTA
This sequence comes from Xenopus laevis, assembly GCF_017654675.1. Lineage (NCBI taxonomy): Eukaryota > Metazoa > Chordata > Amphibia > Anura > Pipidae > Xenopus > Xenopus laevis. Next base: position 186,057,149 of record NC_054372.1, read on the forward strand.
TTGCACAGATAATTATCCATTTTCTGGTAGCCCATCATACATGGGATATTTTGAGATATATATAACCCAGCAGCTGGAGAGTTTAGAGCTAGACATCTCCTTGTTTAGAGAGTTTCCAGGCAGTGCAAAGGAAAATGACTTCCCCAGACCTCGGCTACTGATGGACGGCAGATGGAATTGAAGATACTTTAGAAAACATGTTCATGTCTCTTTTGAACATTATAGAAAGCAGTCGTGTCCTGTGGCTGCATGGTATGTTTGGCTGCAAGGTTTTTTTTTCCTTCTTAAAAGCTTGTTTATAAGTAGGGTTAATCTTCCATATGGAGGCCACAGAACAAAGTCTGGAGCCTTAATTTGAAGTCCAAAGCAAACTGCTTGTTCCGTGTGCATGAATATGACCTTTCATTTGATCTTAAAAATTGTTGTGACAAGGTAAATGGGTCTTTTAAAGTACTGAACAATCTCTGTGCACACCGTTTGTTGTTAATCTTTCCTCAAAACCTATGTGTACAACACCTACAGGGCAACACAGTTTAGAGGCAACATTGTCCCCTAGGTGTTTTTGCACTTAAGGTGGCCATAGAAGTAACAATTATGTTTTTTTTGTTAAAGATCTTTCCAAGAAAGATCATTAATTTCACTACACACGTGTAGAGCTATATCGTCAGATATACAGTTAGAAACAATAGAATTCTACCGGTATCTGACAATTCAGCACTAACAATGGCCGATGTTCAGGTTCCTTCAAAAGCACCCGATCAAAATTTTCCATCCAGCCTGATTGGCGAGCCGACTAATATCCAAGTCTTCTGCCGATATCGGTCGGCTCATTTCCCACCATACACGCACCAAATATTCTATGAAAATTTGTTTCGTACAATATTATCTGTGCGTCTATGGCCACCCTTAAGGCTCATATTTTCCCTTTTTCTCTACAAATCCCCAGCAACCTCATACTTGGTGCCATCTTGTATATTCAGTGCTGGTCATGTGACCTACTTAGTGCACTGAGAAGGAGACAGTATCCTGATAGCGAATCCCCGTGAAATATAGCTTGGGAGACATCTACAATCACAGGTCTATGGCACACTCTGGAACCCCTACACCCTTTGTCTTGGTCCAGGTAATTTCTACCTGAAACAGCCTAGAATTTCCCACCCAGTTTCATTTCATTTAAAAACACACCCTTTTTTGTGGGTTCCTTGCACACACCAATAGCATACGTACACAGCTATATTTTAAAATTCTGTGCAAACCCAAATTCTATTTCTAGAACAGAATCCTTGAGAGTGACAGCTCTGAGCCATTGCTCAGGAAGCTGCTGAAGCCTTTCAAAAATAAACATAGCAAGGAAAGCCAAGTGTATGATTGTTGGGTGAGAAAGGGTCATAGGGCCCCATCTAATTTCACGTTAGACTAGCCTTGTATATCGCACTTGTGAAACATGAACTGTGCCTTCCTATAGATTATCTCTTATGCATGAGACCCATACAATGACAAAACAGTCATTTGTTGGAGAAAATAAGTTTATTTTAGTGCAACGTTTTGCTGTGCCTTGTCAGAAACGTTTGGCTTTTTAACAGTTGGTATAAATTCCTTTGTCCTTACATTTTGTTCAAAAAAAGTAATATATCCAAATATATATTGCAGCCTATGATGGACTATGTCATAAGCTGTCGATCTTCAAGTGGGAAGATGAAAGTAACAATTAAGTCCCTCAACCTCAGCGAGTTGAAGGAAAATAAATATAGAATATATGAAAATATACCTTTTCTGAGAAAGGGCTGCAACTGTAGGACAGGTGAAATTCACTAAATATATATAGGTTTTATTCTGGACTAACAGCCTGATGCAACCAATAACATTTTTGATACCTATAATTGATCAGAACAAAAGGCTGATTGACTACTACAAGTTACAAGTGCAAAATAAAGTTCTGCAGTTTGTGGAGTCGTATAGTCAGAGATGTTTCATGCCCAAAATTCAATAACAATAAAACCTGGACACCTTCAAGTTAAGTTGCCCATAAACTTAAATATCTGCTTGTTTGGTGATGTTGTGGGGTCCATGATCAGATCATACTGTGGGCTTATTTTTGGTTAGATATCAGGCAGGCTGGTTGCCCCAATGGACCCGTACCCAGGCCAATAAGCAGTTTTAGGCTATAAATATTAAGGGCCCCCAGGGTTATGTTTTAACCTAAGGCCCTTCCACCACTAAGAACAGCCCTACATAAAAATAAAAAACATTGAGAAAGTTGGAGTTTGCTGGTATGTTTAGAAAGAGTGTATTGCTGTGAAGTACAACAGTCTATATCATTATTTTTTGATTATAAATGATAGAATTGTGGGTGTCCCTTTAAAAATACAGCACCCCTAGCTGAAGGGGTTACAATCGATACGCACCACTCAGTCAGGTACTGTTGGAATTTGTAGCCTGAAATTTCATTTAGAAAATTTCTTCTGAGAGCTTTGCGAGAGGTCTTAAAGAGGTAAAGTTTGTGATTGTTCCTCATAGATTTGGGGTATCACTATTTGTTGATCTGAAAGTTTAATTGTTTTTTTTCACCTATGATTTGTGTCTCGAGTCATTTGTGTTATTCAACCAAAGTTCCTTACAAACTTTATTTTTGTACAATATTCATTTTATATCTTTTTACAAAATAAAACTCGTTTCTATCACTTCTCTTGTGTTTTTTTGTGTGAAAATGGGCCATTATACATTATAATTTATTCCAAAGCAAATTTGTGTACTATTAGGGGAGTAGTTGACAGTTTCAAGCTAAGATCATTTCCTTTACTGCTCACATATACTTGACATTTTGTCTACACTATACACTTCAACCTTGTTGCCTAACTTTAAGGTGCTCATTCATGGACAATCATTGGAACCTGACCACTCTTGGTAGTATAAGGTGCAACTCATTTTTTCCTTTCCAAAATTGGGGTTAAGAAAGTAAATTAGTAGCTGGAGCAGAGTTGGGAATGCTAAGTAGACTAATGGGGTTATTTATTAAAGTCCGAAAGCAAAAAACATGAAAAATTTGAGGGTTTTATTTTACTATAAAACCTGGAGATTTATTCTACCCAGAGGCTGCAAAAAGTCAGAATCTGAAAATCCAACATGTCAGACCTGCTGAGATTGTATATACTGTAAGTCAGTGGGAGAGGTCCCTATCCTATTTGGAAGTTTCTGTGATCTGCGCTGGAATTAGCCAGAAAATCCAACTATTTCCGGCAAAAATCAGAAAAATTCTGACTTTTCGGGAAAAAGCCAGAAAAAAACGAGCGATTCGTGCAAAAAAAAAATCTGAAATAATCATAGAATTCGGATTTTCACTCAATATTATTGAGTTTTTTTTGATCAGCACAATTTAATAATAAATAAGTTCAAATTAAAGATTCTAGTTTGGTCTGATTTTATTTTAATAAATAATCTGAAAAATTGGGATTTTGATAAATAACCCCCTAAGAATAGTCACGCAAACCAAGTGCACTGCACTGCAAATTAATTACAAACATTTATATATATAAGGTCTACTGCTATGGAGTACAATACAGTAAAAAAAAACATTTTACGTTTTTCAGCGACCAGAAAAAAATGGTGTAAAATCCAGGAAAAAGTAAAGTCAGGGAAAAATACTATGCATAATATATATGTGGGACCACACAATGTAAAATGAGGGAAAACTCAGGGGATGTAAAATTGAGGTTTCACTGTAGGTTGAGGCTGTGACAGGCAAGATCAGCAACCTTAATGGCAGATGAAGTTTAACAAAGACTTTGGCCATAAATAAATAATGTACTTTATAGACAGGGATGAAGTGGAGATGCAGGAAATACTAGCAGTCAACATTTATGCCTCCTGCAGCTCCATATGCTCATAGAGTCTTTATTAGGTCCACTAGGCTAAGTCAACCTAGGAAGCCTACAGTTGTAAGAGCAGTGCTGCCATGGTCAGACTCACCCGCCTGATACCAACGATTCATCCAGTGGGACCATGTTCTGGTTTTCAGTTTAGGTCATACTAAGGACGTCACTTATTTCCACCATAGAGGCCACACCAATAGCACTGAATACATTTTATTTCTAGTAGCTCTTAAGAGCGGGCCCTGGATATCAGTCGTTCAGGTGGGTCATAGGAGACCCCATCAATGGCTACCCTTGCCATAACTATGGAGAAGACAACCAGGAATGCATTGCGATAAATATGCACTACTTCAAAGCAAAGGATCTGAAATTAAATTATGTTCAGTTTAAAAAAAACTTTTGGTATGTTACAGTTATATTCTAGGTCTATTTTTGTGGTCCTTGATGAGGTGAGATGAACCGAGAGAGGACCAATTAAAAAATTGCATTAGCCAATGGCACACAATGCTCATATAAAATATATATTGTGGAGCCTCTGATGTAGCACAGTGTAGAGAAGAATTACCTGCAGCTCTATTAGATGTGAAATAATGTAAGTCCTGAATATATTATAAGGATATTAGAAGTCACTGAGGGGTTGTTCTGTGACCATATAAAGGCACAAGGCTGTGGGCTGAGTTATACAGGGAACTCTGAGTATCACTCATGTATTATAAGCGATAATCATCATCATCATCATCATTTATTTATATATCGATGTCAAGATACGCAGTGCGTACCCCTACTGTAAATGATAAGGATATTAGAAGTCACTGAGGGGTTCTGTGACTATATAAAGGCACAAGGCTGCAGGCTGAGTTATACAGGGAACTCTGAGTATCACTCATGTATTATAAGGGATAATGTACCCCCTACTGTAAATGATAAGGATATTAGAAGTCACTGAGGGGTTCTGTGACCATATAAAGGCACAAGGCTGCAGGCTGAGTTATACAGGGAACTCTGAGTATCACTCATGTATTATAACGTATAATGTACCCCCTACTGTAAATGATAAGGATATTAGAAGTCACTGAGGGGTTCTGCGACCATATAAAGGCGCAAGGTTGCAGACTTTTCTATGATTCAGCCCTCAGATAGGGTCTAAGTCTCTCCGTATGGCTAGGGAGCCCTCATATCGCTTTAGTACTGGGTTAAAGTATCTGTCTATATTCAGTACGAGCTGCTGTTTCATTGTCCAACCAACTTTTACTTCTGTACTTTGACTGACAGTAACGGCTCAGATAAGCACTTGCCAAAAATATGGCCACACAGACAAGACATCTACGCCTTGACATGTCATGCTGAGCTTGCTTTGATGAGCCCTACTCTTGTTCTATGCTGAATTTCTATCCCTTTGTTATTCAGCAATACATTTGCTGCAGTTCATGGGTAAATGAGCAGAACTTGATGAGAAAAGCAAAAACTGCGAAGAATGAAGAGGCCACGGGCAGTAGGCGTACAGTTCGTTCCGACCATGAAGGACTTTTCTTAAAAGTAGGAATTGTTTCTGCATTTTGGAAACAATTAATAAAAGCAGCGGAATTTCTTTCAGTTCGTTATAAATACAGATTGAGGGAGGCTAAACCCAAGTCTTTTTTAAGTTAAAAACCCTTTTATGGCCAGTGATACATTTTGCCTTTAAAGTTACAGTTTATTTTTTTTCTAATTAGTATCCAGGCCAGTTGGTTAATCAGCTGGCCAAATGTACCCAATCAGAAAAAGCTAGCAATTACTACAGCCCAGCTCTTTACAAACAACTGATTTTAAACTTAGTGGTTACTCATTTGTAAGAACATCATAACCCAGGAGACATAGTTGCAGTCTCTAGATTGGAAGTTTTGTCAGAAGCTGCTACACTAGTGCTAAACAATTGTGATGATGGTCTTCATTGATTTACCCTCTGCCAATTCATTCCCAGCCTCCCTAACTCCAAAAAGACAAGTTTCTCACTGTGCTTTAAGTTCCTGCATGAACAGTCTGCAGAGGGATATTATTATCCTCCTATTCCCCAGTTTTAGCCTGAAAAAAGAGTTGTTTCCCCATCTCCCTCTGGTGAACCAGCCATAACAGCCATCATTCCTCTATTAAACCTAATTTTCACCTTGACCAAGGGTTGGCTTGGTCTTCAAACAATTGCCTCTCTGCCCAGCTGATATGTTTCTCAAGCTTCCTTTAGATACCAGATAATTCTGATGAGCTTCTTTCTATCTCCTCATGATAGTAGTGTTCTGCATACTCTACTGCTGCTGAACTAACTTTGCCAGCCAGCATCCCTCTTTTACACCTAATTGCCCCCTTGACCAAGGGTTGGCTTGTTCTTCAGTCTTGGCTTTTATGTCCAGTTGAAATGTATTTCAAGTTTCCTTTAGTTATTAGATAATCAACTTGATTTAATCTCCTTCTGAAAGTAGTGTGCTACACCCTGTACATCTGAACCAGACATGCCAGTTAGCATTTCTCTTTTAAACCTTTATTCAACCTTGACCATGGTGTAATTTCCTGTCTGGAGTCAAACTAGTGACCTGGTGTTTCCATGTTGTCTGCTTTATCTCTGCCCTATGTGAGCAGGCAGTTACGGTCCTGGTTCACTCCTTTTGCTATCCGTGTATTTGCAAATAGGCTTGGTTTGTTTCATATGTTACTTCGCCACAGATGATTGGTGTAAGCCATTAGCCTGGTTATAAAGCCCCCTACACTGCACTGACTCATTGCCAAATGCAGATCTATTTCCTGATAGTTCCTGGGTGTGATTCTTGTCTGATTTTCTGTTCCAGACATTTGCCTGTTTTGACCTTGCTATATCGCTGCCTGAGCCGACCCATGCCTGTTTGACAACTCTTCTGAATCCTAACTTTGTATTGTTTTACCGATTTTGCCCTGGCCTGTTTATCCTGAATATGCTCCTGGCTCCTTATTCTGTTCTGCACTGTCTGACTGGAACTGTCACAACCTGTTCCACGACTTCACTCTCTATTCCCTGTTCCTCCTGTATACGTTATGGTTACCTTGCCTGCCCAGAACATTCTCCCTGGTCCCCTTATTTTAAAACCTGGGGACATTTGAGTAGTGGAGGGCTCCTCCCAAAGCCAAAGGCGGCTGCTATTGGTGGAAGGATTGTGTCAGGATCGCGGCGGAGCACTCCTGCTCCCATCCATGGAGAATCCAAGCTGGCGGTGGCTATGGTCGCAATGTGGTTTCGGGTGCCAGCACGTTGGCGTCAACTCACAAACGCGTGATGTCACGACGAAGCGCTTGGCACCAAATTCAAAATAAAATGACCCGGTTCAAGGCCCAACTATAATTTCATGAGGCGTATTGGCTCCCAGAGGGGGAAGTCCGGACCAAGGAGGAAGCTTTAGGCCAAAGTCCAAGTTCACTGTACAGACAAGGGTTCAGGAACAAACGTAGTCAAATCCAGGCAGTAGTTCAGAAGGCAGGCAGATAATTAGCAAAGTCAAGGTTCAGGCAGGGTCAAAAGTCCAGGAATGCAATAAACACAGATTTAGGAATACCCAGGAATGCTTGAAACAAATCCTATAGTCGGGCATTAAACCAGCATCCTGGGCATTCATTTATTTTGAATTTGGCGACAAAATGCGGCGTCAAGATGTCACGTGTTTGTGAGCTGATGTCAACGCATCGGCGTCCGAAACCACGTGGCGACCATATTGTATTCTCCACGGACGGGAGCAGGAACGCTCCGCCGCGCTCCTGACAGACTGGGACCTTGGGGTTTGTTCTGGGTTTTGGGTTACCATACATATGGCTTGTCTTGTTGGTTAGCTTCTATGCGCAGCTGAGATGCCTTTCAAGTCTCCTTTAGTTACTACACCTGTGAGCTTGTTCTCATCTACTCTAAACAGTAGTGGCAGCTTTATATATTACCAACCCCCAAGGTTAAAGTCTAATCTATGCATTCAGGTGTGACATGTCTTGAACCAGTACAAGGTGTTTTAGCTCCCAAGACAAAAGGTGCCAGAACACCACCTGCCAACGACATTCTGCCACAGAGACCTTTGCCTAAAGTTCATAGGAAGTCGTGGAACATGCTTAGAGACCCTACAGAGTTTACTCTGGTCCAAAAATGTAGGGGAAACCTAATTTACTGATACACGTTGTGTCAACAAGCTAGAATGTATAATTTGATTCTTTTATAATTTCTGTGAGATTTAATGCACACTACTATGCGTGTAGCCCAGGTTCCCTATTTATTGATACTCCGGGGAGTGAAGAACTGAATATAAGCTCAGAAGTCAAGTTCTTGCTGAGGCTCCACAATGCACAGCTCGTTGTTCTGCCTAACCCAAACCTAGAACTGCTCATCTGCGCCCATTAAAATTTTTGGGGTTTTATTCCTCCGTAAAAGGCGTATACATGTATTATTATCATACAGCACTACAATACAAGAACAATTTTTTTGTTGAAAGGAAAGTATTCTCAATGTCCCAGAAAAACTGGAAGTCGAATTGTTGGCGTGGGATAAACACTGCACAACTCATTGTATGTTTAATGGCAGAAAATGATTTAAGCACTTTGGAAGTGACGAGTCTGTGGGATAAATGCCGTATCACTCACTTTGTTTTTATAAATACAATCTTGTTTGTTTAAAGCAACGGTCCCAATAAAGCAGAGCAGGAAGTTATTAGAACAGTTATTAGTGCAGAAAATACTTACGTTTGGGAACCCTTAAATAGAAAATGGTTTTGTTTTCAGCTTTTTCTTTGCCAGCAATTTTATGAGCGGATTTCTATTAGAAGAAATACAATTATTTTGCAACAGATTTGTTTATTTTAACTCGCGTCTACCATCGGCATAGTTATACACACGATATACATTATTACTGTTATATACACTTGTATATTCAGTTTAAAAGATCAGATCATACTCATTTTTATTTATACGGTTATTTCATATATGAAAATCTGAATCTCTAAAGTTTAAGGGGAAGTTTACTTTTACTCGTCAACAGTAATAATTTGCAATTAATCTTTATATTTTGGGGGATGATTAGAAGAGGCCTGAATAGATGCTAATAAAAGTTGCAATAAAATTGAAGCAATCACTTTTTTTTTTTTGACTGCCTGGGTCAATGTAACTAGAAAGAAGGGGAAGAGAAAGGCAGCTGGTTCTAAAACCTTGGAAAAATGAACCATTTTCTCATCTCATATACCTTGTGCCATAATTGAAAATGATTAATAAAAAGAGGCAATTAAGCAATAACTGGGGCATTCGGAGCCTCCATCTGCAGTGTCTGACTGGCCCACCGGGATACCAGGAAAACTCCCGGTGGGCCCAGGTGTCAGTGGCCCTTGTGCTGCTAAACATTTGGTTTATTTCATGGCCATTCCCTATTTCTATGAGAAAAAGGTGCTAAATAGATGGAATAATAGATTATAGTATATAAAGAAAAGAGACTAGGAGAATAGAGGCTGAGTGAGCAGAGGAAGAATAATAGTACTGAGAGTGGGCCCCTGATCTAAGGTTTTTGGGTGGGCCCCTGGTGTCCCAGTCCGACACTGTCCATCTGTAATCAATTTCCCTAATTTCTATCACTTCACAACAAGCAAGAAGAACAAGTCAAGTGGGAGAGAACGGAGACAGTTGGGTCAGACGAGGAGTGGGTAGGGTTACCACCTTTGACTTTCACAAAAATGAACAAGGGGGGTGGAATCATGGTATTTGTTGCACATATGAAAATGAATTCAGAGTGCGAGAGTGGGATAAGAGAGAAGTAATTCAGGGAGCTGAAAGACAACAGGAACATTTTCTTAATCTTGCACATGGGAACTGGTGCATCATGTAAAAGTTTCTAGACTAAATAAACATATATACTTCTATACAAGTAATTCAGTATACAGGTCATATAACATTATAGTGTTCTGGAAATACAAATAACAAATAGCAAAGATATAAATATACTAGTATGGCTTTTATAAAACAGTACACTTTATATTAGGCAACATAATGGATTCACTGTAGGCTGTGTGTGCTGTGTTTTTATATCAGAGGTGCTTATTGGCGATTGGCCAGATTATTGTTCAGGTTTAGCGTGGTCCAAACAGGCAGTTGATCCCTACAAAAAACTGAACTGTTCTGGTCAAAACTGAAACAGGCTGCAAACTTAGGAGTGGGGTGGGCAGTAGGGTTGCCACCTGGCCGGTATTTTACTGGCCTGGCCGGTAAAAATGATGGTTGATCCCAATGTTATTAAAAGGGAAAAAAGATAAATATATAGGAAGGATGGTATTTTTTTCCAGAAAAGGTGGCAACCCTAGTGGGCAGTGTGGTGATGAACTACAAAATGGTCTGAGTACATAGGCAAAAGAGGTACATATCTCTTCTGATTACCCTTAGTTCTAGCCCTGATGGCAGGGTCCACCAGGATTTCTTCCATTGTCTCGAGAGCCGAGTCGGACCCAGCCTGTACAACAAAAATATTCCTATTGGCCCATATAGGAAATGATTATCCAGATGTCTTCCCACAAAAGCCACTCAATTGTTTGAGTATATCTCTATATTCAAGGGAATCTTGTTTAATAATGTTCCGTCCTTGGCCGCTGTGAGTACAAATTTCCTTTATTAGATTAGGGAAGTCACTGAGATACCTCTTTACAAAACTAGATTCTTATCATTCGAATTAAACTGTCAGGTGCCTCATTATACACAACATGTTTTTTAAAGGAGAACTAAAGCCTAATTAAAGAAGTAGCTAGAAATGTTGTATATTATGTTTTGGGCTTCTGTACCAACCCAAGGCAACCACAGCCCTTTAGCAGTAAAGATCTGTGTCTCCAAAGATGCCCCAGTAGCTCCCCATCTTCTTTTCTGCTGATTTGCTGCACATGCTCTGTGCTGCTGTCACTTACTGAGCTTAGGGACCCACTCACAATATACAGTACACATAGAATAGAAATGTCACAATATAAGGCTGATTAGTAATTAATACACATAATTACTACATGGCAGCACAGAAACCAGTGCAATTAGCATCAGCATTTAATAATCAACCCTGTAGCATCAGCTTATATTACAGGGGAAGCTCATTTTCTGCTGGATAATTAGTGACGAGCCCTAAGCTTAGCTTCTCAACAGCCAATCAGAGCCCACTGAGCATGTGAGTGTCACAGACACTTTCCAAGATGGTGACCCCCTGTGACAAGTTTGAAGTCCTGGATCATTGCTGCTATTGACAAGCTGAAACTTTAGGCTGGTGCAATAAGTTCACTATATAAAATATGGCATTTTTAGCCACATTAATTTTTAGGGTTTAGTTCTCCTTTAACAGCCGCAAAAGTGATATATGGGTAAGAAATATGCAGAAAGCTCTCAGGTAGTGCTATAGACTTAGTGTCTGGCCTGAAGGGGTTAATAACATTGTAGACAAGCCCAGTGGTGTGGCCAGGACTGCACTACCCTTAGAAGGGATATTTTTTATGCATTTTTAATGCTTTTATCGCTATAGAATAAATCTATCAGCCTGCTGCTCTCTATCATTAAATTGTCATGGGGCCCAAAAAGCTTAGGGTCTAGGATGGTCTCCCCTGATTGCCCCTCTCCAAAGACAGATGTGTATTTAGAATATCAGTATAATAAACCTAGCCAATGTAAGAGGTGACAGAAATAGCTGCAGTTCCATATTCTGAGGTGGCCTCGATCTTTCAGTGTCCCGTGGCTGCTGATAGCAATGTTATTGATTGACTGCAGTGTAGCAGATATTTATTCTTTTCATTGTATTTCCATTAGCAAAACGAAATCAATTGCTGGGAACAATACTGCTCATCCATTACACTCCAATCCAGACCCAACAATGGGCAGCCTCAGATAGGATTGTATTGATATAAAACAATTAGCGGCAACTGAGAACGTAAAACGCTCGTTCTCTGGAGGGCAGTGGAATTTAAAAGCGATCAGAGGATAAAATATATCTGTGGAACTGTAATGTCATCTAGGAGAAGCCACAAAGTCATATCAGTGTATCCCAGACTGACAGGGGGAGTTCATGTAGTGATGTACGGGACCATACTGTAACTTCTGCCCTGTAGGAAGGAGGTATCCCTCATTGGCCCAAGGATACTTTACTAGTTCCTAAATCCCTAGTCTATATAAGGGTGAGGAACATGTGCCTTTTTCTGGACAAGGTGGAGGTTGGTCTTAGTACAGGAGACCAAGCCACAAGGTAACCATTTCATGGTGAAGCCACAGTACAGGGACCCCCATGAACCCAGAGCAGTCTTGTTCTTCACTAAGCATAAACTGCTTGGGATCAGTATTCCCCAGGCTACACCCACCTTAAGCTGAACATAGACGCAAAGATCCGATTGTACGAATCATCATACGATGGGACTTTCCCATCTCCCGACCTGCCACTAACCATTCCGATCAAATAAAGTACAAAAGAACAGATCAGCCGATGTTCTGCCCCTGACAGCAATCGTACGAATCGGCAGCCGACAGAAATCTTTCAACTTGTCCGATCGATCAAACGACCGATCTCCGCCAGACGAAAAATGTTGGGACTCTCCACACACAGTCCGAAAATCAGCTGGACAGCTGGAAAGGAACTTTATATCCACGAGAGGCTTCCACTGGTGGGAATCCATTTTACTATGGTGTTCCTCTTGTTGGGGACACTAATCCCATCCAATCCATCATCCATCAACAGGCTGAGTTTTGGTGTATGAGTGCATTGCACGTCCCTGGTCTATTGCCTCTTTCAGTGTACTAAGGAAGTACTATTTCCTGTTCATGGTTGCAGCCACATCTTTTTATGGAATAAACAGAACAAAGGAAACCCCTCAGAGACTATGAGAAGGTCTTGCCCTTGAATTACCGGGGGACGGGGGGGTGAAACTAAGCCTTGGGGACCTACAAGCCCACAATCAGCCCAAAAAAAAGTTTTGGTTGTCCAGGTGAGTTACCAGCTTTAGGTTAATTTCCTTGTAGATATGGAAAGAAGCTGTTTGGATTCCATTTCAGAAATATTATGTTGTGCAGACAGAGGCCGGGATGCTTAAATAGCCGCAAAGGAATTTTCCTAAATGTGATGCACATGTATTTGGACATGGACGAAATGAAAAATAAAGGAAATCCCTTAAAAATCCAATAGTTTAAACAGCATGAAAACCCATTCAAGTATGACATTTTTTAGCAAGCCTTTCATGTAGGCAGGGTCACTTGCTGAGCAAAGCTGTGCTTTGGCGTGACGCAAGGCGACTAAAAACACTGACTTAATGTCTGTTTATCCCTTAAGGTGGCCATACATGTAACAATTATGATTATTTCTTCAGATATACAGGTAGGAACAATAGAATTCTACCTGTATCTGCCAATTCAGCACTAACAATGGCTGATCAACGAGCGACCGATATCCAAGTCTTCTTCCGATATTGGTTGGCTCCTGTCCCAATACACGCACCGAATATTGTACGAAAAAATTTTCTTACAATATTATTGCTCGATTTTTTTAAGTGAAAACGTTCGCATTGCTCAATTTTTCAGTGAAAGCTTTTGAATTTCTCGATTTTTTATGTGAAAATGTTCGAATTTCACTATTTCACAAACTTTTGGATTTCACAAATTTTCCGTCGTTTTGCAAAACGGGAGAAATTAGCCCATCACTATTTGTTGGAAATCTCCCTAATTCAAGATGCTTCCCTCTGTAACAGGTCTGTTTTTTCTATTTTAATGCATAGAATCATATGTCATGTTATAGAATGACTAATTCTAAGCAACCTTTCAATTGGTCTTTTTTTATATATAGTTTTTTGAATTATTTGCCTTCTTCGTACTCTTTCTAACTTTCATATGGGGGTCACTGACCCCATCTATAAAACAAAAGCTATCGCTACTTTTTATTACTCATCTTTCAGTTCAGGGGTACAGACTGCAATCTTTATTAATTCCTCAATCCACCCCTATGGACAACCAAGTCCAGGAGTGGCCACTTAGCACCAACCATGAGCCATAGACTTATTAAAGAAGAAGGAAAGCTACAGAGGTGTTGTCAATAGATTAGCCACAATAGTGAAAGCTATAACACTATATTTATTCTGTAGAATGCTCTGGAAGCTCTCTGTTTGTTTAGGATAGCAGCTGTGATATTAGCTTGATGTGACATCACTTCCTGCCTGAGTCTCTCCCTGCTTTTGAGCTCTGGGCTCAGATTAAAGCAGGAAGGGGAGAGGAAGAGAAGAGCAAACTGAGCATGCTCAAGCCCTAGCCCTGGAGGTTTAAGCTGAAAACAGAAAGTCTGATACAGAAGCCCATGAGTACACAATAGAAGGAAAGAAATGCTGTGTTTCTTTTGACAGAGGATTCAGAGCAGCATTACTTTGGGGGATTACTGGTGTATTCATATAGACCTTTCTGATAAAGCTTACTTAAATGTAGCCTTTCCTTCTCCTTTAAGGGCTATAAACAAAGACTTATTTCTAAAACAAAGCTGATAAACACATGGGTAGGTGTAAAGAGGCCTCCATTGTAGCTGAAAAAAAGGGGAGCTACGAACAAAGATTAAAGCCAATTTAAAACTCTGTGTGTTCCTGTGTAAGAGTTTTAATAAAGATATTTTCCACAAACAGAAGTTCTCAGCCTTATTTAGCATCTCGCCCCTGGTCTCCGTTCCATTCCCAAAACTCCTACCTTACACTGTTACTTTCCAAAAACCTATTTTACTTAAATATGTGACTTGCTCACTAATTCCCTTAGCAGCTTGGAAACTGAGCATCTGTAGGAGTAAAAAGGACAGACATATCAGCATCTCCCTGTTTTCTCCCTCTCCCACCCAAGCATGGGAAAAGGCTCACAGCACACAAGCAGAACTCTTCTCACCAACAATCATGCAAAAGTCTATGACATTGACCTGCTAAGGGATTTAACACACCTACAGTTCTGTGAAATGTTTCTAAATGCAAATGTCTGTCTGTAGCTGGTAAATGAATCATCTTTATTTCCATCAGATTCTCCTCTGAAAAATCATTTGCCCCCCGAGGGAAGCCCTGTAGGACATACCAGCTGTAGGATGAAAGAAATCATTCTGAGTGAGTGCATTACAAGCTTGTGGTTTTCAGCATAATGTGGATCTAATCCTTCCGCTGGCCTGTAAATCATACATCCAAAAGGCAGCATGAGTAGCATTAACCATTTTGCTCCTTGAGCAGATGTATTTAAACAAAGCCGTGGGGCCAATGACACTTCTTACATGGAGCAGGAGAAATTCAATAGTGGTCCTCAAAATACGGAAAAAGTTATATAGTTTATTACTCATAACAATGAGTGTTAACCGACTTAATCAAGCTTAAAACAATGATATTCTATTCAAAAGTTGGCACTAAAGTTACATAATAATGCTTTAGAGCAGTGATCCTCATGAGCAATATGTTGATCTTCGACCCATTTGGATGTTGCCCCCAGTGGCCTCCAAGCAGGTGCTCTTTTTGAATTCCTGGCAAGCTTTAGTTGCATAAAAAACACACATACTGCCAAATGGAGCCTCTTGGAAAGTACACACAGGGGCTACCAATACCCAATCACAGCCCTTATTTGGAAGCCCTGTGAACTTTCTGCATGCTTGTGTTGCTCTCCAACATTATTTTATACATGAGTGGGGCTCATGAGTAAAAAAAGGTTGGGGACCCCTGCTTTAGAACCTATGGCTAAACTGAAGGTGGAAGGACAAGAGTGAGAAGTCTCTACAGAAGAACATCTCAAGTAGCTTCAAGACAGGGAACAGGTATTTCTGTGGTCACTTTAAAAAAAGCAAAAGAGCTCAAGAATAAACATTGAGACAGGTGGCTCTCCCATACTCAGCAGCAAAAGGTTCATGTCCAATAACAGTACAAAAATAGTTGTCATTGAGAGGCTTCCAGCATTCTCCCTAAATAGATCCACCCACCCCCAGACTGAAGACAGAAAAATATATAGTCCTCTTGGGTCATCCCTCTTGGTCAACCTAAAGCTTTATTAGATTCAGTGAAACAAGTAATGGAGCAACCTCTCCAGGAACCACTAGAGTAGAATGATCTTAGGTCAAGTGGGTCAACAAAGAATCTTACTTTACCCCAGCAGATATAAAGATCATCAGAATCAGAGCAGCATTATGCTCCTACTCACTTAAAGGGATCCTGTCATCAGAAAACATGTTTTTTTCAAAACGCATCAGTTAATAGTGCTACTCCAGCTGAATTCTGCACTGAAATCCATTTCTCAAAAAATTTTGAAATCTGACATGGGGCTAGACATTTTGTCAATTTCCCAGCTGCCCCTGGTCATGTGACTTGTGCCTGCACTTTAGGAGAGAAATGCTTTCTGGCAGGCTGCTGTTTTTCCTTCTCAATGTAACTGAATGTGTCTCAGTGGGACCTGGATTTTACTATTGAGTGCTGTTCTTAGATCTA
Organism: Xenopus laevis; assembly: GCF_017654675.1. Classification (NCBI taxonomy): domain Eukaryota; kingdom Metazoa; phylum Chordata; class Amphibia; order Anura; family Pipidae; genus Xenopus; species Xenopus laevis. Next base: position 186,073,455 of record NC_054372.1, read on the forward strand.
CAAGGCAGCTGTTATCTTGTGTTAGGGAGCTGCTATCTGGTTACCTTCCCATTGTTCTTTTGTTTGGCTGCTGGCGGGGGGAAGGGAGGGGGTGATATCACTCCAACTTGCAGTACAGCAGTAAAGAGTGATTGAAGTTTATCAGAGCACAAGTCACATGACTTGGGGCAGCTGGGAAATTGATAATATGTCTAGCCCCATGTCAGATTTCAATACTGAATATAAAAAAATCTGTTTGCTTTTTTGAGAAATGGATTTCAGTGCAGAATTCTGCTGGAGCAGCACTATTAACTGATTCATTTTGATAGTATCCCTTTAATAACATTTCCAACCCTCGGTAGCCTGCACTGTCCTCTAGTAAATGCACAAGATCCAGAGATGCATAGAAGCTTGTGTATTTCTTTTTGCTCTAAAATTCCTCCATTGTGCCCTAAACGCATATAAAGTAAAACGCATGGCGCAAAATATAACGTGGCATTTAGTAAGAGTAGAAATTTTTTCGTACAGAGTAAATGGCCCTGGAACACAGTAACAGAACCAAAAACATCCCCACAGGCTTGGAAATTCTAAATGAAACTGTCCTTGTGGGCAGAAATTGCAAAAGAAACCAGTGGAGAAAAAGTAACAGCTAATGAAAACCATTTGGCCCGAGAATCCATAATAAAATGTAAAAGTACAGTTTCCAGAATTTCAGTTTTATGATCAAAGCAAATGAATTACAGAGTTCATGTCACAATGAAACGATGCTGATTCTAATGTACGATTGTTATTCCAAATAAAACTCTGTTCAAGCAAAACAGACGGACTTTTAGGGGGTAGTTGTCCTTAGGAAGAACTTTTATGTTGATACAGATAGTTATCTGTTAGCAATTGGTCTACTTTTTTTGTGAGTTTTGAATATCTTAACTTTATTTTCCTGCAGTTCCCCAATTCAGAATTAAAATTAGTATCAATTCTCCATGGTTCATTCATCCTACCAACCGAATGCTAGGGTTGAAGCCAGGCTGGTAAATTTTATTTAGTGCCTAAATAGTAACAAAACTTAATACAAAATTTGCAGCCTTAGGCAACAATAAACATTAAGATCAGTGGAATAGACTTTAAGATCCACCTAAAATTTAGTAACTCAATACAAATATAGGAATGGGACCTGTTATCCAGAATGCTCGAGTCCAGGGGTTTTTCAGATAAGGGTCCTCCGTAATTTGGATCTAGAAAATCGTGTAAACATTCAGCGTCGGACTGGAGTACCTGGGGCCCACCAGAAAATCTCACCCCAGGGCAGGGTCGTATTGGATCACTGGGGCCCACCGGGTTTAAAACCTTTGGGGCCCCATGTGCTTGTGCAAAAGCTGAGCCCGTGTGCATGCCTGGGTATCACCATCCGATTTGACCTGGCTGTAGATGGGCCCCGTGCGCATGGGGTGCAATTCTATGCATATTTGTTTTTGGGTGCCAGCGGGGGCCCACCGGGTTTTTCCCAGTGTCCCATCGGCCTAGTCCGACCCTGCCCCAGGGGCCCACCAAACACATAAGCGCACCCACCGCTGCAACCACAGCCACCACCTTTCACAGCATTCGACGCCCCCAGCTTGCACAAGCAGGACTGTCTCAAAAAACTATAGGGACTTAGAGCGGAGTAAACATCTTGAGGCTCTTTGTCATACATCTAGCCTTAATTACTCAGGACATGTAAGTAAGATCACTGCAGAAATAGACAATAAGCATTGACTGCAACATGGTAGTAAGAAATTACCAATGAGCATATTAACCCCAGAAATGCCAAAGAAATGCACAATGAACATTTTAACCCAAGACATGTCAGTAACAAGCACATTAACCACAGACTTGCCATAAAGATCACTGCAGAAAATGAACAATAAACAAACGAACCCCCGAAATACCAGTAAAATCCCTGCAGAAAATGGACACCAAATTAACCCCTGACATGCCAGTAAGATCATTGCAGAACATTAATGGATTGAAAGCATTACTCATTCTTGTACAATCAGAATACCAGCACCATCCCTTCTTTCTTAATGAACCTCCAATGCTCCTTGCTCTGTTCTGATTTGTGCAAAAAAATAGGATGGCTGTGTGTTCCACAGTAGAACCCACAACCTTCTTTTATCCTTATCTCAGAACAGTCAGCGGAGGGCCCAGCAGCCTGATGGAGAGGGGGACAGGGATCATCGGCCTGGCAGAGAGGGGGACGGGGGGCCCAACTAGCTGGCAGAAAATGCTGCTGGTGGCCCAGCAAGTTAGCGGGGAAAGTGGTGGGGAGGCCAGCGGGGTGAAAGGGAGATTGGCCGGGTCCTGAAGTTTGATGGAGCTCGAGAGGAGGTCCAAAAGGGTGACAGATGAGAGGACAGGAGAATAAAGGCTGGTTGTGCATGCGGTTGGAGGGCCAAGCAAGGAGGGAGACTGCCATGTCTAGTGAGTAGGGCCCAACAGGACCGAGGCCACCGAGATATTTCCCAGTGGACCAATCCGACCCTTTAAACATTAAATAAACCCAAAGGCTGGTTTTGCTTCCAACAAAGTTGAATTGTATCTTAGTTTGGATCAAGTACAAGCTACTGTTTTTACATATTACAGATACAGATATTACAGAGAAAAAGGAAATTATTTCACTTGGATAGAATGGAGTCTATGGGAGATGGCCTTTCCATAATTTGGAGCTTCCTGGACAATGGGTTTCTGGATAATCGATCCCAAACCTCTATTGGAAATTATAACTCAATTAAAATTTCTCACTACAGGGAAATTCTTATGGAGGAAGAAAGAGACAGCACTGCCAATCTGAGAGGACACCCTACCCCTAAATAATAAGAATAGCTCACAACAAAGTATGTAGACCTTGCTTGTAGTTGCCGTTGCACCTGCAAAGAGGACAAGGGGATCGGCCTTTGGATTGACACCAAGGTATCCAATGTGGTGTGATTAGTAGTGAGTGAGTGAGGTTAGTTCCTAGAGGAGACTCTTTTATTTTAGAAAGTCAGACAATGGTCAAGCAGAACCTCAAGAGAGAGAGGAGCAAGCTTGGAAGAGTCCAAGGCACACAGCAGCTAGCAAATACGAGCCAAACCTGTGGAGTATCAATTTATAAAGAAGATTTTGGTTGCTAGAATTCTAGTTAATATCAGTTGATGGGTTGTAGTAGGAGATGTATATGCTGAAAATATCCAACAATTGTTATACAATATAAAAGTCCTTTGTACCTTCTGTGTCCTGTCTACCTGTTCCTTCCCAACCCTGGGACAAGCCTAGAATAAGTAGGACAAGACCTATTTCTCCCATCATACAGTGCTGATGCACATGATGCAAACAATGGAACAGACAGGGCTACATGTTGTTCACATAAAAACTAAATGTCAGGCAAGACAGAGAGGTTGAGACTAATACAGCCTGTCCCAAACATAAATATTTAGAGGAGATACCAACAGGATACTGAAGAAGATTCTAGGAAAAAGTACAAGGACAATGGCTCGTATGATAGAGCAGCAAGATGCAAGTGAGGCTCAATCAATCTAAGCTAAGAAAATACAGATGATTTGTTTTTGTCACTGACAAAAACAAAATATAATGGAAGCTACTGATCATATGATGAGCATGATGATTGGCTGGACGCTCCTATGTTTTAAATGAAAATAGTGAAAATTTAGTTGTAATATTTTCTAATTAATCATTATACTGTTCAAGAATGAGAAATTTGTCCTTGGACGTAATTATGCCTTATCGAAACTTTACTCAAAAAACTATTAGGGATGCACCAAATCCACTATTTGGGATTCAGCCGTATCCTCGAATTTGGCAGAATACAGAACCGAATCCTAATTGGCATACACAATCTTAGTTTGCAGGAACTGGAAGGGAAAAAAGAGGAAAAAACTTTTTTATTTTCTTGTTTTCTGACAAAAATGTAAACGATTTCCCTTCCTGTCCTTAATTAACATATGCAAATAAGGCTTCAGATTCAGTTCGGCCAGGCACAAGGATTTGGCCAAATCTGAATCCTGCTGAAAAAGGTTGAATCCTGAATGAATCCCGAACCGAATCCTGGATTTGGTGCATCCCTAAAAAATCTGTACACCGCTGGCATGCATATTCTTTTCTAACCACATTTTCTGGCAGAACAGACATGCTGGTAGTCTGAGGTGACCAGCGTCAGACAGGGGGTCCGGAACCTACAGAAGCTCAAGGGCCTCCACATACACCTGTGGGCCGCCTTAGGCCTGAAGTCCTACAGTAGCACTGCAACCCTCGCTTCCCATGCACATACTGTACATGTTTAATTGTGGCCACAATCATGGGGGCAGATTCCCTAACGGGCAAATTTCCGCCGGCGCCAGCTTTGCACCCATTGCACCAAATACGATACGAATATGCTTATTCACTAAAATGCAAAGTTTCGTCCTGGGCATCGAACACTGGTGACTTTTCGCTAGCGTTACTTCGGCTATGCGAACATTTCATAGTGAAGATGCGCTGGCTTTCATTTGTGCCTAGTGAAACTTTTCTAGTGATCTTGCGCTTAGGTCAATTTGCATACGGCGGGTAATTTAAAGTTGTATGGACGTCTTTATTATAAATGTTGCTGCAAAGTTACCGGTTTATATTACAAATGACCAGGGAACCTTAATAAAGACAAGAGAGTTAATATAATGCCCTAAACATGAGCCCACTGTAAAATGAATGTTCCATATGTTATGAAATGTCGAGAAAAAAACAGTACCCCAAAAAAAGTTTGTTAGGACATTTGCAGGCAATCCCGCTTCAAAAAAGGAAAATTAATGCATTTTCGGCACACAGGATATGATGTAAGTGACAGAAGATTGAGGAAGATCTAGCTTCAGACTAGCACTTCGCCTGGTCTGAAGTGGTAAACGCAACTCTGGCGAAAGAGGTAACGTTCAGTAAAATCCACACTTGAATTTGTGGAGTAACGTCCGCTTGCCAGAGCAAAAAGTCGCTTGGCGATAGAGTGCGAATGACCGCTAGCGATCGTCCCGTTCGCTAGGAATTGGCTTCTGCGCCTGTTAAATGGCGATGTCCCTGCGGGAGGCAACACTGGAAAAAAGTCGCTAGCGTTAGCCACTTCACTCTTTAGTAAATATACCCCATGGAGAGATAAGGGAGAGCACCAGAAAGGCAATCAGATGGGTAGTAAGAGCAAATTTGGGTTGGCGGGGCACATTGGGATTTTTCATGGTGTCCCACCAGCCCAGACTGACCCTGGAGGTGACGTCTGCTCAGAAATGCCAAAGTGAGCAATTGACACTTACATTGTTCTATATATTGCACATTGTTTTCAGGCACATCTTTCTTTCTTGATCTAGTGTACCTTTAACTCCTGAGAGAGCAAATGGGTCATAAAACCTTTAAATAGTCCTGGCAGCACAGCTTCTGGCATGAGAAGTCAGTTAGTTTTGTAGATGTGAAGCAGTCCCTCTTGGAGACAGGAATAGAATTTTAGGGGAATTGGGGCCCCAGTAAGGGTGTTACACAATTGCGGTAGTATAATGAGAAGAAGTAGCTGTGACCGCCCATTATATAAAGGCACTCACAGGTCACTTCTACTCTGGCCTATATACAGATAAGGCAAAATAACGATTATTGTATACATGTAGGATAAGTTGTGTGACTCATAATATAAACAATTTATGCTGGAAATATCACCACTAAGCTCTCGAAACCACAAGTGGAAACCCAGAGTGGTGCGCTAACCCGTAAACTGCCGAGAGGAGAAGTAGCAAGTAAGTGATACACTTTTGCTTGGATTCCTCCCTCTCTTTGGGAAATGTGTTTTTCCCATCACTTGATGCTTACAGATGATTCTCAGAAACTGTCAGTTCTGCTGCAGGGATGAACCATTTCTCCTACGGGAGGGGTCTGCATCCTATCACTCTAATGCTTGTATAATGGGGCCCACAAGGGAGGAATCCTTATTAGAGCCTGGTCAAAGGCTTGTGTGTTGTTCAGGACAGATTGCAGGTGGTGGTGTGGGGCTGGGAGACAGAATTGGCAATAGCTCAGCCTTGGTGGAGTATAATTTTAACGTGGTCTCTAGACCCATGGGCCTCATTGAAGCTGCAACACCAGCTGATACTCTAATGGGCCATAGGTATTATACACTCAACATCACTGCTTCAATCTGGCTATGTTGTATCGCTAATTCTGTTACAATCAAATACTTCTAGGTGCTTCTCCCATACACTCCATTTTATCCAAATTGTTAAAAATGTTTTTCTTTTTCTCTGTAATAATAAAACAGTAGCTTGTCCTTGATCCCAACTAACATACACTTAATCCTTATTGGAGGCAAAACAATCCTTTTGGGTTTAATTAATAATTAAATGATATTTTTTTAGCAGTCAAGGTATGGAGATTCAGATTAGGGAAAGATTGGTTATCCGGAAAACCCCAGGTCTTGAGCATTCTGGATACTAGGTCCCATACCTGTACTGCAAATGAGATTTCATAGTGGGGGAGGCATTCACCGTTACAATGGGAGACCTAGTATCCTTATATTTTATAATAGGGGGCATTATATTATATTATATTGGGTTTCAGTCTATCCCTTATTACTACAGGTATGGGACCTGTTATCCAGAATGCTCGGGAACCTGGGGTTTTCCAGATAATGGATCTTTCTGTTCTTCATACCTTAAAGGAGAAGGAAAGGCTAAAATTAAGTAAGCTTTATCAGAAAGATCTATATAAATACACCAGTAAACCCTCAAAGTAATGTTGCTCTGAGTCCTCTGTAAAAAGAAACACTGCATTTCTTTCCTTCTATTGTGTACTCATGGGCTTCTGTATCAGACTTTCATCTTAAACCTCCAGGGCTAGGGCTTGAGCATGCTCAGTTTGCTCCTCCCTCCTTCCCTCCTCCCCTCCCTGCTGTAATCTGTGCCCAGAGCTATAAGTGAGCAGGGAGAGACTCAAGCAGGAAGTGATGTCACACCAAGCTAATATGGCAGCTGCTATCCTAAAGAAACAGAGAGCTTCTAGAGCTTTTTACTCAGGTATGGTAAAACATTCTACAGGATAAATATAGCATTCTAGCTTGCACTATTGCAGCTAATCTATTGGCAGCTTTCCTCCTCCTTTAAGTCTACTATAAAATTGTGCAAATAAACCCAATACACTGGTTTAGTTTCCAATAAGGATTAATTACTGTATATCTTAATTTGGATCAAGTACAAGCTACTGTTTAATTACTGAGAAAAAGGAAATCATTTTTAAAAATTTGGATTATTTGATTACAATGGCGTCTAAGGGAGACAACTTTTCCGTAATTCTGAGCTTTCTGTATAATGGGTTTCCGGATAATGGATCCAATACAGTACAGGAACAACCTCAAGCTCTAACATTAGATCACCATTATTTCTTGTTTTGTGGGCAGTATAAACAGTGTCAGTCCTGCCCCGGCTCTAAATAGGAAATATTATGTAACAGTGAGGAGGGGACAAGGCTAATCAGAGCTTATTTATAGGCACAAGACATTCTGAATCATGATTAAGTAATAAAAAAACGTGATTTCGAGTCACCCTGCGAATGCGTCGGACAAAGCCAACTTTTCACTTCGGACCACAGAACAAGCAGTACATTCAGTTCTACTTTCGTACAAAGCTCAGACCAAGATAAGAATGTGTGAGATTGAGTCAGGGTTGTGACTAAAGTATTAACAGGGCCGGGTGTCACCAGAACATGAATGGGGGAACTTAGCAAATATGTAGGTTTCTATTTATAGCCAATAAGAGAGCTTTATACTGTCTGCAGTCATCTGGTATTTGCATAATGATAGGACAATAATAGTCAGCTGACAATACATGGCCGCTGTACCTTCACTTGGTTTGCCTTTTGTATTTGCCTAGTGGATGTTTTCATGTGTGAATGTTTATTCGGAATTTCCCATTGGCTGATCAGTCCAAGTAGTGTATTTAAAGGGATACTGTCATGGGAAAACACATCAGTTAATAGTGCTGCTCCAGCAGAATTCTGCACTGAAATCCGTTTTTCAAAAGAGCAAACAGATTTTTTTATATTTCATTTTTAAATCTGACATGGGGCTAGACATATTGTCAGTTTCCCAGATGCCCCCAGTCATGTGACTTGTGATCTGATAAACTTCAGTCATTCTTTACTGCAAGCTGGAGTGAAATCACCGACCTCTCTTTACCCCCCCCAGCAGCCTAACAACAGAACAATGGGAAGGTAACCAGATGGCAGCTCCCTAACACAAGATGACAGCTGCCTGATAGATCTAAGAACAGCACTCAATAGTAAAATCCAGGTCCCACTGCGACACATTCACGTTTTGGGCCAACACCCTTTCTCAAGTCTCAAATCTTGAGAAAGGGCGTTGGCCTGAAATGTTGCCTAGTTTGTTGGCACAATAAACCTTTTTCACAAGATTCGGACTGCTGCAGCATGTGTTTCTTGGAATTACAAGTGGGTCCCTAGCAGAGGGACCAGCAGCTTGCACCCGACGCTACAACAAGCAGTGAGTTAAAGTTGAGCATCGACCGCATTTGGTTGTACTGCGACACATTCAGTTACATTGAGAAGAAGAAACAACAGCCTGCCAGAAAGCAGTTCCATTCTAAAGTGCTGGCTCTTTCTGAAAGCTCATGACCAGGCAAAATGACCTGAAATGGCGCCTACACACCAATATTGTAACTAAAAAAAAAAAAACTTTTTGGGTTAGGAATGAAATTTTACATGGTAGAGTGAATTATTTGCAGTATAAGTTAGAAATAAAAACAACACCATAAAAATCATAACAGTATCCCTTTAATGATAATGTGGCACTTCATCTTGGGAAACAGACAAGGTTTTCCCATACCTTATACTGAGAGAGACCTCTGTGCCAGTATAGGGTATTCTAGTGGACCTTTAAGGATTTATCGTTATCATTTATTGCTATAAGCCCAGCATGCTGCTAATTATACAAAATGTGCAATATATACCCCCCATGTCTGAGTGGAGTTTGTTTTCTGGGTACTCCCACATTCCAGAATCATACAGATAGCATGAGTGGTTTCTGATTATTATATCAAGAATAAGGCTGACTGGGGGGTCCAGAGCACACTGTGCCAAATTTAATGGGTCCTTTTCTCCTACCCTGGTCGCAGACTCCACCAGAGCAGTTTACAGTTAAAGTTTTAGGGCAGGGGTCCCTAACCTTTTTTTTTTTTTTTTTTTTTTTTTTTACCTGTGAGCCACATTCAAATGCAAAAAGAGTTTCTCCCCTCATTGTGCAGGTACCCGACCCACTGCAGGACTCTACCCCCGCTTGTAGGTGCTTCTTCTCTTTTGCTTGGAAAGTGGCACCGGTTCTTCAGCCCATTCACCTCCTGCCTCCAAGTTCCCATCGTCTCCTGCCAAATCCACAGAAGCCTGAGCCCAGCTAAAAGAGCCGGGGGATATGTGGCACGGCGATGGGTGCTAAGCACTCCCAGATTTATTTCTAATACAAATTTGATCCATTCTTTTTGATGTGGAATAGAATGCGCAGTGTTCCCAATGCATTTGTGTGCATGGAAATAAAAGCTATTATAAGGATTTTGAGCTTAATTTACTTTTTTAAACACGCTGCTATTATTCTGAACACAACTGTATAGTTGTAGAGGTAAATAAAGGAAGACATTGCCTTTTTGAGTCAAGAAGGAATTTTCCCCTATACAAAAAGGGGATTGTGATCCCTTCCTCTGGAACACAGAAGCCATACATAGAATCAGTGTTTCTACTGGATAATGGAGAATAAACCCGCCTACAAATCCATATTGATTTCCCCTTTAACATACATATATTTATTAGCCGGTAGTTCGCACAAATCTATATAAACCTCCTTGACATTTCCAACAGCCTTAAATAAGAAAGAAAACATTGCTGGCTTGGTAGAAAGAGGATTTACTGTGTGTTTATACAGAGCAGCTCTGGCAGCAGAGGCTCAGCAGATCCCTGTATATAAATATTGAGGCATTGTACTCACACATTGCTCTGCAGTTCAACTTAATACCTCTTCCCCCTCCATAAATATGTTATAATGTTCCTGCCTTATCCATCATAGCATATATATATATATACATACATACACACATACATACATACATACATACACAGTGCAAGCTTATAATGATGGCCAGGGGCGTAACTATAGTGGAAGCAGACCCTGCGGCTGCAGGAGGTATAGGGGTCCATGAGGCCCTAATTCATATACAGTTTCAATAAATGTTGGTAAAACATGTCAACAGTTTTTTAAAAAAAACATTGGGTGTCAGGAACCCCCTACAAGTTAGAAAAAAATCATTGGTGGTTAGGGCCCCCCTATAAATTAAAAATACATTGGCACAATGCCCCCCCCCATAAAAGTTTTTTTTTAAAAAACTTTGGTGGTCAGGCCCTCCCTTATAAATTAAAAAAAAACAAAAAAAACATTGGTGCCAGAGCCCACCATAAAAGTTTTTTTTTTTTTTAAAAACAACATTGGTGGCCATTGCTCCCCTTACATGTTAAAAAGAAACATTGGTGGTCAGAGGCCCCATAGAATATTTTAAAAAAAAACATTGGTGGCCGGGGGCCTATATAGTATTAAAATAATACATTGGTGGCCAGGAGTTTAATAACATTTAAAAAAAAACAAAACATTGGTGTTCAGTGGAACTAACCGTAGGCTCCTTTTGAGGCTTCGAGTCTTTTTGCGGCTTCTGGACTTCAGCTTCGACTCCTGTCTTTGGCTTGGCTTCGGGTCTTTTCACAGCTTTGGCACTTCGGGTCTTTTCGCAGCTTGGGGTCTTCGGCCAGTGACGGAACTAGGTGGGGGCGGGCCGTGCAGCCGGGCCCCGCCCCCCATCCTCGTCCGTGCGGCGCTGCAGCCGACTCCAGCCAGCGTGACTGCCGGGGGCCCTGGTCCAATTGCACCCCCTGCTCCCCTGGTAGTTGCGCCACTGTCTTTTCGATTCAGATCTTTGGCGGTTTGTCGCTGTCAAGGGGGGAACAGCTAATTCGAAAAGTAAAGCACAGCCGGGCCTCCCCTTTAGGTACGGGCCCAGTACAAATGTGCCCCCCGATGGTGGCCCCGCATGTCAATCTGTAAACATTTTGGGGACCTGAAAAATAATTTGCTGTAGGGCCCAGTAATGTCTAGTTCTGCCACTGCATAAGGCTAAATTAGCTATTAGATATAAAAGCACTGGGCCTGGGACCTCAGGCCCTTAGTGACTTTTGGAGAAACACTGAATCCAGGATTCCATCTGGGAATTTGCAGGATTCCAAATCACCTAAATATTTAGGTGAACAGAATCCAAATCTATAATCCTTTAAATCCTAATTTGCATATGCAAATTATGTCACCTCCATTTGTCATGGGATATTTAAGGATGGGCCAGACACTCTTGATATGGCTGAATCTGAAAAAAAGAAAAAAAGCCTGGAGATCATCAAGGATTTGGTGAATCTTTAAAAATAAACATGCCTTCATTTAGGGTTGGGGGGGAAGCCTTGAACCTCTTACTTGAACAACAAAAACAAACACCTCCTGACAGTTTGTGGCTCCTGGCAAGATGCTGGAGGGTATTGGGTAACATAAATCATGAAACCATGAATTACTAAAGATTTATTTATTTCGTTATTAAAGGGGAACTATCGCAAAAATTTAATATAAGCTTTCTCATACTGAAGTAAGAAACTAAATTCTAAATATAATCAATTAAAAATTCTGTTCCGTTTCTGAAAGAATCAAGTTTATCTTCACGATTCCTCTCTCATCATCTGTTTCTCTTCATTCTGTCTTCATGCAGCAGTTGGGTGTCAGCTGAATGATCCAATATATCTTATAGGGGGGCTTCCTTTCCTAGCAGATGAATTTAAGCTCACTCAAATAACTGATTCCAGTACAGACAAAATCTAACAAAATAACTGCCTTTTGCACAAATGCTGCATGTAGAGAGACATGGGGGCAGATTCACTAAGCTCGAGTGAAGGATTCGAATGAAAAAAATTCGAATTTCGAAGTATTTTTTGGGTACTTCGACCATCGAATTGGTTAAATTCGTTCGAATACGAACGAAATCGAACGAATCGAACGAAAAATCGTTCGACTATTCGACCATTCGATAGTCGAAGTACTTTCCCTTTTAAAAAAACTTCGACCCCCTACTTCGGCAGATAAAACCTACCGAAGTCAATGTTAGCCTATGGGGAAGGTCCCCATAGGTTTGCTAACCTTTTTTTGATCGAAGGATTTTCCTTCGATAGTTGGATTAAAATCCTTCGAATCGTTCGATTCGAAGGATTTAATCGTTCGAAAAACGAAAAATCCTTCGATCGATCGAACGAACGTTTAGCGCTAAATCCTTCGACTTCGATATTCGAAGTCGAAGGATTTCAATTCGAGGGTCGAATTTCGAAGTATTTTTAACTTCGAAATTCGACCCTTAGTGAATCTGCCCCATGATGTCTGGTGATTTTAATAGAGTGAGCTCTAATACATCTTCTAGGCAAAAGGAGCCCCCCTATAAGATATATTAGATCATTCATCGGACACCCAACTCCTGAATGAAAACAGAATGAAGAGAAACAGATGCTGAGAGAGGGATAGTGAATATAAACTTGATTCTTTCAGAAACGGAACAGAATTTTTATTTGACAGTATTTAGAAAGTTTCTCATTTCAGTATGCTGAAGCTAATATTACATTTTATTTTCCCGATAATTCCCCTTTAAAGATGCCTAATTTGCCTTTTATAAAGGTCATCTTTGGTTAAGGAGCATTCAGGGTCCTCGGATCCCCAGGGCAAAGCCTTCTCTGCCAAATAAAAATGCCATTGAAATTGACATCTGTTTCGTAAAGGAAAAATGAAACCTTGGTGTTATATATAACCAGTAAACCCCCGATTCTCTAAAGAATCGTTAATGAAAGAATGGTAACAACAGTGAGGCAGCAAAATGTGATGGGTGCTGATTCACTCTCCATCCCCAGGCAGCAACTGGCGACGCTAATTTGTGGGGATGTAGAGTGAATCTGTGCCGATTGCTTGTTGTTACCTATCTGCTATTAGAATTCTTAAATTTTGAGTTTATTGGTAGTAAAGTGTTACTGAAAAATTTCTTTATAAACAACATTTTTGGTGAAAATGTTCTCCTGTCCTTGAATGAGTTCTCCCTGGTGAGCTGTACTTAAAATCTTGACTTTAACATCAGATGAACGCTGCACTCTTGAAAATGCAACATAAAGTTGACCATGACCAAACACAGGCTCAGATAGGTAAATGCCGACTTTATCCAATGTTTGTCCTTGTGATTTGTTGATTGTCATGGCAAATGCAGCCTTAATGGGGAATTGTCGTCGTTTAAGTTTAAAAGGTAATTCCTGGTCAGAACTGGTAAGGTCAATTCTGGGAATCAAAATGGTATCACCGCTATGGGATCCTGTAAGCACTTCTGCCTTGATAACATTTTGTCTCATGGTCTTCACAACCAACCGTGTACCGTTACATAAACCTTGCTTAGTGTTAAGGTTTCTTAACAGCATGACTATAGCTGCCGGCACTGGTGACAGAGGCAGACAATTAATTAACTGGTGTGACAGAGGCAGTGGAGTAGCTGCTGGCAGTCTGCACTGGTGACAGAGGCAGTGGAGTAGCTGCCAGCACTGGTGACAGAGGCAGACAGCTTATTAACTGGTGTGACAGAGGCAGTGGAGTAGCTGCTGGCAGTGGTTGTGCTAGTTTAGTAGCTGTATCCTCAAATGGTGCCCCTGATGGCTAGCACAGTTCTCAGCAGAGAGATATAGTGAGGAACAACACACCGTATGAAGGATGATTTAACTGAGGAGAAAGGGCGCATACAGACGTTCAGTGGGCGGATTGGTTTGCTTTGACCCTTGTGACCTGAATGGTGCGTGTTGATTGGGCAGCGCGTTGCCGCCCACGCAGGTACGCAACCGTTTCCCCTCCTACAGTGTCGCTAGCGCCGCCATTACACAAACTCACAGAGGAGTAGCAACATGGCCGATGGTGCGTGCTGATTGGGCAGTGCGGTGCCGCCCACTCAGGTACGCAACACTTCCCCAGCAAAGAAGAGGTGGCGGGAGGCAGAAGGAGACAGCGGTAAGAGTGAGGGGGACGGTGTCTGGGGAGCCTGAATCTGCCGCCAGCACAGCGCATATGCCTCCTTCCTAACCTATGTCCGGCGTGTCTTTCAGCTGACACGCCGGGCACTCACAGAGGAGTAGCAACATGGCCGATGGTGCGTGCTGATTGGGCAGCGCCGGGCACTCACAGAGGAGTAGCAACATGGCCGATGGTGCGTGCTGATTGGGCAGCGCGGTGCCGCCCACTCAGGTACGCAACGGTTCCCCAGCAAAGAAGAGGCGGCGGGAGGCAGAAGGAGACAGCGGTAAGAGTGAGGGGGACGGTCTCTGCCTGAATCTTATGCCAGCAACCTATGTCCGGAGTGTCTTTCTGCGCGCGCATCTTTCCTAGCCTTTCAGCTGAAGATGCGCGCGCATCTGCCTCCCCGACACGGCGGGCATGAGTGAGGGGCCTCCCCGACACGCCGGGCATGAGTGAGGGGGACGGTGTCTGCCTGAATCTTCTGCCAGCAACCTATGTCCGGCGTGTCTTTCTGCGCGCGCATCTTTCCTAACCTTTCAGCTGAAGATGCGCGCGCATCTGCCTCCCCGACACGCCGGGCATAGAAACAACCTTCGTTTAGTATATAGGATTCCTATGTCTGTTGGCCGATACTTTCACATTCCTTCAGTATCAAAGAAGATTTAGGCTCAAATCACATTGGCATTTCAGCCTCCCTGCAGGATTTGTTGATAACCTCGTAAGATACTTCTGTTGACAGTTCTCACACTTTAGCTGTTTATTTAGTGACTACCTGTAACCCAAAGACTGGGGTTAAGTTGTGAGACCATCTGCTACTTTAGCCACTTTTTTTACACTGCAGAGCAGATCCTACACAAATCATTTATTGCTCCTTCAGAGCTGATCCTCGTGATGTCCGAATTACATAAACATTTAAAGATTTAAAAAGATGCAGTCAATGGACCCAGTGAACTGTGGTGCACCAGATGCAGTTGATATTGCTATGTGGGGTCAACAGGCAGCAAACATGGTCAAGGCTGAAGCTATAGAGGATGGGGTCCTGTTCAGAAAATGAGGAATTCAGTAGACAAGACAATCTCATGACTATGCTGGCCTTTACAAAGGTTCTACTGCATCAGTGGCTGGTGCCACCATTCTGGGGCTCCAAAAATTCTTATGGCAGCAATGCCTATCAACTCTATCCTTCATGTCTCCACGTGTTACACAGCAAATGGACCCTGAACATTAGGCCACACTGACATAAGAGCAGGAAGGGGATGCTGGGTAAACAGAAAATATCCATCTCAGAAATCCTATTTGAACTGATGCCAGCCCCGTGTCACCGCTGTAAATGCCTCCTGATGTTTCTAACATGGAGTACAAAGCATGAATTTATAATCCCACTGTTTAGATTTTCATACAATTTCAGAGCAAACAAAAGCATACGGCTAGCATCCGACTGAAGGAGTTGCGTGCAGAGACCCAAACTGATTTTATAAGCTGCAGCTGCAATTTAGCTTTCAACCCACTGCCGTGCAGTCATGATCAGTCTTTTCATGGTTTAAGGTTGAACCTGGCTGGGATCCTAAGCAACTCACAAGCAGAGATCCAGCCACAGTGCTTTACAAACTATGGGGCCACCAGTCAAATTCCAGCATGTATTATGCACTTCACAATAATGGGGTGGTGGGGTATAAGTATTTGCTTCCTAATGGCTCATCTCACACCACCAGTACTACATCAAGTCTTCTTCATAGCTCATTGGCTCATGTATGGGGCCAAAAAAACCTCCCCAACTGATATATGAGCAGAAGTTGGACAGATATCAACTAGAATCCCTGGAAAATCAAATCCTGTTGGGCCAAGACTGCACAGGGCTATAAATGCACTCCTGCCCTGATGGATCTGCATCCCCTATAGTGTACAAATTGTTGGCCAAACAAACGGATACTAAGTATCTGGCCCAATACCTGCATGGCCAAATCTGACAGATACTCTTATTTCAGCAGTTCTTAGTGTGCATTGCTACATTTAAGGGATTCATGAAAACAATGCAAGAGAGAAACACCTGAAACTGCCCATGCCATAGTATTTTTGAGCCACAAACAGCCTGGACCAGTGGTCTTAGGGGTTTCTCCACTGGCAATTAGGGATGGGAGAATTTTTTCCCTTGTTTCGCCGCGGAAATGATGATCATAGACTTGTATGGTGTTGTGCGTCAAAAAAAAAAAAGACAAAAAACATTCACAGCACGTCAAAATTTCTTTTGACACCCATAGACTTTTCGTCGGCGGCTAATTTTTGGCGAAACAAAACGGGTCAAATTCGCCCATCCCTACTGGCAATGAATCTGACTGATGATTGAGTCCAATTTGGCCCACAAATGTAGATAGCCAAATCAGGCACAGATCCCAAATTGGTGTATGGCCACCTTTAGACCCACTGAAGAATTCACTGTCTATGATGAAATCTCTTCCTTTTCATAATGAGACCAGTTGGCAAATGTTTTTTTTAAAAACATGCGAGAAACCATAAGACATTATTATTAAAACCAACTTATTTTTGTTAAAGTTTATTTCCTCTGTTACTTGAACCAAGCACCACATTTTAGGATCACACCTTCTTGCGGTATGTGCGAAGAAAGTCAAACATTTCCCAGCAGCGTTAGCTATGATTTCACGATAAACACTCCTCACACATTGTTTAACCAAAGTATTTGATCCTATACAGAAGTACATACACCAGCCGCATGAATGGGTTTATGGCTTGAACATATAAGTACAATCCAGATCATGGAAACTATGTATTATCTTAGGCTGATTCAAGTCAAAAGACATGGTTGCTCTAGGTTTGCCTGATGGGACAGAAAGTGCATGAACATCTCCACATGGCCAGACCTGTAAGGATTCAGAGAATAAGGAGGTTATTTATTAAAGTCCGATTTTTTCTGGTCAGACTTTTAAATGGGGGAAACAACCTTGATTTTTTTGTGATTTATTAAACCCCCGATTGTGTTAAATGTCAGAATAAAAAAGTAGTCCAACTCAGACCTGCTGAGTTCACACAGAAGTCAATGGCAGATGTCCTATTGAAATCCTGATCTGCGCCGGGTTTCATTCAATAATCCAAAGATTTCATGGTTTACAGGCAAAAATCCGAAAAAGTCACAGGTTTTGGGTGTCAAATCCTGAAAAAGTCGCAGGTTTCGGTGACATGATTTGTATTTTCTCCCAATTTTATCGATTTTTTTCCTGCACAAGAATTTTCAGAAAAATGTATTGATAAATGGGGGGGAAAGTCTGTGCAGATTCGGTCAGTAGTTTTCAGAAAATAGTGACAACATTTCGGATTTTTGATATCACCCCATAAAGGGGTAGTTCACCTTTGAATTAACTTTTACTATGAGACGGTTGGCCTCTGCTATAATGATGTAAAAACCAAGTGCCATTTCCAGTAAAAACAGTGACAAAATATTGGAACAATATAGTTTTCTGTCATGTTGGGAAGGAGGTTTAAGGTTGGTGACACCAGCGGAGAACACCGCTAATGGTGAAGCATCGGTACATATCTCTAGTCTCATATTTTGTGGTGTTATATGAATGAGGGTTTAACATTTCTTATGTGCAGCGGCGGAGCAATGCATTCAATCTGCAAGACTAACAGACAACTGGTGTAGAACCACCATTCAATAAGAGATCAAGATGTCAGCCAATGAATTATACATCTCCGTAGTCGAGTTCAGTTACAGAAAAGTCATGAAGAGCTCTGGAGACATTGTTAATAGGAGTGTGCTTGGACTAATGAAGGGCTGTAGGCGATAGATCAACGACAGTTTGTAGTGAAAGTGTATAATAATAATAATACAAGAGTTTTTTCTCTCCTTTTCTTTTTGTTCCTCTACTGATTTGAGTTTTTATAAAGGAATCAATATGAAAAGTATGTTGTCATCACAGTATTCTCCGTTCTCTTATCAGTTCCTGTTCTTTTCTGCACAATTACACATTGTTGCGTTTGCTACTGGGACATGAAACAATACATTTTACAGTAGTGTAAATCTAACTTCTTGCTTCTGTCCTATTCCTATACATACAGTCATATGAAAAAATTTGGGAACCCCTCTTAATTCTTTGGAGTTTTGTTTATCGTTGGCTGAGCTTTCAAAGTAGCAGGTTCCTTTTAATATATAACATGCCTTATGGAAACAGTAGTATTTCAGCAGTGACATAAACATAAAGTTTATTGGATTAACAGAAAATATGCAATATGCATCATAACAAAATGAGACAGGTGCATTAATTTGGGCACCCAACAGAGATATTACATCAATACTTAGTTGAGCTCCTTTTGCAAATGTAACAGCCTCTAGATGCCTCCTATGGCCTTTGATGAGTGTCTGGATTCTGGATGTGGCTATTTTTGATCATTCGTCCATACAAAATCTCTCCAGTTCAGTTAAATTTGATGGCTGCCGAGCATGGACAGTCTGCTTCAAATCATCCCATAGATTTTCCATGATATTCAAGTCGGGGGACTGTGACGGCCATTCCAGAATATTGTACTTCTCCTCTGCATAAATGTCTTTGTAGATTTCCAAGTGTGTTTAGGGTCATTGTCTTGTTGGAATATCCAACCCCTGCGTAACTTCAACTTTGTGACTGATGCTTGAACATTATTCTGAAGAATTTGTTGATATTGGGTTGAATTCATCCGACCCTCGACTTTAACAAGGGCCCCAGTCCCTGAACTAGTCACACAGCTCAACAGCATGATGGAACCTCCACCAAATGTGACAGTTGGTAGCAGGTGTTTTTCTTGGAATTTATTTATGACTGAATAAATAAATTTTTGTCTCATCAGTCCAAAGAACTTTTTTCCAAAATTACTGTGGCTTGTCTAAATGAGCTTTTGCATACAAGTGACTGTTTGTGGCTTCTTTCTCATCACCGTGCCATACAGATGATCTTGCACTGAATTGTAGAACGATGTACAGATACACCATCTGCAGCAAGATGTTCTTGCAAGTATTTGGAGGTGATCTTATAGGGGGGGCCCTTTTGCCTAGAAGATGTATTAGAGCTCACCAGATATCATGTCTCTCTACATGCAGAATTTGTGCCAATTTTGTTAGATTTTGTTTGTAGTGGAATCGGTTATTTGAGTGAGCTCTAATACATCTGCTAGGAAAGGAGCCCCCCTATAAGATATATTGGATCTCACTGTCAATGAATATCTGACACCCAACTGCTGCATGAAGACAGAATGAAGAGAAAAAGATTCTGAGAAAGGGATATTGAGCATAAAGTTGATTTCAGAAGCCCTGGAAGAAGACTCGAAGACCCAGAAGATGGCTGCCGTGAACTCCGATGCTTGAATCTGCACTGAGGGGTAAGAAAAATGTTAGGGGCATTTGCCCAGGTAGCAGCTAGGCTGGGGGAGGAGGGTCTATGTGGGGTAGAGTTTTTTCTTAATAAGGGTTTTGTTGCTTCTTTAAGCCACCAACCAAACAGATTAATGCAATATGGCCATACATGTGTTTAGGCAATATCTGTCAACCAGTTCATTGGTCTAGCTTTTTTATGCCCTCTTGGTAGAAGATAGTAAGAGAAGTGATTGCTCTTTATTTGCCCCACTATTTATATACATTGATATCACATGATATTAAAAAAGTCAGAGAAGCACAGTGATAGTATGAACAGAATGAATGCTTTCAGCAGAAAAATGACTAGAGAAACAAAATATCTCACACGCTGAACTCTTTCATTCTTTAGATCTTGCGCTTTTTCCACTCTGGTTCATTGTCTGGTTCTTCCTCATCAGAATCCACCTCAGCAAAGACAGTGTTGGGCTGCGTCCTGCAACATATGGAAATGATTGGATAAGTGAGTGAAAATAACAGGCAGACTATTGGGTTTTCTTTTCCATGTGAGTGATTGATTTGCCAGTGGGAGTATTAGGGTGCAATGGAAGGAAGTCTAACGGTTCTGGCAGAATAACATAATATATAAATAGAGGCAGCTGTGCAGTGGTTGTACAAAAACACTTTCACTGTTATCATTTCAAGGGGCGGGTGAGGAAGCCTAACACATATATCACACACTAGGGCATAATTAGAGTATAATAAGAAGCAAATGCCGCTATCAGTCTGTTTCTGGAGTGTGGCAAGACATCCAAGCACCAGAAGAAATCCACGGGAACACTAAGGGGCAGATTTATCAACGGTCGAATAGGAAATTCGAATTTGAATTGAATTTTTGAATAGTTTTTTTGGTCAAAACTCGAATTGGGAATAATCCAAACTCGATTCAAATTCGAATTTCAAGATTTATCAAACTTTTACCATGGGAATATTCGCCACCTAAAACCTGCCGAGTTCATGTAGAAGTCAATGGGAGAGGTCCAGTGACCCATTTGAAGATGTTAATAGCCTTCCTGACATTCAAGTTTTTTCCGAGGGCTATGAGGCAGCAATGCTGATCACTGTGCTTCTCTGCTAAAAATAATGGATTATTCTTCATTTAATTTTGATGTCACGGAAGCAGCCATGTTTCTTATTGACTCCCAACAAGAAGATATGCTAGGTACTATACAGGTAGAGCAAGCCTAGCTACTACAATGTTTATAGAAGAGGGGAGTAGAGCAGGCATGCCTACACAGGTATGAGATCCATTATTTGAAAACCCATTATCCAGAACTATCCAAATCACAGTAAGGTCATCTCTCATAGACTCAATTTTAATGAAATAATTACAAATTTTTAAAATAATTTCTTTTTTTCTATAATAATAAGTGATGGGCGAATTTGCACCGTTTTTGACGCTGTCGCCTGTTTTTTGACGCCGACATCCGTTTTTTTCGACTCCGGCGAAAAATTTTTTTGACACCGGCGAATTTTTGCGTTTCACGAATTTATTCGCTGGCGGCGAATCGCATGAATTCGCCACGAATTTGCGCCTGGCGAATAAATTTGCCCATCACTAATAATAATGAAACAGTGCCTTAGACATGATCTTAGGACCTGCCTGGAAACCCCAGGTCCCAAGCATTCTGAAATACAGGTCCCATACTTGTACTTCTATTAATGCTATAAGAAGCTTTTATATGGCATGGAATATCCTTTGGCAACAATATCAGCTTATTTCATACCTGCTTCCCTGTGCCCATGCAAAGACGTTGGAAGCAATGAAAAGGGGCTCAGCCTCAGTGCCAGTTATGATATTGGGTCGTACACATTATTTACACCTGAAAGCCCAGCTGTAAGGGCTTAAACTGAATAAAATAAACGATTTTTGTGTGTTTTAGCCTCAGAATTTGAGTACGTGCTTCTGAACACACATATGCACATTTTGGGGCCAAGGAAAACAACAAATTAGAAGTAATTTACAATGCAGAATGAAGAGTGCAAAAAAGGCCACTTTCTGTACTTAATTGTACCCCTTGGATACAGCGTTGAGTTCTGTACTGGAAAGGGCAGAAATGGGGAAACACATAGATTTCCCCCACCCGCCCCCTAAATTACACATCATTCAGACATACAAGTTAAGAAGTGGTAGAAGGCCCAGCTGACAATGGGGTCCTTTTCTAACTGCCTATGTTAAGGTAGCTGGTAAGAACAGGGCTCAGCTGTGCCTCCTGAAGCTGTATCTGCTACTCCCACTGGAATTTTAAACCAACACAAGGAGCAGAGTCCAGCTTATCCCAGGGAGAAAGTGCCTGCAAAATGAGCACTAAAGGGGCCCATTAAAGGAGGAGGAAAGTCTTCGTGCACTTGGGGGTGCCAGATGTTATTGACTTACCTGAAACCCCGGGCCGGTGCTCCTATCAGCAGAAAACAGGGTTATACCAGTGAGCACCACGGATCGATCCTCTTCCGTCTTCCTCTTTCTTCACGCGGCTGCGCAGTAGAACGAAAATCCAACTTTGACTAAAAAGTTGCCAATTTCGTTTAACTGTTCATGTGTCTGCCCATGGAAATTTGAAGAAAGAATAAGCCGGAAGAGGATCGCTCCATGGTGCTTGCTGGAATAACCCAGGGCCGGTGCAGTTTTCTGCTGATAGGAGCACCGGCCTGTGGTTTCAGGTAAGTCAATAAAATCACTTGGTGGTGCCTAACATTTGGGACAAGCACAAAATTACTTTCCTTTGCCTTTAAGGTGGCCTTGCACGTAACTATGATCTTTCCTGCGACCATTGGTCACATGAAGAAAAATGTATCAAATTTGTGTTATTCCTTTACAGAAAGTGAAGAAAAGGGAATATTGGGCTGGTCCAAAAAATATCCTGTTCTGCATTCTTCTTTACAAACTCAAACATTTACTGTATAAACTGAAAAATGTTTCAAAATGTTGCTTTCATTTGAATCAACCAACTGGCACCTGGTAAATTCCACAATTCTACTGCATTTCTTGGTTTTGCCTTAGTTTTTCTATTGGATTAAGGTCTGGAACCAAGATGTTGCTCGTTTACTGGTTTGGGGTCATTGTCTTGTTAAAACCTAATTTTCAATGGCATTTTCTCTTCTGCATAAGGCAACATGAACTCTTCAAGTATTTTGATGTGTTGAAACTGATCCATGATCCATGGTATGAGATAAATAGGCCCAACACCATAGTATGAGAAACATCCTCACATCATGATGCTTGTGCCACCCGCTTCACTGGCTTCACTCCAGTTGACAAACTATCTGCTGTCTCTAGACCCAAAAAGAACCATCTTGCTTTCAATAGTACACAAATTTGTGATATTTCTCTTTAGGCCAGTCAATGTGTTCTTTGGCAAATTGTAAGCTCTTCGGCATGTCTTATTTTCAGCAATTGGACTTTGCGTGGGCTTCTTGCAAATAGCATGGCTTCACATAGGCGTCTTCTAATTGTGACAATACTCACAGATAACTTTAGATCTTCTTTCATTGTCCTGGAGCCGATCATTGGCTGACATCATTTTGGTTATTCTTCTAGCCATACAAATGGTAAGTTTTCCATTTTCTAACAGAAAGAAGATATCGGAACACAAGGCATTCAAGTTGCAGGGAGCACCCTGCTCGTTTTAATGTGCCGAAATGCAACGTTTCAGGGACACGCCCCTTTGTCAATCATGCGTTGCATTTCCGCACATTACAATGAGTAGAGTGCTCCCTGCAACTTGAATGCCTTGTGTGCCGATATCTTCTTTCTGTTACTGTTTCTGAGGTTGCTGGATCCTCTAATATTGTGCACCAGGCTAATCTGACCAAGGGTGTGCGACCGTTCATCTCGCGTGAGTTTTCCATTTTCTTCCATGTCTTTCGGGTTTTGGTTGCCATTTTAAAGCATTTGAGACCATTTTAGCTGAGCAGCCTATCATTTTCTCCACTTCCTGATATATTTTCCTCTCTCCAATCATTTTTTTAATCAAGGTACGCTGTTCTTCTGAATAATGTCTGGAACGACCCATTTTACTGCCATGTAGAAATATAATTTCTACCAAAAACAGTGATTGATGAGGTTAGTGATGTCGGACTGCTATTATTCTGTCATACAAAGTGCCATAAACACGAGACATAAACACTTATGTCTTTCTTCAATGTCCATTCAGGTTACTAGACATGTACACTTTTCATATTCAGGGCTTTAAAGGACTTGTTATTTGTCTTTCTAATAAACCGACGAGACATATAGTTTTGGCGCTTCAAAAAGCCCATGACTTTCTAGGTCAAATGCAGCAGGGCCTCCCGCGCTGAAGGAACACCATGTCAAACACATTTACTTGCCTTATTTTATCCGGGGGAGCTGAGGGAGAGATCAGAGCGGCGCTTTAAAGAAAAGCTTATTTTAACGACAACAGCAATCAGGTCATTTCAGAAAAAAGTATATAAAAAGCAAAGGAACAGGAGCTATTTCCAGTGTTTACATTAGCAGGAGCTGTGATTTATCCAACATGTGAGCGCGGCAATGTATAAAGAGCTAGAATATGGAATATGGCATCAATACACTCTCGCTCCCCACTACCCTCTTTGCCTTGGGCTGCTTTCCTTCTATACACAGGCTATTAGCATCTCCTGCAGTCACTCATGGGTCTTGTCTAACGGTGGACCAAAGGGGTGACATGATTTCATTTTCTTTCCCAGGAAGTATAAAATAAGGTCATGCCAATAAAATAAAAACCTGTTAAACCTACAAGCAATAGTGATGGGTGAATTTGCGCCATTTTGTTTCGCCGGAAAATTCAGGAATTTCCTGCGAAATTCGCGAAATGGTGAAAAATTCACAAAACGGTGCCGGTGTCTCGTTTTTGACGCCGGCGCCCGTTTTTGACGCCGGCACCCGTTTTTTGGACGCCGGCACCCGTTTTTTGGACGCCGGCGGCCGTTTTTGCCGCCGGCGTGTCGCGAATATATTCGCTGGCGGTGAATCGCAAATTCGTGCCTGGCGAATAAATTCGCCCATCACTAACAAGCAAATCTAATCCAAAAATGTAATAGTATAATGTGACTCTGAGAGCTATAGTATTTGTTTTCATTATAAGGATTTCTGCACCCAGGAGACCTCAGCCAACCCACCCAGGCTCCTTGCACAATTTAGTCTTCCCTCCACTAGTCTTTCAAGGGGTTAACTTTAGCAATAATGAAAAATGAATGTTGAGGATAAGAAACGGTTTCTAAATATGAGCAATCATTCATATATTTATCTGTCTTTTTTGGGTCAACGAAGAACATCAAATTAAGTATTTTCTTTGCTGCCAGTGGTCGGGTCAAATTCTTCTCCCTGGTTCTGACTCAGAGGCTCTGATTCATTTGCTGCGCATAAAGAAGGCTAATACCACAGACAGGATTAGAAACAATATGCATTCATCAGGCAATTACAGCAGAATAAACTCTGGGCTTTGATGTCACTCCGCCAGCAATTTATTACAGAGGAAAGGGAACCACAATATCAGTCATAGCTACGACTTTAGAAAGTCTGACATCTGAGCTTCATTGGAGTGAATAGAGATATAGAGAGAGCAGACAATTACAGTAGGGAAACAGATAGGGATCAGTGCGGGGCTCCAATGTGTCACTAATATGATTAGTGAAGGCCACGTTCAAAATAGCGGAGAACTTCAAAAATAGAATAAAACTTGTTGTCTGTTGCACTGATCAAAAAAAGGGAAAGGACCTTGAATGTCTGTAATCCTTGTGCAGATGGAGATAATGGGTGTATTTTGGTTAAAATCAGTTAAACATTTAGCAGAGGATTAAGAAGACCTTTTGAAACATGAATTTGCACGTACTTTTACAAGAAAACATACTTGAGGCAATGTTTCTGCTCATAAAAACACGGTATTTTGTTCTACTGAATATTTTTTGATACACTTTTTAGAAATCGTTTTCATAATTTATGTATTTAAAGAAAACGCATTTTAAAAACATAAATTAAGAGAGCGGATCTGCCCAAATCCTTGGAAATGGCATTGTTGCAAATGCTCACCATCAGCTTTCTTACCTTTCTCCTCTAGAAAATGGGAACGTGGACTTTGAAAAGCCTTAGCAAAAAACTGGCCAGAAATGCTGTACTTGATATAATGAAGTAACTCTACTGCATTTTATACTCAAAATAATGTGGACACCACCACTCCATAGCTCTCCTTGTTCCATAACAGGGATTCATAGGAAACTGGTCCTCTCTTTACTGCTAAATATCTTCTACATCAAAATAATATGGACACCTGTCTCACCGCAACTATCCTCGTTCCGCACTTAAGGGAATTAATATTTAGTTGGTCCTCTCTTTGCTGCTATAAGAGTCTTTACCCCTTTTAGATGTTGGCTTTCCACTAGATTTTGGAACCTTGTTGGTGGAAGTTCCTTTATTTAACATGTGCAAGGTTGGGCATTGAAGTTTGGGGAAAGGACTGCTGAACTTCTGCTTAGGTGAGTAAGCAGGGTTTTGGAGAGCAGGGAGAGGGGCTTTGGGCTGGGGGTGGACTAACTCGGAATTATAAACTTACAGGCAAATACATTGCCGATGCATTGGTAATACTGGCCCCAGCCTTGGCTGGTATTTTACCAACTAGCAGGGCTGGGTCAAGGTATTTTGGCACCCTAGGCAAGGGCTTCAATCAGTGCCCCCCACCCGGTCCTGCATTACCATTTCCTACATTACCATTCATATTGCCCCATGTACCTGCGCCAGCAGCAGCCAAAAAAATCCATCATATTGCCCCTAATTTGTACCTGTGCCAGGAGCTAAAAATCCATCACATTGCCCAAACATCTGTGAACTTGTGCCAGCAGCCACCATATTGCTCCATATATCTGAGCTAGCAGCAGCCAATCCCCCATTTTGACCCAATCTGTATCTGTGCCAGCAGCAGCCAAAAAATCCATCATATTGCCACCAAATATGTACCTGTGCCAGCAGCTGCCAAGAGGGAGATGGGGAGTGCTTCTGCCGCAGTACGAATCACGAGCAAGAGGTGTTTGGAAAAGGTGATTAATAAAATTGAAAAACTATTAAAGGCCAAGCAAATCAGGGTTTAAAAAAATTTCCTTAAAAGTGCACCCCCCCATGATTGCACCCTAGACGGGCGCCTACTCTGCCTACCCCTAGTTCCGGCCCTGCCAACTAGTAAAATCAGTGCTCTGTGCAGCCCAGTCAAGTTCTTCCACTCACGTCAGCACACCCATTCCGTCATTGCATGATATAGGGCCACCTGTAGCATCAATGGGATATATCAAAGAGTGAAGTTAGAGGTCACCACAGTCCTCTAGAGTGAAATTCCGTCACTCTTCATTCATTTGTATGGGATTATTTATCAATGGGTGAAAGTGAAAGTTCACCCTTTGATAAATACGCCTTTTAAAATCCCATAGAAATGAATGGAGAGTGGCGGAATTTCACTCTAGAGGACTGTGACGATCTCGAACTTCACTCTTTGATAAATATACCCCTATGATGGGTATGGTTTAAATATCCAATTCCAATAAATAATAAGGGCTTCCACATACTTTTGCCGTACAGTATTGATTCACATTTTCAGCAGAACATCTTGTGCTTGTCATACAAATTGTCTATATACATACAGTTTATTGTCCCTAGGGACAGCAGCCCTGAGCATGGTCTCTCAATAATTTATATGATGAACTTTAGTTGTCCTTTAAGATCATCAGCATCAGATGTTAAGAAGAATAAAAAAAAATAGAATAAAGATAAGAGAAACCCAGATGTTATAGCAAATCAAGTACAGTTTAATACAGACGTGCCAAACTATGGGGCTCTGAATCAGCAGATGGATAAGTCCCATCTAAAGTCAATTCCACCAAGATTTGGGATGAAAGCTAATGTGACGTTACAACAATATTAACGACAATAGTTTATCTCTTGCCCTCCTATCAACCAAGGGGGCACCTGAATAAATACTGGCAAGCAGAGGGGAACTTCAAATAAAACGGGAAATCTCTGAAAGTTCCCACAGTTTACAGTATGCTGTTATAAAATGTCACGTTTATATACATAATCTTGCTACTTTTCTGATCCAAGCTCTGCCCAGCAATGGGTGGTCAAAAACTTGTTAGCACAAAACATGGGCAACCTTTGTAGAATAACTCACCACAATAGACCAGTGGCCCAGGTGCTCCTGGCCCAGGCCCTCAGCTCAAGGGAGCGGACGATCCATATGCAGACATACAAGTATAGGTGCAAGGCACTCCGGTAAGCCATGTATAGATCAGACCAAAACAGGGTCGGACTGGCCCGGCGGGAAACCGGGAAAAAACTTTGTGGGCCCCGACTGGTCATGGACCCCTGCCGGGCCAGACCCCCAACCATGGTATTTAAAAAAAAGCCGGAGCGCCGCGCCGTCTGCACGCCAGCCCCGGCGGGGAACACAAGGAAGGGAGCACACGGCACGGTGCAACAAGGGGGCGGGGGGCCCTGGACAGCAGTCACGGTGGGCCCCGGGCCCCCCAGTCTGACACTGGACCAAAAGTTGATAGATAAAAATGGATAACCTTTATTTATGCAAACATCTCTCGCCCTACGCGTTTTGTGTCAATGGGACACTTAGTCATAGGCTTCCCACTGACACGAAACACGTTAGGCAAGAGATGTTTGTTTATCCAACAACATGTTTGGTTATCCATTTTTATCTATCAACTTTTGGTGTGATCTATACGTGGCTTACCGAAGTGCCTTGCACCTATACTTGTTTGCCAGCAATGGGTGGTGATAGTTGTAGATAGCAGTAAACTGGTTAAAATAGTGTCATAGATTCTCCATCGTTGTGAGATCAGGACTGTGACTGGGCCTACTCCGCCAAAAAGTAACCAGTATTTCTTTCTAAACTGAGAACATAAAAGCTGCGGCCTTTAAACTATTCTAGATTACAACAACATGCATTGGCTGGCAGAGAGTGCTGGCAGTTATGGCTACAAAGAGCCGGATATGGGTTCAATTCTTACTGTCATCTGTTTAACGGCTCTGAATTTTATGATTCTTCAGCCAATATCTTTTCTAACTCTCTCAATACTGTAGTCTCTTTGTTGAGCGACAATGGGCATGTGACCTGCTTTATGAATTTAGAAATGACACCACTGTGGAAGCTTTTGATAAAACTTAAAGGGCATGGAAAGTCTAAAATATAATAAGGCTAGAAATGCTGTATTTTGTATACTAAATATAAACATGAACTTACTGCACCACAAGCCTAATCAAACAAATGATTTATGCTTTCAAAGTTGGCTACAGGGGGTCACCATCTTGTAACTTTGTTATACATCTTTGCAAGACTAAGACTGTGCACATGCTCAGTGTGGTCTGGGCTGCTTAGGGATCGTCATAAACAAAGCTGCTTGAGTTCTGCATGGCTGGGAAGTAAGGCGGGGGCTCCCCCTGCTGTTCATAAGTATGAT
Organism: Xenopus laevis; assembly: GCF_017654675.1. NCBI lineage: Eukaryota > Metazoa > Chordata > Amphibia > Anura > Pipidae > Xenopus > Xenopus laevis. The sequence goes on from NC_054372.1 coordinate 186,102,422, forward strand.
TGTTTCCCTGCTCAGCAGTTAGGGACTATCTGACAATTCCTATCCACAGCAGTAAATGAAGGGAGAATTTCACTGCATACAGTCAGGTTTCTTATAAAAACGGTACACATTTTTAATTAAAGTATATTGGAGATAGGTTTCTTTTTCATTAAAGAAAGTAAAAATGGGATTTTATTTTTTTGCCTTTACATGCCCTTTAAGCCACTGATTTACACGACTGTTTGCTTTATTCGTATAGCCACCTGTAGACTGCAGTGTGCGTGTGAGAGTGCGTCTAGGAACCACATTATTAACTCTCATGCAGTATTTCAGCAATGTACAAATTTAACCACAAGATTCTTGGCAGCCAAGAAATATTTCAGAGATACGGTGGCCATGAAATCTGCTGGTGCACTGCATACTGTGCACTCCTGCAATGCTTAAGCGCACTATTACTTGGCACATTTGTTATGCGATATGGATGTGAGAGTTTGTGGCTGTGCAGCTTGCATGACATTATATTCTATCAGTCATTCAGCCTCCTGCTGGGTCTTTGATTCTGGCACGTGCCAAAAAGCAACTTTTTAAGATGAATAGAAAACTATCCAAGCTCTTGCAGTTGTACAGGTATGGGATCCGTTATCTGGAAACCCATTATCCAGAAAGTTCTGAAATACAGAAAGCCCATCTCTCATAGACTCTGTTTTATCAAAATAACCCAAATTTTTAAAAATTATTTCCTTTTTCTTTGTAATAATAAAACAGTGCCTTGTACTTGGTCCACACTAAGATATAATTAATCCTTATTGGAGGCAAGCCCAGCCTATTGGGGTTATTTAATGTTTACATGATTTTCTAGCAGATTTAACGTATGAAGATCCAAATTATGGAAAGATCCGTTATCCGGAAAACCCCAGTGCAGTACACATCAGTTCTGAAGGAGACTTATTAAACTCAGTCACCTTGTGCTATTTCTAAATCAGGCACACATGGGCTGATATAACCTGCAGACTGGGGCCCTGTGTATGGGCTCCTTAGAAAGCCTGCAAGACCAATAACTGGACATAAATTGGCTAGATATGTGGGATGATTTCAAACAGATGCAGCCCTTTTCTGCTGGCCATACACAGAAAGATCTGTTCATTTGACATCCTCACCAAACTAGTAGGTCTTTCAACCGACACCTACGCTTGGTGATATCGTTTTGTCCTCAACCAAATCTTTTCTGCCAGATAGTGGTCGGCTGGGTCCGTCGGAGAGCCTTATACACAGCCAGATAAGCCTACATGGGTGGTCAGTTGGCCAATCATCTGCTAACTGGTGACCGCAATATACAAGCAAATCTATTGGCGTATGCCTGCGTTAATGTATTCATCCAAAACAACAATCTCCATGTAGGGCTGCCATCTGTCCAGTAATGGTTCGTAAAAAAAAAATTAAATGTTATTGTTAATAATAGGGAATGCGCTTACCAAACACAGTAACTCTGTATTTTTCCAGGAACGGTGGCAACACACATTTATTCATTTTGGGAATATGTTAGAGGGCTAATTTCTCCACAGGCAAATTCAAAGTGGGGTTAAAAATATGACTATATCCCATCTTTTCTTTTTAACTTCTCCCAAGCTTACAGCTGGAATACAATCGGTTTTGAAGTAGAAACCATGTTCTTAAGAGTCCAAGATGGTTTCTGCAGTAGTTAAGCTGGGGACTCCTTTGTTGTACCCAAGATGCGGCCAAAATTCATATTCACTCGCTCATCATCTCACGCCTAGACTACTGTAACTTCCTATTAATTGGCCTTACCCTTCATAGACTGTCACCTCGCCAGTCCGTAATGTCACGAGGCTGATAAACCTCAGCAACCGCTCTTCCTCTGCCACGCCACTCTGCCAATCCCTACACTGGCTTACACTAACTTTCAGAATAAAATTCAAACTAATGACCCTGACATTCAAAGCACTTCATAACTCTGCCCCTTCCTACATCTCCGAACACATCTCTATATACTCACCCAACCACTTACTACGCTCCTCTACTGACCTGCTCCTCAACTCTTCTCTAGTTACCTCCTCACATGCTCCCATTCAAGACTTTGCAAGGGCTGCACCCCTCCTCTGGAATTCTCTCCCACGGTCTGTCCGACTTTCTCCCAACCTTTCTGCTTTCAAAAGATTTATTAAAACACACTTATTTAGAGAAGCCTACCCTCGCTCTGTTTAGCTACCAAATGCAATACCATATGCTACATCTCTCATCTGCTTATTTTTGATTTTGGCAACTCACACCCCTTGTGTCTCATTCCCTTCCCCTTTAGATTGTAAGCTCTTTTGCACAGGGCCTTCTTTACCCTTTGTACCGGTACTGGTTGTTATCTATGCAACTATGTAACTTATGTAATTTCTTTGTATAAACACATTCATTTTACAGCGCTGCACAATAAGTTGGTGCTCTAAGAATACTTGATATAAAAATAATTAAGACCTGGATGGCCTATCGTCATTAGATCAATTGGTCACCTGGTAATGTGTGGTAAATTTTGCCCAAGCTGCCATTGTCTCTCATGCTGGCTGGACCTTTATTCCTTTCTGTAGCCTTTCTACTGTAATGTAATCTCCTTACTTAGGAGCAAAAGAGCTTACAATCTAAAGGTAAATATGATGTAAATATGATGTGATTGGTGTGGCCGAAACATGGCTGAATGAGTCACATGACTGGGCAGTAAATATCAGTGGCTATACTTTGTTTCGGAGGGATAGAGGCAATAGAAAAGGAGGAGGGGTATGTCTGTTTGTTAGGCAGGATTTAAAAGCTCATATAAAGGAGGAGGTTGTGTTAGAAAATGAGGGGCCAGAAGTCGTATGGGTGGAGTTCTTCACTAATTGTAAAGAATCCAGCAAATTAATTGTAGGAGTATGCTATAGACCCCCTAATGTAAGTGAGGAGGAAGAGACAAAGCTCCTAATGCAAATAGAAAAGGCTGCTAGTTTGGGTAAAGTGATGATAATGGGGGATTTTAATTACCCAGATATTGACTGGAGCAACGGTACTGCTAGATCAGTTAATGGGAACAAGTTTATAAACTTATTGCACGACAATTTTTTAGCACAAGTTGTTGAGGAGTCTACCAGAAAAAATGCTATTCTTGATTTAGTGATCTCAAATGACCCAGAACTTATAGCAAATGTGCAAGTCATTGAACCCCTGGGTAATAGTGACCATAATGTTATATCATTTAATGTCTGGTGCAAAAAACAAAAATATACTGGGGCAACAAAAACCATGAATTTTGCCAAAGCTAATTTTAGTGCCTTGAGGGCTGCCCTACAGAGCATTGATTGGGGCATTAGGTTTTCAGCTAAAAACACAGAACAGAAATGGTTGTCCTTTAAAATGATATTAAATCATTACTGTTCTCAATTTATTCCCTTAAGGACTAAACGTAGAAGCTCTAAGAATCATCCTGTGTGGCTTAATACAGAGGTAAAGATGTTAATGGGAAAGAAGAGAAAGGCATTTAAAAACTACAAATCTGTAGGGACAGAAGCTGCATTTAATGAATATAAACACTGTAATAAATGTTGTAAATCAGCAATCCGGAAGGCTAAGAAAAGAAATGAAGAGTTAATTGCGGTGGAGGTGAAAACTAACCCTAAAAAGTTTTTTAAATATATTAATAGTAAAAAGATGCAGGTTGAGAGTGTTGCTCCCTTAAATAATGGGACCAGTATGGTTGTAACAGATACAGATAAGGCAAATGTGTTAAATCAGTTCTTTTCTTCAGTGTATACAATAGAGGAGTCTGGGTTCACAGGCTCACTTAATAACTGCACAAATGGTTCAGCTCAATCTAGTCAGTGGCTGACTCAGGATATGATTCAAAAAGCTTTAATACAAATTAATGTAAACAAGGCTCCAGGGCCAGATGGCATACACCCGCGGGTTCTAAGAGAGCTTAGTTCAGTTTTAGACCAGCCCTTATTTCTGATTTTCTCAGATTCACTGTCATCTGGTATGGTGCCTATGGATTGGAGAAAAGCTGATGTTATTCCAATATTTAAAAAGGGATTACGATCTCAGCCTGGCAATTATAGGCCAGTAAGCTTGACATCTGTAGTGGGCAAATTATTTGAAGGCTTGTTAAGGGATCACATTCAAAATTTTGTCCTAATGAATGGCATTATGAGCAACAATCAGCATGGCTTTATGAAGGATAGGTCATGTCAGACGAATTTGATTGCATTTTATGATGTGGTAAGTAAGATTCTGGATAGTGGGGGGGCAGTAGATGTGATCTATTTGGATTTTGCCAAAGCGTTTGATACTGTGCCCCACAAACGACTGCTTTCTAAATTAAGGTCTGTTGGGCTTAATGAAGTCGTTTGCACATGGATAGGAAACTGGCTACAGGATCGGGTACAGAGGGTGGTTGTTAATGGGACATTCTCTACTTGGAGTAAGGTTCTTAGTGGGGTCCCCCAGGGCTCAGTATTGGGTCCACTTTTATTTAACTTGTTCATTAATGACTTAGGGGAGGGTGTTGTAAGTAATGTATCAGTGTTTGCAGATGACACAAAACTATCCAGCCCAATTAATTCCATCCAGTATGTGGCATCCTTGCAACAGGATCTTGACCAACTGGCAATCTGGGCAGCTAAGTGGCAAATGAGATTCAATGTTGATAAATGTAAAGTCATGCACCTGGGATGTAAAAATATCCAAGCCACTTATACCCTTAATGGGACTGCACTAGGCAAATCCATTATGGAAAAGGACCTTGGAGTCCTTGTAGATGATAAACTTGGCTGTAGCAAGCAATGCCAGTCAGCAGCATCAAGGGCAAATAAGGTCTTGAGCTGTATTAAAAGGGGCATAGAGTCACGGGAGGAGGGGGTCATTCTTCCACTGTATAGAGCACTTGTAAGGCCCCATCTAGAATATGCCGTACAGTTTTGGTCTCCATCACTCAAACAGGACATTATTGTATTAGAGAGGGTACAGAGAAGGGCAACTAAGCTGGTATAAGGTATTGAAAATCTTAGCTATGAGGAAAGACTGGCCAAATTGGGGATGTTCACGCTGGAGAAGAGGCGCTTAAGGGGTGATATGATGACTATGTTTAAATATATAAGGGGATCATATAACAATCTCTCTAATGCTTTATTTACCAGTAGGTCTTTCCAGCTGACACGAGGTCACCCATTCCGATTAGAAGAAAAGAGGTTCCGCCTAAATATTCGGAAGGGGTTTTTTACAGTGAGAGCTGTGAAGATGTGGAATTCTCTCCCTGAATCAGTTGTACAGGCTGATACATTGGATAGCTTTAAGAAGGGGTTGGATGGCTTTTTAGCAAGTAAGGGAATACAGGGTTATGGGAAATAGCTCATAGTCCAAGTTGATCCAGGGACTAGTCCGATTGCCATTTTGGAGTCAGGAAGGAATTTTTCCCCCTCTAAGGCAAATTGGAGAGGCTTCAGATGGGTTTTTTGCCTTCCTCTGGATCAACTGGCAGATAGGTAGTTAATAAAAAAAAAAAAAAAAGGTTGAACTCGATGGACATGTGTCTTTTTTCAACCTTACTTACTATGTTACTATGTTACTATGTTACTATGAAGGCAGATGGGGGAGTGTCATTAGTGGAACATCCAGCCACAGAGTTGGCCGTTTTTTTCACAGCCTGTATAGAGAGATACCAATCATTTCCCTGTACTAAGCACAGTTCAGTGGGTAAATGTACTTTAACAGTGGCTGTTTAATGTCAAAAGAAGCCAGGTCAAAGTTTAGCTAACAGAAAGACAACCACCGCTCCTAAAACATGCAAAGGAATCTGCTAAATTGTGGCTGAAGAGGAATCAGGTTCAGGTCTGGCCCTTTTGAACTGTTCTGGCAAGAAATGCAGTGAGTTCATTTAAGGAAGTGCAGAAATCTCACAGAAATTAAACAGTTCAGAGCAAAAGCATGGGATAAAATTCCTGAAAGCTGATGTGAGAGCTCATCAATAACAAGAAACATTCTGTTGAGGTTATGAATGAAGGGTTCTCATAATTTCTCACTCAATGTTATTTATTGTAGATTGGTTAAACCTATAACCTTTACAAACAGTTATGCTCGCACTTGGGTTATCCTTCTTTCCTGTGAGGGATTAGGCTTGGATCTAAGCATAGACTAAGTAAAACCGTGATAAACTACAGACCATCTCTCATGGATTTGCAGATCTGTTTCAGCACAGAATCTAGAATTAGTCATAAAATAGCAACAGCAGAAGTCCTTTCCTCGTGGCCATCCAACAGCTATGGACCTTTTCAACCAGGGCTGTCCAACTGGAGGTCAACAGGCCAGATGTGGTTCTCCAATAGGTTTGTATGGCCTGCACACAGCCCAATAGCTCCACTGACCTCCATTTCATGTTGTATTGTGAATATGGAGAAAACTGGAAGGCCCTGTCTTAGACCAAAACCCAGAGTGTCTCTACTGATGGATATTTGGTGATGTGGCGACGAGTTGCGGATTTTGTGACCAGCAACTGCTCAACATACCATTATTCAATGGCTGCTGCAAAGAATATAATAAATAAAAGAGTGCAATATGTGCAAAGGGTAAATATGCACAACACAAAGAGGCGCGGTTCAAATGATTGTACTGGCGACAATGGTTAGAAAATTGAATGGGCAGGTTTAAAAAATTTCGTCATTCAATGATTACAATTGCAATCGCTTAAAGGACCAGTAACATAAAAATAAAAATTTGTTACTACACAAGAAAAAAAAACCCACCAAGACACATTTAACTTAAAATTCGCAAAGTCTTTATTAAGAAATAACTTAACGTTTCTCCACTTGCGCCGCTTGATTTCTCATACCTGCCTTCTATAGGAGATAGCAAGGGAGGAGAAATCGAGCGTTGCACGATGGATCGTCGCCCTGTCGCCTTTTCTGAAGAAGAGCGCAACCAGAGAACCGGTAAGTTATTTCTTAATAAAGACTTTGCGAATTTAAAGTTAAATGTGTCTTGGTGGGTTTTTTTTTCGTTTTAAAAATGAAAATTTTAAGAATTTTAAGAAACTTGTCCTTTAAGAATTGGGGTGGTGAAAAATAACAAAATGATGACAGGTGCATATACCGAATGTTCATCAACTTCAATAAATCACAGCAGTACATATATACAGCGAAAAAGACAAAGGAATCACAAAGATATTTAAGTTAAATATTTTTTCACTTTTTTATTGTTTTTCTTCTTTATTGGGGTTAGTAGCATTAGAGCAAGAGCAGCCCTATGCCTTGAATACATAAGAGATGCAATGAAAGCTCGGCATTGAATGAAGGATACGCAAATAAAAGTTTGAAAAACGTATACGCCCTGTCCTCTTCTGGTTTGGGTTTCACCAAGATTCACTTGAAATGGTCGTTTTTGTTTATGGGCAAATCATACTTTTGAACAACTTTTTCATGAAAGATTAGCTCGGTTATGCAATAATTTTAAAAATCTACATCTTTTTGGCCACCTCAAGATATAAATAATACAACTGTCAATGTAGGGTCTTTCCCAGATATACAGACACAGCTTTCTTTGGGGGGGCTCACATATGAGGAACAACTCTTGGTCACATATATAGTGATGTGCAGAAGTTGTAGGTAGGAAGAGTGGAAGTATAGGCAAGATGGCAACACCTGTGGCTCTTCAGTTGTAGTAGAACAACCAACAGCTCAAGGGTGATGGTCAGAGTCTGTTTGCCATGGAGCCCTCTAACACTATTGACAGGACTGTCCTTTTGTAGCAGTGGCTGGGTCTCTTAGCCCTGGTTAGGCCCCTTTACAACTGATGGGGCCCTAGAAAGGGTCTTAGGGATTCCTGCACAATATCAGGCTCTAGATATCTATGTTAAAGAGAAGGCTGTCACAGAGCTCATAAATCCTATCTCACTGTTTACAGCTCTGCAGTTTTTACAGACTTTGATAGCAAAGTTTGGATATAAATGGCTCATTTCTTTCTCTACTATAGACCACTTCCATAGCAGCTGGACATTCTAAATAATTAATTATTAGTCTTAATTACTGATTATTATTATTTATTAAGTAGAAATTTTATTATATAATCTCTCAACCGAACAATTTTGCTCCAGGAAAACCTACCGGCCCTGCTTGAAGTCATAGGGCCCATTTACGAATGTTCATATTTTTTTATTTTTTGCATTTTTTTATAATTACTCTAAACTACAAAAAAATGTTATTTAAAAAGTGTTAAAAATGGTTTGAAAAAAGTTTGAAACACAAAAGTTTGACATCTAAAAGCTGTCCAGGCCAAATTGAAGTCAATGGGAACTGTCCTTTTCCAATTGTACCATTTTTCTTTCAATAAAGGTGGCCATAGACGTAACAATTACGATCTTTCTTGGAAAAGATCTTTCCAAGAAAGATCATTCGTTTCAATACACACGTGTAGAGCTGAATCATCAGATATACAGACAGAAACAATAGAATTCTACCTGTATCTGACGATTCAGCACTAACAATGGCCGATGTTTGGGTGCCTTCAAAGGTCAAAATTTTCCATATATGTAAAAACTGAAAAACCAAATTTGAATAGAGGTGCAGGGGGGGGGGTGCAACATTTATTGTCTGCCACATACAATGCTGTTTTTTGGCACCTCTCCCTAGAAAGTTTAATAACACCTCACAGCTAGAATCTTGATAATACAATCAACACCTTACTTCATGTCATTCTTGATGATTATGATAAACAGATTATGCTGATTGAAGCAACGTACCATTACCTGGATGAATGAGAATCTTCACAAACATACAAATATTCCCTTCCAGGCTCTTCCAAAACTGCTCAAGCTCATTCCTCCGATTTTCACTTTCTGGAGATCACTAATCACACTTCCCCTTTACCCATGGAGAGGACTCATCAATCCCAACACCTATACTGGCATTCCAGCCTCCCTGAACAAAGACTCTTTTATTCTCCACATTTGCTCATAAATCATTTTATAGCTTCTCTTTAGAGTCTTTACAGTTAATGTGTCACAGAACATTAGGTCAGTCAACGGGTATCATTGGACCACTGGACAAGCCATTGTTGTGAAACCTCATGGGACCAATATTAGAATTTCTTGATGATTATGATAAACAGATTTTGCTGATTGGAGCAACATTCCAGTGTATTTATTCCCAAAAGATCTTATTTACAAGTCATTCTGAATTGAGAAAGGCAGTTGGATGACTGGTGGAACGTCTTCAAGAAAAAAAACACAGCAAGTCCAATTGATTTGACTTATTTCTACAGACACACCATGACCTGGATGAATGAGAATCTTCACAAACAAACAAATATTCCCTTCCGGGCTCTTCCAAAACTGCTCAAGTTCACCCCACCCTTGATTTTCACTTTCTGGAGATCACTAATAGCACTTCCCCTTTACCCATGGAGAGGACTCGTCAATCCCAACACCTATTTTCCACCGCACTGTTCAAAGCCTCTGTTATTCTCCACATTTGCTCATAGACCATTTTATAGCTTTTCTTTAGAGTCTTTACAGATAGAGAGTCACAGAACTTAGGTCAGTCAACCTGAAAGGTGTCGTGAACCATTGGATCAGCCATTGTTTTGAAACTTCAAGGGACCAATATTAGAATTTCAAAAATTTATTTAAGCAGAGAACCGAACTTGGTTAGGGTGAGACAGGCTAAAAGGAGCTAAAAAGTCCTTTACGTGCAAGAAATGCCATGCAAAGCCATCTAAAAACAGAAGGTAATTACTTGCCTCATGCCATATATATTGCCCTGCCTTAATACCAAAAATTTGAGTTTGACTCTCACATGGGCGGAGACATGCAAATCACTCCTTTATGTCCCTCTGGCCAACTATCCATGCAGAACTACTGGTTTATAGCACAGATACAGCCTAATAGTTCAGAGCCATATCTCCAAACTTGCAGACAGCCTGTTTCATCCTGTTAGATCTCATTAGTGTAAGATACTGGAACATGGCTTAGAATTTCTCCACGTGTTTTGTTATGCTAGGAAAAAACAAAAGTTTGTGCAGAAAAAAAATGTAGAAAAATCAGACATTTCCCAATTGACTCTAATGAACGTGGTGAAATGTTGCCAACATTTTGCAATTTGGAGGATTTTTTCAGAGACACAAAATAGGTCAGTTTTGCACATCACTACTTGTAAGGGCTATACGGCAAATAAGCAGATCTCTGCAACACAGCCATTCACTCAGCTACTGGAGAAACAAGTATTTTGGAGTAGGTTCCCATTAAAGACTTGAAGTTTGCAGATAATTAGAAATAGGCAGATGAAATGACTGGCTATTATAGGGTTTTTTTTATAGTTTTTTTTAAAGGGACATTATTATTCATTATATTGCTTTTTTACAAAGAGCAAGATTGTTTCATACTGGGAAAAAATAATCAAAAACAAATGCTGCCCGCTGTGGGTTCTAACCAACAGGGCAGCAGATGAAGAGAAGGGATTAGGTTCTGTCTGAAGGATGAAGTACATAAATTTGGAATTTTTGACTTTAGCTCATGTACTATTATTTCCAGCATCCTCAACAGCAGGAAATCCCTCATGCCTATAATACAGTATTTTATCTAGGTTTTTAAACCCAAGAGACTCCAATAAAACTGCACTTCCAAAACTGTTCCTGATGGCAACCAAACTGCTTTGCTACTACAGAAACAAATCTTAACAAATGTATTTGCAAAAATACATTATGTAGCCCTGTGTTATGCCCAACCTGGGGCCATTAACCTGGTAAAGGTCACCTATTAGCGGAAACCTGTTTTCCCCACTAGACTAATAGAAGGGTAGACTGATAGGGGCAAATTCACTAAGATTCGTAGTTGATCCAGGCGTAACTTTGCCGCACTTCGCCGCACTTCGCTAGGCGTAGTTTCGCCAGCGCTTCACAAATTCACTAAAATCCGAAGTTGCGCTCAGGGGTAGCGTAAGGTTGCGAATTTGCGGTAGCGTTGATTCGCTAAGTAAAGCAAAGTTACGCTAGCGAAGGCTAATTTGAATTTTGGCATTTGCCAAATTCAAATTTCAAATACATATCAGTACTACAAATGCCTAGAAAACCTTCAAAACATCAAATAAAAATGTTATTTTGCCCTACACATGTGCCCACTGTATAGGTAAGTTGCCATGAGTCAGGAAATGTAGGGGGGAAGGAGGGGAGCTCCAAAAATTTTTTCGATCTTTTTCAGCCTATCACCCATAATGTAGAAAACACGCCAGCGTTTTTTGGGACTTAGAAAAATTTTTGACTTTTTTTGAAGCAATCCCTATCTACTCTATTGCGCTTCGCCAGGTCTGAGGTGGCGAAGGAAGTCTGGCGTAAAAGGTAGCGTTCAGTACACTGCGCGCGTTAGTGAATTTGCGTAGTTACGTCGCTAGCGAAACTTCGCCAGGCGTAAGGGTGCGAAGTAACACTAGCAAAACTACGCCAGCGTTCGTTAGGGAATTTGCACAGTAACGAGAATGCCAAATCTGATGTTCTGGATGTGCTGCTTAATTTAAAAGGACATACAGCTTAGAATTAGTTTTTGGTATGAAATAGACTTAGGCTAGTATGGAAGGCTGTTGGGGGTGCTAGGAATTGGAAGTTGTCAGTAACACCTGGAAACTAGGGATGCACCGAATCCAGGATCAGGATTCGGCCGAATCCTCTTGCCTGGCCAAACCGAATCAGTATCCTAATTTGCATATGCAAATTAGGGATGGGGAGGGAAATCGCATGCTTTTTTGCCACAAAACAAGGAAGTAAAAATGTTTTCCGCTTCCCAAACCTAATTTGCATATGCAAATTAGGGTTCGGATTCGGTTCGGTATTCGGCCGAATCTTTCACAAAGGATTCGGGGGTTCGGCCGAATCCAAAATAGTGGATTTGGTGCATGCCTATTTGAAACCCACTATTCCAGATAAAATACTCCAGGTATGTTAAGACAACATGGCCCTTGTGTTTCTGTCTATAGCAAATCAGAGGAGGCGCTCATGTGCCTCAATATGCCAAGCTCATTCCATACATTACCCCTTGGAGGCTATGGTACTTGGAGGGAGCTCCCTGCACAGGCATGTTTTATCACACACACATGTGCTTAATATGAGAGCCGCCTGACTCGCTCATTATGCACAAGCCTCTGATGTCACTGAGCCGAATTTGCATTATTGTGTCCCACAATGGCCACCAGCACCAAAAGCTCCCTTGCGGGGCAGATGGCATAGTGTTTATTTGGAGGCTTTTTTTGCACAAAATAGTATTATTTCCCCCAGATGGACTGTGGGCTCTATTAGCTTGCACTTCCAGAGGGGGAAACAATTTTCCACCAATACATTCCCTTTAAACTAAAGCTCCCAACACTGGAGGATGATAGGTGTTAGGTGTAGGCAGGGACGGATTTCCATAATTGGGGCCACTAAGCACAATCCGGGCCTGGGTGCAGGGTACAAACACACTGTCCTTCAGCCTTATACATTTTAGTACAGGTAAGTGATCCGTTACCTGAAAAACCTTTATGCTGAAAGATCCATCAGCCATAAACCAATTTGATCCAATTTTTTAAAAATGTAGCTTGCACATGATTCAAACTAAGATATCATTGATTAATAAATTCTTATTTGAAGAAAACCAGCCAGTTGGGATTATTTAATGTTTCCATGATTTAAGGCATGAAGATCCAAATTATTAAGAGATCTGTTATCTGGAAAACCCCAGGTCCTGAGCTATCTGGCCTGCATAATGTGTGTTTGTTTTGTTTGTTTGTTTGTGTGTGTGTGTGTACGGTACAATGTAGATAGAGTATTGGACTCCAATAAACACCAGTATTTTTGCATTAAGTCCTGTGAGTGCGATCCTCTGTCTGATATATATACATGAATATCTTGTAAATTATATCCTTATAAACGGTGAGTTCTGATGTCATCAGTTATAAACGGTGAGTAGTGATGTTATTTCTGTCACATGACTCACTGAAACTTATGTATTATAATAAATAAAGTACCCCCTGTTGCAAAATATGAGGATATTACAAGTTACCTCGGAGTTCCATGACCTGTATAAAAACACTCGGCCTTCGGCTTCGTGTTTTTATATGGTCATGAAACTCCTCAGTAACTTTTAATATCCTTATAATTTACAAGAGGGGGTACTTTATTCACTATATATCTGTATAGAGAGAGTATAAATATAATGTCACAGCTGCAACAGTAAATTAACTGGTCAGTAGTGATATTGCAAAAAATTAATAATGTCCTTTTAGTGTAAAATACAGGTATGGGACCTGTTATCAAGAATGCTCGGGACCTGGGGTTTTCCGGATAACGGATCTTTCCGTAATTTGGATCTTCATACTTTAAGTCTACTAGAAAATCATGTAAACATTAAATAAGCCCAATAGGCTGGTTTTGCTTCCAATAAGGATTAATTATATCTTAGTTGGGATCAAGTACAAAGCAACGGTTTTATTACTACAGAGATACAGGTATAAGGAAATCATTTTTAAATATTTGGATTATTTGGATAAAATGGAGTCTATGGGAGACTGCCTTTCCGTAATTCAGAGCTTTCCAAATAACGGGTTTCCAGATAACGGATCCCATACCTGTATAAAAATCTAGAAACTCAAATGTAGGTGTGGAGACAAACAAACGCAGGCGAATCTGCTGCAAACGGTGCCTTTATTCACGAACACGACATGTTTCGAGCTCTTGCTCAGATTCGCCAGCACTTGTTTGTATCCCCACCTACAATTGAATTTCTACATTGCCTGGCTTTTGGATGGAAGCAAGGTGTTGTGATACTGGAAACGTTATTTAAGGGCAGCATTGTACCAGTTTACCTGCTTATGTATAAAAATCTAAGTAGTCCCATCCCTTTATAAAGGGACAAGGCCACAAATTGGCAAAGGAGTAAGCACTCCATAAAGAAGTCACACGTCAGTGAGTTTGTTAGCAAGAAAATAAGAAAAAAAGATAAACAAATAAACAAAATGCTGCATTGTATTCATTTGCTAATATATACAGTTTTCTCCTAATTTGCATCTATTCCTGCTTAAATGGGAATATAAAAGAGCAAAGAGAAAGAATAGGTACAAGCTTTCCTCGTTGAAGCCTCATCGTATCCAGAAGGCGTTTCTCACAAAAGGCATAAGAACACGCTGGGATTTTCCAGGGAGGAATTTGAGCTGAAGAAAATGCAAAATTCAAACACACACATGAGCAAACTCACCAAAGCACCTGTCACTTATGAGTAATTTTGCCTTCGAAAAAATTCCATCCCCAGAAGCCATGACACAAAGGTAATTTAGTATCGTCTGATGCCGTCTTATGAACTTCATACTTTACATATTAGGTTACATACATGACACCTGCAATGTTACAGCCATGAAAGATTTAATAGCCGGCTATTTCAGAAGGGTCGCCATGCCGCGCTCGGGACGATTGCATTACAGTCTCTTCTTAGATTTAGCCAGAGGGGAAAGAAAAAAAGCCGACCTTGAAGTGGTCAGGGCGCAGGCCGAAAACACTATTACCTTACACAGAAGGCGATACGTTAAGCTATATTTGTATATATGAGCCAGGGTGAACAATGGCCAATAGCATGTGAGCTTGACAGCTATTGTCATCCATGTTAATTGGGACTAAATAAATATTTCTACTTGAACGCCCAAGTTAACCCTTTGATGCTGTGCAATGACATCTGTTTTGGATATGGGACAAGCATTACTAATGATATGGTCAATTCTCCTCCGACAGCTAAAGCCGCTGAAGGTTTATTAAATCCGGAGACTGGTGGACTGAGCTGCCCCAGAGCCATTATGGTTCTCATTAAAGCAATTTCAATTGGGTGACTAAAGTAGAGTAACGTTTATGAGCAAGCTGCGGTAGGAAGCTATGTGGAAGTTCTCAACAATGTGCCCATGGATGGGCTTCTTAATTGAAGTGGAGAAATAGCTTTTGGTAAAAAGTTGGCCTAGCAATTAAAAGGAACTATCGTGATAATGAAAATTTAATATAAGCTTCATCATACTGAAATAAGAAACTTTCTAAATACAATCAAGTAAATATTCTGCATTGTTTCTGAAATAATCAAGTTTATCTTCAATATCCCTTTCTCAGCATCTGTTTCTCTTCATTCTGACTTCATACAGCAGTTGGGTGTCAGATATTTATTGACAGTTAGATACAAAATATCTTATAGGGGGGCTTCCTTTCCTTGCAGATGTATTAGAGTTCACTCAAATAACTGATTCCAGTACAAACAAAATCTAACACAATAACTGCCTTTTGCACAAATCCTGCATGTAGAGAGACATGATGTCTGGTGATTTTAATCGAGTGAGCTCTAATACATCTTCTAGGCTGTTGATTATAAACAACAGTCACGAACGGAGCAATGATTGTTTTCCAAATACCGATCTAAAGGTTACCTTGGCAGGGAGTTCCAGTTATGCAAAGCTTCTGAGAATCCCAGGCATGGACAGACCCAAATGCCTTAAAGAGACGCTGAACTGGAAAGATGGAATAATATGGATCTGGAATAACATCCGTGTAGTTACTGACTGAATTACTGTAGCTTGAGTTGTTAATAAAACCCAGAAGTAGACATGAATTTCATTGCTATGACACAATAGTAAACAAGGAGCTGTTTAGGGAAGGGAGAATGTGCCCTGGGACCCCTGAATCAGAAGGACCCTGGAGGGGGACACAAAAATAAAAGCTCAAAGGAAATATATTGTATAAGAACAGTTAGCTGTATTTAATCTATTCATTGTTATCTTATGTCCTTCCCTCCATTAGTGGACTGCACCACTTCTCTCCATTATACAGTATATATGCAATGCACAGGTTACATTTTTTTACCCGGTGTTTTCCCTTTAACATCAGACCTTTGGCTCTTATACCAGGCAGCCATCAGCACAATAATAATTGACAACAAAGGTTTGGTTACTGCTGTTGTCAAGTACACCTAAGAGCAGGGGGGTTATTTATCAAAGGTCAAATTTTAGAGTAATGTGAATTTTTTAAACTCTGATAAATTCGATTGGAATGTCATTTCTGAAAAAATTAGAATGTCTAAAATTCTAATGAATAGTTCCCGACCCGAAAACTGGAATAGAATTTGAATCAAATTTTTTTCTCCCAAAAAAACCAAAAACTCGGCTTTTGCAAATCAAATGTTTTTTTTTTTGACAAAAAAAGCTTGCAATATTTTTTTGGATGTGCAAATTTTTTTTCTCCAATTGGAGTCTATGGGGTCAAGGGACCCCTGCCATTGACTTCTTCATGAACTCGGCAGGTTTTAGGTGCCGAATATTTGAATTAGAACGGTTTCCAGGGATGAGGTGTGATAAATCTCACATTCTCATTTAATTTCGAGTTGGTGCTTTAAAATTCGAAATTGTGAGTTTTGAACAAAAAAAAAAAAAATTGGAAATTTGAATCCCCCATTCTAACCTTAGTAAATCTGCCCGCAGTGTCACAAAGTATGCATGGCTGTTTCTGGCAGAGCAGAAAATCACTCAATGTCAGTTGAGAAACTATAGTCGTCTAGTTTTGCCCAGATAAAGGAAATGCACCTCTAGATTTATCCACCTATATATTGTAGGCCTGTATGATGGATTATCACTGGAGCAGTGCCAGCTAGAGTATAGGTAGCAGAGGCCTACTCCAGGGGTCCTCGAGTTCCACCACCTCACAGTAGCTATGTGGCTATTCATAGAGAAGCAATTACAGACATCTCTATTAAGGGATTCTTCTGAACAGTTGCTTCCTCCGTGACACACTGGCACTTGGCTCTTGCTCGTATCGAGTTACAGGTCTGTTTTGGTAGTGAAAGCAAGCTCTGCCAAATTGTGTGTGGTGTCTGCAGATGAATAGCATATTTCCATTCTCCATAGCCATGAGTATTAACAAAAAAAACCCCAAACCTCCAAACCTCCGATAAGCCTATGATAAAGTATTTGTTAACACGAAACCCGTAAGCCTGTGGACACAATAAACTCGTTTTACCGTTTGCCTTCATTGAGTGTCTGCTCCAAATACATTTTTGGTTTCTCCGCTCCTCGTACTGAGGGCTCAGGGTGGGGCACCTGGGCCACTTCTCCTATGTGGTGAGTTATCACTTTCAATTTGAAACCCCCCAACTACATATTTATTCAAATGTCATCTTACAAGCAGCTATCTCCATAAGGTAAAAGACACAATAAAGGGGTGCAGCTATGAGAGCCAGGAGTTTTCTGGCCCTAAGTACCTTTTTCACTAGCACAACTGAAAGAAGCATAGTAGTAGTATTGATCAGAAAGTGCCAACTTATTCGAGAGGAACAATGGCACAAGGTGCCCACACAAGGGAGTGGCACTGTAGATACCAACTTTCTATTTTATCATCATCATGGCTAGCAGAAGTAGGCCAAGCAATGTTGGCACTAGGGATGGGGACCTTCCCCATAGGCTAACATTGGGTTCGGTAGCTTTTAGGTGGCGAACTAGGGGGTCGAAGTTTTTTCTTAAAGAGACAGTACCTCGACTATCGAATGTTCGAATAGTCAAAGATTTTTAGTTCGAATCTTTTGATTCAAAGTAGTAGTCGAAGGTCGAAGTAGCCAAAAAAACACTTCGAAATTCATATTTTTTCTTCTATTCCTTCACTCGAAGTTAATGAATTGGCCCCTTATTGTAATAAATGCCCTTCAATAAATTTAAGGTTGGACCCCACTCTTCCCCTCTTAGATATGAAGCTTTATTTCTATTTTTTTTTTTTTTAATTTATTTATTGTGTTTTTCCAACATATTCATACATTGTATCTTCACATACTTCTCTAAGGATTAAGATCTGAAATAAACTATAAATCTAACAAAAAAACAAAGACAAAAAAAATTAAATTTAAAAGTAAAGGTTTTATACCTCCCAGGGTAGTTATTACTAAAGATAGTCCAAGACAATAAAGGCTTTATGTTTTGGTCTTAGATAGCCAACATTTATATGCTTCATGTATTATTCTTTTCTCTCTCAGACCTCTTGGTACAGCTTTTTCATATTCTAAGTTATTAGTTACTTCTTGTTGTATTTGGTGAATATTTGGAATTTCCTTTTTTTTCCAGTTCCTAGCTATCAGGAGTTAACAGGTATTTAATACTTGGAAGGCCAGCATTTCTAGGCTTTTATTTGGAAGATTGTCAAGTAGGTTTAACAGCATTGCTTCAGGAGATAATGAAATATCTTACTGAGTGACCTTTGTAATCAATGATCTTGCAGCTAGCCAAAGCTTTATTTCTAATGGCCAACCTCAATAAAGGAGATGGTCAAATTTAGAATCATCGCCTTGCCTTTGGGACAAGAAACTGTCACACAATGCCTGTAGTTGTGCGTGTGTTTCTTCCAGTCTCTTTGCTTGGAGTCAACTAATGGCATTTGTATCTGGAAGAAGCAGAAGAATCTCCCTATGTGGCTCCATCATTATGGTGGTACAGCAAATGGGTGTTTTTTAAGGCTTTATCTTTATATAATTTTGCACTGTTCATTTCAGAAAGAACTTTCAAGCATAGCAAGCATGGCTCTGCAAAATTTACAGTCTTAAGTTTTAGTGCCTGAGGTTCAGGGAGATTAAGTGACTTGCCCAAGGTCAGAAGAAGTTGACACGGGAATATGAAACACAAATACGCAGACGTTGATTTCCTTTTACGCTGACAGATATCCATAAACACATGGCTACTGAGAGACACAGACACCTCCCATACTGATACACATTAGCAGAATCTAGAACACACGCACCATCCAAAATGACAGAATAGTACAGAACAGATCACAATGGACACGTTGGCATGGCCAAATAACATTCCCATATAGATTAGAACCTTTCCCCCCCTACAAAATGACAAAAATTGTGCCCCTGAATCTGCCAAATGATACACTCAGGCATGATCGACCCACAAACTCACACTGTTAATCTCAAACGGGAAAGACACACCTGAATAACTACACACTCACATGTCATCTCTCAACTGCCTAGATTACAATGCACTTACACATAGGGCAGAGACACACGATCAGATTAGGGGAGACTACTCGCCCAGCAAAAAATCTCCTTTTCTTCGGGTGACTAATCTCCCTGAACTGCCTCCCATCAGCTAGAATGTAAATCGATGGCGGGATGGAACTCTGAGTGCTTCGTTTTCCAAAGTCACCCGAAGTTGCCTGACGGGGAAATTTCGGGAGGCTTCGGAAAACAAATCGTTCCAAGTGCCATCCCTCCGGTGGGAAGGCATTTCGGGGAGATTAGTCACCTGAAGAAGAGGCGATTAATCGCCGGGCGACTAAATCTCCCTGAATCTGAGCTTGTGTCTCTGCCCTTATAATGTAAACAAATTACAGCCTCCGGTACAGACACCTCACTCAAATGCAGTAGCACAATAACATCCCATAATAACCCATAAACCAGTGATTCCCAACCAGTGACTCGGGAGAAACATGTTGCTCTCCAACCCCTTGGCCAGTGGCCTCCGAGCAGATGCTTATTTTTGAATTCCTGGCTTTGAAACAAGTTTTGGTTGCATAAATTCTTGGAGGCAAGTTTTGGTTGCATAAAAAAATTTCCCTGTCGAACAGACCCTCCTGTGGGCTGCCAGTCCACTTAGGGGCCACCAGTTTATAATTGGCAACCCCAGAAACATTTTGCATGCTTGTGTTGCTCTCCAACTTTATATTTATTTTAATGTGGCTCACAGGTAAAAAAGGTTGGGGGTTCCTGCCATAGGCAATATCAAGTCACTTATTCACATCAACACCTTGGTATCTACCTCTGATGACATACAAATGTCCCCACTCTTTTCCCTGTTCAAATGGGAAAGATGGAAATTTTGACGAATTGAGCTCCCTTGCTACACTTCACCACCTTCTAGGACACTATTTACAGACTCAGTATTATCTGCAACTCTTGTTATCCAATTAAAATGATGGGAAGGGGAAGATTGGGAAGAGGGCAGCTGTGAATAGGTCTGAGCAGTAGAGGACACAGCAAGTGTTTGCTATATATCCTACTCTGGGCAGAGGAGTCACTTAACCATATTGGCCCCTCAGCAAAAAATATATCTTCATGTTTGGGTTCTTATTGAGTCACCCCACAGCTTATTCTTATTCTGCTCCCTCACTGCTCTGGACTAAAATGTTTCTATCCAACACTGCTCCACTGAGCCCCTTGATATATATAAATATACAGGTTTGGGATCTGTTATCTAGAAACCTGTTATCATAAAAGATATGAATTACAGGAAAGCCATCTCCCACAGACTGCATTTAATCAAATAATTCAAATTTAAAAAGGATTTCCTTGATCTCTGTTATAAAGAAACAGGGACAAAACAATCCTACGGGGGTTATTTATATTTTAGACTTAAGGTATGAAGATTAAAATTAAAGAAACACCCCTTATCTGAAACCCCCCAGAATTCTGCATAACAGGTCCCATGCATGTATATTAAAACCATTAAAGGGGTTGGTTACCTTTGAGTTAAATTTTAGGGGCCGATTCACCAAGAGTCGAATATCGAGGGTTAATTAACCCTCGATATTTGACTGGGAATTAAAATCCTTCGACTTCGAATATCGAAGTCGAAGGATTTAGTGCAGATAGTACGATCGAATGATCGAAGGATTATTCCTTCGATCGAACGATTAAATCCTTTGAATCGTTCGATTCAAAGGATTTTAATCCAACGATCGAAGGAATATCCTTCGATCAAAAAAACTTAGGAAAGCCTATGGGGACCTTCCCCATAGGCTAACATTGAGTTCGGTAGGTATTAGATGGCGAACTAGGGGGTCGAAGTTTTTTTTAAAGAGACAGTACTTCGATTATCGAATGATCGAACGATTTTTAGTTCGAATCCTTCGATTCAAAGTCTTAGTCTTAGTCTTAGTCGAAGTAGCCCATTCGATGGTCGAAGTAGCCCAAAAAATACTTAGAAATTCAAAGTTTTTTTACTTCGAATCTTTCACTCGAAGTTAGTGAATCGGCCCCTAAGTATCATGTAGAGAGTGATATTCTCAAATGATTTGCAATTGTTTTTCATTGATTATTTGTGTTTTTTTTAGTGATTCGGTTTTTTATCCAGCAGCTCTCCGGTTTGGAATTTCAGCAGTCTGGTTGCTAGGGTCCAAATTACCCTAGCAACCATGCATTTATATTAATAAAAGACAGGAATATAAATAGGAGAGGCCTGACTAAAAATATAAGCAATAAAAAGTAGCAATAACAATACTTTTGTAGCCTTATGGCCCCCATACACGGGCCGATAAAAGCTGCCGACAGACCGAGTCAGCAGCTTATTGGCCCGTGTGTGGGGCCATCTGACGGGCTTTCCCAATTGATATCTGGCTGAAAGTCAGCCAGATCTCGATCTGGCAGGTTAAAAATTCCGTTGGATCGCGGCCACATCTGTGCGTTTATGCAGTCCCGCGATCCGACCGCCCGTTTCGAATGCATTATGATCCGATGGTTTGGCCCTAGGGCCCACGATCGGATAAACCGGTATCGTCCACTTCAATGTGGGCATATCGGGGGGGGGGATCCACTCGTTTGGCGACATCGCCAAACAAGCGGATCTCTACTTCTAATGGCCACCTTTACAAAGCATTTGTCTTCTAGATGGGGTCAGTGACCCCCATGTGAAAGCTGGAAAGATTAAAAAGAACAAGGCAAATCATTCAAAAACTATACAAAATAAATAATGAAGACCAAATGAAACTTTGCTAAGAAATGGTCATTCTATAACATACTAAAAGTTCATTTAAAGTGAACCACTCCTTTAACCAGTACATCTCATTGCCCCTTCATACTCCTTGTCCTACAGCTGCTCCTTGGTTTGTGGTGTCCAGACTATTTCACGTCTATGTGGTACCCAAGCAGAGCCCTTTCAGGACAGAGTTATTCCGCAGCTGCTGCTATGGAAGAAAGGTGTGCTTTCACGAAGGTGAAGATAATTACGTATAAGCAAATATCCAGTGTAAATAGTGTGAACATGTAAATATCAGCACAAATCAAATGCATTTGTAATGCAAAAGCTGGAGTTTACATTATATTTGCAATCTTGCCAGGCACCTATTTTGCAAGCACATCCCATCAGCCCAGAAAAAAAGTGTGTAAAAAAGGTGCTTAAATTTAGCCGCTCGAGAAGAAATAAACCAGAGTGACTTGTAAAACAATGGAAAATATGCCTAAAAGCAAAGTAACATAAACAGCAAAAAAAAAATAATAATAATGATGCTGTAGACCTAAAGCTGTCTCAAGCCATGGGATTTAACCCTGACGCTACTAAGGAAAGACCATGCGACTTCTGTGTTGTCCATAATCGCCCCGTGAAAGGGAACCAATCATGCAGATATATATATATATATATTTGTGTATATTTATTTTACCAAATCAACTTGTGTCTGGGCCAAAAGAACAGATTATAACAATGGGAATACCAGCCGACGGGACGATAACTGCAACTAGACAACAGTTCTTCATTCGGGAGAGAAAATCAAACCAGCCCAATAGAGATCTGGCCAATTCTTGGCCCGGTATCGGTCAGGGAGGCCTGTTGGATGTCCCCATTCACTGGTAGATAAGATGTATGTATGTATGTATGGCCACCTTAACTGTGCTGTAAGAACAATAGTGGCATTATGCTTTTTTTGAAAAATAATTCAAGCAGAAACAGAATTGTTGCTTAAATGGGAGAACTGAATGCAGCCCTGAAAGTGACCATACATGGGCCCCAGTCCTCCCAAATCGAGGCAGCAGCTTAAGTATGGAGATTAGCAATGAGCCTGTCCAACCAATAGCTTGCCTAAAAATTGGTCAATTAGGAGGGCTTGATGTGTGATGAGAAGCCCATTGGCCTCATGTGACAAGCCTGTAGGCCCCTCTGCATGATCCAATCATTGGCCCTGGGATGAGTCTGATAAGGCCCAGTATACGGGTGACCAGATCGGTCCCAGATCTACTTGTTTGGTGACCTTGTTAAATAAGCTGATCTGGCAGTGTATGGCTGGCTTTATCCTACTTTCAGTAAAGGAGCATAAATATGGGATATAAGCAATAATTAATGAGTGGGTGCTTATTCCTGAGTTTATTAGAAGCCTATTTTACAAACCCATTATGCCTAGGGGCATCAGCCCTGAAGTATGACCAAAGTGAGTAATTGCACCAGTACACTGGAAGACATTGGGTGAAAGTTTCCTGCATCCAGTGTGCAGGGAATAAAGCACATTTAGCCTTGCACACTTTACAAATGTATTATATTATATGGTGGGGGTGGCATGCCATTAAGTATGCAAACCTACACACGTCCTAAGGCAATGCATGTCAGGAATTTTGGGGGACAGACTTTACCACCTTTCAGTTTGCAGCTCCCTCTGACCTTGTCACTATACCTCTCCCCTGTGCCTCGGGCACCACAACAAACAAAGGTTCACTGTGCTTGCAGGACAAACCTAAAACATAACCCCTTGTCCAGCACCAGATTTGTCAGCAGCTACACAGGAAACAGCCCCCATTATCACACGGATCCACAAAAGTGTCCAGAAGCTTGCTACATTTTATGTCTGGGAAAAAATCCATGCTCATCATGGTGCCAAAACAACAACCAGACTCTAAATGTTGAAAAGACTAAAGAAATGGTTGTTGACTTTAGAAAGAACTCTGCTACTCATCAACCACAGTTCATCGATGGCTCCCCAGTTGAGATAGTCAACAGTGTGAAGTTGTTAGGAGTGCATATGGCAGACGACCTTTTCCTACATATATATTTGTAAAGCGATTTACAGTAGCAAAAGAAAGAACCCCAAGGTAGCTGCTCCCAGTGTATTAAAATAACAAAATAACTTTTTGGGAGGGCCCTGGAATTTAGTTTGAGGTGGCCAGATGTTATTGATCCCTTCAGACAAGTAATTCTATTTTTATTTTCCAACTTCTAGCTGTAAATTTATGACAAACAACCTTTAGGGATAGGGATACAGTAAATAAATTTCCAGAATAAAAAATAATCATTCATGCTAAATCTTCAGGCTGTAGGGACACAGCCTCTTGGTTGGAAGCCAATGCCTTCATGTTTGTCCAACTACACCAGGGGTGTCCAAACTACGGCCCGCGGGCCATTTTTAATTGGCCCGCTGCAAATTCCAAACGTATACCAGAATATGGCCCACACACAGGGTCGGACTGGCCTGCCGGGGCACTTGAGGCATGCGCTGCGTCTGCACGCAGGGTTTGATTGCGCAGCACCCCATGACTCCTCTTCCTGACGCGACTGGCCAGAAGAAGCGCTCATGCTTTCATGTACACACACGCTCAGCACAGCTCAGCAGGGAGCAGCGATGGCCCTGAGATGATCAACATTTTGTTGCTTCCTAGCAGCCATCTTCCAAGTGCTGCCTGGACAGGAGGGAGGTCGGTAGTGTGAGTGAGAAGTGAAAGGGACAGGGGAAAGAATGGTGGAGGTGGGTGAAGGGGAGAGGTCCAGTATGAAGAGAAGGGGGGAGTAAGAAGCTGTTAGGATGGGGAAGTGAAATTGGAGCAGGAGGTCAAGTGAAATAGGGCTCCATGATGAGCAAAGTGGGGTCTGGAAGGGATTAAAAAAGCAGGGCTTCTATTGTTCCAGTGGGGTTAAAATGCAATTGTAACAAAGCAACAATGGGGTCTTTGACAAATGTAAGGGGCTACAAAGATTTTTACACAGCACTGAATACTATTTGTCCATGCCCTCGTTTGGCACACCCAGGGTTGCTACTTTTTAGTACTCATTTAGGGCCTAAATTGCTAGTTAGCTACCCCGGAACGGAAATCGGTGCCAGGCTGAATATCAAGCTGAATGGTCGGCCCTCGCACATTTGAACTACACAGTGCAGTTCTTACAGCTACAGAAGGTAGCTGATGTAAACAGACTTAATACATTGATTAGGAGGGCAGGTTCTATTTTAGGTATGAGATTAGAGATCTTAGAGATGGTTTTAGAGAAGAAGATGTTGTCTAAAATGATGAGTTTTTTTGGAAATGATTCTCATCCTTTACATGAAAGTTTGGAGTCATATCGTAGCTCCTTTAGTAATCGATTGATTTTGTCCAGAGGGTTACTGATCATTATGAGAGATCTTTTTTTTACCTGCAGCTATTGCTGTTTTTAATTCTTCTCTTTCAAGCAGGTAATTGTGTTTGTTTTAGTTATTTATAATGTGTAATGTATTATAATGTAATTATTTATAATAGGTGTGTTTTGTGCGTTTGTATGTTAAACGAGTAAACTCTAGCATAACAATTTCCTTCGGGATTAATAAAGTTTTTAATCTATCAATTAAATAAGTAGACACACACACACACACATATATATAAACTGTGCCTGGCAGATACATTACCTTGCCCAGCGACTGGTGGCTCAGGGTTATGAGATTTCATGGGGTCCAGTCGATCCTTCTCCAGCTGCTTCCTCGTACTCCTCTGGCGAGGTTCTCTGAACATTGGAAGAGCATGAGCTATTGGAGACAACAAAGAGGCCGAGTTATTATAACTGGAAACCATCACCTTATTTAAAATATTTGAAGTGAATCCTTTACTAGGAAAAATTATTCCCAGATATATCATTAGGAGCATGGAGAACTAAGCCAAGCATGACTTACTGTTACAAAAGCTAATTCCTGCAGATCTGACCAGAGAAGTAGCATTTCTACTCTCTAGGCTTCCAAAAAGAAATTACAAAGATCACCCAAATCCTGATGGAAGCGCCAAATACTGCAATGGATTACTGTGATGGTAAACCTGTGATAATAACTGCAACAGCTCTGGTGTAACTTAGTTTGAACCCATTTTACTAGGCTGGCTGAATTCTCAACCACACATTCTGCAGAAAGGTTTTCATCGACAAAGACATTTGCAGCTTGTCTGGAGAGAAAAAAGGTAACCCATTAAAGAAAAAGTTTAGTGTAAAAATAAAAACTGGGTAAATAGATAGGCTGTGCAAAATAAATAGTGTTTCTAATATAGTTAGTTAGCCAAAAATGTAATGTATACTGAACTGTTCCTTCATGGACTGGGTTATTCCACTGGGTGTATTGGACAAGCCTTCTGTATCACCAATGGGCTTCTAAAAAAAAAGTATGTACATGTATAAGACCTGTTATCCAGAATATTTGGAACCTGGGGTTTTTCAGATAAGAGATCTTCCGTAATCTCTCCATAACTTAAGGCTACTTAAAAATAATTAAAATACTGAATAAACCAAAAAGGTTTGTTTTGCCTTCAATAAAGATGAATTATTGTATTTCAGTTGGGAACAAGTACAAGGTACTGTTTCATTATTCCAAAGAAAAAGGAAATCCTTTTTAAAAATGCGAGTTATTTGATTATAATGGGAGGTGGCCTTCCTGTAATTCGAAGCTTTCTGGATAAAGGGTTTCTAGATAACAGATCCCATACCTGTACACATATATTTTAGCCATTTTAACTGCTATATTTTTTCCTCATTCAAAATATAACATCAAAATACCCAATAGCCCATGGGAAAAGTCAGGACAGACAAAAAAAGTGGCCTCTGCTACTGTTCATCGGAACGTTCAACACTAGTTTCCAGTCTTGCTGCCCTTTTAAACTGCTTGACAAAATATTAAGTGCTTCCAATCCCCAAAATTAATTTTAGAATGGAAAAACACAGGCGTGCCATTCGTATAAATGCCAAGGAACATTTTATGAAAGTTCTTCTGAACTGAGCGATAGGATAAAGGGAAAAGAAGGCTGATTCTGCATTTTGTGGAGGAAATCTGAACCATGATATAACGGTGGCACTCCTTACTTCTGGCTTTAGGCGGCTGAGCTATAGTTACTTCCAGCAAGTAAAGGAAAATATGATCATCAGGAGGTTCTTAATATTATTAAATTATCATTTAATGGGCCTTTTTGCTGCCAGCTAGAACATTTTCACATCTGCTAGGCTCACTAAATGGTCTGAGCAAGGGAGGCCTTGTGGATTATGTTTCTTTAATATCCTTGTTGACTTTGTGCATTATCAGCAACACATGGTTCCTTTTAATAAAGCAAATTGAAATGGGATAAGCTTTGAGCACCACCCAGAAATGGTAGACCTCTCATTCTAATCAGCTGGTGCAGCTCTACAAAATGCATATTTCCCCTCCAAAGACGGGGAAGGCATCTACTAACACAACCATAAATAATATTATTTAGGGGGAGGGAGGCATGTCTGCTATGATGTAGTTTAGAGGGTATTTTTTCAATGTATCATGCATTTTCTCTAAGTAGAAGTCTTCATTGCGGTCTCAGTTCTTATACTGAATAGATAGTACTTCAGGCAAAAACTAGAAAAAAATCAGACAATGGTTTGCAGCCTCCGTTTTGTTTAATGTCTGCAAGCGGAAACACCCTCAAGTTATTCATGTTATTTTGCTTCTCATAAATCTATAATGACAATTTACCTGGCATTGGCTATTTGGCTTTATTTGTTCTGCTACCGTATACTGCTGCAATTAAATACTTGCCGAGGAAAGCCTCAGATCATTCCAGTTTGCTGGGGTTCAAAGAGTTATCTATCTTACATGCATTAAACAAGGTCAGGAAAGATCCTTCATGAAAAATCAGGCTGATGGGAGATAGAGATTATTAGATTTGATGTAGGGTCAGGCAACCTAAGTACCGTATATACTCGAGTATAAGCCGTCCCGAGTATAAGCCGAGGTACCTAATTTTACCTCGAAAAACTGGGAAAGCTTATTGACTCGAGTATAAGCCTAGGGTAAGAAATTCAGCAGCTTCTGGTAAGTTTCAATCAAAAAATTGAGGATTTCTGCTCCCATTGGAGGAGCCGGCGTCTCGTTTTTGGATGCCGGCGACCATTCTTGGACGCCGGCGAATATTCTTGGAGACTATTCTTGGATGCCGGCGACTATTTTTGGACGCCGGCGACTATTCTTGGGCGTCGGCGACTATTCTTGGGCGCCGGCGACTATTCTTAGACGCTGGTGACCGTTTTTGCGCTTGACCCGAGTATAAGCCGCGGTAGAGTTTTTCAGCATATTTTGGGGGCTGAAAAACTCGGCTTATACTCGAGTATATACGGTAATACCTGCAATGCTGTTGGTTTCCTGGCATGGTGGGCAAACGTGTGCAAATAAAAACTGCCAACAAGAACATTCTACCACTTAGTAGTCCTCTTCCACTGTATCAACCTAGGTACCATTTTTATACAGTTGATTGCCCGGTGGCCAAAAAGTCAGATCATCCTGATTTGATGTGGCATGTGGATCAGGGCTCAGACCAGCATAATCAGATCTTATAGAGTATGTTGAGCTTAAGGCTGATTATCCGTTTGTGTGGGCAGTTTGTGGGGAGCAATAATTGCCTACAGTTTGATATGATCTGCCCCACACTTGCAGACAGAACTGTGGTTCTGGGGTGGTAGTAAACATGCTATATTTGCCTACTTAAAGACTGTTTGATCTAGTTCAATATAATTTATCAGTCATTATAGTTGGCAGCTATGGGCAGATGAAAAATCTGTAGGATGGAAAGGGAAGCCTTCTTTTGATATGGTCCTGCCTCTTGGGGCTGGGATGAATGTCTTCTTTGTGCTTTGAGTTAAAAAACAGGCAAAAAACGTAACGTATTTGTGGAGTTCATATTCAGGATTCAAACAAATGCATTTTAAAAGTGATATAGACTTGCTGGGTATTTACATAGGTGTAATAATGTAATCCTGGGTCAGAGTTTCTGCTTGCCGTGCCTTTCGCTGCGTTTTAACAACACATAACTTGGCTCCCCTGGGAAAGAAATGGCAGAGAGGGGCACAATGGTTAATATTCATTGTACAACATAGGAAACATGTACTTTAAACCCTTGGTAATTACTAATGCCCTCCTGCAGGCTCTGTAACCTTTATAAACCTAAGGGGTTAAATAACAAATGTATAATGCTCTGCCTGCTTTCCTCCTCACAATACCCTCCTTTGGAGCAAAGGATCCAACTTTTTCTGTCCGTGAGACGAGGATCTTAAATTGTAAGCTCCTGATATGAATTTAGAAATAAATGATAATTCATTAAAATGACATTTTAATTCTAATATCCACCAAAAGGATAAGAACTCCAGATACTTCAACTTTGCTTGAAACTGTACACGGTAGAAAGGTTAATACTAAGGACAATGGCACTAGGATGCGGTGTTTGGTATCCATAAACACGAGACAAGATGCAAAAGGATTTCTAAAGTATATCTAAGATCAAGGGGCACCAATATTAATAGTACATTCAAAACAAAGCAGTGATCACCAATCTGCAAAGAAAGAACATTAAATAGAGAACAGCAGTCTTTCCTCCAATTCCAAAAATGTTTGGTAAGCCAAATAGAGGTTCTCCTGCTCGAACATAAACCCAGGAGATGATGCCAATATCTGAAATTCTAGAGAGTCATAATATTAGTATTATTTATTTAATTAAGGGATGATATATGTAAAACCAACCTATAGTACTAATCCACACACACAAACATGACTACAACATACCTCTGGCTCCTGTTGGGATCGTAATATACTTTAGCCAATCCATTGCCAGTGCCCACCATGATCTGGTTCAGCTTTGGGTGCCATAGGCATCGAACAACACTCTGCAATGAAAGCAAGAAATGAATGCATACAGAAAGAAGTATCTCCATAAAGATGCCATTTTTGGCCACTGTATTTCTTGCATTTCAAGCAAGCTCCTCCAATTTGTTCGCAACAATGTTCCTGGAATTTAGGAACCAAGTCACTTTCTTATGGTTTGCAGGATATCCAAGAAACTAAATAAGAGGATTCACCCTAAAATTTTAGTTAACATAACCTGCACGTTGGGCCCCTCTTCAAACGCTTTATAAAATGCTTTTTGGTTCATTATAGTGAACATTATCCTAGGCTTACTGGTTGCTCCGTTCAGCCTAGCTGCCAAATAAGATCTTTCCTGATTTGACCACCCACATAAAAAGAAAATGTAAGATGAATAAACTGAGAAATATTTTGAAGAAATTGGTACCTTAAAGCTTTCTAGAATGCTTCCTGGAATAAAAAATGAAACATCTCTTTGCAGAGATTAGTGTATCCAAACTCCCGATCTAAGCTTAGCCTGTTTGTGTTGGTTACTACTCTTAATATTAGGTTGTGTGTCTGTTTAGCTTACATTAATATAGAGAGGCACTTGCTACTGTCAAGGAAATGTTTCTCAAAGCCACGGTACTTGAGCTAAATTCAAACAAATCACCAAGCAGCGGTGGGCACAGACCACGTGAGACAATGGACTGTCAGCACAACGCTCATTGATGGAG
Organism: Xenopus laevis; assembly: GCF_017654675.1. NCBI lineage: Eukaryota > Metazoa > Chordata > Amphibia > Anura > Pipidae > Xenopus > Xenopus laevis. Next base: position 186,132,745 of record NC_054372.1, read on the forward strand.
AAACACAATAAAGACGTTTTGCCAAAGGTGGGGAAAATTTGTTGTCTACAACATAAATGTATTACATAGGACAGGAGAAGAGGTTAACCGCCCTTCTGTCTCAGGAATTGAACGGTTCTTCCCCCCACTAGCGATATGAGGTTAATTGAATTTTTATCTTGAGCAGAATGTGCTTACTAGTGATACCCTCCCAAGTGAAATAAAGCCAATATCTCCCATAAGAAAGCTCTGTTAGCCAGCTCAGATGCAGGCAGCCTTAGTACTGAATTGTGTAAACACTTTTGCACCATGAAATATTGCAATAGTTGCAATTTCACTTGATTTTGTTTTGCCAATTTATATACTTCTCTTTCTTAATAGAGAAGTATAAAATAATACCAAATAATAATATTAAAGAAAAGTAATTCAGAAATGGTCACATGGGGAATGTCAAATATGATTTATGTTTATTACAGGGCAACGGCTTTGCTTTCATAAAGCTCGCTGTGTGTGAGCGAAACGCATCAGGCAGCTTTCAAATCTGCACAGTGTAGTTATTTTGCCCCTCTCTGCCAGGATTTAGTGGTACGCAAAATCTTTATAATTCATCTTGATCATTTTATAAGCATGAAGCTCAACTAGTATTCAGAATAATCATTTTAGCAGGAAAACAGCTGATATTGGCACTTACTGTTAATATGTAGGTCCTTAGTTTTAGACTGCTCAAGATCGCTTTGGTTTTGCTTAGATCCCCTTAAGGTAATAAAATAGGGAATATCACAATTGGCATTGTGGTCATGTGCCTTTTGCTTTTATTGTTTTATTTTTAATGATGATAACTGCATAGTTCATAAATTCCTCTCTAAGGTAGTAGAGTAGAGGAGGAGTAAACATATAGGTCTCTCGTCTATCATGGAAAAACTCTCCATTTCCCCAATTTTTTTCTTTTTTGGGGGGTTGAAACAATTAAACTTGTCTTGTGATTCTCCCTGTATATTGACATGACTTGGAGGTGGGTGTGACAAGTTAAACCTTCTCTTTGTTGCTACATGTAGGTAGTGTCCTGATGAGATTTGAGGCAACTGTGCAGAGTGTATAAGGCAGAGCCCTTGTATACTTGTGTAAGTATGTAATTAAGCAGACTATATACTGCATTAATAAAATTATAACCATATATATATATATATATATATATATATATATATATATATATATATATATATATATATATACATACATATATATATATATATATATATATATATATATATATATATATATATATATATATATCTTTTATATTGTTTGGAACATTGTGAAAGTGAAGAGGAGCTGCAGCTCTCTGACTGGCTGATAAGGTGCAGAAGAAATTTTTAATAGGGATGCACCGAATCCAGGATTCGGTTCGAGATCCAGCCTTTTTCAGCAGGATTGGCCGAATCCATGTGCCTAGCCGAACCAATACCAATCCCTATTTGCATATGTAAATTAGGGGCAGGAAGGGTTATCATGATTTTTTACCATAAAACAATGAAGTTAAAAAAAATGTTCCCACTTTTTCTTTTCCTGCCCCTAATTTGCATATATGCAAATTAGGATTCACATTCTGTGCAGTATTCGGCCAAACCTTTCACGAAGGATTGGGCCGAATCCCAAATAGTGGATTCGGTGCATCCCTAATTTTTAAACCAGTACACAAGCATAGAGTGTAGTGCTACACAATCAATCTCACCGCTTTTTGTAGCGTCGGGAAGCTTGATAAAGGGCTGGTTATGCCCGAAACGTTGCTTCATTTGCACAAATAAATTTCTTTAACTTTACCGGAGTGCTGCTGGAATTTGTATTGTAATTTTTAAACCAGGTTATCGATGAACCGACTAATAACCATGGCACATAGAAATCAAATTACACCAACCAAAAATCATATTATTTTCATATTGGTAATCCTGCAGCCAGGTTAAATGTAATTTATTTATTATTAATTTATAAATACATTTATAAATAAATATTATTAATTAATGTATTACCCCCCGCCACAAAAAATACCTAGAATGTGATGATAGCATATAAATATATTATAATATATAAGATAATTACTGTGCTGAAGGAATGCTCCTATGAGGCTCCCTTGCTTTGGAACCGTTAAGGTGCCTCCAGGCCGTTATATAACATTATGAATCCCTCTGCAGGAAGCAAGCATGTTCTAAAATACCATAACAATGGAAAATCTAATTTTAATGTGACCTACGTATTTAAATTGTATTATGCAAACTAAAAACAGCTTGAAAAGCCTGTAACTTCTCTGAAACCTATTCATCAATCTGAAAACCTAAAAAGACGCAAGTCTCCTCGAACATCTGTCAGTCTCAGTTATGGATCAGAGACACACAGCCCAAAAAATGTGACGGTGTGAACTGACTAAAAAGTAATTTTGGGTGGAAGAGAAAAAGAAAAAAAACGTTCTTCTTTCTGGATGTGCCAAGTTTGATTTCTCCCTGAGTGGCCGTGCTGTTCCCTGACGTTTTACTTCTGATCTGCTGCACTCGACCAGCCAAGGCCAGCAGACGGGAGAACTGTCAGTTGAGAAGATATTTCGCTAGCTGAAGACATTCTGACAGCGGAAAAGTAAGGTTGTGACTGGGTGATTAGAGAAAGTTTGCTCTGACAGTTTATCTTAGAACTTATCAGGCTCACCATGTGCCAGTAACATTGTCAAACCATTAAACCTCAAGTGCGATCAGATAATAGCATGCAACACAGCCAGAATATTCCCTTTATTTGAACATTTGTAATGTTGGTCTTTAATTTTTATAAGCCGATCTTCTTTTATTTGAGCAATACCCGTCAGCACTGTACAGCAGCTTCTTACTGTAACGGTCAGCACCCAACACCAGAACAAACACCAGGCACCCTGGTCTCGGCTCATGCTTCACCAGTAGTGTGACCGCCTTTGGGCCTCGGGAGGAGCCCTCGGCTTACTTGGATGCTACCTGGACTTAAACGAGAGGTGCAAGATGAGGGTTCTGGATAGGCAGAGGGGCACGACTGTAAAGCAAAGTCTTTGGACAGAAGGTCGTAGTACAAGGCGTGAGGCAATAGAGTAGTCAGATCAGGCCGGTCGAGGCAGGCAGAAAGTCAGTGTAAACAATTCAGGCCGGGTCTGGGCAGGCAGCGTTCAAAGCGAGGTCAGGCAGGCAAGGGTCAAAACTGGGAGATCGATCAGAGGGATACAGCAGAAGAGGTAGTCGAAATTCAGGCAATGGATCAGGATACAGAGGTCAGAATCGTCAGGAACAGGCAGGGGTCACAACAGGTAGTCAGAATCACACACAGAATCAGAATAGCAACAGCTAAAGGCACCAGGAATCATATTTTTGAATTTGGCGCCATTGCGCGCTGACGTTATACGTCAGCACGCCTGCGCCTTTAAATAGCGAGAATGCGCGCGGCACGCTTTAGGGAGGAAGCCGGCAATAGGAGCGGCGGGCGTCCACGCGGCACCACTAGACCACCAGGGTAAGAGTTCCTGACACTTACTTCCATGATTTTTGGGGGCACACTGTGATTTTGTACTACATCAGAAGCCATACTTGCTCTAAATGCGGCAGTTAAGAGGTCAGCAGGCCAAAGTGTTCTAGAGTAATTAGCAAGAACATCTTGCTGCAGATGGTGTATCTGTACATCGTTCTACAATTCAGCACAATTTGCACAAAGAACATCTGTATGGCAGGGGGATGAGAAAGAAGCCCTTTCTGCCACAAACAGAGTCGCTTGTTGTATGCAAAAGCTCATTTAGACAAGCCGCAGTCATTTTGGAACAAAGTGCTTTGGATTGATGAGACAAAGAGTTATTTGGTCATAACAAAAAGCACTTTGCATGGCGGAAGAAGAACACCGCATTCCAAGAAAAACACCTGCTACCTACTGTCACATTTGGTGGAGGTCCCATCATGCTGTGGGGCTGTGTGACTAGTTCAGGGACTTGGGCTCTTGTTAAAGTCGAGGGTCGGATGAATTCAACTCAATATTAAGAAATTCTTCAGGATAATGTTCAAGCATCAGTCACAAAGTTGAAGTTACACAGGGGTTGGATATTCCAACAAGACAATGACCCTAAACCCACTTGGAAATCTACAAAGACATTTATGCAGAGGGAGAAGTACAATATTCTGGAATGGCCGTCACAGTCCCCCGACTTGAATATCATGGAAAATCTATGGGATGATTTGAAGCAGACTGTCCATATTCGGCAACCATCAAATTTAACTGAACTGGAGAGATTTTGTATGGACGAATGATCAAAAAAAGCCACATCCAGAATCCAGACACTCATCAAAGGCTATAGGAGGCGTCTAGAGGCTGTGACTTTTGCAAAAGGAGCTCAACTAAGTATTGATGTAATATCTCTGTTGGGGTGCCCAAATTTATGCACCTGTCTCATTTTGTTATGATGCATATTGCATATTTTCTGTTAATCCAATAAACGTTATGTCAATGCTGAAATACTACTGTTTCCCTAAGGCATGTTATATATTAAAAGGATATAAAATGATATATATATAATGTTTTATTACAGAGAAAAAGGAAATCATTTTTAAAAATTTGGATTATTTGGATTAAATGGCGACAGCCTTTCTGTAATTCAGAGTTTATTTTCACAATTATGTCATAAGTTTGGGCTGCCCAGGCTAACTAAAAGTTTCTCGTGTCTATAGAAATCTTGGAAGTATATGGAGGTGTAAAAAAAAAATAAGAAAATATATATGAGTGAAATTCTTAACTTAAAAATATCAGTTTCCCTATCCAGATTTAAATTAACACCATGTTAAATTAACAACTGTTATACCCCTAGAAAAATGAGTTCTCTCCTTTGTAATTCTCTCTAAAGACCCCTAAAACAAATCAAGTTTCAAAACTTGTTTTGAACTAAAAAAAATTCTTTCAATATTAATGACCCTTTGGCCACATCCATCTTCCCAGACAAGAGCTGCAATCAAAGTCATTGCAAAATAGAAATGTATTGTTTTACTAATTCAAAGCTTGTTTGCAGTGAAAAGAAATTCCTTTGGCTTCGGGCAATAATTAAATCACCTGTCACCCATAACTTGTTTTGAACTGTAGGTCAAACATGCAACATGTGCTATACTTTATTATCACACATAGACTCCATTCACTTGGAATACTTTGCAGTTCAGTTGCAGGGAAATATGACTGTCATTTGTCAAACTGTATGTGCACCTTGCTGCCTTACACTGCCCCATAGGAATGAGTGAACTTTGGAAAGTTCATGTTATTAGCCTGTGTTACCGAGCGGCACTTGTCATTTTACAGCTATAACAGGTTTCTCGTTTTGTTGGAATTATTTCCAGTTATGTCAGATAGTCTCTGTTACCCAGTTATTAAAGGGCGTGTAAAGGCAAAAAATAAAATCCCATTTTTACTTTCTTTAATGAAAAAGAAACCTATCTCCAATATACTTTAATTAAAAAATGTGTACCATTTATATAAGAAACCTGACTGTATGCAGTGAAATTCTCCCTTCATTTACTGCTGTGGATAGGAATTGTCAGATGGTCCCTAACTGCTGAGCAGGGAAACAATCATACTTATGAACAGCAGGGGGAGCCCCCGCCTTACTTCCCAGCCATGCAGAACTTAAGCAGCTTTGTATATGACGATCCCTAAGCAGCCCAGACCACACTGAGCATGTGCACAGTCTTAGTCTTGCAAAGATGTATAACAAAGTTACAAGATGGCGACTCCCTGTGGCCAACTTTGAAAGCATAAATGATTTGTTTGATTAGGCTTGTGGCGCAGTAAGTTTGTGTGTATATTTAGTATACAAAATACAGCATTTCTAGCCTTATTCTATTTTAGACTTTACATGCCCTTTTTAAATTAATACTGAAGACTTAAAATGAATATGGCTAGAAATGCTGTATTTTATATACAGGTATGGGACCTCTTATCTGGAAACGGTTATGCAGCCAGCTCCGAAATAAGGGAAGGCCGTCTCCCACTGACTCCATTTTAAACAAAAAATTTAGTTTTTCAAAAATGATTTCCTTTTTCTCTGTAGTAATAAAACAATACTTTGTACTTGATTCCAACAAAGATATCCATATTGATGGCAAGACAATGCTACTGGATTTATTTCATGTTTAAATGATTATTTAGTAGACTTGAGGTCTGGTTATCCAAATTATGGATTTGGCACATCAGCTCTAATATAAATAAAATAAGAGAAAATAATAACAAGAAGTATTCCTGCCTCAAAATAAACATTTTCTCCTGCTGTCCTCCTGACGATGAGTAGGGTCCCCTAAACTACTCCACACTTCGACACATGACGATAACATTATGACCACCACTCATAAGTAAGATGTGGAAAAGAAACAGAAGATAAGAGGCAAAGAGAGGCAAAAACTCATAAACTTGGGGGCTGGTGTCCTTGAGATGCTTGAACAGTTGTGGAAGATGGGGGGCTCAGGTTAAAGGCCAGTTATTGTGAGATCTGGGGAGAATGCACCTTTGCTCCCCTAGATATACCTGAAAGCCCAGATTGAATGTCATTTAGGTTAATAATTGAGATGGAAAGGTATATGCAGTCCTAGATATTGTTGGCATTATTGATGAAATTACTGAGCCAAGATATTCTAATACAACTTCACCTATGAGATACGGATGAGATACAAATGTAGATGCTAGAGAAAGAAAGGTCCTGTGGGCTCCAGAGAGGTACAATAGCTTTATTATGTTAGTTTAAAACACCACCAAAATACTTTCATCTTATAAATTGGCTCATTAGAAATTTGCATTCATAACTTCCAAAGGACTAGTGGTCCAGTTATATAAACCCATCCAAACACACACAAACAAAAAAAAAACAAATGTTATTTTATGGTTATTGTTCCTGAGCTCATAATCATAAATCCCAAACTTTTCAAACTTTAACTCTAGGAGAAAACAAAATAAAACCGCATGGAGTATATCAACAATGACACTCTAGAGAAGCAACCTAAAATAATTCATTTCAATCAACCAAAGCCATTAAATGAACCCACGCGGAACAAACAAAATATTCATGTTCAGCCTGAATTCCTATTTTCAAGGTGAAGCCGTAGACCAGAGACACAGGGTTTTTTTTTGTTCAACTCTCCAAGGGATATTAAATAGAAGCATATGGGCCCTGCTCATATTAACATTCTGTTTCATATCAAATTATAAAAAGAACAAGTTCTAAGTAACCAATAATTTACATTCTTTAAGTGAAAACACAAAATCTCACACATTCAGAGACACCTTAACAGAATAGTAAAGTCCATTGGAATAGCAATTTATTAGTATAATAAAATTAGAAGGGAAATAATAATATTTAAAGGGAAACTCCCACTAAACTGTTAGGAATGCTTTATAAAACTTTTTCACAAACAAATTTCATAAATGATGTACATTTCTAAAATATAAATGGTTCATTTTGTGCTTCCACAGCCTATCATTTTTTTCCTTACAATTAGATCAGGTGAAATCTGTCAGTGACAGAAAAAAAAACTGGGTTGAGGAACTCAGAAATAAATAAACAACTTTAGGGAAGAAAAATAAAACTGTTTAGGAAAATTAGTCATTTACTAGTAATTGTTTTTTTAATAAAAATAATTATGTAATTTGGGCAATGTGCAAAAAACAAGGCACTTTCACATGATTTTTGTTCTCTGCACCTTGCTCCAATTTCATAAATCCCTGCAAAGCTGTGTGGGGTCCCCAAGCTTTTTTTTTCACCAGTGAGTAAGGTTGCCACCTTTTCTATAAAATAATACTGCCTTAGCCCCGCCCAAAGCCCCACCCCCAATCCCACCCAAAGCCACACACCCTGTGACTAGCTATTAAAGCCCCCAGTCACGCTGACGCCGCCCACAAACTTCTCATCATTACGCCGTAGCACAGCCCGCATAGCACAGCCCGCAGAGCAGGGGAATTTGGAGCAGGGAGGGAGGAGGGAGCAGCTTAAACGTAAGTGTCATTTCTCCCCACAAAAAATTACTGGCCAATGTTATTGCCGGTATTATCTTAATACCAGCACTGGCCTCCATACCCATTTTACCGGCTAAGCCGGTAATTTACCGGCCAGGTGGCAACCCTACCAGTGAGCCACATTCTAATGTAAAAAGAGTTGGAGAGCAACTCAAGCATGAAAAATGTTCCTGGGGGTGGGTGCCAAATAACTGCTGTGATTGGCCATCTGGTAGCCCCTATGTGGACTGGCAGCAGCCTACAGGAGGCTCTGTTTTGCAGGACACAGGTTTAATTCAACCATAATTTGCCTCCAAGTCTGGAACTCAAAAATAAGCACCTGCTTTTAGCCCACTGGGAGCAACATCCAAGGGGTTGGTGAGCAACATGTTGTTCAAGAGCCACTGGTTGAGGATCACTGTTCTAGCTATTATGGGATCTATTGTCCTACTATAGTAAACTCAAACTGTGAATTATTCTATATTTACATTGATAACATTTTATTTGTTATATTGCAAAGATTTTGGAATGGGTAACTAAGCTTAGCAGCTTATAGGCCTGAGCATGGGGCCAAAATTACATTCTACCCAAGGCTGGGCCAGGCCCGGCTGGGCGCCCATGGCAACCCGACGATGGAGAGAGCAACGGAGAGGAGGAGAACGTCACGGAGTGGAGGGGCATGTGACAGGAGGGAGGGTAGAGCGACAGAGGGAAGGAATGGGAGTGTGAACCTGACTAGGGGTAGGCAGAAGACAGTTTTAGAGGTAGCTGCCCAGCGCCCCCCTCTCATTCCGCTCTAGGCAGCTGCCTCTTCTGCCTACCCCTAGTTCTGGCCCTGATTCTGCCCAACAAAAATCTAGTTGGGTCTCTGTGAGATATTGGTTGGCCATACAAGCAGATCAGCCTGATTTGGTTTACCACCTAGCTTGCATGGACATCTTTAGTCAAGAAAAGAATTAAAGAAAGGCCTTCTATAAGCTTTTTTGCTATGACTCTGAAATTTGAGAAGTGGTTAACAAGACCCTGCAAAAAAGTCCTTAGTTCTTTTGATAAGAAAGACAGAAACACCCATTGCAGCCAGTCTGAAAATCTTTTCACTGTAGAGGATGGATCAAAATCTATTAGGGGCCGATTCACCAAGGGTCGAATATCGATGGTTAATTAACCCTCGATATTCGACTGGGAATTAAAATCCTTCGACTACGAGTCTCGAAGTCGAAGGATTTTAGCGCAAATAGTTCGATCGAACGATTGAAGGATTATTCCTTTGATCGAATGATTAAATTCTTCGAATCAAACAATTCGAAGGATTTAAATCCAACGAAATATTCAATTCACTTTGAATAATATATTCAAAGAGACTCTATGATTCATTCAAAAAACATCATTACTGGATGGTAAGATTACAAAATATTTCCAAAATAACAGACTGTCCTAAAATAGAGCAGCGCATGGAGTCAGAATTGCTGAGGGTTATTACCCACATAGCTGCTGGGAAATATACTCTCAGAGAGGTATGTGAAAGAGCGCCTCGATACGATTGCATGTCTGTACACTAGGTGCCCAAGTGACTTCAAGAGATTACTATGTTGGCGTGTTATAAGAGTGGTATCAACAGTCTTCCAGCTATATGAAATTCCGTAATCATGTTTATCACAGAATTATGCAAAAAACAGCGCAATTAAATCTTAGAAAAATTTTAATAGAAAGTGGTTTTCTTTTCGCTACTTGTATCTCATCCCAAGAGCAGAGGTTGGAGTCCAAGCTTGAATGACAGAGACGAGGCATCAAAAATGGCTCAACCTCAGTTGGCAGGAAATTCGGAGTCGGCTAACAAGTGGCAAATCATCAAAGGAGGAAAATCCAACACGCACCTTCTGCTTATTCGCATGTGCATTCCTCCTTGTCTGGCAGCTGGCCACAGCCAAAAAGAGGATTGTATTTCAGCAAGAGGAAGTGAAAGGAAATAGCAGACGTGTCTCAGAGAAGTAGCTAAATATGGAATACACGTTGAAAAGCTCAGCTTTTTGAACATGACTAGATGACAAGGTATAATACACTATGTGCCTAGAAGAATATCAGAGATGAAATACAGGAGATCGCAAAAAAAAAACCTTAAGCTCAGGTTAAAATTAAACTTTAATAAGACAATTCGAAAATACTCTTCATTTTCTGTTTTATTTAATATTTCATTATTAGAGTTACGTTAGCTCTATATGTAAACCCATCAGAAACTTACTGCCACTGGAATTGACTGGGCTAATAAATGTCTCCAAAAAAGGCTAAAATAGGCCTCACTGACTACAGACTTCAATTACTGGGATTTAAATGAATCATATCAATGGAAACTCCTTTACTGACAACATCAGATATCCCACTGTGGCTAGACATGGAATGATTTGGCTTCTCTTATAGGCAGTCAAACTGCACTAGTCTTTTTTTTCAATTTGGGTTTTGGTCCCAACAATCAGATATTAACTAAAATAGAAGAAATTGTGTCTCTTCTCACTTCTGGATCTAGCTATGTCTCATCCAGGCGACGGAAGATGCAGCAGATCCAATCTTCTGTTCTGAAAGACCAATGGAACTGCAGGACATATCTTTTAAGGTGTGCACACATGTGCCAACATTTGGGTATGTGTCTCCAACATGGTATTTAGATCAATCTCCCATGATAAACATTCATATGTCGATAAAAGATTTGTTTATTTTGGCTGCCATAATAAGATTTTTTTAATATATATAAGAGAAGAAATTAATTTCAGATTTTCTGCATTAGAATGCTGGGAACTATGGATCCCAACAAACTGAAGGTTATCTATTTGCAAAAAATATATATGTTGAAAGACAAAAAAAAATGTTTACACACTGTTATCTACTGTGTATCCTGTGCTTGAATGGCTGCCCCCATGGCTACACAGCAGCTTGTTTATATAAACTATAGTAGTACTTATCTGTTATCTACTGTGTATCCTGTGCTTGAATGGCTGCCCCCATGGTTACACAGCAGCTTGCCCTCCACATTACAAGCATTATTAAGCTTTGTAGTTTTAAAAAGTTTTACATTTATATAGGATGCACAGGAAAACAAAAACAAGTGAGTAAAGACCCATAGACTTACTTCTGCCTATCTGTCTAGACCAGGTTTCCCCAACTTTTTTTATGTGTGAGCCACATTCAAAAATAGAAAAGTCAGAGAGCAACATAAGTATACCAAAACTTCCTGGGGTGCCAAATATGAGCTGTGTCTGGCTTTTTGGAAGCCTCCATGTGAGCTTGTGGCCAACAGGAGGCTCTGTTTGGCAGTACACATGGTTTTTATTCAATTAAAGTTTGTCTTCAAGCCAAGAATTCAAAAAGTAGCATCTGCTTTGAGGCCACTGAAAACAACATCCAAGGGGTCAGAGTGCAACATGTTACTCAAGAGACACTAGTTGGGGATCACTGGTCTGGACAGAGGCGTTTGTTTAATACCATAACAACATATGCCTAAATGTTAGAAGTCATAGTTTAACATTCCTTGTAATCTTCCCAGAACGTCTGTACTATGACTGAAACGACTCCCCAGATATTGATCTGTGGTTCAGTCACCAAACACCTAGATTTGATTCTGGGTGAAGACTCCTGTGTAAATTCAACGTGTCCCGGGCAAGTCAACTTATCATCTCATATTCTAATATTGTTAACTTGTTGGCTCTCATTTACTAACAAAAGTAAATGGATGAAATAAAGCCAAAATATTTAGCAATATCCCATCCCACCCAATATACCAAATAATGTTGATATGCCTTGTACAATAGAGAGATGCATATTTTACATAAACACACAAACATAATATGATCCGGATAAACTATAAGGGGCAAATTCACTAAATGACGAAGCGCCCAATGCTAGCGTGAATACGTTAATTTGCCGATTGACTAACGGACGCTGGCGGAAATTCTCTAGTGTTACTTCGCACCCTTACGCCTGGCGAATTTGCGCAATGGACGTAACTACGCAAATTCACTAACGTGCAAATTATTTTGAATGCTACCTTTTACGCCAGACTTCCTTGGCCACCTCAGACCAGGCAAAGTGCAATAGAGTAGATAGGGATTGCTTCAAAAAAAGTTAAACATTTTTCTAAGTCCCATAGACGCCAGGCGTATTTTCGCCAGCGCTACGCAAATTCACTAAAATCCGAAGTTGCGGTCAGGGGAAGCGTAAGGTTGCAAAGTTGCGAAGTTGCGCTAGCGTTAATTCGCCAAGCAAAGCAAAGTTACGCTAGCGATGCTTAATTTGCATACGGCGCCAAATTGAAGTTACAATGGAGGTATATGAAGCATCACTGCACAAGCCTGGGAAACCTGGCGTTTTTTTTCATTTTTTATGGATGATAGGCTGAAAAAGATCGAAAATTTTTTGGAGCTACCCTCCTTCCCCCCTACATTTCCTAACTCATGGCACCTTAACTATACAGTGGGCACATGTGTCGTGCAAAAAATACATTTTATTTGATGTTTTGGAGGTTTCCCAGGCTTGTGTAGTGATGCCTCATATACCTCCATTGTAACTTCAATTTGGCGCCATATGCAAATTAAGCATCGCTAGCGTAACTTTGCTTTGCTTGGCGAATTAACGCTAGCGCAACTTGGCAACTTTGCAACCTTACGCTTCCCCTGAGCGCAACTTCGGATTTTAGTGAATTTGTGTAGCGCTGGCGAAAATACGCCTGGCGAAGTGCGGAGAAGCGCGGTGAAGCACGGCGAAGCGCACGCTGCCGCAACAACGAGTCTTAGTGAATGTCCCACTAAGAGTATGGGAGATAACCTCCCAGATGCATTAACGTGCTTGCAGGACCCTAAAGGGGAGAACTAAATATGTGTATTTTTGAATAAATATATAATGTTCAGCTTTGTAGATAAAAAGATAACACTGCCTAACCCTGTCCATCCTTAAGGTGTTCAATGATTCCACTTGAACCAAGGGCTGCAGCCCAACCCATGAAAATCGGTCCCAGTCAAACATTTCTGCTCGTATGAAATGACGATTTTTGTTCAACTTACCTCATATCCTTTAAGTTACTGTTTATCTGTTGAATTTTATGAATTCTTATGTAGTTTTCATACACATCAAATATCACCACATTCACGAATGTTTACTTACGTGTTTGAATTTACACATATATATATGGGATAACTTTCTCCCTACGTGTTTTTTGTATGTTTCTGTTATACCTTTTGAATCGTTTTCTGAATATTTATACATATATTGCATTTTTAGACCTTGGTAGTTGCATTTTCAGCAATTTATGTGTTCTTTTATCTTGACTAATAGTACAGGACGTGTTAGTTCCTTTTAGGATTAGAGTTTTCTTTTTTTCTATTGGTGCCTGCTCTTTTAGATACTAGTGTTATTAGACACATTAAGCCTATGATTGGACAAGATGGACAAGAAACGCGTTGAGTACGTCTTTGAGATAATTATAAAATTTATATAATCATAATTATATAATTATAAAAAGATTTTTAGTTTTTTTAAACTTTGTCTGGCTTTCCTGTGGATTACTAGAGTGCCCAACACCTGCTTTTTCCTACGGTTTATCTCTTCCTTGAGCTGAGGGTCCGGGCTGGAGCACATGGGCCACTGTTTCATACTAGTGAGTTCTTTACAAGGGTGGATGTTCTATGCTATCATTTGTATTTGGGATTAAACATTTCTGCCCACCAAATTTTCCAGCTGACATTCAGGTAGTTAGCTTTTACGTGGGGTCTGCCAAGCCCAGACTAAATCAATCAGTAGAAAGCCTGATGAAGCACTATAAAGATTGTTTCAACTGCTCCTCCAATTGTGGCCTTCATATCTCTTTGGCTTTCACTTGGCATTAAGCATAATGATGTTAGGCTTATGTGTGCATGCAATGCCCGATGTTGCTTCCAGGAATAGTTTGGAACTCATCAGTGATTGTTCCAAATGGGCCAACAAAATGTATCCAAACCTGCACACCCTGGCCTACAAAATAATAGAAGGCCAGTGCAGAATGATGCAGGGATCAGCAACCTTTCAATCCAACGGGTAGAAAAATTCACTGGCACACGTGGCAGATGCAAGCAGGGCCAAGCCCTTGTGATTTATAAGTGAAATACAGTAAAGTTTCGGGGTAACACCCCTTAAAGGTGTGTTACCCCGAAACGTTACTGTTTTTCACTTATAAATCGCAAGGGCTTGGCCCTGCTTGCATCTGCCACGTGTGCCAGTGAATTTTTCTAAGTGTTCCAAATTGGGACATGCAATTATGGCAGGTGTGTCTGAATAATTCTGCCAAAAATTCAACACGATTGAGATTTTTTTATTTGCAGGCATTGTTACTACTTGGTAAAACTATACCATGATAGCATAAATCGGGCCCTGTGTGTATGCAACCCACTGCATAAGTGAAATGCAGATGTTTAAATGTTGCGCATCGAGGCACCATGGATATCAAACCAGTAGCATTACAAGCACTATGGGGCAAATTCACTAAGCCGCGAAGCACCGAACGCTAGCGTTAATTCGCTAGCGTTTGGCATTTTCGCTACTGCGCAAATTCACTAACGAACGCTGGCGTAGTTTCGCTAGTGTTACTTCGCAACCTTACGCCAGGCGAATTTTCGCTGGCGACGAAACTACGCAAATTCACTAACTTGCGCAGTGTACTGAACGCTACCTTTTACGCTAGACTTCCTTCGCCACCTCAGACCAGGCGAAGCGCAATAGAGTAGATAGGGATTGTTTAAAAAAAAGTCAATTTTTTTTCTAAGTCCCAAAAAACGCTGGCGTGTTTTCTACATGATGGGTGATAGGCTGAAAAAGATCGAAAATTTTTGGGGCTCCCCTTCCTCCCCCCTACATTTCCTGACTCATGGCAACTTACCTAGACAGTGGGCACATGTGTAGGGCAAAATAAAATCTTTATTTGCTGATTTGAAGGTTTTCTAGGCATTTGTAGTGCAGATACGTATTCCTCCATTGAAATTTGAATTTTGTGCCGTATGCAAATTAGCCTTCGCTAGCGTAACTTCGCTTTATATAGCTAATCAACGCTAGCGCAACTTCGCAACCTTACGCTACCCCTGTGCGCAACTTCGGATTTTAGTGAATTTGCGGAGCCCTGGCGAAACTACGCCTGGCGAAGTGCGGCGAAGTTGCGCCTGGTGCAACTTCGCATCTTAGTGAATTTGCCCCTTAAAGTGCAAAGGGTGCTGCTATTTTAACTAATAACTACCCTGTATAACATAGTTATGTCTCTCCAGTTCCTGTAAATTTCCACTCTCAAAGTCTTATCTTTTAGAGTAGTTTTTAATGTTCGTGTCATAATTATCTTCCAGTGCAATGAGTCTCACCCCAATGAAGCAAAAAACATTTTACCCACCGCTTCTGTGACCTGGATTTCATAGATCTTCTGAAATGTTGCTACGTCAAAGAACAGTAACTTTCCAACACTGCCGTCTCTCTTTACGGAGGTCCCAGTTATCAAGAGTTTATCATCTGGGCTGAAGCAGCAATCTGTCCTGTAGAAAGTGAAATCTTTCTGTTTCAATAGTTTTTAATTGGAGTGAATTCAACTACAATATTATTATACAAACATCACTAAATAGTTGAGAACAGCAGGTAAAAGATGGGTACAGTTGTAAGATTGTGCTCCAAACAATTAATAATCTAACATTCTTAGTAATTGTCTAAATCAAATTAAATAGAAAAAGAAAACAGAATTTAAAATAACATTTGTTCACTCTAAAGTCCCCATGACCACTAATATAAATATAATCCATATAACAAAGATATACATATGATAAAAAAATTAAATGTAAAAGGCAATTACAAAGAAAGTTGGAGTTATAAATAATTGAGTCTTAATGGAGAAATGCTTTCTCTTTCTTTACTGTTAATAAGCTAAAAGTAAAGAGGCCATTTTCTTGTACAGGTATGGGACCTGTTATCCAGAATGCTCAGGGCCTGGGGTGTTCCAGGTAACGGATATTTCCGTAATTTAGTTTTGAGTCTACTAGAAAATCATGTAAACATTAAATAAACCCAATAGGCTGGTTTTGCTTCCAATAAGGATTAATTATATCTTAGTTGGGATCAAGTACAGGTATGGGACCTGTTATCCAGAATGCTCAGGGCCTGGGGTTTTCCAGATAACGGATATTTCCGTAAACGGAATTTTTCGGCGAGGCTAAACGGCGCAAATTCGCCCATCACTACAAACAAACTATTGCCTACTAGAGACTTTTCACTATATTCCTATGGTCTAGCCAGTGGTGTAACTAGATATTACTGGGGCCCACAGCAAATTATTTTTCAGGCCCCCAAAATGTTTAGAGGTTGACATTTTAACCAATATTTATTGAAACTGTATATGTATTATGGGCCCCAATACTTCCTGGCCCCCCCTGCAGCCACAGGGTCTGCTTCCTCTGGTTATGCCCCTGGGTCTAGCTATTTTGGGCAAAACACTTGGCTAGGCAATGGTTCAGGACTGTTCACTGCCACAGACCCACAATATATTAGGCACATCATTTACAAAACAAAAGTGATATGTTAGTTTACAGTCTATAAGAACTAGAACAATATTATACGTTTCACCGGTCATCCTCATTCCTAATAAAAGAAGAAAACCCTAAGGTGCCAATTTGTTAGTCAGCCCTAGGTGACTGGAAATGCTAAACTTTTACCCCAGACTGGCATGTCTCTTCTCTGTAAATTAACTGGCTCCTGCATGGTGTCACATTGCCATGCTTTTGCACTGATTCAAGCTGAACACAAACACAGCAAAACACAAGAAGTGCACATGTGAAAACCCAGGCTGAGGTTAGTTGGTCAAGGTAAAGCCAATGGTGTTTCTCTGACTGAGTAAAAACACAGGCAGAGAAAAAGCAGATCCAAGTGAATCCGCTCCCATCTGCTCCTGGTTGTAAGTGCACTGACAGGCGCAGTGTTGGACTGTGTGAGCACACATGGAGGAGACTTCAGAGCAGAAATGGGAAAGTATACATTTTCTCTACTAACTCATCTTGATTTCCTATTATATATCTACAGACTAGGTATAACCCTTAGAAATAAACTCTTGACAATGTCTGTTTTTTATCCCACACCAGCTCATTGTGACCTTCAGTAAATTCATTTATCATAGTTCTTTGAGCACATTAATAAAGATTCCAAGCACAGGTATCCACAATGCTTGAAACCTGGGGCTTTTCGGATAATGGATCTTCCCATAATTTGGATCTTCATACCTCAAGTCTACTTGAAAAACATGTAAACATTAAATAAACCCAATAGGCTGGTTTTGCTTCCAATAAGAATTAATTATATCTTCGTTGGGCTCAAGTACAAGATACTGTTTTATTATTACAGAGAAAAAGGAAATAATTTTTTAAAATTTGGATTTGGTAAAATGGAGTCAATGTGAGACAGCCTTCAGAGCTTTCTGGAGAACGGGTTTCCGGATAACAGATCCTATACCTGTACTACAGTCCAGAAACTCAATTTTCCAGCAACTAAATGAACACAATTTGGTTATGTCTCAATGTTTTTAACATGTATGCAAAAGTCCCAAAGAAAAAGTGCCCTCTGCAACTGCACTAAATTAGCGAACAACATTATTTTATGGTTGGACAGGTCTGGGATATGTCAAGCTCTACAACTGCTCCGAGTACCTAAAGAGTCAAATAGTGTCCTTGGTTTAATCTACACATTTGGCAGGTGTGTTTTTGTTAAACTCCGAGCACATCTGTGTTAGCTGGTCGGCTTCCAGATAACTACTCTAACATGGATTTACGCTACCTTACCGCTCTGTTTCTGCAGTCTACAGTCAAAACACATTATAAGCTAGAAAGAAAAACTTCCCAGGGAGAAATAGAAGTATAGGAAAGATAAAGTGTGTGCTACTGCCACAAAGAAAAATATAATATAAATGGTACCACTCAAAAAAATAAACCAAAAAATATTGTTGTTAAGTAAATAGCAGGGGGATCCACTCACAGTTCACCTCAGTCCCAAGGTGCAAAATCCAAAACACTATATCCAAAAGCAAGAATGTGAGGATCTCCAATAATAAAGAGCTAAATTTTAAAAAAGTAGAAAATTTATTAGGACATAAGACCTAACGCGTTTCTTGCCTGATAGGGCACTTACTCATAGGCTGGCTATGAGTAAGTGCCCTATCAGGCACGAAACGCGTTAGGTCTTATGTCCTTAAAAATTTTCTACTTTTTTAAAATGTAGCTCTTTATTATTGGAGATCCTCACATTCTTCCTTTTGGATATAGTGTTTTAGAAGTAGAAGTATACCTTGCAGATTTCACATCAATAATTCTTCACAAGAATATTCTTAAGCCTAGAGAAATGAAGAGGGCTACTTCTACAATAGTATCATCTAGGGGTAATAATTCTTGGAAACATCGGCCACTATTTTTAGATGCATACAGATATCCAATTAATGTGTATTGGAGTATAGGAGTTCCCAAAAATACCCCAAGGATAATTGACATGAATAGGGATGGGCGAATTTGACCCGTTTCGCAAAAATTTGCGCAGGTGAAATGTCGCCAACGCCCATTAAAGTCTATGGGCGTCAAAAATGTTTTGATGCGCGGCAAATTTTTTTGATGCGCGCCTTTTTTTTTTGGACGCAAGACGCCATACAAGTCTATGGGCGTCATTTCCGCGGTGAAACAAGGCGAAAAAATTCACCCATCCCTAGACATGAACACTTATTCTTGAGCACCTGTTAAGGAACTACTTTTATTCTTGTGTGTATATCAGATAGAAAATATAGATAGAGACAGAAAACTATGCTTGAACTTAGTGGCAAAATCATTAATTGTCAATCAGATCCATTGATGTTTTCTAACACAACAAGGTTTAAAAATATTTCAAACAATAGAGAAGAGTTTAGGGGTTGGGCAATGTGTTCGCTCAAATACAAATTTTGAGGACACACACTACATGTGATGTATTAATGCTGACATGAGGGCTCAGTTTAAAATGTGCCCACAAAATATTTTTTTTTTCTGCACATAGCCAAGAAGTAGTTATAGGGAACATTGGGGTTGGGGCAGTGCGTTACCTGTCAGCATTAAGAAAAAGACAACAAAAAAATGTAGATTAGGATAATTTTGTGGTTGTTGAACTGCACTGTAATGGAGCGCAAGACCCTACAGAGGATAATGAAGACAGCAGAGAAGATGATAGGTGTCTCTCTTCCTTCTATCATGGACATTTACACCACTCGCTGCATCCGTAAAGCCACCAGCATTGTGTCTGATCCAACACACCCCTCACACTCACTGGTCACACTCCTGCCATCTGGAAAAAGGAACCGAAGCATTAGGGCCCTCACTACCAGACTATGTAACAGTTTCTTCCCCCAAGCCATAAGGCTCCTGAATACTCAGGGACCAGACAGATCTCTCTCACACTCCATCTGATCTTATTGTATAAATAAATAGCCATTGGATACAATTCTCTATGAGCACATCTGCACATGTTCTTTATCATGTTCTTGCTACTGTCATATCACAATGATACACCCATCATGTCTGACGTTTAGCATTATTTACTTAACATATTACATCTGCTGAGTGTGCACTGTCTTGTCCTGTCCCTGCACTGTGCTGTCCTGTCTTGCAGGAGTTGCATAATTTTGCACTTGCACTTTTTGTCTGTTGTCCGGTACATCTTTGTTGTGTTGTGTAGCACCATGGTCCTAGCGGAACGTTCTTTTGTTTCACTGTACAAAAAGTATATGGATGAAATGACAATAAAAACTTACTCTTGACTCTTCTCTTGAGATATATAAATAATTACCTCCCATCCTTGGCACCAATCACATACAAAATCAGTAATTAAATATTTGGGTTCAGTAGCAGAAATAAGGAGAAATTTAGTGGCAAGTATAAAAAAATGGCAGTACAGCACTTACCTCCTCGAGTAGCAAGGAAGTTGCCACCATATGAAAAAGTCACACAGGAGGTTTCAGTACCAGGAGTATGTGCTTGTCTACAGTGGAAATTTGTGTGAACCTGAAGGCAAAGAATCAAGAAGAAATGTTGTGAAAACTCACATGCAATGGATGGAACACATATGAGCCAGTATATTCAATTTTTTTTTTAACTGAGAAACAAAATGAGAATAGTAAAAACAAAAAAGTTCCCAACGTGACAAACCTTCCTCTCCCCCTTTATAAAACAAATACCAATAAATTATTACAAATGGATCATTGCCAGAATCCACTCTGACTTGTTTCTGGAGAATGTCATTTTCATCAGATGGAAAGACAGATATATTTATATATATATTTTTTGTAACCCGGCACAATACTCAAGGGAGAACTGAATTGGTTTTAATGAATCGAACAGAGAAGAGCGTGTGAAGCTTTGGTGCCAGAGATAAGTTTTGACACAATGAAAACATCAGTTTGGCTTTCAGCTCAAATATCTCTGCTCTGTTTTTTGACTTGGACACTTATTAACAGAAGGAAAACCTTCCCTGGAAGCAGTAGTCCTTTTATTTATTTTTTTTGGAGAAGTGTAAATGAGAACTCGCAGATAATATTAAGTTTGTATCAAAAAGGAAATTCATCATTTACAGTGAACACAATCTTGAGAAGTTGCATATACTGTAAACTTCCAAAAGACAGACAGCTAAACAAATGGGAGATCCTCCTAAAAGTACATGCGTCTTTCTACTCTTAGACATTACCAATATGTTTTTGAACTTCTGTTCCAAGAACATTTACAATTTAGACAACATATGGAAAAGAACAAAGAAGGTTTATGACTTTGCAGAAGATCCAAGAACTCCAGATGACTTTGACAAGGGAAAAAGAAGCCGTTAATGATAAGTGTTGTCTTCTCTAAATACAAAAGAGAGCCAGTGAAAGTTCTAGTAATGTGCAGTAGAGTCCTGCAGCGGGTCGGCGGGTTGCAGGTATAAGTTTTGGGAGCGGGTATAGATGCGGGTCGGCGATTCTCCAGGTTTGCGGGTCACGGGTCGCGGTTCTTCTCAATAGCGAGTTTTACTCCTTTTTTTCTGATCACGCCTACTTATAATGATGTCACTTCCGGATTACAATGACAGCACTTCCTGTTTTACTCCTTTTTTTCTGATCACGCGTACTTCTAATGATGTCACTTCCGGTTTTCAATGACAGCTCTTCCTGTTTCTTGATGGTCAGCGGGTCACGGATCGGGTTGCTGATAAGGTACTTGTGGGTCGCGTAGCGGGTCCAACCGGGTAAGTATGCGGGTTGCGGGTTGCGGGTTGCGGGTCGCGTTCGGGTTTAACAAATTGATTCCGTGCAGGGCTCTAATGTGCAGTGCCCAAAAATGCAACACTGTAAATGAAGCCCAAAATGCAAGGTTACTTTTAGCCAAACGCTCATATAATGCATAATTTCAAGAAATATTGTATAAATAAACGGCTATAGAAAAAAAGTCCATATGTCCAAGTATAAGTAAAGTTGCAGCAACCTTTTTCACAATTTTTTACTTCGATTTGGGGATGTGAATTATTGTTGTATTGAACCTGTTATCCAGAATGCTTAGAACCTGGGGTTTCCTGGATATCGGATCTTTCCGTAATTTGGATCTTCATACCTTACGTCTACTAGAAAATCATGTAAACATTAAATAAACCCAATAGACTGGTTTTGCCTCCAATAAGGATTAATTATATCTTCGTTTGGATCAAGTACGAGCTACTGTTTTATTATTACAGAGAAAAAGGAAATACTTTTTAAAAAATCTGCATTATTTGATTATTATGGAGTCTATGGGAGCCAGCCTTTTCTGTAATTTGTAGCTTTCTGGATTATGGGTTTCCGGATAAAGGATCCCATACCTGTATATTATTAAACCAAGCTTTCAGTGTGCAAACTGTTGGTAGTGTACAAAGTAGTCTTAAAGAGCGGTCTGTTTGGTAATTCTCAATTTAAAAATCTTTATGTTGAAACATCTCTTGTCATTCCTTGAAGAGCCAAAAGGTTAATGCAACTGGTTCCAAAAAAATGGAGAAAAGATTACAAAAATGTCATTTCTAAAAGAGAACTTGGAATTTCTTTATCTAATGCAGTAACTACTGAAATTATTACTGTTTCAGCATATGAACACATACCAGAACCTCCCTCCTGAGAGAAACCCCAGTGGTATACAATGAAACTTCAGTAATACAAATGGTAGCAACGTTCCTTCTTACGAGACCAAACAATTAAAGGAGAACTAAGCCCTAAAAATTAATATAGCTAAAAATACCATATTTAATATACTGAACTTATTGCACGAGGCTAAAGTTTCAGCTTGTCAATAGCAGCAATGATCCAGGACTTCAAACTTGTCACAGGGGGTCACCATCTTGGAAAGTGTCTGTGACACTCACATGCTCAGTGGGCTCTGATTGGCTGTTGAGAAGCTAAGCTTAGGGCTCGTCACTAATTATCCAGCAGAAAATGAGCTTCCCCTGTAATATAAGCTGATGCTACAGGTTTGCTGATTATTAAATTCTGATGCTAATTGCACTGGTTTCTGTGCTGCCATGTAGTAATTATCTGTATTAATTACTAATCAGCCTTATATTGTGTCATTTCTATTCTATGTGTACTGTATATTGTGAGTGGGTCCCTAAGCTCAGTAAGTGACAGCAGCACAGAGCATGTGCAGTGAATCAGCAGAAAAGAAGATGGGGAGCTACTGGGGCATCTTTGGAGACACAGATCTTTACTGCTAAATGGCTGTGGTTGCCTTGGGCTGGTACAGAAGCACAAAACATAATATACAACATTTCTAGCTACTTCTTTAGTTAAGCTTTAGTTCTCCTTTAAGCAGGGGGGTCCAACCACCGACTGGTCTAATGTCTTTCTGTAGGTGTTGATTGTAGACCAAAAGCAGTTGGAAAACAAATGAATGTTTTCAGTAAATTGTCAAAAAAATAAACTTTCACCCTCCCAAATGAAATACAGGCAGTTCCCAGGTTAAATACGAGATCTGTAGGTTCGTTCTTAAATTGAATTTGTAAGTGGAAACATATACATTTACTTATTAAATGCAGCAAGACAGATGTGTTTGTCTTAACATAGTATTCATTTTTAATCAATTGGGTTGAGCTGGCAAAATAAGTAATAAAAAGACCAAAAAGTTTTCTGTAAAGATTATTTTAGGACAATACTGGACACATCAAGTACGGTAAAATACTGGCCCTTTCAAGCGTTTTACCAATTAGGCCAGAAACAATGCTGACTAGCAACCCTATTGATATGACAGCTACTGGAAGTTTAAGGTGCTGACTGCCTGTAGAGGTATGGGATCTGTTATCTGGAAACCTGTTATCCAGCAAGCTCCAAATTACAGAAAGTCAGTCTCCGATTAACTCCATTATAATTAAATGAAATAATACAAATCTTAAGAACTGACCTTTTTCTCTGTAATAATAAAACAGTAGTTTGTACTTGATCCCAACTAAGATATAATTAATCCTTATTGGAGGCAAAACCAGCCTATTGGGTTTATTTCATGTTTACATGATTTTCTAGTAGACTTAAGGCATGAAGATCCAAATTACAGAAAGATCTGTTATCTGGAAAGCCCCAGGTCCTGAGAATTCTGGATAACAGGCCCCATACCTGCATTAAAAAAAAGGAAATTATTTTTTAAAATTTGGATTTGGATAAATGGAGTCTAAGAGAGATGGCCTTTCCATAATTGCTGGATAAACGTTTTCCAGATAATGGATTCTATACCTGTACCAACCCCTATATAAACCAAGCACCCCCTGTGTGCAAGTTAAATTTTAGCCATTCTTTGCATAGAACTTCACTCTGGGAATCTAGTTCATTCTTATTTAAGGGACACCAAGCCCAAACATGTTCTTGCTAAATTGTACTTAATGTAGAGGATCCAGATCCAATTACAGAAAGATCCATTATCCGCAAAACCCCAGGTCGCGGACATTGTGTATAATAGGTCCCATACCTGTACTACTATGGCTTAGATCAGAGGTTGTGTCAAAGGCAATACTGGTTATTTTTATTTATTAAACACATCAGCAAATGCCATCATTGAAGTCAGTGGAAAATAATGTCATGTTGACTTTCCCTTTTGATTGGTCAGGAAATATAGCAGCCAGATAAGTAGTAATGGCAAAATCTCAGGACTATCTGAATTTTACAACCAGGATAGGGGGAGCAAAATGATGGCTCCGACCTTGTGGAAAGATATTGTAAAATGAATTTCCAACATGAGCAGCCTGCATTTCTGTTTAGTCAAAGTTGCCCAAACGGTTTGAGAAAGTGCAGGCAAGAATATTTACTCCAGATACATGAAAAAACAGAACAACTTTACATGGCAACATCACTAAGCATTTAAGGCTGAGAATTCATCCCACAACGTTGTAAAGTGATACGAGGACTGAGAGACCCCAACACTCCACATCTCTACCTTGGGATCAGAACCACTGACGCATGAAGAACGTCATGAGTTTGGCTACAAAACTGATTATATGCTTCATCGTTAAATCCTAATGCGAACCTTTCTTGGCAGTAATGGAGAGCAATAAATGACAAGAGAAATACTGTATATGCAGGCTTACAGATAACTACAGGTGTCTAATGTCTCTCGTTGTTGAGGATACTGGGGTTTATCATTCCATTTGTTATGTTCCAAATCGTATACCACATCCAAAGCAACTTGTGCTTGCATCAGAATGGATTTAGAATATGATCAGTGTTATATATAATACTTAACTAATTGCATAAATTCTTGGTTTGACATCTATTTATTATTATTGTAGGCATGTTTATTAGTAACCACGCAGTTCCAAAGGCACCACCTTAAAGGAGAAGGAAAGCTACTGAAGCAGTTTATTGCCAATAGATAAGTGCAAGCTATAACACTATATTTATATGCAGAATGCTTTCCCATACCTCAGTAAACAACTCTAGAAGCTGTTTGTTTAGGATAGCAGCTGCCATATTAGCTTGGTGTGACATCACTTCCTTACTGAGTCTCTCCCTGTTCACTCATAGTTCTGGGCTCAGATTACAGCAGAGATGGGAGGACGGAGGGGGGAAAGGAAAGAGGAGCAAACTGAGCATGCTCAAGCCCTAGCCCTGAAGGTTTAAGCTGAAAACAGGAAGTCTGATACAGAAGCCCATGTGTACACAATAGAAGGAAAGAAATGTGGTGTTTCTTTTGACAGAGGACTCAGAGCAGCATTACTTTGAGGGGTTACTGGTGTATTTATATAGACCTTTCTGATAAAGCTTACTTAGTTTTAACCTTTCCTTCTCCTTTAAAGGGGAGGCAAAAAAATAAAATCCCATTTTTACTTTCTTTAATGAAATAGAAATCTATTTCCAATATACTTATGTGTAACCATTTCTGTAAGAAACCTGACAGTATGCAGTTAAATTCCCCATTTGCTCTGACTGCTGCAGATAAGAAACGTCAGACGGTCCCTAACTGCTCTGCAGGGGAACGATCATACTTTCAAACGGCTTGCCCCCCAGAACTTGACCAGCTTTGTTGGTTTCCCTGTAGAGCGGCCGGTGACTGTGTAGATTCGTATCCACAAACCCAGTGCAGTCTGTATATTCTGATTATTAATCAGTCTTGCTGTATTGGCTTCTATGGCAGATATTATTTGACTTGTGCTGATAATTTATGACGATCCCTGAGATTAACCACCCAACTGAAGCCCAGCCCACACTGAGCATGTGCGTAGTCTTGGTCTTGCAAAGATATTTAACAAAGTTTCAAGATGACAGCCACCCTGTGGCCAACTTTGAAAGCATAAATCTTTTGTTTAATTGGGTTTCTGGTGCAGTAAGTTCATGTTTATATTTAGTTTACAAAATACAGCATTTTTAGTATTATTCAACTTTAGACTTTACTACCCCTTTAAAGGGGTAGTACACCTTTGAATGAATTTTAGTATGATGTAGACACCGATATTCTGAGACAATTTGCAATTGATAATAATTTCTAATGGTATTCTAATAATTTAGTTTTTTTGTTTGGCAGTTCTTCAGTTTGGTATTTCAGCAGCTAAAAGATAAGTAATAAAAACGAACAATAACAATGCAAGTGTAGCCTCAGAGAGCAATTGTTTTTGGCTGCGGGGGTCTGAGACTAGGGTTGCCACCTATTAGCCCGGTGGAGACCAGGCAGGGGGCGGGGCTGTGATGTGGAAGGGCGGGGACTGGACACAGAGGGGGCAGGGCAATGACAAGGCAATCGGCAATTGCCCAATAACTGTGTCAATCTTATAGAATCCTGCCCGGGTTCCCTAATCTGGAAAACCTGGCAGGCAGTTTTGACCCGAGCAGCCTTTCAAATTACCGGGTCAAAATCAGACAGGTGGCAACCCTATCTGAGATCCCTATTTGAAAGCTGGAAACAGGCAGAATAAGTGCAAAGGTGCTAAGAATAGGTCAGTGCAGAGTGTGAGGGGTGGCGGCATCTGAAAGGCTGCCTTATGGGTCAAAAACCTACTAAACACCCCTGACAATATAAACACCCCTGGCAATTGCCCGCATCAAATCCTACCTCCCAACTGTCCGATTTTTCACGGGACAGTCCCGATTTTGACGGCTAAACCGGGCAGTCCCGGGTTTGTTACTGAAATGTCCAGACTTTGATCTCCTGCACTGAACAGCCAGAAAAAGATACAACGTTTCTAAAACTTAGTTGGCTTTTGGGATAGATCCCAAAATATGTGTCAGGTGCACTGTGTAACAATTTAAGATAAGCGGAAAAAAAATTGTAACAATTTAAGATAAGCAGGTCTCTTGGGGAAACTGTGACTAATTCATCTTCATTAGCAAAACTGTAATAACTGGAAAAATTTTGTAAAATTAACATGGTAATTAGGGGGTGTGGCAAATGTTTTTGTCCCTTAATTTCCAAAATGTTGGGAGGTATGATTAAATAAATATACACAGATGCTAGATGGAGAGGGCATATCAAAATACACATAATAAGATATGAACACTGATAATACTTACAGCCATTGCACAATATTTGTAGATCCTTTAGCTGCCGCTATGTAGAAAGTCATTGTTAAATCCAGTGGCGATCCTAGAGGGGGCGGGTCCTGGTGTGTGACGAGCAGCCGGGCCCTACCCCCCTCCGTACGGCCGCATTTGCTGGCATTTTCAGCGGCGAACGGACTGCCGGGGGGCCCTGAGGGGGTGCGGGCCCTGGTAGTTCCGCCACTGGTTAAATCTCTTTATAGGCAAACTAACTATACTCTTCATGGCAACAGTTAAGATCTGCCACGAAGTGACTGCATGGCCACCCTACTATCAAAAGTACAAAGGTGCATACACGCGTGCACAAACACTTGACACTCTTCTGGTAACCTAGCTTATATACTGAAATTGACAGCTTATTCCCACTGCAAAGGAATGGATAAAGGAGTCTTTTATGCCACCATGTCATGTTTATCCAGCTAAGATCTCAACACTCAGCAGCTGGGAGAATTGCTTGAATTAGGGACACTATGGGGCAGATTCACTAAAATGGGAAGTGGCCGGCGCTAGCGTCAATTCGCCAGAAATCCCATCTGCAGGGACATCACCAGTTCACTAATAGTGTAGAGGACAATTCGCTAGCGAACGAGACTGTCACTAGCATACTTTCATACCTTCGCCACCTCAGACCAGGCGAACTGATGAAACGAAGCAACATCCTCCTCAATATTATGTCAGTAATGCCGTATGCCGGAAATGCATTAAAGTTGTAAAAAACGCTGGTGACTTTTCTTTTTTTAAAGGGGGATTGCCTTCAAAAGTCCAAACTATTAAAGACTTATGTGTTTTAACTAATTCGAGGGGCATGGCACATTTCTATAAGGGTGGGCTCATGTCTAGTGCATAAAGGTGGCCATACATGGAGAGATCTGTTTGTTTGGCGATGTCGCCAAACGAGTGGATCTCTCCCAGATATGCCCTCCTTGAGGTGGGCGATATCGGGCTGATCCGATGGTGGACCCTAGGGCCCAATGATCGGATCATAACGATGGGTAAATGGGCAGTCGTATCGTGGGACCACATCTAAGTACAGGTATGGAGTATCATACGGTATTTAGGGTTGACAAGGAGAAACAAATCACAGCTCTCAAATTTAAAGTGTTACATAACTTAATCCTGGATCTCCCCAGGGCAGTGACTGAGACGGAGAGTTTTAATCAGATATCAAAGCCGTTAACTGTTTGTGTCAATGGATCTGGGTTCATAACAACTGTGTAGAATGAAAGGAATTCCAGATGTGTGTCCCGAGGCAGAACATAGGTGAGTGTAACATTCCAGGCAAGTCCCAGTCGCCTCCTCTCTTAAACCTAAACAACAAGTAGTCCCTCACCGCAGAGAAACACGTAGCTAAATAATAACAGTAACAAACACATTATTACTAATGAACCAGAAGTGAGATGGAATGCAAGTAAACTAAGCTCTTAAACCCATTGCTGGAATTTTATATTCTGCATAAGAAAATCAGAACTGCATTGTCCTTGCTCCCCTTTATGTAATGTGCCCCCATACATGCTGTGATTTTAGCTACTAACTCAGCCCATCAGATTGAGTTGGCAGCTAAATGGACGAGCTATGGGGTCAATATTCATCAAACAATATCCACTGAGTGAGTTTAAGGGATTTTATCATGATTTTTATGATGTCGTTTTTATTTCTAAATGACACTGTTTACACTGCAAATAATTCACTGTACAATATAAAATTTCATTCCTGAACCAGCAAGTGTATTTTTTAGTTGTAATATTGGTGTGTAGGTTCATCTCAGGTCATTTTGCCTGGTCATGTGCTTTCAGAAAGAGCCAGCACTTTAGGATGGAACTGCTTTCTGACAGGCTGTTGTTTCTCCTACTCAATGTAACTGAATGTGTCTCAGTGGGGCCTGGATTTTACTATTGAGTGTTGTACTTATATCTACCAGGCAGCTGTTATCTTGTGTTAGGGAGCTGCTATTTGTTTACCTTCCCATTGGTTTGTTGTTAGGCTGCTGGGAGGGGATGATATCACTCCAACTTGCAGTACAGCAGTAAAGAGTGACGGAAGTTTATCAGAGTACAAGTCACATGATTGGGGGCACCTGGGAAACTGACAATATGTCTATCCCCATGTCAGATTTCTTATTTTTTTTTTTTTTTTTTTTTTTGGGATTTTATCAATTCTTTATTTTCCATTTTAAATATATGCACACAAAAAAATTATACAAAGGGGTATAAAGGGAAGGGATATACAGAAAGGAAAACAGGGTAGGAAAGGGTGGTATATGGTTCCATTCCATATTGTGTACAAATATTTTAAAGAAATAATCATTCATCGTAACTGACATCTGCTATAGATTCATATATTTTATCTATATTTGCGGTCACCACAATTCTTATAAAGAGAATTCCGATTGTATATTTAATTATTTCCTTCATATAGACTACCCAAGGAAGCCAGATTTCCCAATACTTCTCACTTTGGTTATGAATTAAACCAGTAATTTCTTCCATTTGCCTAATTTCCTCTACTTTAGATAACCACTCTTTACAGCTTGGGGGTTCCATTGATTTCCACCTTAATGGGATTATAGCTTTTGCTGCCTGTAATAGATGGAGAGTAAGTGGATCTTTTAAAGTTGTACTCCTATCAGAATTCAGATTTAACAGGATTGTATAGGGCATATCTATTTTAATCTCTTGCTGTGTGACCTCATTTATAATCTGAATAACACCTTTCCAAAATTCCTGAATAACTGGACAGGTTAGCCATATATGAGTGTGGTTCCCCTCCATTATGTTGCATCTCCAGCATTTCCCATTATTATTAGGATAGCATTTTTTCAACTTCATTGGTGTATAGTGCCATCGTGTAAGCAGTTTATACACTGCTTCTCTAGTTCTACTGGCTTTAGATGTCTGAAATGTGGCTTTAAGAATATCTTTCCACATATTGTCATTTATATTTATATTTAGTTCTTCTGCCCATTCCTGACGCTGGGTATCTGGGCCTACTGCCAAAGTGTCTACTAGAAGTTTATATAATTTAGAGAGGGGTTTTGACAAGACCTCTGTAGAGGAGAATAAAGTTTCCCATTGCGTTTCAGGTCTATGCCAATCTATAGATAATTTTGATTGGTAGTACGTTTGTAATTGATTATATCCCCATACATCTCTAGGGTGTTGGTTCCATCTTTTTTGTATTTCAACTAGAGAGACTAACTTTCCATTTTTAGTAAGATCTTTTAAGGTAGTTTCCCTAGTACCCATTTTTCCCCATCTATTAAATGACCCCTTTTCCAAGATCGGTGGGAATTCCGGATTATACATTAAAGGTTGTAGTATATAGGGGCTATATGTTAATCCTAATCTAATTTTATTTTTATTCCATACTCCTAACGTGGCCCCCACTAAGGGGTGTTGCAATGCAGCTTTAGGTGTATATTCCTTTTCAACCCATAAGTTGTTAATTAATGGAAATCCTGTCGTTAAATGTTCCAACTTAATCCAATCTTTTTGTGGATTAGTTGCAGACCAGTCTATTATCCTTGCCAGATGTGTTGCTACATAATATAGATGACAGTCAGGTAGACCTAAGCCCCCTTTTTCTTTTGATGCTATCAATAGGGTATGCTTTAACCTTGATTTCTTGTTACCCCATATAAATTTGGAGATCATGGATTTAATTGATTTAAAAAAGGAAATTGGGATCTTTATTGGTAATACCTGAATATAATACAAAAGTTTATCCCATGCATCTATCATTTTTTGGAGAGATATCATTAATGGGAGATAATTATCTTGGTATAGTTTCCCCAGATCTGCCCTTATTTTAATGCCCAAATATTTTATATTTGGTTCCGTCCACTTAAAGGGGAAACTAGATTTCAGGTGTTGTATTCTAGCAACTGGTATATTTATATTCAAAATCTCAGATTTATTATAATTCACCTTAAAATTAGATAATTGCCCAAAATTGTGCATAAGAGCCATGACGTTTGGCAATGATATAATTGGGTTAGTAAGATATAATAATAAATCATCAGCAACACATTTATACTCCTTGCCATCTACGATGATCCCTGATATGTCCTGGTCTTTCCTAATATGAGAAAGAAGTATTTCCATAACCAAGTTAAATAGGACAGGCGACAGGGGACAACCCTGCCTCGTCCCGTTACAAATTTGTACTGTTGGTGACAATGTCCCATTAATTCTAATTCTAGCCGCGGGTCTCTCATAAAGGGCCATTATTCTATATATAATTGCAGGGCCAAAACCAAAATTTTGCAATGTCTGTTCGAGAAACGACCATGACACCCTCTTTCTCATGGTCGTTTTCCATGTCAGATTTCAAAATGAAATATAAACAAAATCTGAGAAACAGATTTCAATGCAGAATTCTGCTGGAGCAGCACTATTAATGGATGTGTTTTAAAGAGTGACTGAAGTTTATCAGAGTACAAGTCACATGAATGGGGCACCTGGGAAACTGACAATATGTCTATCCCCATGTCAGATTTCAAAATGAAATATAAACAAAATCTGAGAAATAGATTTCAATGCAGAATTCTGTTGGAGCAGCACTATTAATGGATGTGTTTTCAAAAAAACGTTTTCTCCCATGACAGTATCCCTTTAAAGAAAGTTGTTGGGTGAGAAGCATGTGAACCCACTGATTTGCTCCCCTACCAACATAGGGCCCTATTAGAACCCAGTTGGGGGTTCGGAGGACTACCTATGACTAAAGGCAAAGGGACGTAACTATAGAGGCTGTATCCTGATGTACCTAATAAACTACTTACCGTTTTACAAGTCTGTCTAGAAGACAGACCTTTGAGTGCCTGTCTTACTACAATACGGTGTCATCCGCTCCTTTAGCTGAAGGTTCAGGGCGGTGCACCTGGACCTTTTTTCCGACTTGGGCGGTTTAACGTTGGAGACCTGAGAATTGTATTATATATGTTTTTGCCCAGAGAGGTGTGCTACTGTATTGATTGGCAAGCTCACGTGGTCATTTAAATCAGATCCTATAGCACAAGAGTATAATGCCACCCACAGCCCAATTATTGTGTCCAAGAGCCAAGATGTCTCCCTAAGTTACTGGTTCTGCCCTGGGGATCCCAGTCCATACTTTTAGTCAAGGTAATCTCAATTTAGAGTGCAATTATAGATGAAAATGCTCTACAGCACTGTCATGGTCTTTTATGCAGTTTAGTGAAGTCTAGATATTTAGGAGAAGGTCAAGTTCAGTGGCTGGAATATTGTAATCGCAGAAGGAATCTAAAAAGTGGTTCATCAAGAGTGAGCTGATGGGTTCAAGGAAAAGCCTTCCAGCAGAGGTGGCAGAGGGTAATACAAGCATCACTACAATGATCAAGTGGGGAGTGAGGGTTCAAACAGAGAGCAATATTCCACGCCCTAGTTGGTTCAATTAAACTGTCAGACACTATTTAACAGAAATTATATCTGTGAAATATTAAGGGGGCTATTTGTTAAAGTCTAAATGCCAAAAATAGTCGTAAGCAGGCAAATGGTCAATACAGGCGGCAAGGATCAGAATCGTTTAAACAGGCAAGAAGTCGGTACACAGATAATCAGTAATAGCAGAATCACACCCAGGAACTATATGAAATAGACCTATAATTGGGCAAGGACACAAAGGGAAAATGAGACTAAATAGTCCAAAGTTGGCGCCAAAACTTGACGCCGTGACGTCATGACGCTGACGCCGGCGTCCTCACGTTGACATCCTGACGCTGACGCACATTCTGACGCCGGCGTCCATTCCGTCGCCGGCGACCAATCCTGGGGCGACACGTTTCTGACGTGGCCATATTGCGACCAGGAAGAACCGCATGGTGGAGCAGGAGGTCGCCATCTTGGACGTCCCGTGGGGTAAGTTCCTTGCTTTCCGTTACAGTACCCCCCTCCTTAGGGGGGGCCTCAGGACCACCGAGGCTAGGGGAAGAAGGAAAGAGTCTGTGGAACTTACGAATCAGAACAGGTGCGTGTACGTCAGAACTCCTCACCCAAGAACACTCCTCTGGACCGAACCCCTTCCACTCAATAAGATATTGAAGGATGCCCCTAGAAATACGAGAGTCCAAGATTCTCTTGACTTCGAATTCTTGATGATCGTCAACCAAAATAGGAGCTGGAGAGGAAGAAGAAGAGGGACAAGACATAGCAGGTTTAAGCAGGGAAACATGAAAAACATTGGGTATCCGTAGCTCAGGAGGAAGTTGAAGACGAACAGCCACAGGGTTGATGATTTCGATGATAGGGAAGGGACCGATGAATTTAGGACCAAGCTTGGGTGTAGGAATCTTGAGACGAATGTTGCGAGTGGAAAGAAAAACTTTATCCCCAGGGGTATATGGAGGGGAAGAAATCCTTCTTTTATCAGCAAACCTTTTCTGCACCAGGGAACTCTTCTCTAAGTTAGCCGCGGTAGCATGCCAAATAGCCAACATGTAAGCCGCTTGGTCATTGGCTGCAGGGACATTGGTAAGAAGAAGATCCTGGGAGAACGCCAAAGGATTGAGACCATAAACACAGAAGAAGGGAGACTTCTGAGAAGAAGAATGCAGAGCATTGTTGTGAGCAAATTCAGCCCAGGGAAGAAGATCCGACCAGTCATCCTGGCACAGGGACACATGACACCGAAGAAACTGTTCCAAGGCCTGATTGACTCGTTCCGCGGCTCCATTAGATTGTGGGTGGTAGGCAGAAGAAAATTGAAGGGAAATGTTAAGAGCTTTGCAAAGGGATCTCCAGAACTTGGAAACAAACTGGGAACCCCGGTCAGACACAATCTCAGCAGGAAAGTCATGGAGACGAAAAATATGTTTGACGAAAAGTTCAGAAAGTTCAGGAGCAGAAGGCAGTTTTCGCAGAGGCGTGAAATGAGCCATCTTGCTGAACCTGTCGATCACCACCCAGATGACAGTGTGACCAGATGAAACAGGAAGATCGACAATAAAATCCATCGCCAAGTGAGTCCAAGGTCGAGATGGAATGGGAAGTGGCAAGAGTAACCCCTTGGGGGGGGGGAATGACCGGACTTGGAAACAGCACAAATGGTGCAGGAAGAAACAAAGTCTTTGACATCCTTCCTTAGGGTCGGCCACCAGACCAAACG
The DNA here is from genome assembly GCF_017654675.1 of Xenopus laevis. Lineage (NCBI taxonomy): Eukaryota > Metazoa > Chordata > Amphibia > Anura > Pipidae > Xenopus > Xenopus laevis. The sequence goes on from NC_054372.1 coordinate 186,166,901, forward strand.
AGAGCTCTGTAGTCTTCTCAATCCCAGGATGACCGGCCTGTTTGGAGCTGTGAGACTGGGAAAGGATGGCATGACGAAATTCTGGAGGCACAAAAGCAACGCCCAGAGGAGTCTCCACAGGAGCTGAAGATTGAGCAGAAAGTAACTGGGAGGCACAGGAGGGAAACAGGGCAGAAATAATCTTGGTAGAAGGCACAATGGGTACAGGGTCTTCGGGGCAGGAATCTTCAGGAGCAAAGCTTCTGGACAGAGCATCAGCCTTCTTGTTTCTGAAGCCAGGACGAAAGGTGATAATAAAATTAAAACGAGAAAAGAAAAGTGCCCACCTGGCTTGTCGGGGATTGAGGCGCTTGAGGGATTGAATAAATTCAAGGTTCTTGTGGTCGGTAAAGATTGTCACCGGAATAGATGAACCTTCAAGCAAATGTCTCCATTCCTCCAAGGCCAGCTTAACGGCAAGTAGCTCCCGATTGCCAACGTCGTAGTTCTGTTCAGGAGAAGAAAATTTTTTGGAGAAAAAGGCACAAGGGTGGAGTTTACCGTCAGAAGAAGATCTTTGAGACAGAACTGCTCCAGCTCCTACATCCGAGGCATCGACTTCAATGAAGAAGGGTTGTAGGGGTTCAGGGTGTCTGAGAATTGGAGCAGAAGAAAAGGCTTCCTTGAGGATCTTGAAGGCTTCGAGAGCTAGAGGGGGCCAGAGTTGAGGTTTATTCCCTTTACGGATCAGAGCGAGAATTGGATGAATCTTGGAAGAAAAGTTTTTGATAAATTGTCTATAATAATTGGCGAAGCCAATAAATCTCTGAACTGCCTTGATGCTGGTAGGAAGAGGCCAATCCAAAATTGCAGAAACTTTGGCGGGATCCATCTTGAAACCTTGAGGAGAAATGATGTAGCCAAGAAAAGGAATGGAAGAAACTTCGAAGGTACATTTTTCCATCTTGGCAAAGAGATTGTTTTTCCTCAACCTGGAAAGAACCTCCCGCACATGGCAACGATGATCAGAAAGATTTTTGGAAAAAATAAGAATGTCGTCTAAGTACACGACCACATACTGTCCCAAAAGGTCACGAAAAACGTCGTTGACTAATTCCTGGAAGACCGCAGGAGCATTGCAAAGACCAAAAGGCATGACGAGATACTCGTAATGGCCATCACGAGTATTGAAAGCGGTCTTCCATTCATCTCCCTCACGGATCCGAATAAGGTTGTAGGCCCCACGTAAATCCAGCTTAGAAAAGACACTAGCCCCCTTGAGTTGATCAAAAAGTTCAGAGATGAGAGGAAGAGGGTATCTGTTTTTTACGGTGATCTTATTTAACCCCCTGTAATCGATGCATGGCCGCAAACTACCGTCTTTCTTCTCAACAAAGAAGAACCCTGCTCCAGCAGGGGAAGTAGAAGGATGAATAAAACCTCTTTGAAGATTTTCTTGGATGTAAGACTTCATAGCCGAAGTTTCGGAGGGGGAAAGTGGATACGTGCGACCTCGGGGAGGCAATGGGCCGGGTAACAGTTCGATGGGACAATCATAGGGACGATGAGGTGGGAGAGTCTCAGCAGACTTTTTATCAAAGACATCGGAAAAGGCTTGGTACACGGGAGGAAGAGAAGAACTTGAAGACACTGAAGAAACTTTGATAACAGGAACAGCAGGTAAACAGTTGTGTGCACAAAATGGACTCCAACGGGAAACTTGAGAACTTGCCCAGTCGATGACCGGGTTATGAATACACAGCCATGGCAATCCCAGGACAACAGGAGTAGAGGGGCAGTCAATAAGGAGAAAAGACAGTCTTTCCAAATGCATAGTGCCCACCTTGAATGAAAGTTCCTGAGTAGACTGCGAGATGATGGCAGAGGAAAGAGGACGGTCATCAATCGCCAGGACTCGGAGAGGAGTTGCCAAGGGTTGGAGCGGAATGGCATGGTTAACAGCAAAGGCTCGATCCATGAAGTTGCCCGCAGCACCAGAATCGAGGAAGGCCTGAGACGAGATCTTCCTGGAGCCGAACTGGATTTGAACAGGAAGAAGAAACCGTTGAGCAGAGGAATGGGGAGGAGGACAAATTCCACCCAGGTAAGTCTCCCCAAGCTTACCTAGGCTTTGGAGTTTCCCGGCTTCACTGGGCATTCCTGGGCGAAGTGGGCTCTTCCCCCACAGTAAAGGCATAACCCAGCAGCCCTTCTCCGGAGCTTCTCCTGCTCGGAAAGGCGTGCCCGCCCGATCTGCATCGGCTCTTCAGGTGGTAAAGAAGGAGTAGCAGGTGCCGTAGAAGGAGGAGGGAAAAGGTTGGAAGTTGGACTGGGAAGTAGAGGTCTTTGGAAGCGTGGAGCCAGGGTTGGTTGGAACCTGGAAAACTTCCTAGTACGTTCCCTGTCAAGTTCGACTTGGAACTCCCTCTGTCGGGTGTCAACCTTCACAGCCAACGCAACAAGGTCCTCCCATCGTGGAGGAATCTCACGGGATACGAGATCGTTCTTGATGCGCATCGCCAGGCCATTATAGAAGGCGGCATGATATCCGTCATTATTCCATGAAGTTTCTGCCACAAGAGTTCGGAACTCGATAGCGTATTCAGGAACAGAACGAGTCCCTTGCTGCAGCTGGAATAAACGAGCCGAGGCAGAAGTAGCCCGGCCGGGAGCATCAAAGACTGTGCGTAGGTCCCGGATGAAGGCCCTGGCATCATCGATTACCGGATCCTCCTTCTCCCAGAGAGGAGAAGCCCACTCCAGAGCTTTCCCTTGCAGGCGGGTAATAATATAGCCCACTTTTGCTCGCTCTGAGACAAACTGACCTGGAAGCAGGGTGAATTGGATTTCACACTGGTTGATGAAACCACGGCATGACTCCGGATCACCACTGTACAAAGGAGGTGCAGGAATGCGAGGCTCGGAAACTTGGAGCGGAGTTACAGGAACCGGCATAGGGACTGGGGCCGCAGGAGATAAGGCAGACAATTTCTCCAGGATCGCTTCAAGTGCCTGGCCGAAGTGGGATTGCTGGGCTTCATAGGACTGCATGCGGGACGCCAATCCACGAACGGCTCTGCCGACATCAGTTGGAACTTGAGGCTCCTCAGAGGGGTCCATGGCCCAATTATACTGTCACGGCCCGAAGGCGTCCATTCCGTCGCCGGCGACCAATCCTGGGGCGACACGTTTCTGACGCGGCCATATTGCGACCAGGAAGAACCGCATGGTGGAGCAGGAGGTCGCCATCTTGGATGTCCCATGGGGTAAGTTCCTTGCTTTCCGTTACACCGAGTTCATGTAAAAGTCAATGGGAGAAGACCCGAAGAGATCCTGATCTGCACTGGGTTTCGTGCAATTATCTGAAGATTTTGTGGTTTTCAGGCAAAAATCCTAAAAATTTGTATGATTTGATTTTTTCAAGTTTTTTTTTTCTAGTTTTTTCCCGCACAGGAAAATGTATTGATAAATAGGGGGAAAAACCTATGTGGATTTGGTCTGAGTAGTTTTCAGAAATACTCAGATTTTGATAAATAACCCCCTAAAATGTTATAAAATGAAGAAGTTAAAGGAGAAGGAAAGCTACAGAGGCATTTTATTGCCAATAGATTAGCTGCAATAGTACAAGCTAGAATGCTATATTTATTCTGTAGAATATTTTACCATACCTGAGTAAAAAGCTCTAGAAACTCTCTGTTTGTTTAGAATAGGAGCTGCAGTATTAATGTGGTGTGACATCACTTCCTGCCTGAGTCTCCCTGCTCTGGGCTCAGATTACAGTAGAGAAGGGAGGGGTGGGGGGAGAGGAGCAAACTGAGCATGCTCTTGCCCAGGGCAATGAGGTTTAAGCTGAAGGCAGGAAGTCTGATACAGAAGCCCATGAGTGCACAATAGAAGGAAAGAAATGCAGTGTTTCTTTTGACAGGGGACTCAGAGCAGCACTACTTTGAGGGTTTACTGGTATATTTAGATGGACCTTTCTGATAAGGCTTACTTAGTTTTAACCTTTCCTTCTCCTTTAAAATTCAGAGAAAGGTCAGTTTCCAGCACTTTCCGCTTCCATATCACCTCTAACAGGAAAGCAAAGGTCGGGGACGAGAATTGATTGCCCCAGCGCTGGGAATGAATCCCTATTGGGTCTAATAAATTCACACATGGGTAAAACCTAGTTCAGCTGCCTTTATGAATCCCTGCAGATTGTGCCCGTGTCATTTTTACACATTCCTTAAAGCACGGACTAAGGAAAACAAATCAACAAGCAACACAGAGTCGCCTTGCTGAGGCTGAACAGAAACATACTTGCAGTTAATAAAATACAGGCATTAATCAAAAGATAAACAGGTCAGGGTGAACAGAACTCAATATGTTATACGTGTCTCCAAGGACTTTCGATTATGCCCCTTCTTGAGCTTTCTCTCATACATGAAATAGCATTTGGAAAAGGAAAAAAAACCTACAGTATTGAACCATTCTCTCCAGACACCCACAATCAAGACAATTTTTTATTGTAATCTTTTCATTGTCAGTCAATGACTCCAGTGGCCCAGCAAAGAGCACCATATCTTCCAAAGGTCTCAAACAAAAGCTCACAAACAAAGTGTAAGTTGCACAGCTAAATGATGTTCAGTAGACTGTAACTTGAAGGGGCAGATTTATCAAGGCTTGAATTGGAAATTCGAACTATATTCTTGGTCAAAACTCTCAAATTTGAAACTTGCCTGTAGCAAGCAATGCCAGTCAGCAGCATCAAGGGCAAATAAGGTCTTGAGCTGTATTAAAAGGGGCATAGAGTCACAGGAGGAGGGGGTCATTCTTCCACTGTATAGAGCACTTGTAAGGCCCCATCTAGAATATGCCGTACAGTTTTGGTCTCCATCACTCAAACAGGACATTATTGTTAGAGAGGGTACAGAGAAGGGCAACTAAGCTGGTAAAGGGAAAATCTTAGCTATGAGGAAAGACTGGCCAAATTGGGGATGTTCACGCTGGAGAAGAGGCGCTTAAGGGGAGATATGATAACTATGTATAAATATATAAGGGGATCATATAATAATCTCTCTAATGATTTATTTACCAGTAGGTCTTTTCAGCTGACACGAGGTCACCCATTCCGATTAGAAGAAAAGAGGTTCCAGCTAAATATTGGGAAGGGGTTTGTTACAGTGAGAGCTGTGAAGATGTGGAATTGTCTCCCTGAATCAGTGGTACAGGCTGATACATTAGATAGGTATAAGAAGGAGTTGGATGGTGTTTAGCAAGTGAGGGAATACAGGGATATGGGAGATAGCTCATAGTACAAGTTGATTCAGGGACTAGTCCGAGGAATTTTTCCCCCTCCAAGGCAAATTGGAGAGGCTTCAGATGGGTTTTTTGCCTTCCTCTGGATCAACTGGCAGATAGGTAGTTAATATAAAAAAAAAGGTTGAACTCGATGGACATGTGTCTTTTTTCAACCTTACTTACTATGCTACTATGTTACATTGAGGGTTTACTGGTGTATTTATATAGACCTTTCTGATAAAGCTTACTTAATTTTAGCCTTTCCTTCTCCTTTAATACTGGCTCCAGTGAGGTTACTCTTTACTATAATCCCATAAGTGGAAATGCAGACTGAACACACAGGATCTCCTTTATTATTGTCCACTTTCAAGCCACAAAATCGCACCCATGGTGAACAATCAGAAAGTACTTGCATCTCTAGAGGCCTTTCTGGGAACCAGGGAAGCAGCTGCTTCATTTCTAGATCTAGTTCCAGCCTGTGTAGTGTCAATAGAGTCGTATATTAAATAAAACACATCTGGAACCCACCTCCTTCCCTTATTTCACTATTTATTCTTGCTGGTTCCAGCTCTAAAATATATCTTGTCTCGTTTTTTTGTTTTTTTTCCCCAACATGGCTTTTAGTATGGATGACTGCACAATGGCACTAATGATCTTATTGGAGCATATAAATTACAGGTAAGGAATCAGTTACTTGGAAACCCTTTATCCAGAAAGTCACCTCCCATAGACTTAATTTTAATAATAATTAAAAATGTAAAAAATGATTTCATTTTTCTATGTAGCAATAAACAGCGATACACCAAATCCAGAATTCAGTTTGGGATTTGCCCAGGATTTGATGTCCTTTTTCAACAGGATTCAGATTTGACGGAGTCTAACTGATTGGCCAAACCAAATCCTTAAAATCACATGACTTTTTGACACACAAACAAGGATGGGATTTTTTTTCTCTTTAACCCTTTCTGTCAGTAATATGCATAAGCAAATTAGGGTTGAAATGGAGTTTGGGATTCGACCGTATCTTTCATGAAGGATTCATGATTCAGCGCATCCCTAAAACAGTACCTTGTTCTTGATCCTCACTAAAATACAATTAATCCTTCCTAGAGGCAGAACAATCCTATTGAGTTTATTAAATGTTTAAATATTATTTTAGTATCTTAAAAGTATGACAATCCAGATTATAGAAAGGTCCCTTATCCAGAAAACCCCAGGTCCCAAGCATTCTAGATAATAGATCCCATACCTGTATTAGGGTGCCGGGGGTTCCCTGGCTTAGATGAAGTCAGCACATTGCCTTATATTACCAATTGGAGGGTTTAATAGGACACTAGTCTCTCATAAATTAATAAAAGTTGGTTTAGGGGCTTAAAGGAATATGACTGTATTTATTAAAAAGGGCAAAGCACAAAATTAAAAAAAAAAAAAAGATAAAAGTAAATTTATAAAGCTTTATATGGATGCACAGTGTAAGGGCAGAGACAGACGTGGAGATTCAGGGAGATTCTAGCCGGCGGGAAGGCAGTTTGGGGAGATCAGTCGCCCGAAGAAGAGGCGGTTTGTGGCCGGGCGACTAATCTCCCAGAACTGCCTTCCCACCGGCTAGAATCTAAATCACTGGCGGGATGGCACTCGGAGCACTTTGTTTTCCAAAGTCGCCCGAAGTTTCTTCATGAGGCAACTTCGGGCAACTTTGGAAAACAAAGCGAGTGCCATACCGCCGGTGATTTACATTCTATCCGGTGGGAATGCAGTTCGGGGAGATTAGTCGCCCGAAGAAGAGGAGATTTGTCGCCTGGAAGACTCTGGGGCAGATTCCCTAAAGGGGCAAAGTGACTAACGCTACTGAAAATTCGCCAGCGTGACGTCATTTTGGAACTTCGCCAATTCCCTAGTGGACGCAGGCGTCACTTCATTAGGGAAGGAGATAGACGCTAGCGTTGCTTTGCACTCTAATGGCAGGTCGAATTTTCGCTCTGGCGAACGGACATAACTCCGCAAATTCAGTAATAAGAGGATTTTACTGAACGTTACCTCTTGTGCCAGATTTGCCTTCACCGCCTCAGACCAGGCAAAGTGCAATGGAGTGCATAGGACTTCCTCAATTTTCTAAGTCCCAAAAAAACGCTGGCGTATTTTCCTTTTTTCTGAGTGATAGCTTGCAAAAGACCGTAAAATTTGTTTTGGGTAACCCCCTACATTTCCATATGGCACATGTACAGTGCTACGCAATATGTTGGAGCTATATAAATACATGTTAATAATAATAATAATAATAGGGCATTATAACAACTCATTTTATTTTATTAAGGTTCCCTGAACTTGTGTAATGTAATATTTTTGCTGCAACATATACGTCCATTCAACTTTCACTTCCCTCTGTATGCAAATAAGCCAACGCTAGCGCAATTTCACTTTGCTTGCCAAAGTTACGCCAGCACAACTTCGCCAGCATTCGGCGACCTGAACGTAACTTCACATTTTAGGGAATTAGCGTTGTCCTAGCGAATTTACGCCTGGCGGAGTTTTGCAAAGTGGGCGAAGCGGTCGCTAACGAATTGATACAATTTATAGAAGTACCTTTACATCTTTACGATATTTACCATCGCAATATACCTGTAGGAATAACCTGGTGCACTTTGCTTGCATGATGAGCACTTAACCAGAGGAAAATATTAATCTTGGAATTTCTATGTTCTACAATCCCATGTCGTCACTTTGTAAAATGAATGAAAGTTTGTTTGGTTAAATGTATTAAATGCTTCCTACTCGCCCAAAGAAGTAATTAGGCAGTTGTCTTCTGAACAACCACAAAGGTATAATTGTTTTCTATCTCTTTGTCTTTCGGCACAAAGGAGACATTAGGAAGCAATCTTGTGATTAAACTAGTACAGATAGAGATGCACTCTAAATCCTCCTGATGCTGATGACATAACTGATGAGATTAGGTTTGCCTTTAATAAAAGCATGCACAATATATTAAAAGACCATAAGAGGCTTGACATTTGAACAGAGTAAGGCAGCCTTCTTTTGCAACAAACCAAAGGGAATATTACACTAATGTCTTTTAAGTTGCATAAAATGGGGGAAATACTATACTGTAGAGTCCTGCATGCAACCAATTTATGAGATCCGGACCCGAAACAAACCCGCAACTCACGTCTCTTACCGCCACCCGCATATTTACCCACTTGGGTCCACTACCTAACCCAGCCCGCAACTGCCTTATCCGCAACCCACAGACCACCATCAAAGAGGAAGTGCTGTTGCTGCAACCCGGAAGTGGCATCATCAAAAGTGGGCAGCAACAGAAAAAACGCCTTAAAGGAAAAAGCAAGTCCAGTTGATTTGATTTATTTCTACAGATATAGTAAAATATAGACAATATAAAATAAGATAAGAAATACTGACGAGACCCACAACCCACAGACCCAGTGTCGGATTGGCCCGGCGGGACACCGGGAAAATACCCGGTGGGCCCCAACCCTCATGGGCCCCCGCCGGGCCAGAACCCCTCTCTAAATATTTATATTTAAAAAAAAAAAAATTATCGGCGCTGAGCAGCGCCGCCTGCGCATGCGCGCCAAGCGGCGCTGTTGCGAATGCGCACCGAGCGGCTTTCTTGCTGAGCCGGCGCGTCACAGTGGGGGGGACCGGTGGCCGGAGGGGGGCCCTCGGCAACAGTCCAGGTGGGCCCCGGACCCCCCAGTCCGACCCTGCACAGACCCGCATCTATACCGCAATCAAAAATCCTACTCTCATCCCACAGGGTACCCACTTTTTCTTAGGGTGACCCGAGGGTACCTGACCCGCTGCAGGACTCTACTATACTGTGCAGCAAAATGTGGAAAAGCCCCAATGAGCACAACCATAGCAAATCAATGGCCTCCTGTATCAATAGGACTGGGAGGCTAAAACCGTGATCATCAAACTTGGACAACATTCAAGTAACTACAATATGAAGTGTGGTATATCTGAATGATATAGTATTGAATGAAGAGGTAAAAATCAAGGTCACAGTCCAACAGAGTTTACTCAAAAAGGATTTGCGGCTCAAGTCTTCATTTATGTCTCTATCTACGGGAAAATTTAAAAATACAATCTTTTAATCTAAAAAGATGTTAATAGAAGTGACACTGCGGTTAGAGCTTCAAAAACTTTGTGAGCTCACCCTGAAAAACTTTTGACCCGGGTGTACAAAACCCCAGATCCCGCACTTGTGTTAAAGCCCAATATTCAACTTCTCTTAAGCTTATAGGGAAATGCACTCACCAAGTATGTGGAGTGGCCTGGGTGCATCGCCCCGAACCCGTAGCAGAGGGTGAGTGAGGAATCGAAGAAAAACCGGTAAGCACTCCTGGAACCACCCGTATGATAAAAGACAGCTTTATTTCAGTAAGAGCATGAAGTCCTGACGTGTTTCGTATCCAAACGATATGTAGGCATGGCACAGTCCAACAGAGACAATTGTAGATGCAGGGAGTTTTTTGACCCTTTTGATGACAATAATAATCAAAGTTAATAGCATACAACAGGTATTAACTATGGCAGTAAAGCTTACTGAAGAATTTAGGGGCAAATTCACTAAAGGAAGAAGCGCCTAACGCTAGCGTTAATTCGCTAGCGTAGCGCATTTTCGTTAATTCGCTGATTCACTAACGGACGCTGGTGTAAATTCGCAAGTGTAACTTCGCACCCTTACGTCTGGCAAATTCTACTACGCAAATTCACTGACGCGCGCTACCTTTTACGCCAGACTTCCTTCGCCACCTCAGACCAGGCGAAGTGAAATAGAGTAGATAGGGATTGCTTCAAAAAATGTTAAAAAGTCCCAAAAAACTCTGGCGCTTTTTTTATGGGTGATAGGCTGAAAAAGATCGAAAAATTTTTTGGGGCTACCCTCCTTCCCCCCTACATTTCCTAACTCATGGCAACTTAACTATACAGTGGGCACATGTGTAGGGCAAAATAAAAATCTTATTTGCTGTTTTGAAGGTTTCCCAGGCTTGTGTAGTGATGCTACATATACCTCCATTCTAACTTCAATTTGGCGCCGTATGCAAATTAAGCATCGCTAGCGTAACTTTGCCTTTGCTTTGCTAGTGCAACTTCGCAACCTTACGCTTCCCCTGAGCGCAACTTCGGATTTTAGTGAATTTGCATAGCGCTGGCGAAAATACGCCTGGTGAAGTGCGGCGAATCGGACGCTGGCGCAACTACGAATCTTAGTGAATTTGCCCCTTAGTATTTAGGCAGAGGACCTTAAACTGTTATCCAGAATGCTCAGGACCTGGGGTTTTCCAGCTAAAATATCTTTCTGTAATTTGGATCTTTATACCTTAAGTCTAGTAAAAAATCATTTAAACATTAAATAAACCCAACAAGCTTTGCTTTCAATATGAATAGGGATGTCCCGAATCCCCTATTTTGGATTCGGCCGAACCCCCGAATCCTCTGCAAAAGATTCGGCCGAATACCGAACAGAATCCGAAAGGGTGGGAAGGGGCAAACATTTTTTACTTCTTTGTTTTGTGACAAAAAGTTGCGTAATTTCTGTCCCCGTTACTAATTTGCATATGCAAATTAGGATTCGGATTTGGTTCGGCCAGGCAGAAGGATACAGCCGAATCCTGCTGAAAAAGCCCGAATCCTGGTCGTATCCCGAACCGAATCCTGGATTCAGTGCATCCCTAGAATTCATGATATCTTAGTTTGGAGAAAGTACGTGGTATGGGACCTGTTATCCAGAATGCTGGGGACCTGTGGTTTTCAGGATAATAGATCTTTCCGTAATTTGGATCTTCATACCTTAAGTCTACTAGAAAATCATTTAAACATGATAAACCCAATAGTCTGGCTTTGCTTCCATTAATGATTAATTATATCTTAGTTGGGATCAAGGTACTGTTTTATTATTACAGAATAAATGGAAATTTTTAAAAAAAAAAAATTTTGGATTATTTGGTCTATAGGAGATGACCTTTCTGTAATTCGGAGATTTTTGGATAACAGGTTTCCAAATAAAGGATCCTATACCTTTACAAAGAAAAAGGAAATCATTTTTAAAAATGTGGATTATTTGGATAAAATGGAGTCTATACAAGATGGCCATACCGTAATTTGGAGCTTTCCTGGATAAATGGTTTCCAGATAACATAACAAACAAGGGAAAGTTGTGCTCACCACTCATTTTTAAAAACATTGGGCGGGGGTGCAATGAGGCTGTGACCACAAAATACATATAGACAAATACAAGAGGTCCTCTGGGTTGAGTGCAGAGGACCTCTTGTATTTGTCTTCCAATTAACATATCCCATGCCTGTACAGTTGGGCCCAAGCCAATAAAGATCCAATTAATTTTCTATACGGACATATTCCCACAATGTAGAAATATATATACATCTATAACCTTTGTTCCAATCTAAAGAACCTAGAAGCTGCAAAACCATTGGTCTAGGTGAAGTGTTGGATATAAAGTGAATATCTAAATCTTCAGAAAAACAGTGGCTTGAGAATAGAGAGTCCTGAAGAAGGCGTGGTGTGTAATTATAATGTCTGGGACATTGAGTAACAAGGGATTAAAGAACCTGGACTAATAAGTAGTTTGGAATTCTAAAGCTTGAGAGAAAAAGGTGGCATGGGTTTGTAGAAATGTGTAAAAGCAACAACCTGATTATAAAGCTTGGGGTAAATTGTTGTTTATAATTGTAAAGCAAAGGAACATGTGTTTCAGGAGTCTCAGGACGAACCAGAGTCGTGAAGTCTGAAGCAATTTTGGGTATCCGGGGTCGGAGTCGCCAAAAATGTACCGACTCCGACTCCTAATAACTTTAAAAACAAGCACTGAAAATAATCAAATCAGATTAAAGAGCTTCTATGAAGGAGGATCTGGCAAGACTTTAGGTAATGTTGGACTGTATTTAACAGCTATTCTACAGCTATATGTCAGGTTCAATTAATATATAAGTTGTTTTAAGTTTTCCAATTGTTTTTGGTTTATGTAGTTTAACTTTGATTCTGGGTTAGAATTACCTAAGGACGTGGTTTATATTTTTGAGCTTTCCAGTGATAAAATGTCTTCTATGTACTTAACTTATTTCAATCAACATGGAAAATACATTAGTATATTAAGGGCAGAGACAGACGCGAAGATTTGGGGAGATTTAGTTTAGTTAATAATCGCCTCTTCTTCAGGCAACTAATCTCCCTGAAAAGCCTTCCCGATGGCTAGAATCAAAATCGCCGGCGGGATGGCACTTCAAGAGCTTCGTTTTCCGAAGTTGCTTCACGGGGAAACTTCGGCCAACTTCGGAAAACGAAGCTCTCCAGCGTTTTACATTGTAGCCGGCGGGAAGGCTTTTCCGGGGGGAGATTAGTCGCCCAAAAAAGAGGCGATTAGTTGCCGTGCGACTAAATCTCCCTGAATCTTTGCGTCTGTCTCTGCCCTAAAGGAACAGTAACAACTAAAAATTATTATATATATATATATATATATATATATATATACCGTATATACTCGAGTATAAGCCATCCCGAGTATAAGCCGAGGTACCTAATTTTACCTCCAAATACTGGGAAAGCTTATTGACTCAAGTATAAGCCTAGGGTGAGTAATGCAGCAGCTTCTGGTAAGTTTCAATCAAAAAATTGAGGGTTTCTGCTCCCAATGGAGGTGCCGGCGTCTCGTTTTTGGATGCCGGCGACCATTCTTGGATGCCGGTGAATATTCTTGGAGACTATTCTTGGACGCCGGCGACTATTCTTAGGCACCGGCGAATATTCTTGGACGTGGCGACTATTCTTAGACGCCGGCGATCGTTTTTGCGCTTGACCCGAGTATAAGCCGAGGTAGAGTTTTTCAGCATATTTTGGGGGCTGTAAAAACTCGGCTTATACTCGAGTATATACGGTAAGTGTTTTAAAGTCATTAACATAATGGACTTTTACCATGCACTGGTAAAGCTGTGTGTTTGCTTCAGAAACACAACTATAGTTGATAAGTACAAGCTGCTGTGTAGCAATGGGGGCAGCCATTCAAAGCTGGAAAAAAATCACAGTTTACATAGCACATAACAGATAAGACCTGTGCAATTTACAATGGTGTGGCTCAAGCTAACAGATCTTTGAGGGGTGTAGCACAAGATTATAGATTATAACTAGCTCAAGATTGATTTAAAAAAAAAACCCCTGGATAATAGAGAACTTCTACTTCTGTTCTCCTTCCTGAAATCAATATCAGTGTCAAAAACATTCCCAGAATTTCCATGCTTTCAAACGATCACTTACAATTGACCTTTTCATTCAAGCCAATTATCTTAGCCCTCAGAAACTTGACCACCTTCCTAACCCACCTACTCTTCGCTTACTCAAACACTAGTTCTACCTTTTCACTAGGCACTTACCATTACTACCCTAACCAACAGAAACTCTACAGCACATAATACTACTAACAATACCAACAACTCCAGTAGACTTCTAGTATTACAGAGAATAGACTGATAGAGGTTCAGAAGTATAAGTAGGGGAACAACAAGGACTTGGACAAAACAAGCTGGTCCCCAATAATGCCACACTAGCTCATCAAAATACTGTGACTTACCAAGTACCCATCCAGAACCCCTAATAGGAAAGTCTGAAAACCAGAGTTCCGCCAGAGAAGGGCTGCCAAACATATCTCCCTCCATTACTTTATGCCAGAATTTACTCTGATTTGTAAAGTTCTTGTTAAAACGTTGTAAAAATCAAAGAATTTCAAAGAAGGCATGATTAATTGGCTCAGGGGTTCTACTTGTCGAGGAATTCACCGACGAATTAATTTGGTAAAGCAAATAAAATATTTATTGGATCTCTTATCCGACATGTAGGATCATACAACAACAGCACATGTGCTCAAAACAAAATTGTTTGTAACATAAGGCATTCCAGCAGAGTGTTTTCATTTCTGTACACAACACGAGGGCTTCTAGTTGTTCTGCCCTCCCATGAACATTAAACACAGACTATTCTGTTTATAATGGCATCAATACTAATGTTAGGCTCTGGAATCTCAGACAATGAATCATCAAGCTTGTGAAGCTGGAGCAGTAAGTGCAAATACTGCAACAATGACCTACTTATGTTAAAGGAACAGTTCAGTATAAAAATAAAAACTAGGTAAATAGATAGGCTATGCAACATAAACAATGTTTCTAATATAGTTAGTTAGCCAAAAATGTAATGTATAAAGGCTGGAGTGACTGGATGTGCAACATAATAGCCAGAACACTACTTCCTGCTTTTCAGCTCTCTTGCTTTCCACTGATTGGTTACCAGGCAGTTACCAATCAATGACTTGAGGGAGGGACACATGGGTCATAACTGTTGCTTTTGAATCTGAGCTGAATGCTGAGGATCAATTGCAAACTCACTGAACAGTTATGTCCCATGTGGGCACCCTTAAAGTCGCTGACTAAAGGTGGCCATAGATGCAAAAGATCCACTCATTTGGCAACATCGCCAAACGAGCGGATCTTTCCCCGATATGCCATTAATGAGCATGGCTATATCGGGGGTAATCTGATTGTTCAGCCGTATGGCCGAACGATACTATTTCGATGTGCCATGGGCTCCGGCGGGATCGGTCGGGTCAAAATCAAATCTGACCGATCGACCAATCTCCGCCGGACGAAAGATGACGGCACACGCCACACACGATCCGAAAATCGTACGAATCCTCGATTCGTACGATAGGATCTGTGTGTCTATGGCCACCTTTACTAAGAATTGCAAAGCAGGAAGTAGTGTTCTGGCTATTATATCAGACAACCAGTCACTCCAGCCTTTATACATTACATTTTTGGCTAACTAACTATATTAGATACATTTTTTATTTTGCACAGCCTATCTATTTACCTAGTTTTTATTTTTCACTGAACTGTTCCTTTAAAGCTTCCTAAAGACATCATTGTGCCATGCCGGACACTGTAGCGTGGGCAATTAATACCATGGCATGGTCAGCTCCATAAAGGTTTAATCACAGCAGTTAATAAATAGAATTACGTCATTATTAAATCTCCTTAGTAACACATCTGCATGTCTCAAGTGTGAGAAGTGCAGCTCTATCCCTTTCATCACAAGACTGAATATTATGTGAATTTTACAAGCAATTATCTGGGTGTAAAGACTCCTGCTATGTCTTGTTTTAATTGTACATTAAGAAACTATAAAAGAAATATATGCTTTTCTGTAGTGCCCTTACAATCTGATCTATGCAAGGTCTAAAGTGCTCCTGTGTTTGGCTACTGAGGCAGTGGGGTCACTGAGGTGATCACAGGTGACTAGCACAGAGCTCACGTGTTCACGGCTTTATGCAATGACTTTAAAGTGGTGCATTTTTAAAGGGGTTGTTTACCTTTAAGTTAACTTTTAGTATGGTATATAATGGCTAATTCTAAACAACTTTTTATTTGGTTGTCATTATTTATTTATTTTTATAGTTTTTGAATTATTTGCCTTTTTCTTCTGACTCTTTCCAGCTTTCAAATGGGGATCACTGACCCCATCTAAAAAGCAAATGCTCTGTAAAGGTGCCCATACACGGAGAGATCCGTTCGCTCGGCGATGTTGCCAAACGAGCGGATCTCTCCCCGATATGCCCACCTTGAGGTGGGCAATATCGGGCTGATCCGATCGTGGGCCCTAGGGCCTAACGATTGGATCCTAACAATGGGTAACGGGCAGTCGGATCGAGGGACCGCATCAACGAACAGATGCAGCCGCTATCCAGCAGGATTTTTAGTCCCGTCCGATCAACATCTGGCCGACTTTCGGCCAGATATCGATCGGGGAAGCCCGTCAGAGGGCCCCAGACACGGGCCAATAAACTGCTGCCTCGGCCCGTGTATGGCCATCTTAAGCCTACCCATTTAGCGGCAGATTTATCAAGGGTCGAACTGAAAATTCAAATTTTTTTTAAGGTCAAAACATAGTAAGTTAGGTTGAACAAAAAGACAAACGTCCATCAAGTTCAACCTTTTAACTTTTTTTTAACCTGCCTAAATGTCAGTTGATCCAGAGGAAGGCAAAAACCCCACTAGGGATGTAGCGAACCGCCGATAATGTGTTCGCGAACGCCGTTCGCGAACACCGGCAAAAAATGCGAACAGTTCGCGAACTTCGAACATCCGAAAATCGTTCGATTCGAACGATCGAAGGATTTTAATCGTTCGATCGAAGGATTTTCGTTCGAATCGAACGATCGAAGCCATTCGATCGAATGATTTCATTCAATCCAATGGCTTCGATCGTTCGATTCGAACGAAAATCCTTCGATTTTAGCGATCGAATGGTCGAATGGTCGAACGATTTTGACGCGAACGCCTATTGGCGAACATCGCGCGACGTTCGCGAACTTGCGGCGGACGCAAACAGCCGATGTTCGCGCGAACAAGTTCGCCGGCGAACAGTCCGCGACATCCCTAAACCCCACCTGAAGCCTCTCCAATTTGCCTCAGAGGGGGAAAAATCCTTCCTGACTCCAAAATGGCAATGGGACCAGTCCCTGGATCAACTTGTACTATGAGCTATCTCCCATAACCCTGTATTCCCTCACTTGCTAAACACCATCCAACCCCTTCTTAAAGCTATCTAATGTATCAGCCTGTACCACTGATTCAGGGAAAGTATTCCACATGTTCACAGCTCTCACTGTAAAAATATTTAGGCAAACTAGGGAGTTAAATTTTTTGGAAAAATTCGAATTTGATTTTCGAGATTTATAATCCTCTGACCCTTTAAGAATTCAAATTCGACTGTTTGCCACCTAAAACCTGCCTTTAGATTTTATCATTACATTTCGTTTGGTCGAATTTCGACTTTTGGTTAATGTGCCTCGTATTGTTATTTTTTTCTTAATCTTTCTATTCAGTCCTCTCCTATTCATATTCCCGTCTCTTATTCAAATCAATGCATGGTTGCTAGGGGAATTTGGACCCTAGCAAGCATACTGCTGAAATTGCAAACTGGAGAGCTGCTGAATAAAAACCTAAATAACTGAAAAACCACAAATGAGAAAACCAATTGCAAATTGTGTCAGAATACCACTCTCTACATTATACTAAGAGTCAAAGTAAAAGTGAACATCTCCTTTAAAATGTTCCCTATGTACCTCATATAAATATAAAGAGACATCTTCTATAAAGCTCTACAACGTGCAGGTGAATCTTTTTTGAAGCTCTCCTGATTTCCACCCAAGGTCTCCAACTAATGTGCCTTTGCAAATTTCCAGCAGTTTTCAGTCGGTGTCCTAGCTGCAACAACTCTAAATTCGTCATATATTACACAACAAACGTTTAGAATAGGTGTTCCTCTACATTAAGTACAATTTAGCAAGAACATGTTTGGGCTTGGTGTCCCTTAAATCAGAATGAACTAGATTCCCAGATTGATGATCTATGCAAAGAATGGCTAAAATTTAACTTGCACACAGGGGGTGCTTGGTTTATATAGGGGTTGGTATAGAATCAGTTATCCGGAAAACGTTTATCGAGCAAGTTCAGAGTTATGGAAAGGCCACCTCTCTTAGGCTCCATTTATCCAAACCAAATTTTAAAAAATAATTTCCTTTTTTTTTATATACAGGTATGGGGCCTGTTATCCAGAATTCTCAGGACCTAGGGCTTTCAGATCTTTCTGTAATTTGGATCTTCATACCTTAACTCTACTAGAAAATCATGTAAACATTAAATAAACCCAATAGGCTGGTTTTGCCTCCAATAAGGATTAATTATATCTTAGTTGGGATCAAGTACAAGCGACTGTTTTATTATTACAAAGGAAAAGATAATCATTTTTAAAAATTTTGATTATTTGGACAAAATGGAGTCTATAGGAGACGGCCTTTCCGTAATTCGGATCATTCTGGTTAATGGGTTTCAGGATAACGGATCTCATACCTGTACTAATAAAACAGTACCTTGTACTTCATCAAAACTAAGTTAATGATTAATTTTTATGGTAAACAAAAACAGCCTGTTGGGTTTATTAACATGATTTTCTAGTAGACTTAAGGTATGGAGATCCAAATTACATAAAGATCTGTTGTCTGGAAAATCCCAGGTCCCAAGCATTTTGGATAACAGGTCCCATGCATTTTGGATAACAGGTCCCATACCTGTACATATAAGGGAAGGTGGCACAGGTAATTCCCCATTTTATGGCATCATCATAGGACTTTTTTTAATTTTGGTCTCACTACAAAACTAGTGGATTTTGTCAATCTCAACCACCTAAAATAACATCAAAGACAATGTTAAGGCAACCATTAGCAAGAGTCTAGCTTGAAAATGGAAATTAAAAAAAAGTTATTTTAAACAGTATCAGGGATTAGGTAGCAGCCCATGGCACAATCACAACTCATGAGAGTGTAGTCTCTTTTCTACAGTTTAAAACAGCACAAAATAAACAGTGCAAAATAAAATCCTTGCCACTTAATGGGCTTCTAACGAACATAGGTCAGTTTTCCTAACTAACCAGGAGTAGGCCTAATGACTGTCTCCCAAACAGAGAGCATTTTGGCATTTTGAAACAAAAGGTCTATATAAATACACCAGTAAACACTCAAAGTAATGCTGCTCTGAGTCCTCTGTGTTTTTTTTTACAGAGGACTCAGAGCAGCATTACTTTCTTTCTTTCCTTCTATTGTGTACACATGGGCTTCTGTATCAGACTTCCTGCCTTCAGCTTAAACCTCCAGGGCTAGGGCTTGAGCATGCTCAGTTTGCTTCTCTAACCACCTCCCCCTCCCTCCTCTTCTCCCTGCTGTAATCTGAGCCCAGAGCAAATAGTGAACTCGGAAAGACTCAGGCAGGAAGTGATGTCCCAGCAAGATAATATGGCAGCTGCTATCCTAAACAAACAGAGAGCTTCCAGAGCTATTTACTCAGGTATGGTAAAGCATTCTACATAATAAATATAGAGTTATAGCTTGTACTATTGTGGATAATCTATTGGCAAAAAACAGCTTCGGTAGCTTACCTTCTCCTTTAATTATCCAGGTAGCCTCAGGTATACCCAAAACACTTGGGCTGGACTAGCAGTCCAAGAACCACTCTGTTAGGAATCTGGGACATAAATAAGCTCCATCCTGAACTTTCCCAGGTATCCTGGTAGTGACCTTACTACAACAGTAAGACAGTGTTGTGGCTCTGTGATAGTGTGTTTATTCCTAAAACAAGTACCGGCATTGAATTCACTGATGGGGCCGGAGCCAAAGTCCACTTATGGGGGTTAGGGAATAGTTGCAGTCTTAGGTTTATCAGAAACTATAGTTCAGTAACCCACTACAGTCTTCTTTTCATAGGACTATGTCGACCTGACAGAATTTGGGAAAACAAATGAACCCAAATGTCTGAAAATCTCTGCCCTATAGAAAGTAAAATGCAGTAACAAAAAGCTTGGATGTTATAGCTCTTCAACTGGTCTATGGCAAGGACATTCCGTTCTACAGGTATGGGACCTGCTATCCAGAATGCTGGGGACCTGGGGTATTCCGGTTAACAGATATTTCTTTGATTTGGATATTCATACCTTAAGTCTACTAGTAAATCATGTAAACTGGTTTTACCTCCAATATGGATTAATTACATTTTAGTTGGGATCAAGTACAGGCTACTGTTTTATTATTACACAGAAGAAGGAAATAATTAGGGATGCACCGAATCCAGGATTAGGTTCGGGATTCGGCCTTTTTCAGCAGGATCTGGATTCGGCCGAATCCTTCAGCCTGGCTGAACCGAATCCGAATTTGCATATGCAAATTAGTGGCAGGGAGGGAAATTGCGTGACTTTTTGTCACAAAACAAGGAAGTAAAAATGTTTTCCCCTTCCCACCCTAATTTGCATATGCAAATTAGGATTCAGTTTCAGCCGAACCTCTCGGGGGTTTGGCCGAATCCAAAATAGTGGATTCGGTGCATCCCTAGAAATTATTTTTTTAAAAATTGGATTATTTGATTATAATGGAGTTTATGGGAAACAGCCTTTACATAATTCGGAGATTTCTGGATATTGGGTTTCCAGATAATGGATGCCATAGATTGCATAAATGTCTCACTGTTGCCTATCCAGTTCTCTCACTTTACCTTACAAGCTCTATCTGGTAAGGTTTGGCCATAACTCTGTAGCTTTAGTTCTTTAAGAGACTATTTACAACAGAAAGAGCACCACTTCAAACAATAATAATAATCATAATAATTATAAGTGAATTCATATCTGTATTTCAACATTATTATAGGAGCAAATGCTTTCAAATTGTTCTAATAATTCTACAAAGTCTTCATAAAGACAGAGAGTCCAACGTAAACTACATGGCACGACATGAAGATGTTTATTAAATACAGAACATTTTATATTACAGCTAATAAATTACACTTTCCCCAGATAAAGACACAAGGGTTAGAATAAGCAAACACATTTCAGAAGTGCCCAATAAATAATCAGAATAAAGTAGTAACACCTCATATTCCAAACCATTTTTGGAATCATATACAGGAATAACAGTTTAGTTTGAAACTGGCAGTGCCTCCTTTAGTTGAAAGGAAAGATGGGAATAACTTGCAATAAGAATGTGCCACAGATAAGTAGTCCAGTTAGCCATGTGCCCAGGTTTTGAATTTGCACATCGTAAGGCACCTCACATTGGAGTGGCTCCAAGGAAGAACCTGATTGGTTACGCCCAGACAGAGGGCTAGGGAAAGCCCCTTAAGGGAATAGTTTGGTATAATAATAAAATTTGGTAAATGGATAGGCTGTGTAAAATAAAAAATGTTTCTAATATAGTTAGTTATCCAAAATATAATGTATAAAGGCTGGAGTGACTGGATGTATAACATAATAGCCAGAACACTACTTCCTGCTTTTCAGCTCACTTGGTTTCCACTGATTGGTTACCAGGCAGTAACCAATCAGAGACTTGAAGGGGGTTACATGGGTCATAACTGTCACTTTTGAATCTGAGCTGAATGCTGAGGATCAATTGAAAACTCACTGAACAGTTATGTCCCATGTGGCCCCCCTTAAAGTCGGTGACTAACTCAGAGGAAGTAGTGTTCTGTTCTGTTACGTTAGACATCCAGTCACTCCAGCCTTTATACATTACATTTTTGCCTAACTAACTATATTAGAAACATGTTTTATTTTACACAGCCAATCTATTTACCTAGTTTTTATTTTTACACTGAACTGTTCCTTTAACATGATGTTTTATATGTTTGATTGTGCATATGTGTGTTTGGTAATTATCTCAAAGATATTTTTTTAGCAAAAACTCTGCCCTTTAATGTAAGAATATCATTTTTTACTCCTCTTATTATTCAAAAGGTGCCAAGACTAAAAACATAAGAAAAATACTTAATACTTGGCTGGCAAATAATCTCCCTGCTAGAACAGGCAAGGTGTCCATTCCAAAACTCTGCCATCTGAAGGAGTGGAATGCTTCAGGACGGCGAGAACAAAAAATTAATTGCATTTTCAAGTTGGCTGCCGTCAAGGAATGCAGAAAATGGTGAAAGGTTTCCAGTTTAACCATCTTAAAGGATATTTTACATCCAAAAATTGTGCATATAAAAACCATAAAAAACATTTAATTTAGGAGTAAACACACAGGGGCATATTTATCAAAGTTCGAAGTTAAAAAAAGACCAATCAAATGGAGGTCGATTTTTTTGGGGGGCCAAAGAGGGCCGAATTCGTACGTCATACTTCGATCGTACTTCGATTCAAAGTTTTTCTAACTTCGACCTTCGGCCTCCCAAACTCCCCCAGTTGCCTCCATACAGGTTGTAGGAGGTCCCCCATAGGCTAAAACAGCACTTCGGCAGCTTTTAGGTGGCAAATTGTCGAAGTCGAAGTTTTAAAGAGACAGTACTTACTTCAAAAAAATTCGACCTATAAATTTTTTTCAAATTCGAATGAAGGTATGACTATTCCCTAGTCGAAAATAGCTTAAAATTTGAAGTTTTTCACTTTGAAACTTCACCTCGACCTTTGATAAATCTGCCCCACAGATATAGCACTGTATACGGTAGAGCTGGGGTTGACCCCAAGTTCCATGTCCGAGCTTTGTCTTGTTCCAAACACAAACCAATATATGGTTGTACAGTATGTAGGATAAATACTGGCAGCATCTCCACAATGGGGCTACAATAGGACTGAATTAATATTTCCAATAGCTGGACTGGACTCTGTCAAGCTTACCAGTATAATCCAGTCGTAGAAGGAGCTTGAGCCGTAGATAGTGAACCCACAAGCGCCTCACACAACCGCTACCCACCTGGAGTGGAACAGGGAGCAGGGTTGTGGAGAGTAGCCAATGAGACGATTAGCAAGGTACAAGAGGATTAGGCAGAGTCATGGTCAGGAGGTCCGAGGTCAAAGGCAGGCAGCAAGGTTCGTAAACGGAGAGACAGGCCGAAGGGTCGAGACAGGCAGCAGAAATCGTAATCCGGGAACAGGCGAAGGTCAACAACAGGAAATCACAATGGAAGAGATGCTAGGGTTTCAGTTAGATAACCTAATAACCAGGCAATGCATCTCTATCAGAACCAGGTTTAAATAATGTCCATTTGGCGCCAACTGGCGTCATTCCGCCGGCGTCGCCGTGCTGACGTCACGTCCGTCTCAGGTGTTCGTTTCCGTGTCTTTGCGTCGGCGACCGGCGCCTCCGCTCCCGCGACCATCGCCAGCGCCCGGCGTCATGCGCCGACGCGCGCCAACGCGCCCGCGCCTGCGCCGGCAAGAACGCAGACCCGAATCCTCACATTGCCCCCCATCAAGGAGCGGCCTCAGGACGCGACCACCAGAAGGTTTACCAGGATAGGTTCCATGGAATTTTTTCAACAAATCGGAGGCGTGAATGTTAGACACTGGTTCCCACGAATTCTCTTCCGGACCAAAGCCTTTCCACTTAACTAGGTACTGAAGACGTTTACCTCTCAACCTGGAATCCAGGATCTCTTCAACCTCGAATTCTTCCTGACCATCCACAACGACAGGAAGCGGAGGAGGAACCGTACGTCCAGGAAATCGAAACGTTGAGGCCGGTTTCAAAAGTGCTGTATGAAATACTGGATGAATGTGCCAGGATGCCGGAAGTTTAAGCTGGAACGCCACGGCATTGATTTGACGAATGATGGGAAAAGGGCCCAAGAACCGTTGACCCAACTTCCTACTGGGACAGGAAAGCTTGAGGTTAACAGTTGACAACCACACCAGGTCACCCACCTTGAATTTTGGATCCCCTCTTCGTCCTCGATCAGCATAAACTTTGAAACCTTGTTGAGCCCGCTTCATGTTCTCTTGAAGTTTCTGAAAATTATTAGATAAGAAAGTTAATCGGTCCTTAACTGCAGGAACCAAAATATCAGAAACAATGGCAGAGGGAAAGGTGACTGGATGAAGACCATAGTTTGCGAAGAAAGGGGATTGTCGGATGGAAGAATGATGAGCATTGTTGTAAGCGAACTCCGCAAGAGGAAGCAGATTAACCCAGTCATCTTGGAGGTACGAGGAATAACATCTTAAATACTGCTCCAGGGTCTGGTTGGTTCGCTCGGTCTGGCCATTGGATTGGGGATGAAAAGCGGAAGACAGGGACACCGAAATCTTGAGTGCTCCACACAAAGATTTCCAAAACTGCGATGTGAACTGTGGACCTCGATCGGACACCACCTCATCAGGAAGACCATGGAGCCTTACTACTTCCTTAATAAAGGTATCAGCAGTCTCAGAGGCAGAAGGAAGTCTTAGTAAAGCCTTAAAATGAGCCATCTTGGTTAGACGGTCAACAAAAACAGCAATGGTGGAACAATCACGTGATGGTAACTCTGAAATAAAGTCCAAAGAAACTGACCCCCACGGACGAGAAGGCACTGGTAAAGGTTGAAGAAGGCCAATAGGTCTAGAATGAGAGTCCTTGGATCTGGTGCAAACCTCACATGACGAGACAAACTTGAAACAGTCTTTAGCCATCCCAGGCCACCAAAACAATCTCTTGGCCAGAATGATAGTCTTTTTGACACCTGGATGACCCGCCAGCTTGGAGTCATGAATTTTCTTAAGGACCTCTAGACGCATTTGTTCAGGAACAAAAATCTTGCCTTGATGAAGAAGAAACCCATCCTTGGGAACAAGTGACGATTCGGAAACGGTTAAAGATGCATCTTTAATTCCATCTACCAAAGTAGACTGCAACAAGAGGAAATTATCAGAGCTTAAAATCGTCTCAGGAACCAGAGGAACCTCATCTTCAGGAGAGAACATTCGGGATAAGGCATCTGCCTTAACATTCTTTGACCCAGGTCGATAAGTAAGATGAAAATTAAATCGCATGAAGAACAAAGCCCACCTTGCTTGTCTAGGTCTCAACCTTTTAGCAGAGCGTAGATACTCCAGATTTCTATGATCTGTAAAAATAAGAATTGGATGTTTAGATCCTTCAAGAAGATACCTCCACTCTTCCAGCGCCAGCTTAATAGCAAGTAATTCACGGTCAGCTACATCATAGTTACACTCGCTTTTGGCCAATTTACGGGAAAAAAAAGCAACAGGATGAAGATCGTCTTGAACCCCAGTTCTCTGTGACAGGACAGCGCCTACTGCGAGTTCCGAGGCGTCAACTTCCAAGGTGAAAGGAAGAGAAACATCTGGATGGTGAAGAATTGGACCAGAAGTGAAAAGTTTCTTCAGTTCCTCAAAAGCCCTCTGAGCCTGAGATGACCAACAAAATTTTTGATTACTACGAGTCAGCTCAGTGATTGGAAGAATGACTTGAGAAAAGTTCTTAATAAATTTCCTGTAAAAATTTGCAAAACCGATGAAACGTTGGACAGCTTTTTTAGATGATGGAATCGGCCAATCAAGAATTGCAGAAATCTTCCTGGAGTCCATCTGAATCCCCTGAGGAGAAACGAAGAAACCCAAAAAATCTACAGAGGTTTGTTCAAACACACATTTTTCGATCTTGGCATAAAGCTGATGAGTGCGTAGGCGAGTCAGGACCTTCTTCAAATGTACCCTGTGCTCTTCCAAAGAATTAGAAAAAATGAGAATGTCGTCTAGATAAATAATGACGAAAATATCAAGAAAGTCCCTGAAGACATCATTGACGAAGTGCTGAAAAGTTGCAGGGGCGTTACAAAGACCAAAGGGCATGACCAAATATTCAAAGTGTCCGTAACGAGTGCGAAAGGCCGTCTTCCATTCATCCCCTTCCCTTATTCGGACTAGATTATATGCACCCCGAAGATCCAATTTGGAAAATTTTTTAGCCTCAGCCAGGCGTTGGAAAAGTTCTGGAATGAGAGGAAGTGGGTACCGATTCTTGACTGTAATTTTGTTCAGATCCCGGTAGTCAATACACGGCCTTAAAGAATGATCCTTCTTTTCAACGAAGAAAATTCCAGCTCCTGCTGGAGAAGAAGACTGCCTAATAAAACCTTCATCCAAATAAGAACGAAGCTCCGAAAGTTCAGACTCAGATAATGGGTACACTCGTCCGAAAGGAATTTGAGCCCCTGGAAGAAGGTTAATAGGACAATCATAAATACGATGAGGAGGTAACCTGTCGGCCCCTTTTTTATTGAAGACGTCCAAAAATTCCCAATATGCCTGAGGAAGAAGATTTTGGGTCTCGGATACAGGAGATAAAGAGCACACAACATTAGAAGGGAGGAGGCATTGGGAACGACAAAAGTTAGAAAGAAAAGTTACTTCACCGGTAGCCCAGTTGATAGACGGATTGTGTTTCTGCAGCCACGGTAATCCCAGGATGATAGGGAACAAAGGAGAAGAAACCACATCGAAATTCATGAATTCAGCATGCCCTTTATTTAACAAAACGAGAAGTGAGATAGTCTCTTGCACCACAGGGCCAGAAGTAATCAGAGAACCATCTGCCACACGAAGAGCTATAGGGTTCTTCTTAGACTGGAGCGGAATCTGGAATTGTAACGCCACTCTATTGTCCAAGAAACAACCGCTTGCCCCAGAGTCAAGGATTGCTTGGAGTTCGACCCTCTTGTCTCCCCACTGTAAAGACAAGGAGATAGTCAGGAGAGGCACAGGAACATGACACCCAGAAAAGTCTTTTTCAAAAATCCTCTTACCCGTTGGACGGGTCGGGCAACCACGAAGCAGATGACCAGCTTGTCCGCAATAGAGGCAGAGGTTAAGTCTGCGACGTCTAATGCGCTCCTCAGGTGTTAATGCAGACCTGATAGCACCAATCTGCATGGGCTCTGGAACCACGTTGAAGGTGGACGAAGAAGGAACCGGAGAACTTATAGAGGGCATTCGGACAGGAGGAGGAGGGGATGGTAACAACCAAGTCTGAGGAAGAAGACCTGCTTTCTCGGCTTTTTCTTCTTCCCGGCGTTCCCTGAGCCTTCGATCTAGTTGTATGGAGATGAGAATGAGATCTTCCAAGCTATCAGGGATGCCCGTACGAGCTAACTCATTCTTTAGCTCAGAAGAAAGTCCAAAACGGAACTGATTTTTTAAAGCAGCTGGGTTCCACTCCGTATCATCCGCCCATTGCCGGAATTCCAGCGTATAATCTTCCGCAGGACGGTCCCCTTGCTTCAGAGCGCGCAGGGCAGCCTCAGCAGTGGTGGCTCTGTGAGGATCGTCGAAGATAACCGCCATTGCATCAAAAAAGGAATCCACCGAGGTTAGCACAGGACTTTGGCGATCCATGAGGCGGAATGCCCAGGTCTGTGGTTCACCCGTGAGAAAAGAAATGATGACCCCAACCCGGACTTGCTCAGTGGGATACGTGTGGGGTTTTAGAGAAAATAATAACTTACAGTTGCTCCTGAAGTTCCGGAACACCTTCCGATCCCCAGCGAACTTTTCCGGGAAGGCAACTTTAGGTTCGGAGATTTCCGAGGTGATCACTTGAACCTCTGTAGGAGCTGGAGGAGGAGCGGCCGTGGAAGGAAGGACAGCTGGCGGATGAGCTCTGATATGCTCCTGCAACTGTGAATAGCCACTTTGCAACTCCCGAACTGCTTGCGTAAGGGAGGACAGCTGCTGGGTCAAAACGGCAAATGGAGACGCTCCCTCAGCTGGATCCATCTTGGCCTGGTTATACTGTCAAGCTTACCAGTATAATCCAGTCGTAGAAGGAGCTTGAGCCGTAGATAGTGAACCCACAAGCGCCTCAAACAACCGCTACCCACCTGGAGTGGAACAGGGAGCAGGGTTGTGGAGAGTAGCCAATGAGACGATTAGCAAGGTACAAGAGGATTAGGCAGAGTCGTGGTCAGGAGGTCCGAGGTCAAAGGCAGGCAGCAAGGTTCGTAAACGGAGAGACAGGCCGAAGGGTCGAGACAGGCAGCAGAAATCGTAATCCGGGAACAGGCGAAGGTCAACAACAGGAAATCACAAGGGAAGAGATGCTAGGGTTTCAGTTAGATAACCTAATAACCAGGCAATGCATCTCTATCAGAACCAGGGTTAAATAATGTCCATTTGGCGCCAACTGGCGTCATTCCGCCGGCGTCGCCGTGCTGACGTCACGTTCGTCTCAGGCGTTCGTGTCCGCGTCTTTGCGTCGGCGACCGTCGCCGGCGCCTCCGCGCCCGCGACCGTCGCCAGCGCCCGTCGTCACGCGCCGACGCGCGCCAACGCGCCCGCGCCTGCGCCGGCAAGAACGCAGACCCGAATCCTCACAGGACTCTATAGCAAGTCATTGCATGAAGGAGAGGTCTCCTCCGAGTCATTAAACCGTCACAAACAATGATCATTGCGCAACAAAAGCAAGAAGTATTTTTGCACTTGTGTTCCAGTAAACACAGTTGATGTATGGTAACAATTAGTGCTAAGTCTAAAGCAAGTAGACTTGCAAATGAATCCTGAAAACATTTCCCAGCTCACTCGAGTGGTGTCTTTACTTACACTCATATTACGATCCCAAATCTGAATGGATCCA
This sequence comes from Xenopus laevis, assembly GCF_017654675.1. Lineage (NCBI taxonomy): Eukaryota > Metazoa > Chordata > Amphibia > Anura > Pipidae > Xenopus > Xenopus laevis. The sequence goes on from NC_054372.1 coordinate 186,195,129, forward strand.
TCTTGGCACCCGGCTGCAATGAATTTGCCGTCTCTGTTGTAGGTGCAGCAAGTTGGGATCACCCGTTTTCCTTGCATAGATCTTGGTTTAAATACACTCTTGTGCTTCTTCTCATTGGAGACATCCCAAGTACGCACGGTCCTGTCAAGAGAAAAGGAAACATCTGAATTCTGGAAGTAAAGATGCATATAGTAACACAGAGCAAAACTCTTAATTATCATGGCTACACATGCAGCTGTTTCTAAAGGAGAACTAAAGTCCCCAATAAAACCCCATACCCACTACCCTACATAGTCCCCCTCTCCCCTGAAAGAGTCCTTAATTCATTACTTAAGAATAGGTGCAGAGTAAGTGCAGCAGAGCTCATGGGCGCCATCTTCCGGCTCTTCTGTATTCTTCGGGTCCTCTTCCTCCACTTTGGCAATTTCCGGCACTTTTGGTGCATGCACAGTTTCTACAAACCAGAAGACTGCTCCAACTGTGCCTGCACCAATACGGGGTTCACTTCCCGAAGAAGAGCCAGAAGATGGCGCTCATGAGCTCCACTGCGCTTACGCCGCAGCTTTACGCGAATATGAATAAATAGTGTACATTAAAAAAAAAAAGTCTTTTGGGGGAATGCAAAAAAAGTTTGCCAAGACCATTGCGAACACTAGCAACCAAGATTGTTTGTGACCTTTTTGACCGGTGTCTCAACGACTTCCTCGAAAAAATGTATAGCGTATGTAATAAAATGTTCCAATGGCGATTTTATGCGGAAAAATATTTAAAAAAAACTCCAGAGCAGGTTTTGACGCTAACCTTTGCTTAGTGATAATGAGCAATGTTATTCGCCAGTCAATTATTTTACATTGCGAGCAGCGGTAAACATTCGCAAAAATTCGATTTTCAAAAATTGTTTGCATTTTTAATTATATTCCCTCTTTAATTTTCCGTAAACGGTCTGAAAATATCTGAATAATTATTTTATAACTGTGACCATGTTCAAGCAATATAACTTTCCCATCATCTGTATGAGATTGCTTGCCGAGGGCTGCATTTTGGAGAGCTCATCTGGTGGAGACTAGACCTACCCCATCACTCCAGGGCTTGGCTGGCTCCAAGAGCTGACATTTAAAACATGGTGAAAAAGTTTTTGCGTGAGAATGTTTAGAACACCATTACAGCTAATAGCCCAGGTGTTACAATGCTGGGTTTGCTAAAGGTCTAAGTGGTAAATGCCACTGAATTTCCAAAAGACTTTTTAGAATTTCACTCATCGTTCCCAGTCAATCAATAATGGAGATTTTCTTAACATGTACAGCATTTAGAAAATAATGTGTTTTATTAGGTTTTTTATCATCTGGTTAAGTGATTTCTAATGCTGCTAAATAATATACCATGACAAGCTGTTATTGTGTTTAGAGGAATATTGATGAGACCACAGTGTTGCTGTAAATACAATTACATTCCCCCACTCCAGGCACCATGTCTACTGCATTATGTTATGTGCCCCTGAACTTTGTTATTTATAACCCAGTGCAGCCATCACAGCTCCTAGAGTCTATTCCAGGGTGAATTCATTGAAAGAATTGTGCACAGAAAGTCATTCATCTCCTGGCTTAGCAATTATCACTAACAGTGCTTTCCTTTCAGAACCCCATTAAATCATTACTCTACTGTGATGTAAAGTTGTTTTCTTTATTATTAGCTGAATAAACTTAAATAGACCAAAATGCAACCAAGGAATGTTGCAGAAAAAAATAATTCATAAATTACAGTAAGGCCTGTCAAACCTGGCTCACACACAAAGCAAAGATTATACATTTTGGGGTTATTTATTAAAGTCCAAATGCAAAAAACTCCAAAAATTCGAGTTTTTCTTACTGTAAAATCCAAAATTTTAGTGAAAATAAAAACTTGAATTTTTCGAGATTTATTATACCCCGAGGATTGAAAATGTTTGAATCCAAAAATCCACCATCTCAGACCTGGCAAAGTTGTATATATAAGTCAATTGGAGAGGCCCTTATCCTATTTGTGGTCTGTGCTGGATTGAGCCCGAAAATGTGACTATTTCAGGTAAAAATCTCAAAAATTCTGACTATTTGGGGAAAAGTCCGAAAAATTCATGTGATTCAGGAAAAAAATCTGAAAAAATAGTACGATTCGGATTTTCGCTTGATTTTATCGAGTTTGTCTCCTATCCAATTAAATCGTGCTTTTTTTTTTTTTTACAATAAATAAGGTCCAATTGTGGATTCTAGTTTGGTCTGACATTTTTATTTCAATAAAAATAAATTTTTATTAAATCGTGCTTTTTTTTTTTTTACAATAAATAAGGTCCAATCGTGGATTCTAGTTTGGTCTGACATTTTTATTTCAATAAAAATTAATTTTCATTTTGGATTTTGATAAATAAGGCCCTTTACGTTGTGCCTGGAAAAGATACAAACAGCCTAAAATCCCCACATTCACACTGTACAACCAATTCATTGAGCATAGGGGCAGAACTGACATATTTACAGCAATATTATTAACGTAGACAACCATTTGGTCTAAATTTATGGGAACAAAGTTCCAGGGCCTAAAGGAATATACCTACGTCCTTAAAGGGATTATGTCAAACCATGTTTTTTTTTTTTTTTAAAAAATGCATCAGTGCTGTGGCAGAAGAAGTCTGCACTGAAAGCAGTTTTTCAGAAGAGCAAACAGATTTTTTATATTTAATTTTGAAATTAAAATTGGACTAGAAATGTTGTAAGTTTCCCAGGTGCCCTCAGTCCTGTGACTTGTGATAAACATTCTTTGATGCTAATGGTACTTTACCCAAAATTTCCAGATTTTAGCAACCTTGGAATACATACAATGCCCTTTAACATGCCATAGCTCCTCTTCAATCTGACTTCCCCAGACTCTCTATTCTCATTATTACTTTTCACTTCTCAACCCCCCCCGACACACACACACACATATATCCTTTCTTATTCTATTCTACCTGGCTTACTTTGTTTTACTATGTTGAAGCAGTGTTATACAATTGTTTTTCTATCTTGTTTGAAATTAAAAATGTTATTAAAATTGAAAAAAACCTACAGCATTAAAATCAAGACAGAATGCCTTTAAAGACTGTGGCAAAACTGGACAAGTGACTAGAGAGGGGTCCAATTCACAAGGGGCTTGTCTCTCGTTATGCCACCATAGACAGATTAGTTGTAGGTAGGATATCTAATATTCTCTCAGTTCCTCTTGTCTGGTGAGGTAGTAGACCTTTAAGATGGGAATCTGAAGTGGAATGCCAGTTTGTGTTTTGGAAATAATGTTTTAAGCAACAATTATAATGGTTTGAAAAGGGATAGATAATGACAAACAAAGTCATGTGCTTCTCACATGGAAGTTGGAGAGCGTTGTTAATATAAACACATTCTACTTAGATTTAGTATGGATAAATAACTGGCTGTTTACAGAACATAAATGTCAATGGTTCATGCTCTAAATCAGGGGTGTCCAAACTTTTGGCTCGCCGGGCCACATTGGAAAAAGAAAAAGTATCAGGGGGCCACTCATGAAAGTTTGATTTGTAAAAGTAAAGGAAATACACAGAAAAGAACTACAATGCCAGTTGGATAACAAGATGGAGCTATACACTAGAATATGGGAAACCTGGATAATAAATAGACATATTATATTATTATTACTAAGTGGGCAATGGGCAGAGTTCCCCCTCCTCCTATTTCCTCGGGAACCAAGCGCTTCAAGCTGGGCCGCATTCATATGCATCCTGGGCCGAATGTGGCCCTCGGGCCGCAGTTTGGACACCCCTGCTCTAAATGTAGCAAATAAGTTATGTGCAACAGTACTGCGGACTGCGGAATAAGTATGTGATAATATAATATAAAAAGCATAGTTCTTTATTAGGTTGGCCTTAATATGTAAATTACTTAGATGCAATGCCTCATTGTTCAAGAGGACAGCTATGAGACGTTCAGTAGATATGCAAACATATACATTAAAGGAGGTTAAAGGAGAAGTAAAGCTCAATTCATTCTCTGCTTGATGCGGTGACCCCCTAAGTTTATATTCTCAAAAGCCGGCCCAGAGCACACTGAACATGCGCATGTCACAGACTCTCCTAACAAAATCGAAGGTGGGAAATATATAGTGAATAAAGTACCCCCACTTGTAAAATATAAGGATATTATAGGTTACCGAGGAGTTTCATGACCATCAGAACTCACCGTTTATAACTGATGACATCAGAACTCACCATTTATAAGGATATAATTTTCAAGATATTCATGGCTTTTGTGTATTATATAGTGAATAAAGTACCCCCTCTTGTAAAATATAAGGATATTATACGTTACCGAGGAGTTTCATGACCATCAGAACTCACCGTTTATAACTGATGACATCAGAACTCACCGTTTATAACTGATGACATCAGAACTCACCGTTTATAAGGATAACATTTTCAAGATATTCATGGCTTTTGTGTATTATATATCTATACACACACACATACACACATTTATAAACAAACACGCTGAACCTTGAACCTTTAGGCTGGTCATATTAATTTCTAGGGTTTTGTTCTCCTTTAAAGGAGAATGAAACTTATAAGTGAGGGGGGGGTTTAATGTTGGGCACCCCAAGTAATTTCTTAATCTCTTAAGTAATCTCTTTCCCATGAAAACTGCACTGTTCCAAGGTACTTCTACCAGAGCACCACATCACAATATTCTTCCTTTCCTTAGACCTTGTCTTTGGTTGAAGGCCAGTTTGCATGCATGGTAATGTAAAGGTTGGCTATAAATTCAGCTTTTCACTCTACTGTGCATGTGCACTCAGACCGGAACAGTAGAAAATTCAAAAAGTAGAAGATGACGATGCAGGGCTCCTGCAGTAAGACCCTGGGCGGTGAACTTTTGCAAACAGGAGCACCAGCTTGGGGTATCTGTTAAGTGACTGTATTCACTTGGGGGGGCTAAAATTTTCCTTCCCTGCTCCTTCAACAATTTGCATATTGCTTAATCTTTTACTTGTAAAGAGGCAACCTTCGTTGAAGAAGAATTCAGGGATATTTATAATAAACGGAGGTAGCTGTGGCCTACCTTTCTTGTCTAGATGAGAATTCAGGGATATTTATAATAAACAGATGGGTGTTTTAGCTTAAAATTAATATAATGTAGAAATTAAAGTACTTGTACATTCTTGCTTTTATTCGTGTTTTTGTTATTTACATTTTTTGCTGCAAAGATGTCATGCTTGGAATTTTAATTTGTATCTTCTTGCTAGGTTTTGGAATGGAAGATAAATAGCTGAGGTTTCGAGCCTAAACATTTATATAAAGGTGAAATTCCCTGTTGGGATAAAGAAACCAGGGTGGTTTTAGCCCTATATAATAATCGAGTGAACTAGAGTTGGTGCAGTGAAGGTCAACTAAACTGATAAAGAGAAGTTAAATCTGAGTGGTACTTCCCAGTCAACCCTCACAAAAAAATAATCCTAGTGAAAAGAGGTTCTGCCCAAATATTCAGAAGGGGTGAGAGCTGTGAAGATGTGGAATTGTCTCCCTGAATCAGTGGTACAGGCTGATACATTAGATAGCTTTAAGAAAGGGTTGGATGGTGTTTAGCAAGTGACCGAATACAGGGTTATGGGAAATAGCTCATAGTACAAGTTCATCCAGGGACTGGTCTCCATTTTGGAGCCAGGAAGGAATTTTTCCCCCCTCTGAGGCAAATTGGAGAGGCTTCAGATGGGGTTTTTTTGCCTTCCTCTGGATCAACTGGCAGTTAGGCATGTTAAAAAAAAGTGAAAAGGTTGAACTTGATGGACGTGTGTCTTTTTTCAAACTAACTTACTATGTTACTATGTAAAAGCAGATTTCAATTTTGGGAAAGGTTTTTACATTAAGAACATATAATCATACTGTACAATAATAAGCATTAGATGTCCTTTTAGCAAAAAAAATTCCAAAATTACAGACATTATAACACACATTACTAGGTCAATCCATGCTCTGGTTTGATTTTATGTTTTTACTCAAGAAGTTTTTCTTAATCAAGCTCAGCAGCCCTTTACTACATAGTATTAGGGGAATCATAGATATCACGTTGTATCACGTAATAAAGGGCTACCAAATGATGAGCTTTGACATAAGTTCAGAGTGGAGCTTTGACATAATAAGTTGGTCCACAAAACAAAATACACAGTTGTGTTGCTATGAGATAGAACTGCTTCATAAATGAAAGTCAAAGAATGAGGGACTTGCATGGAAGCTGTGCCGGTTCAATAAATATTTCTCAGCCTGAGAGCTCTGTAATGAAAGCATTGCAATGTAGATATATTAGATACATCTGTCTGCCATTATGCTGCTGTACTACAAGACAGAAACACATTAAATAGAGTGTTTTTATTGTATTTAAGGGCTGTATTACAAGCTACATAGATCTACACCTTTAACCTACTAGAGAAGCTTTAGCAGGAAGGGGGGCAAAGGCAGCAAATTATCCATAGGATAATCAACATATAGCTGAACATCTGCACAACACATTTAGCAACTTCATGGCTACCAAGGGAGAGATACCCAAGCACTTAAAAAACACACTATAACGAATCAAACACTCATACAGAAAGGCTCTAAGGGGATCTCCAAAAGCAATTCAGTATGTGTCCAACAACCAAGCCATTTAATTAATTTCAAGCCCCTATAATATAAAGTCATCCCTGCCTAAAGCAGCTCAGTAGCCTGTTGAGCAATGGTCTGAATTGTTCAAAAAACTGGGCCATGGAATTTCACCAGCTGACTCCTTCTAAACTCTATGTCTGGTCTTTAACTCTCCAATTACCAATAAAATGGTAAGAAAAAAAAACAAAGAACAGTGACATGAAACATGAGTTCTAATTTAATGAGCATTTAAAAATAAACATGAGTTATTATACTGTACAACAAACAGCAGGTGCAAAATCCTTTTAAAAACAGAGATGGAATCTGGCCATTTGTAGGCCACAGGCCAAAACATTAAAAGGCGAAAAGAAGATATTAATATGAAGCTGTCCAAAACGGGTGGACTTTTGACTCCAGTCGGAGTTGATACACACCACATATCTGGATGGCAAAAATGCACTCATCTAGTTGGACTGCCTAGTAGAGGCCCAGAAGGGTTTGGGTTCTGGGTTGACCTAGCACATTAACCAGTGAAGGTTCTCATTCATACAATCAAACAAACCTTTGGTTAGTCAAAATGCACCAGGAGGCTCACACATAGACAAAGGTGAAACTATCTGCAGGGTAGTGACACTATGGCCCTCAGTATTTGAGGGGGCACATGCCTAGATGCTGGAGTCATTATTGTGGTTTGAAGACTGAGAAGTTAGAGTGTCCATATCAGTTTATTGTACAGGTATAGGACCCATTATCCGGAAACCCGTTATCCAGAAAGCTCTGAATTATGTAAAGGCCTTCTCCCATAGACTCCATTTTATCCAAATAATCCAGATTTTTAAAATAGATTTCCTGTTTCTCTGTAATAATAAAACAGTTGCTTGTACTTAATCCAAAGTAAGATATAAGCTTGGAAGCAAAACCAGCCTACAGGGTTTATTTAATGTTTACATGATTTTCAAGTAGATTTAAGGTATGAAGATCCAAATTACGGAAAGATCTTTTATCCGGAAAACCCCAGGTCCCGAGCATTCTGGATAACAGGTCCCATACCTGTACTGGGACCAGAAGTACAATGTGTGCTGATGATCAATTTGTTGCACTGTTGATGATTAAATTCTACAGAACATTTATTCTGTGTTAATGAGTTCAATCAGATAAGAAAATAAGTTTAAAATGCTACTTGCCTCTGAAGGAAACTTCGGGCGACTTAACGATGGGTTGTTAATAGCACCAGCGATTTAAATGATTTCAAATGAAGAGCCATTTTCAGTAGATTTGTAGAGCGAAGCGTCTTCTTCGGATCGACTAATCTCCCCAAACTGCCTCCCGCTGGCTAGAATGTAAATCGTCGGAGGGATGGCAATCGTTTTCCGAAGTCGACCAAAGTTGCCTTACGAGGAAACTTCGGGCGACTTCCAAAAACGAAGTGCTCCGAATACCATCCCGCCGGAGATTTACATTCTAGCCGACAGGAAGCAGTTTGAGAAGATTAGTCACCCCAAAGAAGAGGCGATTTGTCGCGGGTGACTAAATCTCCCCGAATCTGAGCATGTTTCTGCCCTTACCTTTTCTGTATTTTCTTAACACACTTCTGCATTTACTATAAAAAGCCATTAGTTCATAACGTTTGAATGGAATAAAATATTAAGTGTTTTGCTTTCTAAGAAAATGCAGTTAAAAGACAATTTCAGTAAATATTTAAAAGTTTTTAGTTGGCTGTATTTATAGTACTAGTCTTAACTGCCTTTCTGCTGTTATCTTGCCTTTGTGAAAGCTGAAAGGTTTTTAGGCACAGACCCCCTCTGCTGTGCAGGTATTGTGTAATGTTTAATATGATTTTCTAAAGAGATAAACTGTCTTGTTCTAAACAGCTGGATTTGGTATGAAAGTTAGCAGATAGAAAAATTACTTAGCCGACACGTAGATGAGACAAATATTTTATCATTTCTTTGCGTGTTTTAGAATTAAAGACATTTATTGAAATTCTGTTTAAAATGATACAATAATAATATTAAGAAAGGAATGCTTGGGACCTTGGGTTTTCTGGATAAGGGACCTTTAAATATGCCAGTAAAGTTAAAGCTAATTAAGGCAAAACAATAGCCAGGCGATAGCTCTGAGACACCAACACCACCACAAGTATCCAAAATAACTTTTTGTTTGTGGCTGGAAATAGGGTTGCAACCTTGCCTGGCCTAACCAGTGAAATACCAGCAATGGCTGAGTTTGGAATTCTAAATTTATCAGCACTGTACAGTTATTCTATACCCAGATCACATCCACTCCCCGCTCGCTGCTCCCCCTCTATGCCCCAAAGCTCAGCCTAATCACCAAATCAAAAATAGAAGGAGAAGGCGCACACCCTTTTAAATCAGATTACAGGGTGCTAATCCATAGGTGACTCCCCATAAGGGTCTCCATAATGATATACAACTACTGCAGATAATGGATAGCACACCCGATTTGAAAAAACTAAATTAATTTATTGCAAAAAAAGAAGAAAAAAATATAAACAAAGAAAATACACAAAACATAATCAAAGATCAAAAATGAGTCCAACGCGTTTCGACCTTAAGGGTCTTCATCAGGGGCACAAAATAAACAAAAAATCAAAAAGGCCTTTTTGATTTTTTGTTTATTTTGTGCCCCTGATGAAGACCCTTAAGGTCAAAACGCGTTGGGCTCATTTTTGATTTTTGATTATGTTTTGTTTAATCACCAAGTCACATTTTGTCCATTCAGGGCCATGGCCCAATTCTGACTCTGAAATGTAACCACTCTGTTTCCTTTCTGCTTCACTCCCATGGGCTGGTATGGCTACAAATAAAAAGTGGCAACACTATTTGAGGATCTGAAGCCTTTCTATAACGAACAATTGCATTTTATACTTAAGTAGCCAGTTCTTGCTCTGGAAATGTAGTTTTTATGAGCAGCTAATAATACTTAAATGAAAACGTTACCCCCAAAATGAATATTTAAGCAACAGATTTTAGATCAAATGAAGTGGCATATTAAAGAATCTTACCAAACTGGTATATATATTTGAGTAAATATTGCCCTTTTACATCTCTTGCCTTGAGCCACCATTTTGTGATGGTCTGTGTGCTGTCTCAGAGATCACCTGACCAGAAATACTGCAGCTCTAACTGAAACAGGAAGAAGTGTGGGAGCAAAAGACACAACTCTGTCTGTTAATTGGCTCATGTGACCTAAGAAGTATAGTTTGTTTGTGTGCACCGTGAATCCTACGATCCCAGAGGGCGGCCCTTATTTTTTAAAATGGCAATTTTCTATGAAAATGGTTTATTTATATGAAGCAGGGTTTTTACATGAGCTGTTTTATGCAATTTCTTTTTATAGAGACCTAAATTGTTCCGGGGGTATAGTTTTCCCTTTAAATGGGTCGTTCACCTTTACATTAACCTTTACCTTGATGTAGAAAGTGATAGTCTGAGATGGTTTGCAATTGGTTGTCATTTTTTATTATTTAACTTTTTATTCAGCCGCTCTCCAGTTTTCAGTTTCAGCAACAAGGTTGATAGAGTCCAAATTACCCTAGCAACAATGCATTGATTTGAAGAAGAGAATGGAACATGAATAGTAGAGGCCTAAATAGAACGATAAGTAAGAAAGTAACGATAACAATACATTTGTAGCCTTACAGAGAATTTGCTTTTTAGATGGGTGTCAGAAACCCCCATTTGAAAACTGGAAAGAGTAAGAAGTCAAATAATTCAAAAGCTATAAAAAATTTAAAAAAATGAAGGCCAATTGAAAAGTTACTTAAAATTAGACATACTAAAAGTTATCTTAAAAGTGAAACACCCCTTTAAAAGAAACAATGGTGTATAGAATAGAAATAGAATAGAAAAAAGTGTATAGAATAGAAAAAAAAGTGGGTATACATTAGGGCAGGGGTCGCCAACCTTTTTTACCCATGAGCCACATTCAAATGTCAAAAGCGTTGGGGAGCAACACAAGCATGAAAAAGTCCCTTGGGGTGTCAAATAAGGGCTGTGATTGGCTATTTGGTAGCCCTTATGTGGACAGGCAGCTACAGGAGGCTCTACTTGGCACTATACTTAGTTTTTAAGCAATTAAAACTCACTTCCAAGCCTGGAATTCAAAAATAATAACCTGCTTTGAAGCCACTGAGTGCAACATTCAAGGGGTTGGAGAGTAACATGTTGCTCACGAGCTACTGGTTGGGGATCACTGCATTAGGGTATACATTGCATGCTGGGTGGGAGATACCATGCCTCTGCAAGGATCGGAAGGATGGAATTACAACATCTCAGCTGTAAAGGTCTGCATAATATCATGCAAATGGGCAAATAAATGAGAATAATAGATAAAGTCCAATGGGAAGAGTGTTGAGACTGATGAGAGAGACTGTGGGAAGGTATGAGAGGAAATGTGGTACTCGTGTGGCAATTCTTCCACTTTCTAAATGATGGGAATGTAGAATAAGGAACAAGGGCTACTTTCATTCTTCTCCTCTCTCAGCTTAAAAATAAATATGCACTGGAGAATCCTTTATTAAAACACCTGGGAGGAAGGAATGTCCTTAGTATGTACCAGACAGCAGATTATATACATATACATTATATATATATATATATATATATATATATATATATATATATATATATATATATATATATATATATATATATATATATATATATATATATATATATATATATATATATATATATATACACACATACACAATTTTAAAGAGATTAGGAGGGAGGCCCATTTTAAGAAGATTAGAAGGGAGGCCCATAAAAAAGTTCAATGATGCAGGTGTAATACAGGTCAGATTCGCTAACAGGGTAGAGGACAATTGGCTAGCGGAAGAGTTAATCGATAACGAAGTTTCACGCCCTTTCGCCAGGTGAATTATCGCTCTTGTGAACTTGTTACGCAATTTTCCATTGCGTTACCCCTTTTGCCAGAGTTTCCTTCACCAGGTTGTACCTGGTGAATTGATAAGATGAAGCTTCATTCTCTACAATCTTATGTCAGTGGCATCATATCCTGTACGCCGGAAAGTCATAAAAAGAAAGAGTTTTTTCTATTTTTTTTTTTTTAAATCTCTTTTATTTTAACATTTACAAATGCAATGACAAATGATAACGTATACAATACATTAAGTATAATTGTCTTTTAGGAGGGGGAAGGTTAGTGTAGAGGATATCAATAACCTTGAGCTGTTCTTACCAGTATTCAGTCATTACATTTGGTACCAAATACATTACTTGCACAGATTTCTCATGATCGCATGAATATGTTCCATCGATCCCATATTTGTGTATGTTTCTCTACTGTGTCTGCCAATAAAGCTGGAGTTTTTTCTATATTTTAAAGTGGGATTGTGTTTAAAAGTTGTAACTGTTAAATATATTTTTTTTAATACATTTTTTTCCAACCATTTGAGGGGCATGCCACATTTGTTTTAGACTGGGCTCATGTCTAGGACATTAGAGGATCTCTTTTGTCTTTATTTTGCTTCCTTGGACATTTATAATAATAAGTGGCCACTTCAAGCATTTGCACCAACATCTCTAATAAAGACGTATATATGACCTATATGTACCCGCCCTATTCAAATTGACCAAAGTGTAAGTGTACTAACGAAGTTTCGCTAGGCAGAAATGAACGCTAACAGAAGTTCGCTATGAAATGCTTGCGCTGGCAAATTTTTGCTGGCGAAGTCTACAGAGACGTAACTTAACATTTTAATGAATGCGCTACGCCTGAGCAAGTGGCGCGAAGTGCGGCGGAGCCTTCCGAGTAGAAAATTCTTCCTTTAGTGAATTTTCCCCTTGTCTCATGGCAGGTGCGCCCCTGAGCATACTGATACCCTACAGCACCCACAGGATGTTTTCAGCATATAGGTGAGGGAATGAGATTGCATGGCAAAACAACGGGGTCATTTATAAACTTCACGCAAGGCAGATTGGTTCGCAAAGTGCACTGAAATCCATTTCTCAAAATAGCAAACAGATTTTTTTATATTCAATTTTAAAATCTGACATGGGGCTAGACATATTGTCAATTTCCCAGCTGCCCCTGGTCATGTGACTTGTGCCTGCACTTTAGGAGAGAAATGCTTTCTGGCAGGCTGCTGCTTTTCCTTCTCAATGTAACTGAATGTGTCTCAGTGAGACATGGGTTTTTACTATTGAGTGTTGTTCTTACATCTACCAGACAGCTGTTATCTTGTGTTAGGGAGCTGCTATCTGGTTACCTTCCCATTGTTCTGTTGTTTGGCTGCTGGGGGGGGGGGAAGGGAGGGGGTGATATCACTCCAACTTGCAGTACAGCAGTAAAGAGTGATTGAAGTTTATCAGAGCACAAGTCACATGACTTGGGGCAGCTGGGAAATTGACAATATGTCTAGCCCCATGTCAGATTTCAAAATTGAATATAAAAAAATCTGTTTGCTCTTTTGAGAAATGGATTTCAGTGCAGAATTCTGCTGGAGCAGCACTATTAACTGATTCATTTAAAAAAAAAAAAAAAAAAAATTCCCATGACAGTATCTCTTTAAGTTACTGTTAATGCTATTTTCACAGAGAACAACCTCGCACTTTGGATGCGCTCGCGCAAACTCCTGTCTCATTTGCGAAAATTTATTCACAATGTGAATTCGCAAAAACGGAAAGACGGGCAGAGCAGTGCAATATATTAGCGTTCTGGCTTTATAAATGAGCCCCAATGTGTCTCAAAGGAGTTTTTGACTTTTATTTTTTTAGCTAAGGCAAAATATGAAACAAAGACTGTTTGGGATTTCTAATAGAGGCCTGCTAAGCTCAGCTATGACACATGAATACACCTTGGGTGGCAGAAGATGACTTCCATGAAAACTTTATGGCAAGCACAACAAATGGCTAATCAAAGTGGCAAGTATTGCTAGCAGGTTCTTACAATGCCGTTCCGAAAGGACGAATAATGAGCTAATGTCATGAGGAAGAAAAGGCTCTGTGTTAATGCCAGTGACTGCGGTAATTGTTATTAGTCACACTGTCTTTGAAAGGCCCTTAAATAATACACAGACATATCTAGTGTCTCTTTAATGGGCAAATGCAGATGCGCCCCAGACAACAGATGCTCAGTATTCATCTGCTCATCACAAAAACTGGAATTTTTTTGTTCAGAGAAATTTGCTGACAAGAACACACACACACTCACACCAAAGAAACCACCATAATAACCAATAAAACATTTCCAATTCTGCACGTAGTCAAAGGCTACAGAACAAGCAGCAGGACAGAACTTCTAGACTCATTCTGTCTAATAAGCTGTATCACTTAAAATGGGTTTAGCTCAAATGTGCCCAAACGTGCAGGGCCGGCCTTAGGCCTATTGGACCAATTGGGCCCAATAGGGCCCCGCACCTCTGGGGGCCCCGCACCACAGGGCAGCACAGATAATATTTCCCACAGAACATGATGCTACCTGGCCTGCCCCCAACTTTGAGAGTCCAGCCCACCCCCAACTCTGACAAGCCAGCCTATCCCCCAACTCCATAGGTCTAGCCTGCCCCCAACTCTCATAGGCCCAGCTTTCCTCCAACCATGATAGGCCCTGCCTGCCCCCAATCCAACCAAGCCTGCTCCCAAGCTGAATCGGCCCAGCCTGCCCCAAACTAATTGGCACAGTCCACTCTCCTATTTCCTCCCTCTCTCTCTTACCCTGTGTGCCCCTATTATGTGCCCCTATTTCATCCCTCTCGCAACATTTTGTCTAGGGGCCCCGCCAACATGGTCCCAATTGGGCCCCACATTTGATAGGATCAGCCCTGCAAACGTGGTTCATTATTAAAATGAAACTGAAAATTGACTCATTTATTTAAAATGATATGTTCTCTTTAAAACACTGATTAGGAATAGCATATTTATTGGCATTTGGTATAGGTCTGGGATAAAGGTGGCCATATACATGACAACCTGTTATCCCCTCCAACCACAGGCTGAACAGAAAACTCATACGAGGGGTCACACATGGTATGGTCCCATTCCTATTGTTCTGATTGATTGTGAAGAGCACCTAAACGAATAGAATAGCAGGAAGTGAAGAGAAGCTGACTGACATGATTCATGTAAAACCTGCACGATTGCATAACTGACCAATATCTAAAGTACACGGATATTGTTGAGGCTCAATAGTGAACCACACCTGTACCACTAATTGTGTAAGAACGATGCATAGAGCCCAGGCCCGGACTGGCAATCTGTGGGTTCTGGCAAATGCCAGATGGGCTGCTATAAGGTGCCATAGAAAGTCAGTATTTAGTGGGCTGGTGGTGGCTGTTTGGGCGTCTGTGTGGGCTGAGTGGGCCTCTGTGTACCTGAAATGCCAGGGCCTATTTTAATTCTCAGTCCAGGCCTGATAGAGCCACTATACAATGGATGTGCAGTTTTATGATAACACAGGCCAATGTCTCCATGTCACCGTATCTAGCACAACAGTTTATAAATAGTATGCATATATGCAGGTTGAATTACTATCTACAGAAGTCAAAAGTCACCACCAATCCAGCAGAAGGACATGTTATTTACCAGTAGGTCTTTGCAGCTGACACAAGGTCACCCATTCCGATTAGAAGAAAAGAGGTTCCGCCTAAATATTGGGAAGGGATTTGTTACAGTGAGAGCTGTGAAGATGTGGAATTGTCTCCCTGAATCAGTGGTACAGGCTGATACATTAGATAGCTTTAAGAAGGGGTTGGATGGTGTTTAGCAAGTGAGGGAATACAGGGTTATGGGAGATAGCTCATAGTACAAGTTGATCCAGGGACTAGTCCGATTTTTTCCCCTCTGAGGAAAATTGGAGAGGCTTCAGATGGAGTTTTTTGCCTTCCTCTGGATGAACCAGCAGTTAGGCAGGTTAAAAAAAGTTAAAAAACCTGATGGACGTGTGTCTTCTTTCAAACTAATTTAGTATGTTACTATGTTATTGAGATTTTACAATCATGTAGTTCCTAAACTATGGTGATAGTCCCTCTAAGGAGGCTCCAGAGCACGCACTGGTGGGGACCTGTCTGAGGGCTCAGTTAGGGGCAGATTGGGAAAGAATACCTTACTAGAAATACTCTTAAATGTTCATTGAGGGTAAGATTTGAGGTGGATGCATTTTCCAACTTAAGGGAGAACTAAAGCTTAACTAAAGAAGTAGCTAGAAATGTTGTACAATATGTTTTGTGCTTCTGTACCAGCCCAAGGCAACCACAGCCTTTAGTAATTAATACAGATAATTACTACATGGCTGCACAGAAACCAGTGCAATTAGCATCAGAATTTAATAATCAGCAAACCTGTAGCATCAGCTTATATTACAGGGGAAGCTCATTTTCTGCTGGATAATTAGTGACGAGCCCTAAGCTTAGCTTCTCAACAGCCAATCAGAGCCCACTGAGCATGTGAGTGTCACAGACACTTTCCAAGATGGTGACCCCCTGTGACAAGTTTGAAGTCCTGGATCATTGCTGCTATTGACAAGCTGAAACTTTAGCCTTGTGCAATAAGTTCAGTATATAAAATATGGCATTTTTAACCACATTCATTTTTAGAGTTTAGTTCTCTCTCATTTCAGAACTATTGCTGAATGGCTGATCCAGCAGTGCTTTTATATATGTGTACCCTTGTTATCGGCTAAGGGGGTCCTGAATAACCAAAAACAATCCAAAAACCACTGATCTAAACATATATGTTATAGTCAATGTCCCGATGTCCCTTCGGAATTTGGTTATATGATGAAATTCATTGGGCTACTCTTCTGATCAGCTGAATATACTTCGAAGTCTGTAAGAGCACTATTTTTATGAAAAAAAATATATCACTGATTTTACTTTATGAGCAACCCCTCTTTTCTTTTGTTTGTTCATAGATTCTTATTGTTGGACTAGCTACATCTGAGGCAACCTGTAATGGGATTTGAAACTAAAATTCATTCTTTATAGAAGCATTGTGGATGAGTAAATGGACGTGCTTCAGTAATTTACTAATCCCCACTGCATTTAGTGCTCCTTTAGGTTTCTTTATATATTTTCAGTGTCCTTGGCCACATAAGCGTTTTGGGCTTTGAAGGTATAAGAAAGAATGTAGAGCTCAACTTAACATAGTCTTCAGCGCTGCGCAACATATTGGCGCTCTATAAATAAATGTTATTAATAATACACAGAATTTCTATAATTCAATAGTTCACTAGAATGTGAACATTATACATATATAAAGGATTCTAATTTTGAAACCCTATTTTCAAGCCCTAAAAGAGCGGGTCCAATGGAATTAAAGAAAAACAAAGAGTTGATTGTATTGTGCATTGCGATTTCCAGATGATGCAGAGGTGCCATAAAGAGGCTAAACTCATCTATTCCCATCATTAATAGATAAGAGGAGATATATTGCTGGAGACTGACCAGGGCCAATAAAGAGATGATCAAAGCTGGTCATTACCAGACAAACAAGAGGTCATTTGTAAGAGGAGAAACAAAGTCATAACCAAATAGAATCCATGTGAGAAGGGATCAACATAGTCCCACTTGATTTGAGAATCACAAAACAAGCTTTGCACTGGGGTCTGAATGGTTCTCCTTGGGAAAGAGATCACAGGGAAATTAGACAAGGCTGTAAATAGTTTCAGCTCTCCTGGGCTTTGTACCCTGATAAACATCTATTGGTCTTGTAACCTTAACCAGCACCCTCAGCATTACTCAATGCTCTTTAGAGGCAAATAAATGCACCAAACAAAAATGTATCCCCAGTTATTTCAATTCCATGGCTCATTAGTGCTATCTAACATCACCAGCACCTGGGATAATCCCCTGCAATTACCTCTATTTATTGCCTCAAAAGGGAGCTTGGGCCATGGATATATTACCACACATGGTAGGGAGTTTAGCAGTTTACACCACTTTGCCCAGTCCTAACTGGAATGGTTACAATTTCTTACACAAGTAGTCTGATTTTATATTGGTTCAATATTTGAATCATTTTGTGCTCTTTTCTGCCATATTAAAGCACTGATTTTTCAGACTTTTTCTACCCAACATAAGGTCAGGACTGGTAAAGTTATAGCTATATGAAAATACTGTTCTATCACCAACTCAGATCTCTACCTAGCCGGCTTTCAAGTTGCTCCCACCCCAACCAACAAGCTAGCCTCACAGTATGAGAACTATCATATTAGATCAGGGATCCCAACCTTTTAAACCTGTGAGTAACATTCAGAAGTAAAAGGAGTTGTGGAGCAACACAAGCATGAAAAATGTTCTTGGGGTGGCAAATAAGTGCTGTGATTGGCCATTTGGTAGCCCCTATGTGGATTGTCAACCTACATTGAGACTCTGTTTGGCATTGTACCTAGTTTTTATACAACTAAAACTTGCCCCCAAGCCAGGAATTCAAAAATAAGCTCCTGCTTTGAGGCCACTGGGAGCAACATCCAAGCGGCTGGAGAGCAACATGTTACTCACGAGCTACTGGTTGGGGATCACTGTATTAGATGTTCAAATTCAATAAGGCCTATTTACAGGTGTGGTTGTACAAAAATAGACACAATCATCAATGCAATTCATTTAAAGGACAGAAATTACACTTGGGGGTGCCAAAAGTAAGGTACCCCCAAGTGTTTGTATTTACTTACCTGATACCCTGGGCCGGTGCTCCTATTAGCAGAAAACTGCACTGGCCCGGGCTTCTTCCAGTAAGCACCATGAAGGAATCCTGTTCTGTCTCAGTATCGGTTGTACCGGCCACAAGCTCCATGTAGACCCAGTCTGTAAGGATATGTGCAGCAGGTTGAATGATCACCTTGACAGATAGCTTACTCAATGAATAAAGACTCCAGAAATGTTCTCCAATGCTTCTTTATGCTTCAAGGTAGCAAATGTTAAACATAGAGGCCTTTTTCATAGGTAAATTTCTAATGGAGTTACACAGCTTATACACACTGCAGTCTCTTCATAACACACTAAACCAAGGGGGAGGTTACAGAAGAAAATGGAGGGCGGGAGCAACTATCTAGCAAGAAACAGTGGGGGTGAAAGGATGATACCAAATACGATTATAACATAACATATAATATCAACTGCTAGGCAGCAAAACTGCGTGGCAGCACACTCCCCGCCTGGTATCGTGAGATACCACTACACAATTATTTTTCTTTAACAGATTATTAACAGTAACATAAAATGCTATTTTAGCGTTCTCAAGTCTATGAGTTAGCTATATTAGAGTTTGAGTAGTTCACTGATATTAGACTAGATTAGAACCTTTGGAAGCAGGCATAATTAACACAATATCAGTGACTGGTCTGAGGAAGGTTTTTGAGTTGCCATCCTTAACAATCTTGACTTCCACACTTCGGACCTTCCCATCATCACTGGCAATGGCCTTTGTAATGAGTCCAACTGGCCACTGGATCCGATGAGTTTGCTGGTCTTTTAACAGGACCAAGTCCCCTTCCTTTAAGTTGGGCTTCTGGGTTTGCCACCTTTTGCGACCTTGGAGAAGTGTGAGATATTCCTTTCTCCATCTGTCCCAGAAACAATCCACAAGGTATTGAGCGTATCTCCACTGTCGTTTATACATGTCCTTTTCATCGAAGATACCCTTTGGTGCTGAAATCTGTCCAATCTTCCGGTTCAACAATGTGGCTGGACTTAAGATAGTTGGAGACTCTGGGTCTGTCGATATGGCAGTCAATGGTCTTGAGTTGATTATTGCAGCAACCTCAGCAAAGAAAGTGGTGAGCACCTCATGGGTAAGGCGTGAAGAACTTGCATCAAGCAACATTGCATCCAGTATGCGCCTTGCCATCCCAATCATGCGTTCCCATGCTCCGCCCATGTGTGAAGAGTGTGGTGGGTTAAATTTCCACACGCAGCCTTGATCACTCAAATAATTTGCAACTTGTTGTTGGTCTAGCTGTAACTCTCTACAAGCACCAATGAAGTTGGTTCCACAGTCCGATCTCAACATCTTCACAGGACCTCTTAGAGCAAGAAATCTCCGGAGAGAATTAATGAAACTAGAGGTGTCCATTGATTCGATCGCTTCGATATGTACGGCTCTTACACTTAGGCAAGTGAACATTACAGCCCATCTTTTGCTGTTGACTTGACCACCGCGGGTTCTTTTGGCCGTCACTGTCCATGGTCCAAATACATCAATCCCGACGTATGTAAAGGGAGCATCTTCGCTCAGTCTGTCTGCGGGTAAGTCAGCCATCTCTTGATCTTGCTGTCTACCTCTTAACTTCTGACATTTGACACAGTTGTGAATGATCGTGGCTATTTGTCTTTTCACTCCAACTATCCAGAACCCTGCAACTCTGAGAGCACCTTCTGTGTAGTGTCTTCCTTGGTGTCTTACTTCCTCATGGTAATGCCGGATAATCAAGGTCGCCAGATGGTGGTTTCTTGGTACTATCAAGGGGTTCTGTTCTCGTCTTGGCAAGTTTGACTTATTTAGCCGTCCACCGACTCTAAGTATTCCTTCATTGTCGATTACTGGGTTCAGGGTGAATAGTGGGCTACCCTTCGAGACTGGTCTATTGCCTCTCAAGCACTTAATTTCTTCTGCAAAGACTTCTTCTTGCACATGACGTATGATGAATGACTCTGCCTTCTCATACTCTAATGCGTTAGGTGGCTCTTTGCAGGTATGCCATCCATGACAAGATGACGTGTGATTGGACTTGCTGAAACTCTGTGCAATATGACTTAATCTTGTGATAGTCTTTACTAATCTTTTCCAAGAAGAGAAACGTTCAAACCGTCTCACCTCCAAGTTTCTTCTTGAGCAGATGTTGGAGCTCAATGTTTTAACCTCTGGTCGGATTTCTGGATCAGTATCTGGATCCACCAGGTGGAAGTTGACGTCTCCTTCAGAGTCTATAGAAGACTGGTCTGTTAAGAACTTGGGTCCTGACAACCAAATGGTTTGTGTAAGGACAACTGCTGGCACAGACCTTGTGGCGATGTCTGCGGGATTCAAACCGGTCGGGACATAGTTCCATTGTTCAGGTCTACTGATTCTTCGTATTCGTTCTGATCCCTCCACATTAGTTTTGTAGGAAGTCACGTCCAGGTGCTTGTGCGATCGATTTAGACAGACCTCTCCTATTATCACCCATCCAAGATCGAGTTTCTGGGCATGGGGAGCATCATCTGGACCGTTACATGACTCTCTTATTTTATGAACTCTGAGAATGTCTCTCCCTAGAAGGATCATGATCTTCGCATCCTTGTTAAGTGGTGGAATGTAATCAGCAATGGGATTCAAATGAGAGTAATGACGTGCAACCTCAGGTGTGGGGATCTCTTCTCTATTATTCGGTAGCTGATCACATTCGATTAGCGTTGGTAGAGGAAACTCTGTGTTCTCATATTCTGATGCCACTATGAAGCCGTGGGCTCTTCTTCCAGAAGTGCTGACTTGTCCGGCACATGTCTGCAAGGTATAGGACCAGGTCTCTCCATGAATGTTGAATAAGTCAAAGAATTCTGGACTGGCCAATGAGCGATTGCTCTGATCGTCGAGTATGGCGTACATTTTTATAGCATTTTGTGGGCATCCTTCAGGAAAAACCCTAACGAGACATATCTTGCTGCAAGACTTGCTATGAAGCCCTTCTCCACACACCTCTGTACATCTTGTGGTTACAGGGTTGGCGTTTTGCTTAGTTCTCTCCCCGCCATCATCTGATGTAGTCTTGGGGTTGCTGCCAGGCGAAGGTTTCCTTTTGAATGATTCTGAGTGAAGAGCGTCCACATGCTTGGCACTGTTACACAAGGAACATCTGACATCATTCTTACAGTCTTTAGCTAGGTGATCGGAGGATGCGCAACACTTGAAGCAGATATTATGTTCCTTGAGGTATGTCATGTGTTCTTTGATAGGCTTGTCCCTGAATGCGCGACATATAGACAGAGAATGTGGTGCATCATGAATGGGACACTGTTGATCAATATTGCTTGACTTGGTATCTTGTAATTTAGTATCTGTAGCCAAGACATTGGATGCAATTGCGGTCTTTCTCACAGCAATAGGATGTCTTAAGTCCTTGAATTTACTGTTGGTGGCAATACCCTTTGAAGTAGTTGAAGGAAGGGTGGTTGTGTCTGGATACAAGAAGCTTGGGTCATTCTTGGATCTTGCGATCTTCCTCACGAACTCTGCAAAATAAGAAAAGGGTGGGAAAGAGACATGGTGTTCATATTTATACCTTGATCCCATGCTAGTCCACTTCTCCTGGAGATGATAAGGCAACTTTGCTACAATAGGGTTTACCCCCTGAGCAGTGTCTAAATAGCTAAGACCTGGCAAACTAGGATCTGACTTAGCGATTTCAAGTTCAAGAAGAAGGTCACCTAACTCTCTAAGCTTATGATTGTCCTTAATAGAGATTTTAGGGAAGTCTTTAAGTCTCTGGAATAAGGCAGATTCGATGACTTCCGGGCTCCCATAGTCTTGTTCCAAACGTTCCCAGGCAGCATCAAGGCCTGCTTCAAAGTTATGAATGTAGACAGATTTAAGTCTCTTTACTTGTTCTGAAGATTGTCGTCCCAACCACTTTATTAGTAAGTCAAGTTCTGCTTGGGGTTCAATGCCCAAGTTCTTGGTTACTGCCTTGAATGTAGATCTCCAACTCCTATAGTTCTCTGGGCGGTCATCAAATCTAGACAGTCCAGTAGCAATCAACTCTCGCCGGATCATATACTTGCTAAACTCTGCAATGTCGGTGCTTTCGGTTTTTACACCCACAGGAAGTACTGATGGTGCACCATCTTGGATCAAGGTTGGTATCTGGTGCTGGCCAGTAGGTGAAGAGAAAGGTGTAGCAGATGGGTTCAATCCAGGCAAGGGTCTAGTGTCTAAAGGCCTTTGTGCATTTGAAGTTGAAGAGTGCTGTGTTGCAGGAGGCATAGAGTGCACTCTGAAGTCTCCTGTTGTGCCCTTGTAATCTCTATTCACATAGGGTTGTGGCAGCACATGAGCTGGATAGGTTGGTACACTTGATTTTGTGGCATACGGTAGTAGTGAAGTGTCTGTGTTTGGAGGTGCACACTGACTTGCTAGAGGATTATGAGGTGGGTCTACAATCATAGGCGGGTCCGTATCATTATGGTTCTGTGTCAAAACAAATTGTAGGGTCCTTTCAACAGGATCTTGACGGGCGGCCAAGCTAGGACAAGACGCTCCTTCTTCTTCCAATAGGGCTTGTTCCAAGACAGATAATTCTGCTAAGGCTACTTCCTCTTCTCTTCTCTTCTGAAGGATTTCTAGATGGGCCTCTGTTTCTGCTTGTATTCTTGCTTGAAAGCGTTTTGCTTCTGCCTGTGCTTCAGCTTCCTTAAGCTTAGCTTCTGCCTTGAAGACTGCTTCTCTTTCAGAACAGGTGGCTTGAACCTGGGCTACTGCAGCCTTTTGGCGAGCTTTGAGTATTTGGTTGCTCAATGATGACCTTACAGAGCAGGACCGCAATGACTTGGAAGAGGATTTATGATGTGAGCTGGCAGATCTATATGATTTTTCTGAGTGTCTGGAAGAAGCGGATATACAGGATGTAGTTTCATGTAGCTGTGCTAATCTACCCTCTATCTGTGCCTTTGCTTCCAGATATGTGCTATGTCTCTGCTGCTCAGTAGAAGTAAAGTCTTTTAACTCTAGTGAGGCTTCCTCTATGTTGGAACATGACAAAAGGGAAGAGTACTTTTCAGCAAGTCTTTTATAATTCTCAAATGCCTTCTTAACCCTTGAGAGGGCGGCGTTCAATAGCTCAGTGTTGTTGCTAGTTTCATTAGCGGCTGTTATACAACTTAAAGTTTTCTCCCATAATGCAATCAGGTTATCAGATGTTGCTTCCTTATTTGCTTCATAAGCCTCCCTTGCCTTCAAGGATGGATGAGGGGCCCTAGCTGGACGTGCAGAATGAAGCAAGGTGTCTGCTTTGACATCAATAGATGCAGGCTCAGTAGAATCTCTGTCAGACATGACAAGTGCTGCAGTTTAGTGTCTTGGAAATCTGCCAAAGATCAGCTCTGTAAGTATTGATACTTTGTTTGTAAGCAGGCTGGGCCTTGGAGCTGGGGCTGCAATCCAGCTCAAACCAGATTCTTGGCAAAGAAAAACACAGTTCAAAATCACCTTGTAAAAGGCAAGAATAAGTTCTTATAATAAATGCAGATATTGAATTCACAGTCCAAAACAGCTTGACAATAATGAATCCTTGTGACTTTATATAGCAATCATAAACAGTCTTTGCACAGTTCAGAATGTACTTATTGCTGACAAACAGCACAGACCAGCAATAGGTTATACTGTGGGGAATATTCAGCAGGTAGTTGGCTTCTAGTGCAGTGCAATGCTTCTGGTAAGTGTAGCAGTAACACACAGGCAATGATGGCTTCAGTGCACAGTATGAAGATGGATTCCTGTCTTAGGGTTTTCTTTTTCTTCACACAGGCAAATGAATACTCACGGTTCTGAAGCTGCAGAGTGTAGCCATGCAATGGATTACCTTAGAAATTTACTGTTCTGTCTCAGTATCGGTTGTACCGGCCACAAGCTCCATGTAGACCCAGTCTGTAAGGATATGTGCAGCAGGTTGAATGATCACCTTGACAGATAGCTTACTCAATGAATAAAGACTCCAGAAATGTTCTCCAATGCTTCTTTATGCTTCAAGGTAGCAAATGTTAAACATAGAGGCCTTTTTCATAGGTAAATTTCTAATGGAGTTACACAGCTTATACACACTGCAGTCTCTTCATAACACACTAAACCAAGGGGGAGGTTACAGAAGAAAATGGAGGGCGGGAGCAACTATCTAGCAAGAAACAGTGGGGGTGAAAGGATGATACCAAATACGATTATAACATAACATATAATATCAACTGCTAGGCAGCAAAACTGCGTGGCAGCACAAATCCTCTTCCGTCTTCCTCTGTCTTCTCGCAGCTGTGCATGCGCAATAGAGAGTAAAGCCGAACTTTAACAAAAAATTGCCTTTCCTTTTCTTTTAAGGAATACAAAACATGATTATTATTGCACCTCCAGTACGCCTGGCCCACCTCTGGTTCTGAATCCCATGCACGTACTGGAGCAAGGGTAGCCTTGAGCTTCCACCACCACCAGCCAGTATAAATACGCACAATGGAACTTCCCCTGAAGAATCAGAAGCAGATGTCATTTTGCCTATTGTTATAATGATGAAAAGCTGGAGCTACTTTATGTTTGGTACTTGCTGCTCCATATTTGGACCTTCAGTTTAACCAGTTCAGCTTAAGACATAACAATACATAGATAGATGATAATTTATAGCGCTGAGCAATATGTTGGTGCTCTAAAAATACATGTTCATGTTAATAATTAAAACAACAGACAAAATAAACATGGGGGTATATTGTCCCTTTAACCTAGAGGTAGGATCACTTAGCTTAGCACCCTATATGGACATAAACCTTACCCCATTTACAACATTACCTAAAGCCAGGAGCCCAGAGGCAAACAGGCTGAATGCTCCTGGGG
Organism: Xenopus laevis; assembly: GCF_017654675.1. Classification (NCBI taxonomy): domain Eukaryota; kingdom Metazoa; phylum Chordata; class Amphibia; order Anura; family Pipidae; genus Xenopus; species Xenopus laevis. Next base: position 186,220,326 of record NC_054372.1, read on the forward strand.
TAGCAAGATCACTGTTTGAGAGCTGGAACTCAAAAACTTATGGCATAAAAGGCTTTTGGCTTTCACTATTTGTAGCTGTGACTGAATAATTGTGAATCATCAAGGGTTGCTAGGTACGGACACACAGCTACTAGTAGCAGCTACTTGTCACGGCTACAAAATATACAATAGTGATAATTGGCTTTGCTAAGACACTATGTTTGTTTTAGCATAACCAATTCTCAGTACTGTCTATGGCACCGTATTTTGTAGCCACAAGTATCTGCTACTAATAGTTCTAGAGCTACTCGTAACAGGTAATTTTTGCAGCTACAAAATGCCAAAAAAATACCCTGTTAAAGTGATTCTGTCATGATTTTTATGATGTAGTTTTTATTTCTAAATTACACTGTTTACATTGTAAATAATTCACTCTACAATATAAAATTTAATTCCTGAACCAGCAAGTGTATTTTTTTAGTTGTAATATTGGTGTGTCGGTGCATTTCAGGTCATTTTGCCTGGTCATGTGCTTTCAGAAAGAGCCAGCACTTTAGGATGGAACTGCTTTCTGGCAGGCTGTTGTTTCTCCTACTCAATGTAACTGAATGTGTCTTAGTGGGACATGGGATTTTACTATTGAGTGCTGTTCTTAGATCTACCAGGCAGCTGTTATCTTGTGTTAGGGAGCTGCTATCTGGTTACCTTCCCATTGTTCTGTTGTTTGGCTGCTGGGGGGAAAGGGAGGGTGAGATCACTCCAACTTGCAGTACAGCAGTAAAGAGTGACTAAAGTCTATCAGAGCAAGTAACATGACTGGGGGCAGCTGGGAAATTGACAATATGTCTAGCCCCAAGTTAGATTTCAAAATTGAATATAATTAAATCTGTTTGCTTTTTTAAAAAATGGATTTCAATGCAGAATTCTGCTGGAGCAGCACTTTTTTTTGAAAAAAAAAACAACATGTTTTCCCATGACTGTATGCCATTAAAAGACAATACAGAGAACTGCCTCTGCTTAAACACATGTAGTGTCTTAGAAAAGCCAGTTATCACTATTGTCTATTTTGTAGCCGTGACAAGTAGCTGCTACTAGTAGCTCTGTGTGTTTTCACACAGAGAAAGAACAACAGAAATAACCACAATGACTGCCAAATAATGTCAACAGCATCAATATTGTCTACTACAATTGTGTTCACCTAGGTTGCAATGTAATACAATACAAAGTTTGTTGAGCCTAGTAATATCTAACCCCAGTAGACGGCATTTAATGGTCAGATGTTGCTATGGGTTACTAGACCTGGTCAAACTTGGTTCTGTTCATTATATCACCCAGCCTGTGTGCCACAGCCCATAATCACAATTTTCCTTAGCCTGTAATCTGCTCTCTGAAGCTACCAATGGCCTGATACTAGGTACTTTTCTATTGTTGTTAAAACATACTTTTTCTTTATCTCAATTTTTCCCCCACAGGAAATATCCAAGAGAGGTTTCAGAAAACTATTTATTATGCTACTAAATGATTTGCATTAGAATTTTCATGGGCAAAAACTAGATTTGAGACCAAAGCCATGCAATAATGGTCTTGTTTCCCTAGATTAAACCATCTTATATTAAAAGGATACTGTCATGGGAAAAAAAAATGTTTTAAATGAATCAGTTAATAGTGCTGCTCCAGCAGAATTCTGCACTAAAATCCATTTCTCAAAAGAGCAAACAGATTTTTTTATATTCAATTTTGAAATCTGACATGGGGCTAGACATTTTGTCAATTTCCCAGCTGCCCCAAGTCATGTGACTGATGTGTTTTGAAAAAAACATGTTTTCCCATGACAGTATCCCTTTAATGACTGCTACATGGGAATTCATAGCATTTAAGTACTGCACACCATCAGCAGCTCATAGCCGAAGCAGGAAGGTCATTATTACACCAAACTAATATTAATACTGCAAACAGATCATTCCACCTGGAGCAAAAGTACGCCGCAACGTAACACAGACCCAATGCAAACACAGACGTTAGGTCATGGTTATTTAAATTATCGTCTAATTATATAATTTAGATTTGTCTACAATTATTTACATTCCTGAAGCAAAATAGTACATTTTAATGGCATAAAACATTTGTTTTCTGTATATCTGCATTAGTATAAGTGGGACGTTTACATATGACTTTCTAGAGTGAAGCCATTCTCCCTCTACTGCAATATCAAAGAGCCATAAATGTCCACCCTTGAGTCATGCTTCTCATTAGTTGTTGTTTATTGAAAATGCTTTTGCAGTTATACCATTTTCCATGAGCTTTGTGCATATACATTTGCAGCCCAGGGTGCCATGAGCCAAATAAGTTGATCTGGCTGTGTATGGCCAGCTTTACATTTCTGGTGCCCATCCATGTTAGTTAGTGATGAGGACACAGATTTCTTGCATCTCCAGGTTCTTTCGTCGAGCAATATAGGAATGGATGTAGCTGAAGTTTATCCAGACTGTATACGGCATAACTTTAAAGTAAACAGGAGCCATAATAGCAGTGAATCAGCAGGAATGATTTTTGGCCAAACTAAAGGAACAGTAACACCAAAAAATAAAAGTGTTTTACAGGAATGACAATATAATGTACCGTTGCCCTGCACTGGTAAAACTGAGGTGTTGCTTTAGTTTCATTTGTCACCTGTTTGAAAAGTTACACTGCTCCATTGTGATTGGATTATTGTAAGGCTGGCCATAGACGCAAAGATTTGATCATACAAATATCCGTTTCGTACGTTTTTCGGCCCGTGTGTGGAGTGTCCCAACATTTTTTTGTGAGATGGTGATCGGTCGTTCAGTTGATCGGACAGGTTAGAAAATTTCTGTTGGCTACCGATAATATCTCTGCATGTATTGGCGATCAGTGGGAGACGGTCACCAGGGCCGGATTTACATAGCAGGCGCCCCTAGCCCTACTGCCGTTCTTTGCCCCTGTCCCCTCCCCTTTATACGTGCAAATTTTAATCATCAGGACTGGAGCAATGGGGATTGGCACACGGGAAATGTAAAAAAAGGATTGTATCGCCTGTGCATCGCTAGTGTGTTTGAACCATTGTGGGTGTGGTTGAGCAGCATGCCGCCCCCTAAAATCCTGCCGCCCTAGGCCTGGGCCTTGGTGGTCTTTCCACAGATCCAGGCCTGACTGTCACCAGCTTTTGTCAGACATAACTTTCGTACGATTGCTGTCAGGGGCAGAAAATTGGCTGATCTGTTCTTTTACTACTTTATTTGATCTGAATGGTTAGTGGCAGGTCGGGAGATAGCACCGAAGAATCGTTCGTCCGATATGAAGGTAAATCTGCACGTCTATGGCCACCTTAAGAGTTTATATGCCAAGGATTTCCCATACCAGTCAGTTGAACTAAAGAAGCTGCTCGAATGACTAGTGAAATGTCTTTGATGATTAATCAGCAAGTCCAGTTGCTCTAGATTTACTTCTGCTAGATATTGGTTAATACCGCATCCATATAGAATTATAAATAGAATGAATGATCAATCTGGTGTCGGTTGCAGAAAGAAATTTAACTACATTATAAGAGACCAACCCCCCCCCCCTCTGATAAGAATGAGAATCCAATCATGAGTGAAAGTTTAAGAATCACTGATCCGAAAAAACAGGGATCCCTAACTTTTATTTTACATTCCGTAAATTTTAGACTTTAATCTTGTGAACAGGGTCCAAACCTATGTTGCTTATAAATACAAGTATCAGATACGTTATCTGGAAACCTATTATTCAGAAAGGTCTGAATTATGGAAAGGCCGTCTCCCATAGACTCAATTTTATCCAAATAATCCAAATTTTTAAAAATAAATAAATAATAAAAAAAAGATCTTCTTTTTCTCTATAATAATAAAACAGTAGCCTGTACTTGAACCAAACTAAGATATAATTAATCCTTATTGGAGGCAAAACCAGTCTATTGGGTTTTTTAAATGTTTACATGATTTTCTAGTAGACTTCAGGAAAGATCCATTATTCGGAAACTAACCAGGGCCCAAGCATTCTGGATAACAATCCCATGCCTGTATTCTTTAATCAATATATCTATCTGCCACACTTAGATGCAGTTGTTCATACATGCATTGTTTATAGGACCCACATGCATTGTCATGGACACCTTTCTCTCTAAGAGACATACGCTCAGATTCGGGGAGATTAGTTGCCCGGCGATAAATCGCATCTTCTTTGGGGCGACTAATCTCCCCCCGAACGGCCTCCCGCCGGCTAGAATGTAAATCGCCGACAGGATGGTACTCGGAGCACTTCATTTTTGGAAGTCGAAAAACGATTGCCATCCCTCCGGTGATTTACATTCTAGCTAGCGTGAGGCAGTTTGGGGAGATTAGTCGCCCTGAAGAAGAGGAGATTTGTTGCTGGGTGACTGATCTCCCCAAATCTGAGCGTGTGTCTCTGCCCTAACACCCACCCTGGCCTGAACACTGTGTTCGTTTACAGCATTTGAATACAGTGTTTTAAGGCTAAACCAATGATGTCTCTTTCAAATAACAAAAAATTATTTTTGAAAGTGAGCATTACTGATCTTTTGGAATTAACAGCAAGCATATTCAAGAATTTTAGCTTCATGACCTTGGAAAATCTATGCTAAATATCCTGTAACTCAACAAAACGGAGCCCCGTGCAGTCGTTTGGCACGCAAATCTACTCTCTTCCATCTCTTTATCGTAGGTCAGATTTATGGCATTTCAGAATGATGTATTAGAAAGAGAGTTACAAAAACATAAGATAAGTCAGTGCCAGAGCTGTGCGAGAGAACAAAGGAAATGCAATCAGAATAATACAATTAAACAGATTATAATTTAAAGGAGAACTAACCCCCCAATAAGAAAAGCCCCTAGCTACTACCCTAGGTAGTCCCCCCCCCTCTGTTCTCCGCCCCTACATATTTTGTTACCCCCTAAAGGCCAACATACACGGGCCGATAAAAGCTGCCGATAGGCCGAGTCGTCAGCTTATCGGCCCTCTGACGGGCTTTCCCGATCGATATCTGCCCGAAAGTCGGCCAGATATCAATTGGGCAGGGTAAAAAATCCTGTTGGATCGCTGCAGCATCTGTTTGTTAATGAGGTCCCATGATTCAACCGCCTGTATTGCCTCCATTCTGATACGATCGTTGGGCCCTAGGGCCCATTATTGGATCTGCCTGATATCGGCCACCTCAATGTGGGCATATTAGGGAGAGATCATCACCAAACTAGCAGATCTTCCTGTGTATGGCCACCTTATGAATTTGCACACATATTGGTGTAGATGAAGCGCAGTGGAGCTCATGGCACCACCTGCTGGATATCTGGTCTTCTTCTGTAAGTGAGCGTGTATTGGCGCATGCAGAGTTGGAGCAGTCTTCCGGTTTGTAGCAACTAACCATGTGCCAAAAGTAGCAGAAATTGCTGAAGAGAAGGAAGAGGAGCTGAAGAAGACCAGAGATCCAGAAGATGGGGCCCATGAGCAGGGATGGGGGACTTGCTAGTGTAGTAGGTAGGGGCTTTTCTTATTGGGGGGTTTATTTCTCCTTTAACAGTCTGTTTTAAAAAAGGTAATATTTATGTGTCGGTGAATGATGGAGAAGTAATCATACACTTGCTCTTTGCCTCAAGAGGAGAAAGGAGACTGAGGCTAAAAAACACACTATAGTAACTATAGATTTTCAGGTATGTCCTAAAAAAGACGGAAATTATCTTTTGTGTATGTGTATGCCATTATACCATACAATTTTGTAATTATGTGGTGGGAATAAAGGTGTTTTTGGTCATTATGGAAATGCTTACTCTAAAAGGTTATAGAAAGTTGACAATTAACATTTAAAGCATACCTCTCAACATTTTGAAAAATAGAAAGAGGGAGAAAAAGTTTTGCAGTGCTCAGAGCGTAATTTTTTGACCACGCCCATTTTATGGCCACACCCTCTAATTGTCAATATTACAAAATTTGGCAGGTTATGGAAAGTTTGAACACATTTCTAGGTGTTTTAGGGTCAGGTGTTATTACAGTTTTGCTAATGAAGGTGAATTGCCCTTTAAGCTGCAAGTCACAGTTTCCCCAAAAGACCTGCTTACCTTAAAGGAGAAGGAAAGGTTAGAAGTAAGTAAGCTTTATCAGAAAGGTCTATATAAATACACCAGTAAACCCTCAAAGTAATGCTGCTCTGAGTCCTCTGTCATAAGAAACACAGCATTTCTTTCCTTCTATTGTGTACTCATGGGCTTCTGTATTAGACTTCCTGTTTTCAGCTTAAACCTCCAGGGCTAGGGCTTGAGCATGCTCAGTCTGCTTCTCTGTCGCTCCCCCCTCCCTGCTGGAATCTGAGCCCAGAGCTATGAGTGAGCAGGGAGAGACTCAGGCAGGAAGTGATGTCACACCACGATGTATGGCAGCTGCTACCTTAAACAAACAGAGACTTTCTAGAGCGGTTTACTCAGGTATGGTAAAGCATTCTACAGAATAAATATAATGTTATAGTTTGTACCATTGTGGTTAATCTATTGGCAGTAAAATGTCTCAGTAGCTTTCCTTCTTCTTTAAGGGTAAGATCACACTGGGAGATTTGGTGAGATTTAGTCACCTGGCTACTAATCGTCACTCACATTTGGGGTGACTAACCTTGTGAGGCCACTTCGGCAAATGAAGCGATGCGAGTGCCATGCCACAGGCGATTTTTCATTCCAGCAGGCGGAAGCAGTTTGGGGAGATTAGTCGCCCCAAAGGAGAGGCGATTAGTCAACGGGCGACTAAATCTCCCTGAATCTCCCAGAGTGACCTTACCCTAAATAGTTACAAATGTTTCTTTGCTCATCTTAAATTGTAAAAAGTGCACCTGCCACGTATTCTGGGCTCTCTGCCAAATGCCAATTAAGCTTTAGAGATTTTGTATATTTTTCTGGCTGTTCAGTGCAGGAGATCAAAGTGAAAGTCACGACATTTCAGTAACAATCAGGTATGCTGCCCGAGCTGTCAAAATCGGGACTGTCCCGCAAAAATGAAACTACAGACAGCTACTACAACACCCTTACTCATCAGAGTGTCCGCTCCCTGAATATTGATCAGAAAGTATTGCCTTGATCATTGTAGCAGTTCTGAAGGTGTTGGGGGGGCTGGTAATACAGGCTGAATTAATCACCTGGTCTTCTACTTTAAGGATTTTAAAATGCTTTTATATATGTATATAGTGATTGACTCACTACTTTGTTAAATCCTTTTTGATTGGCTGTGCTATCATGGGGCATTATTGGACATCCAATCATACACTGTGATTGGTGTTTTTAGCTTTAAATATGTTATTGTTTGTGTAACTCTCTAGCCTGTGATGAAGTGCCCCTTTTGGCATGAAATGCATAAGGCTGCTCTTCTCTTGTTGTAATGTATTCTCCCTAAAACAAATATTTTTTTAACTGCACCACATTGTTTTGATGGTCCAGTTTCGTGGCAGCCAGGTAACTATGAAGTAAGAATTTCTTTATAAGGATCAGCATATTTTTAAAATAGGACAGCCCTACCAAGAAATTGAAATTCATTATCACGCACATAAATATCTACATTTTATTTACTGTCCCTTAGGGCAGAGAAACACGTGGAGATTCGGGGAGATATAGTCGACCGGCAACAAATCGCCTCTTCTTCGAATAATCTCCCCAAACTGCCTTCCCGCCGGCTAGAATCGAAATCGTCGGTGGGCTGGCACTCGGATCGCTTAGTTTTCCCAAGTAGCTCGAGGTTGCCTCACGAAGAAACTTTGGGCAACTTAGGAAAACGTAGCACTCCAAGTGGCATCCAGCCGGTGATTTAGATTGTAGCTGGCGGGAAGGCAGTTTGGGAAGATTTAGTCGCCCGAAGAAGAGACGATTTGTCGCTGGGCGAGTAATCTCCTCGAATCTCCACGTGTCTCTGGCCTTAAAAGTATAAAGTACAAGGCCTTCGTTTGTGATGTGCTCTTCACTTCTCTATACATATTCCAAATAGCACGACTTGGATAAAACACGTGCTTAAAGGGATACTGTCATGGGAAAAAATTTTTTTTTCAAAATGAATTAGTTAATAGTGCTGCTCCAGCAGAATTCTGCACTGAAATCCATTTCTCAAAAGAGCAAACAGATTTTTTTATATTCAATTTTGAAATCTGACATGGGGCTAGACATTTTGTCAATTTCCCAGCTGCCCCTGGTCATGTGACTTGTGCCTTCACTTTAGGAGAGAAATGCTTTCTGGCAGGCTGCTGTTTTTCCTTCTCAATGTAACTGAATGTGTCTCAGTGAGACATGGGTTTTTACTATTGATTGTTGTTCTTAGATCTACCAGGCAGCTGTTATCTTGTGTTAGGGAGCTGCTATCTGGTTACCTTCCCATTGTTCTGTTGTTTGGCTGCTGGGGGGGGAAAGGGAGGGGGTGATATCACTCCAACTTGCAGTACAGCAGTAAAGAGTGATTGAAGTTTATCAGAGCACAAGTCACATGTCTTGGGGCAGCTGGGAAATTGACAAAATGTCTAGCCCCATGTCAGATTTTAAAATTGAATATAAAAAAATCTGTTTGCTCTTTTGAGAAATGGATTTCAGTGCAGAATTCTGTTGGAGCAGCACTATTAACTGATGAGTTTTGAAAAAAAAAAAAATTTTCCCATGACAGTATCCCTTTAATAACGATTTCCTTTTTTTTTTTACATCTTTTTTTACATGATTTGCCATCTACTTCAAACTCTTTCCAGCTTTCAAATGGGGGTCACTTACCCTATCTAAAAAACAAATAATATGTAAGGCTTCACATTTATAGTTATTGCTACTTTGTATTACTCATATTTCTATTCAGGCCTCTCCTATTCATATTTGAATCTCTAGTTCATATCAGTGCTTGGTTACTAGAGTAATTTGGACCTTAGCAACCAGACTGCTGCAATTACAAACTGGAGATCTGCTGAATAAAAAGCTAAATAACACAAGAACCACAAATAATAAAAAATGAAAAACAATTACAAATTGACTCAGAATATCACTCTCTACGGCATACTAAAAGTAAATTTAAAGGTGAACTACCCCTTTACTAAAATGGTAACAAGATTCCTTACAAGTTTCCTATTATTTTGCCTTTCGCAACAAGCTTTTCATTGATAGTCCACTACAGACACAAAAAATCTTCCAGTGACCCATTATATCTTCCAAGAGGAAACACTTTCTTCCGGACTCTGATGAGTGGATGAGAGTGATAATCAGAGATTTCATTTTGGTTTCCAGTCAGTTAATTGGGGATTGCGAGAAACTACTAGTCATTAGCCAGATAAAGAGCCTTGGCAATCAGACCTTAGAAATAGATGATTCTTGGGACCAAAGGTCAGAAAACACTGTGCTGGACTTAAGTCTCCAGGAAGCTGCAGATGTGACCTCTGCCTTTTTGGTCAAAAGGTATCGCCTAGAAAATACACCCATATGAAAAATAGAAATATTCTAAGCAGTGCCTAGAAGAAAAAAAAAAGTAACCATAACACAGAAGAAACATGCAAACTCCATACAGAGGGTGCCCTGTTTGGAGATGAACCAAAAACCCCAATACTTCAAACCACCAGCATGAAAATTAAAGGGATACTGTCTTGGGAAAAATAGTGCTGCTCCAGCAGAATTCTGTACTGAAATCAGTTTCTCAAAAGAGCAAACTGATTTTTAATATTTAATTTTGAAATCTGACATATTGTCAGTTTCCCAGCTGCCCGCAGTCATGTGACTTGTGCTCTGATAAACTTCAGTCACTCTTTACTACAAGTTGGAGTGAGATCACCCCTCCCCCCCCCAGCAGCCTAACAACAGAACAATGGTAAGGTAACCAGATAGGAACGAAGAAAGCAGGTACCGGCACACAGGTGCGATTCAAGTAGGGAATTTAACCCTTACGTGTTTATTAAGTCGACACAACGTTTCGGGGGCAACTCCCCCTTCGTCAGGTAACCAGATAGCAGCTCCCTAACACAAGATAACAGCTGCCTGGTAGATCTAAGAACAACAGTAGTAAAATCAGTAGTAAAATCCAGGTCCCACTGAGACACATTCAGTTACATTGAGTAGGAGAAACAACAGCCTGCCAGAAAGCATTTCTCTCCTGAAGTGCTGGCTCTTTCTGAAAGCACATGACCAGGCAAAATGACCTGAGATGCACCTACACACCAATATTACAACTAAAAAATACACTTGCTGGTTCAGGAAATTTTATATTGTAGAGGGAATTATTTGCTGAGTAAACAATGTAATAAAAATCATGACAGAATCCCTTTACGGTGTCTGAAAGGGACAGAAACTATGTCAGTAGGCATATGTACCTCTTTTAGAATAATGGCTGTCTCAACATAAACAAGAGCGTTAACCTTTGATCAGAATTTCCCATTGTGTTTCCTCTGTTTACAAGCTGTTTATTGAGGTGATGATTAAGCAACATTACCCAGATATCCATTGCTCTTTCATTACTGTAGAATGAAGGTGGCAGTTGTGTAAATTAGAGGCAATAACAACAAGTGCCTGGTATGACTACACTGAGATTTATGTGCCATAACTGGGTTGATTCATTGCAAGGGCATATGTTGTTATAATGCAGATGTTTCACTGGAAAAAGAAAATACAGTCCAGCTAAGTACAGCAATATATGCTAAGTAAAGTAAGGGCACGGAGGCCACTTTTTATGGAGCTATAGTTCACCTGGGCAGTGTTTCACTTTATTATAAGACTTATTGGGGAAATCCACAAAAGTGGTAATACGGAGACAAAACAAAATTGGAGATAGAATTGTCAGATTTCCCGCCATATTAAAAAAACCTGCTACTTTTAAAGGCCAATACGGCAGAATACACACTTTATCACATACCCATTGCCATTATTTATCTCACCTAGGAACACGTGCAATAGCCCAAGATCCCAGTTAAGATTCCGTTTAGCTTCCGTTGTGCATGCGCCTGCTCTCTGATCAGCAAAATGGATGATGGGAACAGAAGCAACACAGCTAAATTTAGGGCCAACACTGCTGGCAGGCCCGGACTGGCAATCTGTGGGTTCTGGCAAATGCCAGAGGGGCTGCTGTATGGTTCCATAGAAAGTTACCATATAGTGGGCTGGTAGGAGGCTGTTTTGAGCTGGTAGGGGGCTGTTTGGGCCTCTGTGTACTTGGAATGGCAGGGCCTATTTTGACTCCCAGTCCAGTCCTGACTGCTGAGCAGCTCTATAGTTCTGGGCGTGATGAGGAGTAGAGTCCTGTGTGGTTCTTTTTTATGATACCTGTACCCGACCCATACCACTGACCCGCAAGCCACAATTTCCCTCACTGATCCTCAATAGGCCAACTAACCTTCTGACCCTGGGACACGAGGGGCGGGAAGAGATGTCACACCAGAAGTGACACCACAACTCTAGGGCACCAAATCTTTACAAAAAGGAAAGAACTGGCAGAACCACAAGGGAGGGATCAAGCCTGCACTTTTGTCGGGTACCCAGCCAAGTTACCCGCGGACTGCCTGCACAGCCGGGGAATTTTTGCCGACCACTTTGCGGGTATTCCACGGGTACCCAACCTGATTCAGGTTTCTAATGGGAAGTAAGACAGTGTATTGCTACTAAAATGAACATTTACCTTATAAAGATCTATAAGATATATATTTACTCAAAGTGCTAACAATGCCTCATTCATTTAGCAGAAAAAAGCAAACTAATGCAAACATGGTTAACCTATTTAATTTTGGCAAAGAACTACTTTTATTTATATATAAAGAATAATATATATTGTTTTTCTTGTTTAAAGGAGAAGGAAAGTCTTATTCCGCTTGGGGGTGCCAAATGTTAGGCACCCCCAAGTGATTGTATTTACTTACCTGAAACCCCGAACTTTAATGAAAAAGTTGGCTATTTCGTTCTACTGCGCATGCGTCTGCCCCAGGAAAATTTGAAGAAAGAAGAAGTCGGAAGAGGAGCGCCCCATGTTGCTCGCTGGAAGATTCCCGGGCCAGTGCAGTTTTCTGCTGATAGGAGCACCAGCCCAGAGTTTCAGGTAAGTAAAGTTGCCTTTGAATTTGACATTTTTAGAATTTGCAAATGAAAAAATATTATACATCATTTATAACGGTTGCTATGCAAGACTAACAAAAAAAAGTAGCTAGAAATGTTGTAGGCAACCACAGCTCTTTAGCAGTAAAGATTTGTGTCCCCAAAGATGCCCCAGTAGCTCCCCATCTTCTTTTCTGCTGATTCACTGCACATGCTCTGTGCTGCTGTCACTTACTGAGCTTAGGGACCCACTCACAATATACAGTACAGAATAGAAATGTCACAATATAAGGCTGATTAGTAATACATACAGATAATTACTACATGGCAGCACAGAAACCAGTGCAATTAGCATCAGAATTTAATAATCAGCAAACCTGTAGCATCAGCTTATATTACAGGGGAAGCTCATTTTCTGCTGGATAATTAGTGACGAGCCCTAAGCTTAGCTTCTCAACAGCTGCTCAGAGCCCACTGAGCATGTGAGTGTCACAGACACTTTCCAAGATGGTGACCCCCTGTGACAAGTATGAAGTCCTGGATCATTGCTGCTATTGACAAGCTGAAACTTTAGGCTGGTGCAATAAGCTCAGTATATAAAATATGGCATTTTTAGCCACATTCAATTTTAGGGTTTAGTTCTCCTTTACACTTCTAAGTTTGATGTATATGTGACCCAACAGGGCAAAGACTGCCTTCTTCTTCCAGTCTCTCTTAACACTTAGCACAAAATCTTGAATGTAATTGCATATATTACTTGTCCTATTACGGTATTGCCGTCTGCCAGTTCTAATATACGGACCTGAGTATAAGTAGCAATATATAAAGAAAATGATCCAGAAATAAAGAACATTTTGGGAGGCTCATTGAGTTTCACTCTATACTTTCAATATGTTCTTTTGAATAATGCAGTTTAATAAGCAGAATTTACAAACTAAATACATGCCAAAAAAAAGAATTTGAAAATAAAGCTACTAAATATGATTACTCCATTAGGACTGCTAGTGATCTGAACGTTTACTATGAATGGAAAGTAGCGAGCGAAATGATTTACTTTGCCTGCTAAGTCTGACCATATTCAGTTGAATATAATGTTTTCTACTACACACATGGGAGGCTATAGAAGTCATGCGGTTTTTGGCATGTCGTTTTTTTAACATAGCACATACTGAATTACACAAGGCTTTCAGGAAAGGTTTCTGAAACAGCTGCAAAGAAACCACAAAATGAAATTATGGCTTCACAGATTTGACAGCTTTTTCCTTTTTCTCATAAAAAAAATAATAAAACCTTCCCAAGGCCGAGTACAGAGGGAATAAAGATGAAACCACACTATGATAATATTTTATGTGTGTGTGTATATATACTCACACTATAATCTTAACAAAGCATATTAAAGCTGGGAATCCACCTGTTTGGCAAGGTCACCATGCAAGAAGATCTTTTGCCCACCAACACACTGAGCCTAAAGGCGGCCATAGACGCACAGATAATATCGTACAAAACAAATTTTCGCGTATGGTAGAAAAAGAGCCAACCGATATCCAGCCCAATTAATTCCATCCAGGATGTGGCACTTGCAACATGATCTTGACAAACTGGCAATCTGGGCAGCTAAGTGCAAATGAGATTCAATGTTGATAAATGTAAAGTCATGCACCTGGGATGTAAAAATATCCACTTATACCCTTAATGGGACTGCACTAGGCAAATCCATTATGGAAAAGGACCTTGGAGTCTTGTAGATGATAAACTTGGCTGTAGCAAGCAATGCCAGTCAGCAGCATCAAGGGCAAATAAGGTCTTGAGCTGTATTAAATGGGGCATAGAGTCAAGGGAGGAGGGGGTCATTCTTCCACTGTATAGAGCACTTGTAAGGCCCCATCTAGAATATACCGTACAGTTTTGGTCTCCATCACTCAAACAGGACATTATTGTATTAGAGAGGGTACAGAGAAGGGCAACTAAGCTGGTAAAAGGTATGGAAAATCTTAGCTATGAGGAAAGACTGGCCAAATTGGGGATGTTCACGCTGGAGAAGAGGCGCTTAAGGGGTCATATGATAACTGTGTATAAATATATAAGGGGATCGTATAATAATCTCTCTAATGCTTTATTTACCAGTAGGTCTTTCCAGCTGACACAAGGTCACCCATTCCGATTAGAAGAAAAGAGGTTCCGCCTAAATATTGGGAAGGGGTTTTTTACAGTGAGAGCTGTGAAGATGTGGAATTCTCTCCCTGAATCAGTGGTACAGGCTGATACATTAGATAGGTATAAGAAGGGGTTGGATGGTGTTTAGCAAGTGAGGGAATACAGGGTTATGGGAGATAGCTCATAGTACAAGTTGATCCAGGGACTGGTCCCATTGCCATTTTGGAGTCAGGAAGGAATTTTTCCCCCTCTGAGGCAAATTGGAGAGGCTTCAGATGGGTTTTTTTTGCCTTCCTCTGGATCAACTGGCAGATAGGTAGTTAATAAAAAAAATAAAAAAATAAAAAAGGTTGAACTCGATGGACATGTGTCTTTTTTCAACCTTACTTACTATGTTACTATGTATTGGCAGAAGACTTGAATATCGGTCGGCTCATCGATCGGGCTGGACCGAAAAATTTTATCGGGCACCTTTGAAGGAACCCAAACATTGCCCATTGTTAGTGCGGAATCGTCAGATACAGGTAGAATTCTATTGTTTCTATATGTATATCTGACGATTCAGCTCTACAAGTGTGTATTGAAACGAACGATCTTTCTCGGAAACACCTTTTCCAAGAAGGAAAGTAATTGTTACGTCTATGGCCACCTTAACTGGGATGATCTGAATATTTGACCCCCAGGTATTGACCATAATGGGACTTAAGGAGACCTATTGGTTGTCCATGTAGTTCTCATCCAACAGAAGGCCATCAGTAATCTGTTGAGTCAGTCTCAAGGGGCTTATATCAGCCCAGTTGTGGCCACCTTGACCTGCATTAAACACCATAAAGAGTTTAATCATTGTTCTTGGAACCTTCTCTACCTATATAGAAGAAGGATATCGGCACACGAGGCAACTAGCGTTGCAGGGAACAACCTGCTCGTTTATTAGGCTGATCTCTTTGAGGGTGTGCGATTTTTCTACATTGTTCGTGTAAGACCTTCTCTACCTAGTCTGTATGACACATGGGCTGAATTTTCCTATCAGACTTCTAGAGAAATCTATAATTATGACTCTAAGCCCGTGGGTAAGGACCTAAAAATTGGTTTTCTATGCCATCTGAGTGGGTCCCAATGATCCCTCCAGAATAACATGTTTATTTTAATGACTATTTTCTCTTCTAACAATATTAAATTAGGAGAAACTTCATTGGTTCTAAATCAATTTTTGAGTCAATTGGTTGATTAAATGACTTGATGTGGGCCCACTGAGGAGACTTTTCTTCAAGTTCTTGTGAGCATATAAATGTATGTTCTGAGCCTATGGCCTCCAGTCTGCTATTAATAATACTACTGAAACAACTGTAGCAATGTAGAAGTATTTCACTATCTTTATAATAGTATTTATCAGGTATTTATGCTAAGTATTTATCAGGTCCTTTTCAAGCACGGTAACCAAAAGATGGTGAAACAAAGAGGACTTTAAGCTCATGTTCTTTTGGATCTAGCTTTTACATACGTAGGATGCTTTTACCAAGGTATGCCCCGGGGGTGTACGAAACTCATGGGAGGCGAGAGCCTTGCAAAGCAGATTTTAATTAAAGTCATACCTCGGAGACAAATTATTTTGAGGAAACACACTTTTGTGCTTTGGAGCTGCTCCAAATGTTTGCACAGATGTGATCTAAGCTTAAATGCTTTCTTCCCGCTGGCTGTTCTTGTAATAATATCTCTGCGTCTTGTCTTCATGTGTATTTAACAATGGCTTAGGCAGTACTCAAAAGGCAACCAACCAACCCCCATTATGCTTGCAAAGTATTACAATAATGTGCATGTAGCACTGTAAATTAAACCTAAAGGCAAGAAGTGGTAATAATGACAAATACTGCACATAAATAGACTGATGGATTTCATCCAGATATTAATATTTTAATAATATTAAAATAAAATTATACCTCCCGAACAATGTAGGTTTCTATAAAAATATATTACATAAAACCGTTCATATGTAAAACCCTGCTTCATGTAAATAAACCATTTTCATAATAATAATATACTTTTTTAGAAGTATGTGCCATTGGGTAATCCAATGCCATTTTAAAAAATAAGGGCCGCCCCCTGGGATCATATGATTCACGGTGTCACATGAGCCAATTAACAGACAGAGTTGTGTATTCCACACTTCCTGTTACAGTTAGAGCTGCAGTATTTCTGGTCAGGTGATCTCTGAGGCAGCACACAGACTATCATGAAATGGTGGTTCAAGACAAAAGATGTAAAAGGGCAATATTTACTTAAATATATATTCCAGTTTGGTAAGATTCTTTAATAAGCCGCTTAATTTGATATAAACGATCTGTTGCTTAAAGGAGAAGGAAAGCTACCAGGGCAGTTTTTTGCCAACTGATTAGCTACAATAGTGCAAGCTATAACACTATATTTATTCTGCAGAATGTTTTACCATACCTGAATAAACAGCTCTAGAAGCTTTGTTTTTGTAGGATAGCAGCTGCCACATAAGCTTGGTGTGACATCACTTCCTGCTTGAGTCTCTCCCTGCTCACTCATAGCTTTGGCCTCACATTACAGCAGGGATGGGAGGAGGGAAAAGGGAGGAGCAAACTGAGCATGCTCAATCCCTAGCCCTGGAGGTTTAAGCTGAAGGCAGGAAGTCTGATACAGAAGCCCATGAGTACACAATAGAAGGAAAGAAATGTAGTGTTTCTTTTGACAGAGGACTCAGAGCAACATTACTTTGAGGGGTTACTGGTGTATTTATATAGACCTTCTAATAAAGCTTACTTAATTTTAGCCTTTCCTTCTCCTTTAAGTATTCATTTTGGGGGTATAGTTTTCCTTTAATACATTATAATCACTGTGTTAACATTTTATTTTGCCAATTATACATTATTTATTTTTTATTTAGCCTCAACAATATATTACACTTACATTGCACTAAGAAAGATGCCTCAAAATGGTAAAAGGTGTCAATTTAGGTCCCATTCTGACACAGAAAATTGCATGGTCTGTTGGCAAAATTCAAACATACTGTTTGGCCACATTTTAGTCAACAAATCCATGATAAGACACTGGAGACATAGCTGGAGCTGCATACAGCTAAATAAACTTATGACATTATATCCAAATAATCCACATTTTAAAAAATGATTTCCCTTTTCTCTATAACAATAAAACAGTAGCATGTAGAGGTGTGGGATCTGTCATCTGGAAACCCATTATACAGAAAGCTGAGAAATAAGGAAAGACTGCATTTTATCCAAATAATCCAAATTTTTCGCTGTAATAATAAAACAGTCCCTACTTGATCCAAACTAAGATATAATTAATCCTTATTGGAAGCAAAACCAGCCTATTGGATGTATTTAATGTTTACATGATTTTCTAGAAGACTAAAGATATGAAGATCCAAATTACAGAAAGATCTGTTATCCGGAATACCGCAGGTCCCAAGCATTCTAGATAACAGGTCCCATACCATGGACAGCAAAATCAGCCTAATGATTTTTTTGTAAATGTAAGGTATTAAGATCCAAATTACAGAAAGATTAGTTATCCGGAAAACCCCAGGTCCCGAGCATTTAAGCTCCCAATTACAGGAAGGCCAACTCCCATAGACTCCATTTTAAGCATATAATTCAGATTTTTAATAATGTTATAATAAAACAGTACCTTGTACTTGATCCCAGTTAAGATATATTTAATAATTACACATTCATTTAGGCTAAATTATTGTGTACATTTTTTTTTGTAGACTTGAGGTATATTGATCCAAATTACATAAAGATCCCTTATCTGAAAATCCCCAGGTCCCAAGCACTCTGGATAACAGGTCCCACACCTGCTTTATCAATGGGCCTTTGATCCATTTAAGCAGTACACCATATCCTCTACCAAACAAACCTCTCTGGCCTTTTCAGCCACAAAATCCATTGTACTAAAGTACATGTAGGGACCCTGAGATTTGTATTAAATTACTCAGGCAGTTCCCCTGTAGTATTCTGACACCTAGGGGTTCTTTAGTTAAGTTAGGCAGCTATGTCCCTGGTGGGGTCCACACTAGTACCTGGGGATTGTCCACTAGATGGCACTGTTTGATAATATAAAAGGGTTTAGCACCATGCGGTCTGGGTCTGTCCTGGGACTTTGCCTCACTGAGAGGTACTACAGGTCCAGGTCTGCCGGGAAAGTTAGTTAAGTATAAGATAGTGATAGTAGTACAGTAATAGTCGCTCTAGGAGTGAAAGTCAGCACAGGGTAGCTAGTGAGCAGATGTGGCTCCAACGAGGAGAAATAGTGGGGTTAGGACCCCGTGGTATTTGAACCACTAGTGCAGGGACTACAGTGGGTGAGTTGAGGACCAGATAGGATACCAAGACCCAAGATCCCAGGCTGAATACAGTGGGTGAGGTGAGGATCAAGTCCGGTGCCAAGATACAAGACCCCAGGCTGAGAAACCCATGCCTTAGTGTTCAACCATAGAGGATAGTGCCCAGTGAGAGTGGTAACTATTTCCCAAGTCTATTGCTACTGATCTATATTGATTTCTACTCCGTCTGTTGCATCTTCTACCCCCCCTGGAGGGAATATTGTTGTTGGAGGCTACTCTATAACTGCCAGTGAACCTCAAAGTACTGTAACCTATGATCTTGCCGGTGCTCTGTTAATAAACCAGTTATAATTTACTGCAAAGGACTTGTCTGCCTGAATCTACTG
Source organism: Xenopus laevis (assembly GCF_017654675.1). Classification (NCBI taxonomy): domain Eukaryota; kingdom Metazoa; phylum Chordata; class Amphibia; order Anura; family Pipidae; genus Xenopus; species Xenopus laevis. Next base: position 186,239,228 of record NC_054372.1, read on the forward strand.
CTGCATTTATCCACACCAGGTACCGGGAGTTGCACGGGTACACTGGGGGTCTGGGGCACACTACAAGCAGTGTTAGCCTGGTCACACACAGCCTTAATACACAGCAAAAGTACACTCAAGGGTGTGCTACATACATATAAGTAGAACACAAAACATGGACATAAATGGACTACCTTTTTTCAAATGTAACATTTCCAGCTATTTTGTTGCTGTACTTGGAACCAAACAGGCTGTTACAAGAGGGGACCATGTCTCATAGCATAAACTCATGTAGCTCACAATAAGTGCCCAACTTCTATGTCAACTTATCTACAAGTTACCCAATAACCAACAATTGGCTGGATGTTTATGTACTTTGGTTACATACGTGAAGGGCTAAACCATAGAAATCCAATCCACTGGACCATGAACCTATTGAACGGAATCTAGGCAGTACAGCCAATGCAGGTGAGACGTTGTATTTTCACTATAGTTGATTCAGCTATTACGCAATAAGTACACATAAATAGTGTGAAAGTGCATGGCAACCATAAACCAGGGTTCCCCAACCTTTTTTTTTTTTTTTAACCTATGAGCTACATTCAAAATGTTTCAGAGCAACATAAGCATACAAAACATTGAAGTGACAAATAAGGGCTGTGATTGGCTATTGGCAGGGCCGTCATCAGGGGGGGAACATGGGGTACTTTTGTGCCGGGTCTGGGCCAAAAGGGGGAACCGGCTGTGCTGCACTTTTCGATATAGCCGGGCCAATCTTGACAACGCCGAAGCCGTGCCGCCTCTTCCAAACTCCCGAACCAATGAAGTCCCAAAGCCACGAAAGAAGCCAGACTTGAAGTCCTGAAGCCGCGAAAAGACCCAAAGTCAAGAAAGGAGCCAAAGTCCTTTACTTATAGGGCGCCCTGACCACCAATTTTTTAAAAAAAAAACTTTTCCCTGGCGCCACAGGTTTTTTTTTTTTTTGACTTATAGGGGTCCCTGACCATCAATGGCTTTTTATAACTTGTGTGTGAGGTAGAGTCCTGCAGCGGGTCGGGTGTCCGCCGGTTACCCGCAAAAACCTGCGGTACCCTGCGGGTAGCTTGTAGAAGTTCCAGGTGCGGGTATAGATGCAGGTTGGCGGTTCTGAGGGTTTGCAGGTCGCGGGTCAGGCCGCAGGTCTTCTCAATAGCGGTTTTTACTCCTTTTTTCTGATCATGCCTACTTCGATGATGTCACTTCCAGTTTACAATGACAGCACTTCCTGTTTTACTCCTTTTTTTTTCTGATCACGCCTACTTCCAATGATGTCACTTCCAGTTTACAATGACAGCACTTCCTGATTCTTGATGGTCAGCGGGTCCGGGTTGTGGATAAGGTACTTGCGGGTCAGGTAGCGGGTCCAATTGGGTAAGAATGCGGGTTGCAGGTTGCGGGTACAGGTCGGGTACGGGTTCCAAAAAATGGACCCGCGCAGGACTCTAATGTGGGGTTTACCATTTTCAGCGATGATGTCTGTGTGGTCTTTTAACGTAGTTTGGGGTGGGCGGGATCTGGAAAATGTTGTTGTATGGGCCCCGTGATTTTAATGGCGGCCCTGGCTATTGGTAGCACCAATGTGTACTGGCAGCCTTCAGGAAGTTCTGTTTGGCAGTACATCTGTTTTTTTTCAACCAAAGTCAGAAATTCAAAAATAAACACCTGCTTGAGGCCTCTGGTAGCAGCATCCAATGGATTGGTGAGCAACAGGTTGCTTGCGAGTCACTGGTTGGGGATCACTGGCCTATACTAGTACCCCATGTAACCAATCAAACTGCAGCCATCATAACTGTACAGTAATTAGTAAAATGAACAGTAAATACTGTATGAAGTTATGTCCATGTATCTTACGTGCATGTGATTAATAACAAGTGCACTGCCTTTGTGTAATCATTTGCGCTGTTAAGCAATAGGTAATATAGAAAAGAAAGATATTTTCAATTCTGTAGAATAAACTGTTTTCTTCAATCCAAGTGTCCGAAATTGTTCTTTTACATGTTTTAATCAAGGCCAAGCTCCTAATAATAATACTTGGAGAAGAGAAACGTTTACAGGACAAAAATATCTTTTATAAACACAGTCAAGATCTTGCACAAAAGGAGATCCATTATTCACACATCCCAGTGTCAGCTTTGTGTATGTAAAAATGGGTGAGTTCAGCCAGCGAGGGCACCCGCTACTCCTGCTTCTCCCTGGCACTGCTGGAATACGCCAACTGAAAAACACCCTTCATATGCAGAATGCTAGAGTCCCGTTTTATGGAGAGCCAGGAATGACATTCTGACCCAGGTTTATGCTCACTTAAAGGGATACTGCCATGGGAAAACATGTTTTTGTTCAAAATGCATCAGTTAATAGTGCTGCTGCTGCAGAATTCTGCACTCAAATCCATTTTTCAAAAAACTTTTTTTTTTTTTAGATTTAATTTTGAAATCTAACATGGGGCTAGAAATATTGTCAGTTTCCCAGCTGCCCCCAGTCATGTGACTTGTGCTCTGATAAACTTCAGTCACTCTTTACTGCTGTACTGCAAGTTGGAGTGATATCAACTCCTTCTTTTTTCCCCCAGCAGCCAAACACAAGAACAATGGGAAGGAAACCAGATAGCAGCTCCCTAACACAAGATAACAGCTGCCTGATAGATCTAAGAACAGCACTCAATAGTAAAAATCCATGTCCCACTGAGACTCCTTCAGTCAGGAGAAACAGCCTGCCAGAAAGCAGTTCCATCTAGAGAAGCCTACCTTCACTCTGCTTAACTACCAAATGCAACACCACATAAAGGACCACATCTCTCACCCACTTCATTCTGATCTTACCCACTCCCATCCCTTGTGTCTTATTCCCTTCCCTTTTGATTGTAAGCTCTTTTTCATAGGGCCTTCCTCACCTTTTGTACCGGTATTGGTTGTGATGTATGTAACTCCATATGTTCTATGTATGTAATTCGTGTGATTTAGTTGTATAAACACATTTACTTTACATCGCCTTACACAGGGTTTTTTCCTGCGCTCCCCTGCGTTGTGCTTTCTTCGCTTCAGCCCATTGGGAATGCAGGAGTAGACGCCATCAATTATTGTGAAGGGACGCATATAAGCGCTAAACGCAGCATGTTGCATTTCCCTTGCGTTCGGCACATACATGCGTCTGTGTGAGTACAGCCCCCTTCACAATATCTGACTGTGTCTACTCCTGTGCTCCCCTGCAGCTGAACGGAAGAAAGCAGAACGCAGGGGAGCGCAGGTAAATCCACCCTTGTATAAATTAATAAATTGCTAATTAACCATGCAGGCTGTGGATTCCATATGTGTTTGGCTTTAGGGCTCTTACAGATGAGCGTTTTTACCTGCGCTCCCCTGCGCTCCGGTTTCATGCGTTCAGCATGAAGAGCAGGAGTAGACGCACTCAATTATTGTGAAGGGGGCTGGGCAGGAGTAGACGCACTCAATTATTGTGAAGGGGGCTGTAATCACACAGACGCATGTAAGAGCTGAACGCAGGTAAAATGCAACATGCTGCGTCCCAACCTGCGTCAGTCGCTTACAAGCGTCTGTGTGACTACAGCCCCATTGAAAAGAATTCAGTGCGTCTACTCCTGCGCTCCACTGCGGCTGAATGCATGAAACCAGAACGCAGGGGAGCGCAGGTAAAAACGCTCGTCTGTAAGAGCACTTAAAGGGGTGAGGTGGCAACCCTAGGCACAAATTAACTATTGGTCTGGAAAGTACAGGTATGGGACCTGTTATCCAGAATGCTCAGGAGCTGGGGTTTTCCGGATAACGGATCTTCATACATTAAATTTACTAGAAAATCAAGTAAACGTAGGGTTGCCACCTTTTCTGGTAAAAAATACCGGCCTTCCTATATGTATCTTTTTTCCCTATTAATAACATTGGGATCAACCATCATTTTTACCGGCCAGGCAAGTAAAATACCGGCCAGGTGGCAACCCTAGGGGCAAATAATCTCCCTGAACTGCCTCCCCGCCGGCTAAAATCTAAATCGCCAACGGGATAGCACTCGGAGCAATTCGTTTTCTGAATTTCAGTTTAATCAAATACTCAATAAGCTCGGACCGATTCGTTTTCCGAAGTCGCCCGAATTTGCTTCACGAAGTAACTTTGGGTGACTTCGGAAAACAAATCGCTTCGAGGGCCATCCCGCTGGCAATTTAAATTTTAGCCGACGGGAAGGCAGGGGAGGCAGTTCGAGGAGATTAGTCGCCCCGAAGAAGAGGAAATTTGTTGCCGGGCGACTAATCTCCCCGAATCTGCCTGTGTGCCTTGACCCTTAACAAGATTGGAAGAGATTTTTTTTTCATCTCTGCGCGGTTTATTTCCAGGGCTTCGTAAACTACAAAACTGATTGTGTACCAAGTACAGAGTGAATTATTCAAGCAGAAAAGAAGCTTATTGAGTATTTGATTAAGCTGAACTTGTTATCTGAATATAATGAAAGCATGCAGATCCTCACTTCTCCTGGGTTTACAAATCCATTCTCATATACTGGGGCTTAATTGCATTGCCTTCAATCAGTGCTGTTTATATTAGTTACCCCACTAGCTCATCAGCCTTGAGTTGATTATTTGTAAACTACATGAAATCACTGAATCTGACTGATTCCCTGTTTGCTCAGACACTCAAATCTAAACATCAGAATAGCTGTGTAGCTCACATTGTACCAATATTATGTACATTAAATCCGATTTCTTTTCAGAGGAGCCACATTGGAAAAAGTATCTTATTGGTTAAATGAACTACAGATTATGCAGAGTGGAGGGGGGGGGGGGAGTTACTTCATGTTTAGTTACCCTTTAGCATAAAAATATGCATGGCACAAGATTTTAACTATTAAGAAAGGGTATACCGTATGTGATCCGTTATCCGGAAACCGGTTATCCAGAAAGCTCCAAATTACGGAAAGTCCGTCTCCCATAGAGTCCATTTTATCCAAATAATTCACATTTTTAAAAATGTATTTCCCTTTTCTCTGTAATAATAATAAAACAGTAACTTGTACTTGATCCCAACTAAGATACAATTAATCCTTATTCTAGGCAAAACCAGCCTATTGGGTTTATTTAATGTTTATGTGATTCTCTAGTAGACTAATGGCTCTTACAGATGAGCGTTTTTACCTGCGCTCCCCTGCATTCCAGTTTCTTGCGTTCAGGCGCAGGAGTAGACGCACTGAATTCTTTTCAACTTGGTTGTACTCACACAGATGCATGTAAGCGCCAAATAAGGGTAAAATGCAACATGCTGCGTCCCAACCTGCGTTCGGCGCTTACATGCGTCTGTGTGAGTACAGTCCCCTTGACAGTAATGACATACGTTTTATCCTGTGCTCCCCTGCGGCTGAACGCTCATGTATAACCCTCAGGGCTCTTACACACGGCCGTTTTTGCCTGCTGCGTTGCGCTTTCTTCTGTTCAGCCACAGGGGAGCGCAGGAGTAGACGCAGTAAATTATTTTGAAGGGGGCTGTACTCACACAGATGCATGTATGCGTCGAACGCAGGTGAAATGCAACATGCTACGTCCCAACCTGCGTTTGGCGCTTACATGCGTCTGTGTGAGTACAGCCCCCTTCAAAATTATTGACTGCATTTACTACTGCGCTCCCCTGCGGCTGAACAGAAGAAAGCGCAACGCAGGGGAGAGGAGGTAAAAACGACCTTGTGTAAGAGCCCTTAAGGTATGAAGATCCAAATTACAGATACGTTATCCGGAAAGTTTCAGGTCTCGTGCATTCTGGATAACAGGTCCCATATCTGTATTTAATTAGTATAAAGATACCAGGAGCAGCCTAATGCCTCTTGATGAAAAACCACTTACAGATTTTTGGTGCATCTCTCTCACCTCCTACTATTTGCACCAGTACCTTGAAACCGGCAGCACAGTATGGCCCCTTTAAATTAATAGTGTGCTGTCCATCCTGTGCTACCCTGCGGCTGAGGGCTTTTTACAACAATGCAGGGGAGTGCAGGTTTAAGCGATCATCAATATTAGCACTTAAAGGAACAGTAACACCAAAAAATGTAAGTGTTTTAAAGTAATGTAAATATCATGTAGTGTTGCCCTGCACTGGTAAAATTGATGTGTTTGCTTCAGAAACACTACTATAGTTCATATACACAAGCTGCTGTGTAGCAATAGCGGAAATTAAAAAAAAAAGTCTATATGGCATGGGTTAAATAGTGGATAACAGATAACACCATTATGTTCTACAGAGCTTATCTGCTGTGTAACCCGAGTCTTTTCTCCCTTGAATGGCTGCCCCCATGGCTACACAGCAGCTTATTTATATAAACTATAGTAGTGTTTCTGAAGCAAACACACCAGTTTTACCAGTGCAGGGCAACACTGCATTATATTTGTATTACTTTAAAACTCTTTTAATTTTTAATGTTACTGTTCCTTTAATGAAGAAGGACTGCATTGGTACGTGAGAGCGGATCAGGGGACACAAGGCTTGGAAAAGCATGGAATATGGCAGCCCCATGGTATACTACAAATTCCTATATGACAATAAAGTTTACTTATCCTTTAAAGATGAAGAGAATCACAGGCATTTACAATATGAAACTGGAGACGATGCTCACTAGTGATGGGCAAATCTGACCCATTTTGCTCATCTGGAAAATCGCGAAACATCGAAAAATTCACCAAATGCATTGAAGTCTATGGGCGACAAATTGTTTTCCGCGGCGAACCCTGGTAAAAAATTTCACTCATCACTAATGGTCACACCAAAGATCTGGACTAGCTTAACAAGTTCTATTAACTGTCTCTCTTTGGGCCCTTACTCACCGGCGGGTAAAATAATTCAAAACGTCTACTCCTGCGCTCCCCTGCGGCTAAACGCATAAAACCTGAACGCAGGGGAGCGCAGCTTGAAACGCCCAGCAGTAAGGGCCCTTTATCTATTAGAGGAGCAAATTGCAGAGGCAATTTTTTTTCTCTTCTGTGCTTTCTGTGCAGGGTTCAGTTAATAAGCAGCAGTGAATATTCCATGGAGCAGATTCTCATACAACTCTGGGAGTCTCTACTGGCCGAAGCACAGAACACACCGTGCAGGGTTACCAGTCCCAAGTCACTCGCATGGACATGTGGTTCAACCTAATGTTCAGAAAAGGCGGAGAAGACTGCCTTAAAAATGCAATATTTAGGAAAAAAATCAACGAATTCCTCTTGTTTGCCACTTTCTGTTTTAAACTGTATGAAAACTCGGTCTCGCTGCTATAGGTAACCGTCTCGTTAAAGCATTCGCAGAAGTCAGCCAAGCGTGCTCCTTCACAGGCCGGGGTTAATCAGCCGGCTTCACTATATTAGCATGGACTAGTAGGAACATTGATGGTGCGCAAATCAGCAAGCTTAGTATCTTGGGAATGCACTAGCAAAAGACTATTTGAATAAATGCCATAGGGCAAGTCTTTTTTCTACAGTATTCCAAGGGAGCTGTAGCCATCACCTCCAGGATGGCTTCCACAAAAGATGAACATACGTCACATACTGGAAGAACACAGCATACACATGGAGAAAGTTCACCAGTTACACCTGCCTGTCCAGATTGCTCTATGTGAGGGTTTCTGAACAAATAATAAATCCTTCAGCACCAACAGCAAGATTCATTGACTTAATATAATCATGCCTGGCCTATCAACCTGTGTTGCGTGTGATCTTAAAGGAGAAGGAAAGGCTAAAACTAAGTAAGCTTTATTAGAAAGGTCTATATAAATACACCAGTAACCCCTCAAAGTAATGTCGCTCTGAGTCCTCTGTCAAAAGAAACACAGCATTTCTTTCCTTCTATTGTGTACTCATGGGCTTCTGTATCAGACTTCCTGTTTTCATCTTAAACCTCAAGGGCTAGGGCTTGAGCATGCTCAGTTTGTTCCTTTCTCCATCTCCCCCTCCCTGCTGTAATCTGAGCCCAGAGCTATGAGTGAGCAGGGAGAGACTCAGGCAGGAAGTGCTGTCACACCAAGCTAATATGGCAGCTGATATCCTAAACAAACAGAGAGCTTCTAGAGTGGTTTACTCAGGTATGGTAAAGCATTCTGCAGAATAAATATAGTGTTATAGCTTGCACTTTTGTGGCTAATCTATCGGCAATAATCTGCTTCGGTAGCTTTCCTTCTCCTTTAAGAGGCACTTATACCAGCGTTAGGGAACATGCTAACTGGGGTTGCCACCTCACCCCTTTAAAACCAAACACATATGGAATCCACAGCCTGCATGGCTAATTTGCAATTCATTTAAATGCATGCTGCAAACTGAACTGATTTATGTGCAGCCATGCATCATGCATCTAAATGAATTGCTAATTAGACATGCAGGCTGTAGCAACTCACAAATTAGAGGGGGTTCAGCAGTGGGTACACTTTCCATAAACACAACAGAAAGCAGGAATGCTGTTAGGAGGAATGGCTTTGTGGGTTATTTCTCCAGCAGGCAAGAGATTTTAGCAGCAAGTCCCAGATGAGTCTTCTTACAGGATTTCCACTGCTATCTAGATGTGCAATGGAATCATACAGGGCTACTGAAAGCCCTAATCTGCTGCTAGCAAACCTCTGTTCTTGAATTGATAATACCTTCTTGCACATTTGCTACTATTTTTTATTTAAATATACATAAAGGCAAAAGAGAATACATTTTCAGTCTATAGATGAAGCTAAAGCTCAGGAGATACGGTCCCATCAAAATCCTAGCAAGGAACCCACAATGCTGTCCCATCAAAATGCTAGTATGGAACCCAGTAATATCAAGCTGAGACTGGCTATTAGAACCGACCTCATACATATGGAGTAAATTAACCACTCACACCATGTCCAGATTGCTCTTTGTGAGGGTATCTGAAGAAATAATAGAAGAAAAGTCCTTTTCAATTTAAATATGAAATCCAATTTCTATTTTTATTAAAGCATTCATAGCTGTTGTAAACTCATTTAGAAATCTCAGCTGTCAATAAAATATTGTCTGCCCCTCCTCTATGCCTTAGGCATAGAGGTGGGGCAGACAACTACTTTCACTTTCCATTCAGCACTTCCTAGATGTCTCTGCTCTCCACCAATGGTGGAACTATCAGGGGAGCAGGGGGTGCGATTGGACCAGGGCCACCACCCCCTCAGGGCCTCCGGCAGCTTGCGCACCGATAAAGCCGCGTACGGAGGGGGGGCGGCTGCATGTCCCGCACCAGGGCCCGCCCCCCGCTAGTTACGTTACTGCTCTCCACACATTCCCCTGTTCTCTTCACCATTTAATTGTGTAGCCAGGACATGGGGATGGACATCAGGTCCCCCATTCTGGTGCACAAACAAGATTCTTAGATGATACAAGGTTTGCCTTAATAACAGTGTCCACAAAATGGCTCCTGCCTGCTTGTTATAATTATGAATTCCCAGACTGAAGGAAACAAGATTCAAATAATTTATATTGTGTAATTAAAGTTCACTTTGCTTCACTAATGTGGTAAAATAGGATTTTGAACATTTTTTTTGGGTGAGGGGTCCCCATTAAATATAAATAAAGGCAAAAGAGAATATAATTATTAGTCTATAGAGGAAGCTAAAGCTCAGGAGATACCGTCCCATCAAAATCCTAGCAAGGGACCCGGCAATACTGCTCACCAAAATGCTAGCAAGGAACCCAGTAATATCAAGCTGAGACTGGTTTATAGAACTGACCTCACATGGTAGAGTATTCTCTCACAAACAAATAATTAAGCAGGTCCTGGTTAGAGTGCTCTCACACAGCACTGAGTCATCCCTACTCATCACAGTCTGGTTTCTGGCCACTGAATGACTCTCGTCTAACCTTCTACATACGCCAATATGACTAATGTGTCAGAGAAAGAACTGAGCACTGTCCAGGGGAAGAGACAATGACAACTACATTGGTTTCTAGATGTATCCTTAGACAGACAAATATTAACAAGTCTTATTTGAACTTTTCCTTGCTGACAGAATATTATGTTACTTTTTTGGCAACTGTAGGGTCCTCGGAAGGTGGCTGGTGCCCATTCCCTTTCATTACAGATGGACAGTAAAATGGGTGTAGACACAGGTGAGTATGTTACCTGCCCATAAGTTTGCACCATATAGTGCAGACATTAGTCAGCCCCAGAACCATGTTCGTACTGCCATAGCACCTCGACGGATACAGATCTTCACTGCTTAGGCTGGAACAGAACTTCAAAACAAAATGTGCAGCATTTCTATCTGTCACGGCCGGCACCCAATACCAGAACAAGTGCCAAGCACCCTGGTCTCGGCTCGGCTTCACCAGTAGTGTGACCACCGTTGGGCTTCGGGAGGAGCCCTCAGCTTACTTGGGTGCCACCTGGACTTAACGAGGGGTACAAGGCGAGATGTTCTGGCTGGCAAAGGGGCACGGCTGGAAGCAGAGTCTTTTGGGCCGAAGGTCACAGTACAAGAGGATTAGGCAAGTGGATGGTCAGACAGGCTGGGTCGAGGCAGGCGGATATCAGAATCGTCAGGCAGGCAAGGGTCAAAACCAGGTAGTCAATCAAGGGGTTAAGCAGGAGAGTTGTCGTAGGCAGGCAAGGGTCAGGATACAGATTGGAGAGTAGTCAGGAACAAGCAAGGTCAAGTTCTATTACGGGCAAGGGGCTGAACACAGAATGGCCCATAAATAGTTTCACATTTCGTGCCAAACGTGCGACAAAAACTTGCTGGCGCAACACGCCAGCGTGCCTGCGCCTTTAAGAGGCGCGCGCCCTAGAACCCAAGATGTTGCCGGCGCTGGCTCAAGGACCATGCGGCGGGCATCTCCGCCGATGGCGCGCCGGGCGACCCCGCCGCACACGTAACCCCCATACCCCTCACACTATCCTTACTTTGTTAAGCTTTGGTTCTTCTTTAATGCTAGGTGTGCACTGACAAGTTGATCCCGTGCCTGTCAGTGAACATACATCTTGGTGGGGGCAAAAGGCAGAGGTTCAGCTTTTCTCCACTGGTATATAAATATATACTCCAAAAAGAGCTATGTGTTAATAGCCTAAAGCCCTGGATAAAGGAGCTGTCCCTTAAGCCATACTGAACCAAAAGCTTAAACAACATACATAGCTGAGATTTCCACACCTCAGGGTAATGCATTCCACAGCAAGTAAATGTTGTTTGTCTTAATTAATGTGAAGAAAAAAAATTCTTGCATAAATATTTTGAAAAACGCGGATTATTCACCCCAAAGCAGTTAGAATTGACCTCACATATGGTATTCTCAACTAACTAATCCACCAACAGGGATCACTGTCAGATAATGCAGGCATCTGCTCTGTATTCATCAGAGATCACTTGGCCCATGGAAGCCCCTGCAGATTGCATCCAACACAAGGTTAAAAAAGGCTCAGACTTAATCAGCATGGAGTCTGCAATGAAGTTCATTAACTCCTTTAATTCTCTCTCTCTATCCTCTTTTCCTGTCGCATCCTTATCCCTAACGACATTTTCAGGGTTCTTCAAAGTTCTCTCTTTCCCAAAATTAGTTTCCTGTCCAACATTCCCACACATTTAAGGTGGTAAAACACAGCATTTTAGCTGCCAATTCGGCTTCTTCAAACCAAGTCAGGCTCATGTATGGGGCACTGCGTTGGGTCTAAGAAACTGATATATGACCAAAAATCAGGCAAATATCGATTTGACAGGTTTAAAAATCTTGGGGTGATGACCACATTGGCTTGTTGATGCAGTCCTCACACCGATGGCCTGTATCCTCATTGTTGTGATCTGATCGTTTGCCCCTAGTTAGCTGGAGCTTTCCAGCTAGAAGGTTGATGGATAATCCCATCCCTGTATCAGCTCTGATAATAGATTTTGATTGTTAAAATGACTGAGCAAATATCCTAAATATGAAGGGGTACATAACTGATGCTCCAGATTGTAGCTAGCTTGAGGCCTATTCGGATATGGCCAGCTCAGATCAGGAGTCTTATGGAAGCTTGTGGATTCCCAGGACTGTCTGAAGCAAGAAGAAATAGGCCATGCATATTGTACTTGAAGAAACTTGGTGCACAGTCTAATCCAAATAGCAAGAACATATAACCTTAAACTCATTTTTTTATGTATCTGTTGCTCCCCTTTAAAGTGTCCTTCAACCTCATGTATTATCAGTACTACAGGATTGTTTGTACATGTGGGAAGCAGCCCATGTAAAGTCTAGAAGATCTTCAAGGGACCCAGCATGCAGCTTAGATAAGGAGATGGATGAAGTATTCAGATCAGTACCAGTTCAAAAGTTGGCCATTTGAAGCTGTTGAGGAGGTGGACATCTGCATCTGAAAATGATTCAGTGTATTATTTCAATCTAATAAAGCAGCACATGCCGCAACACATGCAGTTTTCAGGCAGCAAATGTCCACACCCTGTTCAGTCTAAAGTGGTCATACAGTGGACTGTATTGGACAGATTGATTAGAGACAGATACTGTTTAAATTGCCACACACTTACAGTATATATCCACCTTCCTATTGTTCAGACAGCTCAAATAATAAGAACTATAGGAAATACAGACAAGCTGCGACTTCTCTTCACTTCCTTGTGTGGTGCCAACCGTGCCAATATACCATACACTTTGCAACAAGGTGCATCAGCAGAAGAAAACATGTCGTATCATCTGCATTCTGAAAAATTGGCCTCCCATAATAGCTTATATCATGTGCAGATGCTCAGGCAGTATTGTCAACAGCCAAACTGCCCAACAATATTTAGACATGAATGGAGAACATAAATTGCAACAGAAATGTAATCAATCAGTCCCAGAGCCTACTCTTACATTCAGTGGTTTGCTCATAAATCCCTCCCTTGAATCAGTGAAGGTAGAATCCTGTGGCGGGTCGGGTACCCTGCGGGTTGCGGGTGGAAGTTCCGGGTGCGGGTATAGACGCGGGTCAACGGTTCTGCAGGTCGGGCCACGGGTCTTCTCAATAGCGATTTTTACTCCTTTTTTCTGATCACGTCTACTTCAGATGATGTCACTTCCAGTTTACAATGACAGCACTTCCTGTTTTACTTCTTTTTTTCTGATAACACCTACTTCCGATGATGTCACTTCCAGTTTACAATGACAGCACTTCCTGATTCTTGATGGTCAGCGGGTCGCGGGTCCGGGATAAGGTACTTGCGGGTCGGGTGTCCAAGCGGGTAAGAACGAGGGTTGCGGGTTGCAGGTACGGGTTCCAAAAAATGGACCCGCGCAGGACTCTAAGTGAAGGTATTTTCTCACCACTTATAAAAAAAACAAAACACTCGGCCAACAGGAACCAAATGGATTCTTAGTGGTGGAGTAAGATCTTCCTTGGCTCCAGAATAATCCCCTCTCTAGTCTTGGCCTTTTAATTGCTGGGTAGAGACCCTTCCTTTTCTATGGATCAGAGAGTATTAAAAGCACCAAGACATTCTGCTTTGTTGTTTAATCTAAAAAACAGAAACTTCTGCAACACTGAGAAAGTCATAAGGACCGACTCATCTTCTATTTAGCTTGTACAAAATATCAGTCCCACATCCTGCAATGAGGCATTTACTGCTTAAGTGATATGGAATATCCTTTGTGTATTTGACCAATTATTTGTAAAAACCATGTTTGATTGCAAGATCTATTGATTCTTCAGTTGGATAGCCCTGTAACTGTCAACTCATATATCATTTGTACAATTAATCTTTATAGATAACTATATGGCTGTTATTTAGTTATACATTCCCATTTAATGGGAAAAAAACAGCAAGGTCAGATTTACTCAATCCTTCAACACAACGCTAGCACCAAGCGAATTAGCCGACATTCTTATCTTCCATACAAAGCCTGTACATCGCATGGGAGCAGGTCAGTCTAATATTTTATAACGAGATTTCCCTTTTTCCATTTTGGCCTGACAAATTATGTTTTGTGAGATTAAATGTCTGAACGTCCCCTGGTGAAAGACGTACAATTGTGTATCTTTGAATTATTCGACACTTCCCTCGCAAAGGGCAAGCTGTTATTTTAGGCAACTATTTTCACATCTAGAAACCGAAATGACATTTTACATGTTGTTTATTTTGGATTATCTTTTATTTATCTGTTAATGTAATCTACTTTAAGATGTCTGGGCTGGAAAAAAATAAATAAATAAAAACACTTTTAGAGATATTTATGAGGGTAGAAATGAACCAGAGAGACAAAAGACATATTTCAAAGATAAATGAGCACAAGCTCCACATCAAAAAGAGAAGATGTCTGCATGGTATATAAAATGCAGATTTTCCATTTAGGACATTCAAAATAAATCAAATTATAGTGTGCATGCCAGGCAGGGAATTGCTATCTATAGCAACATACACATTTTTACTGATGTTGAGGCCTATGGCACATGTAAGGGGAAAGCAACATAGAGCAACTGTCAGGGCCTGATGACTATTAAGTTGTAGTCACGATAAACAGGGAATGGTAGTCCAACATCAAGTAATAACTCACCAAGTAATGGAAGAGGCCCAGGTGCACCTCCCTGAGCCTTCAGCAAGGGGAGTGGTCAAAAAAACAGGAATTATTGAGCAGGCACTAAAAAAGGCCAGTGGCCAGTGGCGTAACTACCGAGGGAGCAGGGGGTGCGATTGGGCCAGGGCCCACACCCCCTCAGGGCCATCCCGCAGTTCACGCGCCACGATTCCCGGGCGGTTACGGGTGTACGGCAGCGCGTCCAGCGCCAGGGCCCGCCCCCCTCTAGTTACGTCACTGCCAGTGGCGGAGCTACCGGGGGAGCGAGTGGAAACCAGACCGAGTCGGCAGCTTATTGGCCCGTGTGTGGGGCCATCCAATGGGCGTCCCCGATCTACATCTTGATATTATGTATGTAACTTGTATTCTTTACATCACTTGCATTTTTATGTAGATAAGCTAAATATATACAACATACATACTCCTATATTAAAATAGTTATTTTACATATTTGAGGGTGGGCTTAGGTTGAATGCGGAGGGACCACCAGATGGATCTTTACCCTATGCCTACCAGTGCCTGAAAAGCAGAATACATGTAGAAGCCTTCACTGGAGAGGTTTCATTTTCCATACACCCGAAACAATTTGGCATGTCCAATTACAATACATAGATGGTACTTTCCCCTAAAAATACCTGGAGAAACAGCAAGGGAAAATAAGGTGATGTTTGAAAAGTGGATGAAATAGATATTGCGAGCAGAGAGCGCACTTTACTTTGAGCAGATGTTTAATGAAACAAATCAGGGGCGAGAAATAAATCACTAGAACTATAAAATGGGATATTTAATTTTCATAGCAAGAAACAGGTCAAACGATAAAGAAAACAAGGATTATTGCTAAGAAACAGAGACATTACAGAACTGCACATTTGGCCGGAAAACATCGTTTATCACGACTTGGGTAATTTATTGTAGGACAGTATTGGGAATTGAGTTAAGAGTTACTTATAAACCAGACGTGTGGTTAAAACATTGTTTGACCTCCCCTTTCATTTCATTCCTAAAATATCTTTCATATATATATAGACATGGTTTCTTTTGCTTTGACTCCTAGTTAGGGCTCATACACATATGTATTTTGTATGTAATAGCAGTCTCTCTAACCACTCACATATAAAAATCATATAAGCGCTGAGCTTTCGACATTCACTACAAAGTTGTGCAACACATTCAGTTGCAGAGTATTCATATCTGCAGGATTTTGATGCAAGATCTAAGCGTCCCTTCAGAAGAGATGTCAACCAAGATATGAACGGACTCAAGTGCATCCCTGCCATGCTCCCTGCTATGAACGTATATTAAAGGACTTCATTTGAGGATTCAATGTATTTCCATGGAGCAGGTAAGTTAGTGTAGAGACCCTGAGATTTGGGTGTATTTATCTCAGGCATTCCTCTTTAGTATTTGGACACCTAAGGGTTCTTTAGTTAAGTTAGGCAGCTATGTCCCTAGTGGGGTCCACACTAGTACCTGGGGATTGTCCACTAGATGGCACTGTTTGATAATATAAAAGGGTTTAGCACCATGCGGTCTGGGTCTGTCCTGGGACTTTGCCTCACTGAGAGGTACTACAGGTCCAGATCTGCCGGAAAAGTTAGTTAAGCGTGAGATAGCGATAGTACTACAGTAATAGTCGCTCTAGGAGTGAAAGTTAGCCCAGGGTAGCTAGAGAGCAGATGTGGCTCCAACGAGGAGAAATAGTGGGGTTAGGACCCCGTGGTATTTGAACCACTAGTGCAGGGACTACAGTGGGTGAGTTGAGGACCAGATAGGATACCAAGACCCAAGATCCCAGGCTGAATACAGTGGGTGAGGTGAGGATCAAGTCCGGTGCCAAGATACAAGACCCCAGGCTGAGAAACCCATGCCTCAGTGCTCAACCATAAAGGATAGTGCCAGTGAGAGTGGTAACTATTTCCCAAGTCTATTGTTACTGATCTATATTGATTTCTACTCCGTCTGTTGCATCTTCTACCCCCCCTGGAGGGAATATTGTTGTTGGAGGCTGCTCTATAACTGCCAGTGAACCTCAAAGTACTGTAACCTATGATCTTGCCGGTGCTCTGTTAATAAATCAGTTATAATTTACTGCAAAGGACTTGTCTGGCTGAATCTACTGCTGCATTTATCCACACCAGGTACCGGGAGTTGCAGGGAGTTGCCCGGGTACACTGGGGGTCGGGGGCATTCTAATAGCAGTGTTAGCCTGGTCATACACAGCCTCAATACACAGCAAAAGTACACTCAAGGGTGCGCTACATTAGGTATCAGGTCCTGTTACTGTGGGTGATTGGCTAAGGGGAGATTAAATCAGGGTGACTCCTAAAAATTGCAAGCACTCAAATTATATTTTATACTATAGGGTGCAGATTTAATAAGGTTCAAATTGGAAATTCGAGTTCGAATTTTCAAGTTGGATTATTGGTCAAAACTCACAAATTCAATTTGGGAATAATCCAAACTCGAATTAAAGATTTATCATACCTGGACCCTGGCAACAATTCTAATTTGACTATTCGCCACCTTAGACCTGCCGAATTCATGTAGAAGTCAATGGCAGAGGTCCAGAGACCTATTTGAAGATGTTAATAGCCTTCCTGACATTCAAGTTTTTTCAGAGAAAAAAAAAATTGTTTTGAGTTTATCTGAATTTGATTCTAATTCGATTACAGTTTTCGGGTCGGTAATATTAGTTCGAGTTATTGACGTTCACATTTTTTCTTAAATAACCGCCGAGTCAAATTGTGAGTATATTCGAATTTATTAGAGTAAAAAAAATTCACATGAATTCGAAATTCGACCTTTGATAAATGGGCCAATAGTCCAAACAACTTCTATAGCACATATATACAGATGCACACACCTAATTCTATAGACAACAGATGTATCATTCTTGAAACTGGAGGAAATCCATGCACTCAAGCAGAACATACAAACCCCTTCACATAGTGACTTGGTAAGAATTAAACATATTACCCCAAGGCTCCCGTGACACCATGTTGATGTACAGACAGATAATCAATCTTAACATCCTTTGATTTCCCACATGGCCAGATGGTTGAAGCTTGTTTTGTCCATGGGTTAGCCATAATGGAATAAAGGCTTTATAATGAATTTTCAGCTAGTATAGTCAAAATGCTTCAACAGATGGTTTAAGAGTCAGGCCAAACTGCCCTATCACATTTGGACATGTATGGTAGCTTAACTATGAGGCACAATGGCCACTAGGCATTACTGAGAAAGGTGAATTATTTTGTGTCCTAGATATCCTTTGAACTCTGTTTGATTGGCTTAACCAGCAACATTTTTTTCAATCTGTTACCTTGTTTTGAGCGAAGGGGGTCACTGATAGTGATGTGCTGGTCAGGGCGATACCCACGGGATGGGCGGGATCGGGCCAAACTTGAACCCCTATTCACGGGTGGGTCCGGGTTGAGCTCTGCTTCCTGCTCTGCCCACCCATCTGCCACCTTACGCTGCTGGCTTCCGAGTTCCGGCTTCTTCTTTATTAGAAGCGCGCCTGCTTGCCCCGCCCCTTTTGTGATGGGGCAGGTCTATAAAAGGAAGGCGGGTGCGGGACTGACTGGTAACCAATCAGTGGAAACCAAGAGAGCGGTAAAGCAGGAAGTAGTATTCTGGCTATTATGTTAGACATCCAGTTACACCAGCCTTTATACATTATATTTTTTATACTATACTAAAATTTTTTATTTTGCACAGCCTATCTATTTACCTAGTTTTTATACTTAATAATTCCTTGCTGGCTGAAATGACACTAATAACATTGAGTAGCTTAGACATTAGAGGGCTTTAGATTATCTAGAAATGCAGACGGACTCAAGAGTCAAAAACTACGATCTATATGAAATTATTTGGCAGAATTGTAACAATTTTCATATGCTGATGAAAGATTCCATAAACAAGTCAATGCAGATGCAAAGACGTTCAAACAGGGATATACAATATGTTCTGTTTTATGTCTGGTGTGATGTCTGGTGTGTCCTGTGAGTCTACTGGCCATGGACATAGACATCTGTTAGTGTGACCAGGTCAGTGGATCAGGAATACTATTAAAAGGGAAAGTTCACCATTAATGGTTAGCATGCTACAAATCACAACAATTGCCATTGCCAGTCACTGACATTGGCAACTGTAAAAAAACAGATTGATTGTATGCCTTTAATATTATTGATATATTTCTGTTTTTATTCCAGACCATGCCTGTACACCTTCCACTTCTACCTTGGTTGCCAGTATACTAAAGCCCTAGCAACCAGATGAATGCAACAGACTAAGAAAACACATCAGTTAAAAACATAGACTTCTACACACAGAATACGGTAGCCTATATAAAACTAAAAGCTTATTTTGAGCAGAATACATTCTTTAACATAATTATATAACCACCACTTACAAGTATTGAAACGGTTTGCTTTATGTTGGTTTTACACATATCCTTGATTAGCTTGATGCCAAACCCTTGAACAAATCTCCAATAACAATAATGCATAATAATGTGGCTTTAAAAAGTGGTTAACCGGATTCAGTGTCGGACTGGCCCACTGGGATACCAGGAAAACTCCCGGTGCGTCCAGCTGTCAGTGGTCCTCATGCTGCTAAACATTTGGTCTATTTCATGGCCATTCCCTATTTCTATGAGAACAAAGAGGCTAAATAGGTGGAATAATAGATTATAGTATGTAAAGAAAAGAGACTAGGAGAATAGCGGATGAGTGAGGAGAGGAAGAAAAATAGTACTGAGAGTGGTCCCTGGTCTAAGATTAATTGGTGGGCCCCTGGTCAAAGGTTTTTGGGTGGGCCCCTGGTGTCCCAGTCCGACACTGACTGGATTTGTATTTAAAACTCTAAGGGGGGTTATTCATTAAAGTCTAAATGCCAAAAGATCGAAAAATTTGAGTCTTTTTTACTATAACATCCAAATTTTTAGTATCTTTATTATTTTTTTCGAGATTTATTATACCCCGAGGATAGAAAAAGTCAGAATCCGAAAATCAGGCATCTCAGACCTGCAGAGGTTGTATTTAAGTCAATGGGAGAGGTCCCTACTTGGAAGTTTCTGTGGTCTGCCCTGGATTTAACCTGAAAATCCTACTATTTCAGACTTTTTAGGCAAAAATCAAAAAAAGTCAAGTTTTCGAATGATTTTATTGAGTTTTCCCCTGATCTGATTAAATCATGCTTTTTAAATAAATAAATAAGGTCAAATCGTGAATGCTAATTTGGTCGGACATTTTTTATTTTAAAATATTAGAAAAAAAATCAGATTTTGATAAATAACCCCCTAATTATCATGTTTTATTTCAGACCTACTGTATATTTATACTTCTTTACCATGGACCAACATGCGAAATAACTTCTGTTTTCTTTTTTTATCTGCTTGGAATTTGTGGGCCTTCAAAGATATCAAAGGTGTTGGGCAAACACTCCAAAAAAAAAGAAAAAAGAAAAGAACAGTACATTAAGCACACCATGGAAGTCTTGCTTCTGAAAGATACAAAAAGGCCTTGTACAATTAACAGATTGGGTATATGAATCTAGTCAATTAAAACTGGTAAACGAGATGGTCCATTGTGCTGCCATGCTAACCAAACAGAGAAACCCGCTCAAGCGTGGCAGAGAAAATGGAGATGTGAATGTACATGGTCATCCGATATCTAATTAGTGACTTTGCAGGTTCAGACAGCAAGTAACAGTTTAGGTATCTATTGTTTAACTGTGAATTCAAGACGTATCTTGGTGACTGTTGGGATTATATGTGGCACCTGATACTACATATCATGAAGGATCCTGGTCTATAGCCCATTGCTTCATTTGAAAGGCTAAGCAGTGTTCTTTTTGGAGGCTTTGCACTCTGCAAAAGGGGTCACTGAAGATGCTGCACGTGAACAAGATCAGAGTATGGGCATACGTTTTGAGTTTTTTTAGGTTTAGTAAAATGTGAAAGCCACTGGTACTTCCTTCCCTTATACCTTTCTCTGCTGTAATTTTAACATGGAAAAGGCCAATTTGAAAACTGCACCCAGAAGAAGGAAACTTATTAACTATCTACTTTTCAGCTCCATATGCTGAATTAGGTTGTGTGTCCAATGTCTCAAGAGACCTTTTAGTGATTTTGCAGCAGAAATTACACACCATACTGTGGAGTAAGCCTTATGGAGCTCAGTGCCTTTTAACCACAGTAGTCCATGAAGATCCACAATAGTCAAAAGTCCCCATCATTTAAAAGGGAAACTACTGCCTACTGCACTTTTGCCAGAGCCAAGCAAACACTACCCCAATTTCTGCCATTGGCAGATTGTTTCCCATAAAAACAATTGGAAATGACAGTGGACATATTCTCTTTTATCATTGCACCACTTTCTATAATGACCATAGAACTCAAAACGAGGCTTGATATACACAAACGAAAGCTTCAAATAATTCAGTCATGTCTGGTTATTTCTATTATTGCTCTGTGTGTGGCCCCTTGAATGAGTGATCTAATACAACTCTAGTTGTTGGCCATAAGTAAGAGCTGGACCACTGAATCCAGATGTAATCGGGGCCCCTGGCTCTCTCCACATTCACAATTGCAGTGATGTTCACAAAAAGAATTGTATTTCTAAAGATATTAATGATAAAGGCTCTTTATATAGCACAAACATGTTATGCAGTATCTGCTCCAATGGGGCTTACAAGCATATCTGACCACAATTTGTGCAAAAACACGCATAGAATAGGGTCAATTTCATCAGTAGCCTGTAATCCTACCATTATATTTTATATATTTTGTACATACTGTAGCTCAGTTTTTGTAGATGGATCTTGGAACAGCCAAAGAAGCCAAATTTGTTGGGCTCAGTCTTCTTATTACACTAAGGTCTAGAAATCATTATAATTCTCATAATTCAAAAAAAAAAACAGCGGTATTGTATAAAAAACAAAAACAAACTAGACCCACAAAAGAGCCTAAGACAGTCCTTGGGTTGCAATGGAAAATAATGGGTTTACCAGTGGATTAAGATTTATCTTTACTTGATGTCACAAGGATAAACACTGAAGCCACTCTTAAAGAAGAACTAAACCCTAAAAATGGATATGGTCAGCGACTTTAAGGGGGTTATTTATCAAGGTCCGAATTTATCTCAATACCGGCTGCTACAAACTCCGATCTAACCCACTTTTTAACGGTTATTTATTATTACATTTTCCCAACAATTTGCTTTGGTTGAAAAGCTCAGATTTTTCATGAATTTTCCCCAAAATCTCTGAGTTTTCACCCGAAAGCTCCGAAAACATTGTGAAATTGCCAGAAACCCCCGACACAACCAAAAATCAATGGGACTAATCCCATTGACTTTTATGCAACCTATACAGTTTTGAGATGCTGTGTTTTTATATTTGGGCTTTTTAGCCCTCGGAGTTTAATAAATTCCAAAAAATTCCTGATTTTTTTAAAAGTCAGATTAGTAAATAACCCCCTAAGGGTCAGGGCAGTCGCCCAGCGACAAATCTCCTTTTCTTCTAATCTACCTTAACTGCCTCCTTGCGGGCTAAAGTGTAAATAGTTGGCGGGATGGCACTTGGCGTGATTCGTTTTCCAAAGTCGCCTGAAGTTGCCTGACAAGGAAACTTCTGACAATTTCGGCCATCCCGCCGGTGATTTACATTTTACCCGATGGGAAGGCAGGGGAAACAGTTCGGCGAGATTAGTCGCCCCAAAGAAAAGGAGATTTGGCGCCGGGTGACTAATCTCCCCGAATCTGCCTGTGTGCCCTGACCCTCAAGGGGATCACATGGGACATAACTGTTCATGAGTTTGCAATTGATCCTCAGCATTCAGCTCAGATTCAAAAGAAAATAGTTATGACCCATGTGCCCCACTCAAGTCAATGATTGGTTACTGCCTGGTAACCAATCAGTGGAAAGCAAGAAAGCTGCAAAGCAGGAAGTAGTGTTCTGGCTATTATGTTACACATCGAGACTTTATACATTTTTGGCTAAATAACTATATTAGAAACATTTTTAATTTTGCACATACTATCTATTTACCCAGTTTTTATTTTTATACTGAACAATTCCTTTAAGTGAAATGGCACACACGATAATTTCTAGAGCTTAGGTCCCCAATAATTTTGTCATGCTGTGGCAAAAGGAAGAAAAGTATTTGTCTGAATTAGACAAGGCTTATGGTAAGTAAATGCTGTAACAGTGTTCCAATGTAACATTAGCCATTTCTACTGTGCGGTATCTGATTTCATACACTGCCCTAATAGTCTTGTCACAGGGAGACAAATTAAACAAGATACCTAAACTGCTACTTACTGTCTAAACATGCAATACCACTAATTAGGTATCATATGGCCATCTCACTCCCATCTCTATTTCCAGTATCATACATTGTGGAAGTGTCCTTCTCTATCATAGGATAATGTTATGGTCCCTTTATCATTGCCCAACCCGTCACCCACTATATTGCCATATGATCCTTCATTAAACCTGCCTGTTTTAGCGAGACATTCGCTGCTTACTTTAAAAGATGTTTTGTCTGCGAGCTGTGCGGTTCAAAAGTAAAGGTTAGTTTGTCCAGCACATACAAATAAAATATTTATTGACAGCAAGAGTCATATTTTGCGATAGTGGGATTTTATCCTTCAGGTATGTGAAGCGCCAAGAACGATTGATGAATTAAATACTAAAACCATAGTAATCTAACAATGTATTTGCTATCTATGATGCCAATGTGGGAGCTTTTATTCTATTTGAATTGAAATAGAAGCCTCCGTGTATTATTTATGAAGTATATAAGCTTCTAACAAAAACACACACTTCTTGAAGAAATATAAATACAGTTATATATATTAAAGGAAAACTATACCCCCCCCCAAACAATGTAGGTCTCTATAAAACAGCTCATATGTTTCATGTAAATAAACCATTTGCATAATAATATACTTTTTTAGTAGTATATGCCATTGGGTAATCATAAATAGAAAATTTACAGAACTAAGGGCCGCCCACACTGCTCCTCATGGATTTTCCTCTCTAGCCACCAATATTGATTCTATTTTTTTCCCCACTATGAGCACCACTAAAGTTCCCCATAGACACGACGATTCTTCTTGCCGAACGACCGATTTTAGGGAAGTCCGACCAATCCTTTGAAATTATCGTGCGGTTAGTGGGATTCGAACGATCGTACATCTTTTACGATTTTTCAGACGACATCTGTCAGGAAATTGATCGGCCAGGTCAAAAAATCTTTGTCGGTCCCAGTGCAATCTCTCTATGTTTGCAGGGACAAGCAGGCAGCTCCCCTTTGTTTTCCTGGCAAATTGGTCTTTTTAGTTGATGGACAATTCATACGATCGTTCGAGATAATCGTGGTCTCACGATGACGATCGGATCTTTTAAAAATCTCAACATCTATGGCCAGCTAAACAGTGCTCCTTATGGTTTTCCTAAAGGTACAGGAATGAGATTTAGCCTCAAAGGAATATGAACAGAGCATTCTTAAAGGGGATCTATCACAAAAATTAAAATTTTATATAAGCTTCAGCATACTGAAATAATAAGTTTTCTAAATATAATCAATTCAAAATTCTGTACCATTTCTGAAATAACCAAGTTTATCTTCACTATTCCTCTCTCAGCATCTGTTTCTCTTCATTCTGTCTTCATGCAGGAGTTGGGTGTCAGATTTTCATTGACAGTTAGATCCAATATATCTTATAGGAGGGCTCCTTTTGCCTAGAAGATGTATTAGAGGTCACTCTATTAAAATCACCAGACATCATGTCTCTCTACATGCAGGATTTGTGCAAAAGGCAGTTATTTAGTTAGATTTTGTTTATACTGGAATCAGTTATTTGAGTGAGCTCTAATAAATCTGCTAGGAAGCCCCCTATAAGATATATTGGATCTCACTGTCATTGAATATCTGACACCCAACTGCTGCATGAAGACAGAATGAAGAGAAACAGATGCTGAAAGTGACAATAAACATGTATTTCAGAAACAATGCAGAATATTTAATTGATTGTATTTAGAAAGTTTCTTATTTCAGTGTGATAAAGCTTATATTAAATTTTCATTTTCGCGATAGTTCCCCTTTAACAGCTATTTAAGGTTCTACGACTGACATTACGGACTTGCTATACAGGAGTTGTAGAAGTATGCTTTACAACTACTTATTCTGTTTGCACTACACTGTTAACAACACAATCTAAAATTACAAAAGCAAACAATGACATCCTAATGAATGAACCAAACTGAAGCTCCATCTTTAATCTCTCCAGTACAAAGAGGTAGTAAAGAGCACTTAAGTGTTTTGAAGCATGCTTTACCTATAATGTACAACAACAAACACTAAAGTCCCACCAAAGACCAGAACACTTAGCGATCACTCTTAAAATAACAAATCTGCTTCCTTCAGGTAATTCGATATTGGCTTAAGATTTGGGATTACAAAAGGTGAATTTAAAAAAGCATGTAGCATTAAAGAGAAAGGGTCAAACATCACAGGAGATTTAAACAAACAGACTAGGGGATGCGCTTAATAAAGCGGATGAACCAAAACAAAGGTTGGTGACCCGTTTCTTGTCAAGCAAGAGTCATAAATAAAGAAATCCCATTCTCCAACAGGTAACCTCTTAATCAGCAACAAATAACCTTTCAACAGCTGTTGGCAACATTTGGGCAGTTGTTCTATATCGTAAAAATGATCTTTGGTTTTCACTTTTCAGAAATGCATTAGTCCATAATATACAAAATAAAAACAAGGAAAAAAAAGCTTAGAATGAAGGTATTCAAATGACTTCTGCTATGAATATAACATAGCAAAGTCAGCTCCTCACTTGAGGAGCTGGGGATAGAAAATCGCAAACCTTCCTTAAGGTGCCTATATTCAAAATATAGCAAAAATTACAAATAAAAAAAACAAACAAATACAAAAAGTATTGTAGAAGTGATACCTATATATTCTAGCAAATAATTGGTGGCCACTTGAGTTGAAAGCCTGTTGACCTATGTATGGACGTAAAATTACTGGTATTCAGAAAGCTTTGAATTATGGAAAGGCTCCCATAGACTCCATTTTATTCAAATAATCAAAATTTAAAAAAATTACTTCGTTTTCCTCTGTAATAATAAAACAGTAACTTGTACTTGACCCAAACTAAGATATAATTCATCCTTATTGGAGGCAAAACAGGCCTATTGGGTTTACTTAAAGGAGAAGGAAAGGTAAATTACAAATAAAGTTGTATACATTGCCCACAAAATGGAGAGATACTTACAGGAAGAGTCACTCTATATGTTTTCCCCTGTTTCTGTATTCCAAGATCGTAGTAAATTTTTTTGCAAGGTGCAATATAATAGAAAATCCATCCGTCTCGCTATCCAAATGGGCTCTAATAGGGCTCACACATGCGCAGTTGAAATTTTGTAAGCCCTGCGCATGCGTACCATATCCTTTACTTCCCCCATGCTAGCGGGTTATGGGTCGAGGACTACATTTAGCGCATGCGCACTTCACACAGGGAGACACAGGACATGACGTGCACTCGGCCAACATGGCGGCCGCAAAGTTTGCAAAGGGCTAAAACTTCAACGGCACGGTGTCAGTGCGGGAGACCGAATAGGGCAGTGAAAGTAATATGTTCAGGAGAGGCGCACCCAAGCAACAATTAGAGATAGGTATAAAAAATTACCTTTTCTTCTCCTTTAATGTTTATATGATTTTCTAGAAGACGTAATGTATGTAGATACAAACTACAGAAAGATCTGTTATCCCAAAAAACCCACATCCTGAGAATTCTGGCCCCATACCTGTATCAGAAGATAAAGAAGCAGGGCTGACCGGCACTCAAACGGATCCACAAGACCAGAGATATTCAGTTAAAAAATAAATTTATTGGTAGAAAAATTAAAATTATAGTTTCTTCTCCATCCACCCTATCCCCATACCTGTATCCCCTACAACTGGGGAACGCTCAAACAACTGGGGAAAACGAAACATTCAGTCCGCTAAGGACACACTTGGCCATGGTTTGTATTCCATGAATAAAATTATGCATAAGCCCTCCATGCAACGACACTTTTTCCAGGCTACTATCCCTTGACCAGTGATAACATGAAGCAATGAACATTCAAGGCTACAGGAGGCTACTTAAGTGTGAAATAAGACACTAACCCATTAACACACATGTATAATAAGGGCCAGGAACATGACTTGCTTGAAAATGTTGAGCCAATCTTCTTCATCCAAAATAGATAATTTGCCGTTGCAACTCTAACTTTTATTAATATTGCTAAGGGGAACAATTCAACATTAACTGTTGCCACTACACTATCAAATTTTAGCACAGAGGTGTATGTGTGCTGTGTTACAGCAAACAAGGGCCTATTTATTACGCTGCGTAAAAAAAAAGTGTAAAAAGCTGTGTAAAATAAATGGCAAATTTATTAAGATGTGTTTCATTTTATGCCATTTGAAGGTCAGATTTGCTGCCGTTATTTTACACTGCTTCAGACATTTGTAAGTAAGTTGTGGCAGAAGTTGCTCAAAGAAAGAGAGTGTAAAAAAATGACGCCATTTTTACATTGTTTTTTTACCCAGGTGATGTCTGTCGAATTATTGCACCGTTTTTGTATACACATAATAAATCTGCCCCCAAGTATGCTGGGACACTAGAGTAGTTGCCAGAGGGATTTGAACCAGAGTCTGGAGCAAAGTCTGATCAATTTAACTCTAGGCCATTTTACAAATCTCCTGGGCAAAATCGCAAGAGACTATGCTCCTCCCCCACTTGCCTCTTATCAATATAACACTGCCAAATGCAGGCAGAACTATAGCCATGGGGCAGCCGCAGGTTTCTGCACTCAGAGACTTGTGGCAATGACCCCTAATATTTTTCTACCATCCTTGTGAGTAAACATGGATAAAAAAGTAAAAAAGGTAGAATAAAATAAGTATAGTGTCCTAAAAAGTGAACAGGCTAAACAAACATGTAGACATTAAGAAAAATCACCATAAATAATGACTTATTGGCAAGTTAGTGACCTTAATGAAAGGACTAAATGGTTCAAAACCAGTATTGAGTGATGTCGAGTCGTGACCCCTACCAAAGGCCCATCTGAACCGTACACAGGATTGTTATTTAAGTCTACGAACCTGTAGCATTTCCCATTAATGGTCGGGTAATCACAAACAGAATTTGCTAAGAGTAATTGAATGGATTTCAGGTCATTAAAGTAGGCTGACATTCTTGCTTGTTTTGTGTGTAAGGCAATAAACCACCATGACTGGTCTATGTAGTAAAATGAAATTACACACAAACACCAGAGAAAGGGACCCATCAGATGTTTAGATCACATGGTGCACCTCTGAATCAGGGTCTATTGGGCCCCAGTACATTTTGGCTGCATATAAAGGAAGGAGGATAAATATTACCGAAATATCAGATAATAAATCAAATAAAAAAGCACTGGGAACCCATTTCAAGCTGAACCAATTAATTACGTAGCCTGTTACTGCTAAGATTTACACGCAATCCTAAAAAGGAGAAAACCTCAAGTCGCAATGACTCACTGGAAAATGATATTTAGAACATTAAGGTCAAATGTAGCCTGCAGTAAATGCTTCTTGTTGGATAAAAGCCACCGACGTTCTGGAAGATTTCTTTCCCAGTCATTACCTTCTTCAAGTGGCCATTTGTGCAGGGAGACATGTTGTCCTGTTACCAGATCTCTAGGCTCAATGAAACACAATCCTTTTCACTTCACAAACACATGAAACGTTACCAGTGAACCGTTTGTCATCCCATGTGTGATCTGCTCATCTCCAGGGCCTTACAAACCCACTAAAATGCAGCATATCACACTCAGTATATCATGCACAATGGTCAACAGTAACTCTGTTATGTACAATAAACATTCCTCTAGCTACTGTCTATAGTACTAAACAAAAATGGAAAAGAAGAGGATATCAAATAACTTTTTTTTCCCTAGAACGCTGCTCGTATTCGGAAAAAACTTTGATAGTCCGGGGATCTGTCTTGGCTAGCCCCACATCAACATCTTACCTATATTTAGGGTTGCCACCTTTTAAAAAAATTTCCACCGGCCAGTGGAGGGGGCGGGAACAAAAGGGTGGGTTGTGACATCAAAAGGGGCGGGTCATGGTGTCAAAGGGGCAGAGCCACCGTGCGCGAGTCGCAAGAAGCCAGCAAAAAGGTGAGTTTTCACCAGACTGGGGGGCAGGCCACGGGCTTTTGTTAGGTGTAATAAAATTTACCGGCTGCTACATTGCCGGTAAATTTGTAATACCGGCCCCGGCCTTGGCAGGTGTTTTACCGGCTAGGCCGGTAAAATACTGGCCGGGTGGCAACCCTACCTATATTTCCAGTAGCTCCCTTGCTGCTTCTTTAGAGTCTCAGACTACCACAAGTCTGGAAAACCTCAACAGAGCCCTAGGAAATATTATAAAATGGTGGCAGGTAAGAAGTGCTAGATAAGAAAGAATTGAGGGGAAAAGTTTTAAAAGGGTTGTTCACCCTTAAATAAACTTTTAGTATTATGTAGAGAGTGATATTCTGAGACGATTAGCAATTGGTTTTTAATTTTTTTTTTTATTTGTGGTTTTTGAGTTATTTAGCTTTTTTTTTCAGCAGCTCTCCAGTTTGCAGTAATCTGGTTGCTAGGGTCTCAATTACCCTGTCATGCACTCATTTGAATAAGAGACTGGAATATAAATAGGAGAGGTCTGAATAGAAAGAGGGGTAATAAAAAGTAGTGTAGCGCTATAGTAAACTGACTTGTGCTAGGGCAGTTTTAGCTACTTTCCTTTGTGGGCTGAGACCACAGATGAGCTCTCTTTCTCAGGGGTAAACCCTCTCAGTGGTGTGGAGGCAAGGGTGTAGTGTAACTGTAACCTGGTGCGATAGCACAATGATGGACGCCAGTAGTTCTTTAACAGTTGAACAAAGAACAGTATTTATTGAACAATAGCACATAGATCATTTAGCACATTGATCCACAATGGAGTATAGAACATACACAGCAGCATAAAGGAAGCATATACTCACAGCACGTATAGGCTGAATCCCCACAGGCTAGGGAATATACAGCAGAGAGTAAGTTGACAGCATGTGATGGGTATTGCCCAGTTTTCAGGATATCTTCCAGTGGCAGACTAGGGGAACTCCTGACATCCCTATCTCAACACTTGGTTCCTTACTCTGGGTCAGTAATACCCTGGGATCTTAATCCCTCTAATCTCCTTGGCGGAGCCTTGAGCTGCTCAACTAAATAACCTCTCTATCACTCCTAGAGCGATCTATAAACGAGTATAGCTGTCTAATTACATGGGCCAAGGCGCCTAGTGTCAACGCTGCCCATCCCCTTCCAGCCTGCTTGGTTGGGCTAAAGCAATGGACCCAGAGCACATGGTTCCTAAACCTTTTATAATCTAGCACAGTGCCATCTGGTGTACACTGTGTGAACTGCAGGGGTTACATAAGCACAAGGTCCCCATAAGGACCCACTGAGGTGTCCATATTACTAGGAATGTGCCTGTCTGTAATGTGTAAGGGTGTCTAAGATTTTCACATCCCTATAGTAGCAATAACAATAAATAAATAAATAAATAAATGCCTTACTGAGCATTAGTTTTTTTTTTAGATAGGGTCAGTGAAATCTGGATAGAGTCAGAAGAAAAGGGCAAACAATGTAAAAAAAAAAACTATAAAGAATAAATAATGAAGAGCAATTGAAAAGTTGCTAAGAATTGACCATTCTATAACAAACTAAAAGTTAAAGCGATACTGTCATGGGAAAAATATTTTTTTCAAAATGAATCAGTTAATAGTGCTGCTCCAGCAGAATTCTGCACTGAAATCCATTTCTCAAAAGAGCAAACAGATTTTTTTATATTCAATTTTGAAATCTGACATTTTTCCCCATGACAGTATCCCTTTAATATTAAGGTGAACCACCCTTTTAATATGATGGGCATGTTTAACATATTGGTACCCCCAGGGGCATTAGCCTTTCTTTGAAAAAGATTAATTTGATGACTATTAATATAAAGCACCAATAGATTTCACAGAGGTGTAGAATTAATAGATAACCCAAACAAGAAGGCGCGCCCTGTCCAAAGACCTTTTGTATCCCTGTACCGAAATTGAGACATGGTTTTCAATGGGAAAACAGAGCAGTTGGGACTTACCCATAATTGGAACAGATCATAAATTCTTCCTTTATTTTGGGATGCCAGCATCCTCCATTAAGCATGGCAGTGTGGCCCTAGATATTAATGGAACAAACAAAAACAAAACAAGATAAGCTTCATGGTTATAATATATTAATGAACAAGTACCTAAAATATAACTGAAATGACATAATTTCTTCAAAAGAAGATAAGCTTCATGGTTATAATATATTAAAGAACAAGTACCTAAAATATAACTGAAATTACATAATTTCTTCTTAACTACAAGGCATTACTTATATGCACAGGAGAAGAAGGAAGTGCAGGTTGAAAAATGTTTTTATCCTTATCAACCCAAACGGGCCTGGGTCATATATAATAGCAATAAACTGCTATCACTGAATAAAAGGGCACTTTATGCCTTTGTTTACCATGAGATCAAGGATCTGCTAGGAGGAGCACAATCTGCAAGGAGTTTGTATGTTGTACCAGTGAATGTGATAGGCAGTTTAGATTGTAAGCTCCTCTAGGGCAGGAACGAATATGAACAATGCATAATCTCTGTAAGGGTAGTGGCAGACGGGGATATTAGTCACCCAGCAACAAATCTCCCCTACATCGTGCGACTAATCCCCCCGAAATGCCTTACCGCCAGCAAGAATGCGAATCGTCGGCGGGATGCCGTAGGAATCGGTTCGGATTTCCGGAGTTTCCTCGGGAGGCAACTTCAGAAATGAATACCATCCTGCCGTCTGTTCGTATTCTTGCCAGCAGGAAGGCATTTGGTGGAGATTAGTCACCGAAGTAGGGGAGATTTGTCGCTGACCACCCTAAAGCAGGAAGGTGTTACCAGTTTAGACATTAACCCTTGCTTATTGGCAAACCAGACACAGCCACGACAAAGATGGGAAAGGAGTTTTTTTTCAAGTTCTCATTCTCTCGATTTAAACTTACTCAATGGATTACTGAGATGGGGGAAGTACTAAGTGTTATGTTGTATATGGTTATATACGGCTCCTTCATGAAATATATTACTTAATAAACCACATTTTTTAAAACATATTGACAGATATTTGGAAGCATTGACTACAAAAATGGTTCATGACCCTGTGAAAATAGACCCAAGAACATTATCCAATATGCTGCAACAAAACTGTTATCACTGGGGGGTAGCTATCAGTTAGGCAACCCCCAATGAGAACAATCTTCTTGTGATCTTTTCGGGTGTCCTGGACAGTGTGCAGTAGAGTATAGAATAAGGAATTCATATCTACTGAGCATAAACACCTTCCAGAATAAGTAAAAGAACCACAACAAAGAACAGAAGAGGGTGGTGCAGCACTCATGAACACTCATAAGCATATACCTCAAGTCTGTGCATTTTTTAGCGAAGGAGAACACTGGTTAGCAATTGTATATTCTTGCTATAAAACACAAGAGAGCACAGATTTTGGCAGGAATCCCTTTCCTTACTTACATTTTCCATCCATCCCCAATCAATTTTTGTTTTCCCTCAAGGTTTCAGAGAAAGCCCCTCTCCTGCTACAGCAGACAAAACAATAGAACAATATTTTTTCATAGCCACATTTTCAGCATATTTTGGCTCAAATCAACACCCCTATAAAAAGGGCACAATTCTCTCTGAGCACAGCTCCCCTTTCTCACACCTAATTTACTCCTGTGGATATCTATCATCTTTAAGCAAAGATCAGTAACTTCCACAGTTCAAGCATACGGAGAACTTGATGGCTTTCCTGAAAGACTTCAAACAGCATCAAATGATATTTGCCACAATGGAAATGCACAAAATTATTTCGAAGAGACTTTTTAAAGTATCAAACTGAAAAACATGTGCTAATAAATAGTGCAAAGTTATTTTTTCGGTTATGGGTTGTTAGTGATGTTACAGCATCACAAGTGTCATATGATTCATGCAAACTTGTGCATTATACAAAATAATGTACCTCTTACCTCTTAAAATATTGGGATTTTACGTTATCTGACAATACTCACCATGGCCTGTCTGCAGCCTTGTGCCTTTATATGGTCTACAAACCCCTCATTGACTTCTAATAACCTTATAGTTTACAGTAGGGGTGGTACATTATCCCTTTAAAGGAAAGCTACAGAACCAGTTTATTGCCAATAGATTAGCCACACTAGTGCAAGCTATAAGACTATTTATTCTGTAGAATACAGGAGTAAACGGCTCTAGAAACTCTCTCTGTCTGTTTAGGATAACAGCTGCCATATTAGCTTGCTGTGACATCAATTCCTGCCTAAGTCTCTCTTAGTCTACCTAAGTGTTGCATTCTAAGGCACACAAGGGAAAGTTGTGCTCACCACTAATTTTTAAAACCATTAGGCGGGGGTGCAATGAGGGTGTGACCACAAAATACATATAGTCAAATACAAGAGTCCTCTGCACTCAACCCATTATCAATATAATTAAGACAGAGACATTTTGTGCATACTGCTACTGAAAAATGCCTTACCCTTTAAACAAAACAGGGATTGTCCATATATTGCAATATATTTAAGCTGGCCAACTACGTCAAAGTCATCCCATATCTGGCCAGTCCTACGCTCAATTTTCATCTGATTCATTAAGAATTCAATTGCTTCATTATACATTTTACAAAGGGACTAAGTTTAACCTGCAATTTACTAGCTGCTTTCAAAGTAAAACTCCCAAACTTGGGTGCCTTAGCATTCTAAGGCACCCAAGGAGTTCTGGGATAATGACACCGGCTGATTTGCAAGAGTTTACCCTAGCTGTGTTCATGTCACTTCTACAGAGACTACCGGTCATATTTTATTGCCATTTTCCTACTAATATTAAGGGACAGATTTATTAAGGGTCGAATAGTAAATTCAAATTTGTATTCAAATTTTCAAATTGTCTTTGTGTCAAAATTCACACATTCGAATGTAAATTTGAATTTGAGATTTATCACACTTCAACCATGGAAATAGTTCTGACTTGAATATTGGACACTTAAAACCTGCCAAATTTATTTACAAGTCAATGGCAGAGGTCCATTGAGCCATTTGAAGATGTTAATAGCCCTCCTGACAATCCAGTTTTTTTCTAATTTAATTTGAATTCAATTTAAATTTTCAAGTTGGGACTATTCGATCGAATTTTATATGTTCAAATTTTTTCTTAAACTCCCATTCGAGTTGTGAGTATATTCAAATTTATTAGAGTTATATATTTTTATCATCACTTCTTTATACAGCCCTGACAATTTACATGCCACAGAGATGGGTTTATACTCAAACCAGCACTTTTTTTAAATCAGTGTTTCCAAAGATATAGCCAATAATCTGATTGAGCTGTCAATCAAAATTAATTGACTCCGCCTCTACGGTTTAGGCATAGAGGGGTCTCCACGTAATCCACGTCACGGCTCCTTTCAGTCTCCCCCTCCCCGGTTAAAGCTAAGAATCAGGCGCAGTTTAAATGAGAATACGCACACGTCACTCTGCAATAGACTCGCATGTATACTGTATGCAGTCAGTCCATTTCTTGAGCATGCACAAGACGCGGTGGTGCAGGACCAACGTCATCGGGAAAGATGGATCAATATGGCGCCTTCCTCCTCCGAAAATACAGCATGGATTGTGGAATAACAGATGCACTTACAGAGATAGCAGAGGTCAATAACAGCTTCTTGGAAGATGCGGTTTGCATCTATTAAAGGGGTACTATCAAGGGAAAACATGTTTTTTTTCAAAACGCATCAGTTAATAGTGCTGCTCCAGGAGAATTCTGCACTAAAATCCTCTTCTCAAAAGAGGAAATAGATATTTTTTTAATTTAATTTTTTAATCTGACATGGGGCTAGACATATTGTCAGTTTCCCAGCTGCTCCGAGTCATTTGACTTGTGCTCTGATAAACTTCAGTCACTCTTTACTGCTGTATTGCAAGTTGGAGTGATATCACCACCTCCCCCCCCCCCCAAGCAGCCTAACAACAGAACAATGGGAAGGTAACCAGATAGCAGCTCCCTAACACAAGATAACAGCTCCCTGGTAATATAAGAACAGAACTCAAAAGTAAAAGCCAAGTCCCACTGAGACACATTAAGTTACATTAAGTAGAAGAAATAACAGCCTGCCAGAAAGTAGTTCCATCCTAAAGTACAGGCACAAGTCACATGACTGGGGGCAGCTGTGAAACTGACAATATGTCTATGTTAGATTTCAAAATTGATTATAAAAAAATCTGTTTGCTCTTTTGAGAATTGGATTTCAGTGCAGAAGTCTGCTGGAGCAGCACTAACTGATGTGTTTTGAAAAAAAAACATGTGTTTCCCATGACAGTATACCTTTAAGGTGTTTTTTATATTCATGGGAGGTGACAGGTCCACTTGAAAACCCACTAGAATATCAATTAAATTAGGCTAGGGCCAGATGGGGCCAAAATCAGCCTGCTGAAATGCACAGGTCAATTTCAGTCCCTACCACAAGCAGTATCCTCCTCCAGATTATGGAGAAAACCCTTTAGTGTGTTTGCATCACAGCCAACACAAGGGATCTGGAAGTGAAAAAAGGAGGGTACTGCTCATGGTAGGGACACGAACTGGCCTGCGGATTTCAGCTCTGTCTGGCCCTAGTCTTCTAGTACTCCGGTAAACAAGCCAGCACAAATAATAGTATGAATAGTGAATACTTACTCTTTACTTACCTTGGTATTTGCCATGTCCACTATGTACTGGTCTCCTTTAACACACTCTATAACTGGGAATCCATCTCGGTCAAGCACTTTAGCTTGGGAGTTGCCAGCCACCACAATAATAACATCCCTAGTGTTGCTGTACTGAAGGGACTTTATTTGATGACTGTTCAAATGGAAACAGAGTTAATATATTTAGATAATTCATGTAAATGGTTTATAAGCTACAGAAAACTAAAAAAAAGCTAATAGTGAAGTTAAAGCACATTAAAAAAAAACATAATATGTAAACCCCCCACAGAAAAAATTAATCAGTGAACCCTCTTTGAAATCTTCAGATACCTGCTACTCTGGTTGTTAAAAGGTTAACAGTAAGGCTGCAGCATCCCCTAAATCATTTAGAATTCCTTCTCCTCCTCTAACCCACTCAGCCCCCTCCCTCAGGAATTCACTTTGGCTGTTGGCTAATGAGCATGCTCAGTTCTCATATCAGACAAGATATTACTTGATTATTTACACTTACGGATATTTGATTGAGGCTCCAATATCAATCGGGAAGGATGGAAAATCCCATCGGATGAATGCATAGACAAAAATGTGCTATAAGCACCTCCTGTAGTGCTAAACTTACAGATCAGGTTTAACATACGGAAGATTTAGCCTATAGAAGATTTAACTTGGAAAGGATAACTAATTAACTGCCTTCTCATACGTCTGCTTTGATGAACCAAGAAGGTCGAAAGGATTCAGAAATTTTTTTTTTATCCAAAATTATCCCAATTTAAAACACGTCCTCAGTCTGATATACATAAATGATGATGAGGTAGAACACTCACTGTGGAATTCAAAATTAGAAGCAACCCCCCTCTACAGCAGAAAAGCATCTGTGAACCTTTCTGTTCATACAGGCAAAAAGATTGATAGCCATGAAATGGAGGTCCAGCCTCCCACCGACAAGACCGCTAATGGCTTGATCTGATTAACCAAAGCCTCCCGTTATACAGAACCACCTTTTATAATTGTGGATGCCCCAATAAATTTGAAAAGATTTGGTCAGTTTGGGTAGATGAACATCTTCCAGTAGCATAGTTATACTTGTCTACATGTGTGCAATAAGAAGTACTTTCCCTTTGCTCTTTTAATTTCTGCTCTTCTGAATCTCACAGACTCATTAATGAGAATAACAGCAGTTTGAGGTTAAAGCAGTTTATTAAAGGCACGCAATTTATGACTGATATTAAAAGGAACAAGTAAAGACGGAACTAGGTATAACATATACGGTCATTTTATCACATATGCTGTAGGAGGTTAAACATGTACTTTAAAGTGCCTTTTGTGTTTGGGATTGTTTGTTTTTTTTTTGTATGTCAAAAAAATGTTTTCAATAAAAAATATTTGTTAAAAAAAAATTAGAAGCAATAAAGTATGTAATTTGTGGGTAGGACTTGCGGGTGTAGGTATAGGAACAGGTCTTTTTTTTTGCTGTTTTCTTTTTCCAGTCACCTCCCCCTTCTAATGATATCACTTTGAAAGCTGGTGAGGTTGTGGATAAGGCAGTTGCTGGTCATATCATTAGTGTGTCAGAGAAGGTAATTATGTAGGTTGCTGACCAGGGTCAGTTTGGAACCAGGTTTTAGAAATTGGTCCTGCACATACAGCGTACAATTACATTGATGATTTTTGACAATTTTAAGTTCTGTAGAATGGGTTTGCCCAGATGGGAATGGAAGAACCTGGCTGGCCTGCCCAAAGTCCTGCTCTTAAGCCTTCCAGTGAGATGATCTGTGGTCAGGCCTGATCCCCAACACCAGTGCCCAAATTCACGGACACCCTTGTAGCCAAATCTTCCAACAATGTTCAACATCTAGTGGCAAGCCTTCCCAAAGTAAGGACCAAATTCATATTAAGCCCCTTGGTTTATTAATAAGATATTAGACAGGCAGATGCCTGGATACTTTTTGCCATATACAATATGCAGTATGATAGGTTTCATGAAAAAAAAGTTCAAGTATGGGACCTGTTATGCAGAATGCTCAGAACCTGGGGGTTTTCAGATAACCTATCTTTCCATAGTTTGGGTCTTCATGCCTTAAGTCTACTAGAAAATCATGTAAACATTAAATAAATCCAATAAGCTGGTTTTGCTTCCAATAAGGATTAATTATATCTCAGTTTGGATCAAGTACAAGCTACTGTTTTATCTTTACAGAATAAAAGGAAATGATTTTTAAAATATTGTATTATTTAGATAAAATGGCGTCTATGACAGACAACCTGGGTAACAGATTCCATACCTGTTCCATACCTGTACTAAAGCAAACTAATTTTTATAATTAAAAGAAGAGAGATAATTAGTGATGGGCGAATTTGCGCCGTCTCACTTCGCCGAAAAATTTGCGAATTTCACGCAAAATTCGTGAAGCGGCAAAAAATCTGCGAAACATTTTTTGACACCGGCGCCCGTTTTTGATGCGGGCGCCCCTTTTTTTAAAAAAAATTTTGCCGCAAGTTTTCGCGGCGTTTCGCGAATTTATTCGCTGGCGGCGAATCCCACAAATTCGCCGCAAATTCGCGCCTGGCACATAAATTCGCCCATCACTAGAGATAATAATGAATGCCTCCAAGTTTCACATGGACAAAAAGGTTAACTATTTAAGGCAAAAAACTAGAAATGAAGACCAGCTTCTAGTTTCGATTTCTTACATTTGTAACATTATCTAAGAGAATTTAAAGGTAAATGTCTCCTTTAGCTATTTAGATGCCTGAGTTAAACAATTAGCTCCCTATCCTCTGGCAACTAAATAATTCTGATAAAAGAAAACAAAACATCTATTTCCAACAACCATTTATCATCCAAATGCAAACAGGGTGATCACCCAGCATGGATCTAATTAAAAGCAGGTTGGGAATATTACACTGGAATTTCAAAAAAGTATCAAATTTCCCACATTTTGCCACCCCTGATCTTAATATTTCTCTATAAATCAGTATTGAAATACAATACTTTAATAGCAGACTGCTCAGTGAGTGTTGAAACAGAGGGAAAAAAATAGGTATTTCTCAAAAATAGAACATTCAGAGGAATACATCATTTAGTTTGTTTTGTTTTAAATTCCTTGTGCATCTCAGTTATAGGAACATTTAGTCAAATTTAGAATTCATTTGAGTTTTTTTTTTACTCTAATAAATTTGAATATACGCCAAATTTGTTTCAGGGGTTATTTATTAAAAAAAAAATCAAATATCTAAATCAAATTCGACTAAATTCGATTTGAGAAACCTTGAATGTCAGGAAGGCTAGTAGGCTAGTAACATGTCCAAATTGGTCCCATTGACTTATACCTGAACTCGGCAGGTTTTAGGTGGCAAATAGTCAAATTCAAATTTCTAAAGGGCCAGAGCTATCGAATCGAGTTTGGATAATTCACAATTCGAATTGGAGAGTTTTGACCATAAAAAAATTAGAAAATCAAATTTCAGTTCGACCTTTAATAAATCTGCCCCCTAGTGTTTGTGATAAACAGCCTGAATGATAAACAGGAACCTTTCACTTTCACTTACAGCTTTGATATCTCTACAAAGTGCTCTAAATTGCTAACGTAAAGAACAAGGTTGAACTGGTCTTCAGTTAGGGTCACACAGGGACCGAAAATTGCTAAAATCCGTTGCCTGATTTCCACCCTACCGCAAGCAGTAGCATCCTCTCCGCTAAAATCGGGCAGCGGATTACAGTGAGCAGTTTTCGGCCCACGTGTGGCCCTAGCCTAAAGTGTCCCTGTACCATCGTATATTACTGAACAATTACATTTAGTTATCTCTGTAAAGGCAATAAGAACAACAAAAGAGTTGATCCTGCATTGAAGAGTTCCATTTTGGCCCCTGTTGGTTGGTGATACCCCATGTGATCTAAGCAGTGCTCCTTTAGGTTTCCTATTAGGAAGCTACAAGGTAAGATCATAAATGTCCGTTAATTATAGAACATGTTACCCAATGGTAATTGCAGTATGGCTTACCAGTAAGCTTGTCTCACATGGATAGGCTGAACATTTACAGAATGAACTAGATTGGAAACTACTGTATTCTCCCTGGCAATAATGGGAAGTGATTGCAGACAACTCTCCATTATATTTATTCATAAATATCCCTATGCAGTAGTGATGTGCGGGCCAGTCCGATACCCTCGGGACTCGCGGGTCGGAACGCGTTCGGTCAACCATGCAGCCCCATTTACGTGTGGTGGACAGGTCCGGGTCGAACTCTTCTAATTGCTCTCCCTGCCCGCCACCTTGCACTGCCGGTTCCGTCTTTGAGTTTTATAGCCGCGCGCCTGCTTGCCTCACCCCTTCGGGGCTGGTCGGAGAAGGAACCTGGGAGTCAGGTGTGGACCCGACCTGCACATCACTACTATGCAGAACTGTACAGCATATTATTGTAACAATGAGTCCCAATCCAGTAACACTGTTGATGTTTTTGGTGATAAGACAACATGGATTCAACACCAAAATTGGAACCTGGAACTGAACACGGTCATCTTTCTTTGAGCACAATAATTTATGGAAAATGAACAAAATGCATATGTACAGGTATTGCGTCCATTATCCTGAAACCTGTTATCTGAATTAAGGAAAGGCCGTCTCAAATAGACGCCATTATAATCAAATGTTACAACAGTAACTTGTACTGGATCCAAACTAAGATATAATTAATACTTATTAGAAGCAAAACCAGCCTATGGGGTAAATTATGGAAACATCCATTATCCAGAAAACCACAGGTCCAGAGCTTTCTGGATAATAGGTCCCATACCTATATATCGGCCTGATGTACTAACAATAGAATTTAAATTTTTTACACAAATCTCTATAAATGGGTGGTTTTTTTAATATTTCTTGAAAATGTTAACAACTTGAGATTTATTAAGTGTAAAAAACACAAAACAACCCCTAATACAAAAATTTGGCAAAGTTGTCATGGTCTTATAGAAGTTAATGGGAGCGGCACTGATCCTACTGGACCATTTTAAATCAATTCAGACTTTTAAGGGGGGGGGGGTTTGCTAGTAATTCTCAAAAAAACTTGAATTTTGTATATTTTAATAAATTTCATGACATTAGTGGTCTTTAGAAAACAAAGTCCATTTAGTCGTGGTTTCAAAAACCTCAAAAACACTAAAATGAGATAGTTGATAAATAGCCTCCACAAGTTCTAATATCCTTAAGGCTGGGCACTAGCACCCTTTTGTTTAAATGAATGTTCAGCCTTTACATCTTTACATTTCAAATACAGTCAGTAGGTGCAAGAAAGTTAATGGGGGTTGTTAAGAAATATCTAGATTAGAAAACATATTGGAGGAGATGGGGAAAGCAGGACATTTACACCTATTATAGGAACTGGGAAACAACATTATAGATTTACAGACAGATAAATTGGATGGACTGCAATTTAAGGTAATTGGTAAGGAATTACTGTGGTTTCAGGAAGGCAAAGACTGAGAAGTGTGAAATAGGAATATTTCCCTGCTAATATCACATGTGGTGTCCAGACAAAAGTCAGATTACCACCCACTACCAGCACTCTACAAGTATCACAGACAAGCTGTAAGAAAAACCTACCATTCACATGGCTGGAGGGATCTAAATGCCTGTAGGGAGGCATCCATTCCTGCAAAATCCCAAAATCGAACGTCATAATCATATCCACCAGTCGCCAGCCGTGCACCAGATGGATCCAGTCCCAATGCAGAAACCTACAAGAGAAAAAGTAGCTCATGACTCGGTATTCGGCCAGGATAACGCCATTTTCAGCAGGATTCGGATTCGGCCGAATCCTTGAGCCTGGCCGAACCGAATCCAAATCCTTAAAATCATGTGACTTTTCGTCACAAAACATGGAAGTAAAAATTTTTTTAACCGCGCCACTATTTTCCCCTCCCCCTCACTGATTTCCATATGCAAATTAGGGTTCGAATTCGTTTCGGTATTCGGCCTAATCTTTCACGAAGGATTCGGGGGTTCGGCCAAATCCAAAAAAGTGGATTCGGTGCATCCCTACATGAAACTGAATATTACATGTTGTCTAACAAAATGGTCAAACGTGCCTCTTGCAAGCAATTCTGCTTGAATTCTGGAGCATTTAGACAACATACATAACAAGCATGCATTTATAGTCTTATGAAAAAGTTTGGGAACCCCTCTCAGCCTGCATAATAATTAACTCCACTTTCAACAAAAAAGATAACAGTGGTATGTCTTTCATTTCCCAGGAGTACTGGGGTGTTTTCTGAACAAAGATTTTTAGTGAAACAGTATTCAGTTGTATGAAATTAAATCAAACGGGAAAAAGTGTGGTTTCAACTGTAAGGAATGGAATCAGGAAATGGAAGGCCACAGGCACAGTTGCTGTAAAACCCAGGTCTGGCAGGCCAAGAAAAATACAGGAGCGGCATATGCAGAGGATTGTGAGAATGGTTACAGACAACCCAAAGATCACATCCAAAGACCTGCAAGAACATCTTGCTGCAGATGGTGTATCTGTACATCGTTCTACAATTCAGCCCAATTTGCACAAAGAACATCTGTATGTCAGGGGGATGAGAAAGAAGCCCTTTCTGCACTCACACCACAAACAGAGTCGCTTGTTGTATGCAAAAGCTCATTTAGACAAGTCACAGTCATTTTGGAACAAAATGTTTTGGACTGATGAGACAAAAATTGAGTTATTTGGTCATAACAAAAAGCGATTTGCATGGAGGAAGAAGAACATCGCATTCCAAGAAAAACACACGCTACCTACTGTCAGATTTGGTGGAGGTTCCATCATGCCGTGGGGCTGTGTGACTAGTTCAGGGACTGGGACCCTTGTTAAAGTCGAGGGTCGGATGAATTCAACCCAATAGCAACAAATTCTTCAGGATAATGGTCAAGCATCAGTCACAAAGTAGAAGTTACACAGGGGTTGGATATTCCAACAAGACAATGACCCTAAACACACTTGGAAATCTACAAAGACATTTATGCAGAGGGAGAAGTACAATATTCTGGAATGGCCGTCACAGTCCCCCGACTTGAATATCATGGAAAATCTATGGGATGATGTGAAGCAGACTGTCCATGCTCAGCAGCCATCAAATTTAACTGAACTGGAGAGATTTTGTATGGACGAATGGTCAAAAATAGCCACATCCAGAATCCAGACACTCATCAAAGGCCATAGGAGGCGTCTAGAGGCTGTTACATTTGCAAAAGGGGTTTCAAACTTTTTCATATGACTGTACCAAAGTACTGCAAATGAAGGACAAAGTAAGATGGCCATACACTATAAGATCTGCTCATCTGCTGAGGTCACCAAACAAACAAATCTTTCCCCCTGCATGTCCATCTTAAGGTGGGCAATATTGAGCTAATCAGATCATTGGCCTTAGGGCCAAACAATCAGAATACAACAGTGGGAATAAGAGCCTTCGGAGCAAGAACAACATTAACTAGCCGAAGCAGTCCATTCAACCTGTACAATCGATATATGCCCAATTTTTAGCCAGATATCAGCTGGGTGGGCCTGTCGGAGGGCCTGATACAGAGACAGATAAGATACCAAACCAGCATCTTAAATCTGCCCACCTTAGGGCACAAAAGAGCCCTTCACCTAACAGTTATTGACCAAATAGAAAGTACAAAAATATCCTAGCAAAGTGTACCCATATGCACCAAATTCTGCTGAACTGAAACTGCCTGGGGCAGTGTGAGATGTATGTGATGGTCGTGTCTGGCCCACGTGCTGTCCCTTCAGCCACTGGCTCAAGTTATACCAGATGAATACCACTCACTAAACCAGTTAATCACTGGCATTATCTGAGGTGATTTCTTGTCCCCTTAAATACACTGGAATTCTGGAGCAAAAAACACTGAATTTTAGGTAGAAAGGACATAAAGTAATGTAAAAGACAGCGAAGGCCCATTTATCAAAGTCCGAATTTATCTCATTATTTTCTGAAAACGACTGCGACCCCGAAAACCATGAAATCTTCGGATTATTGCACAAAACTCAGCGCAGATCAGGATATCTTCGAAAATTCTCCTATTGACTTATATGCAACCTCGGCAGGTCTGAGATGCCAGATTTTCAGATTCAGACTTTTTCCATCCTTGGGGTATAATAAATCCCGAAAAATTAGAGGTTTTTGTTTTTTTTCACTAAAAATTTGGATTAAATAGTAAAAAAAAAAAACATGAATTTTTCTGGTTTTTCGCATTTGGAGTTTAATAAATAAGCCCCAAAGTGATGTTAAAGAGGAAGCATTGTCTATAAAGTTCAATGTGTAGGAGCTAATGAGCTAGGCTCCATTAATTATTGGTACTGGTAAGTATTAGTTATGTATGATGTGTACACCCTTGTAAATCACCATAAAACATTTATAAAACTTTCTTCAAAAGGCATACGAAATTATGGAAATGTATAAGTTTTATATCTAGGACCTAAAGTGCATTGACACAAAGAAGAGAATTATGAACTGGACTAATGAGAACAAATAAGGAACAAACTAGTCTGTACTTGGGAAACCACTAATCAGTATACTGCACTGATGTTGTACTCTATAAATAGGTGTTGATAATAATTAGAATAATATTATAGGTAATGGGACCTGTTATCCAGAATGCTCAGGGGGTTTTCCAAATATTGGACCTTTCTGTTATTTGGATCTCCATGCCTTAAGTCTACTAGAAAATCATTTATACATTGAATAACCCTAATAGGATTGTTTTGCCTCCAATAAGGATTAATTGTATTTTAGTTCGGATCAAGTACAAGCTACTGTTTTATCATTTAAAGAACACGTACAAGATGCCAACAGAAATATCAGCCCTACCAAAGTATATTGAAGTCCAGTAACATAAATAAACAATAATAATGGGAGAGAGACTGTTCACGGTCCACCCCAGTCTATGGGTAAATGTATGTGAAGCAAAAACAAAAATTGTGAGTTTTTCCAAAAGCATCAACTAGAAATGGTTAAAAAAACAAAAATCCTTAATTAGGACATAACAGATAAAAGCCTAACGTGTGTGTGCCTATTGGGGCACTTACTCATAGACTGTTTTATCATTACAGAGAATCATTTTGAAATCATTTGCATTATTTGGATAAAATGTTGTCTATGGGAGACAGACTTTTCCTAATTCAGAGCTTTCTGAATAACGGGTTTCTGGATAACAGATCCCATATTTGTCATTGCAACAATAATAACATATCATAATCATTTATTCATATAGTGCCAGTAGGTTAACATTAAATACAGGCTTTTAGATTTCAAGTGTTGTGCCTGTGAAGCCCATGTTTACAAGCAATGCTGTTCCACGGGTGACTGAGCTCCTCCACTGACTCATAACTGCAATTTTCTTTGGTGACTAGTGAATTCACAAGGGACACTAGTGAAAGACTTTCTTCTCAAGCAAAAGCCTGGCTCATGAACAGAGTGCCCTGTATCTCCATTCTTTTTATCTG
Organism: Xenopus laevis; assembly: GCF_017654675.1. Classification (NCBI taxonomy): domain Eukaryota; kingdom Metazoa; phylum Chordata; class Amphibia; order Anura; family Pipidae; genus Xenopus; species Xenopus laevis. The sequence continues at coordinate 186,284,128 of NC_054372.1, forward strand.
TGACTCACAGCCAGTACATTAATCATCGGAGAATGTTCAGGTTTCCTCTGCTGGTCAGCTTGAAGGGCCTCTCGCAAAAGGTCACAGATCTGGAGCACAAGATTTAGGAGCTCATTTAAAGACTCCCAATTTGTGAATTTAGGACGTTCTTGACCCGTGCCATAACAAAGTGCCTGTGATCAAAAGGCCAATTTAAGCCTCTCCAGTGAAAGTTATCAGCATCAATAAACTCACACAGGAAGATGTACTAATCCTCTAAACGTTGCACAAAAGCCTGAATGGTCCGTAAAATTTGCATTTATCACAGTTTTGTGCAGGATATCATTTCTCTTGTTAACTCCTCCTTGGGAAGCCCCAGCATCACCAGCAGCTAATAATTGTAGAAAATCAACATAGCATCTGGCTTTAAGCACTGGCTTAAAGATGAACTAAAATTCTATTTTTTTTGAATAATTAACTTATTGCACCAGCCTAAAGTTTCGGCTTGTCAATAGCAGCAATGATCCAGGACTTCAAACTTGTCACAGGGGGTCACCATCTTGGAAAGTGTCTGTGACACTCACATGCTCAGTGGGCTCTGATTGGCTGTTGAGAAGCTAAGCTTAGGGCTCGTCACTAATTATCCAGCAGAAAATGAGCTTCCCTGGCTGTAATATAAGCTGATGCTACAGGTTTGCTGATTATTAAATTCTGATGCTAATTGCACTGGTTTCTGTGCTGCCATGTAGTAATTATCTGTATTAATTACTAATCAGCCTTATATTGTGACATTTCTATTCTATGTGTACTGTATATTGTGAGTGGGTCCCTAAGCTCAGTAAGTGACAGCAGCACAGAGCATGTGCAGTGAATCAGCAGAAAAGAAGACGGGGAGCTACTGGGGCATCTTTGGAGACACAGATCTTTACTGCTAAAGGGCTGTGGTTGCCTTGGGCTGGTACAGATGCTCAAAACATAATGTACAACATTTCTACCTACTTCTTTAGTTAAGCTTTAGTTCTCCTTTAAAGGGACAGTAACACCAAAAAATGAAAGTTTTTATTTGAAGTCATAAAGATATCATGTAGTGTTGCCCTGCACTGGTAAAACTGGTGTATTTGCTTCAGAAACACAACTATAGTTTGCTATGTAGAGGAAAATGAAAAAAGGTACAAAAATATGGCACAGATGAAATAGTGGATAACAGATAACACCATTATGTTCTACATAGCTTATCTGCTATCTGCTGTGTAACCTGAGACTTTTCTCCTTTGAATGGCTGCCCCCATGGCTACACAGCAGCTTGTTTATATAAACTATAGTAGTACTTATCTGTTATCTACTGTGTATCCTGTGCTTGAATGGCTGCCCCCATGGCTACACAGCAGCTTGTTTATATAAACTATAGTAGTACTTATCTGTTATCTACTGTGTATCCTGTGCTTGAATGGCTGCCCCCATAGCTACACAGCAGCTTGTTTATATAAACTATAGTAGTACTTATCTGTTATCTACTGTGTATCCTGTGCTTGAATGGCTGCCCCCATGGCTACACAGCAGCCTGTTTATATAAACTATAGTAGTACTTATCTGTTATCTACTGTGTATCCTGTGCTTGAATGGCTGCCCCCATGGCTACACAGCAGCTTGTTTATATAAACTATAGTAGTACTTATCTGTTATCTACTGTGTATCCTGTGCTTGAATGACTGCCCCCATAGCTACACAGCAGCTTGTTTATATAAACTATAGTAGTGTTTTTAAAGCAAACAAACCAGTTTTACCAGTGCAGGGCAACACTGCATTATATTTTTATTACTTTAAAACACTTTCATTTTTAATGTTGCTGTTCCTTTTATCTGCCCTTGCTTGAACACTTATAATTAAAGTGCAGATATTTATGTAGATATGAAAATATCTTACAGGGATGTTATCTAGTATTCTAAGCTTTAGTTTCTGTAGATTTGGTCAAACCGGTGGGACTGGGCACATGGTTTCTAGCACCCCACCCACACTGGGTTAATTGAGTGGGCTAATTAGGCTGTTTTTTTAGTTATATTCTCCTAGAAAGAATCATTAAAGAAATTTCAGTTGAAAAGGTCCCAATGCGAGACAATGTGAAAGAGACAGCTGGAAACCGTTTGCTTGAGAGAGCGAGGGCTATCCGAGCACATTAATGGCATTGTATTTAGGATATCCCACCCCACCCACACTTCAGAATCTCTGCGTAGGGCTGTAAGTGGAGGGTTCAGAAGAGGCAATCCTGTTTATCTAAGGTTTTCTTGTCAACAAGTCAATCCCATTCACCCCACCCTGTGGCCAATTTAGAATGATCCCAGAATTAGCTAATGTCCCTAACACTGTCGCACTTCCCTTCCCTGCAAGAAATAGGAAGTCATAAAAATTTATAGCAAAGAAATCACTGGGCTATGTCTCCTAACCTTGGTGGGGCCCCACTGATACGACTGGCTCATAGGTATGTGAGGGATCCTTGTGTATTATCTGTGTCTACCCAGTCTTTGGGCATATACCTACAAGAGGTCATTAAAGGAGAAGGAAAGTTACTGAAGCAGTTTATTGCCAATAGATTAGCCACAATAGTGCAAGCTATAACTCTATTTATTCTGCAGAATGCTTTACCATATCTGAGTAAACAGCTCTAGAAGCTCTCTTTTTGTTTAGGATAGCAGCTGCCATATTAGCTTGTTGTGACATCACTTCCTGCCTGAGTCTCTCCCTGCTCACTCATAGCTCTGGGCTCAGATTACAGCAAGGAAAGGAGGAGGGAGGGGGAAAAGGGAGGGGAGAGGGAGAGAGGAGCAAACTGAGCATGCTCAAGCCCTAGCCCTGGAAGTTTAAGCTGAAAACAGGAAGTCTGATACAGAAGTTCATGAGTACACAATAGAAGGAAAGAAATGCATATTTCTTTTGACAGAGGATTCAGAGCAACATTACTTTGAGGGTTTACTGGTATATTGATATAGACCTTTCTGATCAAGCTTACTTAATTTTAGCCTTTTCTTCTCCTTTAATGCAACTAGCATTATTTCGGAGCTCTCTGGATAATGGGTTTCCGGACAGCTGATCCTATACCTGTACTGCACCAACCATTTATAGCCATTTTCCACTGAACCAAAGAATTGACAAAGGCTGGAGAAGCCACAGACACATATTTGGGACATCAAACAAGGGTCAAGATATAGTAAATAAACTTACAGTCTTTGTGCCATGCTGCAGAGTCATTTCATGCGAGTCTGGATGCCCTTAACCGGATTCTGCAAAAGAAAATAACGCATAAACATCAGTTTGTTTAGCAGCCTTCAATGCTAAGAATCATATTGATTTCATATCCTAACTCATCCAGAATCTGCACAATCACGTCTGATTCAATGTCGGCATTATGCTCACAATGGCACTAAAATTCTTGGAAAAAAAACATGGCGATTGCACTCGAAATTGCACTATTCATTCTGTGTCAATGTGAGTGAATGTGCCTTTCTGTCTGATGCACTTTTTTTGGTAACCACAACACATGGGGCCATAAGTTAACTAGAGGAGTGTTCCATGGATAAGTTATGGGCTTAGAGAGGCCAGGTTTTATTGCTAATTACAACTGTTTCAATATGAGGCCTTGGGAGAATAATAAATGCTGCCTAAATAAGCAGTGTACAGAATGGTGTAGTATTGCGGAATGAAAAAAAACAAAAAAACAGAATAGTCATAGTGATGACAGAACCTGTAACTTTTCCATCCAACTAACTAGCCATTCTCCATCTATGAAACTAGACCATCAAACATAGACTTTGTCCATTTAGCTTTCTAACATTCCAATGCAACAAGACAGAAAATATGAAAGAACTGGTTAATGCCAGAGACTACTGTATTTACAATAACTGCTAAAAATGTCCCATTTACAGACTATTGAGGTCATTTCGGTGAGCCAATTAAAGCAGCAGTAAATATCCTAAACGAATAAAAGGGCTCCCATGTATGTTACCAAGCTGATATATAGGACAACAGGGTATCCGGCACACATCAGAAGGAAGAGACGGCCACAGTCATGAACAAAACGAACAGGAATCTGACTTCCACACTTCAGCCAATAACAGAAATAGTCGTGACGGGGATAGGAGGTGTTTTATATTTGGCCAATGTTCTAGAATCGTATTTTCCCCTCTCCATCACTTGCAGTCCAAGCCGCATAGAGTTGCACTTCAGACAAATCCATCAGAGATGGCACAATTATAACTTGTTCCCTGTTTGGGAAATTCCTTTTCACGTCTAACAAGAAATGTCATTTTCATACTTAAATAACAGGTTAAGATATTAAACCTTGTTCTCTGAAGGCAGAGAGAAATAGTGATGGCTGGCTTTAACAAGCGCCCAGCACTACAACATTTTGCCCAGAAGGAAATACATTATCAAATTCCAGGGAATTGCCCTCAAAAAGCGAATAAAGTGTGAAAAAAGACACAAGACTATGATTCCCAACAGGTGATACAAGGGAGAGCAAACAATGGCTACAAGTAGAAAAACAACCTCCTGCAGGACAATTACATAAAGGGTTCTATGCAGCTATGTGCTCCATTCTGGTTTTCCCTAGGATTTCTATTCAGTATCACCTAACTGCTCTCATTTTCTGGGAGTATTAGAGAGGCTTTATAGTAAAGCTACATTGATTTCCTCTCGCTCAGAATAGGAGAATAAGTGCAAAAATAACACCCCAAACTAGTTTTGTTGTTAGCTGAGGAAACAAGACTGCGGGTGGATGTCTGCATAGAGTTATAGCTTTATCCATTGTTACAGATACAATATCCTTTATTTTAGGATGAATAGATGGTTACCGTACAAGTGGTAATACGCTATGGCCTTTCTGTTCAATCAGGCCAACAACTGGAAAATAAAGACGATTGCCAAGGGGCATGATCACTCTTTATAAGTACATTAGAGAGCATTAGAGACAAGATACCAGAAGATCTTTTTTTTCCATAAAATGGATCATTGCACCAGAGGCCACCCCCTTTAGATTAGAGGAACAGAACCTTCATCTGAAGCAGAGTAAGTGATTTTTCATAGTGAGGTTGTGGAATGCACTGCCGGATGATGTTGTGATACAGAGTCACAAATGTGGAGCGCTCACCTCCCAAAATAAAACAGTTTGTTGTGTCAGGTTCTGTACCGGAAGACCCAATCCTGTCACAGGGTCACATCAATGCATTGAAGAAGTTACCAGCAGCACACTGTTACATTTGCAATAGTGCTCAGTGAAGAATTTATTTAGCCCATAGCATACAAAAAGGCAATGTTTCAGGCCTACCAGGCCCTTTCTCAAGATGATGTTGTGATGGCCGATTCTGTTAATGCCTTTAAGAGTGGCTTGGATAATTTCTTGAACAAGCATAATATCTAAGGCTATTGTGACACTAAAATGTACAATTAGTATAGATATTGGTATATACAGTTTATGTGAGTGTATGGAGGGGGTGGTGTAAATGTATGAGAGTGGGTTTCATTTGGAGGGGATGAACTTGATGGACCCAACCTAACTATGGAGATGAGACTTTAATGTCTGGCTGACAGTGAACCAGCAGAGGGAATTTTCAAACCTGCACAACTACCAAAGAGGTGGAAACTCATGGTATAAAGATATTGGTTGGGACACACCAGTGGCGAAAATATAGGGGAAACAGACCCTACAGTTGCGGGGATCCCGGACCACAGGGTCTACTTCCTCTATATTTGTAAAAACTACAGTAACTAGCCTTCTGTCCCACTCCCCAGCCTACCTACACTTACCTACCTAAGAGCGAGCTTCCCGAACTGGTGGGGAAAGCAGGGCGGGTGGCTATGTATTGCGGAGCATGCAGATGGGTCTGTATATACACACAACTAACATGCTACTAGTGTGGACCAACCCATTGATTGATCGTAAATTAAGCTGGCCACAGACGCAAAGATCCGATCGTACGAATCCTCGATTCGTACAATTTTCGGACCATGTGTGGAGAGACCCGACATTTTTCGTTCCACGGAGAGCGGTTGATCGGACAGGTTAAAAGATTTCTGTCGGCTGCTGATAATATCTCTGCATGTATTGCCGATCAGATGATTTTCAGTGGGAGACCGTCACCAGCTTTTGTCAGACATAACTTTCGTACGATTGATGTCAGGGGCAGAACATCGGCTGATCTGTTCTTTACGACTTTATTTGATCTGAATGGTTAGTGGCAGGTTGGGAGATGGGGAAGTCCGATCGAACGATCAGATCTTTGCATCTATGGCCAGCTTCATGTTTGCTGCTCTCTTTCTCTCTATGATGACATTACTAGTGATGCACTGAATCCACTATTTTGGATTCAGCCAAACTCCGAAACCCTTCGCGAAAGTTTTGGCCGAATACCGAACCCAAATCCTAATTTGCATATGCAAATTAGGAGTGGGAAGGGGAAAACATTTTTTACTTATTTGTTTTGTGACAAAAAGTCACACGACTTCCCTCCCTGCCCCTAATTTGCATATGGAAATTAGGATTCAGATTCGGTTCGGCCAAGCAGAAGGATTCGCCCGAATCCGAATCCTGCTGAAAAGGGCCAAATCCTGGCCGAATCCCGAACCGAATCCTGGATTCAGTGCATCCCTAGACATTACAGCTCCAATGCCTGATCTTCTCCAACCCTAATTTTGCAGAGAGAAATAGTGATGGTTTGCTTTAACAAGCCCCAGAATTCCAACATTTTTCCCAGAAGGAAATACATTATTAAATTCCAAGGAATTGCCCTCAAAAAGGGAATAAAGTGTGAAAAAAGACACACGACCATGATTCCCAACAGGTGATACAAGGGAGAGCAAACAATGGCTAAATACAAATGGAAGTGGATTTTTATTTTCATCTCAGCCATATACAGTAATACAGTAAATAATTTGACCATTAAAACAAAAATGTACTGTATAAAATGTGAGGGAAGTGGAAAGTCCTATAGAAATTGTGGGAGAGAAATATTTCACCAACTATGTATGGGAAGTTCATAAGTTTGCGACTTACACACAGGCAGTTGCCTTTACCCATATACATAGGTGGTCTGTGTTCTTCATGTTTCAGCAGCCAGACAATGTGAACTGAACAAATATTCACAGTATGAAATAAACTACTCAACGATCTTCAGGGTGTCGATCTGATTGAGTTCAACCATCTGCTGACATTCCTGAGGTTGTAACTTATTGCTTTCTCAAGACAACTTGATGAGTTTTAGAGATCCCACTTGCAATGCTTAGAGAAAGAGGCAGAACAGGGCATAAGAGGCAATTCCACAGGAATAAAAAATATATATATATGCAGAAACATTTACTAGGCTCTAAATTGCATGTGGCCATATACCCCACCATAGCTCAATGATAAACAGAAAGGTAATGAATATAAGTATTATGCTCTGTATGTTTGATGAAGGCATCCTTCCATCGCACAAAAGGCAGAATATGTTGGTGCAGCTATGGGACCGGTTTTCCAGAATACTCGGGACCTGGGGCTTTCTGGATAATTGACCTTTCTGTAATTTAGATCTTCATACCTTAAGTTGACTAGAAAATCATGTAAAAATGAAATAAACCCAATAGACTGGTTTTGCTTCCAATAAAGGATTAATTATATCTTAGTTTATATCAAGTACAAGGTACAGTTTTATTATTACAGAGAAAAAGGAAGCTTTTTTTTAAAAATTGAATTATTTTGATAAAATGGAGTCTATGGGAGATGGCTTTTCTCTAATTTACAGCTTTCTGGATTGGGCACAACCAGGTATAAAATCATGGAAGAACTTGTTGTTCACCTTTTAATTAACTTTTAGTATGTTATAATGGCCATTTCTAAGTAACTTTTCAATTGGCCTTCATTATTTATTTCTTATACTTTTTGAATTATTTGCCTTTTTCTTCTGACTCTTTCCAGCTTTCAAATGGGCGTCGCTGACCCCCTTCTCAAAATGCTCTGTAAGGCTACGAATGTATTCTATTAAGGCCTCTCCTTTTCATATTCCAGTCTCTTATTCAAATCAGTGCATGGTTGCTAGGGTAATTTAGACCCTGGTAACCAGATTGCTTAAAATGCAAATTGAAGAGCTGTGGAATAAAAAGCTAAATAACTAAAAAACCTTAAATAATAAAAAGTGAAAACCAATTTGCAAATTGTCTCAGAATATCAGGCTCTACTCCATACTATAAGTTATCTCAAAGGTGAACAACTACTTTAAGTCACAGGCTGCAGCTCATCGGGTGAATTCACAGTGACACCTACTGACCACTGAGTGGTACATAACCTGCTCAAGTAAAGTCATAAATTATTCCTTGGTCCCAGAGCTGCTTAATATTTAAACAATGTCAGAACCCTTCAAGGAATGGTAGAATGTTAACAACTATGTTTTGTAGATTGGTATAGATCTATGTATATTTGTATTTCTATACTGCTATTAGTACTACTGAAAAAGTACATTTAGAACTGAAGAGGAATAATACAATAATAGAACATTCATAACCATACATACAATTGCACATCAAGATTAAGGGGCACATTTACAAAGAGTCGAATATCGAGGGTTAATTAACCCTCGATATTCGACCCTCGAAGTAAAATCCTTCGACTTCGAGATTTACCGCAAATACTTTGATCGAACGAAAAATCGAACGATTAAATCCTTCGAATCGAACGATCCGAAGGATTTTAATCCATCGATCGAACGATTTTCCTTTGATCAAAAAAAGCTTAGAACCCTTATGTTAGCCCATAGGCTGACATTGATGCCCGGTAGGTTTAAAGTGGCAAAGTAGGTAGTCAAAGTTTTTTTTTTTTAAAGAGACAGTACTTCGACTATGGAATGGCCGAATAGCCGAATGATTTTTATTTCGAATCGTTCGAATTGAAGTTGAAGTCGTACTCGAAGGTCGAAGTACCCAAAAAAAACTTCGAAATTCTACGGTTTTTAACTTCAAATCCTTCAGCTTAGTAAATGTGCCCCTAAGTGACAAGTGAAAACTTGAACTTATCTAGTTTCAGATGAAAACCCTCAAATCAACCAAAAAACTTGAGCTTTGCCTAGGACAACTACCAATGACTTCTACATGACCTCGCCTGCTTTTAGATGTCAAATTTTTACATTCGAATTTACAAGTTTTGGGTTTTTTTTTCGCTTAATAAATACAAGACATTCGAGTTTTCGAAAATATAACTCGAATGCGAGAGTTTGGGTGATCATGGAAAAAATGTATTCGATTTTTGATAAATCTGCCAGTAGGCTGGTTCTGCTTCCAATAAGGATTAATTATATCTTAGTTTCGAACAAGTACAAGGTAATGCTTTATTATTAAAGAGAAAGATGTAGTAATTTTTTTAAAATTTAGATTAGTTGGATAAATTTGCGTCTATGGGAGATGGCCTTTCCGTAATTCGGCCCTTCCAAGATAATGGGTTTCCGAATAATGAATCCTATTCCTTCTTGACAAAGATCAATTAACAAAAACAATGTTAACACAGAAGCTGATGGCAGATAAGGCCAAGCAGCCCAACTACTCTATAGACTCTGTAGAAAGCAGAGTCAACACAGTAAAAAAAAAAAAAAAAAAACTATAAAGAATATTTTATCAACAGAAACCTATGGGATAAGCCACACAAGTTTGCAGTGCTGCAGTTACTTGTGAAGCAGGGCATAAGAAGTGGCATCGCAAATATCTGAGGAAGTGCCGAGCTACAGGCACGAAACGCTTTAGTTTGCACCCCGCGGCTGTAATCTGATTATGTGTGTTTAAATAAAGAAGCCACTTTTGATATAATAAATGTCTCCCCTGTATTGGATCAGCGCATAGAAGCGCGTTTATTGATGTGCAGAAGAAGTGGCATCTCTGGACTTATTTGATGTTCAGCCCTTGTAAATTTACAGTCACTTCACTGCTCCTTTGTTTATTTTGCTTTTCATTTAGAGCAGGAAATACGGTTGCCACCTTTTCTGGGGCCAGAAAACAGGCAGGGTGGATGAAGTAGGAGGTGGGACGGGATCGGTGGCATTGGGGGCAGTGCCGGGCCTACTCTGTCGGGCGCCCTAGGCAACCCGGCCAAGTACTTCACTCCCGCCGCTCGCGCATGCGCAGAAGTGTGCGAGCGGCAAGGAAGCGCGAGTGCGCCTGCGCAGAAAATGCGAGCGTGCGCATGCGCAGAAAACCATACTCTACCTAGAACTTCAGCCACAGCTTCTGAACATAGCGGTCAGAGCTAGGGGAAGGCGTCAGAAGAGGTACGTGCCTGGTGCCCCTGTGCCTTTGCGCCCTAGGCAAGTGCCTCTTCTGCCTAACCCTAGTTCCGGCCCTGATTGGGGGTGGGGCTGGTGATGTTGGGACGGGACTGGTGACTTTGCAATCAGTGGTTGGCTGATCGTCATGTCATTATTTTCAATGTCCTGTCCGGATTTCCTAAATTGGAAATCCGGACAGGAAGGTTTCTCCCAGACAACACTTCCAAATACCGAGCTGCTCCGGCTGAAACCAGGCCCAGATTTTTGGAAAGGTCACCAACGCCCGGCCTAGGGCAGCAGGATTTTAGCGGGCGGCATGAAGTCCAACCACATCCACATTGGTTCAGAAACACTGGGAATGGGTTTTTAAACCCATTGCTCTGAAAATATGCGCGAATAAAGGGGAGGGGACGACGAACGACAGCAGGCCTAGGGGCACCCACTATGTAAATCGGCCCTAGCAGGAAATGACATCAGATATGGCCTCCTCTGGGCACTGCACCTCATGGCAGGAAGTGACATCAGTTATGGTCACCTCTGACTAACCGTTGAAGTTGAGGACATGTATTACAATTTCAGTACCAGATGACTATTATTTTATTATTACGGCTTTTCCCAGTGAGCCACTGCATTCAGATAACAATATACTTCCATGCAAACTATAATTACTGAGCAAGACAACTTTTTTTTTAACCCTTCAGCAAACGTTTAGTGGCAAAAAGAAAGCAGTGCAATTGGCAACAATGTGTTTAGGCAATGAATACACGCTCCTATAGAATGTCCATGTCAACAGCAAGTGAGAAAAGGAATTCACCACCCACTTCACTCTTCATCTCCCTGACTCCGGCTAATTCCTTCCAATAGAGATAAACAATGGCTTCCAAAAGGCCGGCATGTATTGAAGCAGAGTTGTATAAACACTTTTGTGCTCATGTAAACACTGACTAGACAAGTTAACGTATGGGTAAGGCATATGCTCCCCTGACCACGGAAGCTTCATCTGCTGACCCGCAATGATCCCCACCACACGAATAGTTATGGGAGGAAAATGAGCAGAGCTTTGAGGCCCCTCTCATTCACATTCAGGCTATAAGCCCACACAAGCAAATTCCTGTTGTCCTGGTGTTTCCCACTGTTCTTGCCATTTATCATTCCCCAATACTCAATCCTCAATCCCACTGGCAATTTCTAAACACAGGAGAATGACTCCAGAAGCATCGTGAATAGATATATCCCCACTAGAGTGTAGAATTTAAGGAATTACAATTTTAGGGCTTCCCCAACCACCAAGTTGTGTTCACACCAGGGGTAATAATTCTGTTTCAAACTGTGGGGCAGATTCAGTAAGCGCCGAATTTGCGGTAGCGTCCGCTTCGCTCACTTTGCAACACTTTGCAACACCTCGCCAGGCGTAGATTCGTCAGGGCAACGCTAATTCACTAAAATCCGAAGTTGCGTCCAGTGTGTTGAACGCTGGCAAAGTTGCGCTATCGTTACTGCGGCAAGCGAAGTAGCGTTGCCTAATTTGCATACGGCGGGAAGTTAACGTTGAATGGACGTATATGTTGCAGCAAATACATTACATTACACAAGTCCAGGGAACCTAAATAAAATAAAGTTGTTATATTGTCCTACATATAAGCCCAGTGTATAGTTTATGTGCCAGAAGGTAGGAAATGTAGGGTGGAAGCCGGGTACCCCAGAAAAAATTAACGATCTTTTGCAGCCTATAACCCTGAAAAATTAAAAGTCTTTAATTTTTCAATTTTTTGGGACTATTTTTTAAGGAACTCCCATCTACTCTATTGCACTTCGCCTGGTCTGAGTTGGTGAAGGCAAGTCTGGCGCAAGAGGTAACGTTCAGTAAAATCCGCATCTTAGTGAATTTGTGTAGTTACGTCCCTTCGCCAGAGCGCAACTTCGCCAGACGTAAGGGAGCGAATTACTGCTAGCGAACTAGCGCTAGCGAAGTTACGGTTGCGTCCGCTAGTAAATCTGCAAAGTAATGAAATGATGTCACGCTGGCGAATTTTCGCTAACATTAGTCACTTCGCCCTTTATTGAATCTGCCCCAATAAGTGTGTGTTTTACTTACCCCTTGTGCAGATTCAGGGATCGGAGTTCATGGCAGCCATCTTCCAGTGCTTTAGCAATTTCCATCAATTTAGATGCATGTGCAGTTGTCGCGAATAGGGAAATTGCTCTAACTACGCATGCACCGCCACGGCGATCTTGTTGTCAGATTACCGAAGACCCGGAAGATGGCTGCCGTGAACTCCGATTCCTGAATCTGCACCAAGGGGTAAGTAAAAAGTTAGGGGCATTTGCCCGGGGTCTATGTGGGGGAGGAGGGGTAGGGTTTTTTTCCATTAGGGGTTTGTTTGTCCTTTAATCAAAAAAAATGGTATTTGTAAGTTTTAGAGCAAACAAAAAAAATTTAATTTGAAAATGATGAAATCTGCCCCTTAGAAGAGAGTCATTTTGCTGTTTTATTTTGCGCTTCTTCCAGATTGTACTTTTTTAGTTGTAGTGGAAGACAGTGATCACATTTGCAAAGACAGGTCTTTTTAATCAGCTGCTACATCTCGCTGAAAGTCAGAAGTGCAAGGGCAGAGAATAACAAGGGAACAGACACATAAAGCTTTCAGTAGAATTACACCTCAGATCTGACTCAATGGCGACTGAGCCTGACACAAATCTGGTCATAGACGACACTTACAAGTTCTCAAATTGACATGAACTTTGCACCCACATCAGTGTTTCCTTGATGAATTAATCGTGGCGTGTACGGTACTATTCTCAACCAGCAGATGTTTGAGGAGGAATTTATTCCATTAAATAAAAAAAACACATCTGCTTCCAATTCTACTACCGATTTGATTGGTTAATTTCTCAGACTGTCTGCAATCTCAAATATTAACATATTAGCTGGAGAACATTTATGTGAGTCTGCACCACATCCAAAGTCAAAACACACCGATCATTGGATCTGAAGCAGACTAGAAAGTCTTGGATTGTCACTTAACTAGAAATTAAATTATCCGATGACACTACAGTGTGAGCCAAGCCAAGTTTTCTCATGAACAAAAGCCCCGGAGTCTGGATGTTGACATAAGACGGGTCAGCTGCCTTTCTTTTTTCTCTGAGCTTTATAGTCAATAACATGTAAACCAAAAAGTGCTTCTGTCCAATAAACTAACATATGTTTAAAGATCATTTTTATTATTATTATTAGTAACACATACTTATAAAACACCAATAATTACAGGTATGGGATCCAATATCTGGAAACCCGTTATCCAGAATAATGGAATGCCCACCTCCCATAGGCAAGAGATTGCCTATGACTAAGTGCTAGGTAAGCATGAAACACGTTAGGCTCCATGATTGTTTGATATTTTAAAAATGATTGAATAAAAATATTTTTTTATCATACTAGCATGCCTGTGCGATTTTTTTGAAATTTTTGATGCCCGTCTCCCATAGACTCCATTTTTTCCAAATCATCCAGATTTTTAAATAGGATTTCCTTTTTCTCTTTAATAATTAAACAGTACCTTATACTTGATCCCAACTAAGATATAATTAGTCCACTTTGTGCGATAATAAAACTACATACTTTCAAAGACTCTCCAGATTTTCTTTTTACTATATGATACCGTGGTGGAGATGGCTACTCCATGTGTCTGTTGAAGATTCTGACTAATGAAGTCAATTGGTGGATTACTGAGGAATAATTTCCAGTTTTCACTGGAATAAAAATCTATTGGGTTTATTTAATGTTTATATGATATCTAGAAGACTTAAGGTATGAAGATCTAAACTATGGAACGATCTGTTATCTGGAAAACCCCAGGTCCCATACCTGTACAGATTACATATAAAATGATAGATAATACAAGAGGTAAAAAGCACCTGGCTCAATAGAGCTTACCGTTTTAAGGGAGAAGGTTGTATGAGACATAAGGGGGCCAATTTACTAAAGGTTGAAGTGATTAATGCTGCCGACGATTCGTCAGCGTTACCGTTTTTAGGCACTTTGCCGATTTACTAACGGGCGCAGGCGTAACTTCGCTAGTGAAAGTGACAGACTCTAACAATCATTCGCACTCTATCGCCAGGCGAATTTTCACTCTGGTGAATGGACGTTACTCCGCAAATTCACTAAGATGTGGATTTTACTGAACGTTACCTCTTTGCCAGATTTGCCTTCGCCAGCTCAGACCAGGTGAAGTGCACTGGAGTGTATAGATCTTCCTGTTACTTACATCATATTTTTAGAGGAAAAAGTTTCTAAGTCCAAAAAATGCTGGCGTCTTCCCTTTTTCAGAGCGATAACCTGCAAAAGTCCTTAAAAGTTTTTTTGGGTAACCGGGTTCCCCCATACATTTTCTAACATATATGTATAACACACTATACACTGGGCTCATGTTTAGGGCAATATAACAACTCTATTGTCTTTATTAAGGTTCCCTGGACTTGTGCATTATGCTTATGCAGACTGCTGCATAAAGGGGGGGGGGGAGAGAGGAAGAGAAGAGGGTACTTATATAGATATGATAAATCATGTCTGGTGTTCAATCCATTAGGTATCCTAGTCTCCAATTTTAGGATCCAGAATGCTTCTCTCAAATTTAGTGAACGCACCAGATCTCCCCCCAAGAGGTAACCTCACCTGTTCAATGACTTTGACTAACAGATCCTGGATTTATTTACATATTTATTGACGATTTATGTTTATCTCCCAAAAAACATAGGGACTTTCAATTCTCTGGCGGGAGGATGAACCTAAATATTTTATCATTTCCCTTCACTGCTCAGTATTCTGTTTAATCGGACACAATAGAATCTAAACAAAGGGCCATTCTTCAGCGTGATAGAATCAGTTTAGAAGCGGGTGCTACGCAGTACAGAACGGAACGCCCTGCTCCAACACTACGGTATTTTTAAAACAGAATAAAGGGATTTTTTTCAATTGTGTTTCTAAATGAGGATGGGAAAAGCTTCGGCCCGCTGTAAGGTCATTTCCGGTGGATGCTGCTTTTATGGTGGGTCAATTAGGCTGACCAAAAAAGTCTTTGGAATGAACATTTATGTAAATTTGAAATATTTAGAGAATTGTTTTCCAATATTGAAAGAAATGTAAACCCTCAATATAAATGAATGCAAAAATTCTGCAACTTACATCCATTTTTCTAAATTTCACACTGCTAATATCATGTATCTGAAATAACAGCACCACCTGCTGCTCATTTTGGCACACTGGGCATGGTCGGCAGAAAATTAAGAGAACAAGAAGAGGACGTCTTGTGATGTTGCGCAGAACATTAGGATTGTGAGTAGAGAAGAATCGTCTGAGCTGGGCAACATCACAAGACTCTCTTTGTCCCCCTAACTTGAAATGAACTGCAGATGTCAGTGATGGTTTAAATGAATTATGCTCACAGTGTAAAAGCTCCTAATATCTTGAAAGAGCAAAAGTTAGAGTCCTGTGTGGATCTATTTTCTGATATCCGTACCCAATCCATACCAGCTACCCATGACCCTCAACCCAGATCTGCAAACCATTATTTTCCCTCGCTGATCCGCTAGATGACTCGCAATAGGCCAACTGACCTGGGGGACATGCAAAAAAACTGTTTTACTTAGAAATAGGCATCTTATCAAATGAGAAGGCTCTGCCATGTATACCTAGCTCTAGTCCCCAATTAAATGTATTTATTCTGTAGGATTAGTTATTTTTTATATATAGTGAATAAAGTACCCCCTATTGTAAAGTCACTTAGGAGTTCCATGACCATATAAAAGCACAAAGCTGAAGGCTGAGCTCTTTCATACAGGTCATGAAACTTCTAAAATCCTCATATTTTCCAACAAGGGCTACTTTATTTATTATAATACACACGTTTTAGTGGGTCATGTGACAAAAATGACATCATTAAGCTCTGTTTATAGCTGATGACATCACTAAGAGCCATTTATATAGTCAATATAGTACCCCCTATTGTAAAATATAAGGATATTATTAGTCACAAAGGAATTCCATGACCATATAAAAGCATGAGGCCGAAGGCAGGTCATGGAACTCCGAGGTTACGTCTAATATCCTCATATTTTCCAACAAGGGGAAATTTATTATAATACACAATTTTTAGTGAGTCATGTGACAAAAATGACATCACTACTCACCGTTAATAACTGATGACATCACTAGTCACTGTTTATAAGGATATCATTTACAGGATATTCATGGCTTTTGTGTATTAGATTTATAGATAGATAACATTAAGGGAAACAAACTTCCTTGGCCGTGCAGGCAGTCCGTGGATAACACAGCTGGGTACCCTGACAAAGGTCCAGGCTTGATCCCACCCTCCCTTGTGGTTCTGCCAGTTTTTTTCTGAAGATTTTTTTTTGGTGAAGATTCAGTGCCGAAATTAGTTCATTTCCGGTCCAATGTGGCGTCACTTCCAATATCTATCCATCTGTCTGCCTATACGTCATCTATCTATCTTATATCAATCTGTCTATAATTTATCTGTCTAACTATTATCATCTATTTTCTATCAATCTATCTATCTCTATCCATATCTATCTATTTATCATCTATCTATCTGTCTATCAATGTATCTATCTATCAATGCATCTATCTGTTTATCTATCCAGGTGATTAAATAGGATTAAATGGGAAATATACTGAACTCTGCATACGAAATTTATATTTATTGTCTGTTTACAGCCATCATCTTATTTATAACTGTATGGAAATATATATATTTAAAATAAGTTGGATGACTACATTTTGAAAAAAAAATTGAATTTCGAGTTATTTTTGTGTACCTCGACTAGGGAATATTACTTGGGATCATCTTTTTGTATGTCTTGAAAGATTTGGCTTAACAGGTCCATTCTATCAATATAAGTGGCTTTACAGAAATACCAAATCTCAAATTTTCTTTGGAGGGGCTGTCATTTTTAAAGGAACCAGGCAAGGTTGTCCCCTATCGCCTCTTTTATTTAATATTGCACTAGAACCATTAATTTGTTTCTTGGATTACTCTAAACTAATCAAGGGAATCACCATTAACAAAAAAAACAGATTAAGGTTCTAACTTTTGCTAACTTTTCTATAAAGGTTGTTTTTTTAATTAGAATTAGCTCCATTTAAATTGGGGGGCTTAAAACGTCCTAATTTTAGAGTTTTCAACTTATCAGCCCTTACTAGATACCTCATTGAATGGGTTTAACAAGGAAATAAATGTATTAATCCTGAAATTTAAATTTTTCAAGAACCTCACTCAGATATTTTATCTATTTTACATAGCAGTTGGAGAAATTTTCCGAGTGACAAAGAAAAATCCTCTTTTTGAGATTCTATTTATGTTTGGAAACATTTATTCCTTGCCACAGCTTCAGCTATACACAAAGTCCCTTTATGCCAGCTAAACTTTTACTCAATCTCTCAGATATTTTAAAGTCTTCAGGAAAAACATTGTTTTCTTTCTAGCAAATTTAGTCTAGTTTTTTTGTAACATTCGGTGTCCCCTCCTGATTTGGTGAAATATTTGCATGAATATAACAACGTAATCCTTGCTGAAAGCTGGAGGATTCAACAGTTCAAACTAGTTCATCTAGGCTATGGTAAACTATTTACAAAAGGTAATTCCACTACTACCCCAATTGTGAGGAATCAGATGTTAGATTATTCCATTATCTTTGGTCTTGTCCAAAGATTAGTCTTTTTTGGAGGGAAATCGCTCAAATTTTAAATTCTAAATTCAGAAGAAACACTAAACTCTCCCCTTGTTTTACACTACTGCATTTTGATAAGATCATTTTGAAACATAACAGACTCTATCCCCCATGAAACTAAGACATCAACAACTTTGTTTATGGCTGCCTCCAAAAAAACCATTATTTATCTAGTAGCTAAAGAAGGAGACTCCTTTAAACTTACATGGTGTCTTTATTTTGATGTCTTTGATTCCATTAACAAAAATCAAATTTATAGGTTCCTTTGTATGCGATATAACACTGGTTGAATAATTTGTATTCCATGTAAATAGTGGCTATTTTTATTTTCCTTTCTGTTTCTTTACACCCAACTGGTTCATTTGATTATTTATGTATTTATTTTTTTCTTTCTTTTATTTGTTCATAGGAAAAGCTTTCTAATGTGTCTTATACAAAACTTTTTGTAATTGTATATTGGATGCCGTCATGTTGTATACTTCATGTTTATTGCAAAACTGAATAAAATGTTTAAACAGAAATGAACCCTTCCTGGCTTAAAGCACATGCAGGACACAAACAACTTGTAAATGTGAAGACCTACTTGCAGACCAGGGCCAAGGAGGCTATGTGACTATGCTCTGTTCTTCTGTGCATAGAATACAGCAAGATGTTTTAGGGGCAGATTTATCAAGTGTTGAATTTTGAAGTGGAAAAAACTTTGAAAATTGACCATCAAATTGCATACTTCGATATTCGAAGTCGAAGGATTTTTAACATCCTATGATCGTACTTCGAATCGAACAATTTAATCTTACGATTATACTTCGACTTCTAAAACTTAGCCAAATGTTGGCTATATGTTCTAGGAGGTCCCCATAGGCTAATATAGCAATTCGGCAGGTTTAAGGTGGCGAAGTGGCCAAGTCGAAGTTTTTTTAAAGAGACAGTACTTTGATTATCTAATGGTCAAATAGTCAAAGCGTTTTCACTTCGAAACGAAGTCGAATTTAGGCCTATTCGATGGTCAAAGTACCCAAAAAATAGTTCGAAATTCGACGTTTTTAACTTCAAAAATTCACTTCGACCCTTAGTAAATCTGCCCCTTAATGTTTTAACTATGGCCAAATATTTACTAAACTGTGACAACTCATGCAACTGTCAAATCTTCTCTGATGTTTGTTAAAATATACTAAAAAACCTAAATAAAAAGGAACATCAACTTTACATGTGTGTATTTCCTCCAGAGTATGACTCCAAATCAAAGCTTATTTTACAATGTTGAAACAGTCAACATAGCCCTGTAAGGTGTCCCTGGGATGATCTGCAACTTCTCCAAAGAACTTGAGGAACAATAGGGCTATGCATGAAAACTAAAGGAATATGTGCATTGTTACTCGTTGCGGGTGCGCAGTCACTGAAAGAGCTTATTTAAAAGTCACAAAAATTGCAATGAATTAAGATTTACATTACATGGAAGCTTGAATTCGTTTGGGGAAAGTAATGATAATGGGTGAATTTAATTACCCAGATATTGACTGGAGCAACAGTACTGCCATGTCAGTTAATGGGAACAAGTTGCATGGAAAATATATGGCACAGGTTGTTGAAGAGCCAACCAGAAACCATTCTATACAAGATCTAGTGAACCCCTGGGTAATAGTGACCATAATGCAATCTCGTGTAATGTTTGGTACAAAAAGTACAATTACACTGGGGCAGCAAAGGCTCTGAATTTCAGATTAGTTCCTTATGGAGTTCCCTTTAGAGCATAGATTGGGACATTCTGTTTTCAGCTAAAAACACAGAACAGAAATGGTTGTCATTGTAAGTGTTAACAAGTTATTACTGTTCTCAATTTATTGAGATAGTATATTAAAGAATGTTATGGACCACCCTAGGTGGTTTAATCCAGGAGGAAAAAAGTTATTAGGAAAGAAGATGAAAGCATTTAAAAACAAGGAAAAAGGAGTATATGCATTTAATGAATATAAATACTACAACAAGTGTTGTAAAACAGCAAAGATAGAAAATTAGGAATGGATTGCAGCACAGGCTAAGACTAACCCCCAAAAAATTTAAGTATATTAATATTAATAAGATGCGGGTTGAGAGTGTGGCTCCTTTGAATAATGTGGTTTAAAAAAGATACAGAAAAGTCAAATATTCGGTTCTATTTTCCAGTGTGTACAGTTGAGACTTCAGAGTGATAGGGGCACAGGTGTCTCAGCGTAATAAAGGATCACATACAGGGGGTGGTTGTCAATGGGGAGCTGCTGTGGACATTTGTTAAAACATGGATTGAAACTGTAAGATTCTAATCTAGTATATAAAATTCAGCATATTTAGCCATATATTATTAAGATTTACTTCTCTATTTAAAACAAAAATTTAAATCAGTGTATGAAACGAGGTACATATAAAATTTGGTTTTAGCCCTTGCCAGGCCCAGTGATGCCATAACTTTACCATTCATTAGCCTTCCCTCCCTGAGGAGAGCGGTAGCAACCAGCCACCATTGATTTCTCTTCCCTTTATTGCCAAGTACATTTACTTGTCCATAAAACGGATTATGATGAACTCCTGTTAATGGCACAAGCAAGCTGTGTATGGATTGAACTAGACAGCACGGGGGAGGGTAATTTAATCTGTAGATATTATATTTATTATGACTGTGACTGGCTGCGGTGTGGCTAATAGGAGAAAGGAGGCACCGCTCGTACACCCTGGCCTACAAGCCCTGGTGCACGGTGATGGAGGGATCAGCACCCCCCTAGTACAACGTGCTAGTACACGTAAGGTGCAACGTTTCGGGGGATAGGACCCCTTTGTCAAGCATTATGCTTGACAAAGGGGTCCAATCCCTGAAACGTTGCACCTTTCTGCTTAATAAAAACGCAAGGGCTTGACAAAGCGGTCCTATCCCCAAAACATTGCACCTTAAAAACGCAAGGGCTTGACCCTGCTTGCACCTGCCTTCGAGTGCCAGTGAATTTTTCCTTGGGGTGTGGCTAACCCATAGTCCTATAAACTCATATCAGAGCTCAGGTTTGAATAACAAAGGACTTAAGAACAATATTAATATTAAAAGCTATCAATACAGAAAGAATGAGAGGAAAAGAACTGAAGCAGTGCGTGTGGTGGGCTGGTTATTTATGATACACAACTTTGGACTATGGAGGAACAGAATTATGGAGGAACTATGAAGCCCTTGGACTCAACATGAATCAAAAACCCCATGCTGGCCTGCACCTGTACAACACTGGTCTTTTGAGTGGAACTGTGGAGAACCCATCATTCCAAACTGTTCATCCAACCAATGAAGAATGATGGAACTGCCAAATGTGCCACGAGTTAATCAGCCAGTATAGACAGTGTAGCAAATATCTACTCCATCGTTTCTAGATTATATTTATACATTTTATGAATTGTGACACACGCATCACATGCAGATTGACCAATGAGACCAATGCATGTTTTTCAAGCAAAGAATAGTTCTAATAGTGGGACTGGATTACGAATATAAAACATTTAGGGTGGGTGGGTTTATAGGCGTCAATACTTTCAGAAAGAGGTTAGTTCCTATTGGCCGATTGATTAAATCTACATGAGCGAACTGGGTGCTCAGTTCCAGACCAGATGTTTACAAACCCAAGATGGAACAGATCCATTTTAGGGAAATCTGGTATAAAGCCGACAATCACCCAGTGGCAGAGCCAATCGACTTCACAATCACAAAGTGAGCTAAGAATTTAGAGATATAAGGAGGGGTTTTATTGGTACGTGTCCTGTGTTTTAGTTTTTCCTTTCTTTGCAGTTGAACGGCATTCAAAGATTTATCCTCACTTACCCCTCTCTCTATGTAAAATCACCCACAACGTGAAACAGGAAGTAAATGCAATTAATATCAGGAAATAAACTTCATAGAGTAAAAGTAGATTATTAAAACCATTTAACTGTCCCCAATGAACATACATCTGACTGTATCACAGAGGTTAATGGGTGTTCAGTAGTGTTATAATGGGATTCCTATACCCAATCAGAAAGGTGAAATATAAATTTTTTTTTTAATTTTAAATGTGTACAGGTATGGGACCTGTTATCCATAATGCTTGGCACCTGGGGTTTTGCAGATAATGGATCTTTCCATAATTTGGATCTTCATACCTTAAGTCTACTAGAAAATCATGTAAACATTAAAGGGCATGTAAAGGCAAAAATGAAAAAGAAACCTATCTCCAATATACTTTAATTAAAAAATGTGTACTGTTTTTATTAGAAACCTGACTGTATGCAGTGAAATTCTCCCTTCATTTACTGCTGTGGATAGGAATTGTCAGACGGTTCCTAACTGCTGAGCAGGGAAACAATCATACTTATGTACAGCAGGGGGAGCCCCCGCCTTACTTACCAGCCATGCAGAACTCAAGCAGCTTTGTTTATGACGATCCCTAAGCAGCCCAGACCACACTGAGCATGTGCACAGTCTTAGTCTTGCAAAGATGTATAACAAAGTTACAAGATGGTGACCCCCTGTAGCCAACTTTGAAAGCATAAATTATTTGTTTGATTAGGCTTGTGGTGCAGTAAGTTCATGTTTATATTTAGTATACAAAATACAGCATTTCTAGCCTTATTTTATATTTTACATGCCCTTTAAATAAACCCAATAGGCTGGTTTTGCTTCCAATAAGGATTAATTATATCTTAGTTGGTATCAAGTACAAGCTACTGTTTTATTATCACAGAGAAAAAGGAAATCGTTTTTAAAAATTTGGATTATTTGGATGAAATGGTGTCTATGGGAGCTTTCCATAATTTGGATCTTTCTGGATAATGGATGTCATACCTCCAAGTATTGGAGGAGTGCCTTAAGATGGTGCTTGAGGTAGAGGATTTGGTGAGGATAATTTGTAGGAGTGGTCAACTGTCCTGGATAGATAAGCACCCACAGCTCAACACAAAAAGCTTCTTATACAAAGAGCTCAAGGCTACCATTGGTGCATTAAAGGAACAGTAACACCAAAAATGAAAGTGTTTTAAAGTAATAAAAATATAATGTACTGTTGCCCTCTGCACTGGTAAAACTGATATATTTCAGAAACACCACTACAGCTATAGGCGGAGGGTGATTATTTTGTTTGGGTAATGTTACTTCAACAGTTTCTTCACCAGCGATTTTCCACTGCCGGAGAAACAGCTGATTCAGTCCCATATCATAAACACTGGCAAAATCTGTAATTCACCTGTCTGAGCACACAGGGAGGATTGTTTGTCTAAAAATGCTCTACAATCTGAAGTCTGTCCCTTACATGGGCTGATTTAAGCACTACTAACGGATGCTGCTTGTTTAATTACTGATTCATTTTCCACTTGCCACGGACGAAGCTCAGACTATTTTGAAAATATTCATAGCACTCTCATCAAAATTATAGAAAGATTTCAGCAATGATTGTGTTGCTCAACATTAAACTATGTTTATTGGTATACTTAAACATAAAACACAAAGTAGTACAGTATAATAGTAGATGAGATTGAAATATAAACGAAGGCAAAGTAGCCGAACTGATCTGCTAGCTGACTCAGAGGAATGGGGAAATACAGTAAAGGCAAATGAAGGCAGCACTGCAATAAGAAAGAATGGAATATCTATTTGGTAGGAAGCTAAGAATATAGTATAAAACTAAAAACTAAGTATATAGTGAAGATTTGCAAAATAAATATTGTTTCAAATATAGTTCATTAGCCAAAATAATAAATAATTATTTATAATAATAATAAAGGCTGGAGTGACTGGATGTGTAACATAATAGCCAGAACACCACTTCCTGCTTTTCAGCTCTCTTGCTCTCCACTGATTGGTTACCAGGCAGTAACCAATCAGTGACTTGACGGGGGCACATGGGACATATCTGTTGCTTTTGAATCTGAGCTGATTGCGGAGGATCAATTGCAAACTCACTGAACAGTTATGTCCCATGTGCCCCCCCCCTTAAAGTCACTGACTAACTACTACTAATTAACTCCCTTATACGCTACATTTTTGGCTAACTAACTACATTGGAAATCTTTTTATTTTGCACAGCCTAATTACCCAGTTTTTATTTTTAGACTAAACGGTTCCTTTAAGGAAACGGTCATCAATATCCAATCACAATGTTTCAGATAACACCTACCTGAATAGTTCAGTGGAACGGCCATTGACCATTATGTTTTGTGCCAATAACCCCTTCCAAAACCCCGTATCCAGAATGAGTTCAGATGCCTATGATTAATGGAGCCTTTTCTGAAACACGTAAGGCACTTGTTGCAATAAATATCAATTATTTTATCCAGCGTGCCGTCTGATCTATATTGCTGATTGGACTCATACTACAGTTGGGACGCTGGTGGCGGAGCACCCAGAGGCTTGTGGAGCTGAATGGAGGGGCACAGCGTGTGGGGGTGAGTCTAGAGTGGTCCTTTCTTATTGACTTCCAGATGCAATATAAGTTGCACATACCAGACAAGCAGGAGGAGGAGGATGAGCAGCTGCTTTGTCTCTTGGCCCTGATCTCCAGCACAAGCAACCATAAAGGGTAAAGCTCAGTCTCACCGAGTAACTCTGCTTGGTGAACAGATCAGCTCATAGGTTTTCCCATCCGAAATCTCACAGGATTTTCAGTGCAAAATCCCCAGGTAGGGCTTTTTTTCCCCCTAAAGACACCAGTCAGCAGCATCCTCTGCCCTCCCCCGACACAAACTCAAATAGATAAATTGGCGAGACAGATTTTTTGTTTTAATAGTGGATAACAGATAACACCATTATGTTCTACAGAGCTTATCTGCTATCTACTGTGCAACCTGAACCTTTTCTCCTTTGAATGGCTGTCCCCAGGGCTACACAGCAGCTTGTTTATATAAACTATAGTAGTACTTATCTGTTATCTACTGTGTATTCTGTGCTTGAATGGCTGCCCCCATGGCTACACAGCAGCTTGTTTATATAAACTATAGTAGTACTTATCTGTTATCTACTGTGTATCCTGTGCTTGAATGGCTGCCCCCATGGCTACACAGCAGCTTGTTTATATAAACTATAGTAGTACTTATCTGTTATCTACTGTGTATCCTGTGCTTGAATGGCTGCCCCCATGGCTATACAGCAGCTTGTTTTTATAAACTATAGTAGTACTTATCTGTTATCTACTGTGTATCCTGTGCTTGAATGGCTGCCCCCATGGCTACACAGCAGCTTGTTTATATAAACTATAGTAGTACTTATCTGTTATCTACTGTGTATCCTGTGCTTGAATGGCTGCCCCCATGGCTACACAGCAGCTTGTTTATATAACCTATAGTAGTACTTATCTGTTATCTACTGTGTATCCTGTGCTTGAATGGCTGCCCCCATGGTTAGACAGCAACTTGTTTATATAAACTATAGTAGTACTTATCCGTTATCTGTTTCTGAAGCAAACACAACAGTTTTACCAGTGCAGGGCAACACTACGTTATTATTTGTATTACTTTAAAACACTTATTTTTGGTCTTACTGTTCCTTTAATGTAAAACAGCAAAAAGAAAACCCTGTAAGAGCTGGAAATAAGAAAAGTTACTGAGATCATGGAGTCTTCAATCTGCAGAAATCCCCCACGAAACAAACATGCGGCAGTGCCCGGAATAAAAGTCGGTGGAACATTTAAAGTAAAGAAAACAGTAAAGAAATCCAAACATACAAGGAATAAACTATAGTTTCTTTTTATATCAAACATTCTTGAAAATGTGTTTGGCACAGTGCTAAAATCATATGGTTAACACTAAATATTTTCAGGATACAATAAAATCGGGAGTTAAACTGTGTCTATTAACCCTTTGGTAGGGGTGAAAATAAAGATAGCAGTTATTTCCAAGTCCGCCTATACAAACCGTATAAACAAATATTTATGCCTTAAATTGAAAACGACCGATAGGAAACAGTTTTTTTTTTTTTACTTTACATAAAAGACTGCAAAATAATATAATCCAATTTAAAACAGAGCTTTACATTAAGAAAATTGAATGGAAACAGACAAGTAACAAAGAAGTAAAAAAATTTATTGCAGTATTATCTCCGCCAGTTCATCTGGGGGGGATCCCTTTTATTTTATTTTTTTTGTACTTTTCTTGTGTATAATTTTTTCAGGGTGACCTAATACATCAAAAATCTACATTTACAAAAAAAAAACCCCCCTCCTACTGCAGATAGGTCATAGATACTGCATGCTTTTTTTTTTCCTTTTTTGTTTTTTTTTAAACAGAATAAATTATATATATCCAGAACATTCTGCCACTTTACAGCCTGGGGGGAGGGGAGGGGGGGGGAATGTAAAAAATAAAATAAAAAGATAAAACCAAAAGAAATAAGATCACTGCTTCCCTGGAACCCGGGCTAAGCTAAAGAAAGCCATCCGCTGCTAGGTTATTCAACTCCAAGAACACTTTATTAAGAACATTAACAGACTAATTTTCAACATTCACTTGTTTATTTTTTCCGTTGTTTTTCATTTTTCTGTGTGTGTTTTATTTTTTTTGTTTTTGTTTTTGTTTTTTTTTTAAACAGAAAGTATTCTCCGAGATATAAACAATTTTTTTTGTTAAACTATAATACAGTGGGAGTAAAAATGAACTGAGACGGTTTCTGCTGTACAACAGCGAAGGAAGCTCCCACAAAATGTTTACCAAACATTTCCTTCTGACGGCCAAGTTCCCGTTTTTGTTTTTTTTAACGCTTGCGATAAAACGGATCGTCTTGTTTTTGTGAGTGTGTTTTTTTTCGGTTTCTGGATTCCTGTAGATTTTGGCTGCATATATACACATCATTAGCTGGAAGTCCCGTCCTTGGCCGCATACAGCGATCGTAAAGTCTGAGCAACTTTATTAGTCAGCTTATTGGCGCTCGTCAGAGCAATTTTTTTGTAAATAATGTCTGACTCTTTGATAGTGTCTACCCAAGGCACCAGTTTTCTGCCGTCCCGGCGTTTGGCCTCGGCCCAGGGGCCGCTGTAGGAGCCCGCCATCCATTGAACGCTGAAGCCGTGGCTGGTTTTCTGCACTACTTTTGCAATCTGAGGCCGATCCTTGTACTTTGGGCAACAAATTGCAATAACATCTTGGACGTCTACAGTTTCGTTCATCTGCACTGCCGCGTCTGAAGAATCCGATAATCTTTTTGATTTTCTTAGCTTCCCCGCGTTGAAATGGAGGAGAGACGGAAAAGGGAAAAGAGAAAAAAAAGAAAATTGAACATATGGGAAGGGATGCGAATGTTACACATCAAAGATTTATAACCCCAGGCACCGTGGTGGGAATTTCCCAGCGCACACCCAATCCAATCCGTGGGATGCATGAAAACACCAGTGCCTAGGAAGTGTCAGGTCTTTAACGTGTACCACTGAATTTACTGCTACGGAATGTAAGTTTCAGTTTTTTTTTGTTTTTTTTAATATAAGTTACAAAAATATAGCAAGAAAATAGGGATAGAATAGAAGAGGAAATCTAAATTAAAATTACCTTTTACTTTGGATAAATCTCAATTTCTACGTTTTTTTTTGCCTTTTCCGCTAAACCCTTTCTACAAAAAAAGATGTATAAATGGTTAAGTCTAGCTTCAAAATGGCTTCTTACCCCCACAGCAAAAAAAAATAAATAAAAAAATGATATGATCAAAAGAAAAACCCTGACGTAGAAGGACCACAGCACAGGGACCAAACAATCATAAACCACCTCTCATCCCTTAATTAAAAACACAAGCACAAGAAATCGTTGGGGAATTCATTCGGGGGAGGGGGGGGGGGACATTAAATTCCCAACCCAGGGAAAGGCAATGTCTGCTGCTCTCAAGCCATTCACATGGAACCACCATCACCCCCAAGCACCAGCACAAAGGATGATGGGAGCTCCGTGAATGAAATACTGGAGGGCTGCAGGTTACCGATCCTTCAGAAAAAAAAACTCCAGTAGAAGTTGGCACTTTATTATCCAAACATTCATATTGAAAAAGTATAAGAAAATGATTTTGAATGTTAGTATTTGTTCTTATAGATTTCATCGTGGGAGGGAAGAGAAGAGCACTTTTTGGTAAAAACACTCCAAATCAGTAATAGAAACGGCAAAGAAATAATTTTTTTGATTGTCTAAGGCTACATTGTACAGGTGTTTGCTTTTAGGAAGCAGCGTTTCCTGTACTATACTATATTTTAAAGGGGAACGATCGCGAAAATGATAATTTAATTTAAGCTTCCTCATACTGAAATAAGGAATTTTCTAAATACGATCAATTACAAATTCTGTACGGTATCTGAAATAATAAAGTTTATATTCATTATTCCTCTCTCAGCATTTGTTTCTCTTCATTCTTTCTTTATGCAGCAGTTGGGTGTCAGATATTCATTGACAGTTCGATTCAATATATCTTATAGGGGGGCTTTTACTTTCCTAGCAGATTTTGTTTTGTTTTGCAGGTGGCATACAACTCGATACATTGTATATAGATAGTATACAGATTCACCAGCATCATAGCAGATGAATTAGAGTTCATTCAAATAACTGATTCCATTACAAACAAAATCTAACAAAATAACTGCCTTTTGCACAAATCCTGCATGTAGAGAGACATGATGTCTGGTGATTTTAATAGAGTGAGCTCTAATACATCTTCTAGGCAAAAGGAGCCCCCCTATAAGATATATTGGATTGGGTCAATGATTATCTGACACCCAACTCCTGCATGAAGACAGAATGAAGAGAAACAGATCCTTTTGCCTAGAAGATGTATTAGAGGTCACTATTAAAATCACCAGACATCATGTCTCTCTACATGCAGGATTTGTGCAAAAGGCAGTTATTTTGTTTGTAGTGGAACCAGTTATTAGAATGAGCTTTACTTCATCTGCTAGGAAAGGAACCCTCCCCCCTATAAGACATATTGGATCTAACTGAAAATGAATATCTGACACCCAACTGCTGCATGAAGACAGAATGAAGAGAAACAGATGCTGAGAGAGGAATAGTGAAGATAAACTCGATCATTTCAGAAACGGTACAATATTTAATTGAATGTATTGAGAGTTTCTTATTTCAGTATGCTGAAGCCAATATTACATTTTCATTTTCGCAATAGTTCCCCTTCAAAGAGGACTGATTAAAAAACAGAAACCACCATTGCTGTGGCAAGAAAGGGTGCCATGATGGGATTAGACTTGTTTCTGTATAATGAAGCCTTTTGTCAGCCATGGTTTTGTTACTCCCATTTGCAGTCTGATCAGTGCTGTGGTAAAGGAATTCATTGACCCCCTGTGTGGTTGGAGTAACCAGAGACATTGCCGTAAAGTCTTACTGGTCTCTCCAGCAGCACAGGGTTTCGTTTTTTCCGAGGTAAGAGGTAATTTGGAGGACAAAAATAAATAAGAAGCTTGGGCAGCCACCATGCACACGACATGAATAAGTAGGAAAGGGGTTTATAGCAGTTGTGCTGGAAGGGCAGGGAAGCTACTGTGTTAGGGAGTAAGGGAATTAGCAACAGACCAGGAGGAGTTAAAGCAGAAAGAGCAGAGGTTCATTTTAAAGACCAAGACTCATACATTCAGGGAACAGAGGAGAACAGCATCCCAAAAAAAACGTCTATTCATCTATATACACAGGTCTCCGAAGATGCACATGCACAGTCCCCCCACCCCACAATATCAGGTTCTCAAGATGCACAGACATTATAGATTATTAAATGATCTCATTTTAGAAAGGGTTAGTCTTATGCTACACATGCATATTGGCAGCTATAAGAACACGCAAGAGCTCGGAGCTATTCGCTACTAAAAGAAACCACAAGCTATAAAAGCATACAGGGATGTTAGCGTGTTGATACTTACCCCTGATGTGCCCCCTGCTTTCTCCTCCCCATCACTCTCTTCCTCCTCTGTCTCGGCCACATTATTTTTAGGACTGTTACCTCCCAGTAAATTAGTAATGGCTTTATTTCTGGCATCCGTACTAGCCGATACTTCTCCTTCCTCCTCCTCCTCATCGGGATCCAAGTGCTCCATCAGCATTTTGAACTAGGAGAGACAAGGTTGCATAGCAAAGGCCAGTTATTGCACAAAGGACTTGCTGGGGGATGGCAGTGGTGATGAATTACGGCTAACTTAAATTAATTGGTCATGATTTTTATAATGTAGTTTGTATTTCTAAATTACACAGCAAATAATTCACTCTACAATATAAAATGTCATTCCTGAACCAGTAAGTTTATTTTTTTAGTTGTAATATTGGTGTGTAGGTGCATCTCAGGTCATTGGTCATGTGCTTTCAGAAAGAGCCAGCACTTTAGGATGGAACTGCTTTCTGGCATGCTGTTGTTTCTCCTACTCAATGTAACTGAATGTGTCGCAGTGGGACCTGGATTTTATTATTGAGTGCTGTTCTTAGATATATGGGGCAGTTATCTTGTGTTAGGGAGCCGTTATCTGGTTACCTTCCCATTGTTCTGTTGTTAGGCTGCTGGGGGGGGGGAGATAGGAGGGGGTGATATCACTTCAGACTGACTGAAGTTTATCAGAGCACAAGATAAATGAATGGGGGCAGCTGGGAAACGGACAATATGTCTAGCCCCATGTCAGATTTCAAAATTAATTAAAAAAATCAGTTTGCACTTTTGAGAAGTGGATTTCAGTGCAGAATTCTGCTGGAGCAGCACTATTAACTGATGCGTTTTGAAAACAAATTCCCATGACAGTATCCCTTTAAAGGTCATAGGAAAACATGTTTTTCTTAAAATGCATCCGTTAATAGTGCTGCTCCAGCAGAATTCTGCACTGAAATCCGTTTTTCAAAAGAGCAAACAGATTTTTTTTATATTTTATTTTGAAATCTGACATGGGGCTAGACATATTGCCAGTTTCCCAGCTGCCCCCAGTCATGTGACTTGTCCTCTGATAAACTTCAGTCACTCTTTACTGCTGTACTGCAAGTTGGAGTGATATCACCCCCAGCAGCCTAACAACAGAACAATGGGAAGGTAACCAGATAGCAGGTCCTAACACAAGATAATTGCTCGGTAAATCTAAGAACAGCACTCAATAGTAAAAGCCAAGTCCCACTGAGACTGATTCAGTTACATTAAGTAGGAGACATAACAGCATGCCAGAAAGTGCAGGCACAAGTCACATGACTGGGGCAGCTGGAAAACTGACAATATGTCTAGCACCATGTCAGATTTCAAAATTGAATATAAAAACATCTGTTTGCCCTTTTGAGAAATGGATTTTGGTGCAGAATTCTGCTGGAGCAGCACTATTAATTGATGCGTTTTGAAAAAAAAAAACGTGTTTTGCCATGACATTATCCCTTTAAAGACATCTCTATTGGCTTTGTACACCGGTTATTATAGTACAAACACAATACTGGAAAGGGGAATAGCAGCAGACAGACGGCAGTTGTGGATATGACTATGAAGTTCCAGCTGTACATTTAACTTTACTTACATCCAGATATTGTTTTGCAATTGACCTCTTGACTTCATCGTTAATCTTCGCACAAGTCATATTCCTCTTTAGGTATTCAAGGGTCTGCTTGGGGCGGAAAAGGACAGCGTGTTTTCTGTTTATCGTCTTGTCATACACTTTAGCAGATTCAGATGGGGAATACTTCTGAATTTTACTGTGGATAGAAGAAAAAAAAAATAGACTCAGACAAACAAAATTTATATTATCCGCACCTAAAAGAAAGAGCTAGTCATTCTCTACCCTCAGTACTAAGATACCAGTAAATACCCAACCATAACAGTTATGTCTGGTCTCCCACAAGGAGGCTCAAATGTCAACTGGGTCCAAATGTGAAAGTGACACACACTTAGATGTTTGCAGAATACATTTTTCTACCATGTATATAAGTTGGGCAAATCTCCCCCACCCAAATGGTATTATTTGTACTGCATACATCCCCTCTGTTTGCGTGCTCATGAGTCATCAGCGAAAGGAATTTCCAGAGGAAGGGGGCTGAGTGGGTTAGAGGAGGAGAAGGAATCCTAAATGATTATGGGGATGCTGCAGTCTTACTATTGACCTTTGAACAACCAGAGTGGCAGGAACTTAAGAGATTTCAAAGAAGCTCTTCATTGATTACATTTTTGCCTGGGGGTTTACATGTCCTTTAACACAATATTTCCTAAAAAAACAAACAAAAAATGAGATTTACCTATCCGAGAACCCACAAAGGTTCTTTATATGCTGCTTCAGCATCAGTAGCAATAGGATTCCTTGGGAAGCATTTGCAAACTCAATGAGAGGAGAAGCATTATTTGGGAGGCATCTAAGCACATGTTCCACATCATCTTCTCCATCGGAGTCAGATTCATCGTTCCCTCGCCGCCTTGTTTTTTTTGGGCGGATGACTTCTTCATCACTTTCACTGCTGTTCTCTTCGTTAGACGACGCTGCCTTTACTTTTTGTTTTCCCTTCACCATTGACTACAAACAGCAGAATTACAGACTGTTTAGAGCACTACAACCCAGAGTTATAGAATTGGAACACTGGGGTTCATTTATAAACAGTGGGCAAATTTGCATCTGGGCAGGAACCCATAGCAAACCATCAGATAATTGCTTTCAGTGCTTAACCTGCAGCTGGCTGTAAAAAGCTAATCGCTGATAGGTTGCTATGGGTTACTGCCCAGGTGCAAATTTGCCCACTGTTTATAAATGAGCCTCACTGTGTAAATATAGGGTCACTGACAAAGAATCAGTCAAGAGGTGCATTACATTTTTCTACAGTCGTTTATATCACAGACATTTAAGGGTAAGGGCACACGGGGAGATTAGTCGCCCCAGAAACAAATCGCCTCTTCTTCAGGGGGACAATCTCCCCGATCTGCCTTCCCCTAACTTCCCGCCGGCTATAATGAAAAATCACCAGCGGTATGGCACTTGCGGCGCTTCGTTTTCCGAAGTAACCCGAAGTTGCCTCAGGAAACTTCGGGCGACTTTGGAAAACGAAGCGCCGCGAGTGCCATACCACTGGCGATTTTTCATTATAGTCAGAAGGAAGGTAGGGGAAGGCAGATCGGGAAGAGGCGATTAGTTGCCGAGCGACAATCTCCCCGAATCTCCCTGTGTGCCATTACCCTAAAGGTACAAGGCACTTACCTCTTTGAAGGACTGCAGCAGGTTGCTGCCAGACACAGACAATGTAATGTCTATGTGATGCATGATGAAGAGAGGCTCTTCCTGGGTCTGATATGGAAAACATGCTAGATTGTCTGCTATATATAAGAGCATATTTACTTCTGTTTTCTGAAAAAGGAGAAAAATCAAAACAAATGTCACCATCAAATAAAGCATAAACGTGTGCGTCCTAACACTTACATAACCATAACATGCCCTACCGCAGCATCATCAAAGAGATTGAGCAGCGAGATCAGAAAGGCTCGTCTGTGCTGTCGGTTCCCTCGGATCATGGAGTACAGGTGGGAGCATAAAGCACTATTCGTTTCATCCTTCCGGAATCCCCGCACTATCTGATTTGCATTTGAAATGATCGCTTGCTGCACTTGGTACGACATCTTTATGCCCGCCACAGCTTTCATCTGAAAGATTACAGAAAAAAAAAGGAAAAACATTATTGCAATACATTCATTTTAGAATACGGAGGCATAATGGAATTCTACATAAAAACAAACATTTTATTTTTTCATACTTTTGTACAGTCCAACAATTGCAGTTGGCTACAAAACGTGTGGCAGAACAAGGCTTTGGAGGAAGCATTTTATTGTAGTGATGTGCGGGCCGACCCGATATCCACGGGTCGGCAGATTCGGATTGACCTTTCATGCTTCGCCGCGGGTGGTGGGCGGGTGTGGGTTGAGCTCTTCTCCTGCCGGCTTTCGACCTCTTTTATAGACGCTGCACCTGCTGGCCCCGCCCCTTTTGTGACGCCATCGGCGGGGCGGCACAGGTCTATAAAAGGAACCCGGAAGTGCGGATGTGGGTGGGCCAAGGAAGGGTGGGTTAGGGAAACCCTGACCCGCACATCACTACTTTATTGCACACAAAAGCTTCTGGCCACAAATGAAAGTGTAACACGGGATAAATAAGTAATAAATAAATGTTAAAGGCACCAAGAGTGGAAAGCAAAGGTGCAGCTTCAAGATATAGAGCTACAGAAAAGACTAGAAAATGGGGTCATCTTTTAATAACCAACCCTGTACCTTGTTTCCATAGTTACTGGAAATATACACAGCAAATCTTATGCAGCGCATTCCACACAGCTCGGCTTCTCACAATGCACTTACATGAATGAATCCAGTGTATTTCTTGTCTATTTCCACCAGCTGTTGATCTGATTTGTTCCGCATGGACGGCTCTGGGTCTGTTCCCATTGCAATCAGATATGGCACACACTGTAATGTCAAAGCAAGTCAGTTTCAGTGTAAAGTTTTAGTAATATACATTTTCTCTTTTTCAAGTTAACATCTCGCTACAGCGACAGTAGAAGAGCCATGAATGGCCTATACAATATCATATTATTCTAATAAATGATGCATAATGATGTCAACAGTGCTAAGTGATATCACAGCTCTTTAAAACTTATATCTTTCAATATTAATCATGTACCCCCTATTGTAAAGATCACACTGGAGCTCTATGACCTGTTAAAGGGTTAGTTCACCTTTAAGTTAACTTCTATTATGTTATAGAATGGCTAATTCTAAGCAACATTTCAATTGGTCTTCATATTTTTTTTTTTTTATAGTTTATTAAGTATTAGCCTTCTTCTGACTCTTTCCAGTTTTCAGATGGGGGTCACTGACCCCATCTAAAAACAAATGCTCTGTAAGGCTACAAATGTATAGTTATTATTACTAATATTTCTATCCAGGCCTCTCCTATTCATATTCCAGTCTCTTATTCAGATCAGTGCATCGTTGCTAGGGGAATTTAGACCTTTGCAACCAGATTGCTGAAACTGCAAATTAGAGAACTGCTGAATAAAAAGCGAAATAACTCAAAACCCACAAATAAAAAATGAAGACCAACTGGAAATGGTCTAAGAATATCACTCTCTACATCACACTAACAGTTAACTCAAAGGTGAACAAACCCTTAAAGGATATTTGTCATTGTTAATTTTTTTTAATCTTTTACAACTGGGATACAAAAAGTAGGAGTCAAAAAAGACATTGGTGTTTCAAATGTCACTACAACTCCCTGCTCACTCACAGCTCTGGGCTCAGATTACAGCCGGGATTGGAGGAGGGAGGGAGAGAAGAGCAAACTGAGCATGCTCAAGCCCTGGAGGTTTAAGATGAAAACAGGAAGTCTGATACAGAAGCCCATGAGTACACAATAGAAGGAAAGAAATGTGGTGTTTCATTTGACAGAGGACTCAGAGCAGCATTACTTTGAGGGTTGGTCAGATCTGATCAGATCATGAACACTAACTTCAGTGAGAACTTTATCAAGTGCTTCAATTAAATGGAAGAAATCTATAAAATCCAACCACCTACCTGAACAGGATGGATGAGCCCTTGGTTCAAAGTCAGTGCGATGACATTTAGGGCAAAGTGGCGTACGCTGGACTGAGTGCTAAAGAAGGACTCCAACACCTGCTTGAGGTAAAGCTGCATAATTGAGCTGCTCATCCCTGAGGAAATATCTCCCATTTCTTTTAAATCTTCCTGCTTGGACATCTTTTTCCCTGCAAATCAGTAATAACGGTGACTTTAGCAGTTGAGATTCAGAGAAACTTACACAGAGTTTGGATGTAATGATAAAACATGCGTTTATGGAAATACAATGAAATGCAACAAACTATGCTGAAAACCACTTTTTAAAAAAAATTGGTGGGGTGTTTATTAAAGGACCAGTAACATACATTTTTTTTTTTTAAATTCGTATCAAACGAAAAAAAAAACACAAAAACAAATGAAACTTTTAAATCGCCAAGTCTTTATTAAGGAACTTACAGAAACGCCGCTTGCGATCCTCTTCAGAAAAGGTGATCCATTGTGCGGCACTTGATTTCTCCTCCCTGGCTAACTCCTATAAGGAAGGCAGAGAGGAGAAATCGAGCGTCGCACGATGGATCGCCTTTTCTGAAGAGGAGCGGAAGCGGAGTTTTGTTAAGTTATTTCTTAATAAAGACGTAGCGATTTAAAAATTTGTCTTGAATTGCTAAAAAAAAAAAAATTCAAATCGTGCGACTTTTCGAATTTTCTACCGAAAGCCTTTTTCACAGCTTTGGAGCATAATAAATCTCAAAAAATTAGTGGTTGAGTTTTTCCCCTTAAAAACTCGACCAGAAACATTTGAGGCTTGATAAATAAGCCCCTTAATGTCTTTTGCAGATTTCTCTAAACATGACACAAGGCAGCAGACTGCCTATAGATTTATTAAAGGCCACTAATATAGTATGCACTATTCATTGGATTTAGCTGAATCCAGAATCTTTCATGAAAGGTGAGACCAAATCCAGAGCAAATTGAAACCCTAATTTGCAGAAGCATATAAGGGCAAGGAAACTTACTTGTTCCTGCAAAAGGTCACAATTTTAAAGGAATACTGTCATGGGAAAAATGTTTTTTTTTTTCCAAAACACATCAGTTAATAGTGCTGCACTGAAATCCATTTCTCAAAAGAGCAAACAGATATTTTTTATATTTAATTTTGAAATCTGACATGGGGCTAAACATATTGTCAGTTTCCCAGCTGCCCCCAGTCAGGTGACTTGTGCTCTGATAAACTTCAGTCACTCTTTACTGCAAGTTGGAGTGATATCACCCCATCCCTCCCCCCCAGCAGCCTAACAACAGAACAATGGGAAGGTAACCAGATAGCAGCTCCCTAACACAAGATAACAGCTCTCTGGTAGATCTAAGAATAACACTCAATAGTAAAATCCAGGTCCCACTGCGACACATTCAGTTACATAGAGTAGGAGAAACAACAGCCTGCCAGAAAGCAGTTCCATCCTAAAGTGCTGGCTCTTTTTGAAAGCACATGAACAGGCAAAATGACCTGAGATGCACCTACACACCAATATTACAACTGAAAAAATACACTTGCTGGTTCAGGAATGAAATTTTATATTGTAAAGTGAATTATTTGCAGTGTAAGTGTAATTTAGAAATAAAAACGACATCATAAAAATCATGACAGAATCCCTTTTAGGACTTGGACTGGCCAGAAACTTGGACTTGGCCAAATCCTGCTGAAAAAAAGGTTGAATCCTAAACGTAATACTGGATTCGGTGCATCCGTAATTATCTCACTGACACAGAGGAAAGAGGAAAGTCACGGGGGATCCTGTTGTATTGTAAACGAACAAAGCTGCTGTCGAAGGATCCTTTGCATTGATTTCTAATAATACGAGTCTCACATATAACACACCCAGCACAAGAAATTAAATTCTCACTTCTGGTTGCCCTTCCCATCATAACGAATACTTACAGTCCCTATCGGCCTGTTGCATACGGGTATCTTCTTCTTGTAAATACGTCTGGAGGTTTTTGAGAACTTGGATTTTTAAATTTACAGAACAGTTCTTATCAGAGAGTATGCTGTTGTACAAATTTTTTACTTCCACTTCAAACATCAGTACTGGATGCTGAATGAATGAAAAACCTAAAGGAAACAAAGACGGAGAAGAGCACTTTGAGTTAGTGTAGGGCATTATATTAGAATATATTATAAAAACGAGAAACCTTTACATGCGCCAATTCCCCATACAGGTCAGTATTAGGAATAGTGGTGATTTATGGGTTAAGGATTTTTCAATCCAGGCCAACAGAAACCTGCCCTAAATCAACATGGCCTGCTGTGCTGATATATACTCATGTTTGAAGGTATATATACGCGCTACAACATCACTAAGAGGCAGATTTATCAAGGGTCGAATTTATGTGAGTTTTTTTTTTTTTTTTTTTAACGCACATGAATTTGATTTTACTCTAAATTCAATTGAGGGGTTATTCATGAAAAAAAAAAAAACACGAATGTCAAACGAATTTTAACGGCCCAGAAACTCGAATCGAGTTCGACCAAACTCAATGCGAGTTTTTTCTCAGAAAAAAGACTCGAATGTCAAGGAAGGCTATAAACATCTTCAAATTGGTCCCTGGACATCTCCCACTGACTTATACGTTCGACAGGTTTTAGGCGGCAAATAGTCTAATTCTAATAGGGCCAGAGTATGCTAAATCTCAAATAATAAATTCGAATTTTTTAAAAAAACTGAATCCAGATTGGATAATTCCCTAGTCGAAAATTCGATGGGGGGGGGGGGGTATTCATGAAAAAAAAAACGAATGTCAAACTTGGACGAATTTTAACGACCCAAAAACTCGAATCGAATTTGAATTAGACCAAACTCAATAGGAGGTTTTTCTCTGAAAAAACCTCGAATGTCAGAAAGGCTACACACATCTCAAATTGATCCCTGGACTTCTCCCATTGACTATACATGAATTTGACACGTTTTAGGTGGCAAATAAGTATAATTCTTAAAGGGCAAGTGTATAATAAATCTCGAAAATCTAATTCTAATTTTTTTAAAAACTTAAATCGAGTTTGGATAATTCCCTAGTAATATTCGTTTGGGGGTTAATGTTGAAAAAAACTGAATATCAAACTTGGACGAATTTTAATGTCCTGAAAACTCGAATTGGATTCGACCAAACTCAATGGTAGTTTTTTCTCCGAAAAAAACTCGAATGTCAGGAAGGCTACACACATCTCCACATTGATTCCTGGACTTCTCCCATTGACTATACATGAATTCGACAAGTTTTAGGTGGCAAATAGTCTAATTCGAATTCTTAAATGGCTAGAGTATGATAAATCTTGAAAATTGAATTCGAATTTATAAAAAAACTCGAATTGAGTTTGGATAATTCCTTAGTCGAAAATTTGATTGGGGGGTTATTCATGGAAAAAAAAAAAAAAAAAAGGATATCAAACTTGGACTAATTTAAATGACCCGAAAACTTAAATAGAATTCGATTTGAATTTGACTAAACTCAATGGGAGTTTTTTTCTCTGAAAAAAACTTGAATGTCAGGAAGGCTACACACATCTCCAAATTGATCCCTGGACCTCTCCCATTGACTATACATGAATTTGACAAGTTTTAGGTGGCAAATAGTTTAATTTGAATTCTTAAAGGGCAAGAGCATGATAATTCTCGAAAATCAAATTAGAATTTTTTTTTAAAAAAACTTGAATCGAGTTTGGATAATTCTAGTCGAATTTGACAGTTTTGACCATAAAAAAATCGGCAGCATGGTTTTTATCAGGAGGTAAAAAGTATTTTGTTTAAATACAAGGAAGAATGGCTGGTGCAAATATTGCTAATAATCATAATAAACAATAAATAAACAAGTTTTATATATCCGGCTTTGTAGGCAAAGGGGTGGAGGTTTGGAGGGGATTGGGTCTGACAGTAAAAGGGACATTGAACACAAACATCTGCCTTAAAGCAAACGGGTAATGTGAGCTCTAAACTTACATATTGGACCAATAAAAAATAAAAAAAACTTACCAAGACCAATAATGGCTTTTGTCTGCACCTCTTCATCTGAGTGTTTTGTAAAATACAGTAAGAGCTCCAGAACTTTATCTTTGATGTTAACCTGCAAAAACCAGAGGAATCATCAGCAAGGGAAAAACAACCTGACAATACAATGGATTCTACGTAAAGATGAGGAAAACCAAGACAAGGTTTGGCAACATATGTGCAACACATTGAGCTTGAATAGATTTTTGGTATTACCTCTTGCTCTACCCGGGACATTTTACATGTTACACCCATAGTAAGCAACGTGACAAGTGATGAGCTAATCTGCCCCGTTTCGCTGAAAAATCCACAAAACTACGGAAAAATTTGCACAACGGCAACATTTTTCCAAATGCATTGAAGCCAACGGGCGTTTTTTGTAGGGATGCACCAAATACACTATTTTGGATTTGGCCGAACCCCAGAATCCTTCGCAAAAGTTCCGGCCGAATATCGAACAGAATCCTAATTTGCATATGCAAATTAGGGGTGGGAAGAGGAAATTTTTTTACCTTGTTTTGTGACAAAAAGTCACACAATTCCCCTCCCCGCCCCTAAATTGCATATGAAAATCCGAATCCTGCTGACAAAAGGCCGAGTCCTGAATCGAATCCTGATTTTGGTGCATCCCTAGTTTTTTTTTTTTTTTGTCCTAATGGGCTTTTATTCTTATGGCGACTTTTTTTTCCTAATGCATTAAAGTCAACGGGAGGTTTTTCTTATGGCGACTTTTTGTCCAAATGCATTAGTCAATTGGCGTTTTTTCTTATGGCAACTTTTTTTCTCCAAATGCATTAAAGTCAATGGGCCTTTATTTTTATGGCGACTTTATGTCTAAATGCATTAAAGTCAATGTGCGTTTTTTTTCTTATGGCAACTTTTTTTCTCTCCAAATGCATTAAAGTCAATGGGCATTTTTTCTAATGGAGAATTTTTTTCTCCAAATGTATTAAAGTCAATTGGCGTTTTTTTTTAATGGTGACTTTTTCTCTCCAAATCCATTAAAGTTAATGGGCGTTTTTTCTTATGGCGACTTTTTATCTCCAATTATATTAGTCAATAGCCATTTTTTCACGAAAGAATTTGCACATGCTGAAATTCGGAATTTCGCTGCAAATCCATGGCTGGCGATTAAATTTGAATATATTACCTAATTTCCCCAGAGTCTCTCCTGATAGTCGATGCCCGGTGTTGGCTGGAGGGGTCGGCGCCTCTCCCAATCGTATCTATATAGAAAATTAGCCGAACAACACAAGCTGGTGTAGCGGGGATCACCCCTGCAAGTTTATTTAGTCAAGTGATGTAACGTTTCGGGGGCGTGCCCCTTCATCAGACATCACTTGACTAAATAAACTTGCAGGGGTGATCCCCGCTACACCAGCTTGTGTTGTTCGGCTAATTTTCTATATAGTGGCGATTAAATTTGCTCATCACTACTGCTGACAGACATCCCTTCTGGTCAGCCCTACTAGTGAAATGAGGCAGACATAACCAGGGCCAAATATTTTTGGTGTCTCAAAGAAAAATGCATTAAAAGCATGCCATTTGGGGATGTAAAATGAGTCTTCAGTGTGTTGTGTGTAAGTCCTAGCATACTACTGAGAGCTGAAGGCATACCAGTTAAACGAACTAAGACATAGTACACTGGACAAAATGTATAAGGAACAACACAAGCAATTTGAGCAGCAGAAAGAAGGATGAAAGATGGAATAATGATAGGTAAAAAAATGGATTAAATGGTGGATGACAAACCGAAATATTTACTTTGCTGCTGCCTTTGAACTCTTCCTGATCGAAATCAAAATGGCGACACAGTGCTCCGACAGTAAACAGTGAGCGCAGGAGTGCTGGTTTGTTTGTGGTGAGGATTGTATTGTTGGGATCTTCTTGATGCTGACTTTTTAGCTTTAAAAGAGCACCTACAAAAATAAAAGGACAGTGGGAAAATTCTAAGCTATAAATGATGCCACCATATAAGATTAGCTTTCACCAATAGGTGTATTTTTGCTGCCTTAATTATGGTATAAAAACAATGCAGAGTTTTTCTTAAAGGGGACCCGTCACCCAAAAAAATTATTCAAAATCCTATTTTATCACATTAGTCAAGCAAAATGAACTTTAATTACACTATGTAAATTATTTGAATCTTGTTTCCTTCAGTCTGGGAATTCATAATTATAGCAAGCAGGCAGGAGCCATTTTGTGGACACTGTTATTAAGACAAGCCTTGTATCATCTCAGAATCTTGTTTGTGCACCAGAATGGGGGTCCAGAAGTCCATCCACATGTCCTGGTTACACAATTAAACGGTGAAGAGAACGGGGGAATGTGTGGAGAGCAGTGACATCTAGGAAGTGCTGAATGGAAAGTGAAAGCAATTGTCTGCCCCGCCTCTATGCCTAGGCATAGAGGCGGGGCAGACAATATTTGATTGACAGCTGAGATTTTAAATGAGCTTACAACAGCTATGAATGCTTTAAAAAAAATAGAAATTGGATTTCATGTTTAATTTGAAAAGAACTTTTATTATACAGATTTTTGTGTCTGGGTGACGGGTCCACTTTAAGTGCAATAATCATTCATCAATTAACGAAGTAAAGTGTAAAATAGAATAAGGCTAGAAATGCTGTATTTTGTATACTAAATATAAACATGAATTTACTGCACCACAAGCCGAATCAAACAAATGATTTATACTTTCAAAGTTGGCTACAGGGGGTCACCATCTTGTAACTTTGTTAAACATCTTTGCAAGACCAAGACTGTGCACATGCTCAGTGTGGTCTGGGCTGCTTAGGGATCGTCATAAATGATCAAAACAGCACAAGTCAAATAATATCTGCCAGAAGCCGATACAGCAAGACTGATTAATAATCAGAATATACAGACTGCACTGGGTCCTGTGTTGTCATGTGATCTAATGTGGATTTTATAGTTTTTGTATTGTTTAATATAAACTTTCTCCAACTCTGCAGAACAAGTGGCTGCAGCAAAATAATCCTCCAAATAGAATCCCAGTTTATCTGTTTAAATCTGGCTCCATGATCTTTGTCCCTGCAGCTGGAGTTGGAAACAGTAAAGGGGATGTAAAGGCAAAAATAAAATCCAATATAAATCTCTACACAGTCACCGACTGCTCTACAGGGAAACAAACAAAGCTGCTTGAGTTCTGCATGGCTGGGAAGTAAGGCGGGGGCTCCCCCTGCT
Source organism: Xenopus laevis (assembly GCF_017654675.1). Classification (NCBI taxonomy): domain Eukaryota; kingdom Metazoa; phylum Chordata; class Amphibia; order Anura; family Pipidae; genus Xenopus; species Xenopus laevis. The sequence continues at coordinate 186,326,877 of NC_054372.1, forward strand.
GTACATAAGTATGATTGTTTCCCTGCTCAGCAGTTAGGGACCGTCTGACAATTCCTATCCACAGCAGTAAATGAAGGGAGAATTTCACTGCATACAGTCAGGTTTCTTATAAAAACGGTACACATTTTTTAATCAAAGTATATTGGAGATAGGTTTCTTGTTTTTTTGCCTTTACATGCCCTTTAAGAGAATATGCTAATTATATAAATACACACATACAAAACATACTTACCATAATACCTATTAAAACAGGCCCAAACAAACTTGTAGTTCTGTGTTACTTTATTTACAACTGCACCGAGACAACTGACACAATGTTGTACCACCTGGAAATAAAACAAGACAGTGTTTAAGCTAATCATACATGGGTCAAATTAAAACACAACGTTCTACACTCTTTTTAAAGTCGCCATATATTTTGTCATTTGTACGGACGAGAGAGAGCACATTTGTACTGACAAGAGAAAGAGAGAGCGTGCATTTGTACGGATGAGAGAGTGAGCGCATTTGTACTGACAAGTGAGAGCGAGCGCTTTTGTACTGACAAGAGAGCAAGCACTTTTTTACTGACAAGAGAGAGCAAACACTTTTGTACTGACAAGAGAGAGAAAGCACTTTTTTACTGACAAGAGATAAAGCATGTGTGCATTTGTACTGATGAGAGAGCGTGCATTTATACGGACACGAGAGCGAGAGACGAGAGAACGAGCGCATTTGTACTGACGAGAGGGAGCGTGAGTGCATTTGTACTGATGAGAGAGAGAGCAATCACATTTGAATGGACGAGAGAGAGAGAGCGAGCACATTTGTACTGACAAGAGAGAGCAAGTGCATTTGTACTGACAAGTGAGAACGAGCACTTTTGTACTGACAAGAGAGAGCAAGCGCTTTTGTACTGACAAGAGAGAGCAATCGCTTTTGTACTGACAAGAGAGAGCAATCGCTTTTGTACTGACGAGAGAGAGAGAGAGCGCTTTTGTACTGACAAGCGAGAGCATGAGTGCATTTGTATTGATGAGATAACGAGCTCATTTGTACTGACGAGAGAGATCGAGAGCATTTGTACTTATAAGAGAGCATTCATTTGTACGGACGGGAGAGTGAGCACATTTGTACTGACGGGAGAGCGAGCGCATTTGCACTGACGAGAGAGATAGAGCAAATTTGTACTGACGAGAGAGCACAAGTGCATTTGTACTGATGAGAGCAAGTGCATTTGTACTGACGAGAGAGAGCGCATTTGTACTGACGAGAGAGATAGAGGGAGATCATTTGTACTGACGAGACAGAGAGAGACAGCACATTATTACAGACAAGATAGAAAGAGACAGCACATATGTATGGACAAGAGAGAGCATGAAGTGGTACTTAAGGCTGGTTATCTCGGTTGCACTGGGCAGTATATACCTAAGCTCAGAAATGCAACTTGTAGCATAATGAAAAAGTCAAATATACACTTTGTCCGAGAAAAAGAGCAGTTCTACTACTACCAATCATATGTTCCAGACCTGACTCACTTCAGATGTAGCTGAAACCAGACTGCTGCATATATTCCCATAACCAAGCGGACAGCAACCAGATTTACATGTTAATTAAAGCAAATTTGTGCCGCTATTCTATACTAATGAAGATTTAATCCTGAGTCATATTCAATGAATACTGCAATAAAATAAAACAACCAATAACAATTCCCACAATTAACACAACCCACACACATTTATATACAAAGCTCATCTGAAAATCGTGTTATTGCAGGAGTAAGCAATGTTAGCTTTACCGTCATCCCGTATTTAATGATGAGTTTCATAAGATCTTCCTCGATTGTCGCTAAGAAGGTCTCACTTGGATGCTCCATCAGCGGAACGACCAGCTCTAGGATTTTTGCAACATTGCAGATCACCATGAAATCATTTTGTGTCTGTAAATATAAAAGAGAGCGCTGGATCTATTGCTGTAATTACACTTTACATAAACAGGCAGGGTATTTTGTAGCCTTCATAAGTGTTGTTATTATTTGAAAACACAACACAGTGCTTAACATTTTAAGAAACACTTGTATGTATGGGGAGGCACATTTATCAAGGGTCGAATTTCGAATTCATGCGAGTTTTTTTTTCAACTCACATGAACTAGAATGTACTCGAAATTCGAATATTAGACTATTTATTAATAAAAATCGAATATGTAAAATTCGGACAAATTTTATTGACTCCAAAACTCAAATCTATTTTGAACAAACTCGATTTGAATGTCAGGAACACTGTATCCAAAGGATGTGAGGATCTCCAAAAATAAAGAGACAAATATAAAAAGTAGAAAAATTTATTAGGACATGAAGACCTGGAATGTCAGGAAGGCTACAAATATCACCAAATTGATCCCTGGACCTCTCGCATTGACTTATACAGTAATTCGGCAGGTTTTAGGTGGCGAATAGTCAAATTCAAATTCTTAAAGGGCCAGAGTATGATCAATCTCGAAATCTAATTACATTTTTTTTTTAAAACCTTGAATCGAGTTTGGCTAACTCCCTAGTCAAATTTGACAGGTTTGACCATAAAAAAAAAAAAAAAAGTTAAAATTCGAATTTTCAATTCCACCCTTAAACAATCTAACCCTTAACGTAGGTGATTCAGATTTCATAGAAGGCTTTTCTATTTTCTATAGGAATGATTCAGGCTTTTGGCTTAGCCACTGTCTTTATCTTAATCCCACAATTTCTTTACCTCAAGACCTGCCATTAGCCAATTTATTTATTTTTTTATTTTTAAACTACCACTTCTGAATGTAATCAACCCAGAAACTCGAATTGAATTCGATTTGGATTTTAAAAACTCAATTAGAATCGAATGTCAGGAAGGCTGCAAACAACTCAAAATTGATCCCTGGAAGTCTCCCATCGACTTAAACAGCAATTCGGCAGGTTTTAGGTGGCGAATTTTCAAATTTGAGTTTTTAAAGGTCCTGATTAAGATAAATATCAAAAATTGAATTTGAATTTTTTTTTAAAAAACTCGAATCTAATTTGAATAACTCCCTAGTCGAATTTGACAGTTTTGACCAATAAAAAACTCGAAAATTCGATTTTCCCTTGCCCCTCAGTGTCTAAGATTTGTAATGGTAGTTAAAATAAAATGAATTTGAAATACTTACGCTACATTTAGTGGTTAGGTATGGCTGCATGGTCATTGCATGTTTGACCATGAGCTGAGGCCTGATTTTGCTGAACAGAAATAAGGTGGTTATACAAGCCACCAACCGACCAGAATTTACACCTTTGCTGTCAGAATCTGCAAGCAGAAAAAAAAAAATCAATCGATGCAGTACTGAATTTTGCATCAGACCTGAACATTTTTGAACAAGTCTAAAATCTAGATTGTAACTTACCAGCTAGAGATTCCTCATATTTCAGTATGTGCTCTACAAGATTATCAACAAGCTGAGTACAGGCCTTCTTTACTGGTTTATAGGAAGCATCCTCTTCTGACTTCAGCAACTAGAAAACAAAATAACCCAGTGTTAGTGTGTGTGTGTGTTAGTGTGTGTTAGTGTGTGTGTGTGTTAGTGTGTGTGTGTGTGTGTTAGTGTGTGTGTGTGTTAGTGTGTGTGTGTTAGTGTGTGTGTGTGTTAGTGTGTGTGTGTGTTAGTGTGTGTGTGTTAGTGTGTGTGTGTGTGTGTGTGTGTGTGTGTGTGTGTGTGTGTGTGTGTTAGTGTGTGTTAGTGTGTGTGTGTGTGTGTTAGTGTGTGTGTGTGTGTGTTAGTGTGTGTGTGTGTGTGTTAGTGTGTGTGTGTGTGTGTTAGTGTGTGTGTGTGTGTGTTAGTGAGTGTGTGTGTGTGTTAGTGAGTGTGTGTTAGTGTGTGTGTGTGTGTTAGTGTGTGAGTGTGTGTTAGTGTGTGAGTGTGTGTGTGTGTTAGTGTGTGTGTGTGTGTGTTAGTGTGTGTGTGTGTGTGTTAGTGTGTGTGTGTGTGTGTGTGTTAGTGTGTGTGTGTGTGTGTGTGTTAGTGTGTGTGTGTGTGTTAGTGTGTGTGTGTGTGTTAGTGTGTGTGTGTGTGTTAGTGTGTGTGTGTGTGTTAGTGTGTGTGTTAGTGTGTGTGTGTGTTAGTGTGTGTGTGTGTTAGTGTGTGTGTGTTAGTGTGTGTGTGTTAGTGTGTGTGTTAGTGTGTGTGTTAGTGTGTGTGTGTGTGTTAGTGTGTGTGTGTGTGTTAGTGTGTGTGTGTGTTAGTGTGTGTGTGTGTGTGTGTGTGTGTGTTAGTGTGTGTGTGTGTGTTAGTGTGTGTGTGTGTTAGTGTGTGTGTGTGTGTTAGTGTGTGTGTGTGTTAGTGTGTGTGTGTGTTAGTGTGTTAGTGTGTGTGTGTGTGTTAGTGTGTGTGTGTTAGTGTGTGTGTGTTAGTGTGTGTGTGTGTGTTAGTGTGTGTGTGTTAGTGTGTGTGTGTGTGTTAGTGTGTGTGTGTGTTAGTGTGTGTGTGTGTGTTAGTGTGTGTGTGTGTGTGTGTGTGTGTGTGTGTGTGTGTTAGCGTGTGTGTTAGCGTGTGTGTGTTAGCGTGTTAGCGTGTGTGTGTTAGCGTGTGTGTGTGTGTGTGTGTGTGTGTGTGTGTGTGTGTGTGTGTGTGTGTGTGTTAGTGTGTGTGTGTTAGTGTGTGTGTGTGTTAGTGTGTGTGTGTGTTAGTGTGAGTGTGTGTTAGTGTGAGTGTGTGTTAGTGTGAGTGTGTGTTAGTGTGAGTGTGTGTTAGTGTGAGTGTGTGTGTGTGTTAGTGTGAGTGTGTGTTAGTGTGAGTGTGTGTGTGTTAGTGTGAGTGTGTGTGTGTTAGTGTGTGTGTGTGTTAGTGTGTGTTAGTGTGTGTGTGTGTTAGTGTGTGTGTGTGTTAGTGTGTGTGTGTTAGTGTGTGTGTGTGTTAGTGTGTGTGTGTGTGTTAGTGTGTGTGTGTGTGTTAGTGTGTGTGTGTGTTAGTGTGTGTGTGTGTTAGTGTGTGTGTGTGTTAGTGTGTGTGTGTGTTAGTGTGTGTGTGTGTTAGTGTGTGTGTGTGTTAGTGTGTGTGTGTGTGTGTTAGTGTGTGTGTGTGTGTATATATAATGTAATAGGGACACATGAACATTTTAAACAAATCGTTATATTTAGATGCTCTGCCTCTGTGTTTCCATACAGAACACAAGGAAACTATGTGCAGAAAACACCTGAGCATTATGGTAGACAATTAGGAGGCATAACACAAAACACGTATATCGAAACCATCAAGTGTGCACACCCCACATTTAAAGGATAAGTAAACCTTAAAAATAAGTGGAAGTAAAATTACTGAGGGGGTTTTTCGAAGCACTTTTTGCAATGTACATTCATTTTGTATTTTTTTTTTAATTCCAAGATATTAAGGGATACATCTACTGTTAATATGAATGAATATAGTTACAACAGTGCCACCTGCTGGTCATTTTCTGAACAGTATGACCACCAAGTAGTCAAGGAAGTTGTCTGGGGGAACAAAAATAAAAAAAAGGAGGCCTGGTCTGATGTTCTTCTGATTAGGAAAGATTTGAGAAAGGTTTCTAATTTTTTTCCTAACCAAAAGAACATCAGAGCAGCCTCTTTCTTGCTCCTGACAACTTCCTTGACTACTTGGTGTTCAGAAAATGGGCAGCAGGTGGCGGTGTTGTAACAAAATTCAATGATAACAGTACATGAATCCCTTAATATCTTGGAATTAAAATAAAAAAATAATGAACGTACATTGCAAAAGTGCTTATAATAGCCCCCTCATTAATTTTACATTCACTTATTTTTAAAGTTCATTAAAAAATCAGCTAGTGGCAAAATGCACACTTTTTGTACAATTGTTGCATAAACACACAATTTCCAGTACTATATTTTTGCACATTAAGGTTTTGCCTCTGGTTCACATAAAAATAAAGATAGCAGGATTTGAAAATGTCAAAACTTACATTTTGAAGCAGTTGTTCGAACCAGTCAAAGCCGGTATCTCTACAAGCTGCAACCTAAAAGATGGAGAGTTATGCGAGAAGAGAGAGCAGTTTACATGAAAAGGAAGAGTAGACAATATAAAAGTTGCAGTAAAGTTGCCATTGATACAAAAAACAAACACAAGATGGCAGTATAGTTTTAATACAATAAACTACTCAAAACTATTGTATAATCTATGATGTATATTATAAAACATCCACAAGATGGCACACCACTCAGACTAGTGAAACTTTATTTCTTGCAATACTTAAAAAAGTTAAAGGGATTCTGTCATGAATTTTATGGTGCTTGGTTTTATTTCTAAATGACACTGTTTACACTACATATAATTCACTCTACAATATAAAAATTAATTCCTGAACCAGAAAATGTATTTAGTTGTAATATTGGTGTGTAGGTGCATCTCAGGTCATTTTGCCTGGTCATGTGCTTTCAGAAAGAGCCAGCACTTTAGGATGGAACTGCTTTCTGGCAGGCTGTTGTTTCTCCTACTCAATGTAACTGAAAGTGTCGCAGTGGGACCTGGATTTTACTATTGAGTTCTGTTCTTAGATCTACCAGGCAGCTGTTATCTTGTGTTAGGGAGCAGCTATCTGGTTACCTTCCCATTATTCTGTTGTTAAGATACCGGGGGTGATATCGCTCCAACTTGCAGTACAGCAGTAAAGAGTGACTGAAGTTCATCAGAGCACAAGTCACATGACTGGGGCAGCTGGGAAACTGACAATATGTCTAGCATCATGTCAGATTTAAAAATTGAATGGAGAAATGGATTTTATGCAGAATTCTGCTGGAGCAGCACTATAATAATAATAATGCAGTTTATATTTTGAATTTTTTAAAAAATAATTCTAGCCAATTATAATTAGGAGGCAAAAAAAAAAATCTGAGCACATGAAACCAAGCTCTAGTCTAAGATAGGTCATATCAATGCATTTTCAAAATGCCACTGTAATGAACATGAACACGTATCACTGAATTTCTACATGTAACAATAAATACTGTACTATTTGTCATTGCATGTAAGGAGTTTTGCATTTCGCTACTTGAAGGGGGGTACATGTCAATAGGGAGTGATCTCTTGTATATAGGATGCATTTGGATGTTGATAAGGGGCAGCAATCTGAACTATGCCCTTATGAAGTATAAAAACGTCATAGAAAATCAAGAGCAAATTATTTAATAGGCTATTAAAGGACACGTAAAGCCTAACTAAAGACGTAGCTAGAAATGTTTTACATGATGTTTTGTGCTTCTGTACCAGCCCAAGGCAACCACAGCCCTTTAGCAGTAAAGATCTGTGTCTCCAAAGATGCCCCAGTAGCTCCCCATCTTCTTTTCTGCTGATTCACTGCACATGCTCTGTGTTGCTGTCACTTACTGAGCTTAGGGACCCACTCACAATATACAGTACACATAGAATAGAAATGTCACAATATAAGGCTGATTAGTAATTAATACAGAAAATTACTTCATGGCAGCGCAGAAACCAGTGCAATTAGCATCAAAATTTAATAATCAGCAAACCTGTAGCATCAGCTTATATTACAGGGGAAGCTCATTTTCTGCTGGATAATTAGTGACGAGCCCTAAGCTTAGCTTCTCAACAGCTGCTCAGAGCCCACTGAGCATGTGAGTGTCACAGACACTTTCCAAGATGGTGACCCCCCTGTGACAAGTTTGAAGTCCTGGGTCATTGCTGCTATTGACAAGCTGAAACTTTAGGCTGGTGCAATAAGTTATATATAATATAAAATATGGCGTTTTTAGCTATATTCATTTTTTGGGTTTAGTTCTTCTTTAAACAAGAAAAAGGGGTTTAATTTGAATCAATCCTAGCTGTTGCCCAGTTATCTCATTCTGTTCCAGAATAACTGCAGGTACTAATGGACTACAATACAGCACAGTGTCAGGCTCCAGCTTTAATTCTGTAGTGAAGGACTTACCACATCTGTGATGTTTAGGATTTTCCTCGTCATTGCTTCTTTATCATTCTGAGGCGTCGGTGTAAACCACAGCTTCTGGAATGTTTCATTCACTAATTTCTAAATGAAAGAAAAGCAGATGAGCATGTGCACATATTGAATAAAGGCAGCTGTAATCAATAGATGAAAACTATGAATGATTAAGACAATGTTTTTCTCTTATACAAGAATGACATGTAAGTTTAAAGGAGAAGGAAAGGTTAAAATGAAGTAAGGTTTATCAGAAAGTTCTATATAAATACACCAGTAAACTCTCTTATGTAATGCTGCTCTGAGTCCTCTGTCAAATGAAACTGCATTTTTTTATCTACATGGGCTTCTGTATCAACTTCCTGTTTTCAGCTTAAACTTACTTGCCCTGGGCGTGAGCATGCTCAGTTTGCTCCTCTCTCCCTCTCCCCCTCCCCCCGCTGTAATCTGAGCCCAGAGCTATGAGTGGGCAGGGAGAGACAGGCAGGAAGTGATGTCACAGCAAGCTAATATGGCAGCTGCTATCCTAAACAAAGTTTCTAGAGCTGTTTCTGCAGAATAAATATAGTGTTATAGCTTCCACTATTGTGGCTAATCTATTGGCAATAAACTGCTTCGGTAATTTTCCTTCTCCTATAAATCATGAATATGTGGGTGCGTAGCGTATGTAAATAATAGTAATAATCCATACGAAACTTGCTCATCCGCCTCTAACAAATTATAAACCACTTAAAACTAATAAGGCACATGTAGTCATATTGTAAGCTTGGCTTACACAAAATACATGTCCCTACCTTAATGCCTTCTTCATCGTTTACTCTTCTGATCATTTTGACACACATTTCAGTGATTTTGGGAAAGGTCGGCTGCTCCAAACAGATGTCTCTCAAGATCTTTATGACTCTTTTCCTTACACTGATACCAGTGTCCTGCAAAGAAATGAAACAATCAGTAACAAATGCACACAGGACGAAAAAGTTGCCAAAACGACAGAAAAATGAACTTTCACAGGTGCAACGCAGTAAAATCCTAAAACACTATTTGCACAAATGAGAAGTCACATGAAACCTAAAACGGCCATCTTCAAAAATGGTAGAATGTATGAAAAGATGTTGTATTAAAAAGTACTCAACTGTAAAAATGTACTATAATATTTTTCCAAGTCATCTTGGGGGGGACACAGGGACAGTGGGGTATAGCTGGTACATCCAGGAGGGCAGGACACAACAGAAAGAAAAACTAGCCCCTCCTCTACTGGCTATACCCCCAGCAGGCGGAGCTTAGATCAGTTTTTGTTGTGTACTCAGGAGGATAGGACATTAAATCTACACTCTCTATATTTTCATTTTTATCAGTTGCTTGACACCAGGGAATGCCCAGGCCCTCTACATGTAGCAGAGGATATCCATAGGCATTCCGCAATGTGGGACCTGCCTCCGGCCTACGCCTTTCCACCCCTACTTCTCAGGAAACTTCAACGAGAGCAGACCACTCTCATTCTCATAGCACCAAGATGGCCTCGACCCTCCTGGTACAAGGACATTCTCAACATGTCCATGGCAGAGCCTCGGACCCTGCCCCAAATCCCGGACCTTCTAACCCAAGAACCAATCCGTCACCCAAAACCAACAAATCTAAATTTGACGGCGTGGATCTTGAAACCAAAATCCTAACCCAGAAGGGGTTCTCCAAGGCAGTAGCTAACACCATGTGCGCAGCCAGAAAGCCTGTCTCAGCAAGAGCTTATCTTATCATAGAGTTTGGTCTACCTACCACCAGTGGTGCGTACGTCACAAGACACAGTTCAGATGATTCTCCATTCCTAACATCCTGGAATTCCTGCATGGGTCTATCCCTAGGCTCTCTTAAGTCACATGTCTCTGCTCTACCTTTTTCAGAGACGACTTGCTCTTTTGCCTGAAGTCAAGACTTTTATGCAAGGAGTAGCACATATGGCTCCTCCAGTTCAAGCACCAACTCCTCTCTCGGACCTCACCTTAGTCCTTCAAACCCTTCAAGACCCTCCATTCAAACCGCTAGGATCAGTACCACGTCTCTGGCTTATCTGGAAAACTGTCTTCCTTCTGGCTATTGCCTCTGCAAGATGTGTTTCAGAACTCAGCGCACTGTCATGCAAGCCTCCTTTCCTCGTTTTTCACCATGATAGGGCTGTCCTACGCACTATTCTATCCTTTTTGACAAAGGTAGTGTCTGGATTTCACTTAAATCAAGAGATTATGATGCCGACCTTCTGTCCTTCACCTTCCAATCCTAAGGCTCTACACACTCTGGATCCTGTTAGAGCTCTAAAGTTCTACCTGCACAGAGTCCAGGACATTCGCAAGGTGGACTCCTTACTAGTCATTCCTTCAGGCCCCCACGAAGGAAGGGCGGCCACAAAATCGTCCATTTCACAATGGATCAAGCAGGCGATTCAGCAAGCCTACGTGGCACAGCGCCACCAGCTAGACTCACAGCCCACTCTACTAGGGGGATGAGTATGTCCTGGGCATTCAGGAACCAAGCATCTGTCCACTCCTTTTCAAGATTCTACCATTTCGATACCTTTGCGGCTTCTGACACTCGCTTTGGCAGAAAGGTGCTTCAGCCACAGTGGCAACTTCCACTTAAGCCTCACTCTCCCACCCGGAATTAGAGGACAGCTTTGGTACGTCCCCACTGTCCCTGTGTTCCCCAAGATGACTTCGAGAAAAGGAGATTTTATATACTCACCGTAAAAATCTCTCTTCAGGGTTAGCAGGGTTCCTTTAAATTAGGGATTCGGCCTTTTTCAGCAGGATTCGGATTTCGCAGAAACCTTCTGCCGGGCCGAACCGAATCAAATTTGCATATGCAAATTAAGGACGGGAAATCGTGTGACGTTTTGTCAAAAAACAAGTAAAAAATGTTTTGCCCTTCCCACCTCGAATTTGCATATGCAAATTAGGATTTGGTTCAGTATTCGGTCAAATCTTGAATGATTCGGGGGTACAGCCGAATCCAAAATAGTGGATTCGGCGCATCCCTACTTTAAATGCATTAATATCTTTTAGCATATACTTCTCTTCACTGATTCTGTCTTGAACAAATCCCAGTGTTTGGCACGAGGGGTTTGGATAACATGAAGTCTCTACAGTGAGGTCTGCCCAACAGTGTAGTCTTTAATCACTCTAAATACATGATATTGGGGAAAATAAAGATCTGGGTTCTTATGAAGCAAAAAAAAAACTTGTACGGAGACTATGTTAAAGATTATATTTTACAGTCAAGCAACTTGCAAGTAATGAGAGGATTCACTCACATCTATGCAATGTTCAATTCACCTTTACACTACCTTTCACCTCAGTTACGTACCTTATCTCTCAGAATATCACTGGCTTCATCCTACTAAACGTTAACTCACCGTTAGTTTACCTTCCAAACACTTTTTTCAGTTGAGTTGTTTTCAGACTGTTGCAGAACTTTCCATTTTTTTTTATTTATTTTTTTTTTAAATTTTTCCAAAATCTAAGTTTAATGTCCCCGTCTCTGGTGTTTGAGTCTGGCAGCTCAGTGATCCAGGTGCAGAAACAAAACTGTTACAATTTTGCAACGTTTAGTCGATGCGTTTCTCAGGAGTATTAGCAACTACTGTATCAAGTCTAACAGCTGCCTTTAATGAAACTCAGGGATTCTGCTCAGCAGGGACAAAGATTAGAAATGTAACAACTAAATGCATCAATTTAGAACAGGTGACAGGGTCGATGACCCCCCCGCCCCTCGCAGAACTGCTTTTATACACTTCAATATTAAAAAAAAAACGGTCACACATAGAAAATAGAAAGTAATTGGAAAAATTTCTGGTGATCTGTCTGAAACCAACTGAACTGAAAAACGTGATTGAAGGTGAACAACCCCTTTAATGGCAAACTAGTTCTTTAGGTAGGTAGGAGCACATCTTACCAGAATTCGCTCGATGAGCATTTCATAATACTGCTCTGCAAGCTGCGGCCTACAGAGCACAAAGCGTCCGAGCAATTCCACAGCTGCCTCTCGGACACTGGTTGAGTTATCCATTAGTCTCCCATGAACACCCCTTTGCATATCCAGCTGTAATAATACCAAAAACAAAGGGTTACTAAGAGAGAAACAATGTTCTGCTGTTATTAGCTACTACAAAGTTCTGGCTTACCCTTGCAAGAATGCTGGGATCTACAGCAACAACTTCAGACAAACATTTCATAGCTTTTGTTCTGACAGCAATAGCATTCTCCCCAAGTACCCGCAAAATCTAAAAGATATAAAACACAAATGGGCTTTGTAAATATCCTCAAATCTGGGAAACGCGACAGCCTTTTTATGGTTATAATTAAACCTGAAAATAATCACATTTAAAGTTAATACTAAATAAATGAAACGTGGAGATGACAAATTTCGCCTAGTAAGAAATTCACTGAAAATTTCCGTACCTGAGTCAAATAAATATCAAAGCTCTGGGCAAACGGCCTCATAGAGGCCAAGTATCGTACAATCAAACACGCATCATCATAATCCACAGTGTCTGAATTTGACCTAGAATTTAAAAAAAAAACAAGTTGATTAATTAGGACATAAACCAGTTAAATGTAGAGGAAAGTCAATTTATTTCTGACTCATACTTCAAAGTGCTAAATTGAGATGGGGCAGTTCTAATGATGTTTCGAAGAAACTTTTTCCGTTTCTCTGCTTGACGCATAATGTCTCCTGTAGACTCCACCTCCTTTGCATGGAGTGTTCCCTCATCATCATCCTTTTGGGATTTCATAGCTTTCTCCGTCTCCATTGTAGTGTCACGAAACCACTGGGCTATATAAAACTTCCGAGAAAACTGAGGGAGAGTAAATAGCATTAGCTCCATAACCAGTAATAATCGTTTATTCAATCGTGTTCTATACCCAACATACCACTAATGAGGGATCAGTCTCTGTATTTTCTTCCAGATAATCCAACAGTGCCTTTTGTAGCTGCTGAATCTCATCACCTTCTGATGCCTACGTAAAAGCAAAAAAAAAAAAAAAAAAGATGGCTCCGCTCAGCACATTAGGTTTTAAAGAGTGAACCTTAAAGGGATTCTGTCATGATTTATAGAATGTCGTTTTTATTTCTAAATTACACAGTTTACACTGCAAACAATCCACTCTACAATATGAACAAGCAAGTGTATTTTTTTTTGTTGTAATATGGATGTGTAGGTGCATCTCAGGTCATTTTGCCTGGTCATGTGCTTTCAGAAAGAGCCAGCACTTTAGGATGGAACTGCTTTCTGGCAGGCTATTGTTTCTCCTACTCAATGTAACTGAATGTGTCTCTGTAGGACCTAGCTTTTACTATTGAGTGATGTTCTTAGATCTACCAGGTAGCTGTTATCTTGTGTTAGGGAGCTGCTGTCTGGTTACCTTCCCATTATTCTGCTGATAGGCTGCTGGGGTGGGAATATCACTCCAAATTGCAGTACAGCAGTAAAGAGTGACTGAAGTTTATCAGAGCACAAGTCACAGGGGTGCTTCGCCAATGAGGCAAGTTGAGGCTGTCACCTCAGGCGGCAGCGCCCCACTAGGTATCAGGGGCAGCAAAAATGCTGCTCCTGGTACTTTAAGAGCGAATTTCCGGGGGGGGCTCAGACGGCCGAGGGGCCAGGATCGCTCCTGACAAGTTACATGAATGGGGGCAGTTGGGAAACTGAGAATATGTCTAGGCCCATGTCAGATTTCAAAACAGTACAGAATTCTGCTGGAGCAGCACTATTAACTTTTTGGAAAAAAACTTTTTCCCATGACAGTATCCCTGTAAGGCGATTTTTAATGGCCATTTTACCTGCTTCAGAATCCGGTTGATAGATCCCTGATCCATCTTGCTGGTGACCGCGTCCTTCCTGAGCCGTGCAGCCACAGTTCCCAGGTAATCCAAAGATGCCACTCTCAGAGCCATCTCTGTCGATTTATTGCTAAACTGGTGAACCTAAAAGCCAGTTCATAAATATGTAAATAGAACACTCAGAACAATGTTTTCTCATTATTAATTCGTTTTAACAATTACAATAAGTGATGACTTAAAAACATCTGACATAGAATTAGCAAAGGAAACATTATCCTAATTAAAATTAGAGAATTACATTTTAATCAAAGTTTTGGCACCAAAACAAATCGATATAGGTAAACAGGGCCATACCTCTCCGTTGGTGAAAGTGAAAAATTACTTTTTGGACTCTTTTGTTAGCAGAAGATAAATAAATCTTCCAGCATTGCCCTTCTGGTATGTAACAAAGTATAATGCAATGAAAACAGCAGGAACCTACATCATATTTTTAAACTGCAGGATCTGGGCTGTATAAAAATGTCTAGTGTAAATATTAGGGATGCACCGAATTCACTATTTTGGATTTCGGCCAAACCCCCGTATCCTTCACTAAAGATTTGGCCAAATACCGAACCGAATTTGCATATGCAAATTGGGGTGGGAAGGGGAAAATGTTTTTTACTTCTTTGTTTTGTGACAAAAGGTCACATGATTTCCCTCCCGTCTAGTGTTGCCACCCGGCCGGTATTTTACCGGCCTAGCCGGTAAAACACCAGCCAAGGCCGGGGCCGGTATTACAAACTTCTTGCCAAATGAGAGTGCTTGGCTCCGTCCCCTTTGACGTCCCGACCAGCCAATAGTGTGTCACGGTCCCGCCCCCTTTATTGTCACAGCCCTGCCCTTTTAACCCCGCCCCTTCCACCTGCGGGTAAAGATCATTTTAAAAGGTGGCAACCCTACTCCCGTCCCTAATTTGCATTTGCAAATTAGGATTTCGATTTGGTTCGGCCTGACAAAGGGATTGCGACGAATCCGAATCCTGCAGAAAAAAGCCAAATCCCAAACCGATTCCTGGGTTCAGTGCATCCCTAGTTAATAAGTGTGCATTATCAGAAATGTTTATAATGTACAGGCAGAAATCTAAAGAAGGGAAGAAAAAAAAAAATCAGAATCCTGCAGAAAAAGGCCAAATCCCAAACCGATTCCTGGGTTCAGTGCATCCCTAGTTAATAAGTGTGCATTATCAGAAATGTTTATAATGTACAGGCAGAAATCTAAAGAAGGGAAGAAAAAAAAAAAAAAAACTGTAAAACCGTACCAGTAGTCTTCCCAATAAACTTAACAGCAGCTCTGCAGCAGGCCACTCAGGCTTGTTAACAGTAGATAGAAGATCCTGGACAAAGTTCTCAAACAGTGGCCTGTAATCCTCTTCTCCCTGTTTACTTCCACACCTGTGGATGTAATAAAGATTTTTCAAATACCTCCTTTGCATCCAAGAGGATCACATGAAATAATTAAAGCACAGCAAATCCATATTTATAATAAGAATGCAGATATTGAGCAAAATTTAGATACCAAAAGTATAAAGTAGATAATTCTTAAGTAAAAGCTTTCAGTGATCAGATCGGGTTCAATAAGATAAAATACATTGGAATTTTTTTTCATTTAGCTAATCAGTTCATGGGAAGAATATTTGTTACAGAACTGGACAGTTTACAAAAGCAAAAACTGCATATAGGGGAAAATTTACTAAGCACCGGAAATTCGCCAGCAACGGCTTCGCAGGCAGCACAACACTTTGCCAGACGAAAATGTGCTCAGACAACGCTAATTCACTAACATGCAAAGTTGCGTCCAGGGTGCCGAACGATGGTGAAGTTGTGCTAGCGTTAATTCGGTGAGCAGAGTGAAGTTGCGCTGGCATTGGCTAATTTGCATATGTCGGGAAGTTAAAGTACAATGGACGTATATGTTGCAGCAAATACATTACATTACACAAGTCCAGGGAACTTTAATAAAATAAAGTTGTTATATTGCCCTACACATGAGCCCAGTGTATAGTTTATGTTCCATATGTTAGGAAATGAGGGGGGAGCCTGGGTACCCTATAAATTTTTTACAGACTTTTGCAGCCGATCACCCTGAAAAAAGGAAAATACACCAGCGTTTTTTGGGACTTTTCAACTAAATTTTGAGGAAGTCCTATCTACTCTATCGCACTTTGCCTGGTCTGAGGTGGCGAAGGCAAATCTGGCAAAGAGGGAACGTTCAGTAAAATGCACATCTTAGTGAATTTGAGCAGTTACATCCATTCGCCAGAGCGAAAATTTGCCTGGTGTTTTGAGTGTGAAGTAGCGCTAGAGTCTATCTCCTTCGCTAGCGAAGTAACGCCAGTCCCGAAATGACGTCATGCTGGCAAATTTTCACCAGTGTTAGTCACTTCGCCCTGTAGTAGTGAGTAGCCTTTGTAGGGAGGATATACACAATGTTAAGGAATATCCTTAATGGACTTACTTTTTAAGGAAAATAGAGAGGAAGTTCTGTGCTGTTCTCATTGCTGTTTCATAAGAGTTGGTGATGAAAACATCCTGGTCAATCTAGAAACAAATATTAAAAAACAAACCATTTTTATGTAATTCAAATGAGTGTTTGTGCCTTTCCTTGTACCCAAGTGCTTTGCTATAATGGGTCAAACCATCACTTTCGGTTTTCCATATCTGAACACTGTAGTAAACCCAGCGCACATCAGACACTTCTAACCAAGAAAACCTGGTTTACTACAATAAAAATAGATTATTTAAGCCATCATTAATCCCCTTCAAAGCCAATACATTTAGGAAATGTGAAAATGTGGACCTAAATATAAACGATTGCAAGAAATCTTACTTTTTTGTTTGACTCCTCTTCAGCATTATCTTTGTCTGAGGGTAAATGTACGACGCACTGTATCAACTGTAACACCAACGCTGTTACCATCTGAATGTACATTGATTCTCCAGCATCGTCACTGCTGTTCAACCTGATTAAAAATTCAAATTTGACATGTCCGTCACAGAAGATTAAAGTTTCTTCCACTCTCCACAACTTCATCCACAACTTTCTAACATTCTATATTAAAAGTACATGTTACTCTACCATATTGCTTTCAGTCTGTAGGTCATGAGAAAACAGAAAGTTCTGCAGTAAATACGATTAACTAAAACCGAGACTAAGGTTAACCGATATCTATTATTTTCACAGTACAGCTGAAAATATAACTCCAAACACGTTTTGTTGTCCAAACATTCTTTCTTTCAAGCTGGAGGAACCCGGGAAGGTAAACTTTAAAGGAGAAGGAAAGCAACCGTAGCAGTTTATTGCCACAATAGTGCAAGCTATAACACTATTTATTCTGCATAATGCTTTACCATACCTGAGTAAAAAGCTCTAGAAGCTCTGTTTGTTTAGGATAGCAGCTGCCATATTAGCTTGGTGTGACATCACTTCCTGTACGAGTCTCTCCCTGCTCACGCATAGCTCTGAGCTCAGATTACAACAGGGAGGGGTAAATGGAGAGAGTAGCAAACTGAGCATGCTCAAGCCCAAGCCCTGGAGGTTTATACTGAAAACAGGAAGTCTGATACAGAAGCCCATGAGTACACAATAGAAGGAAAGAAATGCTGTGTTTCTTTTGACAGAGGATTCAGAGCAACATTACTTTGCGGGTTTACGGGTGTATTTATATAGACCTTTCTGATAAAGCTTACTTAATTTTAGCCTTTCCTTCTCCTTTAAGGGGGTTGTATTTCAGCTGTTCTGCCATAACAGCAATGAATGTTGGCAAACTCATGGCATGCCCCCTTTAACAAACACAAATATTTATTAGGGATGCATCGAATCCAGGATTCGGTTTGGGATTGGTTTTTTTTCAGCAGGATTCGGATTCAGACGAATCCTTCTGCCCAGTTGATCAGAATTTTCATATGCAAATTAGGGACAGGGAGGAAATTGCGTGACTTTGTCACAAAAAAAAACGGTTTCCCCTACCCACCTCTAATTTGCATATGCAAATTAGGATTCAGATTCTTTTGCAAACAATTCGGGGGTTCGCCCAAAGCCTTAATAGTGGATTTGAGGCATCCCTAATATCTATTTTGTTCAACTCTATAACAGTTTATAATATCAATTAGCTACACTGATAAAATAGTATTTAGGTGCAAGTACCTGAAATTCCTCAGGCTTCTTTTACTCGTTGGCAGCCTTGCAAGAGAGGTAAAGAGCTCTTCCAAAATGAGCTGCCTATGTTTTTCGTACCTAGAGAAAACCTATTTGAAATTTTAAAATGTGTTAACAAGAGAGTATAAAGGGATTGTTGCTATCAAAAACATATGTGGTTAGTCCAATGAGCAGATGTGTAAGGGAAATCGAAGAATTAGGTTGGAAGTCCAGCAGAAATCGTTAAGTAGTTACTTCCCAACATCTCTACCAAAAAGATTACTGAAAAGTAGCAGTAAACTGAAAGTAGCAATAATGTAATCTTACCGCAGTGACCAGCTTGATTGCACATAGTTGCAACTCACTGACATTTTCTACAAAAAATGGTGTAATTCCCATAGACGACACCTAAAAGAAGATTCAAACATAAGATACATTCTATATAAAACGGTGTATATACATTACGTATGTCAATACAGGAATGGGATCCCTTATCCGGAAACCCGATATCCAGAAAGCTCAGAATAGACTCCATTTTACACAAATAATTAAAAATTTTTTAAAATGATTACCTTTTTCTCTATGATAATAAAACAGTAACTTGTACTTAATCCCAACTAAGATATAATTAATCCTTATTGGAAGCAAAACCAGCCTATTGGGTTTATTTAATGTTTAAATCAATTTCTAGTAGACTTAAGGCATGAAGACCCAAATTATGGAAAGATCAGTTATCCGGAAAACCCCAGGTCCCGAGCATTCTGGATAACAGGTCCCATACCTGTATATTGCTTTTAAAGGAAAACGTGCCAATCATGCAGTAGACCACATTCAAGGGCAACAAAAAATATAATTTTACAACTGAGGCAGTTTTCACTTTTAGTCTGCTGGTATGTAGATAAATGTAGAAAACGATGTATTTGCACATTGCAAAATGTATTCAAAGCCTTGGCCAATTCTCTAATTTTACTGAAAATAATCCAAACACTGAATTGTTGCTCTATATAAAACAATGGCGCTAATACTTTACCTGAAGGATGGTTGTATCTGTAAGAAGCTGGATTTCAAGCAATTCAGATAAGCTAGCAACAATGTCACAGATTTTGTTGTACAGCATCACAATGACTCTCTGCTTGTGGGTCGAACATTTCGCTCTTTTTGCTTTAGAACTCATTAATCCCCCTATTTAAGTGCAGTAAAAAAAAAATCACAAAGAGTACACATTTACAGTACATAACAGGGATGAGACTCTAAAGTGTCTTACTGACATTTATTTTAAGCATCTAAAGTGTAATTGCGGCATTATAAGTTATAGGAGCTTCCAAAAAACCTGACTGCATTTTGGTGTCAAATACAGATTTGTTTACAAAAACAAGCCCTAGCGGACACAATTTCGAAATAACTTCTTTTTTAACACTGCTAAGGGATATAGTCAAATTGGACATTCAGGGAAAAAATTAAGGGCAGTGGACCTGAATGAACCAGAATAACCATCACCAAAAAAAAGTTAAAGGGATACTGTCATGGGAAAACATGTTTTTTTCAAAACACATCAGTTAATAGTGCTACTCCAGCTGAAACATGCACTGAAATCCAGTTCCCAAAAGAGCAAACAGATTTTTTAATATTTCATTTTGAAATCTGACATGGGGCTAGACATATTGTCAGTTTCCCAGCTGCCCCCAGTAACGTGACTTGTGCTCTGATAAACTTCAGTCACTCTTTACTGCTGTACTGCAAGTTGGAGTGATATCACCTCCCTCCCTTTCCCCCCAGCAGCCTAACAACAGAACAATGGGAAGGGAACCAGATAGCAGCTCCCTAACACAAGATAACAGCTGCCTGGTAGATCTAAGAACAAAACTCAATAGTAAAATCCGGGTCTCACTGCCACACATTTATTACATTGAGTAGCAGAAACAACAGCCTGACAGAAAGCAGTTCCATCCTAAAGTGCTGGCTCTTTCTGAAAGCACAAGACCAGGCAAAATGACCTGAGATGGTTGAATACACACCAATATTATAAATAAAAAATAAACTTGCTGGTTCAGGAATTAAATTTTATATTGTAGAGGGAATTATTTGCAGTGTAAACAGTGTAATTTAGAAATAATAACAAACATAAAAATCATGACAGAATCCATTTAAGGCCAAGATCAAAGAAATTAAAACGTATGTGATGGTACAAGGATAAAATTAAAAAAAAAAAAAAAAATATTACTCACCCCCATGAGGATCCACCCTATAAACAGGATCATACTGTGGATAAAGTGTATTTTGCAAATGGTATTTAGTGTACTGTATAACGTGCTCAATCACATCTTCGATGTAGACTGCTTTAGGCATGCTTTGTGATGTCATGATGTTGATGGCGGTCAAGCAGGCATCAGCAGATTTAGTGACTCTCTCCATAATAAGATCCCTCCACAGCTTTTCTTCGTCTTCTGTGTCATTCTACAATTGATACAAAAATGTAACCGATTATAAGCAAAATGTTTATGCAGAATTTGACAGTTCGAAGTTCGAACCCTTTTCCTGCTTCACTTTTTAAAAACACAGATGGCAGTTTTCATAATTTACCAGTAGGGGGAAACGTTCATCTGAATGATAATATTTGTTGTGCTGATTTTCCAGTTTTCCACGTCTTTAGCAATCTTTCAATAACAGCTCACTCTTCTCTAATAAAGACATTATGAATTCTGAGCTAAATTCTCTAGACACATTTTTTACTGAGAATATGAAGATGAAAATTTTAGTTCAGCTTTCTACCATCTTTTTTTTTTTTTTTATAAAGCTTTGCTTTTTCACTTTTTGTTCAAACTGGCAGTAAAAGGAAGACTGCGTATATTTATTCTCTGTTGCTCCATATTAAAGGGGTTGTTCACCTTTAAATTATCTTTTAGTATGATGTACAGAGTGATATTCTGAGACAATGTGCAATTGGTTTTAATTTTTATTATTTCTGGTTTTTGAGTTATTTAGCTTTTTATTCAGCAGCTTTGTAGTTTACTATTTCAGCAATCTGGTTGTTAGGGTCCCAATTACCCTAGCAACCACACATTGATTTGGATAAGAGACAGAAATATGAATAGATATTTCCCCCCAGTGCAGACTATATTAGCCCACACCATTCTCCTCAAAATGGTGAGCTTTAAGGTGTTTATACTTTGTATAAATGCAGTCGATTATTAAAGAGTTACACAGTATATATTTAAAGGAGAAGGAAAGGCTAAAATTAAGTAAGCTTTAGTAGAAAGGTCTATATAAATACAACAGTAAACCCTCTATTGTGTAATTATGGGCTTCTGTATCAGACTTCCAGTTTTCAGCTTAAACCTCGAGGGCTAGGGCTTGAGCATGCTCAGTTTGCTCCTCTCTCCCTCCCTGCTGTAATCTGAGCCGAGCTATAAATGAGTAGGGAGAGACTCAGGGAGGAAGTGATGTCACACCAAGCTAATATGGCAGCTGCTATACTAAAACAGTTTCTAGAGCCGTTTACTCAACTATGGTAAAGAATTCTGCAGTATAAATATAGTGTTATAGCTTGTACTATTGTGGCTAATCTATTGGCAATAAACTGCTTCAAACAATAAGGGATAGGATGGAGCACACAATCCGCAGACTCTGCTGCAAAAGTTTTATCGATCGCAACATGTTTCGGATCAACATGGATCCTTTTTCACACTTGAAAAAAGGATCCATGTCGATCCGAATCATGTTGCGATCAATAAAAATTCTGCAGCACAGTCCGCGGATTGTGTGCTCCATCCTATCCCTTAATGTTTAAAGTATTGCATTTGGTCTGGCTGGTGTGACCTAACAAGGAAAGGGAGCAGCAACACAGGAGATCACTAGAACAAAATCTCTTCTACAATAAACTGCTTCAGTGGCTTTCCTTCTCCTTTAAAGCTAATAGATGTCTTAAGTAATATATGTAAATTCATCTTTAACAAATGCTGTATGCCACTCACGTATCAAATATTTTTTTTAAAAGACTGTTGAGACTGACAAATGAAAGCCTAGAACACTGAACAATTAAGCTGGATCTCCGCATGAGAATAAAAGCAGGAAGAGAACAAGTCCCTTCCCTTGCCTGCAGCCAGAACCAGTGTGTCAACCCGGGTGCAGGCACATTAGGCGAATTGCAAACTGATGCATTTCACTGTCGAAATCTGCCAAATGTGCATGCATCAAGGCCAACGCAATGGTTCGGGGTGAAGACAAGGAAGGGGCTGATTCTCAGCCTGTGTTATCTGCAAGAGATCCCATATGTGTGGCACCAGCCTTAAAGGGATACTGTCATCGGAAAGCATGTTCTTTTCAAAATGCATTAGTTAATAGTGCTGCTGCAACAGAATTCTGCACTGAAATCCATTTCTCAAAAGAGCAAACAGATTTTTTTATATTCAATTTTGAAATCTGACATGGGGCTAGACATTTTGTCAATTTCCCAGCTGCCCCATGTCATTTAACCTTTCCTTCTCCTTTAAGTGACAAGACTTGCTGTAGAATTACAGTATGAAACAGTTTGTAGAATCTCTCTTAAATTCATAACTTATCTAATTTGAAGGAAAAAAGCGATAATTTACAAAATAAAAACAACTTACATGGTTCAACATAGTTGACAGCTTTGACCCATCTTGAATATTTTTCTCCAGAATGCCTAGTAACTTGACCATTTTTTCAGATGAGATCTGTGACAGAAAAGGAAAATCAACCACCAGAAATTCAATGTACAACATACTGACCAGGTATAACTTAAAAAAAAATCTATAAACACAGTACAAAGTGTGATCTCTAAAGAGGATATGTGTATCAACATTTACCTTATTCATAATACCCATAGATTTAATCTTGGCAGATTCGCTTCCTAATTCACTCAGCTGGTGCTTTCCCAGGAGCATCTCCTGAGGAATCTCATCATCATCACCTATAAAACAAAGGTATCACACTAAGAATGCTAATATTTGTATATATATTGTTATATAATGTAGGTCTCCATAAAAAGATATTGCCTAAAACAGCTCATATGTAAAACCCTGCTTAATGTAAATAAACCATTTTCATAATAATATACTTTTTTTAGTAGTATGTGCAATTGAGTAATCCTAAATAAAAAATATAAGGGCCGCCCCCTGGGATTGTAGGATTCACGGTGCACACAAACAAACCATACATGTTAGGTCACATGAGCCAATTAAACAGACAAGAGTTCAGTCTTTTGCCTCCACACTTCTTCCTGTTACAGTTAGAGCTGCAGTATTTCTGGTCAGGTGATCTCTGAGGCAGCACACAGACCAACTCGAAATGGTGGTTCAAGGCAAGAGATGTGAAAGGGCAAAATTTACTTAAAGGGGTGGGGTTCACCTTTAAGGTAATTTTTAGTAAGTTATAAAATGGCCAATTTTAAACAATTTTTCAATTGGGTTTCATTATTTTTTTTTTTATATAGTTATTTGCTTTTTTTCTTCTGACTCTTTGCAGCTTTCAAATTGGCGTCACTGACCCCCTTCTAAAAAACGAATGCTCTGTAGGGCTACAAATGTACTGTTACTTTTTATTACTTATCTTTCTATTCAGCCCCTCTCCTATTCATATTCTAGTGTCTTATTCAAATCAGTGCATGGTTGCTAGGGGAATTTACACCCTAGCAACCAGACTGCTTAAAATGCAAATTAAAGAGATGTCTAATAAAAAGCTAAATACCTCACAAACAAACTCTGGCAAACACCCTACACATAGAGAGACAGGATCTCCATTAAAGCCGGTTATTTTTAAAGAGTGAGAACCTAGGTTAAAGGTATAATCCCCAAAGGATGTATTAGATCCAACTGTCAATCAAAAACTGACTCCACCTACTGCATGAAGAGAGACAGGTTGCTCAAAGGGTGAGAGTGAAGAGGAACTTGATTATTTCATAAATGGTAGAGAATTTCTAATTGATTATACTTAGAATGTTTCTTTTTCAGCTAGATGAAGCTTATATTAAATTTAAATTTTTTAATGATCACGCCAGTTTACTAAATTAGGGAAAATGGAAAGCTCACATGCTGTCAAATATTTAGTGCTCTACAAGATTCATTTGACTTGGCACAGTCCAACTATTTTTGATCAACGTGACTCATTCATACATCTGCAAGAGGATTACTACAATGCTTCTAAGGTTCTAAGAGAAGCGACAAGAAAAAAAACCATCACAGAAGTGAGGGGTTTTTTTCCCCTGAAGGAAAAATTAAACTGAATTTATAAGCATCTAGGTTAAAAGTAGCACTTTTACAATTATCTACATAACAAGAATATAATCTGGTGAACCAGATAAAAAAAAAATAGATATTCTAACAATGCAAGCTCTACTCGAGAGTTTGACAAAGAGGTGGCAGGGAAGTGCAAATAAAAACTAATAAAAACTCAGTGTTACCAAATGCAGAGAAATCCATATCTTCCAGGTTTTCTAAAATATTTTCCACAGCAGAAGAAAATCTTTTAAATGTCGAGGAATCCATCATTTCTGTGGGGAAAGAAAAATCAATCCATAAATACATACATATTTCATATAAATAAAACATAGATAAAATAAAGAAAAATATAGATAAACTCAGCTACAACTCACCACAGCTATACAGTAATAAGTTGCTGATAATTTGTTTTTAAAAAAAATCATTAGAACGCAATGTTCTGGGGATAACTATCTTCTAGCACCATTCCAAAAACGCTCAGTTTCATCCACCGGAACTTTTACTGCACACTCTTAAGGACTTGCGTGAGTAGGGAAAGAAAGTTTGGGCAGCCGTAGTGCTGAAAATTTTGGGGGTTGAGAAGGACGGTCATCTCCAGGAAATCAGGTACTAGAGATGACATTCTAATGATTATGTTTTCCTCTTTGAAATTTGTCAGTACCTTCATATTTTATAATGTCCTATTCTTAGAATTCTTAATTGGTTTTCATGTTTTAAATAGTTTTAATTATTTGCTGCCTTCTACCTCTTTTTGGCTTTTAAAGGGGGTGAAAAAGTTAAACACTTTTTCCAGTTTAGTTGGTTTCAGATTGTTCACCAGATATAAAGACTTTTTGCAATTACTTTCTATTTGTGGTCGTAATGTTGAAGTGTAAAATTAAATTTTTCACCTTCCAAAGCAGCTCTGGGAGGGGGGGGTGCTGGCTCTTTAAAGGGGAACTCCACAAAAAAAACTTTTTGAAAAGTAAACAATTTCAAGCAACTTTGCAATATACATCAATTAAAAAATATGCAGGCTTTCCATGATTTTTAATGGTTTCTGATGGTTCCCTAAGCCTAGCCTCCTGCTCATCTGTCTGACTACGGTACTTTGCTGAGCTGACTGACTACTGTTACTTTGTATCAACAGCCATCTGTCTTCAGCCTGCATCCTCCAAACCCCACAATTCCCTGCACACGTGATTTCAATAAGGAACAGAACATCACAGTGAAATGCATTGTGGGGTATGTAGTTCCTGCATGCTGTCTGTAAGCTGTGGAGAAGTTGTTACAATTTGTTCTAAATTGGTACATTTAGTTGATACATTTATTTGTCCCTGCTGAGCAGAATCCTTGAGTTTCATGCTGCTGAAAAATGTATCAACTAATGGAGCAAATTGTTACAATTCAGATGCTCCGGGATTACTGAGCTGCCAGGCAGGCACCAGAGAAACTGACATTAAACTTATTTTTTTTTTTTTAAACAATTTTGGAAATATGATAAATAAAAAATGGAAAACAATGGAAAAAGTCTATTTCTGGTGAACAATCTGAAAACAACTAAAACTGTTTGGAAGGCGAACAACCCCTTTATATGTAGTCACTGACTCCAGCCTGTGGCATGTGTAATACTACTTAATTATCTCCCTCAAATCATTCCTAGGAAAATAAACCTGCTTTAAGTGTTCATGAGCTTTTCAGACTAGTGATGTGTGGGCCGGCCTGAAACACACAGGTCAGGTGGGTTGGGGCAGACATTCAGACAGTAGTTCAGGTCACAGGCAGGTCTTATAAATAGAGGAGCCTTGCTGGGTCAGGTTTTGCTGATCCGAACCTCACTAGTGTTATAAATGCAATCCAACTTAATCACCAGGAAGTAATTTGTTACCTTCGGGTGTTAGTTTAGGCTCATAGGCTTTCCGTTTCTTCTGACGCTCTTTTTTCAGTCTTCTGGCAACTGTGAAATATTTAGGGGGAAAAAGCAAATCATGTTAAATCAAAGTTATGAATAATTAGTGTTTAATACGTTCATATAATACTTCGCACACGGGCTAAAGTCAACTATGTAGTAAGAAACTTCAACAGCAAAACCAAAAAGGGAATAAAAACTCCTGATCTGACCTGATATTTTGGCAGCATATCACCATGTTTTTGGCTTTGATGACAATCATAATTCTTTGTTTTATCACAGTAATATTAACACCAAGAGGCACATTTATTAAAGGTCAAATTTCGAATTCATGTGTGTTTTTAAAAACTCCCCTCAAATCCATAAATTTGACCAATCAAAATAAATAAAATAGAATTTTTAAAACTCTGATGAATTAAATCGTCCCGAAAACTCAAATCAAATTCGATTTAAATTTAAAAAACGTCAGGACTGCAAACAACTCAAAATTGATTCCTGGACCTCTCCTATTGACTCAAACAGCAACTGGGCAAGTTTTAGGCGGCGAATAGTAGAATTTGAGTTCTTAAAGGGCCAGAGTATACATCTCTAAAATCTTTTTTAAAAACTTAAATTGAATGTCAATAACTCCCTAATCTAATTTGACAGTTTTGGCCATAAAAAAAATTAGACAATTCTAATTCGAATTTTTAATTTGACCCTTGATAAATCTACCCCAAGTATTTGGTATTCAGTAAGTTTATTGCAAACTATATATACGGGTATAAAAACGACTCCTTTCAACAGCTCTAGTGAAGTGTTTTAAAGTGAATAAAAACAATATGTAATTATAATCTTACCTTCGCTGAGCCTCGGTGGTGGTGGAGAATCTTCCATTTCTGAATCTTCTGCGCTTCGCTCCCTGTAACGACTGCCTCTCCTGGAGTCATTTCCACTGCGACGGTGGTCACCAGAACTTCTTCGCTCGCGTTCACCATCATATTGCCAGTCTGCATCAGATTTGCCTTTCTTGGGTCTTTTGCGTGAAGCTAAAATGATTTTAAGTGTGCAAATGAAAATGAATACACATTTAGAATAAGGATAGTTTCAGTGTTCACTAATATTGTACTGAAAATACCAATCAGTATTTCATTTTACAATAACATTTGATACCAGTTTTCATGCAAGATCTGTGTAACAAATGAATAAAAATTGACACATTCACCTACTGCATTAGAACATCTAAAAGATGCGTGAAATTGAGCTAAGGGGTGGTTCACATTTAAGTTAACATTAAAGGGATCCTGTCATCGGAAAACATGTTTTTTTCAAAACACATCAGTTAATAGCGCTACTCCAGCAGAATTCTGCACTGAAATCCATTTCTCAAAGGAGCAAACAGATTTTTTTTTATATTCAATTTTGAAATCTGACATGGGGCTAGACATTTTGTCAGCTTCCCAGCTGCCCCTGGTCATGTGACTTGTGCCTGCACTTTAGGAGATAAATGCTTTCTGGCAGGCTGCTGTTTTTCCTTCTCAATGTAACTGAATGTGTCTCAGTGGAACATGGGTTTTTACTATTGAGTGTTGTTCTTAGACCTACCAGGCAGCTGTTATCTTGTGTTAGGGAGCTGCTATCTGGTTACTTTCCCATTGTTCTGTTGTTAGGCTGCTGGGGAGGGAAAGGGAGGGGGTTATATCACTCCAACTTGCAGTACAGCAGTAAAGAGTGATTGAAGTTTATCAGAGCACAAGTCACATGACTTGGGGCAGCTGGGAAATTGACAATATGTCTAGCCCCATGTCAGATTTCAAAATTGAATATACAAAAATCTGTTTCCTCTTTTGAGAAATGGATTTCAGTGCAGAATTCTAGTGGAGCAGCACTATTAACGGATTCATTTTGAAAAAAAATAAATAAAAAAATGACAGTATCCCTTTAAGTATGTTATAGAATAGCCAATTCTAAGCAACTTTTCAATTGGTCATAATTTTTTTTTTTATATAGTTTTTGAATTATTTGCCGCTTTCCAGCTTTCAAATGAGGGTCACTGACCCCCATCTGAAAAAGAAATTGTCTGTAAGGCTACAAATGTATTGTTATTGCTACTTTTTATCACTCTTCTTTTGATTCAGGCCTCTCCTATTTATATTCCAATCTCTTATTCAAATCAGTGCATGGTTGCTAGGGTAATTTGGACCCTAGCACCCAGATGCTGGAACTGCAAACTGGAGAGCTGCTGAGTAAAAAATCTAAATAACTAAAAAAAAACCCACAAATAATAAAAATCAAAACCAATAGCAAATTGTCTCAGAATATCATTCTCTGCATCATATTAAAATGTATCTCAAAGGTGAATATCCCCTTTAAATTGTTCCAATGGGAATATACCTTTGCAAGAAAAAAAAAAAAACATTTCAGACCAGCATATTAAACTAGATTAAAACTGGCTAGATTAAAAATATCCCCTTAAGCGGTCGGATCATTTGCCAGAAATTACATTGTGCAACTTCCAGAGGCCAAGTTCGGGTACAGAGAAATAATTGCAGTTGACAATCAGAGCATGGACTGATTGGACAAGCTAATAAAATAGGGTAGGATTGATTACTATGCTATACATGTTAGACCACCAGTATCAATAAGAATTACCAGTGAACCAAAGAATGGAAAAAGGAAACCATAAGATACCAGGTGATAAATGGTATAGTACAATATTTATTCAGCAGCTCTTGTTTGCCATCTACTCGTTGCCGAGGTTTAGGTTCTTCAGATTATTATACTACTATTATTGTAATGAATTACACACAAACATTCAGATTTGTTTAGTTGAGTGTATAGAAATCACGGCTTACGTTCAAAGGTTTCCTCGCGTTCTTCATCCTCTCCAGAGCTGATCTCGGTGTACTTTGGCTTCTCTTTTACGGCGCCTCGTTTCCGTGTGTTCATTTTCACACGCTCACAGAGAGGCATGGAGGACTCAATCTCAGCCACCAGTTCAGGAGGAAGTTCTTTCAGGACAGACTGATCAATTCCCCCTGAAAAT
Source organism: Xenopus laevis (assembly GCF_017654675.1). Lineage (NCBI taxonomy): Eukaryota > Metazoa > Chordata > Amphibia > Anura > Pipidae > Xenopus > Xenopus laevis. The sequence goes on from NC_054372.1 coordinate 186,355,964, forward strand.
ATAAAACCAGAGTTTTAGCAAAACAAAGTAACAAATCAGATTTAAAAACCTTGTTTAAAAAAAAAACGGAAAAAAAACGTAAAAAAAACCTTCTCCTGCATCTTAAAACTTTATACAGGCATGGGACCTGTTATCTAGAATGCTTGAGATCTGGGGTTTTCCGGATATAATATATTTCCGTAATTTCGATCTTCATACCTTACGGGTCAGGGCACACACTCATATTCAAGGAGACTAGTCGCCCGGCGACAAATCTCCGCCTCCTCCCGGCGACTATTCTCCCCGAACTGCCGGACGGCACTCGGAGAGCTTAGTTTTCCGAAGTCGCCTCACGAAGAAACTTCTGGTGACTTCAGATAAAGCGATCCGAGTGCCATTCCGCCAGCGATTTACATTCTAGCTGGCGGGAGGCAGTTCGGGGAGATTAGTCGCCCCAAGGAAGAGGAGATTTGTCGCCTGGCAACTAATCTCCCTGAATCTGAGCATGTGCCCTGACCCTAAATCTGATGGAAAATCATGTAAACATTAAATAAACCCAATAGGCTGGTTTTGCTTCCAATAAGGATTAATTTTATCTTAGTTGGGATCAAGTACAAGCTACTGTTTTATTATTAAAGAGAAAAAGGAAATCATTTTGAAAAATTAGAATTATTTGGATAAACTGGAGTCTATAGGAGACTGTCTTTCCGTAATTCAGAGCTTTCTGGATAACAGGTTTTCGGATAAAGGATCCCATACCTGTATACAATTTAGGGAAATTCTAACTGTTTGGAACATAAACCAGTGTGTGTGTTTTTATTCTGAGTTCAATGAAATATCTGAACACAGCACAGGGTTTTCATTGTATCCAAAATAATTTTTTCAACAGGCTTCCCGTGGCGTTTGGGAGTAGGCCTCCATGAACTCTCCCCAATACAGAGACGCTTCTTTAAACAATATAAAATAATAACTAAAAACCACACACAGTGAATAGTCTGGCTACCGGAGAACAAGTTTAGAAACTATATCTGTAACTATATGAAGCAGAAACATATCTCTTTCAGAAATGCCGTTGCTTAATCCTTGCTCCAAGTTGCATCCCTCTGCAGCCATTAGTAACCATCAGTCAAGATGATCTCCAGTTTGCACAAGTTTATATATCCACTAAAGCAAAAAGCCAAAAGCTACGGTTTACATGGACTGCTAATATAGACTTGCGCTCAAAAGCTCTTGAGTAAGAGTGTCAGCACCCCTATCTGTCTATGTACTCCCTGTATAGTCAGGGTGCTGACTGATGTTTCAAAGAGATGTTGAGCCAAAAGCCTTGTAGTAGCAGTCTAAAACAGCAAATATCTTAAAAGGGATAAAGGGATACTGTCATGAGAAAAATGTTTTTTTTCAAAACACATCAGTTAATAGAGCTGCTCCAGCAGAATTCTGCACTGAAATCCATTTCTAAAAAGAGCAAACATTCTTTTATATTTAATTTCAAAATTAGACACAGGGCTAGACATATTGACAGTTTCCCAGCTGCCCCCAGTCATGTGACTTGTGCTCTGATAAACTTCAGTCACTCTTTACTGCTGTACTGCAAGTTACAGAGATATCAACAGATTTTTGTATATTCAATTTTGAAATCTGACATGGGGCTAGACATATTGTCAATTTCCCAGCTGCCCCAAGTCATGTGACTTGTGCTCTGATAAACTTCAATCACTCTTTACTGCTGTACTGCAAGTTGGAGTGATATAACCCCCTCCCTTTCCCTCCCCAGCAGCCTAACAACAGAACAATGGGAAAGTAACCAGATAGCAGCTCCCTAACACAAGATAACAGCTGCCTGGTAGATCTAAGAACAACACTCAATAGTAAAATCCAGGTCCCACTGCGACACATTCAGTTACATTGAGTAGGAGAAACAACAGCCTGCCAGAAAGCAGTTCCATCCTAAAGTGCTGGCGCTTTCTGAAAGCACATGACCAGGCAAAATGACCTGAGATGCACCTACACACCAATATTACAACTAAAAAAAAAAAAAAAAAAAAAAAAAAACTTGCTGGTTCAGGAATTATTTGCAGTGTAAACAGTTTAAGAAATATAAACTACACCATAAAACACATGACACAATCCATTTAAGGACCATACAGCAAATTAACAACCACTTTTGAGGACAAAAGGATTATAGGAATGCAAAAATATGCACTACTATAATGCGTTAAAATGCTCTAATCTAAGTATTTAGAACATTTCGCTAAAAGATATAATAAATCTTTGAAGAACTGTTTAACGGACCAGCAATGAACATGTTTACAAACATTACAGAGAATGAATGGATTTAGCTCCACCTTGTGGCATCCGTTCTAAAGGTGGCCATACACGGGCCGATAAAAGCTGCCGACAGACCGTGTCGGCAGCTTATTGGCCCGTGTATGGGGGCCCCCGACGGGCTTCCCCGATCGAGATCTGGCCGAAAGTCGGCCAGATCTCGATCGGATGGGATTAAAAATCCCGTCGGATCGCGGCCGCATCTGTTAGTTGATGCGGTCCCGCGATCCGACCGCCCGTTTGGCGAACGCTAAGATCCGATCGTTGGGCCCTAGGGCCCACGATCGGATCAGCCCGATATTGCCCACCTCAAGGTGGGCATATCGGAGGGAGATCCGCTCGTTTGGCGACATCGCCAAACGAGCGGATCTATCCGTGTATGGCCACCTTAAGTGTGTGAAACAAAGATCAGCGTCTAAGGGACATGAACCCAAAATGACTCATATTAATCCTTTCCTTGCCCAAAGGCTGATATTTCAATAAGCAAAATGCAGCAACAGACACATTCTTCCATTTATAAATGTAAAGGTAATGTCATATTAATGTACATGCAAGCGCGAAATAGCTTTACACCTATTTATAAAGCTGTGTAAAATATTTTATATGCAAGTTCTATAGAATAGACGTGCAAATTGTATTCTTTGAGCGACGAACGCCCGTTAGTTGCAGTGGAAGGACCTACCCATTAGTGATGGGCGGATTTATTCGCCAGGCATGGATTTGCAGTGAATTTTCTCATTTCACCACCTGCGAATTGTTTTGCGAAACTGTTGCGAAAATTCCCAAGCAAAAATTTTCCTGCGACAAAAAAGTCGCTTGTGGGAGAATTGTTGACGCCCATTGACTTTCATGCATTTGGACAAAAAAGTCGCACATGTAAAAATTGTTGCGCAACAAAATAATTTTGACACCGATTGACCAATGCATTTCGCAAATTTTTTGCCCTTTTTTGAGTTTCGCTAATTTTTAGACGAATCGAAACGGGACAGATCACTACCTACCATTAACCATTCAGATTAAAATAAGTAAGAAAAAACAGACTAGTTTCTGGCCATTATTTGACAGACAGCGGTTGTACAAAAATAATTCATAAAAATGACTGCTCCAGACTCGCCCTCCGTCTAGTATTCCCTTGGGATCAGGGCACACGGGCAGATTCGGGGAGATTAGCGGCCCGTCGACAAATCTCCTCTTCTTCAGGGCGACTAATCTCCCCAAACTGCCTCCCCTGGCTTCCAGGTGGCTAAAATGTAAATCGCCGGCTGGATGACACTCGGAGCTCTTCATTTCCAAAGTTGCCTCACAAGGAAACTTCGGACAACTTCAGAAAACGAATCATATTCATGGCTTTTGTGTATTACATAGTGAATAAAGTACCCCCTTGTTAAAATTAGAAGGATATTATAAGTTATCGAGGAGTTTTTATGAAAATATAAAAGGCCTGGTACATTTCTCAGTACATTGGTACATTTACATTAGAAAAATGGCCCCAAACAGAAAATTGGTATTATTTAAGTCTTCAACAAAATTCAGCAGATTTTAGAATCAAAACGCAACTCAAATACAGTGTATAGCCACAATAGATGGTAGTAGAATAGTTTGTTTAACAAGCAACTCTTGAAACAAGTACCATTATAATTAGAACTCTGATTTGTGACCGAGCAACAGATGAACAGTAACCTTCATCCAGTGACTAATAATGCAACTAAAGGTCACCAAACGAGTGGATATTTCCCTGATATGCCCACCAATAGCAGGGCGATATCAGGTTAATCCAAACAAGCGGCAGAACGATATTGGGATAATCTAATGATCAGATTACAACTAAGAGACTGGGTACTGGCGGAATGAGGACCGCATTAACTAGCCGACGCAGTCCTCGATCACCAAAAAATCCATCCTCCCCGATTGATATCTTGGCCAGATATAGATCGGGGAGACCAGTCGGAAGCCCCCCATACACTGGCAGATAAACTGTTGAATCAGCAGCTTTAATCTGCCCGTGTATGGCCCAGTTTAGTTTAGAACAGGAGTGTCCATACTAATTTGAGGATATGAAGCACACCATCCTAGGGCTTTGCCTTTAAAACATTTTATTACAGCGGAATTTCACACACGTTCATATCCTCACATTCAAGATAAGGGATTTGGCTGACTTGGAGGCAGCTTGGGTGTGGATGCACCTTGAAAAAAGTTAGTGGTGTGCTGAAGAAAAATCATATTTGGACCATACTAATGTGGGGTCTACTTTTAGTGATGATGTCCCAATATGATCTACATCCATAAAAGCATTGTTAGCATTCTGTTCCATAGAAAACGTTAAATATTGATTAATGGGAAAATGTAAACTATTCAATTTACCAAAACTATTTCTTATGTAACCTTAACATAATAAATGTCTGAAATAAAGTATGAAGCAGGAGGGTAATATAGACAAGCTGTTAGTTGACAGTGTCTTGAGATCTACTGGTCACCAGCTAAAGGTCTACTGGTAGATCCGGATCTACCTTTTGGAAACAATTTAGAAGCTTTTTTTTTGTTTTACTTTAAAGAAATTGTTCTGTATAAAAATAAAAACTGGGTAAATAGATAGGTTGTGCAGAATAAAAATATAATGTATAAAGGCTGGAGTGACTGGATGTGTAACATAATAGCACTAATAGAACACTACTTCCTGCTTTTCAGCTCTCTTGGTTTACACTGATTGGTTACCAGGCAGTAACCAATCAGAGACTTGAGGGGGGCACATGGGTCATATCTGTTACTTTTGAATCTGAGCTGAATGCTGAGGATCAATTACAAACTCACTGAACGGTTATGTCCCATGTGAGCACCCTTCAAGTCGCTGACTAACTAGAGAGCTGCAAAGCAGGAAGTAGTGTTCTGGCAATTGTGTTAGACATCCAGTAATTCCAGCCTTCATACATCACATTTTTAGCTAACTATATTAGAAACATTTTTTTATTTTGCACAGTTATTTACAGTACCCAGTTTTTATTTTACACTGGACTGTTACTTTGATATGGCTAAATAAATGTACAAATTCATCAGCTCAATGTTACTGATAAGAACAATGCTAGAAAGGCAAGTCCTCATGTTCATCAGGTCATAAATGCTCAGTGTCTGGCACTGCAACAATCATTTATTGTGGAAAATGGCCTTGCCACTTTACAAAGTTGGCCTGGAAGAGCAGAAAACTTTCCAGGCAGATTCGAGCTCAGATCCAATAACTAACATTCCGCAAAGTATTCATAAACCAGCAACGACAACATCCCACGCTTTATTTAAAGGTCAAGTGTTAGACCTGTGGTACACACCTAGAATATTACCCCTTCTGATTCACAGCAATGGCAGCAATTTACACGATTTACAGACACAGACAATGGCAAAAATAAAGAGCAAGCAAAGACTTAAAGGGGTTGTTCACCTATGAGTTAACTTTTAGTATGATGTAACGAGTGATATTCTGAGACAATTTGCAATTGGTTTTCATTTTCTAGTATTTGTGGTGTTTGAGTTATTTAGCTTATTATTCAGCAACTCTCCAGTTTGCAACTTCAGCAATTAGGTAGCTAGGGTAAAATTAACCTAAACCATGCACTGATTTGAATAAGAGGCTGAAATATTAATAGGAGAGGCCTGAAAAGAAAGATGAGTAATAAAAAGTACCGTATATACTCGAGTATAAGCCGTCCCGAGTATAAGCCGAGGTACCTAATTTTACCTCCAAAAACTGGGAAAGCTTATTGACTTGAGTATAAGCCGAGGGTGAGAAATGCAGCAGCTTCTGGTAAGTTTCAATCAAAAAATTGAGGGTTTCTGCTCCCATTGGAGGTGCCGGCGTCTTGTTTTTGGATGCAGGCGACCATTCTTGGACACCGGCGAATATTCTTGGAGACTATTCTTGGACGCCGGCGACTATTCTTGGACGCCGGCGACTATTCTTAGACGCCGGCGACTATTCTTAGACGCCGGCGACTATTCTTAGACGCCGGCGACTATTCTTAGACGCCGGCGACTATTCTTAGACGCCGGCGACTATTCTTAGACGCCGGCGACTATTCTTAGACGCCGGCGACTATTCTTAGACGCCGGCGACTATTCTTAGACGCCGGCGACTATTCTTAGACGCCGGCGACTATTCTTAGACGCCGGCGACTATTCTTAGACGCCGGCGACTGTTTTTTCGCTTGACCCGAGTATAAGCCGAGGTAGCGTTTTTCAGCATATTTTGGGGGCTGAAAAACTCGGCTTATACTCGAGTATATACGGTAGCAATAATTTTGTAGCTTTACAGGGCATTTGTTTTTAGATGGGGTTAGTGACCCCATTTGAAAACTGTAAAAGTCAGAAGTGGACGGCAAATAATTAAAAAACCCATAATAAAATAATGAAGACCAATTGAAAAGTTGCTAAGACTTGTCCGTTGTATAACATATTAAAAGTGAACTTAAAGGTGAACCACGCCTTTAAAAAGAGACACAATTATTGTAAGATGAAAATAATAAGCAATAAAGATGCACAAAGCGACCAAAGTTAAGCTGGCCATAGATGTTGAGATTTTTAAAAGATCAGATCCTCATCGTGAGACCACAATCTTCTCAGAACGATCGTACGAATTTACCATCAACTAAAAAGACCAATTTGCCAGGAAAACAAAGGGGAGCTGCCTGTTGGGCCCTGCAAACACAGATAGATTGCACTCGGACCAACAAAGATTTTTTGACCTGGCCGATCAATTTCCTGACAGATGTCGGCCGAAAAATCGTAAGATGTACGATCGTTCGAAATCCCACTAACCGCACGATAATTTCGAAGGATTGGTCGGGCTTCCCTAAAACCGACCGTTCGGCAAGAAGAATCGTCGCGTCTATGGGGAGCTTTAAATAACTTAGCAACTTATAAAGCTATAGCCATAGATCTACAGCAGGAAAATGACTGGATACGGACAATAAATATCACAAAGCTTGAGCAAGACTGCAATACACACACATACTGGCAACATTCCAGATATATGTGTTCAGATAAAAATAGAAAGATAAAGTAAATTTGTAAAATGCTTAAAGGATAAGTAAACCTTTAAAATAAGTGAACGTAAATCTGATGAGGGGGCTATTCTAAGCACTTTTGAAATTTACATTCATTATTTATTTATTTTTTATTCCAAGATATTAAGGGATACATGTACTGTTAATATGAATGAATTATGTTACAGCAGCGCCACCTGCTGGTCAGTTTCCCAGCAGTCTGACCACCAAGTAGTCAAGGAAGTTGTCAGGAGAAAGAAAGAGGCTGCTCTGATGTTCTTCTGCTTAAGAAATATTTCTAATTATTTTCCTAAGCAGAAGAACATCAGAGCAGCCTCTTTCTTTCTCCTGACAACTTCCTTGACTACTTGGTGGTCAGACTGGTGGGAAAATGACCAGCAGGTGGCGCTGCTGTAACTAAACTCATTCATATTAACACTTTAGGATGGAACTGCTTTCTGGCTACTGTTTCTCCTACTCAATGTAACTGAATGTGTCTCAGTGGGACATGGGTTTTTACTGTTGAGTTTTGTTCTTAGATCTACCAGGCAGCTGTTATCTTGTGTTAGGGAGCTGCTATCTGGTTACCCTCCCATTGTCCTGTTGGGGGAAAGGGAGGGGGGTGATAGGTGTGTAACTTGCAGTACAGCAGTAAAAATTGACTGAAGTTTATCAGAGCACAAGTCACATGACTGGGGGCAGCTGGGAAACCGACAAGCCCTTAGTATCTTGGAATAAAAACAAAATAAATAATGAATGTACATGACATAAGTGCCCAGCATAGCCCCCTCATCAAATTTACATTCACTTATTTTTAAGGTTTTATTATCCTTTAAAAGGGCAGGCTGAGTAAGTTGAATTTTAATTTAGCCTTACATCCCCTTTAAGCCATTGATTATGGTTGACTGCTTTCAGGCACAATTCTTTAAAAATCGTTCATGCCCATGTGTGTATATATTGCAGCTTTGTGATATTTATCATCAACATTCAATATTTCCTGCGGTCATTGCTGTACAACCCCTTGAGACACAACAATGGCAGCAATTTAAAGGATCCTTCCCTAACAAGAGCCAAACAGGAACAGACAACAGCGCAACAAAGTGCAAGTAAAGACTTAAGACAACTCTAAACACGGGGAGGCACATTTATCAAAGGACAAATTTCGAATTCATGTGAGTTTTTAAAAACTCCCCTAAACTTTCGTGAATTCGAAATTTATTTAAAAAAATAACATTTTTACAACTATGTAATGAATTAGATTGACACAAAAACTTGAATTGAATTTAATTTGAATTAAAAAAAAAAAACAAAAAAAAAAACTTGATTTTTCTCAAAAAAAACCCCCTCAAATGTCAGAAAGGCTGCAAACAACTGCAAATTGATCCCTGGACTTATACAGTAATTCAGCAGGTTTTAGGTGGCGAATAGTCACCTAAAACCAGAGTATGATAATCTCTAAAATCAAATTCAATTTCTTTAAAAAACTCAAACTGAATTTGAATAACTCCCTAGTCGAATTTGACAGTTTTGCCCATAAAAAACAATTGAAAATTCTAACTAGAATTTTCAATTCGACCCTTAATATATCTGCCCCTTAATTACCGCTGATGAAAATAATAAACTGACTTAAACAAGAAAGATGCCTAAAGCTACACATGACCAAGAGAGTTAAATAACTCTTATGAAATTGACATACAGACGCAGCAGCAAAATGACTGAATATGGAGGATAAAAATCACAAAGCTTGGACAAGACTGCAACACATACACACACAGCCATAAATGACTAAGGTGTACCCAAAAACAATTAACCAAAAACAACGACTTAGGGCAGGACTAGATGATGCGTTTTGATCCGACACGTCGCAATGCGATTAAACGCATGCGACGCGTCGGATGGTTTTGTGAAAACTGAAGTGAAGGAGAATCACACGTAAACAACTACATTGATCCAACTGCAGCGCGTTTTCATCCGACAGTCGGATCAATGTAGTTGTTTACGTGCGATTCTCCTTCACTTCCGTTTTCACTAAACCATCCGACACGTCGCATGCGTTTTGTCACATTGTGATGTGTCGGGTCAAAACCATCATCTAGTCCTGCCCTTCCATGGGATGCAAGTTTAAAATTAAAACTCAAATTTCTGTTTTTATATGAACATATTTTAATTTTTCTACTAGTGAGCGGAGACCTTCAATCTCAGCAACTTTCTCAAGGCTACTGGGCTGGGAGCACCCAGGTTAAAGGAGACCCGTCACCCAAAATAATTATTCATAGTCCTATTTTATCACATCAGTCAAGCAAAATGAACTTTAATTACACAATATAAATTATTTGAATCTTGTTTCCTTCAGTCTGGGAACTCATAATTATAACAAGCAGACAGGAGCCATTTTGTGGACACTGTTTTTAAGACAAGTCTTGTATCATCTCAGAATCTTGTTTGTGCACCAGAATGGGGGACCTGATGTCCATCCCCATGTCCTGGCTACACAATTAAATGGTGAAGAGAACGGGGGAATGTGGGGAGAGCAGTGACATCTAGGAAGTGCTGAATGGAAAGTGAAAGTAATTGTCTGCCCAGGGCATAGAGGAGGGGCAGACAATATTTGATTGACAGCTGAGATGTTTAAATGAGCTTACAACAGCTATGAATGCTTTAATAAAAAATTGATTTCATGTTTAATTTGAAAAGGACTTTTATTATACAGCTTTCTGTGTCTGGGTGACAGGTCCACTTTAAAAGATGCCTTTCTTTTCCAATGGCATTATAAAGTTCTTCTTGAGGATAAAGACTAAGAGCCGCTGTCTCCAGCCTATTTTTGCAAGTCCCCAGTTGCTATTCATCAGATCAACAATCTGCCATGGGCTTAAAGCAACCATTAGAAAATATTAGTGATACGCAGAGAAGAAACTTACTAGAGCTGCTACAGACACATTCAGTTAAAGGAAAACTATACCCCATGAACAATCTAGGTCTCTATAAATATATTGCATAAAACAGCTCATATGTAAAACCCTGCTTCATCAAAATAACCCATTTAATATTATAGAGTAAATTATTTGCAGTATAAACAGAGCAATTTAGAAATAAAAACTACACCATAAAAATCATGACAGAATCCCTTTAATGTACTAATCCAATCTAACTAACCAGCAATCAAACCAGCAGAAAAATCATACTTAAGGAAAAAAACAAGTTTCTTACCTTTGCTGGATTTAGAGGGTCTGTTCTTATTGGACTTTAATGATCCTTTGGATTTGTCATCCCGCTCCTTGATTAGTTTTTGTACCTCATCTAAAGATAGTTTTTGAAGAACCACAACAGGTTTAGCTCCTTTATTAAGATCTTCCACAAAACCCATCTTTTCTGGCTTGTCCATCTGCTCGCCTTTTGACTCTGATCGCTTAGACTCCTGGGTAATATTACCATCTTTATCCCGCTTAAGTTTTGGTATGACAAAGTTTTTCAGAGTACCCTGATTTCCCCCCAACAAATAACTCGGGAATCCAGTTTTGTTGTCACTATGACCTTTGTTCCCCTCCACTTTACTTTTGTTACCATCAGTCCTTTTTTCTTCTTTACCAGTAGGAGATTTCAACGCAGGTTTATCAGATTTCAATTTACTGGAATCGGATTTATTAGGGTCCGATTTACTGTCCTGTTTTATCCTGGGACTACCAGGTCTTTGTTTTTGCTCCCCAGAAGAATGTTTTTCCCTAGAGTCATCTGAATCACGCCGATGCTTCTTCTCTGCTTTATCCATTTTTGGAGTATCCGGTTTACTTCCAGGTCTTGTTTCCTGGTCATTCTTACTGAAGGACCGTAAGGACTCTGGCCTCCTAAGCCTTGACATTTCTCCTTTGTGTTTCTCCGATTCCCCTTTGTCATCGTGTTTTTGTTTTGGGTTATCACAGTCCCGCTTTGAAGATTCATGACTTGGTCTCCCATCTATTCTCTGTTTCACTCCATCTGTACGGCCCTCCGGCTTAACTCTAGGAGAGTCGGATTTTGAATCTGTTTTATGTTTCGATAAATCGGGCTTCTTTTCTGTTGACAGTCTGTTGGAATCTTTCTTCATGTCATGTTTGTGTTTTGGAGTTTCAGGACGCCCATCACTTTTGTGCTCCTCACTTTTTTGTCGGTTGATTTCTTGCCGACCTTCATTTTTCTGCCTAGATGTATCTTGCCGCCCTTCACTCTTTTGTTTAGGGGTGTTGGGTCTGCTTTCACTTTTTTGCTTTGGCGTTTCTGGTCTACCTTCACTCTTTTGCTTCGGTGTGTCCGGCTTACTGTCATTCTTTTGCTTCTGTGTTTCTGGCTTACTGTCACTCCTTTGTTTGGGTGTTTCAGGCTTATTTTCATTCTTTTGCTTAGGTGTTTCAGGATGCCCTTCAGTCTTTTGCTTAAGTGTGTCAGATTTCACCTCACTCTTTTGCCTGATTGTCTCTGGTTTTCCCTCTGCTTTCTGTTTGGAGGCTTCTGATTTCACCTCCACTTTTTGCTGTAGTGCCTCACTCTTCCCTTCAAATTTTTGTCTAGGTGTCTCTGGCTGTCCATCGTTTTGCTTTTGTTTCTGTCGGATTTCCAACCTGTTGTCAATTTTACTAGATTTACTCTGGTTTCCATTTTCTTTAGATTCATCTTGAAGGTCAAAAGACTTTACATCATTTGAGGTTTCATTTAACAGTGCCTCAGTCTTTATATCTTCATTAGAACCTTCACTGTTTTTGAAATCCATCATACTGTCATCATAATCTACCTCACAACTTTCAGACTTGGCCTCCGTAGGACAGTCACTAGAAACCTTTGCCTCTTCACTGCACTCAACCGGTTCAGATTTGATGTCACACAATTTAGTTTCATTGAGAGATTCTTCTAGTCCACGTTCAGTTGACAGATTAGCAGTTGTGCTCTTGATAGACTTATCAGGACATTCCATGTCTGACTCGCTTTTTCTTAATGGATGGTTCTCAGGATTATGCTTGAAAACAGTATCCTCTTGAGGCCCAGAAATATAGCCATCATTGCAGTTCTTTATGTTATCTGCCTTTCTGGCACAGTCAGAGTCCTGAGTTACAGTTGCCTGAGAGTCTCCCCGGCCAGCATGCTGAAGATCGATACTAACCATTAGTGCTGGCCGTGACCCATTTCCAGCTGAACCGGTCTCCTGGGAAGCTGGTCTGTTTCCTCCAGTAGCACCTCCAGCTTCTAATGGATAAGAATCCTGCTTCCGTTTCTTCAGGGGCTTATCTAGACAGTAAACACATAGTTTAATATTAACAGTCAAAGGAACTTCTAAACTGAAAAGTAACTAGCAAAGTTTTTGGGCCACCTATATACCTTATATAATACTGGTTTAAAAATGTGATTATTTTGTCTCCACCCAGAGAAATAATTTATATAAGGCATACATGAACATTCTTTAGTACACAGCATATTTACAATATGTATTTGTAAAGTAACAGGAGAACAGAAACATTCTTATACGGGCAAGGGACCATTTTAGAGAATCTGTTAGTTCCACGAAAGAAATTTTAAATAGTTTGCGGTTGTGATGCTAGAAATGGAATAAGGCAAATGAATCATAAGACAGGTAAGAGCACTGCAGGTGTGGGAACACCAACAGCAGCTGTGGTTCTTTTCAGTTCTTCTAGTTGGTTAAAACAATAGGATATAGTTCAAAAGTTATTACATTTCAAGTCTTGTTGTCTACATTTAATATGGTCTATTAAACTTTTTTATAGGTGATAAGAGACTCCTTTAAAAGACCAGTAACAAAAAAAAAAAAATTTGAAGAAATCCGTTAGTATACATTGAAAAAAAAACACAAGACAAATTAAACTTTAAAATCGCAAAGTCTTTATTAAGAAATAACTTACCGAAACTCCGCTTGCACTCCTCTTCAGAAAGCTATCGGGCTATCCATCATGTGGCTCTCGATTTCTCCTCTCTGCCTTCCTTATAAGAGATAGCCAGGGAAGAGAAATCAAGCGCTGCACGATGGATCGTCACGCTGATGCCTTTTCTGAAGAGGAGTGGAAGCGGAGCTTCGGTAAGTTATTTCTTAATAAAATGTTTGCAATTTTAAATTTTAATTTGGCTTTTTTTTCCCCAATGTATACTACTGCATTTTTTGAAAAACTTTTTTGTTTTTTTTTTTGATGGTACTGGTACTTTAAGCCTCAATGCCAAAATTCTGTGTACAGCATATTAGCAAGGTATATACAAATCAAGTGAGTGAAGATGGAAGCAGGCAGATTACATAAAATTGATGTTGAAATAATGTTTAAAATAAACTATTAGCATATTGATAGACCACTTTTGAACTTTTCCATTGTTCTTATTCTTTATATTGCATTATATATTATAAGAATACCTGTTCTACCTATTTGCGACCAGACAAAAATATCTATAATCTTCTTTGTCTGGCTGCATATACATATAAAAATAATAAATCCAGAAGCACTTATTATATATGACCTGCAAATCAGTTTAATCAATCAAGTCAATGCAAAAACTTTTAATATATATATATATATATATAAAAAAGAGTCCTGTGTAACTAATAAATTATTTATTTTTCTCTAGAAGACCTGTGAGTGCGGATCTTTCTACAGTTGTTGGAGATATTTTGTTGTTTCTGAACGCACGCACGCACACACACACGTTGCCAGCAGACATAAGCTACTTTACAACTATAAGACACTGAACTGCAATATAAAGACAAAAAGAAAAGTGCAAAGTCGCTGCAGCAACTGAACCATAAACTCTTAAGATCTCAATTTTTTGCAAATCTATACTTGGTAGTTTAGGCCCCATAACTTGAGGCAAGGGAAACAACTATATACCAGACAAAGCTGTTGTCTGCAGGAAACCTTAAAGAGGTTCTCCACCTTTAAATTAACTTTTACTATGATGTAGAGATTGATATTTAGAGACAATTTGCAATTGGTTTTCATTATTTATTATTTTTGGTTTGAGTTATTTAGCAGCTCTCCAGTTTGCAAATTAATCTGGTTGCTAGGGTCCAAATTACCTTAGCAACCATGCATCATTTTGAATAAGAGACTGGAATATGAATAGTAGAGGCCTCAATAGAAGGAAGAGTGATAAAAAGCAGCAATACCAATAAATGTGTAGCCTTACAGAGCATTTGTTTTTTAGATGGGGTCAGTGACCCCCATTTGAAAGCTGGAAAGGGTCAGAATAAAAAGGCAAATAAAGTATAACAGAGATAATGAAGACCAATTGTAACGTTGCTAGGAATTGGGACAATATATAACATACTAAAAGTTACCTCAAAGGTGAACCACCCCTTTAAGCCAATGGCATGCCAAACACTCCCCACAATTAAAATGGAAAAAAACACTGCAGATACAAGAGTTTTTAGCTGGAAAACTGTCAGTTTTCATTGTACTCATCAGGAGGCAGTTTTGAGCGCTCCTCTACCTTGTTCAACATCAGCATCTATAGACGACAGGACAAGTACCAGAAATAAATATGCTCGGCAGGAGAATGTTACCTTTGTCCTGAACTTCTTTAGAAAAGCGTTCCCGCTCGATAGCGGACTCCCGCTCTATCCTTTCAATTTCGGCAAGAGCGTCCAGTTCCACTTCGTCATATGGCGTTATGTTTCCTGTTTGTTGGGGCTGTGACTGAGCCACAAGAGGTTGAGGCGGTTTTGCAGCTGCTGACGTGTTCGGTTGTAAAACAGGCACTTGCTGCACCTGTAAAAATTCACTTTGCTCCTGAAAACAAGCAGCAGCATTCAAAGGGCGACTTAAGTCCTGTGGAGTGACCGGCGTTTTTGAAGCATTCCCTGGGAACTGCGCGTTAAAAGCGGCGTCTCCCTCTGAAAGGTTACTGTTTTCCATATTGGAGAGCATATCTCCTTGCTGGTCCATTTCAGAAGATCTCACACGTGTTAGTCTTAAAGTGAGCTTGGTAGAGTCTTTAGAAGGAGAACTAATGATATCGTACATTGCTGACTTTTCTGTCTGTTCCTTGTCATCTTTGCTTAACTTTAACTTTTTTGGTCGCCTCTGTTTTCGATCTGGGGAGTCCAAGAGAATGTCAGGAGGAGCATCCCGGGGGGAGGAATAGGGAGGAGGCTGAGTCTGTAGTATTAATGGCCTTGATCCTGAATGAAAAATTCAAAGAGGTATACAATAAATTAAAGGGATTCTCTCATGATTTTTACGATGTGGTTTTTTTTTTCTAAATTACACTGTTTACACTACAAATAATTTACTCCAAAATATAAAATTTAATTCCTGAACCAGCAAGTGTATTTTTTTAGTTGTAATATTGGTGTGTAGGTGCATCTCGGGTCATTTTGCCTGGTCATGTGATTTCAGAAAGAGCCAGCACTTTATGATGGAACTGCTTTCTGGCAGGCTGTTGTTTCTCCTACTCAATGTAACTGAATGTGTCACAGTGAAACCTGGATTTTACTATTGAGTGTTGTTCTTAGATCTACCAGGCAGCTGTTATCTTGTGTTAGGGAGCTGCTATCTGGTTACTTACCCATATGTTGCTGCTGGGGGGGAAAGGGAGGAGGAGGATATCACTCCAACTTGCAGTACAGCAGTAAAGAGTGACTGAGGTTTATCACATGACTGGGGGCAGCTGGGAAACTGACAATATGTCTAGCCCATGTTTCAAAATGAAATATGTTTGCTCTTTTGAAAAACGGATAGCAGTTCAGAATTCTGCTGGAGCAGCACTATTAACTGATGCATTTTGAAAAAAAACATTTTTTCTGATGACCGTATTTCATGGTTTATGTGTATAGATATATGTTAGCAGTCATAACAAACCTAGCTTTGAGAACATTATATACTGTACCTATATAGAACATAGAAGAGACAAATACTGTCAAATATTTACTTTGGCTTTAAGTCTGGCAGTATTCTACAAACCATAGCGTCTCCTGCAGACAGACAGTCCTGTCAATGGACCTAACTAGCATCATATAGTTTACACAAGGCTCCTCAGAAATGCCGTCATCTTTCATATTGTAAAAGACTGATTTCAACCATTATAATCCAATACTGGCAGACAATGCTCATACTCTGTCCACTTTCTGCAGTTGGCAATAGCACAGATGCCACTGATACACTAGGGAACTTGTGGCTTATAAATTGCTTATAAATGTAACTGGAATAATTCAAAACTTGTATATTTCTCAAGCACAATCTGCTAAAATGTATAAATCATACGAATAGCATCAAAATCAAGATTTACACTCTTAATAAAAAGGAGATTAGCTGCTTAAAGGGGTTGTTCACCTTACAATTTTTTTCAGTTCAGTAGGTTTCCGATAAATCACCAGAAATAAAGACTTTGTCCAATTACTTTCTATTTTCTATGTGTGACAGTTCTTCTAATATTGAAGTGTAAAGTCAAATGTTTCATCTTACGCAGCTCTGGGAGGGGTGGTCGTCGACCCTCTAAACTGTTATAAATTGGTACATTTAGTGGATACATTTCTTATCTTTATTCCTGCTGAGCAGAATCCCTAAGTTTCATTACAGGCAGCTACTAGAATTGATACAATCGTTGCGAGAAAAGTATCAACTTAGGGTAAGGGCACACAGGGAAATTAGTCGCCCGAGCGACAAATCGCCTCTTCTTCGGGGCAACAATCTCCCCGAACTGCCTTCCCCTAACTTCCTGCCACTATAATGAAAAATCGCCAACGCCGCGAGTGCCATATCGCTGGCGATTTTTCATTATAGCCGGCGGGAAGGTAGGGGAAGGCAGATCGGCGAGATTGTCGCTCAGAAGAAGAGGCAATTAGCCGCCAGGCAACTAAAACTCCCCGAATCTCCCCGTGTGCCCTTACCCTAAATGTTTCAAAATCGTAACAGTTTAGACTCTGTGCCTGAATTACTGAGCTGCCAGACTCAAACACCAGAGACACAAACATTTAACTTTAAACTTAGATTTTGGAAAAACTGTAAAAAAATAAAAGATGGAAAGTAATTGAAAAAAGTCTATTTCTGGAAAACAATCTGAAAACAATTGCACTGAAAATATAAGTGTTTGGAAGGTGAACAACCCCTTTAATAATTCCTCAAACTGTGTCTAGATGCTGCCATAAATGCAGATGTCAAGCCAGGGCTTATTTACTTTCAAAGCACTACAGTTCAGTTTTTAGTGCACCAGAAAGACTTTTTTTTTTTTTTTTTTTACAGTTTTTCTAATATTGGAACCTAAGTTTATTATTCACCTTCTCACTTTCCCCTCTGTAAACTGTTCTAATTGGATACAATAGATGACCTTATTTGATACATTCATGATCTATGCATTGCATTTGGTGGAATAAATAATTGTACCCCAAAGACAAATACAAACTGTGTTTATAAGTTTAGGGAGAGGTAAGATAAATCTGAACTTTGATCTTTACCTTTTGGCGTCCCTTCACTCCCAGCAGGAGAGCACACAGATTGTGGAGATCGGAGAGAAAAGGAAGCAGCATTTCTTATTGAAGAATCACTGTCCTAAAGAAATTAAAAAAAACATGCTGGAGTAAGTCTTGTTGCCTGAGTTGCAGAATATTTGTTGTTGTTTGGATCTTAACATAAGCGCAGTAAGAATACACATACAGCCATACCTCACCACCGAGCCTGTGCACCATCTGGAGATAGTCCTCAGTAGTGCCATGCCTGGAATTATCCGCATGATGGTTCGCAGAGCTGCCAGACAGCTGCCCAGAAACTTTATTTTCATGTAGATTCCTAAGTCCCCCTGCAACTATTGGGCTTGAAACTGACGCTGAAACACACAGAAAAAACAAAACAGTGAGACATGCTTTGCATTAAAAAGAGAAACTTGTTGTTTTCCTCTATCCTCAAGATACAGTAAATATCCTGAACAATATTACAGGTACTACATTCCTATGACAGAAAAACACCATCTATACCACCATTTGTAGCTTGTAAATATATTAAAGGAGAAGGAAACCTACCGAAGCAGTTTATTGCCAATAGATTAACAACAATAGTGCAAGTTATAACATTATATTTTTTTTGTGGAATGCTTTACCATACAGCTCTAAACCGCTCTAGAAGCTCTCCCTTTGTTTAGGATAGCAGCTGCCATATTAGCTTGGTGTGACATTACATCCTGCCTGAGTCTCATAGCTCTGGGCTCAGATTACAGCAGGGAGGGGAGGGAGGGGGAGAGAGGAGCAAACTGAGCATGCTCAAGCCCTAGCTGTGGAGGTTTAAAGGAAAACTATACCCCCAAAATGAATATTGAGCAACAAATACTTATCAAAGTGCCCTTTTATTAGACACCAGGTATAGTCAGGTGATCCCACTGGTGTCTAATAAAAGGGCAGCCAAGTTTGGGAGTTTTACTTCAAAAGCAGCAAGTAAGTTGCAGGTAAAACTTAGTCCCTTTGTAAAATGTATAATGAAGCAATAGAATTCTTAATGAATCAGATAAAATTGAGCGTAGGACTGGCCAGATATGGGATGACTTTGACGTAGTTGTTCAGCTTAAATATATTGCAATATATGGACAAACAATCCCTGTTTTGTTTAAGGGTAAGGCATTTTTCAGTAGCAGTATGCACAAAATGTCTCTGTCTTAAATATATTGATAATGGGTTGAGTCCAGAGGACTGTCTGTCTCTCTGTCTCTGTCTGTCTCTCTCTCTCTCTATAGAGATATAGATCACCTGACCAGAAATACTACTACAACTCTAACTGTAACAGGAAGTAGTGTGGAAGCAAAAGACACAACTCTGTCTGTTTATTGGCTCGTGTGACCTAACAAGTATAGTATGTTTTTGTCCACCGTGAATCATACGATCCCAGGAGGCGGCCATTATTTTTTAAAATGGCAATTTTCTATTTAGGATTGCCCAACGGCACATACTACTAAAAAAGTATATCAATCTGAAAATGTTTTATGTACATGAAGCAGGGTTTTATGCAATATCTTTTTATAGAGACCTACATCATATAGTTTACTTTAAGGGTTTACTGGTGTATTTATATAGACCTTTCAGATAAAGCTTACTTAATTTTAGCCTTTCCTTGTCCTTTAACAAACGATGACAATGTCTTTCAGATATGACAATGTCTTACAGATATACAGTAATAAAGAAAAACTATTTTCCCAAAACATAGACATATTTTTAACAAAGGCCAACAGCAGCAGCAGCAACAACTAGAGAACCAAACAAGAGAGTAGTTGTCAATACAAGATTCTTGTACATTTTAAAAAAAAAAATACCTTGTTGCAATCCTTGATGCTGTGGATAACCACCAGGGTGGGAATATGGCATGTATCCAGCTGGACTTTGGGGAGCGTATGGACTCGGTACAGGGCTGTTCTGTTGGCCAATAAACCGGTTTGTAGAACTGGACTGTGGTGGCACAAAACGACTGAAGAAACACAAAACTTATTGTTAGAAAACTATTCTATGGCCAAAATCACTGTTGACAGGCCAGCAAACTTTTAGTGCCATCTACAAACATGAACCTCAAAGTATAAAAATGTTATTTGACACTGGAGATCAGACAAATCCTGCCTAAAAAGGCACATATTTGGTTGAATCCTGATTTTAAAAAGCTCTGAACCTTCCGAATCCTGATTTGAATCCTGGATTTGGTGCATTCCTAAAGAAAACTTAGATCTTAACACCCTATTGTTGGCATTGTTAATTCTAAAACAAAACAAAAAAAAAAAACACAGGTATAAATAGTCATATGAAAAAGTTTGGGAGCCTCTCACAGCTTGCCTAATAATTTACTCCACTTTAAAAAAAAAAAAAAAACAGTGGTATGGCTTTTACTTCCCAGGAACATTGAGTACTGGGGTGTTTTCTGAACAAAGATTTTTAGTGAAGCAGTATTCAGTTGTATAAATTTAAATCAAATTTGAAAAACTGGTTGTGCAAAAATTTGGGTAGCAGTTTTGCTAATTTGAATGCATGTAACTGCTCAATTCTTGCAACAGCAAATTGGTTGGATTAGCTAGCTCGTTAAGCCTTGAACTTCATAGGCAGGTGTGTCCAATCATGACAAAAGGTATTTAAGGTGGCCAATAGCAAGCTGTGCTTCTGTTTGACTCTCCTCTGAAGAGTGGCAGCATGGGATCCTCAAAGCAACTCACAAAAGATCTGAAAACAAAGATTGTTCAGTATCATGGTTTAGGGGAAGGCTACAAAAAGCTATTCCAGAGGTTTAAACTGTCAGTTTCAACTGTAAGGAATGTAATCAGGAAATGGAAGGCCACAGGCACAGTTGCTGTAAAACCCAGGTCTGGCAGGCCAAGAAAAAAACCAGGAGCGGCATATGTGGAGAATTGCGAGAATGTTTACAGACAACCCAAAGATCACCTCCAAAGACCTGCAAGAACATCTTGCTGCAGATGGTGTATCTGTACATCGTTCCACAATTCAGCGCAATTTGCACAAAGAACATCTGTATGGCAGGGGGATGAGAAAGAAGCCCTTTCTGCACTCACACCACAAACACAGTCACTTGTTGTATGCAAAAGCTCATTTAGACAAGCCACAGTCATTTTGGAACAAAGTGCTTTGGATTGATGAGATAAAGAGTTATTTGGTCATAACAAAAAGCACTTTGCATGGAGGAAGAAGAACACGGCATTCCAAGAAAAACACCTGCTACCTACTGTCACATTTGGTGGAGGTTCCATCATGCTGTGGGGCTGTGTGGCTAGTTCAGGGACTGGGGCCCTTGTTAAAGTCGAGGGTCGGATGAATTCAACCCAATATAAGCAAATTCTTTAGGATAATGTTCAAGCATCAGTCACAAAGTTGAAGTTACGCAGGGGTTGGATATTCCAACAAGACAATGACCCTAAACACACTTGGAAATCTACAAAGGCATTTATGCAGAGGGAGAAGTACAATATTCTGGAATGGCCGTCACAGTTCCCCGACTTGAATATCATGGAAAATCTATGGGATGATTTGAAGCAGACTGTCCATGCTCAGCAGCCATCAAATTTAACTGAACTGGAGAGATTTTGTATGGACGAATGGTCAAAAATACCACCATCCAGACACTCATCAAAGGCTATAGGAGGCGTCTAGAGGCTGTTACATTTGCAAAAGGAGGCTCAACTATATAATATCTCTGTTGGGGTGCCCACATTTATGCACCTGTCTAATTTTATGATGCATATTGCATATTTTCTGTTAATCCAATAAACTTTATGTCACTGCTGAAATACTACTGAAAAAGGCATGTTATATATTAAAAGAAAGCTACTACTTTGAAAGCTCAGCCAATGATAAACAAAACTCCAAAGAATTAAAAAGGGTTCCCAAACTTTTTCATATGACTGTATATTGTATAGTTTGAAGCACAATGATCCCTGCAAACCAGATGACCATAGTACAGCTGGAAAGTAAAATGTCTCAGTAAGACAGCTCTTCTGTTTATGGCTATGTAAAAATATTTGGTGAATTTAATACAAATGGTATTAACATACCTGGAAGGACTATGAGATATAGTGGTTTGTTGATAATTGGAAGATGCAGGGCTGCCATGCATGGAATTCTGGGGAAGCTTATACGGAGGAATCATTAATCCTTAAAATAGAAAAGAAAACACATTACAATACTGCAGTTCTATAACAAAATTATTCAATACCATATAAAGTGTATGTTTAAAAAGTTTTAAAATTTTCGAGACTTTCGGTGAATGTGCAAAATTGCCATTTTCGCTAATGTGCCGAAAGTCACGAAAATTACAGAAAAATCCGACTTTGGAACTTGCAGCAATTTTCGTGACTTTCCGTCCATGCACAGTTGTTCGGACCGGAAACTTACTCCAACTGCGCATGAGCTTTAAATGCCTTCAATAGGCGAAGAAAAGATGGCTGCCGTGGACTCTGAGGCCAGAATCTGCACAGAGGGGTGAGTAAAAAATTAGGGGCATTTGCCCAGGGGGGGTTATTACGGATTGAATTCTCCTTTAAATGGGGTCAGTGACCTCCCATTTAAAGGCTGGAAAGTGAGAAGAAGGCAAATCACTTAAAAACAATAGAAAAGAAAAAATGAAGACCAATTGAAAAGGTGCTTAGAATTAGACATTCTATAACCTACTAAAAGTTAATTCAAAGGTGAACCACCCCTTTTTTATTTTTTATGGCTCCCAGTATCCTCTAACACAGGGCTCTTCAACTGGAGGCATAACAAGGTATACACATGGTCTGCCTACTCACAAAGTAACCTAAATACTGCTATACTCAAACATGCTCAGGAGAGCAAGCTAATCATCATAGGGTGGCTTACCAACACATATGGGTCCAGCTTAGGGGAAATGCATCTAAAATAACATTGGTAAAATATGAGGAATGATATAGCAACTTTGGAATATGTAAAACGAGAAATGCATCCTTTACAAGAAGGTTTTAGAAAAGTTGGAAATGACATGCATGAAGTAAACTCTGATTTTATGCAATGTTTCCACGATCACATATCATATTCTTACCACTTTGAACTCCATATCTGTTCTGCAAACTTTTCTCCCTGAAAACATTGGGATTTCTAGCCAGAGTGGCTTGCAGCAGGACTGGTATATCGCCTTCAGGGTCATCGCTCCCTAAATTATCCTTCAGTTCTCTGTCAGAAAGGAAACCCAAAACACTTATATCAGCAAGGAAATGGTTAAAAAATAACTTGTTCAATTCTCTACCTATAAGTGCTGGCACAGTCACTCACTTTTACTACTGTATCATTTACATACAAAATGCAGAAACTATTTTATTAAAAGCCATACATCATTGTTGGGGTAGACAGGGTTGCATTGAATTAGGATTTCTCGGTTAAAAAAAGCAAACCACAATGTGAGACATAAGCTTGAAAAGAATTTAGTTTTTTTGGTGGTGCCAAATCAAGTACAGGTATAGGACCTGTGATCCAGAATGCTATGGGGTTTTTCAGATGACGAATCTTTCCGTAATTTGGATCTTCATACCTTAAGTCTTCTTAAAAATCATGTGAACATTAAATATACTCAATAAGCTGGTTTTGCTTCCAATAATGATTAATTATATCTTAGCTGGGATCAAGTACAAGGTGCTGTTTTATTATTAAAAGGAAAAAGAAAATCATTTTTAAAAATTTGGATTAATTGGATAAAATGGGGTCTATGGGAGACCGCCTGTCATTTGGAGCTTTTGGGTTTCTGGATAACAGGTCCCATACCTGTACTCGTACACTTAGATCAGTGAGTCTGTTGTTCAGCTATGGATATGTGAATGACGTAATTGCTAGCAGCTCAAAGTAAAGCTGTTTGTGTTAGAGATGTGCATGTGACAGTCCAGTAGAAGAACATTGAACTCTGGGAGAGAAGACAAGATGATGAATTATTATGATTTAACATAATGTACAAATATTCAGATACATACATGTGGTCTGTTGACACCTGATTCAGGCTATGGATTAGTTGTGAGACCAGAGGTTCATCTCTGCAAGTCAGGAGGCAGTTAACCTCTTCTGCTATCCGTCCATTAAATAGGAGGCTCTTTGTAGTTGTAGCAGGTAAGGGAGATGGAAGAGGCAGCTGGTTTAATACTGTGTGAAGAGAGAAAAACAAATGAATATATAACACACACACTAACATGCACCTATGCCTCAAACAGTACTATGGGATGGGCATGAACACTGTGCAATTGCATTCTGTGAGCTATGGGTACCCATGAGCACAACGTTTAGAGAATAAAAAAGGTGAATGTATCTGCTCCACAGTCCAGATTGTATCTGCTCCACAGTCCAGATTGTATCGGCTCCACAGTCCAGGACGTATCGGCTCCACAGTCCAGGACGTATCGGCTCCACAGTCCAGGACGTATCGGCTCCACAGTCCAGGACGTATCGGCTCCACAGTCCAGGACGTATCGGCTCCACAGTCCAGGACGTATCGGCTCCACAGTCCAGGACGTATCGGCTCCACAGTCCAGGACGTATCGGCTCCACAGTCCAGTACGTATCGGCTCCACAGTCCAGGACGTATCGGCTCCACAGTCCAGGACGTATCGGCTCCACAGTCCAGGACGTATCGGCTCCACAGTCCAGGACGTATCGGCTCCACAGTCCAGGACGTATCGGCTCCACAGTCCAGGACGTATCGGCTCCACAGTCCAGAACGTATCGGCTCCACAGCCCAGAACGTATCGGCTCCACAGCCACAATGTATCTGCTTCATAGTCCAGTTGTTACCAGAAATATGACAGTATAACAGTGCTCACACATATGGTAGTCACTGAGTATATTTCAAAAGCAGCATAAATGTATTGCAAAATCTTCTTTTGCTAAATAAACCATGATTAATTTGCGAAAAAGAATGACTGTCCTCCTTTTAACAAACAGAAGGAAATTTACATCATTATCAACAAGACAAATATTCAATCAACATGACAATATAAAGCTTGTGTGTGGAGAAGAAGTGTGTAAAATCACTTTCTAAACTGATCAAAATAAAGCAGATGCAGCAAAGATTTTTAATGTATGGGTCAGAAACCAAAAATAAACAGGTATGGAACCTGTTATCCAGCGTGCCCTGGACCTGGGGTTTTCTGGATAACAGATCTTCATACCTTAAGTCTAGTAGAAAATTACTTAAACATTCAATAAACCCAATAGGCTGGTTTTGCTTCCAATAAGGATGAATTATATCTTAGTTGGGATCAAGAACAAGCTAGTATTATTAGAGAGAAAAAGGAAATCAATTTTAAAAAATTTGGATTATTTGATTATAATGGAGTCTATGGGAGATGGCCTTTGCACAATTCTGAGCTTTCTGGATAAAGGGTTTCTTGATAACTAATCCCATACCTAAACATACAAGCTATTTAGATGTCTGTACCTAGTACTAGCCTCTGTAAATACCATTAGGCATATACTGGACTCTGCACATTTATGAGACTGAAGTGCACTTTCTGAATATCTACAGATGGGTGGGAGCGGTCCATTGTGCGCTACATTTTGGGTGGTGCAGTGGGGGTTTCGAACAAGTGTTTTCATATACAGTTTGGGAAAAACATTTCTCCCCATAAATTATTTGGGAATTTTGAATGCAGTGGATGAATTACAAATTTCTATGGCTTCATTTTTATGGGCTATTTATAGGAAAGCTTTCATTTTTTAGCGAGTATTTATTGTTAATATATATAGCAAGTAGGCTGCCCGGCAGTGTTTTTGGTTTATGACATTAAGGGGAAGATTTATTATGGTTCAAATTGAAAAAAAATATGGTCAAAAATTGTCATATTCCACTAGATATCCAAACTCGATTTCAGGGGGGTTTTTTTCCAAAAAAAAATCTAATTACATTTTTGAGATCCATCATAATCTGGCCCTTTAAAGTGGACCTGTCACAGACATAAAAATATGTATAACAAAAGTCCTTTTTAAGTTAAACATGAAATCCAAATATTGTCTGCCCCTTCTCTATGCCTTGAAGTTCATTTTGTTTGAGTAATGTGATAAAATAGGATTTGGAATAATTTTTTCGGGCGACGGGTCCCCTTTAAGAATTCAAATTTAACTATTCGCCAACTAAAACCTGCCGAATTACTGTTTAAATCAATGGGAGAGGTCCAGAGATCAATTTGGTAATGTTTGCAGCCTTCCTGACATTCAAGTTTTTTTTTTTTTTGGAGAAAAAAAACTCGAATTGAGTTTGATTGAATTCGATTAGAGTTTTCGGGCCGTTTAAATTTGGAATTATTTGATTTTACGAATACATTTTGATTAGTCGAATTTCGAATTTATGGGAGTTTAAAAAAAAAAAACTACCCTTGATAAATCTGCCCCTAAATATTGATGGACAAAAAGTATTTTTATTTCAGCTTTTCGGTTCCATATTGGATTGTATAGATTCAGATATGAATGTAAAGCAGAAGGAAAACAAAGATGTACACATGGGGGCACATTTACCTAGGGTCGATTATGGAGGGTTAATTAACCCTCGATATTCGACTGTCTGAGTTAAATCCTTCGACTTCGAATATCGAAGTCTAAGGATTTAGCGCTATTCCTACGGTCGAAGGAATAATCGCTCAATCGAACGATTAAATCCTTCGAATCGAACTATTCGAAGGATTTTAATCCATTGATCGAAGGATATTCCTTCGATCAGGAAATTGTTATGAAGCCTATGGGGACCTTCCCCATAACATTGGCCTCGGTAGGTTTTAGGTGGTGAACCAGGAGGTCGAAGAATTTTTTAAAAAGAGACAGTACATCGACTATCGAATGGTCAAATAGTCAAACGATTTTTAGTTTGAATCGTTTGATTCGAAGTCGAAGGTCGAAGTAGCCATATTCGACCATTCGAAATTCGAACTATTTTTCCTCCATTCCTTCACTCGAGCTAAGTGAATGGGCCCCATGGTGTAGTGAAGAAACACCAGTAACAGGTAATTACTTGAATAGCTACACAGATTTTAAAAAAGTATTTTAGTTGACATTCAGGTTCCTTGACGGCAGGAGATTCCAGAGGACTGAAGCAAAGTAAACCTTTTTCTCATGAGAAGCAATCATGTTATCAGTTGGTTTATATCATGGGGATGTCAGACTCTCACCTTTATCTGATCATGTTTTGTGCATCAGCCATAGTACTGCTAAGACAAGCTGATTTGGCTGGTTCATAATCTATGGAACTGTTGCAAAACATGGTTCAGATAATTGGAGTTTACTTTTTAATAACTGTCCATTTAACCAAATTCTGAAAATACACGCAGAGAACTGCTCGTGTGAAAAGCAAATCTGGAAAGCTTAAAGGGATACGGTCATGGGGGAAAACGTTTTTTTCCCCGAAACACATCAGTTAATAGTGCTGCTCCAGTAGAATTCTGCACTGAAATCCATGTCTCAAAAGAGCAAACAGATTTTTTTATATTCAATTTTCAAATCTGACATGGGGCTAGACATACTGTCAGGTTCCCAGCTGCCCCCAGTCATGTGACATGTGCTCTGATAAATTTCAGTCACTCTTTACTACTGTACTGCAAGTTGGAGTGATATCATCCTGACAACAGAACAATGGGAAGGAAACCAGATAGCAGCTCCCTAACACAAGATAACAGCTGCCTGGTAGATCTAAAAACAACACTCAATAGTAAAATCCAGGTCCCACTGAGACACATTCAGTTACATTGAGTAGGAGAAAACAGCCTGTTAGAAAGCAGTTCCATCCTAAAGTGCTGGCTCTTTCTGAAAGCACATGACCAGGCAAAATGACATGAGATGCACCTACACACCAATATTACAACTAAAAAAATACACTTGCTGGTTCAGGAAATTTTATATTGTAGAGTGAATTATTTGCAGTGTAAAGTGTGTAATTTAGAAATAAAAATATCATAAAAATCATGACAGAATCCCTTTAAAGGGGAACTATCACAAAAACGAAAATTTAATATAAGCTTCATCATACTGAAATCGGAAACTTTCTAAATGCAATCAAATATTCTGCATTGTTTCTGAAATAATCACGTTTATATTCACTATTCCTCTCTCAGCATCTTTTTCTCCTCATTCTGTCTTCATTCAGGAGTTGGGTGTCAGATGAATGATCTAATATATCTTATAGGGGGCTCCTTTTGCCTAGAAGATGTATTAGAGCTCACTTAAATAACTGATTCCAGTACAAACAAAATATAACAAAATAACTGACTTTTGCACAAATCCTGCATGTAGAGAGACATGATGGCTGGTGATTTTAATAGAGTGAGCTCTAATACATCTTCTAGGCAAAAGGAGCCCCCCTATAAGACACATTGGATTTAACTGCCAATGAATATCTGACCCCCAACTGCCGCATGAAGACAGAATGAAGAGAAACAGATGCTGAGAGAGGTATAGTGAAGATAAACTTGATTTCAGAAACAATGCAGAATTTTCAATTGATTGTATGCTGAAGCTTATATTACATTTTCATTTTCGCGATAGTTACCCTTTAAAAATACAAATTACAGTAATTATATACACCGCTTTTTGACAGGGGCTCATTCAGTTGGGTTTAGGATAAAAAGGCATATACACATTATCTAAACTTTTAAAAATAAACCATTTTTCCCCAGAGACATACCAGATTCTAGACTGAAAAGAAATGATGATAGTGTGTCTGCACAGAAGGGAACAGACGCCCAACCCATATCACAGAGTGATCCAAACAGTCTCTCATCTTGTCCCATTTATATTTATTTTTGAAAGTTCAGATAGTGTTTATGCTTCTTTCAAATAAGCCCAACTCAACAAGCTTGTGTTAAATAAAACACATTTTGGTAGTAAGAATTACATTCCTTAAACAACAACTGATAAAATAAGATTTTCATTTATCTGTGATGTAGGGTATCCAAATAAGAGTTACAACCTAAAATGTGTTTAAAGTGGAACTATTGAGAAAGCATACTGAAATAAGAAGCTATGTAAATACAATCAATGGAATATTCTGTACCGTTTCTGAAATAATCAAGTTCATCCTCATTATCCCTCCCTCAGCATCTGTTTCTCTTCATTCTGTCTTCATGCAGCAGTTGGGTGTCAGATATTCATTGACAGTTAGATCCAATATATCTTATAGGGGGGGGGGGTCATTTCCTAGCAGATGTATTAGAGTTCACTCAAATAACTGATTCCAGTACAAACAAAATCTAACAAAATAACTGCCTTTTGCACAAATCCTGCATGTAGAGAGACATGATGTCTGGTGAGTTTAATAGAGTGACCTCTAATACATCTTCTAGGCAAAAGGAGCCCCCCTATAAGATATATTGGATCTAACCGTCAATGAATATCTGACACCCAACTCCTGCATGAAGAGAAACGGATGCTGAGAGAGGGATATGAAGATAAACTTGATTTCAGAAACCATGCAGAATTTTTAATTGATTCAATTTAGAAAACTGCTTATGACGAAGCTTATATTAAATGTAAATTTTTGCGAGTTTCCCTTTAAATATAGCAAAAAATGTGTTTTAAATATAGCAGAATGACTGATAAAACAACATTTTCACTTATCTGTGTTTAAAAACCTGACCTTAAACATTTACAGAGAAAAATGTAAAACAACGGACCCATAACCTAATACCGAATAATCTGGGGGCATTGCAGCCACAATGTTAAAGGGATCCTGTCATCGGAAAACATGTTTTTTTCAAAACACATCAGTTAATAGTGCTGCTCCAGCAGAATTCTGCACTGAAATCCATTTCTCAAAAGAGCAAACAGATTTTTTTATATTCAATTTTGAAATCTGACATGGGCCTAGACATTTTGTCAATTTCCCAGCTGCCCCTGGTCATGTGACTTGTGCCTGCACTTTAGGAGAGAAATGCTTTCTGGTAGGCTGCTGTTTTTCCTTCTCAATGTAACTGAATGTGTCTCAGTGGGACATGGGTTTTTACTATTGAGTGCTGTTCTTAGATCTACCAGGCAGCTGTTATCTTGTGTTAGGGAGCTGCTATCTTCCCATTGTTCTATTGTTAGGCTGCTGGGGGGAAAAAGGGAGGGGGGCGATATCACTCCAACTTGCAGTACAGCAGTAAAGAGTGATTGAAGTTTATCAGAGCACAAGTCACATGACTTGGGGCAGCTGGGAAATTGGAGTAATTGGTCAGCACTCACCCAAACCAAAATTTTATCGAAATGGTGCACGTGCAGGGTTGTCCACTCCAACCGGATAAACAATACGTAAATAGAATCACAGCACCATCCAAAGCGTATTTTTTCTTAAAAAGCCTTTATTGCATTCTCTGGCTTGGATCTCGAATGAACAACGTTTCAGGCCTATGTGGCCCTTTGTCAAGCAGCTGGGAAATTGACAATATGTCTAGCCCCGTGTCAGATTTCAAAATTGAATATAAAAAAAAAATCTGTTTGCTCTTTTGAGAAATGGATTTCAGTGCAGAATTCTGCTGGAGCAGCACTATTAACTGATTCATTTTGAAAACATTTTTATCCCTTTAATAATCAAATATGCTATATGCAAATATTAACTTATGCCTTCAAAGTGGGGTTAGGGAAAAAAACAAATACAATAAGCTTTGCTTAAAAAAAAAAAAAAAAAGAAAAAAAAAAGGTACACAATTAGCCTTCAATGTTCAACAAAATATACTTACAGTCTGTGAGACTAGCAATTCCTGCTAGAGTAGTTATGGGAACATGAGGCATATCCCCATTCATCCTGAAGCTGTAGGATGGTGGTATCTATGCAGGTATTTTAATAAAAGTGCCAGCTATCGTTACATCCCATCCTAGACACTGCAAACACAAAGGGGGGTAATCAATATATGCACTTTAAACAAATGTAGCATGACAATCTTTCACAGATGTTTTGAAGTTTTTTATGCAAACACGCACAAAGTAGTTATTATAACAATTAGACAAACATTTTTCAATACCCTTGCAAGTACAACAGTGTAAAGTGCAATGACAATTCATATAACTCTAACCTTGTAATAAGCGTGGGGGGAATGTTAGAAACCAAAAGTAAAAAAAACCCTGCTCCTGGAATAGAATTAAATAACTCATCAGAGGTTCTAGAAATAAGGGATGCACCGAATCCAGGATTTGGTTCAGGATTCGGGCTTTTTCAGCAGGATTCGGTCGAATCCGAGTCCTAATTTGCATATGCAAATTTGGGATGGGGAGGGAGTTTGCGTGACTATTTCACAAAACAAGGAAGTAAAGTATGTTTCCCCTTCCCACCCCTAATTTGCATATGCAAATTAGGATTCTGATTCAGTATTCGGCCAAATCTTTCGCAAAGGATTCGGGGGTTCGGCCGATTTCAAAAAAGTGGATTCGGTGCATCCCTACTACAGGTATAGGATCCCTTATCCGGAAACCCGATATCCAGAAAGCTCCGAATTACAGAATTTCTCCCATAGACTCCTTTTTATCCAAATAATCCAAATTTTTAAAAATGATTTCCTTTTTCTGTGTAATAATAAAACAGTACCTTGTACTTGATCCTGACTAAGATATAATTAATCCTTATTGGAAGCAAAACCAGTCTATTGGGTTTATTTAATGTTTAAATGAATTTCTAGTAGGCTTAAGGCATAAAGACCCAAATTATGGAAAGATCCATTATCTGGAAAAACCCCAGGTCCCGAGCATTCTGGATAACAGGTCCCATACCTGTAGAAATATATACAGAATAAACATTACAATGACTCAATAAAGCCTTCTGAAAGGTTTACAGGTACAAAGTTTTAAAAGTGCCTAGACTAGAGTCCCTACATTGTGTCGGGTACATGCAAGGAAAATACTTGCAGAGGAATTTGGCTAGGCTGCAGGTGGCTGTAAAGCATAATTAGGAAATATCTATGGATTCTGTTTTTTCAGGAAAAAAATTTAAAGTAAAACTAAAGCCATATTCTACTTCCTGATTCCATAAAAATGTAAATAAAACCAGAAGCCCGTGGAGAAGCTTCTGTATGTAACAAGCTGCTCTTTATCTGAAGAGATAACAGGCTAGAACTGCTGGAAGGGAGAATTATACAGATACATCTCAGTGGATGTGGCTTTAGTTTCATTTTCAAATTTTAAGTCCAAGAAAAAAAACCGAATATTTCCTTAATAAAACAATAGGTAAAAAGATGGTTAACGCAAGCCAGATCCACTGTCCCTTTAACAAACAGCTCAGTCAATAGGGCTTCAACCTGCTAGTGATGTTACTTGTAGCCTTCCAACCAAGTAGTCATGCCAATTCCAGTAACCCTTGTCTGTCCACCTCTGTCCTACTAAATTTCACTTCTAGTCTTTAAATAGTTCCAGCAGGGTGGAAATCAGCTATGAAAAACCTGTTTGCTTGCTGGATTCGGGTAGGCACTCTTGAAAGAAAAAGCCCTGAGTCCAAGTCAGGTTTGCTAAAACAGACATAGAGAGGACTCTAGCCGAGATTAGACCTTAATGGAACTGTTCAGTGTTAAAATAAAAACTGCGTAAATAGATAGGCTTGTATATAAAGATTGCAGCACTCCAATATCGCGTTGAAACCGCCTTTATTTTCAATGAAGCATAGCGACGTTTCGGACACAAAAAGTCCTTTATCAAGCTAAAGGACTTTTTCTGTCTACATTGAAAATAAAGGTGATATTGGAGTGTTGCAATCTGTATATACTTGAATTGGAGGTATGTGGAGATGAACATACTTTATTGTGTGCACCCTGTGAAGTAAAGACTTTAAAGGGATACTGTCATGGGAAAAATAGACATATTGTCAATTTCCCAGCTGCCCCAAGTCATGTGACTTGTGCTATGATAAACTTCAATCACTCTTTACTGCTGTACTGCAAGTTGGAGTGATATCACCCCCCTCCCTCCCCAGCAGCCAAACAAAAGAACAATAGGAAGGTAACCAGATAGCAGCTCCCTAACACAAGATAACAGCTGCCTGGTAGATCTAAGAACAACACTCAATAGTAAAAACCCATGTCTCACTGAGACACATTCAGTTACATTGATAAGGAAAAACAGCAGCCTGCCAGAAAGCATTTCTCTCCTAAAGTGCAGGCACAAGTCATATGACTGGGGGCAGCTGGGAAATTGACAAAATGTCTAGCCCCATGTCAGATTTCAAAATTGAATATAAAAAAATCTGTTTGCTCTTTTGAGAAATGGATTTCAGCGCAGAATTCTGCTGGATTAGCACTATTAACTGATGCCTTTTGAAAAAAATATGTTTTCTGATGACACGATCCCTTTAAGTATACAAAGTGTGCTGGATAATTGCTGTGATTAAATCAATAGGCTGTGCAAAAAAAAAAAAAATATTTCTAATATAGTTAGTTAGCCAAAAATGTAATGTGTAAAGGCTGGAGTGACTGGATGTGCAACATAATAGCCAGAACACTACTTCCTGCTTTTCAGTTAGTTAGTTAGTCAGGGGGACCATATGGTCAATTGCAAAGTGAGTTTGCAATTGATCCTCAGCATTCAGCTCAGATTCAAAAGCAACAGTTATGACCCATGTGCCCCACATCAAGTCACTGATTGGTTACTGCCTGGTAACCAATCAGTGGAAAGCAAGAGAGCTGCAAAGCAGGAAGTAGTGTTCTTGCTATTATGTTACACATCCAATCACTCCAGCCTTTATAAATTACTAACTATATTGAAAACATTTTCTATTTTGCACAGCCTATCCATTTACCCAGTTTTTTTTCCACTGAACGAATGTTTCTATCAATCTTAGATGATGGCACAACAATCATAGGCAAAACTATCCAAAAGATGCAGTTACTGCTTCAGCAGCTTCTGATTTTCTTATGGTTGCTGAAACATTTAAAGAGGTTGTTTACTTTCCAAACACTTTTTTGAGTTCAGTTGTTTTCAGATTGTTCTCCAGAAATAAAGATTTTTTCAATTACTTTCCATTATTTATTTTTTCCTGTTTTTACAAAAGTTCAAAGTTCCTATCTCTGGTGTTTCAGTCTGACCGCTCAGTAATTCAGGCGCAGACTCTAAACTGTTTCAATTTTGCAACATTTAGTTGATATAATTAGTGGATAATACATTTCTCAGCAGCATCTGTGGAATATTAGCAACTATTGTATCAATTCTAACAGCTGTTTGTAACGAAACCCAGAGATTCTGCTCAGAAGGGACACAGATATGTATCAACTAAATGTATCCATTTAGAACAGTTTACAGGGTCGGCGACCCACCCTCCCAGAGCTGCTTTAGAAGTTGAAAAATGACACTTTACACCTCAATATTAGAAAACCGGTGACACATAGAAGAGTCATTGGAGAAAAGTCGTTATTTCTGGTGACCAACTGAAAACAACAAGTTGTTTGAAGGTGAACCACCCATTTAAGATGTATATTAATATAGATACCAAGCATATACTTTGTTGCAGTTTGTCATGGTATTCTACTGAACAAATAAACAGATAGAGCCAGCAGTTCAGAGGACAGGAAGGGGCAGTTATTTCAGTAGCATTTATGTTACATTACAACTTAAAATGACTTGTGGGTACAAATACTAAGCAGAATTAGCAGGATCACAAAGTGATCTTGAGGGCCTGTGATTTTCTATAGCACTTCCTGGTTACTGCAAGCTTGCCAATATAAGTTGGAAACATGTCGGCTGCCAATGAGGGGCCACTAATTTGTTTCATTAGTTTAACTCTTCGTATCTCTTTAATGGGCTAATGGATGCTTGCAATGTACACGAGAATGTTTCACGAAGGTCAAATACAGAAAAAAATACTTAACTGAATTCGATTTTTTTTTTTTTAACTCTGTGCAGAGATTTTAAGGGTAAGGGCACACGGGCAGAGTCCGGGAGATTAGTCGTCCCAGAAACAAATCTCCTCTTCTTTGGGGGCGACAATCTCCCCGAACTGCCCTGCCCTACCTTCCCGCCGGCTAGAATGAAAAATCGCCAGCGGGATGGCACTCACAGTGCTTCGTTTTCCGAAGTCGCCCGAAGTTTCCCCGTGAGGCAACTTAGGAAACCGAAGTGGCAAGAGTGCCATCCCGCTGGTTATTTTTCATTCTAGCCGGTGGGAAGGTAGGGCAAGGCAGTTCGGAGAAATTGTCACCCCGAAAAAGAAAAGATTGGTCGACGGGGCGACTAATCTCCCCGAATCTGCCCGTGTGCCCTTACCATAAAGTCACGAGTTCAGATTTTGTTCAGGTAAACAGGATTCAGAAGAACCTTGCTTAAGCTGCCCATTTTTAAAAGATCAGATCCTGATCGTGAGACCACAATCTTCTCAGAACGATCGTACGAATTTACCATCAACTAAAAAGTCCAATTAGCCAGGAAAACAAAGGGGAGCTGCCTGCTTGGCCCTGCAAACACAGATACATTGCACTGGGACCGACAAAGATTTTTTGACCTGGCCGATCAATTTCCTGACAGATGTCGGCCGAAAAATCGTAAGATGTACGATCGTTCGAATCCCACTAACCGCACGATAATTTGGAAGAATTGGTCGGGCTTCCCTAAAATCGGTCGTTCAGGCAAGAAGAAACATGTTTTACTTCCTTGTTTTGTGACAAAAAGTCACGCGACTTGCATATGTAAATAACGAATCTGGGAGATTAATCCCCCATCGACAATTCTCCTCTTCCTCTGGGCCACAATCTCCCCGAACTGCCTTGTAAGTAACAAGTTAGGGGCATTTGCCCAGCGGGACGGGTAGGCCAGGGGGGAGGAGGGAGGGCGGGCAACACACGGGAGGGGGGAGGGTTTTTGCCCCAACTAGGTTTCCTTCCCCTTTAAAAGACAAAACTGCATTGCCTATGAGGAAACATCTTCACTTACTAATCAAAAGCCAAATATACAAATAAAGATTTACTGGCTTGGTAAGGTTTGCCTGATTTAGAAAACGCCATACTGGGCCACAGACTGATAAAATCATTAGGCCCCAAGGCCAACTCTTAGATCATAATATTCGTTTATGCAGACCTCCGAAAAGTATCACAGTCCTTGCCAAAAATGATCTTGAAACTGGTCTAACCAATGGCCCAAACAAAGCTCAAATAATATTTGGGAGATGCGTGGAAACCACAACAGCGGACCTACTACTGCAGTGATCCCCAACCAGTAGCTCGTGAGTAACATGTTGCTTTCCAACCCCTTGAAAGTTGTTCCCAGTGGCCTCAAAGCAGGGGCTTATTTTTGAAATCCAGGCTTGGAGGCAAGTTTTGGGCAGTTCACATAGGGGCTACCAATAGCCAATCACAGCCCTTATTTGGCACTACCCAAGAACATTTTTCGTGGTTCCCCAACTCTTTTTAAATCTAAATGTTGCTCACGGGTGAAAAAGGTTGGGTACCCCTGTACACTGTGAAATATAACATTTTATTAATCATGCCATATAGAGCAATAAGTGGTATACAATAATAAATACTTTAATCATAAAATACCTACAGACAAAATTGCCATGTAAACAAGACCAATTATGCAGAAAGCTCAGTTTTCCGGAAAAGCCGTCACCCATAGTCTTCATTATAATCAAGTAAACCAAATTTTTTAAAAAAGGTTTTCCTATTATGTGTAATAAAACAACAATAGCTTGTAGTTGATCCAAAAAAAGATATAATAATCCTTATTGGAAACAAAGCCGACTATTCTTTTATTTTTAATGTTTACATGATTTTCTAGTAGACAAGGTATGGAGATCCAAATTACGGAAAGAACAGTTATCCAGAAAACCCCAGGTCCAAAGTATTCTGGGTAATAGGTCCCATGCCTGAACTACAATGGACATTGTCATTGGTACTTAGAAAACAAACAGTGAACGCAATGCAATATCAGGCTCATTCCCTTACACACATCAGTCGACTGGCTTTCATTTTGGCCCCATACACAGGCCAATAAGCTACGGATTTAACCCACAGTGGACAAGTTGAAAGTTAAGGTCAGTCAGTGTAAAGCCATTATAATTCTGCAATAAAGACTCAAGCGATAGATTTCAATAAAGTGACAGTTAAAGGGAAAGAACCACAGACAATTGCAGTCAGGATCACAATTTGGCCGCTGTGTGTAATAATCATAGGATTGAAGAACACCTAAAAGGGATACTGTCATGGGAAAACATGTTTTTTTTTTTTCAAAACACATCAGTTAATAGTGCTGCTCCTGCAGAATTCTGCACTGAAATCAAATTCTCAAAAGAGCAAACAGATTTTTTTTTTTTTTAATTAATCTGACATGGGGCTAGAAATATTGTCCCTTTCCCAGCTGCCCCCAGTCATGTGACCTGTACCTGTGCTTTAGGATGGAACTACTTTCTGGCAGGCTGTTATCTCTCCTACTTAAAGGGATACTGTCATGGGAAAACATGTTTTGTTTGTTTTTTTCAAAAAGCATCAGTTAATAGTGCTGTTTCTGAACTGAAATCCATTTTTCAAGAGACACCCAGATTTTTTTTATATTCAATTTTTAAATCTGACATGGGGCTAGACATATTGAGACTGACTCAGTCTCAGTGGGACTTGGCTCTTACTATTAAGTGTTCTTCTTAGATCTACCAGGGAGCGGTTAACTTGTATAAGGGAGCTGCTATCTCGTTACCTTCCCATTGTTCTTTTTTTTAGGCTGCTGGGGGGGAGGGGGTGACATCACTCCAACTTGCAGTACAGCAGTAAAGAGTGACTGAAGTTTATCAAAGCACAAGTCACATGACTGGGGGCAGCTGGGAAACTGACAATGTGTCTAGCCCCATGTCAGATTTCAAAATTAAATACAAAAAAAAATCTGCTTGCTCTTTTGAGAATTGGATTTCAGTGCAGAATTCTGCTGGAAAAGCCCTATTAACTGGTACGTTTTGAAAAAAAACAAATGTTTTCCCTTGACAGTATTCCTATACAGTCACAGGATTTAGAAACACCATAAAATGACATACTTTTTTTCTGCAATCTCTTTGCCTGTAAGGCCCCTTTAAGCATGCAGCAGTGCATGTTGCTTGCAGTAAACACACATTGTGACATTAGAATCCTTGGCAGGTAAGCAGGTTCATGTTTGTACCTGTTAAACCAGCAGCTCAGATACTCTATCCCTTGGGCACAAATGTTCTATTTCAAGTTTTCATTCTTTAGTTGTGAATGAGGTTTAATAATGTAAAAACTAAATTCTTTGTATTCTCTATAGCTTCTATGTTATCTGCAATCTAAAAAAGGGCCATTCAGCACACATTCCGCTTCAGAGGCTGTCCCCATGGCTACGCAGCAGCTTCTTTATATAAACTGTAGTAATTAATCTAAAGAAAACACTTCCTTTTTGCAGTGGAGGAAAACAGTATAATATATTTCAAGGGTAACTATTGCGAACATGGAAATTTTATATAAGCTTCATCATACTGAAATAAGAAACTTTGTAAATACAATCAATGAACTATTCGGCATTGTTTCTTAAATAATCAAGTTTATATTTACTATTCCTCTCTCAGCATCTGTTTCACTTCATTCTGTCTTCATGCAGCAGTTGGGTTTCGGATAATCATTGACAGTTACATCCAATATATCTTATGGGGGGGGCTCCTTTCCCAGCAGATTTATTAGAGCTCACTCAAATAACTGATTCCAGTACAAACAAAATCTAACAAAATAACTGCCTTTTGCACAAATTCTGCATGTAGAGAGACATGATGTCTGGTGATTTTAATAGAGTGAGCTCTAATACATCTTCTAGGCAAAAGGAGCCCCCCTATAAGATATATTATATTATCGGACAGCCAACTCCTGAATGAAAACAAAATAGGGAAAACAGATGCGAGAGAGGAATAGTGAATATAAATTTGATTTCAGAAACAGTAAAGAATATTTAATTGATTGTATATCGAAAGTTTTTTACTTCAGTGTGATTAGACTGCTATTAAATTTTCATTTTCACAATGAATTGATACAGAAGCCTTTCATTTTCATTCTGGCATTACTGTACACATTTCTGTAGGTTTTTTTACTGCATTGTGGGGGGTTTTTTTTGCCTGTAAAAAAATGTTTTATTGTGAATAGCTTATTCGCAAACAGCTCTGCACTTTTGTATGTTATTTTGGTGATTAAATTACAATTTTGGTGATTTTGGTGTGGTTTTTTTTTAGCCTTTTTTTTTTTTGCATTGTTAGCTATTTTATTGCATTTTCAGCTCTATGTAGGTGTTCACTTGTTTCTGTCCATAGGGGCAGCTGGGAAATTGACAATATGTCTAGCCCCATTTCAGATTTCAAAATTGAATATAAAAAAATCTGTTTGCTCTTTTGAGAATTGGATTTCAGTGCAGAATTCTGCTGGAGTAGCAATATTAACTGATGTGTTTTGAAAAAAAACATGTTTTCCGATGACAGGATCCCTTTAAATTAAAAGCATCTGATAACTTGCCCTGTTTAATTATTTGGCACAGGCATTAGCAGCCAAATGCTTCCTATTGACAAAGTATCATGACTACAATAAAGAAAAGCTACAACGAATTAAAAAAAAAAAAAAAAACAATGTACAACTCTCGACACTTTTTTACTAGAGAATACATTTAGCTTGAAAATTGCTGAAACCTGATCCTGACTACACATACAGTGAAACCTCAATTTTAAATCTCCTGATTTTAAAAAATCCTCACCTTACTTTGTTTTTTGTGATCCCACTGATATATTATGCATAATACATTTCCCTGATGTTACATGTTTTTATCCAGGTCCCTTGAAAAACGTAATGAGGGTTCTACTGTGTTATTACAGGATTAAAGGGATTGAAGACAAACTACTGCAAAAAAAACCAAAGCACCTCATTTTAAACCAATGTGCCAAAGTGGAGGGTTAATAAAGAAAACCTTTGATTCTATCAACAACCCACTCCTGACTAATAATATTTCCAAAAGAAAACAATGTATAGGCTTGTCACTGCTGTGACAGCAACATATCAAGTCTGACACCAGTGACAATGGGCACAGACTGGCTTTGCCCAGAGCAGTTTAGTTTGAATTGGCAGGATCTGGGTTTCCATCCAGCTGCAGAATAATAAGGGTGACATCCCACAGATGAACAAACCACCCAGTAAGAAAACCATCAACATGGCAGAAGAGGGCAGTAGGTTTATATAGAGCATTACCAGTTATTTTGCCCAAACAAATTTAAAAACATATGCATTAAACAATTTGCGTGGTTTTACAGTTTGTTGTAAATGTTGGATATAACCGAATATTATAAAAAGGCTTGTGGAAATGTATTTAACCTCTGTATAAGTAGTGACCCTTTCAGCAAACTAAATGCAACTGAAGGCAGAATGGTCAGTCCTTTTCTGTACTGCCGGTTCCAACTTTTGACACAATGTAGCAGAATTTTGCCTTGCAGGCTTCTCATGTCTGTAAATGAGCTGGTTTTCACCGCATTGTTTAAAAAGTCAGAACCATCAGAGGGAGGCATAAAGGAGGAAAAATACTGATTTTAATGGCAATTACAGTGAAACCTCGATTTTAAGTCCCCTGATTTTAAGTTTTCTCGCATTTTACATTTTTTATTTGTGGTCCCACCAATTTATAATGCATTTCAATGGGTGCCTATCCCTGATTTTAAGTAATGTTTTCCTGGATTTTTAAGTCAAAATTGTGTCCAAAAAACTGCTGTTTTCCTCTATGAATGTTATTATTTGTGAAATAAAGAGGTTTAAAATACTAACCAGATATTTGCCCGTTGATTCTGCCTGTAAATGGTCAATTGCAATGAGTCTGCCCCTTATACAGTCCTGCACCAATCACTTATTGCTTTAGGTTGTGTATGTGACTGACCGAGAGAACTTGCACATGCCCCCCATAGTGTAACATTAACACTGCAATGTTTAACACCACAATTATTGTATCTCAAAGTATAACAGCCGCCCGTGCTTATATCCTTTCAGTACTTGGAAGAATATTTTACTTTAAAGGGGTTGTTCACCTTCCAAACACTTTATTGAATTCAGTTGTTTTCAGATTGTTTTCCAGAAATAAAGACTTTAAAGTTGAATGTTCGTGTCTCTGGTGTTTGAGTCTGGCAGCTCAGTACTTCAAGTGCAGACTCTAAACTGTTACAATTTTGCAACATTTAGTGGATACATTTCTCAGCAGCATCTGTGGGAGATCAGCAACTATTGTATCAATTTTAACAATTGCCTTTAATGAAACTCAGGGATTCTACTCAGCAGGGACAAAGAAATGAAGCAACTAAATGTATCCATTTAGAACAGTTTACAGGGTCGGCGACCCCCCCCCTCCCAGAGCTGCTTCAGAAGGAGAAAAATGACACTTTACACTTCAATATTAGAAAAACAGTCACACATTGAAAGGAGAAAGTCATTGATAAAAAGTAATTATTTCTGGTGATCCATCTGAAAACGACTGGATGTTTGAAGGTGGAAAAACCCCTTTAACACATTTCCCTGATTTAACATTTTCCCAGATTTTACATAATTTTTTCCTGGTCCCCTGAAAAATTTTTTTTTTTTTTTTTTTTAAAGTAACCTTTTCATTTTGTTAAAGTTTTTTTTTTTTTTTTGTTTAAACGATTTCTTACAAAGGACCTGTTAATGCTCTGATTTCACTGACAATATGTGGAATTATTTTTATATAATATGTTTAGACCTGCTCAAACCTGAGTCTCAAACACATGTCAAATACACAGAAACCCACCTGTGTGTTAAAACCCTAAACCAAAGACCAGGGATTCCCCATAATCCACTATTTGGGATTTGGCGAATGCCCGAATCCTTTGTGAAAGATTTGGCCTGAATTCCTAACCGAATCCTAATTTGCATGTGCAAATTAGGGGCAGGAAAGGAAAGTCAAAAAACATTTTTTACTTCCTTGATTTCCATTACTTCCCCTAATTTACATATGCAAATTAGGGTTCGGATTCAGTTCAGCCAGGCACAAGGATTTGCCAGAATCCAAATCCTGCTGAAAAAGGCCGAATCCTGGATTCGGTGCATCCCTACCAAAGACTCACCTACTACTTTCTTATTGAGTTGAATGTAAAAGGCTGGCCCATTTAATCGAGAAAATGTAACAAAAACCCTCTAATTCAAATTCTACTTAGCAAAAGCATAATTGCTGTAATGTGCTCTTTAAAAATTCACACATTGTTAAAAACGACAACAGCTGCGGTTTCTTTCGTAGAGCAAGCGGATTCATTTGTTTACTCCCTTAAATCTTAATTAAATATTTATCAAGGCACAGAAAGCAGGTTACCGTTATTAAAATGGGCCACCAAACTGCTTGGCTTGCACTCATGTACATGCTCCGGTATCTCTTATAAACGCACAATCACTTGTATTGTGTAAAAATTACATACAGGACTGTGGTCAGCTATTTCACTTGCCACTGGAATAAAATCAGCTTTTTAAGTGTCTAAAATGACCAGTTTAATCTATAAAAGAAAACACCCATTTTAGTTTGCATTGATACATCATGATTCTTCTCCAGAACGGTCTAAGCAATAGCTGTGGTTTTTTTATTGATGTCAATATCTTATTTGTTCTCTAAGGCGACCGACACATGAGGATTTTAGTCGCTCCATGATTTAAAGCAGGGGTGCCCAAACATTTTGCAACAAGGGACAGATTTGGTGAGGTGAAAATGTGTGGGGGCCGACCATTCAGCCCGACATTCTTTGAACCATTAAATTACAGGAATCGAGTAATCGTAGCAGTAATATTTGGGCACATTAGTGAAATAATCTGCCACTTGCTAAGATAACAGATGCCTGGAAGATCTAAGAACAACACTCAATAGTAAAATCCAGGTCCCACTGCAACACATTCAGTTACATTGAGTAGGAGAAACAACAGCCTGTCAGAAAGCAGTTCCATCCTAAAGTGCTGGCTCTTTCTGAAATCACATGACCAGGCAAAATGACTTGAGATGCACCTACACACCAATATTACAAGTAAAAAAATACACTTGCAGGTTCAGGAATGAAATTTTATATTGTAGAGTGAATTATTTGCAGTGTAAACAGTGTCATTTAGAAATAAAAACTACACCATAAAAATCATGACAGAATCCCTTTAATCTCCTCTAAATGCTTTATGTAGGAAAACATAGGAACTTCACGAAGCCAAAATCACTTAAAGTTTTGTTTTGAGGCTTCTTCAAGCGATTTTGGGAGACTGAAGCGACACAGGTTTTAGCACCAGCAATTCACATTTTTTCAGTGGGAAAGCTTTTACAGGAGATTAGTTGCGCGCAGAAGCACAGATTCATCACAGGCGATGAATCTCTGGGTATGCCATTGGCCTTAGCAAAGCCAGTTATCACTATTGTC
The DNA here is from genome assembly GCF_017654675.1 of Xenopus laevis. NCBI lineage: Eukaryota > Metazoa > Chordata > Amphibia > Anura > Pipidae > Xenopus > Xenopus laevis. The sequence continues at coordinate 186,399,048 of NC_054372.1, forward strand.
TATTTAGTAGCTGTGACAAGTATCTGTTACTTGTAACTGTGTTTTCACCTAAAGGTTATTTATACACGACTATGGGTGGCAAATCTCCCAAAAATTTCTCTCCATTGGAAATAACTGAAATTGCCTGCAGTAAAGCCTACATATTTAAATTTCCAGTGGAGGGGCATTTCAGGATATTTAGCGGCCTCAGTCATGCAATTTTATAGCGGATGACAAATGTCCCTGTCAGGCACTGCCCTTACCTAAGGCAAAAGGAGCCCTGATACAAATTTAAGAACAGGGAACTTGTAACGGATATCAGTCTTGCAAGGGAGGGGCAAACTACCAATCAGCTGGAGCACCAGAAGAAACAGTACTTTAACGAATTGGTACTTTGCCCAGCAGCCCAACATCAAACACAACTTCCCTGTTCTTCAAGCTGTGTTGGCCTCCTTTTGTCTTTGGTAAGGGCACGCACACACACCCATACCCAACCACCCACCCAGACAGACACCCACAGACAGGCACCCACAGACTAACAGACACCCACCTTTTATTACCTCTTACAGTGCAAAAAATATTATGGAGTACTTTATAGCAATTATTTACATCAGTCTTAGACCCAATAAAACTTTTTTTTAGGGGGGAGGAAGAAATCGGGGAACATGCCAGAAACCCAATCAAAACATAGGTAAAATGTATGAACATGCACAAAGTCCAGTTCACTGGTTGTTACCAAAGAAAGGATACCAGCACTACAAACAGCAATGCTACTGCCATTCCAACGCGCTGAAAACATTCAAACATACAAGCGGGTCATGGCACACATGGCAATAAATCTCCTCTTTGGGGGGGAAATTAATCTTCTGTAAATGCTTTGCAACCTGCAATAAAGTGAATCGAAGGTGGTAAAACATATTTGCCGCTGCATCGCCTGTAGCTCCAAAACGCACTGAGACCCTTTTCCGAGCGATTTATCAGAAATAGCATGTACTTAGAAAAGCACTGAAATCTCCTAGACACGCACACACACATACAGATAAGTAGCAGCAATTGTATTCAAATTACAATGCGAACGCAATGACGCAAGAACGTAAAGACACCAGGTTACAGTGGGAAGCACAAACCGTTTCCGGTTTGGGTGGAGCACGTACCGCACCGAGTAATGGGATACAAATCGCTCTGTGCCAATAGTCGCTGTGAATCGTCTGTTCAAAAAAGACGATCGTCTTGTCGCCGCAATTTACTTTTTTAAAATGTTGGCGACAAATCGTCCAGTGTGTCCTTACCCTTAGAGCTAGCTGCACCCCCCCCCATCGCTGCATAATTAGGTATTCCCTGCACATCATGCACCCTCTATTCAGCTGTAGGTGGAGTTAAGGATGGCAGTGAATGAGGCGAGTAAAGGTGGCCATACACCGTGAGATCCGCTCGTTTGGCGATGTCGCCAAACGAGCAGATCTCTCCCCGATATGCCCACCTTGAGGTGGGCAATATCGGGCTGATCCGATCATGGGCCCTAGGTATCCTAACGCATGAGAAACAGGCCAATAAGCAGCCAAAACGGTCTGTCGGCAGCTTTTATCGGCCCGTGTATGGCCACCTTAAGTCACAAAGCAGCTTGCTCACAGTAGCAGAAGGGCCAGTGTGAAAAACTGCTGGAAGTCATTTTACAGAAGAGTTGGGAACACACAAGGAGGACTGTGAATATAGCCAATACCTGGCTCTGATTTGCAAAGAATAAGAAAAGATTTTCTGAAAAAAGACGCCAACATTTAAATATACCATTAGAACATAATCATAGGCTAACTTCCATCTTTATGAAGTGCCCACAGACACAAAACGTGTAAGGCTTTGTGGTCTATAATAAAATTCTCAGTCTTTTTACAAGTCTGTTTGTGGGAGCTGTGAGTACCTGCGATTTTCTCCTTTGGTTGGATACTTCCACCTCGAGCTGTAGATCTGAGGCATGAGCACCGGGACCTCACATACAACTGGTGAGATTATATATTTATTGGCTTTACACTGGGACTTTTTTTCTTTAAATGCAAAGTCTTATGGGGGGACCTTAATGCAAAATAAAAATATGACACAGGGCTTTCATAAAACTCGAATCAAATTCGATTCGAGTTTTCAGGTGGATCTTATTCACCTGAGTTTAGAAAATTCGATTTCAATGAATTCAAAATTTGACCCTTGATAAATCTGCCCCTAAGTGTAAAACAAAAATTTAAAACAAAATACATTTTTGAACAAATGGGGTTATTCACTTTTTTATTTAAGTTCAGTTGTTTTAACGTAATACATAAGAAAGAGTAAACAAGTGCTAAATCTAAAAATTGTGATGTGCCTCTTGTTGCGTTTGCAACTTCATAATTTGCTACATTAGGGGGACACATTTCTCAACTTCTTTAGTGTAACATTACAACTACTGTATCAATTATAATAGCTGACTTAAAGGACATGTAACGCTCCCCAAAAATTAAACCAGTGAACAGCTTCTTTGAAGCCTTTAGTTACCTGCCACTTCAGTTGTTGAAAGGTTAAACAGTAAGGCTGCAGCATTCACTTAATCACTTCAAATTCCTTCTCCTCCTCTAACCCACACAGACCCCTTCCCTTGGGAATTTACTTTGGCTGCTGGCTACTGAGCTTCCTCAGTGCTTCTCAACTCAGGTTAATAAATGCACCCTCCAGTCTAGCAGCCAATCGAGAGATAGCATTGTTGGTTTCCATATGCAAAGTGATGCCATCTGGAATCAGAAGGTATTTACTTGTCTCATGCCATACATACAGCATGTTTCCAGAAGGCATCACTTTGCATATAATTGCTAGCTAAGGGCTTTTTGGCTCCTTGCAGACTTCTCACCCTAACCAGAATTGGCTCCCCATTGTTGTGCCCATAGAAAGTCTTCTGTAGCTGTCTGCTCCTCTCCTGAGCTCATCTTACCCAGTAAAGCAGGGGTCCCCAAACTTTTTCCACCCGTGAGCAACATTCAGATGTAAAATGAGTTGGGGAGCAACACAAGCATGAAAAATGTTCCTGGGTGGTGCCAAATAAGGGTTATGATTGACTATTAGTAGTCCCTAGGCAGCCTACAGGAGACTCTGCTTGGCACTATACTTAGTTTTTATGCAAATAAGACTTGGGAATTCAAAAGTAATCACCTGCTTTGAGGACACTGAGAGCAACATCCAAGGGGTTGGGGAGCAACATGTTGCTCACGAGCTACTGGTTGGGGATCACTGCAGTAAAGGGTTCAATCCAAGCAGGACTTTTTAGCAACATTCTGCCTATATAAGTAACTTTCCAGAGCACATGTGCCTTAGGAGAATTTGATGTGCTGGCAAAGCAAGGGCATAAATGCAGTACAAATGCTCAGCAGGGCCAAAGATAAAATAAATTTATCAAATTAGAACAGTACTGTCAATGAATCCTCTACCAAAACAGCTCTGGAGAAATCCCCTTGAGAAAGGAATTTTCCGAAACGTTGCACAACGTTATCTACTTTAAGGGTAAGGACACACGGGCAAATTGCTTCTTCTTCGGGGCGACAATCTCCCCAAACTGCCTCCCGCCGGCTATAATGAAAAATCTCTAGCTGGCACTCAACGTTTCATTTTCCAAAGTACCCGAAGTTTCCTCGTGAGACAACAATGTGTGACTTCAGAAAACAAAGTGCCGCAACTGCCATCCCAATGGCAATTTTTCATTATAGCCAGCGGGAAGGTAGGGGAAGGCAGTTTGGGGAGATTGTCGCCCCAAAGAAGAGGAGATTTGTTGCCGGGCGACTAATATCCCCGGAATCTGCCTGTGTGCCCTTACCCTTAAGATGCAGTAACACCAAAAAATAAAATCTTATTACAGTAGTTAAAATATAATGTACTGTTGCCCTGCATTGTTAAAAGTTATGTGTTTGCTTTAAAAATACTACTATAGTTTATATAAATAGGCTGCTGTGTAGCCATGGGGGCTGCCATATAGGCTGAAAAAGGATAAAAGGCACAGATTACTTATCAGATAGATGCATTCTGCAGAATACAATTGTATTGAAAACAAACATTAAAGCTTAGCAGCGACTTATGACTATGATCAAATAAAGTGTATTCACATTTTGATTTTTATTAAATGGAAGTTCTTTCAGTTTCACTCTTTACATTATATATAACATGGTATATCTAGTATAGGTAAATCTAAAAACAACTGGACTTGCTGAGTAATCAATGAAGACGTTTCACTACTCATCCGAGCAGCTTCTTCAGTTCAACTGACTGGTGTGGGAAATTCTCGGCATATAAACTCTTCCACTAATCCAATCACAATGGCACATTGTAACTCTTCAGAGAGGCGACATCTGAAGAAATCCACAGAGGTGTTGATTCTGTGCAGCTGAAGAAGCTGCTCGGATGAGTAGTGAAACGTCTTCATTGATTACTCAGCAAGTCCAGTTGTTTTTAGATTTACCTATACTAGATATACCATGACCTGGATGAATGAAAATCTTCATAGTCATAGCATGAAGTAGTTGAAAGATAATTTGCTTATTGGTTTAATTAAGAAAGAAGTTTGTTCAGCACAAGCCCCATTTATATGTTATACAAGCAGGCAAAATTATCTATATTATCTATTATCTGCTCATACCAAACATTTGTAAGCATTTTTAACACTCAAAATGCACTATTAATTGCTTTTAATTTCACAAAATCATTTTAGACTGTGAATATTTACAGTTGTTTTGCTACCACGAATATTGCAACACAGAACCTCAACCCAGTGTAAATACTTCCCTGTGTAATGCAGTTTACACACTGTTGCAGCCGGGTAATTGGTTTGTAATGGCAGGTTATGCAACTATAAAACAGAACAGCAAGAAAATAGTACAGGTATGGATCTGTTATCCAGAATGCTCGGGACCTGGGGTTTTCCGGATAACGGATCTTTCAGTCATACCTGAAGTCTATTAGAAAATCATGTAAACATTAAATAATCACAATAGGCTGGTTTTGCCTCCAATAAGGATTAATTAGATCTTAGTTTGGATCAAGTACAAGCTACTGTTTTATTATCACTAGGGATTTTGGATTCGGCCGAACCCCCGAATGCTTTGCGAAAGATTCACCAAATACCGAATCCTAATGTGCATATGCAAATTAGGGGTGGGAAGGGGAAAACATTTTTTACTTCCTTGTTTTGTGACAAAAAGTCATGCGATTTCCCTCCCTGCAGCTAACTTGTAGGGATGGGCGAATTTTTTCGCTTTGTTTCGCCGCGGAAATGACGCCCATAGACTTGTATGGCGGTATGTGTCAAAAAAATTTCGCTGCGCGACAACATTTTTTTTGACGGCCATAGACTTTAATGGGCGTCGGCGACAAATCGCCGTCGGCGACAATTCGCCAGCGGCAAATTTTTGGCAACACGAAACGGCTCAGATTCGCCCATCCCTACTAATTTGCATATGCAATTCAGTTTCAGTTCGGCCGGGCAGACGGATTCGGACGAATCCTGCTGAAAAGGGCTGAATCCTGGCCGAATCCCAGATTTGGTGAATCCCTAATTATTACAGATAAAAAGGAAATAGTTTTTAAACATTTGGATTATTTGGATAATATGGAGTCTATGGGAGACGGGCAGATTTCTGGATAAGGGGTTACCAGATAACTGATCCCATACCTGTATTGCATCTTCGCTAACAATTCTGGAATTTGCCCTTGCCTATAAATGTTATTAAACACTAACAGTGATATTAATTCATAATCAGTGGTTAGCTATGATCCACTTCAAAAACCACAGGTTGCTTTCTGAATGCCGATTTATTATTATTAGTCCTCCAAGAAAGGCAATGCCATTATCCAGCAGTATTGTATGCAGAGCATATACATCATAAAACACATTCAAGTCAAACTGATAATGACACAGTGCTTTATAAAACACAGAATATTGCTAGGTTTTTAGTGTGTTTCTACTTCTCACTACAATTGAAGATCTGTATAACTAATGCACAATAGAGAATGGACGAGAGTTGTAGTTTCTACAACCACAACAATGATTTAGTTCCAGGGACAGGATTTATTATAAACAACATTTTATACATATAGTACAGTGGCATTTTGATCAACTATGCATGGTCTCTGCTCTGGTGCAGACAGACTTGGTGGATTTTTGAGCCGAAAAGCAACATTTTGTGCTGAAATCCTCCTTGCCTACAGAAAAAAAAAAATAAATAAAAAGAGCATCCGGGCACTGGATCCTTATAGTCTGGCCATAGCCTATGATCACCAACACAAGTAAATAAGTTTGATCAGATCTTCCACAAAAGATAAACCAAATCTGAGCCCCTCTGCAGATTATAATATGAACACAATTTACAATATGGTATGATTTGCAAGACAAAAAACTGTAGCTTCCAGATTTACAACCTTTGGGATTTTGCTCAGTTGAACAAAACAGGGTAGAATTCAACCAAATCCCGGATTACTGTGTGACACTGGATACAATGGTAAATAATTGTCATACTAAGATATGCCAATAAACTGTGCAGGTACAGGATGGAAATCCATAAACCAGAAAACCACAAAATACAAAGACGATTTTACATTGTTTGCTTAAAGGGGAAGGACACCTAGTTGGCGCAAAACCCCTCCCCCCCTCCCGTGTGTTGCCCACCCTCTCTCCTCCCCCCCTGGCCTACCCGTCCCGCTGGGCAAATGCCCCTAACTTGTTACTTACCCTTCTGCGCAGGTCCAGTCCAGGGAGTTCACCGACGACATCTTCTTCCAGCTTTGAACGGCGTTTTGGCGCATGCGCAGTAGATCGTAAAGACGAAATGATCCTACTGCGCATGCGCCGGTCAAAGCAGGAAGAAGATCGCGTGGAAGAAGATGTCGTCTGTGAACTCCCTGGACTGGACCTGCGCAGAAGGGTAAATAACAAGTTTGGGGCATTTGCCCAGCGGGACGGGTAGGCCAGGGGGAGGAGGGAGGGTGGGCAACACACGGGAGGGGGGGGAAGGGTATTTGCGCCAACTAGGTGTCCTTCCCCTTTAAACCGAAATCTATGTTTTTACTGCTTTGCTTTTCTTCTACTGTAATAAAACGCAACATTTTACTTTACATAAACTAAGATTAATTTCTGTGTGTCATAAAACCATCCTATTGGCTTTTTACAATTCAGTGTTCTTTTACAGCAGTTTTAGCAGAAGATGATAGGACAATGCTCTTCTTAAAATAAAATACACAGCACGTGAATGGGACGCGTTATCCAGAATGCTCGAGACCAGGGTTTTTCCGGATAACGGATCTTTCTTGGATCATCATACCTTTAAGAGGTGGTTCACCTTTGAGATACCTTTTAGTAGGATGGAGAGAGTGATATTATGAGACAATTTGCAATTGGTTTTCATTTTTTATTATTTAAGGGTTTTGAGTTATTTAGCTTTTTATTCAGCAGCTCTCCGGTTTGCAATTTAAGCAATCTGGTTGCTTGGGTCCAAATTACCCTAGCAACCATGCGTTTATTTGAATAAGAGACTGGAATATGAATAGGCCTCAATAGAAAGAAGAGTAATACATATTAGCAATAACGATACATTTGTAGCCTTACAGAGCATTTGCTTTTTTAGAAGGGGTCAGCGACGCCCAATTGAAAGTTGCAAAGAGTCAAGAGGAAAAAGGCAAACAATTAAAAAACGAAGAAAATAAATAATGAAAAACAATTGAAAAGTTGCTTAGAATTAGCCAGTCTACAACATACTAAAAGTTACCTTAAAGGTGAACCATCCCTTTAAGTCTACTAGAAAATCATGTAAACAATAAATAAACACAATAGGCTGTTTTGTTTCCAATAAGGATTAATTATCTTAGTTTGGATCAAGTACAAGCTACAGTTTACTACAGAGAAAATGGAAATAATTTTAAAAATGTTTAATTATTTGAATATAATGGAGTCTATGGAAGATGGCCATTCCGTAATTTGGAGCGTTCTTGATAAGGGATCGCATACCTGTACTACAGTCTGTGGAATGAAAATGTCTAACACGTAATGTGCAGATTAATGGGGGGATATTGACTTCTTACGGATTTTCCAGTGATTAAGCTGGATGGTAATAGGTTTTACTTGGAACAACAGGGCATTTTCGGGAGGTCTGTCACCTTCGGTAGCATTGATTTAAAGCAGGTAAGAAATCTTATGTGCCTTGCTCTAAATATGTGTATATATACGGCCTCTGATCCATATTTCAAGTCAGGTGTTTTGACCATAATCATAGCAGTTATAAATTATTTATATATTGAAAATAATAAGCAGCATGGTGATTAGAAAAGCAGCTAATGGGGGGGCTGTGCTTTTAAATAAACTGAATTTAAATGAGGCATTTGTGTAAATTCTGATGAATTTTCACAAATCTAAAATTAAAAATAGGTACATGAACAGATGCAGTAATGTAGCAGTAAATGAAAGTAGATTGACAAAAAGTGCAATATATGGTCTCCAGGAGGGTCCAGCTGTTAGCCCGTCAGCTGTTAAGCTGGCCATAGATGTAAAGATTTTTAACAGATCCGATCCTCATCCTGAGATCGCGATTATCTCGGAAAGATCATACGAATTGTCCATCAACAAAGACCAATTTGGCAGGAAAACAAAGGGAAGCTGCCTGCCAGACCCTGCAAACATAGATAGATTGCACTGGGGCCGACAAAGATTTTCTAACCTGGCCGATCAATTTCCTTACAGATTTCGCCCAAAAAATCGTAAGATGAACGATCGTTCAAATCCCACTAACTTCACAATAATTTCGAAGGATTGGTCGGACTTCGGTAAAATTGGTCGTTCGGCAAGAAAAATCTTTGCGTCTATGGGGAGCTTAAGTCCACCAGTTACCAGCCTTTCTTGGCCACTGAAAACAAGTAGAATGAGCCACCTCCCCCCACCCCCAAAAAAAAATCTCAAAAACACTTGCTGCCACCCTGATATCATAATTTCATCATCATCATTTATTTATATAGCGCTGTCAAGATACGCAGTGCTTGAGAGAACCCAATGCCAATAATTCAACTACAATTTGCTTAAATCTCACTCACTCCACCCTTTTTTTACCTGTAAGGCTCAAGGTAGAGTCATGTGTGGAACCAATTTGTTAAACCCGACCCGCATACTTACTCACTTGGACCCACAACCCGACCAGCAAATACCTTATCCGCAACCGCTGACCATCAAAAAACAGGAAGTGCTGTCTATGTTAACCAGAAGTAACATCATTGGAAGTAGGCGTGATCAGAAAAAAAAAAAAAAAACAAACCCAGGTCTATACCCGCTCCCGAAACTTCTTCCCAGGTTTTTGCGGGTAACCCGCGGGTACCCAACCCACTGCAAGACTCTAGCTGAAGGCCCCACTCTACCAATGGACCCCTGACTGGAGTACACTAGTAATGTGCAAGTCAGGAAAAACTCAAGCTGCACACAACCCTAACCCACACCCAAAACTGCTCTATACAGGTATAGGATCTGTTATCTGGAAACTGGTTATGCAGAAAGCTCGAATTATGGAAAGGCCATCTCCCATAAACTCCATTTTATCCAAATAATACATTTTTTAAAATGATTTCCTTTTTCTCTGTAATAATAAAACAGTAGCTTGTATTTGATCCCAACTAAGATATGATTAACCCTTTTTAAAGCAAAGCCAACCTATGTAATTTTTAAATTATTTTCGAGTAGTCTTGGGTTATGAAGATTTAAATTACGAAAAGATCCCTTATCCAGAAAACCCCAGGTCCCGAGCATTCTGAATAACAAGTTCCATACCTGTAAACAGCTTCTCAACTGCGCATATTTCTGTTTAAAGACATGGAACCTTCAGAAGCAAGAGAGGAAGGTACTTCCCCAGTCTGACCCGTATCCAACTCTAAGCTGCAATGGTTGGCCAAACCTACACTGGAGGCAAACGGGCATGAAATTGCCCTCCGTCTAATTTTCTCACAAATAAGCCAGATAGACTTGAGTCTGTTTTACTTGAGGTGATTGTAATGTTATTCAATAGCAAGTAATTTCTGGGAGATTTGATACCCACAGCAGTGCAGATTTAACTGGAGGTGACAAATCTTAGCATGTGTCATTAATCTACGGGTGTTTGAAGTCATTGAATAATATATGATTGGCCACGAATTAATTTGTGATTACAAAAAACACACTAATATGTATATAATACACAAAAACCATGAATACATTGTAAATTATATGCTTATAAACAGTGAGTACTTATGTCATCAGTTATAATCGGTGAGTAGTGATGTCATTTCTGTCACATGACTCGCTTGTGAAACTTGTGTATTATAATAAAGTACCCCTCAAAATATGAGGATATTAGAAGTTACCTCTGAGTTCCATGACCTTCGGCCTCATATTTTTATATGGTCATGAAACTCCTTGGTAACTTATAATATCCTTATAATTTACAAGAGGGGGTACTTTATTCACTATATTAAAATTACACAAAAAGTATTTTTTGTGTAGAATGGGGCATATATATGTATGTTTTGCTGCATTTCCTTCCTATTTATGTCTCTTGTATTAGCACTGTAAATGTACAGTGAACAAGATACCCACTGCCCTTAGCTGATTAGACATTTATTCCACAACAACACACTGCAGAAACCAGTTTGTCTGAACAATTTACCCTTTTGTTATGCAGAAATAAGTGCCACCCACTCTCGGTATTAAAATGTACAAATAACAAACAGGAAATGTTATTTTTAAGAGCAAAAAGCAGTTCGGTAAAGTGATTTTTAAAATTCTGCAAATTTAGAGCAATCTAATTGGCCCCAAAAAGCAAATGAAACACTTGTTACAAAACCAAGAGAGATCCAAAATCAGGGCTTCTAAAAAAAAAAAAAAAAATACGACAGGACACATTCTCCAAAAACAATATTTATGGAGCAATATCTTGCACACATAGAAGTTAAGGGATAGACCTGTGTGGGTGGGAATGAACAAGACATTGATTATAGACACGTCCCTACCGCAAATATAATGAGTGTCACAAGCTGTGCCATCTGGAATGAGTAAATTGTTTTTTTGTTTTTTTGGAATCGCACAGGATCGTGGGGCACAGGAAACCAACCTTCTTCCCATCACACGACACATCACAGTCCGTGTCGCTTCCTGATGATGCAAACACCAGCGAGTTTATGGGAAGGAGGGTGTAGAAAGGGGCAGGATGGTTTATACTTTCCCAGCGCTGCTTTTTTTAAATCTGTTTTCGTCAACTTGGAAGGCAGCCAGGAGCTGCTGTGGGAATGCACAGAGAGTTGGTAAAGGAGGAGGGCAGAGCTGATCTTGGGACAGGGGTGTGATTAGTAACTTAACCTCTTCGTTACCAGTAGTAATAGACACTGCACGTCTGCAGCCTCCCCCTCCTGCAGCACAGGGGGTTAAAGGGGAAGAACTAGGGATGTGCTGTGTGTAGAGGGTGTTTTTGGAAGAGGATAGGTGCATATTTAGGCCCAGCTGGAGCAGGCAGCACAAAGACAAGCAGATTAGTGGCAAGGGAGGAGGAGACTGACAAGAGAGGCCGGATGAAGGGGACGAATGGGAGGGCTGGCTGTGAGTTTATAATGATAAATAGAGAAAACTCTTCCTTACAACTAACTGGCACACGCACGACAGAAGAATGAACTTAGTTCCTAGTAAATACGTCATGCGTCTGAAAACAACCCAACTGAAACGGACTCGCCGATGGGCAAAACAAAAATCACAAGCTCACGGATATTTATGCAGGCAATGAATAAATGAACAATGCAGCCTGGACTGCTGGGAGTTATAGTCCAGCACCTACGGCATCCAAGCGAATGCGACGCCAATGTAATTAGCAAGCAAAGCCACAGCATTGGCTGGAACATGAAACAGTAACACACTCACTTGTCCAACTGTGCTAAGGATTATTTTAGGTCAAACCCCAGCCCTTCTAGGTAATAAATAGGCAACAGTTTCTGCACTACACAAGGTAGAGAAGTCACATGGCAAAGGACTACTGGGCCCCAGAATGTACAGGGATCCCATTACAAAAGCCTTCTCTAAACATGGGTGACGTTATATGTTATGTTTGCTTAGATCAATCATAGACAGATGCACTATAGGTGCAAAACAGTGACATTTTAAGGGGTGGTTCCCCTTTAAATTAACTTTTAGTATGTTAATGAGTGGCTAATTCCAAGCACCTTTTCCATTGGCCTTCATATTTTGTTATTTTTTTTTAATTATTTGATTTTTTTCGTATTACCATTTTCAGCTTTCAAATAGGGCTACACATTTATTGATATTGCTACTTTTAATTGCTCATTTCTCTATTCAGGCCCTCTCCTATTCATATGCGAGTCTCTTAATCAAATTAGTGCATGGTTGCTAGGGTAATTGGGACCCTAACAACCAGACTGCTGAAAACTGGAGAGTTGCTAAATAAAAAAGTGCAAATCACAAATAATAAAAAAAGAAAAATAACTGTAAATAGTCTCAGAATATCACACTCTCTACATCAGTGATCCCCAACCAGTAGCTCATGAGTAACATGTCTCCAACCCCTTGGATGTTGCTCTCAGTGGCCTCAAAGCAGGTGCTTATTTTGGAATTCCTGGCAAGATTTGGTTGTATAAAAAACAGGTGTACTCCCAAATAGAGCCTCCTGTAGGCTGCCAGTCTATATAGGGGCTACCAAACAGCCAATCATAGCCCTTATTTGACATCCCCATGGACTTACTCATGCTTGTGTTGCTCTCCAACTCTTTTTTACATTTAAATGGGACTCGCGAGTAAAAAAATTGAGGCCCCCTGCTCTATATCATACTAAAAGTTAACTCAAAGGTGAACAACCCCTTTAACCCTTTGTATGTAAATACACACATATTTACAAACTTGAGTTGCTGCCCTATTCAAACAGGCCATAATAGCAACACAACCACTGGACGCTATTCTCTTCTTTGGGCCACACAGAGATACAACCCCCAATGATCCTTCCCAACAAACGAGTTAGCAGAATAAAATGGGGTTGTGGCCAGTAACACTTAATTCTGTGTCCCAAAATGCAATATAATAAAAACTCAAGCCTTATCTTTCAACTATTCGGTCCCTCTAATAATGCAAGCTAAAAGAGCAAGGATCTTCACAGCTGTGATTAGCTTTATGACCCCTGCAAGTTCAAAAAAAGAGCCATGTACACAGGGACCTTAGTATTATTACAGGGGTGGTTCACTTTTAAGTTAACTTTTACTTATAGGATGGCTTATTCTAAGCAACTTTTCAATTGGTCTTCATTATTTATTTATTTTTTATAATTTTCTTTAATTATTTGCCTTCTTCTTCTTCTGACTCTTTCCAGCTTTCAAAAGGGGGTTACTGACCCCATCTAAAAACAAATGCTCTGTAAGGCTACACATTTAGTGTTATTGCTATTTTTTTTTTTTTATTACTCGTCTTTCTATTCAGGCTTCTCCTATTCACGCTTCTCCTATTCACATTCCAGTCTCTTATTCAAATTAGTGCATGGTTGCTAGGGTAATTTGGCTCCTAGCAACCAGAAAACCAATTGCAAATTGTCTCAGAATATCCCTCTCTACATCATACTGAAAGTTAATGTAAACATGAACAACCCCTTTAATGAATACTGCATTACAGGGAACATGGGACACCAGATCCAGAGCTAGAAAAAAAACTATTTCTTACTGCCTGGAGGCAATTCTACTCCAGTGTATGTGTGAATCAACTGCTTAATTAAAGTCTTGAAAGACATTTTGCCAAGGGAAAAATGTACACAATGTTAAGCAACTTTCCAGTATAAATACATTAAAAATATCAAATGGCTTTAGTGATTATTTGTGAGCTTATTTGCTATTAAGAACAGTATCAGTCTGTCCTTTTCTGCATTGCTTGTTCTGTCTTTTGAAACAAGTTAGCCCTGCACACTGTTTAACAGAACTGTTAATCCACTAGCTTCTGCCACATTGTTTCATTTACTTAAATACAATTTACTATTTTGGCATTACATTCCCTTTAAAGAAGAGACTTTAGGTTTGACTAATATTCCACATGATATTAAAGGGGTTGTTACCTTCTTTCAAATACTTTTTTTTCAGTTCAGTTGTTTTCAGATTGTTCCCCAGAAATAAAGACTTTTTTCAGTTACTTTCCATTATTTCTTTTTTTACTGTTTTTCCAAAATCTAAGTTTAAAGTTGAATGTTTGTGTCTCTGGTGTTTGAGTCTGGCAGCTCAGTAATTCAGGTGCAGACTCTGAACTGTTACAATTTTGCAACATTTAGTTGATCCATTTCTCAGCAGTATCTCTGGAGTATCAGCAACTATTGTATCAAGTCTAACAGCTGCCTGTAATGAAACCCAGAGATTCTGCTCAGCAGGGGCAAAGATAAGAAATGGATCAACTAAATGTATCAATTTAGAACAGTTTACAGGGTGGGCAAACCCCCCCCCCCCAGATAGAGTTGCTACCTTTTGTGAAAAAAAAATCCACCCTTCCTATATATTTATCTTTTTTCCCAAATAATAACATTGGGATCAACCATCATTTTTACCAGCCAGTCCAGTAAAATACCGGCCAGGTAGCAACCCTACTCCCAGAGCTGCTTTTAAATGTAAAAAATGATTTCAATATTAGAAAAATGGTCACACATAGAAAATGGAAAGTAATTGGAAGAAGTCATATTTTCTGGTGATCTATCTGAAAACAACTAATGGTTTGAAGGTGAACAACCCCTTTAACGACCCTACCAGAATGCACCTCCTTGAAGCTAACAGTGATTTTCTACAAACAGTCTATACATGGTACTGGCAGTTGCAAGATTTGCGTAAAAAGACAAAACGGTCAAAATTGTGAATAAAACACAAGGTTTATTTAAGCCGACGTTTCGGTTCCGTACAGGAACCTCGAGAAAGGTTCCTGTACGGAACCGAAACGCTGGCTTAAATAAACCTTGTGCGTCATTGCCAGTAGCATGGATAGACACTATATATTTGAGAAAGGCCCTTGGTGGGCCAAAACTTCAGTCCATAGTTCTACAATAAATGATTATTTAAATTTTTAAGACCTGTGAGTGCTGATCCCTCTACTGTTTTTGTAATTAAGCCTATGCTTAATACGAGAGAGAGAGAGAGAGAGAGAGAGAGAGAGAGAGAGAGAAATGGGTTTCCCTACAAGGTAAGCAAATTTACCAGCCACATGATCACCAGACTTAAAGGGGTTGTATGCCTTTAAATTAACTTTTAGTATGATTTAGACTTAGAGAATAGTATTTTGAGATAATTTGCAATTAGTTTTGTTATTATTTGTGGTTTTTGAGTTATTAAGCTTTTTATTCAGCGGCTCTCCAGTTTGTAATTTCAGCAATCTGGTTGCTAGGGTCCAAATTACCCTAGCAACCATACACTGATTTGAATAAAAGACTGGAATATGAATAGGAGAGGCCTGAATAGAAAGATGAATAATAAAAAGTAGCAACAACAATAAATGTGAAGCCTTAGGGTCAGGGTGCACAGGCAGATTCAAGGAGATTGGTCACCCGATGACAAATCTCCTCTTCTTCGGGGGCGACTAATGTCCCTGAACTGCCTCCCCGTCGGCTAAAATGTAAATCGCCGGCGGGATGACACGATACGTTTTCTGAAGTCGCCCGAAGTTGCGTCAAGAGGAAACTTCAGAAAACTGGTCGTGCCGAGTGCCATCAGGCCGACAATTTACATTTTAGCCGGCGGGAAGGAAGTTCGGAGAGATTAGTCGCCCTGAAGGAGAGGTTTGTCCCCGGGCGACTAATCTTCCTGAATCGGGTCAGCGACCCCCATTTGAAAGTTGGAAAGAACCACAAGAAGAAGGCAAACAAAACCTGTAAAAAATAAATAATGAAGACCAATTGAAAAGTTGCTTAGAATTAGCAACTCTATAACATACTAAGTGTTGATGTGAAGGTGAACCACCGCTTTAACTACAACACCCAGCAGCCTGTGCAAGGCATATAGTATATTGGGAGGAGCTGGTTCACAGGCACTGGCTGGTGTATGAAAGCTGCACAATGAAGCAATCACTTCCCAGCGGTGAGTGCACTCGGCTGTGTATGGACTACAAGTCCCAGCATGCTTTTCCAGTAGGAAGAGGAGTATAGATAGTGAGGGCTGTAGATCAGTCACAAGTTGAGAAGCCCTGGAACAGAGATAAGATACAGGGTCCATGAAGGATAACCCTCAGCACAGATTGACTGTAGCTCTCACAAGTGACTAGGCAGGTGCTGGGGGTCCAGGCTGAGTCCAGCTAAAGGCCTTAATCCAAGCAGCGGCCTAGAGAGGCCTCTAATCCCAACACTCACACACAGGACCCCGGGGGCCGAGCTAATTACCTGTCTGAGCGGCTTCCAGTCCGGGTGTAGAACAGAGGGAGGCTCTTCACACACACGAGGAGGCAAACGAGAGGATAATCCGGCCTGGCGCGGACATGTAGAGAGAGGGGGAGCGGGGAAGGAGCCGATCCCTTCTCCTCCTCCTTCCCCCCGGCTTGTCCCCCTCCCTCCCGCCGCCGCTGGGCACCCACGCAGGAGATTCCCGCCGCCGAGCACAAACACCAGGGCCTCCCACGGGCGCCACGCACTAAAACCCCCCGGGCACAGCCGATATCACAGGAGGGAGGAGACCAGGCCCCAGGCGGCGTCCGATAGCTTCACACACAACAACGAGTGCGGCCCACGCACCGGCGGCCACAACAGGTCCGGGCCCTGACTCTGGAGGCAGCGAAGGAGGAGAAAAGGGGGAGGGTCCGGTCGGTGCACGGCGCTCCGGGGATTCCGAGATCCGCGTCTCCCTTACAGAACAAAATGCCGACCGGAAGTTCCTCAGCCGCACGAAGGACTCCCTCCGCCGGCGCCAAACCGCCGAGCAACCAGAGCCAAGGCCACTTCCGGTGTATCTGTGCGTGAGGGATAGGGGTACCCTTACACTGGCCCTTACACTCCAATGTAGGGAATGCCAGACGCAGAGCGGGGCTACTTCCGGTGTGTCACACACTCCGAGCTCATACACAGCCCTGTATTGTGCCTGTAGCTGCGCCTCACACAGAGCGGGGACACTTCCGGTGTGTGCGTGATGCCATAGACTGGCGCTTGTATCCGCGCACACACCGACAACAGTCCCTTCCCGGGCGCTACAAATATTTATTGTTGCTAAAGCGGCAGCCCTATACTTTTATTCAAAGCGATGCTAACGCCGCTTCACCGTAAAATATACATTTAATCCTCACAGAAGATATTTACAATTTACCTCATAACTTGTTGCTGTGGTACCATTCCCTCCCAGCATCTCTGCTCATGGACTCTCCCCTTTATCTAAGCCAGACAGAAGTGAGAAAAAAACAGTGAAATTCTGTGTTCAGGTCCGAGCAGCTTCAAGTAGAAAAACACATCTGTTCAAATAGATAATAAATAATGCACATTTTTACATTGGAGTCTTTTATGGGAGTGGGAGCAACATTGCAGGGGTGAACTGTGTGTCACAGAGACAGTCCCGAATACATCTGTCACGGTCGGAACCCTAAATTCAGAACCGATGCTAAGGACCCTGCTCTCGGCTCTTGCTTCCGCCTTTAACAGCCGCCTTTCACCTCGGGACAGTGGCGTAACTGTAGGGGGTGCGATTGGGCCAGGGCCCGCACCCCCTAAGGGCCCCCCGGCAGCTCAATCGCCACAAATTCCGGGCTGATTCCCGGGCGGTTCCGGGTGTACAGCGGGGGGCCCGGCTGTGCGTCCCTCGCCAGGGCCTGCCCCCCTCTAGTTACATCACTGTCTCGGGAGGAGCCCTCGGCTAATCGGATGCCGCCAGGTCTTATTAAGAGAGGTGCCAAGGGAAAAAGGTTCTGGACGAGCAAAGGGGCACGACGGGAATGCAAAGTCTTTTGGGCAGAAGGTCGCGGTGCAAGGCGTAGACAGAAACTGTAGTCAGATCGGGCCGGGGCAGGCAGAGTACAAACGGAGTCAGGCAGGCAAGGGTCAAACCAGGAGATCAATCAGAAGGGATACAGAATAAGCAGAGTCGGTTACCAGGCAAGGGTCAGGATACAGAAGTCAGAATCGTCAGTAGCGGGCAGTGGTCACAACAGGAAATCAGCGTAGACACAGGACACGCCGGCACACATGGGTGTGCACCCATGTTGTGCCGGTGTGTCCTGTGTCTACGCTGTTTTTGAGATTGTCCAATTCCTCTAACATCGAGCACCTGGGATTCGTTTGCCTTGGGACGGCCAGGGTGTGCGAGTGTAAGTTTTTCTGTTTCACAACAAGAAATCAGAACACAGGAAAACCAGACAAGTAGCGCACCCAGGAACTTAGAATCATTTACACATAGAATCATTTACACATAGAATGTCCCTTTTAAACATTTGAATTGCGCGCTGATGTCAAGACGCCAGCGCGCATGCGCCTATAATTAGAGAAGACGCGCTGCGCACGCGCCCTTAGGGAAGGATTCAGGAAGAAGAAACACAGTGTGGCGGGCGTTCCCGCCAAGGAGGCTGCAGACGTCCCTGCAGACTCTCTCCTACTGGACCACCAGGGTGGTGAGTTAAGACAACATCTTTAAAGGCGAGTGAATTTGCATACTCTGCGACAACTAGGGTTGCCACCTTTTCCGGAAAAATACTGTCCTTCCTATATATTTTTATTTTTTCCCTATTAATAACATTGGGATTAACCATCATTTTTAACAGCCAGGCCGGCGGCAACAACCCTATCTGCGACTAGGGTTGCCACCTTTTCTGGAAAAAAATACCGGCCTTCCTATATATTTTTCTTTTTTCCCTATTAATAAGATTGGGATCAAACATCATTTTTACCGGCCAGGTGGCAACCCTATCAGCGACCCACCAGCCAGTAGGCAATACAGACACTCTACAAAGGCCCATACATTCTATGGCCACCTTCCTACTGTGCCAGTTGTTTGGTCAGACTTCCTCATCGGCCACCTTGCACTGGCCGACATTTCAAAGCTGATTTTCAATATCAGGGTTGTCGGGTCTAATTTTAAACACTGAAAAGCCAGAATTTTTCTGATTTTTGCCTGAAAAGCCTGAAATAGTTGGATTACCGGGTTATTCCAGCGCGGATAGGGACCTCTCCCATTGACTTATTTCCAACCCCCGGCAGGTCTGAGATGCCTGTTTTTTTAAAATTTTTGCAGCATCGGGGGTATAATAAATCTCAAAAAATTCAAGTTTTATTCCCCACTTAAAATTCAAGTTTTTTTCCCGCTAAAAATTCGGGTTGTATAGTAAAAAAAAAAATTTGAATTTTTAGAGTTTTCAGAATTCTGACTTTAATAAATAACCCCCTAAATGTCTATGGCCAGCTTTAGCTTTAAGGATTGAAAGACCTGATCTTTGGATGCAGAAACATTTTACAATTGTTGCTATTTTGACACTATATAGTGAATAAAGTACCCCCTCTTGTCTTGTAAAATATAAGGATATTATAAGTTACCGAGGAGTTTCATGGAACTCCGAGGTAACTTCTAATATCCTCATATTTTGCAACTGGGGGTACTTTATTTATTATAATACACAAATTTCAGTGAGTCATGTGACAGAAATGACATCAGAACTCACCGTTTATAACTGATGACATCAGAACTCACCGTTTATAAGGATATAATTTACAAGATATTCATAGCTTTTGTGTATTATATATATACTGTGGGTAGAATTGAGCAGCACCTGATGAGATTGTGGTAGGCTGGCAGTTTGGGGATGCCCCTGAAATCATTGCCATTCATTCATTATCTTCCCTGGTGTTGGCAGATTTATGTGACATTGACTGGGGCTCTTGTTAATAATTATAACTTGCTCTGTGTGTTTTCCCTGTGATACCGACACAGGATAGGGTCAAGTTAAACATCATTGAGCACTTCTGTTATTTCTGGCAAGTAGCACATCAGCACATCAACCAATTACATTTCCTTGTGATAAACATGTGCTAATGGATTGGTTTTCTCACCTTTTTTGGTGCTATTTAATTTGACTGTTAACAGGCGTGTGGGGTGTTGATACCACATTAGTGAACACTAAACCTTGAAAATGATTTACATATCAGATATTTGTGGTGTGGTTGAAAAAGTCCTGCAAAATAAAAACAGAATCAGGTCTAATTAAAAATATCAGCACTAATACTATTATTTTGTGTGTAAAATATGTAAGACTTACAATAATAGAGATAAATAGTTATAGTAATAAAATAAAATAAAAAATTAAGTAAAAAAAAATAGTAATAAATAAGTTTTATTTAGAGGCAAAGCCCATATGTAAAAGCTCCCATTTATCTATTTATAAAAGTTTCTGGAAGTTTATATAACGTCTAAGTCTCTGAACTTGGCACAGTCCATTGAATCAGTAGGACCAATGGTTGAAAAACTTGAACATACTGAGAAGCAATGAAACAGGTTTATACATTATTTTTCAAAGAATGTCCTTCTAAGCAGCTTTTTAAAAAGAGAACAAAAGATCAAGAAATAATTAGGCTAGCAATGTTACACATTAGGGCTAAGCTTCACAGGAGATTTTGTGGGATGGTGTCGGATCGGCAAAAACGCATCCTACAAGTCGGAAATAGTTACATGGGTTAAAATATAATGGGACTGATACAAAAATCTGTGTAAATCTGTGTGTAAGATACATGAAACATTTGCCATCCAACACGACACAACTGTCAGATGTGAACGCTGCACGCTGCGTAGGGTTGCCAAATTAGGAAATCCAGACAGGACATTGAAGTGAATGACATGGCGAGCAGCCAATTGTTGATCGCCATGTCATCAGTCCTGCCCCACGTCATCCTCCCGCCCCCTACGTTACCCACCCCCCCAATGCCCCCAACATCACTGCCCCTCCCCAACATCATCTGTCCCGCCCCTCGACATCACCCATCCCGCCCCTGATGTCACCAGCCCCCTGCCCGTTTTCCAGCAATCCCAATGCTGTGTCTTCATCCGACAACATAAAAACTAATTGTGTCGAAAATACTTTTTTTTCTCATTGAAATATATTGAAATATATTGCCTGTCAGATGTAAACACAGAATACTCCATCTGACTTTATGTGGGTTATTTATCAAAGTCTGAATTTATCTCAACATTTTCTGCTACAAACTCCGATCAAATCTGCTCAGGTTTTTTGCGCTTATTTATTATTACATTTTCCAGAAAATTTGCTTTGCAGATTTTCATGGGGTTTTTTTTCGGATTTTGCACCCAAAAACTTCGCAGTATTGCACGAAACCCATCGCACATCAAAAAATTATTGGGACTTCTCCCATTGACTTATATGCACCCTCAACAGGTCTGAGATGCCGGATTTTCAGATTCTGACTGAGGGTTTAATAAATTCAGAAAAAATTTTGATTTTTTTAAAAGTCTGATTTTATTAAAAAAAAAATCACACATTTTTCAGAGTTTAGTAAATAACCCCCTATATGATCTGACATTACGTTACAACTTTGAGGGATCAGATTTCGTTGCATTCTACAAAATCTCATGCATGTTGCATGGCAAGATCAGATAAAAACTGATCCTCAATATCTCCCATGACATTTAGCCTTCATGGTGGCCATAGACTTTAAGATTGTTCTCTCTCTAATGACCAATTTGAGTGTGTTTCAACAAATCCATGAAATTATCATGAGGTTAGTGGGCACTGAACAATCACTCATCTATAGATTTTTGGTCTGACATCGGTCAGAAAATTGATTGTCCAGGTCAGAAATTTTCATTGTTCACAGTGAAATGTATCCATTGTCCAACTGTTTGCAGGCCCAAGCAGGCTGCTACCAACAGCTTTTCTATCTTCAATTAGATCAGGGGTGCCCAAAAGATAGATGGGGATCCACCAGTAGACCTATAGCTGGTGATCAGTAGATCTCAAGACTGTCAACAAACTTGACTAAATTACCCTTCTGTTTTATTCTTTTAATTCAGATATTTATTCTGTTAAGGTTACATAAGAAATGTTTGTAAGTAAGATAAATAATTACATTCTTATATATAGCAATATAACTTTTCCCATAAATCAATATAACATTTAAGTAATATTTTCTAGGGAACAGAATGCTAACAATGCTTTTATGGATGTAGATCTTATTGGGACAACATCACTAAAAGTAGATCCCGCATCAGGTCTGGACTGAGACTCAAAATAGGCCCTGGCATTTCAGGTACACAGAGGCCCAATCAGCCCACATAGAGGCCCAAACAGCCCCCACCAGCCCACTAAATACTGACTTTCTATAGCATCTTATAGCGGCCCCTCTGGCATTTGCCAGAACCTACAGATTGCCAGTCCGGGCCTGCCCCGCATTAGTAAAGTATGGGCACTCCTGAACTAGATTATATCACTTGAAATGGTCTTTTAGATCTTTTAAAAATCTTAATGTCTATGGCCACCTTTAGGGTTTGTTATTTCTTTCCCACAATGCAGCAAACTTAGGGTGAGTTGCGCTTTATGTAATTATGGCTGTTGGGTCAAAATTCATGCATGGGGGCAAATCTACTAAAGGGCGAAGTGACTGACGCAGGCAAAAATTCGTCAACGTGACGTCATTTAGTTACTTCGCCGATTTACTAACGGTTGCTGGCGTAATTATGCTAGCGAAGGAGATAGACTCTATCGGTACTTCATTTCCTAACGCCTGGCGAATTTGCGTAACTACGCAAATTCACTAAGATGAGGATTTTACTGAATGTTACCTCTTGCGCCAGACTTGCCTTCGCCACCTCAGACCAGGCGAAGTGCAATAAAGTAGATAGGACTTCCTCAAAAAATAGTTTAAAATTTTTCTAAGTTCAAAAAAATGCTAGTGTCTTTTCCTTTTCCAGGATGTTTTCAGGGTTTTTTTTGGGGGGTAACCGGCTTCCCCCCTACATTTCCTAACATATGGCACATACACTATACACTGGGCTCATGTGTAGGGCAATATAACAACTTTATTTTATTTTATTAAGGTTCCCCTTGTGTAATGTAATGTATTTGCTGCAACATAAACGTCCATTCAACTTTAACTTCCCGCCGTATGCAAATTAGGCAACGTTAGTGCAACTTTACCGGCATTCGGCACCCTGGACACAACTTCGGATTTTAGTGAATTAACGTTGTCCTGGCGAATCTACGTCTGGCGAAGTGTTGCGCTGTGAGCGATGCCGTCACTGGTGAATTTTCGGAGGTTAGTGAATTTGCCCCTGAAGGTTCAAACTGCATTTTCAAGATAATACTGTAACAATTTATGCATCTGGGAGGAGCAATGTTTTGTTCTCTAGCTGTCAATAAACTGCAATTATCAAAATTCACCTGCCAATGTTGTAGTTTAACAACAAATGAATATTGCTGAAATATGCAACTACCCCCCACTCTACCCCAATATGGGCAGCCCACTCTTGAAATGCTAAGGTCCCTTCTTTTCTAACTCTGGCTCAGTCCTCCCATAGGAATTAGAAGAATTGGGGTAAGGTCTCCCAGTTAATAAATCAGATCCTTTCCTCAAGCCTTAAACTAAGTATCCCTTTTCTTACCTTCAGCCAAACACATGTCTCCAAACTAAATAACCTGTTCATGCAGTAAATGTTCTGCTTCCAGGTATAAAACAGTTGTCACCCCTTACAAAGAAGCATCATCAAAGTCACCCAAACAATTTAAGGGTTACTTGGAGTTTATCAAATGGGTCAACAGCCAATTTATGACTGCTGGGGTCCCTGGAATTCAGTCATCCCAAAATACAAGAAATTATCTTCACGTAGGCTTTTGTAACAATTGAAGCAAAAATACAATTGTAACTAATAACATAAGCAGGTCTCTTGGGATAACTGAGACTTGCTGCTTTAAGGGCAATTTTGCCTTTGTTAGTAAAACTGTTATAACACATAAGGCTAGTGACATACACGAAGATTCGGGGAGATTTAAGTCTCCCAGCGACAAATCGCTTCTCCTTCGGGCGACTAATCACCCCGAAAAGCCTTCACGCCAGCTAGAATCTAAATCTCCGACGGGATGGCACTCGGATCAATTCGTTTGTCAAAATCACCTGAATTTTTCTCATGAGGCATCATCGGGCAACTTCGAAAAACAAAGTGCTCCGGGTGCCATCCCGTTGGCGATTTAGATTCTAGGTGGCGGGAAGGCTTTTCGGGGAGATTAGTTGCCCAAAGAAGAAACGATTTGTTGCTGGGTGACTAAATCTCCCAGAATCTTCGCATGTGTCACTAGCCTAAAACATTGCCCCAACACTCCCAGAAATGTGTTCAAACTTTTATAACCTGTCGAACATTTATTCTATCACCCTTGTTTGTGTAATTATTGTAAGGCCCCCATTTTTATACAGCAATAGTAAATACTGAGTAACTTGCAGGTGTGATATAAATTAATGTGCAAACAAAGGGGCAAATTCCCTAAACTGCGAAAATTCGCCAGCGACGGCTTCACACCACACTTCGCCAGGTGAAAATTCGATCAGACAACGCTAATTTACTAAATTGCGAAGTTGCGTCCAGGATGCCAAACGCTGGCGAATTTTCTCTAGCGTTACGTCGGCAATCAAAGCAAAGATGCGCTAGTGTTGAATTATGCCTAGTGCAACTTTGTTGGTCTGAGCTGGTGAAGACAAGTCTGGCGAAAGAGATAACGTTCAGTAAAATCCGCATCTTAGTGAATTTGCGGAATAACGTCCATTCGCCAGAGCGAAAATTTGCCTGGTGATAGAGTGCGATATGATTGCTAGCGTCTGTTTCTTTCGCTAGCGAAGTTATGCCTGCGCCCATTACTAAATTGGCGAAGTGCCTGAATGACGTCACGCTGGCGAATTTTCGCCATCGTTAGTCACTTTGCCCTTTAGCAAATCTGCCCCAAAGGATCTTTGTTGTATAGCAGGACTGGACTGCTAGTGTGCTAATTAGAACATAGGTCCCTTATTCACCTTTATTAGTGTATAATGTGCCTTTCTGCCATTAGTATGTAAGTATGAAGGGGGAAACCAATACCGTATATATCCTATTGGATTATAGTATTATTTAAAGGGGCGGTTCACCTTTAACTGATATTCTGAGACAATTTACAATCGGTTTTCATTTTTTATTATTTGTGTTTTTTGATTTATTTAGCTTTTTATTGAGCAGCTCTCCAGTTTGCAGTTTTAGCAATCTGGTTGTTAGGGTCCACATTACCCTAGCAACCATGCATTGATTTGAATAAGAGACTAGAATAGGAGAGGGCCTGAGTAAAAAGTTAAAAAAGAGCAATAACAATACATTTGTAGTCTTACAGAGCATTTGTTTTATTAGCCAGTGATCCCCATTTGCTGGAAAGAGCCAGAAGAAAAAGGCAAATAATAAAAAAACATTAAAAAAAATAAAATAATGAAGACCAATTTAAAAGTTGCTAAGAGTTAGCCATTCTAAAACATACTAAAAGTTAACTTAAAGGTGAACTACCCTTTTAATATCAAAGAGAATCACGTACTGGAATGTGTTGGGTTGTCTATTTATTAGGTGTTTAAAGGGTCTATTTATGATGCCCTTGGGGGAAACTATTAAAAAGTACAACTGTTAAATAATATTCATGTTTATCTGCCCCTGGCTCAGTTAGTCCTTAATTCTTGATACAATCGGGCAGGTACAAAAGCAGACCAACAGGCTTATAAAAACAACAGGGTTATGAGAGACCAATTATATCCAGCAATGCAGTAAAAAATCTATAAAAATACATATTACTAGAGTCAGTGAATTAAAGTGTTTTGCATAATATTTTCTAAGAGTTACAGGTAAAATAAAATTTAATGCATAAGTCGATGTTTTTAAAGAACACGTGTTTGTTTGTTTTTTCCATAAATCCAGATTTGGATTGGTGAGGAAAGAAGGCACATTCAATTTCCTTTAAGCCAAATATTTTTATGATGAGAATTTGCAATAAACAGCCACAAATCAGAGACTATGGGGCAGATTCACTAAAGGGCCAGATCGCACCACTTCGCCAGGCGACAATTCGCTACCACTGCGCTAATTCACTAATATGCGAAGTTATGCCCTGGGCACCGAACGCTGACGACTTTTCATTAGCGTTACTTGGCAGTGTGAGTATTTCATAGCGAAGATGCGCTGGCGTTAGTTTGTGCCAATCGAAAATTCGCTAGTGATCTTGCGCTTAGGTCAATTTGCATACGGCGGGTGATTTAAAGTTGTATGGACGTCTTTATAATAAATGTTGGTGCAAATGCTTGAAGTTACCACTTTTTATTACACATGTCCAGGGAACCTTAATAAAGACAAGAGAGTTAATATAATGCCCTACACATGAGCCCACTGTAAAATGAATGTTCCATATGTTATGAAATGTCTGGAGAAAACTGGTTACCCAAAAAAAAGTTTGTCGGGACTTTTGCAGGCATGTCCGCTTTAAAAAAGGAAAAGTCACCAGCGTTTTTGGCTCACAGGATATGATGTAAGTGACAGAAGATTGAGGAAGATTTAGCTGCTTTATTGCATTTCGCCTGGTCTGAGGGGGCAAAGTCAATTCTGGCGAAAGAGGTAACGTTCAGTTAAATCCACACTTTGCGGAGTAATGATCTTGAGCCAGAACGAAAAGTCGCCGAGCGATAGAGTGCGAATGAATGCTAGCGACGGTCTCTTAAACTAGCGAATTGGCGCCTGCGCCTGTTAGTGAATCGGCGATGTCCCTGAGGGCGGCGATTCTGTCGTTAACCACTTTGTCCTTTAGTGAATCTGCCCCTCCGAATTAACTTACTGAGAATCCTTATGAAGGTGATTTAATGTCTCCCCCTGGTGGCACAACACATGTCATAATAGACTCAAATATAAGAATGGCTGGATTATTATTATTTTTATTATTATTATTATAAAACCAGGCACATACTTATAAATCGATCTATAAATGATATATACCAATACCTATTCAAGAAATCCCTCTTATAGTCATTAACTGAATCAGCATCACAACATCACCCGGCAGTGCATTCCACAACCTCACTGTCCTGACTGTGAAGAACCCCCTACGTTGCTTCAAATGAAAGTTCTTTTCTTCTAGTCTGAAGGGGAGGCCTCTTGGTCTTTTCTATGGGAATAAAGTTCCCTTGTTATCTGTCTATAATGTCCTCTAATGTATTTTCAAAGAGCGATGATGTCTCCTTATAAGCGGCTTTATTTCCCAGAGGAAAAGACCCAAACCATGACAGTTTACCCATCATCCCTTTTACAGGTATGGGACCTTTTATCCAAAATGCTTGGAACCTGAGCTTTTCTGGATAACGGATCTTTCTGTAATTTGGATCTTCAGAAAATCATGTAAACATTAAATAAACCCAATAGGCTGGTTTTGCTTCCAATAAGGATTAATTATATCTTAGTTGGGATCATGTACAGGTATGGGACCCATTATCCTGAATGCTTGGGACCTGGGGTTTTCCGGTTATGGGATCTTTCTGCAATTTAGATTTCTGCCTTAAATCTACTAAAAAAAAAATAATGTAAACATTAAATAAACCCAATAGGCTTGTTTTACCTCCAATAAGGATTAATTATATCTTAGTTGGGATCAAGTACAAGCTACTGTTTTATTATAACAGAGAAAAAGGAAATCTTTTTTAAAAATTTGGATTGTTTTGATCAAATGGAGTCTATGGGAGACAGCCATTCCTTAATTCTGAGCTTTCTGGATAATGGGTTTTCCGGATAATCAATCCCATACTTGCTTAGTTGCAGATCTCTGCAGAAAGCTAAACCCTAAACATTAATATGGCCACATTTTATATACAGGTATGGAATCCATTATCTGGAAACCTGTTATCCATAATATTCAGAATTATGGGGTAGCCATCTCCCAGAGGCTCTATTATAATCAAATAATTAAATATTTTTAAAAATGATTTCCTTTTTCTCTGTAATAATAAAACAGTAGCTTGTACTTGATCCCAACTAAGATATAATTAATCCTTATTGGAAGCAAAACCAGCCTGTTGGGTTTATTTAATGATTAAATTATTTTCTAGTAGACTTAAGGTGTGAAGATCCAAATTGCAGAAAGATCTGTTATCCAGAAACCTCCAGGTCCCGAGCATTCTGGATGGCAGGTCCCATACCTGTACTGAAATAATTGATCCAAACTAAAGGTTCAGCATCTCTATAGTGGTAATGATCCAGCCTTCAATGTTGTCACAGGAGTTTCCCATCTTGGATTTTGTTAGGAGTGTCTGTGACACTCACATGCTCAGTGGGCTCTGAGCAACTGTTGAGAAGCTAAGCTTAGGGCTCGTCACTAATTATCCAGCAGAAAATGAGCTTCCCCTGTAATATAAGCTGATGCTACAGGTTTGCTGATTATTAAATTCTGATGCTAATTGCACTGGTTTCTGTGCTGCCATGTAGTAATTATGTGTATTAATTACTAATCAGCCTTATATTGTGACATTTCTATTCTATGTGTACTGTATATTGTGAGTGGGTCCCTAAGCTCAGTAAGTGACAGCAGCACAGAGCATGTGCAGTGAATCAGCAGAAAAGAAGATGGGGAGCTACTGGGGCATCTTTGGAGACACAGATCTTTACTGCTAAAGGGCTGTGGTTGCCTTGGGCTGGTACAGAAGCACAACATTTCTAGCTACTTCTTTAGTTAAAGGGATTCTGTCATGATTTTTATGATGTCGTTTTTATTTCTAAATGACTCTGTTAACACTGCAAATAATTCACTCTACAATATAATTGTATGTCTTGTAGTGTATATCTTTTTAGTTTTTAAATTGGTGTATAGGCACCATCTCAGGCCATTTTGCCTGATCATGTGCTTTCAGAAAGAGCCAGCACTTTAGGATGGAACTGCTTTCTGGCAGGCTGTTGTTTCTCCTACTCAATGTAAAGGAATGTCTCTCAGTGGGACCTGGATTTTACTATTGAGTGCTGTTCTTAGATCTACCAGGCAGCTGTTATCTTGTGTTAGGGAGCTGCTATCTGGTTACCTTCCCAAGTTGTTCACTCCAACTTGCAGTACAGCAGCAAAGAGTGACTGAAGTTTATCAGAGCACAAGTCACATGACTGGGGGCAGATGGGAAACTAACAATATGTCTAGCCCCATGTCAGATTTCAAAATGAAATATAAAAAAATCTGTTTGCTCTTTTGAGAAATTGATCTCAGTGCAGAATTCTGCTGGAACAGCACTATTAACCGATGGGTTTTCCCATGACCGTATCCCAGTATATTTTCCTTTTAGGACTGCTGCCATGAGGCGAGTTGAGAAGCCACATGAGGCAAGGGGCAGGGCTGGACTGAGCCAACAGGACACCCTATGTGACTGCCCCCCATGTGCGCACACCTGATTGCGGCCTTGTGTGCATGTGCGCAGTAGGTGAGGGGAGGAGGGAGGGGACAGCGACAGAGGGGAGGGAGGGCCTGTAGAGCGACAGAATGGAGGGAGAGTGATGGAGGAGAGGGAGGGCCGAAGGAGAACGGAAGGAGGGGAGTGAACATGGACTAAGGGTAGGCAGAAGACACTTTAACAGGTACCTGCTCAGCGACCCCCTATTGTTCGGACCCTAGGCAGGTGCCTCTTCTTCTAACTACCTCTAGCTCCAGCCCTGGCAAGGGGTATAGAAATGCTGGAGTCCATAGCTGAACTGTTTACTCAAGATGAGGCCTTACCAGGGATCTATAAAGAGACAGTTCTTTCAAGGGGAAGGAGAAATTCTATCTCTATACAAGTGTCTCTGTTTTTAGCCTTTAGTACCGTTGTACTGTATGTTCCAATTTTTTCAGCTTTGCCTATTAATAGTATGAGAGCTTCTTCGTTTTGTCTTACACTTCCCTCTTTATTAAGAACTATGACCTTCAACTTTGTCCGAAGAGGGTCTCATTACATAATTCTCAGCAACTTTCCAGTATACCTTCATTACACGTTTTTATTGGTCAGCATCTGTCTGTCTCTTACAGTTCTCAGCTCTCCTTTCCCTGATTACTCCTGCCTCTGCAACAATGAATCCATGGTCAGCTCTCCTCCAGTGAAGCCTTCAGTACCCACAATGCCTTGCATGCTCTCGGATTAACAGACCTGCAATGAATAATGATAACAGAAGTGTACAGGGCATTGTGGGAACTGTAGTCTTGATGGGAAAAGTGTTTATTTCTGATACATTGTTTCTCTAGTCTGGGAAATTGAGAAGGCAATACCAAGCAGATAGATGTGGCCTTCAGTTGCAATATCTTTTTACAAACAACTTTAAAATGATTGACATTATTCAATGAATATATATAATGGAAAGTGGCATAGAAATATATTTTTAAGTAGAAGTAAAAATTACTTATTTTAAGTAGAATAAAATAATATTTTGGGTGGGCAATCCTTTTTGTCATTAAAATGACTTTTCCAGGCCAGACAGGGCCAAGCTGGTCGGGCGCCCTAGGCAACCTGGCAAGCCACCCCCCATGACAGAGGGGAGAGCGACAGAGGGGAAGTGAGGGAGGGGAGAGCAGTGGAGGGGAGGGATTAAGCGATGGAGGGGAGGTGAGGGAGGGGAGAGCAATGGAGGGAAGGGGAGGGATTAAGAGATGGAGGGGAGGCGAGGGGATCTCAGACACAGTGGGCAACTTTAATTTTTCCCTGCAGTGAGTTACATCTAAAACCACTTTTATTAAAGGTCCTGGTATTCAAATGTATGAGATCAGTCTTTCCTGACTTCCATTCAGAATTGAGCTGTGCCTTTTGATACATGGAGCTGTGTGAACCCTGGAGCAACTGTCACTTACTGACCAAACAGTAGCTACTGTGCCCTGTGTCAATCTGCACCGTGCATTCGCTCCACCGAAATAGACGCAACCGCATGTGTGCTTTGTTGTAAATTGGGTTCAGTTATGGAATATATTTTAGAAGTCTGTCTTTGTCATTTCCAGAGTTCACACCTTGTGCCACCACCACCCCATGCTCAACTATGGAAATGACAAAGACAGACTTCTAAAATATTTGCCATAACTGAACCCAATTTACAACAAAGCACACATGCGGTTGCGTCTATTTTGGTGATTCAAACACACTTGCAGCAGACTCAGCACGCAAGAGTCAGAGACAGCGCAATCATGTCCAATTCAGCTATACTACTCCCAGTTTCACCAGGTAGAAATAAACCAACAGAAATGAGTTTACATCATATGTAACATTTATGGAAAACTTTTTTCATTTCAGTTGTTTTCAGGTAGTTGTTTTAATTCCATAAAATCGGTCGTTCGGCAAGAAGAATCGTTGCGACTATGGGGAGCTTAAGGGTCTGGCCACATGGGCAGATTCGGTGAGATTAGTCGCCAGGCGACAAATCTCCTCTCCTTCATGGCGACTAATCTCCCCGATCTGCCCTTCCCTGCCTAAATCGCCTGGGGGCAGGCACACCGAGTGCTTCATTTTCCCGAAGTCGCCCGTAATTGCCTCACGAGGAAACTTCGGGTGACTTTGGAAAACTAATTGCTCCGTGTGCCTGCCCCCAGGCGATTTAGGCAGGGGAAGGCAGATCTGCAAAATTAGTCGCCGTGAAGAAGAGGAGATTTGTTGCCTGGCGGCTAATCTCCCCGAATCTGTCTGTGTGGCCAGACCCTAAAGGCAGCTGTTAGAATTGATACAATAGTTGCTAATATTCCACAGATGCTGCTGAGAAATGTATCAACTAAATGTATCAACTAAATGGAGCAAATTGTAACAGTTCAGATGCTCCTGGATCAATGAACCGCCAGAATAAAAACACTAGAGACAGAATATAAAACTTAAAATTTTGGGAAAACCATCAAAAATAAAAGATGGAAAGCAACTGAAAAAAAGTCTTTATTTCAGAAAACAACTTAACTGAAAAATGTGTTTGGAAAGTGAACAACCCCTTTAATTGGTAACAGTACAGAGTTTTATATTAGACACAAAAGCTAATGTGCAGTTGCCAGTACAGTTGTGGAATCGATTATTCGGAAAGGCAAATATCCCAGAATCTCCAAATTACAGGAAGGCCATCTCCCATAGAGTTCATTTTAAGCAAATAATTCAAGTGTCTTTAATGATGTCCCTTTTTGCCTGTAATAATAAAACAGTTCAGGGATGGGATCTCTTATCTGGAAAGCCGATATCCAGACAATTCACAATTATAGGAAGGCCATGTCCCATAAAGGTCAACTTATGCAAATAATTCAGATTTTTTTTTTTTTAACCGTTTCCTTTTTGCTTGTACTTGATGACAACAAAGCTGCACAAATCCCTATTAATGGCAAAACAATCCTATTGGACAACAGTTCTCCTGGGACCTGGGAGACAGGGAGCCCTGGACGGGGGGGTTTGTTTTCTTTATAGATACAAAAAAAAAATTACCCTCATCATCTGGTCTCCTACCTGCAGGCTGGGAGCAGGGGATTTGGGGTGGAAATCCGGTAGGAGTCACTGAGGCTCATTTATAAATTCTGAGCAAATTTGCACCTGGGCAGTAACCCATAGCAACCAATCCATGACTGGCTTTCAGCCAGCTACAAGTTGAACAATGAAAGCAAACTGCTGATTGGTTGCTATGGTTTACTGCCCTGTCCCGTGTTTATATAAATGAGACCCACTGTGTGCCAACAAGTTATCCATTGCCTAAAAATACTTCCACCTGACTAACATTGGAATCGCTGGATGGGGGAAACACCTTCTTTTGTTTTTTTCTGCAATTAAGCCATAAATCATGTGTTTTGTGCGTAAATACATTCCATGTTGCTCTCAAAACAATCCTATTGAGTTTAGTTTCATTTTTTAAATGACCCATGTTCCAAGCATTAATAGACCCCATACCTGTACAAATCAACAATGAGATTTTTGTTTTTATTTTCGAACCTGTAGTAGACTGGTGATTGCCAGTAGTAATATTTATTAATAAAATGAAAGCAAAGATCTGACTGTTGCTATAGGTA
This sequence comes from Xenopus laevis, assembly GCF_017654675.1. NCBI lineage: Eukaryota > Metazoa > Chordata > Amphibia > Anura > Pipidae > Xenopus > Xenopus laevis. The sequence goes on from NC_054372.1 coordinate 186,432,002, forward strand.
ATTGCACTGGCGCTGTTTAGCATATCTGTTAATATTATATCATATATTATAATATATAATGTCCTATAATATAATATAATATATTGATAATGGGTTGTGTGCAGAGGATCTTTTGTATTTGTCTATATTATTAATATATAATCATCATCATCATTTATTTATATAGTGCTGTCAAGATACGCAGTGCTTTATATAATAAACCAACCCCAAAGTGCAAGCAGGTGGTAAGGCATCTGTTATTAAAGGACCTTGGAAAAATGAAGCATTGCCAAAAAACATGGCATTCTGGGCCTTTAAATTTGCACCTACTGTTCCATAGTACTTTAATGACTCACATTCAATAAAGTGTATAGCAGGAATGTAAATATAATTTTAAAAGAGTTCAAGTAAGGTTTTCTGCTTGCATGGTGGGATATAGGTTCTGGTACTGCTTATATTATTTACTGTACATCAGGGGTGCCCAAAAGCTAGATTGGGATCTACCAGTAGACTTTTAGCTGGTGATCAGTAGATCCCAAGACTAGTCTTGAGATCTACAGCTTGTCTAAATCAACCTTCTGTTTAATTCATATATTTATTCTGTTAAGGTTACATAAGAAATAGTTAATAATAATAATAATAATATTAATAATAATACATTATAATAATAGCAATAATAACAACAACAGCAACAACAACAATAATAATACTACTAATACATACAATAATATCAGAATAATAAAAATAATAATAAAATGTAATAATACATCATAAATAATAACAATAAATATAGCAATATAACTTTACCCATAAATCAATATAATATTTAAGCAATACAAAATGCTAGCAATGCTATTATGGATGTAGATCATTATGGAAGAACATCACCAAAAGTAGACCCTACATTAGTAAACTATGGGCTCTCCTGCTGTACGTCCTTCTGGTCACAGGATTTTTCCTATGAGAGAATGAGAAATCAGAATCATGAAAATGCTGGGGGCTACTATTGTTTATGCTGCTGCCTTTGAATATTAGAAACGTTATGGTATTTTCATTGTTATCTGCTGAAATAAATAAGTTGTCAGTGTCCCTGTTTAGAGCACAAGGACAATATGCTCCAGACCTTACCATTGAGGAGGACACTGGTGGAGTTGCCAACTGTATTGTGCTGTAACAATAGATGGAGCAGACCTCCAGGGATGTGTGATTGGCAGGGGCGCTCCACCAATGAGGCGAGTTGAGGCACTCGCCTCAGGCGGCAGCACCCCCCTGGTTACCAGGGGCGTCAAAAATGCCGCTTTTGGTAACTAAGAGACGAATTTCCGCTTTTCAAACCAGAAATTCAGCTCTTCAACGAATTTCAGCGTGGACCACCCTGACCCCTCCAGCGCGACGTGGACCGCCCCGACCCCTCCGGTGCTGAAGAGCTGAGTGCCGTGGGAAGGGGTGGGGGCGGCAAAAGGAAGGTCGTCTCAGGTGGCAAAATGACCAGGATCGACCCTGGTGATTGGCAACAAGGTAGCAGAATGCAAGTGTGTGTGCAGGGCCGGACTGGTGGGTTCTGGCAAATGCCAGAGGAGCTGCTATAAGGTGCCATAGAAAGTCAGTATATAGTGGGCTGGTGGGGGCTGTTTGGGCCTCTGTGTGGGCTAATTGGGCCTCTGGGTACCTGAAATGCCAGGGCCTATTTTAATTCAAGGTCCAGACCTGTGTGGGGGGGAGAAGTGAGAATTCAAGATCACCCAAAGTGACAGCATAAAATACATTTTCCTGAGGGCCAAGGGCTTCAAATTATGCCAGAGAGCTGCTCTGTGATAGAATCCTTGCTAGGTGTCTGTCTCAACACAGGCCGCTGACTTAACTGCTTTGTGCATCCTCCTATTTAATATATGGAGAAGACAGTAATAAACTGCAGGAGACACTTTGGAAGTAACCAAATTCATGTTTCAAATAAGTGAGTAATAAATACTACACATTGACACCACATGGTGCACTTATATTCCCATTTCTGGCAGCAACTGGTTGGGACATACTTTTGGGACTGCAAGGCTCAATCAAAAGGGATTGCAAAATGCCTTTTAGAGTTGTGATGCTTATGTTACTGGAACACATTGAGCTTTTCTTTCATTCTCTTTCCTTTCTCTCCCAGAAACTGCAGGTGAGTGCCACCCAGTGTTTGTTAATAAAAATGCGGTGTATTGTTGAGCAGTGATGAGACTACCAGTACTTCCAAAGTATCACTTGCTTTACCAATATGCAGCGTTGGACTGGGGCCCAAGCCTGGGGTCTACCGGGGCTGCTGCCTCAGGGTCCCCCCTTGCCCTTGGGCCCCCCTCCCTGATCTGCAACCCCCCCCGGCCCCCCCGTGTCTATCTTCGTTTTCTTTCAGCCGTGCCGGGGGCCATGGAGGGAGTTCGGAGGCCGCTTCCGGATTCCATGCAAGGACTGAGTCTGGGCCGGTGGGTTTCTCCCCGGTGTCACATTCACCCAGTCAGACACTGCCAATATTTGCCCAAATTAAACCCTCTGTCCCAGGTGTGAGCACTGTCTCTTTGGGTGGAAGCCAGTTGGAACAATCTAGTTCCTATGACCTACACATTGGTTGCCAGCTGGTGTTGGAGATTCACAATACAAGGTTGAGGCAACGACCATTGCTGTGTATGGCGGAGACAATCAGAGAACAAATTAGTTCCAGTGTGAGGCAAATAGAGTTATGAGCTTTCTTGATATACTTCAGAGTGACCTCAGGAGAAAATAATAAGGCACTCAAAGACAGCAGCAATAAATAATAAGATCAATTATAGGATGGGGTACAGGTTTTGGAGACATCTAGACATTTGGGAGGTGCATCGATCATATAAAGTGATTGGCAGATGCAGCAAGAAGAAGGAAGGTGACTTCTCCTCTAAACAGATCTATGACTATGACAATAAACCACTAATAGAAATGACCCAGGGTCAGACTAGGGGCCCTTGAGCCCAATACATTATCCTCAAGGGCCCACCAATTGGACCAGTCCAACCCTGCACTGAACTATTATATTTCAACAATGTCCACCAATCAAATCTTTACTATGGTTATTTTATCAGGAACAGGGACGGGCGAATTTTTTCGCCTTGTTTCGCCAAAAAAATAAAGCCCATAGACTTGTATGGCTTTGTGCGTCAAAATAAAAAGACGCGCGTCCAAAAAAATTTTGGGCGTCGTAGACATTTCGCCGGCGGCAAATTTTTGGCGAAGTGAAACGGGTAAAATTCGCCCATCCCTAGGAATAACCTGATCAAAACTAAATGCAGATTGGTCGCTTGAAACCACTTTAGTTCAATGACAGCAAAAGAAGCCTCTTTACTACACCCAACAAGGACATTCCATAACAGACACGAAAAAAGGAATCATCAAAATTAGAGGCACAATGCAGGAGCGGCGCACAGGCACATGACAAATATATCTAAATCAGCCCAGGTTCTGTAATGTAGAACCAGTGCCAGTCTTTTTTCTGTAGACAGAAGCCATCAAATATTTTATTTTATAATCAGTTACTTCCACCGCTCTATTATTCATTAAACCACAACCAGACTCCGCCTCTTCTGTTTTTGTGTGAATTGTTTCTTGATTGAAACTGAAACCCACATGAATGTTTCATAACAGAAATGTCATTTAATCCTTGTTGGTTGTTTGAGGATTGAGTTGTGTTTGTGGTTCTGGCAGAATGTTTTTGCTCATCCGTCACCTGGAGAGAATGAAATAAACGAGTTGAAATGTTCTTTTGCTGTAACGGATCAAACGTGTCACATTGTAATTAGATTTAAATCATGAAACATGTTCCACTCCGTCGATGATCAGGGTAATTTACCTGCAGGTTTAACACTGAATCTGTCACTTTCATAATGAAGAGTCTTCATCAAGCCATTTAATGAGGCAAGAACTCATTTTCGGTGCTGAAGGTTAGTTTGTCAAAACAGTTTGCTTGTTTACAAGAAAGTGACCAGAGGCCAAAGCGCCTGCCCCAGTGGAGCTTACTCTCTAAGTTCTCTGTCTTTCTGGAAGACAATTCAGAAGGACATGAGGAGACCCTCGTAATAAATACAGAGCAAAGCAGCGCGGAGTAGAGGACATACACCGGTGAGTCTAGTGGGCAACAAAGCCGATACGCGGATATAGTTGGTGTCAGAGCCGCCGTCAGAAATCATAGGGCCCCATACAGCAAAATGTTCTGGGCCCCATGGTCCCCGCCCACTCCAGCCCTAAAGCCCCACCCCAGATCCCACCCACAAAAAGCCCCACCCCAGATCCCACCCACACTAGGGCCCCCTATAAATAAAAAAAAAACATTGGCACCAGGGCCCCCCCCATAAAAGTTTAAAAAAACATTGGTGGTCAGGGCCCCCCTATAAATTAAAAAAACAAACAATTTTTTTTGACGCCGGCGAATTATTTTGGGCGAATTTTCACGGGCGTTCCGCGAATTTATTCGCTGGCGGTGAATCGCGCAAATTCGCGCCTGGCGAATAAATTCACCCATCAATAGGCATAATTAATGGAGCACTCGAGGTCATACACTATACGCATAAAAATTAACTTTTATTTATCTTTTAAAAGCAGTCACAAAAGGGGGGGAAGGAACCCACGCTTAACGCGTTTCGTAGCATCACGCCACTTCTTCAGAAGAACATTTGCCTTCCTGGTTTTATCAAGAAAATCACAGTAAAGAGTGGTTGGTTGGTGCTTAAATCCATATACCTCCTCCTCCCCTGTGGATAACAGCACCCCCAGCACATGATTAAACACCTTAGGGCCCCTAACAATAATTTTGAAACAAATCCCAAGAACAAATACCAGGCTTATGTTCCTCTGGCACTCATTGGCAGAGTATGGCACATCCAAGGACAATAGGGAAGGCAGAGTATGACACACACAGGGAGTTTAGGACGGGAAGAGTATGGCACACACAGGGAGCATAGGGCAGGCAGAGTATGGCACATGCAGGGAAAATAGGGCAGGCAGAGTATGACATATGACACACATGGAGCATAGAGCAGGCAGAGTATGGCACACACAGGGAGCATAGGAAAGGCAGAGTACGGCACACACACAGGGAGCATAGTGCAGGCCGAACAGAGCAAGAGACAGGGAAACCTATCAGGACCACCCTAACATGTACTACATACAGTGACACAGTGCTGGTGCCACTTCAGCAGTTTGTATGAGTGTGAACAGGTGAACAATGTGGGCAGTTTCAGTCTAGGTCTCAGGTGTGAACAGTACAGGCTTTAGGGGAGTGAACAATAGAGGTGTCACAAGTGTTAACAAAGCAGGGGGGATTACAGGTGTGAACAATACGGGATTACAGTCTGAATTTGAGGTGTAAACAATGCAAGGGCCAGTCAATCTCTGTAGTGATACCTTTTAAAATTTACACATGGTAAGCAGACAGCAGGTAGACTTTCATATGGGGGACCACACCAGTTGGATAACCCTGCTCTATAGCATTAAAATCACCCTCCAAATATTTTTTTTGGGCTGGTGGGGCTCTTGTTACACAACTGATTTTAAGAGAGAACTTTTAAAACCTACATAAGGTAGGATTTATCAAGGGTCGAATTGAAAATTAAAATTTTCAAGTTATTTTATAGTCAAAACTGTCAAATTGGACGAGGAAGTTATTCAAATTTAACTAGGGAGTTTTTCAACTAGGGAGTTTTTCAAAAATTTTAAATTTTCAAGATTTATCATATCAAGCTGGCCCTTTAAGAACTCAAATTTGACTATTACCTTAAACTTGCTGAATTGCTGTTTAAAGGGGACCTGTCATCTGAAAAAACTATTACAAATCCTATTTTATCATGTTTCTCAAGCAGAATAAACTTTAATTTCTCTATATAAATTATTTGAATCTTGTTTCCTTCAGTCTGGGAATTCATAATTATAACAAGCAGGCAGGAGCCATTTTGTGGACACTGTTATTAAGACAAGCCTTGTATCATCTCAGAATCTTGTTTGTGCACCAGAATGGGGGACCTGATATCCATCCCCATGCACTGGTTACACTATTAAACGGTGAAGAGAATGGGGGAATGAGGGGAGAGCAGTGACATCTAGGAAGTGCTGAATGGAAAGTGAAAGTAATTGTCTGCCCCGCCTCTAGGCCTAAGGCATAGAGGAGGAGCAGGCAATATTTGATTGACAGCTGAGATTTTTAAATGATTTTACAACAACTATGAACGTTTTAATAAAAATAAGAATTTGGATCTCATGTTTTGTTTGAAAAGTACTTTTATTACGCTTTTTATGTCTGGGTGGCAGGTCTCCTTTAAGTCATAGGGAGACGTCCAGGGATCAATTTGCAGCCTTCCTTTCGGATAAAAAAACTCAAATCGAGTTTTTAGAATTCAAATTCAATTCAAGTTTTTGGATTGATCCTATTCACCCGAAAATGACGCCCCATAGACTCCAATAGGAGAAAAAAAAGGTTTTTTTTCAGAGGAAAACTCAATTCGAATTTGATTTCGCGTTTTTTTGTTGGGATATTTGATTGAATTTTAGACGTTGACATTTTTTCATGAATAACATACCATACGAATTGTGAATAAAACTTAATTTATTAGAGTTTTAAAAAATTCACAATACTCTCAATTTCGACCTTTTGATAAATAACCCCCGTAATGTCTATTTATTCAGCCACATAAGCAAAGTGCCATTGTGCAAAAGTGCTCATCTAGAATTTTTCATCCTTAGTTATATTCTATTCATAATACAGGTATAAAATCCATTATCCAGATAGACTCCACAGTAATTAAATAATTAACATTTCTAAAAATGAATTCCGTTTTCTCTGTAATAATAAACAGTACCTTGTACTTGATCCAACTAAGATATAATGGGGCAAATTCACTAAAGGGCAAATTTTCACCAGCAAAAGTTCTGCCACACTTCGCCAGGCGTAAATTCGCTAACACTAAGCTAATTCACTAAAATGCGAAGTTGCGTTTCTGTAGTCGAATGCTGGCGAATTTTCACTAGCGTTCATTTTTGCCTAGCGAAACTACGTTAGTACACTTACGCTTAGGTCAATTTGAATAGGGCGGGTACATATAGATCATAAATATGTCTTTATTGAGATGTTGGTGCCAATGCTTGAAGTGGCCAATTATTATTAAAAATATACAAGGAAGCAAAATAAAGACAAAAGAGATCCTCTAATGCCCTAGACATGAGCCCACCCTAAAACAAATATGCCATGCCCCTCAAATGGTAAAATTTTAAACACAAAAATTTTAAATAGTTAGAACTTTTGAAGACAATCCCACTTTAAAACGTGAAAAAACACCAGCGTTTTTTAGAACTTTTATGACTTTCCGGCATACAGGATATGATGTCACTGACATAAGATTGAGGAGGATGTAGCTTCATCTTATCAGTTCGTCAAGTCTAAGGTGGCGAAGGAAACTCTGGAGAAAGAGGTAACGTTCTGTAAAATTCCCACTTAAGTGAATTTGCGAAGTAACGATTGTTCGCCTGAGCGAAAATGCGCCTGGCCATAGGGTGCAAAACTGCACTAGTTACGGTCTCTTTCACTAGCGAATTGTCCTTAGTTAGTAAATTGGTGATATCCCTGCGAATGAGATTTCTGGTGAAATTTTGCTAACAACGGCCACTTCGCCCTTTAGTAAATCTGCCCCAATAATTGGAAGCAAAACCAGTCTATTGGGTTTATTTAATGTTTACTTAAATTTTTTTACTTAATTTTATATTTGAATTTGGATTAAGATCCAAATTACGGAAAGATCCTTTATTATCCTTTAACCCCAAATCCAGAGCATTCTGATAACAGGTCCCATTCCTGCATTAAGGTGCAGTGGTCCAATATATGTACTAAAAATGAAGTATAAAAGTTAAATTTAAATGGCAGAATTAAAATCTATCATACAGAATCAGGCTCATTTCTTATCCAATCGTTTTATCCACTCCTACTGTGTACATAACCATCAATGATTCTAAAAGAACAGGGACAACTCTTTCTCCTTATACATACCTCTCACTACACGTGTTTAAAGGTTCTGTACGGTGGCCATAGACTTAACAATTACCATCTTTCTTGGAAAAGATGTTTCTAAGGAAGATTGTTCGTTTCAACACATGTGTAGAGCTGAATCATCAGATATACATATAGAAACAATAGAATTCTACCTGTATCTGACGATTCAGCACTAACAATGGCCGATGTTTGGGTTCCTTCAAAGGAACCGGATCAAAATTTTCCGTCCAGCCCGATCGACGAGCCGACCGATATCAAGTCTTCTGCTGATATTGATCAGCTCTTTTCCCACCATACACGCGCCGAATATCGTACAGAAATTAGTATTATCTGTGCGTCTATGGCCATCTTTAGACTGATTCGTCAGCTTATCTGTCAGTGTATGGAGGCTTCCGATGGGTCTCCAAAGTTTGATTTTTCTCGCGATAGGCTAGTTGATGTCCTCATCCCGACGGTGCCCAGTCTCTTCATTGTAATCCATCGTTCAGCCCTAGGGCCGAACATTCTAAATAAACCGATATCGCCCTGCCTTTGGTGGACATATCGGGGAAAGATCTGCTCGTCTGGTGACCTCACCAAATGACTGGATCTTATCGTGTAAGGCCAACTTAACGTATAAATCCGAAGAGGAAATGCCCTTGAAATGGGGGTTTCAATAAGAAAACGACCCCAAACACACCAATAAACCAGCAACATCTTGGTTCCACACCAACAAGATTGCCATTTTAGATTTGGTGATTCAAATAAAAGCAAAATCTTGAAACAGGTTTCAGTTTATACAGTGGATGTTTGAGTTTATAAAGAAGAATGCTATTTTTTTTGGAACAGCCCAATATTCCCTTTGCTTCACTTTCTGTAAAGGAATAACACAAATCTGATCAATGTTTCTTCATGCTTTGATATGCTTAGAATGTGCAGTGTTCCCAATGCAGTTGTGTGTATGGAAATAAAAGCTATTTATAAGGATTTTGATCTTAATTCAACTCTCTTCATTGGTGCAGCCCCCTGAGTATCTGGAAGAAGGAAAGTGTTGTTTCACATAATGAAATTACAATCGACACATCCTCCACATTTGTACATACCTTTAGTCTTGCTTAATCAATTGCTTTAGTTTTTTTTTTGAAAGTTCATTAAGTGCATTTGATCTTTTGGGTAAGAGGCCATTATAGTTGGTCTCATTAGAATATTCCTTGCAGGATCAGATTGCAATGAGTACGTACTCACAAACCATAGTCTAGTGGTAGTTTTATCTTTCTGGGTTAGCAGTGTCTCTTTCAACTTGTTCTCAGGACTTTAGTTTCGTATGCTCTGCTCTTTAATTGCTCCACCATTTCTATGCTCTCATTTACAATATATATTACTGTAACATACTAGTTAGACGGAACCAAGGAAAAAGGCTGCTGGACTCCCCTGTAAAGTAGAAGGGCCCAAGTTGTCCTGGTTTTTTGCCAACGGCCTTTTGGTGCTCTGGAACTACGGTTATACCTGGGATCCCACTAAACTCAGAGACCAGACTTCCAATGCGAAGTACAGGCGTGGATCAGGCAAGGGACGTGGTCGAAAATAGACAAACGGTCAAGGGCAGGCGGCAAGAATCGTACTCAGACAGGCAGTGATCAGGAACCAGAAATACACAACGGAAATAAGACTTGAGCCAGATCAGAACACAGTCCAAAGCCAGCTGTGGAGAGGAAAAGAAAAAAGAGAGAAGACAAAAAACCCAAAACAAAGATGGCGCCTACGACCTCGGAATGTGAGTAGGCACGGGCCGCAGGTGAGCATGGAAAATCGGGAGGACCTGAGATTTTATGTAAGGGGGAAATAGATTTGTGAGGGGTCCACTGTACAGCGTGAAGTGTATCCAAACTATTTGTCTCAATGGCAAGTCTACTCGGCCAGTAGACTAATAACCTGGGCTCCTCTGAGCGAGGGATGGGCCCGTGATGTGGGATGACAGCCCTGAGTGCGTGTGTGTAATTTGGTGGTAATTTGAGTATTATATAAAAAACGATGATGGGAGCAGGAAAATAAAGCTCACAATAAACACTGTGATGATGAAAATATATATTAATACAATATATACAAGTATTTAGTACATGCACACAATAATAGGATGATTTTACAGTATGTTTCATTGCAAATAAAGCAAAAAAAAAAAAATAGGTTACATACAGCAATAAATTAAAGCACATCATTATCAGGAGTGTCCCATCACCATAATGTTCCACTACAAACCCTTTGCCTGACGGGGCGCAGGATGGACATCTCTCCTTTACATTAACAGCTAAATAAATAGCTCTGCGTCCTTCACACCATCATGTATCCTGAGACAAAGAAAAGGAAGCCATAACGGCTGTATCACCATGTGATCTGCTGGTATTCTCCAAGAAATATTACATACCGGTATATGTATTTTGTATGAAGAGTCCCAGCTTGTTTAAAAGGAAAAAAACACGTATCTTCTGATCAGTGGTGTAACTAGAGTGCAGGTTCCCCATTCAAAAGAATCTTCAGAGGGGCCCGGCACACTCCGATTCCCATCCTCCCGCCTACTTCCTGTCCAGCATCCGCCCACTCTCCGCCCGACTTGTATCCCCCTTCCTCGACACAGGTAAGAGGGAGGCTGGGGAGGAGGGTTTTTATAGAGTAGGCTGACCCCGCAGTCCGGGACCCCTACAACTGCAGGGTCTGCTTCCTCTATAGTTACCCCACTGCTTCTGATCTCAACAATATATGAAAAGAGATTAAAGGACCAGTAACATAAAAAATTTTTTTTTTGAAAATTCGTTAATATACAACGAAAAAAAACACCAACACAAATTAAATTTTAAAATAGCAAAGCCTTTATTAAAAAATCACTTACAGAAAATCCACTTCCTGTCCTCTTTAGAAACAGCGAAAAGGCGACCATCCATCGTGCAGCAATCGATTTTTCCTCCCTGGCTTTTCTAGTGACATCATGCGGCTTCTTCTCCTCCTTGATTCGGGGCCCAGCAGATTCTCGATGAAGAAAGAAGACACCCTGGCTGTGATGGTGTGCTGGGCTTCCGTGGGTTCGCTGTGTCACCTGCTTTGCAAGGAAGGGTCGCTGTTGTGCAGGAGCATGGCTGTCTGCTCAGGGGCAGCCATAAGCTGGAACAGTCTCCCCCATGAAGGAACATAGTTTAAATTTCTGGGGAGGCTGTGGTACATTCCAGAGATGCCTATAGAGCACAAGCGCATGTCTCTCTACTGGCATCATTGTGCGCAGCTTCCCCAGCGGCGGCTCCTCATTAGAGCTGGGGAAGAGGACAGAGGGGAGGGCTGGGGATTTCCCTTGTGCCTTCAGAGACTCTGTTCCCGCTTATGGCTGCCCCTGAGCAGACAGTCATGCTCCTGCACAACAGCGACCCTTCCTTGCAAAGCAGGTGACACAGCGAACCCACGGAAGCCCAGCACACCATCACAGCCAGGGTGTCTTCTTTCTTCATCGAGAATCTGCTGGGCCCCGAATCAAGGAGGAGAAGAAGCCGCATGCTGTCACTAGAAAAGCCAGGGAGGAGAAATCGATCGCTGCAGGATGGATGGTCGCCTTTTCTGAAGAGGACAGAAAGTGGATTCTTAATAAAGGCTTTGCTATTTTAAAATTTAATTTGTGTTGCTGTTTTTTTTTCCGCTGTATATTAACGAATTTTCAAAAAAAAAATTTTTATGTTACTGGTCCTTTAAGGCTCAGCGTTGCTTATCGGTAGCGGAAACTCACCTAAAGTGAACTTTTTACATACAGTAAAAGGCATATTTATATATATATAATACACAAAAGCCATGAATATCTTGTAAATTATATCCTTATAAACTGTGAGTTCTGATGTCATCAGTTATAAACGGTGAGTTCTGATGTCATTTCTGTCACATGACTCACTGAAACTTGTGTATTATAATAAATAAAGTACCCCCAGTTGCAAAATATGAGGATATTATAAGTTACCTAGAAGTTCCATGACCTGTATAAAAACACTCGGCCTTCTGCCTCGTGTTTTTATATGGTCATGAAACTCCTCGGTAACTTATAATATCCTTATATTTTACAAGAGGGGGTACTTTATTCACTATATATTCCGTAGGGTGGCACATCACTTATCTGTTTGTTACCCAGGTGCACGGTAAAAAAACATGTAGCATTCAAAAAGAGCAGCAACACTGGGATTTCAGTGAAACAAGTAAAACGTTGTATTTATGAATGCATATTCAGCCAACGTGACGTTTCTGTCCCCTCTGGGACCTTTTCTCAGACCAGAGGGACCAAAACGTTGGGATTATATTCCGCTTTAACAAGACCAGCAGAGATAACAGAACATTGTACAGAATCAGTGTCAGTGCTTTTCATAGTACAGAGGAAACAAATGGCAGTCTCATGGTGTTCATTTGTAACAATATACAGGAATGGGATTCGTTATGCAGAAAACTCCATTATAATGAAATAGTCCAAATTTTTAAATAAATAATAATAAAACTGTAGCTTGTACTTGATCCCAACTAAGAGATAATTAATCCTTATTGGAAGCAAAGCCAGCCTATTGGGTTTATTTAATGTTTATATGATTTGCCAGTAGACAAGGTGTGAAGATCCAAATTACGGAAAGATCAATTATCCGGAAAAAACCCAGGTCCCGAGCATTCTGGACAACAGGTCCCATACCTGTAAATTCTTTTTATGGTATTAATATAAGTAACATTGTGTTCCATAGAGAACAGCATGAATACTGGTACACAGATTCATATCATTCATTCTCAGTTAGTAGCAAGAAAAGCGAAGCACCGGGAGAATTCAGTAAAATGTAAAAAAATGAAATTTTATTCAATAGACATGTAAAAACCAGTTACAGCAGCAACCCGTGGCTGCCCGCTTAACGCGTTTCGTGGCGTCCTGCCACTTCATCAGAAGCTTCTGATGAAGTGGCAGGACGCCACGAAACGCGTTAAGCGGGCAGCCACGGGTTGCTGCTGTAACTGGTTTATACATGTCTATTGAATAAAATTTCATTTTTTTACATTTTACTGAATTCTCCCGGTGCTTCGCTTTTCTTGTTCCTGGAATTCTTGTGACCGTGTGGGATGGCGGCTAGCTGTACAGCACGTCTGAATTCAGTGTCCGGTAAGTGCTCCCACTAAAACATACTTTTCCATTCTCAGTTAGTAGACAGATATACTAATTATTTAAGAATACAAACCAACAACCAATCAGCTTCACACAGAACCGATCAGGGTAAAAACAAGCAAATTGTGCAATAAAATCCCGGCACAGTGAATGTACAGTTCCTAAATATTTACAGTGTAGCTACAAGGCTGATACAGACTGTGCCGCAAGGCAGTTAAATAAAAAAAGATACCCAGATACACACACAGTGGAGTCACTGACCCCCTGGCAAAAAAAAACACAAAACATATAAAAAGAGCAATTTAAAATGACCCTAATTTATATTACAGAATAAACCATTGTTATTCATAGAGTCGGTGCCTACGGTACAGCAGCAAAAAATGAAAAGACCCGACTCCATAAGCTCCATACAATACATCTTCTAGGCAAAAAGAGCCCCCCTATAAGATATATTGGATCTAACTGTCAATGAATATCTGACACCCAACTGTTGCATGAAGACAGAATGAAGAGAAACAGATGCTGAAGGAGGGACCGTGAAGATAAACCTGATTATTCCAGAAACAGTACAGAATTTTTCATTGATTGTATTTAGAAAGTTTCTTATTTTAGTATGATGAAGCTTATATAAAATTTTCATTTTTTTGTACAATATTTGTAGCCAATACACAAGTGGCAATTGTACATGTAAGGATTATGGCAACAGGAGAGTTGAGTCGAGTGCCCTAAAATAGTTTGCCACCCGGCACAGTGTTCATCACCTTTGGCTAGTACCACAGTTCCAATGGCAAGGTATTTTAAAGAAATTTGTTTCATATCAGAAAGGCAATTTCCTACAGGTTTCAAATAATCCTGGGCCACACTGTGAAATCATTCTCCCCTGGAGCTCTCAGAGCGTTATTATAAGATACCACTGGGGACTCCAGGTTTAATCTCCTTACCAGTTTGCAAGAGCAATAGGGGGGGGGGGTGAAAAATAAAGGCACCTTAGAGCTCATTGAAAGACAACTGCTGTTTTTGTCTGGCTACACTTTGCACTTCACCCCAGTGTAGAGCACAGAATTTGAAGCTGCAAGAGCCTACTGCCAACCATATGGCAGTTAGTAAATACAGGGTGCAGGTAGTAGATGGGGGCTTGAATGGGGGCACCTATGTAGTGTCGGACTGGCCCATTGGGGTACCAGAAACATTCCCAGTGGGCCCTCATACAGCTAAACATTTGGCCTATTTCATGGTCATTGCCTATTTCTATGAGAACAAAGAAGCTAAATAGATGGAATAATAGATTATAGTATGTAAAGAAAAGAGACTAGGAGAATAGAGAATGAGTGAGGAGAGGAAGAATAATAGTACTGAGATTGGGCCCCTGGTCTAAGGTTTTTGGGTGGATCCCTGGACTAAGGTTTTTGGGTGGGCCCTGGACTAAGGTTGTTGGGTGGATCCCTGGACTAAGGTTTTTGGGTGGGCCCCTGGACTAAGGTTTTTGGGTGGGCCCCTGGACTAAGGTTGTTGGGTGGGCCCCTGGACTAAGGTTGTTGGGTGGGCCCCTGGACTGAGGTTGTTGGGTGGGCCCCTGGACTGAGGTTGTTGGGTGGGCCCCTGGACTGAGGTTGTTGGGTGGGCCCCTGGACTGAGGTTGTTGGGTGGGCCCCTGGACTTAGGTTGTTCGGTGGGCCCCTGGACTTAGGTTGTTGGGTGGGCCCCTGGACTAAAGTTGTTGGGTGGGCCCCTGGACTAAGGTTGTTGAGTGGGCCCCTGGACTAAGGTTGTTGGGTGGGCCCCTGGACTAAGGTTGTTGGGTGGGCCCCTGGACTAAGGTTGTTGGGTGGGCCCCTGGACTAAGGTTGTTGGGTGGGCCCCTGGACTAAGGTTGTTGGGTGGGCCCCTGGACTAAGGTTGTTGGGTGGGCACCTGCACTAAGGTTTTTGGGTGGGCCCCTGCACTAAGGTTTTTGGGTGGGCCCCTGGTTTTTGGGTGGGCCCCTGCACTAAGGTTTTTGGGTGGGCCCCTGTACTAAGGTTTTTGGGTGGGCCCCTGATGTCCCAGTCCGATACTGCACCTATGAGCCTCCTCCTGTTACCCCTCATGAATGCAGCAGTGCGAAATGCAGACAACATTGAATTCATGGGACTGCACAGAAACAGAGACCAGTGGTTATTCTTCTACCTGCAGGCCAAGCAAAAAGGTACCAAAAAACATGGTGGATTGTGGTTGTTATTATTTTAGAAAACTTAGTTGACTCATCATTTAAAGGAAAACTATACCCCCCAAACAATGTAGGTCTCTATAAAAAGATATTGCCTAAAACAGCTCATATATAAAACCCTGCTTCATGTACATAAACCATTTTAATAATAATATACTTTTCTAGTAGTATGTGCCATTGGGTAATCATAAATAGAAAATTGCCAATTTAAAAAATAAGGGCTGCCCCCTAGGATCGTATGATTCCAGTTTGGTAAGATTCTTTAATATGCCACTTAATATGATGTAAACTATATGTTGTTTAAGGGGCCGATTCATGAAGCTCGAGTGAAGGATTCGAATTAAAAAAACTTCGAATTTCGAAGTGTTTTTTGGGCTACTTCGACCATCGAATGGGCTACTTCGACCTTCGACTACTACTTCGACTTCGAATCGAACGATTCGAACTAAAAATCGTTCGACTATTCGACCATTCGATAGTCGAAGTACTGTCTCTTTAAGAAAAACTTCGACCCCCTACTTCGGCAGCTAAAAGCTACCGAACTCAATGTTAGCCTATGGGGAAGGTCCCCATAGTCTTGCCTGAGATTTTTTGATCGAAGGATATTCCTTCGATCGTTGGATTAAAATCCTTCGAATCGTTCGATTCGAAGGATTTAATCGTTCGATCGAAGGAATAATCCTTCGATCGTTCGATCGCAGGATTTGCGCTAAATCGTTCGATTTCGATATTCGAAGTCGAACGATTTTAGTTCCTAGTCGAATATCGAGGGTTAATTAACCCTCGATATTCGACCCTTCATACATCTGCCCCTAAGTGTTCATTTTGGGGGTAAAGTTTTCCTTTAAGGTAGAGGATTTTTATATTATCGACTATAAAAAGCAGACAGGCACATATATCTCTTACAATGCAATAATCATTTGGGACAATCATGTCAATGGGGCAGATTTAATTATCAGCTGTAATCAAAAATAAAATCCCCATTTCTAAACGAGTCACTATTTTAGTAAATGATCTGGCATTTTTTTGGAGTCACTGATCAAGGTTATGTTCTCTTCCCTAATTTGTTTATTAAATATCCATATCATTTGCAAAGCTGTATCGCTGCCTGTTGGGGACGGGGTATTCACAAAGTAGCGTCGAGGAGCAGCACTTTTAGGAAAGGCGAATATGGAAATAATTAGTCATTAAATTAAACATTAAAGGAGAAAGAAAGGTATAATCAGTGGTGACAAATGTTAAAGGGATTCTGTCATGATTTTTATGGTGTAGTTTTTATTTCTAAAGACACTGTTTACACTGCAAATAATTCACTCTACAATATGAAATTTCATTGAAGTCAATGGGCGTTTTTACTTGCAACAATTTTTTCTTATGGTGACTTTTTTGTCCTAACGCATTAAAGTCAATGAGCGTTTTTTCTTATGGCGACTTTTTTGTCCTAACGCATTAAAGTCAATGAGCGTTTTTTCTTATGGCGACTTTTTTGTCCTAACGCATTAAAGTCAATGGGCTTTTTTCTTATGGCGACTTTTTTGTCCTAATGCATTAAAGTCAATGGGCGTTTTTTCTTATGGCGACTTTTTTGTCCTAACGCATTAAAGTAAATGAGCGTTTTTTCTTATGGCGACTTTTTTGTCCTAACGCATTAAAGTCAATGGGCTTTTTTCTTATGGCGACTTTTTTGTCCTAACGCATTAAAGTCAATGGGCTTTTTTTTCTTATGGCGACTTTTTTGTCCTAATGCATTAAAGTCAATGGGCGTTTTTTCTTATGGCGACTTTTTTGTCCTAATGCATTAAAGTCAATGGGCGTTTTTTCTTATGGCGACTTTTTTGTCCTAATGCATTAAAGTCAATGGGTGTTTTTTCTTATGGCGACTTTTTTGTCCTAATACATTAAAGTCAATGGGCCTTTTTTCTTATGGCGACTTTTTTGTCCTAATACATTAAAGTCAAAGGGCGTTTTTCTTATGGCGACTTTTTTGTCCTAATGCATTAAAATCAATGGGCGTTTTTTCTTATGGCGACTTTTTTGTCCTAATACATTAAAGTCAATGGGCGTTTTTTCTTATGGCGACTTTTTTGTCCTAACGCATTAAAGTCAATGAGCGTTTTTTCTTATGGCGACTTTTTTGTCCTAACGCATTAAAGTAAATGAGCGTTTTTTCTTATGGCGACTTTTTTGTCCTAACGCATTAAAGTCAATGGGCTTTTTTCTTATGGCGACTTTTTTGTCCTAACGCATTAAAGTCAATGGGCTTTTTTTTCTTATGGCGACTTTTTTGTCCTAATGCATTAAAGTCAATGGGCGTTTTTTCTTATGGCGACTTTTTTGTCCTAATGCATTAAAGTCAATGAGCGTTTTTTCTTATGGCGACTTTTTTGTCCTAACGCATTAAAGTAAATGAGCGTTTTTTCTTATGGCGACTTTTTTGTCCTAACGCATTAAAGTCAATGGGCTTTTTTCTTATGGCGACTTTTTTGTCCTAACGCATTAAAGTCAATGGGCTTTTTTTTCTTATGGCGACTTTTTTGTCCTAATGCATTAAAGTCAATGGGCGTTTTTTCTTATGGCGACTTTTTTGTCCTAATGCATTAAAGTCAATGGGTGTTTTTTCTTATGGCGACTTTTTTGTCCTAATGCATTAAAGTCAATGGGTGTTTTTTCTTATGGCGACTTTTTTGTCCTAATACATTAAAGTCAATGGGCCTTTTTTCTTATGGCGACTTTTTTGTCCTAATACATTAAAGTCAAAGGGCGTTTTTCTTATGGCGACTTTTTTGTCCTAATGCATTAAAATCAATGGGCGTTTTTTCTTATGGCGACTTTTTTGTCCTAATACATTAAAGTCATTGGGTGTTTTTTCGTGGTGAAATTTTGACGCAGCTTCCTGATAAAATTTGCACATGGCTCACTTCCGCAATAAACGTGCAAGGGGATCCTTGCTTGCAGCAGCCTGTGTGCCGTTGATATTTTTTTTGATATTTTTCTAATTAAAATTCGGAATTTCGCCACGAATCCATGGCTGGCGAATAAATTCGCGCATTACTAAATATAAATAAAGGAGCAGCATCTCTTCCTAAATAAGTATTCAACAACTTAGTTCATTTTCAACACTTTCATTTCCCTTCGGCAATAGTGTTACACAATCCTAGTGTTCATATTGGGCAACGTGTTTCTGCTTATTGTCAGCATGATATTTTAGATTGCAGTAGTTGTGGTGGGAATTGACGTCTACGTGTGGAACATGTTACACTCGGCCCACTACCTACCACCTCTGTGTTTGTGGCAAAACCACCGTATGTGCAAAGCGAGTTGTAAACGAAGATCTCGTCGGCCACTTTACAAGGAAGGAACAGCAATTCTGCCTTCCAAAAGATAATTGAACACCATGCTTTAATACGATCCTGGACATCCGTGAAGGATTTGGAGATGTCCCATGTTTGAAAAGGGTATATTCTAGTCCATGTGCTTCCGCTTTATACATCATCAAAGATTCTGCAGTTCGATTGAGACATGGATAAATAACGTCCACCGGGCTGGTACCTAATAAAGAGCAACAAATAAAAATGTTAAGACGGGCAGTAGGATTTTAAAGGGGTGGTTCGCCTTTAAGTTAAATATTAGTATGTTATAGAATTACCAATTCTAAGCAACTTTTCAATTGGTCTTCATTATCTAGTTTTTTCACTATTTGCCTTCTTCTGCTGACTCTACCCTGCTTTCAAATGTGGGGTCACTGACCCCATCTAAAACAAATGCCCTGTAAGGCTACAATTTTTTTGTTATTGCTACTTTTTTTTATTACTCATCTCTCTATTTGGGCCTCTACTATTCATCTTCCAGTCTCTTATTCAAATCAATGCATGGAAGCTAGGGTAATTTGGACCCTAGCAACCAGATTTCTGAAATTGCAAACTGGAGAGCTGCCATGAAAAATGTTTAATAACTTAAAAACCATAAATAATAAAACATGAAAACCAATTGCAAATTGTATCAGAATATCACTCTCTACATCATACTTAACTCAAAGGTGAACAATCCCTTTAAAGGGATCCTGTCATCGGAAAACCTGTTTTTTTCAAAATACATCAGTTAATAGTGCTGCTCCAGTAGAATTCTGCACTGAAATCCATTTCTCAAAAGAGCAAACAGATTTTTTTATATTCAATTTTGAAATCTGACATGGGGCTAGACATTTTGTCAATTTCCCAGCTGCCCCCAATCATGTGACTTAGGAGAGAAATGCTTTCTGGCAGGCTGCTGGTTTTCCTTCTCAATGTAACTGAATGTGTCTCAGTGGGACATGGGTTTTTACTATTGAGTGCTGTTCTTAGATCTACCAGGCAGCTGTTATCTTGGGTTAGGGAGCTATCTGGTTACCTTCCCATTGTTCTTTTGTTTGGCTGCTGGGGGGAAAAAGGGAGGGGGTGATATCACTCCAACTTGCAGTACAGCAGTAAAGAGTGATTGAAGTTTATCGGAGCACAAGTCACATGACTTGGGGCAACTGGGAAATTGACAATATGTCTAGCCCCATGTCAGATTTCAAAATTGAATATAAAAAAATCTGTTTGCTCTTTTGAGAAATGGATTTCAGTGCAGAATTCTGCTGGAGCAGCACTATTAACTGATTCATTTTGAAAAATTTTTTTTTCCCATGACAGTATCCCTTTAAGTAAGCAACGCTTGCTACATTAAACCAAAGTGGTCACTACGTTGCTTGGGTCTTTAAAGGTGATCTAATGGCTGAGTAATAATTGGGTCACCTTTCCGAACAAGAGTCCAGGGAATCTCGGGCACAGCTTCTCTTTTTTGAAAATGCTCACCTTAAAGATTCTGAATCAAGCGGATCATCACTAAAGTTATCAGCATTGAAATCCAATGGTTCTGCATCCTGCAGCAGTTCTATTCGATCTCTTTCAGTTCTGTTGCTTGCTCGAGTATATCTGGATGCTGAAGAATAATACAAAGCAGATGCTTTACAGCAGATGTAAAACTACAAACAAAAGTCCATACTAGAGTTTTAAAGGACAAGCTGAATCAATAGGAGGTGCGAAATAATTAGGCAACCGCGGTGATTACAGTCACTAATCTCAGAAGTTCTGGTTTTACGGTGGCCATACATGGGCCGATAAAAGCTGCCGTCAGACCGTGTCGGCAGCTTTTTGGCCCGTGTAAGGGGCCCCCGATGGGCTTCGGCGATAGAGATCTGGCCGAAAGTCGGGCAGATCTCGATCGGATGGGACGAAAAACCCCGTCGAATAGATGCGGTCCTGCGATCCGACCACCCATTACTATTCGATAGGATCCGATCATTGGGCCCTAGGGCCCACGATCGGATCAGCCCGATATTGCCCACCTCAAGGTGGGCATACCGGGGAGAGATCCGCTCGTTTGGCGACATCGCCAGATGAGCGGATCTCTCCGTGTATGGCCACCTTTACTCGAGTGCATATGGACAAGAGTTCCCTGGAACAGAAGGCAATAGGAGATTATCCTGAGCTAAAGTGTTTTTCAGCCAAGTACTTATGATATTGACTTTTTGATTTTGTTTCAAGCAATGAACAGTGCCGGGGGTCTAAGGTGATTGACCCTTTCACACTTGCAATCACACATACATAAACGGTCATTTGTCTACGTACATCTGTTTGTGGTCATTTCAGTGTAAGCTGGCTCTTTCTGGTCTGAATTCACATTTCGGTTCCGGCTGGTGTCTTCTCTATTAGTAGGATATCGCTCTTTCCACTCCTGCATAACGAGTCCAATGGCTTATTAAACAGATTGTAGAGCTACACAGCAAAGTCTTCTATGACTCAACAGCCCTAATTACCCTGCTGCATAGATAACATTCCATCTTAGTTTTAAGAAGAATATATTTAAAATGCAATATACATTCTGTATGGCCTGATAATAGAGATGATATAAAAAATAATAGCGCAAAAGCTTCATGAAATTCTTTGGTTTAACTGGGAAGGTTAATTTGCTTAAAGGAACAGTAACATCAAAAAATGTGTTTTAAAGTAATAAAAATATAATGCAGTGTTGCCCTGCGCTGGTAAAACTGGTGTGTTTGCTTCAGAAACTCTACTATAGTTTATATAAATAAGCTGCTGTGTAGCCATGGGGCAGCCATTCAAGCACAGGATACACAGTAGATAACAGATAAGTACTACTATAGTTTATATAAACAAGCTGCTGTGTAGCCATGGGGGCAGCCATTCAAGCCCAGGATACACAGTAGATAACAGATAAGTACTACTATAGTTTATATAAACAAACTGCTGTGTAGCCATGGGGGCAGCCATTCAAGCACAGGATACACAGTAGATAACAGATAAGTACTACTATAGTTTATATAAACAAGCTGCTGTGTAGCCATGGGGGCAGCCATTCAAGCACAGGATACACAGTAGATAACAGATAAGTACTACTATTGTTTATATAAATAAGCTGCTGTGTAGCAATGGGGGCAGCCATTCAAAGGAGAAAAGGCTCAGGTTACACAGCAGATAAGCTCTGTAGAACATAATGGTGTTATCTGTTATCCACTATTTAACCTGTGCCATATAGACTTTTTCTATTTCCGCCATTGCTACACAGCAGCTTGTTTATATGAACTATAGTAGTGTTTATGAAGCAAACACATCAGATTTACCAGTGCAGGGCAACACTACATGATATTTTCATTACTTTAAAACACTTACGTTTTTTGGTGTTACTGTTCCTTTAAAGGAGAACTAAAGGTATTATCACTGGGGTGGGCAAATGTAAGGCACTCCCAGTAATTAGTGCTCCTGTTTGCTAAAAACTGCACTGGCCCTGGGTATTCTGTAGAATCAATTTCTTGCCCTCTTCTTCGAGTTCTTCCAACTTCTCTTCTTTCCAGTCTAAATCATGAAGAAGATGATTGTGGTGAATTAGCTTCTACAGATGTACCCCAGTTTTCTGCTAACAGGAGCTCTGGCCCTGGGTATCAGGTAATCAAATATAAGGACTGGCACGTACCTTACATTTTGGCACCCCCAGTGATCAGTCCTTTAGTTTTCCTTTAATGGTCTTCTCTACTTCCCATCATTGCTCTGACTAACCAGGAAGTTTGAAAATAAAAGGACTTTCAATTTTGCAAGGCATTCACACTAAAGGTCCACAGGCCACTTGAAGAGATTTTTATGGTCTGTATTCTGCTCTATAGACGTGTTTGTATATCATCTCAGTCTAAAGCAGTCTTCAAACTTGTGGTATGAGAAATAACTGGCTCATGAAAAAGTTTCACACATGATATAACAAAAGAGGAAAAAATATTTTATTTCAAGCTCTATTCATTGGCTTCATGTGGAACCAAGGGGTATACTGACCCATGCTGAAGTTAAACTTTAAAATCTGACTAATTATACCAAATGCGGGTGAAAAATGCCACAAATGCCAAGCAGATGGCTGTATAGTAAAGGAATTTAAATGCCAATATAAATGTCACAAATTTCTTTACTCTTGAAAAAAAAAAATAATCTTACCCTCCTGCGTGATTCACCATCTTCTAGTCTCTGACGCTTCCTTTTCTCTAAAATTCATGAACAGGGATCAATTATTGATCAGTCAGCCAATTCTGAGAAATTACTGCTTTAATTCACCCAGAGCAAGGTATAACGTTAACCTCCACAGGACAGGTATGTGATTTATATGATCTTCTGGGAGCCGTGCTCTCCTATCATTGTGTAATGGCTGAATCTGTATTAGACAGATTTCACCCAGAGCATCGTGCCCCTCATAAGTTGTGTTACAATTAGGGATGCACCGAATCCAGGATTCAGTTCGGGATTCGGCCAGGATTTGGCCTTTTTCAGCAGGATTCGGATTCCGCCTAATCCTTCTGCCCATCTGAACCTAATCCTAATTTGCATATGCAAATTAGGGACGGGGAGGGAAATCTCATGACTTTTGTCACAAAACAAATAAGTAAAAAATGTTGTCCCCTTCCCACCCCTAATTTGCATATGCATCCCTAGTTACAATCATGAGCATGATTATGTATATTTGTCTTTGGCATTTCTTATTTTTGTGCAAAGTGCAACTTGCTCTCCAGTTTCCTGGTGCGGCAGTGTTACCCTTGATACTTACCTCTTCTAATTAACTCCTTTCCTTCATCAGTTAGGTCTGAAGTCATGTCATTGTCACCCATGAACTGCTGAAACCCGAGCAAGTTCAAACAACGAGTTCCCAGAATGAAAAACAAATAAAACACACAATTAATATATAATAATAATATCAGTGCAGAAACTCAAAATCATTAGCATGAACGATTAAATCTTTCTTATTTTACACACCTGTTCCTCATCTAAAGCCGGGACTTTTACATGGCATGTAGTGTTATGAAAATGTGAAGAATCATAGGGATTGGTGAAGTAGTATGGCCAACAATGTGCAAGTCAGCCATTAGATCAGTATTATATTACGGAAACACCTTCATTATAACGCCGCTCATAAATGTAGCTAAATGTTAGAGTAACTTGTTATGTACTTCCTTCCTATTGAAATATAATCCAGCTGCAGGGATAGTTTGCAGCTGAGCAATGAGATGTGTGCAGTGAGATTAGGTTTTGGCCCATCAAAACCAATGACAAAACCAAATCCCCAAATCTTTTGGACAGTAATGTAGCATTGAGGGACTTCAATGACATTAAAATGGACTAGAAATGCTTAAGGTGGCCATAGATGCACCGATAATATTGTATGAAACAAATTTTTGTACAATATTCAATGTGTGTATGGTGAGACGAGTTGACCGATATCAGCAGAAGACTTGGATATCGGTTGGCTTGTCAGACAGGCCGGCCTGAAAATTTTGATCTAGCGCCTTTGAAGGCATCCAAACATCGGCCATTGTTAGTGCTGAATTGTCAGATACAGGTAAAATTCTATTGTTTCTTCCTGTATAAATGACGATTCAGCTCTACACGTGTGTATTGAAATGAATGATCTTTCTTGGAAACAATTTTTCCAGGAAAGATTGTAATTGCTATGTAACACTAATTTGGTTACTGTCTCTTTAAATCACCACTTACCCTTGGCAATCCAGGGGCCCTGAGTCCCTTTTGCATTGAAAAGTACTGGGAACTGGGAATTACAGCGCAGTGCCTCCACCTAGTGAACACTGAGGAAGACACCTCAGGGGGTTACACTAGGAATAATAAAAAACACAGTTTGCAATTTGAACCAATATAAACTTTATATAAACAAAAAGTAAACACTTGGGCAACTAATACACTCTGCACTCCTACACTGGGGACACGTGGGACACTCCCTAAACCACTATTAGGTGCTTAACTGTTGCTTCACACAGTCCTTGGTAGATATCACAGTCCCAATCCTCCTGAAGGGGTTAATAATCACACAGTTCAAATGATTGTCCCTTCCCCAGAGCTCTTACTCCCCAGGTAGCGCTACCTTATTCCCCAAAAGTACCTCTCCCTTTTGAATGTTGGCAGCAGCTCTCTCGTAGCAGGTAAAGGGTTAACAGCTGTCTTCAGTATGGGGCCCCACGCTTGTATCCGTGCCAGTATCCTCCCTTGGGTGGCTCACTCACCGGGGTGCTCTCAGAGGAATTCACACTGGAGATCACACACAGCTCTGCAGCAGAATCAGTCTCACTAGTGGCACCTTTCTCCTTCTGAGTTTGCAGCAACTTGGCAGGGGACAGGCTGGGCTCAATCTCCCCAGATTCAGCAGCTTCTTCTCTGCACCTCACAGTCTTACAGCTACTCACGCTGGCTCTCTCAGCTCTCTTCCTGGGAGACCCCGTGCTTTTGGCTCCAAAGTCAGGCACACCCTTTCTCCCCAGGATGCACTGGGGTTCCCAGCCTATCGGGTCACTATCCAGCATGCAACTGGGCTGGATGATGTCACTGGAAGACAAACAGGGGAAGGATTCTTCCTGTCCCCTACATTCTCCCCTTGGACAAACCGGCAACGACCTCGCTTGCCGTACGCCCTGGCATGCCTGAACAGTAAAACAGTCAATAATGTTGGTGTCACTACTGTTACCTGAGACCCTAACATTTGCCCTACATGAAGACCTGCGCTTACCCAGACCCAGTCCTTTAGATCTATCGGGGGTATCAGAGGTTTCAGGGACCACCTTCATGCCAATAGGGTTCTCCACAGTAGTCTTCTCTCGACTCAACACCTTATCCTCTTCAAGGGAGTCACTCTCACAGATGGAAGGCTCATAATAAGACTTCTGTACTGTAACATTTTTGTAAGTCTTACAATTCCGGGCCTGATGACCCATCACTTGGCACTTGTAACATCTTCCAAAGAAACTTCTACGCCTGCGGCGTACTTTACACAGTGCAGATTGGGTTTCACCTTCATCAGGAACTGGACAGTTTGGCTGGATGTGGCCAAGCTTGCCACACCGGTAACACTTAGGAATTTTCTTAGCCTCAGCTGGGGGTGGTCTGGCTCTCTCTGACAGTTGAGCTTTTAACTCCTCCAACTCTTTGCGAAGCTTCTTGTTTTCCTCCAACAGTTTAGCATCAGCAGGGGATTTCTCTGTATGCCCTGAAGTGGGACTTCGTCTGACCCTCACATAGGCATCCGCCTCCTCTCGCCGCACTCTCTCCATCAGAGCAATGTACCCAGGGGGTAACTTATCCTGGTAGTGTGCTCTAATTGTCATGGCAACAGGGTCACTATTCAGGGTCCCTCTCTTCAATTGGCGAATTCTCAGAGGATCCATTTCACCGTCTGAAATTGCACCACGGCTCACTAGCAGTCTCAGGCCTTGTTCTAGCCGCACAAGATAAACAGACAAATCTTCCTTCTCTTTTTGAAAGGTAGAGTGGAAGCGATGAAGCATCTCTGTAGCACTCTCTACAGGGCCAAACGTCACCTCCAGGACTTCAATCAGATCACCTGAAGTAGCATCAGGGTGGCCAACCATATAGGATTTAACAACATCCACGGCAGGACTGCGGAGACTCTCAAGGATCTTCCTTCTCATAGTCGTCTCGGGGCCAGTCCAATCTCTCACGGATACAACAGTGGAGTCTCTCCAGCTCTCAAAGGACTCTTCACCAGTAGGTACAGGATCTGTGCCGGAAAACACTTTAAGTCTCTTAAAATTACCCTTCCAGGCCAGCTGTGTTAGTTGGTCAGTCAGTTGTCCCAGCGTGCTCACAATCTCTGGGGTATCCAGCCGGCCACCAGACTGCCGACTCCCCTTGGAGACCACGCTCTCACAGGATGGACATCTCTTTACTTGACTCTTCCCAGCTGGTGAATCAAACAATGTCTTGTCCCGCAGCACACTTTCCTGTGCCTTCACAGCATACTGAGTAGTAAGGGCATCACCCTGGGAAGTTAACTCATCTGCATCATCAGACATATCAGGCAGAACAATCTTCCAGGGCCCTTCACTTTCAGCATCAATATCAGGGGGAACCCGGTCATGATCTATCTCTTTAGGGCTTTCTATAAGAACATTTAGTAGGACCCCAGCAGAATATCTCCGTGACGCAGCCACTCTTGGGCGGTAAAAAGTCTGTTCCCCATCGAGAATTTGGTAAATAAATTCTTCTTTCACTCTGGGCACCATAGGCCCTACAGCGGCAACCTTTTGAGGGTTAAGTCCCAATGCAGTACACCACTGGCGAACAGTTTGTGGAGTTTCAAATGAAGACATATTTTCATCAAACATATCCAGCTTCCCAGTCGATATCTCAGCAGTGCCTCCAAAATGTAACACTAATTTGGTTACTGTCTCTTTAAATCACCACTTACCCTTGGCAATCCAGGGGCCCTGAGTCCCTTTTGCATTGAAAAGTACTGGGAACTGGGAATTACAGCGCAGTGCCTCCACCTAGTGAACACTGAGGAAGACACCTCAGGGGGTTACACTAGGAATAATAAAAAACACAGTTTGCAATTTGAACCAATATAAACTTTATATAAACAAAAAGTAAACACTTGGGCAACTAATACACTCTGCACTCCTACACTGGGGACACGTGGGACACTCCCTAAACCACTATTAGGTGCTTAACTGTTGCTTCACACAGTCCTTGGTAGATATCACAGTCCCAATCCTCCTGAAGGGGTTAATAATCACACAGTTCAAATGATTGTCCCTTCCCCAGAGCTCTTACTCCCCAGGTAGCGCTACCTTATTCCCCAAAAGTACCTCTCCCTTTTGAATGTTGGCAGCAGCTCTCTCGTAGCAGGTAAAGGGTTAAAAACTGTCTTCAGTATGGGGCCCCACGCTTGTATCCGTGCCAGTATCCTCCCTTGGGTGGCTCACTCACCGGGGTGCTCTCAGAGGAATTCACACAGGAGATCACACACAGCTCTGCAGCAGAATCAGTCTCACTAGTGGCACCTTTCTCCTTCTGAGTTTGCAGCAACTTGGCAGGGGACAGGCTGGGCTCAATCTCCCCAGATTCAGCAGCTTCTTCTCTGCACCTCACAGTCTTACAGCTACTCACGCTGGCTCTCTCAGCTCTCTTCCTGGGAGACCCTGTGCTTTTGGCTCCAAAGTCAGGCACACCCTTTCTCCCCAGGATGCACTGGGGTTCCCAGCCTATCGGGTCACTATCCAGCATGCAACTGGGCTGGATGATGTCACTGGAAGACAAACAGGGGAAGGATTCTTCCTGTCCCCTACAGCTATATCTATGGCCACCTTTATCCCAATATTCTTATTGTCCAAGGGATGGTACAGAAAGCATAATGAATACTCTGTTTCAGTTATTTTAACAACAAGAAGTCTGAGTTTTAAACTTCCCACCAGGTGGCAGCAGCAGTCAACATGTCCCTGTGTGTCTGTTAAAGTTCAAAATTGTTATTGATTGAAAAGCACCCTCTCTGATGCACTCAGGTACTTCTCTGTGTTACTTCAGAGTTTCAGAGGAAACACTTTCTCTCTCTCTCTAAATATATATGCAAAAAACAGTGATTGAGAATAAATCTATATTTATTTGTTTCATTATACTGAGTGAGGATCCTTCTACTGACATACATTTCATTTTCGACCCTTCACCCACACAACTGAGTAACACTCATTAAGAAACCATATTTGTACCTTGATGCCAATAGAGGCAAAGCTTACCTGAAGTATGTTGCAATGCACAGAATCAGAACCAACATGGGGTAGTATATATAAAATACGTCGGCAATAAGAGGGAAAACTCTTAAAGATCCCATTATCTGGGGGGAGGGAAGAGAAGAAAATGAAGCTAAACAATTTTGCAAGCATTAAAGGAGAAGGAAAGGTAAAAACTAAGTAAGTTTTATCAGAAAGGTCTATATAAATACACCAGTAACCCCTCAAAGTAATGCTGCTCCGAATCCTGTCAAAAGTAACACCACATTTCTTTCCTTCTACTGTGTACACATGGGCTTCTGTATCAGACTTCCTGTTTTCAGTTTAAACCTCCAGGGCTTGGGCTTGAGCATGCTCAGTTTGCTCCTCTCTCCCTCCCTTTCCCTCCTCCCCTCCCTGCTGTAATCTGAGCCCAGAGCTATGAATGAGCAGGAAGTGATGACACACCAAGCTAATATGGCAGCTGCTATCCTAAACAAACAGAGACAGTGTCTAGAACTGTTTACTCAGGTATGCTAAAGCATTCTGCAGAATAAATATAATGTTATAGCTTGAACTATTGTGTCTAATCTTTTTAGCAATAAACTGCTTTGGTAGCTTTCCTTCTCCTTTAAGAGAATGAGCAGCTCAAAGAAGTGAAATGAACTTACAGATGTGTATGCAGTTGGCTCAATATTCTGGTGAGAGATTGATACATCCATGTGAGTCAGTCCCAAGAAGTTTAGACATAATGGAGGAGTCAAACGACAAAACAGCCTGTGAAATTGAATTTATAATAAATGCATAAAATGAATACACACATTTGGCACAACAGTTGTACAATGAATGATCTTCCTTTGATTATAATATTATTGATTATAATAATACGCAGTTTGGTGGCTTAGGTTAAGGGAACGACACCAGTTATGCTAAAAATTAGGAGACAGTTGCAGTTTGCACTTGGTGCCTGTGCAAAATGCCACATATGGAATAATAAATGAACTAGCAGTTTTTTGTAACCACTAGATGAACAAAGAACCCCAATCTAAAACGCCCCCCTCCCCAAATATCTTATTAGTCACATACACCTCAAGGGTATAAAATCAGAGTATGTAGGAATTATATTATGTAAAAACAGAAGGACTATTTACACTGAATATGGCTTACTTACATGCCACTGAACAGAAGGCTGTAGGCATCAGTTTGGTGGTGAGATGCCAAATAATAATAGTTAAACACTCGGATCCTGAAGACTGTTGAGTAAACACAGATGCTCAAGAAGAATATGGAAAGAAAGCACACCACCTAAGTACAAAGACATATGTTATAATATGTTATTTACTTTAATGGTGCACAATGCAATCAGAAGCCTTTTTACAGCCATTTAACAGCTGCAATGCGCAACCACAAAGGAGAAAGTCCCACTAACTTCGCATTACAATTAGATGGACACTTTACAGCCAGTTATAAAGGGGATTGTAAATGCTTCCTTTATAAATAAAAAGGGTTACACCTCAGTTTATTGTAAGTTTAAAGGGATTCTGTCATGATTTTTATGATGTCGTTATTATTTCTAAATGGCACTGTTTACACTGCAAATAATTCACTGTACAATATAAAATTTAATTCCTGAACCAGCAAGTGTATTTTTTTTTAGTTGTAATATTGGTGTGTAGGTGCATCTCAGGTCATTTTGCCTGGTCATGTGCTTTCAGAAAGAGCCAGCACTTTAGGATGGAACTGCTTTCTGACAGGCTGTTGTTTCTCCTACTCAATGTAACTGAATGTGTCTCAGTGGGACCTGGATTTTTACTATTGAGTGTTGTTCTTAGATCTACCAGGCAGCTGTTATCTTGTGTTAGGGAGCTGCTATCTGGTTACATCCCCATTGTTCTGTTGTTAGGCTGCTGGGAGGGAGGAGGGGTGATATCACTTCAGCTTGCAGTACAGCAGTAAAGACTGTCTGAAGTTTATCAGTGCACAAGTCACATGACTGGGGGCAGCTGGGAAACTGACAATATGTCTAGCCCAATGTGAATTTCAAAATTAAATATAAAAAAAAATCTGTTTGCTCTTTTTAGAAAAGGATTTCAGTGCAGAATTCTGCTGGATCAGCACTATTAACTGATGTGTTATCAAGAATTTTTTTTTCCATGACAGTATCCCTTTAAAGGAGAATTCAACCAGTAATTACCACCTCTACCCTGGGTAGACCCCCCTCCCTCCTCCCCCCAGCCTACCTGCCCCCCCTGGGCAAATGCCCCTAATTTTTTACTTAGCCCTCCGTGCAGATTCTGCCCATGGGAGTTCACGGGCACCATCTTCTTTCTTCTGTCTTTTTCGGCACATGCACAGTTGGAGTAAATTTTAGGGATGCACCGAATCCACTATTTTGGATTCGGCCGAATACAGAACTGAATCCGCATTTGCATATGCAAATTAGGATTCGGTTCGGCCGGGCAGAAGGATTCTTTCTTTCGGCGCATTCGCAGTGGTTTGGGACCAGACATTCACTCCAACTGCGCATGCGCCTAAAATGCTGTCAATGTACGAAGATTACCGGAGAAGAAGAAGATGGCTGCCGTGAACTCTGAGGCCAGAATCTACACGGAAGGGTGAGTAAAAAAATTAGGGGAATTTGCCCGGGGGGGGGGGTTTGGGCAGGTAGGCTGAGGGGGGGAGGTCTACCCAGGGTAGGGGGAGGGGTTTTTTAAATACGGGTTGAATTCTCCTTTAAGGAGAAAAGGAGTACCGTATATACTCGAGTATAAGCCGACCCGAGTATAAGCCGAGGTACCTAATTTTACCTACGAAAACTGGGAAAACTTATTGACTCTAGTATAAGCCTAGACACAACTACAGCCCTGTCTCCCAGCAGCGCACATTCTGCCAAAGCGACCCCCCCAGCGATCAACCGGACTTCTTTGCAAAGTTGATGGTGACAGAGAATTGCCAAACGGATTACTGTGTGCATTGTCCCACTGTCCCACTACCATGTGCAGAGGGTGCTGTTTGATATTGCCATCACTGTTAATCTTTCGTATAACCAACAGAGGGCGCTGTGTGATATTGCAGTCACTGTTAATCTTTCATATAACCAACAGAGGGCGCTGTGTGATATTGCAGTCACTGTTAATCTTTCGTATAACCAACAGAGGGCGCTGTGTGATATTGCAGTCACTGTTAATCTTTCATATAACCAACAGAGGGCGCTGTGTGATATTGCAGTCACTGTTATTCTTCCATATAACCAACAGATGGCGCTGTGTGATATTGCAGTCACTGTTATTCTTTCATATAACCAACAGAGGGCGCACTGTTATTCTTTCATATAACCAACAGAGGGCGCACTGTTATTCTTTCATATAACCAACAGAGGCCATTGTGGGATATTGCAGTCTCTCCCCAAGTGTACTGTTGGTAAAGGAATGATTAAAAGTGACTGCAATCTCAGCTACTCGTGTCGGGTACCGCTGACCCGAGTATAAGCCGAGGTAGACTTTTTCAGCACATTTTGGATGCTGAAAAACTCGGCTTATACTCGGGTATATACGGTAACTTATTGTGTGCACAGCAATATAATTACAAGAGCAGAAGCAGCCTCACTGATAACACAGGATGAGGCATTTTTCTGCTTACTGCCTTAGATGTCACTAGTAACATGGCAGCATCCACTGAGATGTATGAACATTAAGACACAAAGAATGCTACTCACCTCAACATAAATGTAGTTGTGTGTTTGTTCGGCTTGTTGTATAAACACAGCGAAGAGAGACAGGACTGGCTTGGCACTGAAGAAAGTACACTCTGACCACACAACCACCATGGAGAATAAAGCCAAAATAACAGCAAGTATTCTGGAACACCAAAGCCGCAGGAGGCACTCCCAGTACCATTCTGTGTGTGTGTGAAAGATTTTGGTAAATATTTCAAAGCAATGACCTCCAACCCAAAACTGATTAAGGGGAACTGACGCCTTCCTCCCCCCAAAAAAAGTATTTATAAGACCTTCTCTTTGGGCAACTGTGGGCACAGGATCAACATATGAAACCCTCCAAAATGCAGGACCAAGAAAGTAGACCAAATTTGCATAATGGCCTGGCTGCACTCCACCCACTGGTTTGTCCAACCTACTACGAGATACGGTCTCCTGTCTCTCTTAAAGGAAAACTATACCCCTAAAAGAATATTTGAGCAACAGATTGCTTATATCAACTTAAGTAGCAATTAAAGAATCTTACCAAACTGGAATATATATTTAAGTAAAAATTGCCCTTTTACAACTCTTGCCTTGAACCACCATTTAGTGATGGTCTGTGTGCTGTCTCAGAGATCACCTGACCAGAAATACTACAGCTCTAACTGTAACAGGAAGGTGTGGGAGCAAAAGACACAACTCTGCCTGTTAATTGGCTCATGTGACCTAACATGTATGGTTTGTTTGTGTGCACCATGAATAATACGATCCCAGGGGCCGGCCCTTATTTTTTAAAATCGCAGTTTTCTATTTAGGATTAACCAATGCACATACTACTAAAAAAAGTATATTATTCTGAAAATGGTTTATTTGCATGAGGCAGGGTTTTACATATGAGCTGTTTTCTGCAATTTATTTTTATAGAGACCTACATTGCATGAGGGGTATAGTTTTCCTTTAACAGAAATTTGAGTTACAAAAATGACAAAAGCATAAAAATGCCTTTTTCTCATTAGCACCATTACTGGGGAACTCAAGAGCAACAACGGGGGGTGTCCCAAAGCCTTGAAGCAGAGTGGGATCCCAGAGATAAGAGCACCACTAAACGAACTGCTGTCAGAAACTTTCACCCTACCTGGGAAATTGTGTTATTAAGCCACCTAACAACCTGCCTGGGAAGAAGAGGTTGTATTTAGATACAACTCCTGCCAAGTTCCAGGTAAGCTGTTGGCTCCTGAGGAAACTATAACAAGTCCTGAAGAGATGCTGATGTTTAAAGGGCTTAAAAGAGAAGGAAAG
Organism: Xenopus laevis; assembly: GCF_017654675.1. Classification (NCBI taxonomy): domain Eukaryota; kingdom Metazoa; phylum Chordata; class Amphibia; order Anura; family Pipidae; genus Xenopus; species Xenopus laevis. The sequence continues at coordinate 186,465,436 of NC_054372.1, forward strand.
GCTAAAACTAAGTAAGTTTTATCAGAAAGGTCTATATAAATACACCAGTAAACCCGCAAAGTAATGCTGCTCTGAGTCCTCTGTCAAAAGAAACACAGGATTTCTTTCCTACTATTGTGTACTCATGGGCTTCTGTATCAGACTTCCTGTTTTCAGCTTAAACCTCCAGGGCTTGGGCTTGAGCATGCTCAGTTTGCTCCTCTCCCCTCCCTGCAGTAATCTGAGCCCAGAGCTATGAGTGAGCAGGGAGAGACTCAGGCAGAAAGTGATGTCACACCAAGCTAATATGGCAGCTGCTGTGCTAAACAAATGGAGAAAGTGTCTAGAGCAGTTTACTCAGGTATGAAAAAGCATTCTGAAGAATGAATATAGTGTTATAGCTTGCACTATTGTGGCTAATCTAGTGGCAATAAACTGCTTCGGTAGCTTTCCTTCTCCTTTAAAGGCATGAGGTTGAGTCCAGCAAAAACATGCTCTGGTTTTGTTTCAGCAGCCCTTTCCTGCAAAATGGGTATCCCTATCCTCATGGTTTTTTTACATGTCCCAAAGTGCACCATCCAGAAGTGTATTTTTTTAGTTTCATACCAACAGTAGGGGGCAGATTCACTAAGGGTCGAATTTCGAAGTAAAAAATACTTCGAAATTCGACCCTCGAATTGAAATCCTTCGACTTCGAATATCGAAGTCGAAGGATTTAGCGCTAAACGTTCGTTCGATCGATCAAAGGATTTTTCATTCGATCGAACGATTAAATCCTTCGAATCGATTCGAAGGATTTTAATCCAACGATCGAAGGAAAATCCTTCGATCAAAAAAAGTTTAGCAAGCCTATGGGGACCTTCCCCATAGGCTAACATTGACTTCGTTAGGTTTTATCTGCCGAAGTAGGGGGTCGAAGTTTTTTTTAAAGGGAAAGTACTTCGACTATCGAATGGTCGAACGATTTTTCGTTCGAAACGTTTGAATCGAAGTCGAAGGTCGTAGTCGAAGTACCCAAAAAATACTTCGAAATTCGAAGTATTTTTCATTCGAATCCTTCACTCGAGCTTAGTGAATGGGCCCCTAGGTGTGTACAGACGACGCATGATCCAGCTTTCTGGCTCCTGGTGGGGGAAGGTGTGGACAAACTGTTTTGCTGCACTTGTTTCATTCTTAGCCACATCCTCCAGGTGAAAGGCTTGTTCCAGGAGATTGCTCCACTGCACTTGTGTCCGGCGATGTCTCTGAACAGCATATATCACCTGTGGGGAAGAAATAAAAAAAATCAAACTTTAAGATCAGATGATATCCTTGGTTTGAACACACTTTTGTTATAAGCTGCTTGAGTGCAGTAACCTAAGCTAACCAACCATCTCTTAAAGGGGGAAGTATAGTCTAAACTAGAATAAAGCTCGAAATGCTGTATTTTATATACTAAGCATAAATATGAAATTAATGCACCACAAACCTGATCAAACAATTGATTTATGCTTTCAAATTTGGCCACAGGGGGGTCACCATCTTGTAACTTTGTTAAACATCTTTGCAAGACCAAGACTGTGCACATGCTCAGTTGGTCTGGGCTGCTTAGGGATGTCATAAATTCAAATAAATTCAAAACAGCACAAATCAGTAGCCGATACAGCAAGACTGATTAATAATCAGAATATACAGACTGCACTGGGTCCTGTGTTGTCATGTAATCTAATGTGGATTTTATAGTTTTTGTATTGTTTTATACAAACTTTCTCCAACTCTGCAGAACCAGTGGCTGCAGCAAAATAATCCTCCAAATAGAATCCAAGTTTATCTGTTTAAATCTGGCTCCATAATCTTTGTCCCTGCAGCTGGAGTTGGAAACAGTAAAGGGAATGTAAAGGCAAAAATAAAATCGAACACAAATTTTGACATAGTCGCCGACTGCTCTACAGGGAAAAAAACAAAGCTGCTTGAGTTCTGCATGGCTGGGAAGTAAGGCGGGGGCTCCCCCTGCTGTTCATAAGTATGATTGTTTCCCTGCTCAGCAGTTAGGGACCTTCTGATAATTCTTATCCACAGCAGTAAATGAAGGGAGAATTTCACTGCATACAGTCAGGTTTCTTATAAAAACTATACACATTTTTTAAATTAAAGTATATTGGAGGTTTCTTTTTCATTTAAGATAGTAAAAATAGGAGTTTATATTTTTGCCTTTACATGCCCTAATAAAAGAAAAGCAAATATCTGATTGGTTGATATGGTTTACTGTCCTGGTGCAATATGTGTGCTTCTAAAGGTGGCCATACACAGGCAGATTAAAGCTACCGATACAGGTCCTTTAGCTCCCGATCGATATCAGGCCATAAATTGGGCAGATATCGATCGGTCAAGTTTGATTTTTTTTTTCTGCGATCCAGGACCGCATCAGCTAGTTGATACGGTCATGTGACCGGTCAGCACCCATTTGTAGCATTGTAATCCGATCCGAAATAATTGTTTGCTTACTAGCCTCTCTCTATATCTCTATTTCTAGAATGCATGCAAACAAAAACAAGAACAGCCTGCTATTTTGCTAGAAATTAAATTATACTCATCAGGTAATATAAACACCAGTGCAACCATAGTATGCGTCTACAACCTTTTAAAACATGATCTTTTTGAAATGTCACTGCTTTAAACAGTAGAATATATATTATAATATAGAATTCTAGCCAAGCATTATGTAAAAAAAATTTATTCTGATGATAGCAGTTAGCAATTTTGCACGATTCTGACCCAATTGGCATTCTTAAGGTGGCCATACACATAGAGAACCGAAATCGTCAAAGGAGCGGATCTCTCCCCAATATGTCCACCTTGAAGTGGGAGATATTGGGCTGATCCAATCGTGGGCCCTAGGATTGAACAATTGGATCGTAATGTATGGCAAACGGGTGGTCGGAATGCGCAACAGCATCAACGAACAGATGTGCCTCGATCCGACAGGATTTTTAGCCCTGTCTGATCAATATCTGGCCAACTTTCAGCCAGATATCAATGGGGGAAGCCCATCAGAGGGCCCCACACACGGGCCAATAAGCTGCTGACCTGGTCTGTTGGCAGCTTTTATTGGCCCGTGTATGGACAGCTTTAGGTGGCTTTCTTGCTGCAGCCCTTTCTCCTCCCCCCCCTGCACTCAGCTTTTCAGCTCAGATGAATTAGAGCTCACTCCTATTCTGATTTATGTATTTGTTCAAAGGTACCTGCTTGTGAAGTTTCACTAGTGTTTTCTCACTAGGATAACTGATATTCTTCTCTTCGAAGTCTTCATAATCGTCCATGTTCCTCCCCATCTTCTCCTGGTATTCAGTTGGGCACTAGAATTTGCAGATATAAATGTTATTCAACATGATGATGATGATGATATAGTATAATACAGAAAATAGAACCAGCCTTTCCCCCTAAACAAAGCATATGGGTAAAGCTGATGAAATGTACATCTATAATAAACACTACTACAAGTCACTTAGATGTTTGGTGCATAAAGGGAAAGTTGAAGGAATGTGGCAAAGAAAAGGTTGATGGTGAATTATAAGATGAATGCTGCAACCCATCGGACACCAAAAAGAATCGGTGCAACATCACTGTTACCATGACAACATGTAGCTGCATGGGCATCATTGCCTGTATATCACATTTGACACATGCACTTTCGCAGAACTGATGTTACAGAAATATTGGAATATTACCTTTTTTAAAATGGTATCAACACATTTGCGCAGAGGATGGTTGTATTTAATACATTCGTTGATTTTGTGAACTTCCTGTAAAACAAAGATATGGCGTTTGATGAGCGAGTGCTATTTATTCTTAGATTTTTGTGGCAACATGAAGCATAAGGCAGTGCTTGCAGTCGTAAACCATAATAATGCAGATGTTCTGTACCTCCATAAAATCCTCTAATGTCTCTTCTGCGTCTGCCTTCTCTGTCATGAGCTTAGCTGCCTTGAAGTAGGTTTTCATCAGTAGGTAGCCCTTCTTTGCTCCATTCCATTGGGAGCGAGGAATTTCAACCAAACCGTATCCCATCAACAAAACCAGGAGGAACAGACCCCAAGTGTTGGCTGCTGCTATCCCAATGGTTTGCAGTTGGTACCTTGAAACAAAAATGGAAATGGATAGATCAGTTTGACTTACTTAGATCCCAAACTTCATGCACATAAGATTTCTGTATATAACATTACGACTAAAACATTGGCTCTCAAGCAAGAATGATGAGTGTTCTGGTTTAACTGTGGCTAAATAGCCACACATTGAGGATCCATGGAAATTCTTCATTCTTTGAACTTAGAATTCTAAAAATCAGTTCAACTGATAGAAGTTTAATGTAGCCAGTTTGAACACACCTAGTTTACCACTGCCCTATCTGCAATTAGGGTTGCCACCTTTTCTGGAAAAAAATACCGGCCTCCTATATATTTATCTTTTTTCCCTATTAATAACATTGGGGTCAACCATCATTTTTACCGGCTAGAGCATGAAAAGGAGAACTAAAGCTTAACTAAAGAAGTAGCTAGAAATGTTGTACATTATGTTTTGTGCTTCTGTACCAGCCCAAGGCAACCACAGCCCTTTAGCAGTAAAGATCTGTGTCTCCAAAGATGCCCCAGTAGCTCCCCGTCTTCTTTTCTGCTGATTCACTGCACATGCTCTGTGCTGCTGTCACTTACTGAGTTTAGGGACCCACTCACAATATACAGTACACATAGAATAGAAATGTCACAGTATAAGGCTGATTAGTAATTAATACAGATAATTACTACATGGCAGCACAGAAACCAGTGCAATTAGCATCAGAATTTAATAATCAGCAAACCTGTAGCATCAGCTTATATTACAGGGGAAGCTCATTTTCTGCTGGATAATAAGTGACGAGCCCTAAGCTTAGCTTCTCAACAGCCAATCAGAGCCCACTGAGCATGTGAGTGTCACAGACACTTTCCAAGATGGTGACCCCCTGTGACAAGTTTGAAGTCCTGGATCATTGCTGCTATTGACAAGCTGAAACGTAAGGCTGGTGCAATAAGTTCAATATTCATTTTAAGGGTTTAGTTCTCCTTTAAAAGCATCAAGGATGGTACAGTATATACATACAGCCTGCAACTGTTATGTGTGTATTTAGTGACAGCAATAAACATAACTCGGAGTACAAAAAAAAAATTTTTTTAAACTAAATTGTCCCAAATTATGCTTATGACTTGGAGCACAGGGATTCTTTAAGCATTAGTGCAGACTATTGAGAAGCATAGAGAATTTTAGTGGGTTTTCCAAAATAAAACAGTGATCAATGATCCACTCATACATTTCTATTTATTTGCTTTGTGTACTTAACTTTTTTCAATCAACATGGAAAATACATTAGTATATTAAAGGAACAGTAACACCAAGATGGAATCATTGTAAAGTAATTAACATATAATATACTGTTACCATGCACTGCTAACAGCTGTATGTTTGCTTCAGAAAGACGACTATGTGGGGCAGCCATTCAAGATAGAACAAAGGAGAAACGGTGCAGATTAGCCCTGTTCAATACAATGGTGTTTTATCTGCTGTGTATCCTGTGCTTCAATGGCTGCCCCCATGGCTACACAGCAACTTCTTTATCAACTATAGTAGTACTTATCTGTTATCTACTGTGTATCCTGTGCTTGAATGGCTGCCCCCCATGGCTACACAGCAGCTTGTTTATATAAACTATAGTAGTACTTATCTGTTATCTACTGTGTATCCTGTGCTTGAATGGCTGCCCCCCATGGCTACACAGCAACTTGTTTATATAAACTATAGTAGTACTTATCTGTTATCTACTGTGTATCCTGTGCTTGAATGGCTGCCCCAAGGCTACACAGCAGCTTATTTATATAACTATAGTAGTACTTATCTGTTATCTACTGTGTATCCTGTGCTTGAATGGCTGTCCCCATGGCTACACAGCAGCTTGTTTATATAAACTATAGTAGTACTTATCTGTTATCTACTGTGTTTCCTGGGCTTGAATGGCTGCCCCCATGGCTACACAGCAGCTTGTTTATATAAACTATAGTAGTACTTATCTGTTATCTACTGTGTATCCTGTGCTTGAATGGCTGCCCCCATGGCTACACAGCAGCTTGTTTATATAAACTATAGTAGTACTTATCTGTTATCTACTGTGTATCCTGTGCTTGAATGGCTGCCCCCATGGCTACACAGCAGCTTGTTTATATAAACTATAGTAGTACTTATCTGTTATCTACTGTGTTTCCTGGGCTTGAATGGCTGCCCCCATGGCTACACAGCAGCTTGTTTATATAAACTATAGTAGTACTTATCTGTTATCTACTGTGTATCCTGTGCTTGAATGGCTGCCCCCATGGCTACACAGCAGCTTGTTTATATAAACTATAGTAGTACTTATCTGTTATCTACTGTGTATCCTGTGCTTGAATGGCTGCCCCCATGGCTACACAGCAGCTTGTTTATATAAACTATAGTAGGGTTTCTGAAGCAAACACTCCAGTATTACCAGTGCAGGGCAACCGTACATTATATTTTAATTACTTTGATACACTTTCAGTTTTTGGTGTTACTTTAAAAACAGAGTTGTCATAGTTGGAGGTACCATCAACGGAGGAGACAAAGTCTAAAGAATTTAAATTCCAACACCACAGTTCATATCTGAAGTGTGAGCTAGAAGTTTCTGACGCCTGGCAAGCTTTCTGGCCGAAGTTACAGAAAAACTTACCATTCCAGATGTAAATTAGGGTTGACAGCAACATATATTAAGAGTGTTCCAAAGATTAACAAGTAGGTGCCATAATAAATTGCATTTTCAATCAGAGCTGTTTTAATCTTTCCTGTAATGGAAAAGCCTCCGGAGCGAGCGTAGGATTGCATGAAGGGCAAGAGAATCCTACAGGAGAGGTACAGATTAGGTTCCATGAAGCAGGATAACAGCAACAGCATTACAACAATGGTAAACACAAGTCTGTTCTACTGCTGTACTGTATCTGTACGACTAGTCACAAGACTTGGCAAAATAGCTGACTGTGTATACATATACAGGTATGGGACCTCTTATCCAGAATGCTCGGGACCTGGAGCTATACAAATAACGGATCTTTATACCTTAAGTCTACTAGAAAATCATGTAAACATTAAATAAACCCAATAGGTTGGTTTTGCTTCCAATAAGGATTAATTATATCTTAGTTGGGATCAAGTACAAGATACTGTTTTATTATTACACAGAAAAAGGAAATAATTTTTAAAAATGTACATTATTAGATTATAATGGAGTCTATGGGAGACGGCCTTTGCAAAATTGGATCTATCTGGATAACGGATTTCTGGATAACAGATCCCATACCTGTACAGGTATTGTATCTAGGAATCTGATATCCAGAGAGCAGTATAGGCATTAATAGTCCCAGTGGAATAATAATACATACTTTTTTTTTTTTTACTGTAATCTGTTTAATGTGATTTAAAGCCTGTATAATCTGGACCTAATAAAGCATCTTTGTCTAAATAGATCAGATAGATAAGATTCTTTATTTGTCACATGCACAGTTATACAGGTACAACATGCAGTGAAATGCATCCTGATCCACTTTTTTTAGACTGTGCAAAATTAAACATACTAGTTAAATACAGAAGTACAAAAGAATTACCAAAAAAAATAAGAATTCTACGAAAACTTTTAAATTAAGTATAGCAGCAGAGCAGATGTAGTGCAAGATGAACCATGCTATTTACATAAGTGACTGAGTATAAAAATGTAAAAATATAAAAAAAACAGCACAGCAGTACAGTAGACAAAATAACCATATTACATGAAGTGACGGTGAAATAAATGTAAATGGACTGTACTATGATTGCTGTGGGTTTCTACATGTAGAAAAAAAAAATTATTTAGCCCAAATTGAACTCATGATGTTATTATTTTGTAGGGATGCACCGAATCCAGGATTCGGTTCGGGATTCGGCCTTTTTCAGTAGGATTCGGTCGAATCCTTCAGCCCGGCCGAACCGAATTTGCATATGCAAATTAGGGGTGGGGAGGGAAATCGCATGACTTTTTGTCACAAAACAAAGAAGTAAAAAAAAATTCCCCTTCCTACCCCTAATTTGCATATGCCTAATTAGGGTACGGATTCGGTTCGTCATTCGGCCGAATCTTTTCACAAAGGATTCGGGGGTTCGGCCGAATCCAAAATAGTGGATTCGGTGCATCCCTATTATTTTGAGTGTGATATTCTTTTAGATTGCTTCTTCATGTTAATGTGCATGGATTGAATATATTATATTTTGAATATATTATATATCTGATTTATAGCTAGCAGGTTTCTGCTTTTTATGTAATTCTGAGCCAAATAAGTCAGGGGTCTAAAATTCCTTATTTACGTGCAACAATTTTGCTTGCTCCAAATGCATTAAAGTCAATGGGTGTTTTTCTTGAGGGGACTTTTTTTGTCTCAGTGACTTTTTTGCCCAAATGCATTAGGCTTTAAACACACGGGAAGATTCGGGGAGATTTAGTCGCCTGGCGACTAATCGCGTCTTTTTCGGGGCATCAATCTCCCCGAACTGCCTTCCCCATGCTAAAATGAAAAAATGCCTGTGGCAATGCGCTCACAGCACTTCGATTTCCAGTGCTGTGAAGTGCTGCGAATGCATTGCCACAGACGGTTTTTCATTTTAGCAGGCGGAAGGCAAGTGGAAGGCAGATCAGCCCCGAAGGAGAGGCAACTAAATCTCACCGAATCTGCCCGTGTGCTAAAGCCCTTAAAGTCAATGGCCGTTTTTCTTGAGGGGACATTTTTTGTCTCATTTTTTTGTCCAAATGCAATAAAGTCAATGGGAGTTTTTTCTTATGGCAACTTTTTTTGTCTCTGCGACTTTTGCGCAGTGGATTTTCGAGTGCATATCAAGCTTGTATACGTAGGCTAATCTCTTCAAACACAATCTTTTCAGGGGTTGCCTTGTCCTTTAATGGATATGAGTTGCTGTGCAACTGTCTGCATATTGCTGGATATTACTAGGGTTGCCACCTGTTCGGTTTTGACCCAAACAGTTCGGATTTTCTAAGGCCTGTTGTGGTCTCAACTTTCTGTTCGGTTTTCAGCCATGTGAAAACCTAACAATAATCTGGCCAAATGAAAACCAATTAAATACTAAGATACTCACATTGACATGGCTTAGTAGTTGTTATGAAGTGAGGTTAATTTATTGTTATTAAAGAAACAGAAATAAGCAAATTAGTCAAAAATAAAAAAAAAATAGGTTTTTCTAAATGAGCATTGCTGCATTTCAGAGCTTTCTGGATAACTGATTTCTGTTTAATAGATCCCATACCTGTGGTCTTACTCATCAGGCAGAATAGATAGATGTAGGGTTTCCAGCCCTGTGTGTTTCAACTGGACATCTTAGTTTGTAAAACGGCTGTCTGTTCAAAACTTTCTGTCCCATTTAAAACATTGTGAAAACTGGACAGAAATCCAGCAATTTGCATATAAGTGATGTAATAACCCTGACCCAGCTTCATAACTCCTCAACATCATCACGCCCACCCCAAGATCACTGCTCCACCCCCAATGCTATCTGCCCCGCCCCCATTGTTCGGGTTTAGCCACCAGCAAAGGAGACAACCCTAGATATTACCCAGAATTGTAGTGGAGTGTACAATCTATAAAAAATAGGGATGCACCAAGTCCACTATTTTGGATTCGGCCGAAACCCCGAATCCTTCGCGAAAGATTGGGCCGAATACCGAACCAAATCCTAATTTGCATATGCAAATTAGTGGTGGGAAGGGAAACCATTTTTTACTTCCTTGTTTTTTGACAAAAAGTCACGTAATTTCCCTCCCTCCTATGCAAATTAGGATTCGGTTCGGCCGGGCAGAAGGATTCGGCCGAATCCTGCTGAATCCTGAACCGAATCCTGGATTCAGTGCATCCCTAATAAAAAATTCAGATAACTATAGTCAAAGGAGACAAAAACTATAATGGATTTTAAAAGAAGCTTAAACTATATATTCACTGTATTCAGGCACACAAACAGGCCCTTACAGAAATGTGAAAATAAGAAGAAAAAAGGGATTTTGGAAGACCCTGAGTTATGTACTCAGGGTCTTCCAAAATCCCTTTGTGATACAAAAAAAGGAAAATCCAACAGAAAATGAAAGACAAAAACAGTGCTTAGTAAAAACTAGAAGCATAAAATAAGGGACAGGAAGGGTAAAGAATGTGACTATAAAATGAAAAGGAGATGGTGGAAACCAGTAAATTATAGGACACATGATAACAGCAAATGAAGGAAAAGGCACAAAGGTAACATAACATGAAAGATCAGATAATAAAAATGGAAAATACAGAATGGGAATGTTAAAAATATATAAAAATAACTAAAAATGACAGGAATAATATAAAAAGAGCCACTGACCAAGTAAGAAACTGGGATGTCCAATAAACAACACGCCAGAAGATTGGCATGATACCTCTGGGGATGTAGCTCCATGGCTTGGAACATTCCTCTAGTGAATTGTCACTGCTCCTGTAGGAAGAGCATGTTATTATTGTACACGTGTACTCTACAACTTCTGAGGATTGGTCTACAGGTGACCATACATGGGCAGATTGAAGTTGCCAATATCAGTCCAATAGACTCTGCAGTTTATCTGCCCATGTGTGGGGGCTTCCGGCGGATCCCCCCGATCGATATCAGGCCAAAAATCAACCAGATAACGATCAGGCAGGTTTGATTTTTCCTACGATTGAGGAACGTATCGGATAGTTGATGACATGTCAACACCCATTTCCTTCATTTAAATCGATAGTTTGGCCCTAGGGCCGAACGTTCAGAATAACCCGATACCGCCCCTGCTGTTGGTGGGCATTTCGGGGAAAGATCAGCCAAACTAGTGGATCTTATCATGTATGGCCACCTTTACCAATAATAATTAGGACCAGTCTCATTCTTTGTTAGACCAGAACAGCCTAGTTTCTGTTCTGTTTCATTGTGCACCCATCCATTACAGCACCACAAAAATGTTAAGTTGAAATGTTTGCCTTGTTTCTAGTGTATACTGTGATTATGGGCTGTGTGAGTGGACGATCATGATACTTAAAGGGGTTGTTCCTTCAAACACGTTTTTCAATTCCGTTGGTTTCAGATTGTTCAACAGAAATAAAGACTTTTTCCAATGACTTTTTTTTTTCTATTTGTGACCGTTTTTCTAATATTGAAGCGTAAAGTGTCATTTTTACTTTACACTATAAACTTAAATGTATAAATTAGAAAGTTAATTAATAAATTACATTTACTTAAATGAATACATTCAATTTAAATTAATAAATGTTAAACTTACATTTTGGTAAAACTGCAAAAAAATAAAAGATGGAAAGCCATTGAAAGAAGTCTTTGTTTATGGTCAACAATCTGAAAACAGCTCAACTGTGTTTGGAAGGTGAACGACTCTTTTAATTAGAGATGCACCGAATCCAGGATTCGGTTCGGGATTCGGCCTTTTTCTGCAGGATTCGGCCAAATCCTTATGCCTGGCTGAACCCTAATTTGCATATGCAAATTAGGGCCTGGAAGGGAAATCATGTGACTTCATCACAAAACAAGGAAGTAAAAGAAAGTCTACTTTTTCCTTTCCTGCACATAATTTGTATATGCAGATTGGGATTTGGTTTGGTATTCAGCCGAATCTTTCACAAGGGAACCGGCCGAATCCAAAATAGTGGATTCAGTGCATCCCTACCTTTAATATCAGCAAATTGTATGTCATTTTTTTTGCACACACACATAGTCTGTTTCTATGGGAGTTACTGTATTCCCACTTTGCTCCCCAATATAGAGCTTCATAGCATTTAGTGGGTACTGCATGCATAAAGTAGAACAAGGGATCAACAGATGGAAGGGGGTACCCAAACCAGCCAAGATTGCAAGCTTTCTAATACAATTGACAGCAGGAACCTTTCCCACATCCCAGACTGGACACCAGAGTATTGCACATGCTTGTGTTACATTTGTATTGACCGTCCTGCTCTTTCCAGGTTTCAGTGACACACAGTGGATACAATGGACCTTTGATTATTTTGCACATTCATCCTTGTTTTACCAAACAATTTAAAAGCAGAATGGCCAGCCTTAAAGGGATACTGTCATGGGAAAACATGTTTTGTTTTGTTTTTAAATGCACCAGTTATTAGTGCTGCTCCAGCAGAATTCTGCACTGAAATCCATTTTTCAAAAGAGAAAACAGATTTTTTTTTTGATATTAAATTTTGAAATCTGACATGCGGCTAGACATATTGTCAGTTTACCAGCTGCCCCAGTCACGTGACTTGTGCTCTTAGTCACTCTTTACTGTACTGCAAGTTGGAGTGATATCACCAACCTCCCTTTCCCCCCCACCAGCAGCCTAACAAAAGAACAATGGGAAGGTAACCAGATAACAGCTCCCTAACACAAGATAACAGCTGCCTGGTAGATCTAAGGGCTGGGACACATGGGCGATTTGGGGAGATTTAGTCGCCTGGCGACTAATCGCCGCGACTTTCCACGACCAATCTTCCCCGAATGCTTCCCCTCGCTCTGCGCCTGGCTAAAATGAAAAATCGCCTGCGCTAATCACACGCGGCGATTCGTTTTCCGAAGTCGCCCGAAGTTTCCTCGTGAAAACGAATCGCCGCGTGTGATTAGCGCAGGCGATTTTTCATTTTAGCCAGGCGCAGAGCGAGGGGAAGCATTCGGGGAGAAAAGTCGCTGCGATTAGTCGCCAGGCGACTAAATCTCCCCAAATCGCCCAGTGTGTCCCTACCCTAAAAAGAACACTTAATAGTAAAAGCCAAGTCCCACTGAGACTGATTCAATTACATTAAGTAGGAGAAATAACAGCCTGCCAGAAAGTAGTTCATTCCTAAAGTACAGGCACAAGTCACATGACTGGGGGCAGCTGGGAAACTGACAATATGTCTAGCCTCATGTCAGAATTCAAAATTTAATATAAAAAAAATCTGTTTGCTCTTTTGAGAATTGGATTTCAGTGCAGAATTCTGCTGGAGCAGCACAAACTCTTTTTTTCTCCAAATAGTGGCACAGGATGAATTTGTAAATTAACCAAACGTTATCATGGCATTTAATTATGCAAACGAATTAGCAGACTGCATACCTAATTCCTACATGTAGTACATTTAATAAAGCAGTGCAACTTAACATTACTATGAAGTAGACGGAATATATACTACATTTTCTTTATTTACTTTTTTTTTAATTTGTTTTTTATATATACTACATTTTTTTTATTTACATTTTTGTTGCTATGGCTCAATTAACCTTACAAACATTTAACAATCAAACTCAGAATCCGATAAATAGTATCAGACCTAAATACAAACCTAAGCAATAAATAACAAGAATTACAGTTAAAATAAAGCCTCACAACCTGGTTGTTAGGGTCAGTGACCCACAAAAACCAGATAATAATTTCAGCTGCAGGGCTAGAAAGTATAAATACCGATTTATATGAAAATCAAAAGGAGGAATCCAGCACTCGCATGATTGCATATATAGTCACATTCATAGAGAATACCGTAGTTTGTCTGAGCTGGGAAGATGGTGTTCAGTTGTGGCATTTGAGACAATCCCGGGAGTGGGGATAAGAACGCTTATGTTGCCGGGTGCAGGAGTGATCGCATGTCTTGCAACGCATCGATTGTATATCGTCTACAAGAAATCAAAATGAAAGTTTAATTAAAACACAGCATCACATATTTCAGTGGGTGCTCAGTTCAATAATTGAATTATTGTTCAACTAAACATATTCCTATGTTTTCAGGTAGGTCCTACTTCAAGGTGCGATGTAAGTTTACCATGCAAATTTATGTTTATTACAAACAAGTACTGTCACAGGATATTTGTTACTCTGATAAAACATTTTGACTAAAAATGGAGATAACTGGAGTTTTATACTAAGATGAAACTGCAAGCCAAATTGGTAATACATTTAGAGAAATGGGAATGAAAATTCAACCACACCTTAAGTTGTATAAATTAAAAATTTCTTATTATAGAATGGGCTGGTCTGGTACTCAGTCAGGCAAAGAGGTGAGCCTTTAATATCCTTTTTGGGTGAGTGGTAGTAAGCCTTGGGATGTGATGGATAGGTCTCTTTATGATCAGATGTGATTAGCTTACTCAGAATGATATCTCTCAAGAATATGACACATTAATATAGAGTCCTGCAGCGGGTCGGGTTACCCGCAAAAAAAAGAGGGCAACCTGCGAAATGAGGGGAGGATGTGTGGGTATACCCGCGGGTCAGGTTGCGGGTCCCATCTAAATTTGTTATCTTATGTAATTTTATCTATATTTGACTCCTTTTAAAGTTTTACGAAACTTGTTTCTGTCCTGTCCACTTTTGATGGTGTCACTTCCGGTTTGCAGCACCATCACTTCCTGTTTGATGGTGGTCGGCGGGTTGCGGATAAGGCAGTTGCAGAGGAACTTCAAGTCCTGGAAGGGGTTGTTCACCTTCACATAAATGTGGTTAACCCAGCAGTTGAGGTCATTTTATGTAAATATATAATATATGTGCATTAGAAAAAATCATTGTTGAGAAGTTAGCGTTTTTCTCTATGATAGCTTTTAGGATAGGTGCAGGGGCAGGGGTCGCCGACCCCTTTTAAGACAGGACCACGTCAGTGTGCTGAAACCCAATGTAATGCGGAGTACTGGGAGCTTCACAACCTACTGCACATGTCTACATCTTATCAGCTAATTTGTATTGCTTACAAGAAGTAACCCCTCTTTTGATGGGCACCAGATGCTGGGAACGTGCACATGTAAAAGCCAACAGCTCGGTTTGGGCAATAAAATGAAAAATGGAACTAGGAAGGGTAATGTCTTTGGCGACAGATGCTGGGGGAGAGAGGGGGAACGCTTCCAAATAACTCACATAATTGTACAGCTAAGTTTCAGGCAACGGGATCCTGATATCAGTGATAATTGCTGGGGAAGGGATGTGAGGGAGCAGGCGCTTGTATGTTTCTTGTATTTATATATATATATATATATATATATATATATATATATATATATATTTCTTGAATGAGAGCAGAGGTCAGGCTTCAGTTTATGATGTGACCGGACAGCAAGACTCTGCTTTTCATTCTCAGACGAGCATGAGAAATTAACTCTTTGTTCCCCGGGCCCTTACGCTGTTTGAGACCAAAAAAGCTGGAATGCTTCATTCACCTTTGGGAACAACAGATAATTATAACTTATACAACTATAATTATAACAAACCCAGTATATAAAGTGTGACAATCGGCTGCTGACCAATAAGATTAAAGTAAGGGCAATCCTAGGTTTATGAGTCACCACACTCTGACATGACCTGCACTGCTAAGGGAAAAGATGCTCCTCCCTTTCTAAAATAATTGGTGATGCAAATTTAGCACTTTATGTATTTTTAAGTTGCTTTTCAAGCATATTAGATATTATTCGGCACTGCAAATTTGCTTATCATGCTGGGGGGGGAACATAATTTATAGCATTGTGAGTTAAGCTTAGTGAAGGTGGACAACCCCTTTAAGTGGAGAAATGCAGGCCAAGATTCCACTCCTCCTGGAAACATTTCTTCCTCTCGGGTGCATATCCGGCGGATTTCACTGCAAAATCCTGTGTTTGCCTGCACTCGAAAACATTGCCTTTGGTTGCAGACACATTGATCAGCACAGGAGCAGAGGAGGACCGAATTCTTAGCCTGTATTTCTCTGCAGGTACAAAATCCGCAGTGTGGCACCAGCCTAAACTGATTTGTCCCCTTCAGTGACAGCCTATGGGCCCCAACTAGAGTTCTGCAGCAGGTCGGGTACCCGCAAAAACCTGCGGTACCCTGCAGGTTGCAGGTAGAAGTTTCAGGAGCGGATTTGGTGGGTTGGCAGTTCTCAGGGTTTGCGGATTGCGGTTCGGGTTGCGGCTCTTCTCAATAGCGAGTTTTACTCCCTTTTTTCTGATCACGCCTACTTCCAATGATGTCACTTCCAAGTTTACAATGACAGCACTTCCTGTCCCTTGATGGTTAGCAGGTCGAGGATCGGGTTGAGGATAAGGTGCTTGCGGGTTGGGTACCGGGTCCAAGTGGGTAATGTATGCGGGTTGCGGGTCTGGTTTAACAAATTGGTTCCAAGCAGAACTCTAGCCCCAACCACCTCCATATGTGTCAGAAAATCCTCTGGATATCTATAAGGTAGGTTTGAAAAATCCAGTTGGTCAGTGACCGCATTAGTATGTTGATTCTGTTCTCTGCCAACAACCCTACAAAAGCGCCTACTGTAATCCAATCATTTGGCCCCCCAGGCAATGATTGGATCAGACTGATGGCCTAGAATCAGAATACAGGTGGCCAAATTGGGCAAAGATCAGCGAATTTTCATTATTATAGAGGCTCATATGACACTGCCCTCTCTAAGCTATCCAAGCAAAGAAATGATACACCAGATTCCACTTCTTTCAGGTAAATTATATTAACCATGCGAGTGCAACAGGAAACAATAAGATTCTTACCGTACTAACATCCAGAGGTATAATAAAGACGATAAGGAAACACAGATACCAGGCTAAAAGTGTGCCCACGGTTACAAGTCGGTGCTGCTTTTTAAAGTCTCCATATCGGTGCAGAAGGAAAAGAGCCAGAAAAAACACAGAGACGATCTCAATTCCCAGCGCTACGCCACTCATCTTGTACCACGAACACCACAGACGTGCTTCAATTAAAAACCTATAAAATAGAAAAAGGTTAGAACAGTATAAAAATGACAGAAATGTAACTGATGATCACGGGAGGCTCTGTCTCACGATATACTGTTCCAGGACATAAGCAGACAGATATAAAAAAAAATGCTGTTTCGTTTATGTAAACATAAACCTTTCCTCCAGTTCAGGGCAGATACATACTACTTAATAACCTTAAAGTCATGGAAAAAGTGCTGCTCCAACAGAATTCTGCACTAAAATTAATTTCTCAAAAGAAGAAAATGATTTTTTTATATTTCATTTTGAACTCTGACATGGGGCTAGACAGTAATTTTCCCAGCTACCCCCAGTCATGTGACTTGTGCTCTGATAAACTTCAGTCACTCTTTACTGCTGTACTGCAAGTTGAAGTGATATCACCCCCCCCCCCAGCAGCCTAACAACAGAACAATGGGAATGTAACCAGATAACAGCTCCCTAACACAAGATAACAGCTGCCTGGTAGATCTAAAAACAACACTTAATAGTAAAATCCAGGTCCCACTGAGACACGCTTAGTTACATTGAGTAGGAGAAACAACACCCTGCCAGAAAGCAGTTCTATTCTAAAGTGCTGGCTCTTTCTGAAAGCACATGACCAGACAAAATGACCTGAGATGCACCTACACACCAGGAAAGAAATTTTATATTGTAGAGTGAATTATTTGCAGTGTAAACAGTAATTTTGAAATAAAAACTACAAAATAAAAATCATGACAGAATCCCTTTAATTATTTAAGGCAGGGCTGTCCAACTGGAAGCCCACAGGCCAGGGGTGGATTCCAAAAGGGATTTTTATGCCCCTACAATCCAGTTTCTTCATAGGGTCCACAGAATTCGCTATATATATATATATATATATATATATATATATATATATATATATACACATATATACACACACACACACAACATATACTATGCTGTTGCCCTGCAGTGGTACAATGGTGTGTTTGTTTTATATCAACAAGCTGCTGTGTAGCCATGGGGCAGCCATTCAAGCACAGGATACACAGTAGATAACAGATAAGTACTACTATAGTTTATATAAACAAGCTGCTGTGTAGCCATGGGGGCAGCCATTCAAGCACAGGATACACAGTAGATAACAGATAAGTACTACTATAGTTTATATAAACAAGCTGATGTGTAGCCATGGGGGCAGCCATTCAAGCACGGGATACACAGTAGATAACAGATAAGTACTACTATAGTTTATATAAACAAGCTGCTGTGTAGCAAAGGGGGTCAGCCATTCAAGCACAGGATACACAGTAGATAACAGATAAGTACTACTATAGTTTATATAAACAAGCTGCTGTGTAGCCATGGGGGCAGCCATTCAAGCACAGGATACACAGTAGATAACAGATAAGTACTACTATAGTTTATATAAATAAGCTGGTATGTAGCCATGGGGGCAGCCATTCAAGCACAGAATACACAGTAGATAACAGATAAGTACTACTATAGTTTATATAAACAAGCTGCTGTGTAGCCATGGGGACAGCCATTCAAGCACAGGATACACAGTAGATAACAGATAAGTACTACTATAGTTTATATAAATAAGCTGCTGTGTAGCCATGTATCATTGCAGGGCAACTGGTAAAATAACTTCATTTTTTGGTGTTACTTTTCCTATATTTCCTATAACTGCCACACGAAGTACATACATGTTAACTGGCTCCTGATAAACTGAACCTAGTTGTGTGTGTGAAAGTGTGTTTAGAGTGTAAGCTCCACTGAGGCAGAGACTAAGGGCAAATCTGTGTGGAATACCCTGGCACTATATACTATATATTATACTATAGACATAAGCAATACCTTCCCCATTGTATGAGGTCAAGTGTCCTTTGTGCCCCAGACTAGAAGCAGCCCTGAAGCTTTCAGGTTACACAGGAAAACTTACTAATAGGAGTTCAGTCACGACTTGCAACTCACGTCTCTGTTGCTCATCTACAATGTTCAGTTTCCTTAGAGATTCCGTCTCCTACTTTATATCTATTCATTAGAGTCCAACAACTAGGGCGCAGGGTGAGATTTCTTTCTGTGGATAAACCAAATGGCCGTTCCCTCAGCTCCAACCACGGACTTACCTGCTTCACTGTGTGTCCACACGAGCCACAGCCAGCCGCTTCATTCAATTCCACAAATCGCACGCAACACCGGGCAACAAACAGCTGACAGGACAAGAAACGCCCCCAAACTCTTAATTTTTAGCGGCCGGGTAGGTGGCAACCCTAATTACTGGCCAAGTCCCAATATCACCCTACACTCAGTGTGACCTGTATCTGGGGTTAATGCGGTCGGGGAGTATCCCCTTTTATTTAGCCACCAAACATTCAACATTTCGGGGGGGAACACTCCCTTCATCAGGATGTGTGCGGATCCCTTTTCAATACGTATGCGTTGCTAAGGGCCCCGGCCAGGTCAACGGAAAAAACGCACCACCATTTGCAGGACTGGTGAACTACAGGTGTGCTGTAGGAAAGATTACACTGTATCTAGGGTTGCCACCCGGCTGGTAAAACAGCTGCCAAAGCCAGGGCCGGTATTGCAAATTTACCAGCAATGTAGCTGCCGGTAAATTTGTAATACCCCTAACAAAAGCCCTTGGCCCGCCCCCAATCAAAACTTACCTTTTTGCCTCCTTCTGGCCATTGCGCGATGTGGCTTAGCCCCTTTTTACATCACGTCCTGGCCCCTTTTATGTCACAGCCCGCCCTTTTGTTACCATCCCCACCATCGGCCGGTGGAAATTTTATTAAAAGGCGGCAATCTTACCTGTATCTGTGGTAATTCTGGCCTTCTAGATTTTGGAGGTGAGGCTGCAAAACAATTTGGTTGGAAATGGCAGTGGGCTGCTGCTACACATTACAGCATTCCTCTAGGGTTGCCATCTTTTCTAGAAAAAAAAATACCGGCCTTCCTATATATTTAGCTTTTTTCCCTATTAATTACATTGGGATCAACCATCATTTTAACCAGGCAGGCCGTTAAAATACCAGCCAGGTGGCAACCCTACTTACCTCCAGGGTTGTATTTAGGTCCGATGGCGCCCTAGACATCGGACCTAAACACGGCCCTATGTCGTGCGCGCCGGCACACTGGCATCACGCGACTTATTCAGCGGAAGTGAAGTTAGCGCGCTGTGCGCATGACGTCACTTCCACATTCTACCTCAGTCCCCCTAACCCTCAGCTCCTTCAACGGATTCCCTATGGAAATTTGTGGCGGAGGGTGGGGAGGTTAAAAAAAAAAAACGAAAAAAAAAATTGGCACCCCTGCTTTTTGGCAACAGGGGCCCTTGAAAATGCCATAGACAGTCACTGGGCTGGTGGGGGACTCTGTGTACTTAAACTGCCAGGGCCTAATTTAATTCTCAGTCCTGACCTGTTTATCAGCCGGAGCTACTAAACATTCCACCCAGAGTCAGCATGGCTAGCCAGATTATCAGGATCTCCCAAGGGCCCCGGGGCAATTCCTCTTTTCACAATAAGTCTATATAATCTTTATATCATTTGGTACGGCCTTCATCTAATTGTTGTAAGACAGTCAGATGTCTGATTCTGTGGTGCGCCCAGTTTTATATTGATTACACCCAAACTAATTACATGTTATAGGTGAAGAGAAGGGTTAATCAGTGGAGATGACAATTTGGTAGCAATCCCCCAATGATTATAATCCCTTACCTAAAACCTCCAAACCTTCTCGCTGAAAAACACCTTGACCTTGGATTGTATTCTAGTGAACGCAGTCTCATGACCTGCCCCAGGAATCCCTTCTAAAGACCCCACTAGAGTGAGAACTTAGGCCCAACAAGCCATACTTTTGCTCTACTGAGAATATGCAAAGCCCAGGGCCACAGCAAAGATCCCCAGGGACATGGAAACAGCATGGTCACAAGAGGGGGGAGGGGTGTTACAAATTTAGTGAATGCTGAGAGAAAGGCCATCACCTTTACATGATTTGGGGTTATGAATTTGAGGGGGCAGCCCCGTCTTACCCAATTAATGTATATTTGAGCAAACTATTTTATGCCACCAAGTGAATTTCCCTAGTGTGGATTTGTGTCACCCACGATAGACATGTTAAAAGCTGGAGAATGGTGTGCAAGTAACAGATCTACAAGCATAAAAGCATTCTGTAGAATGTTGTGTAGAAAACTGGTGTAACCTGGGACAGACAAGGGCATCACCTTGTGGATCTGGAGAAGCTGATTGTCAAGGACGAAGGAAGATGATTGCAATGAGAAATAAATGTGCAGGACTGGAGACAAAACAATGAAGGTGATACATTTAACAGCAATACTGGCTCCGGCCTTAATCACTGCTTTACTGGTTAGGCTAGTAATATTGCAGGAATGAAACTCCATGTGCTGGATTTCCTGCCTAACCATCCCTATACAGAAACTATAATCTCTACTACTATACTCACCTCTCTCTGCTATCCCACAGTCACACTCCCTTCCCAGAGACTATTATCCCACTGTTACTATAGGCACCATCTCTCCCTACTATACCTGCTATCCCACAGTCACACTCCCTTCCCAGAGACTATTATCCACTGTTACTATAGGCACCATCTCTCCCTACTATACCTGCTATCCCACAGTCACACTCCCTTCCCAGAGACTATTATCCCACTGTTACTATAGGCACCATCTCTCCCTACTATACCTGCTATCCCACAGTCACACTCCCTTCCCAGAGACTATTATCCACTGTTACTATAGGCACCATCTCTCCCTACTATACTTGCTATCTCACAGTCACACTCCCTTCCCAGAGACTATTATCCCACTGTTACTATAGGCACCATCTCTCCCTACTATACCTGCTATCCCACAGTCACACTCCCTTCCCAGAGACTATTATCCCACTGTTACTATAGGCACCATCTCTCCCTACTATACCTGCTATCCCACAGTCACACTCCCTTCCCAGAGACTATTATCCCACTGTTACTATAGGACACCATCTCTCCCTACTATACCTGCTATCCCACAGTCACACTCCCTTCCCAGAGACTATTATCCACTGTTACTATAGGCACCATCTCTCCCTACTATACCTGCTATCCCACAGTCACACTCCCTTCCCAGAGACTATTATCCCACTGTTACTATAGGCACCATCTCTCCCCTACTATACCTGCTATCCCACAGTCACACTCCCTTCCCAGAGACTATTATCCACTGTTACTATAGGCACTATCTCTCCCTACTATACCTGCTATCCCACAGTCACACTCCCTTCCCAGAGACTATTATCCCACTGTTACTATAGGCACCATCTCTCCCTACTATACCTGCTATCCCACAGTCACACTCCCTTCCCAGAGACTATTATCCCACTGTTACTATAGGCACCATCTCTCCCTTACTATACCTGCTATCCCACAGTCACACTCCCTTCCCAGAGACTATTATCCACTGTTACTATAGGCACCATCTCTCCCTACTATACCTGCTATCCCACAGTCACACTCCCTTCCCAGAGACTATTATCCCACTGTTACTATAGGCACCATCTCTCCCTACTATACCTGCTATCCCACAGTCACACTCCCTTCCCAGAGACTATTATCCCACTGTTACTATAGACACCATCTCTCCCTACTATACCTGCTATCCCACAGTCACACTCCCTTCCCAGAGACTATTATCCACTGTTACTATAGGCACCATCTCTCCCTACTATACCTGCTATCCCACAGTCACACTCCCTTCCCAGAGACTATTATCGACTGTTACTATAGGCACCATCTCTCCCTACTATACCTGCTATCCCACAGTCACACTCCCTTCCCAGAGACTGTTATCCCACTGTTACTATAGACACCATCTCTCCCTACTATACCTGCTATCCCACAGTCACACTCCCTTCCCAGAGACTATTATCTACTGTTACTATAGGCACCATCTCTCCCTACTATACCTGCTATCCCACAGTCACACTCCCTTCCCAGAGACTGTTATCCCACTGTTACTATAGACACCATCTCTCCCTACTATACCTGCTATCCCACAGTCACACTCCCTTCCCAGAGACTGTTATCCCACTGTTACTATAGGCACCATCTCTCCCTACTATACCTGCTATCCCACAGTCACACTCCCTTCCCAGAGACTATTATCTACTGTTACTATAGGCACCATCTCTCCCTACTATACCTGCTATCCCACAGTCACACTCCCTTCCCAGAGACTATTATCCACTGTTACTATAGGCACCATCTCTCCCTACTATACCTGCTATCCCACAGTCACACTCCCTTCCCAGAGACTATTATCCACTGTTACTATAGGCACCATCTCTCCCTACTATACCTGCTATCCCACAGTCACACTCCCTTCCCAGAGACTATTATCCCACTGTTACTATAGGCACCATCTCTCCCTACTATACCTGCTATCCCACAGTCACACTCCCTTCCCAGAGACTATTATCCCACTGTTACTATAGGCACCATCTCTCCCTACTATACCTGCTATCCCACAGTCACACTCCCTTCCCAGAGACTATTATCCCACTGTTACTATAGGCACCATCTCTCCCTACTATACCTGCTATCCCACAGTCACACTCCCTTCCCAGAGACTATTATCCACTGTTACTATAGGCACCATCTCTCCCTACTATACCTGCTATCCCACAGTCACACTCCCTTCCCAGAGACTATTATCCCACTGTTACTATAGGCACCATCTCTCCCTACTATACCTGCTATCCCACAGTCACACTCCCTTCCCAGAGACTATTATCCACTGTTACTATAGGCACTATCTCTCCCTACTATACCTGCTATCCCACAGTCACACTCCCTTCCCAGAGACTATTATCCCACTGTTACTATAGGCACCATCTCTCCCTACTATACCTGCTATCCCACAGTCACACTCCCTTCCCAGAGACTATTATCCCACTGTTACTATAGGCACCATCTCTCCCTACTATACCTGCTATCCCACAGTCACACTCCCTTCCCAGAGACTATTATCCACTGTTACTATAGGCACCATCTCTCCCTACTATACCTGCTATCCCACAGTCACACTCCCTTCCCAGAGACTATTATCCCACTGTTACTATAGGCACCATCTCTCCCTACTATACCTGCTATCCCACAGTCACACTCCCTTCCCAGAGACTATTATCCCACTGTTACTATAGACACCATCTCTCCCTACTATACCTGCTATCCCACAGTCACACTCCCTTCCCAGAGACTATTATCCACTGTTACTATAGGCACCATCTCTCCCTACTATACCTGCTATCCCACAGTCACACTCCCTTCCCAGAGACTATTATCGACTGTTACTATAGGCACCATCTCTCCCTACTATACCTGCTATCCCACAGTCACACTCCCTTCCCAGAGACTGTTATCCCACTGTTACTATAGACACCATCTCTCCCTACTATACCTGCTATCCCACAGTCACACTCCCTTCCCAGAGACTATTATCTACTGTTACTATAGGCACCATCTCTCCCTACTATACCTGCTATCCCACAGTCACACTCCCTTCCCAGAGACTGTTATCCCACTGTTACTATAGACACCATCTCTCCCTACTATACCTGCTATCCCACAGTCACACTCCCTTCCCAGAGACTGTTATCCCACTGTTACTATAGGCACCATCTCTCCCTACTATACCTGCTATCCCACAGTCACACTCCCTTCCCAGAGACTATTATCTACTGTTACTATAGGCACCATCTCTCCCTACTATACCTGCTATCCCACAGTCACACTCCCTTCCCAGAGACTATTATCCACTGTTACTATAGGCACCATCTCTCCCTACTATACCTGCTATCCCACAGTCACACTCCCTTCCCAGAGACTATTATCCACTGTTACTATAGGCACCATCTCTCCCTACTATACCTGCTATCCCACAGTCACACTCCCTTCCCAGAGACTATTATCCCACTGTTACTATAGGCACCATCTCTCCCTACTATACCTGCTATCCCACAGTCACACTCCCTTCCCAGAGACTATTATCCCACTGTTACTATAGGCACCATCTCTCCCTACTATACCTGCTATCCCACAGTCACACTCCCTTCCCAGAGACTATTATCCCACTGTTACTATAGGCACCATCTCTCCCTACTATACCTGCTATCCCACAGACATAGGAGGCTGCTGTTGCAGGAGGGGAAGTTCACAATGCACATGTGATCATGCTGATGAACATGCACAAGTAACCAGGGACCTTTATGTTGTGTGTGCAGATCACATGCACCAGGGGTCTCCTGTTCTGCTGGAAATTCCTCAGGCTAGAATACTTTTGCTTCCCGGATAGAAACCCATTAAGGAGCTAAAACTACTTGCAGAAACAGAGCTGCTGGGAATTATAGTCTTTGGAGTAGTTTTAAATTCAAGGCCTATTGCCGATTATTTGCTTGTCATTAGATTGGGTGCAGTTCCCTCTGTGTAATGCAGAGCCTTGTGTCTCACTGTCCCCTTTTTTTGTCCCTGCTCTCATTGCACCCACATGTGTTACCCTACTCACAGGATTATGTTCCTCTTCTGCCCTGCAAGACCGGCCAACTGCATAGATGTAAAAAAAAAAAAAAATAAAAAAAAAAAACATTTGAAGCCTCTCCAATTTACCTCAGATGTGGAAAAAATTCCTTGCCGACTGCAAGATTCAATCGGACCAGTCCCTGGATTTGTATTAGTAATATTTTAATTTTAGTGTCCTGTAGAAAGCCATGGCTTGCATCTGACATTTGATAAAAGGATCCGCACACACTTCTTTCTTTTGCAGTGGGGGGTCACTGCAAAAGAAAGAAGTGTGTGCGGATCCTTTTATCAACATTCACGTTGCTAGGGGACCTTGCCGGGTCGACGGAAGAACGCACCACCTCTGCAGGATCAGTGAGATTGGGTGTGCGGTAAGAAAAATTACATTGCATTGCATCTGACATTTACCAGGACGACACACATTTATTAATGACATCGGCATGCTTAATGAACAATGTTTTACGTCAAACAAACCCAATTTTCGTTGTGGATCTTTGGACATTATACAGGATCTAATTTTCTGATCCGTAACTGTAAAAATGAATGTTACTAGAAATGCGGTATTTTACATACTGAGCTGTCTTCCCTCCTTAGAGTATGTAGTTATAATGCTTCTACTTTCAAGCTTTCAACAGTTACGGGCAGAATTATCAAAATGTGAGTTTCGATTTTAATAAATAACAACTATTCACTCTATGGGAATTAATCAAATGGTGACTAATAAATTTCACCCATTGAAAACGCTTCTCAAAATCCTATAGGAATGAAGAGAAGGTGGGTGAGTTTTTATTTATTAAAATCTAAACTCACATTTTATTTTAATAAATCTGCCCATTACTATCTCCATATCATTTTAAATGATTACACCTTCCTAATTTGTTGTTGGTACAGATACCACGAGATGTAAATAGGATCACGATTCATCAGCACTGTGATCTCGGGAATTAAATAAAAACGCAGCAAAAAGGAAAAGTCTTATTTTGAAAAGTGTTCTAGGAAAATGGTATTCACTGCAGGAAGCGAATTTATAATTTTTTTTTTATTTTTTACAAATATACACAACAGTCCATCAAATGTTATTTTTTTTATAGCAGTTGTGAAGGTTTGGCATCAGCATGGCTTGTGATTGGCTAAGAGAGAATGACTCCTAAGCTTGGCTCCAGGGGGTTACACCCCTCGGCTTTGTTTGCGATCACTCCATTGTCAAAGTTAAAAGAGAATTGTGGTTTAGCGTCAGCAGAAGGGTTTTCCTGTAACTAAGGTAACATTGTACACTCCATACCAGTGATCTCCAGCAAAGGGAACAGCCCTTCTGTACTCACCGGTCTCTTCTCTCATTGGTTTAGTGTCCTGAGTTTGCAGCAAAGGAACTGGTACATTAGGTTAAGGGCTTTACTGAAGCTTCTCCTCTAGTAGGACCCCATAGCTACAGATAATCAGCTATAAGTACTCCCTGTCAGTACATCACTTCAGTCATCCAGCAGCACAGTACATAGGGCATCCTGATCATCCATCACTATAGATACAATTGCTCCATCGTTGAACTCAAAGGATGTACCTCCATCGACCACCATGCAAGCATCCCAGCACCGGGACCGCACACATACCCTTCCAAACAAAAAAACAAAACAAAAACATCATTCCTAAACTTTTTAAAGGGGAACAAAACAAAACAAATGAATGTAAAATTGGTCAGAGAGCTCTTCTGAGCACCATTGCAATGCCCATGACTTTTCGAAAGGTTGGTCGTTAAATGAACAGAACAGCAGAGGGCGCTGCATTCCAACTCTGGATCTATTATATACACTGGGAAGTTGGTACAAAAGAATATTCATTTGCAAAGATGAGCTATTATTGTCTGACCTGTTATTTGCAAATTGATTTCTGCAACCAGGAGATAAATGATATTTAATCTGGATGGGACCAAATGCAGGTTCAAATCACTGGCACCCAGGGCTGCCATTAGCACAACAACATTTTCTGGGCCCCCCAACCTTACTCATCAGTAGGAAGGCCACACAAGACACACTCTTTAAACAATTCGCCCCCCTACAAATTACAAAAAAGAACTTTGGTGCCCTGGGCCCCTCTACAAGTTTTGGTGGTCAGGCTCCCCCAACAAGTTAAAGAAAAAAAAACATTGGTGGCCATGGACCCCCTACAAGTTACAAAAAACAAACAAAAAAACTTTGGTGCCAGGGCACCTACAAGTTATTTAATAAAAAAAAGAAAAAACAATACAAATTAGTGGACAGGGCCCCTACAAGTTATAAGAAAAAACAACACTGCAGTTACTTTAGCCATGGAGCTCTGGTGCGTGTATCTTCAGCTTCCTGTGCTCTGATTCGCCAGTGAAGTGTAAGTCCCAGTAAAGCCAAATGGTAATTGGATAAACTGGAGGGGAGGTTCAAACTTCACCCATCCAATCCCAATGCATCTTTACCGGGACTTGCACTTCACTGGTGAATCAGAGCACAGGAAGCAAGATGCAGGCTCCGGAGCTCCAACCTGCCCTTCTTTCAGAGGCCGGCTATGCAAGTAAGTGCAGCACAGCTCGGCCCCCCTTAACTCCACAAAACATTCGGGCCCAGAAAAGCAGTACCCCCATTCCCCCCTGATGGCTGCTGACACCTACTTGGACGTGAAGCCACGCTGCCGACTGCTCGAAAACACTCTGTTTGCAATGGGCTCTCGAACACTAAAAAACATCTTTGGCTCCTCTGGATTATAAACGAGGGAGTCATTGTATGCATCAGTAACTGTTAGGAAAAAATAAATAGATCAATAAATATATATATTTGTACAATACCTGCTTTCTGCCTTGTGGTCTATCAAAGTCCGATGTAACTTCTAAACCTTAAAGTGGACCTGTCACCCAGACACAAAAAGCTGTATAATATAATCCTTTTCAAATTAAACATGAAATCCAATTTCTATTTTTTATTGAAACATTCATAGCTGTTGTAAAGCCATTTAAAAATCAGCTGTCAATCAAATATTGTCTGCCCCTCCTCTATACCTTAGGCATAGAGGCGGGACAGACAATTACTTTCACTTTCCATTCAGCACTTCCTAGATGTCTCTGCTCTCCCCACATTCCCCCAATTCTCTTCACCATTTAATAGTGTAACCAGTGCATGGGGATGGACATCAGGTCCCCCATTCTGGTGCACAAACAAGATTCTGAGATGACACAAGGCTTGTCTTAATAACAGTGTCCACACAATGGCTCCTGCCTGCTTCCTATAATTCTGAGTTCCCAGACTGAAGGAAACAAGATTCAAAGCATTTATTTAGTGTAATTAAAGTTCATTTTGCTTGACTAATGTGATAAAATAGGATTTTGAATATTTTTTTGGGTGACGGGTCCCCTTTAAGGCCTGCTCTCATTGGGTGAGGCTTTTAAACAAGCGGATCTCTGCTACCCACCAAGTGCCCAACCCACCAGGGCAATTAAAAAAACAACTAACTCATGAAAAGCAGCAGTATTGCAGTTACTATACAGATTTCCAAGCACACCCACCGTGTTGTATTAGATCGTGGTCTAAAGAGAAGTTCAAGGATTTATGTTTTCGGACTGCAAGACAAAAACAACTGTTAGGGCAGGAAAACCATTAAAAAATGTGAATAATTAATCCAAATCAGAAGGAAATCGCACACCGATAATCTATTTAAAGCATTGGCCTCTGAATTTCATATGATGCAGCATTTTCTAGATCTGGCTTAGCTTTCTCTTGATTGGAAAGAGGAAAAAATATGATTGTTAAAGTTAATGGGGCTCTACCTTAACCTTTACACTGAAAGGGGTGCTGTTCTCTTTTAGGACAAGGACAATTTTCAACTAGTTTGCATCTCCATTTGCTGCTATATAACTGTACTTTAAAGTGATACTGACATTAAAAATGTTCTTTTCAAAATATTTATCTGCATTTAAAGTTACCTATAGGTCATGTTGATCTTTTTTACTGATTGTTCTGCTTTTGTAAGTAATTGTTACTTGAAGTTCCAAAACCTGACTGTTTTGTCAACCTGACTGTCCCTTCTCAAACTGTAAGAGTTTCTAACGGACTCCTGCTGCACAAATATGGAAGCCCCCTCATAGAGGAAAATGGGGCTACGAAAGGTAATGTAAAAGCATCAGGAAAATACTTTTAGAACAAAATTATAAATAGCATTCAAAGATAATGTTATGATAGATATTAAAAAAGGGTTATTTTCTGGTGTCAGTATCTCTTTAAAACATACTATACCTTAAAGAGATACTGACACCTGAAATTAAACCTTTTTTTACTGTGATATTATCTTTGAATGCGATCTATAATTTTGCCATAAAAGTATTTGCCTGATGCTTTTACATTACCCATCTGATCCCCATGTTCCTCTATAAGGGGGCTGCCATATTTGAGCTTCAGCAGTCCGTTTGCATTAGAAACTCAAACTGACATGTTGAGACGGGACAAACGCAGAACTATAAGTGAAAAACGATCAATATGAGCTATAGGAAACTTTTGATGTACATTTAGATTTTGAATAAATTTTTCAGTGTCAGTATCACTTTAATACTTCGTTTCAGAGTATTGTAAACAACGTTAAAGGACAACAGGACTAGAACAATTTTATAATATTGTAATACAGGTAACGAGACCTGTTATCCAGAATGCTCGGGACCAGAGTTATTCCGGATAAGGATCTTTCCGTAATTTGGATCTCCATACTTTGTTTACTTAAAGGAAAACTATACACCCAAAATGGATATTTAAGCAAAAGATAGTTGATATCATATTAAGTAATATAGTAACATGGTAAGTAGGGATGCACAGAATCCACTATTTTGGATTCGGCCGAACCCCCGAATCCTTTGTGAAAGATTCGTCCGAATACCGAACCCTAATTTGCATATGCAAATTAGGAGTGGGAGGGAAAAACATCTTAGACGTCCTTGTTTTGCGACAAAAAGTCACGCAATTTATCTCCCCGCCCCTAATTTGCATATGCAAATCAGGATTTGGTTCGGCCGAATCCTGCTGAAAAAGGCTGAATCCCGAACCGAATCCTGGATTCGATGCATCTCTAATAGTAAGGTTGAAAAAGACACACGTCCATCAAGTTAAACCTTTTAGTTTTTTTTTAATCTGCCTAACTACTACTTGACATATTAAAGAATCTTATCAAACTGGAATATATATTTAAGTAAATATTGCGCTTTTACATCTCGTGCCTTGAACCACCATTTTGTGATGGTCTGTGTGCTGCCTCAGAGATCACCTGACCAGAAATACTGCAGCTCTAACTGTAGCAGGAAGAAGTGTGGGAGCAAAAGAAAGAACTCTGGCTTTTAATTGGCTCATGTGACCGAATTTATGGTTTGCTTGGTTTGTTTGTGTGCACTGTGAATCCTATGATCCCAGGGGGCGCCCCTTATTTTTTAAAATGGCAATTTTCTTTATGATTATCCAATGGCACATACTATTAAAAAAGTATATATTATGAAAATGGGTTATTTACGTGAAGCAGGGTTTTACATATGAGCTGTTTCATGCAATATCTTTTTATAGAGACCTACATTGTTTGGGGGGTATAGTTTTCCTTTAAAAATTATTTCGACTTTAAATAAACCCAATCAAGCTACTGTTTTATTATTACAGAGAAAAGGGAAATCATTCTTAAAAATGTGAGTTATTTTATTATAATGGAGTCTATGAGAGATGGCCATCACATAATTGGGAGCTTTCTGGATAGCGGGTTTCCAGATAACGGATCCCATCCTTGTAATGAGTACTCCTACACACATGCAAATCCAATCAGAAACACAAGCACGACTCTATAGTGTGGCACTGTGTATAGCAGCGCTATGTGAAGCCACTCACCAATATTAAGCAGCTCTTCCACAGACTGTGAGGACATCTTATTTATATTGTAAGACCTGCAGAGGATACAGATGCAACAGATTGGCCTTGTGATATAGAAAATAAAAGGATGAAAACAAATGAAATAATGACCAAGTTCAGTTAAATATATAAATCAACAGTGTAAACCCGTCATCCCAACAATACATTTTGCCTAATTATAGAAAAGGTCATTCTTCAACTCTTCAATACAAATGCATTAAGGGGCAGATTTATTAAGGGTATTTTTTTATGGTCATAACTTTAAAATTCGACTAAGGAGTTTTTCAAATTCAATTTGAGTTTTTAAAAAAAATCGTATTCGATTTTTGAGATTTATCATACTCTGGCTCTTTAAGAATTCGAATTAGACTATTCACCACCTAAAACCTTTCCGAATTGCTATTTAAGTCAATGGGAGAGGTCCAGGGATTAATTTGGAGCTGCTTGCAGTCTTCCTGACATTTGAGGGGTTTTTTTTTCGGAGAAAAAACTCTTAATTGAGTTTGATCAAATTTGATTCAAAATTTTCGGTCGTTTCAACCCATCCGAGTTTTAAAAATTTGATTTTAATAATAAATTTAGATTTTTGAAGATATCCATGAGTGACTGTAACTACGATTTCCAAGACATAACTTTCATTCGATTGCTGCCTGCTGCTGCCGCCAGTTCATGGCCAGAACATCATCTGATTTGTTATTTTTCCTACTTTAACCCTACAGCTTAAATATAAATGGTTAGTATTAGATCTTTGCATTAAAGGAGAAGGAAATGCTAAAACTAAGTAAGCTTTATCAGAAAGGTCTATATAAATACACCAGTAAACCCTCAATGTAATGCTGCCGAGTCTTCTGTCAAAAGAAAAACAGCGTTTCTTTCATTTCATTGTGTACTCATGGGCTTCTGTATCAGACTTCCTGTTTTCAGCTTAAACCTCCAGGGCTAGGGCTTGAGCATGCTCAGTTTGCTCCTCTCTCCCTCGCCCCCCTCCCTCATGTAATCTGAGCCCAGAGCCATGAGTGAGCAGGGAGAGATTCAGGCAGGAAGTGATGACACACCAATCTAATATGGTAGCTCCAATCCTAAACAAACAGATAGTGTCTCTGGAGCGGTTTACTCAGGTATGGTAAAGCATTCTCAGAATAAATATAGCGTTATAGCTTGTACTATTGTGGCTAATCTATTGGTAATTAACTGCCTCAATGGCTTTCCTTCTCCTTTAAAACCTACGATCACTAGCTGAATGTTTGCCGGACATTATGTCCACCCTGCGACATTAGAGACGGGTCAGATGTGGGTAACTAATTATATAGTGGCACTGGGTTCGGCTGGTGTAGGATCTGTGAATCGCTCACCCATGCATCTCTAACCTGGGAGGCTGGGGAAAGAGGACTACTTATAGGAGTCACCTTGCGTCTCTCAAAACTCACAAATTTAAAAATCTAGTCCATAATTAAATGCATAAGGTTAGGAATTAAATGATGTAGAAATTACATCAGAAGCCTGACATATCATACTCTATATGATAAATACCTATAAAACATCTCAAAAGCGCAACTAGAAATACATCTGCAGAGTCACTGGACGAACCTCAAACTCTGGTAAGAAAAATCAGACTATTATTATTATTATTCATAATGCAACCCCTGATGCCCTCATCATAGATTCTAAAATTGTGAGGACCAGTTAGCATGAGATTTTTGGTGGTGTTCATTTATCTGCTATCCAAGATGCTGCCCCTTACTGCCCCTTCCAGTCTTCATATTTTATATTTATTATGTGGCTGTTATCCTGAGATATAAACTGGCGCAGACTTTAATTATCTGCTGTTTAACTTGGACAGATAATAGTGTATCCCAAGTAGCCATGCTTAACTAAAGAAGTAGCGAGAAATGTTGTACATTATGTTTTGTGCTTCTGTACCAGCCCAAGGCACCCACAACCCTTTAGCAGTAAAGATCTGTGTCTCCAAAGATGCCCCAGTAGCTCCCCATCTTCTTTTCTGCTGATTCACTGCACATGCTCTGTGCTGCTGTCACTTACTGAGCTTAGGGACCCACTCACAATATACAGTACACATAGAATAGAAATGTCACAATATAAGGCTGATTAGTAATTAATACAGATAATTACTACATGGCAGCACAGAAACCAGTGCAATTAGCATCAGAATTTAATAATCAGCAAACCTGTAGCATCAGCTTATATTACAGGGGAAGCTAATTTTCTGATGGATAATTAGTGACGAGCCCTAAGCTTAGCTTCTCAACAGCCAATCAGAGCCCACTGAGCATGTGAGTGTCACAGACACTTTCCAAGATGGTGACCCCCTGTGACAAGTTTGAAGTCCTGGATCATTGCTGCTATTGACAAGCTGAAACTTTAGCCTCGTGCAATAACTTCAGTATAGGAAATATGGCATTTTAATCACATTCTTATTTAGGGTTTAGTTTTCCTTTAAAGCTATTGGGACACATTAAATCTGTCATGCTTTAAAGGGCACCAGCGATCTTACACTGGATCTAGAGCTGGTGACAATATAAACAGCTTGGTTACATCATACTCCTGGGGGCTTTATATTCAGATTTACCAAAAAAGACACAGTAGAACCTTCCTGGGGCGCTAGTACTTGATGGGGTGAATTCAGTAGATAAATATTGACCATCAGTAAACTCTGGGCACTCGTACACGAATGTGAACCAGACAACACAATGAATGCTCCATTGCCAACTGCTGAAGCAAACATGGAACCAGGGAATTGATGAAAAACCTGAAACAAAGGAATGTGGTTTCTCCTAAAAAAAAAAAACCCACTAGTTACAGGAAGAGATAAACCAATGAAGGGCAGATGCTTTAACCAAGCGCTAAAGAACAAAAGAGAAACAATTCTAAAATGGGACAATGATATTACAGCTGGGCTTTAGGGTGTTTTAGAGGACTTATCCCGTGTTTAGTACACAGTATTTAGTTTTAATGTTTAGTACAAGAATGGGATACTTAATCCGGAAACCCGTAATCCAGAAAGTTCTGAATTACGGAAATCTTAACATTTTTTTCCTCCTTTTTCTCTGCACTAATAAAACAGTACCTTGTACTTGATTCAAATTTAAGGTATGAAAATCCAAATTACGGAAAGATCTGTTTTCCGGAAAACCTCAGGTCCTGAGCATTCTGGATAAAGGGTTCCATACCTGTACAAGTAAACTGATGCTAAAGGTGGCAATAGCCGCACAGATAATATCGTTTTGTACAATATTCGGTGCGTGTATGGCGGAGATGAGCCGACGATCGGACAGGTCTGAAGAATTTCATCAGGCACCTTTGAAGGCCAAGCTTTTATAACATTACATCTAAAAGGATAATGCCTGACGCGTTTCGTGTCACGCAGGGACACTTAATCATAGGCCATGGCCGATTGGTTGCTATGGGTTACTGCACTGGTGCAAATTTGCCCAATTTTTATAAATGAGCCCCTGTGAGTATAATACATTGAGCCTATCATATCTACCAACATTTCACTAGGAATAATAAATCAAAGTAGTATCACTTTTAATCACAGCCCTGATCTAACCTAACCACACCCTGAGTGAGTCCTAAATTCGTCTAAGTCATGACCCCTTGTAACAATTTAACGAACAAGGGTTACTGAATAAAAATAAGGGATGCACCAAATTTTGGGGTTTGGCTGAAAGATTCAGCGAATCAGCAACCAAATACAACCACATCGAGACGCAGAAAGAAAAACATTCCCATTTCCTTGTTCAAGTGACAAAAAGTCACGTGATTTGTAAGATTTGGATTTAGCCAGGCACTTGGATTTGGTCTGATCCGAATCCTGGTAAAAGAAGCTGAATCCTAAACGAATCCCAAAATGAAGAGTGGATAAAATTTATCAATAACAATGGGATCTGGCGCATCATCTTAAATGGGGTGGTTCCCCTTTGATGTAACTTTTAGTATGTTATGGAATGTCCAATTCCTAGCAACTTTGCAATTGGTCTTCACTATTTATATGTTATACTTGGAGTTATTTACCTTTTCTTCTGACCCTTTACAGCTTTCAAATGGGGGTCACTGACCCCATCTAAAAACAAATGCTCTGTAAGGCTACATATGTTTTTTATTGCTACTTTTTATTTCTCATCTTTATATTCAGGCCTCTCCTATTCATATTCCACAATCTTATTCAAATCAGTGCATGGTTGCTAGGTTAATTTGACCGTAGCAGCCAGATTGCCGAGATTGCAAGCTGGAGAGCTACTGAATAAAAAGTTAAAAACCCTAAATAATAAAAAATGAAAACCAATTGCTAATTGTCTCAGGATATCACTTTCTACATTATGCTACATCATACTAAAAGTTAATTTAAAGGTGAACAAATCCTTTAAATAGAACCCGTCACCCAAAAAAATTATTCAAAATCCTATTTTATCACATTAGTCAAGCAAAATGAACTTTAATTACACTGTATAAATTATTTGAATCTTGTTTCCTTCAGTCTGGGAATTCATAATTATAGCAAGCAGGCAGGAGCCATTTTGTGGACACTGTTATTAAGACAAGGCCTTGTATCATCTCAAAATCTTGTTTGTGCACCAGAATGGGGGACCTGATATCCATCCCCATGCCCTGGCTACACAATTAAATAGTGAAGAGAACTGGGGAATGTGGGGAGAGCAGAGACATCTAGGAAGTGCTGAATGGAAAATGAAAGTAATTGCCTGCCCCGCCTCTATGCCCATGAATGCTTTAATAAAAAATAGAAATTGGATTTCATGTTTAATTTGAAAAGGACTTTTTTTTATACAGATTTTTGTGTCTGGGTGACAGATCCACTTTAAGGAGTATACACCCACTGATAATAAAGGGCTGGAAAAATTATTTCTAAAAAGAGATACCTTTTTGAACGGCTGTATAGTATTTACATACATTTATAGTATTTAAGGAAATTACCAGGCTTTTGATCCTGTGCCTGTGCAAACGTTCAGACCGGAACTCTTCTGTTTCTCCCAAGGACCATCATCAACAGAGATCTCGTAGTAGGAGGCCCTATGAAGCGAGAAGGTAAAACGTGGTTTGCAGGATTTATAGTTCACCCTGAATAAGACAGAACATAGGTGTATATCAGGTGTGCATAACACACAGGGCTAAATCATGGCTATTATATTGTATCCTCTTAGGCAGCCAGGAAACAGCAGAGACGGAAAGAAGCCATTATAGTGGGTTTGTATAATGTGAAATCCAATAGATTTGTTCTATATGCCTGTAAAAAAAGTGTATAAGAAAAGTGATAAAAAAAAAAAAAAAAAAAAAAAGATAAACTATATTTGGAAAAATTATGTTTATGTTTTAAGGGAATTGTTCAGTAAAAAAATAAAAACTGGGTAAATAGATAGGCTGTGCAAAATAGAAAAAATTCTACAAAGTTAGTTAGTCAAAAATGTAATGTATAAAGGCTGGAGTGACTGGATGTCTAACATAATAGCCAGAACACTACTTCCTGCTTTTCAGCTCTGTTGGTTTACACGGATTGGTTACCAGGCAGTAACCAATCAGTGACTTGGGGGGACACATGGGTCATAACTATTGCTTTTGAATCTGAGCTGAATGCTGAGGATCAGTTGCAAACTCACTGAACAGTTATGTCCCATGTGGCCCCCCCTTAAAGTCGCTGACTAACTCAGAGTTAGAGAGCTGAAAAGCAGGAAGTAGTGTTCTGTTCTACATCCAGTCACTCCAGCCTTTATACATTACATTTTTGGCTAACTAACTGTATTAGAAACTTTTTTTTATTCCATATCTATTTATCTAGTTTTTATTTTTACACTGAACTGTTCCTTTAAAGGAAATCAGTAGAGGCTGCAAAATTGTTAGGGACCTCTGAGCCATCATAAAATCAGCAAGTAGCAACAATTTAAGCACATTGCATGCAATAGTGCGAATTGATCAAATAAGAAAGCGGACAATGAAAAACAAAAGCACATTAAGTGGTTTTAAGCAACAGAAGGTGGTACCTTGATGATAAGGATTCTCCAATAAAGACTTCATTTAAGGCTCTCACTGGCAAAAGATGGGGTCCAGACACTGCTACAGACTCTAAAGTTAACATGAAGCAGGATCAGTTGAATGCTACATCAACACACAGTTCCAGACTAAGTGACTATACTGTCATGGAAAAACATGTTTTTTTCAAAATGCATCAGTTAATAGTGCTACTCAGCAGAATTCTGCACTGAAATCTGTTTTTCAAAAGAGCAAACAGATTTTTTTTATATTAAATTTTTAAATCTGAAATGGGGCTAAACATATTGTCAGTTTCCCAGCTGCCCCCAGTCATGTGACTTGTGCTCTGATAAACTTCAGTCACTCTTTACTGCTGTACTGCAAGTTGGAGTGATATCATACCCTCCCTTCCCCCCCCAGCAGCCTAACAACAGAACAATGTGAAGATAACCAGATAGCAGCTCCCTAACAAAAGATAACAGCTACATCATAGATCTAAGTACAGCAGTCAATAGTAAAATCCAGGTCCCACTGAGACACTTCAAGTATAAGTAAACCTTAAAAATAAGTAAATGTGAAATTGATGAGGGTGCTATTCTAATTTCTTTTGTAATTTACATTCATTTTTTGCTTTAATTCCAAGATATTAAAGGTTACATGTACTGTTAATATGAATGAATTTTGTTACAACAGCGCCACCTGCTGGTCAGTTTCCCACCAGTCTGACCACCAAGTAGTTAAGGAAGTCGTCAGGAGAAAGAGGCTGCTCTGATCTTCTTCCACTTAGGAAAAAAAATAAAAAAACGTTCTCAAATCTTTCCTAAGCGGAAGAACATCAAAGCAGCCTCTTTCTCCTGACAACTTCCCTGACTACTTGGTGGTCAGACTGGTGGGAAACTGACCAGCAGGTGGCGCTGTTGTAACAAAATTCATTCATATTAAGAGTACATGTATCCCTTAAAATCTTGGAGTTAAAGCTAAATAAACAATGAATCTAAATTACAAACTTGCTTAGAATAGCACTCTCGTCAATTTTACATTCACTTATTTTAAAGGTTTACTTATCCTTTCAGATACATTGACAGCATCCCTTTAAATAGCTAACCATTTACCCTACAAATATTGCATTTATTATCAAGTCCAAGCTTTGCTTTAGTATTTGTTTAAACTCAAACAGAAACTCAAAAGTAAGCATTCATCCAGTATCAGAAAAAACAAACTGTCTAAAGAGATCAGTCTACAATATACTAAGAGTTCATGAAAACGTGAATAAATCCTTAAAGGCTAGTGATGTTTTTATCCCTCTCGTTCCAAACACGATTTTTTCTGAAGGAAACTTGTCCTCACTGGCTCCCATCAGTAGAAATGGTATTAAAATACAGTTTAATAAATGAATCACTAAAATGCTTGTTCTAACTTGTATTTGCCATTCTAAATCTTCACTCCAAAATACTTAAAACTAGGAGGGAAAGGGTGAGTGTGAAAACTGAATTAAAGATGTAAAACACTTTTTAATTGAATCTAATTAAATTACAGTAATAAGGCAAAGTGTATTTTGCAAACGAACAGGAACAAATAAATTAATGGAGATGAAAGCAATTTGGAATTTGCAAGAGGATTCTATAATGGGCAGGAATAAACACTATCCAATTTTCGAATTTGAACTTTCTAATTTGTATTGGTGTCAAAATTCACACATTCACGTTTTAATCCCCCTATTCGAATGTAAATTCAAATGTGAGATTTATCACGCCTCGGCCACGGAAACAGTCCTAATTCGCATATTCTCCCTCTAAAACCTGTTGAATTCATGTAGAAGTCAATGACAGAGGTCTGTTGAGCCATATGGAGATGTTAATAGCCTTCCTGACATTCAAGTTTTTTTCGGAAGGGAAAACAAATCAATTTACGAATCTAATTTTTGGATTGTTCTTATTCGATCGTATATTAGACATTCAAATTATATTCCACTATACTACACAATACTAATTCAAAATAATACATACAATTATACCAACTACATAGCAAATACAGTAGCAGGGAAATAAATCTGACTATAATGGATACCAGATCAGACTTGACACAATAATTTTTAAAAATTTAAAAAAAACTTTCCCAATACACTGTTGAAATAAAACAAATCCTATGTGTGTTATAGTGGGCATGGCATCATCACCTTACTTTGCTCTAGCTGGCTGTTATGGGCCTTAATGTGCTGATCCAGGCTCAGCTGCTGCTCATGTAAATCCACAGGGATGAGGTTAAAACCAGTTCCTTCCAGGTAAAGTCTGATCCTCTGGCGCCACTGCCATCTAGAAATGAAAGGAATTAATACAATACTAGAAGAGCAGCCAACCAAATCCATGGATTATTGTAGGGAATTTTTATCAATCCAGTACAGTTACTGAATCTGACTTCATAGTCCTCAAAAAGTTAGGGATATACTTGCTTAAAGGAGAATGTGGCCCCCATTTATAGTCGCTGACTAACTGAAGAGTTATAGAGCTGAAAAGCAGGAAGTAGTGTTCTGGCTATTATGTTAGACATTCACTCACTCCAGCCTTTATATATTACATTTTGGCTAACTAACTATATTAGAAATTTTTTTATTTTGCACAGCCTATTTTTTTATTTTTACATTGAACTGTTCCTTTAAGACCTACCCTTAAATCCATATTCCTCCTCCCCTGTGGATAACACAGCACCCCCCATCACATGATTAAACACCTTGGGCCCCCTAACAATAATTTTCAAATGCTAACGAACCCCCAGAACAAATACCAGTCTTATGTTCCACAAGCAGAGCAGGGCACACAAAGGGAGCATAGGGCAGGCATAGTATGGCAGACACAGGCAGAGTAGGACAAGCAAAGAGTATGGCACACACAGGCAGAGTAGGACAGGTAAAGAGTATGGCACACACAGGCAGAGTAGGACAGGTAAAGAGTATGGCACACACAGGCAGAGAAGAACAGGCAAAGTGTATGGCACACACAGGCAGAGTAGGACAGGCAAAGAGTATGGCACACACAGGCAGAGAAGAACAGGCAAAGTGTATGGCACACACAGGCAGAGTAGGACAGGCAAAGTGTATGG
Organism: Xenopus laevis; assembly: GCF_017654675.1. Classification (NCBI taxonomy): domain Eukaryota; kingdom Metazoa; phylum Chordata; class Amphibia; order Anura; family Pipidae; genus Xenopus; species Xenopus laevis. The sequence goes on from NC_054372.1 coordinate 186,505,761, forward strand.
CACACACAGGCAGAGTAGGACAGGCAAAGAGTATGGCACACACAGGCAGAGAAGAACAGGCAAAGTGTATGGCACACACAGGCAGAGTAGGACAGGCAAAGAGTATGGCACACACAGGCAGAGTAGGACAGGTAAAGAGTATGGCACACACAGGCAGAGTAGGACAGGTAAAGAGTATGGCACACACAGGCAGAGTAGGACAGGTAAAGAGTATGGCACATACAGGCAGAGTAGGACAGGCAAAGATTATGGCGCACACAGGCAGAGTAGGACAGGTAAAGAGTATGGCACACACAGGGAGCATAGGGAAGGCAGAACAGAGCAGGAGTTTCCACATATCAGGACCACTCTCAGATTTGCTACATACAGTGACACAGTGCTGGCGCCCCATATCATTTTGAAGAACAATGTGGGAAGTTTCGGTCTGGGTCTCAGGTGTGAACAGTACAGGCTTTAGGAGTGTGAACAATAGAGGTGTCACAAGTGTGAACAATACAGGGGATTACAGTCTGAATTTGATTAAACAATGCAGGGGCCAGTTAATCTCTGTAGTGAAACCTATTAAAATTCACACATGGTAAGCAGACACAGCAGGCAGACTGATGTGGGGGGCTACTCAAGGGGGGTCGCGGGCCGCAAGCAGCCCGCAGGCCACCAGTTGGGCAGTCCTGATTTAATGGATAGACCCAGGAGAAGAGGGTTGGGCTGTTTAAAAACAGCTGGCAGAATGCAGCCTACCATTTCCCAGTACTCCTTAACCACCGTACAAGTCCACCACATGTGATAAAATGTGCCCCTCTCTCCACACTGGGGGGAGAGGGTGTTGTTTTAAATATGGGCTAGATTTGTGGGGGTGTAATACCATCTAGATAAAAGAAGATTGCTCCAACTGCGCATGCACCGTCACGCCGATCTATTCCCGAAGATTACTGAAGAGAAGAAGATGGCGCCTGTGAACTCTGATGCCCTGAATCTGCACCGAGGGGTAAGTAAGAGTAAGGGGCATTTACCAAAGGTACCTACTAGGCTGGGGGTGGTCTATGTAGGGTAGGGGGTTTTATTAGCAAGGGTTTGGTTCTCCTTTAAGAGATCTTTTGAAAGCAGAAAGTTTGGGAGAAAGTCTGAGAGACCGTGGGAGAGATTTATAGAGGAGGGGTGCAGCCCTTGCAAAGTCTTGAATGTGAGCAGGTAATGAGAGAAGAGTTGAGGAGCAGGTCAGTAGAGGAGAGTAGTAAGCGGTTGGGTGAGTATATAGAGATGAGTTCAGAGATGTAGGATGGGGCAGAGTTATGAAGTGCTTTCAATGTCAGGGTCATTAGTTTGAATTTTATTCTGAAAGGTAGCGGTAGCCAGTGTAGGGATTGGCAGAGTGGCGAGGCAGAGGAGGAGCGGTTGCTGAGGTTTATGAGCCTCAAGGCAGTGTTCCCTATGGACTGAAGAGGTGACAGTCTCTGGCAGGCAAAAGGCAATCAGGGTCACAATCGCGCACACATACAGCGGGGGGGGGGGAGGGTTGCACAACAGGAGGCAGTAGCCCTCAGAGTCCAGAGGGGGGGGCCCTGAGGCAAAAGACACGGTGGGCCCCGGGCCCCCCAGTCCGACCCTGAAGCCAATTAATAGAAAGTTACAGTAGTCTAGACGCGATATGATGAGAGAGTGAATAAGAATTTTAGAGCTTTCTTCAATATGGAAGGCAGTACAGGCAATTCTAGTCTACTGTGCACAAGTTCTAGTATAGTTTCAATCAAAATGAAATTAATCATACCTGAACTCACCACGATATAGTTTCTGTAAAGCTTCTGGGAAGGACCGAGTGTACCGCACTGGTAAACAAAGGTGTCCTTCAGACCTGTGAAAAAGAGCACTCTTATCTCATCCTATGAAAAATACCCATATGTATAAATTGGCTTCAAGCCCTCCCTGTCATTTCACTTCAAATATACTCAACAAAGTACAGTAGAACCCCCATTTTATGTTTTTCAGTGGACCAGAAAAAAATGATGTAAAAAAAAAATGTAAAACCAGGGAAATGTGTTAAAGTAACTTTTTCTTCAAGTACTGAATTATTATTGCAGCATCAATGTTACACTATAGGGGGGCATGTGCAAGGCCTCTCTGTCACATACACAACCTAAAGCAATACGTGATTGGTGGAGGACTGTATAAGGGGCACACTGATTGGAACTGACCATTTATAGGCAGAACCATGGCAAAATAAACATCTGTTTAGTATTTTAAACCTCTATTTCACAAATAATTTTGAGTTATTTAGCTTTTTATTCAGCAGCTCTCCAGTTTGCAATTTCAGCAATCTGGTTGCTAGGGTCCAAATGAAAGCTCACTTACCTCTCTGGGTCAGTATTAACTCCAATCACTGGTTTAAAGCGGTCTTGTACTTTGCTTGCTGCAAGCAGCATTGTGCCATCACCTAGAAAAGAACACCATACTGGTGAGTGTAAATAATATTTCTGTTCCTGCTCTTTGCAAGTAGGGAAAAATTATTAGACCATGTAGAAAAACATGACACCAAAAAGAAATCTCTGGTGCATAAAAGTACATGTATGGGACCTGGGGCTTTCCAGACAACAGATCTTTCCACACCTTAAGTCTACTGGAAAATCATGTAAACACTAAATAAACCCAATAGGCTGGTTTTGCTTCCAATAAGGATTAATTATATCTGTTTTATTAATTCAGAGAAAAAAGGGAATACTTTGTAAAAATGTGGATTATTTGGATAAAATGGAGTCTATGGGAGACAACCTTTCCATAATTCGGATCATTCGGGATAAAGGGTTTCCGGATAACAGATCCCATACCTGTATTATCAGCTATATACTTGTTATCCATTTGATCTATATCCACTGGCACATACCAGGGTCACCAAGTGTTTTAAAAGAATGACAATATAATGCAGTGTTGCCCTGTACTGGTAATACTGGTGTGTTTGCTTCAAAAACTCTACTATAGTTTATATAAACAAGCTGCTGTGTAGCCATGGGGGCAGCCATTCAAGCACAGGATACACAGTAGATAACAGATAAGTACTACTATAGTTTATATAAACAAGCTGCTGTGTAGCCATGGGGGCAGCCATTCAAGCACAGGATACACAGTAGATAACAGATAAGTACTACTATAGTTTATATAAACAAGCTGCTGTGTAGCCATGGGGGCAGCCATTCAAGCACATGATACACAGTAGATAACAGATAAGTACTACTATAGTTTATATAAACAAGCTGCTGTGTAGCCATGGGGGCAGCCATTCAAGCACAGGATACACAGTAGATAACAGATAAGTACTACTATAGTTTATATAAATAAGCTGCTGTGTAGCCATGGGGGCAGCCATTCAAGAACAGGATACACAGTAGATAACAGATAAGTACTACTATAGTTATATAAACAAGCTGCTGTGTAGCCATGGGGGCAGCCATTCAAGCACAGGATACACAGTAGATAACAGATAAGTACTACTATAGTTTATATAAACAAGCTGCTGTGTAGCCATGGGGGCAGCCATTCAAGCACATGAAACACAGTAGATAACAGATAAGTACTACTATAGTTATATAAACAAGCTGCTGTGTAGCCATGGGGGCAGCCATTCAAGAACAGGATACACAATAGATATTTGGAATACATCACCCATTAAATTTAATAACATTAATACTACCACAGACCTACCCCTCCCACGGAGTATTTAGTCTCCAGGAAAAAAGAAAAATGATTGGAACTGAACCAAAGCTCCACGTGAAAGCAAAACAATGCAGTCTAAATACAGTCAGTAACACATTCAAATCACTTTCTAAATAATAGGTTTGACCTTCCTCTGTATAAACAATCGTGTAAGAGGAGCTGTATTTGTTCTAAGTTACCATTACAATGTAAGAGCCAAAGACCACGTTTCTACCTCCTGCTGATATAATGGCATCAGCCCATCGTACCGTCTCCTCGTCATAGTCTCTTCTTTTCACAAGTCGAACATCGGCACCTTCATTGCTGAGTTTAAAAAAAAAAAAAAGTTAGTTAGTTACACACCGGACTGTGTCAAAATGCACATATTTGAATTTTAATCACCCTATTGGAATGTAAATTGGAATGTGAGATTTATCACACCTTAACCATGGAAACAGTCCTAATTTGAATATTTGCCACCTAAAACCTGCTGAGTTCATGTACAAGCCAATTTGGAGCCTTCCTGACAGTCCGAACCATTCGATCAAATAGTAGCCATTCAAATTTTTTCTTAAATAACCTCCCAGTCGAACTGTGAGTATATTCGAATTAAAAAAAATTCACACATATTCAAAATTCAACCTTTGATAGATGGGCCTCTAGCATTATGGCGGAAAATCGGATAAAATAAACTACAGTACAAGCAAATACATAACGGAATCTCTTACCGTAGGCTCTGTACAACGTGCTCAACATTTTCTGAGTGTATATTGTATCGTTGCAGAAGACCATTGTAGCTGGATCCCTTCAATTCAAGCTGCAATCAATAAGATACATTGTATTAGACCAGTAACCCCCCAAAAAGTAGGGCTGCCCCAAGAGTAGTTATGGGCAGATTTTGGGTGAGCGTTTCTTTGCCAACATACACATAAAGCATGAGTATTAGTCAGGGGTATCTTATATTTAACTACCTATCAATAAACCACTGGTCAATGGGGGATACAGCTTGTTTAAATATAAATACTGTATGTAACCTTGCAGTGAATTAAGGAGGCCCTGAACAAATGCTGAAACTTAAAGGGATACTATCATGGGAAAATATGTTTTTTCAAAATGCATTAATTAATATTGCTGCTCCAGTGAACTTCTGCACTGAAATCTGTTTTTCAAAAGAGCAAACATAATTTTATATTTAGACATATTGTCAGTTTTAACATAAAAACCACATATGATAAAAAATGAAAACCAATTGCAAATTATCTTAGAATTTCACTCTCTCTGTCATGCTAACATTTTATTTAAAGGTGAACAACCCCTTTAACTGTCCCACAAGCAACAGTCACACGTAGTTTGCTGCTCCTACTTTTTAAAAAAGGGAAAATCACAGGGGCTTACAACTCTCACTGCAGTATTACCTTTAGGGCACTTGGGCTCATTTCAAATGTTTATGCTTGAAAGGGCCTGACCCCAAAATGTCCCATTTTCTGCTAATAAAACGCAAGGGACTGTCCCTGTTTGCACCTGCCCTTTGAGTGCCAGTGATTCCTTATCTCATTTCAAATTTTGTCACCCAAGCCTTTTTCTGAATCACCCTCAATTAAGTCCTACGGGAATTGCAAGCACAGGTCAAGCTATTATTCTTCAAAAATGCATCAGTTAGCATGTAAGCCTGTGTACAGGACCGCCATCAGAAATCGCAGGGCCCCATACGACAAAATTTCCTAGGCCCCCTGGCCCGCGCCCAACGCAAGCCCCACCTACAGGTCTGCCCTCCCCACCACACAGTAAAAAAACAAAAAAAAATATTGGTGGCTAGGGTTCCCACGTTAATAAAAAATAAAAAGATATTGGTGGTCAGGGCCCCCCATAAAAAAAAATATTGGTGGCTAGGACCCCACATGAGTAAAAATGGCCAGGCCCCCCCCCCACACACTTTATAAGAAAAATTGGTGGCCAGGGCCCCTTAAACGTCCATGCCTTCCCGAAGTCAGCAGCTCTCAGAAAGATGGGGGGGCCCGGCTAATCAAGTAAGTGTGGCATGGCCGGGGCCCCCTACAACTCTCCCCCCTGATGGCTGCCCTGCCTGTGTACAAGGGCCTATATCGGGTTAATCCGAACTATCAGATTGCAACAAAGAGACTGGGCGCCGACGAGATGAGGTCCTTGGTTACCAGAAAAATCAAACCTCCCTGATGGATATCTTGGCCAGATATTCATCAGAGAGACCCGTCGTAAGCCCCCATACACTCGCAGATAATCTTCGGAGACTATAGGACCAATATTGTTTGTAAGTATGGCAGCCTTTACTACAGTCTTTACTACAGCAATCACTAGTTTAGCAGTCAAATAAAAATATTATTAGTTTCTATCCTTTGGGGTCTATTGCAGTGTCAGTCACTCCTGTAAACAGATTGTGTGAACAGATTAGTGGAATGCTAAATCAGCAAAGCAGCTCTAAAAGCCCAAACATTCAAACACTTACAATAGAGAAGGGTAAGAGTTGACTGTTATAAAGAATAATGTATTGAACAAGACACATTTTGCAACAATGTAATGATGTAATGTCCGGGTGTTAGATTTAAAAAGCCGTTCGGCACTTCAGAGCGCTATGCCTATGACTACGTATCAACTGATACGAAACGGGTCCATGTTTGCTTTTAACAAGTTGAAATAAACTTATAAAACACGAGTGGACGTGGAGTGGTCGTCGACATTTCTTCAATTTGCAATTCACCTTCAGCTACGGGTTCGGGTGATGAACCCCAGCCACTCATTTCATCTGGTAAGTGCTCCTTCCTCATGCCATCCTTGTATTTCGTTTGAAGTACTGCTTACCCAAGAGTAAGACCCGGGGTTTTACATACCCAGGTAAGTGTGCCATATTGATGATATGAGCACATATCATATATGTGAGCGACATATTTTTTCTGCATTAAAGTGAACTGCTTTTTTGAGACAATTTAAGTAGCGAGGCTACATCAAATTAGAGTCCTGCAGCGGGTCGGGTACCCGCAAAAACCTGCAGTACCCTGCGGGTTGTGTTTAGAAGTTCCAGGTGCTGATATACCCGCGGGTCAGCGGTTCTGCGGGTTGCGGGTCGAACCGCAGGTATTCTCATTATCGATATTCACTCCTTTCTTCTGGTCACGTCTACTTCCGATAATGTCACTTCCGGTTTACAATGACAGAACTTCCTGTTTTACTCCTTTTTTTCCGATGAGATCACTTCCCGTTTACAATGACAGCACTTCCTGATTCTTGATGGTCAGCGGGTCGCGGGTCCGGGTTGCGGATAAGGTACTTGCGGGTAGGGTCGGGTAGCGGGTCCAAGCGGGTAAGAATGCGGGTTGCAGGTCCGGGATTGCAGGTTGCGGTTACGGGTCGGGTTTGGGTCCCAAAAAATGGACCCACGCAGGACTCTACATCAAATGTAGAGTTAACTCAATGCAGTTATTAAAGCCAAAAGTTGAGCGTACCAAACTGAGCATTTTTTCCATATTTTTCCAATGCCTAACACAGGAGAAATTTGCAATGTTTTAAAGCTACCCAGACAGCACCCTACTCGAGGTCCCAACTGGCAGCTGTCCATAATGCTACCTCAGTCACCATTGACCCCTAGAGTGCACCCGTTATTTTGCTTTATGTTGCCCTTCACCCATCCGTTTCACCACCAGTGATTTTCCGCAGAGCACATGCTTTATCACTTAATGCACATAACATTACACTCTAGCAATAGCAAGTTATTTTAGCATACATATTTACCACATAGCAGACGGCCAGAAACCCTAGACAGTCCTGTATGTAATTTTATCTCTATACTGTGACTAATTCTAGTCTAACACTGCAAGTCAAAATATTATTTAGGATGTTTTGCCTTTCCATATAATCCCATTTTTGTTACTGAATTTCTAACCAATTTACTCCTTTTAGAACATTAGTTTGCTTATCAACACATTAAATGGATCTTTTGCCATTCAATTATATATAAAAAAAATGAACTTACTAATCTGGTAGCTATGATCCAGTTAATGCTAGCAACCAGGCAGTGATTTGAATAAGACACTGGAAGATGAAAATGGGAACTGAATAATAAAGTAATAAAAAAAAAAAGATTATTCTTTAACATACTAACTCGTTAACGGAGAACTAACCCCCCCCCCCCACCATGGATCATCGCCCTGTCGCCGTTTCTGAAGGAGCGCAAGCAGAGAGTAATTTCTTAACAAAAGCTTTGCGAATTAAAACTGTCTTGGTGTTATTTTTTCATTAAAAAGAATCAAATTTTTTTTTTTTTTTTAAAAAAAAATTATGTTATTGGTCTTTCAAGTACCAACAGTAACTTCTGATGCTGACACATTGGGGTATATTTATCAAAGAGTAAAGTTAGAGATCGACACGGTCCGCTGGAGTGAAATTCCGACACTCTCCATTCATTTCTATGGGTATTTATCAATGGGTGAAAGTGAAAGTTAATTCTTTGATAAATACTCCTTTAAAAATCCCATAATAATAAATGGAGAATGGCGGAATTTTACTCTAGCGGACCATGTTGATCTCTAACTTCACTCTTTGATAAATATACCCCATTGAATGATACAAATAATTTCCACTTTCATTTTATAAACAAGGACATATGTTCCTGTTGCACGGGTGTATACATTACTGTATCAAAACAATAACAGCAACAGTGAATAGGAAGCCCTGGCATTTGGTTTACATTGTATGGATATTGTATATACCGGTAATCATGTGCAGAATAAAGAATCTACCAGCGTTTTTTTTTTGAAAAATGGTAACCTATAGATCTACTGCACAAGAAGATTTGGGCTGCAAATATTAGTAAAGTGGCCTGTTGCTCTCACCACAGACCTTGCTCAAAACAGATGCAATTCTAAATGATAAGTATTCGCTACAAACCAAGGCAACGGTTATAAATAGCTCTATAAAGTAACAATCAGATTGAAAATCAAAACAACTCTAAATGACCAATGGCTGACTGCCACGCCAGTGTTCCAAAAACCTCAATTTCCACATCCCTGATGTTGCACAAGTGGCATAAAAGAATCTAAACCAGAAGTCACAAGGCATACGCGTGTTAAATAAGACAAACAAGGGGCAGATTTACTGAAAACAATTAATATTTGGGTATTTGGGAATATTTACTTTAAAATAAATGTTAAAATGCTAGAGATTTACCTATTTGTAGCAAAACAATTAATATTTGTGATTCTGTGAGCTGTGCTTAACTTTAAAGGAGTGTTTACTTTCAAATGAATGTTAAAAAAAAGAATGATAAAACTTGACAATTTTGCAATTGACTTTTTTTCAAATTCTAGCCACACTATTCTAGCGGGCAAATCAAAATGTTATCCAGTTGTCAGGGTTCTCAGCAACTAGGAAACCAGCAAGGCTTAAAGGAACAGTAACATCTAAAACGTGTTTTAAAGAAATGGAAATATAATGCACTGTTCTACTGCACTGGTAGAACGAGTGTGTTTGCTTCAGAAACACAACTATAGTTAATATAAACAAGCTGCTGTGTAGCCATGGGGGCAGCCATTCAAGCACAGGATACACAGTAGATAACAGATAAGTACTACTATAGTTTATATAAACAAGCTGCTGTGTAGCCATGGGGGCAGCCATTCAAGCACAGGATACACAGTAGATAACAGATAAGTACTACTATAGTTTATATAAACAAGCTGCTGTGTAGCCATGGGGGCAGCCATTCAAGCACAGGATACACAGTAGATAACAGATAAGTACTACTATAGTTTATATAAACAAGCTGCTGTGTAGCCATGGGGGCAGCCATTCAAGCACAGGATACACAGTAGATAACAGATAAGTATTACTATAGTTTATATAAACAAGCTGCTGTATAGCCATGGGGGCAGCCATTCAAGCACAGGATACACAGTAGATAACAGATAAGTACTACTATAGTTTATATAAACAAGCTGCTGTGTAGCCATGGGGCAGCCATTCAAGCACAGGATACACAGTAGATAACAGATAAGTACTACTATAGTTTATATAAACAAGCTGCTGTGTAGCCATGGGGGCAGCCATTCAAGCACAGGATACACAGTAGATAAAAGATAAGTACTACTATAGTTTATATAAACAAGCTGCTGTGTAGCCATGGGGGCAGCCATTTAAGCACAGGATACACAGTAGATAACAGATAAGTACTACTATAGTTTATATAAACAAGCTGCTGTGTAGCCATGGGGGCAGCCATTCAAGTACAGGATACACAGTAGATAACAGATAAGTACTACTATAGTTTATATAAACATGCTGCGGTGTAGCCATGGGGCAGCCATTCAAGCACAGAATACACAGTAGATAACAGATAAGTACTACTATAGTTTATATAAATAAGCTGCTGGGCAGCTATTCAGGCACAGAATACAACGTAGATAACAGATAAGTGCTGAAGAATCCCATTGTATACTATAGAGCTTATCCGGTATTTGCTATATAACCTTTTTTACAGCTTGAATGGCTGCCCCCATGGCTACACAGCAGTGCTTTTTATATAAACTAAAGCAGAGTTTCTGAAACAAACACACCAGTTGTATCTGTGCAGATCAACAGTGCATTATAGTTTCATTACTTTAAAACACTCATTTATTGGTGATACCGTTCCTTTAAGTATGTTTTTTTAGTTTATCTTTCTGTTCAAGCCTTTTTACTTCTAATCTGCTGAATGGTGGGGAATTTATAGGGATTGGATAGGCAATGTAAAAGCGTTGGGCAAATGCTTTTATGCCAAAATTATAAACAGCATGCAAAGACCATAATGTTATAATAGAAAAGGTTAATTTCTAGTGTCAATGTCTCTTTAAGACAGACAATGCCAGATTGAAGCACTAATCTGTGTGTGACCTCTGCAAAGCCAGGCTTGTCCTACACATGGAACTTATGAATCCCCATAGAGAGGCCAAAGTTACAGTCACCTTCTTCTCATCCACAAAACAGAAGAAAGATGAAGTTCCAAAATTCTACTGAACACCATTATTTTTTTTGCATAGTCTTTTTAATGTTTATAGGTTTAAATATAAACAGTAAATAGACAGATAGATGATAGATACATACATTTAATTGCACATAATGGACAGGGAAAGCCTGATTCACTGTGCAGCGCCAATGTCCCTTGGCATCCCGCAGAAAATCTAATGGCTATGTTTTTCCCTTTTTGAAAATGTCAGTGGCCCAGAGAATATTTCACAAACTTCTTAGCTTACCTCTCATGAATGAGTCCGATGACTGACAATTTTATTCCTAAAAGAAACATCAGTGGATCGGGCTTTCCTTGTCCTTTTAAAAAAATCTTAAAGGAGTTGTTCAACACTTTTTCAGCTCATTTGGTTTCAGATAGTTCAATAGAAATAAAGACTTTTTCCGGTCAGTTTCTATATGACCGTTTTTCTAATATTGAAGTGTAAAGTTTCATTTTTCACCTTCTAAAGCAACTCTGGGAGGGTGGGTCGCCGACTCTGTAACTGTTCTAAACTGATTAGTTGATATATTTGTTATCTTTGTCCCTGCTGAGCAGAATCCCTGAGTTTGGCAGCTGTTAGAATTGATACAATAGTTGCTAATACTCCACAGATGCTGCTGAGAAATGTATCAACAGTTCAGATGCCCCTGGATCCAGTATTCGATTTGGGATTCGGGCAGGATTCTGCCTTTTACAGCAGGATTCGGACAAATCCTTCTGCCGGACCGAACCAAATCCTAATTTGCATATGCAAATTAGGGCCGGGGAGGGAAATCGCGTTAATTTTTGACACAAAACAAGGAAGTAAAAGGTTTTTTCCCTTTCCCACCCCTAATTTGAATATGCAAATTAGTATTTGGTTCAGTATTCGACCGAATCTTTTGCAAATGATTCGGGGGTTCGGCCCTATTGAAAACACTTATAAAGCATGTGTAATAATGAAAGGATATTATAAATCAGTTTAAAAGGGGTAAGGATGCCACCCTGCATTAGAAGTGGCAGAGATTGCTGTAGACACATCAGCATTGGAATGAAAAGGCCTAGAACTCCCAGAATGCCTTTGGGATCCTGAGAGTTTCACTTATACTACAGCTGGAAAATGCAAGGCTGGACAACGCTAGTCTATGCTATACATATATCAAACAACTGCTACAAAATTGCACATTAGACAAAAGGGGCCCCTTAGAAACCAGGACATGTGTCCTATCTGCTCTACCACGACTGACATTCTAATGACCACCTGGCAAACAGATTTCAATCACAGTCAACCTGTGACTATCAATATATACAACAAAAGGGGTCAGGATGTGGAAGTCATGTTTAAAGGGATGGTTAATCTTTAAATTAAACATAATTCTGCCTCTTTATAGGTCCCTGGTGAGGCCTCATCTGGAATATGCAGTGCAGTGCACTCATATAAATGAGCTGGAGAGAGTGCAGAGACTAAGTGCAACTAAATTGGTTAGAGGGAGGGAAGAGTTAAATTATATGGGGTTGTTTTCTCTGGAAAAAAGGCGCTTGTGAGGGGACATGATTACACTTTACAAGTACATTAGAGGACATTATAGACAAATAGCAGGGGACCTTTTTACCCATAAAGTGGATCACCGTACCAGAGGCCTCCCCTTTAGACTAGAAGAAAAGAACTTTCATATGAAGCAACGTAGGGGGTTCTTCACAGTCAGGACAGTGAGGTTGGGGAATGCACTGCCGGGTGATGTTGTGGTGCTGATTCAGTTAATGACTATAAGAGGGACTTGGATGATTTCTTGGACAGACATAATATCAAAGGCTATTGTGATACTAAACTCTATAGTTAGTATAGGTATGGGTATATAGAATTTATGTGAAAGTAGAGAGAGGTGTGTGTATGGATGCTGGGTTTTCATTTGGAGGGGTTGGACTTGATGGACTTTGTCTTTTTTCAACCCAATTTAACTATGTAACTATTATGTTAAAGAATGGCTACTTCTAAACAACGTTTCAATTGGTCTTTTAATGGTGTTTAATTGATTTACCTTCTTCCTCTGTCCCTATCCAACTCTGAAACGACTGACTCCATTTCCAAACAAAAGCTCTAGAAGGCTACGCATTTATTATTATTGCTCATCTTTCTATTCAGACTCTCTCCTATTCATGTTCCAGTCTCTTATTCAAATCAATGCATGGTTGCTAGGGTCATATGGACCCTAGCAACCAGCCTGCTGAAATGGCAAACTGAAGAGATGCTGAATAAAAAGCTCAAGAAGGACAACTAATAAATAATGAAAACAAATTGCAGATTGTCTCAGAATATCCCTCTCTACATCATACTGAAAATTAATTTAAAGGACCACTCGGGAGGGGTATTTAGAACATTGCTGAGGCAACAAGAGTTGTGATGAGAGGAAGCCCAGCTGTCACCCTATTGACTTATAAACTCACCAAGTCCCTCAGCTCCTGCTCAGAGAGACCAGTGGATCTGTAGCGCTGCTGCTCGAACTCGTATCGCGTTGTCTTGGTTACCACAGCCACCCTAGCGGGACGGAACCCCTCAGTAGAACGTGGCCCCGAGTATGCCCGGCGGGAGCTGAGACCACGCGGGACCCGTAGAGCCGCACCACCACCGCCGCCGCCGCACACGGAGCACAGGAGGCGCAAGCTCATGGTGGTCAAGAGAAAGCCCTGACGACTCCTCCGCGCTCCCGCCCCACTGCAAAAACTTCCTGCAACTCGGAGACAAATCGAGCACCTGTTTCCGAGCACACTTCCGGTTTGCGCGCGCCATTCTCTGACAGCACGCTGGGAAAATGGGCGGGGCGCGAGAGAATGGGCCACGGCTGGGTGTAGTAGAACGCACGCTTGTGATTGGCTCTGTGTAGCAAACGGGCGGAATAGGGGCGGTATAGTACTACGTCACGTGTTGTCAACATCAAGTTCTGGGAGCTTTTTAAGTCGGGGCTCATTCATCAACGCTGGGCAAATTTGCCCATGGGCAGTTACCTATAGCAACCAATCAGTGATTAGCTTTTTAAAGCCAGCTGCAAGTAGAACAATGAAAGAATCAATCTGATTGGTTGCCATGGGTTACTGCCCATGGGCAAATTTGCCCAGTGTTCATAAATGAGCTCTAGTTCAACAAAAACTATACCCCTCAAACAACGACGTAGACTTCTATAAAAAGATATTGCATAAAACAGCTCATGTGTAAAACCCTGCTTCATGTAAATAAACCATTTTCATAATAATATACTTTTCTAGTAGGATGTGCCATTGGGTAATCATAAATAGAAAACTGCCATTTTAAAAAAATAAGGGCCGCCCCCTGGGATCGTAGGATTCACGGTGCACACAAACAAACCCTACATGTTAGGTCACATGAGCCAATTAACAAAGGGGTCCCCAACCTCCGAGCCGCGGACACTCCTGCACTGGGGCGATGAGCCCAGCCTATAAAAAGCATGCCAAATTGGGCCTCACCCCCGACACCGCCGACCCCACCACTAACACGCCGACCCCATCAATAAGATTTTTTGCAACGGTCCCTGGTACAAAAAAGGTTGGGGACTGCTGAATTAACAGAGTTGTGTCTTTTGCTCCCACACTTCTTCCTGTTATAGTTAGAGTTGCAGTATTTCTGGTCATGTGATCTCTGAGGCAGCACACAGACCATCACAAAATGGTGGTTCAAGGCAAGAGATGTTAAAGGGCAGTTTTTACTTAAATATATATTCCAGTTTGGTAAGATTCTTTAATATGCCAGTTAATTTGATATAAATCTGTTGCTCAAGTATTCATTTTGGGTTAGGGTTGCCACCTTTTGAAGCGCTTGAGACCGGGCAGGGGGCCGGGCCGTGACATAGGTAGGCGTGTCAGTGATGTCAGGGGGTAGGGCAATGACGCGCCAATCTACGATTAGCCGACCACCTTGTCAATCAGGGGAATCCAGCTCGGTTGTCTTTATTTGGCTTTTTTGACCCGGCAGCCCTTAAAAATACCGGGCTGACCGGGTCAAAACCGGAAAGGTTGAAACCCTATTTTGGGGGTATAGTTTTCCTTTAATATATGCTTTGTATTTTCTATCTACTTTCCTTCCCTGCAAACGGCTGCAATATAAATTCTATTCATATCGCTTTAGGAAAGCCTTTGGAGTGGGGGAGATGATTCTACCTGAAAGCAAATGTAAGAACTTATTTATTCAATTCAGTTCTCTCTTCCAACTTGCCAACCCAAGGTGTTTAGGCTTTACAGGGAAAACTCCAATTTACATTCCCTCATTTTAAGTTTTTCCACATTCTACTTTAGTTTTTGGTTCAAACAATAAATCATTTCAGTTGGTGTTTTTTTTCCGCAATTTTACATGTGTAGGGAAGTAGGGCAAAATTCTTGCACTTATTCCTCTGCAGTAGTTCCCTGTAATGGAGCTGGCACAAAGCCTGTGTAGTGTAAGCGGTTACCTAGCAACCGGCTGCACAGTGACCACAGTACTGCAGGAAGTTACACAGCAGCCGGGGAGGGGCCGGCAGGAAAAGGAAGCCGCAGAATCTAGCAGAAAGCAGCCTGGCAGAGAGAACCATGTGATGGACAGAGAGAACATCAGAAACATCAGACTAGATGGTAAATTGTCTTCTCTAATGTCTCCCTGCTTACTATATGGACAGAGTAGTGTCAGAGGCCCCTATCATGTTATACAGTTAGCATACCTCCCAATATTTAAGGTGGCCAATTGCAAGTTGTGCTTCTGTTTGACTCTCCTCTGAAGAGTGACAGCATGGGATCCTCAAAGCAACTCTCAAAAGATCCAAAAGCAAAGATTTTTCAGTAGAATGGTTTAAGGGGTTGGCTACAAAAAGCTATCTCAGAGGTTTAAATTGTCAGTTTCAATTGTAAGGAATGTAATCAGGAAATGGAAGGCCACAGGCACAGTTGCTGTAAAACCTGGGTCTGGCAGGCCAAGAAAAATACAGGAGCGGCATATGCAAAGGATTGTGAGAATGGTTACAGACAACCCAAAGATCACCTCCAAAGACCTGCAAGAACATCTTGCTGCAGATGGTGTATCTGTACATCGTTCTACAATGGTTATAGACAACCCAAAGATCACCTCCAAAGACCCGCAAGAACATCTTGCTGCAGATGGTGTATCTGTACATCGTTCTACAATTCAGCTCAATTTGCACAAAGAACATCTGTATGGCAGGGGGATGAGAAAGAAGCCCTTTCTGCACTCACACCACAAACAGAGTCACTTGTTGTATGCAAAAGCTCATTTAGACAAGCCGCAGTCATTTTGGAACAAAGTGCTTTGGACTGATGAGACAAAAATTGAGTTATTTGGTCATAACAAAAAGCACTTTGCATGGCGGAACAAGAACATCGCATTCCAAGAAAAACACCTGCTACCTACTGTCAAATTTGGTGGAGGTCCCATCATGCTGTGTGGCTAGTTCAGGGACTACTGGGGCCCTTGTTAAAGTCGAGGGTCGGATGAATTCAACCCAATATCATCAAATTCTTCAGGATAATGTTCAAGCATCAGTCACAAAGTTGAAGTTACGCAGGGGTTGGATATTCCAACAAGACAATGACCCTAAACACACTTGGAAATCTACAAAGACATTTATGCAGAGGGAGAAGTACAATATTCTGGAATGGCCGTCAAAGTCCCCCGACTTGAATATCATGGAAAATTTATGGGATGATTTGATTCTGGTGTATTTTTGCTAGTGACGGTCACTTTGCCCTTTAGTAAATCAGTGTCTTTAGTAAATCAGCATCACAAAGCTTGTGTAAAAAAGGGGTAATTATGTGATGGCAGTATCCCTTTAAGTTTTCTCCCAAGAACCGTTGAAAGCATTACCAGTATCTAGGTGCCATGAGAAAGATAAACAAATACTGTAGAAGTCACAAGACAACACAGGGAATCGGGTTATCCTGAGTAGGCTGAGATTGTTTATTTGTATTAAGGCGAGTGTATCTAAAGCAAATCTGGATAAACCTGAATGTGTCACTCACTCTTTACTTACTGTAATCATATCATTTTCCTCTTTGTAAGATTCCACTAAAAGTGATGCCGAGTCATTGCTATCAGTAATGGAAACATGTCAGTAACATTCAGAGAAATTCAAAGAATAACTTTTTGTTAATACTCCCCATACATTACTGATGTGTGTTCACATCAGATGCAAGGTAAAAAAAAACCCCACAAAAGAATAGAAAAAAGTGAAAGAAGAAGTGCAAATTGGCAAGGCAAGGAAGAGATCATTTTATGAGAAAATAACTCCTTAAAGGAATTCTGTCATGAGTTTCATGATGTAGTTTTATTTTTTAACTACACTGTTTACACTGCAAATAGTTCACTCTACAATATAACATTTCATTCCTGAACCAGCAAGTGTATTTTTTAGTTGCAATATTGGTCATTTTACCTGGTCATGTGCTTTCAGAAAGAGCCAGCACTTTAGGATGGAACTGCTTTCTGGCAGGCTGTTGTTTCTCCTACTCAATGTAACTGAATGTGTCACAGTGGAACCTGGATTTTACTATTGAGTGCTGTTCTTAGATAACTATTGTTATCTTGTGTTAGGGAGTTGTTATCTGGTTACCTTCCCATTGTTCTGTTGTTCTGTTCTGTGGCTGCTGGGGGGGGGGGGGAGGGTGATATCACTCCAACTTGCAGTACAGTTGTGACTGAAGTCTATCAGAGCACAAGTCACATGATTGGGGACAGCTTGGAAACTGACAATAAGTCTACCCCTATGTCAGTTTTTAAAAATTAAATATAAAAATATCTGTTTGTTCTTTTGATGCATTTTGATAAAAATAAACTGTTTTTCCCATGACAGTATCCATTTAAGAAACATTTCCATCAAGTTCAACCCATCCAAATGAACCCTGGTGCACTAGTGATGTGCAGGGGAGTAAATACAGAGGAAGTAGACCCTACAGTTGCAAGGGGCCCAGTAGCTATAGGGGCCCCATGAGGCCCTCATTAATATACATACATTTATATTTCAATTAATTATTGGCAAACTCTAGACATTTTGGGGGCCCCAAAAATATTTTGGTGTTGGGACCAGTAATATCTAGTTATGCCACTGCCTATACATGACCCTTACCTGCCTGCTCCCAGCCCAACCAGGCAAAGCGCCTCTATTTATGGACCTGTGCCATCCATCTCTCACATCACAAAATAGGGTGAGGTAGGCGCACACCTATAAATAGAGGCGGCCGGAAGTTGTGGCAAACACACCCGGCAAGCTGGTTGAAATTTTCTGTCTGACATGGTAGAGGGCTGATAACTTGACTTATCACTCATATGTGAAAAAAGTAATGCTAACAAACCCTCAGAACAAATACCAGGCTTATTTTCCACAAGCAGAGCAGGGCGAACACAGCCACAGTATGGCATACTCAAGTAGCATAGAGCAGGTAGAGTACGGCACACACACAGGGAGCATAGGGTAGGCAGAGTATGGCACATACAGGGAGCATAGGACAGGCAGAGTATGGCACACACAGGGAGCATAGGGCAGGCAGAGTATGGCACACACAGGGAGCATAGGGCAGGCAGAGTATGGCACATTCAGCGAGCATAGAGCAGGCATAGTATGGGCACATACAGGCAGGGGCGCGCCGCCAATGAGGCGAGCTGAGACGCTCGCCTCAGGCGGCAACGCCGAAGCGGTTTCCAGGGGCGGCAAAAAGCCGCTCCTGCACCTTTAAGAGCCGAATTTCCGGTTTTTAAACCGGAAATTCGGCTTTACTAATGCGAGAGAGCGCAATTGCATAGGACAGGCAGTTGCATAGGACAGGCAGAGTATGGCACACACAGGGAGCATAGGGCAGGCAGAGTATGGCACACACAGGGAGCATAGGGCAGGCAGAGTATGGCACATTCAGAGAGCATAGAGTAGGCATAGTATGGCACACACAGGTAGCATCGTACAGGCAGAGTAAGGCACAGACAGGGAGCATAGAGCAGGCATGGTATGGCACACACACAGGGAGCATAGGGAAGGCAGAACAGAACAGGAGACAGGGAAACCTATCAGAACCACTCTAAAATGTACTACATAGAGTAACACAGTGCTGGTGCACCCTCAGCAGTTTGTATGAGTGTGAACAGTTGAACAATGTGGGCAGTTTCAGTCTGGGTCTTGGTGTTAACAGTACAGGCTTTAGGGATGTGAACAATAGAGGTGTCACAGGTGTGAACAATACAGGGGATTACAGTCTGAATTTGAGGTTGAAACAATGCAGGAGCCAGTTAATCTCTGTAGTTTTAATTTTTAAATTTTAGACATGGTAAGCAGACACAGCAGGCAGGCTTTCATATGGGGGTCACACAAGGAGGGGTCACAGGCACATGCAGCCAGTTGGACAGACCTGCTCTAGTATAAAAGGGTGGCTTCTGGTGCACTGATCTTTTCGATGGTAGAGTTCCCTAATGTACTTGTGAACAAGAACAATATGGGGATAACAGTATTTCAGAAGATAGTGCAGCTCTGTAATCTACCAATTCCAATGGTACTTTCAACTAATGTAAATTCTGAAGAATCCCATTGTATACTACAGATCTTTCTGTTATCTGCTGTTTATCCTGTGTGCATTTTCTCCTCTTTCAGCTTTGAATGGCTGCCCCCATGACTACACAGTAGCTTCTATTTGTAAACTATAGTAGTGTTTCTGAAGCAAACACACAAGTGCAGCGCAACACTACATTATATTTTCAGTACTTTAGGACACTTTCATTGTTTGGTGTTACTGGTCCTTTAAACAAGAGAGAAGTACAATGACCTTTCTCATTATAAATCAGACATCCTAGTGGTTTAAACTCTGACTTTGACTTTACCTGTTGTTACCTGTTGTTGTTTATATGAGATGTCTAGGTGTGTGTTTTTATAAATGATGGATAACTGGGCAGGTTTTCTATTTTGAACACATAGGGGCACATTTACTTAGTTCGAGTGAAAGAATAGAATAAAAAAAACTTTGAATGATTTTTTGGGCTACTTCGACCATCGAATTGGCTACTTCGAACTTCGAACGATTCGAACTAAAAATTGTTAGACTATTCGACCATTCGATAGTCGAAGTACTGTCTCTTTAAAAAAAACTTCGACCCCCTACTTCGCCAAGTAAAACCTACCGAACCTACCGGTCCCCATAGGCTTTCTAAGCTTTTTTTGATCAAAGGAATTTCGTTAGATCGATGGATTAAAATCCTTCGAATCGTTCGATTCTAAGGATTTAATTGTTCGATCGAACAATTATTCCATCGATCGTTCGAACGAATATCGCAAAATTTTTAACTTTGACAGTCGAATATTGAGGATTAATTAACTCTCGATATTCGACCCTAAGTAAATCTGCCCCATACTGTCAGAGATATGGCTTGCATTAGGCAGTTTTTATATTTGGCAAGCACACCCACAAAGCACCTGATGATGCTAATACAGTGCCAGGAACAGAAAATTCACACGGGCAATTAAGATGTAATGAGTTTTTACTGTATGTGTGTGTGAATGCATATGTGAGATCTCGTTACAAACGATAGACAGAACCAGTTTTACAAAATAGATTATCTGGTTTTTATTCATATATATATTTATAACTTAACTGTTATTATGACATTTAAAATAAGGACACACGGCAAAATATTTTAAAAATATACATTCAATTAGATGTACAGGTAAAAAGTTTACAGAAAGACACACATTAGTCCTGAAGTTTAGGGATGCACCGAATCCAGGATTCGGTTCGGGATTCGGCCAGGATTCTACCTTTTTCAGCAGGATTCGGATTCGGCTGAACCAAATCCAAATCCTAATTTGCATATGCAAATTAGGGGTGGGGAGGGAAATCACATGAAAAATGTTTTCCCCTTCCCACCCCTAATTTGCATATGCAAATTCAGATTTGGTATTCGGCCAAATCTTTTGCGAAGGACTCGGGGGTTCGGCCGAATCCAAAATAGTGGATTCAGTGCATCCCTACTGCATTTATGAAAAGATGAATCTTAAATGAAACTATGGCTGCATTGTTTTCTGTACAGCGTATGCAAAATACCTTTCAGGATCCTAAAGTGTAAATGTTTGATGAAGCAGGGGATTGCTATTCCCAGTGGTGTAACTATAGAGGATCCTCTATAGCTAATAAGAAAACTCCCGCCGTCCCCAGACGCTCTATTACCTGCAGCAATAAAGGGGACACCAGTCAGGCGGGAGGATGGGGATAGAAGATTTTTTTGCAGCGCACTCTAGTTACCCACTGGCAATACCTTTAGTTTTCATGTTGCATTTATCTATTACAGAATTAAGTTCTCATGTAGTGCCTAGCCAAGATTTAGCCTAGTCCCCATTGCCTATTAAAAGAAAACATAATTCTAAGTAACTTTGCAGTATACATTCATTACACATTTTCTATGTTTTTTTAAGTTATTTGTATACAGGTATGGGATCCGTTATCCACAATCCCGTTATCCAGAAAGCTCCAAATTACGGAAAGGCCATCTCTCATAGGGGCAAATTCACTAAGAATCGAATTTGCGCCAGGCGCAACTTCGCCGCTCTTCGCTGCACTTCACCGCACTTCGCCAGGCGAATTTTCGCCAGCGCTCCGCAAATTCACTAAAATGCGAAGTTGTGCACAGGGGTAGCGAAAGGTTGCGGAGTTGCGCTAGCGTTGTTTCGCTATATTAAGCGAAGTTGCGCTAGCGAAGGCTAATTTGCATATGGCGCAAAATTCAAATTTCAATGGAGGAACACGTATCTGCACTACAAATGCCTAGAAAACCTTCAGATCTGCAAATAAAAATTTTATTTTGCCCTACACATGTGCCCACTGTCTAGGTAAGTTGCCATGAGTCAGGAAAAGTAGGGGGGAGGAAGGGGGACTTAGGAAGTCTATCGTAAAAGGTAGCGTTCACTACACTGCGCAAGTTAGTGAATTTGCGTAGTTTAGTCGCTAGCGAAGATTCGCATGGCGTAAGGTTGCGAAGTAACACTAGCGAAACTACGCCAGCATTCGTTAGTGAATTTGCGCAGTAGCGAAAATGCCAAACGCTAGCGAATTAACGCTAGCGTTCGGCGCTTCGCGCCTTAGTGAATTTGCCCCATAGACTCTATTTTATCCAAAAAATCCAAATTTTTAAAAATGATTTCCTTTTTCTCTGTAATAGTGATGGGCGAATTTTTCCAGTTTCGCCAAAAAATTTGCTAAACTCATTGAAGAAAATTATTTTGACGTGCATCAACAATTGTCATACGCACGCCTATATTGGCAGTCAGATTATTCTGATGCGCGGCCAAATTTTCGCAAATTTATTTTATATGGAAATCGCATCACTTTTTGTCACAAAACAAGGAAGTAAAAAATGTTTTCCCCTTTCCACCACTATTTTGCATATGCAAATTAGGATAAGGATTTGGTTCGGTATTCGGATGAATCTTTTGGGAAGGATTCGGATGTTCGGAATCCAAAATAGTAATCCCTACTAGAAAGCCACTATTTAGTGGGCTAGTGGGCTCTGTGTTATTGAATTGCCAGGGCCCTTTTTTGACTCCCAGTCCAGAGCTGGCTAGGCCCCTGCCCAGAATTCACAGCACAGGAGAGCAATGGCTAGATTTGAAAGCTTAGGAAGAATAGGGAACAACATCAGAGTTATTAACTTCACATTTATAGAGCTGGTATTGCATAGGGGCATTAACTACCCAGCAGCGTCTGTCTGGGGGGCCCAGGGCCTGCAGCCTCAGGGTCCACCCACACCATCTCCCAGGACTCTCAGCTGCAAAATACCTCTTTCCAGCGCAACTGGGGTCAGGGAGAGGGGTAAGGAAAGTGAGTACAGGGAGCGGGTCTGGTGCAGCAGGGCCCAAAAGAGCCAGGGCCCACCAGGTTTTTTCCCGGTGTCCCCCTGGCCCAGTCTGATTCGGCGGAATCTTTTGCGAAGGATTTGGGGGTTCGGCCAAATCCAAAATAGTGGATTCGGTGCATCACTAATAAAAATGATGATAGTTTCCCCTTTAACATTGAGGAAAGCAAAAGAGGGAAAGCCATTGGGACCAATATGAAATCTCATAATCAAATATTCATCTATTTGAAAATAGTTAAAAAATAAATAATCATTGCATATTTTAAAGCCCAAAAGATATCTGTTTGCCATCAATATGATGAGCTATCCATGCTTCTTTAATAAAGTATCTTCTTAGATTCCTATGAACACATGCAAACAACTCCAGATTTAAGGGATATAGAAGAACCTCATGAGAAGAACCCTATGTTTGGCCAGTCCAAAAGCTAAGGAGAAAGAAATTGCGGCCCACGCAGGAAAAACATAATCCGCGGTGCTCCAGTCAAGAGTTTGAGAATAGAAATGCATGGTCCAGGGTTCACTGAAGTCTTGAGTGAAAGTCCTATCTGAGGTATATACAGTACAAGAAGAGAGTGTGTAATTCACCCCACGTTTCCTATAGAAAGTCTTTGGCAGAATCTTCTATGAACTTCTCCAGTGGTGGGAAACAAATGTCTTTGCAGGGTCTAAACAGCCCCCTGAACAACAATACAGTCTCCATAATATTCAAACGTTGCAAACATGCTTTATGGTAAATCACGGCTGTGTCTTTGGCACATCTGTTTTTCCTTTGGTGACTTTAGTTCCAGTCTATAGATAATTTAGAACGAATGGCTGCGCCAATAGTAGATTCATCCTTCACATAGACTGCGCTGCTGTGTCATCTTACTCTACAACAAGGCAGAAATACTGGATGTCAGGAGTATATGACAGGCTGCCTTCTGATCCACTGATCATGCTCTGAATCAAAACAAAAATAAACATTTTCACCAGACCAGAAATCTATGAATATTCTAAAAACTTTTCTAGGAAATTTAAAGAAGATGTCAACTCAAAAATAAACTTTCCTGATGATGGAAAATGCAATTCTAAGCAGCTTCCCAATATACATTTATTACATCATTTTCAATGGTTTAAAGGAGAACTAAAGCTTAACTAAAGAAGTAGCTAGAAATGTGGTACATTATGTTTTTAGCTTCTGTACCAGCCCAAGGCAACCATAGCCCTTTAGTAGTAAAGATCTGTGTCTCCAAAGATGCCCCAGTAGCTCCTCATCTTCTTTTCTGCTGATTCACTGCACATGCTCTGTGCTGCTGTCACTTACTGAGCTTAGGGACCCAGTGACAATATACAGTACACATAGAATAGAAATGTCCCAATATAAGGCTGATTAGTAATTAATACAGATAATTACTACATGGCAGCACAGAAACCAGTGCAATTAGCATCAGAATTGAATAATCAGCATCCACTGTATAGAGCACTTGTAAGGCCCCATCTAGATTATGCCGTACAGTTTTGGTCTCCATCACTCAAACAGGACATTATTGTATTAGAGAGGGTACAGAGAAGGGCAACTAAGCTGGTGAAAGATATGGAAAATCTTAGCTATGAGGAAAGACTGGCCAAATTGGAGATGTTCACGCTGGAGAAGAGGCGCTTAAGGGGTGATATGAAAACTAAGTATAAATATATAAGGGGATCATATAATAATCTCTCTAATGCTTTATTTTCCAGCTGACACAAGGTCACCCATTCCGATTAGAAGAAAAGAGGTTCCGTCAAAATATTGGGAAGGGGTTTGTTACAGTGAGAGCTGTGAAGATGTGGAATTCTCTCCCTGAATCAGTGGTACAGGCTGATACATTAGATAGCTTTAAAGGAACAGTTCAGTGTAAAAATACAAACTAGATAAATAAATAGGCTGTGCAAAATAAAAAATGTATCTAATATAGTTAGTTAGCCAAAAATGTAATGTATAAAGGCTGGAGTGACTGGATGTCTAACATAATAGCCAGAACACTACTTCCTGTTTTCAGCTCTCTTGGTTTCCACTGATTAGTTACCAGGCAATAACCAATCAGTGACTTGAGGGGGGGGCCACATGGGTCATTTCTGTTGCCTTTGAATCTGAGCTGAATGCGGAGGATCAGTTACAAACTCACTGAACAGTTATGTCCCATGTCGCTGACTAAAGAGTTAGAGAGCTGAAAAGCAGGAAGTTGGTTTCTGTTCTGTTAGACATCCAGTCACTCCAGCCTTTATACATTACATTTTTGGCTAACTTACTATATTAGAAACATATTTATTTTGCACAGGTTATCTATTTATCCAGTTTTTATTTTCACACTGAACTGTTCCTTTAAGAAGGGGTTGGATGGCTTTTTTGCAAGTGAGAAAAGACGTGGTTATGAAAGATAGCTTATAATACCTTATAATAAGTTGATCCAGGGACTAGTCCCATTGCCATGTTGGAGTCAGGAAGGAATTTTTCCGCCTCTGAGGCAAATTGGAGAGGCTTCAGATGGGGTTTTTGCCTTCCTCTGGATCAACTGGCAGTTAGGCAAGTTATATATAGAGTTATACGGTTGAGCTTGATGGACGTATCTTTTTTCAACCTAACTTACTATGTTACTTCTGTTTGAAAATACCTTTGGGTGAAGAGTATGAATATATATATATATATATATATATATATAAAATATCAAAACAGGGGGGCTGTGGGAGCACTCTAAAGGCTTTAAAGTATATATATATATATATATATATATATATATATATATATATATATATATATATATATATATATATATATATATATATATATATATATATATATATATAAGTATAATAAATGCTATTGCATGTGTACCCAAAACAGGGGTTATTTTGTTACAAAGTTATGATCATAAAATTGATAAGCCACCATACCACGTCAAGGTAAACCCCAAATGGCGGTCCCTAACTTGTTTTATTTTTATGTGCATTTTAGCATTAACTGTAATCAATGTCCATTGAACGCTGTTTTTTCACTGAGGGCTAAAATCCTCCCCAGCCAGCAATCAGGCTTTTAAAGGAGAGATATTCCCTAAACAAACGCCCAATTTAAAAGCATAGGATCACCACTAGTTTAAAAGCCTGATTGCTGGCTGGGGAGGATTTAGCCCTCAGTGAAAAAACAGCGTTCAATGGACATTGATTACAGTTAATGCTAAAATGCACATAAAAAATAAAACAAGTTAGGGACCGCCATTTGGGGTTTACCTTGACGTGGTATGGTGGCTTATCAATTTTATGATCATAACTTTGTAACAAAATAACCCCTGTTTTGGGTACATATAAGGACCAACTGCACAATTTCTGGACAACTTTGCAGCCTGGCTTCCTTACTTTCTTTCATCTAACATCCCATCCATCATATTAGGTGACTTTAATATACCCATTAACAACATCAACAACTCTTCTGTCTCTAAACTTCTTTCACTAACCTCCTCCCTAGGCTTATCTTTGTGCTCAGACTCCCCCTCTCACTCCAATGGTAATGCTCTGGATCTCATATTTACCAGACTCTGTTCAACCTCCAATTTTACTAACTCCCCATTTCCCCTCTCTGATCACAATATGCTCACATTTCAACTCTCACTAACTCCTTCCTCACCCCCTGCTATTCCCCAAACACGTACTTACCGTGACTTGCAAGCTGTAGACGTGTCACATCTCTCTTCTTCCTTTGACTCTCTTCACTCTAATATCTCAGCCATCTCATGTCCTAATGTGGCTACCTCTGTCTACTATAGTACTCTCACCACTGCCCTAAATGAGCTTGCTCCTATAAAAACTAAACGTTCTCGACCCAAACCACTTCAACCTTGGCATACTGCTCATACAAAAGCGCTCCAAAGACACTCACGTGCACTTGAGCGTCGCTGGCGCAAATCCCGTTCAGAATCAGACTTTTGGAGCTACAAATCCGCCCTGCGCTCCTTTAACACCAGCCTCTTCCAAGCCAAACAAACATACTTTACTTCACTCATTAACTCCCTTTCTAAAAAACCAGCACAACTTTTCTCCACCTTTAACACTCTCCTTTCCCCTTCTCCACCCCCTCCATGCACATCTGTCTCTGCTCAAGATATTGCTGAGCACTTCAAAAACAAAATTGACACTATCAGAAGGGACATTACACTACTCAACCCCCCTAGACTTCCACCACCCTCCCTCCACACTGCCCAGTCTCTCCTGTGCTCCTTCACCCCTGTCACTGATGAGGAAGTCTCAAAGCTTCTGGCTTCTTCTCACCTTACCACCTGCCCGCTTGATCCAATTCCCTCGAAACTTCTCCGCAATACCAATCCTTGTCTAATCAAAGCCTTAACTCACCTATTTAATCTTTCGCTCTCAACTGGACTGTTTCCTTCTCAACTAAAACATGCTCTTGTCACCCCCATTCTGAAAAAACCCTCTCTTGATCCCTCCAATCTTGACAACCTCCGACCTATCTCTCTGCTACCTTTCATCTCTAAACTACTTGAGCGCCTAGTCTACAACCGACTTACCTCATTCCTCTCTGACAATAACCTGCTGGACCCCCTACAATCTGGTTTTAAGCCACAACACTCCACGGAAACTGCCCTGACTCGACTAACTAATGACCTTTTAACCGCTAAAGCCAACAATCATTTCTCACTACTAATACTGCTTGACCTCTCAGCCGCATTTGACACTGTAGATCACCCTCTCCTCCTCCAGTCCCTCCAGTCACTTGGCCTTCGTGACACAGCCCTGTCCTGGTTCTCTTCTTACATCACCAATCGTTCCTTCAGTGTCTCCTACAATGGAGTATCATCTTCTCCCCTACCTCTTTCTGTTGGAGTTCCTCAAGGCTCTGTCCTGGACCATTACTATTCTCCCTCTATACTTCCTCCCTTGGCAAATTAATAAATTCGTATGGTTTCCACTACCACCTCTATGCTGACGATACTCAAATCTATCTCTCATCTCCTGATCTCAACCCAGAACTCCTAACTCGCGTCTCCTCCTGCCTGTCCGCTATCTCTACCTGGATGTCGCAACGCTACCTTAAATTAAACCTCTCTAAAACTGAAATGGTTCTCTTTCCTCCAAGAAACACCAGTAGCATCCCCGAAGTATCCATCATAGTTAACAATTCCACTATCACCCCCTCTCCCAGGCCCGGTGCCTTGGGGTTATCCGAGATTCTGCCCTGTCATTCACTCCTCATATCCAGTCACTTATTAAATCATGTCACTTCCACCTAAGGAACATATCCAAAATACGATCATTTATCACCCAAGACGCTGCCAAAATTCTTATTCACTCTCTCATCATATCGCGTCTAGACTACTGTAACTCTCTTTTAATGGCCTCCCCCTCCAGAGACTGTCACCTCTCCAGTCCATAATGAACACTGCTGCAAGGCTCATACACCTCAGCAACCGCTCATCCTCTGCCTCGCCATTCTGTCAATCCCTGCACTGGCTTCCATTACCTTTCAGAATCAAATTCAAATTAATGACACTGACTTTCAAAGTACTTCACAACTCTGCTCCACCCTACATCTCTGAACTCATCTCTATATACTCACCCACTCGCTTACTTCGCTCCTCTACTGACCTGCTACTCAACTCTTCTCTCATTACCTCCTCACATGCTCGCATTCAAGACTTTGGAAGGGCTGCACCCTTCCTCTGGAATGCTCTCCCACGATCTGTCCGACTTTCTCCCAACCTTTCTGCTTTCAAAAATCTCTGAAAACGCACTTCTTTCGAGAAGCCTACCCTCACTCTGCTTAACTACCAAACGCAACACCACATACAACACCACATTTCTCACCCACTTACTTCGATCTTGCCCACTCCCACACCTTGTGTATTACTCCCTTCCCTTTAGACTGTATGCCTATGCATAGGGTCTTCCTCACCTCTTTGTACCTGTATTGATTGTGATGTTTGTTACTCCATATATTCTATGTATGTAATTCATGTGATGTAGTTGTATAATCACAGTTACTTTACAGTGCTACGCAATATGTTGGCGCTATATAAATACATGTTAATAATAATAATAATAAAATATGCAATAGCATTTATTATACTTATATATATATATATATATATATATATATATATATATATATATATAGTACTTTAAAGCCTTTAGAGTGCTCCCACAACCCCCCTGTTTTTTTTTTTTATATATATTATATATATATATATATATATATATATATATATATATATATATATATATATATATATATATATATATATAATATATATATATATATATATATATATAATCTTAAGTTCCACTAAACAATAGGCTGAGTGAGGCTTCACTTCACTGTGAGTTTACAAAGTAATTGCAGATTTATTTCCTGTTGACAAATGCCTTAAATTGAAACGTACCAGAAAGGCTACGGTGAATCAAAGTCATTTCATCTTCATCTTCAGAGTCACTGTTGATAAGTTGAAAACGCGATTCTGCCTCAGCTTGAGTGGTCTCAGCCTTCCGTTGGCTGCTGCTCCGCAGAGCGACAAGGCGGTGGTGAATGGCAGCAAAGAGACGCCCTGCATCCTTCACACTTGCCTAGAGAGAAAAATTATACCAATTAAAGGCCATTTAGAACAGGGGGGCTGATGTCTTAATATGCTACTTTGTTAAAGATGATCTATTCCGAGGGGTTTAAAAGGTTTTAAAAATAAATGGAAGAGTGCAGTGTTGACTGTGATTTTTTTTACCCCAACCTAAATGTGACTGAAGTTTCTTATGTTAGTTGTCAATATAAACAAAAACTACTTGAATAAAAAAAAAATGAATAGATTTGCCTCCCCAGGCCATTTTACCTGAATTTTATTTTGTAATACTTATTAACTAATTATTTGTGTGCTGTATGAACCAGGCAAGAAGAGGTCTTTTTGCGTTGCATTTTACTCTCTGTGTTCTGTAAAGAGAGTTGGGAAGAGAATTATAAACATGTATGAGATCGGTTATCTGGAAACCAGTTATCCATTATTATATCCTCTCCCACAGAATCTATTTTAAGCAAATAATTCTAATTTTAAAATAGATTGTTGGCAAAACAATCCTATTGGGTTTATTTCATTCAATCAATTTTAAAATTAGAATTATTTGCTTAAAGGGATCCTGTCATGGGAAAACATGTTTTTTTTCAAAACACATCAGTTAATAGTGCTGCTCCAGCAGAATTCTGCACTGAAATCCATTTCTCAAAAGAGCAAACAGATTTTTTTTATATTCAATTTTGAAATCTGACATGGGGCTAGACATATTGTCAATTTCCCAGCTGTCCCCAGTCATGTGACTTGTGCTCTGATAAACTTCAATCACTCTTTACTGCTGTACTGCAAGTTGGAGTGATATCATCCCCCCCCAGCAGCCTAAGAAAAGAACAATGGTAAGGTAACCAGATAGCAGCTCCCTAACACAGTAGATCTAAGAACAACACTCAATAGTAAAATTCAGGTCCCACTAAGATTGATTAAGTTAAGGTGGCCATACATGGGCCGATAAAAGCTGCCAACAGACCGAGTCGGCAGCTTATTGGCCTGTGTATGGGGCCCCCCCGACGGGCTTCCCCGATCGAGATCTGGCCGAAAGTCGGCCAGATCTTGATCGGATGGGACTAAAAATCCCATTAATCGTGGCCGCATCTGTTCGTTGAGGCGGTCCCGCGATCCGACCGCCCGTTCCGATTCGTTAGGATCCAATCGTTGGGCCCTAGGGCCCACGATCGGATCAGCCAGATATTGCTCACCTCAAGGTGGGCATATTGGAGAGAGATCCGCTTGTTTGGCGACATCGAAGAAATAACAGCCTGCCAGGCACAAGTCACATGACTGGGGGCAGCTGGGAAACTGACAATATGCCTAGCCCCATGTCAGATTTCAAATTTTAATTAAAAAAAAATCTATTTGCTCTTTTGAGAATTGGATTTCAGTGAAGAATTCTGCTGGAGCAGCACTATTAACTGATGTGTTTTGAAAAAAAAACATGTTTTCCCCATGACAGTATCCCTTTAAAATGGACTCTGTGGGAGAGGACCTTCTTATAATATGGAACTTTCTGGATAACTGGTTCCTTTAAACAGTGTCGGACTGACCCATCGGGATACCAGGAAAACTCCCGGTGGGCCCAGGTGTCAGTGGGCCTCTTGCTTCTTACCATTTGGCCTATTTCATGGTCATTCCCTATTTCTTTATGGGGCTTAATAATGGAAGAATAGAGTATAGTATATAGAGATAAAAGACTAGGAGAAAAAAATGTTGAATGAGAAGAGGAGGAATAATAGTTTGTTAAGTGGGCACATGGCGTAAGGGTCTCTGTGGGCCCCTGGCATCCCAGTCCGACACTGCCTTTAAATAAATTTTAGCAGATTTGTGGTATAGTGATCGAAATTATAGAAATATCCCTTATCCAAAAAAAACCAGGTCCCAAGCATTCTGGATAGTTGATCCTATACCTGTACAACATAATTTACGCTTTCTCTTCAAGTACAACAATTATTATTTATTAAAAAGCAAGATTGCAAATCATCCCCCTTTACCCCACACTGACTCTACAGATTGGGAGAGAGGGTATAAACAAGTGCTGCTCATCTTGCACTTTATTTTGAATAGCAATACTTATTTCATGTAGAATAGTATCCAGGCTATAAAATATTATTTACTGGACTCGTATCAAATTTGAATTTTACATGTGTATTTCAGTAGGATTTTTATTATAAAAATACACTTACATTAATTCAAAACGTTAACATATCAGAAAATCAAAAAAGCAACAAACCCACCCATACACCCTCCTGTGTATTTCAGTAGGGACAGAGGAAATGATTCATCTGCGGCCTTTTCTTGCCATTATCTTACCTGGACTAAGAAAACTTTGAGGCTGTGGTCCATAAGGTCGGTGGCCATAATACGCAGGACCTTTCTGCTCGCCCTCTCTAACTTCATTTGCTCAAAGATTTTGCTGTTTAAAAGGAGCTTCAAACTGCCGTGGTTTCGCATCACTGCAATGACAAAGAATAACACACGATTTAGATTCCCTGCCTAAAGATCATTCCTCAGAGGTCCTATAGCTTGACGCAGAGTTAAAGCAGTTACAAGTAAAAATGTAATGAAATCCTAAATAGAAAACAAGATTGTCACTTTAGTTGAGTGTTTTGTTTACAATGTGAGAAGTCATCTCGAAGAAAAATGAGCCGTTTGATCAAAAGACAAAAAAAACAAAGAAGTGGCGTTGGGCAGATTTTGGTAGCAGTTTCAGCATTCACTCTGACCAGTTAGTTTACCCACAAGAACCTTTCCCACTATATCCTGAATCTTTCTTAGTGTCTTTTGTTTCTCCTTAAAGGGAAGCTATCGCGAAAACGAACATTTTATATAAGCTTCATCGTATTGAAATAAGAAACTTTCTAAATATAATCAATTAAATATTCTCCATCGTTTCTGAAATAATCAAGTTTATTTTTACTATTCCCAAATCAGCATCTGTTTCTCTTCATTCTGTCTTCATGCAGCAGTTGGGTGTCAGATATTCATTGAAAGTGAAGGTGGCCATAGACCGACATCGCCAAACGAGCGGATCTTTCCCCGATATGCCATTAAGGAGCCTGGCTATATCGGGGGTAATCTGAACCTGATTACGATGTGCAATGGGCTCTGGTGGGCTCTGGCGGGATCGGTCGGGTCAAAATTAAACGAAAGATGTCGGCACTCTCCACACACGATCCGAAAATCCTACGAATCCTCAATTCGTACGATAGGATCTGTGCGTCTATGGCAAGCTTTTGATCCAATATATCTTATAGGGGGGCTTCCTTTCCTAGCAGATGAATTAGAGCTCACTCAAATAACTGATTCCAGTACAAACAAAATCTAACAAAATCACTGCCTTTTGCACAAATCCTGCATGTAGAGAGACATGATTTCTGGTGATTTTAATAGCACAAACTCTAATACATCTTCTAGGCAAAATGAGCCCCCCTATAAGATATATTGGGTCTGTCAATGAATATCTGCCACAAAGATGTGTTTTCAGGTGTATGTAGGAGAGCAAATGGCCATTTCTAGCTCCATCCAAAATACAGTAAGTAACAATAATGATAAATCCTATTTGTAAATAATAATGATTAAGAATCCACTGTAAAAAAAAAAGCCACCATATTAATATAATGAATACTATACCAAAGAAATCATTAAAACTTTTATGATCTTTAAGATTATAAAATCGTTTATCAAGCATCGAAAATAGATAATCGTTTTTAAAAAGTACGCAAAAAATAAACACAAACCGCTAACTTGCATTTTCTATTGTAAACGGCAACCATGGAGGAGTTAGGAGTCATTCAGAGTTTATTCTGATCAACAAACTGGCAGTGTTTATGTCTTGATGGAAACCTTATTAGGCATGTAAAGTCTAAAATAGAATAAGGCTAGAAATGCTGTATTTTGTATACTAAATATCAACATGAACTTACTGCACCACAAGCCTAATCAAACAAATAATTTATGCTTTCAAAGTTGGCCACAGGGGGTCACCATCTTGTAACTTTGTTATACATCTTTGCAAGACTAAGACTGTGCACATGCTCAGTGTGGTCTGGGCTGCTTAGGATCATCATAAACAAAGCTGCTTGAGTTCTGCATGGCTGGGAAGTAAGCGGGGCTCCCCCTGCTGTTCATAAGTATGATTGTTTCCCTGCTCAGCAGTTAGGGACCGTCTGACAATTCCTATCCACAGCAGTAAATGAAGGCAGAATTTCACTGCATACAGTCAGGTTTCTCATAAAAATGGTGCACATTTTTTAATTAAAGTATATTGGAGATAGGTTTCTTTTTCATTAAAGAAAGTAAAAATGGGATTTTATTTTTTTGTCTTTACATGCCCTTTAATATCGGCCACAAGTTAGCCTATTATTAACTTCTAATGACATCCCAGCTCTGTGACACCATAAGAAAGAAGCAGAAGAAGTGGAGCAATTTTTCTCCAATAAAAGCACTTTGCAGTCGAAGTTTACTGCTTTGGATTTGTCCTGCA
This sequence comes from Xenopus laevis, assembly GCF_017654675.1. Lineage (NCBI taxonomy): Eukaryota > Metazoa > Chordata > Amphibia > Anura > Pipidae > Xenopus > Xenopus laevis. The sequence goes on from NC_054372.1 coordinate 186,539,366, forward strand.
TTCTACTATAATTCGTTGACCAGAAGAAAGAAGCCACCAGTACCACATTGTAGATATCAAACCATAATGTTGGCTCTATCATGACATTATACCTTTATAACATTAGAAGCATGCCAGAATACTAATTAGCTACAACAAAACTAATTTATAGGTTTCCTTGGAAAGATGGAATATAACACAGCCTTTTTGCAATACTTTTGGTTCATGCAACCAAAGAACCACGAATGATTATATTCGGGAAATTAGAAACTATAAGATGCCATCCATGGGCCATCATTGCAACAGACCTGGGATGATGAACAGTCTCTGCACCTCCAGTCTGTTTTCTCTCTCCCGTTATTTTTTTTTTATCTTGCCTTATGAGCAAATATAAAAGTGCCTTTTACCTCTCCCTTGGGCCGCCAACTTTTCCTGCTAAGTGGCAGGACTTTCTGCTGCCACAGCCCCACACTTTCCCTCCATGCTGAGTCGGTATTTCTGGAACAGCAAGTCACTGAGAGGAAAAAGTCAACACAATATTTAAAGCAGCAGGAAGAGGATTTGCAGGCTGCCATGTGTCCGGGAAGCATTAGCGTGCTATTCTGAGCATCTTTATTTTGGGTGTGCCTGCCTCGTCTATGAAATACAACGTGTACTGTAAGAGGCCATGTGACCTAAAACCTTCCAACCCAATCCTGTGTCACGAGCAAATTCTACCTGCGGCCTACTTCATGATGTCTGTGTTGTAAGGAACGAACAGAAGTTGTCAGAATGACAAAGCAGAAAGCATCAAGAAGACAGGACATTGCTGAAAAAGTTTATCATAAGCCAACATCGTTTATCATCATACGTCTGACGGAACATGTGAAGGTGTTTATAAATCACATGTCCCATCAGTCTTTGGGACAAGGAAAGCTAAACTAAAGAAGTAGCTAGAAATGTGGTACATTATGTTTTGGGCTTCTGTACCAGCCCAAGGCAATCACAGCCCTTTAGCAGTAAAGATCTGTGTCTCCAAAGATACCCCAGTAGCTCCAGGGCCGGATTTACATAGTGGGCACCCCTAGGCCCGCTGTCGTTCGTCACCCCCTTACGCTCCCTTTTATTTGCTCAATTTTCATCATTGTGACAGAAGCAATAGGGATTGGAGCACGGGAGATTAAAAAACTATTTTATCTAAGCCCATCCCCAATGTTGCTGAACCAATGTGGGTGTGGTTGGGCAACATGCCGCCCCCCCTAAAATCCTGCCCCCCTAGGCCCGGGCCTAGGTGGCCTCTCCACAAATCCGGGCCTGAGTAGCTCCCCATCTTCTTTTCTGCTGATTCACTGCACATGCTCTGTGCTGCTGTCACTTACTGAGCTTAGGGACCCACTCACAATATACAGTACACATAGAATAGAAATGTCACAATATAAGGCTGATTAGTAATTAATACAGATAATTACTACATGGCAGCACAGAAACCAGTGCAATTAGCATCAGAATTTAATAATCAGCAAACCTGTAGCATCAGCTTATATTACAGGGGAAGCTCATTTTCTGCTGGATAATTAGTGATGAGCCCTAAGCTTAACTTCTCAACAGCCAATCAGAGCCCACTGAGCATGTGAGTGTCACAGACACTTTCCAAGATGGTGACCCCCTGTGACAAGTTTGAAGTCCTGGATTATTGCTGCTATTGACAAGCTGAAACTTTAGCCTCGTGCAATAAGTTCACTATATAAAACATGCCATTTTTAGCCGGGGCGCGCCGCCAATGAGGCGAGCTGAGCCGCTCGCCTCAGACGGCAGCGCCTGAAAGGATTCCAGGGGCGGCAAAAAGCCGCTCCTGCACCTTTAAGAGCCGAATTTCCGGTTTTTGAACCGGAAATTCGGCTGTACTATTGCGAGAGAGCGCAATTGCGCTCTCCACAATAGTGTTTCTGCCTCGCCTCCCGACGCGTAAGTTGGTGAGGGGGGGCGGCATTGCAGGAGCCGCCTCAGGCAGCTCCTTAGTCAGAATCGCCGCTGTTTTTAGCCCTATTCATTTTTTAGGGTTTATTTGTCTTTTAAGGCTTCCAGTTGCATTGATTTATGAGCAGCACATACCTATTCGAGACTGGAAAATTCCATTGTCACTTTCAGCTTGGTCATTAAGCCGCAGGTACCCCCGACCTCTTTCTGTCCACGTCAGAGTGTCTTTGTTAAAAACGAAAAGCTTGCAGTTTATCTAGAAACAACGAAATCAGACATTTTAGTAAGCTTCCTACATCTGTGCCACGTAGCCTGCCTTTTTACATATGTACTAGTGCATCCCTACAAGTGAACCTGCATCCCTACATCTGTGCAACCTGACTTTCTACATGTGCACCAGTGCACTCAGAGTACATTTTGATCAGATTTTGTGGGTCAGACTTGATCAGATCTTGCCATGCAACAGTACGAAATTTTGTAGGATCCTACAAAATCTGATCCCCCCCTAATCTAAAGCCGAATCAGTTAAAGTTGGAGGGTGTACTTTGTTCACGCAGCTACATCCAACAGTCAATGTATTTTAATGGGAAAAAAATGTCGGACACACCATCAGATTTTAGCTCGTCGGATGAAGATGCAGCATGTTTGTTCTAATCTGAAAGTCATGTCACGTTGGATGGAAAAAATTCCATGTAGTTTACACATCAAATTTTTTTCAGTCCCATTATATTTTTGACCCATTCAACTGCATCTGATTTGTAGGATTCATTTTCTCAATCCGACACCATCCTACAAAATCTCCCCTGGAGTTTAGTCCTAAATGTTGCCCTGAGCACTGGACATGCATCACTACAATTGTGCCAGTATTTTTATCTTGCCTTTCTACATTTGTACTTGGACATTCAGCATGCATCCCTACATGTAGGCCTTTGCATCAGGCATGTATCTCTACATGTGGGCCTACACATTGGGCATGCATCCTACATGTATACCAGTGCGTTTAGCATGATCCCAGCATGTGGGCCTGTGCACTTGGAATTCATCCCTACATGTGTTCCAGTACATTCAGCATGATCCCTGTATGTGTGCCAGTGCATTTAGCATGATCCCTACACGTGGTTTGTGTGTATGGCATGTATCCTTACTAGTGCACCGAATCGACCAATTTGGATTCGGCCGAACCCCAGAATCCTTCGCGAAAGATTCGGCTGAATACCGAACCGAATCCTTATTTGCATCTGCAAATTAGGGGTGGGAAGGAGAACATTTTTTACTTCCTTGCTTTGTGACAAAAAGTCAAACAATTTCCCTCCCTTCGGTTCGGCCGGGCAGAAGGATTTAGCCGAATCCGAATCCTGCAGAAAAAGGCAGAATCCTGGACGAATCCCGAACTGAATCCTGGATTTGGTGCATCGCTAATCCTTACGGTTTATTCAATGCTGTGCCAGTTTGCAAAATAGAGAAAAAAAAAGATAGCAATCCTGTCTCTTGGCTAAATCAGTCTGTAAGGTGTAGACCAATAAAAAATATCCCATCGATATAAGGAAGGACAAACCTGTAAAACATTGCGCTCAGACTCTTCTCCAGTTATGATTTGCATCTGATTCAGTTCATACTTGACTCTGGGTTTGGAGGTGTAGGCGGCGGCAGATTCAATGAGGCTGGTGCATGTTTTCCCACCATTCCCTACAGGAAAGTGAGGGGATAGAGTTGGTTGCAGCAGTAGAGAACTTTTTGCAGACATGATCTGGATGTCATCCACCCATACCCAATTATAATCTGGTAAACGTCAATGAAATGCTATTGAAATGTTGTCATTCACTGAAATTGTACTTCTTTGATGACTATTTCTAATTTGGTCTGTCTTACCAGGAACCAGGGCAGCCATCAGGGGGGGACAGGGGGGAGAGTTCTAGGGGGCCCTGAGGGTAAGGGGGGGCTCGGCCACGCCACACTTACTTGATTAGCCTGGCCCCCCAACTTTCTGAGAGCTGCTGACTTCGGGAAGGCATGGGCATTTAAGGGGCCCTGGCCACCAATTTTCTCATAATATGGGGGGGGGGCTGGCCACCAATTTTTTTTTCTCATGTGGGGTCCTAGCCACCAATATTTTTTAATGGGGGGGCCCTGGCCACAAATGTTTTTTTATTGGGGCCCTGACCACCAATATCTTTTTAATTTTTATTAAGATGTGGGAACCCTAGCCACCAATATCTTTTTTGTTTTTTTACTGTTTGGTGGGGAGGACGGAACTGTAGGTTGGGCTTGCGGTGGGGGCCCAGGAAGTTTTGTCGTATGGGGCCCTGCAATTTCTGATGGCGGTCCTGCCAGGAACCTTAAGAAAACCTGGCCACATTTAATAACTCAACTTATTACAGAATGAAAATGTTTTACTTGCACGGTTGCAACAGAATGTTTTATAATAGTAACCTTCCATATATATATATATATATATATATATATTGTCCAGCATCACTTACGTGGATAAGGCCAGCTCCTGTGAGATGTCAATGATCGGGAAGAGGCTGCTTCCCACTTCCCTTGGGCTTTACTGCTCTGGGAACACAAAGGTCTCCTCGGGCTCTGGCAGTAGAACAGATACATTATAAATGTCTTATAGTTACTTTCTATCACTGCTACATCAAGTGCCTCTGCCCATGGATCAATATATTTTCTGAATGCTTGTCTTGAGTGTATGCAATGTTAAATTCACCAAATTGACACTTTCAAATGGCTGAAAGAGTTAGGGACAGATTTATCAAAAGTGATATTAGAGCTCTCCACAATAAAACCCACTTTCCATTGAATCCTATGGGATTTTTAGAATCATATTTATCAGTGGGGGAAAAATTGAGTTCACTAGTTGATACAAGAGCCGTTAGTTCCTGCAAAATATATCCTTAATTAAATGTATCTTCACTAATCCTCTCTCAGCATCTGTTTCTCTTCAATCTCTTTTCATGCAGAAGTTGGGTGACAGATATTCATTGACAGTTAGAACCAATATATCTAATAGGGGGGCTCCTTTTGCCTAGAAGATGTATTAGAGCTCACTATTAAAATCACCAGACATCATGTCTCTCTACATGCAGGATTTGTGCAAAAGACAGTTATTTTGTTTGTAGTGGAATCAGTTATTTGAGTGAGCTCTAATACAGTCTGATTCAAATTATTCCAAGGGTATAGGTTTGATAAATCTCGAAATTCAAACTCAAATTAAAATTTCAAACGAGTTTGGCTAATTCACAATTTGAATTTGAGAGCTTTGACCAAAAATTGTTTCTGAAAATTCGAATTTGAATTTCCTATTCGACCCTTAATAAATCTGCCCCTTACAGTTTGTGTTTAGTGATGTTATCACTTACAATTAGTGCTTAGTGATGTCACGTGTGTTTCAATGACTCATTGAAACTTGAATTTTAAAAATGATGTACCGAAGAGTTCTGTGACCTGTATAAAATCAATCAGCCTGCGGCCTTGTGCCATTATATGGTATTGGAAGTCCTTATATTTTAAATAAGGGGTACATCATTCCCTATATCAGTGATCCCCAACCAGTGGCTCGTGAGCAACATGTTGCTCACCAACCCCTTGGATGTTGCTTTGTGTGACCTCAAACCAGATGCTAAATTTGGAATTCCAGACTTGGAGGCAAATTTTAGTTGCATAAAAACCAGGTGTCCTGCCAAACAGAGCCTCAATGTAGTCTGTCAATCCACATAGGGTCTACCAAATAGCCAATCACAGCCCTTGTTTGGTACACCCAAGAACATTTTTTACACTGGGGTTGCTCCCCAACTCTTTTTACATCTGAATATTGCTCACAGGTAAAAAAGGTTGGGGACTCCTGCTCTATATAAAAGAAAATGAATGCTAGGTGCTATGTATGCACTGATTTACTCCTCAGAAGACGCCAAAGATTGTCACGGGGGGGGGGGGAGACTTTCTGGCTCTTACCATAACTCGCTTCTCCATGTTTTCTCCAAAGACAAAATCAGAAGTATTTTTGTCTGCTCCAAACGCTTGAACAAATGGCTGATTTCTACAAAGAAAAACAAAGCAGTGGATTACCCCTTGTGAAGGGCACCTTCCCTACTAATATTGCTAAACTGGACCCCAGATTTTTTATTTATTTATGTATAGCAGTTTAGCAAGGGGCAGCCATCTCGCAGCAGTGCATTCTGGGCTAACAGGACATTTTTATGGTGATTTTTTTCCAACATGGTTACATAACCGTCACTAAAAGATCTTTTTTTTTTTTTACCTTTCTGTTTTCTGGTCCAAAATGCATGCAGGGGCAAATTTAATCTTGCTGTTGTTATCCAGCGCCGACTTGTTTTTGTCTTGAGGCTGCATCTGCAATCAATAAAAAATCATTCATCCCCCAGCAGAGAGTGAGGTTTGTGTAATGTAACAGCAGATGGAGACCTTTCCAGGGGCAGTGGATTGATTTGGAAATAGACAACCCCTAAGGCCTAGTCCCCTATAGCAAACTTGTTGGACCGGTGGGTCTTGTCTGAGAACCGATAGCATTTTTGGTACAGGTCATGCAAGTAATTGTCGGACACTGGTCCAATTTGCAGTGCAAAAAAATTATTTTATTAGCTCAAAGAAGACATCAACGTTTGGCAACGTTTCGGGCCACACTGGGCCCTTTATCAAGACCAGTGTGGCCCAAAACGTTGCCAAATTTTGATGTCTATTTTGAGCCAATAAAAGCACTTTTTGTGCACTAAAATTTGGACCAGTGTGCTACAGTTTACTTGGACTTCTATGACATTTTGATCCTGAGCAGGGGGTCTTATAGGAGAAGGAAACCTAGTCGGCGCAAAAACCCTCCCCCCCTCCGGTGTGTTGCTCCCCCTCCCTCCTCCCCCCTGGCCTACCTGTCCCGCTGGGCAAATGCCCCTAACTTGTTACTTACCCTTCTGCGCAGGTCCAGTCCACGGAGTTCACAGGCTCCATCTTCTTCCACGCGATCTTCTTCCTGCTTTGACCGGCGTTTTGGCGTATGTGCAGTAGGAGCATTTCGCTGGTACGGATCTACTGCACATGCGCCAAAAGTCACAAAGTTTTTGTGACTTTTGGCGCATGCGTAGATCGTACCGGCGAAATGCTCCTACTGCGCATGCGCCAGTCAAAGCAGGAAGAAGATGGCGTCGGTGAACTCCGTAGACTGGACCTGCGCAGAAGGGTAAGTAACAAGTTAGGGTCATTTCCCCAGTGGGACAGGTAGGCCAGGGGGGGGAGGAGGGAGGGTGGGCAACACACGGGAGGGGGAGGGTTTTTGCGCCGACTAGGTTTCCTTCTCCTTTAAAGACTGTTTAGCACCTGGCACCTGAAAAGGTCTATTAGTAACAGGTGAGCACTCTAATTTTGTGTGCAAGTAATTGTGGAGACTGGAAGGAGATGAGGAAAGCTGCAACTTTCACACATGGGGCTCATTTATAAACACTGGGCAAATTTGCACCTGGGCAGCAACCCATAGCAACCAATCAGCAAGTGGCTTTTTTCAGCCAGCTGCAGGTTGAGCAATGAAAGCAGACCTTTGATTACTGGGTTACTGCCCAGGAGCAAATTTGCCCAGTGTTCATAAATGACGTGTGAAGTTGGAGCAAAGATGTCCAACATTTGGCCCTCTAGATATTGGTGAATTTGAAATAAGCACAATGGAAGCATTTCTCACACTATAATTCCCAGCATGCTAAGGGAAGACTAGATAAAGATCACGTTATAGTTCAGCAATCTGATGTATAATCTTTATAGACAGCATATCATCTGCTAAAAGACAGGACCAATATTAGTCAACAAAGGGATTTCACTATTTAATTTTTTTAATTTCAAACCCTAATCTGCTGAGGCCTGGGAATATGGCTTCATACCTTACTGTCCAGCTGACTTGGTGCTGATTCACATTCTGCATTGTGTACTTCTTGGCATATTGTTTTCTGTGGAACCTGCAGGGTGGCCGGCTTGATAACCTTCCACGTCTGGGACTTCCCTGTGAGTCAGAACAGCTCACGTTATATTGAGTTATTGACTTATGCCCATGTTTCCCAATTTGTATATACAGTAGAACCCCCATTTTATGTTTTTCAGGGGACCAGGGAAAAATTATGTAAAATCCGGGAAAAATGTCAAATCAGGGAAATGTAACTTTTTTCAAGTACTGAAAAGATATAAGCACAGGAGTCTATTTTACTTTGAGATACAATATTTACTGTGTTAATAATAAGGGTTAAACAGTGCAATGTCACCAAACAAGCAGATATGCCCACATTGAAGTGGACAACATTGAAGTGCAGGACTGTATAAGGGCAGACTAATTGGAATTGACCATTTACAGGCAGAATCATGGCAAAATATACATCTGGTTAGTATTTTAAACTTTTTTAACATTCATAGAGGGAAAAAACTGTTTTTGGGAACATCAGGACAAAAATTTAAAAAACATTACTTAAAATCAGGGAAATGCACCCATTGAAATGAATTATAAATTGGTGGGACCACAAATAAAAAATGTAAAATGCAGGAAAACTTAAAATCAGGGGACTTAAAATTGAGGTTTCATTGTATAGTTTTAGTATTTCTAGTAAATTCATATCATATGTTCATACCTGGGCTGCTTGTAGTGATCAATGGGTGATCCTGTATCAAACTGGAAGGCGCAAACACATTTTTTCTTAGATCTGCATGAAAAATCAGAATGAAATTGAATAGAATATATTGCCAGGAATTGGCATTGTACCTTCTGTATATGTTATAATAAATCACTTCCAGAGTATGGGTGACTAGTATCTTGAGATGCAGCTACGCAGGTGGTTAATGATGATCACATGGATCCTCGGGGCTCATTAGCTATTTGCTGGCACATATTCTAGGCAATAATAATCACTATCTTCATGAAAGGGTTAGTGATTGTTTATTGAGGTTAAAATCCTGTGCAACCTGCTGTGTATATATTTTTTTTTTTTTTACAAACAATGCACCATTTCCCCCAGCATTCCAGAGTAACTGCACCTGTTGCTATCTGATAAAGACATTTTCACAAAAGATGAAAACTAAGGCAGGTGTTCATTTCAGGGATTTCTTGCTCTTTGCTCCTTTGCTTTGGGACAGCTTTTTGGAAAGTGTTTCACACAATTTTGACTTTGTACTTCTCAGGTCATGGTGTGATTTTTTTCATTTTTTTAAAGGATCTATTTTTTTTAGGAGAGGACTGTGCACATTCCAGCACCTGTCTGGCCCAAGAGAATGTTTGCTGACGTGAGTGGTGCTGAGGGCAAGGTCATGTCATAATGTCATGGTGTGAGGCACATTCCATTGTAGAATAAAGAGATGACAGATATAAAGGAATCTCTTATGGATTGACAGTCACCATTGTAAAACCCCCCAGAGATCCAGGCTGAACTGTAGGCTCTGTTACAAAATTATACTGGCAGCAGCCTGGAGAGAACTTTTAACTAAAGTGTTAAAGGAGACAGAAAGTCCCCAATTGATGGGAGTGCCAAATGTTAGGGCACCCCCCCCCAGGGCACCCCCCCCTATGGATTGTAATGACTTTCCTGATACCCCAGGCTAGTGCTCCTGTTAGCAGAAAACTGCACAACCCCAGGGCACTAGTTGCAAACTATCCTTTTTCCCCGTCCTTAGGGTCAGGGCACATGCTCAGATTCGGGGGGAGATCAGCCACCCAGGGACAAATCTCCTCTTCTTCGGGGCGACTAATCTCCCTGAACTGCCTCCCGCCGGCTAGAATGTAAATCGCCGGCGGGATGGCACTTCGGGGCGATTCGTTTTCCAAAATCCCCCGAATTTTCCTCGTGAGGCAAATTCAGAATATGAAGCGATCCAAGTGCTTTCCTGCCGGCGATTTACATTCTAGACAGTGGAAAGCATTTCGGGGAGGTTAGTTGCCCCAAAAAAAGAGGAGATTTGTCCCCAGGCGACTCTGAATCTCACTGAATCTGAGCATGTGCCCTGACCCTTAAATAAAATAGCTGACGTTTTGCTCAATTGCCGACACATGTGCAGTAGAGCAGAAAAGTTGGCTATTTTGTTTAAAGGAGAACAGAAGGTGGAGTTTCGCACACCGGGTACTTTAAAAGCGTAAATCTTTATTCATCCATATTTAAAAGACACGCAGCATGGTTGCTTGACGCGTTTCGGGCACAGCTGCCCTTAATCATAAGCATGATTCTTCTATTATATGCTGCGGGACGCAAAGAGAATCCAGCACCCCGGCTGTACACTTTCAAGCTGCCAGACTTCTACCTTGTGATTTGCAGTGAGTCGGAGCGGTTGTGTTTATTTACATTGTTAAAGGAGAACTAACCCCCACTCCACCAGAAGCCCTCCCCCCCAATCTTGCAGGCATTGCCCCCCTCCCCTCTCACTCACTGGGATGTGCTTTAAAAAACCCTTTTAAAAATTTTGAGCCTTAAATGCAGAGAAGCGCATCGGAGCTCCCGGTCGCCATCTTCTGGATCTTCGTGTAGTTGCCAGGTCTCTTTGCTGTCACTAAGCCTGCCGGCGGGCGCAATTGTGCCAAGTCAGGAATCAGCTTCAGCTAAGCATGCGCAAATCGCCGTTGATGCGGAAGACTACTTGAAGATCCGTAAGATAGCGACGGGAGCTCCGATGCGCTTCTCTGCATTTAAGGCTCAAAATTTTTAAAAAGGGTTTCTTAACACTAAAGCACATTGCGGGGAGGGAGGTCTTTTGGTAGGGGGGGTTTTGTTTCCCTTTATCCTTTAACTCTGCAGCCCATGCATGATTGTGCGAAGAAAGAAGGAAGGAAAAGGACAATTACCTCGCTAGTACCCCAGGCTGGTGCAGGAGCACTTGCCTGGGGTAATAGGTTAAGTCATTACAATCCTTTGGTTATTAATACCTTAATTCTGCACATAATGTTTTGTTTCATACCTGACGGGGATGGAGGGAAGGAAGAGAGGAGACTAAATGAAGACGAACGAACTCGTTTCTCCGAAACACTATTGTCTGAGAAATAAAAACAGAAAAAATATAGCGTTTTATGGCAACAAGCACTTCAAGCACTCTTAATAAACGTGTAATATGCGTGGTGTATCCATGTGTATTTAGATGCAACATTATATTTGTAAAACAAATCAGGTGTATAGCATATGTCAAAAGATTTCAGTCTTTTAATCAAGAGAAATATACTTTATTTCTGTTCCTTTAAATAGCCATACTGATTAACCTATACAAAACAACGCTGGGTCCCAGGGGAAGTAGAAAAAGGGGCTCCTGCAACTTTCTCCTTCCACAACAAATGGTCTGATAATGATGAAATAGTACAACTGCCCCTAAACATTTCCTTTGCAAGATGTTGGGTAATTAAACATATGACACCAGCTTAATGGGATACTGTCATGGGAAAACATGTTTTTTTTCCCAAAATGCATCAGTTAATAGTGCTACTCCAGCAGAATTCTGCACTGAAATTCAATTCTCAAAACAGTAAACAGATTATTTATAATCAATTTTGAAATCTGACATGGGGCTAGACATTTTGCCAGCACTTTAGAATGGAACTACTTTCTGGCTGGCTGCTATTTCGCTTACTTAATGTAACTGAATCAGTCTCAGTGGGACTTGGCTTTTACTATTGAGTGCTGTTCTTAGATCTACCAGGCAGCTGTTATCTTGTGTTAGGGAGCTGCTATCTGGTTACCTTCCCATTGTTCTGTTAGGCTGCTGGGGGTGGGAAAGGGAGGAGGTGATATCACTCCAACATGCAGAACAGCAGTGAAGAGCATTATCAGAGCACAAGTCACATGACTGGAGCACCTGGGAAGCTGACAATATATCTAGCCCCATGTCAGATTTCAAAACTGAATATAAAAAAATCTACTTGCTCTTTTGAAAAATGAATTTCAGTGCAGAATTCTGCTGGAGTAGCACTAATAACTGATGTGTTTTGATAAAAAAACATGTTTTCCCATGACAGTATCCCTTTAAAGAACAAGGAAAGGAAATTTCAGAATAATTCTATTCTGTGAAAAACACACCATTTGGGTTGGGTTTCACCAGTGCCGCCACCATGTTTCTCTACCTACTGAGGTATTCCTTGTGCCAAGCCCAGTATTTGTCTCAGCCCATATCAAATCCTAAACCCTAGAAGCAACAGAACATTGAGGAAAAAATAGCCTTACCTGTACGAGGTGGGGATGTGGTTGGTCTGTAAGTGAAAGAGGAGGCTCGTTCCCTCTTGTCAGGATACACACTGAGGCTTGCAGGAAACACACATTGAGCATCTGGAATGGAACAAACCATTTCTAATATTTAGATGATGAAGCTCTTGGGGGCGGCTGATATAACGTTGAAGGAGAGGTGATACAATAACTATCTGAGGATTGAGAACACCTACTAGAAGAACTAAATCATGCATGGTCAGCTGGTGGCCCTCAAAATGCTGGTTTCCTATCACGTTTTCCCCTGAGCAAGTGTTACTGCATATTGCAGCCCCATGAAATAAAATGTCTGCAGCACTAAAGGGCCATAAAGTATCCAGAATGCTCGGGACCTGGAGTATTCCGGATAATGGATCTTTCTGTAATTTGTATCTTTATACCTTAAGTCTACCAGAAAATCATGTAAACATTAAAAAACCCAATAGGCTGGTTTTGCTTCCAATAAGGATTAATTATATATTAGTTGGGATTAAGTACAAGCTACTGTTTTATTATTACACAGAAAAGGGAATTCATTTTTTAAAAATTGAATTATTTGGATAAAATAAAGTCTATGGGAGATGGCCTTTCTGTAAATCAGATCTTTCTGGATAGCGGTTTTCCGGATAACGGATCCCCCTACCTGTACAATATTTTGTAACACTTACTTTGCTGAAGATTCAAGGTCTCAGCGGGTCTCTGCAAGTAAACACAGAAAATGACTTGTAACTACTTAAAAAATACCTTGTAGCTAATACAAAATAAAGTTTTTTCATCATTATGGTGAATTCTTAGACGTATACAGGTTCTAATCGCAGGTTGGGAACCTCAGGCGGGAGGTAAGTACCTTGATTGGTCTCTCCTTCTTGTCAAGAACGAACACTGGCTGAGCAAGAAATACTTTCTCTGTAAAACAAAAGGCCACTGTTACTTCCAAGCAATTATATCATTAATTCCTGCTGATCACATTAGTCTAATAATAATAATAATCACTGCACATGTTTCAAAGGCAAATGAATAATCTGATGACAAATGTTCTTAAAAAGCACGTAGTTACAAGGGTATACAGGTATGAGAACTGTTATTCAGAATGTTTGGGACCTGGGGTTTTCCGGATTATGGAGCTTTCTGTAATTTGTAGGGATGCACCGAATCCACTATTTTGGATTCGGCCGAACCCATGAATCCTTCGACCGCATCCTAATTTGCATATGCAAATTAGGGGTGGGAAGGGGAAATTTTTTTTACTTCCTGGTTTTGTGACAAAAAGTCCGCAATTTCCCTCCCGCCCCTAATTTGCATATGCAAATTCGGTTCGGCTGGGCAGAAGGATTCAGCCGAATCCTGCTGAAAAAGGCCGAAACCCAGTGGCGGAACTACCGGGGGAGCAGGGGGTGCAAACGGGCCAGGGCCCGCACCACCTCAGGGCCCCCCAGCAGCCCGCGCACCACTGAATTGCAGGCCGTACGGAGGGGGGCGGGGGCCCTCTAGTTACGTTACTGCTGAATCCCGAAACGAATCCTTGATTCGGTGCATTCCTAGTAATTTGGATCTTTATATAAGTCTATTAGAAAATCCATTGTACATTAAATAAACCCAATAGGCTGCTTTTCCTTCCAGTAAGGATTAATTCTATTTTAGTTGGGATCAAGTACAAGCTACTGATTTATTATTACTGAGAAAAGAGGAATTGTTTTTAAAAATTTGGATTATCTGGATAAAATGGAGTCTTGTAATTCGGAGCTTTCTGCATAACAGTTTTCCAGATAATAGATCCCATACCTTTAGCTGCTTTCAGCCCATAACTCCTTAAGTCTACTCCTGACCCTGCTTCCTCCCATGTGACACTAAGGATAGAACTACACGGGCAGCTTTCAATGAAATACCGTCCATTCCGACTGGCTGAGACTAATCGCAGGCATCATGTCGGATGCGTAAAATCTTCGGTAAGTAATAGGAATATCGGATGTTGTCGCTGGGTGCATCCAACACACAACATGCAACGACCTCATCAGACAGTCGTGTTGGATGCACGCAGCGACAACATCCGACAATCCTATTACTTACCGAAGATTTGACGCATCCGACATGACACCTGCGATTAGTCTCAGCGAGTCGGAATGGACGGTATTTCACTGAAAGTCGCCCGTGGTGTTCTACCCTGAGCCTCTACAACGGCTATGAAGCCAAAATGGAATACACCGTGCAGCTGCAGCTAAAACTGATATGAAGCCCAAATGGAATACTATGGCTGGGGCTTTTACCAGTAGAATGCAATGTACAGTAAAGCTGCAGCTTTGTAACGGCTTTGCCTGGCAGAATAAAAGGTACAGTTCAACTCAATAAGCTCAAAAATTAGGGATGCACTGAATCCAGGATTTGGATCGGGATTTGGCCAAACAGAATCCTAATTTGCATATGCAAATTAGGGCCGGTGGGAAATTCCGTGACTTTTTGTCACAAAACAAGGAAGTACATTTTTTCCCCCTCTTCCCACCCCTAATTTGCATATGCAAATTAGGAGTTGGTTCGGTATTAGGCCAAATCTTTCGTGAAGGATTCGGGGTTCGCCGAATTCAAAATAGTGGATTTGATGCATCCCTATCAAAAATACAGAAACCAAACAAAAAGGGCAACCGGCACCCTGCCTGACATGCAAACATACATTCTGTTTAGTCTGTTAAAGGGCAGGGTTTTCTTTCTCTTCCACTTTTTTTCTTCCAATAATAATGCAAATTCAGCCTTATAATAATAATAATGATAATAGACTTGCTGATTTGAAATGAACTGCACTGAAGCTGAAACAGAACCTCTGATGTCAGTAAAATGGTGAAATGCTTGCTGGGATTTACCAAGCAGTAATATTACAATGACCAGTCTGTCAGTCTGCAGCACAGGAGAATACTTGTGTATTATTTAGCGAGAAAAGCCACAAAGTAAGCATCGTTCTGAATTCAGGGCTGTTTGGGGTACAAATGTTTTGTATAGGACAAACCAATTCAGTACACTGACAGTCTTACTTTCCCTTTATCACTGGTTAATGCAGGTACGGAGCCAGAGAGAGGAGGAACAGTAGGACTGGGCGGATACAGTAAACACATACTGGATCAGACTAGGCTCTGCCGGTTCTCTGCTCTTGGCTGAAACAATAACAAGATCAGAAGCAGCAACGAACAACGATCTAGAGCCAGGGGCTCTGCCAACTTCTCTTTGTCTTCTAACCTTTATATATATCCTGGGGGCCTTCATAGATACTTGCTGCATTTTATATAGACACCCACCTTTATCTATGATCTGATTATAATATAAGGGATCATTTACCCCCTATTGTAAATTATAAGGATATTAGAAGTCACTGAGGGGTTGTTCTGTGACCATATAAAGGCACAAGGCTGCAGGCTGGGTTATACTGGGAACTCTGAGTATCACTCATGTATTATAAGGGATAATGTACCCCCTACTGTAAATGATAAGGATAATAGAAGTCACTGAGGGGTTGTTCTGTGACCATATAAAGGCACAAGGCTGCAGGCTGAGTTATAAAGGGAACTCTGAGTATCACTCATGTATTATAAGGGATAATGTACCCCCTACCGTAAGTGATAAGGATATTAGAAGTCACTGAGGGGTTCTGTGAGAGCTATACAGGGAACTCCGAGTATTAGTTATCCATTATAAGGGATAATGTACCCCCTACTGTAAATGATAAGGATATTAGAAGTCACTGAGGGGTTGTTCTGTGACCATATAAAGGCACAAGGCTGCAGGCTGGGTTATACTGGGAACTCTGAGTATCACTCATGTATTATAAGGGATAATGTACCCCCTACTGTAAATTATAAGGATATTAGAAGTCACTGAGGGGTTGTTCTGTGACCATATAAAGGCACAAGGCTGCAGGCTGGGTTATACTGGGAACTCTGAGTATCACTCATGTATTATAAGGGATAATGTACCCCCTACTGTAAATGATAAGGATAATAGAAGTCACTGAGGGGTTGTTCTGTGACCATATAAAGGCACAAGGCTGCAGGCTGAGTTATAAAGGGAACTCTGAGTATCACTCATGTATTATAAGGGATAATGTACCCCCTACTGTAAATGATAAGGATATTAGAAGTCACTGAGGGGTTGTTCTGTGACCATATAAAGGCACAAGGCTACAGGCTGAGTTATACAGGGAACTCTGAGTATCACTCATGTATTATAAGGGATAATGTACCCCCTACTGTAAATGATAAGGATATTAGAAGTCACTGAGGGGTTGTTCTGTGACCATATAAAGGCACAAGGCTGCAGGCTGAGTTATACAGGGAACTCTGAGTATCACTCATGTATTATAAGGGATAATGTAAATGCAGGGGGGGTTGTGGGAGCACGCCACATTGCTAAGTAAAAATGTATATAAATATAAGGGAAGTGCTACTGACATGTCCAAATTGGTCAGTGCACATTCCCTGGGCCCCTGTCTAGGTAGTTCAGTAGATATGCAAATGCATGTGTTAACTAAGACAGGGGTTTTTAGTTACAAAGTTATGATCATAAAGTTGAAAAGCCACCATACCACGTCAAGGTAAACCCCACATGGCGGTCCCTAACTTGTTTACCTACCAGTCACATTATTGAGGATCCTATGTCTCTCTGCATAATAGCATTAGTAGAAGTCTGCTGAACCTTGGTTTCTATCTATGGGCTGAATCCTCCCCCGCTACTGACTCGCAGCTTTTAAGAGAGAGTGATTGCCCAAACCAACGCCCATTTTTTGAAAAAATGTATATATATATATATGTGTTAATATGGTGCGGTTAAAAGCAAGGGATAATGTACTTACACAGCTCACTTAATTATCAGAGTATTGAACACATACATGACACAGAATGCAAAATATAAAGGGAAATCCCCAGTATGGAAATCGTGCAGGAAAGCAGGAAAAATTCTTGCAACTGTGCCATTGCCCAAAGGCAGGAATCTTCACTTTGCTTCAGTGAGGAATGATAAACAGATTCCTTTTCTCACATGCCTCCATATCTTATCAGTAGCTCATTAGGCCTTGCTTGTTCTTGGCTGTTTCACTCAGTCCTGCGACATTGCTAAGCACCAAGTATAACTGCTGACATCATTAAAGGGCAACTCCACCTAAAGACTGTTTTAAGCAAATTAAAGGAAAAAGCAATTCTAAGCAAGTTTCCAAAAATACATACATTCACGCGCGTTCAGCAGTTTTAAAGTAATAGGGAAATGTAATGGATTCTGAAAGCTGTATCTGTTTGCAACATCTGCCTCCTGAAACATTGTATCAGAAGCCAGCGGATTAACAGACCTGATACATTGTTTCAAGAGTCAGAACAAGAGAACAGAAAGGGATGAATACTGTCCCCAATAGTGATTAGAAATCACTTTGGAATCACTGAAAATTCTTCCGAAAAAAAGTTTTGGGAGTTCACATTTTAGGCCTTTTCTATAACAACATTTTACATTATTATTATTTGTAAGCAAAGCACTACTTCACATGTTAGCTATACTTCACTTTTTATACATTACCAGGGCCCATGTCTTATGCTTTTGTTCTGTTCGGCCCATTTGTACAGACCAGGCATACTGGCATAGAAGTGGGAACACCTACTGGTCAAAGAATGGTACTACATATTCAGGTATGGAGAAAATAAGTAGGGCTTCTTTCTTTCTTTCCTTCCTTTTTCTTTCTTTCTTCCTTCCTTTTTTCTTCCCTTTCTTTTTCTTTCTTCCTCCCATTTCTTTCTTTCCATTCCTTTTATTGCTTCTATCCTCTTATTCCTTTCTTTTATTTTTTACTTTTCCCTCTCTTTTTCTCTCTCTTTTTCTCTTTCTACGTTTTCTTATTTCTTTCATTCTCTTTTCCTTTTTCTTCCACCCTTTCTTTTTCTAATTATTTTCCTTTTCTTTCTTTACTCTCTTTCTTTCATTCGCTTTCTTTCTTTGTCCCCTTTCTTTTTCTCTCTTCTTCCCCTTTCTTTCTCCCCATTCTTTTTATTCCTTCCATCCTCTCTTTCTTCCTTTTATTCTTTCCTTCCTTTTTTCTATACTTCTTCCCTCTCTTTTTCTTTCTTTCTTTTTCTGTTTCTATGTTTTATTTTTATTTCTTACTTTATTTCATTCTCTCTTCTTTTTCTTTCTTCCACTCCTTTCTTTTTCTCTTCCTTTTCTCTCT
This sequence comes from Xenopus laevis, assembly GCF_017654675.1. Lineage (NCBI taxonomy): Eukaryota > Metazoa > Chordata > Amphibia > Anura > Pipidae > Xenopus > Xenopus laevis. Next base: position 186,557,681 of record NC_054372.1, read on the forward strand.
CTTTTATTTATTCTTTCTTTGTCCCCTTTCTTTTTCTCTAGGGATGCACCGAATCCAGGATTCAGTTTGGGATTCGGCCTTTTCAGCAGGATTTGGCCGAATCCTTCTACCCGGACGAACCGAATCTTAATTTGCAGATGCAAACTAGGGATGGGGAGGGAAATTGCGTGACTTTTTGTCAGAAAACAAGGAAGTAAAAAATGTTGTCCCCTTCCCGCCCCTAATTTGCATATGCAAATTCGGCCAAATCTTTCACGAAGGATTCGGGGGTTTGGCTGAATCCAAAAAAGTAAATTCGGTGCATCCCTACTTTTCCCCCCATTCTTTTTATTAGTTTCTTCCATCTTTTCTCTTTCTTCCTTTCTTTTTCACTTTAGAATTAATTATGCACCATATTTTAATTACTATTGCAGTGCACATTAAACTGTATTAACAGGTGATCGTGAAGGCCCATGGGCTTTCACACACACAGGGTTTTTATACACATGGTTACAAATGCCTGCAGAGTGTGAAAAATGGCATATATTGCATATGTGTTGTTTTTTTAAATACAGTTATATGCATTTCTGTCAATTCCAAATGTAGTTCTATTGGTTTCTGAACGTGCAGCAAGTGATAGAAAACACAGAATGCTGCTTCTAAAAAAGGTGATGAAAGGCGAATGGAGTAAAATGCAAGTATGAACGCTCATGAGTCCAGCCAGACACCCAGGAATCAATTAGCTAATGTGTTTAGGTGTGTTCAAACCCAAGGGTCAAATACATTAAAAATTCCCCTGTATACCGCCCATATAAACTAAACATGTCATCAGATCCCCATGATCTTAATGATGATTAATATAACCTTCTGGATGTTGTTATCGCAGATGATCTAAAGGCAATAACAAGGGAGGGGCACGCAGATGGAATGTTTGGCTGAGAAACACATGTTCTAGTGGCCAAAACCACATGTTCTGTAAGTGGATTTAGCTAAAAGCTGCCAAGCCAAGTGCCATACAGCTCAGAACATACAGTGAGTGATCTCATTACTGCTAGTGCTGCTGGTTAAGCCTTAAAGTGAAGGACATAATGCAGTCTAAGCATCTCTGCAATGGTTGGGCTTTTTAATCATTTGCCAGAAATGTAAAATATTATTTGGTTACTAGGTTCAGCAAAAAGGCATTATGAGACTGGATATTTGGTAACTAGGGTCAGAGAGATCCTAGCAACGAAAGAACAGTGTAATTTATGATGTGAGTTTAACTAGTGAACAGAGCAGCCATTGGGGGGGTATTAGCAGTACAGCTATAAGAGGCCAAGTCATTAATTGGGCCCTATAAACAAATAATTACTATTTTAAGGTGCTGTACAGGGAGGGCAAATGTCCCAATGTTATACTTGTATGCGGCTGCAGTGAAAAAGAAATTCTGATGGCAGCACTGCTTGTGAACCGCAACTCTCAGCACTGCTGTTGGGGGATGCTGGTAGTTGTATTTCCTAATCCCCGAATGCGTTATTTATGCTTTTACGTCTGCAAATCATGAATAGTGTATAGTTTTTACGTATGGCCTCAAGGGAAACCCTAGAATTAACAGTCTCAACCGGTTGTATCAGGCCTTTATTTGTTTAAACGCAGCCCTGTAGTAGGTTAAATGTATAGTCCTAGATACATTCTCTAGCACTTGAGAACCTGCAGAACTACAACTGTTATCATGTTTACACTCCTGCATAACAGAATCACCTGTGACAAGCAGGAAGGCCATCATTATGCCCATCAAGAAGGTTCATTATACCCAATACTCCTAGTTAGTAGGGTCCGCCCTTCTGTCCCCAGTAATCAGCCCACCAGTCGCTTGGGCCCAAATTGAATGGAGACCAATGAAAATGTGAGTGGCCAACTAACTAAACTGCAACCCAGCCAAGCCCACTGTTAAGCCAAAACTAGGCAACCCTAAACTGAGCTGGGCTCTCTGAACTAAAACCCTGCACACCTCCCAACATTTAGGAAATTGAAAAAGGGAAAAAAAGATTTGCCGCACAGAGCGTGGTGACAGTTTTTATCATGCCCGTTGATGGAGGGTTGGAGGAAACCAGGGTACCAGACTCCAACTCACTGCAGATTGTGCCCCCCCCCTGGGTTTGAACATACGACTACAGCGCTGCAAGGAAGCAATGCAAGCCACTGAACCGCCATATTTATATTATTTAAATGGGTGGCAGAAGTACTATGAGTGCAAGTGGCTGCTCTCAACTCCTGTCATCTTGTAGCACCCTGTACAAGTGAGTGGTGGCATGTGGGTGATGTGCCTGCTGTATTTGGAGATTGTGTACACCGCTTAAACTCTGGCACACAGCAAAGAGGGCAAAGCCAACAGAACATTCTGTTCCTTCAGTAACACAGGGGAGCCCCTTTCTGTGCCGTATTATATCCTCCTATCTGAAAACACTCGGAGCCAAAGGATTTGTTGAAAGGTCCATCAGTATGATGCCATGCATTGAATTGGAATTTATAGAAGAGATGATCAGGTTTATACAGTAGGCCAAGATCAGCAAACCGGGCTCTAGTTGCCTCTTAGTGTGCCAAAAACCGAGCACGATGCCAAAATACCACTGTGTTTCAACAAACAAACCAATCAATCAAGACTTTTGCTTTCTGATCAAAGCTAACAGTAGGTTGGTTGTTATGGGGCATTTCACTCGATTGCCCATAGACAGTTGACATCTCTGATGATGGCACCAGAAAAACAAGATGACGGCAACAGCCCAAGATGTCTACAGTAAGAAAATAACACTATTTTGGCTTTAAACCAATAACTACACAATTTAATTGCATTGTAAAGTGCATATAGTGAGGCCAAATGATGTCTGACATGAAATGGCCTATGTCTATGTGTAAGCCTCAAACATACATCACTGCCTGGGATGTTTTTAGACCTGTGAACACCCATCACCCAGGCCTGGACTGGCAATCGGTGGGTTCTGGCAAATGCCAGAGGGACTGCTGTATGTTGCCATAGACACTCACTATTTATTGGGCTGGTGAGGGGCTGTTTGGGCCTCTGTGTACCTGAAATGCTACAGCCTATTCTGATTCTCAGTCCCAGACCTGCAATCACCCACGTGTGAGCACCCAGCACCCTGTGTTATCACTTGGTGTAATTAAGCGGAGTTAAGCAACACTCATTGCTGTGGAATCCTGAATGTCAGATTAGAAACTAGTTTTGAGTGGCTGGGACAGGATCACGTCTGCATTGGCTTTGTACAACAATACACATTCAGTGCCATGAATACTGGCCTCCCACTAAGCAGGTCAGTGTTTGAGGAATTCAGACTCACAACGACCAATAAAGTCCTGCAAACAGGACCTAGCGGGCGCTACTGAGATGCAATCAGCCTGCACAGAGGTTGTGTGATTTAATCAGCCATGCGTGTGTTATTAATGGCTTCTTATCAGTGGCTCGGCAAGCTATTCAAATCAATGGGAAATAACAGATTAGAGAGGAGATTAGCCTTAAATAGGACCTTGGCCACATTGAATTGTCAGGGTTTGATTAAGGCTCATGGCACACAGGGCACAGCGCCAGTGTTTTTCTGCCAGGTGGAGACGTGCCCGAACCCGGTCAATAAGCTTTAATTGATACACCTGTCAGCAACAGTGCCAAGCGGATTTCAGACAGAAAACATGGATTAAAACCATTAAAACTAATATGAATCGCTCTGGAGGCACATCCGCTCTCACACAGAATTATCCTCCCCAAACCCAGTCACCCGCAGTGGGGCCCAGTCTCTCACTTTCTTAGCCTTGCACCTAAATTTACATTAAAGCCAACCCTGAGGGCCATAAGGCAGGGGTCCCCAACCGCCAGGTCCGCGGACACTCTTAAACTGGGTCGCTGAATAAATAACACAGCGCGCCCAAATTGGACACTGATCCCTCCGACCCCCTCCCCGACCCCCCCCCCCGGTGCAAGGTGCATGGAATAGGGTGCAGGAATACTTGGAATTAACTCCTGATAAAGCGTTACCTCCAGGACTCCCTTTAGGGCAGAGACACACACTCACATTTGGGGAGATTAAGTCACCCGGCGATAAATCCCCGAACTGCCTCCTGCCAGCTAGAATCTAAGTTGCCAGCGGGATGGCACTCGGAAAGCTTTGTTTTCCAAAGTCGCCCGAAGTTTCCTTGTGAGGCAACTTCAGAAAATGAAGCATGCCAACTGCCATCCTGCCGGCGATTTACATTCTAGCCGGTGGGAGGCAGTTCAAGGAGATTAGTCGCCCCTGAGAAGAGGAGATTTGTCACTGGGCAACTAATCTCCCCGAATCTGAGCGTGTGTCTCTGCCCATAAAGTTTGCGCCTACACATACAACTTTAACTTCTACTATTATGTAGAGAGTGATATTCTGACTATTTGCAATTGGTTCCCATTTTGTATTTAGAGATATTTAGCTTTTTCTTAAGCTGCTCTCTTTTTTTGTTGCTAGGGTCCAACTTATCCTAGCAACCATGTGTTGAACAGGAGAGGGACTGAATAGAAAGATGAGTAATAAAAAGTAGCAATAACAATAACATTGTAGCTTTACAGAGCATTTTTTAGATGGGGTCAGTGACCCTCCATTTGAAAACTGGAAAGAGTCAGAAAAAGAAGGTGAATAATTCAAAAACTATAAAAAAAGAAAAAATGAATTTGGTATACAAGGATGGACTTCCTGACATCGCTACAAAATGGCACTGTTGACCATTTGAACAAAATCTGGAATAACTGGGTTGTGAACCATGACCGGTTCCAGATGGAAAGGCTTTCCCTTATCAGGCTTCTTACAAATAAAAAAAAAAGTCGCCTGGCGACTAATCTCCTCTTCTTCCGGCGACTAATCTCCCTGAACTGCCTTCCCGTTGGCTATAATCTAAATTGCCAGCAGGATGGCACTCGGAGCGCTTTGTTTTCCGAAGTTGCCCGAAGTTGCCTTACGAGTAAACTTCGGGCGACTTTTGGAAATTGCTCCGAGTGCCATTTGCCAGCAATTTAGATTCTAGCTGGCAGGAAAGCTTTGTGGGGAGATTAGTCGCCCGAAGTGTCAAATTGTCACTGGGCATCACAGCCGACATTGGCTCATGAGCAATGGGATCCCAGTAGAGCATTTCCGCTGTCTTTCTCCCAAGGCAAACCAACAACCGAAAGAACTGCGCTCTCATTTCCCGTTTGTCATGGGCCGAGAGATACGAATGCTCCGGTGCAATCTCATGCCGGACATAAGGACGCTCAGATGTTGCGATTATCTTTTACAGACATGTCTGGGCAATGTGGTTTCTGTCCAATCAGAGATATATTATTTGTTTGTGGTCGCAGACTGGCTTAACTCTTTCATTGGTAATGCTGGAACCAGCATGGAAAGGATTAAAGGAGACATTTTTATGTAAAAAATAAGGGTGTACCAGTGCATTTCACTCATTTAGATATAGAAGGAATGTGCTTGAAAAAGCGGTCTTTCTGGTTACTTTATAGTAAATTTCTGCAAAAAGCCCACTAGCAGTGTCTGACTGGGCCGGCCGGACACAGGGAAAAAACCCGGTGGGCCCCGGGCTCTTGTGGGCCCCGCCGGCCCAGATCCGCTACTTAGTTTGTCTGCGCGACCCCACTTTGTCTGGGGTCGCGGTAGAATAGAGGATCTGCGCATGCGCACAAAGGTATTGCTGCGCGCGTGCGCACATACGCGGCGCCGCGCGCATGCGCACTGCTCCGATGAAGCACGCTGGAGCGGCAGCGGGGGCCGGAGCGGGGCCCTGGGGCAATAGCCCCGGTGGGCCCGAAGCCCCCCAGTCCGACCCAGCCCACTAGTACTATCCATCTGTTCCACTTGCGGCTGACTCCTTTTCCAGGTTGTGCAGGGAAGCCGGCGGCACTCAGCTCACTGCACTGTAGGACAGGAACCAATCAGCAGCTAGGCTGACCTGATAGGGAACTGAAGCCCGTCTTTGCTTGTTTGACTGCAGGGCTGTGATTGGCTGTCCCATTCCTACTGTGCTTCTGACAGGGACCGTTAGGACAGGCCCACCCCTCATTTGAAACATGGACAGGGACCAGAAATCATCTATGGGAGCTCCAATAAAGGGGCAATTTTTAATGACAATTTTTAATGTCGCCAAACGAGAGGATCTCTCCCCGATTTGCCCACCTTGAGGTTGGCAATATCGGGCTGATCTGATCGTGGGCCCTAGGATCCTAACAAATTGTAACGGGCGGTCAGATTGCAGGACCGCATCAACGAACAGATGTGGCCGCGATCCGACGGGATTTTTAGTCCCATCCGATCGAGATCTGGTCGACTTTCGGCCAGATCTCAATCGGGAAAGCCCGTCAGGGGGCCCCCATACACGGGCCAATAATCTGCCGACTCGGTCTGTTGCCAGCTTTTATCGGCCCGTGTATGGCCACCCTTAGTCAGTGACTTTGTGGGGGGCCACATGGGACATACCTGTTCAGTGAGTTTGCAATTGATCCTCAGCTTTCAGCTCAGATTCAAAATTAACAGTCGTGACCCATGTGCACCCCCTCAAGTCTCTGATTGGTTACTGCCTGTATCAGTTTATGAACAGGAATTGAAAGCTGCCTAAAACAGCAGATATATGTACGATTCTGCAAAGAAAATTGTTCTGGAACTAAAATAATGTGATAAAGAAAGTGGAAGGAAGTTTATATTTTCCCTAATAAACATTTTCTCTACTGATCCAGTGTTTCAGAAGCCTTTCCTTATGGGCTATCAGGGAACCTCGTTCCATGTTTCAGGTAATTTACTGTAAGGGCACAGACACACACTCAGATTCGGGGAGATTAGTCGCCCGGCGACAAATCTCCTCTTCTTCGGGCGACTTATTTCTCCGAACTGCCTTCCTGCCGGCTAGAATCGATGGCACTCGGATCGCTTCATTTTCCTAAGTTTGCCTCAAGAAGAGCTCCGAGTGCCATCCCGCCAGCGATTTACATTCTAAATCAGTTCTCTGAGATTAGTCACCCGAAGAAGAGTCGATTAATCGCCGGGATACTAAATCTCCCCTAAATGACACTTGTATTCAAATTAAACATTATTGTATATTTTATGAAAGAAGCCAGGAATTTAGCAGGTGGAAGTGATGGGCAAAGACAGGAAAAACTCCAAATTTGTAAGTGCAAATATAGTGATTGTGATATTCTGAGACAATTTGCAATTGGTTCTAATTTTTTTTATTATTATTTGTGGCTTTGAGTTATTTATCTTTTTATTCAGCAGCTCTCCATTTTGCAATTTCAGCAATCTAGTTGCTAGGGTCCAAATTACCCTAGCAACCAGGTATTGATTTGAATAAAATTATGGGATGTCGAGGATTGGGCCTGGATAGAAAGATGAGTAATAGAAAGTAGCAAAAACAATAAATGCATAGCCTTACAGAGCATTTGTTTTTTTAGATGGGGTCAGTGACTGACCACCTCAACCCCCATTTGAAAGCTAAAGAGTTGGAATTAGAAGGCAAGTAATTCAAAAACTATAAAAAAGAAAAAGTGAAGGCCAATTGAAAAGCCGCTTAGAATTATTCTATAACATATTAAGAGTCAGGCCACACAAGCAGATCCGGGGAGACAATCTTCTTCGGGGCGACAATCTCCTCAAACTGCCTCCCCCCTGCCTTCCGCTCGCTAAAATTAAAATCGCCTCACGAGGAAACTTCGGGTGACTTCGGAAAACGAAGCGCCGCATATGCCTTCCTCCAGGTGATTTTCATTTTAGCCGGCGAAGGGCAGGGGGAAGGCAGTTTGGGGAGATTGTCGCCTCAAAGAAGAGATTTTGTCGCTGGGGCGACTAATCTTCCCGAATCTGCTCGTGTGGCCTGACACTAAAGGTTAACTCAAAGGTGAACCACCCCTTTATAGGGGTTCTCGGCCCAAAAACTGTATTTGAAAGAAAACGCAATTCTGAGCAGCTTTCCAGTAAACCTTTGCTACTGAATGGATTATTTGTTTATCCCTATCCGATAGCTGCATCTGACTCTTGAAACAATATAGCAGGTCCGTTCTCCTCCAAGTCGTTTAGTCAGCCGGCTTCTGCTACATTGTTTCAAGAGTCAGATCCTGCAAATCTGAATGGATCTGACTCTTAACAGGCTGGCCTCTGATAGTGTGTGAGCAGTCAGAATAAGCATTGCAGAGGATATAAACAGCAGACAAACTCTGCTTTCAATCAACTGAAAATATTACAAATATATATATATATATATATATAATATATATATTTTTTTTTTTTTTTTTTTTTTATTTATTTGGAAAGTTATAATGACAAGATCTTTCAGTTCTTGGTGGACATCTACTTCAAGAAGTAATAGCAGCAGGCCACAGGAGGGATCCAAACAGATCCCAAAAAAATCAATTGATGTAAAGTTAAGTTGGCCTTACGCAGGCCAATAAAAGATGTCAAAAAACCTTTGGTGATTCAGCCCTTGATCCATAGGCCTCCATAGTAGCAATTCATTGGCCCGAGGGTCAAACTATTGGATCAGCCCAATATCCCCCATCTCAAGGTTGACAAAAGAGCAGAACTTATAATGTATGACCAGCTTAACTCAGAATCCTCTATGTACATTTGTGAATTACATTAATTTCCTATTTTGAGTAGTGTCTGGGATATTTGCAGTTTTAGACTACTAATACTAAGATGTCAGTCTCTTTAGGAGAAGTCAGAGTGAGTCAGCAACCCTAGGGTAACCTGACAATAAAGGAGGTGCATAGGGATTGCATCCAGGGTCTCTGGCTCTACATGCAAACATCAACATCAGCATTAAAGGACCAGTAACATCATTTTTTTTTAAATTTGCAAAGTCTTTATAATGAAATAACTTACCAATTCTCCTCATCGTGCGGCGCTCGATTTCCCTCCCTGCCTTCTATAGGAAATAGCCAGGGAGGAGAAATCAAGCGTCGCACGATGGATCATCACCCTGTCGCCTTTTCTGAAGAGGAGTGCAAGCGGTACAAACAGATTTTTTTTTTTTTTTTAAAAAAATGTTTTTATGTTCACTGGTCCTTTAATTCAACAAATACTGGAAGCTCCAGGCTGATTTAAAGTGTTACTGACAAATGATCCTGCATTTATATCTCCTTCACATAAAGTTGATATATCTGTGGGGCCAAGCAGGGGTTCTCTACCTTCACATTCAGTTTCTAGACTTTCACGGACAGTCTCTGGTTTTTAAAAACACTGACCAACCGCAGGGTAGTATTTCAGATAGGGCCATATTCGCAGGGGCCTGTGTCTATAGCAGCAGCTTTAGAATCATAGTCCTCGGGGCCTTTAAAGAAAAGAAACCACTTTACAAAAAATAAGATCCCCCCCATCGCACCGCAGGCCGCAGCAGAGAAAAAGGGGGAGGGCGGGATGGGTTGTTCACCTCTAAATGAACTTTCAGTATGATGTAGAGAGCAATATTCCAAGACAATTGGGAATTGGTTATCATTTTTGTGGTTTTTGAGTGTTTTAGGTTTTTATTCAGCAATCTGGTTGCTAGGGTCGAAATGCCCCTAGCAACCATGCACTGATTTGAACCACAGACTGGAATATGAATAGGAGAGGCCCTGAATAGAAAGAGGAGTAATAAAAAGTAACAATAACAATACATTTGTAGCCTTACAGAGCATTCATTTTTTACATGGGGTCAGTGACCCCCATCTGAAAGGGGGAAAGAATCAGAAGAAATAAGGCAAATAATTCAAAAACTATAAACAAGTTAAAGATGAAGGCCAATTGAAACATTGCTTAGGATATGTTAAAAGGTAACTTTAAGGGCAGAGACACGCGCTCAGATTCGGGGAGATTAGTCACCCGGCGACAAATCTCCTCTTCTTCGTGCGACTAATCTCCCCGAACTGCCTTCCTGCCAGCTAGAATGTAAATCGCCAGCGGGATGGCACTCGGAGAGCTTTGTTTTCCAAAGTTGCCTGAAGCTGCCCCATGAGGAAACTTCGGAAAACGAAGTGCCTTCCCGCCAACGGTTTACATTCTAGCTGGCAGGAAGGTAGTTCGGGGAGATTAGTGCCCGAAGAAGAGGAGATTTGTCGCCGGGCGATTAATCTCCCTGAATCGGAGCGTGTGTCTCTGCCCTAATCGGTAGTGACCATTTACCAACAATGGGCAGTGCAGTACCACATTGCAGCCAATCAGAAATGTGCTGGTAGAATAAAGAAGGCCGATCCCTGATGGGTCGCTATGGATGACAGCGCTGGGGCTGATAAGGTGGGTGCCACTTTGCGCACTCTATAATAGTGATGGGAGGGGGGTCAGGAAAAACTCATCTTGCACCCGACCCTCACCTGCAACATGTAGGACCCACACTCCACCCCCGCGTCTTCTCTTTTCTATAAACTGCATCAAACATACAAATACTGACTAGTAATGGGCGAATAAATTCGGCAGGTGGGAATTCATGGTGAATCTCCGCTGGCGAATAAATTTGCAAAAACTCCTGCGAAGATTCGCCAGCGAACGTCAAAAAAATTTGGACGCACGTCGGAAAAGTTGATTGCGTCAGAACCATTGCGCGTCAACACTATGCAGACCCCCATTGACTTTAACGCTGGCGTCAAAATTGATGTGAGAATCCAAAGTGACGCAAATTGACGCAGGCTTCAAAAAAAATGTTTGGAAATTTTTCACCGTTTTGCAGGAAATTTTTCAGTGAACTGAAACGGGAGAAATTCGCCCATCGCTAATACTTACCCGTACAGAAGCGAGCCCTGGCCAACAGAGCTTACAATCGACATCAGGAAGCCCATCAACTGTTTATTATAAAGACAAAAAACTCCAGCTACTGCAGAACTACAAATCCCAACATCCCCTGCAGCAGCTGGAGTCTCCTGTGATCCCTGCCAACAATTTCTGCTTCTCACTCACCTTTGGGGCTCTCCTTGAATTTCCCGCACTCCAACTGGCAACTGGGGGACAGATCACTCCCCCCTTCAGAGGCTGCAATACACATGCTGTGGGATCCCCCCACTTTCTCTTGGTACGCGCTGCCTCTGCACAAAGGCTCTATGTCCGGGTAGAAACCATTCACTTTAAGAATAGGAGCCTGTTGGTTTCTCATACCGATAAGTTCAACTGGTGACTTGGAAGCCCGAACTCTCCAGCAGCAGCAGCAGTAACCGGACTGTACAGGAACAAAGCGCCCGTGTCCTGTGAATCATTCCCTGGCTACAATCAAATCCCCTCAACGCAACCCCCTCAGGACGAACTTTCAATGAGACGCGCGCTCGGGGCTGCTAAATACAGTGTAAGTGACAGCTGACTTGGGAAATACACTGGGCTCGCCTGGGGCGGGGCTGGTCAGGGGCGGGGTTATGCAGATAAAGAGGGAGTGTCTCCATAGATAGGCTTTGGGGGCGGGGTTATTAAAATCAAAACGATGGCTCAATAGCTGTGCTGGGCGGAGTTATGCAGATGAGATGGGTGACGGACGGGCGGGGATCCTCTCAGAGGAATACAGCGCTGCGCTTCTCATGTTACTCTGTGCTGGGTCACGGAGGAAAGTTCCTGAATCATATAAGCTTTGTATTAAAGTGATGTTTATTATGATATCTGGCCACACAAACCTTTATTCTCCCGGTGTACGTGAACTTGATGCCAATGAACGTGAAAGTTAAACTACAAGGGAGGCTTTGCAGGATGTCGCCGTTTCAAAATGATAATGTCGCTGATATAAAAATGTCATATGTAAATTACACGGGAGAATTGCCGCCTCACTCAGCCTGTGGGAAGGGAACGCCGCGTCTGTGGCCGAAAAGAGAAAACCTGACAGACTCCCCCCCCCCCCCCCCCCCTCACTGATATCCAGTTGTCTGATGCAGGTGCAGAACCGTCCGACCTGGTCTGTTCCAACCACAACAGGAGGGGGGTTAGATTTTGTGGGATCAGAGTCTCGTGCTGTTGCGCAGGCCTGGACTGGCAATCTGTGAGTTCTGGCAAATGCCAGAGGGGCTGCTATAAGGTCCCATAGAAAGTCAGTATTTAGTGGGCTGGTGGAGGCTGGTTGGGCCTCTATGTGGGCTGATTGGGCCCCTGTGTAACTGAAATGCCAGGGCCTATTTTAATTCTCAATCCGGACCTGCTGTTGCGTGACAAGATTTGGTGGCAAAGATAAAATCTGACCCACAGAATCTGATCTTAATCTCTTGTGTATTTTAGCCCTGAGGACACATTTACTGTACATATGTCTTTGTATATTGCCTTCATACAAGTAAATCACCCTAACCTAATATCCCTCTCTTTGCTCCCCACATTGAACCATACTCGGGGGTGCTTCGCCAATGAGGCGAGTTAAGGCTGTCGCCTCAGGCGGCAGCGCCCCACTAGGTACCAGTGGCAGCAAAAATGCTGCTCCTGGTACTTTAAGAGCGAATTTCTGGGGGAGGGGGGGCAGCAGCAACTGCCTCAGGCGGCGGGGGGGCCAGGATCGACCATACTATAACCAAAAGGCAGGGGTGTAACATTGGGTGCCCAGGCAACAATTTCTGGGTCCTCTCTGTACATAATTGCAGGTGACCCACTGCAGGTACTCACTGGTCTCCCACAATCCCCCCAATACTCACTGGTCTCCCACAATCCCCCCAATACTCACTGGTCTCCCACAATCCCCCCAATACTCACTGGTCTCCCAAAATCCCCCCAATACTCACTGGTCTCCCAAAATCCCCCAATACTCACTAATCTCTCACAATTCCCCCAATACTCACTGGTCTCCCACAATCCCCCCAATACTCACTGGTCTCCCACAATCCCCCCAATACTCACTGGTCTCCCAAAATCCCCCCAATACTCACTGGTCTCCCAAAATCCCCCAATACTCACTAATCTCTCACAATCCCCCCCAATACTCACTGGTCTCCCACAATCCCCCCAATATTTACTGGTTTCTCACAATCCCCCCAATACTCACTGGTCTCCCACAATCCCCCCAAAATTCACTGGTCTCCCACAATCCCCCCAATACGCACTGGTCTCCCACATTCCCCCCACTGCACACACTTGTGGGTCGCCCACAGTGAAGAATTGACATGTGGGGCCCCTGGGCTACATTTACACAGGGACCCCCTTCAGGCTACTGATGGGTCTTCTTTCTCTTGCTACTATAACATGCGCATGAACAAATGCCGTTGCCTCGCAGAATGTGGTATTTGTGGGGCAGCCGGGGGAGCAGGGGGGACTCATGAGGTGCGACTGCACACAACATCATTTCCACCAGTGACGTGTGTCCCCTCACCTTCCCAGCTCTGCCGCTGGATTTGGACAGTAACTTTCTGGTGGCAGTTGGGCACCCATGTGTCGGCCCTTAAAGTTGCCACTTTAGGCACAGACAGGCCCTCTGGTGCCTATATATAAATACGGCCCTGGTTAAACTACACAAAAACTGCAGATTGCCCACATTTTGAATAACAAGTCTTAAAAATTCTCTTTTACAGGAACATTAATCTTCTTCAGGTTCCGGTGACTAAATGATATGCAGTCAGGATAAACTGGCCTCTCTTAATGGACACCTGTGGGTCTGTGCACGTAGAATTCTGCATGTAAAACAGGAATACTCTTGGGACGTGTCCTGAGTCACTTCTCCCTGTCCAAAGGCAGAGTAAGGGCTAGTCCACACGGGGAGATAGCCACGCGTTTGCGGTCGCGGCGACAAAGCGCCGCGCCAGTCGCCGCGACCGGCGCAGGTGACAGTTTTGTATGGGCGCCTATGTAAAAACGCCTGTGCTAACCACACGAGGCGATGCGCTTTTCAACAGTCGCATGAAAAAGCCTGGCTTTTTTTCAATTAGTTGAAAATTACAGAAAATATGTTTTCTTATCTTTGTTTTTAGTTATCTTGCAATTAATAGGGATTTGGGGGTTGTAGCTTCGGGAGTGAAGAAATAGACGCATTACATTTTTTCCAATGGGGCTGTACTCACACAGGTGCGTGTAGGCGCCGAACGCAGGTTGAGACGCAACATGTGTACAGCCCCATTGGAAAAAATGTAATGCGTCCTGCGGCTGAACGCAGAAAAACGGAACGCAGGGGAGCGCAGCTACAACCGCTCGTGAGTAAGAGCCCTTAAGGTACAGGTATGGGACCTGTTATCCAGAATGCTCAGGCCTGGGGTTTTCTGGATAATGGATCTTCCCGTAATTTGGATCTTCATACCTTCAGTCTACTAAAAAATAATGTAAACAAATAAATTAAATAAACCCAATAGGCTGGTATTGCTTCCAATAAGGATTAATTATACCTTAGTTGGGATCAAGTACAATGTACTTTTTTATTATTACAGAGAAAAAGGAAATCATTTTTAAAAATCTGGATTATTTGATTATAATGGAGTTTTTATGGGAGATGTTCATTCCGTAAATCGGAACTTTCTGCATAATGGGTTTCCGGATAATGGATCCCAAACCTGTATTTCTTTTTAAAATGTCATTGACATCACTGCAAAAATGTTACAGTGTTAAAAGAATGTGATTGAAAAAGTCCCTGCCTGTAAACATGTTATATAAACAAGTTGGGTTCTGTTCATACCAGGATGCCTTGCATTCCTCTGGGAATGAGCTGTGAATTGTTTCAGCTATTCTACTTTATCTGAAGTTTTCCAATTTGATCAGCAAACACAGCGGTACTGTACTTCCCTCTCTAAATGTCTTGGGTCACAAAGGTGACATTAGCAGTCAGTTTTTAAACCTACTAGACAAAGCTTGCTCTGGTGAGGACTAGGCTTTATGCAATGGCACAGTTGAAGGATCACCAAGTAGGAGCCAACCCTAGAGGCCCCCCCGTCCAATGACAATTCATATCAGCTCTTTCATATACAGTATCAACCATAGATTTATATGATAATCATTATATATAGCATTGGCTAATTGTGATAAGAATGGTAGTCTTGTTTTCTAGTGGGCCCTAGGAGCAGGGGTGGGCCAAGCCAACCAGACACCCTAGGCAACCTGACCGGACACCTCACTCCCCTCCATTTATGATTGCGAACGTGCACAGTGACTTGAGGGACAAGCAGAATAACAGAGGCGAGAGTGTCAAACCTGGGCATGAAAACCCGGACTAGGGGTGGCCAAAGGGCCCTTCAACAGGCACCTTCCCAGCGCCCCTTCATTGTTGCGCCCTAGGCAGGAGCCTCTGCTGCCTTCCCCTAGTTTCATATCTGCCTAGGAGTTAGTGATGTGTGGGACAACAAAAATGACCCTAACCCGCCCGCTCTAAACCCACATACGACGCTAACCATACCAGCCCTCCGTTTATAGACCAACCCGCTGATAAATGTAGGCTCCTGGAGACTAATCCCGAGTAAGGTCGCGGAAGTAGAGCTCAACCACAAAATGTGTTGAAGTCAACCCAAGTCAACCCAAACTTGCTCTGACACAGCATAAATATACTAACTGGGAGCATTGGGTGCAACCAAGTCTGTTGCTTGGTGGGGCCTATTGGGTGGCTTGCAGTATTGCACAGACTGGAATTTTCTTGCATGGATGAAGGGGGCCTGGTAGAAAGGTAGTTCCCCAGGTGCCAACTATTCACCAGGGCCCATAACCCTCTAGTTGATTTTCTTACTCCACATTCAGAGTTCAGCAAGGCATAATTTATATGAGACTGTTGATGACATCAAAAGTAGACTAATTTTGATAGCGTGCACGTGAGCAGACTTGGTTTCACCCTATAATTCCATTTCTACAGTAACATCAAATTTAATATCTCACTTGTTTTTACAGCCAGCGAAAAAAAGCCCCAACCCCACCCGAGCCACTTCCAAACTGCCTGATACTGCTAGTACAGACTAGTACAGGTGTTTGTTGGCCTAAAAAATCTGATTAATGCCCTGAGCGTCATTAGCCCCTGGGGCTAAGTAAATAAAGCTAAAATATTTGAAAACTATATATAACCTATGTGACAGAAAACAAATAAAATGCAGCTGTATCTAGAAAAACCAAAGAGTCTAATTGGGGTAACCATGGAGAAAAAGTAATACATATGTAGAAGGCTGGGATGGATAACATATCCTCAAGGGCATCAAACAGGTTTGTTAAGGTAATCATTTATATTAATTAGAAGAGTCCCTAATGTCTTACCTGTGAGCAGTGCCGAGTGAAAGAACTGGGAAGAACTAGAACCAGGATGCTGCTTGTTTCATTGTCTGAGAATCTCTGAAGGTCTGGAAAACATAATCTCTGCTGTAGGATAGGTGAGTTCAGCTATCATTTATCTGGATAGAGTTTTGTGATGTCTCGCTGTAAACAAGAGTAGAACATGCCCAGTATGGGGGGGCCCTACCATTAATTATAAAATGCACCCCATCCCTGTTTCACTTGATAGTTAAGTTCCATTGTACATTTATGAAAAATGTCTTGTTCCCAAAGAGGTCCTAAATGATTTTAAAGAGGGGCTAATAACTTCTAGTTATACCACTGTCACTGTGCAAGTCTATAGCTTCCAGCTGTTGTCTACAATTGTTCCTTCACAACATTTAAGTTCAAGAATTATGGCTGTCCTCGTAACCTAGAAGCTGACTAATTTCTAACTTGCAGGATAAGGTCATTCTACTTTCACTGCACACTCTCCTGCTTTTGGTGTATCTGCAAGTGTCATCTTTTCCATATCTCTTGAACGTAGGCAGTTCCATTGTAGGTTGTTTTGTTGCGTTGTTTTTCAGAATGGCAGGTCAAGGTCCAGGTGAGAGCACTAGAGCAGATAGGTAGAGTTTATGAGAACACTTGGGGCTTTCCTGAACCAGTCTAGTGTTGGAACAAACCAACCAGAACTGCTCAAAAGCCAGTTTAGCACACAGCTAGCCTATCATGGTTGATGCATGGCGTTGGTTGCATATTATCTATACTGCAAAGAGTGAGAAAGAACCAGTGCTAGAATAATTAGAAGAATGTAGCCTAAGGCCATACAGCCTTGGTAACTGGATGCTCAGAGGTCTAGAGAAAGAGCTACACCTTCCTTATTGTCCTTGTGAGGCTTCATATCTAGGGGTCTTTGTAGATAACACGTTGTCTAATTCTGGGCAGTGTCATTCTGTGGCTACTAAAGCAAATAAAGTTCTGTCTTGCATAAAAAAGGGCATTAACTCAAGGGATGAAAACATAATTATGCCTCTTTATAGGTCCCTGGTAAGGCCTCATCTGGAGTATGCAGTTCAGTTTTGGACTCCAGTCCTTAAGAGGGATATAAATGAGCTGGAGAGAGTGCAGAGACGTGCAACTAAATTGGTTAGAGGGACGGAAGACTTAAATTATGAGGGTAGACTGTCAAGGTTGGGGTTGTTTTCTCTGGAAAAAAGGCGCTTGCGAGGGGACATGATTACACTTTACAAGTACATTAGAGGACATTATAGACAAATGGCAGGGGACCTTTTTACCCATAAAGTGGATCACCGTACCAGAGGCCACCCCTTTAGACTAGAAGAAAAGAACTTTCATTTGAAGCAACGTAGAGGGTTCTTCACAGTCAGGACAGTGAGGTTGTGGAATGCACTGCCGGGTGATGTTGTGATGGCTGATTCAGTTAATGCCTTTAAGAATGGCTTGGATGATTTTTTGGACAGACATAATATTAAAGGCTATTGTGATACTAAACTCTATAGTTAATATAGGTATGGGTATATAGAATTTTAATTAAAAGTAGGGAGGGGTGTGTGTATGGATGCTGGGTTTTCATTTGGAGGGGTTGAACTTGATGGACTTTGTCTTTTTTCAACCCAATTTAACTATGTAACTATGTAACTATATTATTGCATAAACACACAGAATAAAATACGTTTAAAAGCTCCTTGCACAGAAGGCTTTATTTGAAGTCTTGTCAGACCTACTAACATAATATAACCATTTGCACCTCCAGTGGTCTGAATAGTTGGTGCTTTTCAGCTCTGTAACATACGTATGGCATAATGTACCTCCTGCTTCTAAATGGATATTAGATGTCAGAGAAGATCTCCATTACCATATAAAGGCACTAAACTGTAGGCTGAGAACTTTTATAGATCCAGGAACTCTGTAGGCCTCTATGCAAAGTGCACAATTAGGAGGCAAATTCCCATGTTGTTTACCCAGCATGAAGCATTTCTCCCCAGCATTGCAGACATTGGGTTATCACTGCCTGCTAAGTAGCACAAAGCTTAGATTGTAGGCTTTACAGGTCTGCTAGTCCCTTTAACACTAACAATATTTAAACTTTACTGCAACTGTACTTTGCATTTATTTTTTAACCCTGTTTTTTTATATCAGTGTATTGTTTACAGCAGTGTGTGCATAAGTAGCACTTGCTCAT
Source organism: Xenopus laevis (assembly GCF_017654675.1). Classification (NCBI taxonomy): domain Eukaryota; kingdom Metazoa; phylum Chordata; class Amphibia; order Anura; family Pipidae; genus Xenopus; species Xenopus laevis. The sequence goes on from NC_054372.1 coordinate 186,575,984, forward strand.
TATTCATCCAAGAGGATACAAAATAGCAACTGCTTTGTTAAATAACACCATTGGTGTAGCACATATTTTTCTTTTGTGTGACATCACTTCCTGGGTGCAAGATCAATAGCGGCATTAGGGTGTGATTGGCTGGATGCTAGACAGCTATTGGGGAAACCTATAAGGGTCAGGGCACACACTCAGTCGCCCGACGACAAATCTCCTCTTCTTAGGCGCGACTAATCTCCCCGAACTCCCGCCGACTATAATCTAAATCACCAGCGGCATTGCACTCGAAGCGTTTTGTTTTCCAAAGTGCCCTAAGTTTGCTCGTGAGGCTACTTCGGAAAACAAAGCGATCCGAGTGCCATCCCGCCGATGTTTTACATTCTAGCCGGCGGGAGGCAGTTCGGGGAGATTAGTCGCCCCAAAGGAGAGGAGATTTGTCTCCGGGCGACTAATCTCCCCGAATCTGAGCGTGTGTTAATTTTAGGATTCGGTTGCATTTGTGTAACCTGAACTTTGCAGCTTTTGGGTAACTGGATGGGATTGATCAGGATAAAGAAACACACTGTTCCCTGTTTTGGTGTGTGTATAGACACAAGTATCTTATTAATAACATTGAAATGTGCACATATTTGTGTCCATTTTAAAACTTTGCACTTCATAAATAAACAAAGTAAGTGATAAGAGGAAAAAATTCTTGCTTGCAGAGAGGGCCTTTGGTTTAAGAATTAAAGGGGTTGTTCGCCTTTGAGTTTACTTGTAGTATGATGTAGAGAGGGATATTCTGAGACAATATGCAATCGGTTTTCATTTTTATTATCTGTGGTTTTTGAGTTATTTAATTTTTATTTAGCCGCTCTCCAGTTTGCAATTTCAGCAATCTGGTTACTAGGTCCAATTTACCCTACCAATCATGTATTGATATGAACAAGAGTCTGGAATATGAATAGGAGAGGGTCTGAATAGAAAGATGAGTAATAAAAAGTAGCAATAACAAAAAAAAAAGCTGTAGCCTTACAAATCATTTGTTTTTATTCCGATGGGGTAACTGACCCCCCATTTGAAAGCTATTAATAGTCAGTAGAAAAAGGCTAATAGTTCAAACACAATAAAAAAGAAGTAATGTAAAACAAATGAAAAGTTTTCGAAGGATTTTAATCCATCGATCGAAAAGATTTTCCTTCGATCAAAAAAAGGTTCCCCATAGGCTAACATTGGTGCTCGGTAGGTTTAAAGTGCCGAAGTAGGTAGTCAAAGCTTTTTCAAAGAGACAGTACAAATAGTCAAATGATTTTTAGTTTGAATTGTTCAATTCGTAGTTGAAGTCGTAGTCGTAGATCGAAGTAGTCTATTTGAAGTACCCAAAAAAAAAACTTCGAAATTCGAAGTTTTGTTACTTCGAATCCTTCACTCAAGCTTAGTAAATGTGCCCCTTAGCCTTCGGCCTCGTGTTTTTATATGGTCATGAAACTCCTTGGTAAATTATAATATCCTTATAATTTAAAAGAGGGGGTACTTTATTCACTATATAAACTGCTCTTGTGTATCAATGGGGGCAGCCATTCAAAGGAGAAAAGGCTCAGGTTACACAGCAGATAAACTATGTAGAACATAATAGTTTTATCTGTTATCCACTATTTAACCTGTGCCATATAGACTTTTTTCAATTTCCGCCATTGCTACTCAGCAGCATGTTTATATGAATCATAGTAGTACTTATCTGTTATCTACTGTGTATCCTGTGCTTGAATGGCTGCCCCCATGGCTAAACAGCAGCTTGTTTATATAAACTATAGTAGTATTTATCTGTTATCTACTGTGTATCCTGTGCTTGAATGGCTGCCCCCATGGCTACACAGCAGCTTGTTTATATAAACTATAGTAGTACTTATCTGTTATCTACTGTGTATCCTGTGCTTGAATGGCTGCCCCCATGGCTACACAGCAGCTTGTTTATATAAACTATAGTAGTACTTATCTGTTATCTACTTTGTATCCTGTGCTTGAATGGCTGCCCCCATGGCTACACAGCAGCTTGTTTATATAAACTATAGTAGTACTTATCTGTTATCTACTGTGTATCCTGTGCTTGAATGGCTGCCCCCATGGCTATACAGCAGCTTGTTTATATAAACTATAGTAGTACTTATCTGTTATCTACTGTGTATCCTGTGCTTGAATGGCTGCCCCCATGGCTACACAGCAGCTTGTTTATATGAACTATAGTAGTGTTTCTGAAGCAAACACACCAGTTTTAGCAGTGCAGAGCAACATTATATGATAGTTTCATTACTTTAATTTTTTGGTGTTACTGTTCCTTTAACACCTATACAAAATTAATACACATGGGACACAAAGATGGGTCATATTTAATCTCACCTCTATCTTTCTGATCTTCTTAATGCTAAGCTTCTTGTAGGAATATATAAAGGGAGATTTTAATATGTTCTGCTGTCGGCTTCTCTCTTGCTCACATACCCGAGTGATGTTATAGGCTATATTTACATGAACCCCAGAGTAAATCCCAGGAGCCTCTTCTAGCAATACTTCTTCCATGCTGTGCCAATTACACGTGTGCAACTAATTTTAAATGACCCACAAACCTATATTTAGAGTACGCCAGATCACAGCCAGTCCAGAACACAGGTCCCGGCTGTCCAACTCCATCCTACTGTTTAACCGACAGGTCACGGTTTCTGAATATTGAATATTCTGCCTCTGGGATAAAAAGTATTTATATTGTAGTATTTACACAAACAAACATTGTTCAATTGTGTCGAAAATCCCTTTTTTTGGAAATGGAAAGGACTCACAGACATTGGCTTTGGTTGATGTTGGCATGCTGAAGACTGGACATCTTTAATATCTATATTTATACGGTATTTCATGTTTAAACCATTGCAGATATCCGCTATAAGTGCACAGTGTTGAACTGGGGTGTCCCCGACCCACTGGGGCTGCCATCTCAGGATCCTTCACCTTCATTCAAACCATAGACAGGCCGGCACAAACTGGACCACAGTGCCAGCCTACATTGTTTATAGCAGGAGTGCCCATACTTTACCAATGTGAGGTCTACTTTTAGTGATGTTGTCCCATTATGATTTACATCATCTACTTATCCCCAGCTAAAAGTCTACTGGTAGATCCTGATCTGCCTTTTGGGCACCTCTGGTCTATGAATTGAATGTGGCATACACTTTAAGCTGAACGTCTGGGGCATGTGCACCTGGCCCCACTGAGTGATAAGTGAGTTTACTAACTAGAACATTCGCTATAGTTTCTATTTCTCTTTGGATTTGTGTCCTCCCCCTTCAGACACAGGCATGGCCGCCATCAGGGGGGGACAGGGGGGGCAAGTGTCCCGGGCTTGGGCATGAAATTGAGATCGCCGAAGCTGTTCGTGCGGCCATCCCTAACAGCCGAAATGCGGAAGTGCCGAGAACAGCCAAAGCCGAAGTCCCGATGTTGTGAAAAGACCTGAAGTCACGAAAATAGCCGAAATTGAAGTCCTGAAGCAGTGAAAAGACCCGAAGTCACGAAAACAGCCGAAATTGAAGTCCTGAAGCAGTGAAAAGACCCGAAGTCACGAAAACAGCCGAAATTGAAGTCCTGAAGCAGTGAAAAGACCCAAAGTCACGAAAGGAGGCAAAGTTGAAGTGCTGAAGCCATGAGTTCAATTCTACTGAACACCAATGTGGGTTTTTGTTTTTTTTAATCCCCTGGCCACCAATGTATTATTTTAATATTCTATAGGCCCCTTCCACCAATGTTTTTTTTTTAAAAACATTTTTTTGGGGCCCCAATTTTTTTTAACTTGTAAGGGGGGCCCTGGCACCAATGCTTTTTTTAAAAAATATTTTTTGGGGCCCTGAATTTTTTTAACTTGTAACCCTGGCACCAATGTTTTTTTTTAACTTATAAGGGGGCCCTGACCATCAATAGCTTTTTATAACTTGTGTGTGGGGGGGATGGAGTCGGCGGGACGGAGTGGGTGGGATCTGGGGTGGGGCTTGGGCGCTAGTGTAGGTGGGGCATAGGGGCTCCCAAAAATTTTGTTGTACAGGACCCCATTATTTCTAATGGCGGCCCTGGACACAGGCCCCCCTGTCCCAGTTGCACCCCCCACCCCAGCCTCAAGCTCTGCCCGCCCATCCCATGTACCTTTTGTAGCAGAGATGAGAGTAGTGAGGGGAGAGTCCACAGTTCCTAGTGGGGATTGGGCCTGGGTTGCTGGGGGTGTACTGGGTTTTTTCCCCAGTGTCCTGCTAGCCCAACCCCAAAATATTTCACCTTTTTTACCTGTGAGAACTGTATTCTGTGGTTATGAAAGTATTGCCACTTTATACATTTTATACCTGGAAAATCATTTTCGTTTGCCACAGTGAAATTATTGTTAGCTCTAGATTTTCAATGACCATAACTACATTATAATTCACTCCCCCTTCCCATTTCTAACTGGCAGTTGCCACTTGGTGCATGTGCAGAATAAACTGTAGTTTGCCCTGAAAATATGTGTTCCATTAGGGATGAAGAGGGGACAGCATTAGGCAAAGCTCTGTTGGCCCCATCCTAGGAAAATCACCATTAGGCCAGGTTCTAGTGGTCCCCATTCTATGAAAATTCCCATTAGGCACGGCTCTAGTGGTCCCGATCCTAGGAAAATTCCCTTTAGGCCAAGTTCTAGCGGTCCCCATCCTAGGAATATTCCCATTAGGCAAGGCTCTAGTGGTCCCCATCCTTGGAAAATTCCCATTAGGCCCCTGTCCAAAAGCCACCCTAACAAACATCTTTAAGATTGTAAACTTATTTTGGGAAGGGCCCTCTTTACCTTGGTTATTGACTGGTTTGTATATATTGTAAGTTAAATGTATATATCCATTTATTGCACAACACTGCTAATAATAACACTTTGCTTTCTGCTGAATGTATGTTACTGGCAAAAAAAGATGATATAGGGAAAGCAGGGTAGAGTCTGTGTTTCTACATTCCATTCAAATGAATGGGAAGAATAATCCATTGTTAGGTATCACATGGTTATGGTGTGGCTGTAGGCAGTCAAGACATAGTAAACATATTCTGCTCTGAGTGGGATTCCAAGGAGGCCTTCACAAGACCATATGCAACATATACAAAGGTTGTAAAAAAAGATATGAAGAGTATAGTATTTATAGAAAGCTAACTGTATGTGCACTGTATATTAACAGTTAAAGGGATACTGTCATGGGAAAAAAATTTTTTTCAAAATGAATCAGTTAATAGTGCTGCTCCAGCAGAATTCTGCACTGAAATCCATTTCTCAAAAGAGCAAACAGATTTTTTTATATTCAATTTTGAAATCTGCCACGGGGCTAGACATTTTGTCAATTTCCCAGCTGCCCCTGGTCATGTGACTTGTGCCTGCACGTTAGGAGAGAAATGCTTTTTGGCAGGCTGCTGTTTTTCCTTCTCAATGTAACTGAATGTGTCTCAGTGGGACATGGGTTTTTACTATTGAGTGCTGTTCTTAGATCTACCAGGCAGCTGTTATCTTGTGTTAGGGAGCTGCTATCTGGTTACCTTCCCATTGTTCTTTTGTTTGGCTGCTGGGGGGAAAAGGGAGGGGGGTGATATCACTCTAACTTGCAGTACAGCAGTAAAGAGTGATTGAAGTTTATCAGAGCACAAGTCACATGACTTGGGGCAGCTGGGAAATTGACAAAATGTCTAGCCCCATGTTAGATTTCAAAATTGAATATAAAAAATCTGTTTGCTCTTTTGAGAAATGGATTTCAGTGCAGAATTCTGCTGGAGCAGCACTATTAACTGATTCATTTTGAAAAAATTTTTTTTCCCATGACAGTATCCCTTTAAGGTACAAACAGGGAGGAAAAGTACTGCAATAAGTAAGAAAAATCAAGTGCCAAGTTCTAATTGTGCCATGAGCCCCTTAGAGCTTACAAATACCTGAATACCATGAACAGATACAGTGTTGGAATGAATACAGCAAAAAAATCGCAACATAGTACACATTGATATATATATATATATAATACTAATAATTGTCATATATATAATAATAATCATTGTTAATAATAATAAGGCTTTCCTTTCCCTTTATGTCTCAATAAAATGTTAGAAATAAACATTCTGACAGGGAGGTCACCTTGTCCAAAAAGATGGGGAGATTTGTTGGCCATTGTTAAATCTTCGCTACAGCTGATGCTGTGGGAAAGCATTTTTGGTAGTTCTGTAGAGATTTAGGCTAGAGCCAGACATTGCAGATTCTACGATGCTCCCGGATACATTGCCTCAGCTTGGGTGCAGGCAGACGCAGAGCCACCATCAGGGGGGAACTGGGGGGACAATTGTCCCAGGGCTAATGGCTTCTAAAGTATATGTCAAAAGGGGGCCCATCTGTGCTACATTTCCTGGATTAGCCGTGCCCTCCTTGAACTGCTGAAGTAGGAGCCGAGTTGTGCCGGAGTTGGAACCGAGCCATGCTGAACACCTGGTTTCTTTTTGTTTAAACCTTTGGGGCACTAGCCACTGATGTTTTTTTTAAACCTGGGGGGCCCTGGCCGCTAGTGATGTGCTGGCCGACCCAATACCCGCGGGCAGCTCTTCTCCTGCTCTCCCAGCACGCCACCTTCAAATGCCAGCTTCCGATTTTATAGTCTTGCGTCTGCTTGCCCTGCCCCTTTTGTGACGTCATCGGCAGGGCGAGTCGGCTTGGGTCTATAAAAGGACCCCGGAAGCACGGGTGCGGGCTGGAGCAGGGTTAGGGTCAGGTGCGGGTCAGGAAAAACCTGACCCGCACATCACTACTCGCCGCTGATTTTTTTTTTTTAACTTGGGGGGCCCTGTCAGCTAATGTTTTTTTTTTTTTAACTTGGGGGGCCCTGGCAGCTAATGTTTTTTTTTTACTTGGGGGGCCTTGGCCACCAATGTTTTTTTTTACTTGTAGGAGGGCCATGCCCCACCCTGGCAGCTAATGGTTCACGGGTGGCGGGCTGGGTTGAGCTCTTCTTCCTGCTCTCCCCACCCCCCACTGCCGGCTTCCAGTTTTATAGCCGTGCGCCTGCTCACCCCGCCTCTTTTGTGACATCATTGGCGGGGTGGGTTGGCGCTGGTCTATAAAAGGAAGCCTGAAGTCGGGCTCGGGCCGGCACGGGTGGTGGGAGGTTGGATATCAAGTGGGTGCGGGTCGGGAAAAAACGGGCGCGCACATCACTAGTGACTGTCACTACCCTCTGGGTTATCTCCAGGGCATAACTAAGATAAGATTGCTGTATGTCAATTAATGGCCAGAACATCATCGACATTTTTCCTGCAAATTCACTGACGCACAAATTATTTTGAACGCTACCTTTTACGCCAGACTTCCTTCGCCACCTCAGACCAGGCGAAGTGCAATAGAGTAGATAGGGATTGCTTCAAAAAAAGTTAAAAAAAGTCCCAAAAAACACTTTTTTTTTTTTTTAATTTTTTATGGGTGAAAGGCTGAAAAAGATCAAAAATTTTTTTGGGGCTACCCTCCTTCCCCCCTACATTTCCTAACTCATGGCACCTTAACTATACAGTGGGCACATGTGTAGGGCAAAATAAAAATTTTATTTGCTGTTTTGAAGGTTTCCCAGGCTTGTGTAGTGATGCTACATATACCTCCATTGTAACTTGAATTTGGCGTCGTATGCAAATTAACCATCGCTAGCGTAACTTTGCTTTGCTTGGCGAATTAACGCTAGCGCAACTTTGCAACCTTAGGCTTCCCCTGAGTGCAACTTCGGATTTTAGTGAATTTGCGTAGCGCTGGCGAAAATACGCCTGGCGAAGCGCGGCGCAGCGGATGCTGGCGCGACAACGAATCTTAGTGAATGTCACACTTAGGGCATGGGCACACTGGGCAGTAGGTTCTGCATATTTTTGCAGGCTAAGAGAAGTGGTTTTACTCTTTACTAGTGATTGGGTGAATTTATTGCCAGGCATGGATTTGCGGTGGAAAATTTGTTGCAACAAAAAAATTGTGAAATTTGTTGCGCGTCAAAATTGTCGCGAGCAGGCAGAAGAGCTAAACCCAAACGTGCCCAGACCCGCAAATGGGGCAGCGAGGTCGACCCAAACCTGCGGGTCCCACGGGTATCAGCCCACACATCACTAGTGAGCACACATGCAGTGTAGGTCAGCTGAAATACTCGAAAGGAGGCATCTTCGGCCCGACCTCTGCTCTGAGCAGCAGCTTAGATCAATGGAACAGGGGCACGGAGCGGATCTACTTCTCTCAGCCTGCGAAAATACCCTTTGCTGCCCCAATCCATCGAACCAACTACTATGTGCCTTTATGTTAGACAGGGTGTTCCTTTAAAGAGGAACTATCGTGAAAATTTTATATAAGCTTGCGCATACTGAAATAACAGACGTTAACTGAAATAACTGATTCCATTACAAACAAAATCTAACAAAATAACTGCCTTTTGCACAAATCCTGCATGTAGAGAGACATGATGTCTGGTGATTTTAATAGAGTGACCTCTAATACATCTGCTAGGAAAGGAAGCCCCCCTATAAGCTATATTGGATCTAACTGTCAATGAATATCTGACACCCAACTGCTGCATGAAGACAGAATGAAGAGAAACAGATGCTGCGAGAGGAATAGAGAAGATAAACTTTATTATTTCAGAAACAATGCAGAATATTTAATTGATTGTATTTAGAAAGTTTCTTATTTCAGAATGCTGAAGCTTATATTAAATTTTAATTTTTGCTATAGTTCTCCTTTAATAACCTGTGCAGTCACCTATAGCACTCTGTTATCAAGTAGCATTTACTGGTCACCCGGGTTAGAAAGGTCCAGTGGGACACTGAAAAAAACAACTTCCCCCCTAGTGATCTGATAACTAGACCTGGGCAATATTGTGCCTTTTCTTATATCCCCTACATTAGAGCCTTATATAAGTATGAAATATATAGAATTCTCAGCAACTTCCCAATATTCATTCAGTAGCTGTAAAGATATTTGTGAAAGTAATTGCCATTGATGGCAGTATAATGCCTTTCTGTTTTCCAGCTCTTGAAACAATGTAGCAGAAACCAGTTCTCCTCCATGTGAGTCAGAACCAGCAGTGCAGAGGATATAACCAGCCAGGCTAACACTGCCTTCAGTGGCAATTACATTTCAAAGATTCCCTTTCAGAAATCAGCTTTTTGCACGGTTGTTTTTCTTTTTCAGAGGAATATTTATGTTTTCAGCTGTCTCCTGCACAAGTAATGCACATACTGCACAGCAATAGTCTCTTTAGTCACTCTTTAGGTTTGTTTCCCCAGAAAAGTTTCTTCTGAATAACAACACCGTCACTCCCAAACTACCAGAAAATTCCAGCATCACCAGAAAGCACTTTAATATTGTTTTCCTACTGCACAATGCTTGTCATTTCAGCCTCCGGCTCTTCAGCCTCTTTTCTTTGAGCTCTTGACTGACAGGCCACCGTCTTGATAGGACAGAACTTGTTAGAACCGGTGGAAGATGCCCTCCTGCTGTTCCCCCTGGGGATATTAGCTGGGCCGCCTCACAAACATTTACTGCTCCATATCCCGTATGTGAATGTTCAAGTGAATAACAGAATCCAATTCTTGTATTTTGCATCATAGCTGTTAGTTTGATTAATATGACTTTTCCTCTTTAGGCTAGGGGCACACGGCGCGATTTCGCCGCGATTCTGCGCTGGGCGAGTTGTCGCTGCGTTTTTTAAGCCGAAATAGCTTTGCTAACTTTGGCGCTGGCGTCAATGCAAATCGCGGCGAAATCGCTGCGCTAATTCACACGCGGCGATTCTTTTTCTACTGTCGCCCGGAAACGCCCAGCGAGGCAACTTCGGACGACAATAGAAAACGAATCGCCACGTGTGAATTAGCGCAGCCGTGTGCCCCTACCCTTAGTAACTGCTTTTTCCCCTTTAAAAGAGAACTAATCCTTCCCAATCATAAAAACCCACACCCCGTACCCTACATAGTCCCCCCCTCCCTGCTTCCCTCCCCTGCATAGATGATTACCCCTGAAAGTGCCCCTAATGTGTGATGGGTGAATTTATTCGGCAGGCATGGATTTATGGCAAAGTTACGGATTCCGCAGACGGGAAAATTCGCTGCAACAAAAAATTGTTGCTTGTCAAAATTGTCGCACATCAAAATTATTCGGACGCCCATTGACTTTAATGCATTTGGACAAGAGAGTCGCACGTGTAAAAATTGTTGCGCGGATAAAAATTGTTGTGCATCAAAATTTTTCGGATGCCCATTGACTTTAATGCATTTGGACAAAAGAGTTGCAAGTGTAAAAATTGTTGTGCGCATAAAAATTGATGTGCGTCAAAATTATTCGGATGCCCATTGTCTTAATACATCTGGATAAAAATTGTTGTGCACATAAAAATTGTCGTGCATCAAAATTATTCGGATGCCAATTCATTTGGACAAAAGAGTCGCACGTTTAAAAATTTCCGTGCGCATAAGTGTGTCAAAATTATTCGGATGCCCATTGACTTAATACATCTGGATAAAAGAGTCACGCATGTAAAAATTGTCGAGAGTAAAAATAATTTTGAAGCCCATTGATTTCAATGCGTTTCGCAAATTTTTTGCTGTTTTGACCACCACTACCCCTAATTCATTACTCACATATAGGTGCAGAGTAAGCGCAGCAGAGCTCATTAGGCACCATCTTCCGGCTCTTCTGTATTCTTCAGGTCCTCTCCCTTCCCCTCGGCAGTGGTGCTTGGGGTTGCCATAATGACATCAGAGGAGCACAATGATGTTAGCTGGGGTTATGATATTGGCTGGGTTTCTGTCCAGTTTTCTTAAAGTTTTAAACCACAGCCCTGTCTATATTCTGCCTAATGAGTAAGCCTAAGGGTTAGGTCACACCTGGAGATTCGGGGGGGGGGGGATTTAGTCGCCCGACGACTAATTGCCTCTTCTTTGGGGGGACTAATCTCCCTGAACTGCTTCTATTTCCGAAGTTGCCCAAAGTTTCCTGAGCATTGGCGCAGGCGTTTTTTCATTAAAGCCGGTGGAAGACAGGGTGAAGCAGTTCTGGGAGATTAGTCGCCCCAAAGAAGAGGCGAGTAGTCGCCGGGCGACTAAATTCCCCAAATCTCCAGGTCTGCCCTAAGGGTTAGTTCACACAGGAGATTTGGAGAGATTTTGTCGCCCGGCGACTAATCGCCTCTTCTTCTGGGCAACAATCTCCCCGAACTGCTTCTCCCTGTCTTCCGCTGGATTTAATGAAAAAAACGCCTGCGCCAATGCACTCACGGCGCTTCGATTTCCAAAATCGCACGAAAGTTTACTCTTGAGGAAACTTCTGAAATCGAAGCAGTTCAGGGAGATTAGTCCCCCAAAGAAGAGGAGATTAGTCACCGGGCGACTAAATCTCCCCGAATTTCCAGGTGTGGCCAGGTTTGGCGCATGCACAGTTGCTACGAACCATAAGATTCCTCCAACTGTGCATGCGCCAGTTCACTTCCCGAAGAATACTGAAGAGCCGGAAGATGGTGCCCATGAGCTCCGCTGCGCTTACTCTGCACCTATACGTGAGTAATGAATTAGGAGCACATTTAGGGGTAATCACCTACGTGGGGGGGGGGAGATATGTAGGGTAGTGGGTTTTTATTTTTGGGGTGTTTAGTTCTCCTTTAAAAGGGTGGTTTGCCTTTAAGTTTACTTGTAGAATGTTACAGACTGGCTAATGCTAAGCAATTTATCAGTTGGTCTTCATTTTTTCTTTCTTGCAGTTTTTGAATTATTTCCCTTCTTTTCAACATGTTTTTATTGTTTATACGTACAGTACAAAAAACACAATCATTCACAAATTTTTGTCACATTTTTTATGGAAATAGAAGCCCACCTACGCAGAGGAAGGCGCTGACAAAACATGAAGAAGTGCTGTACTATCAACCGAGAGAAAACAATTGTACAACAAGCTATATTGTGTGCATATAGGAAGTCGCAAGGTACAATAGTAGAATGAAAACCTCAAGAAACAACCTCGTAGCAAAATGTATCATATTTGTAACAAAAAAAAAAAAAAAGGAAAAAGGGAACCGAAAAAATTAAAATAAAATAAAAAAAAAAATTAAAAAATAATATTTCAACCAATTAAACCGTCTCCATAGTCTCCTTCAGCATTCAATATAGTAAAGTCTAATATAAGTCTAGTAGCTCCATAACAGATGTGTTTAGGGTCTCCATAGAAAAGAAGTAACATAAAATAGTGGCCTCAAATCCCCGTGCCTAAGGTTAAGGCAACATTGAGAGTACTCTGTGAAAACTACAGGTTACATAAGCATAGGTTTGGCTCATTTATCTATTCATTATGAAGCCTGGTATACATAATCCAGGGTGTCCAAATTTTGATGAATTTATTATATGTATCAGAGGAGATACTCAGAAGTCTTTCGTTCACCATTATCCAGTTCATTTTAATCCTGAACAAGGCAATGGGAAGCGAACTCCTCTTCCACGAGATAGCTATAGTTTGCTTTGCAGCAGTAAAGATAAATTGGATCAACGATCTGTGTGCTTTATTCGGGACTGGGAGTGTTTTATTAAGCAAAGCATGTAACGGATCCTTTCTGAGGTTAATTCCCATGATAGAATCTATGAGTGTGTATATCCTGGACCAAAATCTGACAGTTGTTCTGCATTGCCACCAAATATGAAGCATTGAGCCCTCCGCCCCACAGTTGCGAAAACATAGCGGACTAACAGTCGGATAAAATTTATGTAGCTTAAGAGGAACCATATACCAGCCGAGAGCACTTTAAATAATGTTTCCTGCGCTAAAACATTTATGGAGCTTTTAGCAGTATTTTCCCATATCTGTTGGCACGTAGGCTCATCTAGTGTTATATTCAGTTCCTTTTCCCAATAAGTGATGTAACGAGGGGACGGAGGAGTTACAGAATTAATAATTGCTTTATATAACATGGAAATCACCCCTTTACTATGAGGGAACTTGATACAAAGATGCTCCCAAAGTGTCAGAGTCAAGGTAGTGGTACAATCCTTAAATTTACGTGCAAGAAAATGTCGAATTTGAAGGAATCGGAAGTGTTCACGGTCGGGAAGATTATAATGAGCAGATAATGTCTCCCAATCTTTAAAACCATCTAAGCCCAAAAAATTATAAATATGCACCATATTGTCAGTAGTCCACCTATGAAATTCCCTATGGTTAAGGCCCGGTGGAAAGGCCGGATTTCCAAATATAGGCATGGCAGGGAGATGCGGAGAAAACAAAGCCGTGTTTCGTGTGACTAGATCCCAAGTAGCTAATGCAAGTTTCAATACTGGAGATGAGGATATGGGTCTATCATGTTTTGGTATCCAAGGCAAGACTGCGGGATTGATTGGTGTTATCCATTCATTTTCGATTTGGGCCCATTGTGGGGGAATCGGACGGAAAAAATGTATTAGCGGCATGACCTGAGAGGCTTGGTAATAGAGATATAAATTAGGTACATTGAGGCCCCCTTTTTGTTTAGGGGCAGTTAAAGTTGTAAATGACAGGCGAGATTTTTTCCCAGCCCATATAAATTTAGTAAGTTTCTTCTGAACCCCCATTAACACGTATTTGGGAACTTCTATAGGCAGTACTCGAAAAAAATACAAAATTTTGGGCAATAACACCATCTTGATCGCATGGATACGGCCAAACCATGAGACGTGGAGCTTGGACCAGTCAGAAAGAAAGTCACTAACATCTCTCCAAAGTTGGGGATAGTTTGCCTGATACATCCCTTCTAGTTTCGGAGTAATTTTCACTCCCAAATATTGAATAAATTTTTCTTGCCAGTGAAGATCAAAATTAAGTTGAATCAACTTTTTATCAGAGGGAGACAGACCAATGGGTAAAGCTTCAGATTTAGCCGGGTTTATTTTCAGACCGGAGAGAATCTCAAATTTGTTGAGAACATTGAAGAGGTGAGGCAAAGAAGTCAGTGGTTTAGTCACAACTAAAAGCATATCATCTGCAAATAACATCTGTTTATGGGTCTGGGTTCCTATCGTTAGACCAGTGATATTGGGGTTCTGCCGGACCATGGCTGCTAAGGGCTCTATAGCCAGAATAAACAATAGTGGCAAAAGAGGGCAACCCTGCCTCGTACCTCTAAACAACGAAATTTTGTCTGAGGAAAAGGGCCCCCATTTTAAAAAGGCTTGTGGGTGATTATATAGCGCCTTAATACCATGTATGAAGTGTTCCCCAAAATTCCATTTATGGAGGACATAATATAAATAATCCCAGGTAAGGGAATCAAAAGCCTTATGAATATCTAGCGCCAATAACATTGCTGGAGTACATGAGGTATTAAGGGAGTATACTAGTTGAATCAAGCGCCTGACGTTTTCTCCCCCTTCACGGTTTGGGACAAACCCAACCTGGTCCTGGTGAATTAACGTAGCTAGGAACGAATTCAGTCTGGTCGACAGAATCTTTCCAAAGATCTTAATATCGTTATTAAGAATAGAGATGGGCCTATAATTACCACACTCCAAAGGATTTTTATTCGGCTTTGGTATAAGAGCAACCTGAGCTAGAATGGAATCCGCATGCATTTTATCACCTTGTCTCAATGCATTAAACATTAAATTAAGATAAGGAGAAAGTAAAGGTGCAAACTTTTTATAATAGGCTATAGAAAATCCATCAGGACCAGGAGTTTTGGAGTTAGAAAGCGATTTAATGGCCAGTAACGTTTCTTCCACAGTGATGGGATTATCCATCAATCGCTGCTGGTCAGCAGTTAAGGTGGGGAGGTGAAGGTTAGCAAATATGTTGTCCGCTTGAGATTCATCAAATTTAGGAGGATTTTGATAGATTTTAGCATAAAAGTCACTAAATTCAGTCAAAATTTTGATAGGGTTACCAGTAATAATGCCAGACTTAGTACGAATTTTATGTAACGGGGTAGTTGGATTTGATACAGAACGCAACGTTCGAGCTAGGGGGGTATCCGGCTTGTTACCTTTGCCATAGCGCCTGTTCATACACCATTGTTGAGAGTTTTCTACATCTTGCGAAGAGATCAGATCTAGATCTCTTCTAGTATCAATTATGGCTCTATGAGTGGCAGAGGAATATTTAGCTTTATTTCGTATTTCTAAATCTACAAGTTTATTTTGTAGATCTTCTAATTTTTTCCTTTTCTGTTTTCTGCGGGTTGCTGTTAAGCTAATAAGTTCCCCTCTTAAAACAGATTTATGTGCTTCCCATAGTGTTATAGGAGAATGTACTGTTCCCTGATTAAGATCAAAGTATTGTTTTATCAGGCCGCCAATTTGAGTACTTATTTGGGGAACGGACAACAAAGTATCATTTAACCTCCATCTACAGGGAGGGGGTTTGCAAATTAAAGAGTTCAACTCGACCATCACCATTGCATGGTCCGACCCAGAGATCGGTGTTATTTTAGCAGTGCATAAGTTCGGCAACAATACTTGCGATAAGAAAACATGGTCTATTCTAGAGTATACCTTATGTGGGTTAGAGAAAAAAGTGTAATCCTTCGTCGAAGGCCACTTCTCTCTCCATGCATCAACTACCAGTAATGATTGTAACAGAGATAAGATGCGTTTAGCTCCCGCAGTGTCTAAAGGAGAGGTAGAAGTATCCTTAAACGTTTTGTCTAATTTCACATTAAAACAGATGTTTGAGTCACCTGCCATGATCAAAGCGCCTACTTGGTTAGCTTCGGTAAGCTGTACTAGCTGGTCAAAAAAAAATTCTTGTCCTGTGTTTGGGGCGTAATAATTAAGCAATGTCACAGTAACATCTTGAAGCTCACCCACCAACAGCAAAAATCTACCATTCGGGTCTTTCTTAACAATGTGTGGCTTAAATTGCAACCCCTTGCGAAAACAAATCATCACACCATTACATTTAGTGGAGCCTGACGCCATATAGTATAGGGGAAAATAAGAGGACAAGTAGGCAGGAAAAGAATCGGTAGAAAAATGGGTTTCCTGTAAAAATAAAATATCTAAGTGGGCCGACCTATAATAACGAAAAGCTTTGGTACGTTTATGGGGAGAGTTGAAACCTTGTAAGTTATGAGTAATGAGCTTCAGACCTGCCATTGAAAACAATATATATATAGAACAACAAAACAGATGTAAACTACACCAGTATTAGGAGACTTATTTGGCTGAGAATGGAGAGGGTTGGAGACTAAACAAAAAGCAAAAAAAATAACCAGGAACTTGAGATAAACATCACAAAATGGAAAATAAAAAAATTGTGAGATCACTGGAATCTCACCTGTCACTTCCGCGTGACAGGGCATAGATAAATCCTGCAGTGAGAGGGATAGCAGGTGGGCTCTCTGGAGCCTACGGTAGAACACAATTTGTAAATTATATCACACTATAACAATGAACATAGCAAGAAACAAACTGAACCTGTTCCGAAAAGGAAGGCAATAGGTAATCATGCAAGCAATGGGGTCATATTTCAAGATCAAACATACATAGACAGTGCCCAGATTTCAACCTTCGTCACGTCGTGGAGAGGAGTGATGCTGTGGAGGATGAAGATGAAGATGCTGTAAAAGTTCAGTTGCTTCATCCAAAGATGCTGTGGAATATTGTTTTCCCTGAAATGTGAAGTGCAAACGAAAAGGAAAAGCCCAGCGATATCTAATATTGTTGGCCTGTAAAATCGCAGTAACAGGTTTGAAAGATCTTCTTTTGGCAATAGTGGCAGGTGCGATGTCCGCGAAGAGTTGGAGAACATGACCATCATGGTCCAAAAGAGTAGCTTGTCTGGCCGCGTGCATAATGGTTTCCTTAGACGAGTAGTAGTGTAGTTTGAGAATAATATCCCTAGGGTTCCCCTCTTGTGGTGGTCTCCCCAGGGCCCTATGAATCCTGTCGAATTCTAGTTGAGCTGATGTAAGCTGTGGGGCCAATTTAGAAAAAAAGGCAGCAATTTCAGCGTCCAGATTTTTATAAGTCTCAGGGAGGCCACGAATCCTAATATTACCGCGACGTGAGCGGTTCTCCATATCTTCAAGCTTATCTTGTAATTCTTGCAGCTGAAAACGTAAGGCATCAATATCAGTTTCGTGACCCTCTAATACTGAAGTGGCATCATCCATCCTTTGTTCAAGAGTGTCAGTCCTTTTGCCTATATCTCTGATTTCTTTCGAAAGGGAAGCAGTGATTTTTTTAGAAGTTATGTCCAGTTCAGATCGTAACATATCTTTAAATTGCTCAAGTAGGGCGACATCCCTCGGCGGGGATTTAGTGGATCGACTTTGTGAAGCATTGTGAGATACAGGACTTTCTTCCCTATCCCCTGAATATTGTACTGAGCAGCCTGTTTCTTTGGCTAGATAGGTATCCAGAGTTTGTGGTTTCTCTTTGGACTTGTCCTTTTGGGGTGCAGGCGCCTTACCTATTTTCCCCATATTGCTAGTCGTATAAGTATTCAGAGGAAAATGTAAAATAGAGCTGGAACAGGATTATGGAAAAATAGACAGTACACTGTTAGTGAGATACGGATGCGGCTCCAGAGAATGCACCTTAAGGTATCATCGTGTGGTCATCATAATAGAGGTGCAATTGCTTCCCACTCAAATTATTTCCCAAAGTGGAACAGTAGGCAAGCAAACATAAACATAAATTTGTAGATAGCAGGATTAGTGTGGGGGGGAGGAGAGGAGAGTCCCAATGACCTGGAGCACCACGAGGCACTAAATAAGGGCGACGCCCAACAGCCAAAAAAAAAAAAAAATGAAAATTGTTGTAACTCCCAAAGAAATTTCAGATTGTAGGATATAATGTCGCTGTGCATATGAAATCCAGAGTATTATGAGGATAACAGTCCTTTATAGAGTCCACTGTTATAAAGCACCAAAGCGACTAAAATGGCGACTGTATGTTCAGCAACAATTCTCAGTTCAAATAAACAGAAGTTTGGGGCTTACTGCAATGTCCGATGGTATAGGAGACACGGAATTACCTCTTGGGTGATTGGCGTGAGAAGTAGGAGCCGATGGAGAAGGCTGTATCACGCCCGAGATGACCCAGGCCGCAATGGCGTCTACGCGTCCAGTCACCAGATTGAGACGGTCTGGAACACCGAAAATGCGTCGGCAAACGAGGAACACCGTGTAGGTATAATGCCGATGAGTTGTGCCAAGTACCGACGCTGTGCGGCAGTGAGAGATCCCCAAAACAGCGATAGCCGCGCAGAGCTCGCAGGAACACGTCCGCTCTCGAGCGATGTCGGCTCCGCCCCCCGAATTATTTCCCTTCTAATTCCGACTCTTTTCAGCTTTTTTTTCTAAAAAAGAAATACTCTATAAGGATACAACTGTAATGTCATTGCTACTTTTTATTGCTTATCTTTATATTCAGGCCTCTCCTATTCTCTCCTCTCTTATTCAAATCAGTGCATGGTTGCTAGGGGCTCCTAGCACCCAGGAGAGCTGCCGAATTAAAAGCTAATTAGCTGAAAAAGCGCAAATAATAAAATATAACAACAAATTGCAAATTGTCTCAGAATATCATTCTCTACATCATACTAACATTTAACAGTTAATTTAAAGGTGAACATACCCATTAAAAACCCATACCATATTATATAGTAACCGGTGGCGGTGGGTAATTACAGCAGTCATATACTCCAGTGATGAGTGGGTGTTGTTTTGTAAGTCTATTTGGGTGAAGAGGTCACATGTGGGCTGACTTTTGTGATTGGCTGCAAACAAATGAATCATGAGTTCAGCTGTTGGTCTCAGTCAAGCAGGGTCGGACTGGGGGGCTTCGGGCCCACTGGGGCTATTGCCCCAGGGCCCCGCTGCCTCTCCGGCGTGCTTCATCGGAGCAGTGCGCATGCGCGCGGCGCCGCGTTTGTGCGCACGCGCGCAGCAATACCTTTGTGCGCATGCGCAGATCCTCTATTCTACCGCGACCCCCGACAAAGTGGGGTCGCGCAGCCAAACTAAGTAGCGGATCTGGGCCGGCGGGGCCCACAAGAGCCCGGGGCCCACCGGGTTTTTTCCCGGTGTCCCGCCGGCCCAGTCCGACACTGCAGTCAAGTCATATACCTGCTGTTGTAATTAGATTGTTTGCCCTAGGGCCAATGATTGGTTTAAAGCCCAATATTCACCTTAGATGGTCATAATGGGGAAAGATTCACCTATTGAATGAGTGGATCTTGTAAGAGCCTGGGGTCCAAATGATCAGATCAGTCTGATTTGGCTAAATCTCTTCTCCAAGCCAGTGAGTAGTTATGTATAAGGCTAGTTTAATTCAGCTAATTTCAGGTATGGTAGTAAAAGCAAAAACAAAGCCAGAATCCATTGTTACTTTATAATTTTTTAAAAATGCATCTTATTAATGAAGAGAATAGGCAGAATACTTTCAAAGCATAGGTTCTATTTACTTGATCATACAGGTATGGGATCTGTTTTCTGGAAACCCATTATCCAGAATGCTCCGAATTACAGAAAGGCTGTCTCCCATAGACTCCATAATAAAATAATCCAAAGTATTTTCCTTTTTCTCTGTAATAAAACAGTATTTTGCACTTAATCCCAACATAAGACACAGTTCATCCTTATTGGAAGCAAAACCAGTTTATTGAATTTATTTAACATTTACATGATTTTCTAGTAGACTTAAGGTATGAAGATCCAAATTACAGAAAGATCCGTTATACGGAAAACCCCAGGTCCTGAGCATTCTGCATAATAGGTCCCATACCTGTACTAGAAAAAGTTAAATATATAGTGAATAAAGTACCCCCTCTTGTAAAATATATGGATATTATAAGTTACCGAGGAGTTTCATGACCATATAAAAACACGAGGCCGAAGGCCGAGTGTTTTTATACAGGTCATGGAACTCCGAGGTAACTTATAATATCCTCATATTTTACAACTGGGGGTACTTTATTAATTATAATACACAAATTTTAGTGAGTCATGTGACATAAATTACATCACTACTCACCGTTTATAACTGATGACATCACTACTCACCGTTTATAAGGATATAATTTACAAGATATTCACGGCTTTTGTGTATTATAGGTGTATAAACCCCTTAAAGGTCTTTATAATAAATATTGCCCCTAGTAAGGGCTCTTACACATGAGCTTCCCTTGCTCCATTCCTCTGTGGTCAATTTTAATGTTTTTCCACCGCAGGGGAGCTCAGCAAGAAATGTATTCAGCATGTTGCGTTCCACCTGCATTTGGCGAGTACAGGCTCATTGAAAAGAATAGGATGCATTTCTTAGTGCGCTCCCCTGCGGTGGAACTCATTCAAACTGACCACGGGAGAAAACACAATGAAAAAATAAACGCCCTCAAGAGACCTTATCAGTGTCAGATTGGCCCACTGGGATACCAGGAAAACTCCCAGTGGGTCCAGGGATCAGTGCCCCACATGCAGATAAACATTTGGCCTATTTTATGGCCATTTCCTATTTCTATGAGAACAAAGAGGCTAAATAGATGGAATAATAGATTATAGTATGTAAAGAAAAGAGACTAGGAGAAAAGAGGTTGAGTGAGGAGAGGAAAAATAATAATACTGAGACTGGGCCCCTGGTCTAAGGTTTTCGGATGGACCCTAGAGTCGCCACCTTTTCCGGTGGCTAAATCCGAGCAAAGTGGGTGGGGCTGATATAATCGTGGGCGGGTCATCAGAGGAGAGCGCAATGATGTTAGTTGGGGTTATGATATTGGCTGGGTTTCTGTCCAGTTTTCTTAAAGTTTTAAACCACAGTCCTTTGAAAAACTGGGATGTTGAGTTCAAAATTTGACAGGCGGCAACCCTATGTCTATATTCTGCCTAATGAGTAAACCTAAGGGTTAGGTCACACCTGGAGATTCGGGGGGGGGGGATTTAGTCGCCTGACGACTAATCGCCTCTTCTTTGGGGGGACTAATCTCCCTGAACTGGTTCGATTTCCAAAGTTGCCCGAAGTTTCCTCACGAGTAAACTTCGGGCGATTTCGGAAATTGAAGCGCCACGAGTGCATTGGCGCAGGCGTTTTTTCATTTAAGCCGGCGGAAGACAGGGGGAAGCAGTTCTGGGAGATTAGTCGCCCCAAAGAAGAGGCGAGTAGTCGCCGGGTGACTAAATTCCCCAAATCTCCAGGTGTGCCCTAAGGGTTAGTTCACACAGGAGATTAGGGGAGATTTCAGAAATCGCCCTAAGTTTACGGAAACTTCGGAATTCGTAGCAGTTCAGGGAGATTAGTCCCCCCCCAAGACTAAATCTCCCTGAATCTCCAGGTGTCGCCTAAAAGCACACGCGGCGCTTCGTTGTCTGAAGTCGCCCGAAGTTTCCTTGTGAGGCAACTTTGGGCAACTTCTGAAAACGCAGTGCCGCGTGTGCTTTAGCGCAGGCGACATTTCATTGTAGCGGATGAGAAGACAAGCAGAGGCAGTTCGGGAAGATTGTCGTCCAGAAGAAGAGGCGATTAGTCGCCGGACGAGAAAATCTCCCTGAATCTCCTCGTGTGAACTAACCCTAATGCTTTTATTAAAAGTATGGAATCTATTGTACAGAAACCAATCTAAAAAGATCTGAAATACAACAATGCCAATTACTAATTTTTGTCTGATTTGCTTTTTCTTTCTGTAATCATTTTAAACTGTACTTGATGATAACTAAGCCATGTTGATACTAAAAATCACAGTGTTGTGATATTTAGATGTTTTTAATTTATAGGCCAAATTATTGTTCGAGTTTCACAAGGTTGAAAACCGAACAGACAATTGAAGCTGGAACAGGCCTAAGAAAAACCAAACTATTCGGGTCAAAACTAATCAGGTGGCAACCCTAGTGGACCCCTGGTCTGAGGTTTTTTAGGTGGGGCCCTGGTGTCCCAGTGCGACACTGGCCCTTATACTGGGACTATGTGAGCCAGTGAGATTGGGATTATCTGATGACTATGAGGCTGAGTGTAAGACATTCTTCCTGTGCATTGGGCAGTGCCATGAACAACTCAATCAGGTGGCCACATCTCCTGGGCATAGGGTTGCCACCTGGCCAGTATTTTACTGGCCTGACCGGTAAAAGTGATGTTTGACCCCAATGTTATAATATTAATATTAATAGGGAAAAAATCTAAATATACAAAAAATCTTTTACAACTTTCAACTTTTCTATTGGTCTTCATTTTTTAAAAAAAAGGTTTTGTAATTAGTTGCTTTCTTCTACCGACACTTTCCAGCTTTTAAATAGGGGTCATCTAAAAAACAAATGCTCTTGAAGCACTTTGTTTTCCAAAGTCACCTGAAGTTGCCTCACGAGGAAACTTCTGGCGACTTTGGAAAACTAAACGCTCCGTGTGCCATCCCCATTTACATTCTACTTGGCTGGAGGCAGTTTGGGGAGATTAGTCGCCCCAAAGAAGAGATTTGTCGCCGGGCTACTAATCTCCTCGAATCTGAGGGTTTACCCTGAACTTAAATGGGAAGTCAAGGGGTAAAATAAGGGAAGGAATGTTTAAGAGAGGAGAAAAGTGTGAAAGGAGCAGAAAAGGGCAGAATAGAAAAGGAGGATAGGATTAACGTAGAAGAAAAAATAGAGAGAAGAAGCTGAAATGATTAGACATGATTAGGTGCCTAAACGTGGGTGATATGTGCAGCAATTGCTCATTTATGTTTACTATGCAACATTGCTGGTTATAAGGGGTTGCTGATGTGCAAAGACCTTTATAGGGATACACAGAATCCATGATTTGGTTCAGCATTCGACTGAATCCTAACTTTTTGTAGTAGGACTCAGGCAAATCCATGTGCTTGGTCGAACTGAACCCTTAAAATCACATGATTTTAGGTAAATTCCACACGGCAGATTGGGATTGGTCTAAACTCCTTGTAAGATTTACGCAAATCCCTAAAAAACTAGATAGGTGCATACATACTTTTTATTTTCTTATCTGTGTCCTAAAATTTCCTGTCCATTTAGATTAGACGACAGGGTAAATTGTAGCATTCTCCCCATAAGTGGCAGATCCATTAGATTAGCTTCGAGAATGGGCTGGGTCCCTGTGTGCTCAGTAGAGCCTGTGACACCTATGATTAAATTAGAATGTTAAGTTTTAGTGCACCCGCTCCTTTATATTTCACTGGGAACTGAAGGCAGTTTGCAGGACTCCTCATCACACCAGTTGTGCAGGAATTTCACAGCTTTGTCTTTTTTAAACCAAGATGAATCAGATCCGGAGTTAAGCACAGTGAGAATGGTGCTTCCGTCTGAAATATGAAGCTGGTGGTCGATCCAGGTTTGATGTATTTACTTTGCTAATATTGGCAATTCTGTTTCCTGAAGAAGGAAAACAATGACACAGTTATGGTAATAGACATCGGGATTTAATAGTGACACCAGGGTGGCCTCTGTTGCACAAGCAATGAGGGTTTATGTCGGACAGCAAAATGCACAGGATTCAGGTTCAGTTAAGGACATTCTGCTTCCCTGTGATGCCCTCTCCTTCTTCAGCTCACCTACAGCAGAGGACTTTTTGGTTTTGGTTCAGAGTCTTCCGTTGACTAACAAAGATATAAACAAACATTTATCGGTAACTGATGGCCTCAGAAATATCTCAGACTGCAAATAAGTGTTTACCCCAAAACTCCCCCTCTGGCAGGGAATCCAAAACAGAAATTGGCCATTGTCCACAAATTTAACCATATTTAACCATATGGCCCTCAGCCTTTGGTTGGAGCAATGCAAAAAAGGACCATTCATTATTGGAAGACCAGATACTCTCCCTGAAAGTTCCTATACTCCTTTTTCTAGAACTGGAACCTCCTATTTAAGGAGAACTCCCTTCCTTTTTCACATGAGCTTATCAGAACTTCCAAATATA
Source organism: Xenopus laevis (assembly GCF_017654675.1). Lineage (NCBI taxonomy): Eukaryota > Metazoa > Chordata > Amphibia > Anura > Pipidae > Xenopus > Xenopus laevis. The sequence goes on from NC_054372.1 coordinate 186,599,846, forward strand.
TTCCTTAAACTGAGAGGAAACCATGACAGTCTGCCTCTGACTTGCAGGGACCACCCCCCCCCACCTATAAAGCAAATGATCACAAAGTTTCTCTGTTTCTGCCAAAAGCAAGACTGCCTTTGGAAACCATGGTGCCCCAAACTTTAGAGTGACCATGGTCTGGCCACCCTTGATCCAACCAAAACCCTTTGCAGCAGTTCAGACTCCCTATTGGGACAGGGCCTCTGACAGGAATCCCTTATTTAAAATGTATTATAGGGGAGTTACCCCCCCCCCAAAATGAATTGATCTAACTTTTTTTTTGCAGTTTTGCAATATAAATAATATTTTTGAAAATTTTTAGTGGTTCCTGAGATATCTTCATTAAACTGCCAATACTGGCTTTAGGCATAACTGGGAGGCAGTGAAGGCACATAGAGCATAGAAAGTAATTTTCAGGCTATGGGCACACGTGTTTTTAATTGGTTTTTACATTACGTAGGCTAGAAGTGTCGGAAGCGGAGCGAACAGTCTTCAGCTAAAATTGCAGAGACTTGCGGTTCGTCGCAGAAATCCACCTGGTCTGTTCGGGCTGCTTCCAATACAACACTTCTGAATGTGCAAGAGAGAGGAGGATACTGCCTCCTGTAGGGCTTAAATCAGTCAAAGTGTTTCAGTTAGCTGATTTTGGACCCCCTGTAGCCCTAACCTTACAACGTATCCTTTAAAATCCAGGGCCGGACTGGAAGTAAAAAGCGGCCCTGACAAAAAAATCAAAGCAGCCCACATATAAACTTGAAACAGTCTGCTACTATATGTACAGTATGTATATATATATATATATATATATATATATATATATATATATATATATATATATATACTGTATATATAAACACATATATTGGGTTGAAACTGCAATAAATGAAGAAATGTAATTATTTAAACCATTGGTGGTCGTCTCTTTACAAGTTAAAAAAACCCATTGGTGGCCAGCACTTCTACTTAAAACTTAAAACCCAGGCAACACAGCCAAGCTGCCCATACAGTGGCCCATCACTGCCCGAAAGGCAAGGGAAGATTACCATTCTAAGCCTGTTCAAATGTTTAATGTTCAATAGTTAGCATACAGTGAAACCTCAATTTTATTTTTTTAATTTACCCTGATTTTGAGTTTTTCCACATATTGTACCTTTCTTTATTTGCCCAACTAATATATAGTACATTTTCCTGATACTTTTTCTTGGATTTACAGTATTCACAGTTAAATAAATTTTGTTAATGTGTTCTGGGTGGGAAAGTGATGCAGGAGCCACACAATCTCATTATATGGTTATGTTTTTAGTTGGCTCTGGGTTGGCTCTGGGTTGCGCTGGGGCAGGATTTGTGTTGGGAGCCATCGGCTGTGAATAGCAGTTGTCAGGACTTTTGCTTTCAAATACCCATCGAGTGAGAAGTTCTGTTTAGGTGGTTGAAGTACTCTGAGAGTCAGGCCTAGATGATTATTGCAAAAGATTAGAAGTGGTTTATTTGAGAGGTGCTAAACTGCACCTCTCCACTCAGCTTGAAAAAGGGCCAAATGAGGCCTGAAACGTTGCGTTAATGCCCGTCACTTGAGCAATAAAGGCATTTTAACTTTTACAAGAATTGTGGTGCTGTTCATATCGTACTTTGACTGTATTTGCTGGTGGAAAGTGGCCACTGGAGAACCTGCACCCATATAAAGAAAGTAAGAAGATTTAACAAGGTTGTGCTGACTATTTTGACTATGCATCATATTAACAGACACTTCATCCATCCAGTCACAAACCCATCTGCCAATAGAATCATATGACATACCAGTTAATCTCTTTGCATCATATAAATGCACAGTTTAATGTAGCAAATCACAACCGAACCCCCTGCCAATAGGATCATAAAGTTACAGAAATCAAATATATACAGCCAATAGACACCCGTCATTTCATTACATAATATGCCTATGAGCTGAACTGCTGCTGTTGCAGCAGATAGAAGCAGAAGCCAAAACAATAGCTACAGATCTCTCTCCTGTCAGCAATGGCTACAGCAAAGAATGATGGATAAAAAAATATTATGGGATATTTCCTGTTCCCTTGCGAATTTTCTGCCAGAAATAATAATTTACCACCACTATATAGGTGGCGGTAAAATTTTACAAATATTCTGACGTTCTTTTTTGTCTTTCACAAATTTCGCAGCATCTGTTTCTCTTCATTCTGTCTTCATGCAGCAGTTGGGTGTCGGATAAATGATCCAATATATCTTATAGGGGGTCTCCCTTTCCTAGCAGATGTATTAAAGCTCACTAAAATAACTGATTCAAGTACAAACAAAATCTAACAAAATAACTGCCTTTTGCACAAATCCTGCAGGTAGAGAGACATGATGTCTGGTGATTTTAGGCTCTAATACATCTTCTAGCAAAATGAGCCCCCTATAAGTTATATGGGATCATTCATCTGACACCCAACTCCTGAATGAAGAAAGAATAAAGAGAAACAGAGAGAGGAATAGTGAAGATAAACATGATTATTTCAGAAACGGTACAGAATTTTTTATTGATTGTATTTGTTTCTTATTTCAGTATGCTGAAGCTAATGTTAATTTTTTATTTTCGTGATAGTTCCCCTTTAATTATTCCAGGTGCAACCACTGTGTTCCAGTGGGGACAATAAACTATGTGCAATACACCTAGTAGTTCTTACCTTTAGGGACACCCACATCCAGCTTATGTGCCGCCTCTCTTGTATGCAGTATTGTCAATACCACATACACATGGAACTCTTTTTGCTTCACTGAGGTCAGGTGCATCCCATGGAAGGAAAGGTGCATTGTAGCTAAAAATATTATATTATAATATATTAAATATATTATATTACTATATTATGCATTGTGTGTCTGTTGTTTTGTACTTTCCACCTCCTCACCCATTGCAAACGAGCCCTCTGACCTGTCAATCACTAAACAAGCAGATCTGTTCCACGGACTGAATGATATGATTGTTTAAGGCTTTATGTTTGGGAGATTTAAAGAGGGAATAATAAAAATACATATGATGGGACAGTTGCAGTATTCAACACAAATATTATGAAGTCAGGGATGTGACCAGGGTGCCAAATAGGGGATTTCCCAGATAAGCAAAAATAATTACCATAGTTTAAGGGGACCTAACCCTTTATGGTGGGGCCCAGTTACTTCTAGTTATACTATTGTATTAAGGTAGAGATCCCCAACCTTTTGAACCCGTGAGCAACATTCAGAAGTAAAAAGAGTTTGGGAGCAACACTAGCATGAAAAATGTTCCTGGGGTGCCAAATAAGGGCTGTGATTGGCCATTTAGTTGCCCCTATGTGGATTGTCAACCTACATTGAGGCTCTGTTTGGCAGTACACCTGGTTTTTATGCAACTAAAATTTGCCTCCAAGCCTGGAATTCAAAAATAAGATCCTGCTTTGAGGTCACTGAGAGCAACATCCAAGGGGTTGGAGAGCAACATGTTACTCACGAGCTACTGGTTGGGGATCACTGGTATTCCGGTACAGATTACAAGATTTGTGACTTTATTTGCAAACAAAAAGGCTAAACAATTAGGTGAAAATGGTTGCCTTGCTATCTAATTATTCATGTGTGATTTGCCCATGGACACACACACAATTTGAATAGATCTGCTTGTACAAGTTGTGGCCCAACGCCAAGGAGTAAGCTCAGTGGGATCAGGAGGGAGTTCATTCAGCGCCATCAATGACTTTGCACAGTGACAAATGGTAGGCATCTACAGAATGTGTCTTAAAGGGCATGTAAAGGCAATATAAGAAACCTGACTGTATGCAGTGAAATTCTCCCTTCATTTACTGCTGTGGATAGGAATTGTCAGATGGTCCCTAACTGCTCTGCAGGGAAACAATCATACTTATGAACAGCAGGTGGAGCCCCCGCCTTACTTCCCAGCCATGCAGAACTCAAGCAGCTTTGTTTATGATGATCCCTAAGCAGCCCAGACCACACTGAGCATGTGCACAGTCTTACTAAGAGGGCACAGGGGGTACCAGGCACAGACAAAGGGGGTCCGACTGTGCTGCACTTTTCAAATTATCCGGGCCCCCCTTAACAGTGCCAAAGTGATGCCGCTGAAGTCCCGAAGAGCCGAAGTTGCAAAAAGACCCAAAGCAATGAAAAGACCCAGAGTTGAAGTGCTGAAGCCGTAAAAAGACCTGAAGTCTCGGAAGGAGCCAAATCTGAAGACCCAATGCCATGAAAAGACCCAAAGCCACGAATGAAGCTGAAGAAGAACCTAAGGTAAGTTCCACTGAACAACAATGTGTTTTTTTTTTAAATTTCTTTGAATTTATAAGGGGACCCTGACCACCAATGGCTTTTTATAACTTGTGAGTATGGGAGGAGGGTTTACCGTTTTTAGCGCTGATGTCTGTGTGAACTTTTTACTGTGGTGTGGGTGGGGTCTGGGGAGGGCCTTGGGGGGCATGGCTGGGGTGGGCCTTACGGGGCCCCGTGATTTCTGATGGTGGCCCTGGGTGTGCACACCTATGTTTTCTTAAATTTTTCCTGTGTACATACAGTATTGTCTGCTGCATTTCCTCCTCTTCATAGATGATTGATAAAGATATTTCATTCACAGACCTAAAGTAGTACATTCCTCGCCTACAGAATGCGGCAGAACTCACCTGCACTTGTTTATTATCATGACATCATTGACACCGGACTCTTTTATCTTTTTTTCCATTTAATAGGCTATAAGAAGTCACAAAACTAGGGTACCCTTATGTGTGAATCTGACTGAGGGTGCTATTTTCTCAGATGGCGTTGAGGGTATTGACAGGTGTAAAGACAAAGAACTAAAACTTGAATTCACACATGGTGTGTTCAGTCACACAAATCTGAATAGAAAATAGGAAGTATACTCAAGCTCATGGAGCTGAACAAAATGGACAGGGAACTTTGGATGTCTGAAAAGACCGAGTGCAATTTAGTAGGTTAGAAGGACAAACTGTACCTGAGCATAGAGATACAGAAAGGAGTGGACACACAGAAGATCCACAAAGACAGGCCATCAATAAAAATTGGTTAAAAACCATTTATTTATACAGCAGACCCCAATTTTACGTACACTTATGTTACTTTTTGCTGGATTTTACTTTGTTTTTCCACGGTTCCTATATATTCTATAGGAGTATTTCCCAGGTTTTAAGGTTTGTTTTCCCAGGTTTTAATGGGGTTTTGAGATGAATTTTAGTATGATGTAGAGCAGGGATCCCCAACCAATAACTTGTGAGCAACATGTTGCTCTCCAACCACTTGGATGTTGCTCCCAATGGCCTCAAAGCTGGTGCTTAGTTTTGAATTCCAGGCAAGTTTTAGTTGTATTAAAACCAGGTGTACTGCCAAACAGAGCCTCATTGTAGGTAGACAATTCATATAGGGGCTACCAAATGGCCAATCCCAGCACTTATTTGGCAACACAAGAAAATTTTTCATGCTAGTGTTGCTCCCCAACTCCGTTTACTTCTGAATGTTGCTCACGGGTTCAAAAGGTTGGGGATCCCTGATGTAGAGAGTTATATTTTGACAATTTGCAAATTGTTTTCATTTTTTATTATTAAAGGTTTTTGAATTATTTAGCTTTTTATTCAGCAGCTCTTCAATTTGCATCTTAAGCAATCTGGTAACTAGGGTCCAAATTCCCCTAGCAACCATGCACTGCTTTGAATAAGAGACTGGGATATGAATAGGAGAGGCCTGAATAGAAGGATCAGTAATAAAAAGTAACAATAACAATACATTTGTAGCCTTACAGAGCATTTGTTTTTTATATGGGGTCAGTGATGCCCATTTGAAAGCTGCAAAGAAAAAGGCAAATAACTATAAAATTGTTTTGTATTTTTATCTATATAAAAAGGTAAGTGTTACATCTCCCCCTAAACACACTACAAATCACTTTACATGGCTTGTAATATATATATTAGATCAGTTCTACAAAACATCCATTTGACATCGATAGTTCACTTCTTTACTTTTTATTCCATTTGATTTTACACTTCAGGCTAAATATGTTGTAAATGCTGATTTAAATGCTCTCACCTTGATGAAAGAACATATTTTCACTACAGTATGGATTTTCCAGACTTTCCCCCATATGTAATAAAACTCATCAAGTTTGTCCAGGTGCAGCAACCAATAACAACCAATGGGATGTCTGCTTTTGAACAGGTGGTATAGGTTACTGCACCTAGGCAAACGTAATGCCTTTCATTACATAACCCTAAATGTCTTTTCCTGGGGAATGTGAAAAACACACATCAGGTAGGGAGATTTCTCAGGAGTTGACAGTACCTGCCTAGATTAACAGTAACAGTACCTACACTGTTTTTGGCTCTAGGTAAGGCAAAACCTGTAAGCAAACCTAAAGGTGACTTTACCATCCAGTAGTGTAGGAGGGGGTCATTCTTCCACTCTATAGAGCACTGGTAAGGCCCCATCTAGAATATGCCGTACAGTTTTGGTCTCCATCACTCAAACAGGACATTATTGTATTAGAGAGGGTACAGAGAAGGACAATTAAGATGGGAAAATGTATGGAAAATCTTAGCTATGAGGAAAGACTGGGGTTGTTCACCCTGGAGAAGAGGCGCTTAAAGGGAACCAAACCCTTTTTATTAAAATCCCCTACCCCCTACCCTACATAGACCCCCCCTCCCTGCTCCCCCCCAGCCTAGGTGCTGCCATGGGTAAATGCCCCTAACTCTTTACTTACCCCTCATTGCAGATTCAGGGCATTGGTGGTTCACGGGCACCATCTGCTTTTCTTCAGTAATATTTGGGTCTTCTTCTGGAGATGTGCATAAGCAGTTGTTCGGGACCAGCAGATTGTCCCAACTGTGCATGCGTCTACACACCAAGTTTATAGAAGAGAAGAAGATGGCGCCTGTGAACTCCGATGCCCTTATTCTGCAACGAGGGGTAAATAAAGAATTAGGGGCATTTACCCTGGGTAACACCTAGGCTGGGGGGAGCAGGGAGGGGGGTCTATGTAGGGTGGGGGGGTAGGGGATTTTAATAAAAAGGGTTTGGTTCTCCTTTAAGAGTTGATATGATAACTATGTATAAATATATAAGGGGATCATAAAATAGTCTCATATGCTTTATTTACCAGTAGGTCTTTCCAGCTGACACAAGGTCACCCATTCCGATTAGAAGAAAAGAGGTTCCGCCTAAATATTGGGAAGGGGTTTGTTACAGTGAGAGCTGTGAAGATGTGGAATTGTCTCCCTGAATCAGTGGTACAGGCTGATACATTAGATAGCTTTAAGACAGGGTTGGACGGCTTTTTAGCAAATGAGGGAATACAGGCAGGGCCGCCATTAGAAAACACAGGGCCCCATACAACAACATTTTCAGGGGCCCCCTGGGCCCCGCCCACCCTGGCACCCAAGCCCCGCCCCAGACCCCACCCACTCCACATCACAGTTAAAAGACCACACAGACATCAGCGCTAAAAAGTAACCCCCCACACACACAAGTTATAAAAAGCTATTCATGGTCAGGGCCTTATTAGTTTTAAAAAAAAACATTGGTGTCAGGGCCCCCCATAAAAGTTTTTTTAAAAAGAATTGGTGCCAGGGCCCCCCTTACAAGTAAAAACTATTGGGGCCCCAAAAATTTTAAAATAATTAAAAACACACATTGGTGTTCAGTAGAATTGAACTTGTGGCTTCAGGACTTCAAATTCACCTCCTTTCGTGACTTTGGGTCTTTTCGCCACTTTGGGACTTCGGCTTCGGCTATTTTCGTGGCTTTGTGTCTTTTTGCCTCTTAGGGAGTTTGGCTGTTCGGCTTTTCCGCATTTTTGTCTGGCCACAAATCTTAGGCACTCGCAAGGGGGGCCCGACTCTTTGAAAAGTGCAGCACTGCCGGGGCCTCCCTTCATGCCCAGGCCACTTGTCCCCCCTGATTGGCGGCCCTGCCCAGAATATCAGACTTGCGGCCCTCCAGTCCCAGCTAAACTGCGCCTCCTGGGGACAGGCTGGGAATTGTATATCTGAACTTGTCTGGTGGAGCACAGGCTGCACATGTCTGGTGCAGGAGCGCTAGGGTTACTGGGAAGCTTTCCCTTGATTTATTATAGACTGGGGCTGCTTGTGAGTCTGTTACACGCTATTGTTAGCGCTTCTAGTTGCATTCAATAAGGGAGGCAGGTTGCTGAGAGGTAGTGCAAAGGCAGCAGTACCAGGATGCCCAGTGGCTTGATTGCAAAATGCTCTTCAGGAGGCGTGCCCTTGTATTGGAGGCTTGTAGCGGAGCTTTTTCTCCCAGCACTGCCGCCAGACCCAATGGCATTTGCAGGAGCGGTGGAGGTGGGCATGGCGCAGCCGCACTGTGTACCCGATGGCAATGCACTGTGGTCAGAGAGCGTTCGCGCAGGCAGCCAATAGAGACGCGTATGCTAAGCTAAGAGATGGCAGTTTCTGTGTCAGTTCCCAGGCACAAAACTGCTGCTTCTTTCATGCTCCTCTCACGCCCTCTTGTACACAAAGCCATTTAACGCTTCTTTTTATCGTACCTGCTTGGCTTTTTATTGTTATCCCTGACGCAACACTGACCATTGACCCTGTCGCTTCGGCTGGCCGCATATCTTCGGTGCTCACAAAGCGGGGCCCGACTCTTATAAAAGTGCAGCACTGTCGGCCCCCCTTCATGCCCGGGCCCGGGACACTTGTCCCCCCTGTCCCCCCCTGATGGCGGCCCTGAATACAGGGTTATGCTTGGAGTTAGTAAGGCATTTTTTCCCCCTCTGAGGCAAATTGGAGAGGCTTCAAGTGGGGTTTTTTACCTTTCTCTTCTCTTAACTAGAAATTTAAAATAGAGTTAAAAGGTTGAACTTGATGGACGTGTGTCTTTTTTTCAACCTAACTTACTCGGTTACTATGTGTAGTGAAAATATAATATGTGTGTACCTTGCTCCAGATCTAGTAAGCAATAGCACCCAAACTGTTGGAATGCATACATCTGATTGTTAGTTATGGGTTACTAGTAGTAGTGATATGTGGGTTAACCCAAAACTGCATTTGGTTGGGTTCTGGTTTGGCCAACCATTGCGGGTTAGGGATGGGTGCTGGTCAGACCACGGAAGTACACTATTCCACTGCTCCTGAAGATTCCATGTCTTGGAACCAGAGGTGCGCACAGAAGTAGCATACAGAGCAACATGCAACAGGTTTGGGGCAGATGTGGGTCCTACAATGGAACCATTTTACGAGTCAATGTTGGGTGCTCCTGCATTAGAAATGACGATGGGTGCGGGTTAACGTTTTGCAGGTTAGGGTCAGGCACGGGTTGAGTTTTTTTTATTGATGTGCACATGACTAGTTACTTGATGTGGAGAAGACTTTACTGATTTATATTTATATTTATTACCCTTATTGCATTTGTGAATGACCATGCTCAGTATGCTTGCTCCTCTTGGAGGAGTGCCATTCTGTTGCCCTCAAAAATATGGAAACTGACCTAAGAAAGTTGGCATGTCAAGAAATGTTTGTAAAAGTTACAGGGCAATGGTATTCTGAATAATCAGTGGTGATTTTATTTACTAGGAGAATTCATCTGAGAAGAGCTCCCAATTTTGGCGTGAACTTGACATCCTATCGTCTGAGCTGGTCCTGCTCTGCTCTGGAACTGGTCTTACCTGTCCCCGGCATACTTACACATGCAGAAATAGAGGCATGTTGTATCTTAAAACATGACACCACCCCAGTAGTTTTCCAGTCTCCCTTTAGTTTTGTGCAAACAGTAGTCATATGAATTCCAGGCATACAGTATGCACGGTATACTCATGTGATGCTCCAACAGCTCAGTCCTGAGATTCGGTTGTTTTCCATTACAGAGATTGGTCAAGTTTTTTTACTGAGAATTTTCTAAATGTCGTATTTTCAATGACAATTTTGACTCCTGATGACCATATGGACTGTCTATTATGTTCTTATTTGTTCTTCATTCTTATTTGACTTCTGAATGGCACGTTCATGATCAGCAGGATACTAGCAGCAATAGTGATGTGAGGGTGGAGAAAAACTTGACCCACACCCAACCTTAGAGAACCCGCACCCAACCCTAACCCAACCCTAGAGAACTTAGACTCAACCCTAACCTACTGCACGCTCCTATTTGTATTCCCATGCCCCTCCGCTGTGACATCACGGAAGGGGGTGGTGCAGGCCAGTGCAAGTATATAAAATGGAGCACATCCAGGTGGAAGTGTGGTGGACACAGGCTAAAGTTCAGCCCATACCTGCCTACAGCCTGCAAACTTTGTGCGTAAGTTTGCCCAAACTTGCCTGACCTGCAGACAAACCCACGGATCCCACGGGTTTCAGGTCGGTCTGCATATCACTACCAAACACCCTACAAACTACCTCCCTGATGTTGCTTACTTGGCTTCCATTCCTCACAAGTCCTCCCTGTGGTCATGGGGTCTGATCCCATTGGAATTACACCAGTTTTCCAGGCCATCTCTAGCCATCCTCTTCCTCTTTTCCCTTCAACTCCACCAAGCATTGTCTGTTCCAATAAATTGGGTCTTATTACAGACGTAGTTTAATTCAGTAACAAACAGTTTATAACTTAATTTATTCCAGATACATTTTTCTCACTTGCCCAGTGTGTCCAGATAAGCTTCAGTCTGGTCATTTATGCCTCAAGTGGAAGGTCTAGTTTGATTGAATCAAGGATCCACTACAAATATTTTATTAAGGGCAATGACAGACAGGCCAGGATTAATCTCACCTACAGCGGGTGACAATCCCTTGTTTCCTGTTATTTACATGTTAGCCAGTGGAGAGGAGACTAGTTTCGTTGCCTGCTGAGCTGACAAAAAGTTCAGTATTGAATTATACTTGCGTGCACTCGCCCAATTTACATGTAGGACTGCTTTTTAACAGTAATTTATGGGAAGAAAAGTGTGTTCAGTCATTCTCAAAACAAATATTATGTGATCGAGATTGCTAAACAGAGGCCGGGAAGTTATTATGCAGCTGCTGCAAATATGAAAAGGGGAAGTTAACATATTTATAGTTTCAGCAAAAAACTGTATTTCAATTTTGACAAGTCAACTACAACCCCAGATTAAATGTACATCCCCAGATGGTTGGACATTATGCCTGCAACCAGGTCCGGACTGAGAATTAAAATAGGCCCTGGCATTTCAGGTACACAGAGGCCCAATCAGCCCACATAGAGGCCCAAACTGCCTCCATCAGCCCACTAAATACTGACTTTCTATGGGACCTTATAGCAGCCCCTCTGGCATTTGCCAGAACCCACAGATTGCCAGTCCGGGCCTGCCTGCAACTGACCATACCAAATGTGGTCTTGTAAGGACACTTTTACCTAAATCACATATACTAATGAGGTGCCAGGCCAGAACAACTCTTTGCAAGGCAGTTGATTTTGATCTTCACTTCCTTAGTCTATCAGAAAACATAATAACAGCTCTTACTCTCCATTTCACATTGGAAACCCCAGCTCTGCAGTGTCACAATCCTTTCTGCACAACGGACAGTCCCACCCAAACCCACCAACACAGAGTTAAAAAAAAAAGTTTTATTTCTCTTTCATATAACTGCTACAGGTATGGGACCTGTTATCCAGAATGCTCAGCACCTGGGGCTTTTCAGTAACGGATCGTTATGTTTTTTGGATCTCCATACCTTAAGTCTACTAGAAAATTATTTATAAGTGAAATAAACCCAATAGGCTGGTTTTGCTTCCAGCTTGTCGTGGTTTGTCCCAACCACATGGGCAACTGAACTAGATCATAACCAGTTGTTTTAGTGATCTAAAGTAAAATAAGTGGATTTTCATGTGTGTGGCAGCTTTATTTTAGAGCTAAATATAGTTTATATAACTAAATCTTTCTGTTGGAAAGCTTTAGTTATATAAACTATATTTAGCTCTAAAATAAATCAAAATGTATTTGTCACCTATTGATTTTAATGAAAGCAGGCTGCAATAGAAGATCCATATTAGACAAACCAATTCTGACCGAGATACTGATCTAGAATACATATTTAAAGAAGAACAAGCGAAATCTTACTCTATTATCGTACAAATGGAATGTGCAGAGGAATCCTTTGAAGCGCCTGCATTCAGTAAACAGGACGATCAGGAAGTCTCAGAACTGCATGGAAATTTCCACTGACAAAAACAGGGTGAGATAAACATTCTGCATTCGTTGGTGTTCGTATGGAAATGGCACTAGCATTTTGTTCCTATCACCAGAATGCACCAACTACTACTAAGCATGCACCTACTACTATGATATAGAATGGCTAATTCTCTGCAAATTTTCAATTGGTCTTCATTTTTCCTTTTCTACAGTTTTCAAATGATTTGACTTCTTCTTTCCAGTTTTCCAATGGGGGTCACTGACCCCATCTAAAAGACAAATGCTCTGTAAGGCTACACATGTATTGTTATTGCTACTTTTTATTACTCATTCTATGCAGGCCTCTCCTATTCATATTCCAGTCTATTTTTCAAATGAATGCATGGTTACTAGGGTAATTTGGACCCTAGCAACCAGATTGCTGAAATTGCAAACTGGAGAGCTGCTGAATAAAAAGATAAAAAACACACAAATATTAAAAAATGAAAGCCAATTGCACATTGTCTTAGACTATCACTTTCTACATTGTACTAAGGGGCAGATTTACTGTAGGGGGCGAAAAGGACGCCACTAGCGAAAATTCGCCAGAAATCCCATCTGCAGGGACATTGCCAATTTACTAACAAGCGCAAAGGACAATTCGCTAGCAAAAGAGACTGTCGCTAGCACAGTTTTGCGCCCTATCGCCTATGTGAACTTCGCCAGCATTCGGCTGCTGAAACGCAACTTTGCATTTTAGTGAATTAGCGTAGCGGTAACGAATTTATGCCTGGGTGAAGTGAGGTGGATCCGTCGCTGGTGACTAATCTCCCTGATCTACCTTCCCCTGCCTTCCCGCTGGCTACAATGTAAAACGCCGGCTTCAGATCGCTTCATTTTAAGAAACCTCCCGAAGTTGCCTGACGTTTTAAGAAATCGCCCGAAGTTGCCTCATGAGGAAACTTCAGCGACCTTGGAAAATGAAGTGCGACTAATCTCCCCAAACTGCCTTCCCCTGTCTTCCCGCTGGCTAGAATGTAAATCACCGGCGGGATGCCACTCGGGGTGCTTCATTTTAAGAAATTGCCGAAGTTGCCTCACGAGGAAACTTTGGGCGACTTCGGAAAAATAAGCACTCTGAGTGCCAACGGGAAGGCAGTTCGGGAAGATTAGTCACCCGAAGAAAAGGATATTTGTCGCCGGGTGACTAATCTTCCCGAATCTGAGCGTGTGTCTCTGCCCTAGAAGTTAATTTAAAGAAGTGGGATTTCTTTGGGTGGGGCTTCACCAAGTACTAACAATTATGGAAACACGAAGAGATGGGTGCCAAGTGTAGATGACACATTTAAACTGTTTTCCTTTGTCTTCCAGTGCCTATGCTTTGGGGCAAATAGGTTTGTTGCATGGCCTGGTGATGGTGTACAAAGCAGCAGTGTGACTTAAAGCGATCCTAAAACTGAAAAATTCAAATGTAAAGTACATTAACACTAACCTATAGGCAGCGCCGGTTCTAATGAAGACGCCACCTGTGGCGGCTCCTTAAATCACGCCCCTCCCCTCACAGGAACACTAGTGCCAAGAGCGCAACTGCGTTCTCTCGCACTAGTAAAGCTGAATTTCCGGTTTCAAAACCAGAAATTCAGCTCTTTAAAGTGACAGGAGCAGCTTTTTGCCGCCCCTGGAAACTTATCTGGCGCTGCCGCCTGAGGCGAGCGCCTTAGCTTAGCTCCCCTCATTGGCAGAGCGCACCTGCCTATAGGTCATATCGATGTTTTTTTTCTTATAGGGCTGCTTTTGTAAGTAATTGTTACTTTAAAGGGATACTGTCATGGGAATTTTTTTTTTTTTCAAAATGAATCAGTTAATAGTGCTTCTCCAACAGAATTCTGCACTGGAATCCATTTCTCAAAAGAGCAAACAGATATTTTTATATTCAATTTTGAAATCTGACATGGGGCTAGACATATTGTCAATTTCCCAGCTGCCCCAAGTCATGTGACTTGTGCTCTGATAAACTTCAATCACTCTTTACTGCTGTACTGCAAGTTACAGTGATATCACCCCCCTCCCTTCCCCCCCCCCAGCAGCCAAACAAAAGAATGGATTATAAAACATTCTAGTAGGAACCCCATCAATGAGAACTACATATACATTACTCACTTTACACTGCAGTGACCCCTAGTGGCAAATGGACTGCTACTCACATGTTACCACTTCATTCACTTTTGCCTGTAGATAGATTTTTTGTACCAAACCGTAAGAGATTGGGACTTTCTTAAAGCAAAATTCACAACTATTTTTGGGCCTAAAATATCCTGCTTCTGGAACACCTTGTTCTCAGGCCTTACTTACATTTTAGCATTGCTGTCTATGAAGCCCAGTGCTTCTAGGGACATTCAGTGGCTGGAAGAGCCCCCAGAATGTTGCTTAGGCTTAGGCTATGGATACCTCCCAACATTTTGAAAATAAAAAGAGGGATAAAAATATTTGCTGCGGGCTACAATTTTTTTGACCACACTCCTTTTTATTGCCACACCCCCTAATTACCATGTTCATTTTACAAAATTTAGCAGGTTATAAAAGTTTGAACACACTTCTGTGGTTTTTATATGTTATTACAGTTTTGCTAATAAAGGCGAATTGCACTTTAAGCTGCTTATCTTAAGACCTGCTTATCTTAAATTGTTGCAATCGTTTCTTTGCTTCTCTTAAATTGTTACATATGTATCTAAGTGCACCTGCCACATATTCTGGGCTCTCTGCCAAAAGCCAATTAAGTTTTTAAGCTATCTTTTTCTGGCTGTTCAGTGAAGGAGATCAAAGAGAAAGTCGGGACATTTTAGCGACAATCCTGGACTGCGGGTTGAGCTGTCAAAATCAGGACAGTCCCACTAAAAACTGGACAGTTGGGAGGTATGGTTACTTACATTTTATCATTTCTGTCTGTGAAGCCCAATGCTTATAGGGGAATTCAGTGTCTGGCAGAGTCTCCAGGATGGTGCTTAGGCAATTGGCACACAGGCTGTTTGCTCCGGCTATTAACAGGGAATGAAATCTGGAATAGATACTCTAACGCAGGAACTGTGCTAACACTTGAGTAACACATGAGAAAGAGCCCACAGCTTGATTAATAAAGAATGTAGCAGCACAGTTCCTGCGTTGGAGTATCTATTCCAGATTTCATTACCTGTTATTGCAACTTTACTTTTTCTAAGTACATAAAGTTTGGGAACCGAATATCGGATTATTTAAGAAACACCACAACCTGGTCCACCAATTCCAGTATTATGGCTCGGGCTGTTGTCAGTCTTGATATTTTTGCAGGCTGAGAGACACAGATCTGCTCAGTGAATCCAATCAGCAGTCACACACAGCGGAGCTAAAGCTGAGGTCAGTATTTGGGCTGTGTGTGAGCGCACACAGGCTGATCAGATTCAAATGAATAGAGCAGGGGAACGGAGCAGATCTGCTTCTCTCAGCCTACAAAAATATTGACAATAGCCACAGTCAACAGCCTGTGTGCCCATAGCCTTACTATTATATTTGTATGTTGAAAGTGAAGGTTCTATATTAACACGCAAACCCTGGACAGACAGAAAGAACATTGGAGAGCATAAGGGAGGTTGTTTGCCATAATCCCCCAGCAAAACATTTTTTGGGTAGAGAAAATGGCAGAACAGAATGGGAAGAAAACAGTAGAAAAGGGTACGACAGTAGAGAAAATGTAAAAAACGTATAAGTACATGGAAAAGACAGGGGACGGGGAAATATGGGAATATGAGAAAATTAGGAGGGAGAGCGCTAGGAAAACAGGTTATGGAAAAAGAGTAGAAAAGAAATGAAAGGTATAAGGTGAGAGGAAAGGGCAGATGTAATGATGTTTATGTCTAGAGTAGAAGCCGTGACCAAATGTATGCATCTAAGGGGGGGAGGTTTAGTTGAAAGGGGTGGTTAACCTTTAGTATGTAATAGAATGGTCAATTCTAAGCAACTTTTCAATTGATCATAATGTATGTATCTATATATGTATGTATGTATAGTTTTATTTATATAGCGCTCCTTGAGGGCAAAGCATTGACTGTACAGCAAAACAATAAATTAGTAGTAACAAACAAGGGGTCATTGAAATAAAAAGTAACAATAAGTGCATTATTACAAATACAATTCGCATAAATATAAAATATAATTACAATATAGAGTAAATGCTCAGTATCAAGGAGACAAAAGGATTGAGGACCCTACCCCGTGGAGCTTACAGTCTAAATGGGAGGGTAACATACAGACACAATTTGGAGGGCTATTAAGGTGCTGCAGGTTACAGTTTGTTACACGGTTATATAAGTGCCAGTTCCCATTTCAGGTGTTATCCAGGTGCTTGTAAATATCCATGTGCCAAAGTAAGGACTAAACCTCCAGTCTTGTGTCCCTGTACCCTATAATTGTCTTAATAACTCAAACAAAGTATATAAATAGGCAATAACAACATGTTTCGGTGGTAAAGTGAAAGGTGCCCTTGGGTATGGTGAAAAATTCCAAAAGGTCCCAATTAAAGATTGACTGGTGACCCACTATGGATATGGTTAAACGGTCAGTAAGCCACTATAATGTGAAACAATGCCCAAGATGTTGGTCCAACAACGTCATTAGCAATAATAACAATCGCAATAGTCCAGATGAACTCTGTGACAGTAATGAGCATATAGTGCGTCACGGATTCTAATGATTGGCAGTGTCCTGTATAAGCCGGTACTAGAAAAATAAGTATACAGACCGTATGTCTTGAGGTGTCACCAACCCATCAGATTGTGTTGAATGGGCGCCATGCAGATGCAAGCACCGCGCCTCGACATCCATTTCGCTGCCCAACACAGATTTGTCAAGAGTTATCCAGGTGCTCCCAGAGGTAGTCTTTGAGTTTAGTTCTAAAAACATTGAAGGAGGATTCTCTCTGGAGAGTTTCAGGAATGACATTCCAAATATAAGGAGTCTCAAGAGAGAAAGGTTTGATACAGGAAACAGCAGTAGTAGTGGGGGGTACAACCAAGCGGTTACTCTGAGAGGAGCAGAGGTTTCGGCCAGGAACATATAGAGAAAAAAGAGATGAGATGTAGTTAGGTGCAGAGGAATGAAGGGCTTTGAAGGTTATGAGGAAGAGTTTATAAGTTATTCTTTGTTTTATAGGAAGCCATGATAAGGACTTCAGCAGCGGAGGGGCCTGTACCATTTTGGATGAGAGGAGGAGAATTCTGGCAGCAGTGTTTAATACAGACTGTAGGGGGGAGAGATGGGAGTTACGGAGGCCAGTTAGTAGAAGGTTACAGTAATCTAGTCGGGATAGGATGAGAGCATGCATGAGCGTCTTGGACGTATCAGGTAAAAGGAAGGGATGGATTTTGGCAGTATTGCATAAGGATCTTTTTTTTCAATTTAATTGCCGACTTATGTTCTTGTATTCTTTCCTTTCATTCTAGTGGTAACATGAAGTTGCCCACATGAGCATTTAATAATGTACATCACAAAGGTGGATGTACAAGTATAGTACCCCCTGATTTTAAAAGTCAAAGCAAACTTTATTGGGTACCTTTCCGTGGATGGTGTATAGTGTCCCCTTTTAAACAGTTTAAGCATCAGCTGCAGGACATTATTCCTCGGGTGTAACAAACGTTATTTCTCACAGTGACCCCCAACATCAGATCTAACCAGCATTGATGCTATAGTTTTAATTCTTTTAGAAGACATAAATGGGGTTCCTTAAAAATCTCTGTTCAACTACAGATCTTTGTTTTTTTTAATAATGGAACGGGGTACCCTCTTTGTACAAATTTCTCCTCCATCCAATCCAGTTGCTCAAATAATCTAATCTCATCGGATACGATCCTTTTCACCCTCATAAACTGAGATTTAGGTAGAGATTTCCTTGTCTGGGAGGGATGAAAGGAGTTGTAGTGCAATAGGGTATTTCTGTCAGTTGTTTTCACAAACAGATCTGTTATTAACTGTTCCCCCTCTTTAATCACTTTAATATCTAAAAATGCAATCTCTTGGGAACCAGTATGCAAAGTAAATGTAATATGTGGTAAGGCTCCATTAATGCATTCAAAAATGTTTTGTAGGGTCCCCTGTGGCCCTGTCCATATTGTAAACATGTCATTGATGAAACTAGGGATGCACCGAATCTATTATTTTGGATTCGGCCGAACCCCTGAATCCTTCGCGAAAGATTCAGCCGAATCCCGAACCGCATCTGAATCCTAATTTGCATGTTCAGATTAGGGGTGGGAAGAGGAAATTTTTTTTACTTCCTTGTTTTGTGAAAAAAAGTTACTCAATTCACCTCCCCGTCCCTAATTTGCATATGCAAATTAGGATTTGGATTTGATTCGGCAGGACAGAAGTATTCGGCTGTATCCGAATCTGCTGACAAAGACTGAATCCTGCCCGAACCCTGAACCAAATTCTGGATTTGGTGCATCCCTAGATGAAACATACCCACATTATACAGTGTTGTTATACTCACCATCCAGACACCTTACTGGGTTCTACCCAACATGGTTCTATGTTTTGTGTTTGGGCAAGGGGCTGCACTTATGGAAGAGAGTGTCTAGTAAAGCTTGAGTTCATCAAGGACAAATAAACCGCTCACACCATATTTTATAGATTTCTCAGAAGGCTTCATCTGACCCACATGGAGGCAATGGATGTTAGAGATGGACACAGGGTAATAAGGATTATTTGTTTATAATGGAGTCTATGGGAGATGGCCTTTCTGTAATTTGGAGCTTTATGGATAATGGGTTTCTGGATAACTGATCCCATATCTGTATAATATTCAGTTACACTTAGTAGAAGGCTTGTTCATCCTATCATGGAAGACCCATTTCATAAAGGATTGTAGCACTACAGCTTCTTGGGGTACCTTTTCCAGCTGCTCTGGACTTCAGTAAAGGTTGGGATACCCTACACTTACACTTTCTTGGTACTTAGACCTTGCTCCTGCCTCTGGCCCTTACTGAAGCTTATCTGCCTCAGGCTTTACAGTAGTATCCACCCCTTCCATAGAGTGGAGTCCAAAGAGGCTCCTTCTCATTTTATAGACTAGGGGACTATAACTGGCCATTTCTCCCAGTGGGCCAAATGGGAAGACCTGCCTCCCACAGGGCAAGTATTTTATACTTTCTCAGAGTGGGGATGGCCAACTTCATCACATGCTCTACACTAGGGGTCCCAACCTTTTTTTACCTGTGAACTACACTTAAATGTAAAAACTGTTGGGGAGCCACACAATAGTGATGTGCAGGCCGACCCGATACCCGTGGGACCCGAATTTACAAATACTTTGATGCTTTCTGGTGTTACTGGAAATTATACATCACCAAAACCCGAGCAGCAACAAATTGGAAAGGCCTATACATTAAATAATTGGACCCCATGAAGTCTGTATTACACTTGCCACCAGCTCCATTGAAGACAGCCGTGGAGTAATGACCCACTTTGACCAAGGGGACCAAATTCGAAGGAAAATGTTCTTAACATAAGTACTATATTGCAGTTACCCATAGCAACCAATCAGATCTTTGCTCTCATTTTTGAACTTGCTGTAGACTGATCCAAACAAACTGCTGATAGTTTGTTAGGGGGAAGGAACATGTTTCAGTGTATCTTCTGTTTAATAAATTAGCTTTTCCAGGCATCACCTCAGCATTGAGCCCACTCGCCTGGATTCACCACAGTGGGGCTAATTTGTCAACACTGAGCAAATTTGCCCATGGGCAGTTAACCATA
This sequence comes from Xenopus laevis, assembly GCF_017654675.1. NCBI lineage: Eukaryota > Metazoa > Chordata > Amphibia > Anura > Pipidae > Xenopus > Xenopus laevis. Next base: position 186,619,782 of record NC_054372.1, read on the forward strand.
GTAACCAATCAGTGATTAGCTTTTTAAAGCCATCTGCAAGTAGAACAATTAATGCAACAATCTGATTGGTTGCCATGGGTTACTGCCCATAAATAACCACTGTATGTATTATTGTGAGTATTTGTTTGCAGGTACACAATCCAGTTCTTGCCCAAACCCACCAGCTGCACATCCTGCATAAAAATATTGCTGAAGTGTCCAGTGTTGGACTGGGGTTCCAACACTGGACACTTTAACTTGGAATCAGGCGAGAGGTGTTGGGGTGTGTCCACAGGGCCTTCGGGAGTATGAAGATGGGGCCCTTTGGGTTTTTTCCAGGTGTCCTGCCGGCTAGTCTGACTAGGGTTGCCACCTTGTTTTGGGAAAATGGGCAGGGGGCAGGCCGGGTGACGTCGGGGGGCAGGCAGGATGACATCAGGGGCGGAGCGGTGACATCAGGGGGTGGGCTGGGTGATGTCAGGGTGTGGGGTGGTGACATCAGGGGTGAGATGGGTGATGCCAGGCACTGGGCAGTGATGTCAAGGGCAGAACGGGTGATGTAGGGGGCGGGCAGGTGATGTAGGGGGCAGGACTGATGATGTGGGCATCAACGATTGGTTGATCACCAGGCCATTCACTAAAATGTCAAAATGAAGAAAATCTGGGCAGGTGGCAACCCTAAGTCTGACCCTGGCAGCGAATCACCTCTGCCACTCAGCTACTCCTAGGAGGGACATGGATGTGGGCAGGACAGTGGCACCAGCCAGTACACTACCTGTTAGGACTCTGTATGTTTTTACAGTGCTTGTGTGCTTTCCTTTGGGTTCTCCATTGTCATCCAAAACCATACTGGTTAAGTGGTTTCTAACAAAACTACCACAGTGTACGTGATCGGGACCTTAGATTGTAAGCTCCACTGGGGCAATGATACATATTGCCTGTAAGCATTGGGAAATATGTATATATATAAAATAGATAATAATAATATAGTAACTGCAAAGGGTGCCAATAGATGTTCGGTTGTAGAGATTCTTAGTGCACAAAAGGAACAATGGCCCCATATTTCCAGTAGATGGCAGCATGTTCTGAGTAATGTTGAGCATTGGAGCTGGTAGAAGACCAAGGTGGGAACTGGATTGCTGTGGGAAATTGTGGTTTGTTTGAGACGTTTCTGGAGAAAGAGTCGTTATTAGTCATTATTAGTGCAAAAATTACACAAAAAAGACGTGAGACAAAAAAAATTGCCAAAAAGTTACAAAAAAACAAGTCAGATTCACTCATACCTATAATAAAGGTCGAATTTTAGTGGTTTTAGAGGTTTTTGAAACTACTATTAGACTCTATTTCCCTAAAACTACAAATACTATGAAAGTTAAAAGTAAAAGATCGGAATATAAAACGTACCGACAACCATAATCCTGAAAAATGAACTAAAAAAATACTTCTAAAAATGTAAGTTTTTTGACAATTACTTGCAGAAAAAAAATCCTTTAACCTCTTTAAACCAAAATTGATTACAAATGGTCCAATACGATCAGCGCATCGACTTCTATGGGACGTCAGCAGCTGTTGCTTGGCTCAGTTTTGTATTGGAGTTTTTCCTGGTTTTCGCACAATAAATCTTCAATTTTTATAGTTTTTTTGGAATGCAAAAAAAGCCAAAGATTTTTAGAGATATGTTAAAAAAAAATAGACATTGGGATGTATATAATGTAAACAGGCTACTTGGTGTGAGTGATATATCAGTTAGGAGAATGCACGGTGTTCTGCACATATCAAGAGAGGTTATTGAACTACTCATTGTTAGTAGGAACATACAAGGAGAAGGAAAGCTCCAATTGATGGTGGTGCCATATATTAGGGTAAAACTCCACAAGCACTTTTGATTGGATTTCGTAGGTCAGATTTGATATATAATCATGCCATGCAACACTATGCAGCAGCATGAGATTTTATAGGATGCCACGAAATCCAATCCCCCAATAGCTAGAATGTAAAGTCAGATCAAAGTCGGATGGAGCCTTTTGTTCATGCTTTACATCCAACAATGTATTTCAGTGAGAAAAAAATACACCCTTCTATGGAATATGTTGGCGGTTTATAAATACACGCCAATAATAATAATAATAAGGGCCATGCAGATTTTATTTTTACAGGTATGGGATCAGTTATCCAGAAACCCGTTATCAGAAAGGCCATCTTCCATAGAAATATCCAAATTTTCTGTGGTGTGCAGTTCTACTTTCAGAGCACAAAAAATATTAAATATTAAGTCCAGTTAACTCAAGAAGTTATATACACTGGTCACATCCCTGGAACACCCAGTTTAAGGGTTATCCATCGTTTAGTGGGATGAATCAAACAAAAATCGGGAGGTACCTGCTGTTAAGTGAAGGAGTAGCCCAAATACTATTAAAAGTTAAAAAATCTTTATTAGGACATACATAAGCCTAACGCATTTCGTCCGTATAGAAGCAATGAAGGTATAGGGCACTCTGGAAACCACTTGCAGATCAGACCAGAAGAATCAGTTTAAAAAGTAAAAAATCTACATTTAGAAAACCATTTCAAGCTTTATGCGTTTGTGTCTGACACTTAGTCAACGCGTTTCATGCCTAAATGGCTACTTACTCATAAGTAAGTCAGGTGTGTTCACGTATGCTCCATAACGTCACGTCATACTTTAATGGAGGGGGGTTGATCCTTCCATGAATTTTGTAAGATTAACAACCAATAGTCTAATAAAAATACGATGTTCAAAAACAAGGTATTAGGGGGAAATTCCTAAACTTAACATAAAGTGTCAGTTCTGGTGCATGCATTATGTTTCCCATGGATCTGTGTAGAATATGTAACCAGCTTATTACACATTCCTGTGAATGGGCTGGGGCCCCCCTTCCCCAGGCCAATGAAAAATCCCACTGATGTCATTTCTGTGAGCCCATGAATGGCCGCATTTATTGACATGGGAAAGGAAAAGTCGTCCTTTCTGCTGGGGTTCTGCCCATGAGAGTAAATTGTCAGTCAATCATTCCCAGCTGGTTGCCTCGCCAGCTCCACTCATCAATGCGACACGACGCTGTCCATGGCCAAAGGATGTCCAATCCCTGTCTCCCCTCCATGATGAGATAATGGTACTGTGTGCCAACAATGAAACGTTATCTGATATTTCTTCTGCACAGGAGCTCATAGAAGTGTGTGCAATCTTATTGCATAATGATATAGTGGGTTGCTAGGGTGGCAAAGCCAGAAAACAGAAATCAGAACACTTGCAAGACTGTAGGAGTCACTGCTCTATAAGACCTTCATCTCTTTGCTCTAAATGAGGCATAAATTTGGGGGTGAGAAGAGGAGAACGCCTAAGTGCCTCCACCTGCCCAATCTCCATGAATAAAGTGCAGCCACACACTGGTCGCCTTGTATCTTTTAAGGTGCAGGGAAGGGTGCTAGGGATGTCGCGGACTGTTCGCCGGCGAACTTGTTCGCGCGAACATCGACTGTTCGTGCTCGCCGAATGTTCGCGAACGTCGTGCGACGTTCGCCATTTTGGGTTCGCCTTACCTGGCGCTTTTTTTTGACCTCTCACCCCAGACCAGCAGATACATGGCAGCCAATCAGGAAGCTGTCCCTCCTGGACCACCCCCACACCCCCTGGACCACTCCCCTTCCATATATAAACTGAAGCCCTGCAGCGTTTTTTCATTCTGCCTGTGTGTGCTTGGAAGAGCTAGTGTAGGTAGAGAGCTGTTAGTGATTTGAGGGACAGTTGATAGTAAGTTTGCTGGCTAGTAATCTACTTGATACTGCTCTGTATTGTAGGGACAGAACTCTGCAGGGATTTGAGGGACATTTCAGGTTAGGTAGCTTTGCTGGCTAGTAATCTACCTTCTACTGCAGTGCTCTGTATGTAGCTGCCTGCTGTGGGCACTGATCTCTTCTGATCTCATCTGCTGACTGCTGTAATAACCCAATAGTCCTTGTAAGGACTGCTTTTATTTTCTTTTTTGTTTTTTTACTTTGCTAGTTGCTACTATAAGAGCCCAGTGCTATTAGTCTAGCAGTGTTGGGGAGTGGGACTGGTGTGCTACTGTGCTGCTCCTAGTAGTTCAGCAGCACCAACCCGAGAATTTTTTTTTTTTAATATACATATAATTTTTTTTTATTTACTTATCTTACTGTTCTTTAACGTGTACAGTGCTGTTTGCTGTTCTCATAGTAGTGCACCAATAGTAGTGCACTTGCAGGCATTATTGCCCAGTGTGTTCTTCAAACAACTGCCATCTAGCGTGTGAGCTTGTTCACATACTGTCTAAATATCAAATAATACTGCCATCTAGCTGTGTGAGCTTGTTCACATACTGTCTAAATATCAATAATAATACCGTCTCCAGAACCACCACCTGAGTGACGTTTTTCAAGCAGCAATAATATATTCCGTATCCACTGCTGTAGTAGTGTATACGTTGACCTTGTAGGCATTGTTTGCCCAGTGTGTTCTTCATTTTCAAACAACGGCCATCTAGCTGTGTGAGCTGTTTCACATTCTGTCTAAATATCAATAATAATACCGTCTCCAGAAACACCACCTGAGTGACGTTTTTCAAGCAGCAATAATATATTCCGTATCCACTGCTGTAGTAGTGTATACGTTGACCTTGCAGGCATTGTTTCAATTTGTTTGCCCAGTGTGTTCTTCATTTTCAAACAACGGCCATCTAGCTGTGTGAGCTGTTTCACATTCTGTCTAAATATCAATAATAATACCGTCTCCAGAAACACCACCTGAGTGACGTTTTTCAAGCAGCAATAATATATTCCGTATCCACTGCTGTAGTAGTGTATACGTTGACCTGCAGGCATTGTTTCAATCCTTGTTTGCCCAGTGTGTCTTCATTTTCAAACAACGGCCATCTAGCTGTGTGAGCTTGTTCACATTTCTGGTCTAAATATCAATAATAATACCGTCTCCAGAACCACCACCTGAGTGACGTTTTTCAAGCAGCAATAATATATTCCGTATCCACTGCTCGTAGTAGTGTATATGTTGACCTTGTAGGCATTGTTTGCCCAGTGTGTTGTTCATTTTCAAACAACTGCCATCTAGCTGTGTGAGCTTGTTCGCATACTGTCTTAAATATCAATAATAATACCGTCTCCAGAAACACCACCTGAGTGACGTTTTTCAAGCAGCAATAATAATATTCCGTATCCACTTGCTGTAGTAGTGTATACGCTTGACCTTGCAGGCATTGTTGCCCAGTGCTGGTTCTTCATTTCAAACCAACGGGCCATCTAGCTGTGTGAGGCTTGCTTCCACATCTGTCTAATATCAATAATAATACCGTCTCCAGAAACACCACCCTGATTGGACGTTTTTCAAGCAGCCAATAATATATTCCGTATCCACTGCCGTAGTAGGTGTATACGTTGACCTTGCAGGCATTGTTGCCAATTTTCTAACAACGGCATCTAGCTGTGTGAGCTGTTTCACCATTCTGTCTAAATTAATAATAATAACCGTCTCCAGAAACACCACCTGAGTGACGTTTTTCAAGCAGCAATAATATATTCCGTATCCACTGCTGTAGTAGTGTATACGTTGACCTTGCAGGGCATTGTTTCAATTTGTTTGCCCAGTGGTGTTCTTCATTTTCAAAACAACGGCCATCTAGCTGTGTGAGTGTTTCACATTCTGTCTAAATATCAATAAATAATACCGTCTCCAGAAACACCACCTGAGTGACGTTTTTCAAGCAGCAATAATATATTCCGTATCCACTGCTGTAGTAGTGTATACGTTGACCTTGCAGGCATTGTTTCAATTTGTTTGCCCAGTGTGTTCTTCATTTTCAAACAACGGCCATCTAGCTGGTGTGAGCTGTTTTCACATTCTGTCTAAATATCAATAATAATACCGTCTCCAGAACACCACCCTGAGTGACGTTTTTCAAGCAGCAATAATATATTCCGTATCCACTGCTGTAGTAGTGTATATGTTGACCTTGTAGGCATTGTTTGCCCCAGTGTGTTGTTCATTTTCAAACAACTGCCATCTAGCTGTGTGAGCTTGTTTCACTACTGTCTAAATATCAATAATAATACCGTCTCCAGAACCACCACCTGAGTGACGTTTTTCAAGCAGCAATAATATATTCCGTATCCACTGCTGTAGTAGTGTATACGTTGACCTTGTAGGCATTGTTTGCCCAGTGTGTTGTTCATTTTCAAACAACTGCCATCTAGCTGTGTGAGCTTGTTCACATACTGTCTAAATATCAATAATAATACCGTCTCCAGAACCACCACCTGAGTGACGTTTTTCAAGCAGCAATAATATATTCCGTATCCACTGCTGTAGTAGTGTATACGTTGACCTTGTAGGCATTGTTTGCCCAATGTGTTGTTCATTTTCAAACAACGGCCATCTAGCTGTGTGAGCTTTTTCACATTCTGTCTAAATATCAATAATAATACCGTCTCCAGAACCACCACCTGAGTGACGTTTTTCAAGCAGCAATAATATATTCCGTATCCACTGCTGTAGTAGTGTATACGTTGACCTTGTAGGCATTGTTTGCCCAGTGTGTTCTTCATTTTCAAACAACTGCCACCTAGCTGTGTGAGCTTGTTCACATACTGTCTAAATATCAATAATAATACCGTCTCCAGAAACACCACCTGAGTTGTTGTTGTTGTTGTTTTAAAAATAATGCCAGGCAAAGGCAGGCCGCCACGCAGAGGCACTAGGGGCCGTGCTGCTATGCTATCCTGTGGCCCTAGGAAATTGCCCAGTTTTAAAAAGGCAATGACCCTGAACTCCCAAAATGCTGAAGAGGTAGTTGACTGGCTTACACAGCACACCCCATCCTCTACCGTTTCTAACTTTACCACAACATCCTCATCCTCCACTGCTATGGCCACCCCACGTAACACTTCCTCCACCACCGGCGCCCCTTCTTCACTGGAGTCAGAGGAGTTATTTTCACATGAGTTTCTTGAACTGAGTGATGCGCAACCATTATTGGCAGAAGAAGATGAAGGAGATGAGGACGTTACACCAGATTTAATTCTGGCAGAGAACACAACAGAGATGGACATGATGAGTGATGAGGAGGTCCCCGCTGCTGCTTCCTTCTGTGAGCTGTCAGAAGAAATTGATGCATCTGAGGAGAATGATGATGAGGAGATTGATGTTTTGTGGGTGCCCAGTAGAAGAGAGCAAGAGGAGGATAGTTCAGATGGAGAGACGGAGAGTCAGAGAGGCAGGAGGAGAATAAGACTTAGAAGAAGCAGGGAGGACAGCTCACAGGGAACAGTAGGGCAACAACATGTATCGGCACCTGTGGTCAGCCGGCCAACGCGCCCGCCATTGCCGCCAACGCCGCCAACTTCTACTGTTACCGCCAGATTGCCAGCTTCAAAAAGGTCAGCAGTGTGGGATTTTTTTAATGTGTGTGCCTCTGACAAAAGTGTTGTAATTTGCAATGAGTGCAGTCAGAAACTGAGTCTTGGGAAGCCCAACAGCCACATAGGTACAACTTCTATGCGAAGGCACATGAACGGCAAGCACAAAGCACTTTGGGAGCAACACCTCAAAGGCAACAGGCAAACTAAAAGCCACCCTCCTTCTGGTCCAGCATCTTACTGCTCTACCTCTGCTGTCCTTGACCCGTCTGAACCACCCTCCACTCCGCCTTCCACCTTGACCACCAGTTCCCATTCCCAGTCATCTGCCCCCAGCCAAGTTTCTGTGAGGGCCATGTTTGAGCGTAAGAAGCCAATGTCTGCGAGTCACCCCCTTGCCCGGCGTCTGACAGCTGGCTTGTCTGCACTCTTAGCCCGCCAGCTTTTACCATACCAGCTGGTGGACTCTGAGGCCTTCCGCAAATTTGTAGCAATTGGGACACCGCAGTGGAAGGTACCCAGCCGCAATTTTTTTTCAAAAAAGGGAATACCACACCTGTACCACCATGTGCAGAGCCAAGTCACCGCATCTCTGTCACTTAGTGTTGGGCCAAAGGTCCATATGACTACTGACGCATGGTCCTCCAAGCATGGTCAGGGCAGGTATGTCACCTACACTGCCCACTGGGTGAACTTGGTAATGGCTGGGAAGCAGGGAATGTGTGGCTCAACAACGACTGTGGAGTTGGTGTCACCGCCACGGATTGCACGCGGTTCTGCCACCACCTCTACTCCTCCTTCGCGCTCTACCTCGTCTTCTTCATCTTCTTCCTCCTCTGCTGCTGGGTCCTCCTCCTCCACACCTGTGCACCCCCAGCTCCCCCTAGGCTATTCGACGTGCCAGGTACGCCGTTGTCATGCTGTCTTGGGGATGACGTGCCTGGAAAGCAGAAACCATACTGGATCTGTACTCCTGTCATCTCTGCAGTCACAGGCCGATCGGTGGCTGACCCCACACCAACTGAAGATCGGAAAAGTGGTGTGTGACAATGGAAGCAATCTGTTGGCAGCACTGAGACTGGGCAATTTAACACATGTGCCCTGCATGGCACATGTTCTGAATTTAATAGTCCAACGTTTTGTCTCGAAGTACCCAGGATTCCAGGACGTTCTCAGGCAGTCCAGGAAGGTGTCGGCCCATTTTAGACGTTCATACACAGCCATGGCACGCCTTGCTGACATTCAGCAGCGGTACAACATGCCAGTCAGGCGTTTGATTTGCGACAGCCAGACTCGCTGGAATTCAACGCTCCTCATGTTGGAACGTCTGCTGCAACAACAAAGAGCCGTCAACGAATACCTGTTTGAACTGGGTGGTAGGACTGGATCTGCAGAGCTGGGGATTTTTTTCCCCCGTTACTGGGTGCTTATGCGCGATGCCTGCAGGCTCATGCGCCCTTTTGAAGAGGTTACAAATATGGTCAGTCGCACCGAAGGCACCATCAGCGACCTAATACCCTTTGCTTTCTTCCTGGAGCGTGCCGTGCGACGAGTGACAGATGAGGCTGTAGACCAGCGTGACGAGGAGCAGGAAGCGCACGATTTCTGGTCGGAATCACCAGAACGAACCCAGGCACCTGCTGCAACGCAGGGAGAGGTGTCAGAAGTGGAGTCAGAGGAGGAAGATGGCTTTGTGGAGGAGGAGGACCAACAGGAGCAGGCTTCCCAAGGGGCTGGTGGTGACCTTTTGGGGACCCCTGGTCTTGTACATGGCTGGGGGGAGGAGACCGTGGATGATGCAGTCCTTGATAATGAGGAAGCGGAGATGGATAGCTCTGCATCCAACCTTGTGAGAATGGGGTCTTTCATGCTGTCATGCCTGTTGAAGGACCCCCGTATCAAGAGGCTTAAGGAGAAGGACCTGTACTGGGTCGCAACGCTACTAGACCCTCGGTACAAGCATAAAGTGGCAGAAATGTTACCAACGTACCACAAGTCCGAAAGGATGCTGCATTTACAAACCAGCCTGCAAAACATGTTGTACAATGCTTTTAAGGGTGATGTCACTTCAGGAACTCATCAACATTCCAGGGGCAGAGGTGCCAGTAATCCTGCCACGAGCGCACCTGCAAGGACAAAGCACTTTGGCCACTCTGTAACGTCAGACATGCAAATGTTTTTCAGTCCAAGGCAGCGCCAGAACCCTTCTGGATCCACCCTCAAAGAACGCCTCGACTGGCAGGTAGCGGACTACCTGGCATTAACTGCAGATATCGACACTCTGAGGAGCGATGAACCCCTGGACTACTGGGTGCGCAGGCTTGATCTGTGGCCAGAGCTGTCACAATTTGCCATGAACCTCTTGTCTTGCCCAGCCTCAAGTGTGCTCTCAGAAAGGACCTTCAGTGCAGCAGGAGGGATTGTAACTGAGAAGAGAACTCGCCTAGGTCACAAAAGTGTGGATTACCTGACCTTTATTAAAATGAATGAGGGGTGGATCTCGGAGGGTTACTGCACGCCGGAAGACTTGTTCTGAGTTTCTGACTCCCCATGCAGCTGTCCTTCTCTGCACGCCTCATGACTCCACACACAGCTGTCCTTTAGCGTCCTCCTCCCTCCGCCACCGTTACAAACTAGGGTGCAAACCCTACTGGTTTCATTTGAATCCAGGTAAATCCTGAGTTTTTCTGGCCTCTGTGCTTCAGTGGCTGCAACCAAAAAAATGAATATTTTCAGCATTTATATGGCATATTTTTTCTGGCCTTTGTGCTTCAGTGGCTGCAACCAAAAAAAATGAATATTTTCAGCATTTATATGGCATATTGTTTCTGGCCTCTGTGCTTCAGTGGCTGCGACAAAAAAAAATGAATATTTTCAGCATTTATATGGCATATTTTTTCTGGCCTCTGTGCTGCAGTGGCTGCGACAAAAAAAAATGAATATTTTCAGCATTTATATGGCATATTTTTTCTGGCCTCTGTGCTTCAGTGGCTGTGACAAAAAAAAATGAATATTTTCAGCATTTATATGGCATATTGTTTCTGGCCTCTGTGCTTCAGTGTCTGCGACAAAAAAAAAATGAATATTTTCAGCATTTATATGGTATATTTTTTCTGGCCTCTGTGCTTCAGTGGCTGTGACAAAAAAAAATGAATATTTTCAGCATTTATATGGCATATTGTTTCTGGCCTCTGTGCTTCAGTGGCTGCGACAAAAAAAATTAATATTTTCAGCATTTATATGGCATATTTTTTCTGGCCTCTGTGCTTCAGTGGCTGTGACAAAAAAAAATGAATATTTTCAGCATTTATATGGCATATTGTTTCTGGCCTCTGTGCTTCAGTGGCTGCGACAAAAAAAAAAAAAAGAATATTTTCAGCATTTATATGGCATATTTTTTCTGGCCTCTGTGCTTCAGTGGCTGTGACAAAAAAAATGAATATTTTCAGCATTTATATGGCATATTGTTTCTGGCCTCTGTGCTTCAGTGGCTGCGACAAAAAAAAAATGAATATTTTCAGCATTTATATGGCATATTTTTTCTGGCCTCTGTGCTTCAGTGGCTGCGACAAAAAAAATTACTATTTTTAGCATTTATATGGCATATTTTTTCTGGCCTCTGTGCTTCAGTGGCTGCGACCAAAAAAAATTATATTTTTAGCATTCATATGGCATATTTTTTCTGGCCTCTGTGCTTCAGTGGCTGCGACAAAAAAACCATAATTTTTCAGGAAAGTACACATGCCTAATTTTTCAGGGTTCTGCAACAGTGGCAAAATCGCATCTTTTATGGTCACCGCAGGTGATCAATAAAGTAGACCAAAACTGGGCCCACACTGCAGAATCAGTGTTTTTTGGTTCACTTCACTGTACATTGAATTACCTCTGCCTGACCGTGCACATGCGCACAAGCACGGTGACTGCTAAACACACCACTACAGAAATATTGCCACCCCCACCAACAGGACGAACATCCTGGAGGTGACAAGCTCAACTAGTAATTAACAACTATTATTTGCTCACTTGACGGTATCATTCATTAAAGCTCTTTGCGTTTTTTTGCATTGCAGTAAGCGCCGCGTTTCGTCTTTGCGTTTGAACAGGCTGTAACCTTTACATGTAGACGCTGGACGTTTTAAAGCAGTTTATTACACAGGTTTAGAAATGTAGTGTGATTTCTGCCCTTTACAGCACAAAACGCAGCGCTGTGTCAACAATGTATTTTTTAGAAACATTTTTGCCCTTGATCCCCCTCTGGCATGCCACTATCCAGGTCGTTGCACCCTTTAAACAACTTTAAAATCATTTTTCTGGCCAGAAATTTCTTTTTTAGCTTTTAAAATTCGCCTTCCCATTGAAGTCTATGGGGTTCGCGACGTTCGCATTTTTGACGCAAGTTCGCAAATATGTTCGCGAACTTTTTTTCCGACGTTCGCTACATCCCTAAAGGGTGCTAAGTGCAATAAACATAGTGTATGGTACCCATTTTTTGTTGTTTGCACCCTGCCCTGCACTCAGTATATTATTATTGTTATTATGATTTGCAGTAAAGCAGATCACAGGGCAGGGGCATTTTCCACTGTGCAAGGCCTGAGGGTTCTGGGGCACATCCTGCATCTGGGTCCAGACATGGATAACTACCCTACTGCTTAAATTGAATGTCAAAGGAAACCTATATGACAAAATAACATATGTTTGTATGAAAACCATCCATCTGTTGTTAAAGGGATACTGTCATGTGAAAAAAAATGTTTTCAAAATGAATCAGTTAATAGTGCTGCTCCAGCAGAATTCTGCACTGAAATCCATTTCTCAAAAGAGCAAACAGATTTGTTTATATTCAATTTCGAAATCTGACATGGGGCTGGACATATTGTCAATTTCCCAGCTGCCCCAAGTCATGTGACTTGTGCTCTGATAAACTTCAATAACTCTTTACTGCTGTACTGCAAGTTGGAGTGATATCACCCCCTCCCTTTTCCCCTTAGCAGCCAAACAAAAGAACAATGGGAAGGTAACCAGATAGCAGCTCCCTAACACAAGATAACAGTTGCCTGGTAGAGAACAGCACTCAATAGTAAAAACCCATGTCCCACTGAGACACATTCAGTTACATTGAGAAGGAAAAACAGCAGCCTGCCAGAAAGCATTTCTCTCCTAGTGCAGGCACAAGTCACATGACCAGGGGCAGCTGGGAAATTGACAAAATGTCTAGCCCCATGTCAGATTTCAAAATTGAATATAAAAAAATCTGTTTGCTCTTTTGAGAAATGGATTTCAGTGCAGATTTCTGCTGGAGCAGCACTATTAACTGATTCATTTTGAAATGGTTTTTTATACCTTTAACTACACCTCCCGGGATCCCACCCCCCACCCGCCCACAGCCAAGAGATCATTTGCTGCAATACAGGATAATAGTGAAGGGGATCAAGTTTAGATATGGCAGGTAAGGGGCAGTAGAAGAGCCTTAGATGTTCACATTTACAGTTTTTCTAGGGGTTTTTCAGTAGGGGGTTGTGACAAGGTGGGGGGCTCTACTGCTGTGGTGGTGGGACCTTAAGGTGATGTCCCCCAGAGGGTATGGTGCCTTCCTATATTTATATGGTATTTCCATAATACTGGCCAGGCTGGTAAAATACAGGCAAAGTGGTTACCCTACTCCAGTGTGACACTGTCAGCTTACCCTGCTAAAATGCTTTCATTAGACACCAAAAAGTGTACTATACAAAACTCAAGTCCTTCCTCTGGGTAATTGTTGCAGGATAGTACTGAATTGTGCTGCATTTGGACCAATATGAGCCCCCCAATATCTTCAAGACCAAACTCAAATCTGGAAGATGTTGCAGGATATGTTTAATTACTCTACATTCTTAGCCAATATACTAACACAGTGTATCTCCTATTCCCAACCAATAGTTTCGTACTATAAGCTAAATCTGGCCAAAATCATCTTATTTTCCCACATTATTAAATTAGGCTGATACAAACATTTGGTCTTGGACTAATAATCAGATCATATATTATACTTCTCAGCCACCCTCTTGAAGATCTGGCCAAGTCCCAACCAGATATTGGTCAGGGAGGCTATTGTTTTGGTCATAAATAAGCTCATAAACTGCCAGCTGGGTCATGAGTGCCAAGTTGGCAGGCAGTATTGGCCCATGAATGGCAAGCAATATATATTGTAACAACTTCCTCTTCCCCTTTTCCCCGGCACTTACCTTTTTGGCACCAGGGGGATCCACAATGCTAGTGCAGAGAAGCGAAATTGTGGTCTCTGCGCTAGAAGAGCTGAATTTCCAGTTTGAAAATCAGAAATTCGGCTCTAAAGGCAACCGGAGCAGCATTTTTGCTGCCCCTGATAACCAGTGGGGTGCTGCCATCTGAGGTTAGTTGAGAAACTCGCAGCCCCCCTGCTGACACCTGTACTGTTATGTACATTGATGGTAGATAGTCTTCTCAATGGCATTATACCTAAACATGGGATATCAGCCATGAGATCTAAGAATATTATATTTTGTCTGAATATATTTTATCTCTATCCTAATGAGCCTATAATATCAATTAGAATGACTGAGCCATACAAGTCTGGTCTCTGGGCCACAAAAATAATGTCAATTTAGCCAATTCACAAAGTTCTTCAATCTTTTAGTAGGCAGCTGAAGAAGTCCTGCTACTTATAACAGTGTCTAGCTTCAATGTCCTTAACAAGATTTTCAGGTTCCTTTGGTTAAAACTCCAAGCAGTTAACAAGCACCATGGCTGATAATTATTTCCACGGTAACCCTGCATAATTTACAGTTGTTTTGACTTCATCTATTTACTTCTGAGTGAGCAATCACCATTACTACATCTTGTCTCGAATGCTTTGAACTTTGCTATTGTTCCTGTGAATTTGCCATGAATTGCCTTCTTGTTACAAGAACTTCTTCGGCAGGTTTTATGCACCTCTGTCCAACCTTGCAGCCCTTTTGTCGTTGAGTTTTATGTCCATTCAGAGTCAGATAATGTGTTACAGTTTGGAAAATATTGGAAATTCAATGGCCCTTGACTAATTTCTTGCCCACATTTACAGCCTAATTAAACAAATATAATTTTAACTGTATGTAGAAATGTATTGTCCTTTACTCTCCTGCAACTGGTGACTTTTATCTTTAACTTTTTTGAGGAGGATGTTATGGGTTTTATTTTTACAGTTAGTAATTCACATACAGAGGACATTGCTTTATGTGCCAAAAAATTGAAAGGCAAAAGCCAATGTGGACTATATAGATGGCTTAGACCAAGATAGTGGATCAGAGACTAAATATAATCCAATCAGAACATTTCTAAAGTAATTTGTTTAGTTCCAGAGGAATGGCTGTGATGTGCACCTGCATCTGGTACAAGGTGCACATCTCATTGTCAGGGGGTTCCAGGCCAACCTTGCAATAGGGTGCTAATTCAGCTTTAGTAGGACAGCAAGTCAGTGTGCAAAGTGCAAAACACAGGCTTATTGTCTAGGAGTTCATAAACTTTATATCACCAAAGGGCAACCAGGGTCTGACTGGACTGGCAGGACCTACTTCCCCTACTGACAACTGTTGCAGCCAGTGATCCTCCCCACCCCTCAATCATGTCCTCAAGGAGGAATTGTAAGGTAAGTGCTGTGCAGAAGGGGAAGGGCATTTAGAGCAGGTGAAACTCATAACTGGAGTGGGGGGCCCCAAGGCGGCAGCCACAGTGGGCCCCAGGCACCCCAGTCTGGTAACCACAAAAAAAAGTACCTCAACAGTTCCAGATTCTACCAGGATGTTATTCAGCTCTAAGGCCTATGACACACGCATAGTGATGGGTGAATAAATTCGTCAGGCATGAATTTGCAGCAAATTTTATTGTTTTGCCACTGATGAATGTTTTTGCGAAATGGTCTCGACAATTCGCCGGTGAAAAATCTGCCGCAACAAAAAAATTTGCCCAGCGTCAGAATTGCCTCACACAGAAAAATTATTATTATAAGCCCACTGACTTTATTGCATTTGGACAAAATAGTTGTGCGTATGAAAATTGTCACACGTCAAAATAATTTTGTCGCCCATTGACTTCAATGCGTTTAGCGAATTTTTGCCGTTTCGCGAATTATTTCGGCCCAGAAACACCGATCACTACACATGCACCATTTCGACCACGTGATTCTTTATCATAGAACGACACTGGTCAAAATGCCCCAATTTATGGGGAAGCTTAGCCATGTTGTAACACCCACATCATGGGGGCTACCACATGCATAAAACAAGTACACACAGACAAGTTCTTTATAAATCAAGAATTTCTTTTGCATACATTTAGTCAGAGATAATTCTGATATTGAACAAATATTTACACATAATAAGCACAAGAGATCCCTTTTAAAGGAGCAACAATAATCCATTGACTATAAATAATCAGCATATCCTCAGCCTGTCATAAATGATTTTTCTACCAGCCAACAAATATCTGACTTAGTGCGTCCATTTGTTTCCAGGGATACAGAGAGAAAGATTTGTGATTTTCAGAGATGTGATTTTTATCACATGGGGTGGGAGAGAACTTGGGCAAAGGAGTTATGGATAATGGGTTATAGTTTGGCTAGTGAGCTGACCCAGAAAAAGTTGACCTCATCACCGTGGGAATTTCTCCCGGCTGAAGAAATAGAAAACATTCAGAATAAAAAGGAGGGGTGGAGGAAGGGTTGTTTTTTGGGACCCTGATATGCAGGATACACATGGCTTTACAATGCATTGGGAAAAATGTCATGATGTATGGAGCCAACTGACTGACTGCCATTCATAGTTCCCCCTTCAATAGGGGAATGTACACATGACACAAATAAATGGAATGGGAATCTGTCTGCTAATTTGCATATGAATAAATGTACTGTATATTACAAGAAAACAAAGATTTATACTGAAAAATGTATATGACTCTGCCACGTTCTGGATTTCCCATTACAAAGGTAAAGCGGCACTGAAAATGGCAGAATTGGAACGTACAAGTATTAATTGAACTCTAGACTTCAAAAGATGACACTTTTAAGTATTTTTTTAATATCTATAAGAGCAAATTCTACATTTTAAAGTTTCCATGTTGGCCGGAAGATAGAATACCTCCTATAGCTACTTTGAGTAATAAGAACAGTTCGTACTACAACTTCTTTCTAAACCACTAGTGGCATAACTTAAAGTTATTAAGTCCTTGAAGCAAAATTATTCTAAAGGCATTCAAAACCTTGAGAGAGAACCTGTTTCACCAGAATATATTAAAATTGCTGATCAGTCAAATCTTCAAAAAGCACTTTAGGGTAGAAATGTTCTAATTCTAAGTTGATGTTCCTCAAAGAACTAACTTAAGGTGACATATGTACAGAAATATTCTTGTAACAGTTACTCTGATATGGGTTGAAGAGTATTCAAACCAAAAACATTAATATTTAAGACAAATCTCAACCTTAGCTTTAGATCCTCACCACCTTATATTGGAAATGTGTGATGTTAGTTAGATTTGACTTAAAATGTAGTTTCAATCAAATAAAGAACATCAAATAAAATTCAATACATTTTTATGATGATGCAAAATATATGTTACAAAGAGGCTTATTTGCCTAATCCGGCTACCTATAATCCTTTAAGATTTCCCTGCCCCCAGACCTAGAAATGAGAACAGATAAAAATGCGTTTCAGTGGATAAACATAATAGGTCTAACCGGATGATTTAAAGACTTTTCAAAACCCTTTAGACATAGAACTTAATTTATGTTGACACCACCAGCTATGGCCATTTCTTCAAGCTTAGTGAGGACTTTGAAACGGAATTTAAAGGTTTGTGTTATCAAGAAGAAAGCAATTATTTTTCCTACTAAAAGCTTGATGAATTTTTTCCTATAAAAATATTTAATAGTCCCGTTTACAATTAAGGAAAATGTAATTGTGCTGTGATATTTTCAAAATTTAACAGTTAATTATTTAAGGAAAACAATTTGTACAAGGTTGGGTTTTCACAGATTTCCAACCACAACCAAAGACTGCAAAAGAAAATCTGCTAGTTGAGTTGCACCAAAAAAAAGTCATAATTAAGCTCAATGGATTTATGAAAAACAGCAAATTTGGAAGTTAAGGAAAAAACTCACATTGTTTTATTCATTTTGACAAATTTGCTTTTTTTCTAGCTTTTTTTCCAGTTGAAAAATCTTAATAATTCAAGTATGGAAAACACAAATTTGGAAAAAAATTAAAATTGCATTTTTTAACCTTGATTTTCTTTAATTGAGGAAAGAAAATGGTCTCACATTTTGCCCCCATGTGTCGTATTTTCAATTAAAAGTGCGGATTAAAACCGAAAATAATTTTTAGTAAGAAAGTGTCACACATTAAGGTGCAACTTTTGGCCACCTGTGTGCTTTTAGTTATCTATTTTTAGGTACCTGTTCTTGGCCTAACAGTGTCTTTGATGGCAGTGCCCTTACTTGGTCTTGTATAATATATATCTGTATATGTAGAAAATAGTGACAGGTAAGGGTCAGATATGGCAGGTCAGTACAGCCTCAAAAGTTTTCAGAAACAGACAGTGGCACCAATTGGAAGTACACGTTGGAGTGGGAGGTTGTGACAATGTGGAGGGCCTCTACTGCTGTGGTGGTGGGACCTTAAGGTGATGGCCCCCAGAGGGTATGGTTGCCAACTTTAAAAAAAATGCTGGCCTTCCAATATTTACATGGCTTTTTCATATTACTGGCCAGGCTGGTAAAATCCAGGCAAGGTGATAAATCTACTCCAGTGTGACACTGCCAGCTTACCCTGCTAAAATGGCTACATTAGACACCAAAAAGTTTACTATACAAAACTCAAGTCCTTCTTCTGGGTAGCTGTTGCAGGTTAGTACTGAATTGTTCTGCATTGGTGACCGATATTTGGCCCCCAATATCTTTAAGACCAAAACCAAATCCTACCTCTGGAACATGATGAGGGCATGTTTAATTACTCTACATTCATAGCCAATATGCTCAACCCAGTGTAGCTCCTATACCCATCAATTAATTTCCCCTACCAACTAAATCTGGCCAAACATTCTAAGATCATGTCCACCAAGGCCATGGGCCAAATTAGGCTGATACAATCATTTGGTCTTAGACTAATAACCAGATCATATTTGATATACTTCAGCCATCCTGTTCAAAATCTGGCCAAGCCCCAACCAGATATTGGTCAAGGAGCCCATTGTTTTGGTCATAAATAAATTCATAAACTGCCAGCTGGGTCAAGAGTGCCAAGTATGGGTCTTTGATGGCAGTGCCCTTACTTGGTCTTGTATAATATGAATATATGTAGAAAATAGTGACAGAAAAGTAAATTTTAACAGCGGAAAAGAACCATTTAGTCAGAATATGCCCAAAAATTATTAGCATTTTTTTTATCACTTAAAGCCTGTTACATGTGTGTTTAAATTTGAATAAATTGCCACTTTATTATGTCTCTCCAAACACAGGATTTTCAGTGAAAGATCCACCTGTAATTCCAAGTCCAACTCACTTATATATTAAGGAACCAGGCTGTTGTAAACAGTTCCCTGTCCATATACTATAAAGAATAAATCAGGGTCCAGCATAAATCTAAAGGTGGCCATACACAGAGAGATCTGCTCGTTTGGCAATGTCACCAAATGAGCGGATCTCTCCCTGATATGCCCACCTTGAGGTGGGCAATATTGGGCTGATCTGATCATGGGTCCTTGGGCCCAACGATCGGATCCTAACAATGGCTAACGGGCGGTCGGATCTCGGGACCACATCAACGAACAGATGCGGCCGCGGTCCGACGGGATTTTTAGTCCCGTCCAATCGACATCTGGCCAGATATCGATCGGGGAAGCCCGTCGGAGGGCCCCATACACGAGCCAATGAGCTTCCGACTCAGTCTGTCGGCAGCTTTTATCGGCCCGTGTATGGCCACCTTAACACTTACAAAATACTTATGCCTAAAATAAGAGCATTGTGTGTTTCATCCTTTGTTGTACAGAAGGAAACAAATCCCTTACAAGAAGAATTTCACACCCTCCTCTTATTGGTCTGTTGGTCCATTTTGTTGGTTTTAAAGCTTTGATATGACAAAATAAATTGGGTTGAGCCAGGGGTCCCCAACCTTTGTTTTACTGTGAGTCACATTCAAGTGTAAAAAAAAGTTGGAGAGAAACACAATCATACAAAAAGTCCCTGGAGGTGCAAAATATGAGATGTGTTTGAGTATTGGTAGCCCCTATGTGGACTGGCAGCCTACAGGAGGCTAAGTTTGACAGTACACCTGGTTTTTATGCAACTAAAACTTGCCTCCAAGCCAGGAATTCAAAAATAAGCCCATGTTTTGAGGCCAGTGGGAGTAACATCCAATGGGTTGGCGAGCAACACATGGTCAGCCAAAAACTCCAGAGTTTATCTCTTCACTGATGTGGGAGACTTATGTAGACTGATCACTGCCAACTATCAAAAGACCCTTTAACAGGTGATAAAGATCAATCTTCTCCTTCTTCTTGACCAAGACTACTACCAAAACCTGAGAATCAGCACTGGATGAAGGGGCACGTCCCCGAAACGTTTGCTGGGATCTCATTAATAAAAGAAGTTTTCTTCAAAAGAATGTCTGCAGAAGCAGTATGTGGAGTGTGCCCATGTTCTATATTGTTTGGAATTTGAGAAGGCTTTTTGTTTGCAGCAGGGCCTACGTGGAGCACCTCCAGTGAGTTATAAAGTATTTTTTCACATGAAACAAGTCTTTGCGGGGAATGAGTTTAAAAGTTTGGATCAAAACCTGAGAATGTAGATGAGTGAAAAATGTAGAGATTTTTAAAATTACCCTAGCAACCATGCATTGATTTTAATAAGAGAATGGAATATGAAAAGGTACTCAAAGGAAGTAATAACAATATATTTGTAGCTTTACAAAGCATTTGCTTTTCAAACGGGGTCAGTGACCCCCATTTGAGAGATGGAAAAAGTCAGAAGAAGGCAACTAATTCAAAAACTATAACAAATAAATCATGAAGACAAATTGAAAAGTTGCTTAGAATTAGCCATTCTATAACACACTAGGGGGCAGATTTATCAAGGGTCGAAGTGAATTAGAGGGAATTTTGGAAGTAAAAAAATTTGAAGTAATTTTATGGATACTTCGACCATCGAATAGGATACTACGACTTCGAATTCGATTCAAAGTAAAATAGTTTTCAATCTCAATACTTCACCAAATTAAACCTGCCGTAGTGCTATGTTAGCCTATGGGGACCTTCTAGGGCATTTTTCTGGATGAAATCCTTCAAATCGTTTGATTCGATTGATTTCATCATTTGATTTTAATTTGACCACAAATGGGCAAATTCGATGTAAAAAAACTTTGACTTCGATATTCGAAGTCGCAGGGGCACATTTACTTAGCTCGAGTGAAGGATTAGAATGAAAAATACTTTGAATTTCGAAATATTTTTTGTGGCTACTTCGACCATCGAATTGGCTACTACTTCGTTCGATTCAAAGGATTTAATTGTTTAATCTATTTAATCGTTTTTTCCTTCGATCGAACGAATTGAGGTAAATCCTTCAACTTCGATATTTAAAGTCGAATGATTTAACTTCGAGGTTTAAATATCGAGGGTTAATTAACCCTCGGTATTCGACCCATAGTAAATGTGCCCCGAAGTATTCCAATTCGATGGTCGAATTTCGAAGCTTTTTCTACTTCGAAAATTCAACCCTTGATAAATCTGCCCCTACAAGATAACTTAAAGGTGAACTACCCCTTTAATGAGATCTAGAGCTGCTGTCAAACAAATCTTGGATGCCAATTTAAACTTTCACGATCTTGGTGCCTTATATTTGAACAGCATTCTAGTCCCTTAAGGATATACTTTTATAAGTAACTTAACCCACTAAGGAAAAATAATTTTCTTCTTACTTAGAAAAAAAAGAAGATACTTGGAAGTATGATTAACATCTTCCATATTCTAAGACTGCCGAGTTAGTGGGCCTATTAGCTAATGATCAAAATAAAATATGGGCACATCTCTAGATGAAGAAGATGAACTGATTCATTGATCCAAGATCATAGAGTTTGGTTATAAAAAAGAAAATCTAGAAGAGACAGGTAAGTTATCAGAATGCAAACTGAATTCTCCCTATGTATCGATCATAGACTAAATGGGGTCATCAATAAAAAAGGCTGAAACTGGAAAAATAGTCCCTTACTTTTGGAGCTGAGAATAGACTAGAACTTGTTTAAGGCTGAAAGCCCAAGATTCCTTATACTGTACAGAGTAGAAAGAACACTCTGCACAGACAAAGGTTCTAGGAGACCTCAGGGGTCAAGAGAGCCAAGTTCTTATTTCTTTCCTGTCATGGGTGCAAGTGTTTTGCATGTTGTGGGTAGAAATTATTAGCTCTAATAATAAGGTTAAAAGTAAAGACATTGGGGTCATTTATCAACACTGGGCAAATTTGCCCATGGGCAGTAACCCATGGCAACCAATCAAATTGCTGTACTCGTTGTTCTACTTGCAGCTGACTTTAAAAAGCTAATCACTGATTGGTTACTATAGGTAACTGCCCATGGGCAAATTTGCCCAGTGTTGATAAATGAGCCCCATTGTGAGACTGATCAGTAGCAGGTCCAAGCAGGTAAGAATATGGGTTGCATATCTGGATATGGGTCAAGGGTTGGTGTGGATTTACCAGATTAGACACATGCAGGTCTATAACAGACTTTTACAGCTACTCTTGTTATGTACAATGTGCCTTGAAAATAATGAACCGTGGTTAAAGGGCCACCACTTATAATATTTACAGGGGCAGATTTACTAAGGTTCGAATGGTAAAAAAAATTTTTGGGTCAAAACTCACAAATTCAAATTTAAAACCACCAACTCAAATTTGACTTTAAATTTGAGATTCATCAAACCTTGACCCTGGAAACAATTCTAATTTGAGGAATTTTTTTTGACGCATGCCATCATACAAGTCTATGGGCGTCATTTTTTCGGCGAAACAAGGTGAAAAAATTCGCCCATCCCTAGTCGGAACTATTGGATCAAATTTTAGACATTCAATTTTTTTCATAAAGAACATACCATTCAAATTGTGAGTTTAATAAAAAATTCACATTACTCTAAAATTCAACCTTTGATAAATAACCCCCCACAATATCACAAATAGTATCTGCTAGTATCTAACAGAAGCAAGAGTTTAACATATTAACCCTGATAATGTATATTCCTGCAAATAAATGTTATTTATGTTATTGGGCACATACTTTAAGAACAAGTTTAAAAAAAACAGGCTTTTTGTGTTATTTCGGTGAAAGAAGAGCTTAGTAAAAACAATATTTAAATTCATGTCAGCAAAGCACTTGGTTCACTGCAACAAAGGGGGCTTTTACAAGCTCAGAGATTGCCAGGCAGCATTAAATGCTTGTGACATTAACTCTTGCAGAGCTCTCTGTGAGGGGCATTAACAATTCTCACATTTTTCCCAGATGAAAAATCCTGCACAGGATACAGTCAATCTGCCCGGGAAACACAGATCACATCTCTGTAAATAACTGACTGGCTGACTGTATATAAAAGCAATGCTGTCTGCCACTTTTTAGTATAGGGAATATACCAATCTATACTTGGTCAATTGCACTTATTAAGACGAGTCATGCAATTGTTGTATTAACCCTGTTCGTTAAAGATACTTGCATCCAACATGCTCCTTGCAAATGTGCCTATTGATGTGGGGGAAACCCTGGAGCTACCGCCACCCTAAACATTCTTCCAGGGTGACTGCAGGTTGTGTCCATAGATGCAACAGACTTGCACCCAAAGAATCACATGCAAATGTAACTTTAACAGCAAGTTATTATGTCACTGAACCATAAAACGGACAGGCCCGGATTTGTGGACAGGCCTAGGGCGGCGAAATTTTTGGGGCGGCACGCCGCCCAGCCGCATCTTTGAAGCACTGGGTACTTAACGCTCCCAAGCGCTTCTGCCTCAGCGAGCACCACAGCTGGCGCTAGGACCCTGTGGACACAGGGCGGCGCGATCGGAAGCAGCAAGGGTATGGATCGTGCGGCCTTGGGGCGCCGCTTCGTTAAATCCGGCCTGTTCAAAAGGGGGTATGTTGAGGTTGCGGAGCAGCATGGCAATCTATAATCAAAAATATCACAGCATTTCTTTTACATATGGCTTGCAAGATAAAACCATTGAAAAAAGAAAAATAAAATGACGGATTATGTAAGAATGCTCATTGCTTGTACCTGCTGCCAGTCAGGTTACAAGGGACTGTGTATTAAACATCTACCAAAGACGGGTGGTTCAGGGCTCCCCAGAGCTCTATCTCCCCCAGAGCACCCTAGCTTGAGCATCTGAATGATATGGAAGCTGGGAAACATTCCAAGGGATGCCAATTTTCAATCTATGTCCTGCCCCTCTGTATGCAACAGTGCTAAGTGCAGACCATACTGCATCCAGAATAAGGCACAACTCTTTCTTCTGCATTCTAGAAGCACAAAGAGCCTCAGGTTAGAAGATCAACATACACCCTTTGTGACAGTTTTTTGCACTTTGTTTACTGCCGTGGCATGCATCCTAAGTCTTATGAACCTGGTCTTCTGTGATCTTTCCAGTGATAAGAGAAAATAGTTTTTAAGGAAAAAAGTCAGTCCTTTAGGTTTACTCTCTCCTGACGATCTTTCCACAGTCTCTCGGCCGAATCCAAAATGTCTAGAAAAAAGTATGTAGATCAGCGCCTATGGCAAGGAAGAAAGCAGAAACCCAAAATTGTGCAGAAAGTTTAAATATTGTGAAGGCACCCGGTGTTTAAAAATGTTCACTTAAGTGTAATTCCCCTTTAAATTCTCTGTTAATAGTAGTGATATATGCAGTCAGTTCTTTACATCCAATCCATTACCACCACCGTATGGCCAAATTTCCTACTTACTAGACGATAACTTGGTATAATGCCCGTGATTTTAGCAGATCCCACTGTTCCTCTAGGTCCGCTTCTTTTACTCCCATGCAGAGAAATATAAATCCAAATAGTGTAACACCATTTATTTAGATAAAAAAATGCTTTAAAACAAATTTTACACTCACATTTGGTTGTTTGACGTCAATCACACATATGTACAGAAATATCACAAGTTGTTTGCACTTGTGGAGGGACCCTGCCGGTGTGTGTGTTACCCTCGTGGCTTCCCCTGTGCTCGGTTGTGATGTCACTTCCTGCCTGACGCGTTTCGCCTACCAATGGGCCTCTGAGGAAGCCCTTCACAATATTTAAACTTGCTGCACAATTTTGGGTTTCTGCTTTCTTCTTTGCCATAGTCGCTGATCTACATACTTTTTTTCTGATCTTTCCAGTGATGCCTGCTAAAGGAGAATAACACTCTGGATTTGCTTTATGGTCTATGGTTATACCACATTGGCTAAACAAGATCCTGCCAATAACGCTGAATCTAAATAAAGTCATTAGTGACTTCTTAATGATTCTCTTCATGCCTTCAAGCCTCCTTCAGCAGCTCCAGGAGAAGCAGCCTTAAAGGATATCCTCTTGTACCCACATAATTATATTATTTGTAGCTTTGTCCTAGTATGTACAGTATTGTATTTGTAATAAAATAAATAATTGTAATAAAATAATAAAAATACTTCATTAAAGTGCCTTTTTTGTCATTAGCGCAAAACTAATTTGTCAAACCAGTGGAATATCTAAACTTGACCACACAGCCAATTATTTGAGGTTCTCCCTAAACTCTGGAACAAAGACATTTTTCAGGAAACTGCTTATCCTTTAGTGCCCAACGGGACTCTCTATACCTCCCCAATCAGTTGCAGGATTTGCTTCCTCTATAATTACACCCCTGTGTCAAACCTTTTGTTTGTTGATCACCAGTTCCCACAATTAACCTGACTACCCCTTAAACTTTTCCCAATTTGAGTTCCAATGAAACAATTTACAGTCCTAGAATCAATTATAATTCTTATGGTTGAGGCTGACAGTTTTGGAAGGGAGGCTACCAGTAGAAGTATTTCCATTGGAGAGCTCATTATTATATATTGATGTACGGCACTTCTTGTTTTAGGCTAAGGCTTCATTATTCTCTGTGTAGCTGGTAAGGGGGGAAGGAAAGTACAAACTAATGAGCCATGTAAAAATGTACCTACACACAAGACAAAGATGTCGAAAATACGTTGCGTTTTGGGCAAAGGAAAAGTATTTCTCTGCAGAGTTAATATTCACCCAGGATTACACATATTTTCTCTTGATTTAGGATCTTTTAGATAATTTAAAAGACTCAGTGGAAGTCCTGAGATTATCAAACAGTAAATCTGATGATTCCCTTCTTAAAATGTTTGAAGGCAGACCCTGCACTTCCTGTCTTTTAGATCTTCTAACATGTAAATTGGCCATTACAAAAGGGATTAAGAGCCAGAATGGTGTGAGTAGGCCCCAAATGTTCAGCGCAGTTCTTTATCTGGAGCCAGAGCTTACTCGCTGCCTTGAATTTTAATGCTGCCATCTTCAGTCTGCATTTAGCTCATCTGCATAGTTACAACAAGACCCATTGTTCCTGAGCTTGCAATTACCCAAAGTACAAAAACTGTCTCTTTACTGCTAATTGTACTTTTAATTATTTGCACAAATGCAAAGTACGGGGAGTGTTGTCTCATTAGAGGTGCAGCTCATTAGCATTTGTAATTTACTATGATTACAGAACATACAGTAGTACAGGTATGGGACCTGTTATCCAGAATGCTCAGGACCTGGGGTTTTCTGGATAATGGATCTTTCTGTAATTTGGATCTCCACACCTTAATTCTACTTATTCATGTAAACATTAAGGGGCCGATTCACTAAATTCGAGTGAAGGATTCGAAGTAAAAAAACTTCGAATTTCGAAGTATTTTTTGGGCTACTTCGACCATCGAATGGGCTACTTCGACCTTCGACTACGACTACGACTTCGAATCGAAGGATTCGAAGTAAAAATCGTTCGACTATTCGACCATTCGATAGTCGAAGTACTGTCTCTTTAAAAAAAACTTTGACCCCCTAGTTCGGCAGATAAAAGCTACCGAAGACAATGTTAGCCTATGGGGAAGGTCCCCATAGGCTTGCCTAAGTTTTTTTGATCGAAGGATATTCCTTCGTACGATCGCAGAATTTGCGCTAAATCCTTCGACTTCGATATTCGAAGTCGAAGGATTTCAATTCCTAGTCGACCCATAGTAAATCAGCCCCCTAAATAAACAGGCTGTCTTGGCTTCCAGCAAGGATAAATTATATCTTAGTTTGGATTGCAAGGTACTGTTTTATTATTACAGAGAAAGGGGAAATATTTTTTAAAAAATTGCATAACAAAGAGTCAATGGGGTAAATTTACTAAGCGACGAAAATTCCCCAGCGATGGCTTTGCAGCCATCGTAACACTTCGCCAGGCAAAAATTCGCTCGACAACTCTAATTTTCTAAAATGCAAAGTTACGTCCAGGGTGCCTAACGCTGGCGAATTTTCGCTAGCGTTACTTTGGCAAAAATCAAACCGTTCAATTCTGCCTAGCGCAACTTCGTTAGAAGTCTTCGCTCAGGTTAATTTGCATATGGCTGGAAATGATAAAGTTGAATGGACGTATATGTTGCAGCAAATACATTACATTACACAAGTCCAGGGAACCTTAATAAAGACAATAGAGTTGTTATATTGCCCTAAACATGAGCCCAGTGTATAGTTTATGTTCCATATGTTAGAAAATGTATGGGGGAACCCGGTTACCCAAAAAACTTTTGCAGGCTATTACTCTGAAAAAAAGGAAAAGACGCCAGCGTTTTTTGGACTTAGAAACTTTTTCCACTAAAAAATATGATGTTAGTAATAGAAGATTAAGGAAGATCTATGCACTCCAATGCACTTCTCCTGGTCTGAACTGGTGAAGGCAAATCTGGCGAAAGAGGTAACGTTCAGTAAAATCCGCATCTTAGTGAATTTGTGGAGTAACGTCCATTTGCCAGAACGAAAATTCGCCTGGTCGATAGAGTGCGAATCACCGCTAGCGTCTGTCTCCTTCGCTGGCGAAGTGACGCTTGGGGACTGTTAGTAAATCGTCCCTGAAAATGGTAATGCTAGTCACTTCGCCCTTTAGTAAATCTGCCCCTTTGGAGCTTTCTGGATAAGAGATTTCTGGACAACGGATCCTATACCTGTACAGGTTTATATTTAAGCAGCCCCCTTAAAGTTACATTATTATGAGTTTGACAAGAGTGATTGATATTGATGACATATGGCTGCTAATTAAAAAGAAATCTTTTCAAAACTTATAGCTGTACAGCCACTATCTGCAAGGAGTTTGTATATTTTCCCATCTGCCTGGGATTCCGCCTATGCTCCAAGAACATACAGGCAGGTTGATAAAATCAACCCTTTTACATGTATGGGACTTGTTATCCAGAATGTTCGGGACCTGGGGTTTTCTGGATAACAGATCTTTCTGTAATTTGGATCTTGATACATTAAGGGCCTTATTTATCAAAATCTGAACATTTCTGATAATTTTCCGTAAAAAAGTCTGACCAAATTGGCGTGGATTATATCCCCCTTATTAATCAATAAATTTTCCTGAAAATTTCCTGTGCTGGAAAAAACTCAATAAAATTTTTTTCGGATTATTGTGCAAATACCACTAAGGTTGTGGGCTGTGGGGGAACTCACACCGTAATACTCCCAAGTTGCAGAACTGTAACTCACAACAATTTTGCTCTACATAATTGTTGTTGTAAGACTGGGGGAATCATTCAGTACAACCTAGGAGATATGGAAAATTCCTATTACTGTGATTTTAAGTGACCACCTACCCAAATCATTTTGAAAAATCTTTTTATGTATTTATATTGTTATATGTTGGGTTCCTGGCCGGCCAGGTTTTAAAGGGAAAATTTTTAAAGCAAAATAAAATTCTTAAACATTCAGATTAATTTTATGTCCAAACTCACATTTAATCAATTTATTAGAAAAACCACAGGTTCACATCGTAAATTCAAATGAAAATTTTTGGATTTTTTTTTTGGTGAAAACTCACAATTTCAAATTTAAAACCACCCCTCAACCCTGGAAACATTTCTAATTCGATACTTCTCCACCTAAAACCTGCCGAGTTCACGTACAAGTCAATGGCAGAAATCCGTTGAGCCATTTGAAGATGTTAAGAGCCTTCCTGACATTCGAGTATCTTTTCGGACGAAAGCTTGATTCGAATTTGATTTGAATTTTCAGGAATTTCGTATTAGATCGAATGTTAGACTTTTTTCATAAATAATCTCCGATTCGAGTTGTGGGTACATTTGAATTTATTATATTCACATAAGTTCTAAATTCAACCTTTGATAAATAACCCCCTCAGTGTTTCTGCACGTTTTCTATGAGTTTTCTACATAACAGAATAAGCTCATGTGGGTAATTACAGTAGCTCCCATCTCTACATTTACTATAAGCGATTCCACCCTCTACTTGGGGACTGCTCTGTATTTCTTTTACTACCCCTGAGACCAAAGGTCACCTGTTTATTGGCCCAGAATTGATTGGCAAGCTATTGCAGCCAGTCTTATACATTTCTTTTCTGAAAGACCTTATGATTGAACATTATGCTGACGATCACTAATTTCAGAAAACGTGACAAAGGAAAAGGGCTGCTCACATCACCGCTAGAGTAAGAGAATGCCTAGCGCTTGTTAAACTTGCTTTAGAAACCCCCCTAGACAAGCCTGAAACTCTTCTGTGTTATTCTTTTTTTTTTCATTCGGGGGGTTCCTTTTTACACATTATTTGTGTACAGTTACTAAGGCAACCATGGTAAATAGCCAACATTAATCAAATTCGGCCATCCTTATGGTGTGAACTGAATCAGAATGCCAGACGGATAAAGGCACAGCAAACCCAGAATTCCTCGTGAAAGGTTTGCCTTTCCCTTCATTCTATTTTTTTTGTAAGAAACTGATGATATGTAAATATCCTAATATATTCTTCTCCCTCACGTCATCAGTACTGAGCAAAAAAGACAAGACAAACATTTATAAAGTATACGTTTAACATATGGAAGCGTGGAAATTCACTGCTACAAGTAGGTTATTCTTAGTCTAAATGGCCCTTAATTTAATGATGAGGATCCAGAATGCTCGGGACCTGGGGTTTTACGGATATCCATAATTTGGATCTCCACACCTTAAAGGAGAACTAAAGCTTAACTAAAGACGTAGCTAGAAATGTTGTACATTATGTTTTAGGCTTCTGTACCAGCCCAAGGCAACCACAGCCCTTTAGCAGTAAAGATCTGTGTCTCCAAAGATGCCCCAGTAGCTCCCCATCTTCTTTTCTGCTGATTCACTGCACATGCTCTGTGCTGCTGTCACTTACTGAGCTTAGGGACCCACTCACAATATACAGTACACATAGAATAGAAATGTCACAATATAAGGCTGATTAGTAATTAATACAGATAATTACTACATGGCAGCACAGAAACCAGTGCAATTAGCATCAGAATTTAATAATCAGCAAACCTGTAGCATCAGCTTATATTACAGGGGAAGCTCATTTTCTGCTGGATAATTAGTGACGACCCCTAAGCTTAGCTTCTCAACAGCCAATCAGAGCCCACTGAGCATGTGAGTGTCACAGACACTTTCCAAGATGGTGACCCCCTGTGACAAGTTTGAAGTCCTGGATCATTGCTGCTATTGACAAGCTGAAACTTTAGCCTCGTGCAATAAGTTCAGTATATAAAATATGGCATTTTTAACCTTATTCCTCTTTAGGGGTTTAGTTCTCCTTTAAAGGAAGAGGGAAATCTCTTCTAATTGCAAAGCCCTTGCTTAAGCCACACATGGAGAGCATTAGCAATAGCTGCACCCATTTCTCCAGTGAATGTGCAGTACTTAGCACAATTGTTTATTCAGCTTTTCCTTAAAGGAAAACTATACCCCCCGAACAATGTAGGTCTCTATTAAAAGATACTGAGTAAAACAGCTCATATGTAAAACCCTGCTTCATGTAAATGAACCATTAAAATAATAAATATACTTTTTTAGTAGTATGTGCCATTGGGTAATCATAAATAGAAAATTGCCATTTTAAAAAATAAGGGCCGCCCCCTGAGATCGTAAGATTCACTGTGCACACATACAAACCACATGTAAGGTCACATGAGCCAATTAAAGGAAAACTATACCCCCCAAACAATGTAGGTCTCTATTAAAAGATACTGAGTAAAACAGCTCATGTGTAAAACCCTGCTTCATGTAAATGAACCATTATCACAATAATATACTTTTTTAGTAGTATGTGCCATTGGGTAATCATAAATAGAAATTTGCCATTTTAAAAAATAAGGGCCGCCCCCTGAGATCGTAAGATTCACTGTGCACACATACAAACCACATGTAAGGTCACATGAGCCAATTAACAGACAGAGTTCTGCCTTTTGCTTCCTCACTTCTTCCTGTTACAGTTAGAGTTGCAGTATTTCTGGTCAGGTGATCTCTGAGGCAGCACAGATAGAGTCACGAAATGGTGGTTCAAGGCAAGAGATGTAAAAGGGCAATATTTATGTAAATATATATTCCAGTTTGGTAAGATTCTTTAATATGTCATTCAATTTGATATAAACTATCTGTTGCTTAAGTATTCATTTTGGGGGTATAGTTTTCCTTTAACAGAGTTCTGCCTTTTGCTTCCTCACTCCTTCCTGTTACAGTTAGTGTTGTAGTATTTCTGGTCAGGTGATCTCTGAGGCAGCACAGATACAGTCACGAAATGGTGGTTCAAGGCAAGAGATGTAAAAGGGCAATATTTATGTAAATATATATTCCAGTTTGGTAAGATTCTTTAATATGTCATTCAATTTGATATAAACTATCTGTTGCTTAAGTATTCATTTTGGGGGTATAGTTTTCCTTAAGGTGTGTAAGACTGGACGGCACATGTTTTCATTTGTGGTCTGTTCTTATAATATCTTGGCATCCCAGTGCCTCCCAATCTTGGAACTTCTGAGAATGTTTTAAAGGCTGATTATGCCCTAAATTACTGATGCCAACGGTGCCTCAGTGTTGCAATTAATTTCCTATTCCACAAGAGAAGAAAACACTGCAGTGGGAAGAGGCTGATGTTCCCATTGGAAGAGTTACGGTATTTACAGCATTTATTATTGGGGTTGTTGGCCACAAAGTTAGAGACCTACACCAAATTGTAAGATGGTGCTTATGGGTATTTTGTTACAACACTCCAGATAAGATTATAATTGGACAAACCATGTCTTTTACATGTGCAAAAAAATGCCTCAAATGGTGCTTGAGTTCCTCTTCCCAGTTGGTCATATTGTTGTACAGCATGAAATTATTAGCCCTAAAACTCCATATAAACTCCATAGCAGTAGATGCAGAGCCCTGCACATACAGGTCATTGTAGAGTCCGGCACCCACAGCTCTGTATTCATGGGAGGATTCACCTACCAAAGTGCAGTGCATAGGAAGTGCAATAACCATGGCAATTTGCATCCATTTTTGCACTTTTCACCCTTCCCTGCACCTAATAAATGACACCTTAAAACATGATATAGCAGTACAGGTATGGGATCCATAATCTGGAAACCCATTATCCAGTAAACTCCGAATTATGGAATGACCATCACAAATAGACTCCATTTTATCCAAATAATCCACATTTTTAAAAATGATTTCCTTTTTCTGTGTAATAATAAAACAGTAGCTTGTACTTGATCCCAACTAAGATATAATTAATCCTTATTGGAAGCAAAACCAGACTATTGGGTTTATTTCATGTTTACATGATTTTCTAGCAGACTCAAGGTATGGAGATCCAAATTGCGTTCCAGCGATGCGTTCCAGTGATGTCACGATGTGTGCGCCGTGACGCCGGCGCAGGGGATTCGCTGGGCGCAGAGTATTGACGCAGGCGACATTATTTCTTTCGCCGCAGAGTTTCTTCCAGTGCTCGGGCATCGTTTTCCGAGCTAAACTGAGTAAGTGATTTCTGATTATTCTTGAACTTTGGTTTTGAGCTTGCTATTGCCTGTTTGACTAGCTCCTGTTTAACCCCTGGAACCCTGCTTGATATTTGATCTCCTGCTGCCAACTCTGCTTGCCCTTTTGACTAAGCTTCTGTGTTAACCCTTGGAACCCTGCTTAAACTTGTTTTCCTGTTGCCAACCTCTGCTTGCTATATTGTCTACGCCTCTGTATGTATTTGTAGCCTTACAGAGCATTTGTTCTTTAGAAGGGGTCAGCAGCAAGCTGCAAAGAGTCCGAAGAAAAAGGCAAATAACTATAAAACTATAAAAAAATAAATAATGAAAACCAATTGAAAAGTTGATTAGAATTGGCCATTCTATAACATAATAAAAGGTACCTTAAAGGTGAACCACCCCTTTTAAATACAGGAATGGATATAAGTGTGGATAAAAGTACAAGTTAAAGATTAAAGGAGAACTAACCCCCCCACTTAGAAAAGCCCCATCTATTAGCCTAGATCAGGGGTCCCCAACCTTTTTTACCCCCGAGCCACAATCAAATGTAAAAAAAAGTTGGGGAGCAACACAAGCATGCAAAAAGTTCCTGGGGGTGTCAATTATGGGCTGTGATTGGCTATTGGTAGCCCCTATGTGGACTGGCAGCCTACAGGAATCTCTGTTAGGCAGTACACATAGTTTTATATGCAACTAAGTCTTGCCTCCAAGTGTAGAAATCAAAAATAAGCTCCTGCTTTGAGGCCACTGGGAGCAACATCCAAGGGGTTGTGAGCAACATGTTACTCATGAGCCACTGGTTGGGGATCACTGGCCTAGATAGTCCCCCCTTTCCCACTTACTACCTGCATAGTGCATTATTCCAGAAAGTGTCAGCATACTCACTTATTTATGCAGAGTAGCGCAGCGGAGCTCATGGGCACCATCTTTCGGGTCTTTGGTCTTCTTCAGTCTTTTTAGATCTTCTTCCTTCCCTTCAGCAATTCATGAAACTTTTAAGCGCATGCACAGTTGGTACGAATATTGGACCGAGTTCCCTTTCAGAAGAAGACCAAAGACCTTGAAGATGGTGCCCATGAGTTCTGCTACGATACTCTGCATAATTAAGTGAGCATGCTGCCAGGGACACTTTCTGGAATAATGCACTATGTGGGTAGAAGCAGGCGGGGGGACTATCTAGGATAGTAGATGGGACTTTTCTTAATGCTGTAGCTATATAAGCAAATGATGATGATGATGACTTGGGTGCCACTTGAAAGGCAACTTCCTATAGTCTCTTTGCTGAGAGATTTCTGGGCCTACCAGAAACCTAAATGTAAGGGCCTCAATTATGATGTGCAGGTCGAAAAAAACTTGACCTGCACCCGACCAGTGATAGCCCACATCCAGGTTTCCCCTTCCACTTATAGACCCTATAAAACCGGAAGCCAGCAGTGTGAGGTCACCGGCAGGGAGAGCAGGTGGAAGAGCTCAACCTGAACCCACCTGACCCCCGGGTACTGGTAGTGATGTGTGGGCCGGGTTTACCGGCGGGTCGGGCAGATTCGGGCTGACCTCGAACTCCTTCAAATGCCGTCTTCCGACTTCATAGCCACGCGCCTGATCACCATGCCCCTTTTGTGATGTCACCGGCAGGGCGGGATGGCGCGGGTCTATAAAAGGAACCCGGAAGTAGGATGCAGGCGGGTGCGGGTTGTGGAAGGGCGGGTCCGCGTCAGGTGCGGGTCGGATTTTACCCGACCTGCACATTACTAGCGCACGGGTATTGGGTTGGCCCGCATATCACTAGCCCCCATGGCTAAGGCCCCCCACCCCTGTCCCAACCCTACATTTGGCCAACACTTGTCTGCAGACACCGTAACACTTAATTTCTAGACTGTCCAAACTGATGCTTTTGTTGAAATGTATTGAAATACACTACTTCTACTATGATGGAATTCTGGGAATTGCTGATGTATTATAATACTGGGGCCTTTATCAGAAGTGAGAGATAAGATTATGTTCATATAACTGACCCATTCTGGGTGACCCAAACAATATGTGCTGTGAAATACTATGCACCCTATTGAATTTTAATCCCCTCTAGTACATTATATTTATTATATATATATTTTGAAGACAATTTAGTGGGCATAGGAAAGTGACTGGATAAAATTTGCATAGAACTGCAGGAATAGAAATGAATGTATGTACGTATGGAAACATCTCAACAGCAGATTCACAATGTGGCTGTTTATACAGCTGGCAGGCCACAGATTCAGAACAGGCGGGTCTTCCTTATAACTGGACGATAGGATCAAGCCAATAAAGGAATTTCTGTGTGTGTGTTTGTGATGAGAAGCTGTGCCTTCAGAAGT
This sequence comes from Xenopus laevis, assembly GCF_017654675.1. Taxonomy (NCBI): domain Eukaryota; kingdom Metazoa; phylum Chordata; class Amphibia; order Anura; family Pipidae; genus Xenopus; species Xenopus laevis. The sequence continues at coordinate 186,654,592 of NC_054372.1, forward strand.
CTGGTCTCTCATGGTGAAATGAAAGAGTGGGTCTTTCAAAGTTGCTCATTGTTCTGCCTAAAAGGTGCTATAAGCAGCGAATAGCTCCCGATCCCGGGACTGTGGGAGAGGTTATTATAAGGCACAGATACCCCACTGCGGGAACTGAATATGCTCTCCTCCTTTAGGAACTCTTATCAAGGGGGACTTGCATTGAAACTGAACGGACCCCTGAACTTGGTCTATTTCCGAGACCTTTCCGGCAGCCCTCCTATGGGAAACAATTTAGAAATGAGCAAACATCAAGAGGAAACAGAATTTTTTTTATTTAATTTTAAAGATCTGCAGCCGCATGTGCTTTGTGCCTCCATACAAGTGGTAGTCTTGGTGGTGGGGAGGAGCTAGGAGGAAGTATTTATGTCCCCATCACTGTTTCTTTCTATGTCCAAAGAATACCAAGTGTTGCTTCAATCTTATAATCAGTGCAATGCAAAATGATGCAATCCAACAGTCATTCTGTAACATAAGACATACAAATAATTGTACAGGTAAATTTGAAGACTTTGAACAGGGCATTGATCAATTGACAAATGAATATGATGTATCCTTTATTTGAATATAGATACTATAATCATCATCATCATCATCATTTATTTATATAATCCAAACCTTCCTGTTTAAATATCCCCTAGTGATGAGATGATATATAGGGTTAATGTTTTTAGGAGGTGTGATCTAAGAGCCTTTTAAATGTTGAGGTGTATTCAAACTAATCATGCTTATGAGGAAGTGGTTTGGTCCACGAAACGCGTCAAGCGTGTCAAGTTTGTGCGCTCCAGGATTTTAACGATGTTTGAACAATAAATGAATGTTTTTAGACCCGCAAGTGCTCCGTGTCTTTGAAGATTTTCACAATATGTTTATTATATGCCAGATAAAGTAATCGTGGACCATTGACAGCTTTTCTCTACAGTGCTGTAAACTTACATTTTGGATGAAATCAAACTATCAATCTCCTGTGTCCATCTCATTACTTAGTCAAAAGATTCCTCCTTCTGAAAGAACAAGACAACAGTCTGTTTATTTCCTTTTTTTCTTAGCTGTTACCCCAGTGGAGGCTCTGATTGTATACAGGTCATCTGACAGATATTATTCCTTTAGCTTTCACTATTAAGGAACAGTAACAATAAAAAATTAAAGTGTATTAATGGAATGCCAATATAATGTACTGTTGTCCTGCACTTCTACAACTGTTGTGTTTGCTTCAGAAAAACTACTATAGTTTATATAAATAAGCTGCTGTGTAGCAATGGGGGCTGCCATTCAAGCACAGGATACACAGTAGATAACAGATAAGTACTACTATAGTTTATATAAACAAGCTGCTGTGTAGCCATGGGGGCAGCCATTCAAGCACAGGATACACAGTAGATAACAGATAAGTACTACTATAGTTTATATAAACAAGCTGATGTGTAGCCATGGGGGCAGCCATTCAAGCACAGGATACACAGTAGATAACAGATAAGTACTACTATAGTTTATATAAACAAGCTGATGTGTAGCCATGGGGCAGCCGTTCAAGCACAGGATACACAGTAGATAACAGATAAGTACTACTATAGTTTATATAAACAAGCTGCTGTGTAGCCATGGGGCAGCCATTCAAGCACAGGATACACAGTAGATAACAGATAAGTACTACTATAGTTTATATAAACAAGCTGCTGTGTAGCCATGGGGGCAGCCATTCAAGCACAGGATACACAGTAGATAACAGATAAGTACTACTATAGTTTATATAAACAAGCTGCTGTGTAGCCATGGGGGCAGCCATTCAAGCACAGGATACACAGTAGATAACAGATAAGTACTACTATAGTTTATATAAACAAGCTGATGTGTAGCCATGGGGGCAGCCATTCAAGCACAGGATACACAGTAGATAACAGATAAGTACTACTATAGTTTATATAAACAAGCTGATGTGTAGCCATGGGGCAGCCGTTCAAGCACAGGATACACAGTAGATAACAGATAAGTACTACTATAGTTTATATAAACAAGCTGCTGTGTAGCCATGGGGCAGCCATTCAAGCACAGGATACACAGTAGATAACAGATAAGTACTACTATAGTTTATATAAACAAGCTGCTGTGTAGCCATGGGGGCAGCCATTCAAGCACAGGATACACAGTAGATAACAGATAAGTACTACTATAGTTTATATAAACAAGCTGATGTGTAGCCATGGGGCAGCCATTCAAGCACAGGATACACAGTAGATAACAGATAAGTACTACTATAGTTTATATAAACAAGCTGCTGTTTAGCCAATGGGGACAGGCCGTTCAAGCACAGGATACACAGAAGATAACAGATAAGTACTACTATAGTTTATATAAACAAGCTGCTGTTTAGCCAATGGGGACAGCCGTTCAAGCACAGGATACACAGAAGATAACAGATAAGTACTACTATAGTTTATATAAACAAGCTGCTGTGTAGCCATGGGGGCAGACATTCAAGCACAGGATACACAGTAGATAACAGATAAGTACTACTATAGTTTATATAAACAAGCTGCTGTGTAGCCATGGGGGCAGCCATTCAAGCACAGGATACACAGTAGATAACAGATAAGTACTACTATAGTTTATATAAACAAGCTGATGTGTAGCCATGGGGCAGCCATTCAAGCACAGGATACACAGTAGATAACAGATAAGTACTACTATAGTTTATATAAACAAGCTGCTGTTTAGCCAATGGGGACAGCCGTTCAAGCACAGGATACACAGAAGATAACAGATAAGTACTACTATAGTTTATATAAACAAGCTGCTGTTTAGCCAATGGGGACAGCCGTTCAAGCACAGGATACACAGAAGATAACAGATAAGTACTACTATAGTTTATATAAACAAGCTGCTGTGTAGCCATGGGGGCAGACATTCAAGCACAGGATACACAGTAGATAACAGATAAGTACTACTATAGTTTATATAAACAAGCTGCTGTGTAGCCATGGGGGCAGCCATTCAAGCACAGGATACACAGTAAATAACAGATAAGTACTACTATAGTTTATATAAACAAGCTGCTGTGTAGCCATGGGGGCAGCCATTCAAGCACAGGATACACAGTAGATAACAGATAAGTACTACTATAGTTTATATAAACAAGCTGCTGTGTAGCCATGGGGGCAGCCATTCAAGCACAGGATACACAGTAGATAACAGATAAGTACTACTATAGTTTATATAAACAAGTTGTTGTGTAGCCATGGGGGCAGCCATTCAAGCACAGGATACACAGTAGATAACAGATAATTACTACTACAGTTTATATAAACAAGCTGCTGTGTAGCCATGGGGGCAGCCATTCAAGCACAGGATACACAGTAGATAACAGATAAGTACTACTATAGTTTATATAAACAAGCTGATGTGTAGCCATGGGGGCAGCCATTCAAGCACAGGATACACAGTAGATAACAGATAAGTACTACTATAGTTTATATAAACAAGCTGATGTGTAGCCATGGGGCAGCCGTTCAAGCACAGGATACACAGTAGATAACAGATAAGTACTACTATAGTTTATATAAACAAGCTGCTGTGTAGCCATGGGGCAGCCATTCAAGCACAGGATACACAGTAGATAACAGATAAGTACTACTATAGTTTATATAAACAAGCTGCTGTGTAGCCATGGGGGCAGCCATTCAAGCACAGGATACACAGTAGATAACAGATAAGTACTACTATAGTTTATATAAACAAGCTGATGTGTAGCCATGGGGCAGCCATTCAAGCACAGGATACACAGTAGATAACAGATAAGTACTACTATAGTTTATATAAACAAGCTGCTGTTTAGCCAATGGGGACAGCCGTTCAAGCACAGGATACACAGAAGATAACAGATAAGTACTACTATAGTTTATATAAACAAGCTGCTGTTTAGCCAATGGGGACAGCCGTTCAAGCACAGGATACACAGAAGATAACAGATAAGTACTACTATAGTTTATATAAACAAGCTGCTGTGTAGCCATGGGGGCAGACATTCAAGCACAGGATACACAGTAGATAACAGATAAGTACTACTATAGTTTATATAAACAAGCTGCTGTGTAGCCATGGGGGCAGCCATTCAAGCACAGGATACACAGTAAATAACAGATAAGTACTACTATAGTTTATATAAACAAGCTGCTGTGTAGCCATGGGGGCAGCCATTCAAGCACAGGATACACAGTAGATAACAGATAAGTACTACTATAGTTTATATAAACAAGCTGCTGTGTAGCCATGGGGGCAGCCATTCAAGCACAGGATACACAGTAGATAACAGATAAGTACTACTATAGTTTATATAAACAAGTTGTTGTGTAGCCATGGGGGCAGCCATTCAAGCACAGGATACACAGTAGATAACAGATAATTACTACTACAGTTTATATAAACAAGCTGCTCTTTCTTTCTTTCTTTCTTTCTTTCTTTTTTTCTTTGTTTCTTTCTCTATCTATCTTTCTATCTATCTATCATCTATGTATCTCTCTCTCTCTATCTCTAAATCTATCATCTATCTCTCTCTAACATGAACAAGGCTGCTAATAATAAAGTTAAGACAACGTTCTTCTATGATACTCAAGTGTGTGCTGTAGAAACCAAGTCATACACTGAGCAGACTGCAGAAGGTTGTTAGCATTAAATTCATGTCTGCATATTCTAAACTTTTGTAGGTTCAACCGCACAAACAAAATGAAAACCCAGTGTGGCTTTCTCTGAGTAAAATACAGGTTTACAGAGATGTCAATCAACCGCATGTGATGAGAGGATGATAACGATGGACTCTGGGTCTTTTTTGAGACCTCATTTCAAGGTACGATTTACTGGTAAAAGGGATATTGGCTTAGAAAATCAAGACCCAGAACTGATTCATTATTAAATCCATGACATTATTGCAAGACAATGAAGAAAAATTCACTGGCACTCAAGTAGTACTTGCAGGGTGAAACCCTTGCTTTAAATTTATTCAATGCCGCATTGAATAAATTTAAAGCAAGGGTTTCACCCTGCAAGTACTACTTGAGTGCCAGTGAATTTTTCTTCATTTGGAATTCTGAGGGGGTGGCCGATCCCCTATTTCGCTGGGCACCAGGTACTCTAATTTCAGGAGGGCCAGGGTGTGCGCTTGTAATTTGGAGAAGCTATTATTGCAAGACAACCCATATGTGCTTAGCAATATTTTACTAAATGAATTCACAGGGAGACTGCTTTTATGATGGTCGGACTACAATATTCTGCACAATGACCTCCGGTCATGAATATTATACGGAACTTATTAAATGGGATCTTCACCCAAAAACTGCTTTATGCACAATGAAAGAAACATAAGCATCCAGTCAAAAACTTTACTAGGTATGGGTATAATTATAAATAACTATTGAATTAATGTATAATTAAAAATTGCCTAAAATCTATGACTAGTGCAGGATATATCCCCTAATGGCTGTCATTACCTTTATAGGATTAACATTCAAAGTGATGCCTTCTGGAATCAGAAGGTATTTACTAGTCTCATGCAGGGCCGGACTGGGAGTAAAAAGCAGCCCGGGCAAAAACATCAAAGCAGCCCACATGTAAACTTATGATCATCTTGTACACATCCACTCATTTATTGGGATAAAACTGCAAAGAATTATGTGCATAAAGAGCTGTCTTTCTCGCTTGTGTAATTCATGTAAAATATGTTAAATATTCTGCAGCCTTGTGTCTTTATATGGTCCAGAACCCCTTCTAATATCCTTATTATTTACTGTAGGGTATCTGTTACTATAGACACCATCTTTCACTACTATACCTGCTATCCCACAGTCACACTCCCTTGCCAGAGACTATTATCCACTGTTACTATAGACACCATCTCTCCCTACTATACCTGCTGTCCCACAGTCACACTCCCTTCCCAGAGACTATTATCCACTGTTACTATAGACACCATCTCTCCCTACTATACCTGTTATCCCACAGTCACACTCCCTTCCCAGAGACTATTATCCACTGTTACTATAGACACCATCTCTCCCTACTATACCTGTTATCTCACAGTCACACTCCCTTCCCAGAGACTATTATCCACTGCTACTATAGACACCATCTCTCTCTACTATACCCGCTATCCCACAGTCACACTCCCTTCCCAGAGACTATTATCCACTGTTACTATAGACACCATCTCTCCCTACTATACCTGCTGTCCCACAGTCACACTCCCTTCCCAGAGACTATTATCCACTGTTACTATAGACACCATCTCTCCCTACTATACCTGTTATCTCACAGTCACACTCCCTTCCCAGAGACTATTATCCACTGCTACTATAGACACCATCTCTCTCTACTATACCTGCTATCCCACAGTCACAGTCCCTTCCCAGAGACTATTATCCCACTGTTACTATAGACACCATCTCTCCCTACTATACCTGCTATCTCACAGTCACACTCCCTTCCCAGAGACTATTATCCACTGCTACTATAGACACCATCTCTCTCTACTATACCTGCTATCCCACAGTCACACTCCCTTCCCAGAGACTATTATCCCACTGTTACTATAGACACCATCTCTCCCTACTATACCTGCTATCCCACAGTCACACTCCCTTCCCAGAGACTATTATCCCACTGTTACTATAGACACCATCTCTCCCTACTATACCTGCTATCCCACAGTCACACTCCCTTCCCAGAGACTATTATCCCACTGTTACTATAGACACCATCTCTCCCTACTATACCTGCTATCCCACAGTCACACTCCCTTCCCAGAGACTATTATCCACTGTTACTATAGACACCATCTCTCCCTACTATACCTGCTATCCCACAGTCACAGTCCCTTCCCAGAGACTATTATCCCACTGTTACTATAGACACCATCTCTCCCTACTATACCTGCTATCCCACAGTCACAGTGGAATTTCTCTGAATATAACAAGGTCACCATAAAGCATAAGTTCACCAAAAACCAAGAGAGTTTAAACCACCTAAAATAACAGGCATTGTGAGTAATAGTATGGTAATTACCTGCTGCATCCTTTGAACCATTAAGCCTTTATCAACACCCTGCATAAGTGGCTATATAAACAGAAGACATTATTGTAAACATTCTTTGAAAAGTGGGCTATCAAGTGCAGTAAATAGATTAGCTATACAGCATCAGGTCCTCAGATGCTGCCAGTGGCGGATCTACCGAGGGAGCAAGGGGTGCGAGTGGGCCTGGGCCCGCACCCTCTTAGGGCCCCCCGGCAGCCCGCGCGCCACTGAAAATGCGGGCGGTACGGAGGGGGGAGGGGCCCGGCTGCACGTCACGCACCAGGGCCCGTCCCCCTCTAGTTACGCTACTGGATGCTGCTATAAAATGCTGCGACTTGAAATTCAACAACGATTACAGTGAAGTCAAAACAACTAAAAATCTCTATCTGCAGGCAATACACTCTCCCTAAAGACCCTCTGGCTGCGTCTGACCAACACATAATACCTAATGAGGAAGTAATAAGGTATACCTTATATGGTTGTACTACAACTGGTGGCCAACATTAACCGATATTCCAGTTCCTCCAAATGGTTTTACAGATAATTCATTGTGGTTGGAAGCAGAATGATTAAATAATGAATTAGAGGCTAGAATACCCGCAAAATCTGAGAGCTGTAGTTCTACCACATTTAACAGGATGATGTACACAATCACTGCTAGCATGTGCTGAATTAGGTAACTATTCTATTAAAATGAGGGCAATTCAATGGACGCTTGAACATTTCTTTCTATTTTAATGACAGAGTTATATTATAAAAAATCAGGCAGACATCTCCTATTTTGAGCATTTTGCCCTTGCTGCCAATTACAGGTAAAAGTTCTTACAGTTTTGTCAGTCTTCAACCTGCCTGCTATGCTCAGCTGCTTTACTGATCCCTCGTTGTGCAGATCCAGGCTGAGAGGGTTAATCGATCAGTGTATGGTCACACAGCACCAGTCCCGATGTTGGCTGCAGGCTCTCAAACAGGGAGGCGCGCCTATTGTATCATCTCCTATAGGTCAGTGAGTAAGACAACTGACCTATAGAAAGCATTTGCTGGGCTGACTGCGTAGTGATTATGTAAATGTGCAGCAGTTCAGGACCCAGGAAGGGGGAGGGAATTCTTCTCAGTCTGCAATCGGCTCCTACACACACACGATTCCTGCTGCACAGGCTCAAGTCAGTACTGATGTTCCGATTCTTTTTACATGCTGTCACATTACATCAGTCTTCTTTATCTCTATTTGTATAATGGAAAGGTCCCAGCGGCCCATTTATTTTAGGAAGAGGGCAGCCCAACGGGCAATTGCCCGATCTCACAGATGGCCAGTCCGGGCCTGGTCTCATGCCATACACACAGCACTGCCTAGATACCAAAAATGAGAGTTTTAATTCTCCCATAAGGCATCATGGGCGGAGACATGTAAATCCTTCCTTTGTGTTCCTTTGGCCAACTATGCCTCCAGAACTGCTGGTTTATAGCACAAATACAGCCTAATGGTTCAGAACCATATATCCAAACTTGCAGACAGCCTGTTTCCATCTTGTTAGATCTCATCAGTGCAAGATATTGGAACATGGCTTCTGAGAGGTAGGACTTGGAGAGTAGCAAAATGGGTAACCAAACCTGGTGAGAAGGGCTGAAAGGAGCCAAAAAGCCCTTAGCAAGCAATTATATGCAAAGTGATGCCTTCTGAAATCAGATTAACATTGTAATACCCTTAGACCCATGAAAAGGCAATGTGACATTTTGACCTATAGATTGAGATGCCTCTTCACATGTTCAGAGGGCTGGTTCCATATGTCAAGCAGCTAATAAAAAACATTTTCCTGTGGCTTTATGGAGGGTCTCCAACCGACACAACAGAATATGTCTTTGGGTTACAGTGTGATCAAAACTAAAAGCGACCACCCTGCAGCTCCTGGAGTAACAGAAAACATTCAATTGACCTGAACACAACACATAGGCACATCGATCCTACACCTTCTGTAGAACAGAATACAACATCTGCAGCGCCCAGTGCAGAACATTCTTTCCAGTGGGGATTCCCTTTCCATTTCTGCAGATGGTGTTCACATCTAAATAAACATTCTTGGTCTGTTAATGAATAAACAAGTGAAAGACAGTAATTCTGTTGAGTATACACCCTCTGGTGATAATAGCAGAAGAAGGAGAGCGCTCTTGCCTCTCATCAGTTAACAAAAGTGAATTATTGTGGTGCAAGACAATAAAATAGATACCATGACAAATACTATGGGGCATATTAATCAAAGTGTGAAAATAGAGTGTGCCAGATTTCAATTTCACAGCTCTCTGTTCACTTATATAGGAATAAAGACCCCTTGATAAATATGCACTGAAAAATCCTATACATGTGAATAAAAAGCTGTGAAATTGCCCTCTGGTGAACTCTGTTTTCACTCTTCAATAAATATTCCCCCCATGGATCTGAAAGAAACTAGTTCTGCAGACTCGTTAAATAAACAGAAGACTTAATCAGCAGTATGTTTAAGGTGTCTGAATAGCAAGTAGGAAGACCCAGAGCCTGTCACAACATGATGGGCCAAGCTGGATTGTTCAACCCATAAGATAAGGATCAGAAGGCAAGCAATGCCAGAGTTTATTATATACACAATAATATGAAAGGTGATACATGTAAATAAGTGCATACCCACATCCAGTGTAACATCTGGTTAGGGAGTTGGATATGGGGGGGATGTTAAAATACAAGATATTATCTTGTTTATAGGACCCTATGGGATGCTGATGAACTGGTCAACCATATCTTACTGCTTCTGGGCCTAATTATATAAGGGACAACAGAAGATATGAGTTCATAGACCTGATCAAATGACAGAATGGACATCATGGGTTGCTCTGTTTGTCGTCACATTCAATGACAATCTTATCTCTGCGTTTGATGCTAATCATTTTACTCTCTTTTTTGTCCTAAGCCATAAACAACGGTAATGGTATGGGATCTGTTATCCGGAAACCAGACACCAGAAATCTCTGAATGACGGAAAGGTCATCTCCTAAAAATTCCATTATAAATAATCCCAATTTTCATAGATCATTCCCTTTTTCTCTGAAATAATAAAATGGTAGCTTGTACTTGATTCCAAATAAGATATAATTAATCCTTATTGGAAGCAGAACCAGCCTATTGGGTTTATTTAATGTTTACATGATTTTATAATAGATTTAAATTATGAAGATCCAAACTAAGGAAAGATCCATTATCCAGAAAACCCCAGGGGCTGAGCATTCTGGATAATAGGTCCCATACCCATATCAGATATTACATTTCTTTGTCTTTACCTTTATATGGGAACTTTATGGCTGAACTGTAGTCATAAAACGGCTAAGTTTTTATACCTGTTTTTTTATACATGCTCTGGAAGTCTGCAAGTCCTTTTTATAGAGAGGAAGCAGAAAAAGCAATCAAATAAACAATGAGCAGAATTCAGTATTGACTGATGATCAGACAATGGGGGCAATGGAGTTTGCTGGTGCCTGGGGTGAATGAAGATTAAGAGACTTGCAAAACGTGTCAAGAAGCAGACTTTATTTTAGCACATCCAGAATCCAAGCTTAAGAATTTTTTGCCCACGGCCACTATTAAGTGAAATGCCACTGTTACAATTTCTCTTGAATAAATTAAAATAAAAAATACCAGAAATGTAGGACCTTTATTAATAAGGACCTTTACCATTTTTAGCCTCTTTCCATCGGTGCCTTTCTCATTTATTGCCTATAGCAAAACATTGTAGATAATACAAAGGCCTTGATTGTTAGTACTGACTGAACAATTCAAACCACACGAGGATACAGATTAGTATACAGTATGTCAGGACAGACCAGTGATTTCTGTTGTAAACTCAAGGTGACTTTTATAAATGGGGAATACAAAGGAAATGGAACCTGACAGCAAATTGGCCATAAAGGCTCCAGAAAGTCTGTTCCTTCTGATGGTTATCATTTTTGTATATTTGTATGCTAGCTTGGTGGTCTGCAAGATAATTTGGTGGTCCTAAAATTTCACAAATAACATTAGGGCACATGTGAGAAAAGTGCAATTCAGAGCATATTCACCATGTTTTCTCCCCAAAATGCAGGGTTTCCCCCCAGAATTTCAGTATCATTGGAGAGGCAATAATGTGCCTACTAATAGTGTCTGATTCTCCAAAATGAATACAAGTGCGGGTGTGAACTTAATTGCATATTGGCCACAATTTTGCAAAATATTTTAAAAGTCTGTCTGGCGTTATTTTCGGTGTTTGTTGCCAGTGTCGGACTGGCCCACCAGGGCTTCCACATCAGCCTCCCCTCCCACCAGCGAGTACCTGCTTTGCATCTTCTTTATGCAATTGAGGGGGTGGAGGTCAGGAGCGCCGGCTCTGTGGAGCAAATCTAGGCCGGCAGGGCCCACTGGGTTTTTTCCTGGTGTCCCGCATGCCTAGTCCAATGCTGCGTAACTTTAATGAAAGTTGTGCTATGTGCAAGTGACGTTTCAGCGGAGGCATTCCTATATATACTGCAATAGACCTGGTTTACTGCCTAGGTACAAAATTGCCCAGCGTTCATTAATGACCCCCGTTGTTTCTATTAATATATTGCAAAAACATGACCAGATTGTGGATTGACGGTGAGGCTCAAAATGTTTTTTTTTTAATGTATATCGTATCTCTCCTATGTATCTGTCATTCATACCATTGCCTTTTTATCAGGGCCAGTGACCATTGAAACCACACAGCAGTTTAAATGCCCATCTGTTTCTCAATATAAATAAAGGTGAGTCATAAAAATGTAGTAACAGTTTCCATCCAAAATGAAGAGTTGTTGCACAAGAACCCAACATATAGGGTATTAACGGATACAAAATAGTATGAAGATGCTCTCAATAGCCTAGGTACTGTATTTACAGCAGTCTGTTAGCATTACATACATGCCTTCCAGACCAACCAAAGTATGGATATAATAGTAATAAGCAATTAGTAATTATTATAAAACTTTAGGGAAGCAATTCTAAAATAAATCCCTCAACAGGTCAATTATCACATTAAATCTGCTATTAAATCCACAATTCTTTTCACAAATTTACAAAGGTAACCATGAGACAATCTGATGATCTTTTTTCCCCTGTGTTTGTGTTTCTTCCTTGGGCGAATCATTTCACAGGTGAACAGTACATTTCACAGAACTGACAGTTTGCCCTGTCTGGCAGAACCAACTTTGCTGCACTGTTTGTCTTCGCCAGTTCAAGGCACTCAAAATGAGAAAACCACATCATGGTGCTTTGCAAAGAATACCAGTAGTGATAGCTATTTTAATCAGTTGTTATGAATACAGGTGGCCATACACAGGGAGATCCGTTTGTTTGGCGATGTTGCCAAACAAAAGGATCTCTCCCCCATATGCTCACATTGAGGTGGGTGAAATGGGTCTAATCCGATCATGGGCCCTAGGGCATTCCGACGGGATTTTTAACCCTGCCCAGCTTTTGGCCAGATGTCGATTGGGGAAGCCCGTCGGAGGGCCCCACACACGGGCCAATAAGCTGCCGACTCGATCTGTTGGCAGCTTTTATCGGCCTGTGTGTGGCCACTTTGAGTTGACCTGGGATTTTACAGATAAGACTTTAAACCCAATAGGATTGCATTGCCTACAAGGGATGTAGCGAACCGCCGAGTATGTGTTCGCGAACGCCGTTCGCGAACACCGGCAAAAAATGCGAACAGTTCGCGAACTGTTCGCGAACTTCGAACATCCGAAAATCGTTCGATTCGAACGATCGTAGGATTTTTAATCGTTCGATCGAACGATTTTCGTTCGAATCGAACGAAAATCGTTCGATTTTAGCGATCGAATGGTCGAATGGTCGAACGATTTTGACGCGAACGCCTATTGGCGAACATCGCGCGACGTTCGCGAACTTGCGGCGGACGCGAACAGCCGATGTTCGCGCGAACAAGTTCGCCGCAGAACAGTTCGCTACATCCCTACCTACAATAAGGATTATGCATCTCTTATTTGGGATCAGTTGCAAGGTACAGGTATGGGATCCAGAAAGCTCTGATTTATGGGAAGGCCATCTCCCATAGACTCCATTTATGGACAGCCTTCCCATAATGTGGAGCTTTCTGGATAACAGGTTTCTGATAAGGGATCCCATAACTGTAGCTGCCTAGGTTTAAAAAGTTCTCACCAGTGTCTTGACTCAGGTGTACCATCTTGGGCCTTCGGTCAAGGGAGCAGAAAACCTGGATTTGTAATGAAGTCAGGTGCCCTCCAAAAGTCAGGCTCATAAACTCAAGGTAATAAAACCTACTTTTATTTTATAGCCTGACTACTGGTGCAGCATTTTAAGTGTGTCTGTCTCCATTACACATTCAAAAGTTCTTTATGCAACTTTAAATCATAGAACATTAGCAGGATTGTTGGTCAAATTCTTTTTGTAGCCTACTAGAACATTGTTCTTTCATCTCATATCTTGTTCAGTGGCACGAGTTACATTTTAAATTAGTACTTTGTTTGTCCTCTTTCCCGCCTGAGGCAGTTATGGTCAAAATGGAACCTTACCATTTAACTTAAAAGCTGGAATAGAGAGAACTTTAATAGATGTTATCAGTCTCTACTGTCCCACTGCTGGATTGGGTGAGACTCCTACTATTAATACTATCCTATACTCCACCCCATTTAACTCAAGTCCATGGAATAAAAATCCACTAAAGACATAAACTAGGATCCCACACCCTATTTAATGTTCTTTTGGAGGCTGGGGGGTCAGACTAGTGACCCTGACTCTTTAAGGTCCCAGGGTCGGATCCTTTTATCTCTTTAGAAGAAAGTAACAAATGCCTTTCTTTCTTTTTTTTTCTGCATAGTCAGTTGATACCTTGGGATCCACAATTCAGCCTGAAAAACTTACAAAAAAAAAACTACAAAACCTAAAAACAATGGGACCACTTTATGTATATATAGTGGCGGCAGCACATAAAACACAGAAATCTAATTGGAATCTTGTGGGAATAATGTATCCCTCCAATGGATTTAAATATCCCCCTAGTCTCCATCAGTAATCGAAAAGCCATATTCTTTGGGTATAAATTTTTAATTTGGTATCCGACTCACAATTAAGTCCCCTAAATAGGAAAAAACTATATACTACTGACAATTTTTTTTGTTATGGATGCTGTGCCTGCTTACCCGCCCCTTTTGTGACATCATCGTCAGGGTGTGTTGGCGCAGGTCTATAAAAGAAACGCGGAAGTTGGATGCGGGCGGGTGCGAGCCAAGTGAAGGCGGGTTATGGTCTGGTGTGGGACAGGGAAATCCCGACCCGCACATCACTTGTTGGTGGGGCCTACTGGGTTTTTTCCTGGTGTCCCGCCAGCCCAGTCCGTTTTTTTTTTTACGCCGGAGCAAGTTCACTGGCGAAAATGCGCGAAAGGGCGCCATCGCCGTTTTTCCATTTTTCTTGACACCAGCGAATTTTCGCTGGCGAATTTTCACGGCGGTTTCGCAAACTTATTTGCCGGCAGTGAATCACGGGAATTCGCCGCAAATTTGCGCCTGGCGAATAAATTCGCCCATCACTACAGGGAACGAATGCAGTTCAAAATGTAAGATATTTTCAGAACCGGAGGTTGGCGAGGACTAGACATACAATAGGATGTCTTACCAACTGTCACTTGGGCACCCATTCCGATTAGAAGAAAGAAGGTTCCGTATAAATATTTAGAAGGGTTTTTATTCTTATAGTAAGAGCTGTGAAGGTGTGGGATTCTCTCGCTGAGGAGACTCCTGGGTCTGGTCCAATTCCCAGGAAGGAAGTCAGGAAGGAACTTCCCCCCTCTGAGACAAAATACAGAGGCTTCAGAAGGGTTTTCCCCCTTTTTGTACAGACAGAAAAGTTTGAACCAGATGGACGTGTGGCTTTTTTTCAACCTAACTGACTACATTTCATTACCGAAAAGTTGATAGATAAATGGAATAGGCATCGCACAACAGTGGTGGGGACTATAGGAAAGGTGATTTTAAAGACCAAAATGTAAATAATCATTTCAAGGCCAGTCTAGGTGGTTAATTTTTGCTGGTAAAGTTTTTTTTTTTTTGGGGTTGAAGTGAACTCAGCTTCTCATTGGAAGTAGCTTTAAACTAAAATTCCATTCATAAATTCCACGAGGGCTTCTTCTGGTCCTTTCATGAGACAAACAGAGCTGAGTGCTGTAATATATGTCCTGTCTGATAGAAATACTCCCCTCCTCCTTGCAAACTGATCACAAAGGCACATTGTCTCCAAGGCTGCTTTTAACAGTCTACTTGCCCCATATAATGCATGTAACGTATACATTGAGAAGGTGACACATTATTCCCTGTGTTTTTTTAAAGGCTTTGTTCCTACCAAAATAAATACTATATACACCCATGTAACTAATGTTTCCCTATGTATAAATACTTTTTTAAAGTAAATTACTTTCAAAAGAAAAGTGTGATTCATTATTCAAATGAAATTATTTTTATATTTTTTTTTAATTTACTAACTGGCACATTTGACTTGTATTATATCAGCATCTGGGAATCCCAGTGGTATTCAAACTTTTTATTTTTTTGTAGCCACAGCTTTGAAGGCCCATATTTATTGTATTTATTTAGTTATTTACTAATATATTCTGGAGTATCTAGAATATCAAATAAGCATTGATGCCATATTTATCTCATTTGACTTGAAAGCTGGGTATGCAGGGGTATCTAGCAAAGCATATTGACTTTCCCCCTAAATTTTCCCATAACTGACCTTTAGAGGAGAAGGAAAACTACCGAAGCAGTTTATTGCCAATAGATTAGCCACAATGCAAGCTATACCACTATGTTTATTCTGCAGAATGCTTTACCATACCTGAGTAAACAGCTCTAGAAGCTCTCTTTGTTTGTTTAGGATAGCAGCTGCCATATTAGCTTGGTGTGACATCACTCTCCCTGCTCACTCATAGCTCTGGGCTTAGATTACA
Organism: Xenopus laevis; assembly: GCF_017654675.1. Taxonomy (NCBI): domain Eukaryota; kingdom Metazoa; phylum Chordata; class Amphibia; order Anura; family Pipidae; genus Xenopus; species Xenopus laevis. The sequence continues at coordinate 186,670,677 of NC_054372.1, forward strand.
GCAGGGAGGGGAGAAGGGAGGGAGAGAGGAGCAAACTGAGCATGCTCAAGCCCTAGCCCTAGGCTAGAGTTTAGCTTTTCCTGTAAATCCCAAATCTTCCTGCAGTGATAATTACTTTAAAAAAAAAAAATGGTGGTTTCTTACAAGGGAAAAAGGTTGCCTGTGATAGGTCTACAGTGTATGAGTCATTCTGATTGCTGCGGCAATTAATATTAATCAAGACAGGAGGGATCGCAACATTGAAACTGTGAGCACTTTAGGACTGCAAAAAAAGATGCTGGTTCTGCGCTTGGGCAATCGTTCATATACCAGTACAAGTTTTGGGTTAGAATTGGACACTATAAACTACATGCAGTCGTAGAAAGGAAACTCTGGGAATGGCTTAGGCAATCGCCCATCGCCAATACATTCCACGTATTCATGCAAAAGCTGCTTTGTTGTGCCATTTACACAGTGATTCCAAGTATCCCTAAAAGGCAATAATTGGAGACAATTATCGTGTGTTAAAAAAATACAAGTGCTTGTCACTATATTTCTGTTTATCCCCTATAGTGGTGCTACTGCAAGAAATGGTTCTGTCATTGAAAAAAAATAACTTTTTGCTTTTAAAAATGTTAAAGGAGGAGGAAAGGCTAAAACTAAGTAAGCTTCATCAGAAAGGTGTATATAAATATACCAGTAAACCCTCAAAGTAATGCTGCTCTGAGTCCTCAAAAGAAACCACAGAATTTCTTTCCTTCTATTGTGTACACATGGGCTTCTGTATCAGACTTCCTGTTTTCAGCATAAACCTCCAGGGCTTGGGCTTGAGCATGCTCAGTTTGCTCCTCTCTCCCTCTCTCCCCTCCCTGCTGTAATCTGAGCCCAGAGCTATGAGTGAGCAGGGAGGGACTCAGGCAGGAAGTGATGTCACAACAAGCTAATATGTCAACTGCTATCCTAAACCAACAGAGAGAGCTTCTAGAGCTTTTTACTCAGGTATGGAAAAACATTCTACAGAATAAATATTGCATTCTAGCTTGTACTATTGCAGCTAATCTATTGGCAATAAATGCCTCCATAGCTTTCCTTCTCCTTTAAGAATATCATTTTTCCATGCATTGAAAAGACATTGAAACTTTTTTGATCTGCAACAAAAATGATCATTCTCTGTTGTTTAATAGTCTTTCTTTAGGGGGTTATTTATCAAAATCCAAATTTATCTCACAATATTTGAAAAGCCATTCTGACCAAATCCACACATTACATTTTCCCAAAAAATTCTTGTGCAACAGTCTTGCTAAGATCGTTAAAAAAAAAGCTGAATCTGCAACGTTTTTGGATTTGACGCCCAAATACCGCAACTTTTTTGCATTCGAGTTAAGAATACCACTACTTTTCGGAAACCCAGCGCAAATCACGATGACTTCGAGACATCTGTCATTGACTTCTACAGGGCAGGTCTGAGATGGAGTACTTTTTTATTTGGACTTTTAACACCATTGGGGTTTAATAAATCATGAAAAATTCTAGGTTTTTTTGGAGGTTTTCCCCTTAAAAAGTTCAATCAGAAAAAATCAAATTTTGATAAATAACCCGTATGTGTTAGCAGGATTTCCAGACTCTCAGTTGGTTAATTTAGCCTAAATCCAAGCTTTCACTAATGTGCCATTTTTCTCACTCTCTATTCTACCTGGACACTCATTTTGCATTTCTAATAGAGCACAACTGACAGCGTGAAAATGGTCTGAATTAACAAGAAACATGGGAAAAAAAAACCCACACACAGATAACAAAGATAGGAGGTCTGGCTTATTTATACTGGGGCGAATCAATATTCCAGACACTCCGCTTCTGCGCTCCTGTTGGCTGAATTTTCCCCCCTTATGTTGTGCAGTCCCATCCCACTTTCTTAAGTCAGAGAGCAGCAGTAAAGTGAAGGTTTGAGTTCACATAATCACTGTCCTCCCTGTGCTTCTGCTGCTAAACACTCCACATCCCTCAGCTCCTGTTTCCCTGTCTGGATAAAGGTGAGTGAACGCTTATCCTTTCTGCCTCCTCTAAAGTGCATTTTGCTCTGCTCTGATCACGATTTAAGTTAAATCTGCGTTTCAGTGACTCTGGGACATACAAAATACTTTCTACTGCAAACTTCAGAGAGGAATTTGGAATGCAAAATAATCCAGCTATTTCCGATCCCCTTTAAAATCTGTTTATCCTAATTCCAGTAAAGGGATTCACCTAGTTACCACTGGCAAACAATAATTACGAGAAACCTGCCGTAATTGGGGATTTTAATGAGCCAAGCACGAGTTCATGGAACATGTGCATTCCTTAAAAATCACGCTCTGATTAGATTTAATAGAATTTCCCCAAAACAATTCGTTCATTATTTTACAAGAATGAAACCCAATATCCAGCTTTGAAATAGATTCCCCTTTTCCAGGCAATGCATTATATTGTTATAGTGTTTGTGCAGGGCAAGAGCTCCAGTAGCTGATTCACTGTTTCCATGAGCTTCACTGGGAAATGAGTTATTAGGAATTGATAAGGTTTTGTGAATATAAGGTGTACATTGGTAGAGATTTAACACTATTAGGGGGTTATTTATCAAGGTCCGAATTTATCTCAGTATTTCTAATATCCAACTTCGAGCAACTCCGAATTCCCGAATGGACCTTATTTATGAAGTAAAAAATCTGAAAAAAAAGGGTCGGGCAAAACTCCGAAAACTTCTGAGCTTTCCCCGAAAACTCAGAATTGTTCGGAGTTTTCCGCAAAAACGAAGATTTTTTCAGAGTTTTCTGCTCCAAATCCCTGAAATCTTCGGATATCGGTACAGACATCAGGACAGACACTGGGACCTTCCCCATTGACTTATACGGGACCACGAGAGATTTTAGATGCTGGGGTTTCGGATTCTGAGTTTTAGACCATCGGACTTTAATAAATCTCAAATAATTCGTATTTTTTTTTTGCTCTGAAAACTACGAATTATTCGAGGTTCAAATATTCGGAGCTTGATAAATAACCCCGTTACTGTGGCTTTTCCCAAGGATTATGTTCTTCTTAAACTAAAGCAACAGTCAGTCTCGATTATGGCGACTTTTGAATGGAACTAGTTATTGGAATTCAAGTCTGGTGAACCTATAGTACAGGTATGGGACCTGGGTCTTTCCTGATAACGGGTCTTTCCGTAATTTGGATCTTTACACCTTAAGTCTACTAGAAAATCATATAAACATTAAATATACCCAATAGGCTGGTTTTGCTTCCTATAAGGGTGAATTATATCTTAGTTGGGATCAAGTAAAATATATTGTTTTATTACTATAGAGAAAAAGGAAATAATTTTCAACATTTTGGATTATTTGATTATATTGGAGTCTATGGGAGACTTCTGGATAATGGGTTTCCAGATAACGGATCATATATATATATATATATATATATATATATATATATATTATATATATATATATATATATATATATAGTTTGGAAAAATATTTAGTGGGTTCTGGTTTCAAAAACAGGATTCCAGCTGGGAGCACATGAATATAGATAGTGTCTGTTGGTATTTATTGAAATAGTGAAAATATTCTGCTGGTATCAGATTTAGCTTTCACTGGACAAACATCTACTTATACAAACAAAAAAAGAACTTGTGGAATGGCTGATGGAAAAGTTAGATGAACAATTTGCGGAGAATTTAATAAAAAAAAAAGAAAAATAGGAAAATATAGTGTAGTTGTGCTATAATACAATTACAATTAAGAACATTTCTATACAGGTATGGGACCTGTTATCCAGAATGTTCGGGACCAGGGGTTCTCCGGCTAACAGATCTTTCCGTAATTTGGATTTTTATACCTTTTTCTACTAGAAATCATCTAAACATTAAATAAACCCAATAGGCTAGTGTTGCCTCCAATAAGGATTAATTATATCTTAGTTGGGATCAAGTACAAAGTACTGTTCAATTATTACAGAGAATAATTTTTAAAAATGAGGATAATTTAGATAAAATGAAGTATATGGGAAACAGAATTTCCTCAATTTGCAGCTTTCTGGATAATGGGTTTCTGGATAATATATCCCACACCTGTATTAATAGATATGTTTCTATGTAGCTACCAAACTCAATAATATCACAAATGGTTAAACAAATGTATGCGCAGGATCTATTCACGTGCGGATTGTGCAGAGAGCATCTTGTAAAGCGAATATACTAGTTGAACTGTTTCGAATTACCAACAGATACAAGATTCCATTCTATAGTCCTCTGGCTAAAAATCTGAAGAGACAGGTGAAAATGTTCTGCAGCTGTCTCACAAGCAAAGTTCAGTCAATGTTATTATGGTCTAGAAATCTTTTAAATAGAAAGGCGGGGGGAGGGGACTGCAAATGTATTTATTCCCAAATTATAATTTATCTTGAATCTTGCATTAAAACAGGACAAAATTGCTATTACAGGTATGGGATCCGTTATCCGGAAACCTGTTATTCAGAAAGTTCTGAATTACGGAAAGGCCGTCTCCCATAGATTCCATTTTATCCCAATTTTTAAAAATGATTTCCTTTTTCTCTGTAATAATAAAACAGTAGCTTGTACTTGATCCCAACTAAGATATAATTAATCCTTATTGGAAGCAAAACCAGCCTATTGGGTTTATTTAATGTTTACATGATTTTCTAGTAGACTTAAGGTATGAAGATCCAAATAACAGAAAGATCCATTATCTGGAAAACTGGAAAACCCCATGTCCCGATCATTCTGGAATACAGGTCCCATACCTGAACTTGATCCCAACTAAGATATAATTAATCCTTACTGGAAGCAAAATCAGCCTATTGTTTTTTTTTTAATGTTTATATGATTTTCTAGTAGACATGATATGAAGATCCAAATTAAATAAAGATCCATTATCCGGAAAGCCCCAGGTCCTGAGCATTCTGGATAACAGGTCCCATACCTGTAATTGTTGCCCAAGTTGCCTACAGGCAGTACGGTATCAAAGAATTTAAAGTTGCAGCATAAGTATACTGTGTTTCCGTAAAAGTGTTTATATATAGAAAGTCTGCCTTTATTTCCTTACAGGTTTGTTTAAATCTTTCGGAGAGAAACTGAAATAGAAACGGAAAATATAAATTTGAATTCCAAAAATATTTTCAGTACCTTTTATACAAAGTCCTTATTCCTTCTCATCGTAATTGTTAGTTAGAATCTATCTGTCCTGCGATATTGCTGAAATACTAGAATACCTTGGTTCCTCTTTAGTACTTGGTTATCAAACAGTAAAAGGACTGATAGGCTGATGTCCTAACCACTAGTCAACATGAATGTCAGATTTGGTTTCTTATAGGAGGATGAGCCAAGCTCTTGATCAATCAACTCCTTAAAGGATAAGTAAACCTTTAAAATAAGTGAATATAAAATTGATGAGGGGGCTATTCTAAGCACTTTTGTAATGTACATTCATTATTTATTCCAAGATATTAAAGGATACATGTACTGTTAATATGAATGAATTTAGTTACAACAGCGCCACCTGCTGGTCATTTCCCCACCAGTCTGACCACCAAGTAGTCAAGGAAGTTGTCAGGAGAAAGAAAGAGGCTGCTCTGATGTTCTTCTGCTTAGGGAAAAAAAATAGAAACCTTTCTCAAATCTTTCCCATGAGTGGATTCTTTCTTTCTCCTGACAAAATCCTTGACTACTTGGTGGTCAGACTAGTGGAAAAATGACCAGCAGGTGGCGCTGTTGTAACAAAATGCATTCATATTAACAGTACATGTATCCCTTAATATCTTGGAATTTAAAAATAATAAATAGTGAATGTACATTGCAAACGACTATGAAAGGGACTAGCACTAGCAAAGGGACTAGCACCCTCGTCAATTTTACATTCACTTATTTTAAAAGTTTACTTATCCTTTAAACAACATATTAAAAGTTTCCTAACTAAGGAGGCACCAAATGCATTATTTGGGATTCGGCCGAATCCCTGAATTCTTTGTGAAAGATTTGGCCGAAAATCTGAATCCTAATTTGCGTATGTAAATTAGGGGCAGGAAAGGAAAAGGTAGAATTTTTTTTTTACTTTGTGATAAAAACTCACGTGCTTTCCCTTCCCACAACTAATTTACATATGCAAATTAGGATTTGGATTTGGTTAGGTCAGGCACAAGGATTCTGGGCAAATTCAAATCCTGCTGAAAAAGGCCAAATCCCAAACCGAAACCTGGATTTGGTTCATCCCTTCTTTAAACATTAAGTTTTATAGTTGGATGTCATGTTTGAAGCTAACAGTGACAAGTTCTTCATTTGTGTTCCAGTTCTTGCTACTCAGCCTAGTCCCTTTCATCATCCACTGGAAGTTTTAGCAGCAATTTAATCCCAACAAGAGGCATTTAAAGGGGAAGAAGAAGATGACTAAAAGCAACGGGGAAGATCCACGTTCAGGGAACAGGATGGAACGCTTCCAGGAAGGGGTTCGCCAGCGTTCACTGATGGCCAAAAAAAAGATGCAGAACATAACAAAAGATGATGTGAAGAGTTTCTTCAAGCGGAATGGCTTTGTTCTTTTTACTGTCTTCGCTGTCATTATTGGTAAGTGGTTGAATAGTCCATTGAAATCTGAAGGCTGTTTATTCCACATTCATGTACAAGTTTGCTTACTAACACTCAGTAGGCTCGTGCTATTATTGAGTCTCATGTGAAGTTTTAAAGAAATATATAAAGATACAACTGGAAGAGTAGTAACTGAAGTTGGGAAATAGAAGCATTGGAATGTACAGCTGTATATTGTGTGATAAATACATCCATGGAAAAGATGTGACGTGCGAATTTGTCCCGTTTCGCTATGAAGATTCCCCGCTTAACGGAGAAAAATTCATGAAACGTGAAATTTGATGTCAAATCTGTCAATTTTGCGTCCAAGATTTTTTGACTCTGGCGATGTTTTGCCAATTTATTCGCCGGTGCCGAAATGTGGAAATTCGCCACAAATTGCCGAATTTATTCGCCCATCACTAACGGTGACTAATATTCTAACTTGCATGCACGCTCTACACACAAATGCAACATAAATAAGAGGTCAGGCAAAATAAATTCATCGGCTTCCTATTTGTTTATAAATACTTAATATAGTTTCTTCAATTTTTTAAACATAAGCTGATGCTAAGTGTCAATAAAACTGGCACCGGTCTAACTTTGTTTTTTTTTTCCTGTGCCTTAGAACCAGTCACAGTTAATCAGTTTGGCTGGTTAGGTTTTTCTCTTAAAGGGGAACTATCACTAAAATAAAAATTAATATAAGCTTCGGCATACTGAAATAAGAAACTTTCTGAATGCAATCAATTAAATATTCTGCATTGTTTCTGAAATAATTAAGTTTATATTCACTATTCCTCTCTCAGCATCTGTTTCTCTTCATTCTCTCTAAATGCAGCAGTTGGGTGTCAGATAATCACTGACAATAACATCCAATATATCTTATAGGGGGCTCCTTTTGCCTAGAAGATGTATTAGAGGTCACTCTATTAAAATCACCAGACATCATGTCTCTCTACATGCAGGATTTGTGCAAAAGTCAGTTATTTTGTTACATTTTGTTTGTACTGGAATCAGTTATTTGAGTGAGCTCTAATACATCTGCTAGGAAAGGAGCCTCCCTATAAGATATATTGGATCTAACTGTCAATGATTATCTGACACCCAACTGCTGCATGAAGACAGAATGAAGAGAAACAGATGCTGAGAGAGGAATAGTGAACATAAACTTGATTATTTCAGCAAGGATGCAGAATATTTAATTGATTATATTTACAAAGAGTCTTATTTCCGTATGCTGAAGCTTATATTAAATTTTCATTTTCGTGATAGTTCCCCTTTGAAGATTGTTTCTTATCATAGAGGCAAAAAGAATATAATATACAAAATATTGTTGTGGCCTGAAATGGTCCAGCCCTGGTCATGATCATGTCTTCAGTTCCATATAGAGTCAGGCAAAGGGATGTATTGGTGTCCCTAATATCTTGCTCCCTAACTGGTCTTACCATTGTCCGGTGTCTTCTACTTGCCCTTAACACTGTTGCATTCCATACTCGGTTACTACAATTAAGTTTCGAGGCTTTTAATTTGACCAGAGGAAATATCTTGTATCCCACAGGCTGCAAGAAGATATCAGTAGAAGTTCTTGCAGTGCCCCACCTTAGCTATCTCTGTTGGATTCACTCTGTCACGGTGCCACACCTCAGCTACTGAAATGTGACACTGTTCTTCCCAATGCCACGCCTAAACTATTGCCACCTGATACTTTCAGAACATGTCTCTGCTCCCGCAAGGCTTATTCATATTAACCAGCCTCTCTTAAACTTCTTTCCTCCAGGCCCTGTACAGATTAAGTAAAACACCAGAATCAAGTTTAACATATTATCAGTCAATGTTCCACAGGGCCCCATGAACTGCTGCACCCCAGCTTCTTGCCCCTGTAACTATGACATAGTTCTACAACTTCCTCCCACAGTTTTTACCCCAGTCACCAACTCTATCCTCTCTGTAACATCCATTGTATTGAATTAATGAAAGTGATTTTGTGGTTGCAGAAAATGTCATTTATTACATAATTGTTAGATATAAAAATGAAGCTCTGCTATAGTGATGTGCGAGCCGGCCTGATACCCATGGGACGCCCCTCATCTTTCTGGTCTCCCCGTCTGCCACCTCATACTGCTGGCTTCTGACTTCCAGGTTCCGGTTTTATAGCCGCATGCCTGCTAGACCCACCCCTTTTGTGACATCATTGGTGGGGCGAGTCTAAAGGAGCATGGAAGTCGGGCTCGGGCGGGCGTGGGTGGAGGGAGGCCGGATATTGGGCGGTTGTGGGTGGAAAAAAAACCCCGACCTGCACATCACTACTCTGCTACATATATGGTGCTAAACATAACAAAAGACTCCATGTATTCTATATAGCCCCACTTTTCCTTGTGGACAGGTATGCTCACAGTCAGAGACATAACTATAGAGGAAGCAGACCCTGTGGCTGCAGGGGGGGCCAGGAGGTATAGGGGCCCAATGAGGCCCTAATTAATGAGCAATTTCAATACATATCTTGGTAAAAGGACAATGTCTGGATATTTTGGGGGCCCTAAAATGAATTTGCTATGGGGCCCAGTAATATCTAGTTATGTCAAGAAATTCATGATACTTTTCTCCAGGTTATGGCTGGTGTAAAAATGACCACTGTACCCTAAAATGTAGCCACTGACTTGTTCATACCTATAATGGAATGGTTTTCTGGTATCTCCAAGTACAGGTTCTAATGTATAGCGCAGGAGAACACAAGGTAGATGGTGAGCTGTTGACAAATAGATGACTGCAGGTGACCATTGTCCACACACAAAACACACAATTAAAATTAGTCTATGGACTCTCATTTTTGACATCACCCCAATAACACAAGTGGTTTTTGGGTAATGCTATTATAACACAACTTAAAAGGCTGTAAGAATTGATAAGAAATGTGCCTGAGAAACCAAGAACACTGGATCTTAGGCAAGACTTCAACTGCAAGTCAATAATAGCTTGATAGAAGTTCAATGTGAGGCAACTTCGGGCGACTTCAGAAGCGATCCGAGTGCCATCCTGCCGGCAGGAGGGCAACACGGGAGATTAGTCGCCCGAAGAATAGGTGATTTGTCGCTGGGCGACTATTCTCCCACAAATATCATCGTGTGCCTCTACCCTAAAGGCACGGACACACGCAAAGATTCGGGGAGATTTAGTCTCCCGGCGACTAATTACCTCTTTTTCAGACGACTAATCTCCCAGAAAAGCCTTCCCGTTGGCTAGAATCTAAATCAACGGCAGGATGTCTGTCGAAGCACTTTGTTTTCCGAAGCCGCCCAAAGTTTTCCCGTGGTAAGGCTTTTCGGGAGATTAGTCACCCGAAGAAGAGGCGATTAGTCGCCGGGCAACTAAATCTCCCCGAATTGTTGTGTGCCTGTGCCCTTAGTGCCTGAGCGTTTGCACCAGTAGCAGTCTTAAAGGAGCCCTTGTCTATATATTGGTGTTAATTAAAATGAATGGTAACTGCCATATGAATTGTATGGGCAAGGTAAATGAAATATTTCATTAAATAAGTCCTAAGCGCTAAAATGGATGCAAATTTGAGTGGCCATTAAAGGAGAACTAAAACTTTAAGGAGAACTAAACCCTAAAAAATGAATAAGGCTAGAAATGGCATATTTTATACAATGAATTTATTAAACCAGCATATAGATTCAGCATCTCTATAGCGGTAATGATCCAGACCTTTAAAGTTGTTTCCCATCTTGGATTTTGTTAGGCGTGTCTGTGACATTCACATGCTCAGTGGGCTCTGAGCAGCTGTCATGAAGCTAATCTTAGGGGTTGTCTTAAATTATCAAGCACAAAAGAAGATGGGGAGCTACTGGGGCATCTTATGAGACACAAATCTTGCCTGAAGTCCCTAAAGGGCTGTGGTTGCCTTGGGCTGGTATAGAAGCCCAAAACATAACATACAACATGTCTGCCCTATTTCTTTATTTAAGCTATAGTTCTCCTAAAGAAGTAGGGTAGAAATGTTGAACATTATGTTTTGGGGCCTGTAGCATCACCTTCTATGACAGGCAAACCTAATTTTCTGCTGGATAATTAGCAACGACCCCTAAACTTAGCTTCTCAACAGCTGCTCAGAGCCCCCTGAGCATTTGTGTGTTGCAGACACTCCTAACAAAACCCAAGATGGCAAACTCCTGTGACAACTTTAAAGAGATGCTGAACCCTTTAGGCTGGTCCAATAATTGGAGTAGATAAAATATGGTGCTGCTAGCCATATTCATTCATGTAGGGTTTAGTTCTCCTTTAATGCACAATGTCCAAACATGCTCATATGCTACTTGCAGCAAGCACCAGTGCACCTTCCCAGCTTTCTCTGATGAGCTGCCTACAACTTAATGCATGGATGCAAGTTAACCCGTATTATTGCCGGCAGACTAGACCTGCCTGTAATTCCGAATCCCTACTGACTTGCACCAAGTGGGCTGCATGCTGATGTAGTTATTGGGGGGTCATTGGCAGACATCCCAGATGAAAGTGGAAAAGCACAAAGGGGCACGGTGCAGTGAGAGTGGGTGCAAGCCTTGTCATTACCACCTTCCTGCAGATGCTTTTTAGTGAGCAACTGCTAATATGCCTGAATTCTAGAAAATACTGCACTGTGGGTAAAAAAACATAAAGATCTGCATCCGAAATTTGCACTTTGCAATTTGTCCTGCATTCGTAAATAAGCCCTTCTGGTCTGGTCAGCTGCTGGTATTGCATAAAATAATGGAAAGGACGACGTGCTTCTAGTCTCAAGTTATATTACAGTAAAACATTGATAAATAGTCTTTCCTAAAGTTAAGTGTAATTAGCCAATACATTTTAAAGGTATAAGAAAAGTTATTGCATTTTAGGAATTGTTTTGTCACCCCAGTCCTGCAGGAGGCGCTGTTAGAAAGTCGCTGACCTACAGCAGCTGTTCCCTTGTTGTATTACTCTGCTTCTCTTCCATAAATTAGATGCACAGCAATAGCCAAACCACCTCATTTACTACTATAGTGGCACCTCTTGGAACTTGCAGTTTGTTTATTGTGGTTTGGGAGAACAGGCACTTTGCTGTGCTGGCCTTGTGCCTTCACTAACTGTCATTTTCTAGCAAAGTTTTGCTATGCCAGCCCATTGCCCATAGAATTATTACTTGTTTAAATCTAACAGCAATATCACCCCTTGCCCCTAAAAAAAACACTCCCTCGTCACTTGATATTAAGGCAGGGATCCCCAACATTTTTACTTGTGAGCCACATTCAAATGTAAACAGAGTTGGGGAGCAACACAAGTATTCTAAATGTTCCTGGGGGTGCCAAATAAGGGCTGTGATTGGCTATTTTGTAAGCCCTATGGGGACTGGCAGCTACAGGAGACTCTGTTTGGCAGTACACCTGGTTTTTATTAATTTGCCTCCAAGCCTGGAATTCAAAAATAAGCACCTGCTTTGAGGCCCCTGGGTGCTCTTACCCCTCTGAAGGCAGCTTTTCACTACTCTCCGTATTTAGCATTGCTTCCCATTAGGGATGCACCGAATCCAGGATTCGGTTCGGATTCGGCCAGGATTCTGCCTTTTTCAGCAGGATTCTGATTCGGCCGAATCCTTCTGCCCGGCCGAACCGAATCTGGATCCTAATTTGCATATGCAAATTAGGGTAGGGGAGGGAAATCGCGTGACTTTTTGTCCCAAAACCAGGAAATAAAAAAATTTTCACCTTCCCACCTCTAATTCGCATATGCAAATTAGGATTTGGATTTGGTTCGGTATTCGGCCGGATCTCTCGCGAAGGATTCGGGGGTTTGGCCGAATCCAAAATAGTGGATTCGGTGCATCCCTACTTCCCATTAACGAAAATGTCAAAATCTTTTCTGGACTGATTAATCATATCAGTGGATCAGCCGCTAACAAAAACTGCTCTGCGGCTGTTAGAATAGCAATGCTAACATCTCATTGGCTGTTATGGCCTACCAGACCTGGGCAAAAAAATACTAGTCTTCCCATATTTTTATTTTTTTCCTTATTAATAATATTGGCATCAAGCATAAAATACCAGCCAGGTAGAAGCCCTAGTTGATCCTAATTATAACCCTTTACCTGCTGTTCAGGATTATGGTATCAGATACACATGAACGCTTTGTATTCCATTTATATTTGAAGTAAGACGATAGCAATATATGAGGGTACGGCTTATTGTGCTCAGAGGGTGCATTTACATACAGTAATACTTAAGAATGGCGGATACATACAGCTTGTTTTGCCATTGATAGGCATGAAAAGTTCCTCTGGGGGAGGGACTAAATTCCTAAACGTCTCTTAAAGGAACAGTTACACCAAAAAATACAAGTGGTTTAAAGCAATGACAATGTAATGTACTGTTGCCCTGCACTGGTAAAACGGGTGTGTTTGCTTCAGAAAAACAACTATAGTTTATATAAAAAAGCTGCTGTGTAGCCATGGGGGCAGCCATTCAAGCACAGGATACACAGTAGATATCAGATAAGTACTACTATAGTTTATATAAACAAACTGTTGTGTAGCCATGGGGGCAGCCATTCAAGCACGGGATACACAGTAGATAACAGATAAGTACTACTATAGTTTATATAAACAAACTGTTGTGTAGCCATGGGGGCAGCCATTCAAGCACAGGATACACAGTAGATAACATATAAGTACTACTATAGTTTATATAAACAAGCTGCTGTGTAGCCATGGGGGCAGCCATTCAAACACAGGATACACAGTAGAAAACACATAAGTACTACTATAGTTTATATAAACAAGCTGCTGTGTAGCCACGGGGGCAGCTATTCAAGCACAGAATACTCAGTAGATAACAGATAAGTGCTAAAGAATCCCATTGTATACTACAGAGCTTATCTGTTATCTGCTGTGTATCCAGAGCCTTTCTCCTTTTTCAGCTTTGAATGGCTGCCCCCATGGCTAGACAGCAGCTTGTAGTTTTTCTAAAGAAAATACACTAGTTCTACCAGGGCAGCTCAACAGTACATTCTATTGTAATTCCTTTAAAACAATTTACCTTTAAAGTGTTACTGCCTGGTAGCCAATCAGTGGAAACCAAGAGAGCTGAAAAGCAGGAAGTAGTGTTCTGGCTATTATGTTAGACATCCAGTCACTCCAGCCTTTATACATTACATTTTTGGCTAACTAACGGTATTAGACACATTTTTTATTTTGCACAGCCTATTTATTTACCCAGTTTTTATTTTTATACTGAACATTCCTTTAAGTTAACTTTTAGTATGTAATAGAAAGTCTAATTCTAAGCAACTTTTCTGGCATTCATTTTTTTTAATAGTTTTTGAATTACCTACCTTCTTCCTCTGACTCTTTCCAGATGAAAAGGGGGTCACTGACCCCATCTAAATAACAAATGCTCGTTAAGGCTACAGATTTATAATCGTAGCTACTTTTGATCACTCATCTTTCTATTCAGGCCTCTCCTATTCATATTGTAGTCTCTTATTTAATTCAATCCATAGTTTCTAGAGTCGTTTGGACCCTAGACCAGACTGATGAAATTGCAAATAGAGAGCTGCTGAATAAAAAGCTAAATAATTCAAAAACCACAAATAGTAAAAAAAAAATGAAAACCAATTGCAAATTGTCTCACAATATCATTATCGTGAGATACACCATACTAAAAGTAAATTTAACGGCGACCAACACCTTTAAGCATTAGTTCCGATCTTGAAGTCCACTGGCGACTAGTTTGATGTAACTGGTGTACCTGATAGTTAGAAGTGCCCTAATGAATATCTCTATTAGAGCAGCATTGGTGATTGGAGCTGTATTTGCTGTGTTATTGACTAGTATTGGTTTGACATGAGATGATCACATCCTTTCCTCTTCTGTTCCCTGTAGGAATCATCCTGGGATTTTCTGTCCGAAAGTATCACATGACGTTCAGAGAGATCAAGTACTTCTCCTTCCCAGGGGAGCTGCTCATGAGAATGCTGCAGATGCTGGTCCTCCCTCTGATTGTATCCAGCTTAGTGACAGGTAATCTCAAATTTTCAGAAAATATTACAATTCAAAGACTATTACAGGTATTGATCTGTTATCCGGAAATCTGTTATCCAGAAAGCTTCGACTTACAGAAAAGCCTTCTCTCATAGACTCCATTTTATCCAAATAATTCAAATTTTTAAAAATGATTTCTGTGTAATAATAAAATAAATAAATAATAAAAATTTTTTAAAAATGATTTCTGTGTAATAATAAAATAATAAATAATAAAATAAAAGAGTAGCTTGTACTTGATAATAAAAGAGTAGCTTGTACTTGATCCCACCACTAAGATATAATTAATCCTTATTGGAAGCAAAAGCAGCTTAATGGGTTTATTTGAAGTTTACATGATTTTCTAGTAGACTTGAGGTATGAAGATCCAAATTATGGAAAGATCCTTTATCTGGAAAACCCCTGGTCCCCAGCATTTTGGATAACAGGCCCCATACCTGTATATGTTTTAGGTTTTTCATTTTGTTGACCGTATCCCTTTAAATTGCCAGGTTGAGAAAGGGCACAATACAAAGGTGCAAAAATAATTAAAAAATATAGACATATTACAAATCTAAGAAGTATCCTAAAAGGAGAATAGGCCCAAGGTTCAATTGTGTCCACAGATCCCAGCCGGCTCCTACTTGTATCCCTCCAAGTCCGCAAAACTGTTACTGAAATAAAAAAGCCAGCGACAAAGGCGCGGGAGACAGACAAACAAGCAAATAGGGTAATATAGTTATAGGATGTTGCCACCTCTTGTGTGAGAAACAAACCACTTGTTTCACCATATATGTGTTACCCTCCTTTGCTATCGACCTCCACCAAAGGGTTAAAACAACTTTCCTTAAACACTTGTTTAGGTGGGTACTCACAAACAGGGAATATCAACTTGCACGTAAAAACATGAGGCGCTTCTTCTTGTATGAACTGTGAATCAACATGCAGCAGCGAATAGTGTAAAAATACCTTTTTAATATTATTAAAAACAAAGCTTAAAATGCACTCACATGGCAAAAGTTTAAAAAGAGCATATCTTTATGCACCGTCCACCTGGAGGCTCCCCCTATATGCACCAGTCCGCACAGAAAAGTCCCAGGTTCATCAGGCTTGGGAAGTTACGTGAGCGGTCGTTTGTGTACGTTCGTTCCTTGTGTACACCATCACAATCGGTTTCCACCGATAGGGGGGACACTTTGGTGCTTCACACTTTGTGCTTTCCTTCCAGTGTAGGATATAACGGTATCCCTATTGCTCCGCCGCTAACTCCCGACCCCAACCATCTTCATAACTAGCCACAAGCGATGTGTTTAGCCTGAGATACCAATTGCTTCGCTGGCATTCGAAGCAATTGGTATCTCAGGCTAAACACATCGCTTGTGGCTAGTTATGAAGATGGTTGGGGTCGGGAGTTAGCGGCGGAGCAATAGGGATACCGTTATATCCTACACTGGAAGGAAAGCACAAAGTGTGAAGCACCAAAGTGTCCCCCCTATCGGTGGAAACCGATTGTGATGGTGTACACAAGGAACGAACGTACACAAACGACCGCTCACGTAACTTCCCAAGCCTGATCAACCTGGGACTTTTCTGTGCGGACTGGTGCATATAGGGGGAGCCTCCAGGTGGACGGTGCATAAAGATATGCTCTTTTTAAACTTTTGCCATGTGAGTGCATTTTAAGCTTTGTTTTTAATAATATTAAAAAGGTATTTTTACACTATTCGCTGCTGCATGTTGATTCACAGTTCATACAAGAAGAAGCGCCTCATGTTTTTACGTGCAAGTTGATATTCCCTGTTTGTGAGTACCCACCTAAACAAGTGTTTAAGGAAAGTTGTTTTAACCCTTTGGTGGAGGTCAATATTACAAATCTAAGTTGATGACTACTGTGATTGGGGGTATAAAAGGGACATAATTAAAGGAGAACTAAACCCTGAAAATTGATACTGGTAAAAATGCCAAATATTTTATACGCTGAACTTATTGCACGAGGCTAAAGTTTCAGCTTGTCAATAGCAGCAATGATCCAGGACTTCAAACTTGTCACAGGGGGTCACCATCTTGGAAAGTGTCTGTGACACGCACATGCTCAGTGGGCTCTGAGCAGCTGTTGAGAAGCTAAGCTTAGGGCTCGTCACTAATTATCCAGCAGAAAATGAGCTTCCCCTTTAATATAAGCTGATGCTACAGGTTTGCTGATTATTAAATTCTGATGCTAATTGCACTGGTTTCTGTGCTGCCATGTAGTAATTATCTGTATTAATTACTAATCAGCCTTATATTGTGACATTTCTATTCTATGTGTACTGTATATTGTGAGTGGGTCCCTAAGCTCAGTAAGTGACTGCAGCACAGAGCATGTGCAGTGAATCAGCAGAAAAGAAGATGGGGAGCTACTGGGGCATCTTTGGAGACACAGATCTTTACTGCTAAAGGGCTGTGGTTGCCTTGGGCTGGTACAGAAGCACAAAACATAATGTACAACATTTCTAGCTACTTCTTTAGTCGACTTTTTCTGTTTGAGTTTTTTAGGGGGAAAACTCAAATTTTTGGAGATTTATTTTGCTTCAAAGCTACTAAAAATCAGAATCGAAATCATTTAAAAGTCAATGGCAGGTGTCCCTATAACAATTATGTTCGATAATTCAGTTTTCTGGCATGAAATCGAAAAAGTGGCAAGATTCTATTTGACGCATGATTTTGCTGTAACTTTTTCCCCGCAATTACTTTTTTCATTTGGATTTATTGGTAAATTAAAGGGCTTCGGGTTTGGGAGTTTGGTCAAAATAATTTTTATTTATATAGTGAGAAAAAGTAGAGTATTTTAAAATAACTCCCTAAATCTTGTAGAGTATATTTTACCCTTTAACATATTCCCTTTATTAGCATATCACTTGAACTGTTGTTGCATCTCCGTCCCACCTGCAATGAGTTATCTGCAGTCGTCTGAAGCAGAAGTTCAGTGATAGAGACAGAGGCTCATCTGATGGATTGAGTTTAGCATAGAGGCCCTGAATGGATGCGCTTGTTTTCGAGGCATTATTGGCGGTGATTCAGTGAGGAATGCTCATTGTCCGGTCCATTGTCCTATAGATTTACAAGATTTGGGGTGATTTACATGATATCCTTCTCCCTTGAAAGGAAAAAAAAAGAATTGCACAACCCTCCCTTATTTTAAGCCATTAAAATAGCTGTTGATGGTGTTATACAATGCTTTCCATCAGATAGAGGAAATCTAAATACGAGATTTAAGTAAAATGTTGAAATATTATTAGTCTTGGCTAGGGATCGGCGAATTTTTTCGCCTCGTTTCGCTGAAAAAATGATGCCCATAGACTTGTATGGCGGCGTGCGTCCAAAAAAAAACACACGACAAAATGTTTTTGACGCCCATAGACTTTAATGGGCATCTGCGACATTTCGCCGGTGGGGAATTTTTGATGAAACGGGTCAAATTCCCCCATCCCTAGTCTTGGCTCTACGTTGTTGTATTTGTGATTGAAATATTTGACTATATAACCAGCTAGATGCAATTGCAAACCCTATAGGATGTGAGATAATAATTTTATATCATGCGATGGCATACCTCCCAACTGTCCCGTTTTTAGTGGGACAGTCCCTCTTTTGACAGCTCAACCCGCAGTCCCACCTTCGTACTGGAAAACCCCGTTTTTCTCTGCACTGAACAGCTAGAAAAAGAAACAAAGTTTCTAACTTAATTGGCTTTTGGCAGAGAGCCCAGAACAGCCACAGCTGCAGATAAGATACTTTTGTAACAATTTCTAGATAAGTAAATAAGTCATTGTAACAATATAAGATAACATGTCCCTTGGGAGAAGTCAGACTCACAGCTTAAAAGGCAATTCACCTTCATTAGCAAAACTGTAATAACTGAAAAGAAACCACAGAATTATGTTCAAACTTTCATAACTTGCCAAATTTTGTAAAATGAACATGGTAATTAGAGGGGTGTGGCCACAAAGTCGGCATGGTAAAAACTTTTTTGTCCCTCTTTTTATTTCAGAAATGTTGGGAGGTATGGGGTGGTTGAAATACCTGCCTTTTGCAAATATGGATATTAGTAACTTTAAAGGGGTGGTTCACATTTAAAGGGGAACCCCATAAAAACATAACTTAAGCTTTTTAAAAAATAAACATAATTTCAAGCAACTTTGCAATATACATCAATTAAACAATATGCAGATTTCTAATGGTTTCTGTCAGTTCCCTAAGCCTAGCCCCCTGCTCTCCTGCTGATCTGTCTGACAACTTTGCTGAGCTGTCTGACTACTGTTACTTTGTATCAGCAGCCATCTGTCCTTAGCCTGCATCCTCCAAACCCTACAATTCCCAGCACATGTGATTTCAATAAGGAAGATCCCAGTGCAATGCATTGTGGGTTATGTAGTTCCTGCATGCTGTCTGTAAGCTGTGGAGTAGTTGTTACAATTTGTAACATCAGTGTTTAGTCCCTCCTTCCCTGCCAGGCTTTCAAATGATGCAGAAAGAGAAGAACTGTTAAACAGCTGGATTTCAGCATAGAAAATGGCATTTATTCATACTTTTTGTGCTCTGATAAACTTTAGTCACTCTTTACTGCTGTACTGCAAGTTTGAGTGGTATCACCCCTCTACCTTTCTCCATCCAGCAGCCTAACAGAACAATGGGAAGGTAACTAGATAACAGCTCCCTAACACAAGATAACAGCTCTCTGGTAGATCTAAAAACAACACTTAATAGTAAAAGCCAAGTCCCACTGAGACTGATTCAGTTACATTAAGTAGGATAAATAACAGCCTGCCAGAAAGTAGTTCCATCCTAAAGTGCAGGCACAAGTCACATGACTGGGGCAGCTGGGAAACTGACAATATGTCTAGCCCCATGCCAGATTTCAAAATTGAATATTAAAAAATCAGTTTGCTCTTTTGAGAATTGGATTTCAGTGCAGAATTCTGCTGGAGTAGCACTATTAACGGATGTGTTTTTTTTTAAAAAAACATGTTTTCCCATGACAGTATCCCTTTAAGGCATGGAGATCCAAATAACAGAAAGATCCCGTATCCAGAAAACACCAAGTCCAGAGAATTCTGGAAAATAGGTCCCATACCTGTACCCTACCTTATTATTATCCGATTCATATTGCCGGACACATTACTGTAAGGATGTCCAACTTGCAGCCCTCAAGCTTAAAGTATCTGCCACAATTGCAGGTTCTCAGAACTGCTGCTATTTATGGGCCATGATTAGGTAGGTGATTCATTTGAAAAAGAACAAGTACTGTTGAATATTGTCTGAAATACGGTATAGGACCCTTGTGCAAACAAAGGATCTGCAAGGGAACAGCTATTAAGTTCAATTTCCCATGAGATTGTTGAGCTGCTGAAGAATCATGAAACTCTGTTGCCTGGAGACACTTGGCAAGGCTGTATTTTGTCTGATAAATCAAATAGTGTGCCATGTGCCCCCCAGAGAGGATGGACTGAAGCAACAGCTCCATATGGGCGGCTCTATGGAAAGGATTGTTCCATGATGTTTAAAAAAAAAAAAAGGCTAATCTCCAGCAAGAAACCAGCTGTGATGATGATGCTGAGGAACTCTACATGTTATTTAAGTCCAATGGAAGTGGTTTCAAGGGCTAGTGGCTTTGAAAACAGATTATTTGTATTCAAGTATTTTTGTAGCACTTTATGGCAATTTACATAGTTAGTTACATAGTTAAATTGGGTTGAAAAAAGACTGAGGTCCATCAAGTTCAATCCCTCCAAATAAAACCCAGTGCACATGCCTACACACACTCAAACCAACCCCTCCATACACTCACATAAACTATATACACCAATATCTACTGTATATTCATTGTAGAGTTTAGTATCACCAAAGCCTTGGATATTATGTTTGTCTGAGAAATCATCCAAGCCACTCTTATAGTCATTAACTGTCCTCATTGGCTGTCCTCACTGTGAACAACCCCCTACGTTGCTTCAAATGAAAGTTCTTTTCTTCTAGTCTAAAGGGGAGGCCTCTGGTACGGTGATCCACTTTATGGGTAAAAAGGTCCCCTGCTATTTGTCTATAATGTCCTCTAATGTACTTGTAAAGTCTAATCATGTCCCCTCGCAAGCGCCTTTTTTCCAGAGAAAACAACCCCAACCTTGACAGTCTCCCCTCATAATTTAACTCTTCCCTCCCTCTAACCAATTTAGTTGCACTTAGTCTCTGCACTCTCTCCAGCTCATTTATATCCCTCTTAAGGACTGGAGTCCAAAACTGCCCCCATACTCCAGATGAGGCCTCACCAGGGACCTATAAAGAGGCAGAATTATGTTTTCATCCCTAGAGTTAACAGCGCTGGATTTCAATAAGGGGCGCCCCTAAAACTTTTAAGCGCGGATCGGGAGAAGGGGGCAGCATCAGGGTTGCTGCCTTAGGCGGCAGTACCCCACGGATCGCCCCTGGTTGGACCTGATCAATTGAAGAAAGAAAAAGTAGAAGAGGATTCCATGGTGCTCGCTGAGAAGTACCCTGGCCTGGTACAGTTTTCTGCTAATAGGAATAGCGACTCGGGGTATAAACCATTATAATCATCGAGGGGGGCACCCCTCAGTGATTTGACCTTTCCTTCTCCTTTATGTATATACATTTCTATTGTAAGGCACTGAAGAATATGGTGGTGTTTCTATATACTTGTGATTAATAATTCTAATGATATTAACTAATTTGAATGTTTTTAGCCAAACCAAGAAGAGAGGCCCTCCTTGCCCTTGAGTCAGCAGTATCTTATATACAATCATGACTCAACTTGCATTTTTACAGGGTGGAAATACAAAAAGTAGAGAAAACAGAACAGGTTTTACCATTCAGCATCAAAGCATTTCACTATTTTTTTAAATCATAAATCACTATTTTTTTTTTACAATACTTATCTTCATCATGAATTAGTTCTATAAGGTGAGTTTCGTTACAGCAAAAGTCTGTATTACTTTTCTTAAAACTTTCTTAAAACTTTATAACATGCAGATTCTTTACTTCTCAAGATCCAGCAAAACCTATCTTTTTTTGCTTGTAAATCTGAAACAAGGAAATATCAGGATTTCTCTACAGTTACTTTTTTTTATAATGTAGATGACTTTAGTGAAATACACAATGTTACCCAGAAAACTTTGTCCTTCCCTTTTTAATTATAGAGCTGTATTTGTATACAATTAATTAGTAATTCACGGCAACAATGGTAGCGATTCATTCTCCCGCTCTGCGCTAATCTGCATATCAGAAAGTGAGTACACAGAGGGAGAAGCTGGAACTCAAGGGGAAAGTTAAAGGAACAGTAACACCAACATGTTTTAAATAAATGACAATATTATGTACTGTTGAGCTGCATTGGTACAACTGCTGTGTTTGCTTTAGAAACTCTACTATAGTTAATATAAACAAGCTGCTGTGTAGCCATGGGGGCAGCCATTCAAGCACAGGATACACAGTAGATAACAGATAAGTACTACTATAATTTATATAAACAAGCTGCTGTGTAGCCATGGGGGCAGCCATTCAAGCACAGGATACACAGTAGATAACAGATAAGTACTACTAAAGTTTATATAAACAAGCTGCTGTGTAGCCATGGGGGCAGCCATTCAAGCACAGGATACACAGTAGATAACAGATAAGTACTACTATAGTTTATATAAACAAGCTGCCGTGTAGCCATGGGAGCAGCCATTCAAGCACAGGATACACAGTAGATAACAGATAAGTACTACTATAGTTTATATAAACAAGCTGCTGTGTAGCCATGGGGGCAGCCATTCAAGCACAGGATACACAGTAGATAACAGATAAGTACTACTTTAGTTTATATAAACAAGCTGCTGTGTAACCATGGGGCAGCCATTCAAGCACAGGATACACAGTAGATAACAGATAAGTACTACTATAGTTTATATAAACAAGCTGCTGTGTAGCCATGGGGGCAGCCATTCAAGCACAGGATACACAGTAGATAACAGATAAGTACTACTATAGTTTATATAAACAAGCTGCCGTGTAGCCATGGGGGCAGCCATTCAAGCACAGGATACACAGTAGATAACAGATAAGTACTACTATAGTTTATATAAACAAGCTGCTGTTTAGCCATGGGGGCAGCCATTCAAGCACAGGATACACAGTAGATATCAGATAAGTACTACTATAGTTTATATAAACAAGCTGCTGTGTAGCCATGGGGGCAGCCATTCAAGCACAGGATACACAGTAGATAACAGATAAGTACTACTATAGTTTATATAAACAAGCTGCTGTGTAACCATGGGGCAGCCATTCAAGCACAGGATACACAGTAGATAACAGATAAGTACTACTATAGTTAATATAATCAAGCTGATGTGTAGCCATGGGGGCAGCCATTCAAGCACAGGATACACAGTATGTATTATTTATTATTATATTGTCCAGCAGAAATATAAGCAGTTGGATGTCTATTTATTTTCCTTTTGCTTTATTTGTCCAAGTTTTTGCAGAGTTAATGATGTCTTTCAGCATTTTGCCAGGCAACCATTGCATCTCTAGTAGGCTGGCCACATACTATTTCCGTCAACTCCCATAGGTCTTCTATTGTGTATTATTCCCATTACAAGAAACCAGAAAGGATAGAAGCACAGGGGCATGGCATGGTGTGTGTGTGAGAATGTTGTCATCTAAACAGTGACATATATAGTGAATAAAGTACCCCCTCTTGTAAAATATAAGGATATTATAAGTTACAGAGGAGTTTCATGACCATATAAAAACACGAGGCCGAAGGCCGAGTGTTTTTATACAGGTCATGGAACTCCGAGGTAACTTCTAATATCCTCATATTTTACAACAGGGGGTACTTTATTTATTATAATACACAAATTTTAGTAAGTCATGTGACAGAAATCACATCACTACTCACCGTTTATAACTGATGACATCACTACTCACCGTTTATAAGGATATAATTTACAGGATATTCATGGCTTTTGTGTATTATATATATATATAGTACAGGTATGGTATCCATTATATAGAAACCCACTATCGAGAAGGCTCGAACTTATGGGAAGGCCATTTCCCATAGCATCTATTATAATCACATTTTTTAAAACTGATTTCCTTTTTCTGTGTAATAATAAAACAGTTCCTTGTACTTGATCCCAACTAAGATAAATGTCACGCTTAATAAAGGCAAAACAATCCTACTCGTCCCAAAGGTGCACACCATTTACAGGATAGAGTACCTGGGTGCCCGAGCCAGCAGGGTAAATGTATAGGTGAAGAATGGCGGCAGTCACAGGATTTTCAGGCAAAATAAAGAAAAAAGAAAAACTTTTTATTTAGCTCTGAGTTAAATAAAAAGTTTTTCTTTATTTCGCCTGAAAATCCTGTGAGTGCCGCCATTCTTCACACATATATGTATATATATATATATATATATATATATATATATATATATATATATATATACAGGTATGGAACCTGTTATCCAGAATGCTCGGGACCTGAGGCTTTCCAGATAATGGATCTTTCTGTAATTTGGATCTTCATTCCTTAGGTCTACTAAAATATATATAAACATTAATTAAACCCAATAGATTGTTTTGCTTCCAATAAGGATTAGTTATATCTTAGTTGGGATCAAGTACAAGGTACTGTTTTATTATTACAGAGAAAAAAGGAATTTTTGAAAAAATTTTTTAGATTGTTTGATTTTAATGGAGTATATGGGAGATGGCCTTTCCGTAATTCTGAGCTTTCTTGATACTGGGTTAATGGATAACGGATCCTATACCTTTACCATATATGTATATAAACGGCAACTGTGCTAAACAGGAGCAAAATTGTATGATTCAGAAAAATTTGTTTGTAAATTTGTTTCTTTAGGGTCAGGGCACACAGGCAGATTCGGGGAGATTAGTCGCCCAGTGACAAATAGTAAAATATAAATCGCCAGCAGGATGGCGATTCGTTTTACTAAGTCGTCCGAAGTTGCCTGAAGAGGAACTTTGGAAAACAAATTGCTCCAAGTGCTATCCCGTCGGCAATTTACATTTTAGCTGGCGGGAAGGCAGATCAGGGAGATTAGTCGCCCCGAAGAAGAGGAGATTTGTCGCCGGGCGACTAATCTCCCGAATCTGCCCGTGTGCCCTGACCCTTATGCAGCAATGCAAGTTGTTTGTGTGGAACCCACATATTTATCAATGAAAGGGCCGTCCGGGTAAACAAAAGCAATGCACAGATTCAGCATTGACTTTATTCTGTTCCTTTTGTGGGCCAGATCCAAGACTGGGTGGTAACAGAGAGGCTTTGATCCTGGATGGCCTTCACCGCCTTACTGACCCTGAGATTAAAGGTCAAAGAAGCCCTTTATTATAAAGCGATCGACGCAAAGGCACATTCACTAGAAACAGCCAATGGCTGCAGCTGGGCATGACTCCCATGACCAGTATAAGTGACATGGCATGTGAACTGGGCCATTGGGGCATCACGGCTGATCCTATTGGAGAGCTTTGAGACCAAATGATTTAGGAATATTGTATATACATTAATCTCACATTTGTTACATCATTGAAATTTTACAAAATTGAAACAATATTTAATAGTGAATATAGTCGGTGTAACCATTTCTTCCTCCACATCCTTGTCTTTGTATGTATTAAGTTATAAAAAGACAGGTCGGACTGAGCCAACAGGACACCGGGAAAAAAACAGTGCTGCCATATAGTAATTATCTGTATTAATTACTAATCAGCCTTATATTGTGACATTTCTATTCTATGTGAACTGTATATTGTGAGTGGGTCCCTAAGCTCAGTAAGTGACAGCAGCACAGAGCATGTGCAGGGAATCAGCAGAAAAGAAGATGGGGAGCTACTGGGGCATCTTTGGAGACACAGATCTTTACTGCTAAAGGGCTGTGGTTGCCTTGGGCTGGTACAGAAGCACAAAACATAATGTACAACATTTCTAGCTACTTCTTTAGTTAAAGGGATACAGTCATGGGAAATTAATTTTTTCAAAACACATCAGTTAATAGTGCTGCTCCAGCAGAATTCTGCACTGAAATACATTTCTCAAAAGAGCAAACATATTTTTTTTATATTTAATTTTGAAATCTGACATGGGGCTAGACATATTGTCAGTTTCCCAGCTGTCCCTAGTCATGTGACTTGTGCTTTGATAAACTTCAATCACTCTTTACTGCTGTACTGCAAGTTGGAGTGATATCACCCCCTCCCTTTCCCCCCAGCAGCCTAACAACAGAACAATGGGAAGGTAAACAGATAACAGCTCCCTAACACAAGATAACAGCTGCCTGGTAGATCTAAGAACAACACTCAATAGTAAAATCCAGGTCCCACTGAGACACATTCAGTTACATTGAGTAGGAGAAACAACAGCCTACCAGAAAGCAGTTCCATCCTAAAGTGCTGGCTCTTTCTGAAAGCACATGACCAGGCAAAATGACCTGAGATGGCTGAATACACACCAATATTAGAATTAAAAAAAAAATACACTTGCTGGTTTAAGAATGACATTTTATATTGTAGAGTGAATTATTTGCAGTGTAAACAGTGTATTTTAGAAATAAAAACTACATCATAAAAATCATGACAGAATCCCTTTAAGACAGAGGACTGAGGGACGGCAGAGAAGTTTCCCATCCTGTTCCACTTAATTGGTTCGCTTTCCTTCCTATGGATTTAAGTAGAAAGAGCAACAATAAAGTTGATGAATTTAAGTAATTTTTGATGCTAAAATAAGGACAGACATTGGAAGCAGAAGCAATTCCAACAGAGGCTGATGCTAAAGCAAGACATGTTATTGCATTGAAAAAATCTGCTATTTTCTAAATAATCACAACAAAAATGTGATATGAACACACTCTGGCAATCAGGGCAGAAAATATCAGTGGGAAGCACTTTCCCTGCCGGAGAAGCCTTTTCTTTCCTCAGATGTATGTATCCTGAACAATAGACATCAGATATCTGTTTCTTAGAGGTTTTCCAGCCCCAGGAAAGAAATCCATGTGCCATGTTGTGCCATGCTCCATGAATGGCTTGAACATAAAAAGGTATCTATTGGGGATGCCATTGTTCAGGTAGCAGCAGTGTTCAGTTACAGGAATCTGTGCTGCTATTTTCTCTGCTTCTGCTCTCCTGATTCTTGGCTCTCGGACAGTCGGCTCTTTGTATTTGCCAATTGCAATGAGGTAACCAAAGAAAAGAGAGTCTCAGTCTGCAACTGTCAGCTGTTACTAATCACCACTCTATAGCTTGCTGTGAACCCCCTGCTTGCCCTTCCCTCCTGCTCGGCTTAGCACACATAAAGGAGATAAATGATTTCATCGTTTCCCTTCTCAGAGCATTATTGTTGGCACATTCCAATACTGGGAGCGAGAATAGGATCCTGCAAAGAGTTAAATGGGGATCCAAACACAGCAACAGCGGGTAATCTCGCCGCCATCAGCGTTGGTTTCAGGAAGCGCTTTGGGAACAAAAGATGGGTTTTTTGGAACAAATCTCCCAGACAACAATAGCTTCATAAGCCGGAAAGATGCAGTTATGAAATGATTAATTGCAAATGTTTATATGTTTCAATGTATATCCCACTGGGCTATTTTTCTCTAACCTCTCGTAACAGACAGTGTCGGACTGGCCCACCAGGATATCAGGAAAACTCCCAGTGGGCCCAGGTGTCAGGGGGGCTCTTGCTTCTAAACATTTGGTCTATTTCATGGTCATTACCTATTTCTTTATGGGGAAAAAAAATACTTAATAATGGAAGAATTGAGTATAGTAAGTAGAAATAAAAGACTTGGAGAATAAAGAGTTTGTGTTAGGAGAGTAGGAATAATAATTTGGAACGTGGGCCCACAGTCTTAGGTTTTCTAATGGGCCCATGCTCTTAAGTTTTTCTGGTGGGTCCCTGGCATCCCAGTCTGAAGAGTAGCAGCTTCATTCTGGGTATATGCAGAGATAAGTGCATGCTCTGTTGCACATGTAGCAGCTTATGTAGTTTGGCAGGCATGTTTTTCATGAAATACTTTGGGTCAGAGTCAAGTGCAGCTGGGAAAGTGGAAGCGCGTCAGGCTCTGTTGTGGTCTGCTCTGTATGTTTACATTTGTAGGGGGCCATTTAACTTGTGATTCAGCTAGTCTCACCAGAAGTTAACAGGTGTCAGGCTTTATTAAATGAAAGGGGTTGGAAATGTTTTGTACTAAAATACAATCAGAGGATGCGAACAATAACATGTCTTGTTTATTAACTATAAGGGTCATTTACAACTGCAAGAGGAGTGTGCAAAGGGCCGCTTTTTTTTTACGTATGATGCAGGGTCTTTTTTCACATAATAATAAAGTATTTGCACTCAGAGTTTACTATGCTGCATTTATGTCCAATGCAACAAAGCAAGCTTACTCTGAGAACCTTGGAGCTAGCATCAGGTCTACGGTGGTTCCCTGGAGTGACTATGTGCAGTTGACTACTATTCATCAGAATTATCTTAAATGTATCTATAATGGGATCTTATTTATTATTAAAAAAAGCTCTATTTAATCGGATTGTGTAAAAACTCAATAGCGAAAACCCGAATTGTACAAGTATTTCAGAGTTTTCCCCGAATCTTATGATTTTTTGGGCTTTTTCCTGAAAAAGTCCTAACATTTCAGATTTTTCCCCTGAAAAGCCCAAAATAGACGGATTTTTGGGCTAATAGTCGGATTTTCTGGCTAATTCCAGCACAGACCACAAAAACTTCCAAATCGGATAGGGACCTGACCCATTGACTTATATATAACCTCGGCAGGTCTGAGATGCCGGATCTTCGGATTCAGACTTTTTCCATCCTCGGGATATAATAAATCTCGAAAAATTCGGATTTTATTGTAAAAAAAAACACCTAGAATTTTTCAAGTTTTTAACCTAATTCAGGATTAAGTCGGCTGGATCTACAATCTATGGATTTGGTGCATCTCTAATTTTGACCAATTTACTTTCCTGTTCTCCTTCTCCAAAGCAATCTATAAATAACATTTCCCTTCAGTCCAGTGGTGCTAAGGCTTTATATCAACAGAAATAACAAAAAACATGTCCTCAAATGTGTCCCAGTCAAAAATAAAATGGCTTACCTTTCTTACCACACCATGGCCAGCAGCAGAGCACCCAATGCCTGTTCCAATGCAAAGCTGGGTCCCATTGGCTACTGAACTAAAAGTAAATAGTAAAACAGTAAATAGCAACAGGAAAAGGATAAATTCCTTTAAAAACACACAGCTAGAAAAAGGTTAATTCCTAGTGATGGGCAAATTTCTCCCGTTTCGCTTCACCGAAAAAATTCCCACAAAATTTGTCAAACAACCAATTTATGAATTAAATTTTGGACGCGTGTTCGAAAAGTCGATTGCGTCAATTTTGATGCTGGTGTTAAAGTCAATGGGCGTCTGAATAGTGTTGACACCCGGCGATTTTGACGTGAGCGACTTTTCTGACGCGCGTCCAAAATATTATGACACCGGCAAATTTTTGCGGGAGTTTCACGAATGTATTCGCCAGCGGCGAAACGCTGGAATTCACCTCAAATTCGCATCAGTCGAATTTATTCACCCATCACTACTAATACTCTCTGATTGTTATGTAGTACAAGCTGCACCCTTAACCAGTTTCTGAGAGTTATAGTTTCGTTCTGTCTGACATCCCTGTGACCCTAACGGCGTCAGGGGATGAAGCTAATTATTATCTTGGGACTTTTTCTTTTGATGTAAAATGGAAATGGACTCAATGTGACCAAGATCAAATAGAAATGATCCTTATTTCAGTTATGCCATTATTCTGTTCAAAGACACTGACCTTTGGTTGCCTGAAGGCAATGAGATGTGCTACAGCCTGTTTTCTGCTGATCATAAAGGTGCCGGTTATGTTTGGCTGGCTGTTGTTGGCATGTGCTCTTCCTTTTCTGCGCAGGGATGTCGCGGACTGTTCGCCCGCGAACTAATTCGCGCGAACATCGACCGTTCGCGTCCACCGAATGTTCGCGAACGTCGCGCGAAGTTCGCCAATTTGGGTTCGCCTTAGCTGGCACTTATTTTTGCCCTCTCACCCCAGAGCAGCAGATACATGGCAGCCAATCAGGAAGCTCTCCCTCCTGGACCACCCCCACACCCCCTGGACCACTCCCCTTCCATATATAAACTGAAGCCCTGCAGTGTTTTTTCATTCTGCCTGTGTGTGCTTGGAAGAGCTAGTGTAGGGAGAGAGCTGTTTAGTGATTTGAGGGACAGTTGATAGTAAGTTTGCTGGCTAGTAATCTACTTGATACTGCTCTGTATTGTAGGGACAGAACTCTGCAGGGATTTGAGGGACAGTGAGTTTAGGTTAGTTAGCTTTGCTGACTAGTAATCTACCTTCTACTGCAGTGCTCTGTATGTAGCTGCTGTGGGCACTGCTTCTGATCTCATCTGCTGACTGCTGTAATAACCCAATAGTCCTTGTAAGGACTGCTTTTATTTTCTTTTTTGTTTTTTTACTTTGCTACTATAAGAGCCCAGTGCTATTAGTCTAGTTGTGTTGGGGAGTGGGACTGGTGTGCTGCTCCTCCTAGTAGTTCACCACTACCAGCACCAACCAGAGTCAAAATTGTTACAAAGTATCTTATTTGCACCTGTTAGCTGTTCTGAGCTCTCTGCCAAAAGCTAATTAAGTTAGAAACTGTTTTTTTTTCTGGCTGTTCAGTTCAGAGAAAAGAGGGACTGGTGTGCTGCTCCTCCTAGTAGTTCACCACTACCAGCACCAACCAGAGTCAAAATTGTTACAAAGTATCTTATTTGCACCTGTTAGCTGTTCTGAGCTCTCTGCCAAAAGCTAATTAAGTTAGAAACTTTTTTTTCTGGCTGTTCAGTTCAGAGAAAAGAGGGACTTTCCAGTACAAAAGAGGGACAGGGGGTTGAGTGGTCAAAAGAGGGACAGTTGGGAGGTATGCAAGTGCCACCTAGCTGTGTGAGCTTTTTCACATTCTGTCTAAATAACAATAATAATTCCGTGTCCGTAAACATCACCTGAGTGATGTTTTTACAGCAGCAATAATATATTCCGTACCCACTACTGTATACGTTGCCCTTGCAGGCATTGTTTGCCCAGTCTTTAACCAAGTGCCACCTAGCTGTGTGAGCTTTTTCACATTCCGTGTCCAGAAACATCACCTGAGTGACGTAGTGTGATTTCTGCCCTTTACAGCACAAAACGCAGCGCTGTGTCAACAATGTATTTTTCAGATACATTTTTGCCCTTGATCCCCCTCTGGCATGCCACTGTCCAGGTCGTTGCACCCTTTAAACAACTTTAAAATCATTTTTCTGGCCAGAAATGTCTTTTCTAGCTTTTAAAATTCGCCTTCCCATTGAAGTCTATGGGGTTCGCGACGTTCGCGAACCGTTCACATTTTTGACGCAAGTTCGCGAATATGTTCGCGAACATTTTTTCCGCCGTTCGCTACATCCCTATTTCTGCGTGTTGAGTATTTTGGGTAGGTACACTGGCATTAGCGTAAGATAACATCGTAATGTGCTTGGTGTCTCTATTGGCAAGCATTGGAGAACTCAAGATGCAGAAGTTTCTTGTGTTTGCCGCAGAAAGTTCTGTCTAAGCAGTCTATCTTTTGAGAACTGAAACCCAGTAGATTACGCACAAGACTCTCTAGACTCCTATTCCCATCAGTTTTAAGACAGGGAGATACAATAAGATTCTGACTTATAGTAAGACGTTTGGCAATTGTACATCAGCAACGAAAAGGACAAGGGTCAGTCCTGATATGGGGAGGCACATTTATCAATGTTCAAATTTTGAATTCATGTGAGTTTTCTTTAACTCTAATGAATTTGATTTTACTCGAAATTCGATTGGGGGTTATTTATGAAAAAAATAAAACTCGGACTAATTTTACCGACTCAAATAGAATTCTATTCAACTTCGACCAAACTCGTTTCAAGGTTTTTCTCAGAAAAAAACTTGAATGTCAGGAAGGCTACAAACACCTCCATATTGGTTCCTGGACCTCTCCCATTGACGTATACATGAACCTGGTAGGTTTTAGGTCGCGAATAGTCAAATTTGAAATCTTAAAGGGCACCAATCATGACCAAAATCGTTTACTAAGTAAATACACTGTGTGAAAGTTTAAGAAATCCAATTTTTAAAACAGTTAGAATTGTTTGTATAATGTAAATGATCAGCTCACTATACCTTCTGCAAGATCTCCCCTATCTCCCCTGCAGTTCTAGCTGAGGCAGCCATCTTGGATTTCACTGGCTCCTCCTACCTATATCTTCCCAGCCAACTGTAGCTCTGAAATCTCGCACATGCTCAGTTCAAATTCCTTGTTGCTTATCAACCCTTCTAAGCTATTTTCAAATCAGCCAAACCTGTGTGTTAGCTGCTGTACAGTAGTGCTGCCACCTGCTGGAAGTTAGCAGGTGGCAGCACTTCTAGTGGATACTTCTAGTGGAGGAGTTTACTAAAACAAGGCATTCTGGGTAGAATACTCAAAGCAGTGTTACAATCTGAGCATGCTCCTGAAATTTGCACATTAGAGTCTCTGTTAGAGTCTCAATATGGCCTCCCTCAGTGAAAGAATCCATTTGACAAAGTAAGGGATTTTTTTAAAACCTGCAGTTTTTTCAAAAAACTATATATGTAGTTTGATTAAACGTGTTTAGCTTGTACTAGTCAGATTGTTAATATGTGTTTGATTTTGGCTGTGATAGGTGCCCAAGGGCGGGGTATGATAAATCTCGAAAATCGAATTTGAATTTTTTTTAAAAAAAACTTCAATTGAGTTTGGATAATTCCCTAGTCGAATTTGACAGTTTTAACAATAAAAAAAAAATTGAAAATACAAATCTGCCCCAAACTGTCTCCATTGCCATCTTGTCCTTTTGTGATTTAGGGTTGACGCTGGTTTGGTTTTGACCTGAACAGTTCGTTTTTTCTAAGGCTTGTTTGGGTCTCAAGTTTCTGTTCGGTTTTCAGCCTTGTGGAAACCGAACAATAATCTGGCAGAATATAGATAAGAGATTGGGTTGCCACCACTGTGGTGTGCTGTCTGGTTTACAACATTAAGAAAAATGGATGGAAATTCAGCCAGTTGCGTCTACGTGACCACCTACTTCATTGTGCCTGCCTCTTATGTCATCACTGCTCCACCCCCAATTCTATATGCCCCACCCCCTTTATTCCAGCAAAAGTAGCAACCCTACTAGCACTGCTGTCGCCATCTTGCTCTGGTCTAATGGTTCATTTAATGCAATAAATCTCCACTGTAGCTCATGTACTAAAATGTAAAAAAATCATAATAATAATAATTCTCTGCACCTTATTCTGCGCAGTGTAAACAGTCGATAAGGTAAAGGTTTTAATTTTACTGCTTTTGGAGGGAGGGTTTAATCGGAGGGGAAGTGATCATCAATGAATAATGATTCCTTCCCAGCAATTAGTTATTTGAGTTCCTGTTTATTCCCCATTAATTCATTTTTCTTCTTTTTGTTGGTTTAATTACAACCACTGCTGTGCATGGCCAGAGACAGTCACTACTGCCCCCCCACACCCTTCTACAAACAGGCCCCTCTAAAAGAGACACTGCATTGGAAGAAGATAATGGTGTGCACTCAATTAGGGTCTCCTCAGGGCACAACATCTGTTCCTCCTGTAATTATGCTGCTTGGCTTGTGAATTTCCACAAGAAAACCCTTCGTAACAATTGTCTTGTTGTTGTATCCAACTGCAAAGTTCTTTTACTGTGTCCTACACTGGCCCCACAGCTTGCGATCATTCAGGGCAATGTCGGACTAGGACACCAGGGGGCCACCCAAAAACCTTTTACCAGGGGTTCACTCTCAGTACTATAATTCTTCCTCTCCTCACACAACCGCTATTTTCCTAGTCTCTTTCTTTACATACTATAATGGATTATTCCGTCTATTTTGCCTCTTTTTCTCATGGAAATATGGAATGACCATGAAATAGGCCAAATGTTTAGCAGCATGAGGGACCACCGACACCTGGGCCCACCGGGAGTTTTCCTGGTATCCCGGTGGGCCAGTTTGACACTGATTGAGGGACTCACAGTTATTTTCTTTATACAATATATTCTTCATTCTATTAATGTTCTAGGTACTGATACCTGAAAACCCACCCTGTATCTCACAGCAAATGTTGTCCCCTTTGAGGTTGCGTAATATACGGCACTAGTCTGCAGAATACATTGTGCCCATAAGTCCAGCATTAACCCTTTGACTTGATCTATATTCGAGTTCAGGTACTAGATTCTGTTATTTAATATAGGCAAATGGTTGAAGTCCTGGTATAGTTTAAAAAATTTGAGATGGAATGTGCTTAGGACTGGAGAATGTTTTACGTCATGGCCCCACCGGAGCCCAATAGCTGGTCAATCCAGTTCTTTTGTGGAGATTTTAGTAGACACTTTATGGTGCTATCTTTCCAGCACCGAAAGCTACTGGGGTCATTCTTGAGTGCATTAGCACTAAGGGGTGCAAGGGTTTTGCAAATGCACTCTACTGTCTTCCTCAGGACAGCTAGTACCAGTGCCGGGCCAAGCCAGGAAGAAGCCCTAGGCAACCTGGGTAGTCACATGTCCCCCCTGGCCCGCAAGTGCAAGCGCGAGCAAACGGACACTCGCATGCGTGAGTGGATGGGCGCACCCATGCGTGAACCACCCACTTGTCTTGCCCATGGGGGGTGGAAGAGAGAAAACTTGAGGGCATTAAGGAGTAAGAGAGCCCAGACTAGGGGTAGGCTAAAAATGAGGTCTGGTGCCCCCAAATCATTGTGCCCTAGGCATGTGCCTCTTCTGCCTACCCCTAGTTCAGGCCCTGGCTAGTACATCATCCCATTAAACACTCGGTGACCACTCACCTCCTCCACAGCAATGCTTGGGGATTAGTTACTCTGTCTCAGTCAGCAGCAGCCCATCTGGGAAAAAGATCAACACAGATATAGAGGGCATCAAGGAAACCATTAGAGCAGTGCTGTCCAACTTCTGTTGTACCGAGGGCTGGAATTTTTCTGTCTTACGTGATGGAGGGGCAATAATGGAAGCCAGTGTTGACCACTCCATGTTTTTAAACTGCCCACTTCAAAATACACCCATGTTAGCACAAGACCATGCAAACATTAATGGTGGTAGCACACCAAAAAACCAAATGATTGGTGCTCACTGCAGGGATATCACTTATCACTCATATGTGAAAAGGTGAAGTCATATTAAGACACACCCTTTAATCCATATTCCTCATACTCCTCCCCTGTGCATAACACAGCTCCCCCAGCACATGAGTAAACACCTTAAGGGCCCCTAACAATAATTTTTAAAAGCTAACAAACCCCCAGAACAAATACTAGGCTTATGTTCCACAGGCAGAGCAGGGCACACACAGGGAGCATATGGAAGGCAGAATAGAGCAGGAGACAGGGAAATCTATCAGGACCACCCTAACATGTACTACATACAGTGACACAGTGCTGGTGCCTCTCCAGCAGTTTGTATGAGTGTGAACAGGTGAACAATGTGGGCAGTTTC
This sequence comes from Xenopus laevis, assembly GCF_017654675.1. Lineage (NCBI taxonomy): Eukaryota > Metazoa > Chordata > Amphibia > Anura > Pipidae > Xenopus > Xenopus laevis. The sequence goes on from NC_054372.1 coordinate 186,705,904, forward strand.
AGTCTGGGTCTCAGGTGTGAACAGTACAGGCTTTAGGGTGTGAACAATAGAGGTGTCACAGGTGTGAACAGGGCAGGGGGGATTACAGGTGTGAACAATACAGGAGATTACAGACAGAATTTGAGGTTTAAACAATGCAGGGGCCATTTAATCTCTATAGTGATACTTTTTAAAGTTTACACATGGTAAACAGACACAGCAGGCAGATTTTCATGTGGAGGGCCACTCAAGAGGGGTCGCCAGTTGGACAGCCCTGTATAGCTCAATGCTGTGCAGCTCCTGGTACACTGACACACCGCAGTGAATTACATTTTATTTATCCAAGTACCGGGTAGGGTCTAATGCAAACAATGGGGCCTGCAGCTGTACAAAGGGCCTACCTCAGGGGTGTCCAAACTTTTTGCGACGAAGGCCAGATCTGGTGAGGTGAAAATGTGTGGGGGCCGACCATTCAGACTGCACCGGACCAGATCAGACAAATGAGGGCAGCAGCCAGCAGCAGGAGAGGTGGGAACTGACTGAAGGCGCATTACGCGCGCATATTTACGCAAACTTTATTTTATAGAGAGTGTACACAGACCAATGGCTTGCCAATTTGCTCAAAAAAATCTGAGATCTGGCTGCCAATTAGGCATGTGCATGGGCATTAGCATGACTAAAAGGATGTGATTTCTGTACAACATGTTGCATTGGTTTGTCCTGTACAAGTTGGATCACAACATTTCCATAGTGTGCATAACCCCAATTCAGGGGAGCATGGATAAGGACACAGGACTCTATGTTCCACATCACCACCTCAGGATTTCTCACAATATCCTTGCAGTATCAGAAGAGGTGTGGGTGTTTTCTACAAAATACAAATGAAATGCCTTGCTATGGGCCCATAGTGATAGGCGAATTTATTCGGCAGGTGCAAATTTGCCTGATTTTTATGCCGGCGGCGATGAATGGACACCCTTTGACTTTAATTGGCGCCAGCGTCAACTTTGACGCTGGTGCCCATTTTGACGCCAGATGGCCACCGGGTGCAGATCCTTTTTGCGGGCATAGAATTCCCCTACATGGGCATCAAGCAGTGTCTGTTCAGTAGGAGAGTTATGCCCTGAAGCTGCTAAAAGTATGAATCCGAAAAAACTCCACCTTAAAGGAGCAGGAAAGGCTGTATTTACTTGGGGTTTCCAAAATGTAGGCACCCCCAAGTGATTGTAGATACTTACCTCACACCCCGGGCTGGTGCTCTTCAGCAGAAAACTGCTGGGCAACTAATCTTCCTGAATCTTCCCGTGTGTCTCTGCCCTAAGTGCGACTCAATTTGTTCATTCAAAAACTCCATTATTTACAATCCTACAGTATCTGCCTACACCCATTATACTAATTAAATCCATCTTTTGTAGCATTCAGCTGATATATTTTGGATGGATCAGTTACAATACTGGGCAGTGTCTGGATAATACATTCTTGGGTTTAGATCCATCTTACATAGTGGAGACATATGGTGGCAGTGGTTATAAGTTTGGATGAAAGTATGTGGATACAGTGAGCTAAACATAAGGCCTGTAAGTGGGGTCAGGATTGAATGGAAATCCGGTATAAACACTTGATAGAGGAGCAGTAAACTTAGTTCTGGGGCTTTCATGTGTCACAGGCTTTTGTCAGAAATTTTTCTTTTCACAAGCAGCTAGCAAAGGTCTCCATTGTTGAAAGTAGATGTATGTTCTCCTTTAATCTCAAAGTGCTCTCTCTCCCACATCCCGATATTGTATTCATGTCCATGCTTGGTCTTCCCATCCCCTTCTTGTCCCTAATAGGCCCTGGGAAACAAGCAGAACCTACAGGTTCCACAAACAAGGATGCCTCTCATGTTGCCTGGGCAACTCCAAATCTAACCCTGGCAATTTATTTTTCTACACACACTCATTTGTTGAAAAGAATGACGTTAGGGAAAAAAAAAAAGAAAAATAGCCCTCAATCCCCTTTGCTTTTCATCTTTTTTTTTCCTCAGATCTTTTCCTTAAGATAAGGTGAAATGATCACAGTGAGACCACAGAAAGACATAACAAGGTCTTCACTACATAAAACCCCTGTTAGCACCACCACAAGTCTTTACTGACGCCAAAAGAGAGGAGCCGTTAATTCCATTTAATCAATGCAACATATAATAGACTCTCGCCGTTTCATATAAATACATGCAAATGGTTTTGATCATTACGTTTATCGAAAATTCCTTTTCTTTGTATGGGCTTCTACCTCAGATTTGGAACTGCATTACTTGAAATGTTATTATTACAGGTCTGGGACCTGTTATCCAGAATGTTTGGAACCTGAGATTTTCTGGATAACGGTTCTTTCTGTAATTTGGCTCTTCATACCTTAAATCTACTAGAAAATCATGTTAACATTAAATAAACCCAATTGGCTGGTTTGGCTTCCAATAAGGATTAATTATATCTTAGTGGGGATCAAGTACAAGATACTGTTTTATTATTACTGAGAAAAAGGAAATCATTTTTGAAAATTCTGATTATTTCTGTGGGAGAAGGCCATTCTGCAATCCAGACCTTTCTGGATAACGGGTTTCTGGTTAATGGATTCCATTCCATGATTTCCATGGTCTACAACAGCAAAAGCTTCTTTGGTTCATTTAAGTTTTCTTTTCAGTAACAACAGCAAATCTGGAGATATTTCTCCCTGAACAGTTTGTTTTCAGATACAGCCTTAAAGGAACAGTAACATAAAAAAATGAGTGTTTTAAAGTAATAACACTATAATGCAGTGTTTCATTGCACTGGTAAAACTGCGGTGTTTGCTTCAGAAACACTACATTTTTTTCTATAAACAAGTTGATAACAGATAAGCTCTGTAGAACATAATGGTGTTATCTTTTATCCACTATTTAACCTGTGCCATATAGCCTTTTTTTTAATTTCCTCCATTGCTACACAGCAGCTTGTTTATATAATTATATAATTATAGTAGTGTTTCTGAAGCGAACACACTAGTCACTAGGGGGGCACATTTACTAATCCCGAGTGAAGTATTCGAATGATAAAAACTTCGAATTTCGAAGTATTTTATATGTACTTCGACCATCAAATAGGCTACTACGACCTTCGACTTTGACTTCGATTCGAACGATTCGAAGTAAAAATCGTTCCACTATTCGACCATTCGATAGTCAAGTACTGTCTCTTTAAAAAAAACTTTGACTACATACTTCGGCAGTTTAAACCTACCGAGGTACAATGTTAGCCTATGGGGACCTTCCCCATCAGTTTTCTAAGCTTTTTTTGATCGAAGAAAAATCCTTCGATCGATTGCTTAAAATCGTTCAAATCATTAGATTCTAAGGATGTTATCTTTTTTTTCTTCGATCGATTGTAGGATTTGCGGTAAATCCTTCGAATTCGACATTCAAATTCGTAGGATTTAAATTCGAGGGTCTAATTCGAGGGTTTATTAACCCTCGATATTCGATCCTTAGTAAATGTGCCCCTTGTTGTACCAGTGCAGGGCAACACTACACAATATTTTCATAACTTTGAAACACTTTGAAACACTTTTTCACTTTTTTTTTGGTGTCACTATTCCTTTAAGGGAAAAATGATCAGCCTCTGAAGAGGCTGGAATAAACTTGTTTATTGTCATGTTGCTCTGATAGGCTGTTTAGTATGAAAGGGGAGTGTCTAATATCCATTAGAAGTCCACTATTGCGCTGGGTGCATTGACACTTAGGGGGGTCATTTATCCATTTTTAAGAGCTCTAGTTTTTCTTTTATCGAAAATTCTAATTCGAGTTTCAAAAACCTGAATTTCAGAGATTTATTAGGTACAAGAGACTTGAACTCGAATTTAAAAAGTTGGCATCTTTAATGTGTGAAGGTCATTTCAAGGGGAGTTGCTCAAGGCAAAATTTTAGCAATTTTTTTCAATTCAAGGTTTTTGAGTTTTTTAATTTTTTTTGAGCTTGTAGACTCACTCATTTGAGAGAGTTGTTTTTATTCCCCCACTATTTTATTTATTTTATTTTGCCGTGTGGCAAAAATGTTTTGAAGCCCATAGACTTTAATGGCCGTCTGCGACATTTCGCCGGCGGCAAATTTTTGGCGAAACGAAACAGGTCAAATTCGCCCATCCCTATTTAGGACCATGTTGGCACTAGGTGCAACCACTTTGTGTAGGATGTTGCAATGCACAATAATTTGCACCTGCTTTAGCACCTAGAGTTGCAGCCCTCAATAGTGAATGAGGTCCATTTGTTTGGGATGCTCTCTTGTGGAATCACAAAGCCATCATACTGAACCATAATTATTTTCTTTCCTAGGAATGGCTGCTCTTGACAGTAAGGCATCAGGAAAGATGGGTATAAGAGCCGTGGTATATTACATGACGACAACGGTGATTGCGGTGTTCATCGGTATCATTATTGTCATAATAATCCACCCGGGAAAGGGCAGCAAGGATAAAATGCACCGAGAAGGAAAAATTGAGCGAGTAACCGCGGCTGATGCTTTTCTGGATTTAATAAGGTAATAAGCTCTAGTGTCAATGTGTGAGACAAGAGATGCTGGAACTTCTGTAAATTATGCCTAATTTAAATCATAATTGGAGGGTCCATTTGAAATGAGAATTGCCCTTTGATTTATATACAATATGTGATATTGGACCTGTGCACAGCTCTCACTGGTAAGATAGCATACACCCCTAAAACAAAATTGTGTCGGTCTGCTAGAAATGTAAATGAGGGACTCAGGAGTCTCACAGATTGCCTTTTTTGGGATACAATGATCTGACCACAACTGGCTCAAGGGTCAAAATGACTATCAAGTCTTTCAGTACAAAAGAAAATTATCTAACGACATGTGTAGCCAACGTTAGACTCAGGTTATGTAGTGGCTTATGTACGGTGGTTCCCTACAGACTTTCAGCTTCCATGTTAAAATAACTGATTTTGAAATAAAACATATTTAATATGCAGGTTTTATATATAGAATTTGTTTACCATAATATTTTTTTCTTTTTAACAGAAATATGTTTCCTCCTAACATGGTAGAAGCCTGCTTTAAACAGGTACATCATTTTCTCTGTTATTTGGTTTAATTATCTGGTTTATTAAGGTTCTGTATTACATTTTTTAAATTTAGAGTTTGTTTTGCTAAACATGAACTGCCTTAAGTTATCCATGTATGTTTTCCCCATTGATTGCTGCACCACGTGGTGTAACTACATTTAAGCTACCTGCTGTAGGCTCAATTTACCCATAATTTTGGAATGTGTCACATGGTATAGATGAATTGGTGAAGGCAAAGCACATCTAGATATATACAAAAAAATGTACACCCCACCCACCGCGATATGGCTAAAAAAGATATATGGGGGACATCTGGAGGCCCATTAAGTCCAAATTTATCTCAATATTTTCTGAAAAAACTCAGATCAAATCCGCACAGGTCTTTTAAGCTTATTTATTAATAAATTTTCCTAAAAAAAATTCGGAAAAGTGAAAATATGAATTTTACTAATTTTTCAGATTTTCCACCCGAAAACTCAGATTTATTTCAGATTTTTGCCTGAAAACCCTGAAATCTTCAGGGTATTACAGATCAAAAAATCTTTGGCACTTCTCCCATTGGCTTATATGCAACCTCGGCAGGTCTGAGATGCTGGATTTTCGGATTCAGACTTTTTGCATCCTCGGGGGATAAGAAATTCTGAAAAATTCGTGTTTTTTTACAATTACGATTTAATATTAAAAAAACACAAATTTATTGGATTTTCTGCATTCGGAGTTTAGTAAATAACCCCCCCTGGTGTTGACACTACAATCAACAGGTTTAGGGTGTATGAATGTTTATACCAGTGGAACTCCACAGACCATTGCACAACTTAAAGGGGTGCATTACCTTTAAGTTAACTTTTAGTGTGTTATAGAATGGCCAATTCTAAGTAACTTTTCAATTGGTCTTCATTTTTTCTTTTTTATAGTTTTTGGATTATTTGCCTTCTTTCCAGCTTTCAAATGGGGGTCACTGACCCCAACCAAAAAATGAATGCTCTGTAACGCTACACATTCTTATTATTACTTTTTGTTACTCATCTTTCTATTCAGGCCTCTCCTATTCCTATTCCAGTCTCTTGTTCAAATCAATGCATGGTTGCTAGGGGAATTTGGACCCTAAAAAAACACAAATAAGAAAAAATGAAAACCAATTGCAAATTAATATCATGCTCTACGTTATACTAAAAGTGAATTTAAAAGTGAACAACCCCTTTAAGCAAATGGACAGTAGTGAAACATGGTGAGATAACAACTTGCAAAGGCCTTACAAAGAACTTCTGCCAACACCACAAATATATCCAAAAAAGGAAGCAACACATGATCTAATACAAAGCTACTTCAACCCCTTGTATATTATCCATTCAAATTTTTATTTGTCCTTTTTCTTGTCTCTTTAGTTCAAGACAAACTATGAGAAGAAACTGTTTCGAGTCCCTGTTCCACACAATGAATCACTGCTATCATCAATAGCCAATAATGTATCTGAAGCCATGGAATCATTGGTCAAGATGAGGGAGGAGATGATACCCATCCCAGGAGCAGTGAATGGAGTCAATGCCCTTGGACTTGTGGTTTTCTCAATGTGCTTTGGGCTGGTCATTGGGAACATGAAAGAACAAGGGAAAGCTTTGAAGGACTTCTTTGACTCCCTCAATGAAGCAATTATGAGATTGGTTGCTGTAATCATGTGGTGAGTATCAGCTGGTTCTTCAATGTATACATAACCTTTCTTCCATATTACCCTATATAGATGGAGTAGTCTGGTCCATCTCTTTTTTACAGTGTTTTCCATAAAATCCACATTGAATTGAATTTTCTTTGTTAAACAATTTAAGCCGAAGGTTCATAGATGTCTATAAATTCAATTTCAACTCCATTCCAAGAGTCTGATTCACTTTTGATATTGCTTGCCCTCTGTTGTTTTGGATATTATTGTACTGAGATCTGTCTTCTCCACATTCTTTAGGTACGCACCAATTGGTATCCTCTTCCTGATTGCTGGAAAGATTGCCGAGATGGAAGATATGGGGGTGGTTGGAGGGCAGCTTGGAATGTACACCATCACAGTTATTGTAGGACTGCTTATACATGCTTTGTTTGTTTTACCGCTCCTCTACTTTTTGGTAACACGGAAAAACCCATGGGTTTTCATTGGTGGATTGATACAAGCCTTAATCACTGCTCTAGGAACCTCCTCAAGGTAGGAATCGTTTGTTTTCTTTCGTCAATTGTTCTTGGCTTTTGTTTTATTCAACATCTGCTTGCCAAGGGTTTTACTATTCCCTAGGTGCTTGTTCAAATACTATTTGTTGGTACAGCCAAGCAAGGACCGATACGTTTTTCCATGAGAATTTTTCTTTGGTGCCCATGTTTCATTAGAGCCTATAGATGCAGTATCACTACCGGTGTGGCAGCTACAAATTGAATGAAATCATTTACAAATTCAAAACAGTATAAAAGTTTCTGTGCTACTTGCAGTATCATTTTCACTAGAAACAGCAGTAGACCAGCCCTAGAACCTATGAAGAATCTTCATACTATTTGATCTATGAAATTTGAATGAAACATCTCCCAGAAGTGTCAGAACAATCGAAAATCAGCATATTCTGCACCAAAAAGAGCTGAACCCTTTACTCTATGCAGTAAAAAATGGGTCTTCTTTTGTATTCAATGTTGTTGTCCGCTCCTGTGCTTAACTCACACACATGTTCTGTGGTCCTTAGAAGATGCACCCTTATTCATTGATTTTTAATGGGTTAGATAAATGGGGTGAAATAAATCTTATAAACAGACCTGGCTTTATAGGATCCAAACAGAAGGAACCACCTGAGATGTATCTCCAAGCATTTTAGTCCTACTTTTACAATGATTATATTTACAACAACTATATTTTTTTGTTTAGTTCTGCTACATTACCAGTCACATTTAAATGTCTGGAAGAGAACAATGGTGTGGACAAGAGAGTTACAAGATTTGTGCTGCCAGTAGGAGCCACAATCAATATGGATGGCACTGCCCTCTATGAAGCCCTGGCTGCCATTTTTATCGCTCAAGTCAACAATTATGACCTGAATTTTGGGCAGATTATCACAATCAGGTAAATGACTAATTACAAATGTTTTAATGAGAATATGACTTTTGCAGATGACTATAAAGCCTCAAACAAAAGAAACCAATTTCCCTTATAATACTGAAAATATATCATAATATAGAACAAGGGTTGACAAATGGCAGAGCTCCATTTAAGGGGCAGATTTAGTAAGGGTCGAATTGAAAATTCTAATTCAAATTTTCAATTTTTTTTATGGTCAAAACTCTCAAATCTGAATTGTGAATAATCCAAACGCGACTATTCGCCACCTAAAACCTGCTGAGTTCATTTATAAGTCAATGGGAGAGGTCCAGTGACCAATTTGAAGATGTTACTAGCCTTCCTGACATTTGAGCTTTTTTGGAGAAAGAACTCGATTCGAGTTTAGTCGAATTCAATTCAAATGCGATTTGAGTTTTTGAGTCGGTAATATTGGTTTGAGTTTTAGATATTCGATTTTTTTTCATAACTAACCCTCAAGTAAAATTTCAAGCCTTTTTCGAATTTATTAGAGTTAAGAAAAATTCGCATGAATTTTCGAAATTCGATCTTTGACAAATGTGTCTTCCAATGATGTATATAGTGAATATATTACAAATATGGCATTCATTATCTGGAATGCTTGAGACCAAGGGATTTCCAAATAACCGATCTTTCCATAATTTGGCTCACCATACCATAAATCTACTAAAAAACATTTTGTTATTACACAAACCCAGCAGGATTATTTTGCCACAAATATGGATTAATTTATCTTAGTTCCCACCAACTACAAGGTACTGTTTTATTATTACAGAGAAAAGGGAAATGATTTTTTGAAATGTGAATTATTCGTTAAAAATGGAAACTAGGGAGATTATCGTCCTGTCATTAGGATAATGGGGTCCGTATAAGGGATCCTATACCTGTACTATTATACAGTATAACGTACTTTGTGCTGCTATTTCCTTTGTTCCTCACAAAGGGCCCCCTCTAATGCTGTAATAATAACAATATATCATTATATATTATCAATAATATTAAAATATTATAAAACAGGAATCATCCTAGCAACTTTACATGGAAATGTTACAGAAGGGGCAGGTGCTCTAAATATGCAAAGTGGCACTTTTCTGTAGCCTTTGGATATTCATGCTGTTGTTGTTTGTACATCCCAGTATCACAGCTACAGCTGCCAGCATTGGAGCAGCAGGAATCCCTCAAGCTGGTTTGGTCACCATGGTTATTGTTTTGACATCAGTGGGGCTTCCAACAGAAGACATCACATTGATCATTGCCGTAGACTGGTTTTTGTAAGTATTTTTCACAGGCATAGACTTGTAATAGATGTTACAAGCATTGAACAAGTGGCACCTCACATTGTAAGGTCTACTTGGAATTTTATCTGTCTCTCAATGGGGCAAATTCACTAAGCGCCGAAGCGCCGAACGCTAGCGTTAATTCGCTAGCGTTTGGCATTTTCGTTGCTGCGCAAATTCACTAACGAACGCTGGCGTAGATTCGCTAGTGTTACTTCGCACCCTTACGCCTGGCGAATTTTCGCTACGGACGTAACTACGCAAATTCACTAACGAGCGCAGTGTACTGAACGCTACCTTTTACGCTAGACTTCCTCCGCCACCTCAGACCTGGCGAAGCGCAATAGAGTAGATAGGGATTGCTTCAAAAAAAGTCAAATTTTTTTCTAAGTCCCAAAGAATGCTGGTGTGTTTTCTACATTATGGGTGATAGGCTGAAAAAGATCGAACAATTTTTTGGGGCACCCCTCCTTCCCCCCTACATTTCCTGACTCATGGCAACTTACCTATACAGTGGGCACATGTGTAGGGCAAAATAAAATGTTTATTTGATGTTTTGAAGGTTTCCCAGGCATTTGTAGTGATTGTACGTATTCCTCCATTGAAATTTGAATTTGGCGCCGTATGCAAATTAACCATCGCTAGCGCAACTTCGCTTCACTTAACGAATCAACGCTAGTGCAACTTCGCAACCTTACGCTACCCCTGAGCGCAACTTCGGATTTTAGTGAATTTGCGAAGCGCTGGCGAAACTACGCCTGGCGAAGTGTGGCGAAGTGCGGCGAAGTTACGCCTGGCGCAACTACGAATCAGTGAATTTGCCCCAATGTTCCTAAATGTTAAGGATTTAAGTCTCGTAACATATTTAACAATCAATAGCGCAGTAGTTTTAGTGAATTTTTACCAGATTAAAATTAGATTTTTCGATGTCTGCCAGAACTGGTTCATGGACCAAACAAACAAAAGCAGTATCCGTGCAGGTCCCTTGAATGATATGTAGGTCCCAAACTCTTATGGTTGAAGGTTTTGAAAAAGGTGCATAATAGCTGAGAAGAGCAGTAAGTAGACAATGTTGTGTTGAGATAGTAAGTGTTTGACATTTTCATTGAGCAGACCTGAAACATTGTCATTATCTACTCATGGATGGTACCCAAGGAAGCCATCTTCTCTAAATTAGGCTAAATACCTATATATTATTTTTGATGCACTCCATGGCACCTTGCAATAGTCACACTGATTACCATCTTTTTCTTCCAGGGACCGTCTTCGTACCACAACCAATGTACTTGGAGACTCTTTGGGTGCCGGCATCGTAGAACATTTGTCAAAGCAGGAGCTTAAGAGAGGTGATGCTGAGATGGGCAATTCAGTCATTGAGGAGAATGAAATGAAGAAACCATACCAGCTTGTCTCCCAGGAAAATGAAACAGAGAAACCCGTAGACAGTGAAACTAAAATGTAAAAGACCCGATCACCTCTTACATTTCTTCGTCTCATAGAAACACAGTCATGCCACTTCCCTCTTGCACTCTGGTGTGATACCAAGAACACATACATAAAACAAAAAGAACTAGCAGGTGCCAAAATCCCTTATAAATACAAATGTTATGATTATTTTAAAATCTCTGCCTGCTTAGATGAAATAAATCTGTATAGGAAATTTGTATTATCACGAATTGGAGGAGACTAGAGTAGTGGTCATGGTTTTATTGGAAACAGAAAGTAACTGTATTCAGCCTTTACTTGCACAAACAATAGATATTGTAAAATGTAGGGATTGTAGCCAAGGGTTTCCATATGTTTCTTGTTGTTGAAAACAGTATGGCTGATAGCATCCACCTACAATTCCAGAATACAATTGCCACTTTCTAATAAGCATGTTGATAGATCAAAACTGCTTCATAGAAATCACAGTCAAAACATATTTTGAAATCTGACTCTCCCCGAGTATTAAAGCAGGGATCCCCAACATTTTGAACTTGTGAGCAACATTAAGAAGTAAAAGGAGTTGGGGAGCAACACAAGCATGAAACATTTTCCAGGGGTGCCAAATAAGGGCTGTGATTGGCCATTTGGTAGCCCCTATGTGGATTACCAACCTACATTGAGGCTCTGTTTGGCAGTGCACTTGGTTTTATACAACCAAAACTTGCCTGGAATTAAAAAATAAGCACCTGCTTTGAGGCCACTGGGAGCAACATCCAAGGTCTTGGAGAGCAACATGTTGCTCATGAGCTACTAGTTGGGTACGACTGTATCAAAGTGTTATTGCCGCTCCTTAACAATCTATATACAAGAATCATTTTTAAGGCATTTTCCCAATTTAAAGTTTATTCTGGCCATCTTTTATAACTGTGACAAGTGCATCCCTCAATTGTGCCTAAAATATTAAATCAACTAATGTTTTTACACTTAAAGATATACAAGGAACATGTATTTTTACAGGACTCCATACAAGCTGCTAAGTAACCACTTTGTAGGGAAAAAAGATAAGTCTCAGCTGTTCCATGTTACATATTCTAGCTGTGGATGTGACACTGGAAAGAAATTTCTGAAGCCTGACCCTTGAGCTTCCTAAAGTTAGCTCACAAAGCATTATAATGCAAACACTGAACATTTTTAAACTTGCAGTTCATCATTATGTTTGATAGAGAACGGCGCTTTTTTTGCCACCCGTGACGTTGGTTTGCATCTGAAAGCCCATAATACAAATATTTAAAAATACACGGACTCCAATTTTCATCATTAAATCATGAATCGTAAAGATGAACTGAAAGCACAACAAAGCCTGACCAACCTACCCGGTACATAAAACAGAGAAGACTCACTGATAACACAGTCACAATGGGAAATAACTTCAGATATTCAACTGATGGTCCTAGTGGGAACTTTAATAACTGGTCTGTATATATATATATATATATATATATATATATGTGTGTGTGTGTATGAGTAAAGTGATTTTCCTCTGTAAGTGCAAAGTAATAGCCCAGAAATGTTTCTGTGTTCTAGAATGTAAGGTTCACCTCTTACATCAGCTCTTGGTCATCTCTTGGGTCATCTCATACTTTGGGCTTGAGATGACCTTGTCAGGCAAGGGAGGTGGATGGATACAAAGGCACAACAGATTTTACAGTTTTTATTTTGCTAATATGAATAGAGAAAGAAATCTTATCAATTGTAATTAGAGATATTTTTTATAATAGATACTGTTTACATGTGTGAATAAAGTTTAACTTTAGCCAGTGTTTTCCTTGACATATGTGAATTTTTTATGACAATGTCTTAATGTTAATGTTTGTCTGAAATGTTATGGGGGAAAAAAAAGAAGAAATCACCTGCTTTCTATGTCTGTGATTCTTAACTAACTGTTTGTCAAGGATATCAGGTACTATAAAACTTTCTCTTTGCAATTACTGGTTCTACTTTCATTTGTTTTGGTGTTGATAGGAACAAAACAAAAAAAATATATATATATACTTTGTAGGTGTATTTTCAATAAAAAATAGATTTTATTGTGACGCGTGCATTGTATTTATTTGTCTCTTAGTACGAATCAATTTCATAAAAGGACTTAATCCCCTTTATATCCCACCATTGCATCTCATAAGTAAGAACAAGCAATTGGCATCAACTGGAATCAGATCATGTTTTTTTTTATAGAGGTGCATATTTCACCCAGATTTAAATTGTGTTAGAAATTTGAGTTGCATAGTTACATAGTAAGTTAGTTTGAAAAAGACACACGTCCATCAAGTTCAACCTTTTAACTTTATTTAACCTGCCTAACTGCCAGTTGATCCAGAGGAAGGCAAAAAAAAAAACATTTGAAGTCTCTCCAATTTGCCTCAGAGGGGGAAAAAATTCCTTCCTGACTCATAGGGGATTTACTAAAGGGTGAATTGTCACCAGCGACCGATTCTCACCCGTCGCTAGCGAAAATGCGCTCAGACTACGCTAATTCACTTAAATGCTAAAAGAGTTTCGTCATGGGCGAACATTTGACATTGAAGGTGCGAGAGCGTTCATTTCTGCATAGTGAAGCTTCGCTAGGGATCTGGCGTTCAGGTCATTTTGCATAGGGCGGGAAATTTAAAGTTGTATGGACTTCTTAATGCTAAATGTTGGTGCATATACTTACAAATTACACTTTTTAAAACACATGTCCAGGGAACCTTAATAAAGACAATAGAGTTATTCTAATGCCCTACACATGAGCCCACTGTAAAATGAATGTTCCATATGTTTGCAAATGTATGGGGAAAACCGGTTACCCCAAAAAAGTTCAAGTTAGGTCTTTTGCAGGCTGAAAAAAGGAAAAGTCGCCAACGTTTTTTGGACTTTGATGCATTTTCAGCTCACAGAATATGATGTAAGTGACAGAAGATTGAGGAAGATCTAACTGCTTTATAGCACTTCACCTGGTCTGAGGTGGCGAAGGCAACTCTGGCGAAAGAGGTAACATTCAGTAAAATCCGCATTTTAGTAAATTTGTGGAGTAGCGTCCATTCGCCAGAGCGAAAAAATGCCTGGCGTTAGAGTCTGAAGCAAATTGGCGCCTGCACCTGTAAGTAAATTGGTGATGTCCCTGTGGGTGGCAACGCTGGCAAAAGGTCGCTAGCTTTACCCACTTCGCTCTTTAGGAAATTTACCCCAAAGATGGCAATGGGACCAGTCCCTGGATCAACTTGTACTATGAGCTATCTCCCATATCCCTGTATTCCCTCACTTGCTAAACACCATCCAACCCCTTCTTAAAGCTATCTAATATATCAGCCTGTACCACTGATTAAGGCAGAGTTGTAGAAACAGCAGGGCCCAGTGACATCAGGGCAAGATATGACTGTATTGGAATTTTTATACTATGAGAAGTGGTATGCAGATATGCAACAAACTATACAGGTACGGGAATCGAGCCTATGGTAAATGCTTTATCCAGAAAGCTCGGCATTACAGAAAGACTATCTCCCATACACTGAATTTTATCCAAATAGTCCAATTTTTTAATAATGATTTCCTTTTCTCTGTAATAATAAAACAGTAACTTGTACTTGATCCCAACTAAGATATAATTAATCTTTATTGGAAGCAAAACCAGCCTATTGTGTTTGTGAAGATTCTCATTCATCCAGGTCAATGTAAGTATGTAGAAGTAAGTCAAATCAACTAGACTTGCTGTGGTTTTTTTCCTTGAAGACGTTTCACCAGTCATCCAACTGGCTTGAGAAAGCCAGTTGGATGACTGGTGAAACATCTTCAAGGGGTTTAAAAATTATTTACTTAAAGGATAAGTAAACCGTACAAATAAGTGAAAGTAAAATTGATGAGGGCGCTATTGAAAGCACTTTTGCAAAGTACATTTTTTTTTATTTCCAAGATATTAAGCGATACATGTACTGTTAACAGGAATTAATTTTGTTCCAACAGCGCCACCTGCTGGTCATTTTCTGACCAGTCCAACCACCAAGTAGTCAAGGAAGTTATCAGGGTTGGTTTGTTTATCTGGTTAGAAAGGTTTCTTCTAATTTTATTCCTAATCAGAAGAACATCAGAGCAGCCTCTTTCTTTCTCCTGACAACTTCCTTGACTACTTGGTGGTCAGACTGATCAGAAAATGACCAGCAAGCCATAAAGGCCCTAGCTCTAGACGAATCTATGTATGTTATACTGTACTGACATGCAAATGACAATTAGAATGATGTTTGAACATTGTAAAATTTTAAAAATTGTCAATAAAAAATAAGTTAAAAAAAAAAAAAGAAAATGACCAGCAGGTGGTGCAGTCTGTAACAAAATTAATTGATGTTAATAGTACATGCATATTTTAATATCTTGGAATTAAAAAAAAAATAATGAATGTACATCGCAAAAGTGCTTAGAAAAGCATCCCCATCAATTTTACATTCACTTATTTTTAAGGTTTACTTATCCTTTAAGATATGAAGATCCTGGAAACCTGAGAAATCTGAGCATTCTGGATAACAGGTCCCATATCCATACCATATTATAAAGCTACGTTGTGGGCGAAATGAGATAAGGGCAAACTTTGATTGCATTGGAATTGTGCTATGTAGTTTTGCAACAAACTATACTACATACCTCCTAACTGTCCTGATTTTTGTGTGGGACAGTCCTGATTCTAACAGGTCAGCCCGCAGGCCAGGATTTTCATTCGAATGCCCCGAGTTTCTGTTCGATCTCCTGCAATGATGCCAGAAAAAGATTCTGAAACTTACTTAAATACGAGGCTTTTTGGCATAGAGCCAAGACTACTAATCGTGTGATTTATAAACAGCAAACATTACAAAGATAAATAAAAGTAATCGCTGGGGTGACAGCAGTTGGAACCAGTTGATTGGAGCCCATTGCACTGGTCACAAGGTGTGGCTGCTGATTTCTAAACAGAAAGCAAATAGGTATTTTAAGGGTTTTCTTTTGAGGTATGTAACTACAATGATAACTAGTGTAAGAGTTGGCCTTGATGTCTGTCAGATACTTTGATCTGGTGAAAAACAGCGGTGGCCAAAAGTAGAAAAGACATGGCCCCTGAGGATAGGATTGAAGGTGGGCACAGGCTAAGGGGGGATCGTCAGAAATAAATGCAGAAGGGATATGCGGCTAGGGTTGCCACAGGGGTGGTATTTTTCCAGGCCAGCTGCTAAAATACCAGCTAATATATTTACCTTAAACTTGTGAAGGCAAAGCGAGTGTGGGAGCTGCTTAGCGAGTGTTGCATGTGATCAAAGTGTTGCATGTGAATTGAGTGTTAAGCAGCGTTAAAAACCTTAAGGCGTTGGTGTTTGCTGTGCATGCTGGGAGTGCTGGGTGCAAGGAGGGAGTAAGTGCAAATAACTGACTGCTGTGTGTTCTGTGAGTTATCTGACTGAGACAAACAGCTTTTTCTTTTCTCTCTTTGGGGTAAACTAGTTGATACATTAAGTGCATTTATTTTCTTTTTGTGTTTTAGCTTTAGTGGTCTAAGGGGAACATTTTTTTAAAAAAAAAGTTAATAAGGGTTTGTTTTACTGCTGGTAGCAAATAGCATTTTTTTTTCTCTCCTTTCCCTTTCTTCTAATTAAGGGGGAGGGGTTAATCAGGTAAATTCTGAACAGGCTTTGTGTGCTCTGGTTGAAACCTTACACTTGTGAAGGCAAAACGAGTGTGGGAGCTGCTTAGCGAGTGTTGCATGTGAATTAAGTGTTAAGCAGCGTTAAAAACCTTAAGGTTTTTAAAACCAAAAAGGCGTTGGTGAGGAATTACATTTGGGAGACTGTAAGTACCCAGTGTAAATATGAGTGGGTTTGCTGGTATTACTCAGTGTGTGTCTTGTCACATGTATGTGGTGTTGGAGCAGCAGTTCCATGCAGTATTTACATGTGAGAGATGTCGGTGGGTTTTCATATTGGAATCTGAGCTGCAGACTCTAAGGGGTGAACTTGCAGCACTGAGAGCACCGGCAAACAAGGGGAATGACAGGAGGCTCGCAGAGCAACCACTGGCAGGGGCTAGTGGAGTGGGGGGAGGAGAAGGGGCAGTGGAGGCTAATGAGGGAGGAAGGTTTGTGACAGTCAAGAGGGGAAGTAGGGGACAGAAGAATAGGGGGGCTGGTCCACAGTTTGTCCAAAACAGAAAATTCGCCGTTTTGGCTGAAGATGCTGGGGAGGAAAACTACAAACTGGCGTGTATGGAGCAGGCTGACTCTCGGAGCACCCTGGGAGGCAGTGGCTCTAATACGGGTGGTGGGGGGAGTGCAAGGAAGGAAAGGCAGGTGCTAGTTATAGGGGATTCAATTATTAGGAAGGTGGATAGGGTAATCTGTCGCAAGGCCCCTACATGCCGAACAGTCTGCTGCTTGCCTGGTGCTAGGGTTCGGCATGTGGTGGAACGAGTGGACAGATTATTGGGAGGGGCTGGGGAGGACCCAGCGGTCTTGGTACACATAGGTACCAATGACAAAGTTGGAGGAGGTGGTGAAGTCCTCAAAAATTATTTTAAAAAACTAGGTGCAAAGCTGAGGGCGAGCACTTCCAAGGTAATTTTCTCAGAGATATTACCTGAGCCACGAGCAACGCTAAGGAGACAGCGGGAGCGTAGGGAGATTAATGCGTGGCTGAAAGATTGGTGTAGGGAGGAGGGTTTTGGGTTTTTGGAGAACTGGGCTGATTTTTCAGTCGGCTACAGGCTCTTTGCTAGGGATGGGCTGCACCTCAATGATGATGGGGCAGCTGTTTTGGGAGAGAAGATGGCTAGAGGGTTAGAGGAGATTTTAAACTAGGTGTGGGGGGGAGGGTTCAGTAAAAGATTCAGTGGAAGACAGTTTAGATGAGATAGTGGGCAAAGAAAGGGAAAATGGGGGAGGAGATTTGGCTGGGGATACTGTTACGGATAGGGAGGACCACATGTCATATGTTCAATATGGTACCAGTATTAAATGTATGTTTACAAATGCAAGAAGTCTGACTGGTAAAATGGGAGAGCTGGAGCTGCTGGTGTTGGAAGGAAAATATGATGTGATTGGTGTGGCCGAAACATGGCTGAATGAGTCGCATGACTGGGCAGTTAATATCAGTGGCTATACTTTGTTTCGGAGGGATAGAGGCAATAGAAAAGGAGGAGGGGTATGTCTGTTTGTTAGGCAGGATTTAAAAGCTCATATAAAGGAGGAGGTTATGTTAGAAAATGAGGGGGCAGAAGTCTTGTGGGTGGAGTTCTTCACCAATAGTAAAGAATCCAGCAAATTAATTGTAGGCGTATGCTATAGACCCCCTAATGTAAGTGAGGAGGAAGAGACAAAGCTCCTAATGCAAATAGAAAAGGCTGCTAGTTTGGGTAAAGTGATGATAATGGGGGATTTTAATTACCCAGATATTGACTGGAGCAACGGTACTGCTAGATCAGTTAATGGGAACAAGTTTATAAACTTATTGCACGACAATTTTTTAGCACAGGTTGTTGAGGAGCCTACCAGAAAAAATGCTATTCTTGATTTAGTGATCTCAAATGACCCAGAACTTATAGCAAATGTGCAAGTCATTGAACCCCTGGGTAATAGTGACCATAATGTTATATCTTTTAATGTCTGGTGCATAAAAAATTTTTTTACTGGGGCAACAAAAACCATGAATTTTGGAAAAGCTAATTTTAGTGCCTTGAGGGCTGCCCTACAGAGCATTGATTGGGGCATTAGGTTTTCAGCTAAAAACACAGAACAGAAATGGTTGTCCTTTAAAATGATATTAAATCATTACTGTTCTCAATTTATTCCCTTAAGGACTAAACGTAGAAGCTCTAAGACTCATCCTGTGTGGCTTAATACAGAGGTAAAGATGTTAATGGGAAAGAAGAGAAAGGCATTTAAAAACTACAAATCTGTAGGGACAGAAGCTGCATTTAATGAATATAAACACTGTAATAAATGTTGTAAATCAGCAATCCGGAAGGCTAAGAAAAGAAATGAAGAGTTAATTGCGGTGGAGGTGAAAACTAACCCTAAAAAGTTTTTTAAATATATTAATAGTAAAAAGATGCAGGTTGAGAGTGTTGCTCCATTAAATAATGGTACCAGTATGGTTGTAGCAGATACAGATAAGGCAAATGTGTTAAATCAGTTCTTTTCTTCAGTGTATACAATAGAGGAGTCTGGGTTCACAGGCTCACTTAATAACTGCACGAATGGTTCAGCTCAATCTAGTCAGTGGCTGACTCAGGATATGATTCAAAAAGCTTTAATACAAATTAATGTAAACAAGGCTCTAGGGCCGGATGGCATACACCCCCGGGTTCTAAAAGAGCTTAGTTCAGTTTTAGATTAGCCCTTATTTCTGATTTTCTCAGATTCACTGTCATCTGGTATGGTGCCTATGGATTGGAGAAAAGCTGATGTTATTCCAATATTTAAAAAGGGATTACGATCTCAGCCTGGCAATTATAGGCCAGTAAGCTTGACATCTGTGGTGGGCAAATTATTTGAAGGCTTGTTAAGGGATAACATTCAAAATTTTGTCCTAATGAATGGCATTATGACTCATGAGCAACAATCAGCATGGCTTTATGAAGGATAGGTCATGTCAGACGAATTTGATTGCATTTTATGATGTGGTAAGTAAGATTCTGGACAGTGGGGGGGCAGTAGATGTGATCTATTTGGATTTTGCCAAAGCGTTTGATACTGTGCCCCACAAATGACTGCTTTCTAAACTAAGGTCTGTTGGGCTTAATGAAGTCATTTGCACGTGGATAGGAAACTGGCTACAGGATCGGGTACAGAGGGTGGTTGTTAATGGGACATTCTCTACTTGGAGTAAGGTTCTTAGTGGGGTCCCCCAGGGCTCAGTATTGGGTCCACTTTTATTTAACTTGTTCATAAATGACTTAGGGGAGGGTGTTGTAAGTAATGTATCAGTGTTTGCAGATGACACAAAATTATCCAGCCCAATTAATTCCATCCAGGATGTGGCACTTGCAACATGATCTTGACAAACTGGCAATCTGGGCAGCTAAGTGGCAAATGAGATTCAATGTTGATAAATGTAAAGTCATGCACCTGGGATGTAAAAATATCCAAGCCACTTATACCCTTAATGGGACTGCACTAGGCAAATCCATTATGGAAAAGGACCTTGGAGTCCTTGTAGATGATAAACTTGGCTGTAGCAAGCAATGCCAGTCGGCAGCATCAAGGGCAAATAAGGTCTTGAGCTGTATTAAAAGGGGCATAGAGTCAAGGGAGGAGGGGGTAATTCTTCCACTGTATAGAGCACTTGTAAGGCCCCATCTAGAATATGCCGTACAGTTTTGGTCTCCATCACTCAAACAGGACATTATTGTATTAGAGAGGGTACAGAGAAGGGCAACTAAGCTGGTAAAAGGTATTGAAAATCTTAGCTATGAGGAAAGACTGGCCAAATTGGGGATGTTCACACTGGAGAAGAGGCGCTTAAGGGGTAATATGATGACTATGTATAAATATATAAGGGGATCATATAATAATCTCTATAATGCTTTATTTACCAGTAGGTCTTTCCAGCTGACACAAGGTCACCCATTCCGATTAGAAGAAAAGAGGTTCCGCCTAAATATTGGGAAGGGGTTTGTTACAGTGAGAGCTGTGAAGATGTGGAATTGTCTCCCTGAATCAGTGGTACAGGCTGATACATTAGATAGCTTTAAGAAGGGGTTGGATAGCTTTTTAGCAAGTGAGGGAATACAGGGTTATGGGAAATAGCTCATAGTCCAAGTTGATCCAGGGACTAGTCCGATTGCCATTTTGGAGTCAGGAAGGAATTTTTCCCCCTCTAAGGCAAATTGGAGAGGCTTCAGATGGGTTTTTTGCCTTCCTCTGGATCAACTGGCAGATAGGTAGTTAAAAAAAAAAAAAAAAGGTTGAACTCGATGGACATGTGTCTTTTTTCAACCTTACTTACTATGTTACTATGTTACCTGTAAATTTGTAACTACCTGTCATTCCACCCCCTCGCAACTCACCCCAAACCCTAGCTTCAAGAGGGGCTTATTGCCCATACTAATCAAATTGCTCCTGTTTAGCCACTAGCCTGCCAATCTATGTCACTGGTGCAATCCTTTTTGCATCAATGCTCTTCCCCTGTCCTGCCCCCTTTAAATCACACATCTGCCTCCTGTGGGTCCCTCCCTCAAATGTGGACAGAATTTTTCTAAAAGAAAGGGGGCAACCTACAGTATATGTGCAACCCACCTACAATTGAATCCTGTTTGCTTGTGCCATTGTGCACTTTAGGAGGCTCACTAGTCCATTATATTAAGGAACTAAGGATTAGGAAAGGTAATACAAAACATTCACATATACATGTCCATATTCTGATTCAATTAAACTTTCTCCTTCTGTTTCTGAGAAACAGAGTATCGTTCATTTTCAGGTGCAAATTCTGGATCCATAAGGGGCTCATACATCAAGCACTTGTTTGATTGTTCTGAATGACCCACAATCATGTTCTAGGTGATGTCCATTAACTCCCACCCCTCATGTATGCAGTTATTGGGGTTTATGGCCAACAAGAAATCTGAATGGATCAAGGTGCAAAGAGCAAATAACACAGTGTTCTGTGCATGTTTTTGAAATTTATTTTGTACCTTTCCACTTTTTTTCTAACGCTTGGGTGTCTCTAACCTCATGGTGCATTAGGTTTTCATTAATAATTTAGATAATGCTGCCATCTGGTGGTTGGTTTTTCATAATTCTTTATGATCAGGGTCACCGCTGGTGTAACTACATATACAAAAGACCCCGTGTGGGGACCCAGGCAACAAGGGGGCCCGGATGGTGTGGTCTGCTGTATAATTTTCCCCTTCCCCAGCCCCCATCCAACCCCTTCTTAAAGCTATCTAATGTATCAGCCTGTACCACTGATTCAGGGAGAGAATTCCACATCTTCACAGCTCTCATAGTAAAATATTTAGTTGGAACCTCCTTTCTTCTAATTAGAATGGGTGACGTTGTGTCAGTTGAAAAGACCTACTGGTAAATAAAGCATTAGAGAGATTATTATATGATCCCCTTATATATTTATACATAGTTATCATATCACCCCTTAAGCGCCTCTTCTCCAGTGTGAACATCCCCCAATTTGGCCAGTCTTTCCTCATAGCTAAGATTTTCAATACCTTTTACCAGCTTAGTTGCCCTTCTCTGTACCCTCTCTAATACAATAATGTCCTGTTTGAGCGCTGGAGACCAAAACTGTACAAAATATTCTAGATGGGGACTTACCAGTGCTCTATACAGTGGAAGAATGACCCTCTCCTCCTGTGAATCTATGCCCCTTTTAATACAGCTCAAGGCCTTAAATTAGTCTGACATGACCTATCCTTCATAAAGCAATGCTGATTGTTGCTCATAATGCCATTCACTAGGACAAAATTTTGAATGTGGTCCCTTAACAAGCCTTCAAATAATTTGCCCACCACAGATGTCAAACTTTCTGGTCTATAATTGCCAGGCTGAGATCGTAATCGCTTTTTAAATATTGGAATGACATTAGCTTTTCTCCAATCCAAAGGTACCATACCATATGAAAGCAAATCTGAGAAAATCAGAAATCGGTGCGGTCTAAACATGAACTAAGCTCTCTTAGAACCCGGGGGTGTATGCCATTTGACCCTGGTCCCTTGTTTAAATAAATTTTTATTAAAGCTTTATAAACCATTTTCTGAGTCAGCCACTTACTAGATTGAGCTGAGCGAACAGTGCAGCTATCAGGTGAGCCTGAGAACTCTGACTCCTCTATTGTATACCCCCTCAGAAATCTTAGGCTTAGAATAGTGTTTATTCCCCAGGGGTCCAGGGGTGTGTGGGGTGTATGGAACCTTGGTCATGAGCCCTTGTACCAGCGATAACTTCTGTTATTGTTTACATGGGGGAGACCACCTTGTGCTGGAAATGTCCAAACACTATGCATTCCCTACACTTTGCTGTCCTCTAGCGACCAAAAGTACTAAATGCAATAGACTGAATAATTTCTAGGATTCTGTTTGAACACACAAATCTAAAATACATCGAATAAACTGTTTCTGTATTAGGTAAACAGCACTGAATAGGGAATTGCTAATCATCATGAAAATGAGGCAGATGATAGTTTTGGGATGATGCACTGTTTGGCACACTCAGAGATGCTATACAAAATAAACTGGACTGTCCATATTTATTGCATTCTAATGGCAACAAGACCAGCATGCCAGAAACTGCAATCTCACTTTATACACAGTTTACCATCAATTTCAATAGAAATAGAATTCTGGCAAGTATTACTGAACTGTGAATGGATTTTGAAAGTTTTAAAGTTTGTCGGTACACATTTTTGCAAGTGGTTTTATTGTTGAAGTTGTTTGAGCATCACATACTTAAATACACTCCCAAAGATTGGAGTGCTGCTCCAGGTCTGGAACACCGGATTGGTGTCAGGTGCCGTCAGGTATCGGGCTCAAAGCTGCCCAAAGCCCAAGAACTGTATATAGCAAAACAAGAAACCTGTGGCACAACTGATATGGTTGATTCAGTGATCGGTGTTTTATTCAGCTCACAAAACAAAGCGGCAACGTTTCAGGCCTGACAAAGGGCCCAGCAGAGGCCCGAAACGTTGCCGCTTTGTTTTGTGAGCTGAATAAAACACCGATCACTGAATCAACCATATCAGTTGTGCCACAGGTTTCTTGTTTTGCTATATACTTAAATACACTGACCTTGCAAGGCTTACGTATTAACCAGTAGGCATGAGTGCTGGCCTGCGAGAACAAAGTGCCAATAATGTAATAAAAATCACAAAGCAGAGGCGGAACTACCGGGGGAGCAGGGGGTGCGAGCGGGCCCGCACCCCCTCAGGGCCCCCCGGCAGTCCATGCACCACTGAGAAATGCAGCCAAATGCGGCCGTACGGAGGGGGGCAGGGCCCGGCTGCGCATCATGCACCAGGGCCCGCCCCCCTCTAGGATCGCTATTGGCACAAAGTTGGCATCGAGTCAAACTGAAGGAGAACTAAAGCTTAACTAAAAGTTAAAAGTAGGCTAGAGATGTTGTACATTATGTTTTTGGCATGTATACCAGCCCAAGGCAACCACAGCCCTTTAGCAGAAGACCTGTGCCTCCAAAATGCCCCAGTAGCTCCCCATCTTCTTTTCTGCTTAGGAAAAGACTCAAAATATACAGTAAACATAGACTACAAATGTCACAATATAAGGCTGATTAGTAATTAATACATATAATTACTACATGGCAGCACAGAAACCAGTGCAACTAGCATCAGAATTTAATAATCAGCAAACCTGTAGCATCAGTTTATATTACAGGTCAACCTCATTTTCTGCTTGATAATTTGTGACGACCCCTAAGCTTAGCTTCTCAACAGTTGTTCAGAGCCCACTGAGCATTTGAGTGTCACAGACACTTTCCAAGTTGGTGACCCCCTGTGACAAGTTTGAAGTCCTGGATCATTGCTGCTATTGAGAAGCTGAAATTTTACGCTGGTGCAATATGGTTATTATTTAAAATATGGCATTTTTAGCCATATTCATTTTTAGGATTTAGTTCTCCTTTAAGATTTCAACCTCAAGTTAGGGCTAGGAAAATGTAAGATATCATGTAGATTAGAATCTCAAGGCTTCCGGTCCACCGGTAGAGAACTTCACGTTCTTGTATCCACTGTTATTAAAAGAGTTTGGGGGCAATAGCACTGTAGCTAATCTTCCTGAATGTGGACAAGATAAAAACAAATTACAGAGGATTGTTCTAATTATGGTGAAAGAACTTCAGTCAACAGATTTGAGCTAAACTTCAGACAGAAGGTACAACAGTTTTAACTTGCTCCATGTGTTGCCAACCCAATGAAATGTGGCTCTACGGTAGTAGATCCAGGAAGACCCCTCTGATGACAGAGAAGCAGAAATACCAAATGACATTCTCCAAAACCCACATGAACATGCCAAAATCCTTTTGGGAGAATGTTTTGTAGACAGATGAGACATAATTAGAAGTTACTGATCTCTGTAAACATCTCTGTCTACAGTAGGGTTGCCACCTGTTCGGTTTGACCCGAACAGTTCGGTTTTTCTTAGGCCTGTTCGGGTCTCCAGTTTCTGTTCGGTTTTGAGCCTTGTGAAAACCGAACACTAATCTGGCCAATAAATTATCAAGTGAGGTAAATGTCTTATTACAGAAAGAACAAAAAAGAGCAAATCAATCAAAAATAGAAAAAAACTGTTTTTCTAAATTAGCATTTCTGCATTTCAGAGCTTTCTGGATAACTGATTTCTGTATAATAGATCCCATATCTGTAATTAAAGGATTGGGCTTACTCATCAGTAAAAAGAATATAGATAAGAGATAGGGTTGCCACCAGTGTGGTTTTTGAACTGGACATCAAGACTTTCTGTCCGGTTTACAACATTGAGAAAACTGGATGGAAAGCCAGCTAGTTGCGTCTAAAGGTGGCCATACACAGGGAGATCTCTCCCCAAAATGCCCACATTGAGGTGTGCGATATCGGGCTGATCCGATCGTAGGCCCTAGGGCCCAATAATCGGACCAGAATGGAGGCAATACAGCGGTCGGATCGCGGTACCGCATCAACTAACAGATGCAGCCGTGATCCGACGGGATTTTTTACCTTGCCTGAACGACATCTACCTGACTTTCAGCCAGATATTGATCAGGGGCTGCTCATCGGATGGCCCCACACACGGGTAAGGTTGCCACCTTTTCTGGAAAAAAATACTGGCCTTCCTATATATTTATCTTTTTTCCCTATTAATAACATTGGGATCAACCATCATTTTTACCAGCCAGGCTGGTAAAATACCGACCAGGTGGCAACCCTACACACGGGCCAATAAGCTGCCGACTCAGCTTTTATCGGCCCGTGTATGGGGGCCTTTAGTGATGCAATAACCCCATCCTAGTGTCATAACTCCACCTACTTCAATGTGTCTGCCTCTTATGTCACCACTACTCCACCCCCAATGCTATCCGCCCCATCCCCTTTGTTCGGGTTTAGGCACCAGCAAAAGTGGCAACCCTAGTCTACAAGAAAAAAATTAAGCCTTCAATGAAAAGAACACCATTGCTATAGTCAAGCATGGAGGAGGTTCATTGATATTTTGGGGTTCAGTTGCTGCCCCTGGACTGGGTGCCATGAGTTTGTGTATGGCATCATGAAATTGGAAGGTTAGTAAAACAATGGCAGAAAAGTGGGTCTCTTTTCCCGATGATAGGAGGATCCAGGAGGACAGTGACCCTAAGCACACTTCATAATGCACCCAGGAATGGTTAAAGACAAAATGCTGAATTGTTCTGTTAAGTGGCTCTGAAATGAGTGCTGTTATGCCTCCAGCACTGTTTATTGTTTGTATTGCATCACCTTGTCATTTACTTGTATGGTTTTGCATTGTTATAGAAATGTTCTTCTTAGGCCACCATACCCTTACCATGTGACCCTGTGTAATACCAGGAAATGATCACTCTAGCTGCCATCTTCATAGTGTTCACAGCTAGTATAACACCATCCGCAGTATTCCTACCCCATCCAGCCTCATGGTAGCATCGTTGGTAGATATTACTTATATCCCAAGCCTATTTTTAAAGGCAGATAGTTATTTACCTGTTTTGTACATTTCTATGCAAGTTTATATCTGTTATATACGCAGCTACCTCATGGCCCTGCTATACAGTATATGTTTCTCCCTAGGTATCTAGGCCTTATATTATATGCAGATACCTCTCACCCCTTTTAGTTTACATATGCTACACAGTGTTAAAGTATTTATATATATTATGTTATGTTGTAAAGCTTACTATGCACTGTCATTTGTCATCTCCCCTAGTTTTACACCTTGCCCTTTGTTAATAAAACTGAAGCTCAATATCCTGTGTCAGTGGATTAATAAAGGAAGGAGTTTAGCTGCATGTCAAGCTACACAGTACCCCAGGGTAACACATGAGGTGTTAGGAGTGAGGATAGAACAGTAAAACAATGGCTATCCAACAACTGGATCTGTAGTTTACTGCATGCACAGTAAAACAACTACCAAGCAGGTATATGAACTAGAACTCACTGCATGCGCATACAACATCCTAGTACAGTGATTCAGATACAGCCACTGCTATCAAGTCACTGCAGCACAGAAAGCCACGACAGCTAAATCAGGCAAAGGCTTATCCAGTGTCGCATAATGTCACAGAAAAAGACATCTTGATTAATAACCAGATCCTAAGTTTCGGGCTCCTCTCAACGCTCATCTGTTACTAATGCAGCCGCGATTGCCCACGCTAAAGCAGAAGCAGCGAAGGCCAATGCCGCCTTTGCAGAGAGGGAGATGGAGGCAAAAATAGAGAGTGCACGTCTAGAAGCATTTCTAGAAAAGCTCACCATAGAGAAGGAAACTGCAGCAGCCATAGCAGAAGCGGAAGCTTTAGAGACAGTCATTGATTGAGTTTGAGGCCCAAGCCAAGACCCACTACAATGCACTAGGGAGTACATCCACCAGCACTCCAAGCAGGATACAGATTATTTTTCAGCACAACAACCAGCTCAACATGTTACTGGTGAGCCGGAGCAAGAATGCCGTTCGGGACAGTGCATCAGCAGCAAGTCACAAGTGCACCAAAGAGACTACACTGATCAAAGTGATATCGCTTACAGCACCCATGCCAGCCAAGTACCCAAGCCTAAGGGTAACCCTGCACCAGCTTCCTCTATGATGTTAAAGTGGTATGTCACAAGTCAGCCTAAAGTAGAACCTTCAGACAGGTATGATTACACAACATCGAATCGATGACTTCCCTAAAATATCTAAGTGACCTGTTAATGGAACTACAGGTAGCCAAAGCTGAAGGGGACTTACCGGGGCTTGCATTCCTTGACACAGCCAGAGGTGTTAACCCCATAGTGCAAAAGTTGCCCTACAACTTACAAGAATGGTGGATGGCACATGGGTCAAAGTTCAAAGAAGTGCACAATGTTCCATTTTTTTCCTTCACTGTATTCATTGACTTTGTATACCAACAAGCCAAGATGAGAAATGACCCCAGTTTTGATTTCACTCTGCCACATTCCACCCCTTCAGCACCTAACACTCACAAAACAGCAATAACAGTTCACAAAACTAATGTTTTCTCTCCAGCTTTTTCTTACAGGTCAGCTGACATCTCCCATGAGGAGACAAAGAACAAAGACCCTGGTAAGCAGTGTCCACGACACCAGAAGCCACACCCCCTTCTTAAATGCAGAGGCTTCAGAGAAAAGCCCATAGTGGACTGCAAAGCCTTTTTAAAGGAAAACAACATCTGCTACAAGTGCTGTTCATCTACATATCATCTTGCCAAGGACTGTAAGGTCAGTGTAAAATGCACAGAATGTGACAGCACACATCACAACACAGCTTTACACCCTGGGCCAGCCCCATGGACTGTATCTTACACAAGGGTGTTAGCGAGCATGACGGGGAGGAAGGTGACACTGCTACAACCATGCCAGAGGTCACTTCTCAATGTACAGAAGTCTGCAAAGGAGCCATAGGTGGCAGATCCTGCTCTAAGATTTGCTTAGTCAGAGTGTACCCGACAGGCTAAAGGGTAAAGCCATTAAGCTTTATGCAATTATGGATGATCAGAGCAACAGATCTCTAGCCTGTCCAGCCTTCTTTGATGTATTCAACATCAAGGGCCTAAGCACCTCATACTCCCTCAAAACTTGTGCAGGAGTTATTGAGACAGCAGGGAGAAAAGCATCTGGCTATTAAGTGGTGTCCATAGATGGATAAATACACTTACCCTTGCCAACTATAATTGAATGCAATCGGATTCCCGATAATAGATCCGAAATTACTACACCAGATGTGACTAAGCACCATATGCACCTGAAATGTATAACACATTTGATCCCAGAACTCGACCCCAAGGCCCAGATAATGCTTCTTCTTGGAAGAGATATCCTACAAGTCCACAAAGCAAGGGACCAGATAAATGGGCCTCCCAATGCACCCTAAGCACAGAAGCCAGACTTTGAATAGGGGAAGTTTGCCTGGGAGATGTACATAGGCCAACCAGCATCAACACTTTGTATACAAACACACTAGAGAACGGTAGCCCTTCTCTCTTTCAACCATGTCCAAATCATTTTCTGATCAAAGAAACTCAGAATAACCCTAAGCTAACCAACTTCTTAGGAAACCCTTGTTATAACAGGTATCCCTGCAGCTAAGATGAGGTTCATTTAGGCTATACCGTCTTCCAAAGATGACAACCAGCTTGCTCTCTCTCTCTCTCTCTCTCTCTCCATTGAAGACAAAACCTTTCTACAGTTAATAGTTTGTATGACCCTCTAGGGTTCGCAGCTCCAGTGACCATGCAAGGCAAAGCTTTACTTTGCGAGCTAACAACAGAATCTTGTGACTGGGATTCACCACTTCCATCAGAAAAGGAATAAGTGTGGATAGAATGGAGAGACTCTTTAGAGACACTGTCTATCATACACATTCCGAGGCAATATTCTTCTACTCTGTCTGTAGGAATAAAGGAGAGAAAACTCTGTGTATTCTGTGATGCTTCAACCAAAGCAATAGCTGCTGGAGCTTACCTTAAGACTGTTGATTATCAAGGTCAGTGCCATATAGGATTTGTTATGGGCAAAGCAAAACTAGCTCCACGGCCTGAGCACACTATAACCAGACTAGAACTTTGTGCAGCTGTTTTAGCAGTGGAAATGGCTGACCTCATCACTTCAGAAATTGATCTTCAACTAAGTGAGGCTGAATTCTACACAGACAGTAAGGTAGTGTTGGGCTACATCTGCAATGAGAACAGATGCTTCTATGTCTATGTCAGCAACAGAATTCTGCATATGCAGAGATCAACACACCCAAAACAATGGCACTATGTACCATCAGACCAAAACCCAGCAGATCATGAAACAAGAGCTGTACCAGCAGCATGTTTAAAACAAACCTCCTGGTTTACAGGACCCACATTCCTATATTCCTCTGAACAGAACCACTCTGATGATGTGTATGAGTTAGTAAAGGAAACATCTGACCCAGAGATTCACCCCCAAGTATCAAGACTCTGCACTAACGCCTCGAGTACCCTCCTCGAGTCCCATTGCTTCAAAGGATTTTCTACTTGGAAGTCTTTAGCCAGGTCCATTACCTGCCTACTTCACATAGCAAAGTCCTTTAAGAAAGATTTTCCTTCAACTTCAAACAACCAAATGAACTTAAGTGAACCAGAAATACTATTATTCTCAATGTACAACAGGAAACATATGCTAAAGAGACTGAGTGCATCAAAGGCAAAAAGACCATTCCTAAAAACAGTGTCCTAAGGAAACTTGACCCATATATTGATGAAAATGGACTATAAAGAGTTGGAGGGTGCATTATGAAAGCCAAACTTGGACAAGAGGAGAAGAACCCTCTGATAGTTCCCAGCAATCATCACATTGGATCTTTGCTTGTCCTGCATCACCAACAGACAAAGCACCAAGGACGCCTGTTTACAGAAGGTGCCCTTCACACAGCCGTATTCTGGATAGCGGGAGCTAAGAGACTTGTAAGTACTGTTATATTTAAATGTGTCACTTGTAGGAAACCACGTGGCATGTTTCAGACTCAGAAAATGGCTAACCTACCAGCAGATAGACTTAGCACAGACCCTCCCTTCACCAATGTTGGCCTTGATGTATTTGGCCCCTGGTCTGTGACTTCACGATATACTAGAGGAGGTCATGCTAACAGCAAACGCTGGCCAGTTATGTTCACTTGCCTAAGTGTCCGGCCAGTTCACATAGAAGTTATCGAATCCTTGGATACTTCCAGCTTTATCAATGCTCTAAGGAGATTTACCTCAATTTGAGGGCCAATAAAAAATATCTACTCTGACAGAGGGACATATTTCATAGGAGCCTGCAAAGAGCTAAGAATTCCTTCAAACATAGACAGCAATATTGTTGAAAAATACTTGTCTGACCAAGGTTGTACATGGACATTCAACCATCCTCATTCTTCCCACATTGGAGGTGTTTGGGAAAGGATGATAGGCATAGCTCGCAGAATTCTTGATTCTATGTTTTTATAAGAAGGATCAACAAGGCTTACTCATGAGACTCTTACCACCTTCATGGCTGAAGTAGTTGCTATCATGAATGCCAGACCCTTGACCTCAGTATCCAATGATCCTGAGGACCCCTTCATCCTTACACCAACCTTGCTCACCCAGAAAGCCAGCACCATTGAAGCCCCTCCTGGTGAGTTTGAAACTAAAGACTTATACAAACGCCAGTGGAGGCAAGTTCAGAGTCTTGCAAATACTTTCTGGGACAAATGGAAGAAACAGTACATCTGCACTTTACAGTCTAGGAATAAGTGGCAGGCCGACAAAAAGAACATGGAACCTGGCAACATTGTTCTTATGAAAGACTCTCAAGCTAAGAGAAATGAATGGCCTCTAGGACTGATTACCAGAGTGTTCCCAAGTGAGGATGGGAAAGTACGAAAGGTGGAGGTCAAGGTCTCAAGACAGAATGAGACTAAGCTTTACCTCAGACCCATATCTGAACTGGTCTTATTACTCTTTTCCAGAGAAACAGAAAATGGGTGATATCTTTCTATATCATACGGGGAGTGTTATGCCTCCAGCACTGTTTGAATTGCATCACCTTGTCATTTACTTGTATGGTTTTGCATTGTTATAGAAATGTTCTTCTTAGGCCACCATACCCTTACCATGTGACCCTGTGTAATACCAGGAAATGATCACTCTAACTACCATATTCATAGTGTTCACAGCTAGTATAACACCATCCGCAGTAATCCTACCCCATCCAGCCTCGTGGTAGCATCATTGGTAGGTATTACTTATTTCCCAAGCCTATCTATAAAGGCAGTTATATACCTGTTTTATCTGTTATATATGCAGCTACCTCATGGCCCTGCTATACAGTATATGTTTCTCCCTAGGTATCTAGGCCTTATATTATATGCAGATACCTCTCACCCCTTTTAGTTTACATATGCTACACAGTGTTTATGTATTTATATATATTATGTTATATTGTACAGCTTACTAGGCACTGTCATTTGTCATCTCCCCTAGTTTTACACCTTGCCCTTTGTTAATAAAACTGAAGCTCAATATCCTGTGTCCATGGGCGTCCACAGAGGGGGGGCAAGAGGGGGCAGTGCCCCCCCCTGGGACTGTCCACACAAATCTCTCTGCACGCAGTGCTTAATTTTACCCACAGCCGGGCCCAAATTCTTCCCAACTGCCTCCCCCAGTCTCCGGGCCGGGCTAACTCTGATTGACGTCACGAACGCCGCTGCGATGTTGCCGACGTGACGTCGCCGACGCAACGTGACGTCGCCGACGCAACGCGACGTCACGTCGCCACTCGCCAGGGTGCTTTGGGAGGACGAGTGCGCGAGAGCTGAGCTGACTGAGCGCTGAAAAAGAAATAGGTGAGGACAGGGACGGACTGGCCTGCCATCAGATAATGCGGATGTATGCGGGCGGTGGGCCCTACTGAAATCAGAAGCGCTCAGTGGGCCCACTGTGCCTGCTGCTCACATCCCTCACTCTGCATCCGCCCACACTGCCTGCCAGTACCTCACCTCGGCATCCCATAACCCGGTTGGAGGTTGTAGCTGAGCTGCGGGGGACCCTGCTGACGTCATCAATAGATCATGTGCTGCTAGCAATTGGCCTGCTGAATGCCTGCATGAAAATTCTAGGCTGGGATCTGGACGCAATCATCATCATCCAAGATAGTAAAAGTTGGAGGGGTGGGAACACACGTGAAATTTATGACTACACTGAACTCTCCCTGCACAATCCGTCGTTTCTCACTAGCAGCCCAGCCCCCAGGGCTCTACAGGACGGAGGATCGACCCTTCCAAGCCAGGCAAGTCTGTGATTAACAAACTAGCAAAGATTTGTTTTTTTGCATCCCCTTTCCATTCTGCAGGACTTCCTTAATCCTTGATCAAGCCCTAGCAAGATATATATAGTTTAGGAGAAAGTCTTATCACTGACTTGGTGCCTGACCCTGTTTCAAATTAGTGATCTGGACTGGGTCAGCAGCAGGGATTGGAACTTTACTTTGTACTGAGCTTAACAGAACTTTTCACCATCCTCTGTGCCTGCTTATTTTAATTGACCCCTTGGGACATTTCCTAAGGTTTATTTCCATGTTATCTTTAGTGTAATCTGCCTCTGGGACAGATCAAGACAAGTATATGGTAGACACATTTTATTGACATACAGCACTTCTGTTTGATCTATATATCTAATGTTTAAGCAGTGTCTGCTCAGATATTTAAGTTTGAGGGTACTCTCAAAAGTGAAGAACATTCTAATACTGGTCACTACCAACCTGTGAGTGGGGGGAATTGACTTGAATGTGATCCATCCATCATTTTACTCTAGGAGGATTTCAGTCAGGTAACATGGATTTTCAGACAAAAATTCTCCTTGTGTGCAGTGAGAGATGCCACTCATATCAGCATATTGTCATAAAGTGCAGTTATACCTGTACTGCTGTTTTTTCTACTAGTAGAAATCACATAAAAAACAACAAAAATAATAGGGGAGAAATTAACAAGTAATGGACAGATCTGATCTGATATCCATCATATCTTATCTGATGCCCTTTCCTGCTTTATGGCAGCTGAGATTCTAGCTATCTGTATAACAGAACATTCTGTCCCAGTGGCTGCACAGATCCTATCTGATCCCCATTGTAAGCTGCAGTCCAGTCCTGCTTTATGGCAGCTGAGATTCTAGCTATCTGTATAACAGAGCATTCTGTCCCAGTGGCTGCACAGATCCTATCTGTTATGTTTTGTTTGTATAAACACCACACTATCTGATCCCCATTGGAAGCAGCAGTCCTGCCCTGCTTTATGATATTTGTGCCGGGGGTGGCTGCGGGCCCTTGAGATTAAGTATCCTGGTGGGCCCCAGGCACCCCAGTCTGACACTGGGTGAGGACCTGCCCTTTTCTCTCCAGCCCACTGTGCCCAGGAGTTTCTCTCCAGCTCTGCTGCTCTGCCTTCACTGACAGATATTCAGATTTTCAAGCTGATGTATTATAGATGAAAAGGGAAAGCCAATCCTTGTCTAAATACACTTGAGCTTCGTTGTTATTGGAGGGAGTCACAGAAAGTACTTTTAGGCATCTAGAGATGATCCTAGGGTGTTTTGTTGTGTCAGACTGTATTTCTAGCATGGGCAGTGGCATAACATGAATGGGCTCAGGCCCCCGCAATGGTACCCTCAGGCAGTCCTTCCTCAACCACCCGCTTGACCGCCCTACACTTTGCTTGTTGGAGGTGAGCAACAAAGTTAAAGCTGCAGAAAGGGTTGGGGAGGGGGACTATCATACCCACAGTCCATGCCAGTCTGTCCCTAGGGTTGCTGTCTTTTCTAGAAAATATTACTGTATATGTTGTTTGTCTTCCCTATTACTAACATTGGCATCAAATATAATTTTTACTGGTACTACACCACTGCCCGTTGGTGCCTTGATAACTATAGAGGAAGCACATATCCTCCTGCAACAGCTTACTCAGCTCTATTTTTACAGCAGCACGGATAGCTAAAGGGGGCCTGCACAGTGGGGCAGAATCACTAAAGGGTGAAGTGGTTGTGGCTAGCGACAATTCGCCAGAAATCTCATCCACAGGGACATTGCCAATTCACTAACAGTCGTAGAGAACAAAACGCTAGCAAACAAGACTTGTGGTCTGTTGGGGGATGCTACCCTAAACTAAATTACTTGCCCCCCCCCTGGAAAATTTTCTGCGGACGCCCATGCCTGTGTCAGTTGAATGTGGCTCATGGGTGAAAAAGGTGTAGAGGATACAGAGCAGCATTTCAGCTATTTTGTTAGTGTGGTGAAATCACAGACTCACAGAGAGGAATGGAAAGTTACTTTAAAGTCAGCTTTAAACTGGACACTGGTGCTCAAGCAAATATAATTCCTTACAGTGTACTGAGGAGATTGAGAAAAACACAGGTGTTGCAAGACACTAAAGTGAGACTGACAACATACACAGGACAGAAAATCCCTGTTAAAGGAATGTATTATTTGGAAATGCTGCACAAGAATAAAAGGTACACTGTGCAATTTATAGTTGTGAAAGAGGAAGTAACACTGATAATAGGTCTGCAAACGTGTGATGAAATGAATCTCATCCAGAGAGTGATGGCAATAAATGAGCATGAAAATCTAAACATCCTTTCTGAATATGCAGATGTGTTTCAAGGAATAGGCTGTCTGTTGGGGGAGCACACTATACAAATAAATGAAGGCATTTCCTCAAAAGTGCATGCTCCTAGAAAAATACCAGTCATGTTAAAGGACAAGTTAAAGGGAGAACTAAATAGAATGGAAAAAATGAATGTAATACAAGAATAGAAGAGCCAACAAAGTGGGTGAATCCATTAGTAATTGTAGAAAACCCCAATGGTAGTTTCAGAGTGTGTTTGGACTCCAGGGACTTGAACATAGCAATAATGAGAGAACATTATCAGCTTCCCACAGTTGAGGAAATCACACATAAACTCCACAAAACAAAATTCTTTTCAGTACTGGATGCAAGTTCTGGGTTTTGGCAAATAAAGCTAGATGACAATAGCTCACGTTTATGTACATTTAAAGGGCATGTAAAGGCAAAAAACATAAAATCCCATTTTTACTTTCTTTAATGAAAAAGAAACCTATCTCCAATATACTTTAATTAAAAAATGTGTACCGTTTTTATAAGAAACCTGACTGTATGCAGTGAAATTCTTCCTTCATTTACTGCTGTGGATAGGAATTGTCAGACGGTCCATAACTGCTGGGCAGGGAAACAATCATACTTATGAACAGCAGGGGGAGCCCCGCCTTACTTCTCAACCTTTCAGAACTCAAGCAGCTTTGTTTGTTTCCCTGTAGAGCAGTTGGCGACTGTGTAAAGATTTGTATTAGATTTTATTTTTGCCTTTACATCCTCTTTACTGTTTCCAACTCCAGCTGCAGGGACAAAGATCATGGAGCCAGATTTAAACAGGTAAACTGGGATTCTATTTGGAGGATTATTTTGCTGCAGCCACTGGTTCTGGAGAGTTGGAGAAAGTTTGTATAAAACAATACAAAAACTATAAAATCCACATTAGATTACATGACAACACAGGACCCAGTGCAGTCTGCATATTCTGATTATTAATCAGTCTTGCTGTATCGGCTTCTGGCAGATATTATTTGACTTGTGCTGTTTTGATAATTTATGATGATCCCTAAGCAGCCCAGACCACACTGAGCATGTGCACAGTCTTGGTCTTGCAATGATGTTACAAGATGGTGACTCCCTGTGGCCAACTTTGAAAGCATAAATCATTTGTTTGATTAGGCTTGTGGTGCAGTAAGTTCATGTTTATATTTAGTATACAAAATACAGCATTTCTAGCCTTATTCTATTTTAGACTTTCCTTGTCCTTTAACACACCATTTGGGTGCTACAGATGTCATAGGATGCCATTTGGTTTAAAATCTGCTCCAGAAGTTTTTCATAAAACTGTAAAACAACTGTTTGAAGGTATTGAAGGTGTGGAGACCTATATTGATGATATATTGATTTGGGCAGAGACAAAGGAACAACATGATGAGAGACTTAGACAAGTGCTGGAGAGGTCTAGGCTAAAGAATTTAAAACTCAACGATAAATGCAAAATTGGTCTAAAAGAGGTCAAATATTTGGGACATATTTTGTTAACTGAGGGTTAAAACCAGATCCAAGCAAAGTGGAAGCTATAAGACAGATGCCTACTCCAGAATGTAAAGCAGATGTGCAGAGATTCTTAGGAATGGTTACTTTTTTAAGTAAATTCATCCCAAATCTCTCAGAAAACACTAAGACACTTCGTGAACTTAGTAGAGATGATGTAATATGGACATGGGAAGAAGAACATCAGCAAGCATTCAACAAGCTGAAAATGTTGCTGACACAAGCTCCAGTCCTTAAATATTTTGATGTAAATTCACCAGTGGTCTTGGAGCTGTTCTACTTCAAAATAACAGGCCAGTGGCTTATGCTTCAAAGGCTATGACAACCACACAGAAGCGGTATGCACAGATAGAAAAAGAGATGCTCTCTATTGTTTTTGGAGTTGAAAGATTTCATCAGTTTATATATGCAAAAGAAGTTGAAGTAGAGACAGATCATAAACCTCTTGAGGCTATTATGAAGAAACCACTCAGCAGTGCCCCAGCAAGAATTCAGAGATTGTTAATGTGTTTGTAAAAATATCAGCTCAAAGTAAAATACGTTCCAGGAAAGGAAATGTATATTGCTGACATGCTGTCAAGAGCTTACCTACCCAATACAGAAGAAACATCCGAGAAATCGAAGCTCAAGTACACATGCTACTAGCAGCTTTACCTGTGTCAGCAGACAAAATTTTGGACCTTAGAAGAAAGACACAATATGATGCAACATTACAAAAATTACAAGCAGTAGTACAAGCTGGATGGTCAGAGAAAAGAAATCAAATACCACCAGAGATACAAGACTTCTGTAATTTTAGAGATGAGATCTCAGAAGCAGATGGCATTCTTTTTAAGGGAGAAAAGATCATAGTTCCATCACAAATGAGAAAAGAAATGCTAGAACGCATTCATGAAGGCCATTTTGGAATAGACAGCTGCAGGAGAAGAGCACGAGAAGTGTTGTTTTGGCCTGGAATGTCTAGGCACATTACGGACATGATTAACAATTGTCATGTGTGTAACAAACACAGTAGATTCCAATCTAAGGAGCCATTACTACCACACAAGGTACCAGAAAGACCATGGCAGAAAATAGGAGTGGACTTGTTCACTTTTAATCAACAGGGCTACCTATTAATTGTGGATTATTATTCAAAATACATTGAAGTTGAGTGGTTAAATAAAGACGCTAGAAGTGTGAAAGTCATTAGTCTCCTCAAGTCACAATTTGCAAGGGATGGGATTCCAGAAATTCTCATGTCAGACAATGCTCAACAGTTTACTTCCAAGGAATTCAAAGTGTTTGCTAAAGTATGGGAGTTTTCCCACACAACATCAAGTCCACATCATCCACAGTCCAATGGATTAGCAGAGCGGAGAGTACAGACTGTCAAATTGATACTTAAAAAGCCAAGGAAGATGGAACAGACCCTTTTCTGTCGCTAATAAACTGGAGAAACACACCAATGGAAGATATTGGAGTATCCCCAGCTCAGCTATTAATGGGCAGACGGATGAGAACAAGATTGTTTACATCCCGAAAACAATTTCTGCAAATGTACAATCTCAACTGAAAGAAAGGCAAATAAAACAAAAACACTATTTTGATCAAACGACTAAAACTTTACAGCAACTTAAAGTTGGTGAAAGTGTAAGGACATGGTAGAACGGAACATGGAGTCCAGCTAAAATCACAGCAGTTGCTGAACAACCAAGGTCTTACATTGTACAGACACCTGATGGCCAGAAATACAGGAGGAATAGAAGGTTCTTGAAAAAAACTCAAGAAAGAGACTTAAGTGAACCAATGGTGAGAGATGAATCAAATGTGGTTTGGAGTCAAGAAGATACACAGAGCATTCTATCAACAGAAGAACAAGTCCAGAGTGGTGCTACATTTGAAAGAAATCTGGAAGAGTCAGAGACCCACACATCTCCAGTTAGAACGTCTAGTGGGAGAATTGTAAGAAAGCCTCACAGACTTATTGAAGAGTGATTACTTAATTGTACTTTACTTAACTTGTTTTGTTTTATATTTATGTAAAAAAAAAGGAAGATGTCATGATATCACTCCACTTAGCACATGGGTATGTTGTTGAATGTAGTTCCGGAACAAGGAAGTAGGAGAGTAAAGCAGACTGAAGAGATTTGTGTCTCTGTGTGCTGACATACCTCCCAACTGTCCCTTTTTCGGAGGGGCAGTCCCTCTTTTGACAGCTCAACCTGCAGTCCCTCATTTGTACTGGAAAGTCCCTATTTTTTCTGCACTGAACAGCCAGAAAAAGAAACAGTTTCTAACTTTCTAACTTTCTAACTTTCTAACTTTCTAACTGTAACATGGCAGTGGGCACACTATGGGGTTAATCCCCCCCCTGCCACCTGATTGGACAGGTTTTCCTGTATAAAAAACTTACTTCCGCCCCTGGCCACCATCTTTGACCTACTGGAGTCTCCCCCAAAGAGGGTGGGAAGCTGTGCCCACTGCCATGTTACAGTCCAGGAAAAGAAAATCTCGGTAAGTATGAATTGATTTTCTCGTTTCCTGTTCCTTCCACATGACAGTGGGCACACTATGGCATGTACAAATGATCAACACAAATTGGTGGGAGGGAATATTTAATTGTCAAGTAAGGCAGACTGCTGAACAGCTGAGCCAAATGCAGAACATTCTTTCATGAAAACATCAAATTGGTAGTGCTTAGCAAACGTGTGAAGAGAGGACCAGACTGCTGCCTTGCAGATGTCTTCCGGCGAAGCCCTGGAATGGAAGGCCCAAGACGCAACCAATGCCCTCATGGAGTGCGCTTTTACCTTGGAGGGTACTGTCAGGCTGGGCCACAGGTGAGTGGCTTACAGGTAAGAGCCTAGGTGCGGGTCAGTGGTCAGAGACAGGCTGCAGGCAAGAGTGATCCAAAGAATAGGCAAAAGGTCAGAACTGGCGGCAAACTTGGAGAGTCCGGTAATCTGGCCGAGGTCAGGGGCAGGTAGAAGGCAGAGAATGCTCAAAGAGACAGGCCGGGGTCAAATACCAGGAGATCCAATAGTTAATGGAAGTAGGGAGCAGAGAACCAGGCACGACAAGGACAGGAACAGGGAACAAGGCAGGAATCAGGCACAGGAGTCACAGGAACAAGGAGTCACAGGAACAAGGAGTCACAGGAACTAGTGGTACGCTGGATCTTCAATGATCAAGCAACGGGGTATCGTTAGCAACAGGCTTATAAAGCCCCTTAATTAGCAAATTACAAACACCTGGTAGAGCAAGGAGGAGGAGGAGAAGGAGGTGAGCAAACGTATAAGGTATAAGGTCTTTAATCATACCAGTAGGATCAGATTCCAAAGGTCTCCAGTGGCTCAGATGAAGTAATGCAGGAGCTTGTGAGTGTATAGTTCAGAGATCGATCCCAGGTAGCTCCTGACATTACCCCCCCTCAAGGATCGACCACCGGGCGATCCCAGAATCTGGTGGAACCTCCTTTATAGCAGAGTTTTTGATTATAGTCCACATATTGTCCAACAGAATATTATAGTTTAGATTAGCAGAGTACATAATGAATAAGGCAAGGAAACATGAACATTGTGGCATGTGGATAAATTGAAATAAAGAAAAAGCACATGTGAAAAAACTCAATCTTAGAACAAAACAGACAAAAAGAAAGAGTTGCTCCAAAAATAACCCAAGTGAAGGAAATGCCAAAACTTGTGGAACATCAAAATCAGGGGCCAGGACCGGTAGAATGGCCAAAACATGAGCCACTGCGGGAGAGTCGCCAGGAACTTGAACCGCTGCCAAGAACAGGAACCACAACAGATGGGCTGACAGGAACATGAGCCAGAGTGGGAGAGTTACCAGGAACTGGTGCCACAGCAAAGGATGGACAGAGCCAGGAGACGGGATAAATAAATTACCAGAAACGGGAGCCAGAACAGGAATATCAGCCAGGTTGGAAGCTGTAACAGAAACCTTCATACCCTTTTCAGATGGTGAACCAGCACGGGGAGCCAGAAGTGGAGTCAAAACAGAGAAGTTGCCAGGGTCAGGAACCAGATCGGAGTGGTTGCCAGGGTCAGGAGCCGGATCGGAGTAGTCGCCAGGGTCAGGAGCCAGAATAGAAAGTTAGACAGGAGTCATCACACCCATTACAGGTGGCGGACCAGCACAGGCACCCATTACAGGTGACCGACCAGCAGAGGCACCCATTACAGGTGACCGACCAGCAGAGGCACCCATTACAGGTGGTGGACCAGCAGAGGCACCCATTACAGGTGACAGACCAGCAGAGGCACCCATTACAGGTGGCAGATTGCCCAGGACAACACGAAGACCACCAGGATAAGCAACAAGACTGGTAGAATCTGGAGCACCAGAACTATCAGATCCCGCAGCAGGGATGGCAGGTCTAGAAGTAGATTTGGCCTTGGGCCCAGAGGCCATAGTACACAGGTCCTCACAGACTGAAGCCGACAAGGCTGCTGGCATGGAGGCTGGAAGCGTCAAGGCTGCTGGCTCGGAGGCTGGAAGCGTCAAGGCTGTTGGCTCGGAGGCTGGAAGCGGCAAGGTCTGCTGGCTCGGAGGCTGGAAGCGGCAAGGCTGCTGGAAGCGGCAAGGCTGCTGGCTCGGAAGCTGGAAGCGGCAAGGCTGCTGGCTCGGAAGCTGGAAGCGGCAAGGCTGCTGGCTCGGAAGCTGGAAGCGGCAAGGCTGCTGGCTCGGAAGCTGGAAGCGGCAAGGCTGCTGGCTCGGAGGCTGTAAGCGGCAAGGCTGCTGGCTCGGAGGCTGGAAGCAGCAAGGCTGCTGGCTCGGAGGCTGGAAGTGGCAAGGCTGCTGGCTCAGAGGCTGGAGACTGAAGCACTGGCACGGGAGACTGAAGCACTGGCGGTTTTCGGGGAGCCGGCACAGGAACAGGCAGCTTCTGGGGAGCCGGTATAAAAGCTGGAAACTGAAGCAAAGACACAGGAACTGATACAGAATGAGATAGCTGTTGAGGTGTTGGAATCAGATGATGCAAGTGTTGAGGTGCTGGGATTGAACGAGGCAATAGTTGCTGAGAAGCCATCACAGGAGCTGCAGACGGGACCACTGGCACCGGAGCTACAGACTGGAGGGCTGGCACCGGGACTGCAGACTCAGGAGCTGAAAGAGGCATGAAAACTGACAGAGGCAGCTTTCGGGGAGCCGGCACAGGAACAGGCAGCTTTCGGGATGCAGGCACAAGGGATGGAAAAGGCTGGGGAGCTGGCACAGTTATATTAGAAAAAGAAACAAATTGAGGTTCAGGCCTGAGACTCAGAGAGGCTGATACAGGATCGGTAACAGGCATGGGAGTAGACTGAGGAATAGGTAGAGAGTGGAAGACAGGCTGACACTGGGAGACTGATCGGCCCTTGAACCTAGTGGTAAATGCCGTAGGTATTTCATCCTCATCCGATTCCAAATCTTCCCACTCATCATCACAAATATTCTGCAAAAATTCCTCATCTGACAAATCCTCCCAATCCTCTTCCTCAGAGAAATATTCTGCCTCAGAATACTCAATGTAAGAATTTGTAGCAAGTGTGCAGGTACTTGATTTTTTAGGCCTAGTGTCAGAATGGAAAAATCTTGAAACTGGAGGAGTAAGTTGGAAAGCTTTTGTTGGTGCAGCAACAGATACATCAGAAGAAAATAAATTGGTAACTAGCCACAAATCCCCTGTGACCAAAAATGACAGGAATAAACAGGGGTCCTGTAAAAAATGTGCATCTTCATCAATACAAGCCTCAGCCCACTCTGAGGCCTTACCTCCCAAAAGGAACAGTATAATTAGCCTGCTTTTCATATTGTCAGGTGTTTCTTTGAGAAATGGAACAATGAAAAACTTTTTACACAAGTCCAGTAAATTATTGAATGAGTCTTTTTCACCTTCATACCTCTTTATAGAAGAAAGCCATTTTGCAGGTTGTTGTAGTTCAACATTATCTTGAACTGCAGGGTTGTTATCAGCAGGCTCCTTTTTGTGTGGCTTGATCATTCTGTCAGGCTGGGCCACAGGTGAGTGGCTTACAAGTAAGAGCCTAGGTGCGGGTCAGTGGTCAGAGGCAGGCTGCAGGCAAGAGTGATCCAAAGAATAGGCAAAAGGTCAGAACTGGCGGCAAACTTGGAGAGTCCGGTAATCTGGCCGAGGTCAGGGGCAGGTAGAAGGCAGAGAATGGTCGAAGAGACAGGCCGGGGTCAAATACCAGGAGATCCAATAGTTAATGGAAGCAGGGAGCGGAGAACCAGGCAGGACAAGGACAGGAACAGGGAACAAGGCAGGAATCAGGCACAGGAGTAAGGAGTCAGGAACAAGGAGTCAGAGGAACAAGGAGTCAGAGGAACAAGGAGTCAGAGGAACTAGTAGTATGCTGGATCTAGCTTGGGAGCTTCAATGATCAAGCAACGGGGTATCGTTAGCAACAGGCTTATAAAGCCCCTTAATTAGCAAATTACAAACACCTGGTAGAGCAAGGAGGAGAAGGAGGAGAGCAAACGTATAAGGTATAAGGTCTTTAATCATACCAGTAGGACCAGATTCCAAAGGTCTCCAGTGGCTCAATGAAGTAATGCAGGAGCTTGTGAGTGCATAGTTCAGAGTTCAATCCCAGGTAGCTCCTGACAGGTACACTGTTAAATTGGGAATTATAAGCCAGATGTATACACTGCTTGATCCAGTTAGCTATTGTTGAAGGCTGAGTTCCTGCTTGGTTCCCGGAAGGGATTAGCAAGAGGGAGTCGGACTTTCTGAAGGACTTGACCCTATCTAAATAGATAGACAAGCATCTAATTACATCCAGAGTATGTAGCCGGGTTTCCTGGTCAGACTTGGGGTTTTGGAAGAAGGATGGTAATACAATCTCTTGTGATGTGTGAAAGTCGGATAGTCTCTTAGGACGAAAATCGTCTGCTGTTTTTAAGATGACTCTGTCTTGGAGGAAAGAAAGTTTACCTTCTTGTATTGACAGGGCTTGTAGCTCGCATACTCTCCTAGCCGATGTAATGGCTTGCAGGAAGCACATCTTGAGTATCATGAACTTAAGGGGTACTTGATCCAATGGTTCAAAAGGTTCCTTAGTTAAAGACTAGGTTTTTGTCCCAAGGGGGGACATGTGAGTGGACTCTTGGTCTAAGTCTCCTCAGTCCTTGGAAAAATCTTCTAATCAGGGCCTTTTGAGCCCAAGGAGTTTTGGAAAAATTAGAAATTGCAGAAACCTGACCTTTTTCAACCCCTTGCTCAAGAAATTCTATTAGTTTGACTTCTGAGAGGTTTTGATGGTTCATGTCATTGGACTTTTTCCAGTCAAGAAATTTTTTCCATGCTACAAAATACTTCTGAATCGTGGAAGTTTTCCTAGCTGCCAATAAGGTGGAAATGGAGTTAGCAGATACTCCCTGGCTGAGGAGGTCCGGAAGGATCAGAAGACTGAGAGGTTGTTCGACTGATAATCGTAGGAGAAGGGGGAACCAAGGTCTCCTTGGCCAAAGTGGGGCTACCAGTACCACTTCTGCTTGTTCTTCTTTGATTTTGTTCAAGATTCGAGGAATCAGGGGGAATGGAGGGAAGAGGTAAGGTCTGTAGAAATTCCACTTTTTTGAAAATGCGTCTGCGAAAACTGCCCTTTTGTCCGGGCCCCAAGACACAAAGGTTGCCAATTTCGCGTTCTTGTTCATCGCCATCAGATCTAGGGCAAACGGGCCCCATTTTGACTGGATAAGGAGGAATGCTTTCTGATGTAGTTCCCATTCCCCTGGAACTGAATGGGAGCGGCTATGTCACTGCAGTCATGTTGTCGGACCTGATCCGTACAGCCTTTCCCTGGACTATGTGTTGGAAGTTGAGAAGGCTCAGATGTATGGCTTTCAATTCTTC
The DNA here is from genome assembly GCF_017654675.1 of Xenopus laevis. NCBI lineage: Eukaryota > Metazoa > Chordata > Amphibia > Anura > Pipidae > Xenopus > Xenopus laevis. The sequence continues at coordinate 186,750,498 of NC_054372.1, forward strand.
CAATTGGAAGATTTGGGTAATTCTTCCTCCTTCCTCCTTCCAGTTCCCCTGTATTCTGAGATTCTCTGTTGTTATAGTTATCCAAACTTTTGGGAGAAGACATATAGGTTGGAGGAGACTGTCTTCCTGTAGCCACCACTTGAGGGATGCCAGGGTGTCTGAGCTTAGACAAATCAGCTGATTGGGATTTGCATAGTTGTGGTCCCATTTTGAGAGAAACTCCTTCTGGAGGGCTCTGGTGTGGATTCGGGCCCATTTGACACATTCTGAGGTGGATCCTAGTTTCCCCAAGATTTGTTGACATATTCTTGCTGTTGTCATGGGGAACCGTGTGAGAGATAGAACTGCCGCTCTGATATCTGGAATCTTCCTTGCCGGGAGGCTTAGGGATAGAGTCAGAGTATTTATAAAAATTCTAACTCTTGAGTTGGCCGAGTGTGGCTTTTTTCCCAGTTGATCAACCAGCCCAGGTTTTGTAGGTACAAAGTGGTTGTTAGAAGGTGCGACGTCAGAAGTTCTCTGGTGGGGGCCATGATCACGAGATTGTCGAGGTATGCGAATATCTGTATACCTGCTAGTCTTAGTTTGGCTACAACTGGTGTCAGGATCTTGGAGAATATTCTTGGTGCCGTAGTGAGTCCAAAGGGTAGGGCCCGGTTTTGGAAGTGTTGGTTTAGTATTTTGAACCTTAGGTACTTCCTGTGAAGCTTACTTACTGGGATGTGCAGGTAAGCATCTTTCAAGTCTAGCTTCACTAGCCAATCCCCTTGTTCTATGCATTGTGAGATCGACTTCAGGGTCTCCATTCTGAAGGAGGGGACATGAATGTTGTAGTTGAGATTCTGCAAGTTCAGGATCACTCTGAAATCTCTGTTTGTTTTTCTCCGAAGAAAAAGATGGGAGTATAAGCATTGGTACCTTTGGTCCCTGGGAATTGTTGATATGATCTTTTTCTTTAACAGATCTTGTATGATCCTGGTTAGGACTTTTTTCCCTTCTGGGGACATGTGTCTGTCTGAGGAAATAAAATTCGTAGGTGGGGAATTTTTTAGTTCCAGTTTGTATCCTTTTGACACGATGTCCATCACCCATGTGTCTTTTATTTCTCTAGCCCACTCTGTCTGAAAAAGAGATATTCTGCCTCCTACAATGGACGGAGGGGCTCGACAACCTTCATGCTCTATTCTCCTGTTTTTGAGCTCCCTTCCCGGGAAAGGACTGGTCCTTTGGTTTCCACTGCCTGGAAAAAGGTCTGCCTGGTTTATATTGTTTTACATCTTTAAATGTGGGTCTAGAGGTGTATGCTCTGCCTTTCAGTGGTCTCCCATTTCTTCTTGAGGGAGAAAAGGTGATTTTCCAGCTGACACTTTGGATATGATTTGATCCAGTTCAGGTCCAAACAAGAGGTTACCCTTGAAAGGTAGAGAGCATAGGTTGTGTTTAGATTGAGGGTCGGCGTTCCAGTGTCTTAGCCATAGACCCCTCCTCATGGTCACTGAGAGGCTCATGGATTTCCCTGCCAATTTGATGATGTCCATAGAGGCTTCGGCTACAAAATCATTGGCCACCTTTATGTCTTGTAGCATGTGGGTGAGTTTGCCTCTGTCCTCGCCTCTTTTGATGGCTACAGCTGCTTTACATGTAGCTCCTCCAGCCACGTAAGCTCTTTTTAATGAGGCGTCTTGCCTTCTCTCCATAGGATCTAGGAGTGAGACTCCTTCATCCACTGGGAGCGTGGTTCTCCTGGCCACACGAGTGATCGCTGCATCAACTTTAGGAGCGAATTCCCAAGTCTTAGACTGGTCTGCTGGAAAAGGGAACATTTTCTTGAATTTTCTAGAGATCACAAATTTTTTATCTGAACTTTCCCACTCAGAGTCCACCATTTTCTTAATAAAATCATGGATCGGAAACAAATGATTCTTCTTAGCTACAGACTTGAACATCTTGTCTTTTTTAGTTGGGGACTGGGTTTTTTCTTCCAGATCCAAGGTTTTCCTTAAGGCTTTAATTAAAGGTTCTACTAGATCTATATTGAAAGCGGAATCCTCTGTGGTGGAACAGTTAGAAGATAATTCCCCATCTGAACCAAGTAACTCTGGACTGGATTGAGTTATAGTCACTGGCGTCGGTTGATCTATTCCCCTTAGGTGGGGATCAATATTTTTAAGTACATTATCTGTAACTTGTGTAACCATGTCTGCCATGGATTTGTTGAATGAATCTTTCATCCAGCTCATGAATTCCTTAAATTGAGCTGAGTTCCCTGCTGAATCTTGTAGGCATCTAGCACAAGAGTTTCTATCTGGCAAGGCTGGGTCATTGCAGGATGCACATTATTTCCTGTTTGATTTTCTTCTTTGGCCTCCAGGAGAACTCCTGCAGAAGAAAAAATAGTTAACTCTGTTCTAGTTATTTGATAATTATTCCCAGTTGAAAGAAAGAACATCCGTCTTCACCTCTCATAATAACTCACCCCCTTGAGCCTGAATGAGAGCGTCTGGAACTCATGGTAATGCAAAATCCTATTATGCTGACCCTGGAAGGAGAGGAACATATGTATCCAGGGTGTCCACTCATTCATAGCGGGCTAACGTAACAAGCAGAGGTGTACTTACAGTTGTACCCACTGAACCGCACAGAGACACCCCAGGCAAACAGTTTGTCTTACCAGTCTGGCAGCTTTGGGGGGAGAAGGCACCTAGAATTTAAATTTTCACGCCAATCCACTTCCTTGCATCACTTCCACTTATTTTGGCGGCTCAGCGTCAATTCGGAGCATGCGTCAGCGTAGATGCGCCTATGTCAATGTGTACCTTTAGCCTGCGACTACACGCTGGCGTCCGTCGCCAAGTTGGAAGTGGGAATATCGGTGTCTTATTGCGCATGCGCCGAATACACGGCATTGCGTCTGACCGCACCAGAGGCACACTTTGGCCATAAGCCCGTCGGTTTCTCCAAGAGCTCTCACAAGGACTTAGGCCTCGACTCAGGAGCTTCAGCAGAAGAAAGACAGTCTGCTGGACATCAGGGGGAGCGACAGGAGGAAAAAAGATGGAGGCCAGGGGCGAAAGTAAATTTTTTATAGAGTAAAACCTGTCCAATCATGTGGCAGGGGGGATTAACCCCATAGTGTGCCCACTGCCATGTAGAAGGAACAGGAAACTGCCACACCTCATTTCAGCCTAGACACTGAGCAGAGAGGTTCTCTCTGCAGCTCTGATATGACAGCTTTAGGAGGTAAATTGCTATCAAAACGTTTTATTTCCTGCATCATTACTTGTTTTGAGGAAGGATAAATCATATATCAGAATATTAAGTTTATTTAAAAATGTCTCCTTTAAACCTGGGAGAAGTGGAGCAGCCTTCAAATTTAGAGGGTTATTTACTCCGAATGCCAAAAACCCAAAAACTTCATGTCTTTTTAGTATAAAATCCGAATTTTTAGTGAAAAAAAATCACAAATTTTTCGGAATTTATTAAACCCTGAGGATGGAAAAGTCTGAATCTGAAAATCTGGCATCTCAGAACTGTCGAGGTTGCATATAAGTTAATGGGAGAAGTCCCAATGATATTTTGATGTGCACTGGGTTTCGTGCGATACCCCGAAGTTTTCAGAGTTTTTGGGCAAAAAACATAAGAATTCAGAGTTTTCGGGTTGAAAAAAAATCTGAAAAAATCGTTGTTTTCGAGTGAAAAATCCGAAAAAAAACCCAGTGTAAATCAGCTTTTTTTTCCGCAAAGTAAATTTTCGGGAAAATGTAATAATAAATAAGGGTAAAAAACCCGAGCGGATTTGATCAGAGTTTGAAGCAGAAACTGGACTTTGATAAATAACCCCTTTAGAGTAAAGAGATATAGAATACTTGTTCATGCCACTTGCAACCCATTATTTAAACAGGAATTCTACAGTGTCGATAATTTTGTCAGGGTCATCTCTAAAGTTTACAGTATATTTGGCCATAATTATACTTACTGGATATTGTATTACAGGTAAACAAGTACTATAAATTCTTCTATGCTTCCCTGGCATCTAGGAGAGATTTGCCAGCTCTGCCAGATTGTATAAGCTTCCATTGTTCAAGTGCTGTTTAACAACATATTTCCTTATAATCTACTGCAGGCCACTTGTAGTCATGCAGGCTGCCTTTATTGCCATTGAGGTATTCAATGACAGTTACTAATAGTCTTCCACAAGTATACAGTAACTGCGGCAAGACAACCTCTATAGTACATTGTACTAACTCTGCTACACCCTTACTAAACACAATATCAGCAGGAAAACTGTTGTGCATAGTGGACCTTTAAAATGTTTTTTAAGGGCCCAGGAATGCCAAATCCAATACAACTGGCAGCTGTCCTGGACTAGATAATGATTGCACATTTTTTGGATGAAGTTGCCCTTTTGTACCCAAAACTTGCAATGATTATCTATGCAGTCAGCCATTAAATGCTTCACCGTTTGCTTTTGTTAAATTACAAGGAACATTATCTTTAACATAAAGCAACAATCCTAATATAGTGTAATGTAACTGCTTTATCTGCTATGCAAATTTAGTTAGTAAGTTGGCACAAAAAGTGTTGCTGTTGTTTATTTATTTATTTATTTTTTTAAAGCTGTAGCACATACAAGAAGATATATAATACACTGATACTTGGTTCAGTTGCCTGGAAAAATGGCTGCGGGAAGGAATCGACTTGTCTTCAGCTTGTTGGTACAACACTTTGTGCTGCTACAAGGAGCCAAGATCCTGACAGTATGCTTTTTAGGTAAGTCAAAGAAGGGGGGCTCTTTGCAGAGATGAGGTAGTTTGTCCCTGGCTTGTCAGACTTGTTACCTTGTTATTCTCTCGATTTTAAAGGAGAAGGAAATTCCCTGGGCGCAAAAACCCTCCCCCCTCCCCTGTGTTGCCCCCCCTCCCTCCTGGCCTACCTGTCCCGCTGGGCAAATGCCCCTAACTTGTTACTCACCCCTCTGCGCAGGTCCTGTCCACGGAGCTCACAGGCGCCATCTTCTCCCAAGCGATCTTCTTCCTGCTTTGATCAGCGTATTTGGCGCATGCGCAGTAGGAGCATTTACCGGTACGGATCTACTGCGCATGCGCCAAAAGTCACGAAGTTTTCCGATTTCACTTCATGACATTCGGCGCATGCGCAATAGATCCGTACCGGTAAATGCTCCTACTGCGCATGCGCCAGAAGATGCCGATTAATCCAGGATGAAGACCGCTTGGGAGAAGATGGCGCCTGTGAGCTCCGTGGACAGGACCTGCGCAGAGAGGTGAGTAACAAGTTAGGGGCATTTGCCCGGCAGGACAGGCCAGGGGGGAGGAGGGAGGGGGCAACACAGGGGGGGGAGGGATTTTTGCGCCCAGGGGGTTTCCTTCTCCTTTAACTCCCTGACTACGTTCTGCTTCAATACCATTCCTCCTGTTTACACTCCGGTTCCTCCACCTGCCCAGAACCTGTGCCCTGGTTCTCTTACTTTAAGATCTGGTGACATTCGAGTAGCGGAAGGCTCTTCCCGAAGTGAAAATCAGCTGTTACAGGCACAAGCCTGAGCCATGACTGGAACCTTGGCCCTTGTTCTGAGTTTGGGAAACTTATTACTTCAAAACTGCTGCGTGCACTTTCACAAACCAGAGGTCAGCGGTGGATTAAAATGTAACTTTATTTCCCCAACAATTCTCCTCCTAATGCGTTTCGTGTGTTAACACACGTAGTCATAGGCATAAATGAAAAATACAAACATGTCCATTAAAAAGTATCAGGAGTTAGCGTCACATCCGGCGCAGTATCTCCTCTAATTAACCCTGTCAGGGAGAATAAAGATCAAAGTTCATTTGTATATACAGAATGTGCAAAAGTCGTTTTGTATACATGATTGAAAGACGATTGAAACAATTCAATTGGATTAATTATTAACATACGGATTCTTTAAAATTCTCAGAGGATTGTCATAGATAATTCGTTCCATCTCTCACATTTTAAAAGGCAGTTAAAATTCTCAGTGTCCACTTATTACTATGTTTCATATCTTATAACTTAGTATCGGTTTATTTAATTCTCATTATTTTGTAAAAGAGGATTTTTTCTCTCTATGCGGTATGCGGCTTTATTAATTATTAAGTATACTTTAGTTTCTTTTCTTCTCAATCCCCACTCTCCATACTTTCAAAATAATTCCTAAATCCCCACATACAACGCACCGCTATGAACCTAATTAGCAGAGTGGATTGAAGCTGAGGAGGTTAATTTCTTTCTTTCATTTCTCGCACAGGATCGCTTCAATAAGTAATTATCCTGGGTCTCAGTCACAGGTTAGCAAAACTCCGTAAATCTCTCTATTATCGCTAATAGGTTTTCTCTATTCACAAATGTTTAACTATAGCGCATATGTTTAACTGCAACTTACTCACTCATATTTTTGATTTACGTATTTGCAGTTCTACATGATAACATCGCACACAACTCTTGTTTTCTTATGTAGATATAACTTTTGTTTAAAGGTGCCTGCGTGCTTATACTTTAATATAGTAACTAAAACAAAATGAAATAAATATATATTAATTTACCCCTGATTTATTTATGTTATATTTAAAAAAACAAAAACATTATGATGACTATATTCCCTATGCACAATATTACGCAATGCAGAATGAACTCCGTTATCCTAATGTTTTCTTGATTCACAGCTCTCTGTATTTTCAAATTTATCTTATAAGGGAGCCCTTGCATGGCCTGACACAGCGCACCTCGTTAATAGAGTAAACCATAGAAAAGGAGGTTCATTTATTACTCTCATTTCTCACTAGATAAACACGCGGGGTCACTTCAGTAAGTAGTTCTCTTACTAAGGGCTCTTACACATGAGCATTTTTACCTGCGCTCCCCTGCGTTCCGTTTTTCGGCGTTCAGCCGCAGGGGAGCGCAGGAATAGACGCATTTAATTATTTCAAATGGGGCTGTACTCACACAGGCGCATGTAGGCGCCGAACGCAGGTTGAGACGCAACATGCTGTATTTTTCCTGCGTTCGGCGCCTACATGCGCCTGTGTGAGTACAGCCCCATTTGAAATAATTAAATGCGTCTATTCCTGCGCTCCCCTGCGGCTGAACACCGAAAAACGGAACGCAGGGGAGCGCAGGTAAAAACGCTCATGTGTAAGAGCCCTTAGATCATAAGCTAAGCCTGTTGAGCTACAGAATCCTCCATTGGTAGGTACTAATGGGTTTTCTTCTGCCTACATATATTTAACTGCAGCCCAAATGTTTAACTATAACTCACTTAATTTTCTCTTTTTTTTATTTTCCTTTCAAATTTACAAAACTGCAGTGCTTTGTGATGGCATCACAAACACCTCCTATTTATTTACATAACTATAGCTCTTTCTCTATATATATGTATATGGGGATATTTTACTTTCTCATAATTACTTTGCATTATTTTTAATTCAATAAAAAAACACATTAAACCCAACGGCTGATGTTTATTGGGATTATAAAATAAAGATTATTAATTATTTATATATAATTAGCATCAAAAGGTGATATTTCCTCTGTATAGGGCTTCAAAATGTCATCCGAATTTTTAGAGTTTAAAGTTTGTAAGCACATTTTATCGCTGTTTACAGGTTATACGAAACAGCTGATGTCCCACCTTTTATTGAGCCCCTCAGGTTCTCTGGTGGCAAGTTTGAAAATCCATATGGCTTCCAACTTCAATAGTCTCTTATACCTATCACCCCCTCTGTTTGCATAGCCTACTCTGTCAATGCCCTGTATACGTAACATAGACATATCTAGTATAGGTCAATCTAAAAACAACTGGACTTGCTGAGTAATCAATGAAGACGTTTCACTACTGATCCAAGCAGCTTCTTCAGTACAACTGACTGGTGTGGGAAGTTTCCGGCATATAAACTCTTCCACTAATCCATTTACAATGGCACATTGTAACTCTTCAAAGAGGTGACATCTGAAGAAATCCACAGACGTGTTGATTCTGTGCAGTTACTGTGATAGGATTATCCAATGTGTCATGCAACTCCTAGATACAGGTGTTACTTGTGAGAGTTGCATGAATGGATGTGTGAAGTGTTCTGAATCCGCCGGGGTACAGATGTTAGAACAGCATTGTATGTAGCAGACAGGTGGTGTCGAAGGCCCCCGCCTCTGTTCAGAGATGGTCTCTCCACCTTGACATGAATCGCCTCTTTCACGCCTCGTTCAAACCAGCGGTCTTCTTCATCCAAGATTTGGACCTTGCTATCTTCAAAGGAGTGTCCCTTGTCTTTTAAGTGTAGAAAGACAGCTGAGTTTTGCCCTGTAAACTTCCCACACCAGTCAGTTGAACTGAAGAAGCTGCTCGGATGAGTAGTGAAACTTCTTCATTGATTACTCAGCAAGTCCAGTTGTTTTTAGATTGACCTATACTAGATATACCATGACCTGGATGAACGAAAATCTTCATAGTCATAACATAGACACATCACCATCATTACTAAAGTGCCTTGATACTGTTGTACTCTCACTTTTTGATGTTATCTGGTGCATGTGTTCCCGCATTCTATTTTTGAGCGGCCGAGTTGTACATCCCACATATTGTATATCACAGGACATGCAGGTCAGTAGGTATACTACATATGTGACATTACAGTTAATGAAAAGTTTCATTTGAAATTCAATCCCAGTTATCGTGCTTTTAAATGTTCTCGAATTATAGATTTGTGTGCATGTTATACAACGAGTGGCTCCACATCCATAGGTGCCCGTCGTGGCTAGCCAGTTTGATTGTGGCTTTTCTCTCCTGAAACTTATTTCTTGGGAAACTTATTATATTATATATTTATAAGATCAAATTTTAGTTATTTTAGAAACCACAATTAATCTCTATTCCTCTATAACCACGAATGCTGTGAAAGTAATTAAAAGATCCCAATATAAAAAGTACAAAAGGAAAAAAATGCAAAAATACAAAAACCTCAAAAAAATTTTTTTAGATAATTATTAACAAAAAAATCTGAAAACCTCTAAAAGTCTGAATTGATCAAAAAATGGTTAAATAGGATCAGTGCAGCTCCCATTGACTTCTATGGGACCTCAACAGTTTTTACTTGGTGAGTTTTAAAATACAGAAAAGACACACATTTTCAGAAATTTTTAAAAAATAATTTTTTGATTTTTTAGTAAATAGGCCCCTTAATTTTTAAAAAAAAATTCTTTGTGTACTACAAAAAAAACCACCAACACATATTAAAATTTAAAATCTCAAAGTCTTTATTTAGAAATAACTTACTGAATCTCCGCTTGCAATCCTCTTCAGAAAAGGCGCCTGGGCGACGATCCATCGTGCGGCGCTCAATTTCTCCTCCCTGCCTATCTTCTATAAGGAGGGCAGGGAGGAGAAATCAAGCGCCGCACGATGGATCACCCGATCGCCTTTTCTGAAGATACTAACTAATACTGCTTGATCTCTCAGCTGTGGACCATTCTTTTCTCCCCCAGGATGTTATGTATTCTAATTCTTAATATGAATTCTAAATCTACCCCAGAAACCCGGCAGAAATGGGAGAATGGAAGGTGAATATGAGCAGGTCTGAAAAGAAGTAATAAATAGCATAAAATATAAAAGAAATCATGTAGCCTCGCAGAGTAATGAAAGCTGGGAAAAGACAAACGAAACAGAAGAAAGGGCAACAATTAAAAAAATATAAAAACTAAATAAAAAATGTAGACCCTTAAAAAGGGACCCTTCTATAACATAATAAACATTGTTTTTTGGATTAAAAAATGAAAACATCTGCTGATAATTTTAGGTGGAAGTCATTATCTCTGGATGGATAGAATTTCACATGTTCTTCACGACAATGGTCACAAAGTAACAATGTTCCGTCAGCTTGCAGATGGATTGCTACCAGGCATGTATACTTAAGAATTACCATTTCTTGCTAATACTGTATTTACTGCAAACACTTTCACTGGGACTACTCCTCCAAATGTATCAGCAGGGGGTGAAGGACCACCATGGGGGGGGGGGGGTTACAGGTGGTACTTCAGTCAGGGGACCCAAAACTTGTACACAAGGGGTTATAACTTGGGCAAGTGGGCAGTGTTGGGGTTGACTATTGGTGTGGTTTCATCATAATAAGGAGTGGCTGGGGTGAATCAGAGGTGTGGCTTTATATGTGCAGATCATTTATTATTGGGGCTTGTTGGCAGGGCCCTCCTACAAGAGACTCATATGACTATTGGGTTAATGATTGTTTAGTATTACAGGATCCCGTGATTCCTGATGACATCCCTTTGGGGGTGGTCTACACAGAAAATAAGAGCAGGCTGCTTGAATCAGAAATTTAGAGCATACAACTATTGTACATGAAAACTCTCATTGATGTCTGGAAAAGGAAATCTCTAATAACATATTTGTTCTGACATTTTCAACCTGCCCTACAAACCAAAAATAGAGAAACGGCTTTCCTAATTCCTTACAAGCTACTGGACCCAACAGCAGATATTTTTTAGACCCACACTACATAATGCAACAATTGCAGCCCTAGTTATTGCCCCACTGCTTACCCTTACATTCCTGAACCCTATATATTATTATGCCACTCCCAACACCTCAAGTCGAAGAGTCCTCTCTTGGACTTGTAGTTCGGAAAAATCTATAGGTAGAAATAGAATGTCAACCATAAGGTATTGTCCTTTTACCATAAAGGTTAGCTCTGAATAACAGGGTTATTTGCATTAAATTCTAAAGGTACAAATGTACATGGCATGTGTTTATCTTCCAGATTACCAGATGCAGGAGAGCCCTTACAGAGTCATCACCTGGTCCCTGGATGAGGAATATCTGAAAGAATTTAGTGAGTTTTTCAGAGAGAGCAAATATAACTTTAAGGGAAGGTGAGTCAAATATATGAACATGAACTCAAGATTATGGGCCTCATTTACTCATTACTTACGGCAATTGCTATACATTAAGGGGTGCAAATCCCAGTCCATGCATTAGGGGCCTTGCTGGCATTCGGTGCAGAGGATAGTATTGTTGGGTGCAAGGTTCCCCTGTCTTTACCACCTACCATCTGGTTAGGTGCCATTTTCTGGAATATAATGGAGGTCATTTGCTAAAACATTCTTGTAGAGTGAATTCACAAAAGTGGAGGAAACAATATTTTGGTGTAAATGTGGTGTTAAAACGGGTGTAAACACAATCTTCATGTTCACAGGAATCCGCTAAAATACTGACAAAGCCACCACTTTTCATTTTTTGGTGAAAGAACGGTTTACAGACACTTTTGAGAATACTTTGTTAAAACGACAAAAGCAACATTATAACTACATTTTCTCCCGACATTTTTAAAGGGATTCTTTGATGATTTTTATGATGTAGTTTTTATTTCTAAATGACACTGTTTACACTGCAAATAATTCACTCTACAATATAAAATGTCATTCCTGAACCAGCAAGTGTATTTTTTTAGTTGTAATATTGGTGTGTAGGTGCATCTCAGGTCATTTTGCCTGGTCATGTGCTTTCAGAAAGAGCCAGCACTTTAGGATGGAACTGCTTTCTGACAGGCTGTTGTTTCTTTTAAATCTGTTCTTATACCTCCGAGGGAGCAGTTACTTTATCTGGTTACCTTCCTATTGTTTCTCCTTCTCCTACAATGTAACTGAAGGAGTCGCAGTGGGACCTGGATTTTTACTATTGAGTGCTGTCCTTATATATACCAGGTAGTTGTTATCTGGTTACCTTCCCTTTGTTCTGCTGATGGGCTGCTGGGGGGGGGGGGAGGGACTGAAGTTTATCAGAGCACATGTCACATGACTGGGGCAGCTGGGAAACTGACAATATGTCTAGCCCCATGTCAGATTTCAAAATTAAATATAAAAAAGCTGTTTGGATTTTAGTGCAGAATTCTGCTGGAGCAGCACTATTAACCTATGCATTTTGAAAAAAACATGTTTTCCCCTGACAGTATCCCTTTAAAATGGAGCAAAGCTCAGTGTAACATTCCCCCCTGTGCCAGCTCTGCATTGTTTTCTCCAATCTCCATTTACAACCACTTTGAGTTGCTGTATGGGGAACTAATTGGCATATTGATGGGGATCAGCAGCCTATAGTCAGGGTACAAGTCCTGTTTTCTGTATAACCAGAACTGAATAAAAATGAGAAAAAAAATCATATTTTATGACATTTTCGGGGGAATGTAATAAAAGTCGGTAACGGAAAAACTATTCGCAGTGCAAAAAGTTATGCCATTGAACAAACACATTTTGCTTTGCGCGAATTTAATACAGCTTTTGCGAACCCGGAAACTGTTTAGTGACCACTTCCGACAGTGGAAGACCGTTTGCGAATTTTATAAATTGCGCCAGTGCGCAGTAAATGTAATAAAACTTCTTGTTGTCGTTATGTTTGCTCCAAAAGATTACGACACCTTCAAGCACTTCTTAAGAGTGCACAATTAAAATTTGCAATGTAATAATAGTTTAATGAACAATATTACATTGCGAGATGTGGATTTTTATTCTTATTGGTGCGAATTGTTTTGCTCTTTGCGACTTTTATTAAATTCCCCCGTTTATATATAAAAGTAGTTTATTGCCAGTATAAAATAAGTGACACAATCATATTTTTACCTCACATCTGCATTATTTTGCTAATCTGGAAACTGTCTGTTTAAAAGACAATTTCACAGAAGCAAAGATATAGATTTTTGTATATGGAAGGGAAATCTGACAAATCTATCTCCACTTTTATTTTGTCTCAATATCACCACTTTTGCAGCTGGCAAAAACTATGGTATGTCATGGGCTCCAATGGTGATATTGTATCAAAATGTACACTGATACTGAGCTGGGTTTGCCAGGCACAAACTTTAAGTACAGACTTTTTCTTACTACTGGTCTCAGGGTGGCATATGATGCATTGGCAGTGCAGCATAGTAACACTAAAGCTGGCCATACGAGGGTCAGTATAAGCTGCTGGCCCAGTCCCTCCAAGTCGTCGGCTTATTAGTAGTGATGGTCGAATTTCTCCCATTTTGCTTAGCGAAAAATTCGTGAATTTTTGCAGGGAAACGGCTAAAAATTTGTGAAACTCGAAAAATGATGCCCACGTCAGCTTTGGACACGCATCCCAAAAAGTCGCTCGCGTCAATTTCGATGCCGGCACTAAAGTCAATGGGCATCGGAATAGTGTTGACGCGCTGCGATTTTGAAGCAAACAATTTTTCAGACGCGCATCCAAAATGTATTCGCCATTGGCGAAATGAGGAAATTCACTACGAATTTGGGCAAATTTATCATCACAACTTATTAGCTCATATTAGGCCCACCGATTAACCTGTCTGACCAATATTTAGCCCAAAATCAGCCATATATCAGTCATACAGGTTTAAAAAATACAGAATCCGAGGAGCACATCAGTGTTTTAATGCGATCTTCATACTAACGGTCACTGTAGGCCCTGATTTATAATCCCAGCACAAATCTGGCCAAATCTGCTTGTTTGCACTCTCTGGGAGTGTTATAAGGCTAAAGTGTCCTTGAGATAACACTATTCTATCCACTTATAGAATGATTGGGAGAGCAGTAAGTGAAGAAGAGCCTCATCTCCTCTCAGTCGAGGGGAAGTACTAGTAGAATTTCCTGTTGACCACTACTCAGGCTGCTGCTCTGGTGCCTGTGGATAACATCAGTCAGGCTAAGACATTTGGCAGCAAATCCAAAAAAAAAAAAATATCAGACAGTTTAAAGGCAGTAATTTTAAACTGCAATGTGAATTTATTATAGCGGTGATAGCACACTACGGGGGTTATTTATCAAAGTCCGAATTTATCTCAATATTTTCTTCTACAAACTCCGATCAAATCTGCTCGGGTTTTTTATGCTTACTTATTATTAAATTTTCCCGAAAATTTGCTTTGCGGGAAAAAATCAAGTTTTCTTGATTTTTTAAATTTTTCTCATCCGATTTTCACGATTTTTTTTGGAATTTTCACCCGAAAACTCTGAAAACTTTGGGGTATGGCACGAAACCCAGTGTGCATCAAAAAATCATTGGGACTTCTCCCACTGACTTATATGCAACCTCGACAGGTCTGAGATGCCGGATTTTCAGATTCTGACTTTTCCATCCTCGGGGTTTAATAAATTCCGAAAAATTCCCGATTTTTTAAAAGTCTGATTTTATAATAAAAAAAAATTACACATTTTTCATGATTTTTGCATTCGGAGTTTATTAAATAACCCCCTACATTTTTCAGCTTGAGCCGTTTATCAAGTGTAAAAAGACAAGGGTGTTATGGGGAAATTTATTCCATTGTGACCACAAAACCCTCCACCCCCAAACACGTCTTAAAGTGACAGCATGTCCGATTTGTCCAAGTATCAAATCAATCCAGAGCACAAAAGGATCCAGAGCTCAAAGGCAAAGTTCGTGTCCATTAATACAAGTAATAATATAAAGAATGATGCTCTTCGTGTCCATTAATGTCCATCAATTTGTGTCCATTAAAGTCCATCAAATTTGTGCAAATATAATGAACGTCAAGGAAATTGCTTAGATGGCCTATCCTTGCTTTTGGTATACAGGGACCTGATCAAAACCCAACCGAAGGGTTACACGGAATAACATATTCAAACAGAAAGTAACATATTAGCCAGTGTATTACTTGTAGTCTCCTGTACACGACAACAATTTTAAACATATAATTACCTTACATGGCAGGAGATCCGTGATGTAGCATAATTCTAGCTGGCCATTTATACCTGTAAAGAAAGGAAAAATCAGTACTTTTTGATGTGTATAGGTATATTGCTAACTCAAAAAAACAATTTAAACTGTTTTGGTCATTCATACTTCCAGGTTAAATGCAATGTAGTCGGTTGATCCATCTAGCTCAGGGGTCAGGAACCTTTTTGGCTGAGAGAGCCATAAACACAACATTTTTTAAAATGTAATTCCGTGAGAGCCATACAATATGTTTAAAACTAAATACAAGTAAATGTGTGCATTTTATGTAAAACCAACACTTTCAAAGAACAATAAGTCTCTGAATTATATTAAATAACATTGTTATGCTGTTGCTAATGGTTTGCAACAGCATAACAATGTTATCAAAAATAATTAGCAGCGCTGCTAACCAATGATGAATAAAGTAATTCTTACCATTAATGTGACTTCTGTTGCTGCATGGTTTTGCTGATGGCTTTGTAGTCTGGTTGATATGTGGTGAGGTTAAGTTTCATGCAGGCGTTGAGACTTCCATCAGTTAAACGTGATCGTAGGTTGGTCTTAATGTGCTTTAGATGTGAGAAAGACTGCTCACATGCATACGTAGAGCCAAACATTGTCAGTACAGCAATACTCACACGCTGCAGTGTGTGATATGTGACAGGAAGTGAGTTCCAAGTTTTGACAATCAGCTGGTCTGCGGTTTGAAGTTTTTTCATTTCTCCCCACTTGTGTTTGCTCGCAAACTCTGCTTGCTGTCGTGCAAGTCTTTCCAAATCTTCATTCAGTGACTTGAACTTATTCACCCACATGTCTGAGGCCTTCAGGTCAGCAGTTTGTAACTCGAAATCTCTGACGGAGACACCAGGGATGTAACTCAGATCGGTGCTGTCCACTGCACACTCGTGTGGATGGGTGATGAACTTAAAAAGATGAGTGCGCTCACGAAATTCTCCAAAGCGCGCTTTGAATGACTGCACGAGATTAGATGTGAAGCCCACTAGCTGCTGAAGATCAATATGTTGAGCAGGGTCACTTGCTGTGCATGCATCTCTAAACTCTTCCAGTTTTTCAAAGTGTAGTAAACGACCTGTTTCAATGTCGGCAATGAAGAGTTCTAGCTTGTTTTCAAATGCAAACACTGCTTGTTGAAGTGATAACACGGTATTTCCAACGCCTTGCATTTTCACATTGAGCTGGTTCAGATGTTCAGTCATGTCCACGAGATAGTAGAACTTCAGGAGCCACTCAGTGTTAGCTAACTCAGGATGCGCAACGTTTTTCATTTCAAGAAAAGTCCGGATTTCACTCAGACAAGCCGCGAAACGGCTAAGCACCTTACCTCTTGACAACCAACGCACATTGCTGTGCAGAAGCAGACCAGGATAATTATTCCCAACTTCATCCAGCAGTGTTTTAAACTGGCAATGATTTAAAGCTCGGGCAACAATAAAGTTGACCACCTGAATGACCAGCGACATTACCTCACCAAGCTGCTTGCCACACATCTGAGCACAAAGCGCCTCCTGATGTAGGATGCAGTGAAAACTTAGGATGGGTCTCTTTTCCTGTTCACGAAGAAGCGCTATGAATCCTCTGTTTTTTCCCACCATACACGGAGCACCATCAGTACACACTGAAATAAGTTTATCCATCGGTAGATTTTGTTCTTTAGCAAACTCAGTGAAAGACTTGAATAAATCCTCCCCTCTTGTTGTCCCTTTCATAGGCAAAACAGCAAGACTTTCCTCACGTAGTGTTTCACCGACAGCATACCTTGCAATCACGCTGAACTGGGATAAATGGCTTACGTCTGTTGACTCATCCAAGGCGAGAGAAAAGAATAGCGCTGAATTTACGTCCTTCACTTGTTTTGCCTCAATTTGATTTGCCATCATGATGGTACGATCATCAACATCTCTTGCCGACAGAGGCATATCTTTTATTCGTTTGATTATCTTGTCTTTATCCGAAAAGTCATGAAAAAGTTCATTGGCAACATCAAGCATGAATGTTTTGGCATACTCCCCATCTGTGAATGGCTTTCCATTTCTCACAATTGCTAAAGCACCAGCAAAGCTAGCTGAATTCAAGTCACCTTGTTGGGTCCAAACACGGAGTTGCTGCTGACTAGCTTGCACTCTGCACAGTAGCTCTTGACATGCTTTCTTCCTGCTGTCCCCCGCAGGATATTTCGATGCAAATGTAGTATGGCGCGTGTCGAAGTGCCGCTTTATATTTGACCGTTTCAACGATGCAATTTTATCATTGCATATTAGACACACTGCAGAACCTGCTTTCTCCACAAAGGCGAATTCCTCTGTCCATTCCTGCTGAAAAGTACGATACTCCTCATCTTTTTTCCTTTTAGCCATCTTCTTCAATAAAAGGGTTTCTGCAATTAGCTAGCTGACTGAGGTGAGGAGATCTATGATGGAAAGAAAATGTTTAATCAGTTAGTGAGGAAGGTTTTTGCGTTATTTAGCTTTTTATTCAGCCGCTCCTAAATTTGAATTTTAAGCAATCTGGTAGATATGGTCCAAATGACCCTAGCAACCATGCATTGATTTGAATATGAGACTGGAATATGGGATTATTGATGTAAAGCAGGAGGAGTAGGGGTTAAACTGCAGCCTAATGTGAGTTTGATATGTTTATCAGACACCAAAAAAAAAGGCTCATTGTGAAGCTCTGCCATTTCAAAGACTGAAAGCCTGACAGACAAATCCCCCTGTCCTACAATGTGGTCCTGCCTTACTGCCCCACCCTTGCTCTCTCCCCCTCCCTACTGCAGGCACATTTACTGGGTGGTGAGGGCACAGGGATGTCCCCAGAATCCTGCATCAAAAGAACTGCAGCTTCCCCCATGCTACTCCCTGCACAGGCTCCTGGCACGTGCTGGGCGTATGGGACATAAATCAAAGATAGCACATGGCACAGATAGAGAATAGAGAGCTCTCACTGCTGATAGTCCCCAGCCTCTGGCACGCTGCACTGCACAATGCTTACTAATAACTGATAATAAATTAAACAGCATTTGGCGTGAGATATCCTACCTATCTCCTATTCCTGTCTTCCTGTACTGGTAGTTGTATTTTAAAATCAACAGCAGGGCCGTGATGTGCACAACTCTCTTCTTCCCTCAGGCGGCGAGGCCCATCCGACTTGAAGCAGTGAGTAGGGCAGGAACGCATTAGACGTCGGTGACGTCAACAGGTACAGACGTGCGGCGCACTGCGCAGTCTGCGCATGCTTTCAGTGTGCGCCGCACGTCTGCTGGCTCAGACGCTAGGTAGGAAGAAGCATCTCAGGGATGTGGGGCCCAAGCGAACCGGAGCGCAGCGCAGGACACACGCATCCCTCCCTCGATTGGCAGAGAGCCAGGTGCAACCATTAAAAGAGCCACATCTGGCTCGCGAGCCATAGGTTCCCGACCCCTGATCTAGCTTCTGTTTGAAGCAATAGTTTATTCCAGTCCCCTCCCCTTAGAGGTTTTGGCATTACTTCTAGCATCTTCCAATGTAACTGGTAGTGATGGACGAATTTTATCGCCTTGTTTCGCCGCGAAAATGATGCCCATAGACTTGTATGGCGGTGCGCGTCAAAAAAAAAAATTACGCGCGTCATAAAAAATTTTGATGCCCATAGACTTTAATGGATGTTTGCGACATTTCGCTGGTGGCGAATTTTTGGCGGAGTGAAACGGGTCAAATTCGCCCAAGCCTACTAACTGGTTATCATTGTATTTACCCTCAGAGAAATGTCTGGAGACTGGGGTATCCATATTAGTTTCAGGTACTAAATTCCTGATGTTACCCCTATGTTCATTAATTCTGATATGAACAGCACAAATGGTCTTACCTATGTACAACATTTGAAAAATTAAAAGAGGGACAAAAACCAGCAAATTTTGGCCACACCCATTTTATGGCCACCACCCTAATTACCATGTCCATTTTACAAAATCTGGCAGGTTATGAAAGTTTGAACACATTTCTGGGAATTTTAGTGCAATGTTTTATGTGTTTTGCTAATGAAAGTGAATTGCCCTTTAAGATTCTAATCTCAGTTCTCCCAAGAGACCTGCTTATCTAAAATAGTTACAATTGCATCTTTGCTTATCTTAAATTGTTACAAAGTATTCAAGGGCAGCTGCTGGCTGTTCTGGGCTCTCTGACAAAAAAGGAGAAGGAAAGAATTTTTGCACTTGGGGGTTCCAAATGTTAGGCACCCCCAAGTGTTTGTATTTACTTACCTCAAACCACAGGCCGGTGCTCCTATCAGCATAAACCTGCACCAGGGTTATTCCAGCGAGCACCACGGAAGACCCTCTTACGGCTTCTTCTTTCTTCAAATTTCCCGGGGCAGACACATGCACAGTAGAACTAAATAGCCGACTTTTTAGTTAAAGTTCGGCGTTTCGCTCTACTGTGCATGTGAAGCCGCACGAAGAAGAGGAAGAGGATTGCTCCGTGGTGCTCACTGGTATAACCCCGGGGTTATCTGAAGTTTTCTGCTGATAGGAGCACCGACCCGGGGATTCAGTTAAGTCAATACAATCACTTGGGGGTGCCTAATTAAGATTCAGAAACTTTGTATCTTTTTCTCGAGTCCAAAACCACTTGATGACTTTTTCAACATATTTGCTCACTAAGGTAAGTCTATTTGGTTTTATTTGGTTGTAGCTAGTTTTATTACTACCTTTAAGCTTCTAAGAGGATTTTTTCTGATTTGTTATGGTCATTGCTGGTACACAGACACCGTTATCAGCAGCTGAAAATTCTTCAGAATACAGGGCCAAGACCAGGAGCTAACTGCTCTGTTTTATATATGGCAGCCAATGGAGCTGATATTTAGAGAAAAGGTTATGTGCTGCTGCTGGGTTATACAGAACACCGTATATGTTTTCTGAATGTTACACCAGTTCAATTTTTTTTATATTATTCTTGCAGCGATGAGCTTTCTTCTTATTTGGCCTTCCTAACCCATATGTCACGGCAGTGCAATATGGTATTTAACCAGAAGTCCATCATGAACCTATTAAAGAAGGAGAAGTATGATATTGCAGTGATAGATTCTTTCAATCCTTGTTCCTTTCTGGTGTCTGAGAAGTTAGGAATCCCCTTCATTGCTATTCACACCTTGGCAGTTAAGAATGCTTGGCATTCAGGAATACCAAACCAGCTGTCCTATATGCCAGTGTATCAGTCCCAATTTACGGACCACATGGACTTCTTTGAACGGGTGAAGAATGTTTTTATGTACATTGACTCAGCTGTATTGGAGAGAAAAATTCACTCATTGTTTGATGATGTCATTGAAGAACATTTCCCAGTAGGTTCTAGACCATCCCTTGTAGAACTCAACAAGAAAACAGTACTCTGGATGTATAATACAGATTTTACCCTTGAATTTCCTCATCCCTTTTTTCCAAATGTTCTGTACATTGGAGGTTTATTGGCAAAACCAGCAAAGCCTGTTTCAGAGGTAAAGACCATTTTATGTTGATGAGCAGTTTTCTACTACATTAAATATATGTTTTCATAAAAATACTCATTTTAACATTTCCATAGATTTGTTCCCGTTATATTTGGGTATCCCTCTTACCTTAACCGAATAACAAATTAATCCTATTTAGGAATCAAATGGCTATGGAACATTAGTGGGGAGGCCTACTTATCAACAGTTTCATTTTAGCGATTTTGGAGGTTTTTGAAACCACAAATGCCATGAAATTTATTAAAAGATCCGGATTTAAAAAGCACTGGACAATCAGAAAACTTCTCACAAGTCTGAATTGATTAAAAAAGGTCCAATAGGATCAGTGCAACTCACATTGACTTCTATAATACCTCGACAACTTTTACCTGATGAATTTTTGTATTAGTTTCTCGTGATTTTTACACTTAAAGGAAAACTATTCCCCCCAAACAGTGTAGGTTTCTATAAAAATATATTACATAAATATAAAACAGCTCATGTGTAAAACCCTGCTTCATGCAAATAAACCATTTTCATAATAATATACTTTTCTAGCAGTATGTGCCATTGGGTAATCATAAATAGAAAATTGCCATTTTAAAAAAACAAGGGCCGCCCCCTGGGATCGTACGATTCACTGTGCACACATACAAACCAATAAACCATAAATAACAAAAAATAGAGCACTCAGTAGATAATTTGAAATTCATTAAATTTTTATTCAAAAGTTGTCATTTCTCTACCAATTTATAAATAAATTCATTTTAAATATATCAATTTATGTAAATAAATTAATTTAAACGTGTTAAATTAATTCAAACACCATAAATATAAATAACTTGATGAACCATCCAATAAAATGAATAATAGTTGATTCTGTATGAAGCAGTCCAGTAACAAGAGATTATTTAAAGGAGAAGGAAAGTCTAAAATAAAATAAAGCTTTAATTATTGGCCATAAAATGTATATATTATTACCAGCAAGCATTTCTTCATTCCTTTTTTCATTCATTCTTGCGCTGTAATCGTTTTTCAAATAAGTGGCAAGCTGCACAGAAACGGATGTCTTTGCTCCAGTTCATAAATCCTTCTAATCAGGGCACACGCATGCGCAATCGCACTATGATCTCCTGTCTTTCCCCGAGAAGAGATAATGTTTGGGTCACGTGAGCTGTCCATTTGTCATCCCTGATCTCTCTCTCTCTGCCTGCCTGCATTTTACTCCCCCTTGATTGATGTTCCCCTTTGCCTGGTAACAAAGGGAAGCTTTGAAGCGAGCACAGGAGCAGAGGACGCGAAAATATACTGTCACGGTCGGCACCCTACACCAGAACAGAAACCAAGCACCCTGGTCTCGGCTCGACTTCACCAGTTAAGTGACCGCCTTTGGCCTCGGGAGGAGCCCTCAGCTTACTCAGATGCCACCTGGACTTAACGAGAGGTGCAAGGTGTAAGTTCTGGCAAGCAATGGGGCACGACTGTTTACAAGGATACTGGAAGATAGGAAGCCACAAGGAACCGGCAGGCCGGGCCAGCACAAGCAGGTAGAATAATCAGACAGGCCAAAATCAGGATAGAGATAGCGTAGAATGGTCAATGGACAGGCAGAGGTCAGGATTGGAGATGTCAGAATAGTTACAGACTAGCAGGATCAAGATTGGAGAGTTCAGAGTTAACAGACAGGCAAAGGTCAGGATTAGAGAGATCAGCGTAGTAAATCAGGCAGGCAAGGGTCAAACACGGTAGATAAATCAGGAATCACAAGGAATAGCACCCAGGAACAAGCTAATTTGAACCTAACAACGGGCAACTTGCTGAAACCTAAATTCCCCTTAAATACATTTGAATTTGGCGCCATTGCGCGCTGACGTCACACGCCAGCGTCACTGCGCCTTTAATAACTGAGCGTGCGCGGCGCGCGCCTTAGGGGAAACAGGCACCAGAAAGAGAGCAGGAGCTGCGCAGCGGGCGTCCACGCCGAAGGAGCGGCGGTGGACCCCGCTACCCACTAGACCACCAGGGTAAGTCCTGACATTACCCCCCCTCTAGGGGCCACTGGACCCTCAAGCTTACCAGGAGACCTGGGATGGGACTGTCTCCTAAGGTCGTCTACCCTGGCATCAGACTTGACCAGACTTTTCACCAACACTGGAGTAGGACATGATTGTCGGTGGACCTGTGGACAGAAACATGAAACAGGTTAGATAACAGAAATATCTCAGGTAACTCAAGGCGGACAGAGGTTGGGTTCACAATTTCCACAATAGGGTATGGACCTATAACTTTGGGCCCCTGCTTAAGAGCTGGAATTTTAAGCTTAATATTCCCTGTGGATAGCCATACCAAGTCCCCAACCTGAAATTTGGATACATCCCTGTGGGACTTATCTACTGCTCTTACTTGAGCGGATGTAACTGCCGATAGGGACCTACGTATCCCAGAACAACACTTAGAGCTATGCTCAACAGAAGGGAGTTTCTCTAAGGAAGTAACTACAACCATTAGCGTGGAAGCTAGACATGAATCTTGGCACTTGGAACCCCACTGAATAACCTCCCCAGTTACCCAATCAATGTGGGGGTTGTGTACCTGTAGCCATGGTAACCCCAGAATTAACGGGGATGAGGAACCACCGAGAATGTGAAAAGCTAATTTTTCATAATGCAAATTGTTCACACACATGGATAATGCTTTGAATTTTTGGGTTACCCAACCTGACCCCAGTGGGCTTTTATCAATAGCAGAAATCCTCATAGGAGGTGTGAGGGGATTAAGGGGAATATTATACCTTTCTGCGAAGGCAGCATCTAAAAAATTTCCCCCAGCCCCCGAATCCACTAAGGCCGAAACTGTAACTGAACCCCCAGGCCAGGATAAAACTACAGGTACTAAGTTTTTTGAGGCGAATTAGGGAGAGGAAATCTCTCTACCCAAATGGAGCTTCCCTTCTCCACAAAGGTTTTGAGAATTTCCAGGCCTCTTGGGACAATTTTTAAGGAAATGCCCCTTATCCCCACAATACATGCATAGACCCAGGGATCGCCTACGGGCCCTTTCCTCGGAAGACAGGCGTGTAGCCCCCAATTGCATGGGTTCCCCCCGAGGGTTAGGAAACGAGGGAGTTGGTGATTCGTCATTACATGTAGTAGGGAAATCTATATCCCCCTCAGCTCGTCTTTTCCTTTGCCTCCTATCAATTTGGATGGCTAACCTCATGAGGTCATCCAAAGTGGATGAAGGAGGGTAATTAACCAGGCAATTTTTACAGAGCTAGAAAGACCCACCCGGAATTGACTACGAAGAGCTGTTTCATTCCACCCCGTCTCAACTGACCAGCGGCGGAATTCGGTACAATACTCCTCAATAACTCTTTTCCCTTGACGGAGTTTACGAATAGCGGAATCGGCAGAACTAGCACGATCCGGGTCATCGTATAACATGGCCATGGTAGCAAAAAATGCTTCTAGGGATAAACGGGCAGGGTCAGAGGGGGGTAATCTTATCAGGAAAGGGGGATTTTTGGGTCATGGGAAAAACCTCTATTACCCGGAGTAACTGACGAAACAGACCCCTCAGGAATCTCAGATTGCTGTGCATCCAACCTCTCAGAAAGAGACCGCAGACCTTGGAATGATAAAATTCTGCTTCTCCTCTTGTTCATCAAGGCGCTGGAGGAGGGTTGAATACAACAGTTCAGTGGTTTGCGGAATCACGGGAGCTACTTCCATTTTCTTCCGTCTCATGGGCCCGTTGTACTGTCACGGTCGGCACCCTACACCAGAACAGAAACCAAGCACCCTGGTCTCGGCTCAACTTCACCAGTTAAGTGACCGCCTTTGGCCTCAGGAGGAGCCCTCAGCTTACTCAGATGCCACCTGGACTTTACGAGAAGTGCAAGGTGTAAGTTCTGGCAGGCAATGGGGCACGACTGTTTACAAGGATACTGGAAGATAGGAAGCCACCAGGAACCGGCAGGCCGGGCCAGCACAAGCAGGTAGAATAATCAGACAGGCCAAAATCAGGATAGAGATAGCGTAGAATGGTCAATGGACAGGCAGAGGTCAGGATTGGAGATGTCAGAATAGTCACAGACTAGCAGGATCAAGATTGGAGAGTTCGGAGATAACAGACAGGCAAAGGTCAGGATTAGAGAGATCAGCGTAGTAAATCAGGCAGGCAAGGGTCAAACACGGTAGATAAATCAGGAATCACAAGGAATAGCACCCAGGAACAAGCTAATTTGAACCTAACAACGGGCAACTTGCTGAAACCTAAATTCCCCTTAAATACATTTGAATTTGGCGCCATTGCGCGCTGACGTCACACGCCAGCGTCACTGCGCCTTTAAGAACCGAGCGTGCGCGGCGCACGCGCCTTAGGGGAAACCGGCACCAGGAAGAGAGCAGGAGCTGCGCAGCGGGCGTCCACGCCGAAGGAGCGGCGGTGGACCCCGCTGCCCACTAGACCACCAGGGTAAGTCCTGACATATACCCAGCGTTCGTTCGGGTCTGTAAAACATATTGTGGCACTTACAGGCTTATTCAAAGAATGTGCACTATAGATGCGACACCAATGCTTATCACTGTGTGTGTAGCGACGTATGCGCGCTTGTTTGGTTACACCACAGGGTCATGGAAGAGGCGCATGCGCACTAGAGACAAAGTGCAGGGAGGCAATTTGAAAATGGCGGCGCCAAAGCTTACACTATAGAAAAATTTTGGAATGGAAGTGCACAAAAACGGTAAAGCCATTGCAATTTTCAATGCGGCGTTTCAGGAGGGGGGGGGTAATGGCAAAGAGAAAGAGGGAGGTTATTTTTTTTAACTTTCCTTCTCCTTTAAGAAAAATTCCTGTTAAAAATATAAATGGATTGGAGGAGGTTAGAAAGTGCAATTCTTGGTTAGCATTCATAAGCCAGCAAATTTTTCCTTATTGTTGACAATTTATCCGTTAGATTCTGCTGTATTACAAAGTTTAGTTGATGAGAGAGGAAAGAATACGTCCGTTGTGCAGATTAAAATATCCTTATGCAAAAAATCTCACGTGCATCTCTACAATTAGAAATCCCCTTCTAAGTACGCTCCTATTCACTTAATGTAGCGGCATATACAGGTTGTATAGAGAGTCGGACCGGAAAGCTCCATGCGGGTGCAATAAGCGATTAGATCCCCTTGGTGAATTGTGCAGTGGGAACGCATTCTGCGGCAGCGCTGCAAACAAAAAGACCATACATCACCGCTCCTCAGGGTTTTATCCGCGTGGCACTCGTGTAGCAACCATCAAAGCAATATGAGCCGGAAGGGTTTCTAGTAGAGAAATGTAGCGTTCTTGTTCTCCTCTTGCAGCAGACAAATGGGGTAGCTTTCTTTACCACCTCCACACCGACATATGTTTCGCCGTCAAGGGCTACCAACAAACCATACTTGTTAAGTCACATGAGCCAATTAACAGACAGAGGGGTCCGTTTACTAAAGTGCGTTAAAAATATTCGCACAATATATAGACAGAATTTTCGCCAAATATGTTATCGCCAGTTTACTAACCTGTGGTAAATATAAATTTGCGAATTATCTTGCGCAAGAATAATTGTTCGCCAGTTATCACATTCGCTGAAAATAACGCTACGTACACATTAACGGCTGGTTTACTAAACAGCGAAATGTGCTAAAGACAAAATTAACGCCAGAATATTCGCAAACTTTTACCGCCACCTATGTAGTGGCGTAAAAGTATTTTTTTCGCCAGAAAATTCTCAAGGGGCATGAAATATTCCATAATACTGGTTTTTTTTTACCCATCATTCTTTGCTGACAGGAGAGAGATCTGTAGCTATTGCTGACAGGATGTTTTGGCTTCTGCTTCTATCTGGTGCAACAGCAGCAGTTTCAGCTCAGAGTTGTATCATTGGCAGTGGGCATCACAGTCCAAGGATTCGTCAGCGTCTATGCTTTTTTGGTTTCATTGTGATTGGCTACATTAAACTGTGCATTTCTATGAAGCAAAGAGATTGACTGGTATGATTTCTTGTTCATGTGATTCTATTGGCAGAAGGGTTTATATAATGCATAAATGTTTTATTGGTGTTACTCTGGTAATGTTGTTGGATGGTATAATCATCAGCCAATAAAGTTTTAGAGTTTTGAAGATGCATTTCTGGCCATAAATGTCACAGTAAAAATTGCCATAATAACCGCCATAAAACAAGACTATTTTATAGCATAAATATTCGCAAAAACGTAATTTTTCGCCAGAAAATTCGCAACTCGCTAAAATTACCGCTAACGCAAGCTGGTTCATTAACGTAGTTACCGCAAGTGATCGCAATGACTTCTGAGCGCTTTGCTGTTTAGTAAACTTAGTCGCTGCGAATATTCTGGCGTAAAAATATTCTCAGCGATAACATGCGGAAACTTAAAGTCAGATTTACTGCACTTTAGTAAACGGACTCCAGAGTTCTGTCTTTTGCTTCAACACTTCTTCCTGTTACAGTTAGAGCTGCAGTATTTCTGGTCAGGGGATCTCTGAGGCAGCACACAGACCATCACGAAATGGTGACTCAAGGCAAGAGATGTAGAAGGGCAATATTTACAGGCCCCTTAGTGTATAACTAGCATTTATGTTATTCCTGCCAATGTGCATAACCTTGCACTTATCAACACTGGACTTAATTTGCCATTTTGTTACCCAGTTATCCAATTTAGCCAAACTGGCAGCTTCCCAATTTGGTATCATCAGCAAAAATAGAGACAGTACTTACAATGCCAACCAAATGGTAATTAAGAAACAAAATAAAAACCAAAGAACCAAAGACAGACCCCTGCTATACACCCAGCAACGTAACTAGAGGGAGGCGTGCCCTGGTCCAATCGCACCCCCTGCTTCCCCGGTAGTTACGCCACTGTATACACCACTAACAACAGTAGTCTAATTGAAACATTTTCCAATTGCTACCACTCTTTGTAATCTATCATTAAGCCATTTCCTATCCAAGTACAATTACTATGTTCCAGGCCAATTTACTTTAATTTAATCAGTAACCTTCTGTGTGGTACTATATCAAATGTTTTAGCAACATCTAAGTGGATAACATTCACTTCCCATCACATAGTCTAGGTTCCTGCTCACCTTCTCATAGAAGGTTATTAGATAAAATTGTTAAGATCTATTACGTATAAAACCATACTGGCATACATTGATATTATTGTGATTTGCAATGTATTCCAGTATCATACACCTTATAACACCCATGAAAATCTTTTCCACCAGACTAACAGTTTTTAAGCTGGTTTTATGTCTATACTTGTACTTACTGAAACGACAAATTTTGCTGTGTTTTACAGGAATTGGAACACTTTATCTCTCAGTCAGGAGAGCATGGGTTTATCATTGTGACATTTGGCTCAATGATAGCGTCCAATCCTCTTACTGAGTTTGTAAAGGAAATGAATGACGGGTTTGCAAATATTCAGCAAAAAGTAATCTGGCGATATCGAATATCAGAGTGGCCGAAAGAACTGCGATTGGCTCCAAATGCTAAAATAATGAATTGGATTTCTCAGAATGATCTCCTGGGTACAATTCCTTTTCTTCTTGTGTTATATTCGCAGATACAAGTCTACTAATATTCAGGCTTGTGTGATGTATGTGATTGCATTACTATAATAACTGTTATTGTTTGGTTTTATACAGCTATGAAGGTACAGTATGTAACCACAGCCTCTGTCTCACTAGCCGTGTAGCATGGATATTAATTTAATCAGTAACCTTCTATGTGGTACTATGTCAAATGTTTTAGCAACATCAAAGTACAGTAGAACCCCCATTTTACATCCCCTGATTTTAAGTTTTCCCTCATTTTACATTGTTGTATTGTGGTACCACCTATATATTACGCACAATACATTTCCCTGATTTTACATTTTCCTGGATTTTACACCATATTTTTCTGGTCCCCTGAAAAACAGTATCTAAATCTCATTCACTGCCATCCCAGAATCTAGGTTCCTGCTCACCTTCTCATAGAAGGTTATTAGATACAATTGATCTATTAAGCATAAAACCATGCTGGCATAAATTCATATTATTGTGATTTGCAATGTATTCCAGTATCTTACCCCTAATAACACCCATGAAAATCTTTCCCACCAGACTAACAATTTTGAAAAAAATTTTTTAAGGCTGTTATATCAGTCATTGTTTTTTGTTTTTTTTTGCGTTTTACAAAAGGACACCCAAAGGCTCGCCTTCTGGTCACTCATGGAGGAATAAATAGCGTGCAGGAAGCTATCTATCATGGGGTACCTATGGTGGCAATCCCTCTTTTTGGAGATCAGTTTGACAATGCAGTTCGGATAAAAGCAAAACATTTGGGAACATTTATTCCATCAGAGGAACTCAAAGCTGAGAAATTGGCAAATGCAATTAGGCACATAATAGGAGATGAAAGGTATTCAATCTCTAACCTATATTTTAATGTATTTTAATGTGTTACCCAACTCTGTAACTTATAATTATAGGTGCATTGCTTCAGTTATTAGCAGACAAGGAATTTCACTGTGTGTGCCTATATAATTAGTCAACCTCTGGTGAATTTAGTCTATACATTTTTTTCCCAGACTAGTGTTCCTTTAATGGATAAAATTCAGGTGTCTTACTTACTTTTCCCAGGTGTCCCTCAGCAGACTCGGGGGCTGATTAATTAATGTTCATAATATTTTTTCACTATTTGAACTTTTTAAAGCTAAAACTCTTGTATGTTAAGAATGGTTGTAAAACACAAAATGTTTAATACTTATTAATAGAAACCAGGAAAAACTCAAATGTAAAACTGCACCATCTAAAAGCTGTTGATGTAGAAGTCAATGGGAGCTGTCCTTAGCAAATTTAAACAATATTTAGTTATTTTAAGGTTAAAGAAGTTTTTTTTACAAGCACCACAAAAACAGAATAAATGAAAATTTTGAGGTTTTTATATCCATATTCTGATTTGCTTTGCTTTTTTATTCATTCATGCTTTTTATAATTGGAATTTTGATAAAAAGGCATCTTAGACTCCAGCCATAACAGTAACATTTTCTGATTTTACTATTCTACACATTAAGGGGGTTATTTACTAAAGCCCCATTTTTTTCCAGTTTGACTTTTAAAGTCAACACCATTTTTTCGGAGGAAAAAAAAAATAGAATTTGTTTGTGATTTATTAAACTCTGATGTTGTTAAAAGTGCAAATAAAAAAAGTACTGCAACTCAGACCTTGCAAGTTTATGTAGAAGTCAATGGCAGATGTCCAGTGTGCGATCGGAAAATTTCCTGATCTGCGCTGGGTTTTGTACAATAATCTGAAGATTTTGTGGTTGTCGGGCAATAATCCGAAAAAATTATATGATTCAGATTTTTTAAATAATTTTATCGAGGCTTTTCCTGCACTTTTCGTCAAAATTTTTTGATAAAAAAGCAATTTGGTCGGAGTGGTTTTAATAAAATAGTGAGAACTTTTCAAAGGTTTTTTTCTCTAGTAGATAATCCTTGAAGCAGAGTCTGAAGGGCAGTAATTGGGTGAAGACCAGTAATGCTTATTTGATGTCCTAAGTATTCTTTGAACTATTATAAGATGGCAGTCCCTATGTTTAACCAATACGTTACCTTGTTAAAAACATACAAGGAGCTGTGACCAAATGTTAGAACTCAAAGGGTGCTTGCTTGAATCCAAAAGGGTTGAAAACCAGTGGCCCACAAAAAATAATTTGTCAGTTAAAAAGTCATCATTCATGTAAGATTTTAGTTGTAGGTTCCTTGTATTGAAAATTTATTTGCAAATTTAGTTTTGTGCTGTTGATTTTTCTTATGTGAACAGATGCCAATCATCATTTACACAGATAATAAATATGCAAAAGTGACTTTCATTGGTTTCACAAACACAATATATTAAATTAGATACTGGTTCCATGTTACCAGCCTATTTATAAATATGAAAAATGAAATCCTTTGATTATATATAAGTTTATGCAGTAGTTTTGTCACAACACTTTCTATTTATTCTTACAGCTACAAGAACTCAACATTGTACCTAAGCCTGATACATAGATCACAGCCTTTTCCAAAGGACCAACAAATATTGCGATGGGTGGAGCACATTGTAACAGTTGGTGGAACCAATCACCTTATTCCATATTCCTACCAGCAACCCTTGTATCAGCAGTATCTTCTGGACGTTGTTCTATTTGTGTGTGTGTGCTTCATTGGGGCCTGTTACCTCATTGTGATGCTACTGAAGATATTCATCCAAAATCTTTGCTCGGTCAGAAAGTTAAAACAAAATTAAAGGTGTTGGTCACCTTTAAAGTAACTGCAGAGAGTGATATTCTAAGACAATTTGCAACTGATTCTGATTGATTGATTGACTATTATTTGTTGTTTTTTAGCTTTTTATTCAGCAGCTCTCCTCTTTTAATTTCAGCAATCTGGTTGCTAGGGTCCAAATTACACTAGCAACCATGCTTTGATTTGAATAAGAGACTGGAGAGACTGCGAGGCCTCAATAGAAAGATGAGTAATAAAAAGTAGCAATGACAATACTTTTGTAGCCTAAAGCTGGCCATACATGCAGAGATCTCTCTCCCATATGCCCACATTGAAGTTGGCGATATCGGGCTGATCCGATCGTGGGCCCTAGGGAGCTCTTATTGGCCCGTGTATGGACCGCATCTACGAACAGATTATTAAGGATTTTTAACCCGTGCCCTGTCGACATCTGCCCAGACTTTCGGCCAGATAAAGATCGGTGAAGCCCGTCGGAGGGCCCATACACAGGCTGATAAGCTGCCGACTCGCTCTGTCATACAAAGCATGTTTTAGATGGGGTCAGTGACCTCCATTTGAAGGCTGGAAAGAGTCAGAACAAAGGCAAATAATTCAACAACTGAAGTGGCCAATTGAGGAATTGCTTAGAATTAGCTATTTACTAAAACTTAAAGGAGAACTAACCCCCCCCACCATAAGCCTCCCTAAGCTTCCAGACATTGCCTTCCCCCCCTCCCCACTATGTGCTTTAGTGTTAAAAAAAACTTTTTAAAAATTCTGACCCTTAAAGGAGAAGGAAAGGTTAAAACTAATTAAGCTTTATCAGAAAGGTCTATATAAATACACCATTAAACCCTCAAAGTAATGCTGCTCTGAGTCCTCTTTCAAAAGAAACACTGAATTTCTTTCCTTCTATTGTGTACTCATGGGCTTCTGTATCAGACTTCCTGCCTTTGGCTTAAACCTCCTTGCCCCGGGCAAGAGCATGCTCAGTTTGCTCCTCTTCCCCCTCCCCCTCCCTTCTCTGAGCTATAAGTGAGCAGGGAGAGATTTAGGCAGGAAGTGATGTCACACCAAGCTAATACTGCAGCTGCTATCCTAAACAAACAGAGAGCTTCTAGAACTTTTTACTCAGGTATGGTAAAACATTCTACAGAATAAATATAGCATTCTAGCTTGCACTATTGCAGCTAATCTATTGGCAATTAAATTGTCTCCGTAGCTTTCCTTCTCCTTTAAATGCAGAGCAGTGCAGCAGAGCTCCTGGTCGCCATCTTCCGGATCTTCATGTAGTCTTCGAGTCACGAGGCCTGCCAGAACAGTTGGGCCAAGTCAGGAATTGGCTTCAACCGCGCATGCGCAAATCTGCATTGAGACCCGAAAACTACATGCACATCAAAAGCACACCAAAGCACATCACGGGAAGGGAGAGGGGAGGGGGGCAATGCCAGGAATCTTAGGGGGGCTTATGGTAGGGAAGGGTTTAGTTCTTTTTTAACTGAAAATGTAACCCCATTGAAGGCATTTCAAAATTGTTTTACCTAAATATGTTTTTAATATTAATAAAAAGATTGCATGTTTGTTTCAACAAATTGACTAATACAAATATCATATATAACAGTGCATAACAGTTTTTAACAATAAAATATCCATTGTTTATTACTCGCCATTACTGATTGTTTGTTCATTAAGTTCTCTACAAACTTATCTAGTTTCTGTTTATCCCCTT
The DNA here is from genome assembly GCF_017654675.1 of Xenopus laevis. Classification (NCBI taxonomy): domain Eukaryota; kingdom Metazoa; phylum Chordata; class Amphibia; order Anura; family Pipidae; genus Xenopus; species Xenopus laevis. The sequence continues at coordinate 186,782,753 of NC_054372.1, forward strand.
GAATGACAAACACTTTGGTCTCTGAAATTCACAGCTGTAACTCCTATGTTTATTGCCTGAAGAAGCGGGTCTGAGCCCGTGAAATGCGTTGTACTGATTGGAGTTCGTTAATAAATTTTGACTGCTTAATTACAGTCGTTTTGTGTCTGCTTGGAGGAGGTAAGTCCACTACTGCCTCCTCTGATTACCAAGTTTTTGTTTTTTAACTCGTTTATATCCTTTTATTCTTTTGGCGCCTCTGTTCTTTTTATACAATATTAAGTCCACCCTGGGTGGAGGGTCGATACCCTTTTTCTATCTACAGAGAGCCATGGGCGTCCGCAGAAAATTTTCCAGGGGGGGGCAAGTAATTTAGTTTAGGGTAGCATCCCCCAACAGACAAATATATATATATATATATATATATATAATGTTCAAAGTGGACCAGCACACCGAAGTTTTCAATCAAAAGAGCTTTATTTCAACATCACTCATGTGTCCAACGTTTCGGCCCACATTAGGGCCTTTATCAAGGTTGATAAAGGCCCTAATGTGGGCCGAAACGTTGGACACATGAGTGATGTTGAAATAAAGCTCTTTTGATTGAAAACTTCGGTGTGCTGGTCCACTTTGAACATTGTATACGCTGATTGACCAAGCACCCATATTTGAACTACAAGGAAGGAGTGCAGGTACTTTGTGAATGCTTATATATATATATATATATATATACAGTATATATATATATATATATATATATATATATATATATATATATATATAGAATGACCACTAGTCTTGTTTGCTAGCGTTTTGTTCTCTACGACTGTTAGTGAATTGGCAATGTCCCTGTGGATGAGATTTCTGGCGAATTGTGGCTAGCCACAACCACTTCACCCTTTAGTGATTCTGCCCCACTGTGCAGGCCCCCTTTAGCTATCCGTGCTGCTGTAAAAATAGAGCTGAGTAAGCTGTTGCAGGAGGATATGTGCTTCCTCTATAGTTATCAAGGCACCAACGGGCAGTGGTGTAGTACCAGTAAAAATTATATTTGATGCCAATGTTAGTAATAGGGAAGACAAACAACATATACAGTAATATTTTCTAGAAAAGACAGCAACCCTAGGGACAGACTGGCATGGACTGTGGGTATGATAGTCCCCCTCCCCAACCCTTTCTGCAGCTTTAACTTTGTTGCTCACCTCCAACAAGCAAAGTGTAGGGCGGTCAAGCGGGTGGTTGAGGAAGGACTGCCTGAGGGTACCATTGCGGGGGCCTGAGCCCATTCATGTTATGCCACTGCCCATGCTAGAAATACAGTCTGACACAACAAAACACCCTAGGATCATCTCTAGATGCCTAAAAGTACTTTCTGTGACTCCCTCCAATAACAACGAAGCTCAAGTGTATTTAGACAAGGATTGGCTTTCCCTTTTCATCTATAATACATCAGCTTGAAAATCTGAATATCTGTCAGTGAAGGCAGAGCAGCAGAGCTGGAGAGAAACTCCTGGGCACAGTGGGCTGGAGAGAAAAGGGCAGGTCCTCACCCAGTGTCAGACTGGGGTGCCTGGGGCCCACCAGGATACTTAATCTCAAGGGCCCGCACTCACCCCCGGCACAAATATCATAAAGCAGGGCAGGACTGCTGCTTCCAATGGGGATCAGATAGTGTGGTGTTTATACAAACAAAACATAACAGATAGGATCTGTGCAGCCACTGGGACAGAATGCTCTGTTATACAGATAGCTAGAATCTCAGCTGCCATAAAGCAGGACAGGACTGCTGCTTACAATGGGGATCAGATAGGATCTGTGCAGCCACTGGGACAGAATGCTCTGTTATACAGATAGCTAGAATCTCAGCTGCCATAAAGCAGGACTGGACTGCAGCTTAAAATGGGGATCAGATAGGATCTGTGCAGCCACTGGGACAGAATGTTCTGTTATACAGATAGCTAGAATCTCAGCTGCCATAAAGCAGGAAAGGGCATCAGATAAGATATGATGGATATCAGATCAGATCTGTCCATTACTTGTTAATTTCTCCCCTATTATTTTTGTAGTTTTTTATGTGATGCACTGTCTCTACTAGTAGAAAAAAATAGCAGTACAGGTATAACTGCACTTTATGACAATATGCTGATATGAGTGGCATCTCTCACTGCACACAAGGAGAATTTTTGTCTGAAAATCCATGTTACCTGACTGAAATCCTCCTAGAGTAAAATGATGGATGGATCACATTCAAGTCAATTCCCCCCACTCACAGGTTGGTAGTGACCAGTATTAGAATGTTCTTCACTTTTGAGAGTACCCTCAAACTTAAATATCTGAGCAGACACTGCTTAAACATTAGATATATAGATCAAACAGAAGTGCTGTATGTCAATAAAATGTGTCTACCATATACTTGTCTTGATCTGTCCCAGAGGCAGATTACACTAAAGATAACATGGAAATAAACCTTAGGAAATGTCCCAAGGGGTCAATTAAAATAAGCAGGCACAGAGGATGGTGAAAAGTTCTGTTAAGCTCAGTACAAAGTAAAGTTCCAATCCCTGCTGCTGACCCAGTCCAGATCACTAATTTGAAACAGGGTCAGGCACCAAGTCAGTGATAAGACTTTCTCCTAAACTATATATATCTTGCTAGGGCTTGATCAAGGATTAAGGAAGTCCTGCAGAATGGAAAGGGGATGCAAAAAAACAAATCTTTGCTAGTTTGTTAATCACAGACTTGCCTGGCTTGGAAGGGTCGATCCTCCGTCCTGTAGAGCCCTGGGGGCTGGGCTGCTAGTGAGAAATGACAGATTGTGCAGGGAGAGTTCAGTGTAGTCATAAATTTCACGTGTGTTCCCACCCCTCCAACTTTTACTATCTTGGATGATGATGATTGCGTCCAGATCCCAGCGTAGAATTTTCATGCAGGCATTCAGCAGGCCAATTGCTAGCAGCACATGATCTATTGATAACGTCAGCAGGGTCCCCCGCAGCTCAGCTACAACCTCCAACCGGGTTATGGGATGCCGAGGTGAGGTACTGGCAGGCAGTGTGGGCGGATGCAGAGTGAGGGATGTGAGCAGCAGGCACAGTGGGCCCACTGAGCGCTTCTGATTTCAGTAGGGCCCACCGCCCGCATACATCCGCATTATCTGATGGCAGGCCAGTCCGTCCCTGTCCTCACCTATTTCTTTTTCAGCGCTCAGTCAGCTCAGCTCGCGCGCACTCGTCCTCCCAAAGCACCCTGGCGAGTGGCGACGTGACGTCGCGTTGCGTCGGCGACGTCACGTTGCGTCGGCGACGTCACGTCGGCAACATCGCAGCGGCGTTCGTGACGTCAATCAGAGTCAGCCCGGAGACTGGGGGAGGCAGTTGGGAAGAATTTGGGCCTGGCTGTGGGTAAAATTAAGCACTGCGTGCAGAGCGATTTGTGTGGACAGTCCCAGGGGGGGGCACTGTCCCCTCTTGCCCCCCTCTGTGGACGCCCATGCAGAGAGCGACTTCTTAATCCTGAGTGGGGTCAGGACAATCTCCCCACCTGCCTTTACAGTGGTTGCCTATTGGTAACCCTGGTTTGTGAGTATATGTTATCTACTCTTATTTCATTATCCCTTACCAATACATATTACACTATTGGGGCTCTTGGTGTTCTTTTTGTTTATTTTTAGTGTTTTGGTAGATATGGGGAGTACAATAAAACAACCATACAGATTCATAGTCATTGAAGCAAGCCTTGTACATCTCCTCATCAGAAACACAAATGCCACAAATAATTCTAAAACTATAAAAAATAAATAATGAAATTTTGCTTAGAATTGGCCATTCTATAACATACTAAAAGTTAACTTGAAGGTGAACCACCCCTTTAAAGAAAAAATGCAGAAACTTAGTTAAGTATGCTTTGTATTAAAGGAACAGTTCAGTGTAAAAATAAAAACTGGGTAAATAAATAGGCTGTGCAAAATAAAAATTCTAATATAGTTAGTTAGGCAAAAACTTAATTTATAAAGGCTCGAGTGGCTGGATGTGTAATAGCCAGATCACTACTTCCTTCTTTTCAGCTCTCTAACTCTGAGATAGTCAGTGACTATAAGGGGGGCCACATGGTACATAACTATCAGTGAGTTTGCAATTGATCCTCAGCATTCAGCTCAGATTCAAAAGCAACCGTTATGACCCATGTACCCCCACCAAGTCACTGATTGGTTACTGCCTGGTAACCAATCAGTGGAAACCAAGAGAGCTGCAAAGCAGGAAGTAGTGTTCTGGCTATTATGTTACACATTCAGTCACTCCAGCCTTTATACATTACATTTTTGGCTAACCAACTATATTGAAAACATTTTTTATATTGCACAGCCTATCTATTTACCCAGTTTTTATTTTTTACTGAACAATTCCTTGTTGTGATGTGTGCAGGGTAAAATTGCTGCGCCGTGGAAACTTGGTGTGTTAAGCAATATTTGGCCCCTAGCTCACAAGCTGAAATAATAAACATAGCATAAATTGGTTACATTCCAGAGAAAATCCTTTTATGAGAATGAGCTGTTACAATAAATGCATTATTGGAATTTAGACATTACATCTGCTATATATATTTTCCCCCTCATAAATATCTGAAACCGTCACAACTCTTACTCCCTTATCATTTTCCACCTAGTCTACTGTAACTGTAATAGGCCTTTAGGTTAAAAGTAGGGATGTCGCGGACTGTTCGCCCGCGAACTAATTCGCGCGAACATCGACTGTTCGCGTCCGCCGAATGTTCGCGAACGACGCGCGACGTTCGCCAATTTGGGTTCGCCTTAGCTGGCGCTTATTTTTGACCTCTCACCCCAGACCAGCAGATACATGGAAGCCAATCAGGAAGCTCTCCCTCCTGAACCACCCCCACACCCCCTGGACCACTCCCCTTCCATATATAAACTGAAGCCCTGCAGCGTTTTTTCATTCTGCCTGTGTGTGCTTGGAAGAGCTAGTGTAGGGAGAGAGCTGTTGAGTGATTTGAGGGACAGTTGATAGTAACTTTGCTGGCTAGTAATCTACTTGATACTGCTCTGTATTGTAGGGACAGAACTCTGCAGGGATTTGAGGGACATTTTAGGTTAGGTAGCTTTGCTGGCTAGTAATCTACCTTCTACTGCAGTGCTCTGTATGTAGCTGCTGTGGGCAGCTGTCCTGCTGCTGATCTCTCATCTGCTGACTGCTGCCTGTAACCCAATAGTCCTTGTAAGGACTGCTTTTATTTTCTTTTTTGTTTTTTTACTTTGCTACTATAAGAGCCCAGTGCTATTAGTCTAGCTGTGTTGGGGAGTGGGACTGGTGTGCTGCTCCTAGTAGTTCAGCACCAACCAGAGTAATTTTTTTTTAATAAATATATATATTTTTTTATTTTACTTATCTTACTGTTCTTTAACGTGTCCAGTGCTGTTTGCTGTTCTTCATAGTAGTGCACCAATAGTAGTGCACTTGCAGGCATTGTTTGCCCAGTGTGTTCTTCAAACAACTGCCACCTAGCTGTGTGAGCTTGTTCACATTCTGTCTAAATATCAATAATAATACCGTCTCCAGAAACACCACCTGAGTGACGTTTTCCAAGCAGCAATAATATATTCCGTATCCACTGCTGTAGTGTATACGTTGACCTTGCAGACATTGTTTGCCCAGTGTGTTCTTCAAACAACTGCCGCCTAGCTGTGTGAGCTTGTTCACATTCTGTCTAAATATCAATAATAATACCGTCTCCAGAAACACCACCTGAGTGATGTTTTCCAAGCAGCAATAATATATTCCGTATCCACTGCTGTAGTGTATACGTTGACCTTGCAGACATTGTTTGCCCAGTGTGTTCTTCAAACAACTGCCGCCTAGCTGTGTGAGCTTTTTCACATTCTGTCTAAATATCAATAATAATACCGTCTCCAGAAACACCACCTGAGTGACGTTTTTCAAGCAGCAATAATATATTCCGTATCCACTGCTGTAGTGTATACGTTGACCTTGCAGACATTGTTTGCCCAGTGTGTTCTTCAAACAACTGCCGCCTAGCTGTGTGAGCTTGTTCACATTCTGTCTAAATATCAATAATAATACCGTCTCCAGAAACACCACCTGAGTGACGTTTTCCAAGCAGCAATAATATATTCCGTATCCACTGCTGTAGTGTATACGTTGACCTTGCAGACATTGTTTGCCCAGTGTGTTCTTCAAACAACTGCCGCCTAGCTGTGTGAGCTTGTTCACATTCTGTCTAAATATCAATAATAATACCGTCTCCAGAAACACCACCTGAGTTGTTGTTGTTGTTTTAAAAAAAATGCCAGGCAAAGGCAGGCCGCCACGCAGAGGCACTAGGGGCCGTGCTGCTATGCTATCCTGTGGCCCTAGGAAATTGCCCAGTTTTACAAAGGCAATTACCCTGAACTCCCAAAATGCTGAAGAGGTAGTTGACTGGCTTACACAGCACACCCCATCCTCTACCGTTTCTAACTTTGCCACAACATCCTCATCCTCCTCTGCTATGGGCACCCCACGTAACACTTCCTCCACCACCGGCGCCCCTTCTTCACTGGAGTCAGAGGAGTTATTTACACATGAGTTTCTTGAACTGAGTGATGCGCAACCATTATTGGCAGAAGAAGATGAAGGAGATGAGGATGTTACACCAGATATAATTCTGGCAGACATAAACAGAGATGGACATAATGAGTGATGAGGAGGTCCCCGCTGCTGCTTCCTTCTGTGAGCTGTTAGAAGAAATTGATGCATCTGAGGAGAATGATGATGAGGAGATTGATGTTTTGTGGGTGCCCAGTAGAAGAGAGCAAGAGGAGGATAGTTCAGATGGAGAGACGGAGAGTCAGAGAGGCAGGAGGAGAATAAGACTTAGAAGAAGCAGGGAGGACAGCTCGCAGGGAACAGTAGGGCAACAACATGTATCGGCACCTGTGGTCAGCCGGCCAACGCACCCGCCATTGCCGCCAACTTCTACTGTTACCGCCAGATTGCCAGCTTCGAAAAGCTCAGCAGTGTGGGATTTTTTTAATGTGTGTGCCTCTGACAAAAGCGTTGTAATTTGCAATGAGTGCATGAGTCTTGGGAAGCCCAACACCCACATAGGTACAACTTCTATGCGAAGGCACATGAACGGCAAGCACAAAGCACTATGGGAGCAACACCTCAAAGGCAGCAGACAAACTAAAAGCCACCCTCCTTCTGGTCCAGCATCTTACTGCTCTACCTCTGCTGTCCTTGACCCGTCTGAACCACCCTCCACTCCGCCTTCCACCTTGACCACCAGTTCCCAGTCATCTGCCCCCAGCCAAGTTTCTGTGAGGGCCATGTTTGAGCGTAAGAAGCTAATGTCTGCGAGTCACCCCCTTGCCCGGCGTCTGACAGCTGGCTTGTCTGCACTCTTAGCCCGCCAGCTTTTACCATACCAGCTGGTGGACTCTGAGGCCTTCCGCAAATTTGTAGCAATTGGGACACCGCAGTGGAAGGTACCCAGCCGCAATTTTTTCTCCAAGAAGGGAATACCACACCTGTACCACCATGTGCAGAGCCAAGTCACCGCATCTCTGTCACTTAGTGTTGGGGCAAAGGTCCATATGACTACTGACGCATGGTCCTCCAAGCATGGTCAGGGCAGGTATGTCACCTACACTGCCCACTGGGTGAACTTGCTTATGGCTGGGAAGCAGGGAATGCGTGGCTCAACAACAACAGTGGAGTTGGTGTCACCGCCACGGATTGCACGCGGTTCTGCCACCACCTCTACTCCTCCTTCGCTCTCTACCTCGTCTTCTTCCTCTGCTTCCTCCTCCTCTGCTGCTGGGTCCTCCTCCTCCACACCTGTGCACCCCCAGCTCCCCCTAGGCTATTCGACGTGCCAGGTACGCCGTTGTCATGCTGTCTTGGGGATGACGTGCCTGGAAAGCAGAAACCATACCGGATCTGTACTCCTGTCATCTCTGCAGTCACAGGCCGATCGGTGGCTGACCCCACACCAACTGAAGATCGGAAAAGTGGTGTGTGACAACGGAAGCAATCTGTTGGCAGCACTGAGACTGTGCAATTTAACACATGTGCCCTGCATGGCACATGTTCTGAATTTAATAGTCCAACGTTTTGTCTCGAAGTACCCAGGATTCCAGGACATTCTCAGGCAGTCCAGGAAGGTGTCGGCCCATTTCAGACGTTCCTACACAGCCATGGCACGCCTTGCTGACATTCAGCAGCGGTACAACATGCCAGTCAGGCGTTTAATTTGCGACAGCCAGACTCGCTGGAATTCAACGCTCCTCATGTTGGAACGTCTGCTGCAACAACAAAGAGCCGTCAATGAATACCTGTTTGAACTGGGTGGTAGGACTGGATCTGCAGAGCTGGGGATTTTTTCCCCCCGTTACTGGGTGCTTATGCGCGATGCCTGCAGGCTCATGCGCCCTTTTGAAGAGGTTACAAACATGGTCAGTCGCACCGAAGGCACCATCAGCGACCTAATACCCTTTGCTTTCTTCCTGGAGCGTGCCGTGCGGCGAGTGACAGATGAGGCTGTAGACCAGCGTGACGAGGAGCTGGAAGCGCACGATTTCTGGTCGGAATCACCAGAACGAGCCCAGGCACCTGCTGCAACGCAGGGAGAGGTTTTAGAAGTGGAGTCAGAGGAGGAAGGTGGCTTTGTGGAGGAGGAGGACCAACAGGAGCAGGCTTCCCAGGGGGCTGGTGGTGACCTTTTGGGGACCCCTGGTCTTGTACGTGGCTGGGGGGAGGAGACCGTGGATGATATAGTCCTTGATAACGAGGAAGCGGAGATGGATACCTCTGCATCCAACCTTGTGAGAATGGGGTCTTTCATGCTGTCATGCCTGTTGAAGGACCCCCGTATCAAGAGGCTTAAGGAGAAGGACCTGTACTGGGTCACAACGCTACTAGAGCCTCGGTACAAGCATAAAGTGGCAGAAATGTTACCAACGTACCACAAGTCCGAAAGGATGCTGCATTTACAAACCAGCCTGCAAAACATGTTGTACAATGCTTTTAAGGGTGATGTCACTTCAGGAACTCATCAACATTCCAGGGGCAGAGGTGCCAGTAATCCTGCCACGAGCGCACCTGCAAGGACAAAGCACTTTGGCCACTCTGTAACGTCAGACATGCAAAGGTTTTTCAGTCCAAGGCAGCGCCAGAACCCTTCGGGATCCACCCTCAAAGAACGCCTCGACCGGCAGGTAGCGGACTACCTGGCATTAACTGCAGATATCGACACTCTGAGGAGCGATGAACCCCTGGACTACTGGGTGCACAGGCTTGATCTGTGGCCAGAGCTGTCACAATTTGCCATGAACCTCTTGTCTTGCCCCGCCTCAAGTGTCCTCTCAGAAAGGACCTTCAGTGCAGCAGGAGGGATTGTAACTGAGAAGAGAACTCGCCTAGGTCACAAAAGTGTGGATTACCTGACCTTTATTAAAATGAACGAGGCATGGATCTCGGAGGGTTACTGCACGCAGACTTGTTCTGACTCCCCATGCAGCTGTCCTTCTCTGCACGCCGCATGACTCCACACACAGCTGTCCTTTAGCGTCCTCCTCCCTCCGCCACCGTTACAAACTAGGGTGCAAACCCTACTGGTTTCATTTCAATCAAAACTTTTTGGACAGGTAAATCCTGAGTTTTTCTGGCCTCTGTGCTTCAATGGCTGCGACAAAAAAAATTCATATTTTTAGCATTCATATGGCATATTTTTTCTGGCCTCTGTGCTTCAGTGGCTGCGACAAAAAAAATTCATATTTTTAGCATTCATATGGCATATTTTTTCTGGCCTCTGTGCTTCAGTGGCTGCGACAAAAAAAATTCATATTTTCAGCATTTATATGGCATATTTTTTCTGGCCTCTGTGCTTCAGTGGCTGCGACCAAAAAAAATTCATATTTTCAGCATTTATATGGCATATTTTTTCTGGCCTCTGTGCTTCAGTGGCTGCGACCAAAAAAAATTCATATTTTCAGCATTTATATGGCATATTTTTTCTGGCCTCTGTGCTTCAGTGGCTGCGACAAAAAAAATTCATATTTTCAGCATTTATATGGCATATTTTTTCTGGCCTCTGTGCTTCAGTGGCTGCGACCAAAAAAAATTCATATTTTCAGCATTTATATGGCATATTTTTTCTGGCCTCTGTGCTTCAGTGGCTGCGACCAAAAAAAATTCATATTTTCAGCATTTATATGGCATATTTTTTCTGGCCTCTGTGCTTCAGTGGCTGCGACAAAAAAAAATTATATTTTCAGCATTTATATGGCATATTTTTTCTGGCCTCTGTGCTTCAGTGGCTGCGACAAAAAAAATTCATATTTTCAGCATTTATATGGCATATTTTTTCTGGCCTCTGTGCTTCAGTGGCTGCGACAAAAAAAATTCATATTTTCAGCATTTATATGGCATATTTTTTCTGGCCTCTGTGCTTCAGTGGCTGCGACAAAAAAAATTCATATTTTCAGCATTTATATGGCATATTTTTTCTGGCCTCTGTGCTTCAGTGGCTGCGACAAAAAAAACATAATTTTTTAGGAAAGTACACATGCCTAATTTTTCAGGGTTCTGCAACAGTGCCAAAATCGCATCTTTTATGGTCACCGCAGGTGATCAATAAAGTAGACCAAAACTGGGCCCACACTGCAGAATCAGTGTTTTTTGGTTCACTTCACTGTACATTGAATTACCTCTGCCTGACCGTGCACGTGCGCACAAGCACGGTGACTGCTAAACACACCACTACAGAAATATTGCCACCAACAGGACGAACATCCTGGAGGTGACAAGCAACTAGTAATTAAAAACTATTATTTACTCACTTGACAGTATCATTCATGAAAGCTCTTTGCGTTTTTTTGCGTTGCAGTAAGCGCCGCGTTTTGTCTTTGCGTGTGAACAGGCTGTAACCTTTACACGACTTGATTGGCATGTAGACGCCGGACGTTTTAAAGCAGTTTATTACACAAGTTTAGAAATGTAGTGTGATTTCTGCCCTTTACAGCACAAAACGCAGCGCTGTGTCAACAATGTATTTTTCAGATACATTTTTTCCCTTGATCCCCCTCTGGCATGGCACTGTCCAGGTCGTTGCACCCTTTAAACAACTTTAAAATCATTTTTCTGGCCAGAAATGTCTTTTCTAGCTTTTAAAATTCGCCTTCCCATTGAAGTCTATGGGGTTCGCGACGTTCGCGAACCGTTCGCATTTTTGACGCAAGTTCGCGAATATGTTCGCGAACATTTTTTCCGTCGTTCGCTACATCCCTAGTTAAAAGTGACTTAATATGGACCTATACTTTATGTGGCTTGATATACTGTAGATATCTCTCTGGCCATCTATTTGGTAAATTATTGCGGCGGCACCCATATGTAATAAATACACATACAATGTAAAATAAATACACACATACACTGAGAATGTACTTTTATTAAAATACACTTAATTAGATATTATTAATAACATGTATTTTTAGAGTTCCAACAGATTGCGCAGTGTTGTAAAATAAATGTGCTTATATAAAGAAATCACATGAATTACATATATATAACATACAGAGTTACATACATAACAACCAGTACCGGTACAAAAAGTGAGAAAGGCTCTGTGCAAAAGAGCTTACAATCTAAAGAGGAAGGGAATGAGACACAAGGGGGCAGATGTACTCGAGGGCGACAATTCGACAGCGACCGTTTCGCACACATCGATACACTTCGACAGGCGAAAATTTGCTCAGGCGCCGCTAATTCACTGGAATGCAGAGTTTCGTCATGGGCGCCGAACGCTGGCGACATTTTGCTAGCGTTACTTTGGCAATGCGAGCAATAGAAAGTGAAGATGCGCTAGCGTTCATTTCTGCCTAGTGCAATTTCGCTATAGGTCTTGCGCTCAGGCTAATTTGCATACTGCAGGAAATGATAAAGTTGAATCGACGTATATGTTGCAGCAAATACATTACATTACACAAGTCCAGGGAACCTTAATAAAGACAATAGAGTTGTTATATTGCCCTAAACATGAGCCCAGTGTATAGTTTATGTGCCATATGTTAGGAGATGTATGGGGGAACCTGGTTACCCCCAAAAAAATTTAAGGACTTTTGCAGGCAATCACTCTGAAAAAAGGAAAAGACGCCAGCTTTTTTTGGGGTAACCGGGTTCCCCCATACATTTCCTAACATATGGCACATAAACTATACACTGGGCTCATGTGTAGGGCAATATAACAACTCTATTTTCTTTATTAAGGTTCCCTGGACTTGTGTAATGTAATGTATTTGCTGCAACATATACGTCCATTCAACTTTATCATTTCCCGCCGTATGCAAATTAGCCAACGCTAGCGCAACTTCGCTTTGATTGCCGAAGTAATGCTAGCGTGGCATTTTAGCGAATTAGCATTGTCCTAGCGAAATTACGCCTGGCGCAGTTTTGCAATCGATGTAAAGCCGTCGCTGGCGAATTTTTACCGGTTAGTGAATTCGCTCGCCCCTTTGCCTGGTTTGAGCTGGCAAGTGTGGTGAAAGAGGTAACATTCAGTAAAACCCGCATTTCATTTAATTTGCTGAGTAACGTCCATTCGCCAGAGCGAATTGCTGACTGGCGATAGAGTGCGAATGACCGCTAGCGTCTGTCTCTTTCGCGAGCAAAGTGACCCCTGTGCAGGGTCGGACTGGGAGGCTTGGGGCCCACCGGGGCTACTGCCCCAGGGCCCCCCTCCGGTCGCCGCTGCCGCTCCGGAGTGCTGCAACGGTGCGCATGCGCGCGGTGCCGCGTTTGTGCACACAGCACTACCTTTGTGTGCATGAGCAGATATTCTATTCTACCGCGACCCCGGACAAAGTGGGGTCGTGCCGCCCCACTAAGTAGCGGATCTGGGCCGGCGGGGCCCACAAGAGCCTGGGGCCCACTGGGTTTTTTCCCGGTGTCCCGCCGGCCCAGTCCGACACTGCCCCTGTGCCTGTCAGTAAACTGCCGATGTCCCTGCGGGCGGTAACGATAGCGAATTGATGCTAGCATTAGTCACTTGCCCTCGAGTAAATCTGCCCCAAGTGGGCAAACTAGATATGTAGATAATTTACACACACGATCATCTGACAATATAGTCACTTTACATTATGTGATCTAAGGGGCAGATTTATCAAGGGTCGAATTTCGAAGTTAAAAACACTTCGAAATTCGACCATCGAATTAAAATACTTCGAATTTGAATATCGAATTCGAACTTTTTTTCATCGAATTTGGCTATTCTGCGGTCGAAGTAAAATCGAACGATTAAATCCTTCGAATCGAACGATTTTATCGAACGATCTAACAATTTTTAGTTCGACTTCAAAAACTTAGAAAAATGCTGTAGAAGGTCCCCCTAGGCTAACATGGCACTTCAACAGGTTTAATTTGGCAAAGTATTGAATTCGAAGTTTTTTTTAAAGAGACAGTACTTCGATTATCGAATAGTCCAACGATTTTTACTTCGAATCGAAGCCGAAGTAAATTCGAAGTTGTAGTATCCGATTCGATGGTCGAAGTATTCAAAAAATTACTTCGAATTTCAAATTTTTTTACTTCGAAAATTCCCTCGAATTCACTTTGACCCTTGATAAATCTGCCCCTAAGTGTAAAGCCCACACTAGAAAACAAGTAGAGAAACAAAGCGTTTTGGCTGTAAATCATATTTAATCTTGTTCCTAACATTCTTTAGTAACAGAAAAAGCCCAGAACAAAATCAACGCGCAATCGGATAATTAGTGAGTACAATATATAATAAAAATCAGCAAAGTGAACTCATTTAGATATCCATTTAGTTTCCAGCCGTGTTTATTATTTATCAGAATGGAAAGCGCTGCCTATTGCAGTGTGTTGCTCTTTTCTGTTTCTCCTTCCGCCCCAAGCTGTTCCCATAGCAACCCTTCAGTATGTGAGCTTCAAGTCATGGGCGGGGCGCCTCCTCTGTGATGGACAGGCTGTCCAACCAACAGTCATGCAAGAATCTCTTGCTTGATCCAATGAACAGCGGCATCTTCAGTCAGAGGGGCGGGGTCCCTGTGGAATGAGAGCTGCGTCCATAGTTGCAGGTGGGACAGGTTGCTGAGCGGAGGTTTCCGAACATCAGAGGTGATGAAAATGTATAAGACTTTCCTGCTGTTTGCCATGTATTTTATTCTCTTTCTGTTCAGGGTTGTGTCTTTATAATGAGCCTGGCACTGTGTGTTTGACAAGGAGTGAATGTACATGAATATAAATGTAATAATAAGCTTATTAGTAGCCACTGAAGGCTTCATACATGTATGTCTGTATAAACACACAGAGCCAAATCATTTACAATAGAGAGTACATTATTTTCTTTCTATACTGATGTTAGGGGCATAGACTGTAAGCTCATGGGGCAAGCGCCTCCGTCCTACTGTCTCTCTTACCACATTGCGCTGAATCTGTGTGTATTTATATATAATACACAAAAGCCATGAATATCTTGTAAATTATATCCTTATAAACGGTGAGTTCTGATGTCATCAGTTATAAACAGCGAGTTCTGATGTCATCAGTTATAAACAGCGAGTTCTGATGTCATCAGTTGTAAACGGTGAGTTCTGATGTAATTTCTGTCACATGACTCACTGAAATTTGTGTATTATAATAAATAAAGTACCCCCTGTTGCAAAATATAAGGATATTAGAAGTCACCTCGGCCTTCGGCCTCATGTTTTTTTATGGTCATGAAACTCCTCGGTAACTTATTATATCCTTATATTTTACAAGAGGGGGTACTTTATATTTATTGTATTTATTATCTTACTTGTCCTCCCCGTATGTACAGGTATGGGAGCTGTTATCCAGAATGCTCGGGACCTGGGGCTTTCTGGATAACAGATTTTTCCATAATTCAGATCTTCATACCTTAAAGGGATACTGTCATGGGAAAATTTTTTTTTTTCAAAATGAATCAGTTAATAGTGCTGCTCCAGCAGAATTCTGCACTGAAATCCATTTCTCAAAAGAGCAAACAGATTTTTTTATATTCAATTTTGAAATCTGACATGGGGCTAGACATTTTGTCAATTTCCCAGCTGCCCCATGTCATGTGACTTGTGCTCTGATAAACTTCAATCACTCTTTACTGCTGTACTGCAAATTGGAGTGATTATCACCCCCTCCCTTTTCCCCCCCAGCAGCCAAACAAAAGAACAATGGGAAGGTAACCATATAACAGCTCCCTAACACAAGATAACAGCTGCCTGGTAGATCTAAGAACAACACTCAATCGTAAAAACCCATGTCCCACTGAGACTCCTTCAGTTACATTGAGAAGGAGAAACAGCAGCCTGCCAAAAAGCATTACTCTCCTGAAGTGCAGGCACAAGTCACATGACATGGGGCAGCTGGGAAATTGACAAAATGTCTAGCCCCGTGTCAGATTTAAAAATTGAATATAAAAAAATCTGTTTGCTCTTTTGAGAAATGGATTTCAGTGCAGAATTCTGCTGGAGCAGCACTATTAACTGATTCATTTTGAAAAAATTTTTTTTCCCATGACAGTATCCCTTTAAGTCTACTGGAAACTCATGTAAACATTTTTAAATTCGAATTTCGAGGACATTTTAGGGGCAGATTTATCAAGGGTCGAATTTCGAAGTAATGGGAGTTTTTGTGAACTTCCATAACTTCGAAATTCGAATAAAAAAAGACCGACTGAAATTTTATTGAAAAAATAAATACAAATAAAATTTTTTTTTTCTGCGGGTCAATAGGCTGTATCCGAATCGTTTCAATCGAAGTAAGATCGTATTCGATCGAATTAGATTCAAAGTATTTTTTAAAAAAAAACTTCAATTTTTCAACAATTGACTCCACATAGGTTCTAGGAGGTCCCCCATAGGCTAAAACAGCTATTCGGCAGGTTTTAGATGGCGAAATTTCGATATTCGCATTTTTTTCAAATTTGATTCGAATTTGGACTATTCCCTAGTTGAAGTACACAAAAATAGCTCGAAATTCAAATTTTTTTACTTTGAATTTTCAATTCGACCCTTGATAAATCTTCCCTTTAGTGTACTTCGACTAGGGAATAGTCCAAATTCGAATCAAATTTGAAAAAAAAATTAGAATATCGAAATTTATCATGTATTGTCTCTTTAAAAATTCGACTTAGAATATTCGCCATCTAAAAACTGCCGAATTGATGTTTTAGCCTATGGGGGACCTCAAAGAACCTATTAGGAGTCATTTGGTGGACTTTGAAAAATCTAATTTGGAAAATACTTTGATACGAATTCGATTGAATACGATCCGAATTCGAATCGAACGAACGAATACAGCCTATTCACCCAAAGTTAAAAAAATTAGGCTTTAGTTCCCCTTTAAAAACTTTTCTAAAAATTCACTCACAAGTGTGATGTTTGCATATGCATGTAAAGTCTCTCTTTTGGTAATCTGCTCAATTGTTTGGTAAATTCCAGGGTTGAAGGTCCCACCAAGGGTAAGGTTGTCCTACTCCACCGCGTGTTACTTTCCGGGCGAATAGGGATGATTTCACATCGCTTTACCTGATGAGTTTCGTCGGACTTCCAACTTCCTCAGACGCATCCCCCGTTCAACCGGACTGCTTAAAGGAGAACTAAAGCCTAACTAAAGAAGTAGCTAGAAATGTTGTACATTATGTTTTGGGCTTCTGTACCAGCCCAAGGCAACCACCGCCCTTTAGCAGTAAAGATCTGTGTCTCCAAAGATGCCCCAGTAGCTCCCCATCTTCTTTTCTGCTGATTCACTGCACATACTCTGTGCTGCTGTCACTTACTGAGCTTAGGGACCCACTCACAATATACAGTACACATAGAATAGAAATGTCACAATATAAGGCTGATTAGAAATTAATACAGATAATTACTACATGGCAGCACAGAAACCAGTGCAATTAGCATCAGAATTTAATAATCAGCAAACCTGTAGCATCAGCTTATATTACAGCCAGGGAAGCTCATTTTCTGCTGGATAATTAGTGACGAGCCCTAAGCTTAGCTTCTCAACAGCCAATCAGAGCCCACTGAGCATGTGAGTGTCACAGACACTTTCCAAGATGGTGACCCCCTGTGACAAGTTTGAAGTCCTGGATCATTGCTGCTATTGACAAGCTGAAACTTTAGCCTCGTGCAATAAGTTCAGTATATAAAATATAGCATTTTTAGCCCTATTCATTTGTATGGTTTAGTTCTCCTTTAATGTATGAAGATTCAAATTATTAAAAGATCTGTTATCCGGAAATCCCCAGGTCCCGAGCATTCTGGATAACAGGTCCTATACCTGTACCATAATATTCATACAGTAGAGGGCTAACCTTGTTGTCTAGACCAGTACACACTGACCATTGCTTCACTGGACCATACCAGTATATTGAGAGGGTTTTACCTTTAGTTCCAGAGGTAAAAAAGCTGTTCCAGATCAATTTGCATCCATCTTAACATAGAAGGTACAGAAAAAAAGGATTTTTTTAATTGGATAAAATGGAGTCTATTGCAGGTGGCCTTCCCGTAATTTTTTAAACATGATTAAACCTCTTTATCTTTAGTGGTTATTCCCCAGTGTCTCTCTGATAGAGAAAAGTCGCCCCTTTATTTATTTCCATGTCCATAAAATAACTGCAGGGCTGTAACATTTCCTATCCATGGCAATCAGTAATAACGCTGCATTTTGTATCAGATGTGCAAACCGGTTATTTTGACCATTATTAAATAATTTTTAACTCAGCCTCACCTAGCTCCTCAGACAGATGGTTTAATCAGTGACAGAGGGCATGAATGCTCTTGTGATAAGAAGTAACTTTAATTTTAACTTTAATTTTAACTTTAAATCACAATATTTAAAGAAGTAAATCTATACACTGTGTGTGTGTGTGTGCGCGTATATACAGTATATTCTTGTTAATTGCTTTTACTGTTTAATTCTTTGGATGTTTATCTGAAGGTTTTTTAATCCATTGAGTTTACAATAATTAATTTAATCCATTGAGAGCAGAGCATGTCAGTGCCAGTGTTTCCTTATTTAGTGCAGGAAGCTTACAGGACAAGGGCAGATAGTTGTTATTGCTCTTAGAGAAAAGAGTGTTACTATTAACTTTTCTTCTCCTGGGAGCAGTTATCTTTAGACACCCTAATTATATAATAATTAAAAATGTTGTTTAATACAAACAGATTTGAAGTTACTCTGACCATATAAAGGCACAAGATTGCAGACTGAGTTATATAGGGAACTCTGAGTATCACTCATGTATTATAAGGTATAATGTACCCCCTACTGTAAATGATAAGGATATTAGAAGTCACTGAGGGGTTCTGTTACCATATAAAGGCACAAGGCTACAGGCTGAGTTATACAGGGAACTCTGAGTATCACTCATGTATTATAAGGTATAATGTACCCCCTAATGTAAATGATAAGGATATTAGAAGTCACTGAGGGGTTCTATTACCATATAAAGGCACAAGGCTACAGGCTGAGTTATACAGGGAACTCTGAGTATCACTCATGTATTATAATGGATAATGTACCCCCTACTGTAAATTATAAGGATATTAGAAGTCACTGAGGGGTTCTGGGACCATATAAAGGCACAAGGCTGCAGGCTGAGTTATACAGGGAACTCTGAGTATCACTCATGTATTATAAGGGATAATGTACCCCCTACTGTAAATGATAAGGATATTAGAAGTCACTGATTGGCTTTGTGACCATATAAAGGCACAAGGCTGCAGGCTGAGTTATACAGGGAACTTAGTATCACTCATGTATTATAAGGGATAATGTATTACTGTAAACTGTAAATGATAAAGATATTAGAAGTCACTGATCGGCTCTGTGACCATATAAAGGCACAAAGCTGCAGGCTGAGTTATACAGGGAACTCTGAGTATCACTCATGTATTATAAGGGATGATGTACCCCCTACTGTAAATGATAAGGATATTAGAAGTCACTGAGGGGCTCTGTGACCATATAAAGGCACAAGGCTGCAGGCTGAGTTATACAGGGAACTCTGAGTATCACTCATGTATTATAAGGGATGATGTACCCCCTACTGTAAATGATAAGGATATTAGAAGTCACTGAGGGGCTCTGTGACCATATAAAGGCACAAGGCTGTAGGCTGAGTTATATAGTGAATCACTCATGTAATATAAGGGATAATGTATTACTGTAAACTGTAAATGATAAAGATATTAGAAGTCACTGATCGGCTCTGTGACCATATAAAGGCACAAAGCTGCAGGCTGAGTTATACAGGGAACTCTGAGTATCACTCATGTATTATAAGGGATAATGTACCCCTACTGTAAATGATAAGGATATTAGAAGTCACTAAGGGGTTGTTCTGTGACCATATAAAGGCACAAGGCTGCAGGCTGAGTTATACAGGGAACTCTGAGTATCACTCATGTATTATAAGGGATAATGTACCCCCTACTGTAAATGATAAGGATATTAGAAGTCACTGAGGGCTCCTGTGACCATATAAAGGCACAAGGCTGCAGGCTGAGTTATACAGGGAACTCTGAGTATCACTCATGTATTATAAGGGATAATGTACCCTCTACTGCAATTTATAAGGATATTAAAATCTCCATTTCTTTTCTTGTCTGTTCTAGATGGCAGGAACTGCAAGACATGATCGGGAAATGGCCTTACAGGCTAAAAAGAACCTCTCAACCTGTACAGATCCTATTGAAAAGCTGCGTCTCCAATGTCTCTCTAGAGGATCAGCAGGCATAAAGGGTCTGGGCAGGTGGGATATTAAATTAAACTGAAAATTGACATATTGTTGGTTTTCTTATTAGAGTTGTACACATTTCAGTACTTTGACTTCTTATTATGTATTGTTGAGTGACATGTTAATTCCCCTATTCTGCCTACCGTTTGGGAAAGTTTGTGGGTATGATATACAGTATACAGTATACGTGGGATCTTTTGGGAATCATTGCCTATTGGCCTTGTAACAGTTTGCCTCATGCTCTTTTAAAAAATCAGAACTGTTAAAGGGGTGGTTCACCTATCAGTTAACTTTTAGTATGTTATAGAATGGCCAATTCTATACAGCTTCTCAATTGGCCTTCCTTGTTTTTGAATTATTTGCCTTATTCTTCTGACTATTTCCAGCTTTCAAATGGGAGTCACCGACGCCATCTAAAGAATAAATGCTTTGTAAGGCTACACAGTTATTGTTATTGCTATTATTATTAATCGTTTTATTCAGGGCCTCTCGTATTCATATTCCAGACTCTTATTCAAATGAATGCATGGTTGCTAGGGTTAGTTGGACCCTAGCAACCAGATTGCTAAAACTGCAAACTGAAGAGCTGCTGAATAAAAAGCAAAATAACTCAAAAACCACAAATAATTTAAAAAATGAAAACCAATTGCAAATTGTGTCAGAATATCACTCTCTACATTATACTAAAATTTAACTCAAAGGTGAACAACCAAGGAATTGTTCAGTATAAAACTAAAAACTTGGTAAATAGATAGGCTGTGCAAAATATTTGTTTTTAATATAGTTATTTAACTAAAAAATTTAATGTATAAAGACTGGAGTAAGTGGATGTGTAACCTAATAGCCAGAACATTACTGCCTGCTTTGCAGCTCTCTTGGTTTCCACTGATTGGTTACTAGTCAGTAACCAATCAGTGACTTGAGGGGGGCACATGGGTCATAACTGTTGCTTTTGAATCTGAGCTGCATGCTAAGGATGAATTTTAAACTCACTAAACCAGGGGTCCCCAACCTTTTTTGGACGGGGGTCGGCAGCTAGTTTGGTCATTTAGAGGTGACCAACCTGTATAAAAAATATCAACTTTTGTTTGTGCTACATTTGCTCCAAAAAAATGTGTCCAAACCAATTATTATGCATTGGGTGCTGCTGCTTCTGGGGACTTTGAAAAAAACCCAAAGTGATCTGTAATATTTGCCAAGAGTGATTTACAATATTGCCGGTGGGAAAGCATTTTCAGAGATTTGTCACCTGCTGCAGTGCAAATTTAACTGTGACCGAAAGTCTCCCTGTGTGCTATTGACCTTAAATGAGAGGCAGTTTGTCCTATCATCTTAAAGGAGAAGGAAAGGCTAAAATGAAGTAAGCTTTACCAGAAAGGTCTATATAACTATACACCAGTAAACCCTCAACGTTATGCTACTCTGAGTCCTCAAAAGAAACACTGAATTTCTTTCCTTCTATTGTGTACACATCGGCTTCTGTATCAGACTTCCTGTTTTCAGCTTAAACCTCCAGGGCTTGGGCTTGAGCATGCTCAGTTTGCTTCTCTCCCTTTCCCACCCCTCCCTCCTCCTCTCCCTGCTTTATTCTGAGCCCAGAGCTATAAGTGAGCAGGGAAAGACTCAGGCAGGAAGCGATGTCACACCAAGCTAATATGGCAGCTGCTATCCTAAACAAACAGAGAGAGACGTTTACTCAGGTATGGTAAAGCATTCTACAGAATAAATATAGTGTTATAGCTTGCACTATTGTGGCTAATCTATTGGCAATAAACTGCTTCTGTAGCTTTCCTTCTCCTTTAAGTGCATTTCATTGCAGTTGATACACATGACCTGTATCCTTGGATTACATATTATTGGGCCATCAAGGAAGCCAGTGACTGAACCCTGATTTGATTAAAAAGGTTATGGTTGCTGTACTGAATACTCATTGCACATTTCTATTACCATAAAACGTGCCTGTACCCTATTACTCTTGTACTTATTTCTGCAGAGTATTTCGCATCATGGATGACGACAATAGCAGGTCCCTTGATTTTAAAGAGTTTTTAAAGGGCCTGAGTGATTATGGTGTAATGATAGACAAAGCAGAAGCCCAGGAGCTTTTCTCTGTGTTTGACAAAGATGGAAGCGGAACAATCGATTTTGATGAATTCCTTGTCACATTACGAGTAAGTACACAACTTAAATTAGAATTAATTTAGCTATAAGAATGGCTTGAGTTATACTTGTCACCAAGTATTGACTATAGCTTGTATTGTGGTCACCACAAAGAATTATTTGAATAATATTTTATATTATATAACACTATTCTGCCTCATCAACAAGCAATAAATAATCCTTCAAACTAAAACTGCCCAACTGCAGAAAAATAGACCCCTGGTTTGAGTCTCTTGATTTGGTGAATTTACAGTGTGCCCAGCCAGTACTATTTGTTGCTGGTATTGCTTTTGGTTAGGGATGCACCGAATCCACTATTTTGGATTCGGCCGAACTGCAGAATCTTCGCGAAAGATTTGGACGAGAACCGAATCCAAATCCTAATTTGCATATACAAATTAGGGGTGGGAAGGAGAAAACATTTTTTACTTCCTTCACGCAATATACCTCCCCACCCCTAATTTGCATATGCAAATTAGAATTAGGTTTCGATGGGCAGAAGGATTTGGCCGAATCCTGCTGAAAAAGGCCGAATCCTGGGCAAATCCCGAACCAAATCCTGGATTCGGTGCATCCCTACTTTTCATTTCATTTCCGTTATCTTTTGTGCTGTTAATATTCTGGGTTTGAGTTTATTAAATGGCTTAAGTTCTATCCCCACGAATGTCTAGTTTACTTATAGATACGCTCACCTATATAAATATTGGGAGGCACATTTATCAATTTCGAATTCATGTGAGTTTTTTAAAACTCCCATAACACTTAAATTCGATCAGTCAAAATTTATTAATAACATCGAATTTTTGAAAACTCCGATAAATAGAATCAACCCAAAACTCGAATGAGTTGAATGTCAGGAAGGCTGCAAACAACTCCAAATTGATCCCTGGACATCTCCCATTGACTTAAACAGCAATTCGTCAGGTTTTAGGTGGCGAATGGAATTTAAGTTCTTAAAGGGCCATTGTTTGGCGACATCGCCAAACGAGCGGATCTCTACGTCTATGGCCACCTTTAGTTTTACCTGCAACTTGCTTGCTGCTTTCAAGATTAAAACTCCCGAACTTGGTTGCCCTTTTATTGGCCACCAGTGGGATCACCTGACTATAGCTGGAATGGTTGGGAGCTACAACATGGAGCTGGCCACTGGTCCTGTATAAATTATAGCAAAAAAGGGAAATATATATATACACATATCTCCTTTTATCGGCACTGACCACATCTTCAGTCAAGGGCTGGGTGCTCACCATTTATCTCACAGTTCCATAACAGAAAGCACTCACAGCAAATCAGTCGCTTTAAACGCTGTAGTAAAAAAAGGCTTTATTCGTCCATTATATCAATGCGTTTCGATCTGCAGGAGATGAGGAGATCCTGATGACTATCTATCTAAGTCAATGGGAGATTTAAAGCTACTGATTTGCCGTGAGTGCTTTCTGCTATGGAAATGTATATAAATACATAATGTACATACACACAGGTATGGGATACTTTTTGAGGACTATTCAGTATCACTGCAGTGGTGTATCTGTGCCACCCTATCCTTCTACTATGTGCCACTAATTACGTGACCCGCTCTATGCAGCCGCCCATGTCGAATGCAAGGAAAGAAATTATCATGCAGGCCTTCCGGAAGTTGGACAAATCAGGTGATGGTGTTGTGACTATTGAGGATTTGAGGGGGGTTTACAATGCAAAGCACCACCCAAAGTACCAGAATGGAGAGTGGACAGAAGACCGGGTTTTTAGGAGTTTCCTCGATAACTTTGACTCTCCATATGACAAGGACGGGCAGGTATGTGATATGTTCCATATTTTAGAGCTCTATATTATATTATAAGAATATTTTAATAGATTTGAATTTAATGAATTGGGCAGGGATGTTAATTGAAACTGATTAACTGGTGCACAAAAGTACAAAGTAAGGTTGAATATATTTTCTCATTCAGTTTTAGCTAAAGTATTTTTTACCCATTTTGAAAAATCTGTGAATTATTTTCATGCATTTCACATGTGGCAAATATTTTTTGGCAGCTGCAGTGTGGTCAAAACCATTATAATATAAGGTGCAAATTACTGCAAGTTTGTGTCTGAAAAGATTTTCATAGCACATGGAAATTTCTTCTAATGAATGTCTATAGGAACATATACTATAGGAACACATACTATAGGAACGCGTACTGTATATAAAAGGAAATGGCAAGAAAAACTTAAAGGAGAACTCAACCCAAAAATAAAAAAAACCCTCCCTAGTAAGCAAGATAGAATCCCCTCCCTGCTTCCCCTTGAAGACTTCAATAGGTCTGTCTGTATAATTTTTCCCACCTAACAGTGCATAGTAAACACAGCGGAGCTTGTGGGTGCCATCTTCTGGATCATAAGTCTTCATCTGTAATAGAGCTCAGTATTGGCACCTGCACAGTTGGAGCAGTCTTCTGAAGTGTACCGACTGCACATGCGCCAAAAGTGCCGGAAATTGCCAAAGAGGGCACAAAAAAAACCTTAGATTTGGAAGATGGCACCCAGAAGCTCCTCTGCACTTACTCTGCACTGTTACATTTTACAGATATTTTCAGACCTATTGAACTCTCAGAGGGAAAGCAGGGAGGGGAAACTATCTTGCTTACTAGGTAGGGGCATTTTTTAATTCTTGGGTTGAGTTCTCCTTTAAAAGAGAATTCAACCTGTAAAAAAAAACAAACCCTCCCCCCTACCCTGGGTAGACCCCCCTCCCTCCTACCCCCAGCCTACCTGCCCCCCTGGGCAAATGCCCCTAATTTTTTACTCACCCCTCCGTGCAGATTCTGGCCTTGGAGTTCACGGCAGCCATCTTCTTTTTTCTATCTTTTTCGGAAGTTCCGGCGCATGCGCAGTTGGAGTAAATTTCCGGTCCCGAACCACTGCCCATGCACAGAAAGTCACATAAATTTTTGAAAATGTTTTGGAAATTTTCATGACTTTCGGCACATGCGCAGTTGTTCGCCACCGAAAATTTACTCCAACAGCCCCTTGGCCCGAAAATGCAGTCAAGACAAAAAGATTACTGGAGAAGAAGAAGATGGCTGCCGTGAACTCCGAGGCCAGATTCTGCACGGAGGGGTGAGTAAAAAATTAGGGGCATTTGCCTGGGGGGGGGGGGGGGCGTGTAGGCTGGGGGGGAGGGGTGTCAACCCAGGGTAGGGGGAGGGTTTTTTTTATTAATGGTTGAATTATATTGTCAATTTTTAGTAGAGACTTTTCTCTGTAGAATATGAGATTTGACCACTGATTTCCATTTGGAGTCAGCATGGCTACCATGTTGGATTTGTGCATGCTTCATGTAGTTGAAACATTCACATTACTATAGGAAGAGTTCCGGCAACAAAGAAGCTGCCGCAGTATGTGTTCTCAAGCTCAGGATCAGTCCAGGCCGTGGACTCCGTTGTTGAACCTGTATTTAAGAAAAAGAGAATGTATTCACTTAGTTGGATTGCAACTAACACATATTCAAGGTGAAACCACTGCCATGGCATGACAGGGCTGCAGTATATTTTCAAAAACAGCATTGTACATTTACTCTTACGCTTTCTTCACCAAAATAGGTTACACCGGAGGAATTCACAAACTACTATGCAGGCGTCAGTGCTTCCATTGATACTGATGTCTACTTCATTACCATGATGAAAAATGCCTGGAAGCTTTGAGTGTATGGAATTCAATTAAGGCTCAACTTTCTGGGGTTTTTCTTATATCACTAATACACAATTAAGTAAATATTTGAAATACAGGCACCTTTACTTGGAAAAACACATTTCTCTGGCTTTCACAAATTAACTGAATGTTATAGCTTTCAAAAGCTGTACCTTTCCAATCTGTACAGTAATATCATATAACCTCTGCCTGTATTTCTCTTATTTAACTGTGGTGCTGGATATTACTTTAACACACTTCTACTTGAACTCACATATTTTACTAACCTTTATTTAATTGTTACTAAATAAAAGTTTTTTGCTATAGTAGGTTTGCAAAACCTAAAAAACGCGCACACAAAAAGGATCAAATAAACTAAAGTCAGATATATTAGAGATTGACGGGGGGAAACAAGAAGGATTCAAGGCAGTTTTTCCTATTTTCACAACAGTTTCCTTACAGTCAGGTTTTAACTAATTGGCGCATTTCAAAGCAGACAAATGTGCCATTTTGTAAGAATGTGTTCAACTGCTCTGAGCAATCAAACCCATTCATTTTCATTGGGTGTCAGTAATCAGTGCAGCTCAGCTACTTTTGCTGAGTACTAAAAGCATCCCAAATCACTATGCAACTTCCATATGGGGATTAATGATTCAGAAACACGTTATTCCAGTGTTAAAAATAAATTGTTAGATAGGAAAAAGACCAGTGTTCTTTTTACAAGCTGCATGCATCAATACCACTTGCAAAATGATGCCAGATAATAATACAGAAGTCCCATAATTGTAATTGCAGAGGCACGTTTATCTAGGGTCGAATTTCGAATTCCGAATTCATGTGAGTTTTTTAAACTCCCTTAAATTCGTTTGAATTTGAAATTCGATTGGGAGGTAATTTATTTAAAAAATCGAAATGTTAAAACTCGGACGAATTTGAAAACTCGAATCGAATTCGATTTGAATTATACAAAACTTATTTTCTCCGAAAAAAACTTGAACATCAGGGAGGCTACAAACATCACCAAATGATCCCTGGACCTCTCCCATTGACTTATACAGTAATTCAGCAGGTTTTAGGTGGCAAATAGTCTCATTTGAATTCTTAAAGGGCCAGAGTATGATAAATCTTGAAAATCGAATTAGATTTTTTTTTAAAAACTCAAATCTCAAAATTTGGATAATCCCCTAGTCGAATTTGACAGTTTTGACCATAAAAAATTTAAAAACTCTAATTTTCAATTCGACCCTTAATAAATCTGCCAACTCAGCCTCTTAAAAAAAAAAAAAATGTGCAAGATATTGTCCTGTGTATGGCCACAAAATATTTGCCTTCCCATTCAAGTTCTGATGAGGGCCACTACAAATATTAAGGGGCCCATTTACTTAGCTCGAGTGAAGGAATAGAGGAAAAAAACGTTGAATTTCGAATGTTTTTTTTGGCTACTTTGACCATCGAATCGGCTACTTCGACTTCAAATCGAACGATTCGAACTAATAATCCTTCGACTATTCGACCATAGGCTTTGGTAGCTTTTTTTGGTTGAAGAAAAATCGTTCAATCGATGGATTAAAATCCTTCGAATCAAACAATTTGAAGGATTTAATCGTTCGATCGATATTCGAAGTCAAAGGATTTAACTTCCGCAGTCGAATATTGAGGGTTAATTAACCCTCGATATTCGACCTTAAGTAAATTTGCCCCTAATTGTTTTGGGGAAAAATCCTTTTGTTTCAGCACAACATGGTCTGTGGATTGCAGGCTTTGACCATCGGTTTTGCAGGGGCCCCATATGATGTGATGTTTAGCCTGAGGGCCAAAAGCTCAAATTACCCATATTCAGTCCACCATATATAAGTAAAGCTGATCTTCTCTGTTCAGCTTTAATACCTCTTGTGTGCACAGAGACCTTTATACAGGCAAAACATCAGTGGACTCTTAAAAGTTCATTTCTTCCAAATCTTTACTGTACAATGTCACTGTCTGGATGGTATTGTAAAAACAGTACACTCAGTAACAAACAGTGGTAGTAGATAGATTAAATTTTTCTCATCAGTACAGCTCAAATAATCTATATTGAAAACTTCATTGTGTAACAACTCTCTACAAACCCCGTAGAATGATATTAAAATGTGTTCTATCTTCATATATATGTTTTGCTATTTTTAAGGCATTTATTATAATAATTACTAACACTGCACCGATTTCACTTCCAAAGGTGGTGGGTCTTTGGTAAATGGGTTGGTAAAAAATGATAAATAATGCAACATGATTTAAGTAGTTTATTCCGGACCTTTACAGTTTGTGATATAGTCCTTGGACTGGAGAGAATGGATTCATGCTGTAAGCCCATCATGTATTTCTGTGATTGTCTCTCAAAGACAAAGATTTATAATTAGCTGTCTTGTATTTAGAGAGGACGTTTATCTAAATGTAACATTTGGTGGGTTATTTATCAAAATCCGAATTTATCTCAATATTTTCTGCTACAAACTCCAATCAAATCTGCACTGTTTTTTTACGCTTATTTATTATTAAATTTTCCCGAAAATTTGCTTTGCAGTAAAAAAATCAGATTTTCACGTTTTTCTTTTATCCGATTTTCGAGTTTTTTTTTTAATTTTTACCCGAAATTTCAGAAAATGTTGGGGTATTGCACGAAACCCAGCGCACATCAAAAAATAATTGGGACTTCTCCCATTGACATATATGCAATGTCGATTCTGACTTTTCCATCCTCTGGGTTTAATAAATTCCGGAAAATTTTGGCATTCGTAGTTTAGTAAATAACCCCCATAGTATACTGTAGAAAATGGTGTTCTTAGAAATGGCCTTCCTCTAGTTTTTGTGGTTTTCCAATGATTTTCTTCCTCTCACTTACCTGAGAATTACAATTTAGTATGAGACTTTGGGCCTTATTTATCAAAATCCGAAATTATGTCATTTTCTTAAATATACTCTGACCAAATCCGCACATGTTTTTTTGCCCTTATTTATTAAGAATTTTTTCAGAAGATTTTGTGTGTGGAAAACTTAGATTTTTTCAGATTTTTGCCTAAAAACCACAAAATCTTATTATTGCACGAAACCCATCACAGATCAGGATATCTTTGTGACTTCTCCCATTGACTTATATACAACCTCCGCAAGTCGATGCAGGATTTTCGGATTCTGACTTTTTCCATCCTCAGGGTATAATACGTAAAAGTCTTTTTTTCCACTAAAAATTCAGAATTTATATTAAAAAATGTTTTTGATTTTTTGATTTTTTGGCATTCGGAATTTAATAAATTACCTCCTTTGAGGTCATACTCTCTCCTGTTAATCTTCCATTCTGCCAGTCAAATTCCTTCCCTGTTGCTAGACCAGTGGGACATTAGCGATCACATACAGATATTGGATCACTTCTCCAGAAACCCATTATCCAGAAAGCTCCAAATTATGTGAAAGCCATCTTCGGTAGAATTCATTTTAAGGAAATAATTCAAATTTTTAAAATGATTTTATTTTTCTCTGTACTTGATGGTATCTAAAATGCATGAATCCAGATTGGTGCCAAACAATCCTATTGTTTTTTTTTTCATGCTTAGTTTTTAGCACACTTAGGGGCAGATTTATCAAAGTGTGAGATTAGAACTCACCATGATGAAACTCGCTTACATTATATTCATTCCTTTGGGATTTTTAAAAGCATATTTATCTAATGGTGAACTCCGTTGATAAATACAATTCTAAAAATCCCATAGGATTGAATAAAACATGGGCGACTTTTTCGGTGGTTAGCGCTAATCTCACATTTTGATAAATCTGCCCCTTAAAGTATGGAGATCCAAAGAACAAAAAAATCCCTTATCTGGAAAACCAAGCAGTTCAAATAACAGATCTGTTTATTTTTAGTCTGTATTTTTTTTTTTTAATGTACTTATTTCACGAGTTGCGGTTTGTAAAATAATTTAAGTCATTCAGTTCTCCGGTAAAGAATTTTGACTATTATTTAGTTGAAAAGGTCTGAACTGAACTGATTCTAGCAACCATTCAGTAGCCTGAATACCAACCCAGAGAGAAAGAATGAAGGCAATGACATGTAACAGTATACCAGTAATATGTAGCCTCACAATCATTCATCTTTCTGTCTTCTTGCATTGATGACTAGCAACCAGAATGCATTTTAAACACTGGGTTAAACATAAGCAGAAAAAAGACATACAACACGTGCATATGCAAATAATAATAATAATAAAACTTAAGACCAACTTGCATTGGTCACAGGATATACAAAAACAGTGATTTTAAGGTAAGAATCATAGTTTATGCAAGTGCTGTTTTTTTTACAATAACAAAATAAAAAAAAAAAACTAGGGCTCGTTTACGAACGCAGCCTCAAGTGCAGGTGCTCTAAAATGGGCACCAGTTAATAGTGCTGCTCCAACAGACTTCTGCACTGAAACCGGTTTTTCAACAGAGCAAACAGATTTTTTTATATTTAATTTTGAAATCTGACATGGGGCTAGACATATTGTCTGTTTCCCTGGTGTCCTCAGTAATGTGACTTGTGCTCTGATAACTTCAATCACTCTTTAATGCTGCACTGCAAGTTGGAGTGATATCACCTCCTCCCTTCTTCCCCTAGCAGCCCATCAGCAGAACAATGGGAAGGTAACCAGATACAGTAACTGCTCCCTCGGAGGTATAAGAACAGATTCAAAAGAAACAACAGCCTGCCTGAAAGCAGTTCCATCCTGAAGTGCTGGCTCTTTCTGAAAGCACATTACCAGGCAAAATGACTTGAGATGAGCCTACACACCAATATTACAACTAAAATAATGCACTTGTTGGTTTAGGAATTAAAATTTAAAAATCAAATAAGACTTACATTTCACATAGCAATTGCATTAAACTGTTTGGAATCTTCATTAAAGTGGACCTGTTACCTACACATAAAAAGCTGTATGACAAAAGTCGTTTGCAAATTAATACCTGTTATAAAGGCGTTTAAATATCTGAGATGTCAATCAAATATTACCTGCCCCGCCTCTATGCCTGAGGCATAGAGATGGGGCAGTCAATTACTTTCATTTTCCATTCATCTCTTCCTAGATGTCACTGCTCTCCCCACATTCCCCCTCCCTTTTCACACTCTATAATTGGTTAGGGCAATATGTATGGGCTATAGGTCCCCCATTGGGCGCATACACAAGATTTTGGGGTGATACACAACTTGTCTTAATAACAGTGTCCACAAAATGGCTCCTGCCTGCATGCTGTAATTGTGTAATTCCAAGATGGAAGGAAACAATGTAAATAATAAATGTAGTGTAAATAAGTTTTACTTTGCTCAACTAACATAATAAAAAATAATTTGGAATTATTTCTTAGGGTGCCAGGTCCCCTTTAAGTTTTATATCTCGTGCTATAATTGTAAATAGAAAATAATGCTACTTTTTCTCTTTCCAGGTGACAAAAGACGAATTTCTGAACTATTACAGTGGAGTTAGTGCATCTATTGACAGTGATGCCTACTTTGTACTGATGATGAGGAACGCCTGGAAGTTGTGATAGGTGCATGGTTTTAATACACGTTTTAAAGTTCTTCTGTTTGTGTGTATAATGGATTTAACTGGAAGGAGAGACCACCAGAAAAAAAAACACAGTTTTATAGAAGCTGCTGCTGCTGACTGAAATGGACAGTAAATACTGCACACAAAGATTTATACATAATAGTACTTGTTATAAAATGTTTATATACAGTATGCAAATTTTTCCTGTAGAAGAATATTATAATTAGAGTGCCCTGGACTATCAGAACACGTAGAACAAAACATTAGGCCCTAGCAAGCAGCCAGAAGTTTGAATGAAAACCCTCTGAAACTCTGAAAATACAAGGTATCATTAAAGTAGAACTAAATCCTAAAAATTAATATGGCTAAAAATGCCATATTTTATATAATGCACTTATTGCACCAGCCTAAAGTTTCAGCCTTTCAATAGCAGCAATGATCATGGTCTTCAAACTTGTCACAGGGGGTCACCATCTTGGAAAGTGTCTGTGACACTCACATGCTCAGTGGGCTCTGAGCAGCTGTTGAGAAGCTAAGCTTAGGGCTCGTCACTAATTATCCAGCAGAAAATGAGCTTCCCCTGTAATATAAGCTGATGCTACAGGTTTGCTGATTATTAAATTCTGATGCTAATTGCACTGGTTTCTGTGCTGCCATGTAGTAATTATCTGTATTAATTACTAATTAGCCTTATATTGTGACATTTCTATTCTATGTGTACTGTATATTATGAGTGGGTCCCTAAGCTCAGTAAGTGACTGCAGCACAGAGCATGTGCAGTGAATCAGCAGAAAAGAAGATGGGGAGCTACTGGGGCATCTTTGGAGACACAGATCTTTACTGCTAAAGGGCTGTGGTTGCCTTGGGCTGGTACAGAAGCCCAAAACATAATGTACAACATTTCTAGCTACTTCTTTAGTTAGGCTTTAGTTCTCCTTTAACAAGCACAAAAGTGCTAGAGCACTAAGGGGTGCAAAAGCACCTGCCCCAGGGTTTAGCGGCACTTGGCACCTAATGCTGAATTAGAAATTTGGCACTAGGGTCAAAGCACAGCACCGGTATGTGCAAAACAGCCCTGTTCTTATCACCTGCCATAAAGCAGGCAGTAAGTACAGGACATTGTTGTGGCCTGCTTCAGTCTATGCATCAGCTCTGTTCAAAGTAAATACTGTGAACATTTACTAGCCTTGTCCAATAACCCATTATACTGCTCACTACTGTGGGGTATATGAAACAACTCACAACCAGTGTGTGTAGTGTATTCACCTTCAAACAAGGAAGCTGCCTACCAAAGGATGTAGGGGGTTGACTGGAACACCTTAATGGCTTTACCTTGAGCTGATGTGCTAGGTCTCATGGTGGATTTAATTTAACAGTAAAATATCTTATTGTCATCTTTATATTCTCAAACTTAATTTCCATTTAGTAAATTCTATTTAAAAATTAATTTTACATTTTGTATGTAAGTATCTGCCTTTTGGAATTGTTATTATTATCGTTACCTGTGTATATTTCTTTCAAATACTGTAAATCTTGCAGT
Organism: Xenopus laevis; assembly: GCF_017654675.1. NCBI lineage: Eukaryota > Metazoa > Chordata > Amphibia > Anura > Pipidae > Xenopus > Xenopus laevis. Next base: position 186,815,447 of record NC_054372.1, read on the forward strand.
ATTTCAAAAGACAATAATTGGGTAAATTAACGTCTGAACCTCAGAGATATTTAGCTATAATTGAATTACTGCAGTTAGTTCTCAGAAACACACATATTTATTGCCTTTTGTTTTATTCAGGATACAAGTGCCTAGTAAAATACTAAAAACTCTGAGCTGGTCTGGAGGTGCAGAGTTAACCTTTAAGCAACAGTGCCTTAGAACTTCATGTAATATGGCTGGTACATTAAGGGGGTTATGTATCAAGCTCCGAATTTATCTCCGTATTTCTAAGATAAAAATCCGAGCAACTGAAAAAGTCAATTTTTTGGACTATTCCGCAAAAACGATTAAAAACGATTAAGTATTGAAAAAAAAATTCAGACTTTTTAGTCCAAAATCCACGAAATCATCGGATATCGGTACGGACAGCAGCGCAGACACTGGCTCCTTCCCTATTGACTTAAACAGGTCCCGAGAGCTGCCGGATTTTCTGATTCCGATTTTTTAGACCATCAGGCTTTTCAGATTTTTTTTTTTGATCCAAAAAAATCCGAATTTTTCTGATATTCGGAGCTTGATAAATAACCCTATAAAAGTCTACATTTAGGGGGAGATTTATTAAGGTTTGAATGGTAAATTCGAATTAATTTTTTTTTTGTCAAAACTCACAAATTCGAATTTAAAAGCACCAACTCAAATGTAAATTTGAATGTGAGATTTATCACAACCCAACCATAGAAACAGTTCTAATTCAAATGATTGCAACCTAATCCTTCTTCAATTATTGGTATGATAACTATTTAAAGGGGGGGTTCACTTTATGTTACTTTTTAGTATGTTATATCCATTAGCCTTCATTTTTCTTTTTTATACTTTTATACTTATTTGCCTTCTTCTGACTCATTCCAGCTTTCAAATGGGGGTCACTGACCCTATCTAAAAAGAAATTCCCTCGAAGGTTAAACATTTATAGCTATTACCGTATATACTCGAGTATAAGCCGTTCCGAGTATAAGCCGAGGTACCTAATATCACCTCCAAAAACTGGGAAAGCTTATTGACTCGAGTATAAGCCTAGGGTGAGAAATGCAGCAGCTTCTGGTAAGTTTCAATCAAAAAATTGAGGGTTTCTGCTCCCATTGGAGGTGCCGGCGACCATTCTTGGACACTGGCGAATATTCTCAGAGACTATTCTTGGATGCTGGCGACTATTCTTGGGAGCATGCGACTATTCTCAGACGCCGGCGACTATTCTTAGACGCCGGCGACCGTTTTTGCGCTTGACCCGAGTATAAGCCGAGGTAGAGTTTTTCAGCATATTTTGGGGGCTGAAAAACTCGGCTTATACTCGAGTATATACGGTACTACTTCCTATTTCTCATACTTAAAGTTCATTAAAGCTGAACAACCCCTTTAATGATTTTAAACCAAAATTAACCAATATTGACTTCATATTAAACATTTAGGGTGGTATTTACTAAACTCCGAATGCCAAAAACCTGAAAAATTTGTGTTTTTTTAGTATACAATCCAAATTTTTAGTGAAAAAAAAATCACGGCTTTTTCGGAATTTATTAAACCCTAATGATGGAAAAGTCTGAATCAGAAAATCCAGTATCTCAGACCTGTCGAGGTTACATATAACTCAATGGGAGAATGTAATACCCGGAAATTTTCCGGTAAAAAGCATAAGATAAATTAGAAAAATTCGTATTTTTCACAGTTTTTTTCTGATTTTTTCCCCACAAACAAAATTTTCGGGAAAGTGTATTAATAAATAAGCCAAAAGAACCCGTGCGGATTTGGACTGAGTTTTTTTCAGAAAAAATAAAGATAAATTCAGACTTTGATAAATAACCCCCTTGCAGTCGTGGAAATACTCATGTGCCTTGTATTGATTATAGGTTTTGGTCTTTCTCCTTTTGAAGAATTTTACACATCATCTTGGGTTTCTCTTGACTAAAGCATCTTTTCCAGTGACTGTGTTATGCTCTCTGAATTCTATAACCACACACACACTAAAATAATCAGCAAGTGGCCTTAGTTGATGTTTTTTTTCTTGTATGTATATAAAGCTACTATATATTGTTTGGGGCTTTTTCCTGTTTCTGTAACTGTCACTATAAAACTCATTGACATTTTATTCCATGGTCCTAGTTAGAATTCACAGAACCACCTCCAGTATCTAATACATCTGTGAAGCTATTTCAGAACCAGCAGTAATTGTTTGAACTGTATTTTCCCCCTATATAAGTGTTAAACTGAGCATATAAATGATCTTTTTTATATTAAATTATTTTTTTTATGTTGAGCAATTTTTGTTCTTTCATTTGCCTTATATTTCAGAAGAAATTCCTTTTTGTGGTAAACCTTTATTTGACCAACAGAAATTTGTCCTTTTGGTCCTTTTTCTTACCGCGGTGGTTCTAGTTCTGCAGACAAGTCGTGAATTGGGCAAGGGTGTGATTGCAGCCAGGATATCCTACCAGTACTGTACAATTGTTTGAGTTTGGTTTGAGACTGGATTTATTATTGCCTTTGACTCATTCTGGGCAGGGGTTTTGATTGAGGCAAAGATAATCTACTGTAGCAAGACAATGCTTTGGTTTGAGATGTGCACTTACAGTTTTGCTGGGCTATTAAAAGGCACAACGTTCACCCAGGTATTGTAAACTAATCAGATATTTAGGGGCAGATTTATCAAGGGTCAAATTTCGAATTTGAAAAACTTTGAAATTTAAATTCAAAAAGACCAATCAAAATTATATTGAAGGGTTTTTTTGGCCGAACAGGTCCGTTTTCAATCGAAATAGAATTGTACGAATCGAAGTAATAGCGCAATCGAATCGTACGATTCAAACTTAGATTTTTCAAAGTCCACCAATTGACTCCAAAAGGGTTCTAGGGGGTCCCCCATAGGCTAAAACAGCAATTCGGCAGGTTTTAGGTGGTGAAAGTCGACATTACATGATAAATTTTGAATTTTCAAACTTTTTTCAAATTTGAATCAAATTTGGACTATTCCCTAGTCGAAGTACACAAAGATTAGCTTGAAATTCAAATTTTTTTAATTCGAATTTTCACTTCGACTTTTGATAAATCTGCCCCTTAGTTTCAAATGGCTGACCAGTAAATGCTCTGCACTGATTGGCTGCTGTGGCGGATTAATGGGGACAAGAAGCCTTTGCAGTATTTTCACAGACTTCATTTAACTGGTAAGCAGTACCTGCTGATTGTCCTTAAAGGTGAACTACTGCGAAAATGAAAATGTAATATAAGCTTCATTATACTGAAATAAGAAACTTTCTAAATACAACAATTAGAAATTCTGTACTGTTTCTGAAATAATCCTTTTGCCTTGAAGATGTATAAGAGCTCATTCAAATAACTGATTCCAGTAAAAACAAAATCTAACAAAATAACTGCCTGTTGTACAAATCCTGCATGTAAAGAGACATGATTTCTGGTGATTTTAACAGAGTGAGCTCTAATCATCTACTAGGAAATGAAGCCCCCCTATAAGATCTATTGGATCTAACTGTCAATGAATATCTGACACCCAACTGCTGCATGAAGAGAGAATGAAGAGAAACAGATGCTGAGGGAGGGATAGTGAAGATGAACTTGATTATTTCAGAAACAATTGCTAGAAAGTTTCTTATTTCAGTATGCTGAAGTTTATATTCAGTTTTTGCGACAGTTTCCCTTAAAGCATACATTTCACTCATTACAACCATTCACATTGGTCTAGATTGTGAATTTTAATCCAACAAGTAACCTTTCTCATACTGCAACCATTAATGTGCTTTTCTGTTATTCATTGTTTTGTATAATAGTGAATAACAAATAATTTTTTAAACTGCCCCTGTACCTGTTTTAGGAGACAAATAATTCCATGGTCATGGAACAAATCAAAGTCAAGGTAAGAGGCAACCACACAGTACTAGGTGGGCAGCATCTTATAAATCAGGACATTGAGTAAGTTTCTTAGTGGGGTACCTCGGGGCTCGGTATTGGGTCCACTTTTATTTAACTTATTCATTAATGACTATGGGGAGGGTATTATAAGTAATGTATCAGTGTTTGCAGATGACACAAAACTATCCAGCCCAATTAATTCCATCCAGGATGTGGCACTTGCAACATGATCTTGACAAACTGGCAATCTGGGCAGCTAAGTGGCAAATTAGATTCAATGATGATAAATGTAAAGTTATACACCTGGGATATAAAAAAATCCACTTATACCCTAATGGGACTGTACTAGGCAAATCCATTATGGAAAAGGACCTTGGAGTCCTTGTAGATGATAAACTTGTCTGTAGCAAGCAATGCCAGTCAGCAGCATCAAGGGCAAATAAGGTCTTGAGCTGTATTAAAAGGGGTCTAGAGTCAAGGGAGGAGGGGGTCATTCTTCCACTTTATAGAGCACTGGTAAGGCCCCATGTCCATGCCCTGGTTACACAATTAAATGGTTAAGAGAACTGGGAAGAGCAGCGATTTCTTGGAAGTGCTGAATGGAAAGTGAAAGTATTTGTCTGCCCCGCCTCTATGCCCAGAGCTTACAACAGCTATACATGCTTTAATAAAAAATAGAAATTGGATTTCATGTTTAATTTGAAAAGAACTTTTATTATACAGCTTTTTGTGTCTCGGTGACAGGTCCACTTTAAGTTGCTGCTGAAATGCATATTGAAATTGGTTGCTGGGAGCTTGAGCCAACTGTTTTGACAAGGTAATAAATAGGAATGCACCGAATCCACTATTTTGGATTCAGCGAATCCTTTGTGCGGGCGAATACCGAATCCTAATTTGCATATATTAGGGAAGGGAAAAAAAAATTCCTTGCTTTGTAACAAAAAGTCACGTGATTTCCCTCTCCGCCCCTAATTTGCAAATTAAGGTTCGGGTTCGGCCAAAACCTGCCGAAAAAGGCTGAATCCTGGCCGAATCCCGAACTGAAATCCTAGATTCGGTGCATTCCTAGTAATGAATCAGACATGTATAAATATATATATGTTAACAGACAATCTCCCATTGCTGCCATCTTTACTGTTTAGATGAGGCTGATGTAAATGATCTCTTTTGTCACGTATAGAAGAGGAAATTGTTCTCATGTCTGTTTTAAACCTCTTGCCTTGGACCTTGTTTTTTTTTTGCAAGGGTCCCATTTCTGGTACAGGAAATTAATTATGGAACCTATAACCACCCAGCCAAGAAATCAGCCAAAGATTTTTCCACTCTGGTTCTGTTTTACTTCACATCTACCATGTGTATCACCACTTCTATGGATTATCTGATCAACCTCAGCAATCAGATTGGGGGTTCCGAATGAGGATGTTACCTGACATTTCGAAAGTGGCAAAAGTTTTACTGGCTTACACTGCTAATGTTTGTATATTCAGAGAGCAAAAAGAAAGATACAAATGTGAATCCCAAATACAACTAAAGCAGCATATCATTACTTATTACGTGTTTAACAACAATCCGCACTACCGAATGCCAAAAACGTGAAAAAGTTTTTTTTACTATAAAATCCAATTTTTGTGTGTGAAAAAAACGAACATTTTTCAAGATTTAATATACCCTGAGGATGGAAAAAGTCAGAATCCAAAAATTCGGCATGTCAGACCTGCCGAGGTTGTATATAAGTCAATGGGAGAGGTCTGAACTATTTCTGACTTTTACGGGTAAAAATAAAAAAAAATTGGGCTTTTCGGGGGAAAAGGCCTGATAAAATCATATGATTCGGATGTTCGCTCGATTTTATAGAGTTTGTCCACAATCCGATTACACTGTGCTTTTTTTTTAATAAATGAGGTCACATCAGGATTGTAGTTTAGGCAGAATTTTTAAGTTAAAAAATCAGATACATTTGGATTTTGATAACCCCCTATAAATTTAGGATTTGGCAAATCTCCCATGGATTATATAAAATAAATTTATAAGAATTTTACATTGTTGTTACTTCTGTGATTAGGGGTTTTTGGGTTAGGAGAATCGCAATTGCAACTATTTTTAAATTTGAATATAAAAAATGGTAGCTCAAAGCTGGCAAGTTATGTAGAAGTCAACGGGAGTAGTATTTTACAAATCAAGTTATTTTAAAATTAAGGTTTTTCAAAACAGGTTACATTTTTGTAAATTTTTTTCACTGTGTTTGAGTTGTTTTTCACACTTTTAAGAGATCCCGTTTTTGAAATAAAAAGGTTGCTTTGTATAAATAAGCACACATCAAGATTTTCCAGTATTCTGAAAACTAGAAATTTGAATTTTAATAAATCTGCGTTATAGAGCTAGAGGCAATTCACACACAAGTCTATATAAAGATTAACGGCAGCCAACTGGTGATAATTGGTACTTCTTGAGCTATAAAATAACAGTGTCGATTTCAAATTAACAGAAAAAAAGGCATTTTACTGTTTTGAGCATGTTTCAATCATTGCTACCAAATGACTGAATTAACTTGCTATTGTGTTAACCGTTGGTTAGGAAAAAACGTTCTAATTAATTAAAGCAAGTTGGATTTACACACGGAAAATATTGTGGCAGAATAAACAGCTGTCATTTTCAGATTAGGTAGGAGTTTTACATTTGTAAATTCTTTTTTAACAATTACGAAACATATATTACTCCATATAAACTTTAAAAAAATTGTAACTGCTTGAGAAAGCCCTAGTGTGGCGAAACGCGTTGCAGTTCCTAGGTGGGATCACTCCTTAGGTTGGACTTTCATTTCTGTATGCTTCTATTTCAAATGAAACTAAAAAATCATGAAAATTTGTAATCTGCCGGCACTTTGTGACCTGCTAGTTCGTGAAATTGTGAAACAGTGTAAGATTGTGAAAAAGATTCGGAAGTTGCCTTCTGCTGTGGAGTGCACGCACTACAACAGACGGTGCGCCATCTTGGATCCTCATGAATAGGACATCTGCAGAGAGGTGAATTTGTGAAACAGAGTTCAAACCCGGCTGTGCCCTCGAGGAATTCTGGAACTCAGAATCTGGTGAGACCATTCCAATCTTTTTTGGGGGGCTTCTACAGCTGTCTAGGAGGAGGCAGTGGGGGACACCCCAATACATCACCTAGAAAATTTGCTCTCTATATTTAGCCATTTGTCGATCTGCCTGCTTATCCACTAAGTAAAGCACTCTGCATACCTCACTGCTTCACCATATTGGGAGGAAAAAAAATCTTGGTCACAATCCCAATTGAAATAACTTTTTCATCTTGCTGAACTACAATTCACAACTTATTTCTGGTCTTTTAAACTACAAGCATACACCACAACCAAGGAACAGATACTTGAATTTTTCTTCACAGGAAAAGTGATTACCCACCTGGATTGAATCTATAATTGTTTTTATGGATATTTATTCTTCATTTAATCACTGTGTTTCCTGGCCGGCCAGTGTTTTAGAGATTTTGTATAACGAATAAATTGCAAATTTTAATTTACTGGCTCCGTAATCCACCTTCTATCTGTTTTTTGCAAACTTTAAAATGTTACCATTATGGGCCAGAGTCAATTCAGTGAGAACAACATTTCCGTTTTCCTATGACAGAGCAGATTTAATTCCATGAAAAAAGTTATCATGTGAGATTCCATTTGACTTGAAAAAAGTTTTCTCCTAATTCAGTTCCAGTTTTTTTCCATAAACTTCAACAGAATTAGAGATAAGATTTTTTTCATTGAATTGCATCTGGCTTTATGGGAAAACCTGGATTTGAATTAGGAGTTGAGCTTTTCTCGTCAAATTGAATGGGGCCTAAAGTCTATTATAAGAGAAATTTGGAATTAATTTAGCAAAAATGTATTTCTCCTCAAGTTGATTCTGGAATTATGTCACAGTGTGTTGGTACAAAGGACCAGATTCATTTTCATTAAAGGGCATGTAAAGTCTAAAATAGAATAAGGCTAGAAATGCTGTATTTTGTATACTAAATATAAACATGAATTTACTGCACCACAAGCCTAATCAAACAAATAATTTATGCTTTCAAAGTTGGCTACAGGGGGTCACCATCTTGTAACTTTGTTATACATCTTTGCAAGACTCAGGGGCACATTTACTTTGCTCGAATGAAGGAATAGAATAAAAAAAACTTCGAATTTCGAATGTTTTTTTTGGCTACTTCGACCATCGAATTGGCTACTTCGACTACGACTTAGAATCAAACGATTTGAACTAAAAATCGTTTGAATATTCGACCATTCGAAGTACTGTCTCTTTAAAAAAAACTTCGACCCCTACTTCGCCACCTAAAACCTACCGAGGTGCAATGTTAGCCTATGGGGAAGGTCCCCATAGGCTTTCTAACAATTTTTTGGTTGAAGAAAAATCGTTTGATCGATGGATTAAAATCCTTCGAATCGAACAAAGGCATTTTATGAAAACTCAGAAGTTTTTGGGGAAATTTGGTATTGAATTAGGAGATATTGAACATATTTCTCATGTAATTTAATTTGATGAATAAACCTAGTTTATCTAATGAAAACTCCTATGAAATCTATGGGGAAATCCCTAACTCAAACTGTCTGATAGCTGAGCAGCAGTAAAAGACTGGCATGAGATAGTGGCCCCATATATTTTTTTTTTATGTTTGGCTGCTGTAAAAATTGTTAGTCAACTTTCAAACTGGAAAGTAAAAGAGGAAACCTCACCACAGTTGGTACAAACATGTTAAGGGTAATTTCTTATATAATCTTTTTGAATCTTGTTTGATTATCTTTTGCAACCTACGTTTTTCCCTGTGAGTAATGTATGAATAAAACATTTGCAGACTTGCCATTTCCAGTGGTAACAATATCTCTATAGCAAATCATTGATTTTCACACTTTCACATTGTTTATAGCAGTACATTACACCACAAACATAGATTTCTTTTTTTACAATGCCTGAGTAAAATTATTACGGTAATATGTAAATGCTATTTTTATAATCCTCTAATTCTAGCAATATATCTTGTATTATTGAAAATATTCTAATATTATAATACATATAATGGCTCTTATATATATATAATGGCTCTTTTATACATGGCAATTATATAGTGAAGTTCCCCCTATTGTAAAATATAAGGATATTATAAGTTATCGAGGAGTTCCGCAACCATATAAAAGCACAAGCCCGTACAGGGCATGTAACTCTGAGGTTACTTCAAATATCCTCATATTTTCCAACAAGGGGTACTTTATTTATTATAATACACAAGTTTTAATGAGTCGTGACAAAAATGACATCACTAAGCTATTTATAACTGATGACATCACTAAGACCCGTTTATATTGTAAAATATAAGGATATTATAAGTTACCGAGGAGTTTCATGACCATATAAAAACAAGAGGCAGTGTTCATGTAACTTCATGGAACTTATAACATCCTCATATTTTGCAACTGGGGGTACTTTATTTATTATAATACACAAGTTTCAGTGAGTCATGTGACAGAAATGACATCAGAACTCACTGTTTATAACTGATGACATCAGAACTCACCGTTTATAACTGATGACATCAGAACTCACTGTTTATAAGGATATAATTTACAAGATATTCATGGCTTTTGTGTATTATAAGGATATAATTACAGGATATTCATGGCTTTTGTGTATTATATCCATATACGTGGTGCTTAGTGATGTTAATTTGGGTACATTACCTACTGTAAAATAATGTACCCCTAAAATATAAGAGAAGCTACCTCAGATTTCCATGAAATCTCAAAGCCTTAAATGATCATGGAACTCTACTGTGACTTCTAATATGCTTATATTTTACAGAATGTAGAAAATGATTCAATTTATTATTTGATTGTAATAAACAACAAAAGGCTCAATTACAAACCCAAGAACAAAGTGCTAAAATGGGCATAAAATTATTCATGCTTAGATGCTTTTCACTAGGGTATCGGCCCTCTACACAGTCCTTATAACTTGCACATAGCTTAAATTCGCTCGATTTTGAGAGTGAATTAGGCCACTACCCCCTTTCCATTATATATATATATATAATATATATATATATATATATATATATATATATATATATATATATATATATATATATATACTGTATATGTGTTTATGTGTTTATCAAATGCCCCCAAACATGTAACAAAATAAATGCAACTTCGTGATCAATGCAAAAATGCAGATTAGTGGGTGACAGTACCTCTACTGTAGTAAAGGATCAGTGCATTCTGCTGCCATCTGTAATTAGAGATGTCGCGAACTGTTCGCCGGCGAACTTGTTCGCGCGAACATCGGGTGTTCGCGCTCGCCGGAAGTTCGCGAACGTCGCGCGACGTTCGCCATTTTGGGTTCGCCATTGTTGGCGCTTTTTTTTGCCCTCTCACCCCAGACCAGCAGGTACATGGCAGCCAATCAGGAAGCTCTCCCCTGGACCACTCCCCTTCCCTATAAAAACCGAAGCCCTGCAGCGTTTTTTCACTCTGCCTGTGTGTGCTGAAGAGATAGTGTAGGGAGAGAGCTGCTGCCTGTTAGTGATTTCAGGGACAGTTGAAAGTTTGCTGGCTAGTAATCGTTTTGATACTGCTCTGTTATTGGAGGGACAGAAGTCTGCAGGGGTTTGAGGGACATTTAAGCTTAGGTAGCTTTGCTGGCTAGTAATCTACCTTCTACTGCAGTGCTCTGTATGTAGCTGCTGTGGGCAGCTGTCCTGCTTCTGATCTCATCTGCTGACTGCTGCAATAAACAGTAGTCCTTGTAAGGACTGCTTTTATTTATTTTTTGTTGTTTACTACTACTACTACTACTACTATAAGAGCCCAGTGCTATTAGTCTAGCAGTGTTGGGGAGTGGGACTGGTGTGCTAATCTGCTGCTCCTAGTAGTTCAGCAGCACCAACTTTAATTTTTTTTTTTAATATTCATTTTTTTTTTATTTTACTTTTTTTTATTTTACTACCGCTGTAGTAGTGTATAAGTTGACCTTTTAGGCATTATTTGCCCTGTAGGCATTATTTGCACACTGTTTTCTTCAACCCGCCATCTAGCTGTGTGAGCTTGTTCACATTTTGTCTAAATATTGATAATATTATCGTCTCTAGAAAAACCACTTGAGTTACTTTTTTTCAAGCAGCATTCATATATTTTACGTAATCCGTATCCACCGCTGTAGTAGTGTATACGTTGACCTTGTAGGCATTATTTGCACACTGTTTTCTTCAACCCGCCATCTAGCTGTGTGAGCTTGTTCACATTTTGTCTAAATATTGATAATATTATCGTCTCTAGAAAAACCACTTGAGTTACTTTTTTTCAAGCAGCATTCATATATTTTACGTAATCCGTATCCACCACTGTAGTAGTGTATACGTTGACCTTGTAGGCATTATTTGCACACTGTTTTCTTCAAACTGCCATCTAGCTGTGTGTATTATCGTTTCCAGAAAAACCAACTGAGTTTTTGTTGTTGTTGTTTTTTTAAAAATAATGCCAGGCAAAGGCAGGCCGCCACGCAGAGGCCGTGCTAGGGGCCGTGCTGCTATGCAATCCTGTGGCCCTAGCAAATTGCCCAGTTTTAAAAAGCCAATGACCCTGAACTCCCAAAATGCTGAAGAGGTAGTTGACTGGCTTACACAGCACACCCCATCCTCTACCGTTTCTAACTTTACCACAACATCCTCCTCATCCTCCACTGCTATGGCCACCCCACGTAACACTTCCTCCACCACCGGTGCCCCTTCTTCACTGGAGTCAGAGGAGTTATTTTCCCATGAGTTTCTTGAACTGAGTAATGCGCAACCATTATTGCCAGAAGAAGATGAAGGAGATGAGGACCTTACACCAGATTTAATTCTGGCAGAGAACACGATAGAGATGGACATAATGAGTGATGAGGAGGAGGTCCCCGCTGCTGCTTCCTTCTGTGATGTGTCAGAAGAAATTGATGCATCTGAGGAGAATGATGATGAGGAGATTGATGTTTTGTGGGTGCCTAGTAGAAGAGAGCAAGAGGAGGGTAGTTCAGATGGAGAGACGGAGAGTCAGAGAGGCAGTAGGAGAATAAGACTTAGAAGAAGCAGGGAGGACAGCCCGCAGGGATCAGTAGGGCAACAACATGTATCGGCACCTGTGTTCAGCCGGCCAACGCACCCGCCATTGCCGCCAATGCCGCCAACTTCTACTGTTACCGCCAGATCGCACACTTCCAAAAAGTCAGCAGTGTGGGATTTTTTTAATGTGTGTGCCTCTGACAAAAGCATTGTAATTTGCAATGAGTGCAGTCAGAAACTGAGCCTTGGTAAGCCCAACAGCCACATAGGTACAACTTCTATGCGAAGGCACATGAGCGGCAAGCACAAAGCACTTTGGGAGCAACACCTCAAAGGCAACAGGCAAACTAAAAGCCACACTCCTTCTGGTCCAGCATCTTACTGCTCTACCTCTGCTCTCCTTGACCCGTCTGAACCACCCTCCACTCCGCCTTCCACCTTGACCACCTGTTCCCATTCCCAGTCATCTGCCACCAGCCAAGTTTCTGTGAAGGCCATGTTTGAGCGTAAGAAGCCAATGTCTGACTGTCACCCCCTTGCCCGGCGTCTGACAGCTGGCTTGTCTGCACTCTTAGCCCGCCAGCTTTTACCATACCAGCTGGTGGACTCTGAGGCCTTCCGCAAATTTGTAGCAATTGGGACACCGCAGTGGAAGGTACCCAGCCGCAATTTTTTTTCTAAAAAGGGAATACCACACCTGTACCAACATGTGCAGAGCCAAGTTACCGCATCTCTGTCACTTAGTGTTGGGCCAAAGGTCCATATGACTACTGACGCATGGTCCTCCAAGCATGGTCAGGGCAGGTATGTCACCTACACTGCCCACTGGGTGAACTTGGTAATGGCTGGGAAGCAGGGAATGGGTAGCTCAACAACAACAGTGGAGTTGGTGTCACCGCCACGGATTGCACGCGGTTCTGCCACCACCTCTACTCCTCCATCGCTCTCTACCTCGTCTTCTTCCTCTTCTTCTTCTTCCTCTGCTGCTGGGTCCTCCTTCTCCTCCTCCACACCTGTGCACCCCCAGCTCCCCCTAGGCTATTCGACGTGCCAGGTACGCCGTTGTCACGCTGTCTTGGGGATGACGTGCCTGGAAAGCAAAAACCATACCGGATCTGTACTCCTGTCATCTCTGCAGTCACAGGCCGATCGGTGGCTGACCCCACACCAACTGCAGATCGGAAAAGTGGTGTGTGACAATGGAAGCAATCTGTTGGCAGCGTTGAGACTGGGCAATTTAACACATGTGCCCTGCATGGCACATGTGTTAAATTTAATAGTCCAACGTTTTGTCTCCAAGTACCCAGGATTCCAGGACGTTCTCACCCAGTCCAGAAAGGTGTCGGCCCATTTCAGACGTTCCTACACAGCCATGGCACGCCTTGCTGACATTCAGCAGCGCTACAACATGCCAGTCAGGCGTTTGATTTCTGACAGCCAGACTCGCTGGAATTCAACGCTCCTTATGTTGGAACGTCTGCTGCAACAACAAAGGGCCGTCAACGAGTACCTTTTTGAACTGGGTGGTAGGACTGGATCTGCAGAGCTGGGGATTTTTTTCCCCCGTTACTGGGTGCTTATGCGCGATGCCTGCAGGCTCATGCGACCTTTTGAAGAGGTGACAAATATGGTCAGTCGCACCGAAGGCACCATCAGCGACCTAATACCCTTCGCTTTCTTCCTGGAGCGTGCCATGCGACGAGTGACAGATGAGGCTGTAGACCAGCGTGACGAGGAGCTGGAAGCGCGCGATTTCTGGTCGGAATCACCAGAACGAACCCAGGCACCTGCTGCAACGCAGGGAGAGGTGCCAGAAGTGGAGTCAGAGGAGGAAGGTGGCTTTGTGGAGGAGGAGGAGGAGGACCAACAGGAGCAGGCTTCCCAGGGGGCTAGTGGTGACCTTTTGGGGACCCCTGGTCTTGTACGTGGCTGGGGGGAGGAGACCGTGGATGATGCAGTCCTTGATAATGAGGAAGCGGAGATGGATAGCTCTGCATCCAACCTTGTGAGAATGGGGTCTTTCATGCTGTCATGCCTGTTGAAGGACCCCCGTATCAAGAGGCTTAAGGAGAAGGACCTGTACTGGGTCGCAACGCTACTAGACCCTCGGTACAAGCATAAAGTGTCAGAAATGTTACCAACATACCACAAGTCCGAAAAGATGCGGCATTTACAAACCAGCCTGCAAAACATGTTGTACAATGCTTTTAAGGGTGATGTCACTTCAGGAACTCATCAACATTCCAGGGGCAGAGGTGCCAGTAATCCTGCCACGAGCGCACCTGCAAGGACAAAGCCCTTTGGCCAGTCTGTAACGTCAGACATGCAAATGTTTTTCTGTCCAAGGCAGCGCCACAACCCTTCTGGATCCACCCTCAAAGAACGCCTCGACCGGCAGGTAGCGGACTACCTGGCATTAACTGCAGATATCGACACTCTGAGGAGCGATGAACCCCTGGACTACTGGGTGTGCAGGCTTGATCTGTGGCCAGAGCTGTCACAATTTGCCATGAACCTCTTGTCTTGCCCAGCCTCAAGTGTGCTCTCAGAAAGGACCTTCAGTGCAGCAGGAGGGATTGTAACTGAGAAGAGAACTCGCCTAGGTCACAAAAGTGTCGATTACCTGACCTTTATTAAAATGAATGAGGGGTGGATCTCGGAGGGTTACTGCACGCCGGAAGACTTGTTCTGACTTCTATGCAGCTGTCCTTCTCTTCAAGCCTCATGACTCCACACACAGCTGTCCTTTAGCGTCCTCCTCCCTCCGCCACCGTTACAAACTAGGGTGCAAACCCTACTGGTTTAATTTTTTCTGGCCTCTGTGCTTCAGTGGCTGCAACCAAAAAAACTGGGCAAACAATGTCTACAAGGTCAACGTATGGCAAAAAATGACTATTTTCAGCATTTATATGGCATATTTTTTCTGGCAACTGTGCTTCAGTGGCTGCGACCAAAAAAATGCATATTTTCAGCATTTATATGGCATAATTTTTCTGGCCTCTGTGCTTCAGTGGCTGCAACCAAAAAAATTTATATTTTCAGCATTTATATGGCATAATTTTTCTGGCCTCTGTGCTTCAGTGGCTGCAACCAAAAAAATTTATATTTTCAGCATTTATATGGCATAATTTTTCTGGCAACTGTGCTTCAGTGGCTGCGACCAAAAAAATGACTATTTTCAGCATTTATATGGCATATTTTTTCTGGCCTCTGTGCTTCAGTGGCTGCGGCCAAAAAAACTGGGCAAACAAGATTGTTTGCCCAGTTTTTTTGGCCGCAGCCACTGAAGCACAGAGGCCAGAAAAAATATGCCATATAAATGCTGAAAATAGTCATTTTTTGCCATACGTTGACTCAACGTATATGGCAAAAAATGACTATTTTCAGCATTTATATGGCATATTTTTTCTGGCAACTGTGCTTCAGTGGCTGCGACCAAAAAAACTGGGCAAACAATGCCTACAAGGTCAACGTATGGCAAAAAATGACTATTTTCAGCATTTATATGGCATATTTTTTCTGGCAACTGTGCTTCAGTGGCTGCAACCAAAAAAACTGGGCAAACAATGTCTACAAGGTCAACGTATGGCGAAAAATTACTATTTTCAGCATTTATATGGCATATTTTTTCTGGCAACTGTGCTTCAGTGGCTGCGTCCAAAAAAACTGGGCAAACAATGCCTACAAGGTCAACGTATGGCAGTTGTTTAAAGAGAACAGTAGATTACTAGCCAGCAAAGCTACCTAAGCTAAAATGTCCCTCAAATCCCTGCAGACTTCTGTCCCTCCAATACAGAGCAGTATCAAGCAGATTACTAGCCAGCAAACTTACTATCATCTGTCCCTGAAATCACTAACAGCTCTCCCCCTACACTATCTCTTCCAAGCACACACAGGCAGATTTTTCAGATACATTTTTGCCCTTGATCCCCCTCTGGCATGCCACTGTCCAGGTCGTTGCACCCTTTAAACAACTTTAAAATCATTTTTCTGGCCAGAAATTTTTTTTTTAGATGTTAAAGTTCGCCTTCCCATTGAAGTCTATGGGGTTCGCGAACCGCTCGCATTTTTGCGCAAGTTCGCGAACTTTTTTTCCGTCGTTCGCTACATCCCTATCTGTAATACAAGTGATGCCAGGGAAAGACCAATTACATTATTGTCCAGCAAGCTTTGCTTCTCTGGTCAGAGTGAAGTTGAGTATATCTTGGGCTCAGAGAATGCAACATGGCTGCAGAATACAAGACATTCATCTAGACAGACACCTCTCTTGTGGTATCTATAGGAGCAGTACTAGCCAACAATTATTTCCCTCTTCGTCACAGCTTCCTCGGTTCAGTCACCTAGCACTGTGCACACCACCCACCAAACTGGTTCTCTCCAGCCCTGGACAGCAATGGGAAGATTGACAATTAAAAGCCATGGCAAAAGAATACTTTAATTTCCAATCTCTTAGCAGAGAGTTGGAGTGGGACTAAGCAAACAATTTCATGCTAGATCATGAGTAAACTGTGGCACATGCTGTATTGCAGGAGTTCCAGGGAAATGGCATTTTGGGTAAAAAAACAAGGTTATTTGCATCCAAATGTTTCACTTTGCACCAGTTAAGTGAATGAGCCTTAATGTTTCTTAACTACAAATAAATGAGTCCCAGGATCACTATAAAGATAAGGCATGGAACTCTTAGAGCAATTTTCAAAAAGATGTACCATGGTTTTAGTAACCCAATAGCAGCCAATCATAATTTTGCTTTCGTTATTTTATACACAGTTGACTGATCAGAGGTTGTTGCTCATTGCTTGTTAAGAGTTACTAGTCAGAAGATTAACACCTGTGGTGTGATTTTCTCTCCAAAAATAAATAAAACTGACTACTTTGGCCAGGATTACTCGTCATACATTATAAAAGATAGTAATCCTTACTGAAGATCAGTATAAGGAGTGTGGTTACCTTGGAAATCTGTGGCCAAAGTTGGTTTGCCATCTTTCAGTCTTTATGGCCACAAACTCCTCAATGGCTTTTCCCTTACATTTACAGTGTGGTAAAGCTTTGGGTTGTGAGGTGATGCCACAAATCCTGACAACAAAGCTGTTGTTTTTGTCTTGCTGAATGTCACAGATTGTACTTGCTGGTCACCTGAACCGACACAATTCCATTCTACAACCTTACTGCAAACCTTTTACACTTCTTTCTTTGTTTTCTTTGATTCCTGTGACATCATAGACACAGTGACATCACTATAAGGATCTCTATCGCAAGGCGAGCGGGTTACTGATTAACAGTGTGCATTGGCGGCAACAATACTTCCAGGTGTTTTAAAGGCTGACATTGAAATGTAGGCTTCTTCTCGATATAATGACATTGTTGGCTTTTCTTCATTTACATAGTTTGGTAAGCCAAAGGACAACATGGTTAAAGGGTTACTTGGTTCATTCTTATTGAAAAAGAAGCCCCCACAAGAAGGAGATGAGACATTTTGGGTTAATGTGGTGGTGCCTTGTAAACAATTGCTATGCATCCCATTGGAGACCGTAATGTTGACTAGGCCATTGTGTAGAACACTCCCAAAGCGTGATAATGCTTCAATATCCACATATGGCAATTGGCCACGGTTGTCCAAGAGAATACGGTTTTCTTCTCCTTTCCCATCTTGTTTTGAACAAGTTATGTTTTTTACTTTGTGAGAAGCGCTGAAACAATCATCCTCGTGTTCCTTTGCCTTGATATCATCAACTTTATTGATAGGAATATCTTCAAAAAGGCTTGGGTTAAAAGTGATGTGATGGCGCTAAAAGACAAAAAGTTGAAAAGCAACCTTATAATGAAAGTTATTCCGAGAAAATCCTTTTGATAAACCATCCTGAGATAGCTTTTTATCATTTTAGGCTGTATATTTGATCTGCAGATGCCCAGTCTTGGTGAGTGGATGGAACATCAACAAATGAGTAACTGAAAAGCTCCTCATCGCTTTCCTTAGATTTGGGCCGACAAATAGTAAGTAACCGTAGGAGGGAAGTGTGTGGTTCATTGCACTAGTTGTATCAATGAAAATACATATTTTGTTTTTGTAAAAATTGTTACTAAGGGCAATACAGTACTGCACCAAGGGTTGGTTTTAGGATGCAGAGAAGGTATTCAGTGGTGTAGCTCGATATTATTGGGCCCCACAGCAAATTATTTTCCAGGCCCCCAAAATTTCTAGAAGTTGACTTTTACCAATATTTATTAAAATTGTGTATGAATTAGGGCCTCATGGGGCCCCTATAACTCCTGGGCCCCCTGCAGCCGCAGGGTCTGCTTCCTCTGTAGTTATGCCACTGAAGGTATTTGTCCTGTACAAGCAGTAAGGTTATATGGCTGTTGTGAGAGTTGTTGTACAACAGGTGAATAAATGTGTGCAAATGTTTACTAATAAAAATATTGTACACATTCCACTGTAGTATATCTATATAGGGTAGTTATGCCCTAGTTCCAATAAATTGTGAGAGAACACTAGGTGCAAAGTAGTGATGTGCGGGTCGGGATTCCCCCAACCCTAACCCGCACTTTCGTAGCCTGCCCGCATCCACACTTCTGGATTGCTTTTATAGACCCCCGCCGACCTGCCCCGCCAATGACATCACAAAAGGGGCAGGGCGAGCAGATTCAGCGTCTATAAAAGACCAACCCTGAAGTCGGAAGCTGGCTTTTCACGGTGGTGGACGGGGAGAGCAGGAGTATCATATATTCCCTGCAATTACTCTATGGCTTAGGCATAGAGACTGGGCAGGCAGTTACTTTCACTTTCTATTCAGCACTTCTTACATGTGACTGCATTCCCCACTTTCCCGCGCCCTCCTCTCCATCTAATTGCTTAGCCAGTGCATGGGTAGGGGTATCAGTTGCCCCATTCTGGCACATAAGCAAGATTTTGGCATGAAGCAAAGCTTGCCTTAATAACAGTGTCTACAAACTGGCACCTGCCTGCTTGCTGTGATTGTGAATTCCAAGACAATATTTAAACAATATTTTAACAATCTTTATATTGAAAGTAGGATTTGGAATTATTTCTTAAGGTTACAGTTCCCATTTATAAGCCGCAATATTTTGCAGTGGGCAGAGTGTTGCTGAAATTCTGGGGGGGGGGGTGAAACGGTGGATTGCTGTAAGTTTTTTTGTGCTCTGAGGTTACACTAGTGTTTAATAGCTGCAAAAAGCAAGTGCTCTTCAGGTTATGTTTTATGCTATGCCAACAAGGCACCTACCTCTCGTGGCTTCTTACAAATTTTTTCCAGTGTGATTTTGTGGTTTGGAATCTCTGGCCACACAATAGGTTTTATTCTGAAAAAGGAGAACGTTTTTATGAAAACAACTTTAGTCATAGTAAAAGGTTAATTATCAATCAATACAAGAAATTATAATTTAGTGTGAGACAGAAGTCAGGGAGTTCCATGTTGAGTTACTATACATGTATGCTTTACGCTACATGAACAGCATTACTTAAAATTTCTGGATCGTCCGAATCCAGGATTCCGATTGACATTTGGCTAAAAAATCCCATCACTTTTTGTTGCAGGATTTGAATTCAGCAGAGCTGAATCTGAACCCTTAAAAAGGGGTTGCTCACCATTTGAGTTAACTTTTAGTATGAAGCTGTACAAGATAACGCCCACCAACTCTGTTACAGGGTAGGTAGAGGGAGTCCTCTGTAGGCTTTGCTGAACAACATGCTGTTGTTCTCCTTTAATTTCTCCTAGATTTTTATCCTAGCCTAACCTTTACTGGAGAACATGATATATGTAAGAGATCGAATGCATGGATCTTGGGCATAGCAGTTAATTATAGAAATATATAAAGCATACATACGCACCTGCTTTTCCAAAACAGGGTAATTATGAAGAACCCAGCTAAGCACAGACAGAAACTGAGAACAACCAATATCATCACCGGCGTCTTTACACCTGCCAATGAACACAAACAGTTTAGCACATTTCCGTATAACTACACAAACATCCCAAATAATATGGCTATCAATAAAAAGATGGAGGAGGAGCAGGATATTTACATTTTACCTGTAGCCGTTGGCAGGTTCTTTATGAAGCCGGTATTAAAACTGGCAGTTTCACTCCATGGACTCCATGGGCCGCTGTAGAAATCCCCATTAGGTTGCACTCTGACTCTCACCTCATATGTTGCAGAGGAAGCAAGATTTCTTTCTGGAATATTGACTGAATTAAGAGTAGTCTTTGTGCACTATGTTCAAAACAAAAAAAATGTGGCATTAGGAACTATGGCAGCTTAAGGAGAACAATATATGTACACCAAGAATATGGGATGCTCACATAGAAGATAGAGGTTAGACTGCAGAACATACAAAGGTCCAACACAACCATTTTAACATTGTAATACCTATTCAAAGACAACAGTAGCATACCGACTTAGATGAACACTGACACAATACAAATACCACATCTTGCTATATAAACAAACAGCCAATGCATTATCCCCTGTCATTAGTCAAGTACTAATAATATGTAATAGTCAGGAAGAATATAGTAGAAGGGTATATGAAAATCTAAGCATCATCTGCAACCCCCAGGCAGAATAAAGTAGAGGGGGAGCTGGAACTTGGAACTTTTCACACTCTAGCATCTAGCAGTGAAGAAGGTGGGAGTTTATCATTTTCAGAATCGATGACAGTTGGGAGTCTCTGGAATTTATATACCAGGGTTAGGTGGAGCTTGTGGCAAGGTTAGGGTGTAACAAGGCCTTGGAATTCATGGGCAAAAACCTCCCTATAATGACCTGTGGGAGATTGATGTCTCTGCGTTTCCTAAAAAAGCCTACATATTATTATAGCTTGCAATAAAGTTGTTTGTTGTTGGTTTTTTTGGACTGGCTCAATTTATAATACACAGTAGTCTTTAATTATCTATAAAATATATCCTTATAAATTATGCTTTATGATGTAATTTGTGACGTTCGTTTAGGCCACATTTCCAAACAATAAGAACTATAGAAAGCTTTGGGTTCTCTTCATTTCCTCATTTGCCAATGGGCTATTGACCTGGCATGTAAATATTCTCTAAAGGTTCTTTCTAAATAACAAAACACCAAGCTCAATAGTTGGAAATCACTGACTTGTGAAGCTAATCTGAAAAAAGTCATCAGGCAAAGGAGATGATAGTGGGGACTATGCCTGTCTTCTATTTATCTTCCAGTTACCTTGGGTCCAGTTGCTGCACTTGGAGAAGAATCGCATTCCTGTAGCAAAAATACAAAATTGGAAATCAGTCTAGGGGGGGGGTGCCATGAAAACAAGTTTGACTTAATGGATACATTACAGTATATGGCTAACAATGGGTAAGATGATCTGAACTTCAACTTTCAATGTTAAAGGGAGACTACCCTCATTTCAGGAAGTGATTTACAAGCCATTCTGAACTGACAATGCCAGTTGGATGGATGACTGTTGAAATGTCTTCAATTAAAACACAGAGGGGCAAATTCACTAACAATCGTAGTTTCGCCAGGCGCAACTTCGCCGCGCTTCGCCAGGCGTAGTTTCGCCAGCGCTCCGCAAATTCACTAAAATCCGAAGTTGCGCTCAGGGGCAGCGTAAAGTTGCGAAGTTGCGCTAGCGTTGATTCACTATGTAAAGCGAAGTTACGCTAGCGAAGGCTAATTTGCATACGGCGCCAAATTCAAATTTCAATGGAGGAATATGTAGCAGCACTACAAATGCCTAGAAAACCTTCAAATCAGCAAATAAAAATTTTATTTTGCCCTACACATGTGCCCACTGAGTCAGGAAATGTAGGGGGGAAGGAGGGGAGCCCCAAAAAATTTTTCAATCTTTTTCAGCCTATCACCCATAATGTAGAAAACACGCCAGCGTTTTTTGGGACTTAGAAAATTTTTTGACTTTTTCTGAAACAATCCCTATCTACTCTATTGCGCTTCGCCAGGTCTGAGGTGGCGAAGGAAGTCTAGCGTAAAAGGTAGCGTTCAGTACACTGCGCAAGTTAGTGAATTTGCGTAGTTACATCGCTAGCGAAAATTCGCCAGGCGTAAGGGTGCGAAGTAACACTAGCGAAACTACGCCAGCGTTCGTTAGTGAATTTGCGCAGTAACGAAAATGCCAAACGCCAGCGAATTAACGCTAGTGTACGGCGCTTCGGCCCTTAGTGAATTTGCCCCAGAAAGTCCAATTTATTTGATTTATTTCTACAAATATGCCAAGACCTGGATGATTGAGAATCTTCACAAACATATTTCAGGAAGGGATTTTACCAGTGTGAGGCTGATTTGGCTGCTGATCTGCTGGTGGTTTTGTTGGGCTTCCTCTGATACAGTTTGTTGAGTTTTTCTACAAGATTGAACATGATGGTGCTTTATTCTGAATTCAGTTGCTTAAAAAGATATAAGGGCTAGTTCACGTACAGCAGACACAGTGTATAAAGTACTCTTTTGAACGCAATCTCCATGTTTCTTTCCTTGTTTTTGTAGTCACAAGGGGTTTCAGTTGTGGCTGATGTGTCAAAAATAACACTCATGGTTCAACATCAGTTAGGCGAAATTACCCTGAAGTTATCTGTTTTATGGCGTTCATAGTTAGAGTGAAGTGTGAGTCTCATTCTTATGGCATATCTACACTGTTCCTATCAAGGTATGCTTGATTAAGGGGCTCGCCCCGAAACGTTGCACGTTCGCACGAAATAAATAGCAAGGGGTAACCCTGCACTTCAATTGCCTTGAGTGCCAGTGTATTTCTACACATATCTACACTGTTCCTATTGACATTGCATTGTAGGAACCTTGGAGCTATTACCTAGCGGTAGCTCTAGGGTTCCCCTCCATTAATATAAGCAGCAGTGCTTTATTCAGAACAGAAGGAAGGCAGTGGAAACAAGCCCAACGAGGAGTGCATGTTGACACAAGTACCTTTAATGAATGGGTTTTCACACAACTGACTGTAGGGAAGGCTGTGGGTCCACAATTACATTTGGAGCCCAGGATTATTGTCTAACCACAATCAATAAGCCAAAATACATTCATCCACCCGATGCTGAAGTATTAACCCTAAACCAAAGTGGCATGGTGCATGTGTGCTCTCTATGGTGTTTTTGCAGAAGCATATTAGCACCCATCTTTCTACATAGCACTCTGTCCACCCTTTCTAAATGATACCCACCCCTTCATGTTAAAAACCTTTTATTTTTGTTTGTAAGTCAGATTTGAAGAATGCCATGTTTAAAGGCCTGTCATAATGGTTGAAGTTCAGTAACAAGCAGGCCAGACTCCCTTACTGTCAATCTCTTATCTTATCGGGAGCAATTGGGGGGTAATATCAGACCTACAATCACAGACTAAAAGGTGCATTAGACAGTCCAGGGGATTGCTGCAGACATCCCAAGGATTTTGTTGCCTCCAAAGCTGGCAATTGCTTGACTAACAAAACACCCAATCTGCCATTAACCAAATATTACTTGGCCCTTTTTAGTGTAATTGTTATTTACATACTCACTGGCCACTCCACATTTTCCCTGCGTAGGCTTATCTGGAATAGTAAATTCTTCGCAAGGTACTCTGGGTCGTTGTACTCATATGAAATTCTGTATTCTCTTTCAGGCTTGTCGTAAATGGCATTGATGTTTGTTGGAGTGTCAGGCTGAACTGAAATCATAACATTAAGGTGACACATTTACAGCACCATTTACTACTCAGCAATTCTGCTACATTTTGTAAGCTCAAAATTCATCCATTGATTTTTATGCAAGAGAAAAAAACATTTTTTTTAGTCCAAAATTCATTTCATGATCACAAAATACATTTTAATGTACCAAGAAATTCTGTGTACCCACCTTTTGGTAACAAAATGAATTTTGTAAAGAGCAAATAAATCCTGTAAAACAAACATATGTTTGGTTCTGCCGAAATTTATGTTTTTGTTAACAACATTTTAATTTTTTGCAGATAAAATATATTCTCCAACTTCTATTCCAAATTTCCCCAGAGATTTATTGGGCCGTATTTATCGTATATACTCGAGTATAAGCCGAGTTTTTCAGCCCCCAAAATATGCTGAAAAACTCTACCTCGGCTTATACTCGGGTGAAGCGCAAAAACGGTCGCCGTGATCTTAGAATAGTCGCCAGCATCTAAGAACAGTCGCCGGTGCCTAAGAATAGTCACCAGTGTCCAAGAATAGTCGCCGGCGTCCAAGAATAGTCTCCAAGAATATTGGCATCCAAAAATGAGAAGCCATCACCTCCAATGGGAGCAGAAACCCTCAATGTATTGATTGAAACTTACCAGAAGCTGCTGCATTTCTCACCCTAGGCTTATACTCAAGACAATAAGCTTTCCCAGTTTTTGGAGGTAAAATTAGGTACCTCGACTTATACTCGGGACGGCTTATACTCGAGTATATACGGTAGTTCATATTTAGCTAAGTTTCTCATAGTTTATCTCATGAAAACTGAATAGATATTGGGAAGTTTGGAATTGAATTATGACATAAGTTTTCTCCTCTTAATTCTGGACCATTAGGTTGTCATGAGACAAATATTTATCTAATAAGATTTTAAAAAATGTATACCATGGTTTATCACTCAAAGGAAAGAGAGAGAGAGGAGATACACTTTTCTCATTAAATTGAATCTGGCCCTCTAGGTCCAAAACAGTCAAAGAATTTTGAAAGAAAGGGCCACATTCAATTTGATGAGCAAACTTTATTCCATAATTTATTATGTGGAAAATCCCACGATGACTGTAGGAAAATCTATAACTGTATTAGATCTTATTGAAAATGGCCCACAATGTACTGTAAATTATAAAATGAAATATGTACTGTATTTTGTGCCGTTGAATATTCATTTGCAAACACAAAAACATCTTTCACACAAGACTGAATCCGACCCATCAGTGAGAAAAGCTGTAGGGGCAGCCCAGAGTCAATGAACTGACAATAACTGATATCTTACCTATGTCTTTTGCTTGGTAATATCTGCAGCTGTCATTCATTCCTGGTTTAGTTAGACAGACATTGTATGTATCCATTGGACTTGGTACAAAATACACCCCCTGTTCCTTCTTCATGTCTATACACTTTGATATATTAGCACTGTTATCCACCTGGCTGTAACAGTAAAACAAATGACAAATTCGACTTTAAAAGGGAAATCATTAAAGCAAGGCATATATTTTACTGCAACAGGTTTACTCCCAGACCTTAGAGGCCAGTTTATCAAAGAAGCAACACAATGTCTGAGTTTAATTTCCAGCAGCAGTACCTCCTTGTAACCTCTCACATCACCAGTGCAACAAATGCACCATGTTGTTCCCACCTCTGCGGTATCAATTCTCCCTCATTCCAAGAAATAATTTCCTACAACAAGAACAGGATCCTCTCCAAATGTATTGCCTCTCACCTCCATAACAGAAGATTCTAACTGCCCACCCCTTGTCTAGTGCATATGCCTGTAAACAGAATAATCTTTCTGCTCCTCAACCCCATTCAAGAGTAAATCCACCCCTGCCCTGCAGGTATTGGCAGGGTACATTATCATTTCCCTTTCAAAAAATGGTACATACCTTTCCCTGGGAGCTGTTCACCCCTTTTACACTTCCTTTTAAGCATTGCTTGTGCCCCTCCTCTTGACATTCTCTTTTGACAGCGTACCACCCCTACAATAAGGGGCAGAGTTATCAAGGGTCGAATTTCGAAGTGGAAAATACTTTGAAATTCGACCATCAAATAGAATCCTCCGACATTCGAATTCGAAGTCAGAGGATTTTATTCATCGTATTCCGATCGTAGGACGATCAGACTCCAATCATACTTCGAAAAGTATGATTCGAACGATGTTATCGTACGATCATACGATTTTCCTTTGATACCCAAAAACTTAGAAATATGCTCTGGCAGGTCCCTATAGGCTAACATAGCACTTCGGCAGGTTTAAGTTGGCGAATATTGAAGTCAAAGTTTTGTTAAAGAGACAGTACTTCGACTATCGAATGGTCGAATATTCGAACGATTTTTACTTAGAATCGAAGTCTAAGTAAATTCGAAGTTGTAGTATACTATTCGATGGTCGAAGTATCCAAAATTTTGTACTTCGAAAATTCACTTGAACCTTAGTAAATCTGCCCATAAGTGTATCACATGTTTCCTGACCTAAATTTATCTACTGAATTCCTTACTCCCTTACTCCCCCAGCAGTGCATCCCCATTCTCTCAAGTCCTGCAACTGCCCCCCATAATCCCCCATAATAAAGCACCTGTATTACCCCTTAACAAAAAAATGCAGAACCTTGCACTCTCGCAGGTACCGGCACTCCACCCTCCTCCATGCAATACTTGTTCTGCCCCTTTCCAACACTATCACAACATTCTTACCTACCCAGTGACTTCTTGTCTATTAAAGGAGAACTAAAGCTTAACTAAAGAAGTAGGAGAGAAATGTTGTACATTATGTTTTGGGCTTCTGTACCAGCCCAAGGCAACCACAGACCTTTAGCAATAAAGATCGGTGTCTCCAAAGATGCCCCAGTAGCTCCCCATCTTCTTTTCTGCTGATTCACTGCACATGCTCTGTGCTGCTGTCACTTACTGAGCTTAGGGACCCACTCACAATATACAGTACACATAGAATAGAAATGTCACAATATAAGGCTGATTAGTTATTAATACAGATAATTACTACATGGCAGCACAGAAACCAGTGCAATTAGCATCAGAATTTAATAATCAGCAAACCTGTAGCATCAGCTTATATTACAGGGGAAGCTCATTTTCTGCTGGATAATTAGTGACGAGCCCTAAGCTTAGCTTCTCAACAGCTGCTCAGAGCCCACTGAGCATGTGAGTGTCACAGACACTCTACAAGATGGTGACTACCTGCAGTGTCGGACGGGCCCAGCGGGACACTGGGAAAAAACCCGATGAGCCCCGAACCTTAATGGGCCCCCATCAGGCCAGTCCCATCTCCCGATCAGATTCCATGCCATCTGCGCATGCGTGCGGCGCCTATTGATTTAGAAGCGCCGCCACGCAGGCAGGCGTGCTCGGCAGGTCATAGTAGGGGGCGGGGGGCCAGAGGGGGTCCTGGACATCAGTCCCAGTGGGCCCTGGGCCCCCAAGTCTGACCCTGACCCCCTGTGACAAGTTTGAAGTCCTGGATCATTGCTGCTATTGACAAGCTGAAACTTTAGGCTGGTGCAGTAAGTTCAGTTTATAAAATATGGCATTTTTAGCCACATTCATTTTTAGGGTTTAGTTCTCCTTTAATGTGGTGAGTAATGAGGTTTACTGGGCTTTTCTTCACTTCATTTCTCTGCCAGATACACTTTTGATAAACGTGGGGGATATATGTAGCCAATGCAGCTGTAGAGCAAAATCATTTTCAACTTTAGGAACATTCAAGTTTTCATAAATATAATATTCACTGTTAATCGGCCAGTTAATATACTCCATCTGACCAGAATTACCAGCTCTGTTGGTAAAAATGACACTTGAAGTCAATGTTAATAGGCAGGAGTTGTAACCAGGAAACAGGTGGTTCCTGAGCCTCCCAGCAGTTGAAAAGCATTTCAGTTACAGTTTAATAAGATGTTTTATTCTTTTTATTAGTATCCAATAATGACATGTTGAGTGTTGAAGCATTTATAACACCAGTCTGACACAGACCTCCACATAGTATTCATTTACAACTTCTGAATCATGGGTATTGTGATAAGTAACTTCTTGTTTTCTGTGTTACAGCTTTTAATCTCAAGGCATCATCCTGATTCTAATCTTTCCATAGAAATATGATTCGGGTACAGTCTGTAAATTAAACTTATTATTATTATTTCCCATAAGACATGCTAATAAGATGAATTTAAATATATATATTGTAAATAAGGAAAATATCAAAAGGCTGCTGAGCTTATTGTTGCACATGGGAACAGAGCAGCAATGTGTATCATTCTGTAAGGTACTTGAGGTTCCTATTTTTGATTTGGCCCCAAGGGATACATAGGAAGCAGCACTGCCTTCAAGTATCGCTACTATATTTTACCCTAGAAGTTTCGGTTTAAAATATGTTATTCCTGATGTATAGTAATTCACTTGAAGAGAAGAACAAAATAATAGAGAGGCAGTTGCAGTCGGTGATAGGAGAAAAGATGAGCATCTAGAAAAGAAAGGGAATGGGACAGAACAAGAAGTCATTTAATGAATAGAAATATGAAGGAAAGAGTGAAAAGTGGAGAAATAAATGAGAGAGAGAAGTCAAGACAGGGGGTACCGGCACTCCACCCTCCTCCATGCAAAACTGGTTTTGCCCCTTTCCAACACTCTAACAACATTCTTACCTATCCAGTGACTTCTTGTCTATTAAAGGAGAACTAAAGCTTAACAAAAGAAGTAAGAGAGAAATGTTGTACATTATGTTTTGTGCTTCTGTACCAGCCCAAGACAACCACAGACCTTTAGTGAAGATCTGTGTCTCCAAAGATGCCCCAGTAGCTCCCCATCTTCTTTTCTGCTGATTCACTGCACATGCTCTGTGCTGCTGTCACTTACTGAGCTTAGGGACCCACTCACAATATACAGTACACATAGAATAGAAATGTCACAATATAAGGCTGATTAGTAATTAATACAGATAATTACTACATGGCAGCATAGAAACCAGTGCAATTAGCATCAGAATTTAATAATCAGCAAACCTGTAGCATCAGCTTATATTACAGACCATTGAAATTGAAAATTTGCACGAATAAATGGGAGGGGACAGGGGCGACAAACAGTGGGCCTAATAATTTAATAATTTCAAATGCAGTGTGCCGCAACATTGGAAATTTGCAGACCAAATTCCCCAGGTATTGATGTCTTTGGGTCATTTGGTCTTTATAATATATCAACATTTTATATTTACATTTGTACAAAAATGTGTAGTAGATGTTTCTTACCAGACTCTGAGCTGATACTGCCAGGAATTCTGAGGCCTTTGAGTAGTCACATTGCAAATAAGGAAACTTGACTTGCTTATACGGAGTTTAGTGAAACAGCTGAAGTCGACATTGGTTTCTGCATCAACTTCTTCATCCTCTGAGTGGCCAAACAGACATTTGTGGTCAGACACTGCTGTTTATCCATTTATTTTGCTTAAGGCAAGTTCCTTCCAAAATACCATGGAGACATTCCAGATCATTTAAAATGGATGTACAGAAAATCATCCCAAGCGTTCATATTAACATACATAATATCCTAGGAATTTAGGTTGAAAAAAGACACACACTTCCATTGAGTTGAACCTTTTCATTTAAATGGAACCTGCCCAACTCATAGTTTATCTAGAGGAAGACATCTGAAGCCTCTCCAAACATTCCTACCTAGATTCAAAATGGACCAGTCCTTGGATCAACTTTTTGCTAAGAGCAATTAAACCCATCCAACTCCTCCTTGTGTTCTACAACTTGAAGGGATCTTTTGGCTTCTTCTTCTGGGTTACATGGTGCCCCCCCACCGTGTAATTCCATTGTGCAGTGGCAGGACATTATTACATGATACAGTTCATCCGCTTCTAATGGTTTGGATGTTTGAGAGTCTAGCTGGTTTGAGTTTGGTTTGAGAGGAGTGAATCAAAGAGAAAAAGTATGTCCCATAAGTTGCACCTTCCCACTGACTAAATCTGAAAGTCCCCAAAAAAATGATAAAACTTAACTTTTACAATAAAAATACACTTTTAAAAGAAAATGTATAACGGTAGACGAAAATTCTATGCTGGGTTGATTGTCACAGTTCAACCCAGCGTAGAATTTTCGTCTACCGTTTATAAGCTGACGACCCAGAGTCATAACATCTTTTCTCTCCTAATCTTTCTTTTAAAAATGTATTTTCAGTTTATTTTAATTACTAGAAGTAAAAGTTAAGTTTGGGACTTTCAGATTGAGTCAGTGGGAAGGTGCAACTTATGGGACATACTTTTTCTCTTTGATTCACTTATATACCCTGTGACCCTGCAGACCACTAACTTGTTTCTATATCTCAAACAATGGAAGGTGCTACCTATCACCTCTTTGACACTTTGGTTTGAGAGGGGTTGGCCTTATATAGGGCAGGGTCAGCTCTTATTGGCTAATTCAACCCACCAATAAGGATGATGGTGAAATTGCTAAACCTGAGACCCAGCAGAAGAGCAAATGAGAGCTTGCTGGCTGATCTCCTGGCCCAGTGGTTAGAACCAAAGTTAAGTTCCCTGCACCCCAGAGCATTCTGCACATTATTAACAGCAACCTGCAATGGTAATTGCACCTGTATGGCAATTCCTCACAATTTCAAGAACTGAAGTGTCTCTTTCATCTTAATTTTACCTTCCTTGAATTCCTTGCATGTTAGGGCTCACTACAATAGGGGCAAATTTGCACCAATGTACAATTGTGCTTGAAGATTTGTGTTTTGTTTTTCTTCATCTACTTTTAGGACTTGATTGAAAACCAGATGATGTTTTAGGTCATATTCATATAAAAATATAAAAAAAATGTTAAAGGGTTCACAAACTTTCAAGCACCACTCTAGATATCAAGTACATTGCCAGGGACACTGGACCCCCACAAATCATCACCCTCAAATAGCTTATACATCAATTTCAGTTTTCTTATATCATTACCTCTGTAAGGTAATTTAAGTGATTAAGACAACAGCATTAAAGGGCATGTAAAGTCTAAAATAGAATAAGGCTACAAATGCTGTATTTTGTATACTAAATATAAACATGAATTTACTGCACCACAAGCCTAATCAAACAAATAATTCATGCTTTCAAAGTTGGCTACAGGGGGTCGCCATCTTGTAACTTTGTTAAACATCTTTGCAAGACTAAGACTGTGCACATGCTCAGTGTGGTCTGGGCTGCTTAGGGATCGTCATAAACAAAGCTGCTTGAGTTCTGCATGGCTGGGAAGTAAGGCGGGGGCTCCCCCTGCTGTTCATAAGTATGATTGTTTCCCTGCAGAGCAGTTAGGGACCGTCTGACAATTCCTATCCACAGCAGTAAATGAAAGGAGAATTTCACTGCATACAGGTTTATTATAAAAACGCTACACATTTTTAATTAAAGTATATTGGAGATAGGTTTCTTTTTCATCAAAGAAAGTAAAAATTGGATTTTATTTTTTTGCCTTTACATTCCCTTTAAAGAACTACAATATGAATAGGCCACTTAGCTATACACAAGGTTGCATAAAGGGGGTACAGTTAAGAACTATACAGAACTATGTAGTTGAGTTAGACCAGGAACCCCTGGTCTAACTCAATAGGCTGTTATCATAATACAATAGAATAATGGTAGCCACGGAATAAAAAGTTCTCCCCTGTTGCCGACAAACATTTCTGTGGTTTGATGAGACAGCGAGTGGGCAGATTGCTGATGAACTGATGAAAGATACTACTGGCTCCTCTGATTGAAAGTTCTGCAACCCTGTGACTGAAAGTAGAAGACTCTTACAGTGACGGGGCATTGTAACATAGTAGTAACAACGTACGTTAGGTTGAAAAAAGACACACGTCCATCAAGTTCAACCTTTTATGTCTAATTGTAACCTGTCTAACTGCTAGTTGTCATGTCGCTTACATTGTGCCAAAACTGATTATATCAAAAAACTTGTGGTGAATTCCACCCACTAGCAGGGAAATTTGTTTCATACTTCTACTGAATTTCTGAATTTGAATTTCAGATTTTCCCTTTCTGATTTAAATCTGTGCCACCTTATTTTTATTGATTTTTTTGTAAGATAAGGTCCTCTTCACCATATTGTTATATAGGGTAACACATAAAGGGGACAGGTATAAAGTCAAATCCGGAAACAAAACATTAAAAACTTTCACCTACAGGACTAACAACTTCTTAAATGTAATTCTGACTTTGCCTGTACCCCATTGTTTCTTTTAAGCTCATGTCTTTATATAAAATACTCTTTTTTTGAATGAATTATATTAACAGCCCATAATATAAAGTCACCTTAACGGTTTATTGAATTATTTGGCTAATTCTATTGTAAGACTTTTGTTTTCTTCTGCATAATTCAGTGAGTGTAAACTGCACTTTTAATATTAGTCTATCCATGTAGTTTTGCCACCTTAGATCGACATAAATAGCTCTGTATCCATAGACATATATATAATTAATATATGTTTGGGATCTTTTATTCAGAAAGCTTTAAAATATGGGAATACCATTTTCCAATAGAGACCTCGCCTATATATATATAATTATAACTCTAAAGAACACCATTTCAAGTTACATTGATGATATTTATCAGGAGGAGAGGGGGCCATTTCAGATTTAAATTATACCCATAAACTCAGCGTTTATGATATAAAGGTATGGGATCTGTTAACCTGGAAACCCATTATCCAGAAAGCTCCAAATTACGGAAATATCATCTCCCATAGACTCCATAATACCCAAATAATATAAGATATAAGATATAATAAGATATAATTAATCCTTATTGGAAACAAAACCAGCCTATTGGGCTTTTTTAATGTTTATATGATTTTCTAGTAGACTTAAGGTATGAAAATCCAAATTACAGATCCATTATCTGGAAAACCTCAAGTACCGAGCATTCTGGATAAGAGGTCCCATGCCTGTATATGATATAAAAATATAATTATTACTTACCGTAGGGCGAATCTCCGCTCTGTTGCAGTGACTGACTGGTGAGGAGGAGCAGGATCCCGACAGCAGTGTGTTGCATGATGTGTGTGTAGGGGCTGTGAGATGCTTGTCTGAATTCTCTTCTCTATTCTGACTGAGACAGCGGAGACTTTTGAAGCAACCGCAACCAGGGGGAAGTATAAACAAACCAATAGGTGCAAAGCAGCAAATCAAAGGAAACCAAAGTGCAGCAGAATCCTGCACCTACCGGAGACCAAAGACATATCTCAGGTGCAGTCACAGCTTAACCTCCCATCCTTATTTGTAAAGCTCATGTTATATTTGCTTACACTGAAAAATACAAAACAAGCGACTTTGCAGCCTTGCATGACACTGAAAATTAATTTATTGGAGCTTTAGGGGTTTGAACACAAGACCTAACAATCTAGTAACTCACTGCTGTTAGCCGCTGAGGAGCTAGATTGTGCCAAACCTCCCCTTGTGCTCCAACTCAAATAGTGCAGGGAGACTGTCTTTTTTTTCTTTCAAATGTTTGAATCTACTTCAGTCATTTATTTATCATTACAGCCTGTTTGTTGCACTTTGCTCCCTGTCCCCACCAATCATAAATGGCACCCTTGTCTGCACTGCAACAAAGCGTTCGGTGGGGAGCAGCTCCTGCTAAGTCCGAAAGCATTGGATTCGGTTTGGCTGGGCAGAAGGATTCGGCCGAATCCGAATCCTGCTGAAAAAGGCTGAATCCTGGCCGAAACCCGGATTCAGTGCATCCCTAATTATAAGCAGTAAAGTACTTATGAGGGTGGCTATAAGTCTTTGTGCTCTCCAATGGGGTGCAGAGGCTGGTGCCAATTCTTTAAACAATGTAGCACAAGCCAGCGGATTAGAAGACCTGGAGAGAGACAACTGACATCTGTTACATTGTTTAAAAGAAAACTATAACCCCAAAATGAACACTTAAGCAACAGATAGTTTACATATATTAAGTGGCATATTAAAGAATCTTATCAAACTGGAATATATATATATATATATATATACTCTCTCCAATGAGTATCCGCACTCCAAGGCTGCTGCTGATGGCGGGGTGCACGGTAATTATATGTATATCAATTATCTGCAGACCAGCACTCCCTTTTAAAATATAATATTTTTTATTGTTGTCATGGTATCAAACCGACGTTTCGGTCCACATTAGGACCTTTTTCAAGGATGATGATGATCCATGATTGAAAAAGGTCCTAATGTGGACTGAAACGTTGGTTTGATACCATGACAACAATAAAAAATATTATATTTTAAAAGGGAGTGCTGGTCTGCAGATAATTGATATCAATATGTTCAGCAGGATACCGGCACTCTCGAAAAATAAAGTTAATTTGCCTGGGTGCAGATTCCACAATTCATCCATGTCATCCAAAAATGAGCCGCACTCACAAGGCTTAAAATATTTGTAAGACATTTGTTTAATGAACGTTAAAAGACTAACGTTTCTGGGGGGGGGGGGGGCGACACGTTAATCTTTTAACCTTCATTAAACAAATGTCTTTATTTTAAGCCCCGTGAGTGCGGCTCGTTTTTGGATGATATATATATATATAAATATATTGCCCTTTTGTAAATTTTACCTTGAGCCACCATTTCATTATGGTCTGTGTTCTGCCTCAGAGATCACCTGACCAGTAATACTTGAGCTTTAACTGTAACAGGAAGAAGTGTGAAAGCAAAAGACACAACTCTGTCTGTTAATTGGCTCGTGTGACCTAACATGTATGGTTTGTTTGGTATGTTTGTGTGCACTGTGAATGGTAGGATCCAAGGGGGCAGTCCTTATTTCTTAAAATGGCAATTTTCTAAATAGGATTTCCCAATGGCACATACTACTAAAAAAGTATATTATTATGAAAATGGTTTATATACATGAAGCAGGGCTTTACATATGAGCTGTTTTATGCATACCTCCCAACTGTCCCGTTTTCATCGGGAGAGTCCCACTTTTGACGGGCACCGGTTTGTACTGGAAAGTCCCGATTTTCTCTGCACTGAACAGCCAAAATAAGATAAAATGTTTCTAACTTAATTGGCTTTTGGCAGAGAGGTAATGTGTTATATCTACCGCTCTCCCGCAACTCCTCTTTCACTGCAATGGTGGTGCTGGTCCTCCGTCGACCCGGCAAGGTCCCACAGCAACAGTGGTGGATTCATGGATCTGCACACACACTATTATCTGCAGTCAGGGACGTGGACCCTCTTTTTATTATTATCCCACCAGATATGGCAGAGAGCCCAGAACAGCCATGAGGTTCAGATAAGATACTTTGTAACAATTTTGAGATAAGCAAATAAGTAATTGTAACAATTTAGATAAGGAGGTCCCTTGGAAGATGTTAGACTCACAGCTTAAAGGGCAATTCACATTCATTAGCAAAACTGTAATAACTGAAAAAAAACACAGAAATATGTTAAAATTTTCATAACTTGACAAATTTTGTAAAATGAACTTGGTAATTAGGGGTGTGAGCAAAAAATAGGGGTGGCCAAAAAATTTCACTGCGCTACATGCGCCATCATTTTTGTCCCTCTTTTTATTTCTAAAATGTTGGGAGGTATGGGTTTATGCAATATATTTTGATAGAGACCTACATTGCTTGAGGGGTATAGTGTTCCTTTAACCAAAGCCTGCTGTTAATAGCAATGACATTTTACAAATTAACTGAAAACCGGTGAAATGACAGAATTATAGTTGCTCAGGATTGTATTATTTGTTCATTGCGCCTGGGGGGACATCCCCTTTAAACCATCATTGATTATTTAACTACCGCATTTCATTGTTTTTTACTTTGTTGAATTTCCCCTTGTGCCTTCCCCATGAGTCAGTGAATAAGAGCTGCTATCTCTCCTGTGTTTAGTTCTGACTTAACATCCTGTCTCTTTATACCGTTAAAACGTGCTGGATCTTCATTAGTGAGACCACAAGTGCCTGCAGATAATATCAGCTGCCTGGAACATCTCTCAGTCTTTATGGGACAAGCTACAGATGACATGACTTGCAGCTAGCAACATAATTTATATACAGCAAGTGCAGGGGGCAATGTAAAAGTCCCTGCTCCCCCACCTTACACCCCCTCTCCTGCCTGCACCTGTCTAGGTAAAATGTGTCTCCAGTTATACAATGAAAACATAGTGGGTACTGATAGCACCCACATATTACACAGTGAGGGGTGGTTCACCTTTAAGCTAACATAATATGTTATAGAATGGCCACTTCTAAACAACTTCTTTTTAATTGGTCTTCATTATTTATTTATAATCATTTTTTAATTATTTGCCTTCTTCTTTTGACTCTTTCCAGCTTTCAAATGGAGGTCACTGACCCCTTCTAAAAACAAATGCTCTGTAAGGCTACAAATGTTTTATTTCTTTACTTTTTATTGCTCGTCTTTCTATTCAGGCCTCTCCTATTCATATTCCAGTCTCTTATTCAAATCAATGCATGGTTGCTAGAGTCATTGTGGCCTTAGCGACCGGATTACTGAAAATGCAAATTTTCTAGTAGTATGTGCCATTGGGTAATCCTAAATAGAAAATTTCCATTATAAAAAATAAGGCCCCCCCCCCCTGGGATTGTACGATTCACTGTGCACACAAACAAACTATACATGTTAGGTCACATAAGCCAATTAACAGACAGAGTTGTGTTTTTTGCTTCCACACTTCTTCCTGTTACAGTTAGAGCTGCAGTATTTCTGGTCAGCTGATCTCTGAGGCAGCACACAGACCATCACTAAATGGTGGTTCAAGGCAACAGATGTAAAAGGGCAATATTTACTTAAATATATATATATATATATATATATATATATATATATATATATATATATATATATATATATATATATATATATATATACCAGTTTGGTAACATTCTTTAATATGCCACTTAATTTGATATACTGTAAACTATCTGTTGCTCAAGTATTCAGTTTGGGGGTATAGTTTTCTGTAAAGGTGGCCACACTTTCCACAGTGGAATCTGGCTTTGCAATATTGGGAGCCCATCAGAGAGGGAGGTAGGCTGTGTGCAGTGAGTGGGACCTAGGACCCACTGGGATTTTCCCAGATTCCCAGTGGGTCAGACAGACCATGACTGCATATCATGACCTGGATAATGAAAAACGTAATAGATTATGACCTTGCTGCCCAATCCTGCCCGTAATACTTGTTTGTTTAATTTTCATAAAAGGTCCAATAGTCCAGTTCTGGCAGAATGACACAATAGCAGCAGCATGGCCCATAAGGAAGCAGTCAATACCACAGTGAGAAATTTGGGCCCTGCCTGTCCATTGGTACTAAGGCCACTGTGTTGTCTCTTCCTTGTTGAAAAATAAAGCAAACAAAATCTGTCCATTGTAGCCGAAGTATCTTTTACACAGTGCAGTATGGCTGGCCCGATTAAAGGAACAGTAACATCAAGAAATTAAATTGTTTTAAAGTAATACAAATATAATGTGGTGTTGCCCTGCACTGGGAAAACTGATGTGTTTGCTACAAAGCAGCTTGTTTATATGAACTATAGTAGTGTTTCTAAACAAACACGTCAGTTTTACCAGTGCAGGGCAACACTACATGGTATTTTCATTACTTCAAAACACTTTAATTTTTTGGTGTTACTGTTCCTTTAACTAATTCGACTGAACTGGCCAGCTGTCTCTGATTGGATGAGCTCTAATTATACAGAACCGTTGGCTTTAGTAGACTAGAAGGTGCCAGGGGACACATATTTTCATTCATCATTTGACCTGATGATTAAGCACAACAGAACAATATAGCTTATAGTCATTTATTAGTCCAGTAAGTAGCACGTTGGTGAGTGATGGTGCCCCCTCTCCCCACTATTTTTTTTTTTGTTGTAGCACCCAACTTATATGGGGTTGGGTTAGCACATAAAGGCAAACCAGACTTACCTTGAGTAGTGTGATTAACCTTAGGTAAAAGCCAGCAGCCAAAGTAATGTGCAGAATTCTTATTCACACCCCTCAGTGAGATGCTTTGGTGCTCCCTGAGGCTGCTCATGGCAGCCACTGACTTATTGAATAGACTGCCTGGATGCTTTAGAAGGCCATAGATCTTCATTTGTGTTCTTTCCCTGTTTAATTTTATAATTAACCAGTCCCATGTTACTTGGCAAACTATAACTGTTATGGCACTATGACAAACCTTTCATGCCATTGGAGCCCCAGGCTTATCACAGAGCTGCTCA
Organism: Xenopus laevis; assembly: GCF_017654675.1. Classification (NCBI taxonomy): domain Eukaryota; kingdom Metazoa; phylum Chordata; class Amphibia; order Anura; family Pipidae; genus Xenopus; species Xenopus laevis. The sequence continues at coordinate 186,853,358 of NC_054372.1, forward strand.
ATGCAAGATATTTTTGCATGCGATAACTAAAGTCTGCAAAAAAAAATGAAAAAAAAACCCCCAACCTCTTCATACCAGAGGAAACCACATGTAAATGTAGGTGCCCATAGGGGTTAATCTGCCCCTATGTCTTTAAGGCCCTACCCTTTTCTCAGTTACCAGGCAAAATCATGTGTAGCTCAGTGTTATTGGTCAAGGGGTGTAATGACCACTTCCTGCCACACTGCACTATAGTGAGTGTAAGGAGTGGCCTCTTCCTCTTTGGCTGCTGGTTGCTGAACCAGCTGGGTGTGCCCAGGGGAGCCTGGGTACAGCAAGGCCCAGAGAAGCAAGTGTTCTTGAGAGAAGTCGGGGACCAGGAAACCCCGTGAATGAGGTCAGCTACAGTAGGGCAGACTTTTAATAGTCTCTCTAGGAGAGAAAGGCAGAGAGGTGAGAGAGAAAGAGCAGTTGAAGCTCCAACAAGGATTTGCAGCAGGGAGTAGCTTCCCAGAGGCTCTGTGTGTTGCCTCCAGTCAGGGACCTCAGTGAAGAGGGTGTTAGGTTAGCTGTCAACTTCCTGAACAGTGCACTGGATGGGAATGGCTACTGACTACTGCAATTGCCTATTACTTGATGTGACTGTGTGTCATGTGCTAACACCTCATCTGTGTTCGTGAGTAAACCTAGATTAGAATACGTCCCAGGAAGCCATTCATGTGTATTTGGTTGGGTTGTGGGTTTGCTGCAGATGAGAGTTTCTTACCTCAGATAAAAAAACATCAAGGAGATCTGCAGATATCTGGAATGTGCTCTCACTTCAGGGCGTTTTTGCAGACAAACAATGACATCTATTGCTTGACTGTTCATTGGCTGGTTGGCAAGTCAGGGTTAGAAGCTAGGCAGAGAACAGAGGCTCAAGCCTGAAGAAGCTAGAGCTACCCTGAAATATTGCAGTCTAGATATAGATTGTTTAGCCTGGTCCACCAATCTCCAGCATATCTTTCAGTGGACCTTCTAGTCTGGTTGGCTACTTGACATCAATTCCTTTTCAGCAGAACTGTTGCCTCATTGGCTGGTTGGCAGGTCAAGGTTAGTAGCTAGGCATAGAATAGAAAGATTAAAACACATCAAGGAGATCTGCAGAAATCTGGAATGTGCTCTCACTTCAGGGTATTTTTGCAGACAAACAATGACATCTGTTGCTTGAATGTTCATTGGCTGGTTGGCAAGACATGGTTAGAAGCTAGGCAGAGAACAGAGGCTCAATCCTGAAGAAGCTACAGCTGCCCTGAAACATTACATTCTATAGATGGTTTAGCCTGTCCACCAATCTCCAGCACTTCTTTCAGTGGACCTTCTAGTCTACTTGGCTACTTGACCTCAATGCCTTTGCAGCATCACTGTTGCTTCATGAGAATAGAGTCTCAAGCCTGAAGACGCTAGAGCTGCTCTGAAACATTACATTCTAGGAATAGATGGTTAAGCCTGGTCCACCAATCTCCAGCACATCTTTCACTGGGCCTTCTAGTCTGTTTGGCTACTTGACCTCAATACCTTTACAGAACAACTGTTGCCTCGTTGGCTGGTTGGCAGGTCAGGTTCAGCAGCTATGCAGAACAGAAGTTCTTTGGTAGTACATTTGAAGAAGAAGCTAGAGCTGCCCTGAAACATTGCATTCTAGATATAGATGGTTTAACCTGATGCTAAATAATTTGCTGATTATGTATTTTCTGCAGTAATTATACAGGCACATATAGAATTAATTAGCCCCTATTTATACTGGCACATCTGGATTATGCTTTGGTAAAACAGGGTTGTATTTAGGGGTGTAGAAACAAAGTGGGTGTGGCTTCACCATCTTGTGGGCCCTGATTGTATTGAGTAGACTCATGAATTAATATTGTAATGAACTTTACCTCTTATACATTTATATCCATATAGACTGACATTTATATCTATTTACCATTATAGTAGTGGGAAGTTCTTTGTCCCCTTTGTACAAAACTGAGTTGTCATTGTCCCTAGCATCTGCTGCATTAATGGATTAGATCCCGGTTTTACTTGGAGGCTTGTATAGATGACACCAGCAGGATTGTTATTTGTGCTATCAATGAGAATCTAGATACTGTTTCAGACAAGTGACCCAATTAGTTCAGAGGACAGACAAACAAACAGTATGTGGCCTATATGATGGCAGATGCCACTATATTTAGCATATAGAGATGGCAGTGGTATTGGATTCAGTGTCCTTCCATTCACTTCCCAAAATAACTTAAAATCTCTCATAGGACCCGCTGACATGATATGAATGACAATTGCCCATGTGGGCAGGTCAGTGGAGGACCCACCTTGGGGTGACTTTGCTTGGGTGACAGTGGTGGCTTTTATCTGCTGGTTTCAGCCACAACAATTCCCCACTTTGGTCTTAATCAGCACATTGTATTGGTGTCTAGACTATCCATTGCATGCAGCCAGAAACTCGACCATGGAAACAGTTCTGATTCAAATATTCGCCACCTAAAACTAGCTGAATTAATTTACAAGTCAATGGCAGAGGTCCATTGAGCCATTTGGAGATGTCAATAGCCTTCCTGACATTCAAGTTTTTTTTTTTGGAGAAAAACTTGATTCGCACAAATCGAATACAATTCGAAATTTTAGGTCGGAACCATTCGATCAAATATTAGACATTCACATTTTTTCTTAAATAACCTCCCAATCGAAATTGTGAGTATATTTGAATTCAAAAAAATTCACATGAATTTGATAAATGGGCCTCTAAATCTACTAGAAAATCATGTAAACATTAAATAAACCCAATAGGCTGGTTTTGCTTCCAATAAGGATTTAATTATATTTTAGTTGGGATCAAGTAGAATCTAGGGGGCCGATTCACAAAGGGTCGAATATCGAGGGTTAATTAACCCTCGATATTCGACTGGGAATTAAAATCCTTCGACTTCGAATATCGAAGTCGAAGGATTTTAGCGCAAATAGTGCGATCGAACGATCGAAGGATTTTATTCCAACGATCGAAGGAATATCCTTCGATCAAAAAACTTAGGAAAGCCTATGGGGACCTTCCCCTAGGGCTAACATTGAGTTCGGTAGCTTTTAGATGGCGAACTAGGGGGTCAAAGTTTTTTCTTAAAGAGACAGTACTTCGACTATCGAATGGTCGAATAGTCGAACGATTTGTAATTCGAATAGTTCGATTTGAAGTCGTAGTCGTAGTCGAAGGTCGTAGTAGCCCATTCGATGGTCGAAGTAGCCCAAAAAACACTTCGAAATTCGACGTTTTTTTACTTCGAATCCTTCACTCGAAGTTAGTGAATCGGCCCCTTAATGATTTATTATTGCAGAGAAATCATTTCTAAAATTTTTAATTATTTGCTTCAAATGGAGTCTATGGGAGACGGTCTTCCTGTAATTCTGAGCTTTCTGGATAAAGGATTTCCGGATAACGGATCCCATACCGGTACAGTGACAATGGCAAGTATCAAACAAATCTTTATTAGAATAAACCCTCCGTGTACGAAAATGTTATCTAAAAAGCTAATTCCGTAGAAACAATAGAAAAAGAAAATAGAGTTTTCATTAGAATTTTCGGTAGACTTGAAGGCTTTGCTTTACTGGCCTAGTAAAAGTGCTGCTGCTGAGTGGAAATCCTGTGGTTACTGAACCTGAAATGATGGCAGGAAATGTGTAAGATATTTCAGAAGGGACGCGGCTTGTATCTCCCATATCGTTGGTTGGCCGAGTGGGCGAAGGTTTCGTTCCTGTTACACCAGTGGTCACAGCGTCACTTGCTGATTGGTGCTATGGGTTACTCATGGGGAGTAAATATAGACCCCCCTTGATGGTGTAGTAGATTACAACAGGCTTCAGTGAGTAATGGGACTTGGGGAAGCTGGTGGAGCATGTCCAGTAGAGCAGAAGGGCTGAAGCTGCTTCACAGCAACTTATCAACAGTATATATACTGAGCTGTTGCCTGGAAACATTAGGGCTGGAAACAAAATGAATTTGTTTTAAAGACATTTTAGAAACATTGTAAAAAATAAATAATATCAAGCAGCTGTAAAAAGTCATTCTTTGTGGTGCACTGTTTGAGAAGGTTCTGTAAGTTTATAGAAGGTGATCTGCCCCTTTAAAGGAGAGCTAAACCCTAAAAATTAATTTGGCATAATTTACATACAGAACTTACTGCACCAGCCTAAAGTTTCAGCTTGTCAATAGCAGCAATGATCCAGGACTTCAAACTTGTCACAGGGGGTCACCATCTTGGAAAGTGTCTGTGACACTCACATGCTCAGTGGGCTCTGAGCAGCTGTTGAGAAGCTAAGCTTAGGGCTCGGCACTAATTATCCAGCAGAAAATGAGCTTCCCCTGTAATATAAGCTGATGCTACAGGTTTGCTGATTATTAAATTCTGATGCTAATTGCACTGGTTTCTGTGCTGCCATGTAGTAATTATTTGTATTAATTACTAATCAGCCTTATATTGTGACATTTCTATTCTATATGTACTGTATATTGTGAGTGGGTCCCTAAGCTCAGTAAGTGACAGCAGCACAGAGCATGTGCAGTGAATCAGCAGAAAAGAAGATGGGGAGCTACTGGGGCATCTTTGGTGACACAGATCTTTACTGCTAAATGGCTGTGGTTGCCTTGGGCTGGTACAGAAGCACAAAACATCATGTGCAACAGGGGTGCCCAAAAGCTAGATTAGTAGACCTTTAGCTGATGATCAGTAGATCTCAAAACAAACAGATTGTCTCATGCTTTTCATTCAGATATTTATTATGCTAAGGTTACATCAGAAATAGTTGTTTGTTAGATGTAACAATATACATTTTCCCAAGAATCAGTAGTTAAGTAATATTTTCTATGGAACAGAATACTAACAATGCTTTTATGGATGTAGATCATAATGGGACAACATAAGTAGAACCTGCATTAGTAAAGTTTGGGCACTCCTGTTGTACAACATTTCTAGGCAACTTCTTCAGAAATGAGTTAAGGGACTGGCCCAAGCCCCCTATGTGGGATAGTACCTAATCACTCAACCGCTGTTCCTCCCCAAAGAAACAGTAATCCATCACTTCACAATAGTTTCTCTATATGTAGGGGACTGCAGCAGAGTAGGGTGCTCACACGTCCATGGCATAATCTTTTCTTTCATTACTTGAACCAATTGGGGTTAAAGGGGTCGCTGACCTTTAAATTAACTTTAAGTAAGATGTGAAAATATTTGTTCTTTGTAACCAGGTCAAGTATTCTTTGCACCCCCTTTATAAAGCTATCTAATGTATCAGCCTGTACCACTGATTAAGGGAGAGAATTCCACATCTTCACAGCTCTCACTGTAACAAACCCCTTCCCAATATTTAGGTGGAACCTCTTTTCTTCTAATCGGAATGGGTGACCTTGTGTCAGCTGGAAAGAGCTACTGGTAAATAAAGCATTAGAGAGATTATTATATGATCCCCTTATATATTTATACACAGTTATCATATTACTCCTTAAGCGCCTCTTCTCCAGCGTGAACATCTCCAATTTGGCCAGTCTTTCCTCATAGCTAAGATTTTCATTACCTTTTACCAGCTTAGTTGCCCTTCTCTGTACCCTCTCTAATACAATAATGTCCTGTTTGAGTGATGGAGACCAAAACTGTATGGTATATTCTAGATGGGGCCTTACAAGTGCTCTATACAGTGGAAGAATGACCCCCTCCTCCCTTGACTCTATGCCCCTTTTAATACAGCTCAAGACCTTATTTGCCCTTGATGCTGCTGACTGGCATTGCTTGCTACAGCCAAGTTTATCATCTACAAGGACTCCAAGGTCCTTTTCCATAATGGATTTGCCTAGTGCAGTCCCATTAAGGGTATAAGTGGATATTTTTACATCCCAGGTACATGACTTTACATTTATCAACATTGAATCTCATTTGCCATTAGCTGCCCAGATTGCCAGTTTGTCAAGATCATGTTGCCAAGTTGGATAATTTTGTGTCATCTGTAAACACTGATACATTACTTACAATACCCTCCCCTAAGTCATTAATGAACAAGTTAAATAAAAGTGGACCCAATACTGAGCCCTGGGGGACCCCACTAAGAACCTTACTCCAAGTAGAGAATGTCCCATTAACAACCACCCTCTGTACCCGATCCTGTAGCCAGTTTCCTATCCACGTGCAAACAACTTCATTAAGCCCAACAGACCTTAGTTTAGAAAGCAGTCGTTTGTGGGGCACAGTATCAAATGCTTTGGCAAAATCCAAATAGATCACATCTACTGCCCCCCACTGTCCAGAATCTTACTTACCACATCATAAAATGCAATCAAATTCGTCTGACATGACCTATCCTTCATAAAGCCATGCTGATTGTTGCTCATAATGCCATTCATTAGGACAAAATTTTGAATGTGATCCCTTAACAAGCCGTCAAATAATTTGCCCACCACAGATGTCAAGCTTACTGGCCTATAATTGCCAGGCTGAGATCGTAATCCCTTTTTAAATATTGGAATAACATCAGCTTTTCTCCAATCCATAGGCACCATACCAGAAGAAAATGAATCTGAGAAAATCAGAAATAGGGGCTGGTCTAAGACTGAACTAAGCTCTCTTAGAACCCGGGGGTGTATGTCATCAGGCCCTGGAGCCTTGTTTACATTAATTTGTATTAAAGCTTTTTGAATCATATCCTGAGTCAGCCACTGACTAGATTGAGCTGAGCCATTAGTGCAGCTATAAAGTGAGACTGGGAACTCAGACTCCTCTATTGTATACACTGAAGAAAAAATCTGATTTACCGTATATACTCGTGTATAAGCCGACCCGTGTATAAGCCGAGGTACCTAATTTACCTAAGAAAACTGGAAAAATGTATTGACTCGTGTATAAGCCTAGGGGCCCCATGTCAGATTTCAAAATGTGGATTCTGACACCGCTGTGAAATTACTGTTCTGCCATCCTCAGGAGATAATATTCATTTTTCTTCCCAAATGACTTATCTTCCAGTGATATGGCTACGCCTAACCCAGTCCGTTTAGGAACTCCGGCTGTCACGTGCTCCCAGGGTAGAACAACCAGACATTTGGACTGTTGTAGAGAACTTAAAGTTCAGGGGCTGCTGCCCTGAAAATATGAGGTTTTGAATATCTGGTCCGGGCACTGAACAGACGAAATTTAAAAATAGATTATTCTTTTAATAAGCATTTGAGCTCGGCTACTCATGCATGTGCTGGGTAGGTAAAAGAAAAAAGGTACCGTACCGACTGTCACGATCGCCGCCCGGAGCAGGTTCAGGAGCTCCGGGCGGCGCGTCCTTCCCTGCCGGCGTCGCTCCCAAAATGGCGGCGCCCATGGCCGCCACGTGGGTAGCGGCGCCGGAGTCAGTCACAGACAGTCCTGATGCGCTATGGGAGAGGGAGGTGTGTGGAGGGATTGGCTACGGTATGTGCAGGGATTTAGCTGACCCGCGTATAAGCCGAGGTTGAGTTTTTCAGCACATTTTGGGTGCTGAAAAACTCGGCTTATACGCGAGTATATACGGTAACACATTTGCCTTATCTGTATCTGTTACAACCATACTGGTACCATTATTTAATGGAGCAACACTCTCAACCTGCATCTTTTTACTATTAATATATTTAAAAAACTTTTTAGGGTTAGTTTTCACCTCCTCCGCAATTAACTCTTCATTTCTTTTCTTAGCCTTCCGGATTGCTGATTTACAACATTTATTACAGTGTTTATATTCATTAAATGCAGCTTCTGTCCCTACAGATTTGTAGTTATTAAATGCCTTTCTCTTCTTTCCCATTAACTTCTTTACCTCCCTTAAGCCACACAGGATGATTCTTAGAGCTTCTACGTTTAGTCCTTAAGGGAATAAATTGAGAACAGTAATGATTTAATATCATTTTAAAGGACAACCATTTCTGTTCTGTGTTTTTAGCTGAAAACCTAATGCCCCAATCAATGCTCTGCAGGGCAGCCCTCAAGGCACTAAAATTAGCTTTTCCAAAATTCATGGTTTTTGTTGCCCCAGTATATTTTTTTTTTTGCACCAGACATTAAAAGATAATCCTTGGAACTTTAATCCTGCCCCTCTTGAGCCATAGGCAACTGCATTTTCTGCCCCCCCCAAGTTCCACCCCTGTTCTTTATTTTGCTCTGAAATTTGGTACTGTTCCAGGATAAGCAGAACAGTTGGGAGGTATGGAGTAAATAATTAAAAAATTACAAATATAATGAAAACCACTGGACACATCACTAAGTCCAAAATGTTTGTTTTATCTTTAAGGAACAGTTCAGTGTAAAAATAAAAACTGGGTACATAAATAGGCTGTGCAACATAAAAAATGTTTCTAATATAATTACTTAGCCAAAAATGTAATGTATAAAGGCTGGAGTGACTGGATGTCTAACATAATAGCCAGAACACTACTTCCTGCTTTTCAGCTCTCTCTGAGTTAGTCAGCGACTATAAGGGGGGCCACATGGGACATAACTGTTCAGTGAGTTTACAATTGATCCTCAGCATTCAGCTCATATTCAAAGGTAAACAGTTATGATCCATGTGCCCCCCTCAAGTCACTGATTGGTTACTGACTGGTAACCAATCAGTGGAAACCAAGAGAGCTGCAAACCCACGGCAACCCCCCTGCCACACGTGTGCGCAATCGTGGTTGCGGCAGGAAGAAAACCAGGTGCGGATTTGGGCCGGCAGGGCCCACTGGGTTTTTTCCCGGTGTCCAGCCGGTCCAGTCCGACCCTGTGCCCCCCTTTAAACCACTCCGATGCCGATGTTTTAAGCACAGAGTAGGAGAGGGGAGGCGGCATTGGGATTGCCCCATGGCATATACAACCCTGTCTCTCACAAATAATAGCAAGTGGCACAGGGGGAGCAGAGTGTGACTTTTTTGTTAAAAGCTGCCTTCTGATTGGTTACATTTTCCCCAGTGAAGAAACTACCAGGGGTGCAGGGGTGGAATTGCTCCCATGTCCCCACCCCAGCTGTGATAAGGGTTATCATGGATGGCAAGGCAGGGGGCAATTTCTCAGCGGGGGCTTATACTGTACAATTATTTGGGGCGGTGGCACATCCTGCAGCCGGGCTCCCGATTACTAGTTACACCACCAATTTTCCCAGTCAATAGAATTGTAAGGCCAGTGGTGTGGAGACAATACAAATAGACACATAGAGGTTAGACAAAGGCTGGAGCAGAACAGCGGCACATGAACAGGAAACAGGAAGTGGCTTTGCTGTATTCTCACTGCCAATTCTGATTTATTGTGTTGAGGGGACAAAACCGAGACAAAAACACCTGGAATGGGAAATGCACGTTGGCATTGGCTCATATTCATGCTTCTCTGCTGCCGTGTAACATTCAATATAGTGGCATTCATGTGCTCCTTGCCTTTAATTTAGGATTCAACAGCACCCCCATATCCTACCCATACCCCAATATCAGAGGATATTCACTGACTTGTCCAGGATCACAAGAGTCGTCACAGGGATCGGAAGCCTGGGGGGGGGGCATCCAAGTATCAGATCATTTAAAGGGAATGTTCATCATTTGTAAAATCTTACCGGCAGTTTGCCAAAGGAGAACTTTACCCATTATGATTATTTTCAATGAAAAGGAATTAGCCAATTCTTTAAGTTTCCTGGTCTATTGATCTATCCTCAGTCACTTACATTAATATGGTTTCTAATATTTTCACAAAGTATTTATTATTTTGGTCCATTTTCCTCAATTAATATTATTTTCTATTATTTACACAGAGCCAACATATCAGCAGAGATTATATTTCAGTCCCTGCCCCAGTGGATCAAAAGTCCCTATCACATTTACACATTATGGTCAGTTTTATTAGGAACCAATTAAAGGAAAAGGAAACCATAATTCACTGGGAGACGTCAATATATTAGGACCCTCTACAGTAGTTCCGCCCCACCATGTTTCTTACATTTCCCAGGTGACAGATGGATGATCTTTGGACTAACATAGAAACATTTTACTGTAATGTCCATGCACACATTTAAATCTGCCGAGGGGCACCTGGGAAATACATGAATCTTGGGAGCCTGGTGAAGATGTAGAAACTAAACTTCCAAATTTTCCTGAAAATTCACTGGGGGGAGGGGCATTTTGTGATTATGGCTTCCTTGTCCTTTAACCTATCTGAAAGTTTTTGGATGGGGAGAGTATACACACTTCATACAGATAGTGCCCTGGTTGGATGGAATCAAACCTGGGACCCTTAATCCTTTCACTAGGCATTAGAGATTCCTGCCACAACTGTGCAACACTTTGGGGCCAAATTGCACCTGTGCAGTTACCCATAGCAACCCATTAGATTATTGCTTTCAGTTCTCTTGGTAATGTTATATCAGCCAATCAAAGATCAACTTTCTAACATTCGTGTCCCCTTGTTATCTTTGCTGTCGGAGGGACCGTTGCATGGCATCGTTTTGGGCCCAGACATCCAGAACTGGGGGAAAGAATACATCTTTGGATCGGCAGTCTCTTGCCTCACTGGGGTCTGCGTTGGTCAAGCTCTTGATTGATTTCATCTCACTGCTGGGAGGCAGAGCGAATTGTCTTCTACTGGGACCTTGGGGGGGACAAGAACGGTCCCATTACAGAGAACAGTTTGGAAGAAAGAGAAATAATATCAGATCCCCCTTTGCTTCTGTGTACAAGAGTAAAACAGAATTTCTGAGAGAGGGTCGTATATTTCAGTCAACGTGTTTCCTGCATTGTCTTTTCTGAGTACCCTGAGCTCAGCATCTCCTATAACTTTCACATTCTTAGAAAAGGTCATACTCATTTATATAACATGTACGGCTCACAATGGTCCTATCACTGCCCTTTAAGGCCTAAACGATTAGCCCCTTGTGCCATATTCCTAAAATGTAGGGCCTTATTTATCAAACAATTAGTAACAATGCAGTAATGGCGGAGCTCACCCTGTGGGATAAATTTATCAAAGAGTGAAGTTCCGCCACTAGAGTGAAATTCCGCAGCTCTCAATTAATTTCTATGGGATTTTGAAAGGCGTATTTATCAATGGGTGAAAGTGAAAGTTCACCCTTTAATAAATACACCTATAAAAATCCCACAGAAATGAATGGAGAGTGGCTGAATTTCACTCTAGTGGCGGAACTTCACTATTAACTTCACTCTTTGATAAATATACCCCTGTGTGTTTCGTCTCCCACTCGACCACTGCTCTCGCGATATGTCGGTCGGCCTATTTATCAAAGTCCGAATTTATCTGACGTTTTAAAGGGGAACTATCATGAAAATGAATTTAGCTTCATCATACTGAAATAAGAAACTTTCTAAATACAATCAATTAAATATTGATGAATAGCAGATGAATAACTGATTACAGTACAAACAAAATCTAACAAAATAACTGCCTTTTGCACAAATCCTGCATGTAGAGAGACATGATGTCTGGTGATTTTAATAGAGTGAGCTCTAATACATCTTCTAGGCAAAAGGAGCCCTCCGCCAATAATATATATTTGATCATTAATTTGACACCCAACTGCTGCATGAAGAGAGAACAAAGAGAAACAGATGTTGAGAGAGGAATATTGAAGATAAACTTGATTATTTCAGAAACGGTACAGAATATTTAATTCATTATATTTAGAAAACTTCTTATTTCAGTATGCTGGAGCTTATATTAAATTTTCATTTCCACGATAGTTCCCCTTTAATGAAAAAAGTCAGACCAAGCTAGAATCCACGTTTGGACCTTATTTATTATTAAAAAAATCTCTATTTTATTGGATTGGGGAACATGAAAAAATTAAGCAAAAATCAGAATCGTACAATTTTGTCATTTTATCCCCAAATTGCTCGATTTTTTAGGACCTTTCCCCAAAAAGTCTGAATATTTTGTGTTTTTGATTTTCAGGCTAATTCCAGTGCAGACCAATAGGATAGGGACTCCTGCCTTGACTTATATACAACCTCGGCAAATGCTCTAAAATGCTGTATTTTTGGATTCAGACTTTTGCCATCCTCGGGGTATAATAAATCTCAAAAATTTGAGTTCCTTTTTCCACTAAAAATTGGGATTTTATAGTTAAAAATTTTTTTTTTTGTTCCAGAATCCACCTCTTCCTTTCTATTTTCATTGGCTATAATGCTACGCTGTGCCACTGCTGGAGACATGAGGGGTTTTCTTCTGGTCCTCAGAAGCTCAAATTTAATATATATATATGTATGTATGTGTATGTGTATGTGTGTGTATATACTGTATATATATATATATATATATATATATATATATATATATATATATATATATATATATATATATATATATATATATATAACAAACAAGGGAAAGTTGTGCTTACCACTATTTTTTAAAACCATTAGGCGGGGGTGCAATGAGGCTGTGACCACAAAATACATATAGACAAACACAAGAGTCCTCTGCACTCAACCCATTATCAATATATTTAAGACAGCGACATTTTGTGCATACTGCTACTGGAAAATGCCTTACCCTTTAAACAGAACAGGGATTGTTTGTCCATATATTGCAATATATTTAAGCTGGCCAACTACGTCAAAGTCATCCCATATCTGGCCAGTCCTACGCTCAATTTTATCTGATTCATTAAGAATTCTATTGCTTCATTATACATTTTACAAAGGGACTAAGTTTTACGTGCAACTTACTTGCTGCTTTCAAAGTAAAACTCCCAAACTTGGCTGCCCTTTTATTAGACACCAGTGGGATCACCTGACTATAGCTGGGAAGGGTGGGAGCTACAACATGGAGCTGGTCACTGCTCCTGTATAACTATAACAAACAATGGAAAGTTGTGCTCAACCCTTTTTTTTAAAACCATTAGGCGGGGGTACAACTTTCCCTTGTTTGTTATAGTTTGACTATATATATATATATATATATATATATATATATATATATATATATATATATATATATATATATATATATATATTATATATAAAGAGTCCAAACTGGTGCACTCCACAATAAATGGTTAAATGCCTTGGTGCTGGTAAAACTTACGTATATTCAATGAAAAAAGAGACCGCACTCACAGGACTTGTCATGAAAAAAAGCCACAAGGGCTGTGATTTTATTCCTCAACGTATCCAACTCTAGCCGTCCTCAGGAGGTGAAAAAGAATATATATATATATCAAAGTATATATATATATATATATATCAAAGAATAAGGGATTTGGGATCTTAGGTTGTCAATAAGTCTGGACCACCAAACAGTAACAGATCAGCAAACAATGTTCTCAGTGCAGAGAAGAACCACATTTGCAGCAAAACTGCAGTTTAGAAATATATTGGATTACCTGATATAAGTTGTCTTTGTAATTGTTCTAAGTCAGCAAAGAATCGGGGAGTGGGGCCATTAGGATTATTCAGTCTCCTTGGTTTAACAGTGATAGTGCGACTGTGTAACTCTGGAAACACCCATTTGCTTCTAGTCATATCACTATGTCCAGGTAACGCAGTCTGGCCTCCATGGGAATTCCTGAAACCCCTGTAGATGTCTCCACTTGTAATTTTTGATTCTAGATTCTTCCCTGTAAACTGGGGGTAAAAGGTCGATAACAGAACAGAAGTGGAGACAACTGGAACCAAATCACTATATGCGTTTCCTATGTGGTTCGGTAAAGTGCGAGGCAATACAGGGGCACCACATGCTCTACAGCCAAGGTTCTGCCGGCCATTAAACGGCTCCATTAAATCTGTTTCTTCAGGGACTGGAGGACATCTTCTCTATTAAAAAGCTCAGGCAAAGCAAATACATTCTTGTGATTTTAGCAACTTGGCTTTAGATAAAGAAAGTGCCTTGTATCTCGGTAACTTGGCAACTAAGGGATTGTCCTCGGTTTGTTGACCTGTAGAACAACCTGGGCAACCTTGTAGCGTGCGGCTTCTGTGACTGGTAGAACAGGTTTCCCCGGCCCTCTTATCCAATGAAACACCATCACTATGTTATTACTGATTCATTAATAATGATTTCTTCTTAGCACAGGCTTCAAGGCTTGAATTAGTAGCACATACTGTACACGTTTTGTCCTGCTCTTTAACTGCCACGTTTTATATTGCTTCTTTATTTTTTAATTTTCCAGGTCCTGGTTACTTTTGAATGTAGTGATTGTGGTGATCACATGAGTATTCTGGGCAGGCACACTTTTTATGATACAGTGTTTAACTGACTTAGTTGTTAAGGAGCAACGTTGGGGAGCAGAATATCCAGGATCTCCTATATATAGCCTGGGAAAGACTGCTATAGATGGATTATATGATAGAAATCCAGGTGGCCTTGCCTCATACAGGCCTCTCCTAATCATATTCCAGTCTCTTATTCAAATCACTGCATGGTTGCTAGGGTTATTTACAGAAATTGAAAACTGGTGATCTGCTTTAAATGAAAAGCAATAGCAAATTGTCTCAGAATATCACTCCCTACATCATACTAAAACTCAAGGATGAACAACCCCTTTAATCCTTATTGGATACAAAACTATACTAATGGGTTGAATGAATGTTTAAATTCATTTTCAGTAGACTTACAGTGTGGAAATCCAAATTATGAGGGAACTGAAGGAACCCTAGTCTCGAACATTTTGGATAACAAGTATCATACCTGTACAAACCTACATGTGTTATGTCTCTATGGAACTGGGCATTGGTAAAGATATCCAACGTTAATGCATTTTCAGTGATGCAATAAATGGCTGCACCTTGTTGGCATGTCCCAACCATTTGCCGCATGTCTGCTTGTGTCTTTATGCCGGAAGCTTTCTGTGCAACTAAAGGTGGCCATACACGATAAGATCTGCTCATGTGGCACGGTCGCCAAACAAGTAGATCTTAACCTGATGTGGCCAGCAAACGCAGGGTGATATCCAGTTAATCAGATCATTCAACCCTAGGGCCAAACGATCAGATTACAACAAAGAAAATGGGAGCCAACGGGACGAGGACCACATCAACTAGCCGATGCTGTCCTCGATAGCCGAAAAAATCGAACTGGCCCGATCGATATCTGCCCAATTTTTGGCCTGATATCGGTCAGGAAGACCCATCGGAATGCGCTCTACACGAGCTGATAAGCTGCTGAATCGGTCTTTTATATAGACAGCACTAATCTGCCCATGTATGGTCACCCTAAGAGGCAACCTGTATCTGTACCTGCTAAGTCTGAATAAACCGGACTTGAGTAATCTTATAAACTTTTCACTATTCATCTGCCATGTTAAACCTCGGATCCCGAATGTTCATGTGGGCTATTTCTCTGAGCAGGACTGAAAGGCTTTAGACAATATCTTCTCTATCATCCTTCTCATGGGCTCATGCAGCAGTCAAGCAATAACTACAGGCTATATTTGTCAAGAAGTCTACTAGCAATTGCCTAACAAAGAAGGATGTTGTGGTTTGACAACGGCTTGTTGGGGCCACGATCAGGTTATTGCTGTTTTTGAGACAGTCTGTGCTTTAGCTGATGTTTCCCTGTGTGGTTAACTCAAGATGTCTGGAAAACATGACGTGATGAATGCTGGAACCCTATCTGAAGCTTCCAACTTTTGAGTCTTTACACAGTCACAAATATGGAGCGCTCACTGCCCAAAATATCCACTTCTGTTGTGTCAGGTGCTGAACCGGAAGACCCAATCCTGTCCCAGGGTCACCTCAATTCATAGAAGAAAATCACCAGCAGCACACTAATAAACTTGCAAAAGTGCTCAAATGCAAAATTTACTCAGGCCATAGCATACAATAGGCAACGTTTCGGGCCTACCAGGCCCTTTATCAAGCTTTGTGTTACACCATCAAGAATCCTTTTAAAGTGTGGGAAAAATGGGTGTGTACATAGGCTCCACCCCCTCCATGTGAATACCCAATCACAATACAATTAAAAGTTTTCACATATTAAAACCTAGACATATCAGTCCCGTATAGTGTAAAGTCTTAATGTGATCACAATGTGTCCAGAAAAATGAGAAAAAATAAAAATAGCAATTGAAAAATAAATTGTCCAAATTTGATCCAGAAAAGACTCCCAATAAAGTCCATTGATATTCAATATTGATATTCCAAAAACATTGTTATGCAAAGAAGCTGGTGGTGTTAAAAAACATAAAGATAAATTATCCATTATATATTGAATTTGCATACCTGAGGGGCCCCTATGACAAACTCTGCATACTGTACTCAGCACTTTCCTGAGACACTTCATGATATGTCAGATGTGTTGTTCTATGCAGATCCTCAACATTCTTAATACCCTTGAAAAAAAGGAATATAAAATATTATTCAATTTAGAACATCAAATCTCTATAACATGGTAAATGTAACATCAATGTATGCTCTCAACAGAACTCTTAGTTACCTAAAAAAGAAAAAGGAGGCCGGAGTGTACTCTCTATTTCCTCCATTCATCAATGTATAATGGACAAGGTATTGAGTGCCCAGGATAATTGATGAGGATTTGAGAAAACCCCATTTCACCGGTACTATACACATTACCCAAGATACATAAAGATCTTAAGAAACCACCAGGGCGACCAATAGTAGCAGGAACTGATTCAGTTCTGAGTCCCCTTGTTATATTCCTGGATAAACGCTTACAACCCCAATGCACAATACCAAGTCTTTTGTGAAAGACACCACACACTTGCTCAATATACTTGAAACAATACATCTCCCTGAACATGACATATTACTGTCAAGCTTTGATGTGAGCAGTTTCTATACATCTATCTCACATGGATCTGGCCTCCAAGCGTTACCTTACTACCTTGACCGTACTCAATATACCACATTACAAAAAGAGTTCCTTGTTGATCTATTGGAGATTGTGTTGCACCAAAATTATTTTCTTTTTGGTGATCAGTATTATATCCAACAGAGGGGAACCGCCATGGGCAGTAATGTTGCCACTACATATGCCAACCTATACATGGCATTCTTGGAGGAGTCGTTGATATACGAGAATCCAACATTTCAGAAACACGCTATACTATATGTACGCTATATAGATGATCTGTTGGTCTTATGGGATGGCACACTTGACACTCTGACTGAATTCAATACGTTCCTCAACAACATGAAGGAGACGTTAAAATTTACATATACATGCAAGGGAATCACCATTAATTTCCTTGATGTCCAACTGACTAAAGTGGGTACTAAACTCAAAACTGACTTATTCAGGAAGGAAACTGAAAAAAACAGCTTGCTGCACTATACCAGTTTCCATCCCAAATCACTGAGGGACTCCTTACCATTACATAGTAACATAGTAAGTAAGGTTGAAAAAAGACACATGTCCATCGGGTTCAAGCTTTTTTTTTTTTTAAACTACCTATCTGCCAGTTGATCCAGAGGAAGGCAAAAACCCATCTGAACCCTCTCCAATTTCCTTAGAGGGGGAAAAATTCCTTTCTGACTCCAAAATGGCAATCGGACTAGTCCCTGGATCAACTTGTACTATGAGCTATTTCCCATAACCCTGTATTCCCTCACTTGCTAAACACCATCCAACCCCTTCTTAAAGCTATCTAATGTATCAGCCTGTACCACTGATTCAGGGAGACAATTCCACATCTTCACAGCTCTCACTGTAACAAACTCCTTCCCAATATTTAGCCGGAACTTCTTTTCTTCTAATCGGAATGGGTGACCTTGTGTCAGCTGGAAAGACCTACTGGTAAATAAAGCATTAGAGATATTATTATATGATCCCCTTATATATTTATACATAGTCATCATATCACCCCTTAAGCGCCTCTTCTCCAGCGTGAACATCCCCAATTTGGCCAGTCTTTCCTCATAGCTAAGATTTTCCCTTTACCAGCTTAGTTGCCCTTCTCTGTACCCTCTCTAATACAATAATGTCCTGTTTGAGTGATGGAGACCAAAACTGTACGGCATATTCTAGATGGGGCCTTACAAGTGCTCTATACAGTGGAAGAATAACCCCCTCCTCCCGTGACTCTATGCCCCTTTTAATACAGCTCAAGACCATATTTGCCCTTGATGCTGCTGACTGGCATTGCTTGTTACAGACAAGTTTATCATCTACAAGGACTCCAAGGTTCTTTTCCATAATGGATTTGCCTAGTGCAGTCCCATTAAGGGTATAAGTGGATATTTTTACATCCCAGGTGCATGACTTTACATTTATCAACATTGAATCTCATTTGCCACTTAGCTGCCCAGATTGCCAGTTTGTCAAGATCATGTTGCAAGGATGCCACATCCTGGATGGAATTAAATTGACCCAGTACACAAGGCTAAAATGTATAGTCAGTAATGAGAATGACTTTGATAAACAAGCTATGGAGATGACATCACGTTTTATTGATAGAGGCTATCCCTGGGAGGTGTTGAGCACAAATCAAAATAAACTGCATGAGAAAAGCAGGAGGGATTTATCATCCCCCACTAGGAAGAACACCCAAAAGGGTGGCAGACTAGCGTTTGTGAGTAAATACGCCACTGCTAGTAGACATGTGGGTAACATCATACGCTGACATTGGCATATACTGCAATCCTGTCATTTAAACGTGGGAAAAGTTTGAAAGACCAATTGTTGGAGGCAAAACTACTTCCAGGCAGCTGTTTTTACAAAATCTTAAATTTGGGACATTCCCCTGTCTACATTACACCCAATGCCATTCGGTTATAAAGGGTAGCTGTTTTCATCACCCACATCGGGGTAACAAATATACGATCAACAAATACTTCACCTGTGAGTCATCATATGTGGTTTATCTGCTAAAATGTCCCTGTGGTCTACTCTATGTGGGAGAGACCACACAAAAGATACGTGATCGTATCTCCAAACATAAACCCACAATAGGCAGAGAACTTACCGCATTACCGGTCCCAGCACATTTTCATGCTGCACGACACTCCATTAGTCAGCTCAAATTTCAGGTAATAGATACTGTGGAGATACCTAGAAGAGGTGGCAATAGACTACTGATGCTAAAGAGATTGGAAATGATGTGGATCCACAAATTGGACACAATCTGGCCCCGTGGTCTTAACAGAGAGTACACACCGGCCTCCTTTATTTTTTAGGTAACTAAGAGTTCTGTTGAGAGCATACATTGATGTTACATTTACCATGTTATAGAGATTTGATTTTCTAAATTGAATAATATTTTATATTCCTTTTTTTCAAGGGTATTAAGAATATTGAGGATCTGCATAGAACAACACATCTGACATATCATGAAGTGTCTCAGGAAAGTGCTGAGTACAGTATGCAGAGTTTGTCATAGGGGCCCCTCAGGTATGCAAATTCAATATATAGGGGCCGATTCACTAACTTCGAGTGAAGGATTCGAAGTAAAAAAACTTCGAATTTCGAAGTTTTTTTTGGGCTACTTCGACCATCGAATGGGCTACTTCGACCTTCGACTACGACTTCGAATCGAAGGATTCGAAGTAAAAATTGTTCGACTATTCGACCATTCGATAGTCGAAGTACTGTCTCTTTAAAAAAAACTTCGACCCCCTAGTTCGCCATCTAAAAGCTACCGAAGTCAATGTTAGCCTATGGGGAAGGTCCCCATAGGCTTGCCTAACTTTTTTTGATCGAAGGATATTCCTTCGATCGTTGACTTTAAATCCTTCGAATCGTTCGATTCGAAGGATTTTATCGTTCGATCGAAGGAATAATCCTTCGATCGTACGATCGTACTATCTGCGCTAAATCCTTCGACTTCGATATTCGAAGTCGAAGGATTTCAATTCCCAGTCGAATATCGAGGGTTAATTAACCCTCGATATTCGACCCTTAGTGAATCAGCCCCATAATGGATAATTTATCTTTATGTTTTTTCACACCACCAGCTTCTTTGCATAACAATGTTTTTGGAATATCAATATTGAATATCAATGGACTTTATTGGGAGTCTTTTCTGGATCAAATTTGGACAATTTATTTTTCAATTGCTATTTTATTTTTTAATTTTAATTTTTTCTCATTTTTCTGGACACATTGTGATCTATACGGGACTGATATGTCTAGGTTTAAATATGAGAAAACTTTGAATTGTATTGTGATTGGGTATTCACATGGAGGGGGTGGAGCCTATGTACACACCCCTTTTCCCCTCACTTTAAAAGGATTCTTGATGGTGTAACACGGGGCTTGATAAAGGGCCTGGTAGGCCCGAAACGTTACCTATTGTATTGTATTGCTATGGGCTGAATAAATTTTGCATTTGAACACTTTTGCAAGTTTAACAGTGTGCTGCTAGTGATTTTCTTCTATGAACCTTTGAGTCTTTGTGAAATCCAAAATGTGTTTTTATCACAAACACTAAATGTTTAAAGGAGTTTTAATATCTTCAGTGGCCAGTTGCCTTTCAGCTTGAGGCTCTCCTCATATTGTGTGACTGTATGAAGAAGCTATAATTTTTCAGATGCCAAATCCTCCTTCTTGCGAGGGGACATGATTAGACTTTACAAGTACATTAGAGGACATTATAGACAAATAGCAGGGGACCTTTTTACCCATAAAGTGGATCACGTACCAGAGGCCTCCCCTTTAGACTAGAAGAAAAGAACTTTCATTTGAAGCAACGTAGAGGGTTCTTCACAGTCAGGACAGTGAGGTTGGGGAATGCACTGCCGGGTGATGTTGTGATGCTGATTCAGTTAATGACTATAAGAGGGACTTGGATGATTTCTTGGACAGACATAATATCAAAGGCTATTGTGATACTAAGCTCTATAGTTAGTATAGATATGGGTATATAGAATTTATGTGAAAGTAGGGAGGGGTGTGTGTATGGGGCTGGGTTTTCATTTGGAGGGGTTGAACTTGATGTACTTTGTCTTTTTTCAACCTAATGTAACTATGTACCTGCAGTGAATCAATGCCCCTTTTAATACAACTCAAGACCTTATTTGCCCTTGATGCTGCTGACTGGCATTGCTTGCTACAGCCACATCCAAGGTCCTTATCCATTTGCCTACTGCAGTCCCATTAAGGGTATAAGTGGATATTTTTACATCCCAGGTGCATGACTTTACATTTATCAACATTGAATCTCATTTGCCACTTAGCTGCCCAGATTGCCAGTTTGTCAAGATCCTGTTGCAAGTGCCACATCCTGGATAAAACTAATAGCTTTGTGTCATCTACAAACACATTACTTACAACACCCTCCCCTAAGTCATTACTGAACAAGTTAAATAAAAGTGGACCCAATACTGAGCCCTGAGGGACCCCACTACCCCTTACTCCAAGTAGAGAATGTGCCATTAACAACCACCCTCTGTACCCGATCCTGTAGCCAATTTCCTATCCATGTGCAAACGACTTCATTAAGCCCAACAGACCTTAGCAGTCGTTTGTGGGGCACGATATGAAAACACCATCATTTAATGGAGCAACACTCTCAGCCCCTTATTTGGTATTATGAAGTCACACGGGAGACTGGAAACTGTGCCTCCACTAAGTTGTCACAAATAGATCAGTAACCAGTTGTCTAACACATTTCAGCCTGGCCCCGCTTCAACCAAAAATCCAGGGCACCTTCTGTCTGCAACAACCAAAGACAACTCCATCACTCCCAGTGCAAGTAAAAGTTGCTCTTAAAAATAAAGTGATCAAACACTGAAACATACAAGGATGAATCATTATTAATAACTGTTACTTCACGTTTAGAAGCAAAGTAACTCTGAAAGAAGTGAATTTGTTCCATATCTTGTCTTGGTTTGTACAGTAAGATCCTGCTAAGACCTAGGAGGCCAGTACGGCTGTTCGTATTGTGACAGATCATTTACAGAATGCTCTAGTTTTTTAGTCTATTTTAATCTTGAACTTGCAGGCAAATTCTCTCCATCACTCACCCGTGGTGCTTTCTGTTTTTTTTTTTTCATATCAGGCCCTCCATTCAATCCCCTAATTGTGCGTCATTGTGCTAGGTGCAGAGTGCAGCCAGACCCCAGAAGCAAGGGCTTTTTAAATGAGCAGTGAACTCTCTACTCCTTGGTGCTCTGTAACATAACTACCCCCCGCGGGGCCTGTGTGCAGGTCTTGCAGCCTCCCCCCCCCACCCCCTCCAAAAGTGTTCTTAACCTTGTACCTGGGCTTCAGGTAAATGGGCCCTATTGTGTCAGTTGTGCAGATGAACTTACTGGGAATTTGTAGAACCAACAGTTGCTAAGAAGCTCTTGGAATGCAGGGTGGCCCCCACACATGACCTCTGCCATCCCAATCTTGATCCTGCCCTTCTCCGCCCCCACACCATTTCAACCATACCCAAACCTATCTCTGTATTTTGGATCACCATAAACAAAAATGAAACAAATTCAATATGGTTATTTTACCAGCAGTTTAGTTACTACAGGTATGGGACCTGTTATCCAGACTGCTCAGGACCTGAGGCTTTATGGATAATAGATATTTCCATAATTTGGATCTTCAAACCCTAAGTCTACTAGAAAATCATATAAACATTAAATAAACCCATTAGGCCGGTTCTGCTTCCAATAAGGAAGAATTATATCTTTATCTAGATCAAGTACAAGCTACTGTTTTATTATTACAGTAAGAAAGGAAATTATTTGGATAAAATGGAGTCAATGGGAGACTACCTTTGTGTAATTTGGAACTTTCTGGATAATGGATCCGGTACAAGATGCTGTTTTATTATTACAGAAAACTTGACAACCATAAAAACAGATATCACTGGTAACAAAGACTTAAAGGAGAATTCAGCCCTAATGTTAAAAAACTCCTACCCCCCTACCCTGCATACAACCCCCGCCCTCCCCCCCACCCAAGTGTTACCACGGGCAAATGCCCCTAAAGTTTTACTTACCCCTCGGTGCAGATTCATGGATCGGAGTTCACGAGTGCCATCTTCATCTCTTTGGCAAGACGAACTCTGCCACGGGACTTGGCATTTTTCAGCAGAAACGCCAATACGTCAAGAAGCTACCAAATCGATAGTCTCTATGGGATCTGCTCATTTGAAACTACACTTTAAGTAAATATGCAGCGTATTTTAAATATGGTGTCCAGATTCTCGCGAGATAAATGACCCATATACGTTTTTACGGCGTATTAGGCCGGTGACGTAATTATGTTGCGTATTGACGATCATTCCTGCTCCATTTTGCATGTAAATAGCTTTTCTATTTTTAAATAGCTTTTCTATTTCTAGCCAGCGGAATTCTGAGGAATGAGAAGTGCATGTTGGGAAAAGAAACCTACGTGCTGAAAACGCATGAAAAATGCATGTTGATGGTCACGTGTGGTTTCAGTGGTGTATTTACGTCTGAGCTTTTTTAAAAATGCAATGTAAAAACACCACATTGGCCTTGCCCTTAGGGCCACAGTAAATTTTTCGTAGATCAATTTATGGCTTGGCCTCCATAGCGAACGCTTCCTCTGATTCCCCTTTTGTTGCAACTTTGATTTGGGGATTATCTAAGCCTTTAATATTTACCGCAGAGAATGTCTTGGCAGTGGTTCCTTGAGTGAACTTGAACGTGACGGAGCTCTGAAGGAAATAAAAATAAACATGATTGACGCATAGCACTATACTGCATGAGCTTGGATTCGGGTCAAGCAATCCACATCCATTAGCAGCTCCCCACAAGGCTGGCTTTCATGGTGACAATGAAACAACAGCTGAGGAGACTTCAGAAACCCAAGAAGCAAAGAATGAAGATGTGAACGTCAACTGGTAACAGCTGCACAAAGAAACAACTTTTAGCAACTTCTGGAAATTGACTTTCCTGCGCCCACATCTTGGGAGGAAATTTATAAAGCAAAATAACGAGTGTAAAAGTTGTAATGTTTAAGTTTAATGTAGGCCATGCATCAAATCTGCAGAAATGATTACAAAGATCTTTTTATAAAGGTGCAATGCCAGATTAAATGCAAAAAACCATGCCAAAACACTATAGATTTGCACAATACAGGTACATGGGACAATACATGGGACTTGTTATCCAGAATGCTCGTGACCTGGCGTATTCTGGATAAGGAGTCATTCTGTCATTTGGATCTCCATACCTTAAGTCTACTAGAAAATAATTGATACATTAATAAAACCCAATAGGATTGTTTTGCTTCCAATTAAGATGAAATTTATCCTATATGGGAGGAAGTATAGGTAGGGGATCCTGTGGTGTTTATACAAATGGCCTGTCGATGTCACTATGTTCAGACATACTGTGCATACTTCCTGGTAGTTTAAAAGTGAAAGTGAAAGCTTACTGTTGTGTAATGCCTCCATGACTCTGCTAATAAAGCACTGTTATACTCTACTCATCCTCGGCTACCCAAAACATAACACATCCTTTATTCGGAAACCAATTATCCAGAAAACTCTGAATTACAGAAAGGCCATCTCCCATAGACTCCATTGCAATTAAATAGTCCACATTTTTTAAAAATGATTTCCTTTTTCTCAGTAATAATAAAACAGTACATTGTACTTGATCCAAACTAAGAAATAATTAATCCTTATTGGAAGCGAAAGCAGCCTATTGGGTTTATTTAATGTTTACATGATTTTCTAGTAGACTTAAGGTATGAAGATCCAAATTACAGAAAGATCTGTTATCCAGAAAACCCCCAGGTCCCGATAACAGGTCCCATAACTGTATTATTACAGGGAAAAAGGAAACTATTTTTAAAAAATTTTATTATTTGATTAAAACAAAGTCTACTAAGGGAGATTAAAAAAAGAAGAAACCTTGTTTGTGGCTGTATAGATTTTTCTATAGGTTTTTCCCATTTCTTAAATCCACTTGCACTTAGGAATTTTTATTATTTTCATAACCAATTCTCAATATTTCAACTTGATATCTTCTAGATTCAAGATTGGTTACTAAACGATAGTCACTTCATTAAACAATCCAATGAATTTCATCTCCAATTATTATTTAGCTTCTATTACTATGACTGATTGTGATCTCAAATGATTTCTGCACCACCCCCATCAATTCCACTTATAAATGAAATATATATATATAATAAGTGCCGCGTGCTAAAGTTTCCAATCTGTGCCATCACTCTTAATGAATTAATATCTTAAAGAATCGTCTTAATTGATTTGTTAAAAACTAAAGTGCTGAGTACTTAGATTCCACAACTGTGTAACAAATTCATTCACCACCGATTAATTTAATTCAAGATTAAAGTGCTAAGTGCTTAGACTTCCACAACTGTGCAATCACCACAGTTTACTCCTAAGTATTGCGGAGTCTCTACTTGAAGACAAACACACAAGTGATTATAATTAAATCAACCAATCAATGGATCTCCTTCAACCAGTTGATCAATTACCTTCTATATTTACAGTAATGGTTAACTTCTTGGCTCCTGTGATGATTTTACTTATTTAAATCAACTTAAATATGTGCTTGTTACCAATACCTAAATCATTTCAGGGTGTTAAGTGCTTGCACCCGTTCCAATTTTAGTTTCTCATTAGAGTTATTACCACTTTCAAAATCCCCTTAATTCATTATCCCACAAATATAAAGTGAGTAGTGCGTTGTGAAATCAGTCAATCTAGAATTAATATCAAGTTACTTCTTAATTAAGGACAAGAGAATAGGAAATTGATGTTTTGTGAAAGAATAAAAGATTCGTACAACAATGAACATTTTGATCTCCGAAAACTGATCGAACAAAAGGCTGATCTTTGCAAGAAAAAGAAAGGGAACTTCCATTGACTTCTACATGACCTCAACAGCTTTTACTTACCATACTTTTGTATTTGTAGATTTTTTCGAGTTTTTTACACTTCATAGATTATGAAAAAATCATGGATTAAGTAATTATGTGAAAAAAGTATGTTTGTTTGCACTAAAAAGAACGATTTGGAGAAACTATGTAGAGTGTTCCACTTATAAGATAAATTGGCTGCAGAGAATCCCTATTTTTGCATTTATTTATTTAGATTGCACGGGCGAGACACACTCATCTGCTACTTTAGCCCCAATTATTTCTTAGGGTGGCCATTGACGTTACAATTAGGATCTTTCCTGGAAAAGATGTTTTGAGGAAAGATTGTTCAGTTCAATACACACTTTTAGAGCTGAATCTTCAGATATGCAGGTAGACACAATAGAATTCTACCTGTATCTGACGATTCAGCACTAACAATGGCCGATGTTCAGGTCCCTTCAAAGGCGCCCAATCAAAATTTTCCAGCAAGTCCGATCAATGAGCTGACTGATATCCAAATCTTCTGCTGATATCATCATATCATATCAGCTCCTCTCCCACCATACACGCACCGAATATCGTACGGAAATTAACTCTCTTGGCACCGCCTTGATCCCTGGCCAGGAGCTTTAATTTTTTTATAATAAATTCAAATAAACCAGACCCCAATTTTTTTTGGGTGGGTTGGAAGCATCTCAAAACTGTTCCCTGATAGGTGAGCCCCTTTGCCTTACAAGCTTGCAATTTATACTGTACTCGTGCCCCCAAGTGACTATTCTTGACCAACTGCTATACTTACCTGTAACTTCATTCAACTAATTTCATAATTACTACTTATCAAGGAAGCCAGGCTGATAAAATTAACCTTTAACAACTAGCTCCCCAGCTGCTATACCATGATAACTACTGGCCTAATTTAGGCCCTCCGTCTGCATGAACTCAGAGCTTCCTATAAGTGAAACACTCTTCACAGTCCACACTTATATGTGCTAGGGAACAATCTAACTAAATGCCACCACCCCAGGTTGTGAGAAAGAGAGGAGCAGATTACTTTTTACTGTGAATTTCGTAAATTGTGATCCACCAACCCGCTAGCAGTTACCAGCGGGGACTTAAAATTCAAAAACCAGAGGGGAATCATGTTGCTAGGTTAATTGGACCCAAGGAAACAGATTGCTGAAATTCTAAACTAGAGCTGCTGAATAAAAGGCTAAGTCACTCGAAATAATACAAATAGTATAAAATGAAACCCAACTGCCAATAGTTTTAGAATGCCACTCTCTTCATCATACTAAAGGTTAATTTAAAGGTGTAAACCCTTTAAATGCTAATAAATATAATTGGAAAAGAAAGAAAAGAAGTATAAGTTAATAGGAGTTGAGTCTCTCTCTTTACAAAGTGCTGGCAACTTCGGGTGACATCGGAAAATGAAGCGCTCCGAGTGCCATCCCGCAGGCGATTTACATTCTACCTGGTGGGAAGGCAGTCCAGGGAGATTAGTCGCCCAAAGAAGAAGCGATTTGTTGCTGGGCGACTAATCTCCCTAAATAGCAGCGTGTGTCTCTGCCCTTAAAGTCTGCAGATATAATTAAACGTTCGTAAGTACCCACCGTAAACCCCTTAAGACATTATGGTCTGAAGGTTGCTTAAATTATATGCAAACCTAAAAGGTGAAAAAGAAAAAAGAGCACATCTCCCCTTTAGAGTGTGAGTTCACGTAACGATGTACCATTGAGGGTTTAAATGACTGCACTATATTTGGTTTTTACATTTGTTGTCTATCCTAAAGCTATTTGAGCTCTGGTCCATCTCTATAACCTATATTGACTGTCACATCCGGGGGAGAACCGATACTAGGAACCGGCGGTGAACTGCATTTTTTTATATTCAACAACACTTTAAGTACTAATCATGCAAACTGCCTTCCCAACAGGTTGAAAGTATTGAATTGTTTCTGGGCCTGGTGTACCAAATGAACCTTTTTCTCAATGGGAACAGTTCATTTTATACATTATGTGAACCTAGGACATGCCAGGGATGGCAATTGTATTAGGAAAATAAAAAAGACATTTTGTGTAAAAAATAAGAATGTACCAGTGCATTATACTCATTTAGATATAAAAGAATTGTGCTTTGAAAAGTAGTTTTTCAGGCTGATTTATTGAATATTTCTGAAAAAAACCCTAATAATCCCTCCCTTCTCTTCCACTTTCTGCTCCCTGAATTCCCAGGCTGTGCAATCAGCTCACTGCACTGTAGGACAGGAACCAATCAGCAGCTAGCAGGACCTGATAGGGAACTGAAGTCTGTCTGTGTTTGTGTGACTGCAGGGCTGTGATTGGCTGTGCCCATCCTACTGTGCTTCTGGCAGGGACCGTTAGGACACGCCCACCCCTCATTTGAAACAGGGACCAGATAACATCTATAGGGAGCTCCAATAAAGGGGTGATTTTAAAAGATAATATAAATTTTTAGCACCATGTAAAAGCAACACCATATATTACTCATACTTGCCTACAAACAGGGGAGTAACTATAGAGGAAGCAGACCCTGCGGCTGCAGGGGGGACCAGGAGGTATAGGGGCCCCATGAGGCCCTAATTCATATACAATTTCAATAAATATTGGAGAAACAAGTCAACCTCTAAACATTTTGGGGGCCTGAAAAATATTTTGCTGTGGGGCCCAGTAATATCTAGTTACGCCACTGCCTACAAACTTAGTCTTTTTTTAATTTATCCTATATGTCACCTTTAAAAAAAATAGGACTCTGCTAGGAAATGGCACCTATACATCAAAATAAACATCACATGAATTCCTTCCCTAAGGCCTCTCCATATTCCTGGAGAGAGCGCTTACCCAGGCAGTTCATGTTGTGGATTTGATCTTGATGGAATTCATCTAATTGGGTGCTCATACAAGTGTTACATTTCAGTTATAAACAAGAGATTCTTGTATTCTTACATTTTAATTAGTTTTCTTTTGGGGAAAAAAACAAACCAAAAACATTCAGGAAAAAAACACAGACACTGCAGTGCACCAACAATACTATAAACAGTAGTATATAGGCTCTGTTAACTGGAAAATCATTACCCAGAAAGCTCAAAATTACAAGAAGGTTGTTTCCCATACGCTCTCATTTTAAAATATATTTCCTTTTATTCTGTAATAACAAAACAGTACCTTATGATCCAAACTAAGATATAGGGGCAGATTTATCAAGGGTGGAAGTGAAATCCTTTGAATTCAAACCATGATTTTTTGGATTGTTGCACGAAAACAGCGACTTTTTTGGATTGTCCAGCGAAAAATCGGAATTTTTCAGATTTGACCACCGAAAAGTCTGAATTGTTTGTAAAATTGGCGGAAAAGCCTGAAAATGATTGGATTATCGTACAAAACCTAGCACAATAATATCTTCAAATTGCAAATAGCACCTCTGCCAGATCCGGTGAGTTACCCTGGTCCAATAGCTGATACCCATTTACAATCAGTGGAGTCCTTCAAATACCTGGGCATTCAAATCCATTGTGAGTGAGACCAATTTATCCCTATGAACATCACACCTATCACTCAAAAACTTAAATTGGCCCTCTCGGTTTGGGGTTCACTGCCACTGACATCGTGGGGGAGGGTCAATTTGATTAAAATGGTATACTTGCCCAAATATCTCTATGTGTTCCATAAAAGTCCAATTCCACTACCCAGGGAGATTTGCAAAGGGATTCAGTCTTTGATTACTCCATTTTTGTTGAACAATAAGGTACCACGGGTATCCTCTAAGGCTCTGACTGTGCCTGATGACAAGGGAGGCCTTGGGTTACCAAACTTCCTTTACTATTACCTAGCATTGCAAATAGTCTACATTCATTGGTGGCTCACACAGGATCAGGATAATCCTAATGTCATACTTCAGGCTCATTGGGTAATTTCGCTAGAGGCGTTTACGGAACTGCCCCTTTAGGAAATTGAAAGACTACCCAACTCTGCCCCCTTGTATGCTGGCTCCTTACCAAGCTTGACAAAATGCTATGAAATTGACCGGTATTAAGTTCCCAATCAAGTCCCCATATCTCCCATTATGGAAAAACTCTTATTTGCAACATTTCTACAGGGCCGAAGCTGTCGAATACTGGGCCCCCAAGAAGCTTAAGTATTTAGGAGACCTAATAGTTGAAGATCTATTTGTAGACAAAATCAAATTAGAACAATATTTAGCCATCCCTACGTTTCCCATGTTTCGATATCTCCAACTGAGACATATGTTGCACTCACAATTCAGTGGGATGCTAGGGAATTTATCAGAACCGGCAATGCTTACCTACAGTATTTACGTCAGCCTCATCCTCCTAAGGTGACCTCATATGTGTATGCTGATCTTCTGCTTACAATAACTTCCCCGTTTGTGAGAGCATATAACACATGGAGAATAGATCTGCCAACCCTTACTAGCGACCAATGGGAGGAAGTGACAGGGCACTTATATAGCTTTTTGATTTCAGCCAGGGATAAATTAATTCAGCATAAATTTCTGCTATGTACCTACCTTACTCCTAACAAATTAGCTCCAATGGGCAGGTTGACAGAGCCAAGATGCCCAAGATGTCATGTGATGGATGGTTCCTTCTGGCCAGGCCCGGACTGGTAATCTGTCCGTTCGAGCATTTGCCTGAACGGCCGCTCTATCCTGTGATGAAGTGGGCCGGGCGCTGCACTTATCTGCTATTAGAAGGAAAATATATTTTACGAGCAAGGAGCGCACAGTTCACATAGTTGAAGTGCGCACGCCGAAGCTATTTCCAGAGGGAGGGGGAGAGAGAGCGAGTGAGTGAGGAGAAGGTAATACTTTATTTAGCTTTACTGATAAGAGTGTTGCACATCTCTTTCCCTGCCTCTGACTGCTCCGTTTAGGGTCTCCCTCACAAGCTGCCTTCCAGTTGTCTGTTTGATTTCGGACAGTCCCTCTCCAGTCTTGCCCCCCCCCCTCACAGTCACCCACTGTCTCAAGTTTCACAGCTCCTCATGTCAGCTCTGTCCAGCTTCCTCCCTTCACGGTGCTTCTCCGATCTCCCTCCCTGCTTGCAGGGTCCCTCTCTGCTCTAAGGCCCCCCTCCCTAACATATTCTCTCGCTCCCCCCCTCCTACTTTCAATCCCCAGTCTTGTTCTCTGTCCTACTCCCCCTCCTCCGATCTATCTCCTTTACCTGCTGCAACTGATGACATAAACCATGGCAAGCAAGAAGGCAAGGGCAGAATACAGCAAAGAAATTCAAATAAAGGTAATCAGCCCCCCAAAAAAGAGGGAAACATAAGCAGAAAGCTGAAATCAGGGGAGGGGGGTGGTCTTGGCAAAGGCATAGCATATTAATAAGTGTCGTTTAGTAATATGTAAGCAAAGCCATTCTTTACATTTTAAGGCACCTACAAACTGTAAATTATAATTTATAATGTACCCCCTAATTTATAAAGATAAGTGATCACCTCGGAGTTATGCGGTGCTTTTATATGGTCACATAACTCCTCGGTGACTTATAATATCTTTATAAATTACAGTAGGGGGTACATTATCCACTATATAATATATATGTATAAATATATATATATATATGCATATGAAATATGCGTGTGTGAGTAAGTAAAAGACCAGCACGCATTTATGTGTGGGCTGCTTTGATTTTTTTGCCAGGGCTGCTTTTTACTCCCAGTCCGGCCCTGCTTCTGGCACATGGTATGGGCCTGTCCGAAAATAGTAGTTTATTGGAAGGAAGTGTGTATGTATATCTCAGAAGCCCTAGAGGTCCCTAATGTATATAATCCGGAAGGCTGCCTGTTAGGGATAGTTGAGGATCTACTTCCTGCTGCTCCTGATAGATTAACTGTGAGGACATTGCTATTCTATGCAAAGAAAATGTTGGTGATTCACTGGATCTCCCCAGACCTACCTGTTAAGAAAGAGTGGATAAACTATGTTAATAGCATGCTTCCGTTAATTAAACTCACTTATGAAGCTCGGGGATGCCCGGGTAAATTTCAGAAGATGTGGGAATTGTGGTGTGATATTCACTTAGGTGCTACTTTACATTGATGTACTGTAAATTACTATGTATTTGATCTTATGCTATTAAAGAAATGATGTTATTGTATCTTCTTTTTCTTTGACTTTTCCCCTCCCCCCTTTTTGCTTTCTGTATCCCTAAATTTTTTGAAACTCAATAAAAAGGAAACCTGTTAAAAAAAAAAATAGCACCTCTGCCATTGACTTCTACAAGACCTCGTCAGGTTGAAGATTGAGATTTGAGTATTTTTGGATCTGGACTTTTTGCATCCTTGGTGTATAATAAATCTCAAAGATTTGAGGGTTTTTTTTCACTAAAAATTTGGATTTTACAGTAAAAAAAACTAGAATTTTTTCGAGTTTTTAGCATTCAAACTTTAATAAATAACCCCCTAAAAGTATGAAGTTGCAAATTATGGAAAGACCCATTATTTGGAAAACCAAGCATTCTGGATAACAGGTCCCGTACCTGTACATAAAGTCTATTTGATTTTTAATTTATTCTCCCGGGGCTTGTATATGCACAGTAGTGATGATCTTTTTGCTTAGACTTCACATAACTCTATTGTGATTGAAGCAGTTGTCATGGTGCAGGAGATTTCAGAGGAATTAGAAGCTCTTCAACCAGACATGTGGTAAATGGTGAGAAGACACAAAATAGTAGAACGGTGAAGACAATCAAAGATCCGACCAGTAGAGATGTGGTGAGAAGGAGATCATGAAGGGATAGGTGAAGATGAGGAAGGATGAGGACATGAGAAATGGGGAGAAAAGAAAAAGAAGAACAATCAAGTAAATAAAGGGATGAACAAAAGAGAAGAGCCTTCAAGTAAATAAAGGGATGAACAAAAGAGAAGAGCATTCAAGTAAATAAAGGGATGAACAAAAGAGAAGAGCCTTCAAGTAAATAAAGGGATGAACAAAAGAGAGGTAAATGGGAAGGGCACATGAGAATGAAAAGAATATAGAATATGGTAGGGAAATGGAGATGGAGGGAAGGGAAGTGGAGATGGAGGGAAAAACACACAAATGAGCAAGAAAGTGAAAGAAGAATATAAAGATAGAATTAAAGAGAAAGTAAGAAACTGTCAGGAACTGGTTATTGGGTTCTGGTGGCTGGACTCCTGCTGCCCCTTCCTACCTGTTGGCATTCCTACAAATCATTTGTACTACTTTTGAAACCATTTCAAGACTGATGGTTCTTAAAATGAGTAAGAAAATGAGAATGAGACAGGAATTTTTCTGGTCCCTGCTTCAGGATCATGTTCCCACTGACCCTAAACTGTCACTTCTGCAAAATATTGGCTTAGCCATGGCCCCTAGGCCACTACCTCTTTGTTGGGGTCTGAGCTACCCATGCTAGCTATCACCCTATCTAGCTGAAGTACCAAGTACTTATTACTTAAGACCCTCACTTTACCTTATCCTGTCCAGCGGATGTCTAGGAGAAAAAGAACCACCTCCCTCCCTGTGCACTCCCTCTGGTGGCTGGGGTGTAAACTACAACTAAACTTGCTTTGCTTTAAAGGGGACCTGTCACCCAGATACACAAATCTGTAAAATAAAAGTCCTTTTCAAATTAAACATGAAATCCAATTTCTATTTTTTATTAAGCATTCATAGCTGTTTGAGCTGCTGATGATTGAGCCTTAGGCATAGAGCCTGAGATGATGCAAGGCTTGAATTAATAACAGTGTCCACAAAATGGCTGCTGCCTGCTTGTTATAATTAATTATTAAAGCAAGCAGGCAGCAGCCATAATTTATACAGTGCAATTAAAGTTAATTTTGCTTTACTAATGTGATAAAATAGTATTTTGAATATTTTTTTGGGTGACAGGTCCCCTGTAACATTTTTGCCACCTAGTGGCCATTCTAACACATTACAATTATTCCCATTACTTTTGTTCTAACCACAGATATATAACATTAACAGAATTGACTTTGCATCACTCTCACGCATTCCAGTACAGTAACAGTCACAGCAATTATTCGGTGTACCCCCTTACAAGCAGACATATGATAGTCCTGTGGATTGACGGATAAGAATTTGACCTGTATATTTGGGGAGGTGTGTGCTCCTCAGACCTTTTGTTGTGCCCCAGGTTACCTACTCCCATGTCTGTAACTTACCATATACTACAGTACTGTATTAAATGAGTGCACAGACCTGAAACTAGTCAAGGTCTCACATTCAACAGAGGAAGCCTTGGGGCTATCTTATGGGGAGCTGCCTCTTGGACATAATTGCTATTTCATGTTAAAATGTTAATTAAAAAAAGTGGGTTGAGGATGGTTGTTCTGCTTTCTTTTTTACTGTAATAAAAGGTGCAAAGTGCCCCCTGGTTTATTTACGCACAGCAACCAGATATTTATTTTAAGTAGGGATGCACCAAGTCCAGGATTCGGTTCGAGATTCAGCCAAGAATCGGCCTTTTTCAGCAGGATTCGGATTTGGACGAATCCTGCCCTGCCAAACGGAATCCTAATTTGCATATGCAAATTGGGGGCGGGGAGGGAAATTGCGTGACTTTTTGTCACAAAACAAGGTAAAAAATGTTTTCCCCATCCCTAATTTGCATATGCAAATTAGGATTTGGTTCAGTATTTGGATGAATCTTTCGCGAAGGATTTGGGGGGTTCGGCCGAATCGAAAATAGTGCATTCGGTGCATCCTTAATTTTCAGCTGACCAGTAAATGCTACCTACTGTTTGCTTGCTATAGGCAGGGCCGCCGTTAGAAAATCACCCCCCCACACACACACAAGTTATAAAAAGCTATTGGGGACCAGGTCCGCCCTATAAGTTAAAAAAAAAAACATTGGTGCCAGGACCCCCCCATAAAAGTTTTTTTAAAAAAGTATTGGTGCCAAGGCCCCGCCTTACAAGTTAAAAAAAAATTGGGGCCCCAAAGAATATTTAAAAAAAAAAACATTGGTGGCAGGGGCCTATAGAGTATTAAAATAATACATTGGTGGCCAGGGGATTAAAAAAAAATAAAAAAACACATTTTGTTCAGAGGAATTGAACTCGCGGCTTCAGGACTTCAACTTCGCCTCCTTTTGAGACTTTGAGTGTTTTCGCCGCTTCAGGACTTCAATTTCAGCTGTTTTCGTGGCTTTGGGTCTTTTTGGCTTTGGGTCTTTTTCCTCGGGACTTTCGGCTTTTCGGCACTTCCGCATTTCGGCTGTTCGGGACTTCAGAAGGAGACGGTGCGGCTTCGGCGCTCTCAAGGGGGGCCTGGCTCTTTCAAAAAGTTCAGCACTGCGGGGCCCCCGGGCCCAGTACACTTGTACCCCCTGTGCCCCCCTGATGGCGGCCCTGGCTATAGGTTACAACAGTAGTAACTCTTGCACCTTCCATTACATTTCCACACTGTATTCTGTATTTAAAACTCATCTTGAGTAATTCAGGAAACAAATTACCCAGTTCTTATGAATTAGTTCAAGAGCAATGTACGAGGGTAGGGGCTGTTATCACACGTGTCAGCAAGTGTAAAAAACCCAATATCTAAAGTACCACCAGTGCTGACATGCGATAACAGTCTTACGGAGGCTCCAACTAAACGATCCTTTAAACTGTTACTCAAATATTTTGTTATCGAGATGAAACCTGTTTTTGAAGGCGATAGATTTTCTGATGACAGGCTAAGTGGGTGATGATTGATTTACTTGCTGTGCTAATTATAAAGTGTGCGTATAGAAATAAATAAAGTTATAAAGAGTAGTACATATACAGTAAGATCACAGCATCTTTTTTTTTATGTGTTTCTATAAACAAGCTTTATAGTCATGTGCCGTTTTCTCTTCAATCAGGCAAGAATGCTCGTTAACAGGTCTATATGCCAGCGGGAGCATGCTCATTCATACACACCAGGAGGGGGAGCGACAAAGTAGGCCGGGTTGTCCACCTGGCTTGGCTCATTAACAAGCTCAGTTGGCCCTCTGGGCTCTTTTAGCAGAATTTAGCCCCCAGTGTTGTTGCTCTCTGCATGGAGTGCTGGATTGAAAACCCGTAGTTTCATGTAGGGAGCAGTGTGGGGAGTCTTGTCCTTACCCCCTATTTTGGGCTGACTGTAACCTATTTTTGCACTTTGCACACTGCATGGGACATTGTAAATGAATATATATATATATATATAGATATATATATATATATATATATATATATATATATATATATATATATATATATATATATATATATATATATATATTAAAGTTCCACATCTTTATAACAACAATGCTCAAGGCCTTCAAAGTTGTGCACAGGAGCTCACCATCTTGGATTTTGTTAGGAGTGTCAGTGGCACGGCACATGCTCGGTGGGCTCTGGGCAGCTGTTGAGATGGCAAGTTTAGGGGCAAATTATCCAGCAGAAAATGAGATTTGTCTCTAATAGAAGCTGATGCTACAGGGCTGATTATTATATTATTGTGGTCCATTGCCCTTGCACTTAGCAGATTGTGTGCAATTGTATGCAACACAGCAGATTGTATAGTGCTAGGTGAAAGGAGTGCATATAGGTGTTCATACCTTTCATAGGCATTGGTGGAGCACAGTTTATCATATGATTTTGCTGTTGCTGCTTAAATTGACTTGGAGATATACTTCCCAGTCAGCTACTTAGGATCGTACCAATAGGAACATGTAAAATAAGATCTAAAATAGTGTGTCACTGTTACACTCTAATGGAGCTTACCATACCTCCCAACCGTCCCGTTTTAAGCGGGACAGTCCTGCTTTTGACAGCTCAACCCGCCGTCCCGGATATGTATTTATATGTCCTGAGTCTTTCAGCAGTCACTCATGTTCACTACAAGTTAAATCCTGGCTTTTACTGCAGGACGTTCAGCAACACAGTGTGGAGAAGCGAAGTGACAGTGGATCGTTTAGTAACACGTAGCTCCAACTCAAAATCACACATTTCCGCACTTCCGGGACTGTATCATAACCTGGCGTTAACCAAGGTCACGGCATGAAAATATGGACTCTGCTTATGCCAATCACTTCAGGCTACACCCTCTGCGTGATGTTAACGTTTTCGATTGGCTCTCCCCGCCGTGCCCACAATTGATCCTTGCTGGTAAAGTCTACGGCCTCGACTTCAGGGAGGAGCCACTGAAGGAGCCGAAAGTGACCGCAGGCGTAAGATGAAGTAGAGTGCCATGTGCTTACTCTTTCCCATAGTGTCTTGCTGCTTTATATTCTGGGGCGAGACATGGTAACCGCGATTCGTGTTACTGTCCCTCAGCCCTAGTACCCCCTTCACCTTATGCCCAACCCATATTCCTTGTGATAGCCTGATTTAATGTCCCTTAGACTGCAGCAGTCTTGTTGAACTTGCTCCTTATTGGTAGTTTAGTGTGTGACTGCTCACTGTTTATAATACACAATAACCATGAATTTATGGGCCTGGCATCCATTTATCTTTGTATTAAGTGTGCCTATTGGGCCCAGCCTTAAATAATGTAAATACAATTCATGTGCCCTGTGTAGATAATGATAGCATTCTTCATAATCATGGTAATTAGGAGGTGTGGCCACAAAAATGGGCGTGGTCAAAATTTTCTTTTGATTTCCAAAAGGTTGGGAGGTATGGCTTAACTATATGCTTTTTTTTGAATGAATGAATAAAGTCTGGACAAACCAACTGTCACCCATTGGAATTGCAGTGCAGCCTATGGAAACTGCCACCCACTGGACAAAAAAAAAAAATAGAATCTGGCCACATAACCATATTGATCTGTGTATGGGCCACTTTAAGGGCAGAGACAAACACTGAGATTCAGGGAGATTAGACTCCCAGCGACAAATCTCTTCATCTTCGGATCGACTAATCTCCCTGAACTGCCTCCTGCCGACTAGATTTTAAATCGCCGGCGGGATGACACTAGTAATGCTTCGTTTTCCGAAATTGGCTCACGAGGAAACTTCGGGCGAGGACGGGCCATCCCGCTGGTGATTTACATTCTAGCCAGCGGGAAGGCAGTTCAGGGAGATTAGTCGCACGAAGAAGAAGCGATTTGTCACTGGGGACTAATCTCCTGAATTATCAGCATGTGTCTCTGCCCTTACAAGGAAACTTCGGGCGACTTTGGAAAACAAAGTGATTTGAGTGCCATCTCGCCGCTGATTTAGATTCTAGCCGGCTGTAGGCAGTTGGGGGAGATTAGTTGCCCTGAAGAAGAGCCGATTTATAGCAGGGCGATTAAATCTCCCCGAATCTCAGCGTGTGTCTTTGCCCTAACCTTTAACTAAGCAGTGAAATAATTTCTGGAATCTGTTTTGCAGTGGAGGCATACAAAGTAACGACAAAACATAACTGAGAACTAAGCATAAAGGGACAATAGTTATTTCTTTGTGTTACCACTAGTCGGCGCTCCTGACATACTGAAATATGCTCTCAACTGCATTGAACAGTCAAAATAAATAACACTCCTGTCTATTGGAAAGCACTTTGGAACAATTATTATCTGTGCAGACATGAACTATGAATAAACTGTGAGAAAATCCAAATTCAGTCCATGGTGCGTATTGTTTTAGTTAATGAAAAAAAAAGTGGGGGGTTTCCAAACTGGAGAAATCACAGTGAAAGACTAAACTGTTCTACACAAGGGCCATAATTATCAGTGCGGGCTTGTCCTGCTGAGCCCCACAGGCTTCCATAGTGTTCCACACATTTGACCTCACAAGATTTTGGTGTTGTCAGTGTCGGACTGGCCCGGCGGGACACCGGGAAAAAACCCGGTGGGCCCCGACCCTCGTGGGCCCCCGCCGGGCCAGACCCCTTCTACATATAAAAATTATGGGGGAAAAAAGTTTTCGGCGATGCCCATGCGCACCGCCGCCTGCGCATGCGCACCGAGAAGCGCCGCTCGCGCATGCGCATGGCGGCGTTTGAGCGGTGCAAATGCACAGTCGTGCCGAACTCTGTGCGGCGCAGTAGGGGGGCGGGGGGCCCTGGACCAGCAGTCCCGGTGGGCCCCGGGCCCCCCAGTCCGACGCTGGGTGTTGGTGCCTTTGATGTAACATAATTGTAAAAAGTACCTCTTGTCCCCACTCACCACCCCTGCAACAGCCCTAGCCTACTCACTACACCAGACACTGGTCCTACTCGCCCTCTAAGGAGCTTGGAATAAGTCGGTATGGGCAAGAGTGAAGTATATTATGCAGTTATTTTTTATTTTTGTGGAATTGTGCCCCCTTTGCTGCTGCCTCTTTTGCCTATGCCCAGGGTCGGACTGGAGCCTTGGGGGCCCATCAGGGCTGCAAAACAAAGGGCAGTCCCCGGGGGTCCCCTCCCAACCTCAAAACTCCAGGCCTCGGTATGCGCATGTGCGAAAGACGTGTTTATGCAAAAGATGTGTTGTGTACATGCCCGAACTCCACCCGGTGCAACAGCAGCTATTTATGGGCAGCCGGGGGAGCAGGTCGTGGCCCACCGGGTTTTTTTTTGGTGTTCTGCTGGCCCAGTATGACCCTGACAATGCGCTTAAGCACACGCTGCGCTTCATTTTCCGAAGTTGCCCGAAGTTTCCTTGTGAGGCAACTTCAGGCGACTTCGGAAAACTAACTGCCGCGTGTGCTTTAGCGCTGGTGACTTTTCATTATAGCGGATGGGAAGACACGGGAAGACATGCAAAGGCAGTGCGGGGAGATTGTCGCCCCGTAGAAGAGTCGATTAGTTGCCAGGCGACTAAATCTCCCCGAATCTGCTTGTGTGGACTGACCCTTACATGTTGGAGGGCAGATAATTAAAAGTGGCAGTTGCTTCATTATATGAATGGAGTATAACAACTGCAGTATAACTAGAATGAGGCAGTGATGAGAAACATTTCACTGGGGGGAATTTAAACATTTCTGAAACTGGTCTGGATAAAGAGAGAAAGAATACAAACGAGAGTAACTCGCCTGTGCTATTCCTTCTCCCATGTAATGAATATCCTGTTTTCCCACATACCAAAGATTTAGCAGCTCAATGAGAAATTCTTTGAAGAGGAAAGTCATGGGTGGACTCACGTGCAAGTCCTTGTGTCCGTTCTAGTCTCTCTGTTTAACAAGTTTATGTCAGCTCCATCCCTTGGGCAAGGCAAACGCAGGTAAAGTAGCAGGGACTTGTCATTGGCCGTGTTTAAACTCTGGGATTTGCTGACCACGTGTTTTCTAGTAAGAGATGAATTTGAGAAATGAAAGGCACTCTCAGTTTCGATAACTATAAGTATGATTCTAAAATGCAGTGCATACAGTGTAAGGCACCGTAACGGTTGTGGTGCCTGTAGCTGGGGCCCCAGGCAGTACTTATGATGAATGCACTTTCTAGCTTCCTACAATAGCCTTTCACTACAAAGCCAGAGCTCCTCTGAGTCCCTCGTATTTTTGGAAGCATGCTTGGTAGGCCAGTTGAAATTCTAGAAATAGACACCCACTGTGCCTAATGCTTTTAAAATCTGTCATGGCCCTATCAAGAGCTGATATCCTAAAAGTTTTAATATAATAATCTATTTCTAGATGCATGTTCACAATCAGCTTTCAGGGGCCTCCACTTGCTTCCCCACCTGTCTGTCTCCAATATACATCCCACAGGTGGCAGTGCAAAGCCCATGCTCCAGGTATCTGCTGTCCATCCCAAGGGTGGTAATACAAAGCCCATACTACAGGTATCCAATGTCCATCCCTAGGGTGGCAGTACAAAACCCTTACTCCAGGTATCCACAAGGGTGGCAGTGCAAAGCCAAGGGTGGCAATACAAAGCCCATACTACAGGTATCCACTGTCCATCTCAAGGGCAGCTTCACAAATTTGTATTCAATGTCCATTTGCAGGGTGGCAGCACAAAGGCCATACTCCAGTTATCTACATACTCCAGGTAACACTGGCATCTCAGCATGTGATCAGCCGGAACTCATGTAGTTTCTACAGCTGGTGCCAATTTTCTGCTCCCACCAAGTGTTGTATGCGGGTTCTTGACACATATCTGCTAGGTCCCATTACCCCAAGCCAGCAGTAACATTTCTTCATGGTAGAAGTAGCCTTGAAATTCATATCTACACTGGGACATTTGACATTTTTCATAAGAGGAAGGTATTGACTTATGGAACAGAGGTATTTTTCCCAAAACGCCCCACCAAAGGTTCCCTTTGACCAGAAAATCATTTTACTTATATTATGTTTTAATTAATTAATTAATTAATTAATTAATTAATTAATTAATTAATATGAAGTAATTGATCAATCCCTGTAAAGCACTACAGAACATTGGCGTTATACAAAGGCTGTTACTTTTTTTTTTTTTAAAGTTTTTATTGCACATTTGGCAATACAGTTAAATGCATATAACCAAAATACACCATAGAGTCACAGTGATAATGCAATAACTTGGCAAATTAATATTGTTACATCACAAAAATAATAATGAGTAATGATCTGGGTTAATTACTCTTCCTGTTGCAGGGGATAAACATCAAGCCATTTCTCCCAAATTTTGCTGAATTTGTCGGGAATTCACGAGCTTCAAATCTTAATCATACGAAGCATACAATTCACCAAATGTATCCAGTGAACATAGGAGAGAGGTTTGGATTGCAGCCAGTGTTGCATTATGGCCTTCTTGGGGGCAAATTCACTAAGGCGCGAAGCGCCGAACGCTAGCGTTAATTCGCTAGCGTTTGGCATTTTCGCTACTGCGCAAATTCACTAACGAATGCTGGCGTAGTTTCGCTAGTGTTACTTCGCAACCTTACGCCAGGTGAATCTTCGCTATCGACGAAACTACGCAAATTCACTAACTGGCGCAGTGTACTGAACGCTACCTTTTACGCTAGACTTCCTTCGCCACCTCAGACCTGGCGAAGCGCAATAGAGTAGATAGGGATTGTTTAAAAAAAAGTAAAAGATTTTTCTAAGTCCCAAAAAACGCTGGCGTGTTTTCTACATGATGGCTGATAGGCTGAAAAAGATCGAAATTTTTTTGGGGCTCCCCTTCCTCCCCCCTACATTTCCTGACTCATGGCAACTTACCTAGACAGTGGGCACATGTGTAGGGCA
The DNA here is from genome assembly GCF_017654675.1 of Xenopus laevis. Lineage (NCBI taxonomy): Eukaryota > Metazoa > Chordata > Amphibia > Anura > Pipidae > Xenopus > Xenopus laevis. The sequence goes on from NC_054372.1 coordinate 186,895,202, forward strand.
AAATAAAGTTTTTATTTGCAGATTTCGAGGTTTTCTAGGTATTTGTAGTGCAGATACGTGTTCCTCCATTGAAATTTGAATTTCGCGCCGTATGCAAATTAGCCTTCGCTAGCGCAACTTCGCTTTATATAGCGAAACAACGCTAGCGCAACTTCACAACCTTACGCTACCCCTGTGCGCAACTTCGGATTTTAGTGAATTTGCGAATCGCTGGCGAAACTACGACTGGCGAAGTGCGGCGAAGTACGGCGAAGTGCGGCGAAGTGCGGCGAAGTTGCGCCTGGCGCAACTTCGCATCTTAGTGAATTTGCCCCTTGGAGTAGAACAGTAGTGTCTTGTATAAAATTCTAGTGTAATTACGTGGAACTAAGTCCTCTACAACCCCTAGAACACAAGCTTCTGGAGAAATAACTTGAGGCTGATCGAAATAGTCATTAAGGCATTGAACCACTTTTCTCCAAAAATTCTGAATTTTGGGGCATACCCAGATAACATGGAGGAAATCAGATGAAGGGTTTTGACATTGGGGCACAGAGGAGATTTATTAGGGAAGATGCGATGTAGTCTATTAGAGGAGTAGTAATACAGATGCAGTTTTTTAAAGCTAATCAACCTATCCCGTGTAGAAATCAAATAATAATATGCTCTGTCAGTGGCCTCTTCCCAAATATCTTCCGTAATTGAAGGTAGAACCACTTGCCATTTGACAAAAGCTGACTGAAAAGGAGAGAGCTTTGCCTCTAGAAGGGCCTTGTATAGGACAGAGACCAGTTTCTGGGGTTCCAGCGAATGTAGTGCGTTACTGACCTCAAATTTGTGATGTACAGGGTTGTATCCATAGAATTGTCCCCTAAACGCATGTTTTAATTGCATACTGTATATCTAAAGGGGTCTATTGGATTATCTGGATATTTGTGTTGAAGCTGGGGCAAGGTCAGGAAAGTACCCTGATCTAACAGGTCTCCCTGGGACTTGATCTGCACATTGGGCCAATATATAAAATCTAGGAGGTTCCTGAAGTGAGGGAGGTGAGAGTTACCCCATAGTGGAGTGTGCGAGGAAATCAGATATGGATTGATCTTACTAATTCATAGAGCCTCTTGCCAGGCTAAGTATGGGGCCTTCAGCGCCGGTGATAATGGATTGAAGTCTTTCAGTTTACGCATGGGACATAATGAGAGTGATTCCAATGACCCTAGTAGTATCGCATGCAGGAGCATATTGGGGTCTTCTGGATTAGGATTAAAAAAAAGCATGTATGTGTGATAGCTGTGGTGCAAGGTATTGGATTTTGAGTGCCTTCAGATGACGGCGAACTTCTGTAAAGGTGCCACATTTCTTTTGTACCATGGTGGAAAAATTAGGGTACCAGTAAATAGAAAAATTGCATATTTTTGCACCAAGTTAATTTTACACATACTGGTTAGATATAGTGATGGGCAAATTTCTCCCATTTTGCTGAAAAATTTGTTAATTTCCTGCGGAATTGAAAAACGACAAAAAAAATAGTGAAATGTGAATTTTGACGCCCGCGTCAATTTGCATAAATTTTGACGCCGGCGTTAAAGTCAATGGGCATACGAATAGAACTGATGTGCGACAGTTTTGAAGGGAGTGACTTTTCCGACGAGCATCTAAAACGTTTTTGTCGAATCTCCGTCTGTGAATTTTTGCAGCAGTTTCACGAATTTATGCCCCATGGGCAAAACGTGGAAATTCACTGCGAATTCGCACCTGGCGAATTTATTCGGCCACTACTTAGATATAATAGATGGTGATGGGCGAATTTATTCTACAGGGTGCGAATTTGATGTGAATTTCCCCGTTTCGTTTGCGGCGCCCATTTTGAAGAATTGTCGCCGGCGTCAAATTAGCAGTTTTGTGAATTTTTTGCCTGCGAAGCCAAACGGGACAAATTTGTCCAACACTTATAATTGATTCTCATAACTTACTGGCCTCCTTAAAGCTGGCCATAGATGCAAAGATCCGATCGTACAAATCATCGTACGATCGGACTTTGCCATCTCCCGACCCGCCACTAACCATTCAGATCAAAGTCTTACCAGTCAGATTAGTTAAAGAACAGATCAGCAATGTTCTGCCCCTGACAGCAATCGTACGATATCTATGTCCAACCAAAGCTGGTGACAGTCTCCCACTGAAAATCGTACGATCGGCAATACACGCAGAGATATTATCGGCAGCCGACAGAAATTTTCTAACCTGTCCGACCGACCAAACGGCCGATCTCCGCCGGACGGAAAATGTCGGGACTCTCCACACACGTTCCGAAAATCGTACGAATCCTCGATTCGTACGATCAGATCTTTGCGTCTATGGCCAGCTTTACAGAGCCTCCTGTAGCCTACCAGTCCATATAGGGGCTACCAAACAACCAATCACAGCCCTTATTTGACATCCCCATGGACATTTTTATGCTTTTGTTGCTCTCCAACTCTTTTTTACATTTAAATGTGGCTCACAAGTAGAAAAGGTTGGGGACCCATGTTCTACGGTAGTAATTACTGTAACCATCTCCTAGAGGGGGTTATTTATCAAAGTCCGATTTTTTCTGGTTGGACTTTTAAAGTGGAAAACCACAATTTTTTCGTAGAAAAAAAAACTAGAATTTTTCATGATTAATTAAACCCCGATGGTGTTAAAAGTCCGAATTAAAAAGCACTCCAACTCAGACCTGCCGAGTTCATGTAGAAGCCAATGGCAGATGTCCCAAAGATATCATGACTTGCGCTGGGTTTGCGAAAAAGTATTCGGCGTCAAATCCAAAAAAGTTTCGGTATTCAGGCTTCAATTTTATTACGATCTTATTGAGACTTTTGCCGCACAAGAATTTTTTGAGAAAATTTATAGATAAATAGGGGATGTCAGTGCGGATTTGGTCGGAGTGGCTTTCCAAAAATAGTGAGATCAATTCTTATTTTGATAAATAAACCCCTAAGTGATCAACAGTTTCAAAATGATGTACACAAATCCCTCCTCTGACAAATGCCACCCACTGGCAGCCTACTGCACGAGACTGGTCTGCAGCCAAAGATGCTTTAGAAGGGATTTATCCAACCCATTGTATCAAAGGGCATTTTTTTTCAGGCTGCCCAGCTGTTATCAATCCAGCAGGCAATTGCATCAACAGAAGATTACTAGGGGATAGAATTAAGGATTACATTTGGTATGACAGGATTATTAGTTGGTGTAAATCCAGGGTTACAAGGGACAGATCATATTAGACTAATCTAACTGCCTTTTTATAGGCAAACTAGCAAGAGATTTTATAGCAATATTTTGATGTTGCTATGAGTTACATAGGAAGATGCCAGATGGATTGGTTTGATACTCGTGACACGGCCCTGTCCTGGTTCTCTTCTAACCTCACTAATTGTTCCTTCAGTGTTACCTACAATGGAGTAGCATCTTCTTCCCCTACCTCTTTCTATTGAGGTTCCTCAAGGCTCTGTCCTGGGCCCATTATTATTCTCCCTTTATAGTTCCTCCCTCGACAAACTAATCATCTTGTATGGATTCCACTACTATCTCAGATCTATCTCTCCTGATCTCAACCCAGAACTCCTAACTCGAGTCTCCTCCTGCCTGTCCACTATCTCTACTTGGATGTCCCAACACTACCTCAAATTAAACCTCTCTAAACGGAAATGGTTCTTTTTCCTCCAACTAACACCTGTAAAATCCTGGAAGTATCCATCATAGTTAACAATTCCACTATCAAACCGTCTCCCCAGGCCCGGTGCCTTGGGGTTATCCTAGATTCTGCCCTGTCCTTCACTCCTCATATCCAGTCACTTATTAAATCATGTCACTTCCACCTAAGGAACATATCCAAAATACGATCATTTATCACCCAAGATGCCGCCAAAATTCTTATTCACTCTCTCGTCATATCATGTCACTGTCCAGAACTCGACCTGTTTAATGGACTCTGATTACTTGCCGTCTGCCTCTGACCCCTGGCTTGGTAAAAGTACTTTTTCGTTTATTTTTAACCTGCTACATTGTTCTTTATTTTCAATAATAAATCCTCTTAATTTATAACATGTCATCTGCCTATTATCATGCTCCTTTCCTGCATTACCCTCGTTATACTGCACATAGGCTCCTACCTGCCAACCACACACCTGTGGTCAGTCCTTGCATCAATCTATCTATTCATCTATCTATCTACTGTATATCTATTTAGTTTTAAACCATAAGAAGACCAGCAACCTTATAGAAGTCGTAGTGTGGATTTAATTCTCCCAGGTGACACCCACTTAAATCATAGTCTGGAAAGTGACTTTACCCTGAGATGCTTCCACTGAAGAGTATCTAACCCAGGTATGTCCAAAGTCAGGCCTGGGGGCCAATTGCAGCCTGTTTTCAAATTTACACTGGCCCTCAGCCCCCGTCATGAAATTAATAATAATGTGGCCCTCCAGCACAGTGCGATCAGGAATGGCGTAGCAGTAATATTTGGGCACATTAGTGAAATGATCTGCTACTTGGTCTATACTGCTGCCTGTGTGCTGAAGGTGTTAGTAATAGACACGTACTGGCACGTATAGTGATGGGTGAATTTGCGAAACGGCAACGGCGTCTCGTTTTTGATGCCGGCGCCCGTTTTCTCGATGCTGGCGCCCGTTTTTTGACGCTGGTGCCCGTTTTTTGCGCCGGCGTCTGTTTTTTCGGAAATTTTTTTTGACGGCGGCGAATTTTTGCCGCGAATTTTCGCGGGCGTTTCGTGAATTTATTCGCTGGCGGCGAAACGCGCAAATTCGCCGTGAATTTGCGTCTGGCGAATAAATTCGCCCATCACTAGGCACGTAGTGACGCGCCGCTCTCACATACTTCTTTATTATATGTCAATAGACGTAATGACGTGCCAGTACAGTAAACTAAAGAAGTATGTGAGAGCGGCGCATCACTACGTGCCAGTACGTGTCTATTACTAACACCTTCAGCACACAGGCAGCAGTATAGACCAAGTGGCAGATCATTTCACTAATGTGCCCAAATATTATGGCTACGTGATTCCTTGTTTAAATGAGTTAAATGATGTTAAGGCTGAATGGTCGGCCCCAGGCCTGGATTTGTGTCGAGGCCACATAGGCCCGGGCCTAGGGCGGCAAGACTGTAGGGGCGGCACGCCGCCCAGCCACCTGCCTGTGCACACACGCACCTGAAGGGGAACGTGGTTGCGCATGACATTTATGGTCACTAGAACTCAGCGGCGCGCCGTTAGCAGGCTCTAGGACCCTGCGGCGCAGAGCTGCCTCGGGGCGCCATCCCGAAGGCATAAATCCGGCACTGCTAGGGTGGTAGGGTGGTCCCTGGAAGGATGGCGCTAAGTGCCCGGGGACTGAAGCTCGGCCGCCGATGCAAACTGTTACCTGGTGCTGCGCTTGTACTTCTGCCTGGTGGTGTGGAGCTTCAGTGGTCTGCAGGGGGACAATGTTGAGGAGGTACGTGTCGTGGGCAGAGAGGGAATGTCAGTGGGCGGGTGTCTGCTGCTAAGAGGTGGCTATGTGACTGATAGGGAATTAAGTGGGAAAGTGGGGGAATGTGGCAAAGAGAGGAAAGTAAGTGCGGAATGTGGCAATGAGTGGACATAAATGGCTCATGTGGAAGGAAGAGGACAATGAGTGGGGCGTGAGTGGGTTAAATGGGAGAGATGAGTGATTAGCGTTGGAATGAATGGGACATGTCAGAGATAGACGAGCATGAGTGGGGATTAATGATAGAGATGGAGACTGAAAGGGGTGGAAGAGCAGCGAAATGAACGCAAGTTTATGGGTGCATATGTAGGGTATGTGGGATAGAAAGGCAGAGACTTCACTTATGAATCTGTGCATATGCACCTGGGGTAGACGGGGGGGGGGGCAGACAGACTGCGGCCTAGGGGCCTCCTGGTCGGCCCCCACACATTTTCACCTCACCAAATCTGGCCGTCCATTGGAAAAAGTTTGGACACCCCTGATCTAACCTTTTCTATTCATATCACCTCTCAATTTGTTGTACTCAGAAATGACCTTCACTACTGTTCAATATATCATCTTTTTGGATTCGAGTCACAAGAGTATTGTGGGGATGTCAGAAGCACTGGAGTAATCCATTTATATTCTATACATATACAGTATGCTTGTGTATAAGGCAAATATAAAACAGGCGGCTCAGTTTGATGCAGAAGCTGGGTATATTTCCAATAATACATGTTTAATGTATGGAAAGAATGAAATGCTTCACTTATCCTTATTTATTTAGATCCAGCGCTCCATAATCAGCGTCGTCAGTAAACTGCCCGACTCCCCAGCACAGACACTCTACTGTACCAAGATTTATTTCTTGGCAGATCAGCCTTCAGCTGTGTTTAATAATAAATGGGACCTTGGACACTTCTCAACAGATCTGAGCATCACTTGGCTTTAATGAGGCACATCCACAGGCACCTTCATGTTTTCCATTAATAACGTTATTTATGGGGATCCTGTCTGAATAATTGGTGGGACACAGGCATTCATCAGGTTATATATATATATATATATATATATATATATATATATATATATATATATATATATATCACACTATGGGGGTTATTTATCAAGGTCTGAATTTATCTGAGTATTTCTAAGTTAGAAATTCGAGCAACTCCGATTGCCGGAATAGACCTTATTTATGAAGAAAAATGCCCGAAAAAATTGGCTCGGGCAAACTTCTGAGCTTTCCCCGAAAACTCAGAATTGTTCGTAGTTTCTGTGCAAAGAACTACGAAAACATCGAAAAAAATCGGAGTTTTCTGACTCATCGGATATCGGTACGGACATCAGCGCAGACACTGGGACCTTCCCCATTGACTTATACAGGACCTCAAGAGCTTTTAGATGCCTTGGTTTCGGATTCGGAATTTTGAGACCATCGGACTTTAATAAATCTCGAAAAAATTTGTAGTTTTTTTTTGCTCCGAAAACCACAAATTATTTGAGATAAATAATATTCTATGATAAATAAACCCCTATGTATTATGCATTGACTTTTGATAAATTACCACCATTTACTGTACATCCAACAGGAATCTGTGTTTGTTGGGGTTGGCTGCACTTTGCTTATTTGGGTTAAATAATTGGGTGAAAATTAGAGGTAGTCAGCTTTTGGATTTATTTCAGGGGGTTCTAAACCATTGGTTTAATTTCTCATTATTGTAAATGGAAGCTTAATCTTGGAATCTGAAGACACAGATGACTTTATTTAGACATTCAGCTCAGGTGTCTCAGCCGACAAGTCATTCAGTTTTCTCTGATCACTGTCACATTATTCTAACAGCACTGAAACAGATGTTGTGCAGTGTATGTGGCCCGTCATGTCAAGGCAGAGATTGCTCCATTTGTAATTTATCTTTCCTCATCTGCAGTGTCATGAAATGTCTTTGTAGAAACATGTTTCCCTGTGTGTAGGATAAGACCAAAGATTTTGTGCAGGAACCAGTTTAAAGGGGAACTAAAAGCTAACTGAAGAAGTAGCTAGAAATGTTGTACATTATGGTTTGTGCTTCTGTACCAGCCCAAGGCAACCACAGCCCTTTAGCAGTATAGATCTGTGTCTCCAAAGATGCCCCAGTAGCTTCCCATCTTCTTTTCTGCTGATTCACTGCACATGCTCTGTGCTGTTGTCACTTACTGAGCTTAGGGAGCCACTCACAATATACAGTACACATAGAATAGAAATGTCACAATATAAGGCTGATTAGTAATTAATACAGATAATTACTACATGGCAGCACAGAAACCATTGCAATTAGCATCAGAATTTAATAATCAGACTTGTAGCACCATCTTAAATTACAGACCAACCTCATTTTGTGCTTGATAATTTGCGACGACCCCTAAGCTTAGCTTCTCAACAGCTGCTCAGAGCCCACTGAGCATGTGAGTGTCACAGACACTTTCCAAGATGGTGACCCCCTGTGACAAGTTTGAAGTCCTGGATCATTGCTGCTATTGACAAGCTGAAACTTTAGCCTCGTGCAATAAGTTCAATATATAAAATATGGCCTTTTTAAATACATTCATTTTTAGGGTTTAGTTCTCATTTAACCTCGTTAACATCTGCCCAGGTTATTCCTCTTCTCAATCTAAAACACAATTCCCAACCCTATCTGAAGTTGGGCATAGATACCCAGTATGGCCACCGAAGTGAGGGTGATCTGATCAGTTGACCCCAGGCCCCATAGGGCCCTACAGAGCCATGCAACATTTATGTACTGAGAAGTCAGCTGCAGCAAAATGTCAGCTTTCTGCCCAATATGCAAGGGCTCGCTTGCACTCTAGCATTGTTTACTCTTGGCCTTGGGCCTTAGCCACTTTGCATTAGGCTTAAGGGTAGAGAAGAGAACACATCTTGCCTGCAGGGGGCACAAGTAGGCACAAGTAATACCTTTATTGTATTTAATGGGCGGGATTTTTTATCCTAAATTTCAAATGGCGCCACTTTTGAGAAAGCCAACTGAAAGGCTGAAGGGGCCTCATGATGCTCCTGCTAAACTGATGAGGAATTAGACTGTTTTCAATATATAAAGAGGGTTCTTTTTGCACATTGCAATCTTCCTAGAGGCTTGGCTGGGGCCAGACTGATTTATTTGCTGGGGATTTAAATACAAAACTGGTCATTTTCATTCAATGTGTTTTTTAAATGTACTGTATGTATTTGGTGAATATAGCGTTTGTGCATAAAATTCAAATACATTTTTTTAACTAATAAATGTCATGAAATGCCTCGAGCAATTATGCAAACAGCACATTTTGTAGTTATATTGACAAAAAGATTATCGATGAGAACCCGCGACACTTTGCGGTCGTTAATAACAAGCCAGTGAATATACGAATTCATCATTTCCTAAATAAATATCCATTTTTCTGTTAGAAAGATAAGAGAAAGGACTGTGTGGGTAGAGGAAGTTGCACATCTGCTAATAAAATGATGTGAATTCAGATTTGGAAGATTAAGAACAAATTGTTCCATTGTTTCTGGGCTGGACGCCAGGGTTATTATCATACACTGCAGTTTCATAGGAAGAATATAAAGGGTTGTATCACAGCTTTGTTATTCACAGACTTGTCCGACACCTGCAGAGGGTTGGGTAAAACTGTGGGCACCCACAACTTAGGGAGAATCATCTACACATATGGTTGGGTCTGGCAGAGAATTGTAATCAACTTTCAACAGACACCTCCTCCCTTCATTGCCTTCTTCCCATGGCTCCCTAAAGAAGAACAATTATTTCAGAATATCAGTGTATAGATTACAGACACACAGGGCATGCTAACAAGACTGCTATCCACATACTATCGCTACCAGAGACATAACTACAGAGGAGGAAGGCCCCATGAGGCCCTAATTAATGAGTTATTTCAATATATATTTGGAAAACTCAGGGCTGGAACTAGGGCAAAAGAGGCACGTGCCTAGGGCCCGGGGTGGGGGGCTGGCACCAGGTCCGGACTGAGAATTAAAATAGGCCCTGGCATTTCAGGTAAACAGAGGCCTATTCAGCCCACATAGAGGCCCAAACAGCCCCCACTAGCCCACTAAATGGTGACTTTCTATGGGACCTTATATGCCAGAACCCACAGATTGCCAGTCCGGGCCTGGCTGGCACATACCACTTCTGCTTGCCTACCCTGTTTTCTGGCCCATCTATAACTCCTCACCAGGCCAGGACTTCAACGCTTTGCCCCACTTCTTTCCTGACCCACTTGTCACCACTCCCACCTACCCACGGGGAAATTTTTTGCGGAACAGGAGAGAGGGGTAATGAGCAGCACCTCCTGCACTGGTAAAGCTCGTCAACCTCTGTACATTTTTGGGGCCCTAAAAATAATTTGCTGCGAGGCACAGTAACATCTAATTTTGCCACTGATCACTACCCATAGTCATATATGGCAACCAAGCATCTGTGCTGACAGAACTGAGCCTTTATTAGTGGAGGTCACCTGTCACTTGAACATCTGTCATAGTTAACACATTTCTGTATAAACTATGAGAAATGATTACAGGCAGATAGAGGAGTTTTGCCCTATTGGCCTCTGGCTCTTTTCATTCTGACTGCAGAGCTGTCATTAGGAAGAGTCATTAGAGTTACCTGGAGGGCATGTCATCCATTTAAAACGTTCAGAACTTGTCTGTCTAAACTCTAAAGGGTTCACTCCATGAGGTCTTTGTGAGTAGAAGGATCACAGTAGATATTAGAAAGCATTTGATATACTGCATAAACATATAGCAATTCAATGTATATATTGTGCTGTGTAAATATGTAGTAGACACCCATTCTACATGGGTCCCTCTATAATTTAGAAAAAGTAGAAAGAGGAACCTAAATGCTACAATTAGCCTAACTCAAAGCATAGAATATAGCGGGAGCCCATAGTGTAGCCTTGCTGCACTATTAGTCCCTAATAAAAATAGTGGTCGAACATATGAGCGGAATTGCTTGTGACACATTAAAATTCCCGTCAGCTGTTTTTGAAATATACTCACCAGTATCCACCAACTCCTGAAGTCTGTCAAGGGGTGCTAAAAGCGTTTAAAAACACCAGAAGGGGTTATTAGAGAACTTGTTTTACCTCGGACCTGGTTGCCACTGAAGATGGTCCAGGCCTTCTCAGGCTGTGATTGGTAATGATGGGCGAATTTGGGGCGTTTCGCAGAAAAATTTGTGAATTTCTGGGGAAATTCGCAAAATGGCAAAAAAATCGCGAAATGTCGCCGGCTTCTCGTTTTTGACGCTGGCATCCTTTTTTTGACTAAATTTTGCCTAAATTGTGCCGGCGTCCAAAAAAATGGATGCCTACATTTTCACTGTGGTTTTGCGAATTTATTTGCTGGAGCGAATCGCGGGAATTCGCCGCGAATTCGTGCCTGGCAAATAAGTTTGTCCATCACTATTGATTGGATCACCTAGTCCTCACTTCCTCACAAATTGAACTGAACCATAGGTAGGAGCCTAGTGAGTCCATATTTCAGCTTTGACATCTCTGTGCTGTAGGTGATAAACATACAAGGTAGTGCTACTAATGTCTTATAATAATAAAGTGGAAAAGTGGTTGCAGAATGGTTGATGAGGTACAGTGGTTTATGCCCCGGTTTATGTTTTAGTAAGAGAATAAAGAATGATCACTCTATATTCATCGTTCCTAAAGTGTGGGGTTGGCCCGGAATTGGAGCTGTACTGTCTTGAGGTTCAGTTTAATGTCACATTAAGGTGAAATTTAGGGAAGAAGACATTTTGCTCACATAGATATATATAAAGGACCAGCTTGAAGGTTGTTTAGTGTAAAATGTGATTAATTTGCTGCTCTAGATATTCCTAAAAGAATGGTTTCCTATATACAGTATGTAACCTTGTTATGAATTGAGGAGGACTACAGATTGGACTTCCAAGAGGAACTTGAACAGAAAAAGTCTGTGTATTCTATATGCACCAAATCCACAATATTTGGATTTATACTACAAGTATGGGACCTGTTATCCAGAATGACTGGGACCTGGGGTTTTCCAGATAACAATCATTCTGTAATTTGGATCTTCATACCTACAGTCTACTATAACATCATTACAATCATTAAATAAACCCAATAGGCTGGTTTTGCTTCCAATAAGGATGAATTATATCTTAGTTGGGATCAATTACAAGCTACTGTTTTATTATTACTGAGAAAAGGAAAATCATTTCTAAAATTTTGGATTGTCGGGATAAAATGGAGTTTATGGGAGACGGCCTTTACATTAATCAGATCTTTCTGGATAGCAGGATTCCGGATAACGGATTCCATACCGTTACTTCCAAATCCTCCAAAAACTGAATTTTCAATTTGGTGCATCCCTTCTATTCTGTGTATTGAATTGTCTGCTCTGCAATGCAATCAGGCATCTCATTGACTGGAACAGTTATGTAAGTAAAACCCATATTAAAAAGAACAACCCATTAATAGTGCTACTATTCTTGGCTGTCCTATTTTTAAAGAAATCAAACGGCACAAGGATAAGCTCATTTTAAAGCAAGAAAACTTTTAGTCAAAGGAACAGTCCTGAAAGAGACCCAATAAGTTTAAAATGTCAAATGGATTTCTTAGATTCAAATACTAAACATATAGGATTTTGCAATGAATAGCCTATAAATTGTACACACCAAAACAGAAAGTAGGTCAAATTGATATTTATACAGGCACAGTCAATGTTGTTGGAAAGAGCTTCAAAATATTCAGTTCGACCAGCGGTACTCGAGGTGATTAAAAAACGATTAACATTATTATTTTCGCTGCGCGCCTTCACACAGAGAGCCTTCGAGAGACGCACCGAGAGGTAAGCAATCTCCCGGTGCATCTTACACTTTGTTAGGTCACCTCCTGTCACTTCATAGTTACATAGTTACATAGTTACATAGTTAGTTACATAGTTAAATTGGGTTGAAAAAAGACAAAGTCCATCAAGTTCAACCCCTCCGAATGAAAACCCAGCATCCATACACACACCCCTCCCTACTTTTAATTAAATTCTATCTACCCATACCTATATTAACTACAGAGCTTAGTATCACAATAGCCTTTGATATTATGTCTGTCCAAAAAATCATCCAAGTCCCTCTTATAGTCATTAACTGAATCAGCATCACAACATCACCCGGCAGTGCATTCCACAACCTCACTGTCCTGACAGTGAAGAACCCCCTACGTTGCTTCAAATGAAAGTTCTTTTCTTCTAGTCTAAAGTGGAGGCCTCTGGTACGGTGATCCACTTTATGGGTAAAAAGGTCCCCTGCTATTTGTCTATAATGTCCTCTAATGTACTTGTAAAGTGTAATCATGTCCCAGTATGTTTTCATTTTTGTCTAAGGTGTTTTAATTAAAGTGAAATGAGATTCGTTAAGTATTTGAAAATACATTTCTTGATTCTGGCTAGAAGGTAGAATGTTAATTGCCTGTGTATGTAATTTAAGGATCTCTGCAGTGGTATGGTGTAGTTCAGTTGTCCAACCAGTTATCCTTCTTTCTGTGTTTTTGAAAATAATAATCACATAGTCAGCCATATAGAAAACAAACTCCTATCTACAGTATATACATGACAGTAGCATTTAATTAAAAGACACTTCCTGACATTGGTTCCTACATAGTAAGTAAGGAGAACTGGGAATTATGGTGATAGTACCCTTTGGTATATTGATGACCAACTTGAATCAACAAACATCATTTTACATGTTTACAAATACTATATTTATTTATATAATAGTTAAATATTTGATGTTGCTAATTTATTTAGCAGTTGGATCTGCTAATATTTCAGGGTAGTCTAATACAAGTTGCAAATCTTCCTTATGATCTAATAATCCATAGCAACTACGCAGCAGATAGCATTCTGGCACTAAGACTGGCTAAAGTTGATTCCAACTGTGCAGAGGAAACAAATTATTACAGTAGGTGCTCACACCCCACTGGAACATACCTATAAATAGGTGAGTAGAGTGGCTTTCGCTTTAAAGGGTACAAATAACTTTTTAAAATTTAGTACCTCCTTCTGTTGGATGATGGTGGGCTGATTCACCCTACTATATGGACCCCTGTTAGGCATATTCTTGGATGAACACAGCTTAAACATGTTATAAGCCAATACTTATAGAGCTCTTTTTTGGGGGGGGGGGGGGTAGGTTGCCTTTAAAGGTAAAAAAACTAAACCAAGAAAGAGTGATAATCATATGCTTTTTGTAATACGCGCCAGGAGATTATCACAGCCTCTCACTTCCCGTCGCATCTCTCCATGGGACAAATGACGCTGGTTGTCAGTGTTTGACGCTGAGTGTCGTGACGCTCGCGTTTTGACGCCAAGCATCATGACGTCATGTTTCCGGCCCGAATTTGAATTTTAGCGCCAAATCCTCTTTAAAAAGCCCATTCTCCATTTTGACAGTGCCCAAGCTGGCTTCTGTTTACAAATCCTGCCGAAGCTTTTAAACTGTGATTGAATTTGTGTTTTTTGACTTCTGCCTGTTTATTGACTTCAATTCCTGACGCCTGCCTTGACCCTTTTGCCTGATCTTCGACTATATTTTGCCAAATCCTAGCCGGTACCTCGTTTTGGACTTGTTACTATATTTTACGCACTCCAAAAGGGTGTCAGTGAACAGCGGAATCCACAGGGGTGCCCTGTGCATCCGAGTGTACCCATGGCTTCTAAGGTTCATAATAGATGAGTACATTACACCTTTACTACAACTCTGCAAATAGCCACAATATCTACTGTTGCCCAAATTGATTATCAGTAAAGTTTTGACAGCCTCTTTTCACTATTTTGAAGGCCTTTCTTGGGAAGGTTCCAAAGTGCTATTTGTAGTATCTGAAAGATAAAAGTCAAACGGCTACATGTCAGCTGGTTCAGTAATCTAACCGAGCCGTTATGGGTTTTATAGAAGAAAAAACATTACATATATTGTTGGCAGTAGATTCTTCCCTTTCCATAACTGGCTTGTGCAGAAAGTAAAAAGCCTGTTGAGGAACAATGGTGCCCTGCCGTCCTGGCTCTTAGGCAAGATGGGTATCTGAATATTGTGGGCATTTAGAAAGTTATTTGCCAGTCTGTAGGATGTGTTTTATTGGGTTATAACAAATAACAGCATTGACAATTGAGGGCCAACTGTGCAGATAAGATCTCCGATACATAATATTCTGGTACACAAGGTCCTGGCAAATCCATAGAAAAGAAAAGATTAAACTTGAATAAAATGCATTAATAAAAAAACATGTTCAAGAAATATTGTTGGGGAATGTGTCCTTCAAAACTAATTGAATGTAGATTAAGGTATGATTCAATATATTCTTTTTTTTTTACTATATAAATTTCAAATAATTCACCTTTTTAAAGGGCATGTAAAGGCAAAAAAATAAAATCCAATGTTTACTTTCTTTAATGAAAAAGAAACCCATCTCCAATATACTTTAATTAAAAAATGTGTACCGTTTATTATTATTATACTGTTTTATTATTATTATACTGTATAATAAACCTGACTACATGCAGTGAAATTCTTCCTTCATTTACTGCTGTGGATAGGAATTGTCAGACGGTCCCTAACTGCTCTGCAGGGAAACAATCATACTTATGAACAGCAGGGGGAGCCCCCGCCTTACTTCCCAGCCATGCAGAACTCAAGCAGCTTTGTTTATGATGATCCCTAAGCAGCCCAGACCACACTGAGCATGTGCACAGTCTTAGTCTTGCAAAGATGTATAACAAAGTTACAAGATGGTGACCCCCTGTAGCCAACTTTGAAAGCATAAATTATTTGTTTGATTAGGCTTGTGGTGCAGTAAATTCATGTTTATATTTAGTATACAAAATACAGCATTTCTAGCCTTTTTCTATTTTAGACTTTACATGCCCTTTAAACATTATTTCTCTTTCCTCTGTAATAATAAAACATTACCGTATACTTGATTTGAACTAATATATAATTAATCCTTATTGGAAGCAAAACAATCCTAATGGGTTATTTAATGCTGGGTTATTTGATTTTTTTGAAAGTAGATTTTAGGCATGGAGGACCAAATAATGGAAAGAACCCTTATCCCGAAAACCCAGGTTCCAAACATTCTGGATAACAGGTCTCATATCTGTACCAGTCTTTCTGGGGAACATTGTAAAACCTCTAAATGTTAAATCAGTAGCGATCCTAGAGGGGGGCGGGCTTTGGTGCATGACACACAGCCGTGCCCCGCCCCCTCCGTACGGCCGCATTAGCCCGCATTTCTCAGTAGCGCAAGGACTGCCGGGGGGCCCTGAGGGGGTGCGGGCTCTGACCCGCTCGCACCCCCTGCTCCCCCGGTAGTTCCGCCACTGTGTTAAATATGTATAATGTGTGATTCTGCAAGTGAATGCATACATTGAAAAGACCTAGAAAACTTATAGTAAACCAGAATATAACGTCTGTCTTTGTAATACCATAGCATTTTCATTAAGACACAGGCCAAGAAAATATTGAAAGTGTTATTGTCAACATCATGGATTTGCATACAAACACCTTACAGACAGCGGTCTTGCTGGAATCAAACCAAAGACCCTAGAGTTCAAATACACCAGTGCACCACTGTGCTACCCTCAAATATAATCAAATACAAGAGTCCTCTGCACTCAACCCATTATCAATATATTTAAGACAGCGACATTTTGTGCATACTGCTACTAAAAAATGCCTTACCCTTTAAACAAAACAGGGATTGTTTGTCCATATATTGCAATATATTTAAGATGCCAACTACGTCAAAGTCATCCCATATCTGGCCAGTCCTATGCTCAATTTTATCTGATTCATTAAGAATTCTATTGCTTCATTATACATTTTACAAAGGGACTAGGTTTTACCTGCAACTTACTAGCTGCTTTCAAAGTAAACCCCCATACTTGGCTGCCCTTTTATTAGACACCAGTGGGATCACCTGACTATAGCTGGGATGGGTGGGAGCTACAACATGGAGCTGGTCACTGCTCATGTATAACTATAACAAACAAGGGAAAGTTGTGCTCACCACTATTTTTTAAAACCATTAGGCGATATATTGCAATATATGGACAAACAATCCCTGTTTTGTTTAAAGGGTAAGGCATTTTTTAGTAGCAGTATGCACAAAATGTCGCTGTCTTAAATATATTGATAATGGGTTGAGTGCAGAGGACTCTTGTATTTGACTATATGTATTTTGTGGTCACAGCCTCATTGCACCCCCGCCTAATGGTTTTAAAAAATAGTGGTGAGCACAACTTTCCCTTGTTTGTTATACCCTCAAATATAAACCTTGATCTCTTTAGGACCCTGAGAACAAGTTAGAATGTATTTATTTCTTGACAGCTGTTTTTATTCCATCTTAGATCAGTTGTTTCTGCCTTTAGTTTAATTTACTTTTGTCTGTCTGACTTCTGAGTTCATTGAGGTGTAAAAATGCACCGGCTCTGGGATTTTCTAGCGAGCACCATGGAGTGATTGTCTTCCTGCTTCTTCGGTTTTTAAATTACCCGGGGCAGACGCATGAGCAGTAGAG
Source organism: Xenopus laevis (assembly GCF_017654675.1). Lineage (NCBI taxonomy): Eukaryota > Metazoa > Chordata > Amphibia > Anura > Pipidae > Xenopus > Xenopus laevis. Next base: position 186,912,286 of record NC_054372.1, read on the forward strand.
TGAAATAGTTGGCTTTTTCCTTAAAGTTCGTCTTTTCACTCTACTGCGCTTGCAGGTCTTGGAAGTATCTCTCCATGGTGCTCACTAGAAGTTATAGGAGCACTGGCCCGGGGTGTCAGGTAAGTAAAAGTAGTCACTTTAGGAGTGCCTAACTTTTGGCACCCCCAAGAAGAAAATGGTATTCCTTCTCCTTTAAGTATCAACTGAAGCCAAGCTTGAACCTGATGTGGAACACCTTAGGGCTCTCCCACACGAGCGCATTCTGTTTCAATCAGTTCAACCTCAGGGGAACACAGGCCCAGACACAGTGGGGCTCATATATAAACTTCGCACAGTGAAAATATGTGCTCTGCGCATGGTTATATTTATAAAGCTGGATAAGAGTGGTGTACTTAATGTGCAAACAGAATTGCAAATTTTTTTTCGCACTGCGAATGTCCATAAAAGCTTTTTAAATATGGGGAAAAACACAAATTGCGAATACTCTGAGCTTGAGTTACACCACAACTTTCATAGAGAAGAAAATATTTGCAGAACAGTTTTGCAAATTTACATTGCTTTCAGCACTATTTTCACACACAAAAACCTCACACAGTGTGCACACTGACACACACACTCGGCTCATTAGCCAGCCATTTGCGAAAATGCGTCCACAAAACCCGGAAAGATGGGCACAACAGTGCAATACAACTATTTGTGAATAAATATGCGCTCTGCAAACTTTATAAATAACCCCTAGTATGTTGTTACTTGTGTCATCATAAGGATGGCCCCCTTAAACAGGAATTAAGTGTGTCTGGGTCTGCGCTTCCCTGTGGTTGAACGTATTGAAGCGTAACGCAGAGGAGCGCAGACCAGAATCCTCATGTGGAAAAGCCTTTATAGGGAAGGAGAGAAGCGGATATAAAAGAAAGTATTATGAAAGATTTGTATGCCTTGTTAATGAGAGAGAATACAAGGCGACACCTTTTTATGCAATTTTTTTGCCTTTTCGCTTATTTTTAGAGTTAAACAAAATTGAATTCTCTTTGTTTAAACACTTACCTACTGAATGTGATACATGATAATATAAAGCTGTAGGTTTCCAGTCTGGTGATCAGTTACAGTAATTTGAGTAAATATTCTTTATGCTGCAGTTAAGATGAAGAAGCCTAAAAATGGTGACAATTTAGTCAAAGTCCAAAATAGATTGCTTGGGGTTTAGCTGGATAATTCCCAGTTGCAATTCTCTTAAAGGAGAACTAAAGCCTAACTAAAGAAGTATCTAGAAATGTTATAAATTATGTTTTGTGCTTCTGTACCAGCCCAAGGCAACCACAGCCCTTTAGTAGTGATGGGTGAATTTATTTGCCAGGTGCGAATTTGTGGCGAATTTCTGCGTTTCGCATTGGCTAATAAATTTGTGAAATTGATACAAAAATTTGTCGCAAAATTTTTTACTTTAATGCACATCAGAATTGTTGCTGGAGCTTCTCCGTTTCTCGAATTTCACTGGAAATTTGCGAATTTTTTCGGCGAAGCAAAATGGGAGAAATCCGCCCATCACTACCCTTTAGCAGTAAAGATCTGTGTCTCCAAAGATGCCCCAGTAGCTCCCCATCTTTTTTTCTGCTAATTCACTGCACATGCTCTGTGCTGCTGTCACTTACTAAACTTAGGGACCCAGTGGCGTAACTACCAGGGGGAGCAGGGGGTGCGATTGGGCCAGGGCCCGCACCCCCTCAGGGCCCCCCGGCAGCTCGCCCGCCACTCTGTTCTGCGGTCGTTTCCGGCCGTATGGTGGGGGGCGGGGCCCGGCTGCACATCCCGCGCCAGGGCCCGCCCCCCTCTAGTTACGTCTCTGTAGGGAGCCACTCACAATATACAGTACACATAGAATAGAAATGTCACAATATAAGGCTGATTAGTAATTAATACAGATAATTACTACATGGCAGCACAGAAACCAGTGCAATTAGCATCAGAATTTAATAATCAGCAAACCTGTAGCATCAGCTTATATTACAGGGGAAGATCATTTTCTGCTGGATAATTAGTGACGACCCCTAAGCTTAGCTTCTCAACAGCCAATCAGAGCCCACTGAGCATGTGAGTGTCACAGACAACTTTTTAGAGTTGAGTTCTCCTTTAAATGTTCAATGTATTCTCCTCCGGCAGCTGTGAACTTGAACTCTAACCGTTTCGGTAGATGTAAAGCAATTAACAGCTTGCGGAGGGTCCTTAGTATAACAGTCGTGCCATTCATGGTGTGACGGGAAAGGACTTCTCCAAATTAGCATCTCTCTATATAAATATTACAAGGGGCTCGATTCCCTGTGCTTTGAAAGACTAAGATCATTTTAAGAGAAATCAAAAACATCTGTGTTGCTTTTCCTGAGACTGAAGAAGTCGCATGGGGAAGTGCATTAGTAACCACTTTAAATACTGATTTGCCTATAAATATGCCATCCCCTTATAATCAGTTGTAGCATTTCTAAATAGCATTTAAAGTCATCCCATAAACACGGATTTATAAGAATATATTTTTATTCAATAAATCCAGGACAGACCATGGAAACAATGTAAGTGCAAGCAGATGCAGTCTGATTTCTGTTAAAGGATGTCGTAAGTTCTAAGACCCAATAACATAAGCATGGGCATTGTTAAACACAGAATCCTGGGGAAATATATAAAGAGCAAAAAAACAACAACTGATTTTCAGTTTGTTGTATCTTCAAGTTTCATTTTACCATCTGGTAAGGCTGAAGATTTGGTCAGGCTACCTGGGGAGACTTATTTATGTCATTTTAGAGGTTTTTTGAAACCACAACTAAACTCTCTCTAAAACCACTAATGTCATGAAATTTATTTAAAGGGCGGTTCACCTTTAAGTTATGTTTATTTATTTAGTATATTTAGAAAGGCTAATTCTAAGCAACTTTTCAATAAGTGTTCATTTTCAAAGGTTTTTAAAAGATTTGCCTTCTTCTTCTGACTCTTTCCAGCTTTCAAATGCTCTGTTAGGCTACAAATAGTGATGGGAGAATTTGGGGTGTTTCGCTTCACCAAAAAAACCACGAATTTCCCGTGAAATTCGCGAACCGGCGAAATATTCGCAAAACATAGTTTTTTGGACGCCGGCGTCTGTTTTTGGATGCTGGTGCACCTTCGCCGGTAAAAAGGCGCCGGTGTCCAAAAAAAACAGACACCGGTGTCCATTTTTGACGTCGGCGAATTTTCGCGGCTGAATCACGGGAATTCACCACAAATTTGCGCCTGGCAATAAAATCACTAGCTACAAGTGTATTGTTATTGCTTTTTATTACTCATCTTTCTCTTCAGGCCCCATATACTCCAGTCTCTTATTCAAATCAGTGCATTGTTGCATGGGTAGTTTGGACCCTAGCAACCAGTCTGAAATGGGAATAAAAAGCTAAATAATTAAAAAGTAATAAAAAATTTAAATTAAATGCAAATTGTTTCAGAATATCACTCTCTACACCATACAAAAAAATAATTTTTTACCTCAATTTAAAAAGCGCACATGAAAAAAAAAACCAATGTGCTACAAAATATGAATACTTGTAAAACCTCTAAAAATGTGAGTTTTTTTCTACTAAAAAATCAAAAATTTGAATCGATTAAAAATGGTCCAATAGGATCAGCAGAACTCCCACTAACCTCTGCAGGGCCTCAACAATTTTTACCTGGCACATTTTGTGGGGTTTACACTGAATAAATCTCAACTTTTTAGAGAATGTAAGAAATATTGAAAAATCACAATTTTTTTGAGATTTGTGAAAAAATAGAAATTTGATTGTTAGTAAATAGGCCCATTCGTGGAGAACAGGATCCCAAGAAGATGGACTTATTCTTATAACAGTAATCTTCCTATAACTCCATAGGATTCATCCTAAATATCACTCTAATTGACCACCACCAACTGTTACCACCACCATTTTTTTTGTAACCAAGCTCAGTTTATCAAAATATGCAGAGTGAGAAACTAATCCAAATGATTTGTTTTTGATTTTTAATCTAAATTTAAAACCGGGTAAATAACAATAAAATTATTGCTGGACCTTCTACACCTGAAGGTTTGGTCAAACTACCATTTGCTCATAACAAGATCCCAGTTAGATGAATAATAGTAACAATAAGCTTTCTATATTTCTAACAGGATTTCATCCAAAATATCACTCTAATTGACCTTCTGAGCAATTACCCCTCACGCTCTGTTGTTTTCAGTAAACAGGTTAGAAAGTTCTGTTCTCCAAGCTTCTCTGTTACTATAGACTATTATAGACTATTCACGTTTGTTGGTAGTTAAAAGAAACACTTAGGGGCTAATTTATCTCTATGTAGAGAGAATATAACTAAAAAATTTAAAGGGACCGTAGTCAATGGTTCCTTGCCCAACGTAGGTCTATTTGCAGATAGTTCCTGTGTCTGCTTGACTTGTGCCTGTCCCTGACCTCTGCTAGGTCACTGCCCGCCATAACCTTTTCCTGTTTCTAACCATTCATTAAGATCCGGCCTGTGACCTTAACTACGCCTCAGACTTCTGATTAAGCACTGCTCTACCTGAATGGTGTTGACCTCTGCCTGTCCCTCAACTACGCTCCCTTTTCCCCATCCTTCCTGTTCACATTATGGTTCCCTTGTCTGCCCAGAACTCTCCCCTTTGTCCTCTCTTTAAGACCTGGCAGGATCCGAGTAGCGGAGGGTTTCCTCCCGAAGCGTGAGCCGAGACCAGGACCTTTGTGTTTGTTCTGGGTTTTGGGATACCACAGTTACATTGTAGGCTATTTTCATTTTCGGCAGTATAAACAAGCACTTAGGGGTCAATTTACTCAAATTTTAAAGGTTGGGTGAAAAAATCTTTACACAAATTTAGGGGCTCTAAGAATGCTTCAGGTACTAAAAACACAAAAGAGATCCTAAACTCTTGAGTGGTTTCTTCATTGCAGATTGTGGTTTTTTTATTTCATCTAAAATCTGCTGAGCTTTTTATTTTTTTTTGCAAAGGGAAAAAAACATGATTATCAGGAAAAAAAGTTTAGAATGAAGAAACCATGAAAGTGTTTAGGAATTCTCATGTGATTTTAGTAGCTGAATGCTCAAACATTCTTAAATGGGGCCCCTCAGATTTAGCAATTTTCTGTCTGTCAAGAAAATATTCCTGACAGTCAGGAAAGCATTGTTAAATATTAAAACAGATTGAATAGGTCGGAAGTTTTTAGATTTTATGTTTTCCAGACTAGAAAAAAATGTAATAGTAGAAAACTTGGAATGGAAGGATTTAAAATCAGGGGTTGACTGTAAAATTGGTGTAAAATGCAGTAGAACCTTCACAAAAGGTAAAATTCACAGGGATAGACAGATGTGTGAAAATTATTGCGTAAAAGGTCAGAAAAGGTCATTGAAGTGCACTAGAACAGGAAGGAACTGCAAAAAAAAACATGAAATCTGGAAAACAAAAAATGGGGGAAATTAAAATCAGGGTTTCACCTTATTAGGTAAAATAATAAGATTAATCTCTACCCCCAATTACTACTAGGGATGCACCAAATCCCAAAAAAATAGTAAAGCTATGAAACAGACAAATCTATTTAAACTCTAATTGAGTTGCTTTGTTATTTTTGTTCATAAAATAGGAAAATCTTATATAAGCAGAAGACTCTTGGAAAGAAGAGTGGCCAAAGGGAGATTGCACATTAAAATCCATTAGTCTCACATAATTTTTCTATATTGATTTGCTGCTTTTGGCTTAAAAAAAACTAGCGTGGGCCAAAGGAAGCTTTGCAATTCCAATCAAATTAAACATCTAATTACACTGGTATAGTCGTGTTGTTATTTATTTGCTTAAGAAACAGGAGATTATTGGAAATAAATAGCAGTCACAAACCTCTTTAGAGATCCAGGAATTTCATGAAAATCTGTATTCTGATTTATATTAATATGCAGGTCTTCCAGAAGATATCTGTTCAACAGAGAGACAGGAAACATACTTTTTATTGCCATATGGGATTTCTTTTCATGCTCAAACCTTCTGTGCTTTGCAGCATTAATAAACCAGGACAAGCACATTATCTGTTTTTGTTATTGGCTTAACTGAGTGACTAGTGATGGGCGAATTTCTCCCGTTTCGCTTTGCCGAAAAATTTGCGAATTTCCCGCAAAATTCGCGAAATGGCAAAAAATTTGCAAAAAATCCTGCAATCAGAAAGTTCCTGAAAACGTTTTCACGAAAAAATCTTGAAAATCGGACGTTTTCACGCAAAAATTGTGAAATTAGAAGGATTCCACTCAAAAATCTTGAAATTTGAAGGTTTTCACTAAAAAATCGTTAAATTTGAAGGATTTCACTCAAAAATCGTGAAATTTGAAGGATTTCACTCAAAAATCGTGAAATTTGAAGGTTTTCACGAAAAAATTGTGAAAATCGCACATTTTCACGGAAAAATCGTGGAAATAGGAAATTGACGCCGGCAAATTTTCACTGGCAATTTTCATGGGAGATTTGCGAATTTATTCGCTGGCGGCATAACACAGAAATCCACCGCAAATTCGTGCCAGGCAAATTTATTTGCCCATCACTATGAGTGACTTTAATTTTTTGGTTTCCATAACATTCCAAACCCTTATTGTTGACTATTACTGGATCGGTAGAACTGTGACCTATTTTTTTAACATACAGTAGTCATATTTTCTTAGGACCTTCTTTTTACTGCAAATTTTCTTAGTAGGTTTACTTTAAAAATACCTGGAAACATTGATGAACGGTTTAATTTTGATGCAAGTTGATAGATCTGATGTAAGCTGGTAAACATCAACAGGAATAATGTAGATGCGGAAAGGAAGCCACGTCCTTTAATTGTCTTGGATTCACTTTTCAAGCAATTGTTCACAGAGCTCCAGGAACTTTATTTGGCTAAAAATACTTTTGAAAAATGCCATACATAGCCTTGATTGAACGGCAAGATATCTCTCTGTGTATCGAATTATATGTGTAGGAAAACAGCATGTTCACTAACTCTTAATACATTTTCTTAAGCTATTGATGCTGGGTAGATGGAGTAAATGTACACTAGTACAGGTGTAGAATCCATTATTCGGAAAACTAAAAAGCTCAGAATTATGGGAAGACCATCTCCCATAGACTCCATTTTAAGCAAATAATTCACATTTTTAAAAATGATTTCCTTTTTCTCTGTAATAATAAAACAGTATCTTGTACTTGATCCCAAATAAGATATAATTGAGCTTTAGGGAGGCAAAACAATCCAATTGGGTTTATTTAATGGTTTAATGATTTTTATTCAAATTATGGATAGATCTCTTATCCAGGTCCCGAGCATTCTGAAGAACAGGTCCCATACCTATGTTCCATGACTCCCAAAAAATATAACCAAGCTCTTACACAAAAAGGCTCAGTTTCAGCATCAATGTGACCAATGTAGTCTCCACTTCGTAAGGAGGATAGTAATGAAATAGAGAAATTCTAAAGAAGGTCTACTTAGCTGATAAAGGTTATGGAAGGTCTCAGTTATGGGTTACGGTAGGTTGTTTACACATAAAAAGACGTGCTTACGGGGCGGTATATTTACATATCCTCTAAATACATAAGGGAACCCCACAATAATCTCTCTGATGATTTATTCATCAATAGGTCCTTCCAGTGAACATGAGGCATCTATTGAGAATAGAAGGAAGTTCCATCTTAAAATGCTAAAAGTTTTTTTTTATAGTGAAGACAGCGAGGTTGTAGAATTCTCTCCCCAAGGCTGTTGTATTGGAGATACATTCAATATTTTAGGGTGGTGGCATTCAAGACTACTGGGGGAGATTAGTCGCCAAGCAACAAATCGCCTCTTCTTCGGGTGACTAATCTCCCCTAAATGCCTTCCCGCTGGCTAGAATGTAAATCGCCGGTGGGATGACACTCTGATCACTTCGGCTTTGAGAAGTCACCTGAAGTTTCCTTGTGAGGCAAGTTCGAAAAATTAAGCATTCCGAGTACCATCTCACTGGCGATTTACATTCTAGCTGGCGGGAAGCCAAGGGGAGATTAGTCGCCAAAGAAGAGTTGATTTGTCATTGGGTGACTAATCTCCCCCAGTAGCCTCGTCTGCCACCACCCTTAAGGGAAGTTTGGATGTTTTATATACAAAGTGAAAAAATAGAGAAAAAGTTACTGCACTTAACTCTTAGTACAAAGTTGTACCAGGGACTGAGTGTGACTTTGTGGAGTAAGAAAGGAACGTTTTCCCTTAGGTAAAATGGAGAGGCTTGGGATAGGATTTTCCCTTTCTCTGAATTAACTAGCAGTTAGGCAGGTTTCACTTAGGCAAAAGGGTTGACCTTGGTGTTCGTTGGTCTGTCTTTAACCTAATCCACTAAATAACTATGTAAAGTTCTTGGGATCCACCCAGAGGCTACTGTAGTTAGCATACCTATACTGACCCTCCCCTCCAATCAAAACACTTGACTTGAAGAATTCCAGAACTATTATTGCTAAAACAGATCTGGTTAATCTGATCTTGCTAGCAGCCCTCTCAATGGAAAAATACACAAATGCTCTTTTCAAAGTTTTTTTTGCTTGGCACCAACTCAAGCCCAACAAGCGCCAGCCAAAACGTGAATAATTGGATTTAGTCTAAAGCTGGATTATATAAAGGACCTCTATTGAATTTCAAAAGGTAAATATTTTGGTAGCCAGCTTGTAAATATACATTATAAATGATCTTTCTACATGAATGACACGAAAATCTTCATGGTCGTCTATAAAAATTGTATTGAATCATTTTGAAGTTTCTGCCTCACATGTGCCACGTGGCACTTGCTATGAAACAAGGTGGAGTACACTAATATTCTCGTATTCTGACAACAATATGGCTGAAGTCGGTGCTCGATGGTTCTTAGATCAGACCCTAAGGGGCATGTTTATGAGAGTAGTTTTAGGTAAATTCAGCATGAAGTAAATGGCTAAATGCCATAATTTACCATCATTTATCAACTAGTATCTACTTGTATATTGCAAAGGTATCGGACCTGTTATCTAGAATGCTCAAGATCTGGGTTTTTTTTTGGTGCGGACATAACAAGAGCATGGCAGGCCCTTCTACTAGAAAAAATGTTGGGCCCCACATAGCAGCTCCTGCCTCTCCACAACCCCTCTCCCCCGCTATGTCCACGCACAGACCCCAGAGCAGCATCAATTAAGCAGCAGGGAGGAGGATTTGAACATTATAGAGGAAGCTATTCAACCGGCCAACCTGTGTCACGCCACTGTTTTTCAGGTAAATGGTTTTTCCGTAATTTGGAAAATAATTTAAACATTATTAAACCCAGTAGGATTGTTTTATATCCAATAAGGATTAATTATATTTTAGTTGGGATCAAGGACAAGGTGCTGTTTTATAAGTACAGAGAAATAAGAAATGAATTTATACAGCTCAATCTTTTTTTTTTTAAATTAATTTTCAGTTGGGTTTTCAACAAATGAGAAATTCCATCAACACAGGTCAATGAATTTCCGGCGCCATAATTTGACATGCAGTTGGCTCTTTGTTGTTTTCTTTGCCTGTGTGTTAGTTCAGTTTGTGTAGCTTTTAATAATATGACAATAAAATAAATAAATCATCTAGGCCTTAGGTAAAGTGTGTTTCATTTTTGGGCAGTCCTAGATTATTTCTCTCAGTCATTGCAGTTCTAATCCCATGATATAATCTGTAGTAGAGGTAAAGCATTAGGCCCTGATGGCCCCTTTGCCACTCTATTTCATTTGGTCATTATTTGCTCTTTTCTATTGAAAGTAATGATGCAACTTGTTTGGTGGTAAAGTCTATGAAGGTTTTCATTCATCCAGGTCATGGTATATCTAGTAGAAGTAAATCTAGAGCAATTGGATTTACTGAGTGATCATTGAAGACTGTTGGTGAAAGGGAAAAAGATAATGAGTGACATTTACTATAATTTCTGTACCACAGGCACACTAGGATCAGTTTTGACAGAAGCTAGTTAGTCTGATACAGGTATGGGACCTGAAATTATCAAAAATTGCACACGCCCACCTGGCCTCCCAAAATGAAAACTCCAGTGCTTAGGGTATAGTAGGACAGCACCTCCACCATATATCTAATACAATTAAATCAGGTAATCATCACAGTCCACAATACACCTTAAATAGCCCAAAGGTCCCACCCATCACCAATAAGTAAAATGTATAAAAGCAATTCCGTATTATAAGGTTTAAGACCAAAATCTGTGATCTCCAGGGTTCCAAAATTCCAAAATCAAGTCTATAAGACAGTCCCAAGTACAGCCAGCTGATGGAAATAATATAGTGAATAAAGTACCCCCTATTGTAAAAAGGATATTATAAGTCAGCAAGTATAAAAGCACAAGGCCAAAGGCCGATTGCTTTTATACAGGTCATGGAACTCCAAGGTTACTTCTAATATCCTCATATTTTCCAGCAAGGGGCACTTTATTTATTATAATACACAAGTTTTAGTGAGTCATGTGACAAAAATGACATCACTACTCACCGTTTATAACTGATGACATCACTAGTCACCGTTTTTAAGGATATCATTTACCAGGTATTCATGGCTTTTGTGTATAATAAGACTTTATAACATAACTTAGTTGTAGTACAATATTGGCTTGACACCATTAAACATGGGTTTATCCCTTTTGTATTGCACATGTGCTAGAGTAATTGTTTTGGATACAGGTATGGGACCTTTTATCCAGAATACTTGTGGCCTGAAGTTTTCTTGATAAGAGGTCTTTCCGTAATTTGGATCTCCATACCTTAAGCCTACTAAAAAAAACTTTGCATCATTAAATAAACTCAATAGGATGGTTTTGCCTCCAATTATATCCAAGTATATCTTAGTTTGGATCAAGTTCTAGGTACTGTTTCATTATAACAGAAAAAAAGTTATAATTTTCAAAATTATGAATTTTTTCGTTTGAGTCTATATGAGATGAGCTTCCCGTAATTCAGAGCTTTCTGGGTAATGGGTTTCCGATTAATGGATCTCATACCTGTAGTATGTTTCAAAGTAAATGAGGTACATGGGGAAAGCCACTTAAACACTAGCAGTGAATGCAAACTTCAAGCACTGATTGAAGACCCCAGTAGCGTAAGGGAGCGTATGTCACCACATTAGTGATGGGCGAATTTCTCCTGTTTTTTTCACCGAAAAATTTGTGAACTTCCTGCAAAATTCGCAAAATGGCGAAATTGCAGGAAATCAGAAACTTTACGAAAAAAGCATGAAATTCGAATGTTTTCACGAAAAAATCGTGAAATTCGAATGTTTTCATGAAAAAATATTGAAATTTGAACAGTTTCACTAGAAAATCTTGAAATTTTAAGGTTTTCACTAAAAATCGTGACTAGGGATGCACCGAACCCACTATTTTGGATTCGGCCGAACCCCCGAATCCTTTCCTAAAGATTCGGCCGAATGCCGAACCGAATCCGAACCCTAATTTGCATATGCAAATTAGGGGTGGGAAGGGGAAAACATTTTTACTTCCTTGTTTTTTTACAAAAAGTCACGCAATTTCCCTCCCCGTCCCTAATTTGCATATGCAAATTAGGATTCAGATTCGGTTCGGCTGAGCAGAAGGATTCGGCCGAATCCGAATCCTTCTGAAAAAGGCAGAATCCTGGCTGAATCCCGAACCGAATCCTGGATTCGGTGCATCCCTAATCGTGACATTTGAAGGTTTTTCACCAAAAAAACGTGAAAATCGGACAGTTTTCCCCGGGAGATTCGCAAATTTATTCGCTGTGTCAGGTGAATTTATTCGCCCATCACTACACCACATTACTATAACCAACATTCCTAAAAAGCCAACAGAGATACCATATTGTGTAAAGTGATAAAGGGCAGTAGAAGGACCCATGCTATGCCTGTTCCACTGAAAGGACTTACAGGCTTCAAAGTATAGATGTATTATGAATGGGTTTGAAATAATGGTGAGTAGTTAAGGCTTTTAGCACTCGTGTTGCCCACATCTTAGTCTGAAATATGGCACTTAAAGCCAAAGCATAATGTACTGTTTAACATGTATTTTCATTAAAAGCTGCCTGTAAATGCAAACGCTCACTGCAATTTCATTAAGAAACTGTCAGATACCATTCACCTCCCCTTGCGAATGTCCATTTTACATAAAGACATCTTCCCAAGCCTTATAAGCCATTTACACATTGAATTTCTCTATAAATTCATGAAAAAAGAATCTTACAACTAGCCAGTGTACTCTTCTGTTCTCTTCATTTAAACCTGGGAAAATCAAATGCTTAGAAGATCAAAATGGAAATGTTATTCCCGAGGCAGTGGGAAAAGGGTAGTGTTTCTATGGTGTTTCAATTTTAAATTACTTATGCACATCCTTTCTTGAAAGAAGGCTTGACAGACTGGCACAGTATAAAGACATTTAACTGGAATATAAATAGAAGAGCATATAAATATACAGATATAAGTAAGATATATATATATAAATATATATAATATATATATATATATATATATATATATATATAAATAGATATATATATATATATATATATATATATATATATATATATATATATATATATATAAAAAATAAAAAGTAACAATAGCAATAAAAGTGTAGCCTCAAAGGGCAATATTAATTTTTTTTTTTGCTCCATTATCCGGAAATACATTATCCAGAAAACTCCAAATTAGGTAAAGGCTGTCTACTATTTTATCCAAATATTTAAAAATGATTCCTTACTCTCTGTAATAATAAAGCAGTAGCTTGTTCTTGATCCCAACTAAGATATAATTAATCCTTATTGGAAGCAAAACCCGCCTAATGGGTTTATTTAATGTTTACATGATTTTCCGGTAGACTTAAGGTATGAAGATCCAAATTATGTAAAGATCAATTTTACGGAAAACCCCAGGCCCTGAGCATTCTGGATAACAGGTCCCATACATGTACATAAATATATGTGTGTGTTTTCCTGACTAGGTAGATGAAGATGTCTTACTCACTGGAGCTATATGAGTTATGCAATCTGATTAAATGAAATAAAAGATAAAAAAAAAAAAACCATTGTGAGACGACATGGGTAACAGGATTGAATGCAGGTATTTATTCTCTCTGTTGGTAATTCATTTTTTTTCTTAAAATGCATTTATACCGATTTCTACTCATATACGGCTAAGAAACTATTGATCTTATATATGGTATAGAATTCATTATTAGAGCAAACCTTTTTACAATGTGGTTTAGAGAGAGAGAGAGAGAGAGAGTAAACATTGCATTATACAATATGTGTTGTTAGTGATGAGAATTTTTTGTCAAGTTTTGACCGAAAATACCGGCAACAGACTCTAATGGGTGAAACAAATTGTTGCGATTCAAAAATTTGCTGCACATCAAAAAATTTTGTCGCTGATAGACTTCAATGCATTTTGGCAAATGTTCACTATTTCGCAGAATTTTGGTGAAGCGAAACGGGTCAGATTCACCCATCAGTTTGTGTCGTACCAATCCACAAAGGTTCCCATCATGCTCCTTGGGTTTCTTTAGCGTATGCCACTGTGTGTTGTGCTTGGTATTGGTTTCTGCTTTAGTTATAAGCTCAGAGCATATATTTTTAGCTCTGCTTTTAATGTTTTGTGTCTCTTTAACTCACTGAATGCATCTGATTTTTCTGAAGGAGCAGTTTCACTCCACTATGGCAAGAACCTGTAAGTGTGAGAGCGAAATAAATGACGAAGAGCAAGAATGATCCATCCTGTTGTTTCAGTCTCTTCATCTCAGACATGTAAAGTCCTGGTGGTCATTTCCAGAATGTAGGCGAGTCAAAGAGAATTACATATCTATTAGACGTGCTCAGAACATCATTCTACGTGGGATTAAAAACGTTTGAGACGCAGAAAGCAAATTCAAGCACCCTTCAGTGGAGGGCTCCTGGTAGGCTGTCAATAGCATTTAATGGAAACAAATCCTTCTGATTCAGAGAATGACAATTCCTACATGACTTTTGCTAATTAGCTGCCTTTCTGAAACATATATAACTTTTACAAATATCTGGCAACATCTTTATACAGTACAGGTATAAAATCTGTTATCTGGAAAGATCCATTATACGGAAAACCCCAGGTCCTGGGTGTTCTGGATAACAGGTCGCATACCTGTGTATGAATAATATTTTTGAAATGAGAACATATGGTTTTGATGGCTATAATAATGGACTATAGTTATAAACGGTGACTAGTGATGTCATCAGTTATAAACAGTGAGTAGTGATGTCATTTTTGTCACATGACTTATTAAAACTTGTGTATTATAATAAATAAAGTACCACCTGTTGCAAAATATGAGGATATTAGAAGTATCCTTGGAGTTCCATGACCTGTATAAAAACACTTGGCCTTTCAGGGTAACCGGGACTGTGGTTTTGTAATTTACCTTGCCCTAATCTGTTAAGAGGCTAACTCCACCTAAAAAAACACAAATCCATGGCCCCTTAGAATTGAGTGGAATAGTATGGAGAAGGAGAAGATTGAATAAATTCAAGCAATAGGTCACTTAACCTCCACCCACACAAGACCCAGAGTGGACTATAAAGTTAAAAAGCACTAGGAAATACAGAGGTTTCACTGTACAGGTATAGGATCCCTTATCTGTAACCCGGATATCCAGAAAGCTCCGAATTACGTAATGGCTTTCTCCCATAGACTCCATTTTATCCAAATAATCCACATTTTAAAAAATCATTTCCTTTTTCTCTGTAATAATAAAACAGTAGCTTGTACTTGATCCCAACTAAGATATAATTCATCCATATTGGAAGCAGAACCAGCTTATTGGGTTTATTTAATGTTGACATGATTTTCTAGTAGACAAAAGGCATGAAAACCCAAATTACGGAAAGATCCGTTATCCGGAAAACCCCAGGTCCCGAGCATTCTGGATAACAGGTCCCATACCTGTACTAGCTTTATCAAGGTGAAATAGCAGCTATACTGAAGACGCACAGTTTAAATCACTTCCGCGTACCGCGTCATCAGTTCAAACTCGCGGGAACTTCTCAATAGTGGCATGCTGGCATATCCCGAGAACACGTTACGTAATTGCGTCATGAAGTGCTTGAAAACGAGAACTTCCCACAATAGAATTGAATCTAATTGTAATATGCCTTAAGTGTTATTTCTTAAGACGAGCCCCTTTATTACGTATTATATGCGCAGTGCTGTCGGATAGCTGCCTCATAAATTGTGCCTCTTATTATATTATAACACATATTTAAACATTTGGCAATAATGAATTACTAATTATGCATTTTTATTCTTGAATTCTTTTTAACACCAACATTCATTTATTAAAAAAAAAAATGAAATAATCGACAATATCAAGTATGAATAAAATATGAAAATATGAAATAAAAGCAGTAAACAGATTGTTTTCATGAATTCCTTTGGGGGAAATGCTATCTAATTTAAAAATCCAAGAGCTCTCAAGTTTGAGAAGGGTTTGTTCCAGGTCCCCTTTACGTTCCCCTAAATTGATTTTCTCTAGTGCCCAAAATTTGATCTTAGCTGGATCCCTGTCATGAAATCTTTTAAAATGTTGAGAGACTGTGGACATTGTTTTGTGCGTTTTAATCAGGTTGCCTGCAGACCCAATGGAACTGCAGTGCTGTTGTAATCTTAATTTTAGCATTTGGGTTGTCATCCCTATGTGCTTTTTATGACATGGGCATTAGTGATGTGCGGGGCAGGGTTTTCCTCACCCGCACCTGACCCTAACCCGCCCTGCTCCAACCCGCGCCCTCACCCACGCTTCCGGGGTCCTTTTATAGACCTGCGCCGCCCCGCCCTTGACATCACAAAAGGGGCGGGGTGAGCAGACGCAAGACTATAAAACCGAAATCCGGAAGTCAGAAGCCGGCATTTGAAGGTGGCGGGCGGGGAGAGCGGGAGAAGAGCTCAACCCGCCACCCGCGAGGAGCAGTGCGAGGTCCACCCGAACCCACCCGACCCACGGGTAAACCCGCGGTTCCCGCGGGTATCGGGTCGGCCTGTACATCACTAACGGGCATTCTATACAGTAGGTTACCCCTTGGGTTCTACAACTAATATAGCTATTAACCCTATGATGATTACCAAAATGGTCTTCAAAGGAAGAAATTCTGAGCATCTTATCACACATGTTACATTCACAGGCCCGGATTTGTGGAAAGGCCACCTAGGTCCAGGCCTAGGGGGGCAGGATTTTAGGGGGCGGCATGCTGCCCAACCACACCCACATTGGTTCAAAAACACTGGGGATGCGCAGAAGATACAATAATTTTGTAAATTTCCTGTGCCCAATCCACATTGCTCCAGTCCCGATTATGAAAATTTGCATAAATAAAGGGGGGGGGGGGCACTGGCAATGAATAGCAGTGGACCTAGGGGCGCCCGCTATGTAAATCCGGCACTGTACATTCACACCCCCAGTTTGTAGGATTGATTTTGGAACTAGAGGTTTGGAAATTCCCCTAGTAACCATGCATTGATTTGAATAAGAGATTGGAATATGCATAGGAGAAAACTGAATAGAAAGATGAGTAATAAAAAGTAGCAATAACAATACATTTGTAGCCTTACAGAGCATTTGTTTTTTTAGATGGGGTCAGTGATCCCCATTTGAAAGCTGGAAAGAGTCAGATGAAGAATACAAATAATACAAAAACTATACAAAAATGAATTGAAATTGGAAATAATAAAATAAATACAAATAAATTGGAAATCGATAACATATTAAAAGCTAACCTGAAGGTGAACCACCCTTTTAACGTTTATTTTGAAGGTGTCAGACTTGAAATATCATGTTATGTTTCTACTACTTTCTTCTTATGGACGCCTATCCCTGACCTCCAGAGATCTTTAACTTTAAAGGAAAGGTATTTCTCTTGTTTCTGGGGGTGACCCCCTACTGGAACTGGAAAAGAGAAGTGACAACTGTCATAGCAATGAGCATTGGGGGTATTCTGTCCCACTCTGAAAGTTCACACTGTGAATTCAAGTCCATATTAGTCATCGGCCCCCTCCTTTCTCCGGCTACTGCGGGTCGGTAGGAAACACATTCAATGGCAGCTCATGTATCCGTATTATATTTCTCGTCACTGTAATAAATACAGAGTGGAAGAAGTGCTGCCCTTCGAAGTAGGTTATGTAATCTGATTTGCTAATCTGTCTCTCCTTCTTCCCTTTCTCTCGTTACTAAAAAAAGTTCAAGCATAGTTTGAAGAATCTGGCACCAGTACAAATTCATCTTTAAACTCACCGGCGGCCTTAGAAATGTCCTTTAACTCATTCGCTGGAATTTGTTTTGCCTTGTAATACCTTATACCTCCCAACATTTTGAAAATAGAAAGAGGGACAAAAAAGGTTTTAGTAGAAGATTTTAATGCATCAGAATTTTTTGACCACACCCACATTATGGCCGCATTCTTTATCATGTCCATTTACAAAATGTGGCAGGTTATGGAAAGTTTGAACACATTTCTGTGGTTTTTAGGGTCAGGTTTTATGTGTTATTAGTTTTACTAATGAAATTGAATTGCCCTTTAAAGTGCAAGTCACAGTTCCCCCAAGAGATTTTCTTATCTTACATTGTTACAATTGTTTCTTTGCTTATCTTAAATTGTAACAATAGTATCTACTGCCACATATTCTGGGGACCTTCCCCATAGGCTAACATTGCACTTCGGTAGGTTTTAGGTGGCGAAGTAGGGGGTCGAAGTTTTTTTAAAGAGACAGTACTTCGACTATCGAATGGTCGAATATTCGAATGATTTTTAGTTTGAATTGTTCGGTTCAAAGTCAAAGTCGTAGTTGAAGGTCAAAGTAGCCAATTCGATGGTTGAAGTAGCCAAAAAAAACATTCGAAATTCGAAGTTTTTTTTATTCTATTCCTTCACTCGAGCTAAGTAAATGGGCCCCTATGTCTTGCAAAGATGTATAACAAAGTTACAAGATGGTGACCCCCTGTAGCCAACTTTGAAAGCATAAATCATTTGTTTGATTAGGGGCTTGTGGTGCAGTAAGTTCATGTTTATATTTAGTATACAAAATACAGCATTTCTAGCCTTATTCTATTTTAGACTTTACATGCCCTTTAAACTGTTATTGCATTGTGAATTTTCATTGCACATTGCCCACTTTTAAGAAGTGCTTGAAAGTGTCATAATCTTTAAGAGCAAACATAACTTTTTCAGTAAGAAGTTTTATTACATTTACTGCGCACTGGTGCAACTATAAAATGCAATAACTATATTAAATTCGCGCGAAGGAAAATTTATTAGCACAGAGGCAAAACTTTTCACATTGAGAATATTTTTTTTCGTTACCGACTTTTATTACATTCCCCCATATATGTATGCAGATCCACATTACATAAGGACCCCTTATTTGGAAAATCCCAAACATTCTGGCTAGCAGGTTGCAGGTGAACCAGGTGCTGGAGTTGTGGACATATGGGGTCTGTCAATGGATCAACTGGACAAAGCAGCAATAGAGGTGCAATAAAGATGCTCAGTTCCTAAAGCATGGTTTGCATTCCACACAGTTTTTAAATAAACTCTACAGAGAGAGGTACCACTCAAACCAACATAGGCAGTCATCCTACTAAAAACACTCTTACTGGAAAAGCAGGAGCAGGAGGGTTTCACCTTGTGATGAACGGAGCACTCAATTCATTCACAGAATGAACCTGCTTCATTGCTCCCTATAGATTAAAGAGGATCACTTTGTATACCAAGTATCATGTATATATATAAGGAATATCCTTCGATCGATGGATTAAAATCCTTAGAATCGTTCGATTCGAAGGATTTAATTGTTCGATCGAATGATTAGTCCTTCGATCGCTCAATCGTAGGAATAGCGGTAAATCCTTCGCCTTCGATATTCGAAGTCGAAGGATTTTACTTCGACGGTCAAATATCGAGGGTTAATTAACCCTCGATATTCGACCCTAGGTAAATGTGCCCCCTAGTGTTAGAAGTTTTTGTAATAGTCGCTCTAGGAGGGAAAGTTAGAGGCAGTGTATTTAGCAAGCAGCTTTGGCTCCAACAAAGAGAGTAGTTGGGGTTAGCACCCTTGTGATGATAAAGCCACCAGACAGGGACACAAGTGGGTGAGCCTAGGAGCAGGGAAAGTGCCAAGGAGCAAGATACCTCATGGTATCCCTAGTACTGGGGGAAATCACCAAGACACTGCACTACTCCCCTGAGAGGGACCTATTGGCAATATCTTAAGTGTGATGTTTTCTACTCTTTGCTGTGATTGTACTTGAAGAGCTATACTGCCTGACTGCTGTGAGCCAAATCCTCTGCCACTGCCATTGTTCAATAAATAGGTTATTTGTTTAAAGCACACGGGTTTTCGGGAGACAATGGCATCAAGTCACACTACAACGGTACACTCCTCAGGCCCACCCACGCGTGTGCTACACATATGGTTGGGATGTCTAAAAGCCTTGTGCTAGTTCATACTATTGAATGTATTGGGACTGGCATTTAATCTTTGGATGTTACAATTTTGCTTGTCTGAAAATCCAGGCACTCCACCATTACATTATTTAGAATAGCTGGTGCTGGGATGTCTATTGTTTTGACAGTATCCTGGTCAGTTTCCATAGATCTCCTACAGTGTTATAATTCTCTATCAAGATGCCATAGGGTGGGTCATCCGGAAAAGCAGTTAGTATGGTCTAACATCATAGGGGCATTGTTAGCTGGATTAGGCCATAAATAAACTCCTTAGCCTGCCATTACTTTTATAGAAAGATACCATACATCTACGCCAGAAGTTTTCCCCTGTACAAAGCAAAGGCTTTATGGCAAATACTGTATAGTCATTCTACAGATAAAAAAAATGGAAAAATAGAAAATAATAGAATCCTCTTAAAAAATCTTATCAATATACTTTATACAACAAGTATTAGTGGCCTACATTATTAATTATAATACACAAATTTCAGTGAGTCATGTAACAGAAATTACATCAGAACTCACCGTTTATAACTGATGACATCAGAACTCACCGTTTATAAGGATATCATTTACAGGATATTCATGGCTTTTGTGTATTATATAGTGAATAAAGTACCCCCTCTTGTAAAATATAAGGATATTATAAGTTGCCGAGGAGTTTCATGACCATATAAAAGCAAGAGGCCGTAGGAGATATTTACATAAAGAATTGTTACTAAACAGAGAGGTAAAATTCCTTATTTACTATGATTAGAGATAAACAAGTTAGGGACCACCATGTGGGGTTTTACCTTGATAAGGATATAATTTACACGATTTTAATAGCTTTTGTGTATTATAATACACAAAAGCTATGAATATCGTAAATGATATCCTTATAAACGGTGAGTTCTGATGTCATCAGTCATAAACGGTGAGTTCTGATGTCATTTCTGTCACATGACTCACTGAAACGTGTGTATTATAATAAATAAAGTACCCCCAGTTGCAAAATATGAGGAGATTAGAAGTAACAAAAATGGGGGGGGGGTTTGTGGGTGCACACCTGAGGCCAATTTCAAAAGGTTTAGAGCCCTGTCTAAATGATTCCAGTAAATATACAAGTGCATGTCATTTTGAAACAGGGTATTTTTTGTTACAAAGTTATGATCATAATATTGATAAGTCACCATACCACGTCAAGGTAAAACCCCACATGGTGGTCCCTAACTTGTTTATCTCTAATCATAGTAAATAAGGAATTTTACCTCTTGCTTTTATATGGTCATGAAACTCCTAACTTATAATATCCTTATATTTTACAAGAGGGGGTACTTTATTCACTATATAGTACACAAAAGCTATTAAAATCGTATAAATGATATCCTTATAAACAGTGAGTTCTGATGTCATCAGTTATAAACGGTGAGTTCTGATGTTATTTTTGTCACATGACTCACTGAAATTCATGTATTATAATAAAGTACCCCCAGTTGCAAAATATGAAGATATTAGAAGTTACCTTCGGCCTCGTGTTTTTAAATGGTCATGAAACTCCTCTGTAACTTATAATATCCTTATATTTTACAAAAGGGGGTATTCACTATATAATACACAAGAGCCATGAACATCCTGTAAATGATATCCTTATAATACCGTTCCATAGTTTTGAGATGAAATTGGAATTGAACTACTCCAAAACAGAAATCAATTTCCAAGACACCACAATCCATATAAGAAGCAATACTTTGGTAACATCCATTTACCGACAACCCACAGAGAGACGCACATTCCTCAGAAATGACAGTTCCCACCCCAAACATATAAGGAAATCCATAATTTACAGCCAAGCAATAAGATATAACTGCATTTGCTCAGACCCCACTGATTGGGATACATGGCTGTCTGAGCTCAGGAGGGACTTCATCCAACAATGATATAGGCCGGGAATGACAGACAGGCAAATAAAGAGAGCAGTTTCCATACCCAGAGAAAACAACAATAACCGTGTCCCCCTTGTTGTTACCTATAACCCCCATCTGGAGTCCCTATGCAAAGCCATAATGGAACTTCAGCCAATACTCCTTAATGACAAGAGGTTGCACAATATATTTCCAGAACCTCCACTCCTAGCATACAGACATCCCCCCAATTTAAAGGGAATAATAGTACGTAGCTCTCTACAAGGCCCTGCAGAAAATGGCACATCTCCCTGCCTGCAAAAAAGGTGTGAAACCTGTGCACACATATATGAAGTAGACCGGGTACCAATACCGCACCATCCACAGAAACACCAGATAAAAGGTAAATTTACCTGTAAATATTTACCTAATAATGTGTTTGAAATGCCCCACTACAGAACTCTATGTAGGAGAAACAGGACAAACACTGCGCCAATGGATGAACTCCTACAGGTTTAAGATCAAGCATGGTAACACAGATGTCCCAGTGGCAGCACACTTCTGCAGCAATACCCCCAGCATCAAAGATCTTCCGGTCACAATTTTAAAGGGTAACTTCAAGACACAACAGGAGTGGAAGGAGTGGGAATGACAATATTGTATTATCTTTACAGGTCACAATTCCTATTTGTAGTCTATTTATATGTACCTGTATCTTGTCCAATTCCTAATTTGCACTGTTGTGTTAACCTTACCCTATTCTGTTTTGGTCTAGTTCAAGCTATGTGACCAGACTGAATCCAGACCCCTGGACTATTTACAACCCACCCTAATTACTTTTATTATCTCTACATGTTATCTCTGTCTATCTATGTATAACTTTCTCATTTATTGCCATAAACCCTTTTTCAATGATCTAACAGTATATAAATAAATATGATGTGCCTTTCAAGCCTTTCATTTGTATTTTGCCTGAAGAAGGGGCCTGTGTGCTGTGAAAGCTTCCAAGTGTTACTTATTCAGTTAGCCAATAAAAGGTATCACCAAACTTAATATTTTCTGCATCCTTATAATACACAAGAGCCATGAATATCTTGTAAATTATATCCTTATAAACGGTGAGTTCTGATGTCATCAGTTATAAACGGTGAGTTCTGATGTCATTTCTGTCACATGACTCACTAAAATGTGTGTATTATGATAAATAAAGTACCCCTTGTTGGAAAATATGAAGATATTAGAAGTAACCTCAGAGTTCCTTGACCTGTATTAAAGCACTCAGCTTTTATATGGTCATGGAACTCCACGTGACTTATAACATCCTTATATTTTACAATAGGGGGTACTTTATTCACTGTATTATCATTGGCCTATGTTTAGAATGGCAGGGACTGTTCAGCTTTGCTAAACTTGCTGTAGGATGCGGAGAATTGTAAGTCCTCCCATTCTGCAGATTGCTATATTTGTCACGTTTTGTAATCTCAAACCTGTAGCTAAATCTCTTCCTAATTAAATACAGTGCTGTGAACAAAACTCTCAATTACACGTTGGCAATGAACCCTTGTGAGCACTTGAGCCGCCATCGGAACTCTCTGACACCCTTTTCAAAGGAGATCAATTGCACATAAATCATGAACATTCCTTGTCTGGGATGCTAATCCCGACCAAATGAAAACCTTACCTGAAACATTTAGCTATATTCCTTTTTTGTTTAACTGTCTAGGACAAAAAAGTTAGAATAACAGAATGCTGCTAAAGTTTAATAATATCATAATATAAATAAATAATGTATCAGTCAAAGAATTTTTTCATTGACATTTTGCAGAACAGGTATGGGATCTATTATCCAGACAGTTCGGGAGCTGGCGGGTTTAAAAAAAAAAAAGGTGTTTTTTTATATTTTAAAGCGGTATTGTCAAAAGTCCTATCTATTAAAGATTTTTGTGTTAACATTTTTTTCCCAACAATTTGAAGGGCACGCCACATTTGTTTTAGGGTGGGCTCATGTCTAGGACATTAGAGGATCTCTCTTGGACATGTGTAAAAATAAGTGGCCTTTATATATATATATATATATATATATATATATATATATATATATATATATATATATATATATATATATATATATATATGTGTGACCTATATGTTCCTGCCCTATTCAAATTGACCTAAGCGTAAGAGTACTAACGAAGTTTCAGAATTGAACGCTAGCAAAAGATCGCTATAAAATGGTCGCACTGACAAATTAACATTAATGAAACTTCGCCAGCAACTTTGCATTTTAGTGAATTAGCATACTGGTAACGAATTTGCGCCTGTTGAACTGGCGAAAAGTGTGGCGGATCGTGCGCTGGCGAAAATTCACTCTTCAGTGAACTTGCCCCATGGAGTTTGGGCTCAGAACTAAGATATAAGAATAGGTTGCCCTTTTCCAAGCAACTTTCAGAAAAGTCAATGTAGATTATTAAATACCCAATACTTGTGCATGGGACACTGCACCAGTTTTTGTAGTGTAGGGGATCAGATAACCTTTCCTCCTGTTCTGCTTGTGACAGTAATCCGATTGGCTGGAAGCCCCAGAGGACAGAGGGATAGAGATGGATCCTGGAAGAGCCTGGGTTGGAGCCACATCCACGGGGTGGGCTGTCAGAGGTTATGAAGGAGTCACTGCTGCCACATCCAACAAACCAGAGAGTGTGAGATGGTCAAGAAAGGGTTACACTAGCAAGTGTTGAGTTGTGGGACACATGGCTAGAATACATCAAACCCAGAGTCTTAAAAGAAGGCAGTAGATTCAGGAATTCATGCAATGTTGTGTTCTTTGCCAGCATGCTAAAATACTACAGAGTATTGTATAGTTTTGAAGTAAGGTTCCAGGGGCATAGCCATGTGCTGGTTTTTGGCACTGCATCTTCTTTATTTAATGATCCAAACCACATAGTTCTTACAAGAGTTGGTTTGAAGGGACATGCAGCAGTATTTTGATCTAGAAAAAGCATTTTCTTCAAAAAAGTGTCTTGTAGTGGCAACATCAAATGGTATTCATCTGTTTAATGCTCCACAGTCCATGTTCCACCAGAGCTACAGTGGACAACCAAGCCCAAATGTATGGCAGTGATGTATTAGTTTTGTTCTGCCAGTTTGGGCTGAGATTATTAGTGGAATGTTGGGTGGGGCCTTGATCAATGCAACTGAGTAAGACTTACAAGATAAAACAAGCCATGGTCCTTTCCACATGGCTTTAATATTGATTATAAATGTGTTTTTACAGTTTGTACTTTTGTTAGTGCATTAAAGAATATTTTATAGGGTTAGAAGGTTAGAAGGTTAGAAGGTCTTACGGCAGAGGTTATCAAACCGTTGCTCTTCCTAAATCCAAAAAAGTGTGCTTGGGCAATTCTAGTTTCACTCATCAGGCCATGCAAAAAAGTTACTTTATTATAAAGAAAAACTATCCAATGTTTCATTCATAGACTGTTTTGTAACCAAAACATTGGATAGGTTTCTTTATAAAACAATTAACAAGTTGTCCTTACCAAGTGGTGGACTGTCCATGAGGGCACAAACCTGACCAATAAAAATTTAGATTTTATTTGCCAAATAAGTATACTTTAGCGTTCACAAAGAAACATAACAAGAAACAGGGAACTCATTTCATCAATATTTTTTCTCAAAAAAATACCTTGAAATTCTTTATGAATACAGGTACAGGTATGGGAGCTGTAATCCGGAACAATCAATACCAGGGGTTTTCTGGATTAGAGGTGTAATTAGGAATGCCATATCTTAAATATGCTATAAATCATTTAAATATAGAGGGACAGATTTACTAAGATTCAAATGGTAAATTAAAATTTTAAGATATTTTTGGTCAAAACTCAAAAATGTTAATCTAAAACTACCAACTCGAAATTGAATTTGAATGATTGAGAGATTTATCACACTTTGACCCTGGAAACAGTTCTAATTAGACTATTCTCCACCGAAAGAGGGTTCATGTAGAAGTCAATGGCAGAGAACGAGTAATGGGTGAATCTGTGGCCTTTCACTTTGCTGAATAATTCGCAAATTTCCCACGAAATTCACGAAACTGCGAAAAATTTGCAAAACGGCGCACATTTTTTTACGCCGGCGCACATGGAATTTTTGTGCCGGTTTCGCGAATTTATTCGCTGATGCCAAATTGCGGGAATTCGCGGCAAATTTGCGCCTGCTGAATAAATTCACCCATCACTACAGAGGACCCTTGAACTATTTGAAGATGTTAATAGTAGTGATGAGCCACATTTTTGCCAAGTTTCTCTTTGAAAATGACGCCCAAAAGTCGAGTTTCTTTCGGAGGAAGACTCAATTCTAATTTGATTTGAGTTTTTGGGTTGTGACTATTCAATCAAAATTTTAGATGTTCAAATTTTTTTTTTACAAATAACATACCATTCGAATTGTGAATGAAATCCAATTTATTCGATTTAAAAAAAAAAAAATCACATTACTCTAAAATTCGACCTTTGAAAAATAACCCCCTAAATAAATCCAATATGATTGTTTTTCCCACCAATATGTTTTAAAAATGTATTTCTTTAAAATGGAATTTATGGAAGATAACTTCCGAATAATGGGTTTCTGGGTAACGAATCCTATACCTGTATATTAAAATCAAGACATAAAAATGGATAAGACAGAAATGAATTAAAATGGACTGAAAATGGAATGCTAAGTCAATGTAATACAGCAAGTGAACTATAACAAACAAAAACTCTAGTTGCACTTTTTCATTATTTAAAAGGAAAATGACTGTATATTTGCTGTTTTAATGAAGTGATGGTATACCAACCAAATTCAGAAATTTTGTTGGTAGAACTGTTAACAGATTTAACCAAGAATAAGATTTGTTTGCTTTTCTCCATGGGAATATAATTCAGGCAGATATCACTGAGATTTTGCACTCACTATGAAGTCATTGTGATTTATTGCCCCATTTCCTGTGAATAAAATGCAACAAACCACAAATGTTCCTTCAGTAATGTCGTTACTCGGAATTCCCACACAAATACAGAATGATTATGTAGAACTAATTGCTAATACACCGCAGTGCCTGTAAGCAGCGTTACAGTTTGGCATCGGTCTGAGCAACATTATCCAAAGATGAATTCCGTGCGAGTGACACCCTGAACCAGGGAAATTAAAAATAATTGATTTAATTGTCTAATGTGGAAGACCTTTGGCCTGATTTTGATTAATTGTTCATCAGAATCCCACAATCAAATGAATAACGGTCTGATAGCTCTCCAGTGTCTTAGATTAAAGGGGAAATTGATCTAACAACAAATGTTTTTAATTTGATATAACAAAAGGGGGGATCTGACGTATGTCAGTTTGGTAAGGTTTATAGAAAAGAGAAAGAGAGAAAAAAAGCGATATCGCCCTCTAGCAAAAAAAGAGAACACTGAGAACCAATCCTCAGCAATAAAGTGCTTCTTTATTCCTTATTCTCCCCAGAAAAATCACTTCTACAAAGTGCCAGTGCAATAAATAAACTGATTAAATACCCTTTGATGAGGCTTCTAATTAAATTTATAAAGTGCTTTGTGCTGATTTAATTGGTGAATAAATAAAATTGATTAATAAATTCGTATATGTATATATAGATTAGCTACTGATTCATTCCCAGTACTTTAACGATTTTACCCAAAAGGGTTCATTTAATAACCTTGTATTCCAATTAAAAAGTGCTACTGTGCTAAACGAGTTAATAGAGTTTCAAATTCATCGATTTGTTTGAGAACATTTTTAGGTCACTCTGATTCCGTGGAGATAATGGAAATAAAAGGTAGGTGGAGAGGTCCCGTATAATCTATCTGATCATTTGGCTGCCTGCGGGACCCCACAAAGAGGGAGAAGTCAGTCCTTCTGGGACTGTGGTCTCAAATTCTAATCTTTCCTAGCTATTGTAGAGAGCTAACTTTCTAAAAAACGACAAACCCCAGAGCACTTATAGTGAAAACAGATTGTAAGGTTAAGAATGTAGATCTCCTTAGTCAGAGCTAAGAGGGACCAGTAATAACGTTATCCACAAAAGTCCTTTAAAAGGCAAAAGAACCCCCCTCAGAATTACGCTAAAATGGTATAAACCGTTTGTATAAAAGAGCCGACGCACATTACGCAATTCGCTTTTTCAAAAGTGTCTCCCAGTGCGATCTTTACAGGGGGGGTCTGAGGTCAGAATTCATTTATAAAAGGACTGTCAAGTGGGACGTCAGTAGGATGAGTTTTATATACGGTACAAACTTTGCTGCACGTTGATGTTCCTGACAAGTCTGTATGTCCTTATTTAGAGCATCATCGTGTGTAACAGGTGCAACTCCAGCACCTCACTCTTCTATTCCTTCATCTTCCACACAGTTGGTCACCTAACTCCTTCTTTACTTTTAACATTCTCAATCTTAACAATACAGGGTACCTTATCCCTTATATTTCTGACCTATACAGGTATGGGACCTTTTTATCCAGAATGCTCAGGACCTGGGTTTTTCCAGATAATGGATCTTTCCTTAATCTTTCTGTAATTTGGATATTCATGCCTTAAAGGGCATGTAAAGGCAAAAAAATAAAGTTCCATTTTTACTTTCTTTAATGAACAAGAAACCTATCTCCAATATACTTTAATTAAAAAATGTGTACCGTTTTTATAAGAAACCTGACTGTATACAGTGAAATTCTCCCTTCATTTACTGCTGTGGATAAGAATTGTCAGACGGTCCCTAACTGCTGAGCAGGGAAACAATCATACTTATGAACAGCAGGGGGAGCCCCCGCCTTACTTCCCAGCCATGCAGAACTCAAGCAGCTTTGTTTATGACGATCCCTAAGCAGCCCAGACCACACTGAGCATGTGCACAGTCTTAGTCTTGCAAAGATGTTTAACAAAGTTACAAGATGGTGACCCCCTGTAGCCAACTTTGAAAGCATAAATCATTTCTTTGATTAGGCTTGTGGTGCAGTAAGTTCATGTTTATATTTAGTATACAAAATACAGCATTTATAGTCTTATTCTATTTTAGACTTTACATGCCCTTTAAGTCTACTAGGAAATCATACATTAAATAACCCCAATAGGCTGCTTTTGCTTCCAATACGGATTCATTATATCTTAGTTTGGATCAAGTACAATGTATTATTTTATTATTATAAAATTTGGATTATTTAGATAAAATTGAGTCTATGGAACCATGCAACCATAATTCAAAGCTTTCTTGATAACGGGTTTCCGGATAATGGATCCCATAACACTGCCTCCAAACTGTCTTAATACGGTCTCAGAACTCCTTATTGACTTCTCATACTCTTATAATTTACAGTAGGGGGTACATTATCCCTTATAATACATGAGTGATACTCAGAGTTCCCTGTATAACTCAGCCTGCAGCCTTGTGCCTTTATATGGTCACAGAACAACCCCTCAGTGACTTCTAAAATCCTTATCATTTACAGTAGGGGGTACATTATCCCTTATAATACATGAGTGATACTCAGAGTTCCCTGTATAACCCAGCCTGCAGCCTTGTGCCTTTATATGGTCACAGAACCCCTCAATAACTTCTAATATACTTATCATTTACAGTAGGGGGTACATTATCCCTTATAATACATGAGTGATACTGAGAGTCTCCTGTATAACTCAGTCTGTGCTTAGTGATTTCTTATATTCTTCTAGGTTGTCGTTTTTTTAAAAACATGATTGTGAAAATGAATACATTTATAAAATCGAATAAAGTCTATACACTAGTGCCCCCTGATCTAACTGTTTACCCATTGAAGGAACTAGCTCCACACACACACACATCAGAAGTCTCCTATTAACTAAGGTCTTACTACCTTCTTAAAGCACATGCTCCACTAGCCTTGACTTGGGAATCTGGGATCCCCCAAGGCCTTGTATCACATGGCTTACTATTCAGTACTGCTTCCCCCCTGTTCTGAACCACAGCCTCCCTCCTGACCTTAGTATTTAGAAAAATCAATTAATTTAAAACATTAAAGTGCCTTTTCCCTGTGGACCAAAGCTGACTGCATCGTGATCTGGTTATTATGAACATGTCATAATCAGTCAAGTCTTCAATAGAATGACGTATTCAGTCACACATATCGAGAACACATTAGCCCTCAATCATTTTAAAGGAATAGTAACACCAAAAAATGAAAGTGATTTAAGGAAATGACAACATAATGTACTGTTGCCCTGTACGGGTAAAGTTTATATAAACAAGCTGCTGTGTAGCCATGGGTGCAGCCATTCAAGCACAGGATACACAGTAGATAATAGATAAGTACTACTATAGTTTATATAAACAAGCTGCTGTGTAGCCATGGGGGCAGACATTCAAGCACAGGATACACAGTAGATAATAGATAAGTACTACTATAGTTTATATAAACAAGCTGCTGTGTAGTGATGTGTGCAGCCATTCAAGCATAGGATACACAATAGATAACAGATAAGTACTACTATAGTTTATATAAACAAGCTGCTGTGTAGTCATGGGGGCAGCCATTCAAGCACAGGATACACAATAGATAACAGATAAGTACTACTATAGTTTATATAAACAAGCTGCTGTGTAGCCACGGGGGCAGCCATTCAAGCACAAGATACACAGTAGATAACATAAGTACTACTATAGTTTATATAAACAAGCTGCTGTGTAGCCATGGGGGCAGCCATTCAAGCACAGGATACACAGTAGATAACAGATAAGTACTACTATAATTTATATAAACAAGCTGCTGTGTAGCCATGGGGGCAGCCATTCAAGCACAGGATACATAGTAGATAACAGATAAGTACTACTATAGTTTATATAAACAAGCTGCTGTGTAGCCACGGGGGCAGCCATTCAAGCACAGGATGCACAGTAGAATTACAGTGCTACGCAATATGTTGGCGCTATATAAATACATGTTAATAATAATAATAGCAGATAAGTACTACTATAGTTTATATAAACAAGCTGCTGTGTAGCCATGGGGGGCAGCCATTCAAGCACAGGATAAACAGTAGATAACAGATAAGTACTACTATAGTTTATATAAACAAGCTGCTGTGTAGCCATGGGGGCCGCCATTCAAGCACAGGATACACAGTAGATAACAGATAAGTACTACTATAGTTTATATAAACAAGCTGCTGTATAGCCATGGGGGCAGCTATTCAAGCACATGATACACCAGGGCCGGAACTAGGGGTAGGCAGAAGAGGCAGCTGCCTAGGGCACAAATAGGGGCTCTGGGCATCTAACTCTAAAATTGTCTTCTGCCTACCCCTTGCCCGCACCCCTCAGTCTTTTTCCTCTTCCCTCTGTCACCCACCCCTCCATCGTTCCCCCTTCACTCCAGTCACCCTCCACTCAGTCAATGTCCCCTACATCCCTCCTCTATTGAACATTTTGTCCATTATTAAAGAAATTATGTCAAATGTCTAGTGATTATTTCCTTTTTCTGAATCCCCTCTTATATCTCTCAGTTTTTGAGCTTTAACTGTTCTTTGATGAAACGTTTAAAATCTTTTCCCATACATACGTTTTTATTGCAGGCAAGGCTATCCACTATGAATAGTTTCGTGCATTTGGGCTCAGCGTGATGTTTATAGGAGACCTAGCTAATACCTTCTTAATGGAACATATTCAGTTTTCTATATGTGACTATGAAATGCAAGACAATAGATGAATATTATTCAGCCATAGCATCAGCTGGTAAGTGAAACATTGAATACATGTTGTCTCATTAACATGTGCATTGTTTTGCCTGCGTGTTGGAATTGAACATGCTGCTGCTGCAATAATGGAAAGTGAATTCGATTTTAGAAGCATTGGAAGGCAATCAGCATTGAAATGACAATTCTATGGCTGCATATGAATAGCTTTGCTCGGCGGCAATAATCTCAGCAATCTACACATGTCAAGATGAGCCTATGAAATGAGTTCCATAAAAGATGCATTGTTTACTTGCGAGTAAGCAGAGGGATCAAAAAAAAATGTATTTTCTTAAAGGGGTTGTTCACCTTTAAAGGGTATGTAAAGGCAAAAAAATAAAATCCCATTTTTACTTTCTTTAATGAAAAAGAAACCTATCTCCAATATGATTTACTAAAAAAATATGTACCGTTTTTATAAGAAACCTGACTGTATGCAGTGAAATTCTCCCTTCATTTACTGCTTAGGATAGGAATTGTCAGACGGTCCCTAACTGCTGAGCAGGGAAACAATCATACTTATGAACAGCAGGGAGAGCCCCCGCCTTACTTCCCAGCCATGCAGAACTCAAGCAGCTTTGTTTATGAAGATCCCTAAGCAGCCCAGACCACACTGAGCATGTGCACAGTCTTAGTCTTGAAAAGATGTATAACAAAGTTACAAGATGGTGACCCCCTGTGGCCAACTTTGAAAGCATAAATTATTTGTTTGATTAGGCTTGTGGTGCAGTAAGTTCTTGTTTATATTTAGTATACAAAATACAGCATTTCTAGCCTTTAGACTTTATATGCCCTTTAAATTAACTTTTAGTATGATGTAGGGGCAGATTTATTAAGGGGCCCATTCACTAAGCTCGAGTGAAGGATTCGAATGAAAAATACTTCGAATTTCGAAGTATTTTTTGGGTACTTCGACCATCGAATTGGTTAAATTCGTTCGAATTCGAACGAAATCGAACGAATCGAAGTAAAAATCGTTCGACTATTCGACCATTCGATAGTCGAAGTACTTTCCCTTTAAAAAAAACTTCGACCCCCTACTTCGGCAGGTAAAACCTACCGAAGTCAATGTTAGCCTATGGGGAAGGTCCCCATAGGCTTGCCTGTGATTTTTTGATCGAAGGATTTTCCTTCGATCGTTGGATTAAAATCCTTCGAATCGTTCAATTCGAAGGATTTAATCGTTCGATCGAACGAAAAATCCTTCAATCGATCGATCGCAGGATTAGCGCTAAATCCTTCGACTTCGATATTCGAAGTCGAAGGATTTCAATTCGAGGGTCGAATTTCGAAGTATTTTTAACTTCGAAATTCGACCCTTAATGAATCTGCCCCTAAGTGTCGAAGTGAAAATTAGAATTTAAAAAATTTGAATTTCGAGGTATTTTTTGTCTACTTCACCTAGGGAATAGTTTAAATTTGATTTGAAATTGAAAAAACATTCAAAATTCGAATATTGAAGCTTATCATGTACTGTCTCTTTAAAAATTCGAATTTGACCCATTTGCCATCTAAAACCTGGTGAATTGCTGTTTTAGCCTATGGGGGACCTCCTAGAACCCATTTGGAATCAACTGGTGTACTTTGAAAAATAAACGTTTTTTTTAAAAAAAATTCGAATACAATGAAAAAGGCCTATTCACCCGAAAAAAATATTTTGCCTTTTTTTTATTGGAATTACTAAGTTTTTTTTATTTGAAAATTGACTCTTGATAAATCTGCCCCATAGAATGTGATATTCTGAGACAATAACCAATTGGTTTATTTTTTTCATTATTTTAGACTCTTGAGTTATTTGGCTTTTTATTCAACAGCTCTCCAGTTTGTAGTTTTGGCAATCTGGTTGCTAGAGTCCAAGTTACCCTAGCAACCATGCATTGATTTGAATAAGAGACTGGAATATAATTTAGGGAGGGACTGAATAGTAATAAAATAGTAGCAGAAAATAGAAGCACAAAAGTAGCATAGTAGCACAAAATAAAAAGTAGCAATAGCAATACATTTTTTTAGCCTTACAGAGCATTTTGTTTTTAGATGGAGTCAGTGACCCTCATCTGAAAGCTGCTGCTGTTGTTCTTATATAATGAATAAAACTCTGAGAAATACAGACATTTCAGGGCAGATTTATCAAGGGTCGAATTGAAAATATGAATTTTAAAATTCCAATTTTAGTGTAATTTAATAAGGGAATAGTCCAAATTTGAATCAAGTTTTAAAAAAATGTGAAATTCTCTTTAAGAATTCAAATTCGACTTTTCGCCATCGAAAACCTGCCTAATTTGTGGTTTAGCCGATGGGGACCTCCTACAACCAATTAGGAGTCATTTGGTGGACTTTGAAAATTTGTTTTTATTTTTTTGGTGTTAAAACTCAAATCAAATTTGATCTAATTAGATTTGAATTTGATTCGAGTTTGCAACTCGATCCTATTTACCCATTTTGAAAACGTTTTTTTTAATAGATTTCGATTAGTCGGGTTTTTTTTATAATTTCGAGTTTTTAGAAACTCCCATAAATTCGAAATTCGACCCTTGATAAATCTGCCCTTGGAGTGCAGATCACATTTACAGATAAAATAAAACATATTTTAGCATAACATGCTAAAAGTTAACTGAAAGGTGAACCACCCCTAAAATACACCCCTGCCTAGATAAATACGGCAGGCATGTATTTATCATATTAAAATGGAATTCAAGATAATTACATTATCCTTGAGAAAGGAAAATATTCACCCATGTGTACTGTAGATACAGGTATGGGACCTGTTATCCAGAATGGTCGGCACCTGGGGTTTTCCGGATAATGGATCTTTCTGTTATTTGGATCTTCATGCCTTAAGTCTACTTTAAAATCATGTAAACAATAAATAAACCCATTAGGCTGGTTCTCTTCCAAAAAGGATTACTTATATCTTAGTTTGGATCAAGTACAAGCTACTGTTTTATTATTACAGAAAAGAAGGAATCATTTTTAAAAATGTGGATAAAATGAAGTATATGGGAGCCTTTCCATAATTCAGATCTTTCTGGATTATGGATTTCCAGATAATGGATCCCATACCTATATTTCAGTCCCCAACTTTTAAGCTATCCTTCATTCATTACTCAAATAAATTGTTTCTCTGGGTGGGCTTCCATATAACCTTACCACGGTTTTAGTTGAGAACAGTTTGAGATTTTTTTTTCAATTGTAGAATTTGTGGAAAAATTCTACTACATTTTTTTGCCACTTTTTGTGGTGCAACCTTAATTTGGTTACTGCCTCTTTAAATCACAATATACCCATGGCAATCCAGGGGCCCTGAGTCCCTTTTGTGTATGAAAAGTACTAAGAACTGGGATTTACAGTGTGGTGCCTCCAACTAGGGAACAGTAGGAACACACCTCAGGGAATTCCACTAGGACAAATAAAACACACAGTTTGCGAATGAAACAGATATAAACTTTATCTAAACAGTACTGAAAGAACTGGGCAATCTAATATACTCCTGCACTGGGGACACGTGGGACCTACCTAACTCACAATTAGGTACCTGACTGTTTCTCCAACACAGTCCTTTTTATTAAGCCCCAATCCTCTGGAAGAGGTTAATAACCACACAGTTCAGTTCAAATAGAATGTCCCTTCCCCAGATCTCTTATACCCCAGGTAGCTCCGAAAAGTAACTCTCCTATTTGGAACTTAGCAGCCGCTCCCACGTAGCAGGTGAATGCACAAGACCTGCCCTCAAACCGGTGCCTCAAATTTGTATCCTTGCCAGTATCCACCCTTGGGTGTCTCACTCACTGGGGTGCTCTCAAGAGGCAATCACACTGGAGATTACAGGCAGCTCTGCAGCAGGATCAATCTCACCAGTGGCACCTTTCTCCTTCTGAGTCTCTAGCAGCTTGGCAGTTATCAGGATGAGCTCTCTCTATACTTCCACAGATTCAACAGCTTGGACAGTTTCACAAGGCTTGGTTCTGGCTGGATCTTTCACCACACAGCCCCTGTTAAACTCTGTCAGCATACCTCCCAACTGTCCCATTTTTAGAGGGACAGTCCCTCTATTGACAGCTCAACCCGCAGTCCCTTGTTTGTACTGGAAAGTACAGTTTTTCTCTGCACCGAACAGCCAGAAAAAGAAACAAAGTTTCTAACCTAATTGGCTTTTGACAGAGAGCCTAGAACAGCCACAGCTGCAGATAAGATACTTTTGTTACAATTTCGAGATAAGCAAATAAGTAAGTGTGACAATAGAATATAACAGGTCCCTTGAGAAAAGTTAGACTCACAGCTTAAAGGGCAATTCACCTTCATTAGCAAAACTGTAATAACTGGAAAAAAAACACAGAAATATGTTCAAACTTTCATAACCTGCCAAATTTTGTAAAATTAACATAGTAATTGGGGGTGTGGCCACAAAAATGGGTGTGGTCAAAAAATGTCTCCCCGCTATGCGCGGCAACTTTTTTATGCCTCTTTTTATTTCCAAAATGTTGGGAGGTATGCTGTCAGAGACCCTCTACAAAAGGCTCCAAAGTCAGGCTCTGCCTATTTCCAAGGATGCACTGGGGCACCCAGCCAATCGGACGGCTCTCCAGTCTGTAACTAGGCTGGATGATGTCACAGACAGAAAAGCAGGAGAAGGATTTCTCTGATCCCCTACAGAGGAAACAACATGATACAGTTTAACTTTTTTTTTTTCTGGTCCAATAACCCATGCCACTCAGCAGTTAAGTTTTTAATGCAGTTAGAATCAATCAAGCCAAAGCAGAATATAAAAGTGCATCTTTACACTTATCAAACAATTTGGTGTTCAGCTCAGAGAAGACTGCTCCAAAGAGCTCACAGAGATTGTTATATCTTAACAGACACATGGAATGAGTTAAGAACTGTGATAAATTCACCGCACTTCCATTATTACCTTGCAGAAGCCTTAACATCTATGTAATTTAAGCCCTGCAAACTGCTTTCTCATCAGTGTTCATTCATGCTGAGAACTATATATCACTTCGCTCTCACCTTCTTCATCCCAGAGATCTATGGGACTGTATAACAGTAGGAGTTCTGTTAATTGCTTTTATGCTCATATCTTGATTTATCTCTTCTTCTTTGTTGTACACATGGGGCTGAATATTTGTGATGCTACAGAGCATGAGATTCAGTATCCTGAAGTCTATTATCCAGAAAGCTCAAAAATACAGAATGACATTATCCTTAGCACCGCAAACATTATTTTTTTTTTTCTCTTAACAATAAGAAAGTGCCTTGTATCTGATACCTTGCAACATAGGCGAAAATCCATAACGACTCCAAACAATTCTAAAGTCTTATTTTAACTTGAAAATATTTTTAGTAGCCTTGAATCATAGGGAACAAATATGCCAGAAAAACCTAGGACCAAAATGTTGCTGATAATAGATCCCCTACCGGAAATGCATCCCTTTTGTGCACCTTATATACTGTATAAGGTGTATCAAATAAACAAGCAAGGGGTCACCCTGCACTGCAATTTACCTTGTGTGCCAGTGTATCTTTACCTTATATACTGTAGCCATAGTCATCCCAGAGGGAGTTCCTTAGGTTACGCTAGGCAATATGCTTTATAACAATTGAAATGGGAAAGATGAATATATATATATATATATATATATATATATATATATATATATATATATATATATATATATATATATATATATATACATATATACACACACGCAGGTATGGGACCTGATATCCAGAGTACTCAGGACCTGCCGCTTTCTGGATAATGGGTCTTTCCATAATTCGAATCTTCGTCCCTTAGGGGGCAGATTTATCAAGGGTTGAAATGAAAATTCGAATGAAAAAAAATCGAATTTTGAGCTATTTTTGTGTACTTTGACTAGGGAATAGTCCAAATTCAATTCGAATTTGAAAAAAAATCGAATATTGAAATTTATCATGTACTGTCTCTTTAAAAATTCCACTTCAACCATTCGCCATCTAAAACCTGCCGAATTGCTGTTTTAGCCTATGGGGGACCTCCTAGAACCCATTTGGAGTCAATTGGTGGAAAAAACTTTGATTCAATCGAATGCGCTATTACTTCGATTGCCTATTCACCCGGAAAAAAACAAAACTTTTGATTTTTTTAAAATTAATTTTGGTTGGTATTTTTTTATTTGAGCTTCAATGTTTTTTTTATTCGAAATTCAACCTTTGATAAATCTGCCCCTAGGTCTACTAGAAAATTATGTAAACATTAAATAAACCCAATAGGCTGGTTTTTCTTCCAATAAGGATTAATTATATCTTAGTTTTGATCATGTACAAGGTACTGTTTTATTATTACACAGAAAAAATAAATCATGTTTTAAAATTTGGATTATTCAGAAAAAATTGAGTCAATGAGAGATGTCATTTCTGTAATTCTGAGCTTTCTGGATAACAGGTTTCCAGGTAACAGATCCCATGCCTGTATATATATTCAAATGTGGTACGATTGTGTAAAAGTCTGCTTAATATAATGTAAACTATCTGTTGGTTAAGTATTCCTTCTGGGAGTATAGTTTTCCTTTAAAGGGGATCTATCACAGCAATAAAAATTTAATATACGTTTCATCTTACTGAAATAAGAAACTGTTTAACTATAATCAATTAAACATTCTGTAGCATTTATAAATAGTGATGGGTGAATAAATTCACCTGGCACGAATTTGAGGCGAATTTCTGTGTTTCGCCTACGGCGAAAAAAAATTGCGATATTCGCCGGCATCAAAAATTTTTGGACGTGCGCGACTTTTCGGAAGCGTCCAAAATTGGACACGGGCGTCAGTTTTCGATTTTCACCATTTCTTTGCTAATTTTTCGCAGTTTCGTGAATTTCACTGTAAATTTGAGAATTATTTGGTGAAACGAGAGAAATTCACCCATTACTATTTATAAAATAACCAAGTAACTCTTCTATGTTCCACACTCAGCAACCTGTCTTTTTTTTCTTTTCATGCAGTAGGTTGAGTTGAATTTTGATTGACGTCTAATACATCCTTTGGGGGGGTTGCACCCTTTACCTAGAAGATGTATTAGAGCTAAGTCTTTTAACTCTGATGGAAATACTCTTTTGCTGCATGCAGAGTGTTTTCCAGAGTCAGTTATTTTGTTTGTGCTGGAGTTGGTTATTTCAATTAGATCTAAAACATTTGCTAGGAAAGGGAACTCCCCCCTAAAAGACATATTAGACCTGCCTGCCAATCAAAATCTGACCCAGAGCTCAGCATGAAGAAAGCATAAAGAGGTTGCTGAGAGTGAGATACTGAAGAGTAACTTGATTATTTCACAAACGGTACAGAATTTTTAATTGATTATATAAGTGTCTTATTTCCGTGAGATGAAGCTTATGTAAATTTTTTGTTTTCACAGTAGATGCCCTTTAAGAAAGAACAGTCCATTTATGTTCTGCAAGGATCTTTATAGGAAATATGCCTCTGCAGGGGAGGTATTGTAACCTCTGAAGTATGAACCCAATCCTTGGCCTGTTAAAGGAGAACTAAAGCTTAACTAAAGAAGTAGCTAGAAATGTTGTAAATTATGTTTTGTGCTTCTGTACCAGCCCCGGCAACTACAGCCCTTTAGCAGTAAAGATCTGTGTCTCCAAAGATGCCCCAGTAGCTCCCCATCTTCTTTTCTGCTGATTCACTGCACATGCTCTGTGCTGCTGTCACTTACTGAGCTTAGGGACCCACTCACAATATACAGTACACATAGAATAGAAATGTCACAATATAAGGCTGATTAGTAATTAATACAGATAATTACTACATGGCAGCACAGAAACCAGTGCAATTAGCATCAGAATTGAATAATCAGCAAACCTGTAGCATCAGCTTATATTACAGGGGAAGCTCATTTTCTGCTGGATAATTAGTGACGAGCCCTAAGCTTAGCTTCTCAACAGCCAATCAGAGCCCACTGAGCATGTGAGTGTCACAGACACTTTCCAAGATGGTGACCCCCTGTGACAAGTTTGAAGTCCTGGATCATTGCTGCTATTGACAAGCTGAAACTGTAGGCTGGTGCAATAAGTTCACTATATAAAATATGAAATTTTTAGCCCCATTCATTTTTAGGGTTTAGTTCTCTTTTAATACTGTTTGCTTAGCAACCAAAGAATGTACCAAAAAAACCTCCAACATCTTCCAACAAGCCTCATTGGGCTTTAAATGCTAGAAGTTGTACTGTACTTCAATATTAACTAGGGGTTCTCAGGTTACTTAGCTTGCTCTACAAGCTCCAAACATTAACTGACCTAAGCTGCATTTTAGAAACAATAATTTCCAACGAACACTCTCTAATGTTACGTAAGATGCAAAGCAAAACGCTGAAATCACACTTGTCTGAAACACTATACATGGGTACAGAATAACCTACACAGAAATAGAAGAACATAGATGGTGACAGCATCTGCTTATCTGGCCTCCTAATTTAGTGTATGAGCTAAAGATAGACCTGTGTTTATTCCATGCAGTCTTATATTACTGTAGACTAGTGGTTCCCAAATTATGGGGCTGTCCCCTGGGTGGGGTGGGGGGCTCAGAGCAGTGGAAGGGGCTCAGCTTGAAGGCACATTAGGGGAGAACTGCAGAGAATGGTAATTTGTTCTTCTGAAAGCCCAGTTAGGGTGAGATTTAGGGTGAAATTGTACTATCTACATATTGTTGAAACTAAGATTGAATGACTCTTAGGTGCAGATTTATCAAAGGTCGAAGTGAATTTTCGAATTAAAAAAATTTAAATGTTCAGCTATTTTTGTGTACCTCAACTAGGCAATAGTCCAAATTTGATTTGATTTTGAAAAAAAATCAAAAATTTGAATATCGAAATTTATCATGTACTGTCTCTTTAAAAATTCGACTTCTACCATTCACCATTGAAAACCGGCCAATTTACTGGTTTAGCCTATGGGGGACCTCCTAGAACCTACTTGGAGTCAATTGGTGGACTTTGAAAAATCTAAGATTTTTTTGGGAAAAACTTTGATTAGAATTCGATTGAATGCGCTATTACTTCGTACGATTCAAATTCAGCCGAATACCAACCTATTAGATCGAAAACGGACCTATTTGGCCAAAAAAACCTTCAACTTCATTTCCGTTGGTCTTTTTGAATTAGAATTTTGAAGTTTTTCAAATTCGAAATTCGACCCTTGATAAATATGCCCCCTTAGGGTGTTATTTACTAAACTCAGTATTTTTAACTTTTTCAGTAACACCTTTTTGTGCTCCCCTTTCATTATTACTGATATTAAAAAAAAAATGTAAATATTTTTTTCTTTTCACCAGTGTCTTTTTTGTGGATGTTGTGTTAGGGTTAACTTCCCTTTAAAACCACTTTAGTTCTTTTGTGAATAGTCGAATAGGGTTAACTTCCCCTTTAAAACTTTCAAAAACACTCGTGCACCAAGACAGGGTGGGTACTCAAAGTTTAGATAAATATTTCACTTTCAATAAGAACATCTCTCTCCTGTAGTTTGTCCACTGTAGTCTCTAGGAACAAATGCGCTATAGATAGTGTAAATTGTTTTTTTATTTCTATAAGATTAAAAATTGCACTCGCATAAATACAATAAAAAGTGCTTATCAGTCAGTCCTGTCCCCAGTGCGCTTTCTTTCTCCGCTGTGTTAGTGTCTCAATGTAATGCTGGCAAAGTTTCTTACAGCAGCGTGTCTTCTCTCTGGGCGCTTCCAGGATGACGTCACTAAGCTCCGCCTGACGCGTATCGTCGCTCAGACTTCATCAAAGGCACATGCTCAGTGTGGTCTGGGCTACTTAGGGATCGTCATAAATTCTCAAAACAGCACAAGTCAAATAATATCTGCCAGCAAGACTGATTAATAATCAGAATATACAGACTGCAACTTTCTCCAACTCCGCAGAACCAGTGGCTGCAGCAAAATAACCCTGCAAATAAAATCCCAGTTTATCTGTTTAAATCTGGCACCATGATCTTTGTCCCTGCAGCTGGAGTTGGAAACAGTAAAGGGGATGTAAAGGCAAAAATCAAATCCAATACAAATCTCTACATAGTCGCCAACTGCTCTACAGGGAAACAAACAAAGCTGCTTGAGTTCTGCATGGCTGGGAAGTAAGACGGGGGCTCCCCCTGCTGTTCATAAGTATGATTGTTTCCCTGCTCAGCAGTTAGGGACCGTCTGACAATTCCTATCCACAGCAGTAAATGAAGGGAGAATTTCACTGCATACAGTCAGGTTACTTATAAAAACTATACACATTTTTTAATCAAAGTATATTGGAGATGGGTTTCTTTTTCATTAAAGAAAGTAAAAATTGGATTTGATTTGTTTGCCTTTACATGCCCTTTAAGGTCAGAAAAGGCTTCCTAGACAAAAAATTATACATGACCTTATTTTAAAAAAAATAAGTAATTGAACAGACTAGATACATCAATTTTATAATTAAATACATGGGAGGTGTTACAAATGTGTTCTGTGAATCAATATACTGTGCCATACTGTTTCCCTGTTTTTGGAAATATGCTGTCAGACTATTCATTTTCTTGAGTTTACATGCGCACATGTGAGTGTGGAAGTCAAAATAAGCAATTGAGTCTGATTCAGGCCACACAGCTTTTCTACATACTTTTAAATCCTTTTCTACATGTGAAAGGAACTGAATTATTTGTGTAGCAAGGTTAAATCAAAGGAGAGACATCACCAGTCCTGCCCTGATGATATCACCGCACCTCCCCCTGCCTGGACTCCTCAGTTTGGAAAGGTGGCTAGTGATTCGAAAACGATGCCCTAATGGGTAATAATATTTGTTGTGCAATTTATTGCGCATCAAAAACATGTTGTCACCCATAGACTTTAATGCTTTTTAGCAAATTTTCACCATCTTGTGAATTTTCTGCACAGTGAAACAGGTTAGATTCACCCATCACTAAGGGGCAGATTTATCAAGGGTCGAATTTCGAAGTACAAAAAACTTCGAAATTCGACCATCGAATTAAAAAACTTCGAATTCGAATATCGAATTCGATGTTTTTTCACCAAATTTGGCAATCCTACGATCGAATATAAATCGAACGATTCAAAGGATTTCAGCGATCGATCAAAGGATTTTTATTCGATGTGTAAAGACTTGGAAAAAGTTTGTAGAAGGTCCCCGTAGGCTAACATAGCAATTCAGCAGGTTTAATTTGGCGAAATATTGAAGTCGAAGTTTTTTTAAAGAGACAGTACTTCGAGTAGTCGAAGTACAATTGAAGTCGTAGTATCCTATTCAATGGATACTTCGAATTTTGAATTTTTTTACTTTGAAAATTCTCTCGAATTCAATTCGACCCTTGATCATTTTGACATTTTGCTTTGCAGAAAATTCTCCAAATGGCGAAAATTTGCCAAAATACACAAGTCTATGATGAATAAAATTTTTTGACATGCAACAATTTTTTAACGCTTTGGAGTCATCATTTTTGCAGCGGAAAATATTTTGGCAACCCTAGGTATTTACATTTTTAAATTGTTGGCTTTTAACTCAACAGGAATGCAGTAACTTGAGCGGTAACGGCAAACAGGAAGAGCATAGACAGTTCATGGACGATGTAGGGTCACTGGACCTTCATAAAGAGCTGTTGAGCCAAGCCTGCTATTAGCAGCAGCCCTAATCTGTTTAAAACTGCTAACCAGTTTCAATTTAAATGAATGGAAATTGCAAAAGCGCCCAGAAGACCATTCTGAATAACTTTACACCAATTCATATTTAGTTCCTCTTTAAGATTCCCTTTAGTGAAGTTTAAATTTTGCTTATGGGGGCACGGCAACATTTTTAGAATTCGGGGACCTACAGTATTTAAAACTGGTCAGATTCGCAAAATACCATTGAAATTTCTCCGAATCTTCCTCATAATTAGTGATGGGCGAATTTGGAGCGTTTCGTTTTGCCACAAAATTTGCAAAACGGCGCCGGCGTCTCATTTTTGGTGCCGCCGGTAATGATGGGCAAATTTATTCGCCAGGTGCGAATTCGAGTCCAATTCCAGTGATTCACTGCCGACGAATAAATTTGCGAAACCGCAGTGAAAATTCGCCAGCGAAAATTCGCAGGCGTCCAAAAAGACGGACGCGGTGGTTTCGTGAATTTATTTGCGTCCAATTCCAGCGATTCACTGCGGACGAATAAATTTGCAAAACCGCCATGAAAATTCGCCAGCAAATCCAAAAAGACAGACGCTGCGATTTCGTGAATTTATTCGCCGGCGGCAAATCGCAGGAATTC
Organism: Xenopus laevis; assembly: GCF_017654675.1. Classification (NCBI taxonomy): domain Eukaryota; kingdom Metazoa; phylum Chordata; class Amphibia; order Anura; family Pipidae; genus Xenopus; species Xenopus laevis. The sequence goes on from NC_054372.1 coordinate 186,955,706, forward strand.
GCCCATCACTACTCATAATATAACTGCAACAGAATTTTATTATTCCTTTAAGACTTTGACCCAGGAGACCACATTTGTGCTATTTGGTATTACATATTAGGAACTTCTGCTCCATCCATAAAAATATCTATGAAATATGTTCACCAGCTAATATTTGAATTTCTTGGGTAGGAACCCCTATACCATCCCCTACTCCCCTGCCCTTGCTCTAGAACCAGGTTAAAATGAGGCCCAATGATTCATTCTAATGTTTAAAGGAAATTGCCTATTGCCAAGAGTGAGCCTGTCAAAGCTGTTGAAATGGCAGTAAAATATGATTAGAACTGGGGCTAAATTTCCATAACTACATCAAGAATTCCAGTACTTTGACATCCCTCCAACTTTTCGGTAAACATTTTGAGGCTCTTTTAAATATACAATTTTAACACCAATGTAAACTGAGAATGTACATCAAGGTATGATTTGTACTCAAGCAAATATAGGAGAATGTACAATTACCCCAGCAAATGAATATTGTAAGTGTATATATACAGTATGAGATCTGTCATCCAGAAAGCACAGAATTATGGAAAGGTTGTCTCCCATAGACTCCATTTTATCCAAATAATCCAAATTTTTAAAAAACAAAAATAAAAAGAATAATCTTTGGACCAGGACTCCTTAAAGTGGACCTGTCACCCAAAAAAATTATTCAAAATCCTATTTTTTCACATCAGTCAAGCAAAATGAACTTTAATTACACTATATAAATTATTTGAATCTTGTTTCCTTCAGTCTGGGAATTCATAATTATAACAAGCAGGCAGCAGCCATTTTGTGGACACAAGACAAGCCTTGTATCATCTCAGAATCTTGTTTGTGCACCATAATGAGGGACCTGATGTCCATCCCCATGCCCTGGCTACACAATTAAATGGTGAAGAGAACGGGGGAATGTGGGGAGAGCAGTGACATCTAGGAAGTGCTGAATGGAAAGTGAAAGTAATTGTCTGCCCCGCCTCTATGCCTAGGCATAGAGGCGGGGCAGACAATATTTGATTGACAGCTGAGATTTTTAAATGAGTTTACAACAGCTATGAATGCTTTAATAAAAAATTGAAATTGGATTTCATGTTTAATTTGAAAAGGACTTTTATTATACAGATTTTTGTGTCTGGGTGAAGGGTCCACTTTAAAATCACATTTTTATATAAAACACCCTGAACAGGTATAGGATCCATTATGTAGAAACCCGTTAATCAGAAAAACAAGAATTACGGAAAGGCCATCTCCCACAGACTCCATTGTAATAAAATAATTCAGATTTTTTTTTAAAAATGATTTCCTTTTTTGCTGTAATAATAAAACAGTACATTTTACTTGATTCCAGATACAGGTCATCCTTATTGGAGACAAAAAAATTCCTGTTGGGTTAAATTCATGTCATTTTAGTAGATGTAAGTTATGGAATAATAGGTCCCCTACCTGTACAAACATCCAACGTTTCAGTTCTTAGTAGAACCTTTCTCAAGGCCTTTGAGAATCCCAGAGGACCATTCCATGTAAGTTTACATCATTTGTACTTGGGGTTAGTATTCATATACGGTATTACATCTGTAATCTGAAAGTACCAACATTAAGGGGCCAATATACTAACAATTTCTATTTTTCCACAAATCTCTAAAAATGTGTGGGTTTTCTATATTTCTTAAAAGCTCTGAAAAGTCAAGATTTATTAGAGGGCAGATTTATCAAGGGTCGAATTTCGAAGTAGAAAAAACTTCGAAATGTGACCATCGAATAGAATCCGCCAACATTCTAAGCCGGAGGATTTTATACATTGTACGATCGTATTTAGATCATAGTACGATCTTACGATCGTACTTCGAATCGAACGATTTTAACGTACGAACGTACGATTTTCCCAAAAAATCCTTTGACTTAAAAAAACACACAGGAGGTCCCCCATAGGCTAAACAGCAATTCGGCAGGTTTAAGTTGGCAAAGTATTGAAGTCGAAGTTTTTTAAAGAGACAGTACTTCGATTATCGAATAGTCAAACGATTTTTACTTAGAATCGAAGTTGAAGCAAATTTGTTGTAGTATCCTATTCGATGGTCGAAGTATCCAAAAAGTTACTTTGAATTTCGATTTTTTTTTACTTCGAAAATTCCCTGGAATTCACTTTGACCCTTGATAAATCGGCCCCTAGGTGTAAAAACCACCAAAACCTCTAATATAAAACTTTGCCAAGTTAAAGTTGTCAAGTTCCTACAAAAGTAAATGAGAGCTGTGCTGATCTTATTGGACCATTTTTAATCAATTTTTTTTTTCTACCGGGAATTGTCAGAAAATCTGACATTTTTTGAGGTTTTAGAGGTATTCAAATTTTTTTAGCGCATCATTCATCATTTTTTTTTTTTTATTCATACTTTTTAAATACGGATTTTTAAAATACATTTCCAGACATTCGTGGTTTAAGAGTATGTGACCTTTAAAACATAGGCCTCTCATTATCTAACATTAAAGTGTAATGCCTGCACTGAGGTTTTTTTAAATGCTTGCAATTAAAAGCCTCAAGTGGCTAAAGGATAGATTGTCTGACGTTTATAAATGTGTCTGCCATTGTATCCACTACAGCTTACCTCTAGAAAAAGGAACATGCTCAAGTCTTTCCCTTGAAAGGAATTCAGCTAATTAATTAGCAGGTTCGGTTGTATCAAGTGTCCTTGTGGCCTTCGGCATACAAGTGATCTTATTTGAATTTTTAAAGGGTTTTCTGAAACAAAGCGGAAAATCCACAGGTGCAAGTACAAGTGTCACGAGGTAGAGTTGTTGTAAGTTACAGTTGTTGAGGCCTTATTGGTGCCTCCTAAGAATCAGATGCTTTAGGTTGAATGGGTAGACTTTGGGGCAGATTCACTAAAGGGCGAAGTGGCTAACGCTAGCAACTTTTCGCCAGCGTTGCCACCCGCGGGGGGCATCGCCAATTCACTAACAGGCTCAGGCGCCAATTCACTAGTGAACAGGACTGACGCTAGTGGTGATTTGCAATCTCTATCTCCAGGCAACTTTTCCCATGGAAAACGATCGTTACTCCGCAAATTCACAAAAGTGCGGATTTTACTGAACGTTACCTCTTTCGCCAGAATTGCCGTTGCCACCTCAGACCAGGCGAAGTGCTATAAAGCAACTAGATCTTCCTCAATCTTCTGTCACTTACATCATATCCTGTGAGCCGAAAATGCATTAAAGTTCCAAAAACGCTGGCGACTTTTCCTTATTTAAGCGGAATTGGCTGCAAAAGTCCTAACTTGGACTTTTTTGGGTAACCGGTTTTCTCCAGACATTTCATAATATAAGGACCATGAATTTTACAGTGGGCTCATGTGTAGGGCTCAACTTCGCATACTAGTGAATTAGCGTAGTGGTAGCGAATTTGCGTCTGGCGATGTGTGCGAATCGGTCGCTGGCAACAATTCGCCCTTTAGGGAATTTGCCCCTTGAGTTTGTGGATGGAGAGAGAGGATTCTCCAAGTTTAGGCTGGAATTCCAGATGTAACATGAACAAGAGAAAAGTAGGATGGAAGGAGGGTGCAAAGCTGGGAGGGTGCCAGGCACGTACCTGCTCTGTCGCCTACACCATTGTCCGGTCCCGTCTCTCCCCGACTGCTGCTGATATTTTTTCCGTAAATGCGATTCTGCGCATGTGTGTATGCAGATTTGCGCATGCGCGGTCGAGCACAGTTTCGCACCTGCACACCTGAGTGTAGTTTCACACATGCACACTCGAGCACGCACTCAGTTGGCTCCATGGCCGGCCAGGTTGCCTAGGGCACCTGGCTGGGTTGGCCCGGCTCTGATTTTATCCAAGGGATATTATTTACAAACAGTAATGAATAGAGCACAAAATGCATGGGGTCAGTGTAGGTCTCATGTGGGCATGGTATGGCCATTCCATTGTAGATCTTATTTACAAATAATAATGAATAGAGCACAAAATGCATGGGGTCAGTGTAGGGCATGGTGTAGCAATTACATTTTAAACACATTCCATTTGTATGTTTCATACCCATACTGCCACATGCAGAAACTACCTGAGAGGAAAACACAAGAAGTATTGATACCCATGGATGCACGCCTAGAAAAGAAGGAGGATTATGGGTAATCTTTGGACATTCACAGACATTAATTAGCAAGCATTGTTTCTGTGGTTAGTAGAAAGGCTACTGTTGGATATCAAATCTACTTCCATCACTTGAAATGATGCTTGACTTGCCGACTGTATGGATTGGTTGGAAGCTACTCTTAATAGTGAGCGCCAAGTCACAATCTTTTTTGGTACCCAGGCAAAATATGAGCAAACGCGACCTCTCACACAACAACAAGGAATTCCCTAAGTTGTTTTGTTCACTGCTTGGTATATGTCAGAGGAAGTAGCGGGGAGAAACCCCTAAACAATAAGAACTTGAACACTTGAGAGAATTTAGAAATGCCCTGATGGTTTTTCATTTGATACAACCCTGGGTGGAAATGGGTGTGGCTTCAAGTGTAAATTCTCTTATGTGTAGGGTACTTGTTGGAGCGGGTTGGAGAATGTGTGTAGGACTACTCCAATTCACAAATTAAACCTTATTCTCTGTTATTAAACTCTATTGGAATGTTTCTACTTTGAGGGGGTTATTTATTATAGTCCGAATGCAAAAAACTCGAAAAATTTTAGTTTTTATTATTATTATAAAATCAGAATTTTGAGTGGAAAAAAACTTGAATTTTACAAGATTTATTATCCCCCGAGGATGGAAAAAGTCTGAATCCGAAAATCCTCCATCTCAGACCTGCGGAGGTTCTATATAAGTCAATGGAAGAGGTCCCAAACCGAAAAATTCGGACTTTTCGGGAGAAAGCCAGAAAAACAGAGCGATTTGAGAAAAATATCCAACAAATCATATAATTCGGGTTTCACTAGATTTGATCGTTTTTCCCCCGATCCAATTAAATTGTACTTTTTTAATAATAAATAAGGTCAAATTGTGTCATTCTACAGTAGTTAGGTCGGACTTTTATAAAATAAAATAATGAGAAAAATTCAGATTTTAACTCCCTGTATATATGTGTTTGGAGCAAATAAAGACATTTTATCTTAAAAAAAAGGAGGATTAAAAACCTTTGATCTCCATATAAAAACGGATGGTGAAATAAAATACAATCAGGGGAATGTAATAAAAGTCGCAAAGAGCAAAACAATTCGCACCAATAAGACTAAAAATCCACATCTCGCAATGTAATATTGTTCCTTAAACTGTTATTGCATTGCGAATTTTAATTGCGCACTCATAAGAAGTGCTTGAAGGTGTCGTAATCTTTTGGAGCAAACATAACGACTTTTTCAGTAAGAAGTTTTATTACATTGACTGCGCATTGGCGCAAACTATAAAATTCGCAAACGGTCTTTCACTGTCGGAAGTGGTCGCTAAATAATTTCCGGGCTCGCAAAAGCTATATTAAATTCGCACAAAGCAAAATTTGTTCGCGCAAAGGCATAACTTTTCGCATTGCGAATAGTTTTTCCGTTAGCGATTTTTATTACATTCCCCCGATAAAGCTCTAAAACATCACCCTGTGCTGTTGCTTCGTCCGATTCCCTATGCTAATCACTTGCCAGATGTATAAGCTACAATAATAAATCACAGCTTTTAAACCGTACTGTAAAAAAAGTGCCATGCGTATTTTTCATTTAAGAAAAGCTTAGGGGAAATTATACGTAATGTTTCCTTGTTTAAGTAAATCATAAATCATGTATTATTTTCCAAAGTGGGTCAGGTTTTTTTCCACCTTACCTCATTTAGCAAAGACTTTACCTGCCACACTGCTCATGTCTTTTCTATTCACGTGTGAGCTGTAAAATGTCTACAAGTGTCATCTGATTTTTCATTTGCACAAAACACAGTGGAATTGTTTAGATTCAGAAAAAAACTGTCACTTCAGAAGAGACAATCTGTTCTCAGACAATTCTCGTCCAATATATAGAATATTGCTGCCATGGTCACCATATATATTTATACATTGATTTTCACCCTTTGTTTTTGTCCCAAGTAGTGATGGGCGACTTTGCGGCGTTTTCCCTCGCGAAAAATTCGCAAATTTCCCATCAAATTCGCGAAACGATGCCGGCGTCTCATTTTTGACTCGTTTTTTTAGCTACAATTTTTGTTGACGCCGACGAATTTGACGCGCCCGTTTCGCAAATGTATTCGCCGGTGGCGAATCGCGCAAATTCGCCGCAAATTCGTGCCTGTCGAATAAATTCGCCCATCACTATTCCCAAGGAAAATAACATCTTTGATTAAACCTTCTCTTGTTGTATAATGTCTTTAATGTATAATGAAGACCAATGCGGCATTCCTGTTTTTGACATGCGTCTTTGCCATTACAGGCATGGGATCTGTTATCTGGAAACTGTTATGCTGAAAGCTCTGAATTACAGAGAGGCCATCTCCCATAGATACTTAAAATAATATATAATATGAAGATCTTAATTACAGAAGGATCCATTATCTGGAAAACCCCAGATCCTGAGCATTCTGGATAACAGGTCCCCTACCTGTACTTTATAAAGAAACAGAACTATACTTTCAGCCTATAGGTCTATATGCTGTTCTATACAGGTATGGACCTGTTATCCAAAATGCTCGGAACCTGGGGGTTTCCAGATAAGGGATTTTTCCGTAATTTTGATCTCCACACCTTAAGTCTGCTAAAAAATCATTTAAACATTTAATAAACCCAACTGGATTGTTTATCCACTGAAACACTGTATAATTTATATCTTGGTTGGGATCAAGTACAAGGTACTGTAATATGTTTTGAAATATTTAATTGTTTCAATAAATATAAGTGTATGGGAAACAGCTTTCCCATAATTAGGAGATTTCTGGATAATGGGTTTCCAGGTAACATGTCCTATACCTCTAAAGGATAATATCCTTGCTGCCTTAGCTGCTGCAGACTGGCATTGCTTACTGCAGATAGAGTAAGTTCATTAGGCACATATATTATTATTATTTATTAAAACCAGAGTTGGTTATTTTCTTTGTGACATGGGTGGTGCAGTATTGGAACCAAACTGGGGTCTTGCATCAGATGTTAGAGGAAATGGAATAAAAGGTGCAAAGTTTCCTTATGGTATGATCACCTGTCCTACAGTAACCAATGAGCAGGTCACATTTATTCATGACCTTTTAAAAGCCAACATCTTAATGGTTGCTTTGGGTAACTGCACCTGGGCAAACGTTGTGCCATTTATTACGTGGGGGATTTTGTGTGTGCTCAATCGATTTTATTTTCACATGCAAAATGGTGTTGGTGGGGGTATTATCAATATGGTAGCTTCAATGAACAAGTCAAAGGGTTTGGGGTACAAACTGACCAAGTGAAAAACTGGAAATTCTTTCACAAATGGATTGGCACACATTTATTCATTCAGACATTTGGAGGGTTATTTATTAAGCTCCGAATTTTTCTGGTCTGACTTTTGGGGGCAAATTCATCAAGGGTCAAATATCGAGGACCCCAGTCGATATTTGACTGGGGAATGAAAATCCTTCCACTTTGAATATAGAAGTCAAAGGATTTTGCGCAAAAAGTTCGATCGAACGATTAAATCCTTCGAATTGAACGATTCAAAGGATTTTAATCCAACGATCTAAGGATTATCCTTCAACCAAAAAAATTTAGCCAAGCCTATGGGGACCTTCCCCATAGGCTAACATTGGGTTCGGTAGCTTTTAGGTGGCGAACTAGGGGGTTGAAGTTTTTTCTTAAAGAGACAGTACTTCGACTATCGAATGGTCGAATAGTCAAACGATTTTTAGTTCGAATCCTTTGATTCGAAGTCGTAGTCGAAGGTCGAAGTAGCCCAAAAAACACTTCAAAATTCAAAGTTTTTTTACTTCGAATCCTTCACTCGAGCTTGGTGAATGGGCCCATTAAAGGGAAAATACAATTTTTTTGGGGAAAAAAACCTCAAATGTTTCCAGATTCATTAAAGTGTGATGGTGTTAAAAGTCCAATGAAAAAAGTTCTCCAACTCAGACCTGCAGAGATCATGTAAAAGTCAATGGCAGATGTCCCACAATTGGAAATTTTTTTTAGTTGCGCTGGATTTCCAAAAGAATCATAACTTTCGGGTGACTTTTACGAAAAAATCGTATGTTTAAAGTGCAAAATCCGAAAAAGCCATGGCATTCAGGTTTTTTTTTACGATTTATTATAACTTTTCCGCACAAGAAAAATTTGTGAAAATGTATTGGTAAACAGGGGGGAAAGTCCAAATTTGATCAGAGTAGTTTTAAGAAAATATTGAGAACTTTTTGAATCTTGATAAATAACCCCCTTAAACTCGGGCACAGACATGGGGAATTTTGAATTCATGAGAATTTTTATTTCGAATATACTCTGAATTCAACTGGGAGGTTATTTAAGAAAAAAATTGAATCTCTAATATTAAAATGGTTACAACCCAAAAATTCTAATCATATTTGATTCGTACGAATCGTGTTTTTCTCCTGAAAAAATACCCTCAAATGTCAGGATGGCTATTTACATCTCCAAATGGCTCAACAGGCCCCTGCAATCGACTTGTAAAGAAACTCGGCAGGTTTTAGGTGGCGAATATCCGAATTAGGACTGTTTCCATGGTCGAGGTATGAAAAATCTCATATTCAAATTTACATTCGAATTGGGGGATTAGAATTTGAATGTCTGAAATTTGACACTCCAAAATTCTAATTTGAATTTACTATTTGACCCTTGATAAATCTGCCTCTTTTGCCCACACACATTGTCTCCACTACTCAAGCCTTTGTATTCCTGCTATCATTCATTCCTAAACCAAAGCTCAGATTTATTCAGCACTTCAATGGAAAATAAACGAACAAGGAAAAATGTTTGATACTGTGTGTGTTGTCCAATGAGAAGTTGATTAACGGTAGTAGAGGGAAGTTGATCATTAGAAAGCAAAGGGTCGGGTCAGAAAAACAAACATAGATTTGTGCCTTTATACTTTCATGTGATTTCCAAACTGCGCCTAATCTGTTGACGCTCATTGTACAATCCTACATCCTGCATCTTGTCGGTTTGGGGTTAAAACATTACAGTCTTGAATATTGCAAACAACATAATTATAAAGTAAACCAACTGTAGCTATGGAGAAGGCGCTGAGTTTGTTAAAAAAATATTTCTCCCATTTTTAGTTGCCACTAATTCTACCAAACAAAAGAAGAGCCAAGTCAAATGGCAAATGGTTCTATAACTAACACCCCGAATGGTGCAAATGAGTTAATTTAGTCATTCCAGCTACCTAATAAAGGCTTTTAGTAAGATATAGAAAAAATCCCAAAGGTCTCCTGAGGTTCAGATGGGCTTCTTGTTCCTTCTACATAGCAGCAGCATAATCCATAACATAAGTTACATCCCAAATGGTGCAAATAAGTTAATTTAGGTGTTCCAGTTAAAGGAACAGTAACACCAAAAAATGTAAGTGTTTTAAAGTAATAAAAATATAATGTAGTGTTGCCCTGTACTGGTAAATCTGATCTGTTTGCTTCAGAAACACTACTATAGTTCATATAAAATGTTAATATAAAATATATCTGGAACGGTCTAATTCCTAAGACGGACGAATGGCTAGTGTCAGAGGGTCGATATTTGTTACCCCCGCCCTCTATGACGCCATAATGCTATAGGGCCCAAGGCAGGATGGACTATAAGGGCTAATGGTCAACTGTGGACAATGTTCACTCATATAACTGATACTAGGCCATACAAATAAATGATCTCCACTCTGTTACTTAGAAGAGTGTCAGCATAGTGTCAGCATGTCTCTTATGCCCTTTTTGCAGAAGTGTTGCTCAAATTACTGGAAATACCACAATGGCTATGTTTAGCCAATAGCTGATTGCGAGACTGTGGACAGTTGGAACCAGAAATCTCTTATGTTGCGAAACTGCACATCTTACAGGAATGTATAAATATATATGTCAGCAAGTCTCCTCGCCGGACCATGTATGGTATTTCCGTGTACCCCTTGTCACAATTACTGTAAATGCCTTCTGAAAGCAATATAACGCCTGGACCAAGAGGTGGGTCTTTGGTAAGTCCTTGGCTGACATTCTGTGTGTTACTCCAACAGCTTACCCAGACAAAACTGTTATGTTGTATTATGTATGAATAAATTGCCTGACTATTACTAAAGGTTTTCCTTTACTGAGTTTTGTCTTACACGAGGTCAAAATGGTACTACTAAAAATACCATCAAAACAAGCTGCTGTGTAGCAATGGCGGAAATTGAAAAACGGCTATATGGCACAGGTTAACGAATGGATAACAGATAACACCATTAGACAGACAGAGCTTATTTGCTATCTGCTGTGTAACCTGAGCCTTTTCTCCTTTGAATGGCTGCCCCCATTGCTATACAGCAGCTTGTTTATATAAACTATAGTAGTGTTTCTGAAGCAAACACAGCAGTTTTACCAGTGCAGGGCAACACTGCATTATATTTTCATTACTTTAAAACACTTTTATTTTTTGACGTTACTGTTCCTTTAACTAATAAAGGATTGTAGCAAGGTATGAAGAAATCTTGAAGGCCTTCTGAGGTTCTGATGGGATTTGTGTTCCTTCTACATGGCAGCAGCAGAATCCATAAGATAACTTATATCCCAAATGATGAAAATGAGTTAATTTAGTTGTTCCAGCTAACTAATAAAGGCTTTTAGTAAGATATAAAGAAATCCTGAAGCACTCCTGAGGTTCAGAAGGGCTTCTTGTACCTCCTACATGGAAGCAGCAGAATCTATACATTACTTATACCCCAAATGGTGCAAATGAGTTAATTTAGTTGAAGGCTTACAGTAAGAAATAAAAAAAGCCTGAAGGCCTCCTGAGGTTCAGATGGGCTTCTTGTTCCTACTACATGGCAGCAGCAGAATCCATAAATTAACTTATACCCCAAATAGTGCAAATGAGTACATTTAATTGTCCCAACAAACTAATGAAGGCTTATTGTAAGATATAAAGAGACCCTGAAGACCTCCAAAGGTTCAAACGGGCTGCTTGTTCCTTCTACATGGCAGCAGCAGAATCCATAAAATAAGTTAAACCCCAAATGTTGCAAAATTAGATAATTTATGTGTTCCAGCTAACTAATGAAGGATTATAGTAAGGATTATAGTAAGGCACAAAGAAATCCCGAAGGCCTTCTGATGATCTGATGGGATTATTGTTCCTTCTACATAGCAGCAACATAATCAATAACATAAATTACCCCCCAAATGGTGCAAATGAGTTAATCTAGGTGTTCCAGCTAACTAATAAAGGATTGTAGTAAGATATGAATAAATCTTGAAGGTCTTCTTAGGATCTGATGGGATTCTTGTTCCTTCTACATGGCAGCAGCAGAATCCATAAGATACTTTATACCCCAAATGGTGCAAATTAGTTAATTTAGTTAAAGGCTTATAGTAAGATATGAAGAAATCCTGAAGGCCTCCTGAGGTTCAGATAGACTGCTTGTTCCTTTTACATGGCAGCAGCAGAGTCCATAAAATAGGTTACACCCCATATGTTGCAAAAATATTGCAGATATGAAGAAATCCTGAAGACCTCCTAAGGTTCAAATGGGTTTCTTGTTCCTCCTGATGCTTCCTATATTTATTACCTATATTCAGTACTGGAGACATTGACATTAAGCATACATTTACTAAATAGGTCCTGTTGAAAAAGGATATAAATCCATGCACAAAGGCATCCACTTATGTTGGAGTTTGGGTTCCTCTCCATTTGTATTAAGCTACACTTCTATGTCCACCCTCTATGTCTGACAAGCACTGTCTGGACCTCTATGGATACTGAATTTCTGTTTCCCTAATTTTCTGTTAAGACAGATGCCCCCCTTGGTATTTTTATTGATACCAGTCATGCTAGAGGCAACACAAGTACATGTATATTGCTCATGACTGTTCACCACTGTGTTTAAAAAGCCAAAGGGGGCAATTTATATTGATTTGTTTGATTAATGCTCCATCTGTACTTAATTCACAGCCATTGTGCAGCTATTTTCCTAAGTGATGTCATATGGTGGTCTTCTCGGTAGAAAATCAACTCCGCAATTTTCCACTAAAGACTTTGGGCTGAAACTACAGTAATGACAATGTTTTAATGATGTTAATGTTATTTGCAAATTGCTGTTGAAAACAATATCTGTCCATTTGTTGATATTTTCTGCACTCTCTGCTGGTTCTGAATATAGAATTATGTATGTTTTAATAAGGCAAACTGTTATTTTTGGATTTTAAAGCTGTTAAGGACATGTGTATAGCATGCTTTCTTCACCCACCAGCACCCAGCTGCCTGATGCCTTCATACCAGGGATGGAACTAGGGGTAGGCAGAGGAGGCACGTGCCTAGGGAACAAAGGTGGAGGGTGCCAGGTTTGGAACCTCTTCTGCGCCTTCCCCTAGTTCAGACCCTTGTGTCCCCCATCTGCAGCAGCAATTTCTGTGTTCTGAGTGTGTGCACTCTTCAGCGCATGCTTGCACGCATCTTAGGCACATGCACATGTTCTCGTTCTTAAGCGCACAGGAGGGAGACCACATAGTTTGGGTTGCCTAGGGCATCCAGATGACTTGCCCCAGCAATGCTACATACTTTAAGAAATGGCTTAATTGGAGAATTTAGCTTACTGTGTGGCCCTAGACATTTTAATGTACAGGTATGGAATCTATTATACAGAATACTAGGGACCTTTTGATTTACAGATAATGTGTCCTTCTGTACCTTAAAGGAGAAGGAAATTATTACTTGGGGGTGCCTAACATTTGAAACCCCAGGCCGGTGCCCCTATCAGCAGAAAACTGCACCGGGCCGGGGTTATTTCCGTGAGCACCATGGAGCGATCCTCTTTCGGCTTCTTTTTTCTTCTTGCGGCTGTGGATGCGCATTAGAGTGAAAAGCTGAACTTTAACTAAAAAGTAGGCTTTTTCATTCTACTGCGCACGTCTCTGCCCCGGGAAATTTGGAGAAAGAAGAAGCCAAAAGAGAAGCTCTCCGTGGTGCTAGCTGGAATAACCCTGGAAGTGTGCAGTTTTCTGCTGATTGGAGCACTGGTTTCAGGTAAGTAAATACATTCACTTGGGGGTGCCTAACATTTGGCACCCTCAAGTGGTAAACTATTTTCATTCTCCTTTAAGTCTATTAATATATATAATTTAAACATTATTAAAACCCAGTAGGGTTGTTGTTGTCCAATAAGGATTAATTATATCTTAGTTTGGATCAAGTATATGCTACTGTTTTATTATTATAGAGAAAATATAAATCATTTCTAAAATGTGAATTATTTTATCAAAATGGAGTCTATGGGAGATGGCTATTCCATAATTTGGTGCTTTCTGGATAACGGGTTTCTGGAAAATAGATCCTATACTATTCTAAAATATATAAATGTGAGATGAAATGAAACTTTACTACACCTCTGTCCATAAATATGTGCCAGTGTAATACCTGTGCAGCATCCCTCTGGTAACCTCAGGTTATACAGTGCACCAACACAACCCACTCCCCCACCATCAACTGCTTCCAGCTATCAGCTCCCTCTATTGAAGACTTTGGTCAGCAGCAATGGGGACTGATGGCAGGTAATGGGTGGGTGGCGGCAGCACTAGATTAGGGTGGGAGACTGGGACTCTGAAGACTGACAATCCTGAGCCAAACAAGATTTTTCCCAAAATTGAGGTGGGCTAATCTGACCCTGTACACATCATTGGGGATGATACCTAATCATTAGGAAATGCATTAAGGTATAGAAATAGAAAAATAGAAAAGCAGACCAGGGGTTAATGGGAGGGTGGGTTGTCCAGACATACAGTTTCCATATATATATATATATATATATATATATATATATATATATATATATATATATATATATATATATATATATATATATATATATATATATATAGTATATATATATATCTATAGTATATATATATATATATATATATATATATAGGCCCTGTGTGGGTTGAAACGCGTAGATAAGAACGTGGAATAAAGAACTTTTAACTAAGTATTGAAGAAAACTGCTGTGAGTGCTTTCATGACTGCCAATTTGTTATATATATATATATATATATATAAAAGCCGTGGGGTCGGTGCACACAGAGCACAAAATGGATGCCTAGGTGCTGGAACTGTTGGAAATAGTATGGAAGTAGCAAAAGAGTCCACACACGGGGCTTGAGTGAGAAAATAAGTTTGTCGTTTATTCAACGTTTCGGCCCAGTCACATGAGCCGTCTTTCACTTCCTGAAGACAGCTCATGTGACTGGGCCGAAATGTTGAATAAACGACAAACTTATTTTCTCACTCAAGCCCCGTGTGTGCGGACTCTTTTTGCTACTTCCTATGTATATATATATATATACTGTTAGTGCTGTCATTTTTGTCACACGACACACTAAAACGTGTATATTATAATAAATAAAGTATCCTCAGAGTTCCTGTATAAAACCACTCGCCAATGGTCATGGAACTCTGCGGTGACATAATATCCTTATATTTTACAATAAGGGGTACTTTATTCACTATGTATCTTCTGTTATCCGGAAACCCATTCTCCACAAAGATCTGACATAGACTCCATTTTAAGCAAATACAGGTATGGGACCTGTTATCCAGAATGCTTGCGACATGTTATATAGAATGCTCAGAACCTGTGGTTGTCTGGCTATGGAGAGTTTCCATAAATTGCTCCATGCCTTAAATCTGCTAAACAATTTTAAAAATTAAATAAACCCAATATGACCGTTTTGCCTCCAATAAGGATTAATTATATCTTAGTTGGGATCAAGTACAAGGTGTTGTTTTATTATTACACAGAAAAAGGAAACTACCTTCCTTTAATTTACAGATAATGTATACCATACCTGTTATTATTACTTTTAAAAATGATTTCCTTTTTCTCTGTTATATTAAAACAGTACCTTGTAGTTGATGCTAAATAGATCCCCTATCCAGAAAATCTCATGTCTCGGACATTCTGGATAACAGGTCCCGTACCTTTATATACATAAATTATTAAGAGATCATGAACTGGACCAAATGTCATGCAGCCGAGGGCATCCACTACATAAAATATGGCAGAAGTGGAGATTCTTTCTCCCACGTGTACTGCTGAAACAATAATCAAGTGCGAGGTTCACTAAAAGAAGGTTCTGTGACTGATTAAAAATGTTTTAAGCAATTTATTGGTAGATGTAATATCCTGAAAATGAAGCTTCTTGAAAGTGCATTGAATAGCTCTTCTTTAGCATGGGCCCTCCTTGGACAAGATGCCTTAAAGGAAAACTATACCCGCCAAACAATGTAGGTTATGCAATGATATTGCATAAAATAGCTCATATGTAAAACCCTGCTTCATGTAAATAAACCATTTTCAGAATAATATACTTTTCTAGTAGTATGTGCCATTGGGTAATCATAAATAGAAAATTGCCATTTTAAAAAATAAGGGCTGCCCCCTGGGATCGTACGTAAACATACAGTATACGCTCGCCTACCTGAATAGAAGTCTCTTAATATTTATATAATCATATCATTTGAAGGGATTCCACTGAGCTGCAGAAGAAGTTGCCTTTCATACTGGAGACTGAAACGACACATGGATTTTACCAAAAGAATTTCACGTTATCGCCGGTGGGAAAGCCTTTACAGTAGAGGAGATTTATCACTGGTCCTTCTGGACCTTTGCCCTTAAAGAAGAATTCAACCGGTAACATAAAAAAACCCTACCCTACATAGACGCCCCCTCTCTCCTCCCCCCCAGCCTACCTGATACCCGGGGAAAATGGCCCTAACTTTTTACTTACCCCTCGATGCAGATTCTGTCTTCGGGAGTTCACGGCCTACATCTTCTTTTCTTCGTTAAACTTCAGAAGCAGGCCATCATTTTCGGCGCATGTGCAGCTGGACTAATATTGCAGTGACTAATATTGGACTAATTTTGCATGCACCGAAAGTCATGAAAAATGTCAAGAAAATTTTTCCAAAATTTTCATGACTTTCGGTACATGCACAGTTGTTTAGGACTGGAATATTAGTCCAACTGCGCATGCAGCAAAAACGATGGTCTGCTTACAAAGCTTAACGAAGAAAGGAAGAAGGTGCCCATGAACTACCCAGGACAGAATCTGCACCGAGGGTTAAGTAAAAAGTTAGGGGCATTTGCCCTGGGTACCAGGTAGGCTGGGGGGGGAGGAGGGAGGGGGATCTACGTAGGGTAGGGGGGTAGGGTTTTTTTTATGTTACGGGTTGAATTCTCCTTTAAGCAGCCTTGGGATAAACACCTTAATGAGACCTGCAATGTTTATGTATTTACCCTACACAGGGCTGGAACTAGGAGTAGGCTGAAGAGGCATCTCTCTAGGGTGCAACAATAAGGGGGGTGCTGGACAGGTACCAGCTGTAGGGTCATCTGCCCACATCTAGTTTGGGTTCGCAGTTCTCCCTGGTTCCTGGATTGGCCAGTCTTGGCTATTTTCTGCGCATTCCCCCTTTCACGTGACATCACTGTTGAAGCGCACACGTTCACTTGCGTGCCCATCGGGAAGAGAGCTGGCCGGCAAGATTGCCTGGGGCACCTAGTCGCCTTGGCCCACTCCTGACCCTATAAAAAGAAACGAAACTTGCAATGTTATTGCTAAAAGCGTTGTTTTTAAATCAAATGTCACACATAAACAATACAATATGGCAACTGTAATTCCAAAGGTCTGTTCTATTTGTTGGAATGTCTAAACTGCCACAAACAATAAGTTGTCCGTACTACCCGTTCTCGGAAGAGTAGGATTAGAGAACACATTTATTCCATTAAAAAGGCAACTCCCAATTCTCCATTGGGTAGACATTTCAAAGACTGTACCGCCAGGGGTCTAAAAGTTTAAATCATAGAAAAGGTTCTGACTTCATCAGAGGAGGCGATTTTCTAAGAACCTTAAATTCCAGAGAAGCTTTCTGGATATTTGAATTAAATGCACGTGCCCCAAGGGGTCTCAACTCTAGGTGGGATGTTTCATATATAACCTGATCCATACTCATTTACTCTTTATTTTAGACCTTGAGCCTATGTCTATGAATTTGCCATGTCATTTCCATCACTGCTTTTCTCTATTAGCTTTATAATGGTTTACTGTCTCAGCTCAATTTAACAGGGTTTGTAATGAATTAATTATCTTTATGGGTTATCTTGTTGGCGTTTCCCTCTGTCACTCATTTTTTGGATTTGGTTTTATACTTGTTGTTTAAATTTATATGTATTCTTAATTATTTCCTATAGATGGAGCTGTTTTTGTATGTATAATAGAGTGACTCACTGCCATATCTTTTAGCCTATGATTAAGGGGTGTTTACCGAAACGCGTTAGGCGCTCTATGCACTCCAGCTACATAATATTTTAAATGACGTAATAAATAATATTTTTTACTTAAAGAGGTGGTGCGCCACTTAATTTTTTCATGTTCTGATTTGCTGCAGTTGAGGAGCCCTGAGTGATTTTAGGCACACCTGGTCCTCGTTAATCCGTCTGGAGCACCGTGGGAGGGGAGTTCGGGTGTGTCTGTGTTCTGTTATTGTCTACAAAAAGAAAGCAAGTAGTGATCGGCGAATCAGCCCCTTTTGGCTACGTTGGAAAATTTGCGAATTTCCTGCAAAACTGTGAAAAATTTGCGTAACTCAAATTTTGACGTTTGCGGCAATTTTGTCGCTGGCGTTAAAGGCAATTGGTGCCTGAATAATGTTGACGCGTGACGGTTTTGACACAAGCGACTTTTTTCGATCTGTGTCCAAAACTTTTTGATGCTGGTGAATTTTCGTGGCAGTTTCGGAATTTATTTACCCGTGGCAAAATGTGGAAATTCAACGATAATCCGCGCTTGCTGAATTTATTCGCCCATCACAAAAAGCAAGTCCTCCAACTGAATAGCATAAGGGGGCGATTAACCCAGGTATAAAAACAGAATGGTGTGGCTATATCCAACCTCCCTTCATCAGGCACCTGATAAAAAAAAGTTTGATACCTCCCTAAAACACTATCTAATCCTGAAAATGTTTTAACAAACAGAGTTTCCTGATGTGCATATTAACTGATGGCATTTGCTAGTTCTGGACACTGAAACCATTTCGGGTGTGAGTGTCTGACTATATATATTAATTAGTTGGAATGAGTTAGATAGATAAAATTTAATTTGGACAAAGTTTTTTGAATTAACACTGACCTCCCCAACCCTTCCTCTTATTTCATTGCTGGGGGAAAGGCGAGTGATACCACAAATCATTCAAAACTCATAATTCATAATTAGAGGAAGGGAATTTGCTACATGAACCAAGAACACACTTTAGTATTGCTAAAATGATAACAAAACAAGAGCAGTGTAACCTTTACATAACATCACATAACCATTACAAAACATCTATCAACACTTAAGTTTTGGAGGGGCTCCAAAACCTCAAATATCACAATTAATGAGTTCAGGCAGAGTTCTTCAGAGCCCTGGAATCCCAGGCAGGCAGTGAGGAACTCTCTAAACCTGGGCACAAATTAATTTATAAATCATCTGGATAGTTGATAGGTTAGTGGCTAAACATAGCTTTTAGCCAAAGGTATCCAGAGACTCCATCTAAAGTAACATGACGACAACATCATGTGAAATGCCAAGTATCATCTGGAGTGGTATAAAGGGCTTCACCTTTGGTCGCTCAGTATTGGGTCCACTGTATGGAGCACATGTAAGGTCCCATCTAGAATATGCCGTACAGTTTTGGTTTCCATCACTCAAACAGGACATTATTGTATTAGAGAGGGTACAGAGAAGGGCAACTAAGCTGGTAAAGGGAAAATCTTAGCTATGAGGAAAGACTGGCCAAATTAGAGATGTTCACCCTGGAGAAGTGGCGCTTAAGGGGTGATATGATAACTATGTATAAATATATAAGGGGATCATATTATAATCTCTTTAATGCTTTATTTACCAGTAGGTCTTTCCAGCTGACACGAGGTCACCCATTCCGATTAGAAGAAAAGAGGTTCCGCCTAAATATTGGGAAGGGGTTTGTTACAGTGAGAGCTGTGAAGATGTGGAATTCTCTCCCTTAATCAGTTGTACAGGCTGATACATTAGATAGCTATAAGAAGGGGTTGGATGGTGTTTAGCAAGTGAGGGAATACAGGGTTATGGGAGATAGCTCATAGTACAAGTTGATCCAGGGACTGGTCCCATTGCCATTTTGGAGTCAGGAAGGAAATTTTTTCCCCTCTGAGGCAAAATGTAGAGGCTTCTGATGGGGCTTTTTGCCTTCCTCTGGATCAACTGGCAGTTAGGCAGGTTAAAAAAAGAGCTAAAAGGCTGAATTTGATGGACGTGAGTCTTTTTTCAACCTAACTTACTATGTTACTATGTTATCACCAAATATATATTGTGGGTATGAGTTTTTAAAGTGTAGACAGCCCGGGAATGATGAAACAGAAATAACAGATTACTGGTACATAACTGTCAGGCAAGATGTGGGTGGGTAGTGAGACCTCCCAGAAGAAGCAATTTGATATAATAACATATACTGTAGGTGAGATGAAAAGCTGCACTGTGCTGTAGTACTTCCTCATGGAGGTTTAGAATTAGTCTCATGGAAGATCATTATAATGAACCATAATGTGAAGATACTTCTTTGGGACTGGCAAATAAATTGTGTTACTTAAAGGGCACCTATGGGCCCCTGCCAAACCCAAATGTTATGTTGTGAGCTGGCTCTAAGTGCCGTAGTTCTACTGATCAGATGGGAAGAAATGACACTTGATGTGCTTGGGCTCTGAATCTACATGTGCACATGCAGCCTTGCCATTTTCCTTGGCTGGGAAACCACTTAATTGTGGTGGACCTCAGCAGAATCTAATGAACCAACATGTAAATTGTTGACCTGCCCTTATGTGGAAAATTGCAGGTGTGTAAAGTAACCTGTGCCCTGAGGGAGGGATGTGCTCCTTTTGTTGCTTGGTGGCACGAGTATTCCCTAATCTATAAATCTATCTCCATGGACTCTATGAAGGGGGTTGATGGCTGCTGGAGAGCTTGAGGTCTCGGTAAGAGTGAAAGACCCTCAGTTAGGTTGGACCTTAGTGGAAGCAGGGTAAAAGGGACCTTATGAATGTAGAAAGTAAATAGGATTTTACCAGGGCCACCGGTGTCTGGTGGACTCCTGTCACTAGAAAAATGTTTGGACAGGCCTTTAGGGAAAAAGCATAAATGTTACACAGAGGAGTGAACCAAGGCACAGATTTTGTTCAAGATAAAAATAAAGATCAGCGCCACAGTCTATGGAAAAAAAGAACAAATAACAGAACCTAGCACAATATTGTTAATATTCAGTACAGTCACCCGTTACACCTGTGAATCTGCAGCAACCGGAAGTGATGTCACATCTGCTGCGTTTCACTAAGAACAGCTTCTTCGTGAAGAAAGCACTATAAGCACCTTCTATTTAATTTTAATCTCTAACTCTCTAATACACAAGAAATACTATTAAAAATAAACTCTTCTTTTTCTTAGACACATATATCGCACATGTGTTGTCTCTTAAGAAGTCTCCAGGGCCAGCTGTAGTGTGGAAATGCACTAGTAGATTTTAGAGCTTTTGAGGGGCCCTCCTAGATGCTTTACCTTCTCTCTGCTCCTCATGTATAGCCATACAAACTTCTACAAAATTCTCTCGGACTGACTCACTGCAGTACCTTTAGGTCCTAGTCCCTCACTGGCCCACAATTGCCACGGGTCTTGTTGGGGCTCCCAGATTACCCTTGCTGACTATACTAGTTGCCTCTCAGCTTTGAGGTGAGATAACCCAAACATCCCCTAACTTCTCAAACAAAGTACAGCTTCCCACCTGGTCTGCCATGAAGTCTGTCCTGCCTCTTGATGTTATCAGGCCAAAGAGCAAGTCCATGGCTCCTGCCCTTCCTTATACAGGGAAATTCCTCCCCAGGCTAACCTTAAGGGTTGGTGCTACCTGCTGGCTGAACTTAAAGGGATACTGTCATGGGAATTTTTTTTTTCAAAATGCATCAGTTAATAGAGCTGCTCCTGCAGAATTCTGCACTGAAATCCTTTATTTTTAAAAGAGCAGATTTTTTTATATTTCATTTAGAAATCTGACATGGGGCTAGTCATATTGTCAATTTCCCAGCTGCCCCAGTCATGTTACTTGTGCTCTTATAAACCTCAGTCACTGCTGTTCTGCAAATTGGATTGATATCCTCCTCCTCCCTTTCCCCCAAGCAGCCTAACAACAGAACAATGGTAAAATAACCAGATTGCAGCTCCCTAACACAAGATTACAGCTGCCTGGTAGATCTAAGAACAGCACTCTATAGTAAAATCCAGGTCCCACTGCGACACATTCAGTTACATTGAGTAGGAGAAACAACAGCCTGCCAGAAAGCAGTTCCATCCTAAAGTGCTGGCTCTTTCTGAAAGCAAACAGTGTAATTTAGAAATAAAAACAACATCATAAAAATCATGACAGAATCCCTTAACATTATCTTAACTGTTTACATTTGAAATAAAGTTATATTTCATCTCAAAATTTCATCTCAAAATTCATAGCATGCTGTTGGAGTTTGAGTTAGACAGGGTTATATTATATAGATTATAGTGTAGGGGTAGTTCCCCAGACAGCACCTACCAACATGTAGGGACAGCAGAGGGTAGTGTATGCAATGGGAAGTCAGACTCACTACTTGCTTTGCTTTCATTTTCCATACAAAAATAGGGTTTGGTGTTTCATATATTGGGAGAGAAATAGGGGAAATGCTGGAAATGTTACTGTCTGCTTGTTTATTTCCTCTACAGAATTAGTGATGGGTAGCACTAGATAGATACTAAATATATAGTGATAAAGAATAGGGGAGTGCTGCTAGGGTTACTGCCTGCTCTACGTTATTTACTCTACATAATTAGTGATGGGTAGCACTAGATAGATACTAAATATATAGTGATAAAGAATAGGGGAGTGCTGCTAGGGTTACTGCCTGCTCTATGTTATTTACTCTACATAATTAGTGATGGGTAGCACTAGATAGATACTAAATATATAGTGATAAAGACTAAGGGGAGTGCTGGTATGGTTACTGCCTGCTCTACTTTATTTCCTCTACATAATTAGTGATGGGTAGCACTAAGTAGGTGACTTATATATAGGGATAAAAACTAGGGGAGTGCTGCTAGGATTACTGCCTGCTCTACTTTATTTTCTCTACAGAATTAGTAATGGTTAGCACTAGATAAATACTAAATATATAGTGATAAAGACTAGGGGAAATTGCTGGTAGGGTTACTGCCTGCTCTACTTTATTTCCTCTACAGAATTAGTAATGGGTAGCACTAGATAAATACTAAATATATAGGGATAAAACTAGGGGGAGTGCTGGTATGGTTACTGCCTGCTCTACTATATTTCCTCAACAGAATTAGTGATGGGTAGCACTAGAGAGGTGCACAATAATATAGGGATAAAGACAAAGAGACGGTGTTGGCTGGATCAGGTTTCCTGCCCATGCTTCATACAGACCTGATGCTGAATCTGTGACGCTTGTTGTACCGATTATTCATATATATATATATATATATATATACTATACATATTCTGCATTGGATTAAAGCATTAAATGCAAGATTCCAGGGGGTATATGTAATACAGATAGAAAGAAAAGACAGTCTTATTGGAAAGACCATAATTTAATTATTTAACCAAGGACATGTATTGGCAGTTTTATGCAGTGTGGCAGCCTATTTTTTCAGGTGTTTTCCAAGGTAAAATGGCTACTTTTGCTCATTCCGCTTGCAATTTCCACCCAGACAAGTTTCCAGCCAACAGCACTGAACAATGTGCATTTTCTTTCCTTTCCCTCAGCTGTGACATCACATGTGCCTGCCTGACCCGTAGCAACTGCAGCTGTGTAGCCATGGAAACATCCTTGGCTCAGCCAGCAAAGCCAATGAGGATTACTCAGTGCTATGTGGCAGCTATGTGGCAGCTAAGCTTTGTGTGACATTAGGAAGAAGCCGGCAGTTGGGCCACGCTCCCTCACGCAGGTGTTCTTCAGCAGAATGGCTTGTTTGTACCCCGTGTGCCCCATTCAAATTCCACCCTAACATTCCTTCCACAAACTCACATACATTTTCTCACATACATGAAGGATGATTTGTGCATTTTTCTTAGAAGGCTTTGGCGGCTCAGAGGAAAATCTGATTTAATTTCACCCTGTGTTAATGACATGTTTATTAGGAAGGGAGAGGGGGTGGCAGCAGAAAAGAAATGATTTTATATTGAAAGGAACCCTGGATCGGTGTGCAGCTCACACAGCTACAGGAACAATATTAGAATTATCAGAATATCAGAAATTCCATCATACAATACTGCAATTACAGCTCCCATCAGTGGCGTTACTGCCATAAAGCACATTCGTGACTTACAATATCCTTATATTTTCCAATTGGAGGTATATTATTCCCTATATATCTATATATTACATAAACAAGAGCCATGAATATCCAATAAATTATATCCTTATAAATGGTGCTTAGTGATAACGTGCAGACACGTGTATTATAAATATAGTGTACCTTCTGATTAGGGCAACCCTTCTTCTGATTAAAAAAAAAGAAGAGCCATTAATAACCTATACTATGTATAAATTGTTTAGTGATGTCACTGATTATAACAGGTACTGAGTGACGTCATTTATGCTACATGACTTGTATATTGAGGACTGGACTGGGCCAGTGGGACACCAGGAAAAATCATGGTGGGCCCAGGCCCTAACGGACCTAGGGTTGCCACCTTTTGGCACGTCTATCTTCAGGAAGGGGGGTGGGGTTGTGACATCAAGGGCAGGACTATGAAGTGGCAGCCGGCGATTGGCCGATCGCTGTGTCGATCCTACCCTTGTTGCCCTTCAAAAAAATGTGTTGTCCAGGTCAAAACCAGACAGGTGGCAACCCTAAGCAGGCCCCTAAAACCTAGATCCTCCCTCTGCCTGAGAATTCTATGCAGTAGAGTCAGCACAATGAACACTGCAGGGAGTGGGTCGGGTGAAAATTCTTGAAGTTGCCACGGCAGGTAAGCGGGTCCTGGTCAGCCTTTGGGAAAGTGAGTATGGGCTGGGTGCTGGTTTTAAAAAACAGACCCGTCCAGCTCTCTACTTTGCAGTGCTACCTGACTAACCCCTCCTGATGTGATCATGGCCATAGGAAGAGAAAGAAGTATGTATGGAGGAAGAGGGGGCTGGACTGCAGCAGCATAGGGGGTGGCTGCAGCTAGGGTGGCCCAGGGGTTGGGGGCCCCTGATGCAGAAGCCGCAACGGGCCCCAGGCGCCTCAGTCCAACGCTCTGTATGTTATAAAAAATAATGCACCCTGTGTTGTCAAATAAGAGAATATTATACATCACTTTCATTGATACTGGATACTGAATACTTATGTCCTTCCTCCCAAGGTGCCCCTCTGATTCTTGAGACCCACGTCAATTGCCCTTATGCTGTAACCTAAAACTAGCCTTTTATAATATCAAAGAGCATTTGAGCCTTAACAAAATAGTTTGAAAATGTCTTAAAGGAGAAGGAAAGGTTACAACTAAGTAAGCTGTATCAGAAAGTTCTATATAAATACACTAATAAACCCTCAAAGTAATGCTGATCTGAGTCCTCTGTCAAAATAAACACAACATTTCTTTCCTTCTATTGTGTACTCATGGGCTTCTGTATCAGACTTCCTGTTTTCAGCATAAACCTCCACGGCTAGGGCTTGAGCATGCTCCGTTTGCTCCTCTCTCCCCTTCCCTTCTCCCTCTTCCCTCCCAACTGTAATCTGAGCCCAGAGCTATGAGTGAGCAGGGAAAGGCAGGAAGTGATGTCACACCAAGCTAAAATGGCAGCTGCTATCCTAAACAAACAGAGCGAGCTTCTAGTGTTGTTTACTCAGATATGGAAAAGCATTCTGCAGAATAAATATAGTTTTCTAACTTGCACTATTATGGAAAATCTATTGGTAATAAACTGCCTCAGTAGCTTTCCTTCTTCTTTAAACAAACCCTGTCTGGAAGGTGATGGCATTTCACAGGGACTATATTATGCAGCTTCTATTCTGCACAGTAAAGCAAAATATAAATCAACTGTTGCTCGTGTGATCTGTGACAGATAGGTCAGGGATTTAGCTGTGATTTACACCTGTACAAAATAGAATCTTGTAGCCCTGACCCTGGAAAGCTGCTGCTGTGTCACTGACAGACTGGCTGGAACTGACACAAAATCTGGCTCCTTCAGAAGGATAAAGAGAAGTTGCAGTCAGCATCACCCAGTGTATTGGGTTACAGAAACACATGTATAAATATAGCTTCAGCCTCCCAGATTAGCTCTACGCAGCTGCAACTTGCTGGGGACAATTGTCAGGTAGCGCAGAATGTTAGCAAACACTGACTGTGGAAAGAAATCAGAGTCATTAGCAGAAAAGCTGCTCTTTCTGCTTCACCCTCTTTAATTGTGTAGGCAAAAAACAAGATATTGAGATGATGCAGAGCTTGTCTTAATAAACGTTTTTACACTGACTCCTGCCTGATTGCTACACAGGTATAGGACCTGTTATCCAGAATGCTTGGGACCTGGGGTTTTCTGGACAACAGATCTTTCCGTAATCTGGATCTTCATACCTTAAGTCTACTAGAATATCATGTAACCATTAAAAAAACCCGATAGGCTGGTTTTGCTTCCAATAAGGATTAATTATGTCTTACTTTGATGTTCTGTAAGGCTACAGATGTATTGTTATTTCTATTTTCTATTACTCATCTTTCTGTTCAGGCCTTCTTATTTAAATCAGTGCATGGCTGCTAGGGTCATTTGTACCCTAGCAACCAGGTTGCTGAAATTGCAAAATGGAGAGCTGCTGAATAAAAAGCTGATAAATAAAAAAAACACAAATGATGAAAAATGAAAAACAATTGCAAATTGTTTCAGAACCCCTTTAAGAGGACAGGTCCTCTTTAAAATGTTACATAGTTACATAGTTAAATTGGGTTGAAAAAAGACAAAGTCCATCAAGTTCAACCGCTCCAAATGAAAACCCAGCATCCATACACACACCCCTCCCTACTTTCACATAAATTCTATATTCCCATACCTATACTAACTATAGAGCTTAGTATCACAATAGCCTTTGATATTATGTCTGTCCAAGAAATCATCCAAGTCCCTCTTATAGTCATTAACTGAATCAGCATCACAACATCACCCGGCAGTGCATTCCACAACCTCACTGTCCTGACTGTGAAGAACCCCCTACGTTGCTTCATATGAAAGTTCTTTTCTTCTAGTCTAAAGGGGTGGCCTCTGGGTAAAAAGGCCTTTATGGGTAAAAAGGTCCCTGCTATTTGTCTATAAAGAGGTATAATTATGTTTTCATCCCTTGAGTTAATTCCCTTTTTTATGCAAGACAGAACTTTATTTGCTTTAGTAGCCACAGAATGACACTGCCTGAAATTAGACAACTCGTTATCTACAAAAACCCCTAGGTCAGGGGTGTCCAAACTTTTTGCAACGAGTGGCCAGATTTGGTGAGGTGAAAATGTGTGGGGGGCAACCATTCAGCCCGACATTCTTTGAACCATTAACATTAAACTACAGGGCAAATTTGTGAAATGATCTGCCACTTGGTCTATACTGCTGCCTGTGTGCAAAAGGTGTTCGTAATAGACACGTACTGGCACATAGTGACGCGCCGCTCTTGCATACTTCTTTAGCAGGGTCGGATTGGGGGGCCCAGGGCCCAGCGGGACCGCTGTAAAGGGCCCCCCCACCCCCTACTGTGATGCGCCGATCAGGACAAAATGCATGAATGCACACCCGGAAACTCTCAACACACTGCCATTTAGTGTATAACTTGCATTTATATTATTTTTGCCAAAGTGCATAACCTTGCATTTATCAACTTTGAACATCATTTTCCAGTTTGCTGCCCAGTTTCCCAACTTAGACAAAAAGTGGCAGCATCCTGCATGGAACCTATAGTTCTGCACAATTTAGTATCATCTGCAAAAATAGAAACAGTACTTTTAATGCCCACCTCCAGGTCATTAATAAACAAGTTGAAAAGCAAGGGACCTAGTACAGAGCCCTGCGGTACTCCACTAACAACACTGGTCCAATTAGAAAATGTTCCATTTACCACCACTCTTTGTAGTCTATCTTTTAGCCAGTTCTCTATCCAGGTACAAATACTATGTTCCAGGCCAACATTCCTTCATTTAACCAGTAACCTTTTGTGTGGCACTGTATCAAATGCTTTAGCAAAGTCTAAGTAAATCACATCCACTGCCATCCCAGAATCAAGGTCTCTACTTACCTTCTCATAAAAAGAAATTAAGTTAGTTAAGTTAGTCAAGATCTATTACGCATAAAACCATTCTGGCACAAACTCATAGTATTATGATTTGCTATGAAGTCCAGTATCTTATCCTTTATTAAACCTTCGAAAAGCTTTCCTACCACTGACGTCAGACTAACTGGCCTATAGTTTTGAGGCTGAGAACGGGATCCCTTTTTGAATAGCGGCACCACATTAGCAATTCGCCAGTCTCTCTGCACCATGCCAGACCTCAATGAATTCTGAAACATTAAGGGGCTGATTCACTAAGCGTCGAATATCGAGGGTTAATTAACCCTCGATATTAGACTAGGAATTGAAATCCTTCGACTTCGAATATCGAAGTTGAAGGATTTAGCGCAAATACTGTGATCGATATTCCTTCGATCGAACGATTAAATCCTTCGAATCGAACGATTCGAAGGATTTTAATCCAACGATCGAAGGAATATCCTTCGATCAAAAAAACTTAGGAAAACCTATGGGGACCTTCCCCATAGGCTAACATTGACTTCGGTAGCTTTTAGCTGCCGAACTAGGGGGGTCGAAGTTTTTTTTAAAGAGACAGTACTTTGACTATCGAATGGTCGAATAGTCGAACGATTTTTAGTTCGAATCCTTCGATTCGAAGTCGTAGTCGAAGGTCGAAGTAGCCCATTCGATGGTCGAAGTAGCCCAAAAAATACTTCGAAATTCAAAGTTTTTTTACTACGAATCCTTCACTCGAATTTAGTGAATCGGCCCCTAAGTAAAGAGGTTTGGCAATCATAGAGCTAAGCTCGCTTAGTATCCTGGGATGAATGCCATCTGGCCCCGGACCTTTGTTTATCTTAACATGTTCTAGTCTCTTTTTGAATTTCCTCGTGTGTGAACCATGCATCATTGTTGATTTGTGCATAAAAATTTACAGGATATTATTTATTACCTATAAATGAAATGCACTTTCTTCATGCACTTTCCATAAATTACTCACCATGGCACGTGTCATTTCCATTTTGCAACATGTCGCTGCTGTAAATTAGCTTAACGAGACTTCACTGCCTCACGTAGAAATTAAATCAAAGTGGTTGTGTTTACTTTGTCACTGGATGCAAATGCAAGAGGACAAAGGGGAGCAACAACACTTCCAGTGCTTATTTTAAAAATGTGTCTGATGTCTAGCAAATAGAATCCCATAGGGCAAGTAGTACATACAGAAATTGGTTGTCCCTTTTGGCATTCCTTAACATGTGAATATGAATGGCCAGCAGGTTATGGGGTAGAGGAGGAAACTTCTACATGCCTTTTACTACCTGCCTCTAATGTATACTGTAAAAATGAGCACAGAGACTTGAATTTTTTTTTGAAATTCAGGGCAGGGTACAAAATGCAGAGAAAATGGGCAATCGCATGCATGCAAGCTGTCGCATAACTTTTACATGGATTTTAGCATATTGCACATTTTTGTAAATTACACTTTGTGGTTTTTTTCCTGTTTCATTTAATATGTTCCCCGTGTCATAAATATTTTATTGAAGATAAATCTCATGTTCAGAGTGCTGTCTTGCACTGTCATTTGCAGGTTTTACAACCTAGGAACCACATGGAGAATACACTCATTTTTCCATTATTCCTCCAGATGTGCCGGGCCTTTCCGTGTGGTTTCTGTCAAATAAATTTTCAGTCTTGATCATCTAAAATGACTAATTAGCCCCTCAGCTGTGTCTTAAACAACATTGGTGTGTTCATGAGTCTGTAAATGCAATCCTTGCGATCCCTGGAGTTCGATTTACACCATCCGGCACTTAACCATCAAGAGGATTTATTGGCACTTCTGTTTTTCATGCCTTCAAAGTTCATTTTGTAACAGAGGGATAGGCCAGTGAATTCTGTGAAACATTTTCAAACACAAATAACCATTTCTTGTTAACGATGCAGAATTTCCCCCAGCATTCCAGTGTAATTTCAGGCCCCTGGGAAAGTTGTATCTGCTTCAGTTGTGTCTGATGTGTGGCCTGCAGTGTTCTTTAGCCCCAAGTCTACTACACCTATAGTCTACTACACCTATTGAAACAAACCACCATAGGTACCCTGGAATTATCGCCATGTTCAGGGTAGCACTCGTTTCAGCGTCAGTAAGCTTACTTGTGACCCATGCAGCAAAAGTTAGGACAGATACAATGGCACTTACCTGAGCATACTAAACAGCTTGCTGCACACAGTCAACTTTATTTACAGACAGGCAAAAGATTGTGCCCAGCATTTTGGAGACTTGGGGTTTCTGGACCCCAGAGCAGCCTCCTTATTCTATTTTCAATATCTCCTATAAGGGCGCTGTTTCTGAATTTGTGCATTGTTTCCTCTCCTGAGCCTTTATAAAGGCAGGACAAGGTGCCACAGTGTGCACAAGCATGGCTCTTATATCTTTTAGGGAGTAATTTATTAAAGTTCGAATGTCAAAAACACAAAAAATCGGGTTTTTGTACTATAAAATCAGAGTTTTTAGTGGAATAAAAATCCTCGAATTATTTGACATACAGGGGCCCATTTACTTAGCTCGAGTGAAGGAATCGAGGAAAAATAGTTCGAATTTCGAATGGTTGAATATGGCTACTTCGACCATCGAATGGGCTACTTCGACCTTCGACTACGACCTTCAACTTTGAATCAAACAATTCGAACTAGAAAATCGTTTGACTATTCGACAATTCGATAGTCGAAGTACTGTCTCTTTAAAAAATTCTTCGACCCCCCTAGTTCGCCACCTAAAACCCACCGAGGTCAATGTTAGCCTATGGGGAAGGTCCCCATAGGCTTCCTAACAATTTTCTGATCGAAGGAATATCCTTCGATCGATGGATTAAAATCCTTCAAATCGTTAGATCGTAGGAATAGCGCAAAATACTTTGACTTCGATATTCGAAGTCGAAGGATTTTACTTCGACGGTCGAATATCGAGGGTTAATTAACCCTCGATATTCGACCCTAGGTAAATCTGCCCCTTAATGTACCCTGAGGATGGAAAAAGTCAAAACCTGAAAATCCATCTCAGACCTGCCGAGGTTGTATATAAGACAATGAGGAGGTCCCTATCTTATTTGGACCCAAAAATGTGTGGTTTTCGGGAAAAGCAAGGCGGGAAAAAACTCGTATGATTCGGATTTTCGCTTGATTTTATTGAGTTTGTCCCCGATCCGATTCAATTGTGGTTTTTTAATATTAAATAAGGTCCAATCATGGATTGTAGTTTGGTCTGACTTTTTTTATTCAAAAAGTGTGCACCCTAGCTCCTTGCAGCAGGAATGCAGCTCCATTGTGGTAAGGAAAAAGAGGAGAAAGACCAAAACTATTGGATATTGGATGTCATATTGCAGTGATCCCCAACCAGTAGCTCGTGAGCAACATGTTGCTCTCCAGCCCCTTGGATGTTGCTCCCAGTGGCCTCAAAGCAGGAGTTTATTTTTGAATTCCAGGCTTGGAGGCACTTTTTTGTTGTATAAAAACCAGGTGTACTGCCAAACAGAGTCTCCTGTAGGCTGCCAGTCCAAATAGAGGCTACCAAACGGCCAATCACAGCCCTTATTTGGCACCCCAAGAACATATTTCATGCTTGTGTTGCTCCCCAACTCCTTTTACTTCTAAATGTTGCTCACGGGTTCAAAAGGTTGGGGATCTCTGTCATATTGGATGACCAAAACTATTATCATGTTTCTGTGCATTTATATCTGTTTTTAAGTCTTATATTCAAGTGGATGTGTAGCTTGGTCTAAGACGCTATTTACTGTACGTTGGTGTAGAATATGATCACAGTACAGATATGGGAACTGTTCCAGAATGCTTGGGACTTTGGGTTTTCTGGATTACAGATCTTTTTGTAATTTGGATCTTCTTAAATCACAGTTTAAATCATGTAAACAATAAACCCAAGAGGCTGGTTTTGCTTCCAATAATTAATAATATATTTTAGTTTTGATCAAGCACAATGTTTTATTATTAAAGAGAAAAAGGAAATCATTTAAAAAAATTTGGATTATTTGAAGTCTATGGGAGACAGCCTTTCCGTAATTCAGAGCTTTCTGGATAACGGGTTCCAGATAACGGATCTCATACCTGTACTAGAAAAAGACGAGGGCCTCTGTTCTTTCTCTTCTTGGCAGAAAATGAGAAAACTACTCTATATGGTATCCTCGTTTCCAAAATATATTTGCATAGATTTTTTTATATTTTTATTATAGTGTAAAATTGATCTGTGGATTGTAACGTTAAGCGTATCCTGGGATCTCAGGCATGATAATGGCACATTTAGAAACTCAGATCCGTCAACAAACAAAATGCATTGCCATTCTCTACTCACAAAACCAACTGCTAAAACGTCAATTTGTCCCATAGTCTTTTTTAAGCAAGTTTAATGCAGAACTGGCCCCAAAGTCTGCTTCTAAGGGCCCCAGATCTCTTCTGTATTTAAAAGCCAAGCAGTGCGTCAGAGACTTTTCCTTGGAGGCACAAAAATGTTTCTATATGAACTAGCACACGTCATGCATATAGAAATGAAGACATTCCTCTGAAATGAAGATTAAAGAAAAAATGAGCAAAATACAGACTACGAGCAAATAAATATCAGATGGGGCACAGCTGTGTTTCAGGAATGGCTGTCATATTACTTTAGAGAATAGAAATTCAAACTGCCTTAACCTATCAGTCTGATCTAAATGATTTCACTGTATCATTGTCCATATATGTGCAGTGTGACAGGAAGATGAAAACTGTTGAGGAATTTAAAGGGATACTGTCATGGGAAAACATTTTTTTATTTCAAAATGAATCAGTTAATAGTGCTGCTCCAGCAGAATTCTGCACTGAAATCCATTTCTCAAAAGAGCTAACAGATTTTTTTATATTCAATTTTGAAATCTGACATGGGGCTAGACATATTGTCAATTTCCCAGCTGCCCCAGCTGCCCCAAGTCAAATGTGATGGGGCACATGAGCTTACATGCTTATGGCAGCAACCAACCTCATTGAGAATAACTACTGTAGAACTTGTAGTTTCCCAAACTATTCCTTTTGATTAATGCCCAGCTGTCCAAGCTGCTGCCTGTCTTCAATATCACCCATTTCCCTGTGACCTCTGCTAGTCTACAAAAATTCCACAAGTGAACCACTATGTCTTTCATTTATATATCTCACATTGTTCTTTTTTATTATCTTGCTGTGAGTACTGGTTAAAAGCAGGATGAAGCTGTGATCATCAACTAACAGTGTCTGAGTGGGATGCCAGGGGCCCACCAGAAAACCTTAGACCATGGGCCGCTTTCCAATCTGTTATTCCTCCTCTCCTCACTCATTCATCCTATTTAATCTCCTAGGGGCAAATTCACTAAGATTCGTAGTTGCACCAGCGTCCGCTTCGCCAGGCGTATTTTCGCCAGGCGTATTTTCGCCAGGCGTATTTTCGCCAGGCGTATTTTCGCCAGACGTATTTTCGCCAGACGTATTTTCGCCAGCGCTACGCAAATTCACTAAAATCTGAAGTTGCGCTCAGGGGAAGCATAAGGTTGCGAAGTTGCGCTAGCGTTAATTCGCCAAGCAAAGCGAAGTTACGCTAGCGATGCTTAATTTGCATACGGCGCCAAATTGAAGTTACAATGGAGGTATATGTAGCATCACTACACAAGCCTGGGAAACCTTCAAAACAGCAAATAAAATTTTTATTTTGCCCTACACATGTGCCCACTGTATAGTTAAGTTGCCATGAGTTAGGAAATGTAGGGGGGAAGGAGGGGGAGCCCCAAAAAATGTTTTGATCTTTTTCAGCCTATCACCCATAAAAAAAGAAAAAAAGCCAGCGTTTTTTGGGACTTAGAAAATTTTTTAACTTTTTTTGAAGCAATCCCTATCTACTCTATTGCACTTCACCTGGTCTGAGGTGGCGAAGGAAGTCTGGCGTAAAAGGTAGCGTTCAGAAAAATGCGCGCGTCAGTGAATTTGCGTAGTTACGTCCGTTGCGCAAATTCGCCAGGCCTAAGGGTGCGAAGTAACACTAGTGAATTTACGCCAGTGTCCGTCGGCGAATTAACGAAAATGTGCTACGCTAGCAAATTAACGCTAGCGAATTAACGCTAGCGAATTAACGCTAGCGTTAGGCGCTTCATCCTTTAGTGAATTTGCCCCTAGTCTTTTATATTTACTTAGTCTATTCTTCTATTATTACATTTTTCCCATAAAGAAATAAGGAATGACCATGAAATTGCCCACATAGTTAGAAGTAAAAGGGCCCACTGACACCTGGGCCCCCCGGGAGTTTTCCTGGTATCCCGGTGGGCCAGTCCGACACTGTCAAATAATGGGCTTGAATAATTTCCATCTGCACGTGAAACAGCTCTAACAAGCTCAGGGTGGGTGATAATAAGCACAGTTTGTCTTATACCAGCTGTCTAAATTGGCAGCCCTGACAAAATGTCAAAATGTTTTGTAAACGCAATGTTCCGCTGAAATATAAAAAGTCATTGTTATTCCTCATGTAAATCATTCTGAAGGTGGAAAAAAGAACATATAACCAACAACAGGAAGGAGTGGGAAAGGCAAATACATCTCACTAACCCAGTAAATGGTAAAAGTTTTTCATGCCGAGGGCACCAAATTATGTTTTTTTCCCTTTGCTTCACAATAAGAATCACTCTTACCCCTTTGTAATTATTTAAAATGTGTCAAATCTCACCTTTTCCTTTCATCTGAATTGATTTGTGACCATGAGGCCCAGGAAAAGAGGGTTAGAAACAGCAGAGGTAGATCAGGAACAGATTTAAAGTGATACAAACTATTGTGAATCAGTAACTGTCTGTGAAATATTTGTCATTTTCTTTATTACCATAAAAGATGTATTGGTAAAACTAAAGGGTAGCAATCCTCTTATCTCCTGTTGTGATGAGCACCCAGACTATGAATATTGGAGTAGTGTCTTACTGTGCTTCAATATGGGCTAGTGACCTGTGTATTCTCATCAGTATTATAATAGGAGCCAGGTCCAGGAGAGTGGGGCTCTATTCTTGGCTCAAATGAAAAAGTAAAGCACTTTTCTAGCGTTTTGATGATTGTAGTAGTGGGGGAAAGGTAGAACTAAATCAAAATGGCATTTATAGAAGAGCAGAGGGAATCAAAACAAAGCAGTTTATGGCTAATCACAAGTCAATATAAGAGTTGATGTGACAAAGGAAGTGTACCAAGCTATAAGAATGATAGGGCCATAAATGGAGATAGTATATTATGTATTCATGAGTACATCTGACATCTGAACTAGTGTTTCAGGCTGTGCATGTTGATAAAAGGATGAAGGCAATAGTGTTAGCATGGCCAGTAGCAAGTCTATTTATAGACCCACATCGCCCCGCCAATGACGTTACAAAAAGGGGCAGGTGTGTGCCTATAAAACCCTGTTCAGACTGACCTCTGTGTGCCTTTTTGCGGGTCGTGGGATGGTTTGGGTTGAGCTCTTCTGCCAGCTTTCCTGGCCTTCCATACGACTTTAATGTACCCGCCCTATTCAAATTGACCTAAGCGTAAGAGTACTAACGAAGTTTTGCTACGCAGAAGTGATCGCTAGCGTTATTTTGCTTTGAAACGCTTGCACTGCCAAAGTAACACTAGTGTGCCATTTACAGAATGCAGCAAGGACAAGAGCCCTGAAAATGAGCAATAAGAGAATGTTGTGCCCCTGTCCATTCTTGTTTTTGGTAGATTACCCCTTAGGAGTTTTTAATGGGGTACTACAAAGTCGTTGTATCTGTAGCAACCAATCATCAGGAATAATTGGGAGTAACATTAAAAAACAACCATCATACTGGTTGCTATGGGTTACTGCACCTTGGGAAACCTGGCACCCTTTAATAAATGAGTGGTTTTATGATACTTTGAGTTTGCATTAGATTTGGTATTCAGTCTATTATTAGTGTTATTATTATTTTTTTTTAGGCTTTTTAGCTCTGGCACCTTATTAAAGCTGAGTACTTCTTTTCCGTAGGTTGGTTTTACATTAGCTCAAGTATATGAAGGCCTTAAGTCTGTTCCTTACATGTTTCTGCAATCGGATACTCTACTCCCATTATAGAAAGATAATAAACATCTGCACCTATGAACTCCAGTTAAACTTTGAGAATATATACATACAGTCCTTAAAGGGATCCTGTCATCGGAAAACATGTTTTTTTTCATAACGCATCAGTTAATAGTGCTACTCCAGCAGAATTCTGCACTGAAATCCATTTCTCAAAAGAGCAAACAGATTTTTTTATATTCAATTTTGAAATTTGACATGGGGCTAGACATATTGTCAATTTCCCAGCTGCCCCTGGTCATGTGACTTGTGCCTGCACCTTAGGAGAGAAATGCTTTGTGGCAGGCTGCTGTTTTTCCTTCTCAATGTAACTGAATGTGTCTCAGTGGGACATGGGTTTTTATTATTGAGTGTTGTTCTTAGATCTACCAGGCAGCTGTTATCTTGTGTTAGGGAGCTGCTATCTGGTTACCTTCTCGTTGTTCTTTTGTTTGGCTGCTGGGGGGGAAAAGGGATGGGGTGATATCACTCCAACTTGCAGTACAGCAGTAAAGAATGATTGAAGTTTATCAGAGCACATGTCACATGACTTGGGGCAGCTTGGAAGTTGACAATATGTCTAGCCCCATGTCAGATTTCAAAATTGAATATAAAAAATTCTCTTTTGAGAAATGGATTTCAGCGCAAAATTCTGCTGGAGCAGCACTATTAACTGAATCATTTTGAAAAAAATGTTTTTTCCCATGACAGTATCCCTTTAAGGAAATTTTCTGAGTGAAAGAGAGAACATGACTGACCTAAGTGGCTTTCCCTTTACTTTATTACCATAATAAACAAATACCGTGCAGCAGAGGTTGCCTTCATTAAGCAGTGAGGAAAATAAACTCATCATTTCCTGCAAATATTTTTGTGCCGTTCCATTCATTAATGGAGAGCTAAATGATGCTTATCCTTTGTATTCTGTAAATTTTTACTTTTAGTAAGATGTAGAGAGGGATATTCTGATTCAATTTGCAATTGATTTTCATGTTTTATTATTTGTGGGTTTTGAGTTATTTAGCTTTTTATTCAGCAAATGTCCAGTTTATCATTTCTGAAATCTGGTTGCTAGGATCTAAATTACCCTAGCAACCATGCATTGATTGAATAAGAGACTGGAATATGAATAGAAGAGAGTCAGAATAGAAAGAAGAGTAATAAAAAGTAACAATAACAATACAGTTATAGCCTCACAACTTTTGTTTTTAAGGGCAGAGACATACGCAAACTTTCGGGGGGGGGGTTTAGTCGCCCAACGACAAATCATCTCTTCTTCGGGCGACTAATCTCCCGTAGGCTAGAATCTAAATTGCCAGTGGGATGGCACTCGGATGAAGAGATCGAGAGAGAGTGCCACCCAGCTGGAGATTTAGATTCTAGCTGGCAGGAAGGCAGTTCTGGGAGATTAGTCACCTGAAGAAGAGGCAATTTGTCGATGGGCTACTAAATCTCCGCAAATCTTCACGTGTGTCTCTGTCCTTAGATGGAAAGCTGTTAGTTTTGCCCTGACATGATATATTTTGCCCCAGGCTCAGAGGAAACATAATAAGTGAAATCTGTAGGGGTGCCTAGCAAAATAGCACAACATAATTGCTGGCACTGTATAAATAAATAAGTGATAAAAATTGCCCCAATGTGGTTTTGTTTTCTTGGCCTGTACTATACCACCCATTCTTCTGTAACGCTTTCTTGGCCTATCCCGCCAATTAGGGGTTAAGGGTGTCCAGCTAGTGTATGAGCATGGGTTACACTGTGAAACTACACTCAGGGCGGAGCCTTCGCTAAATGGAAGCTTCCCCTTTAAGATGGTGTAAAACTACAACCCACAGGCTAATTAGTGTAAAAGATAGAATAATGGATGCCAGGAGGTTCTTAGATAGTGAAAACAAGTGAAATGGTTTATTTAGCCCAAAAGGATATGCAAAGGCAATTGACCACAGGTTTACTCACGCAGGAGTTGTAGTAGGAGTTAGCACATCACAGAGGAGAAAGGATAGCATTGATGATGATGCAGCATGTACAGATGTCACTCCTCAAGTCAAACAGTAGGAAGAATATCTCACTCCCAAAGACCAGCGACCAAAGTGAAACAGGATCGATCAAGTAGGGGTCAGGCAGTGCTCTGCTAACTGAATTCCCTATCACTGAGTTCCTTACACTAAAGGCACCTTAAAAGCCTTTGGGAGGCTACTCCCTGCTATTCTCCTTGTTGGAGCACAGAACTGCTCATGCTACCTTAATCTGGCTATCTCTCTCTCCTAGAGAGACTATTACAGATCTGCCCTAATGATAGCTAATCCTCATTCACGGGATTGCCTGGTTCCCGACTTCAGCACCAAAGGTACAGGTCCCTTTGGGGTAAATGGCTTACTGGGGCCTTGGTGATCCCAGGCTCAATGGGAAACACCTAGCAGCACAGACACCAGGAGCCAAAGAGGAAGAGGCCACTCCCTACACAGCACTATATAGCAGTGTGGCAGGGGAGTGTCATTACACTCTTTGTCCAATAGGTGTGGATGTTACACTTTACCAGTTAGAAGGGCTAGGCCCAATAACAAGGGAAAAGAGAACTTAAGCAAAGGTAGGGGATTAACTCTATAGGAGCCTAATAGATCCTATAGGTCCCTACATACACCCGGGGGAAAAATCCATTTCGTCCCGACAATGGTGAAATGATATAGACACAATAGTAACAAAGTGAATATATAAGTGCAAACCAACAATACCATTGAACATCACTCTTCTGGTATCCCCTCCTGAGGAATACCTGGTAACAATGGGTACTGTGGAGAAAAGAACAGTAAAGAGCAAAAATGCAATACTGTATTGAGTAAGTTTCAGTGCAAATAACATCAGTTGCATAACTTTATTACATTTTCATGAGAACCCCTAAGGACACTCAGGCACTTAACTTACGATACGTGAACCATCCATAGTGTATCAGGAGGTCCAGGCACAGGCTTGGCTGAAAAGAAAAATTAGCATAGATTTCTTTTCACACATGAACACTCATTTTCAGTGCAGTTGAGTTACATGACCCCACCATAACCAAAAAAAACTTTATTCCATATCATACCCCCCCCTACCCAAGTGTACAAAGTTACTGAGAGCCACTTGGGGAGTAGTAAGGCAAAGAATAAAGGTGCTACTCAGCGAGTAGTTAGAGGTAGAAGAGTTTTGGTGGGGGCTCAGCAGTCTTTGTCTCATGAACCCAACTATTTACAAGTTCCAAACAATGTTCAGAAGTC
Source organism: Xenopus laevis (assembly GCF_017654675.1). Lineage (NCBI taxonomy): Eukaryota > Metazoa > Chordata > Amphibia > Anura > Pipidae > Xenopus > Xenopus laevis. The sequence goes on from NC_054372.1 coordinate 186,994,525, forward strand.
CAGAAACTGAAAAATGGTGAACAAAACAAATTGAAGAAGGCCCAAACTTGGGGCATCGATCTAGATGAAACTTCTTTGAAGAAGGCCCCAATAATCGGGCATCAATCTAGACGAATAGCCTGAATGTAATTTAACACTATTTACATCAGGAACAGTGGACAAATCAGGCTCTCAAACAGGAGTCCCTTGACTTGTAGCAACTAGCAGGAAACCATGTGTGTAGGAAGGAAAACTTCACACCCCCCTAGGGGATGGCTGGTGGTGCTCCCTTCCAAGGCAGGACTTTGCCACGGTATCCTTGTAGGACAAGTAATAATTGGGGTGTGGCTTCTCCACACGACCCCCATTGGAAACTCTCTTCATTAAGCTAAAATGCTTATCTTCTTGGAATTTTCCACAACTTTTCACAAAATGCTTTAACACAGTGCGGCCATACCACCATTCATGGACCACATTGCTCAAGAAGGAAAAATCGCGCTCCCCCTTTGAAGCATTTTTCTGGAACAGTCCTCCTGATCCAATCTTCTCCCTCCTGATCAACTCTCCATAAACCCATTCGTCGAGGTGTTTTTCCACTTCATCATAGACAAATTCAGGGGCGTAAGGCATGTAGTAGCCCCATTGGTCAAACACTCGAATGTTGATAATCCTCTGGATTCTTGACACCGTACGCTGCTTTTGGGGATCAGCACGGCCAGGGGAAACCCAAAAGGAAGTATCAGTAGCAGGATCCCCTGCAGGCGGCATGGTTTTTTCAAAGAAAGTGACCAATTCCTCCTTAGAGGATGTAGAAGATGAAGGCAGCGGTCCAAAGTCCATTTCTCCCCAATCTGGGTCAGGAGAAGAATGCAAGGACTCAAAGCTGTTCCCTTCAGAGGAGCAGGAGGCGGAGGTAACAACACCAGTCTGCGTGGCAGGAGGTTTTTCTCCAAAAAACCTTGGGAGGGGCGCGTCCGCGACCCCTTCCACTTGTAGCAGTCTTCTTGGTGGAAGGTTCCACCTTCAGACTCCCCATGGAATCTGTAACTTCCTTCAACTCTTCCCCTTTAGGTTCGGCAGAGGTAGGAGAGGAAGGTGGTGATATGGAAGTAATTGTAGCACCCATAGGCTGTATAGTAGCTGTGCCAGCAGTAACTTCTGCTTTGGATGAAGTCGCAGCCGCGACATCAGGCACTGGAAATGGTGAGATAGGCAGAATAGCAGAAAATGGTGAAGCAGGCAGTACAGCAGGAAATGGTGGAGCCAGTATAATGGGCCCTGAGGATTCCTCCATTTTCATGAAGGGCCCCATCCAGCAGCTTCGCCCACACATCTTGCATGAGGGAGTCAGCCTCTTAAATGCAGCGCCACATTCTGCCCTACACTCGCCACAATACGGCACCATTATAGTACAGCCAGGGCTAAGGAAATCCTCTCCAAAAGTGCCCCTCCAGACATACCTGTTAGGTGAGGGGGCTGGTACGCTTGGGCGGAATGAGAAGGTGATATGTCCTTCTCGGGCCTCTGGGTCAGGCCATCCATCCCAGCCTTGATCCGCCATCCTTGTTTGGGACACGGTGAAGTGCTGTGGAATTTCCTGAACAAGCGTGTACCTGCAGCCGCAGGACAAATATGATATGCTGGGAACCTGGATAAAATGGATGACTTTGATTCCAGAGATCCGCAGCGAGAAGCGGTATGCTTGGAGCAACTATCGCTTTGTGGTGGAAGGCAAAAAGGCAAGTTTCCTTAGCAGTCGCTAAGGGTGTAGGCCTAAAAAGAGTTTGGAGCTTACAGAGATGCGTCCGTCCTCTAGGAAGTCTTCCACAAAATGGCGGCGGTGACGTGACGTCAGGGAACCGCCTAGTCCAAGCGCGCCAAAGGGTATGCGCAGGGACAAAATGGCGCCTGCGAAATCTCGCAATGACACCAGTGGCGCCAGCGAAAACTCACAGCGCACAAATATACAAAAACGCCAGCGAATATGCGCCTGGCGAAACAATAGTGGCGCAGGCGAATAATAGGACACAGGAAGAACCACCAAGCCCGAACCCACGGCCTTACTATGCGCACACCAAAAATAGCAAGTGCTGTGCGGGACTGCCTTTTGCCTAACGGTCCGGCAGCCTGTCAGCAAAATTTAAAGGGACAGAACACAATTTCACAAAAATTGTAAAAACACTATTTTAGCCTGGATTGGGGGCAGGGTCCCACATTGGGCGCCAAAATGTAACGCTTTCTTGGCCTATCCCGCCAATTAGGGGTTAAGGGTGTCCAGCTAGTGTATGAGCATGGGTTACACTGTGAAACTACACTCAGGGCGGAGCCTTCGCTAAATGGAAGCTTCCCCTTTAAGATGGTGTAAAACTACAACCCACAGGCTAATTAGTGTAAAAGATAGAATAATGGACGCCAGGAGGTTCTTAGATAGTGAAAACAAGTGAAATGGTTTATTTAGCCCAAAAGGATATGCAAAGGCAATTGACCACAGGTTTACTCACGCAGGAGTTGTAGTAGGAGTTAGCACATCACAGAGGAGAAAGGATAGCATTGATGATGATGCAGCATGTACAGATGTCACTCCTCAAGTCAAACAGTAGGAAGAATATCTCACTCCCAAAGACCAGCGACCAAAGTGAAACAGGATCGATCAAGTAGGGGTCAGGCAGTGCTCTGCTAACTGAATTCCCTATCACTGAGTTCCTTACACTAAAGGCACCTTAAAAGCCTTTGGGAGGCTACTCCCTGCTATTCTCCTTGTTGGAGCACAGAACTGCTCATGCTACCTTAATCTGGCTATCTCTCTCTCCTAGAGAGACTATTACAGATCTGCCCTAATGATAGCTAATCCTCATTCACGGGATTGCCTGGTTCCCGACTTCAGCACCAAAGGTACAGGTCCCTTTGGGGTAAATGGCTTACTGGGGCCTTGGTGATCCCAGGCTCAATGGGAAACACCTAGCAGCACAGACACCAGGAGCCAAAGAGGAAGAGGCCACTCCCTACATAGCACTATATTGCAGTGTGGCAGGGGAGTGTCATTACACTCTTTGTCCAATAGGTGTGGATGTTACACTTTACCAGTTAGAAGGGCTAGGCCCAATAACAAGGGAAAAGAGAATTTAAGCAAAGGTAGGGGATTAACTCTATAGGAGCCTAATAGATCCTATAGGTCCCTACACTTCCTAACTAACCCTCCCCATAAACCAACTCCATGTAAACTATTCCTTAACATAACAAACAACCCTTCCCAGCTATAGTCAGGTCCCACTGGTGTCTAATAAAAGGGCAGCCAAGTTTTACTTTGAAAGCAGCAAGTTAAGTTGCAGGTAAAACTTAGTCCCTTTGTAAAATGTATAATGAAGCAGTAGAATTCTTAATGAATCAGATGAAAATTCAGCGTAGGACTTGCCAGATATGGGATGACTTTGACGTAGTTGGTCAGCTTAAATATATTGCAATATATGGACAAACAATCCCTGTTTTGTTTAAAGGGTAAGGCATTTTTAGTAGCAGTATGCACAAAATATCTCTATATTGATAATGGGTTGAGTGCAGAGGACTCTTGTATTTGTCTATATCTATTCCTTAACATAGCCATTTCTTTTAAAGGCATGTCATTATTTTTTCCTCTCCTTATGGGTAGTGATCGGTATATTCGCCAGGCACAAATTTGTGCCGAATTTGCAGTGAAAATTCGCCGGAGCCGGAAAAATTTTGATGACAATTTTTTGCCAATTTTGCGAAATTCACTGTGAAGCGAAACGGGAGAAATTCACCTATCACTACTTATGGGCAAAGGCGAAGAGCAACAAATGAAAGCATTCCGAATTTCACTGCTCTACTTGTCTTGCTAGGTGGGAATCTAGAGAATCACAGAACTGCAATTCTCACTCTCACTCTATTAAAATCACCAGACATCATGTCTCTCTACATGCAGAATTTGTGCAAAAGGCAGTTATTTTGTTAGATTTTGTTTGTACTGGAATCAGTTATTTCAGTGAGCTCTAATTCATCTGCTAGGAAAGGAAGCCCCCCTATAAGATATATTGGATCATTCATCTGAAACTCAACTGCTGCATGAAGACAGAATGAAGAGAAACAGATGCTGAGAGAGGAATCCTGAATATAAACTTGATTATTTCACGTGAGGCAACATGCCTATGATTAAGGGATTGTATCCCGAAACGCGTAGGGCGTTGGATCCTTATAGGAGCCTGCAATAAATTTACAAAGAACTATTCTCAAGGTTAGAGCATTTGAGGAACCTTATTAATGCATAGTGTCCAATCAGAGAAGAACAGATTTCAGCTATTGGGACCTCTTATCCAGAATGCTCTGGATAAGGAATCTTTCCCTAATTTGGATCTCCATACCTTCTAAAAAGTAATGTAAACATTAATGTAAACAACAGTATTGTTTTGCCCCCAATAAAGATTAATTACATCTTAGTTTAGGATCAAGTACAAGGTACAGTTTTATTATTACAGAATACATAAGAAATATTTTTACCTGAATTACAGTATATGCCTAAAATGTAGTCTATGGGAGCTGGCCTTCCCGTAATTGGGAATTATCTGGATAACTGTATCCATATAATGGATCCCATAGCTGTATATCATCAGTAAAATAATGATTTCCAACAGAAAGAGTTACAGTCAATAAAGGCCCTGGCAGAACTGGATCATTATCTCATTTGTTCTGGTAATAGTCTCTGCACCCCTGTTAATAAAGCTGTAAACATCCTTCATGGTTTGTGATTATTAGTTGCATGCTACGGCTATAGGCCTGACCCTGACGATGGTGCACATCATTAAATTGCATTTAGAAGCTCCACGTATGCTCTTTGGATGACATGTTATAAAGACATATGAAGATGAAAGTATTAATGGGTAAATAAGATAGACTTACTACATTACAATATAGTCATGATGAAAAACCACTCCTGAACTTTGATATTGTGACAAGGCAGAACATCCTAATAAAGTATGGGCAACGCAACCTTTTGCTCGTCAAGGCAACTGTCTGTGTTCTACAACACCTTCATTAACACATGGCAATGAGTGACAATTTGGAAATGTACAATAAAATATATTTTCAGAGGTTGGCACTAGTGATGGGCGAATTTATTCGCCAGGCACGAATTTGCGGCGAATTTGCGCGATTCGCCGCCAGTGAATAAATTTGCGAAACGCCCGCGATAATTCGCGGCACAGAATTCACCGGCGTCAAATTTTTTTTTTCAAAAAAATGGACGCCGGCGTCAAAAATGGGCGCGGGCATAAAAAAAAACGGGCGAAATTCGCAAATTTCACTAGTTGGCACCTTCTTGTATGGTTGCAAATCTTGGGAAAAGTGCCTCCTCTCCAAGGCATTGGTCTCACAGGCGTAAACCTCCAGTAGTGTAGTTTTTATAGGAGAGAGCTTGCCAAGATCAAAGCATTGGTCTCACAGGCTTAATCCTTTCCAGCTGTAGCTCTCATAGGAGAAAGAGTGTCCAGACTAGTGATGAGCAAATCTGTCCTGTTCCACTTTGTCAGTGGAAAATACGTTGTCCATACAAGTCAATGGGCAGTTTTTATTGGCCTTTTTTGCAAAATGCATTGAAGTCCACAGTCGTTTTTCTTGATAGTTTTCTTCCCTGCACCTTTTTATGGCAAACATTTTTGCCACAGTTTCCTGAAAATATTCATGATGACTGGAGAAATATGTTACTCATTTTTAGCTCAGACCAACCGACACTCAATTTTCAAGGTAGAAGACCAGAATTAAAAGGATGGGTGTGGGGTTGCTACAACCACATGTAAGTTTTCCCCAAGAGATGGAACCACAGAGAGACATCTCAACCTGTGAGGTTGAGGTAAATCATATGGGGTTTGACAATTTTATGATCCTGACCGTGTATCTAAAACACTTGTTTTTGAAATAATTTGGACTTGTATAGATACTACAAGAGTAAAGAATCATCTATAGTGACAAAGTGATAGAGTAGCTGTAGAGCTAGACTTAATATAGACAGTAGGACTAATTAGCTGACAAACTCACTGGTGAGTGTAAGAAGCATATCCTCTATCTACTATTTATCTACAGTATATATCTATCTATTTTTTTTAATGAGCAAGAAGCACATTAAAGTAAAAGTGAGCCTGTATGAGGCTCCAAACCAAATCTTCAGATTCACAATGAAATGATTGAATGCAATGGCAATGATGATAGGTACAACTTTAAGCCATTTTTTGGGGGAGTAAATAAATGGGGTTGGAAACTCTTGAAGATGTTCCAACAGTTGATCATTTTTGAACTGACATTTCTAGAAATTATTGTTCCCCATAATAACATCATTTTAACCTCTCTAAAACTTGTGAAAGATGACTTGTCCCACAAATATATGTATTTGCTCATCAGTCAGGGCACCCATTGGGCCTTGTAATCTACTACACTCTTAAAGGGCATGTAAAGTCTAAAATAGAATAAGGCTAGAAATGCTGTATTTTGTATACTAAATATAAACATGAACTTACTGCACCACAAGCCTAATCAAACAAACAATTTATGCTTTCAAAGTTGGCTACAGGGGGTCACCATCTTGTAACTTTGTTAAACATCTTTGCAAGACTAAGACTGTGCACATGCTCAGTGTGGTCTGGGCTGCTTAGGGATCGTCATAAACAAAGCTGCTTGAGTGCTGCATGGCTGGGAAGTAAGGCGGGGGCTCCCCCTGCTGTTCATAAGTATGATTGTTTCCCTGCTCAGTAGTTTAGGGACCGTCTGACAATTCCTATCCACAGCAGTAAACGGAGGGAGAATTTCTCTGCATACAGTCAGGTTTCTTATAAAAACGGTACACATTTTTTAATTAAAGTATATTGGAGGTAGGTTTCTTTTTCATTAAAGAAAGACAAAATGGGATTTTATTTTTTTGCCTTTACATGCCCTTCAAGGGCTAAACTCCATGAATGCTTTTTTAGGATGGTGTCGGATCAACAAAATGCATCTGACAAGTCGGATGTAGTTGCATGGGTCAAAATATAACAGGACTGATAGAAGAATCTGAGGCACCATTGTTAGATCAGGATGCTGCATCTTCATTCGACAATATGAAAACATGGTGTAGGAAAGACTTTTTTTCTCGTATGTAAAAGACTCCATCCGACTTTATCTAATCCGACTTTACATTCTAGCCTAGGGGGATCAGATTTTGTAGCATCCTACAAAATCTTGTGCTGTTGCGCAGCATTGCATGGTGTTGCATGGAGGACCAGATAAAATCCGACCCACAAAATCTGCTGAAGTTTCACCCCAAAGAGATATTATATATAGTATTGTGAAAAAGTAACATAAGCTTTAGATTCCTGTTTCAATGAAATAAAGCTCATCTCATGGGAAGAAGAAATTCTCAAAAATGTTGCACTGCTTCTGAAATAATCATTACTCCTTACTATCCTCCTCTCAGCAATCTGTTCCTCTTCAAACGGGAATCAGATGCTGATTGTGAGTAACACGACTGAAGGTATTAGAACTACTTACTTACCTTACTTAATAATCGACTCCAACACGAAGCTGCATGTAGAGAGACAGATAGTGAAGAGCAACTTTATTATTAGAAGCCGTACAGAACTGATTTTGTTTAGAAAGCTTTTTGTTTCCATGAGATAAAGCTTGCAGCTAATCGAGCCTTTTTTTTAGGGCAGAATTTTAAAAACAGGAGTCACCTTGTAGCACACAGACAACCACAATATTTAGTGACTGGATTTGGGGATTAGTTTAATGGCCCAAATGGATTAAATGGAAGGAAAAAGAAAGGTTCTAAAGTGCTTGTTATCTTAATTAACACTGAGTTGTTACAGTAAAAAATGACAGATCTCTTAAGTTTAACAAGCGCTTTTCCATGCTGGAATGATTATAGAGTAATGTTCATTCACTTTCAGGGGCTTAACAACACCGAGTGGATTGGAACGGCTAAAATCAGTTGAATACATTCCATTGAACAGACACATTGATCATACAAGTAAACACATTCAGGACTGTGCCAGCTAAACCCCCACAAGGAAAGTGTTTATGAATGGTATTAGATCGTTAGGGTTCCCTAGTAGTAATTTTAATAAATTGTCTCCAAATTTCCAATACAATTTTAAATAAACTTTAAAGGAAAACTATACCCCCCAAACAATGTAGGTCTCTATTAAAAGATACTGAGTAACAGTGGCGTAACTAGTTGTTACTGGGCCCCATAGCAAATTCAATTTAGGGCCCCAAAATATTTATAAGTTGGCCTATTTTACCAAGATATATTAAAATTGCTAATTAATTAGGGTCTCACTGGGCCCCCTATACTCCTGGGCCCCCCTGCAACCGCAGGGTCTGCTTCCTCTATAGTTACGCCCCTGCTGAGTAAAACAGCTCATGTGTTAAACCCTGCTTCATGTAAATGAACCATTATCATAATAATATACTTTTTTAGTAGTATGTGCCATTGGGTAATCATAAATAGAAAATTGCCATTTTAAAAAAATAAGGGCCGCCCCCTGAGATCGTAAGATTCACTGTGCACACATACAAACCACATGTAAGGTCACATGAGCCAATTAACAGACAGAGTTCTGCCTTTTGCTTCCTCACTTCTTCCTGTTACAGTTAGTGTTGTAGTATTTCTGGTCAGGTGATCTCTGAGGCAGCACAGATAGAGTCACGAAATGGTGGTTCAAGGCAAGAGATGTAAAAGGGCAATATTTATGTAAATATATATTCCAGTTTGGTAAGATTCTTTAATATGTCATTCAATTTGATATAAACTATCTGTTGCTTAAGTATTCATTTTGGGGGTATAGTTTTCCTTTAATAAATCCCTGGTTCCTTGGGTTCAGGAGTCAGTGTGAAAAGAACACAGGGACCAATGATTCATCTGTTTATTTTTTTTCCTTTTGCTGTTGTGACCTACTTCCAGAAAGGGGAACGGAAACATAAATTAAATTAGCAAGCTCCATTGGGTGCAAATTGATGGCAGAGAATTCTGTGGCTCATTAGTTTGAATAGTAAATTAGCTAAAGGAAGCAAAAATATACAACATGGCATGTAAGGCAAGTATCCGAACAGCAGTCAACAAAATGACACAATTCATGAATATTGTTACGTGACCTGATGGGTTCTACAGTTTTTAGCTTCAAGCTTTCAATTCAATTCTGTTCCTGTGGTTCCCATTCATTGACACCGAAACAGAGGGAACACATTAGTCACAGAATAGGTGGCGTGAGCGGAACAGATGCACTTGCATGTATTTCATTTATCCTCAATGGTAACTGATTCCCTCACCGCTGTTCTGCCGCTTGTTTGGTTCCATAGGAAAACAAAACTCCAAGCTTATTAAATTTACAATGTAAATTCATTTTGGTCCATCGGTTTGTTAGCTTGCTTTCCATGCATGGGAACTGTAATCATTAAAAAGAAAAAAAATGTAATTTAATAGTTAGCTGCAGATGGGATGATGAGAAAGGCTGATTAGGCTTCATTAAGCTTCATTATGTTGTAAGCCATTAATTTCTGTTAGCGAGGAGCACCCTCCTTATTATGCAGCAGACCAGTCTAACCTGTTTTATTGACACCAAAGCTGATCATAGACAGTTTATCCCTCTCTATTGAAATCTATTGAAGGTGTCTGCCAGCATTACTTATAGTTAAGGAAAGTGAAAAGCACTTGGAGGTGATTATTTGTCACCCCCCCCACACACAGACATTGATTACAGTCACTGGGTCTCATTTATCAACACTGGGCAAATTTGCCCATGGGCAGTAACCCATGGCAACCAATCAGATTGCTGCATTCATTGTTCAAGTAAGGAAGCAAGTGTTGAGATAGGGATGTCAGGAGTTCCCCTAGTCTGCCACTGGAAGATATCCTGAAAACTGGGCAATACCCATCACATGCTGTCAACTTACTCTCTGCTGTATATTCCCTAGCCTGTGGGGATTCAGCCTATACGTGCTGTGAGTATATGCTTCCTTTATGCTGCTGTGTATGTTCTATGTTCCATTGTGGATCAATGTGCTAAATGATCTATGTGCTATTGTTCAATAAATACTGTTCTTTGTTCAACTGTTAAAGAACTACTGGCGCCCATCATTGTGCTATCGCACCAGGTTACAGTTACACTACACCCTTGCCTCCACCCCACTGAGAGGGCTTACCCCTGAGAAAGAGAGCTCATCGATGGTCTCAGCCCACAAAGGAAAGTAGCTAAACTGCCCTAGCACAAGTCAGTTTACTATAGCGCTACACTTTTAAAGCAGTGTATTGGCTCTTTCTGTTCTTTGAGTCTGACTTTTAACACAATGTAACAGAGGTTGGTTCTTCTATTAATCAGCCTAAATCAGGACCCTGTAAACTCCTCTGTCTTTGACACAGATAAAGTTGCCGACCAACTCATGTCCACATGCACAACATACACATCTCTCTTGATATCTTCCCTGAGTGTCAAATTCATGCTGACTTTGCCTTGCTAAGCTTTCTTATTTTAGTCACTCTTAAGGGAACAAAGTCCCACAGCAATGTAAGCACTTTATAAGTTCTACATGGGATTTCAGACCACCAAGGTCTAGATACTGTAACTAGAATCTCAGCCGTAGACTTAAAAGAAAGGGAACATATCATTCCCCTTGAAGGCAAAACCTTCTATAACTTTGTAAAATATAAGTTACTATGTTTTTACTATACCCATAATAAACTTTTATTACATTATTACTTTACCTCCATAGAATCATTCTGAGACAACTTTATTCATTAATCCATCTTAAACTGAATTAAATTGTATCACTGATATAAATTCATTTTTACTAATTCAATATTGTGTTAGGATTTTGGCAATCTTCCGCTGTAAGTGGATTCTAGTTATCCCATTAATAATTATAATGATATGTTTGTCTTTATGTCTTTTCTGCAAGGTCTTTGTGAGGTAGATAATTAAATTAAAGGGGAAGTAAAGTCTAAAATAGAATAAGGGTAGAAATGCTGTATTTTGTATACTAAACATAAATTTACTGCACCACAAGCCTAATCAAACAAATGATTTATGCTTTCTAAGTTGGTTACAGGGGGTCACCATCTTGTAACTCTGTTAAACATCTTTGCAAGACCAAGACATGCACATGCTCAGTGTGGTCTGGGCTGCTTAGGGATAGTCATAAATTATCAAAACAGTCAAATAATATCTGGCAGAAGCCGATACAGCAAGACTGATTAATAATCAGAATATACAGACTGCACTGGGTCCTGTGTTGTCATGTAATCTAATGTGGATTTTATAGTTTTTGTATTGTTTAATACAAACTTTCTCCAACCCTGCAGAACCAGTGGCTGCAGCAAAATAATCCTCCAAATAGAATCCCATTTTATCTGTTTAAATCTGGCTCCATGATCTTTGTCCCTGCAGCTGGAGTTGGGAAACAATAAAGGGAATGTAAAGGCAAAAATAAAATCTCTACACAGTCGCCGACTGCTCTACAGGGAAACAAACAAAGCTGCTTGAGTTCTGTACGGCTGGGAAGTAAGGCGGGGGCTCCCCCTGCTGTTCATAAGTATGATTGTTTCCCTGCAGAGCAGTTACGGACCATCTGACAATTTTTATCCACAGCAATATGTGAAGGGGGAATTTCTCTGCATACAGTCAGGTTTCTTATAAAAACGGTACACATTTTTTAATTAAAGTATATTGGAGATAGGTTTCTTTTTCATTAAAGAAAGACAAAGTGGGATTTTATTTTTTGCCTTTACATGCCCTTTAACAAATCTCAGATAATTATGGGCTCCTTCTAACAAAACAGACACAACAAAGGTTGAAGGCTGGGGGTTGTGTAATCTATGGACCTTTCAAGGACCAAACATGAAGGAACATTACCTTTCCTGTTTAGCCCACTCAATAACAAAAAACATAGATTTTTGTGATTAAAACATAAGGCATCACTTTCCATTCTTAGGAGCTTGTAGGGGAGCATGATGATATCTGTGATGCTTCCTATATGCATGATGGTAGGAAGTGGTCTCCCGGGGGGGGGAAATCTATGACATCAGCAAGATGGTGGCATACTTTATGAACAGATGGATGGAACAATGTTCATTATTTGTAAAAATTGCACGTGGAGTCATAATGATATTCCACTTGATCACCCAATCATTCAATAGTGTAATTTCAGCTCTGGATAAGGACATACATTTTTCCATATTAAGATTTTTCCAAATTGTGTTTCCTCAGAGTGAAATAAAATATTTTAAATAATGCAAGGAATGGGTAAGGCACATAACTCATAATTGGTAATTCCAGAGTCTATAGCTGCCTAAGGAACAGGTACATTTCCATGGACTTCTTCAATATATAGGCAATATATTTCCTACAACTTGAAGGCAAAAAATATGTTCTACAGTTAGGGGCAGATTTATCAAGGGTCGAATTTCGAAGTAGAAAAAGCTTCGAAATTCGACCATCGAATTGGAATATTTCGACTTCAATATTCAAAGTCAAAGTTTTTTTTACATAGAATTTGGCCATTTGCGGTCAAATTAAAATTCTTCGAACGATTCAAATTATTTCATCCTTCGATCGAACGATTTTTCTTCGACCGCAAATGCTCTAGAAGGTCCCCATAGGCTAACATAGCACTTCGGCAGGTTAATTAACTTGGCAAAGTATTGAAGTCGAAGTTTTTTTAAAAAAAAAAAGTAGTTTGATTATCGAATGGTCGAATATTCGAAAGATTTTACTTCTAATCGAATTCGAAGTCGAAGTCGTAGTATCCTATTCGATGATCGAAGTATCCAAAAAACGACTTTGAATTTAGAATTTTTTTACTTCGAAAATTCCCTCGAATTCACTTCGACCCTTGATAAATCTGCCCCCTAATGTACTTATGTCATAAATCATCTATACGAGCCCACACAGCCGCTCTGCTGATGGCCCCTTGACCTTGACTCCCCTCGTCAGAATCCCATCTTTTGCTTTGTGCCTGCTTTAGTACCTAGAAGCACTGAATGTAAAATATGTTTTCAGAAGGACTTCAAATAACCTTTAAGCCACAATTTGTTTCCCAGTTGTTATAAGCCTATTACGAATGAGAAAAAAGAACATGATTTGTTGCTATTGGCAACTGCCTTGGTTCTTTGGCTTTATAAATTTCCTATTCTTTCTCTGAGTTTTACTTTAAGCCTCCAATCTCATTTTAAATTGTAAAGAGTTTGTCTTTACTCTGAACATGTTCATTACCTCCCTTTATTGTCCTGTAGACAAAAAAAGCACCATTCCTCAAAATATATAACTGTATGGGAGAAGGTGCAGTGCAATCACTAAATTCTTGTTATATGCATGATCCAACATCATTTCATGCTGCAGGAATAGGCCTCTTGTGAAGGAAATAAACTTTTGGTGGCACCCACATTATAAGCAAATGTCCTGATATTTAAGTTTCAGGGTATACTGAACATATTACATGGGGATACAAGTTATTAGATATCTTCAGTTTATAGATTCACCCTGTAATCAAGCTGCCTTTTAGCAACTATACTGCAATTCAGAACACAATGGCAATATTAAATTCTGATTTTGAGATTCTGGGCACCACAGATTGGGCATCCCAGAATTTGTTCAACAGAATAGGTCACCAGCTGAACTAAGTTGCCAGGGCAACACTAAAATGGATTGGTGGAGGATTATTGAGAATTCATTCTGAAAGAGCTTGAATAGGTGGAGAGGGAGACATTTGTTCCCCTACAGTATTTGTTGGGGAGAAAATAGGGCCTGCAGAAAGTGGATGTGAAAGGAAAAGCTTTAGGATTATGGTTTTTTTTTAAGGTTTTATCAATTGGACTGGCACAGGAGGTTTTAACTTGACAAGTTGGGCATAAGGAGAATGTGTGAGTGAGCAACCTCCCTGTTTCCTAACCCTTAGGTTGTTAGAAATTAGTCATCATAGTCACTAGGACTACCCTAAGGGCCTGCCAGAAATTGAGGATACCAATTTAAAGGAGAAGGAAAGGTTAAAACGAAGTAAGCCTTATCAGAAAGGTCCATCTAAATATACCAGTAAACCCCCAAAATAGTGCTGCTCTGAGTCCCCTGTCAAAAGAAACACTGCATTTCTTTCCTTCTATTGTGTACACACGGGCTTCTGTATCAGACTTCCTGCCTTCAGCTTAAACCTCCTTGCCCTGGGCAAGAGCATGCTCAGTTTGCTCCTCTCCCCCCCCCTTCTCTACTGTAATCTGAGCCCAGAGCAGGGAGAGACTCAGGCAGGAAGTGATGTCACACCATGTTAATACTGCAACTCCTATCCTAAACAAACCGAGAGTTTCTAGAGCTTTTTACTCAGGTATGGTAAAACATTCTACAGAATAAATATAGCATTCTAGCTTGCACTATTGCAGCTAATCTATTGGCAATAAAATACCTCCGTAGCTTTCCTTCTCCTTTAAAGCATACATTGGGTATGTAGGATAGGCCTGTAGTGTGGTTTTTTTCCTTGAAGGTCTGGACAGGGTTTTGGGGTGGGAGACATCAGGGGAAGAGCCAGTGTTGTTGGGTAGGGGGTTATGATGTGTCAGCCAGTGATTGGCTGGATTACATTTCAGTCAAGGCATATACAGTGTGTTGGTGTGTCATGAGTATTGGAAGATGAAAGCTTAGTTTCTGGCTTGAAATTGGGTGTGCTCAGGATAGTGTTAAATGATATTTTGCAGTGCTCGACTATAACCATATTATTCTATTGCAAGAATTGGATCCTCTGATTTTGCTAAGTCATTCGTTCCTCTATCACCCGTTATCTTTATTGCTAATAGGGGAAATTCTTTTTCCCTCTGCAATAAAATTTTCAATATGTAATGAATCAGTCAATACAACATGTATTGTAATGTGCGCCTGTCTGCCTGTGTTTAATTAGTGTATGCACAATTCCGACCTTCTATTTTTATTGGTCCTTCTGCTGGGTTATTATATTTTCCCTGACACAGTTACAGCGCCTGGTGTAGTACTCAGAAAAATACCTTTGCAATGTTCAATAAGTTGTCTTTTTGGTATTGCCAACCTCTCATAATATACAGTACTAAAGTGTTGAGAGGTACAGTTCAGCTCCACTTAACTGCATGGACTCAGCAATTAAGAGACAGTCGCAAATGTGAAGTTCTGCCTGAGAGTAGAGGGAATGCGAAAATAATGGCAAGAAAGGGTTACAGAATATTGCTTTCTACACCCATTAGTATAATGCCTCAGTAACAAGGAATACGTAGGCCCTCAGTAAGTAGGAATAAAGGCCCTCAACATTATTATCATTATCTGCTACTTAAGAAGGCACCAAAGCAAATAGGTTATGTGATCAGATTAGGAAGAATTAATTTGGACATGATGTACAAGCGAATAAAAAGCACAATGCAAACAAAAATGTAGGTCAGTTATATGCAGTGTAGGGTATAGCTGGGCCATGGCAGTGAGCCAAACTGTCACATATCATTATGGATTTGCCAACAGATCTAAAGAACCTGCTCTGCACAAGGGGCGTATTCATTCAAGAGGGGTGAGAATATTATGCTAGATTTCAATTCCTCTGATTTCTATAGGCTTTATCCCGAATGCCTTAAGCAATTTTTGTATTTTACATTTTTTAAAAATTCAGTTCAGAAATGTATTGCTCTGCATAACTGTGAAACGTGCAGATTTCATAGATGCAAAATTGGATACACTCACATTTATTCAACTGCAAGGCTGAACAGAAGCATGTCAGCAAATCCATGCGCTGCAGCAAAAATGAGCAGATAGGGAAAGAAGTAGACAGAAAGAGGGAGACAGAGATAGAGAGAAAGACATATAGGATGAGGCAAGAGAGAGAGAGGAGGCAAAAGAGGAAAAGAGAGGGGCAGAAAGGGTATGGGAGGAAGAGGATGGAAGCAACAGAGAGGAAGGGAAACAAATAGGAGGTAGGGAGAGAAACAAAGACATCAAGGGAGATTTAAAACGGTAAAGGAGTGGGGGTAGAAAAAGAAAGAAAGAAGGACAGAAAGGGATATAGGGAGAGAGAAAGAAAGGTCTTGTGATCTTCTCCTCTCCTGACTACACTATCTTTGTCCTTGTATTTGTAATGTATTTGTATATCTTATGTGACAAGCTGGCTGCTTGTACATGCAATTTTTGGGGGAAATTAGTGATGTTAGGCAGAGGAACAGGAGCATAAAGACAGGGACACAGCGTGTTCGGGCAAAAACGCAGGTTTATTTAGGCAAACTTTACAAAACAGAAAGTCACTGGAACACAGTTCAGTAGCATTTAAACAGCACGCATTCAAAACTTTTCCCACTTTGGGGTTCTCACCATATCGGGCGGGTTCAACACTCTGGAATATTCTGGCTCCTCATTAAGCTCTTCTGACTTTCCCCTCCAGAGACACAATTTCACCAGCTTCAGACCTGACTCACCTTCTGGCAGCACCTCAATCACTTTAGACCCAATCACCTGGTCACGTCTCCCTCTGCTCCTTGCTATGGCAGGTAACCTCCCTGTTCTGTGCTCTGCTCTGAGAGACCTCCCTTCCTATGGTTAAATACTTTTTCACAGGACAGCCTTCCTGTGGAATGTGAGCTCCAACATGTGAACTGGACCACTGGAATTGATTGCCTATTCCTTCCAGAACCGTATAGCTTCCAGGGCCAGAAAGCAATATCCTTTAAACAGAGAAACAATTCCCTGTTGTCCCTAAATCCAGAACAAGTGCTAGGCTCCCTGATCTCGGCTCTGCTTCCCCCTGTAGCAGCCACCTTTCACTTCAGTAGGAGCCCTCCGCTACTCAGATACCACCAGGTCTTAATTAGAGAGGAGCCAAGCAAGAGTCTCTGGGCTAAAAATTCGGGCTGACCCTTTACCAACCCTGGTAAAGGACATGATTGCTGGCGGACCTGTACAACTGGTCTTAACATGGAAATGAGAAAGAGGTTAGATAACTTAAACCTATCAGGCAGCTTGAGACAGGCAGAGGTAGGGTTAACAAACTCCATGATCGGATATGGACCAATAAACCTGGGCCCCCCTTAAGAAATGGGATTTTAAGCTTAATATTCACTGTAGATAACCAAACCAAGTCTCCAACATGATATTTGGGTACCTCCCTACGGGACTTATCGGCTGCTCATTTTTGAGCAGATGTAACTGCCGAAAGGGAACTATGTACCCCAGAACAAGATTAGAACAATGTATTACAGAGGGGAGTTTCTCTAGAGAAGTAACTGCCACCATTTGAGTAGAAACTAGACAAGAATCTTTACACTTAGATCCCCACTGAATAACCTCCCCAGTTACCCAATCAGTGTGGGGATTGTATACCTGTAACTAGGGTGACCCCAGAATTAACAGAGACGAAGAACCATCAAGAATGTGAAAAGATAATTTCTCACAATGCATATTGTTAATACACATGGACAATGCCATGGATTTTTGGGTTACCAGACTGGACCCCAGTGGGCTCTTATCAATTGCTGAAACTCTCATAGGAGGTGTAAGGGTAGTAAGGGGAACATTATACCTTTCTGTGAAGGCAGTATCTAAGAAATGCCCCCAGTCCCAGAATCCACCAAGGTCGAAACTTTAACCGTACAACCAGGCCAGGACAAAACGACAGGTACCAAGTTTTTAGAGGCAAAATTGGGAGAGGAAATCTCTTGACCCAAATGGAGCTCCCCTTCTCCATTTAGGTTTTGAGGTTTTCCTGCAGATCCAGAAGATGGCTGCTGTGAACTGCGATCCCTGAATCTGCACCGAGGGGTAGTAAAAAGTTAGGTGCATTTCCCAAGGGGGGCAGCTAGGCTGGGGGGGATGAGGGGGGGTCTAAGTATGCATGCACGCAATCTTGTGTGTACATTCTCCTCATGAAGGTCCCTGTATACTGTAGGTTATTTTTTTTTTAAAAAATTTAAATTTCTTTTCCACCATAAAATAATATTACATAAAGTTTGAGTTTCAGAGAACACAATTCTTTCCAAATCAGCATTGGTCAAATATCTTAATATTTTTACAAGCTGTAGTTTTTCTTCAGGGTGGCAGACCCAGCTTTCATGCAAGTAACAGCTTAAGTTAATTGCAATAATACCACCACTGAATTTTGTCCCAGTTTGGATAAATACAGTAATTTGACAGGCAATCTGACTTTTTCCTGGAAAACATGCACGTGTAACCATCATAACTAAGAAGATTGTGGTATGTTATGTTAGAAATACAGTATATTGCCTGGGACATGTTTTATATTTATAAAGTTGCCATTACAGAATTACGAGCTAAGGAATCCTCCATCTACTAAATACTTTATTGAAAGCAGAAAACTTTCCCTTATGGATAAAGCCTCACCGTTACACTTAGTGCAAATAACTATGATTTCCAGTCTGCCAAGTGATTCCAAGAGCTATAGAGACTAATTAAATTAATCATTCTGTGCAACACGCTCATGTCTGGTGATAATACCATTTAACAATAAATATTTCGCATACATCATACAGTATGTTTTGCTTTTCTTTCTGTTTGATTTAGAATATTTCCATTTTCACTTTATTTTGTCATCCCTTTTGGATTATGTTGGACAAGAATCTTTTGTGGGTTCATTCTCTCTAATGTTTATTTTGAAACCATGTCTTCGTTACGCTTCTCTCAGCTTTCGTAGGATTCCATATAACACTCAACACATCTGGAATTCCACACATCACTCAACTAGTCTAAATTCACAGATAGTTAGTAATTCTGCAAATATTATGCCAAAGTTTTCATAAAACACCTGCATATAACACAGAAATAGCAGAAATAGAAATAAACTGTTTTACAAAGGCAGCATGTAAGTAAAAGTCTTGCCCTTACTGTCCAACAAGATCATTTTGATGGCGTTGCATTGGGCTCACTTAACTCAAGATTGGCAATGGATTGGCTCAGTTGGCCAGATATCCAGATAGTCCAGTGGGGTGAGAGGTACCTTGGCTTGCTCCTTCTCCAACAGATCTCTATAGGCCTCCCATATGATGACCATATGACTGTTGACCAAGAGCCAAACAATAGGAACAGCCCATTTTGGTACACCATTTGGGTGACCAAATCAGGCAAAGATCTGCTCATTTGGTAATCTCGCCATGAGTGGATCTATGAGTGTATGGCCAGGTACTAAAAACCAGAAACACCCTTTTTAGGAGGGACAGAGGGATTAAAAAGGGTGGAGGAGTGTGTTTGTATGTAAAGCCTAAATTAATGCCATGCACTTAAGAAATAACCATTGCTGGCACTGGGGAGGGTATGGAATCCCTCTGGGTAGAGATTTTGAGTGGGCAAAAGGTGGTGTATGCTACAAACCACCTTGTATAAGTGGCGAGAATGAAGCCCGGCTACTTTTACAAATGAAAACGACTTCACACCTAGGTCAAGTTATTATAATGTGTAACTTTAATTATCCAGACATTGACTGGGGTAATGGGGCTAAGTGAAGAGGAGGAGGCTAAGCTCCTGCTAGTTTTAGGAAAAGCTAATTATAGTGCCTTGAGGGCTGCCCATCAGAGCATAGATTGGGACATTATTTTTTCAACTAAAAACACAGAACAGAAGTGGTTGTCATTTAAAATGATATTAAATCGTTACTGTTCTCATTTTATTCCCTTAAGAAGTAAATGTAGAAGCCCCAAGAATCACCCTATGTGGCTTGTAAAAAAATTAATAGGAAAGAAAAGAACTACAAGTCTGTGGGGACAGAAGCTACATTTAATGAATATAAACACTATAATTAATGTTGTAAAGCTGCAATCTGGAAGGCACATATAGGAAATAAGGAGTGCATTGCGGCAGATGCTAAGACTAACCAAAAAAAGTTTATTAATTGTGAAAAGATGCGGGTTAAGAGTGTTTAATCCTTTAAATAATGGTACCTGTATGGTTTGTAACAGATACAGAAAAGTCAAATGTGCTAAATGAGTTCTTTTCTTCAGTGTAAATAATAGAGGAGAGTCAGAGTTCCCAGACTCACCTCACTTCATAGCTGCACTGTTGACTCAACTCAATCTAGTCAGTGACTCAGGATATGGTTCATAAAGCTGTAACATAGTAACATAGTAAGTGTTACTATGTTACAGCTTTACAGCTGTAAAGGAGAACTAAACCCCCCATGGTGATAAGTCCCCACTGGCCCCCCTCCGCTGGCCCCCTCCCTGCCTCCCCCTGCAAGCTTTGCAAGCTGGCCATAAATGCAAAGATCCGATCGTACGAATCATCGTACGATCGGACTTTCCCATCTCCCGACCCGCCACTAACCATTCAGATCAAAGTCTTACCAGTCAGATTAGTAAAAGAACAGATCAGCAATGTTCTGCCCCTGACAGCAATCGTACGATATCTATGTCCAACCAAAGCTAGTGACAGTCTCCCACTGAAAATCGTACGATCAGCAATACACGCAGAGATATTATCGGCAGCCGACAGAAATTTTCTAACCTGTCCGATCGACCAAACGACCGATCTTCGCCGGAAGAAAAATGTCGGGACTCTCCACACACGTTCCGAAAATCGTAAGAATCCTTGATTCGTACGATCAGATCTTTGCGTCTATGGCCAGCTTTACCCCTGAATTACGGCAATTTCCATCTCTTTCGGTGCATGTGCAGTTGTTGTGAACTGGAAGATTGCTCCAACTGCACCATGTACCAATAAGCCTCTCACTTAATAAAGATTACCAAAGAGAAGAAGATGCTGCCTGTGAGTTCCAATTATAGGCCAGTAAGTTTGACATCGGTGGTGGGCAAACTATTTGAAGTCTTGTTATGGGATTGCATTCAAAATGTTGTCCTACAGAATAGCATTATGTACAGCAAACAGCATGGCTTTATGAAGGATAGGTCATGTCAGACAAATTTGATTGCTTTTTATGATGCGTTAAGTAAAATGCTGGACATGGGGGAAGCAGTAGATGTGATCTATTTGGATTTTGCCAAAGCATTTGATGCAGTGCTCCACAAACAACTTCTTTCTAAACTACAGTCTGTTGGGCTTAATGAAGTAATTTGCATATGGATAGGAAACTGGCTACAGGATTGGGTACAGAGGGGGGGTTGTTAATGGGACATTCTCTACTTGGAGTAAGGTTCTTAGTGGGGTCCCTCAGGGCCCGGTATTGGGTCCACTTTTATTTAACTTGTTCATTAATGACTTAGGGGAGGATATTGTACAGTAAGTAATGTATAAGTAATGTATTAAAAGGGGCATTGATTCATGGGAGGAGCGAGTTATTCTTGCACTGTATAGAGCACTGGTAAGACCCCATCTAGAATATGCCGTACAGTTTTGGTCTCCAGCGCTCAAACAGGACATTATTGTATTAGAGAGGGTCCAGAGAAGGGCAACTAAACTGGTAAAAGGTATGGAAAATCTTAGCTATGAGGAAAGACTGGCGGAGCTTATGGAATGATATGATAACTATGTATAAATATATAAGGGGATCATATAATAATCTTTCTAATGATTTATTTACCAGTAGGTCTTTCCCACTGACACAAGGTCACCCATTCTGTTTGTTACAGTGAGAGCTGTGAAGATGTGGAATTGTCTCCCTGAATCAGTGGTACAGGCTGATACATTAGATAGGTATAAGAAGGGGTTGGATGGTGTTTAGCAAGTGAGGGAATACAGGGATATAGGAGATAGCTCATAGTACAAGTTGATCCAGGGACTGGTCCTATTGCCATCTTGGAGTCAGGAAGGAATTTTTCCCCCTCTGAGGTAAATTGGAGGCACTTCAAATCAACTGGTTCAACTAGGGGTTATATACAGACTTAAAAGGTTGAACTTGATGGATGTGTGTCTTTTTTCAACCTAACTTACTATATAACTATGTAACACAGAGGACAGCATAGACAAGCACAGATAATTTCACCCTTCACCACAACCCAAGATTACAGAACGATTACTACTGGGGGCTCAGAACGGTGGGGTTTCTTGATACTTTGATTGTATTTCTTCATACATTCAGCTTCACAGTTGGAATATTCCTGATATTGACTGATGATCCTTCAATATATCTTTGTTTCCTGCTGGGACTCTTTAGCAATGTCCTTCATTTTTCCTGGTGGATCGTCCATGTTCTGATAAATACTGCAAACCTTGTATTTCTGCTACTCTGGCTCACCATTCTACTCTGTTAAAATTCTTTCTTGTTCTTATTTTGATCTGTAATGATGTCAGCATTTTCTCAAGTGTTGCACTAATGGGATCATGCAACATAAATATTTTAAGATGCAAAGTCCTACAAAAAAGGCAGGGAATTCAATGAAAAGGGTCAGATGTTGCACAGAACAGAATTGATACGTGGTCACTAAGCCTCAGCCAATCAATACCTCTGATAAACTAAGCCTGAGATCAAAATTACTTATTATAGAAGAATTACTTAAAGAGGAACTATTGCGAAAATGAAAATTTAATATAAGCTTCATCATACTGAAATAAGAAGTTTTCTAAATACAATCAATTAAATATTCTGCTTTGTTACTGAAATAATCAAGTTTATCTTCACTATTCCTCTCTCAGCATCTGTTTCTCTTCATTCTCTCTTCATTCAGCAGTTGGGTGTCAGATATTCATTGACCGTTAGATCCAATATATCTTATAGGGGGGCTTCCTTTTGCCTAGAAGATGTATTAGAGCTCAGCTCACTCTATTAAAATCACAAGAAATCCTGTCTCTCTACCTGCAGGATTTATGCAAAAGGCAGTTATTTTGTTAGATTTTGTTTGTACTGGAATCAGTTATTGAGTGAGCTCTAATTCATCTGCTAGGAAAGGAAGCCCCCTATAAGATAAATTGGAACATTCATCTGACACCCAACTCCTGCATGGAGAGAGAATGAGGAGAAACAGATTCTGAGAGAGGAATAGTGAAGATAAACTTGATTATTTCAGAAACAATGCAGAATATTTAATTGATTGTATTTTGAAAGTTTCTTATTTCAATACGATGAAGCTTATATAAAATTTTCATTTTCATGATAGTTCCCCATTAATAACAATTGCACTGATTTCCATTTTCCTTTTGAAGCCTCCTGGTTCCTATCCTGCTGAAGGGCATTGCAATAAACATTTATAAGGTATAGTGATGGCACAAATTTGCAGCGAATTTTCATGTTTTGTCGTAGGTGAATAAATTCACGAATTTGCCACAAAAATTTGCCGGGATCATATTTTGATGCGGCAGCAATTCCGACGCCGGCGACAGTACTGACGCCAGTAACAATTAAACGGATGCCCATTGACTTCAATGTGCATCAATTGTCAATGGCATCTCAATTGTAGCCGGCGCCAATTTTGACATTGCCGAAAAATTTGCCTATCACTAGTAAGGTCAAATAGCTGATAACAGAAGACAATGGTTTGCCATTAAGTAGATATTAAGTTTGCATACTGTATGTGCATATGTTGCAATAACTGTATCATAGATAGAAGGAAGGACTTCAAGGACAGCAGCTCCATGCCATAACAGTAAGCAATAAACTCCTGTTTATCGGGACCTTTTCCTTGCCCTTTAAATACATTGCTGTAATAATATTATAAACTAGATTGCTCCTTTGCTGAGATTACCTGCAGTGCCAACGAAGCTAAATCTACATTTTAGTTAATTCTGTAGAAAGCTCATTCCACTGCTAAATGTAAAATCTATTTTAATTTAAAAAAATCGAATATTCTTGTACAGTGCCAGTTACTGTTACTGTTCGTCTTCTCTTTCTTTGCAGCTCCTAGTGGGGGGTCACCGACCTCCGTAGCCAGAAGCCTATTGCTCAGTGATTATTATTATTACTTTTTATTACTTATGTTTCCATTGTGTTTTGCCACATAATAAGAAAAGATTCACTGCTATGGTTGTATTAAAAAAAAAAAAAGAATCCACAAACATTATTCCGCATTTTATTTTTCCATGCTTTATATTTTAAATTCATGTGTTTTTCTATTCGCTCCGCTTACCATGGCTGACTTTTATTTTTATAAGAACAATTTGCCAATTCTGTCCTAGATGTTGGTACTTTGAAAAACCCATGGAATATTGATTTATTTACATTAAACTTCAGTATAATTCGCTATTTATGCTGCTCATTTTATCTCAAAATATAAAATTCAAATCGTACACTTTTGGACCAGTTTACTAAAATCCAAGATTGAGTTTTTTCCACAAATTTTGAAAATCTCATCAAAAAAGTCATCTCAAATTATTATATGTAATAATGAACACGATTTCATCATTTATGTATTCTCATTATTTTGAAAAAAAAATAGATAATGTAAATGAAAACTTTTGGCAGCTAAAACCTGACAAGTTTTAGGGGCCGATTCATCAAGCTCGAGTGAAGGATTCGAAGTAAAAAAACTTCGAATTTCGAAGTGTTTTTTGGGCTACTTCGACCATCGAATGGGCTACTTCGACCTTCAACTACGACTACGACTTCGAATCGAAGAATTCGAACTAAAAATCGTTCGACTATTTGACCATTCGATAGTCGAAGTACTGCCTCTTTAAAAAAAACTTCGACCCCCTAGTTCGGCAGCTAAAAGCTACCGAAGTCAATGTTAGCCTATGGGGAAGGTCCCCATAGGCTTGCCTAACTTTTTTTGATCAAAGGATATTCCTTCGATCGTTGGATTTAAATCCTTCGAATCGTTCGATCGAAGGAATAATCCTTCGATCGTTTGATCGTAGCATTTGCGCTAAATCCTTCGACTTCGATATTCGAAGTCGAAGGATTTTAGTTCCTAGTCGAATATCGAGGGTTAATTAACCCTCGATATTCGACCCTTGATGAATCGGCCCCTAAATGTAAGTAATTTGGAGGAATGTTTTCAATGTTCAAGGTTTTTTAAGCATAATTTGCAAATGTTGTCTAAGATGTTGGTTCTTTCAAAACCCATGGGATACAGAATTTACCTTTATTTCTGCTTACAAAAAAACAAATCATACACTTTGGGTCCTATTTTTAAAAGTTCAAGGTTTTCTGAACTTGCAGTTTTTTTTATTTATCCGTCTCATTATTAGAATAATATTATTTATATATGATCATCATTTTAAAAAATATCAAACATTTCAAAAAAAAAACATAGCAAGTTTCTATAAGAGTCAATGTAATTTTATTTAGGTTTTTTAAAAAAAATTGTAAACATGAATATAACAATAGAAATGCAATTCCGGCTGTGATTTATTTTTCTGGCAAGTAAATGCCATTGAGTTTTACATTCAGACTTAAATTTTTGTTGTATCTATGCTAACAATCGAGTAAATATTGTGATTGTAAAAAAAGTAGTTTTAGCCTTATAAATCAGTTATATTTGCAAAAAAAAAATGTATTTACTAGAATTTATTATGTTAGGGTTAGGTTTTTTTGTGTTACTTTTCTTGTTGGATTCTAATATCCCCAAATTTTATAATAGGGGGTACATTATTCAATTTGGGGTCTACCCAGGAATGGATTTGCAGCAAAATTCTACATTTCACTATCTGCAAAGTTTTTTTTGTGAAACTATGGCCACAAAAAAAAGGCACAGAGACAAAAAAGCGACCTAGAAATTAAAGTCGCCAAGACAAAATAAGACGGCAAGACAAAAAAGTCGCTGCAAGAAAAAATGCCCATTGGCTTTAATGCATTTGGACAAAATGCACTTGGAGTTAGGAAAAATGTTGTGCATGAAAGAAAAATAGTTTTGCATAAAAAAATATCGCCTATTGACTTCAATGCGTTTCAAGAATTTTTCGCAGTTTTTCCAAATTTTCTGCATTTTCACAAATTATTCAGCCAAGCAAACATGACAAATTGGATCATCACTAGGCACACGCAATCTTTTATGCGCCAATCTTCACCTAAAAGCTGCCAACATTTGTCTTTGTGTCAAAAGCCGTTTTAGGTAAAATGATGGAAATTGTCACGGTTTTTCAGCTCGAAACCCAGTGGGGGATTTAGGAGACTCAAATGGGGTTTCCCTAAAAGAACAGTAACACCAAAAAATGAAAGTGGTTTAAAGGTATGACAAAGTAATGCACCGTTGCCCTGCACTGATAGAGACTGAAATATGCATAGGAGAGGCCTGAGTAGAAAGGGTAGTAATAAAAAGTATCAATAGCAATTAATCTGTAGCCTTACAGGGCATTTGTTTTCAGATGGGGTCAGTGACCCCTTTTGACAGCTGGTAAACATTAGGAGAAGAAGGCAAATAATGTGATAAATATCTAAATCATAAATAAAGAATAAATGAAATGTTGCTTAGACTAGGCCATTCTGTAACATACTAAAAGTTAATTTAAAGGTGAACCATCCCTTTAAGATGCATTATACATTCATAAGCAATGCATCAAGGGCACATGTATGTTATGTGTATTTTTAAACTTGCATAATCCAGCCTTTATTAGCAGTGACTCTTATTTGCTATTCAGACACCCATATCAGCAAGTTATTTAGGTCACACTGCAAAGATATAATCACCTTATAGAGATGCTCTTGATTTACATTGTCTGGTGACATCTATAATCATAGGGACATTACTAAATAAAAGCAATCCCAATATGGGTGTCACTTATACCTTCAGTTCAATTAGAGTATGAGCCACTGATAACTACTCTATGGGGGACTGCTGGCTTGGGAGGGTTTTCTTTCAATATAATTTGACTTACATGCTAATCGTTTAGGTTATATTAATTTATATTAATATTATGGGGCAGATTTATCAAGGGTCTAAGTTCAAATTCAAATTTTTGAGGTTTTTTTATGGCCAAACCTGTCAAATTCGACTAGGGAAATGTTAAAATTCTAATTCGATTTTTTGAAATGTATCATACACTGGCCCTTTAAGAACTCAAATTCAACTATTTGCCACCTTAAACCTGCCAAATTGTTGCTTTAGCCTATGGGGGACGTCCTGGGATAAATTTGGAGTTGTTTGCTGCCTTCCTGATATCAAGGTTTTTTTTTCCAGCAAATAAACTTGATTCAAATTTAATTTCGAGTTTGAGGGTCGATCCTATTCACCGGAGTACAAAAAAAAAAAATCTATTTTTTTTAATAAATTGCAGTTGGTCTCATTTCGAGTTCATGGGAGTTCCTGGGAGTTTAAAATAACTCCCATGAACTCGAAATTTTACCCTTGATAAATCTACCCCTACAGCTCACACTGCCAACCCTGTGATCAGTTCCCTCTTACTGCCAAAACCTCCCTCCACCCACGCCCGCCAGCACCCAAATTCCAGTTCCATTTATAGACCTGCGCTGACCCGCCCCGCCGATGACGTTTCTGGATAACGGATCCTATACCTGTAACATTCCATCTTCCACCCTTTTTATCCTGAGTGGAATGCTTACTCTCATGTAAGTCATCAAAGAAAAAGGGCCAAGCTAAATCCCAAAAGGAAAAAATGACAACTCTTAGGGGCCGATTCACTAAGCTCGAGTGAAGGATTCGAATGAAAAATACTTCGAATTTCGAAGTATTTTTTTGGTACTTCGACCATCGAATTGGTTAAATTCGTTCGAATTCGAACGAAATCGAACGAATCGAACTAAAAATCGTTCGACTATTCGACCATTCGATAGTCGAAGTACTTGCCCTTTAAAAAAAACTTCGACCCCCTACTTCGGCAGGTAAAACCTACCGAAGTCAATGTTAGCCTATGGGGAAGGTCCCCATAGGTTTGCTAATCTTTTTTTGATCGAAGGATTTTCCTTCGATCGTTGAATTAAAATCGTTCGAATCGTTCGATTCGAACGATTTAATCGTTCGATCGAACGAAAAATCCTTCGATCGATCGATCGCAGGATTAGCGCTAAATCCTTCGACTTCGATATTCGAAGTCGAAGGATTTCAATTCGAGGGTCGAATTTCGAAGTATTTTTAACTTCGAAATTCGACCCTTAGTGAATCTGCCCCTTAGTCAATTGCAGATATTCCCATAGAATCTATTGGATTTTCTATAAGAAAAATCATGAAACAAAAGAAAAAACCTGACCCATTTCTTGCCTAAAGGCACTTAATAGTGATGGGCGAATTTATTCGCTAGGAGCGAATTCGCGGCGAATTTGCGCGATTCGCTGGCAGCGAATAAATTCGCGAAATGCCCGCAAAAATTCGCCCGAAAAAATTCGCCGGCGTCAAAAACGGCCGCCGGCGTCAAAAAACACCCGCCGGTGTCAAAAACGAGACACCCGCGCCGTTTCGCAAATTTTTCAGCGAAGCAAAACGGCTCAAATTCTTCCATTACTAGCACTTAATCATGCAACATGAAATGGGTCAGGCTTTTTGTGGCATGGTAGAGGAATCGGATCTGTAATTTGAATCGTCATAAGTCTAGAAAATCATGTAAACATTAAATAAACACAATAGACTGGTTTTGCTTCCAATAAGGATTAATTATATCTTAGTTTGGATCAAGTACAAGGTTCTGTTTTATTATTACAGAGAAAAAAGCTAATCATGTTTAAAAATCTGGATAAAATGGAGTCTATAGGAAATGTCCTTTCTGTAATTTGGAGCTTTCTGGAAAATGGGTTTCCGGATAATAGATCCCATACCTGTATTGGTATAATGAAATATCTTCTTTGAGTTATTGGCAAGCCAGGTTTGGGCTAGACACTCAAACCCAACTTTAATGTACGTGAGCTTACTATTTCATACTATTTCATGGGGATTTTTCTATATTCTATATTTTTTCTATATATACAGTATATATATATATATAGTGGCACTGTCTTGACCCTTGCCTGGATTAGGACCTGAATTGGCTTAACACTTTGTTACTTTACCTACACTTTGCCTTGTATGACTTTAAACCCTATAGTGACACCTCGTGTATTATAGAATGTAAACTTTTCATACAAAGAATGTTTCTTAGCAATATAGGGCCTGAACCCCTTTTCCTAAATGAAGATACTGGGAATTTCTCTGACGCAGGATGCCTCCACCTGGTGGGATCTAGGAATGACACCTACTGGTGACTCCACTTGGAAACAGTAATAATAAATGCAGACTTCAAAAAAATAAAACTTTATATAATTAAGAGAAATGTGAAACACAATTACATATCAATAGCAATAACACCCCTGCCCAGGGGAACACGTCTAGTAAGTCCCAACCCTGGCACAGTCTTTACCAGGCACAGTCCCATCCGCCACTCCAGTTGGACAAAGACAGTCACAGTTCAGTCCTTTCAAGAGCTCTTAAGCTTTCCCCAGGTAGCGCTACCTGCCCGTAGCTCCCATGTAACAGGCACGCGAGCAACGCCTGTCCACAAATGGGACCACACGCTGGAGCCTTCCAATACCCTCCCTCACCGAGAATTCGCACAGAGTTGGTACAAGCATCCACAACGTCTTACGTTTCATCACCATGCAGTTCCTTTCAGATTCCTTCCACTGCTCTGAGCTCTAGACTCTCCATGGTTGAGGTTCCAATGCTTGTGCCCCCATACCCCAAACCCTCCAAGGGCCTCACCATCCCATAGGACTTTTTTTTTTGCATGCACGCCTTCCAGGATTGAAACTGGAAAGAAGACTTAGCACATGGCAGCTCTGCTTTATAAAGAATCAGTAACACCTTCTGGCCAAATCTGGAAATGAATATCCAATTAAAGCCCAACACTTAACTTGAATTTCCAACCTTGTGGGGGTTTTCAGACCATAGGTAACTTAACCCTATGGACCCCTACAACTTGTTGCCTGGTTTCCAGTACTAGTTCTTTCTACCTCGCCTGCCCCTGCCACTAATAAGTGCTAATCCCGACTATTATGCCTATTTAACCTGTTTTTCCTGCCAGTCCTACTACACACCTTCCCCGACTTGTTCTTATTGTCCATACTGCCAGCACCAGTCTTATTTATTCTGCCTGTCCCAAAACCAGCTTCCTTCTCAGTCCTTACATCCACTCTTACATTGGTCCTTAGAGCACCACCTAACAAACTATACATACTTTAGAAATGCTAATGAAATGGGCTGGTCAAGTTGTTTTATGTTTTACATTAAAGAAGAAGAGCTTAAAGGGGGATATGTAGCCCTATGTCAGAATTCAAAATTAAATATAAAAAAATCTGTTTGCTCTTTTGAGAAACGGATTTCGGTGCAGAATTCTGCTGGAGCAGCAATATTAACTGATGCGTTTTGAAAATTGATTTTTTTTCCAGTGACAGTATCCCTTTAAACATTTACTTGGTATTTTTATCCACTGTGGTGGGAAAAGGTTGCATTTGTGAAGAACTATGGCATGCTAGTAGATTATTGTCACATGTTAACCATAGATCAAGAACCAGAAAACATAGAGTTGGTGATACCGATACAGTATTTGTTTAGTAAAGTTGAGCTTTCAGGACTACTTAGGTTCCTTCTTTAGGCATGGTATATACAAAAATGCCTAAAGCAGTGACCTAAGTAGTCTCAACAGCTTGCATTTTTTATCTACTCGGCCAATAAATGGTATGACGACTCTATATTTTAAGGCATGCTGTTTTCCCTGGTGTGTTTTTTTTTTTATGACCCTGGACATGTTGCAGTTAGTCAGCGTTGGAATTTGTAATTGCTTGAGTAAAAAGCTAAAAAATGTGTCAAAAATATACGGCAAACAGAGCAAATTTGTATCAAAATTTGACTTACATTGCTGACTCCCCATTCTGGAGTTGATAGCTATTGCCCTAGCTTTCCCATTTTAGCCATTTATCTCATTTATTTTTGTACAGTACTTACCTTAATTCTCTTTGGGGGATCTTTTTATTTATATTGAGATGCAGTTCTCCATACAGTATTTTTGTTTAGACACTAACTGCAAAATACTCCCTGATCTCTTGTAAATTCTAAAAGAAAATAAACATGGTAAGGTTTCTACTGGTCACACCGTACTAGTACTGCAGTCATTACAAAGCCCTTCCTTCATACAGTGAGTAACTAATATGGCTAATGCTGAAAAGATCAAAGAGCAATTCTAACACTGAGTTGACTCAGAACTGGAGAAATTAAATGAGAAAGCAGCTGTTCATAGGACTTGTTTTCTTCTGTTTGACAAGAAGCACCAGGATTTTAGCCTGGGGAAATATCATGTTGTACCCACATCCCACTGACTCGTTTAGCATAGACATGCCTTGACCCTAGTTCCTTCCAGATGTTCAACAGATCAAATGTAAGGAAGCGCCGGCTAAAGTGTAGAAATTTAGATCAGTTTATAATATTATAATAACATGTGTCTGGTTCTTTAGTTAGGAACCCAGAGAACAGGGTAAATACACGGCTGGATTTGAACCCTAAGCACCCCTAGGCCACTTCCTATAGCCACCTGCCAGGCCCAAATTTCTTAGTCGACATTAGGCCACACGCTCTCTGGCCACCAGCTTTTGTGCCCCCAGCATATGGTTGCAGGAGCACTGGGGATTACACGTACAGGAGATGATCCTTAGTGCTCCATAGAAAGTGGTTGGGGGCATGATGCCCCTAAATATTGCCACCCTAGGCCCAGGCCTTTGTGGCCTTGCCACAAATCCATGCCAGGCCCCCCTCTCACCCCTACTCCCTTACCTACTACCCCATGCTAATGGTGCAGGTCACCAATTGCTGACAATTGGGACTGAATGGGCGAGAGATTCAAGCAACTGTCAACTTCTGTAGCCCCCAAGCAGCAAACTCCTCTGTGCCGCCGATACCTCCCGCATCCCCTCACATGCATGCGTGCTTGCAGGGCCGCCATAAGAAGTCACAGGGCCCCGTACAGCTAAATTTTCTGGGCCCCTTGGTCCCTGCCCACCTCAGGCCGGCCCCCAAGCCCCACCCCAGATCTTTTTGAAAAATCCATGCGTTAAAAACAATGTGGGCGCGTCAGAATAGTCGAGCGCATAAAAATTGTTGCGCACAAAAATTATCGGACGCCCGTTGATTTTAATGCATAGGGACAAAATAGGCGCGCGTATAAAAATTGTGGCGGGCATCTAAATTGACGCGCGGCAAAATAAATTTGATGCCTATTGACTTCAATGTGTTTCGTGAGTTTTTCGGGGACAAATTCGCCCATCACTAGTGGTCAGGCACCCCCTTACAAGTAAAACAAAAACATTGGTGGTCAGCGCCCCCCATAAAAGTAAAATTGGTGTCCAGGGCCCCCCATTAAGAAATATAGGTGGCTAGGACCCCACATGGTAAAAAAAAAAAGAAAATTGTGACCACCCTCCCCAGAAGTTTAAAAATAAATTGGTGGCCAGGGTCCCCCCCATACAATAAAATGGACCACAAAGGGTTAACTTTAGGGGGCTCTGCATGTTGCACTTACTTGATTAGGAGTGAGCTGCCAACTTTGGAAGGCATGGGGGGGGGAAGCACAGATGGCTGCATCTTCTTCCATTCACAGCATTTTTTTCTCTTATTGGTCACATCATTTTAAGTCCCGCTACAGCTGCATGGCGATTGGTTGAGCTGGAGGGGAAGTTCAAACCTCAGCTATCCAATCCCTGAGCAGCTCAACCGGGACTTAAACTTTGTGACCAATAAGGGAAGGGAATAGACCGAAGATGCCTCCACCTGTACTCCCACCCTCCCTTTCCGAAGTTGGCAGCTCTCTGAAAGCAGGGGGACTGTCGCATGCGATTTGTCGCAGTGTGTCGGATGCCCAGAAAACATCTGTGTAGTCCTACCCTCTCACTATTTTAGCAATACCCTCTTAAAGTGACAGTGCTCACAAACCCAATATCCATTGCTTTTTATGCCAATGTTCAAGTGTCCACAATGCATCAGTCAATTTCAAGGAAACTGCCCTAGTGGCCCATCCTATCCTTGTTGAATGCGGGTAATGTTGGGTACTTCCACTGGCCGACCCAAAACTGCAAACCTGACAGCTTTTCTGTAAAACTGAACTTTTCGTATAACGGGTTTTCAGAAAACGGATCCCATACCTGTATACAAATTCTTGTACAAAATATAGTAGTGAATTTAGTAAATCATAATCGGGAAACATCTTCAAAGCTATTAGAAGACAATAGTAAAGGCGCCTCTGAAACGTCCTCATACAATTGGGGGAATGTAATTAAAGTCAGTGACTGAAAAAATATTTGCAATGCGACAAGTTATGCCTTTGTGCAAATTTAACCTGGACACTGTTTAGTGACCTCTGCCGACAGTGGAAGAAGGTTTGTGAATTTTATAGTTTGTGCTCCCATAGACTCCATTTCATCCAAATAATGCAATTTTTTAATAATTATTTCCCTTTTCTCTGTACTAATAATATAGTACCTTTTACTTGATCCAAACTAAGATATAATGAATCCATATTGAAAGCAAAACCAGCCTATTGGGTTTCTTTAATATTTTCATTATTTTCTAGTAGATTTAAGGCATGAAGATCCAAATTACAGAAAGATCCGTTATCTGGAAAACCTCAAGGTCCCAAGCATTCTGGATAACAGGTCCCATACCTCTATTATAATTCTCCTCTGATGTAGCAGTCACCATGATAATGTTCAAGGCCTGTCTATGAGAGCGAACAAGCAGATGTCTATACATAAAATCTTGCCATCTCATCCACAAATTAGAGCCCCGCTGGAGGGGAGCTTTGCATTGCAGGATTCTTTGACCTGTACATCAAGATTACTTACCCTTGGATTATAAATATCTGGAGAGATTTCTGGAGATTTTGCCCATAGCAACCAATCAGATTTTTGTTTTCTAACTTGGCTGTGGCTGTTTAAATCTAATTGCTGATTGGTTGCCATGGACAACATCTCCAGAAATTTCTCCAGATATTTATCTCCAATGTTAGTAAACATGCCCCTTAATGTCAAATGCAGCCAAATGGGGCTTTTTAAGACTTGCCTAAAGGAATTGAAGTTTGTATGAAGTACTGTGTTTGTGCCTAAAGAAGTTCATCTCACCCTGACTTTCTCTTCATCTAAAATTCTTCATAGACAGATTTATCGTAGCATGTGGCCATAATGGAAAGCTTTAAAAGAAGTACTAAATGTCACAATAATATATGAACTGGAATATAACTGCACTACGGGTCAAAAACAAATGGCAAATGTCAAGGTTAAAATGAAGGAATCAGGATTCAAAGTCCTTTGCATTGCCTGTGAGGGTAAGGCCACGCTGGGCGTTTTGGGGAGATTTGGTCTCCTGGCGACTAATCGGCTCGTCTTTGCGGTGAATAATCCCCCCAAACACCTTCCCTCACTCTGCGCTGGCTAAAATGAAAAAAACGCCGTCGCAAATCACACACGGCAATTCGTTTACCGAAGTCGCTCGAACATTACTCGTGAGGGGCCTTACCCTTAATGGACCAAGGCCCATTATCTGGAGTTAAAAGTAGTTACACAATGGTCAAAGGTCATAAAGCTGAGGAGAGCTGAGAATATTTGAACATGAAGGGAAAAATAGAAAAATGGAAAACAGATTTCCAGCATGGTTTGTTTAATATTTGTTCTATCCTATTAGAGAAACTGAAGCTCCAGGGGTCACTGATGTGCAGAGCAAATGTCATAGTAATTAGTACATAGCAGATTCTGTCCATGAACTGTGGGTACAATGGTGGAAAAGTGGTGCCCATGAGTCCTCCTTTGGCCCAATGCTTATTTGGCCCAATCCTATGCACTGTACTGCTCCTTCCCCCACATTCCAGCAGAGGGATGTTGGAAACTATGGGGCTGATTTAATAAAATTAGGATTTCTATTTTTTCTTCCATGAATCATATTTTCCCTCAAAAAATGTGTGTTTTTAAAATTTTTGTAAAACCCTATGGGCCCTATGGGGCCCTGTCTGGAAAACGGGACTCTCAGCCACACGTAGCTATAAGGGATAACACTCAGTCACCTTACAGACGGTTAGGCTAACATCAAACTATTGTACGGGTGATTAGTTCTTTAGAGCAAAACGTATTAAAGGAAAAATTTACCCCCAAAATATTAGATCGTTTATATCATATTAGATGACATATTAAAGAATCTTACGAAACTAGTATATATTTTACAATAAAATATTGCCCTTTTACATCTCTTGCCTTGAGCCACCATTTTGTGATGGTCTGTGTGTTGCCTCAGAGATCACCTGACCAGAAATACTGCAGCTCTAACTGTAACAGGAAGAAGTGTGGGAGCAAAAGACACAACTCTGTCTGTTAATTGGCTCATGTGACCTAACAAGTATGGTTTGTTGGTTTGTTTGTGTGCACATTGAATCCTACGATCCCAGCGGCCCTTATTTTTTATATGGCAATTTTCTATTTATGATTACACAATGGCACATACTACTAAAAAAGTATATTATTATGATTGAAATGGTTTATTTACATGAAGCAGTGTGTTACATATGAGCCGTTTTATGCAATATCTTTTTATAGAGACCTACATTGTTCAGTGGGTATAGTATTCCTTTAAGTTTTGTATTTAATATAAAAGAATTAAGCAGTGAATTTATAGATTATCAAGAAGACATACATCAAATACAAACAGTAAATAAAATAAAAGGGTATAAAACACTCAGAAACCCTATACATAACGAGCTAGGGTTTCTTTGTGTCCTCCTGAGGCAAGAGTTGTAAACTTGGGCACATACTCCCAAAAAGGTGAGTTCTCAAGTATGGCTGCCATGTTTGCATCTCCCCACCTAAATTGTATACTTACCAGTGGTAGAAATGTTGTCTGTGTAGTCTCAGTTTGATTGCAGGTCTTGAGTGGCAGCTGTGAAGAAAATACGTTTTGTCCGAAGGAAGACACGTGACCGCGACAAGGCGGTCGCGGTACGCTTGCAGTCGGTGAAGATCATGGAAGGAAGAACATTGGCCTTATGCTCTCCAGATTTGTACCTACAAATTGTAATATATTTGAAAAAAACAAAAAAACTTTATTGTCGCAGCATGGAGAAAATTTATTTTTTGTTGAGTAATTCATTTCCTGACCAAAAGAATTAAAAGGCGGAACTATATTGGATAGGCAGCCCAATGAAGGAATTGGGCTGGCTAAATAAAAGTATACTAAAAAAACATGGTATGTTATAAAAAAAAAAAAATATATCAATAAATATGCTGCGGCCATTCTCCAACAAAGCAAGTTGTCAAGTATGTTCTTGGTTATTTTTTTACAGCATAACTTTTCCATGTTACATTTCTTTTATATTAACAGACTGGCAATACATCCTTTATTGCCCATCTGCCTTCATTCTGTATTCGCCTCTCCTATCAGGTTTGTTCATGTGGAACCCATGCTGACAGGTTTAAGCCTGGCTTGTGACAAACAAAATCTTTAATCAAAAACGAAAATATAGGCTTCTGACAGGCGATGGCTTGAAAAGAGTTTTATATCATAAATGAAATCTTAATCCATGCACACGAGGACCAACAATGTTGTGTGCTGACATTGTCCAATAAAGGCTCCTCATATATCATATAATGCGGAAAGCAATAAAATAAGCAGTCTCTTAATTGTAGGCAATTCGCATTGACATGGAAGATAGTTTCAAAAGCTTGGCATGTGAATTTTATAAAAAATATTTTAAATAAATTATACAATATTATTGCGGAACAGAACCATTATGAAGTTGAGCCTCCCAACTCTAAGGGGCATATTTACTAAGCGGTGAAAATTCAGCGCAACACTCACCAGGCGAAAATTTGCTCAGACAATGCTAATTCACTAACATGCGAAGTTGCGTCCAGGGCACTGAATGCTGGCAAAGTTGTGCTAGCGTTAATTCGGCAAGCAGAGTGAAGTTCCGCATTTTAGTGAATTAGCGCAGTTACGTCCCTTCGCCAGAGTGTAACTTCGTCTGCCGATTGAGTGCGAATGAGTGCCAGCGTCAGTCTCTTTCACTAGCGAAGTTCCGCCTGTGCCTGGTAGTAAATCGGCGAAGTACCGAAATTTTCGCCAGCGTAAGTCACTTCACCCTTTAGTAAATTTGCCCCTAACTCTCTAAAGTGTTACAATATGCAGTTGTGATTGGATTAGTGGAAAAGTCTGTATGCCGAGAACTTCTCTCTCTGTCGTGTCAATAAATTATTTTCCTCTGAGCTTGCTTATGGTACCTTATGGTGCTTCCTCATGATCACAGATCATCCATCAGAAATTGGATCAGCAGTACATGTAAATAGTGATGGGCGATTTTGCAGCAAATTTCTGCGTTTAGCTGCCAGCAAATAAATTAGCGAAATTGCAGCGAAAATTCACCACGAATTTTCATTGTAGTCAAAATTTTTCGCTGTTTCACGAATTTCAATAGAAATTCGCTAATTTTTTGGTGAAGACAAACGGGAGAAATTCGCCCATCATTCCATGTAAAAGAACAGATATATAGCTATTTAGCCAACCTGGAGGTATAGATTTATTACATTACAAAAATGACTTCTTCCCTGAATATAGAGATGTTACATTAGGAATAAAAGTAGAAGGGCAGAAGAAAATAAAGGTAAACTCAAGCAGACCAAACATTTTTAAATGTAAGAAATATTACACATTTTTAAATGACCATTAGAACATGTTTTATATTGTTGGAGGTGTGGCCACAAAAATGGGTGTGGACAAAAACTCTTTTTGTCCCTCTTTCTTTTACCGAAATGTTGGGAGGTATGATTACAATGGTTTAAAAACAAACATGTACAGTAAATGTAAAATAGTTCATAAGGGTGCCCTGGGTATGTTTATTTTTGTTTTTAATTTTAGATCCCTTTTAAAGTGTTCTCCTTCTGTTGATGAACTGACTAAGTATGCCGCTATTGAGATTCAGTTTAGTTATTGTCTAATGCAAAGTCTTTGTTTAGTCTGGGTTATAAGAATCTGGCTCTGGGTGTATAACATTTCACACAAGCAAATGGTCTGTCTTTTCAGTTATCTAATTGCGGGAGCCCTAATCAAAATATCTTGCAGTGCTGTCCCAAATGTCCATTCCAAGACACTATTGCATCCCCCTATGTTTAACTGACAGTGATTACATTCTTTCTTACTGATATCAACCCCCCCCCCCGGCATATCTCTGGGGATAACAGCAATATTATAATATTCCAGTTCAATCTAAACAAGGCTGTCTCCCTGTTTAAATGTCAGTACACCAATCTCATCTAAGGGCAGAGACACACGGTCATATTTGGGGAGAATAGTCGTCCGGCGACAAATCTCCTCTTCTTCGGGGCAACTAATCTCCCTGAACTGCCTCCCCTGCCTTCCCGCCGGCTACACGGAGCACTTCGTTTTCCGAAGTCGCCCGAAGTTCCCTCACGAGGAAACTTCAGGCTACTTCGCCAGGCAACTGATCTTCACGAATCTGACCGCGTGTCTCTGCTCTTAAAGGATGCAGCCAGACAAAACCCTTATTGCCTAAAACTTACAAAAACAAACTGCTGTGTTTTTTTTTAAAAAAAGGGATTCAATTTGGTTTAAAAATATGTAGTTGTAGGTTGTATTGTTGCAAACTGGTATTTCTTCTCCGCAAAATAAAATAAAATAATTACTGTTATGCTTCATGGCTGGAATACAACATACAAAAAGCAATAGTCTTGGTAGACAAGGGCACGTGGTTATGTCTCAGATTTGCCCAGTTAACCCACGTATTATTGACCACTAATGATTCTTCTTTGACTGATACAAACCTGGCTTTTATCATGGTGATAAGACTTACGTTTGAGCTCAAAGGCATCATTTTAGTGAAAACAGGTAGAGCAACTGCTATATGGGTTCGGGCCATATCCTCTGAACCAGAAACAGCACGTATATCCGGCTGATTATTATTATTATGATTATGAGTATTATATACTTGGTTACATAATTGTTGTCTTTGGTGCAAGTTGGACACTTGACAACTTGGAAATGGACTTGCTCCAGCTAAAAAGTCCGGTTTAGCTCATATTTAAATGGAATCTTTGATCCAGTGTATTCCCAGCCCTAATAGGGAACATTAATGCTGTAATTAATGGAGAATTCGATGAACTGACAGTCTTTAAAACATTTCATTCAATGAACACATAATGGGAAAGATGTAGATGTGAGAAAGGGGCACTAACTAGTTAAAGGCAGTTGTGTGTGAAACCAAATAATGCACATGTAGCGCTATAGTAAACTGCCTCTTATATAGCAGTTATAGCTACTTTCCTTTGTGGACTCTCACCACAGATGAGCTCTCTTTCTCAGGGGCAAGCCCTCGCAACGAGGTGGAGGAAGGATGTAATGCAACTGTAACTCGGTGCAATAGCACAATGATGGGCGCCAGTAGTTCTTTAACCGTAAACCAAAAGAATATTTATTGAACAATAGAGCATGAAGATGATCAGTACAATTATCCACAATGGAGCATCAAATACCACAGCAGCATTAAAGGAGCTTATACTCACAGCACGCATAGGCTGAATCCCCACAGGCCAGGGAATAACAGCAGAGAGTAGTTGCAACAGGTGTGGGTATTAATATATCTTCAGTACTCAGGAACTCCTGGTTGCTCTTAGGGGAAACCTACCATCCCTAATCTCAACACTTTAGTCCCTCTCTGGGTCAGTATTACCCGGGAATCTTAATCCCACTAATCTCCTCGTAGGAGCCTTGAGCTGCTCAACTAGTTAACCTCTCTATCACTCCTAGAGTGATCTATGAACAAGTATAGCTATCTACTTACTAGGATGCTGGGCTCTAGGGTCAGCACTACCCATTCCCTTCCAGCCTGCTTGGTTGGGCTAAAGTAATGGACCTAGAGCACATGGCTCCTAAACCTTTTATACTCTGGCACAGCGCCACTCAGGTCACCGTGTGAATTGCAAGGGTTACATAAGACAGGAGCACAATACCCCTCCCAACTGTATTTTAGGACCCACTTAGGTATCCAAATAGCTAGGGATGGGCCTGTCAATAAAGTGTAAGGGTGTCTAAGATTTTCACATCCCTACATTCTCCCCCTGGTGAATTCCTTCCGTCCCGGCAAGGAACCTTCAAAGAATCAATACTGAAAATATAGCAGTTAAGGCACATCATGCAAGAAACCTTTTCAAAGAACACATTGCATTACTACACCATTACCTTATAACCTCTTCGGGGTAACTCTCCTGAGTAAACCCAGGTACAATGGCATAACTGAAAGAAAACATATCAATAGCACAGTTTCCTTCATGAACAGGTAAACTTTTATTGGTACACCTATAAAAGAACACAAGTTAGAAATACTGCAGTTCAAACACAATCAGTATTCTAGTCCATCAAACATTCGAACCCACAATCCTTTTTGAAAATGCACTTAGGAGAAATTGGATGAACCTACCAACGGACAGGTATTACCTAAAACAGTCCTTGGGCATAACTCCAACTGAAGTAAAACGAAAAACAATCTTCCCCTGTAGAAAGTTCAGTACCTTGAAGGGACAGGAAAATAGGCAGATAGCTCAAAAAAAATAGCTACAAACAAACTCCCAATGGAGTATCAGCAGATTAAATCATGTGAAGAAATCTTGCCTTGGTATCTTCATAGGGGATGTAGTATTTGGGATGGGGTTTGTCCACCCACTGTCCATCTCCCAAATAGACTTCCAAGTTGAAGTACTTGGTGGGGTTATACTTGCCACAGCTTTTCACGGCATTCTTTAAAATGGTGCGGCCATACCACCATTCCCTTTCTATGGAACGCAGATACTGCCAATCCTTCTCTCTCCTCACTTTGTCAGGATTGGTAAGGCAACTGTGGTGCATCTTTTCTTTGCGGAGAATC
This sequence comes from Xenopus laevis, assembly GCF_017654675.1. Lineage (NCBI taxonomy): Eukaryota > Metazoa > Chordata > Amphibia > Anura > Pipidae > Xenopus > Xenopus laevis. The sequence continues at coordinate 187,035,183 of NC_054372.1, forward strand.
TCATCTATGAGCCAATTTTCATAAGATGCCGCCACCTTCTCATACACCCACAGTGGTGCATAGGGCATGAAATATCCCCAAGTTCTATGAACATGAAAATTTATCACCCTCTGTACTCTGGACACAGAGGTGAATACATTGGGGTCTGCCCGTCCTGGCAGCACCCAAAAATCTTTTTCCTCCTCAGGGCCAATGATGGGAGGTGCAGTGAAGCTGGAAGGTCTCTCTATAGAAGGTGTTGGCTCAGACACGGCTTCGGGAGTTTCCTCTTCATATTCTTCCCATCCAGGGGCTCTTTTGAGGATGGAGTCATCAGCAACAACAGGAATGATAGCAACCAGTCCTTCCTCCCTCTCTAGGGATATCTTACCCCACTCGTGATGGTACAACTCCGACACGTGAATGCTCTCTCCTGGCTCACTAAGAGTTTGAAACACGGTCACCTTGGGGCACACATTCTTTGTTGGCTCACTAGCCACAGATCGTCGGCTCTGACATCTGACCTGAGCCGGAAGGTCCAATGTGGAAACTCCATCACTGTCCACACTGGCAGAGATCCACTTTTCTAACAGGTCCTCCTCATCCTCCAGGATTGGAGGATCTCGGATGGTTGGTGCAACAGGCGCAATAGTCCCCAACCTGCCAAAAGAAAACTTCCTCCATTCCACATCAGAACTAAGGACTGGAAGTGGTGCAGGAACAGCTAGGGCTGTATAGACAGTCACTGTTAAATCCCCATGAGGTCCCATGCCACTGAGCAATACTTTGCGAGGCAAAGGATCATCTTTGGGGCAAATCGTCACAAGAGGCTCCTGGTCAGTTCCAACATTCTCCTCTGCTGAGGCATGGAACAATTCAGGATTTGAATTCACCTCCCACGAAACATCAGACTCAGCATAGCTAGATATGAACGGCTGAAACATTTCCTCCTCTGAGGATACAAGAGCAGCTTCAGGCCTGCAAGCTGCATCAGGCTCTAACACGTGCCACACCCCTTCTGGAAAGTTCTCTTGGGGTGTGCCAGGGACCCAACAGTCAGGATCCTCAACTGTTAGTAAGGGATCCAAATCTCCCCCTGGTACATCTGAAACTGGGGAAGACACTTTAAGAGGCAAAAGCGCAGGACACGCCAGAATATTTTGTTCACCCTCGGACTTTAGCAAGGGGGTAGTAGGAGTCACATCAGCCGCCCGGCAAGACGGCACTCTTTCGTGACCCGCAGTGGCGATCACAAGTTCCTCTCCCCCTGGTAGAATCAGATCAGTCTGCGAAGCACAATCGCACATGAGCTTAACCTCACTGAGTTTTAAGGCCGGCACTGTTGCAGACACTGAGACAGACTCGGGCATAGACACAAAGTCCATAGCAGGCTCAGGGACCGGTGTAGGGACAGGCTCTGGAGCGGAGTCGGAGACAAGCTTGGGTGCAGCTCCAGATATGGGGCCCGCAGCCGCTGACACCCCGGGGGCACCCTCTATCTCGTTGTAGATGAGAATAGTTTTGCCGCTCACCTTGTCCCGTATCCGGTCCACCAAGGGGGATTGATCAGCCCGCTTGAATGGTCCCATCCACAGATGAGCTTCACACTGGAAACAAACACTCTCCGGATCTTCCAAGGCGTCGGGTGCTTCCAAGTCGCACACTCCACAGCCCGGAATCATGGTTCCCCATTCACTTGGGGTAAAGGTTCCTTGGTATATATACTGCCACTCAGCCTCCACCCGGATAGGAACGGAATCAGCTCTCGCTCGAGGGGGCAAAGACTCCATGGGCAACTCTGGAACACCGGGTTCGGAAATCGGCTCCATAACAGAATTCAGGTCCCGGTCTACTAGCTCCGAAGATCCTAGCAGCATGAACGGCAAACAGGATATCCCAGCCAAGCTATCTTTTAAATTAGGACGTCGCGACATCTCCTCAATAACGCCTCTTAGAGGTGAGTGAGCACGCCCCTTATTTCTTCGCGGGCTTTCCGACTTAACCCCTTCTGGGCAGGTCAAGGACACAGGGTGTGGCGCAGCAGAAAATTTCTTAACAGCCACTTTTCCTGTGCGAGGGGGAATAGGTGGCGGTATAGCAAAACAGCTATCCACCAACGAGTCTTTTTCCTGGGCAATATTAGGACATTCCTCAACGGGCAAACTGTCACTACAGTCCTTGACATCATCAGCTAGGAACGGATTAAGCCCAGGGGTAGACACATTAATCTCATAATCATCAGACACTTTAGTACTGCAGCCCTCTTGTTCTCCCGATAAACTCGAGCAGTTGAAAGAGTCAGTTACACAGTCACTAAAAGGAGCTAGCGGAAACCCAAATGGAGGGAGTGTTGGCGGGCTCTGGTACCGACAAGGGCACCCTTCCTTCTGTACTCCCATCGGATAGACTCTAGAAGGCCAGGTGCTTTTCTGGGGCACTGCAGGAACCCAATATAAGAGCCGAACAAATCCCTTCTTGTCTGAGGGTTCTCTAGCTACATAAGCAAACGCATCAAATATAGAATTTCCCATTAGCGATTGATTCACAACGTCTATGGGACATTTCTCAGGTACATCATCGACCATAAATGTGTATTCAGGATCCGCTCCCATATCCAGGGACCAATCCCACATTGCAGCTTCAGATAGGGGAGCCATAATGTTTAATAAGGACAGAACCAAGCAAACAATACACTTCTCACTGGAATCAGTATGGCAGCACTGGGGGAATAAGAACTACAGACTTTCCCCACAGTAAGGTGCCTTTTTCCTACTGGGTCCGCACACGCAGCGCCTGTCACACTAGGCTGCGTGCAGTATAACAATTAATGGTTACAGTTAACCCTTTAGGGCCCCACGTTGGGCGCCAAAATGTAGCGCTATAGTAAACTGCCTCTTATATAGCAGTTATAGCTACTTTCCTTTGTGGACTCTCACCACAGATGAGCTCTCTTTCTCAGGGGCAAGCCCTCGCAACGAGGTGGAGGAAGGATGTAATGCAACTGTAACTCGGTGCAATAGCACAATGATGGGCGCCAGTAGTTCTTTAACCGTAAACCAAAAGAATATTTATTGAACAATAGAGCATGAAGATGATCAGTACAATTATCCACAATGGAGCATCAAATACCACAGCAGCATTAAAGGAGCTTATACTCACAGCACGCATAGGCTGAATCCCCACAGGCCAGGGAATAACAGCAGAGAGTAGTTGCAACAGGTGTGGGTATTAATATATCTTCAGTACTCAGGAACTCCTGGTTGCTCTTAGGGGAAACCTACCATCCCTAATCTCAACACTTTAGTCCCTCTCTGGGTCAGTATTACCCGGGAATCTTAATCCCACTAATCTCCTCGTAGGAGCCTTGAGCTGCTCAACTAGTTAACCTCTCTATCACTCCTAGAGTGATCTATGAACAAGTATAGCTATCTACTTACTAGGATGCTGGGCTCTAGGGTCAGCACTACCCATTCCCTTCCAGCCTGCTTGGTTGGGCTAAAGTAATGGACCTAGAGCACATGGCTCCTAAACCTTTTATACTCTGGCACAGCGCCACTCAGGTCACCGTGTGAATTGCAAGGGTTACATAAGACAGGAGCACAATACCCCTCCCAACTGTATTTTAGGACCCACTTAGGTATCCAAATAGCTAGGGATGGGCCTGTCAATAAAGTGTAAGGGTGTCTAAGATTTTCACATCCCTACACACATAAATAACAAAGTCCAAATACACCAAAGGTCAAAATCAAATGTTCGATGCTCCAAGGGTTAAATGCAAATTATCCGAAATCCCAGCATGGGGTGCTGCCTCCTTAATCTGCTGGTCCCAAGCAGGCAAAATCTACAAATAAACATAAACATTTGATAAACAATCATTTTCTGCTTAAATTGTAAGATCTTGTAAATCTTTCTTTGATTAAAGGTGCTGATACAATTTTACACAATGGGAGCGCACCCCTTCTTTTATGTTTACATAATGGGAAACCAAGTTTGTGTATACAACATCACACATTACTTTCTAAAATATACAACTTGTGCCTAAAAAGCTGTAAATGTTTCTTCAGGAAAAGAATATTGGCTGACAAACAAAACTCTTCTGAATTGATTACCCTTTTAGAAATGCCAAGAGACCTTCCAGAAATGTAAATTGGGTTTGAGTCTGGATCACCAAAAAATCCTTCCTGTTTCTGAGATGAAATATGATTACCTGAATGTTATCCTTTCTTTAAAATAACATAATGAGGTTGGAAAAACATAAGCCAACAGAACATGCCAATGGCTAATTTGTTCTTTACACAGAGGTGATTGATTTATTTGGCCAGTTCAGTAGAATCTTTAGATATAAACATCTGGTTACCAAAGGTCAAGTCTAATTCAGTTTCCCATCATGTCACATATTGACTACTGCAGCTCTTTATTGATAGGTCTTTCTCTCCAGAAACTGTAACCACTGCAAAATAAATGCAGCTGCCAAGCTCATACACCTCAATAACCTCCTCTTCCTCTGCCATTCTGTATATTGGCTTCCACTACTGTTACATTTCAAACTACTTTCCCAGATGTTCCGTGCAATTAAACTTATTTCCACAAACTTACCAAACCACTCACTTCATTCTTCATGCATACATGATCTGCTCATCCAAACTTCACTCATTGGGGGCTTGTTTATAAACACTGGACAAATTGCTACTTAGACAGTTTCCCATGGCAAATAACCACATTGTTGATTTCCTTATACTGTACTTGTGGCTTGCTTAATGGGGAACTCCACAAAAACATAACTTAAGCTTTTTGAAAAGTAAACATAATTTCAAGCAACTTTGCAATGTACATAATTTAAAAAAATATGCAGACTTTTCATGATTTTTAATGGTTTCTGACAGTTCCCCAATTCTATCCTCCTGCTTTTCTGCTGATCTGTCTGACTACTTTGCTAAGCTGGCTGTTACTTTGTATCAACTGCCATCTGTCCTTAGCCTGCATCCTCCAAACCCAACAATTCCCTGCACACAAGGAAAGGAACATCATAGTGCAATGCATTGTGGGTTATGTAGTTCCTGCATGCTGTCTGTAAGCTGTGGAGAAGTTGTTACAATTTGCAACATCAGTTTAGTCCCTCCTTCCCTGCCAGGATTTCAAATGATGCAGAAAGAGAAGAAATGTTTAACAGCTGGATTTCAGCATAGAAAATTGCATTTATTCATAACTTTGATGGGTATATTAGGGGTTTCTATCTTATGTGGGCTTCTTTATCAAATTTTGGTTTTGAAGCCAGAGTTCCCCTTTAATGAAGCTCATCATTGATTGACTGCTATTGGTTACTGTACAGGAGCACTTTTTCCCAGTGTTTAGAAATGAACCCCAATTAACTCTTAACACACATTCAATACTTAGAACTTAGAACTGAACCCCGTTTCTGGAATTTGCTTCCATGTTACATCAGATTTTCTCTCAATCTCTGTGCCTTCAGATATTTTCTTAAAACACATTTTGTAGAGATGCTTCAGTATACACCATGGCGGAATTATACAAAAAAAAAATAAAATAAAAGTGGAGACACTTCTGTGACTTTGTCTTAAAAGGGCATGTGAAGTCTAAAATAGAATAAGGCTAGAAATGCTGTATTTTGTATACTAAACATAAACATGAACTTACTGCACCACAAGCCTAATCGAACAAATGATTTATGCTTTCAAAGTTGGCTACAGGGGGTCACCATCTTGTAACTTTGTTATACATCTTTTCAAGACTAAGACTGTGCACATGCTCAGTGTGGTCTGGGCTGCTTAGGGATCATCATAAACAAAGCTGCTTGAGTTCTGCATGGCTGGGAAGTAAGGTGGGGGCTCCCCCTGCTGTTCATAAGTATGATTGTTTCCCTGCTCAGCAGTTAGGGACCGTCTGACAATTCCTATCCACAGCAGTAAATGAAGGGAGAATTTCACTGCATACTGTCAGGTTTCTTATAAAAACTGTACACATTTTTTGACTAAAGTATATTGGAGATCTGTTTTTCATTAAAAAAAGTAAAAATGGGATTTTATTTTTTTGCCATGTGTAGTATAAACAAATATATAGTAATGTATTAAATGTATAGTAAAAAACAGCGAAAAACTAGCAATTGACTTGAATGCGTTTGGCTAATTTTTTGCCATTTCGTAAATTTTCAGATTGAGGTATAAGACCTGCTATCCAGAACGCTTGGGACCTGGGGTTTCCGGGTTAATGGATCTTTCCATAATTTGAATCTTCATACCATAAGTCTACTAGAAAATCATGTTAACATTAAATAAACCCAATAAGCTTATTTTGCTTCCAATACGGATGAATTCTACCTTAGTTTGGATCAAGTACAAAATATTGTTTTATTATTACAGAGAAAAAGGAAATTTTTCTTACAAATTTGGTTTATTTGGATATGGAGTCTACGGGAGGTGGATTTTCTGTATGCTCATTTGGAGCATTCTGGATAATGTTCAGAGCACTAGTACAGCCCCATCTAGAATATGCCGTACAGTTTTGGTCTACAGCACTCAAATTTATTACATTATTGAATTAGAGACGGTACAGAGAAGGGCAACTTAGCTGGAAAAAGGTATGGAAAATCTCAGCTTTGAGGAAAGACTGGCCAAATTGGGGATGTTCACTAGTGATGGGTGAATTTATTCGCTAGGCACAAATTCACGGCGAAATTGCGCCGGCATCAAAAAAAGGACGCCGGTGTCAAAAATGTGATGCTGGCGCCGTTTCGCAAATTAGCCCATCACTAATGTGGATGAAGTATGATGAAGGTTTTAAGAAAAGACCACTGGTACTGCAATTTCATTTCCATGTGTATTTATACTGATGTGCATTCTGGAGTACTATACATGGTACCAGGGCCGCCATCAGGGGGGGACAGGGGGGACAAGCGTACCGGGCCCGGGCATGAAGGGGGGCCCGGCAGCGCTGCATTTTTTTGAAGATCCGGGCCCCCCTTACGAGCGCCCGAGCCGTACGTCTTGCCTCTTCAGTGCCGAATGCGGAAGTGCCGAAAAGCCGAAGCCGATGCGACGAAAAGACCCGAAGTCACGGAAAAAGCCGAAGTCCCGAAGTCACGAAGCGCCGAAAAGACCCGAAGTCACGAAAACAGCCGAAGCCAAAGTCCTGAAGCAGCGCAAAGACCCGAAGTCACGAAAACAGCCGAAGCCGAAGTCCTGAAGCGGTGAAAAGACCCGAAGTCACGAAAGGAGGCGAAGTTGAAGTACTGAAGCCATGAGTTCAATTCTACTGAACAACAGTTTGTGTTTTTTTTTTTTTTTAATCCCCTGGCCACCAATGTATTATTTTAATATTCTATAGGCCCCTGCCACCAATCTTTTTTTTAAAACTTTTGTTTTGGGGCCCCAATTTTTTTTTTAACTCGTAAGGGGCCCCTTGCCACCATTGTTTTTTTTGGGGTTTTTTTTAAAAAAAAATTAATTTTCTTTTTGGTGGCCCCAAATTTTTTTAACTTGTAAGGGGGCCCCTGCCACCAGTTTTTTTTTTTTTTCAAAAAAAAATTATTTTTTTTTAAATTTTTTTTGGGGCCCCAATTTGTTTTTAACTTGTAAGGGGGCCCCTGCCACCATTTTTTTTTTTTCAAAAAAAATTTTTTTTCTCCAAATTTTTTTTTGGGGCCCCAATTTGTTTTTAACTTATAAGGGGGCCCCTGCCGCCAATGCTTTTTTTTTTTTTCAAAAAAAATTAATTTTTTTTTCAAATTTTTTTTGGGGCCCCAATTTGTTTTTAACTTATAAGGGGACTTTGCCGCCAATGTTTTTTTTTTTTTTCAAAAAAAAATTAATTTTTTTTCAAATTTTTTTTTGGGGCCCCAATTTGTTTTTAACTTAGAAGGGGGCCCCTGCCACCAATGTTTGTTTATTTTTTAGTTTTTTTTACATTTTTTTTTGTTGGGGCCCCAAGTTTTTTTTAACAGGGGGCCCCTGCCACCAATGTTTTTAAAAAAAAAAAATTTTAATTTTTTTTTTTTGGGGCCCCAATTTTTTTATAAGGGGGCCCTGACCATCAATAGCTTTTTACAACTTGTGTGGGGGGGGGGTTACTTTTTTAGCGCTGATGTCTGTGTGGTCTTTTAACTGCGATGTGGGCGGGATATGGGGCGGAGCTTGGTCGTCAGTGTGGGCGGGGCCCAGGGGGCCCCAAAAATTTTGTTGTATGGGGCCCCGTGATTTCTAATGGCGGCCCTGCATGGTACCCAATTATGTGTTCTGGAGGCATTACAAGTCAAACTGTCCTCCATGAACAGAAGAATCTGTTTGATTTAGTTCTGACATCTCCATCATGGGTATGGTTTTAGTAAAGTTTACAGTTCAATACATTTTCCAGTTCCAGTTGTATATTTGTGGATTATTCTCTTGTCTACAGATGAAAAATCCATTTTTTTCGAAGTCAAGTTCTACTTAACTTCTAGAAATTATTTAACATCTGTCATCATGGGATTACTGAGCAATGGTGGGAAAAGCAAGTCTTTTAGTCATAAGCATATTATGTTGAAGCTGTATACAGTATGCAATTACATCCCATACAGTACCTTTACATAAAGTTCAGGTGCACTGTCTTTACTAAATTATTTGTTAGCTTATCTCAAATGTTTTCATTGGTGCCTATACAGGTACACTCTACTCTACATAAGCTCAAAAACAGCTCAGCTTCTCTTTAATTTATTTTTTATTATTTGTGGTTTTTGAGCTATTTAGCTTTTTATTCAGCAGCTCTGCAGTTTGCAATTCGTAGTAGTCTGGCTGATAGGGTCCAAAATTCTCTAGCAACCATGCATTGCATTAATAGGAGAGGGCCTGAAAAGTTTTTGGAGCCTTTCAGATCATATTTTCTAAATGGGGTCAGTCACCCCCCATTTGAGAGCTGGAAAGAGTTAGAAGGCAAATAATTCAAAAACTATAAAAAAAAAATTAAAAAACTAAGTCCAAATTGAAAAGTTGCTTAGAAGTCATTCTATAACAAACTAAAAGTTAACTTAAAGGTGAACCCAGGGCATCTACACTGCATGGATAAAAATGCAATTTAAATACTGATCTGTCAACTGCCTCTTATTTTATTGGAAGTTACCCGCTTTTGACTTCCCCTGGCCCCCTGTCACCTTGTGGCATTCTCCTGAGATTTTGCTGTTTCTCCGCAAACTACAGTGTGCACATGTAGAGGAAGCATCATTGGAGTGTCTGTGCATAGACGAAGAGCAATCAACTGCTTCAGACAAAGTTCATACACAGTGATGTCACTTCCAGTCAAGAGCTTCAGATACAACTTTCGGTGATGTTATTGGTATCAAGAAATATTCGCCTCCCTGGGTCGGCCTCACTCTGGCTTGACAGCTCTGTACTGGTTGTTCTGTGGAAAGTTTCATGCCATTCTGGTTGCACTCAAATTGCAACTTGTGTCTTGTGATTGGTGTGCAATGTGGTCAAATGTTGTCCTTCTCTACTTGGTTGGTCCCGCCGGGCTCCTAACTTGGTCACCTATTTTTTCATAAAACAGTTTCCCTGTATAAACTAGTTTCTCTTTATTTAAGCTTATTTTTTTTAAACAAAATGTTAACCAAACAAAAGCATTTAGTAACATACGTACAGTATAACAAATATTAATATTTCTAAGGAGACCCCTGGAGGGAAATCCGAGCTACTACAGAATGCCAAAAGATCACTTCTCACTGTCTAGTAACCTTGATCCTTAAAGTCAGCAATACTGCTAAATGTAGCCACGATTTTAGAATTCTCCCATTTGTTATATCAGTTTCAAAGAAATCGTAGATAATTCTACATAAGAATGTAATTGTTGCCATCCTTCCATCAATGGGCAGAATTAAATATTGTGTTCCATAACTATAGAATATATCACTGACCATGACAAACACACATGACAAAATGAAAGCTGATGTTAGTATCAGTAGAGTAAATCTACTGAAATGTTCTCATTGTTTCACTGAACTCCAAGCTTTTCATAGAAATGAAATCCCTCAGGAAGAATCAGCTTAATTTGTAACAGAACCAAACTCCCAAGATAAAAATTGGAAAGGGAGCTAGCGCTCATAAATTGTGATGTATACAGTATTTCCTTACTCCAAATATATTGTCATTGGAAGAAGTTTAGGTTTAAGGTCTGTATCAAATTACTTTTAAGAGGTCCATCAGTATTGGAATGCAGCAAATAGACTCGGGGCCACTTGCCATATGGCAGTGCTGGGTATTTGTAAAAAACTGCTAATAAATCTTTGGTACTAGTCTAACACAGGATAATTCTGGAGCTCACATGCAAGAAGCTCTTGGAAAGTAGAGTCAAATCTTCCCCTAATATCTAAGTATTAGAACAAAATCGGATGACATATTGTCATCAAACCACCACTGGTGTGAGTTCTTCACACTGGCTACAATGTGAATTTCTTCATCATTTATTTAAATAGCGCCTACAAGATACCCAGTGCTTTACCTTAGTCATAACAAACAGGGAATAAATGGTGAATAACAAACAAGGGTTTACAGAGTACAATAGAATTAGAGGGCCCTACAAATTAGAGTTTACAAAGTAAAGGTTAGGGTACAATTAAACCATTAGGATTTTAGAAACAATTTTGTGATTTATGATATAGCAATGATTGATTAAATAAGGTGTATTGGATAAGCTTCTTTAAACAGGTGGGTCTTTAAGGAGAGTTTGGAAAGAAGGAGGAAGTCTGACAGCTCGAGGCAAAGGGTTCCAGAGAAAAACAGAAGCCCGAGAGAAGTCTTGTAGACGAGAATAGGCAGAAGTGATGAGAGGAGAAGAGTGAAGGAGTGTATTTGGAGATCAGAGATGAAATATAGGGAGTGTTACAGCACAAAGCTGTGAGAGGACATGGGCATAGGGTAGGACTCTCAAACAAAACTCTTTTTAGGGAAGAGCCCTTTATTTAGCATGGCAACTTTACGAAACAGGTTTTTCTCAGAGTCTAGATGGTAGCCAGCCTGCATTCATTGAGTCTGCATGAGGATAATGCCAGGGTTGGGCACTGCTACTGCTGGTCACTGGAACATGTGGGTACAGCTGTGATGGTTTACAGCTGGGCAGTCTCTGTGATCTTCCATTTGTATAAAAAGACTAACAAATTGGAATTCTTAACAGCCACCTTTGTAAGCCTGAAAGGGAACAGCCCCTGTCGTAAATGCAGAACAGGGTTTGAGTCCTTCTGCCAACCACAAAGGCAGCTTCCACAAGGGCCAATCACATGATAGGCCAGGAGTGCCATTATAAGGACCAATCCGACCATGAATTATAATGGCGCCAATCACAGCTAATACTGTTTGGCCAATGGGGAGCCATTTGGGGAGCATGCCCAATTTAGTCTGAATGTAGGATCCAGACAGTACACATCTCTTGGGGTCATCTATGTGTATTGAGTTACAGAGGGTGCTGGTTTGTTTGCCCTCACAGTAGGGGTCACTTACCAAAGAATGCAGGCCTGGCTATCCAACATCAAAAACCACATAGGGAAAGGAGCAAAGGTTATCACATACATACCATTTGTTGAAGTAGTTAGAAGCAACTAAGCCATAACATAATACTTGACATTTTTCCCTCCCGATTAAAAGTTTGTTTTATCACAGGGAGGGGCTTCGTTGTTAAGGGCCTTGAATGTGAGTGTAAGTAATTTGAATTTGATTCTAGAGGAAATTGGGAGCCAGTGAAGGGATATGCATATGGGAGCAGCTGAGATACAGTAGATGAATGAGTCTAGCAGCAGCATTTAGAACAGATTGGAGTTGTGAAAGGTGACTTGTTGGAATACCTGCAGTAATCAAGGCGGGACATTATAAGAGACTGGATAAGTGTTTTGGTTGATTCTGAACTGAGATATGGTAGTTTTCAGGCAATGTTGCACAGTTGAATACAAGATTTTGCAAGTGTTTGAATGTCATGATGTTTAAGGTAGAAAAGCTTAATATATGGTTTGGACCACATGCACTAAACTGTTGGGCGTTTTTTGTTTTTGTTGTGGTGACTGGATGTGTAACATAATAGCCAGAACACTACTTCCTGCTTTGCAGCTCTCTTGGTTTTCACTGATTGCAGTAACCAATCAGTGACCTGAGTGGGGGAGGCAACATCGGTTATAACTGGTTGCTATTGAATCTGAGCTGAGGATCAATTGCAAACTCATTGAACAGTTATGTCCCATGTGGTCCCCAGTGTCGGATTGTCCCACCAGGATACCAGGAAAACTCCCGGTGGGCCAAGGTGTCAGTAGGCCCTACTGCTTCTAAACATTTGGCCTATTTCATGGTCATTACCAATTTCTATGAGAACAAAGAGGATAAATAGATGGATTAATGATTATAATATGAGGAAGAGGAAGAATAATAATACTGAGAGTGGGCCCCTGGTTTAAGGTCTTTGGGTGGGCCCCTGGTGTCCCAGTCCAACACTGGTGGTCCCCCTTGAAGTCACTGACTAATTCAGAGTTAGAGAGCTGAAAAGCAGGAAGTAGTGTTCTGGCTATTATGTTACACATCCAGTCACTCCAGCCTTTATACATTATATTTTTGGCTAACTAACTATATTAGAAACATTTTTTATTTTGCACAGCCTGTCTATTTACTCAGTTTTTATTTTTACACTTAACTGATCATTTAAGGTAGAAACAGCTTTTTTTCTGCCTTGCTTTAGCTCAACATTTAGAATTAGGGTGGGATTATTAAATTGTTGAACAGATGGATGTGCCAAATTAAGAACATAATGTATAATGCCTAGGGGTGCTATAGAGTAGCGTATGTTGTGTAACTTATTATTGGAGAGAAAGGGTAAAAGTGCTATAGATGTGAACATAATTTATCATCCAATACACTATGGACCTCACTTACTAATATGGGTTATTTGGGGTACTAGAACCAATGGGTCAAATGTCAGTAAAATGAAAAAAATTAACTGGTTGCTGTGGGTTCAGGCCCGGCTTTCGGGGCTGAGGCACCCCGAGGCCACTGGGTCCTACTGCCGGCACACACGCTCGCACCGCCCCTGTGCGTGAGTGTACGGATGCGTCAGAGCTCTGGGGATGATGGTTACAGGAGTTTTCGACTGGGCGGCATGCCGCCCCTAAAAACGTGCTGCCCTAGGCCTGGGCTTTTGTGGCCTGGCCACAAATCCGGGCCTGTGTGGGTTACTGTTCTAAAGTAAAATGGGACCTATGTCAGACCCCAAGGTTATTCATAGAACTTATGTTTCTTCCTTCTTAACAAAATGCTTTATTGGCACTTGACAAATGTCCATGATAAACAGTGCAGAATGTATGACGCCCACAAAAACACCATGTGCTCTTCTGAACAGCCACTGCTAGCAAACAGTCTAAACCAGAAGCCAGCTTAGATGGCAATTCCAGGACTACTTAGCTGACCTACTGGTCCTATCACCGCCAGTTTAATTTTTTGCCAGGGCCCTCAGCCTAAAAGAGGACAATCTTAATTAGATAAAATGTCCATTTTATTTGCATAAGACTTGCTTGAATATTTCAATCTAACATCAGGGATGTCTAGCTTTTGCCCCTCAAGATGTTGTTATACTACCAGCAGGGGCGATCCTGGCCCCTCCACCACCTGAGGAAGCAGCAGTTGCTGCCGCCCCCCCTTGTGCTTACCTTTTTGCACCTGAGGGGGTCCAGGAGGGCATCAGAGAGGGCCACTATGCTAGCGCAGAGAGCCTAACTGCGCTCTGTGTGCTAGAAGAGCGGTTTGAGAACTGGAAATTCGGCTCTTAAAGTACCAGGAGCAGCATTTTTGCTGCCCCTGGTACCTAGTGGGGCACTGCCGCCTGAGGCGACAGCCTCAACTCGCCTCATTGGCAAAGTGCCCCTGACTATAAGTCCATTCAAATCTTTGGCTGTTGGGGTGTGACTGGAGTCCATAGTTTCACAGTCTCTAGAGGGATAATAGTTGGACATACAATTATGTCCATAAATATTTTGACAACTTTTTTTTCTAATTTTGGTTCTGTACCACAATGAATTTTAAATGAAACAACTCAGATGCAGTTGAACTGCAGACTTTCAGCTTTTATTCAGTGGGAAATGAGAAAAAAAGTTATCTCTGCCCAAATATTTATGGACTTAACTGTATGTGATTAACCCCATGTACTTTGTTCAAACTCGTATAAAAACCCACAGCGCCCACCTTATACAGTACAAACCTACAGCATTTTCTGAGTTTAATTTAATTTCTACCAAACCTTGAAATGAAAAAAAAATTCCTCTTTGTTAAAAGATGTATCTTGACATGAGGTGTAAACCCTGTAGTTTCCATAGGGTCCCATTAGTGTTATTTACACCACGATTTTGACAACTTAATAAATGAAGCTGGAAATGAAGAAAGGAACCTTTTTATGAACTTTCTCAAGAGATTGCACAAGAGTTACAGTCCATTCCAGATGGACAGTCAGTAGAACTTATTGCGTCACTATAGTTATAGACAAAAGCTCTTGGGAGGAAGAAATTGCCTGTGTAGTGTCAATGTTTCTGCACAGTAGCAAAGAGTTAGACGTTTTGATGAATTGAAGTAGAAAATGCACAGACCAACTGGCAGAATATTTATTGTCCACTACGTTTTACAATGAATTCTTAAAAAACATGTATCCTTTAAAACATGGGATTGTCTTTTACATTGATCTTAGCACAGGGAATCTAGAACATTGATATATTAGTAAGGGATATGAACTATTCCCTCCCATTTTCTACTGTATGAGTATTATCCTTATGTAATTTATTATGTATTCATAAATCCCGATGAAGGCAGCTCGGTCAGCACTAATATGTGAGTTTGTTATGCTGCTTAAAATATGTCTCTACGGGTTTCTCTTATTTCACTTTTCTTTGCCTCTTGTGTTTTATTGAGCTTTCCCATTTAATTTTTACATGTTAAATCAAAAACCATTCTGACTTTATTTCACCCTAGAGCTTGTCTGTCATTTAATGGTCACTGCTGCTCATATATTACATAAACGGCCTTGGCCTTTGCAGTTGTTGAATGTCACCCCCCTTTCCCATTCCTTCACTTGAATTCCTTCTCACGTTGCAATGACACATTGTCAGCTCCAGGCTAGTGTAGTGATTCTGCAGTCTTGCTTCTCCATTTCTCTCCACTCCTGTATTGCCTAAAATTCTTCTTTTTACTGACTTATGTTACATTCAATCAAGTTCTTATTCCTTCCTCTAAACAACTTCTCGAAAGCCAATTTACAATTACTTTTATGAAAACCGTGGACCTATCGCAACATACTTGGACATTTCAACCTTTCGGTGTGGTAGTGATAATTGTGCAGAGGAGAAGTAATATCTTGGACTGAGCAGCAATGTACAGTCATTTCTCCTGTAATCCTAAAGAAACAGAATTACTCTATAATGAAAGGATCTTTCATTTGACATCTTACTCTTTGCCTTTCAAATGCTTTGCCACATGTGATGCCTTATGAGTAGACTGGATAATATAAATATGATTAAATATCCCCATTGTTCAGCCTTTGGAGAAAAATGCCTGTGAAGCTTTACACAGAATACAGAAGTAATACAAGAGATAACAACTCTATCTATGAATTTTCACGCTCAAAATCACAAAAGGGGTCTTGTACAAAGACCATGGACAAAAGTGCAAAAGCACAAAGGGGCACAAAAACACCCATCAATGTTTCTTAATTATGTGCAAGTTAGGGGGAAATGTAAGTAGCGAGGTGGTGGTGTTATGCCTATATGCCTTCCCCTAATTAATGCAGGTCCACTTTTGAACAGCCTGACCTATGCAGATTTAGCCTATGGGGTTCCTGCTAGGCACCACCCACTGGAATCTGACACTAGAGTCCTACGTGGGTCCATTTTTTGGAACCCATACCCGACCCATACCTGCAACCTGCAATCTGGACCCGCAACCCGCATTCTTACCTGCTTCCACCCGCTACGGGACCCAACCCGTGAGTACCTTATCCGCAACCCAGACCCGCGACCCACTGACCATCAAGAATCAGGAAGTCCTGTCATTGTAAACCAGAAGTGACATCATCGGAAGTAGACGTGATCAGAAAAAAGGAGTAAAAATCGCTATTGAGAAGACCGCGGCCTGACCTGCGTCCTGCAAACCTGCCGACCCGCATCTATACGCACACCAGGAACTTCAACCTGCAACCAGCAGGTTTTTGTGGGTAACCCGCGGGTACACGACCGGCTGCAGGACTATACGGGACACCCTCAATATTATCATTGCATGCACATCGTACCAGATCTGGCAGCAGAGGTGCAGGACATCTTTTGGTCAGTTGGAGGCTGACGCAGACAACATTGTGAGGCCAGCTCAGGCTCAGCTGAGTTTCCTGAGAGGAAATGAGATAAAGAGTTCTTCTTCCAATCAGCATTTATGGTGAGGGGTGCACCTTACTCCTCCTTCTTTGTAGAACATGCCCTCTACTCAAGGTATGTATCACCTGTATGTATATGGCTCTCTGACACTCACACTGCTCTCTCTCTCTCTCTCTCTCTCTCTCTCTCTCTCTCTCTCTCTCTCTCTCTCTCTCTCTCTCTCTCTCTCTCTCTCTCTCTAGGCTGGAGGGGCAGCTTTTATGTAGCCTGGGAGATACGTATCAGATTGAGAGGAAATATGACATGTGGATTATTGGTTTGGTGGTGGTGGAAGGAAGACCATATGGACAAAAACAGGCTTTGCAAACAGGCCTTTCATTTGCTTTGTTTGATGGAAAGTTGCCAATGGACAGAGGGATGGACTCTGCAGACTGGAGGGTGTATGGGTGGGTTTGTGGGATTTTTGGTTATTTATGTTTTGTTTTATGATTTGTGAACCTTTTATGATTTGTTGATTATTTAATGTAAAGTGATTTTATAAATAAAAAAATCCTAATTAATGCAGGCAACACAGTTTTCATGGGGGTTAATGTAGGCTTGGATGTGCAGGTCTCTGTGCTCCATTTGAAGAACAGAGATCTGCACCAATTCAACAAGCATGGAAGGCAGGATGCAAAGTGCAAAAAATGGCAGATTGTAACTGTTTTATTACACTTTGCACTTTGCCTTACACACTAACAATTGCCAAACTTTCTAAAGGGGTTCAAAAAATGAAACATATAAAGTATATCAAAAAAAGTAAAGCTATATCATAAAGAAAGTCATGAGGAGCAATTTATTATGGGAGAGCAGGACAGCCGCTATGTTTTTTGCACTTTGAACTCTTTGGATATACAACAACTGACAAAGGACTCTAAAACAAAGAGACCCGCATCCTCCGGGTGATTGAGGTAGATGAATGAGGAATTCATGGGGCAAGTGGGGGAAGAAGGTAGCCAAACCCTACCCATCCCCCTTTTGTCCCATTTAGAACACCTTAATGCTCTTGTACTTATCTCTGGGGTAATGGTAAGTGCCCTATGGTCTATACAATTACCACCTACAGAAAGTTGCCAAGAATTAATTGAATTCAAGAATGTTTCAGATTGTGTTAAAAGGTTTGTATTACTGTATATATTAGTATGCATTAAGAAAATCTCCGAAAGCAGTGAGTTCATTCAGTTTCTTTTCGGTAGTAGTTACAAAGCACATTCTATGGGCACACATAATGACTCTATTCAGGCTACTATGAACAGAGCAGTTGTACTATATTTATCAGGGTCCTCCAAAATGTTTGACAACGGTTAGGAGAATGTTAAAGGTCATGTAAAGGCAAAAAAAATTAAAATTTAATTTTTTTAATGAAAAAGAAACCTATCTCCAATATATTTTACTTAAAAAATGTGTACCGTTTTTATAAGGAACCTGACTGTATGCAGTGAAATTCTTCTTTCATTTACTGCTGTGGATAGGAATTTGTCAGAATTGTTCCTAACTGCTCTGCAGGGAAACAATCATAGTTATGAACAGCAGGGAGAGCCCCCGCCTTACTTCCCAGTCATGAAGAACTCAAGCAGCTTTGTTTGTTTCCCTGTAGGGCAGTCGGCGACTGTGTTGAGATCTGTATTGGATTTTATTTTTGCCTTTACACCCCCTTACTGTTTCCAACTCCAGCTACAGGGACAAAGATCATGGAGCCAGATTTAAACAGATAAACTGGGATTCTATTTGGAGGATTATTTTGCTGCAGCCACTGGTTCTGCAGAGTTGGAGAAAGTTTGTATTAAACAATACAAAAACTATAAAATCCACATTAGATTACATGACAACACAGGACCCAGTGCAATCTGTATATTCTGATTATTAATCAGTCTTGCTGTATCGGCTTCTGGCAGATATTATTTGACTTGTGCTGTTTTGATCATTTATGATGATCTCCGTAAGCAGCAGTGTGGTCTACACTGAGCATGTGCACAGTCTTGGTCTTTCAAAGATGTTTAACAAAGTTACAAGATGGTGACCCCCTGTGGCCAACTTTGAAAGCATAAATTATTTGTTTACTTGGGCTTCTGGTGCAGTCAGTTCCTGTTTATGTTTAGTATACAAAATACAGCATTTCTAGCCTTATTCTATTTTAGACTTTACTTTCCCTTTAATAACTGAAAAACATTGAACAGTTGGGAATCCCTCAGTACATGCATAAAATACATTATATTATTTGTTTACAATTAGAAAAGGAAGAAAGCAAATAATGTTTACTATTACAATTTCTATTCCAAAATTGTACTGCTGGACAAACAGTTGAACAGATTTCTGGCAGCTAAACACTGTCTAATAATTCCCAGATCTTATAAATTATTTATGCCCTTTATACACATGGAATAAAAAAAACCTTCTTTTAGTGAATGTAATCGCCCGGCTATTTTCAGCTGTTTTGCTGACAAGATTCAATTTTACTGATGTGAGAGAGAATAGTACATGTTGTATACCCATAATGCCATCCTTATAGGTCTTTACATTTTCATCTATTGCTCATTCAGAGGCTGATGAATAGGATGCC
Source organism: Xenopus laevis (assembly GCF_017654675.1). Lineage (NCBI taxonomy): Eukaryota > Metazoa > Chordata > Amphibia > Anura > Pipidae > Xenopus > Xenopus laevis. Next base: position 187,054,121 of record NC_054372.1, read on the forward strand.
CAGAGATATTGATGCAATTACTTCTCAGTAGAATGTACAAACAGAAATGATTGAGTCTGCAGCTGAAGTATCAAGAAAAATATAGTCTAAATTAAAGACAGAATAAAAGATAATGAAAAGGACATTTAAACCTTTGCACATTTTGGACCCGATTCAATCCATGAGAAAAGCTTATCACCTTATTCAATCAAAATATCTTGTGTTTCTCACCAGAAAACACAATTGCGTTCAAAGGGAAAATATGGAATTGCATTATGAAATAAGCTTTTACCATAAAATGTAATCTTCCCCTATGTGGCCAAAAGTGGTCTTGTCCAACTTGTCCAACAAACAGGTGTACCTTCATCTTAGGCATCACACACCTATCTTCTATTATCCCTTTCTGCTCCTCTGCCATTTTCTCTAAACAGTTTCCGGGTAGTGTATATGTAATAACATTTGTTTTAATATTGAGGAATAACTTTGAGAATATCCATAGCACATATCCATGGGCTGGATTGAGTTTGATAATAAAAGCATACCTTGTTGTTTCTCACCAGAAAAATATATTAAGTTCAAGGGAAAATCTGGAGTTGAATTGGGAAACAAGCTTTTACCATAAAATTGAACCTGGCACTATATGGCCAAAACTGGTCATGTCCAACTTGTCCAAACATATGAACCTTCATCTACCCTATCTCCTGCCATGTCTTTCTGCTCCTCCACTGGTTCTCCTAATCAGTTTTCAGTATATTGTTTTTGTTGCAAATATTCTGGTATGCCCAGGGGTGATTCTAGCCATTATGCGCTTGAGGCGGCCTTCTTTTGCCGCTCCGCCCCTCCCCACGGCACTCGCTTTAAGAGCACCGGAGAGGGCAGGGGCGGTCCATGTCGCTTAGTGCAGAAGAGTGCAGCTCTCTGCACTAGAAGAGACAAATTTCCGGGTTGAAAACTGGAAATTTGACTCTTAGTTACCAGGAGTGGCATTTTTGCCACCCCTGGCAACCAGGGGGGCGCTGCCGTCTGAGGCGAGTAACTCAACTCGCCTCATTGGTGGAGCGCCCCTGGGTATGCCAGAGAAAACTAAATCACTAAACTAGCTCAACAGGTCAACCTCTAGACATTTTAGGGGCCTGAAAAATAATTTGCTCAGGGGCCCAGTGATATCTAGTTTCATCACTGATCTAACTTATTGATGATTGTTTAGTGAAAGTGCAATATTGTTACCAAATGTTAAGGCTCTCACCTGGAGGCCAGACACATAGGGCCAGATTCAATTTCAAAGTATTCATTCCAGATATTCTCCTAGACTTCAACAGATAATTCACAGCATATGTTTTTCTTATTGAATTAATCTGACCCATTATGTCAGAATTATAATTTAAATGATTCTACATTTAATGGCAGAACTATTTTCCAATGCGATAAACCATGTGTACGTTTTTCATCTTAAACTGAACCTGGCCCGAATCTGGCCCTATGGACTGCATTTTATTCAATGTAAAAACTTGGGGCAGATTCAGATCAATAAGAAAACATTATTTTATGGTTTATCATGTCAAAACTTATGGATGAGATTCATTTAGTTCAATGATTTTTTTTTTCTATAGGCGTTAGTAGAGTTTTCTGGCTTGTATGTTCGTTATGCAATTCGTTGTGATAAACACTTTACGCATTAACCAATATACAGTAGTTTTCTGTTTTTGCAACCCAATGGTCGATTGAAAGTGCCATGAACACTTAGGGGCAGATTTATTAAGGTTCGAATGGTAAATTCAAATTCAAATTTTCAAGATGGATTTTTGGTCAAAACTCACAAACTCGAGTTTGGAAAAATCCAAACTCGAATTTGAATTCGAGATTTATCATACCTAGATCCTGGGAACAACTCGAATTAGATAGTACAACACCTAAAACCTGCCAAGTTCACATAGAAGTCAATGGCAGTGGTCCAGTGACCCATTTGAAGATGTTAATAGCCTTCCTGACATTGAAGTTTTGTATTAGGAGAAAAAACTTGAATAAAGCTCTGTTTGAATTCGATTCGAGTTTTCTGATCAATAATATTCGTTCGAGTTTTAGACGTTCAAGTTTTTTCTTGAATAAGATACCATTCGAGTTTCGAGGTAAAAAAACACTTGAACTTTGACAAATATGTCCCTAACTTTTCGCAATTCAACTCAAAACCACTTACCGAGTTGAAGTCTTTTGCATTATCTTCCAGTTTCCCTTGAACTGGCGAGTTACTGATTGTTTACTGCCTGGTAACCAATCAGTGGAAACCAAGAGAGCTGCAAAGCAGGAAGTAGTGTTCTGGCTATTATGTTACACATCCAGTCACTCCTGCCTTTATACATTACATTTTTGCCTAACTAACTATATTAGAAACATTTTTTATTCTGCACAGTCTATCTATTTAACAAGTTTTTATTTTTAATACACCCTGTAAATGACTGAATCATCTTTAATTATTTGCACATGATTGTTAACCCTTCATCGTTTCAAGTTGAATGTGCTAAGGTCATTTTCAATGTTGTTTTTAAGACCCAGATCTGAACGTGTTAATGCTAAATTTAGCCACGGCAAACAGGACTATCAAAACCCTTCACTCGTTGGCTTTTTGGCCTACGTCATGGAGAATTTTTGAGCTCCCATGTGGCTCAGTCTGGAACCCTGAGAAAAGAAAACTACTTAGAAGAGTGTGGATACTTCTCTTAAAATTGGTTACAAGGTTACAAGGGGCGTTGCTTCCGCTGCTCCATCACACTGATCAGCAGAGGATCCATTAGTAGTTGTTGTTGCATCTCTGCCTGTCGCACCTTGAATATACCCCAAGGCTATATAGAGCCAGGTTCTTAGGGGAGGCTTAGGGAAGGCTGAAGTTGTTGATAGTAACATTCTAACTTAGTAACATAGTAAGTTAGGTTGAAAAAAGATACCCATCAAGTTCAACCTTTTAAATCTATTTTAACCTGCTTAACTGCTAGTTGATCCAGAGGAATCCTTCTTAACTCCAAAATGGCAATTGGACTTTAGATTGATAGATTATCGACTTAATAGGCAGTGCCTCATGGATCTATATGAACTTATACAATATGATTTTAATCCTACAAATATGGCAGTTCCAGGCTTCCAGGCGAAGTTATTGGCAACCTGTCATTATCTGGCAGCTTTCAGGCATCAGAAGGTCTTGTCAGTAGCACGCCTCAATCTACTTTCTCTCAGTCACTTGCTCAATTTCTACAAGCTCTTAAAAAACGTAATTTATCAATTTTCCCAACATCAGACAGGATTGGCTGAAAGTTAAAAGGGGCTTTTATGTCCGTTGAGGTATGCGTAAATTCATGGGTGCAATAGATTGTACTCTTGTGACTTTATTAACCCATCATGGTGAGGAGCCAGTCCTTTTATATCGTTGCTATGTCTGCATGTGGTGTTTAACTGATAACCTTTGATTGGCTGGGATAAGCCAATAGAAGATGTTCATATAAATCTTAGGCAGTGTTGTCCTTTAGAGGGTAACTGGAAGTTATTTTTCTCATCAAAAAAATAAGATTTATGAACTTGACACATGTTGTATTTAAAGGGATACTGTCATGGGGAAAAACATTTTTTTTTCAAAACATATCAGTTAATAGTGCTGCTCCAGCAGAAATCTGCACTGAAATCCATTTCTCAAAAGAGCAAACAGATTTTTTTATATTCAATTTTGAAATTTGACATGGGGCTAGACATATTGTCAATTTCCCAGCTGCCCCAAGTCATGTGACTTGTGCTCTGATAAACTTCAATCACTCTCTACTGCTGTACTGCAAGTTGGAGTGATATCACCACCTTCCTTTTCCCCCCAGCAGCCAAACAAAAGAACAATGGGAAGGTAACCAGATAGCAGCTCCCTAACACAAGATAACAGCTGCCTGGTAGATCTAAGAACAACACTCAATAGTAAAAACCCATGTCCCACTGAGACACATTCAGTTACATTGAGAAGGAAAAACAGCAGCCTGCCAGAAAGCATTTCTCTCCTAAAGTGCAGGCACAAGTCACATGACCAGGGGCAGCTGGGAAACTGACAATATGTCTAGCCCCATGTCAGATTTCAAAACTGAATATAAAAAAGTCTGTTTGCTCTTTTGAGAAATAGATTTCAGTGCAGAATTCTGCTGGAGTAGCACTATTACTGATGTGTTTTGAAAAAAACATGCTTTCCAATGACGGGATCCCTTTAAGCTATTCTAGATGTAGGTAGAATATTATGTGTTAAGTTGCAGCGTGATTAGTGAAAAAAAGAGAAAAATATAGCAGTGAAAATCGGAAACACCGATAACGCAGTTCTGCAAAATTGAACGTTTCTCGCATTCACTTTTTCTTTATTGCAATAAATTGATTTAGGTAAAATTGCTGATTGCTTTTCAGAGGTAAACACTACTTTATACATTGCACATTTATTTTGGATTGAATCAAGCCCTTTATGTGATAAACAGTGATTTCTCTGACTTACAAAGCTCATGGATGAGATTCAATTTGAGATGCAATTAAATTTAGAAAAAATTATTTCCCTGTTTATCACGTGAAAACGATTGAAGTTTATGGGAAAAACTGGAACTGAATTTAGAGAAAAGTTTTTTCTCAATATATTGAATCTCCATGAGTGATAAACCATAAGATAACTGTTTCTCGCTGAATTGTATCTGGCCCTCTTATTTCTTGGTTTGGTCCAGATTCAATATGATTTAAAAACAAAAACACATCACCTAATTTCATTTCACATTTTCCCCTTAGACTTTTATTGAGTTCGCATAAGTTATGAGATAAGTTTTAATCACTGAATTGAATCCAGCCCTTTATATCATGAAAACTCAATAGTAATTTAATGCCAGACTTCTATTGAGTTTTCATGAGATAAAACATAAGGTAAGTCCTTCTCATTGAACTGAATTTTGGCATCATTTATTTGGCATTTTTTTGAAAGAATCATTGAATAATATTATATAGGATATATTTAAGGCTTTTGGCAACTTTAAAAATTACAGGAATAGTGAACAAAATGCTGCCAACTTCTGATAGAGTTGCAGATAAAAAAGTAACTTGGACAGCCAAATTAAAAGAGCTTTAGTGTACTGAGAATAAATAGAACACTCAATCAATGAATAACTCTGAGCAACTGTAGAAATTATATAAGAGTAACAAATACAAGTCAGAGAATAACAAAATGAATAGATGATCACAGAAGAGCCCTGGACTTGACCTGGCCTGTTGTTTTGGGAATTAATAGGCTGAGAAACGTTTGGAGAGCAGAATATAAAAGGGCATCATTTATCACAGGCTAAAATGTTATACTGGCTAAAAATGCTGGTCTGTCTTGAAAGTGTTTAGGACATAGAAATGCATTTTTCTGCATCCAGCAGAATCCTTTCATCTTTTTATAAACTTTGACTTTTCTTGTTAAAGGGCATGTAAAGTCTAAAATAGAATAAGGCTAGAAATGCTGTATTTTGTATACTTAATATAAACATGAACATAATGCACCACAAGCCTAATCAAACAAATGATTTATGCTTTCAAAGTTGGCCACAGGGAGTCGCCATCTTGTAACTTTGTTAAACATCGTTGCAAGACCAAGACTGTGCACATGCTCAGTGTGGTCTGGGCTGCTTAGGGATCGTCATAAAGCTGCTTGAGTTCTGCATGGCTGGTGTCAGGGGGCCTATCGGCTCCCAAAGGGAGTAGTACGGACCAAGGAGGAAGCCAGGAACAAGAGTCCAAGATCGAGGTATCCGAAGGGTTAAACAAGAGAATAGTCCGGTCACAGGCAAAGTTCTTCAGGCAGACAGCGAAGGGTCAAAGTCCAGAACAAGCAGGGTTCAAGATTAGGGAACAAACAGGAAATCTTCACAGGAAACACCCAGGTACAATGCAGGCAAGAATACCTATAATTGGGCAGGGTTTCAAGGAGAAGGAAAGCTTCAAGACAGTTTATTGCCAATAGATTAGCCACAATAGTGCAAGCTAGAACGCTATATTTATTCTGCAGAATGCTTTACTATACCTGAGTAAACAGCTCTAGACACTGTCTCTGTTTGTTTAGGATAGAAGCGGCCATATAAGCTTGATGTGACATCACTTCCTCTCCATGCTCACTTACAGCTCTGAGCTAAGATTATAGCAGGGATGGGAGGAGAGAGGGGGAGAGGAGCAAACTGAGCATGCTCACGCCCGGGGCAAAGAGGTTTAAGCTGAAAACAGGAAGTCTGATACAGAAGCCCATGAGTACACAATAGAAGGAAAGACATGTGGTGTTTCTTTTGACAGAGGACTCAGAGCAGCATTACTTTGAGGGTTTAGTGGTGTATTTATATAGACCTTTCTGATAAAGATTATTTAATTTTAGCCTTTCCTTCTCCTTTAAGTGTCCAGGGCGCCCTTTTATGACAAAATCCCGGCACCAGTGATGACATCATCATGCATCAACGCTGCACCCATGTGTTCAACATGGACGCTGCCATCTTGGATTTTCATCGGCACCAGTGATGACGTCATCATGCAGCGACCCTGCACCCATGTGTTCAACATGGGGGCCACCATCTTGGATTTTCATTGCGGCCGCCAGGAAGGTGAGCAGCGCCGTCGGGTGCTTCTGGCAGTCCTGACAGTTGGGAAGTAAGGCGGGGGCTCCCCCTGCTGTTCATAAGTATAATTGTTTCCCTAGTCAGGAGTTAGGGACCATCTGACAATTCCTATCCACAGCAGTAAATGAAGCGAAAATTTCACTGCATAAAGTCAGGTTTCTTATAAAAACGGTACACATTTTTTGATTAAAGTATATTGGAGATAGGTTTCTTTTTCATTAAAGAAAGTAAAAATGGGATTTTATTTTTTTGCCTTTACATGCCCTTTAACAGACCAATAAGTATACTTACAAGAAGAGAAATCATATACATTTGAAAGTCACTGGGTGCTTACTGGTCTTTTTGCATCACCGTAGCATAGAGAGACTTGAATGGAATTAAGTAATAAAATTAAGAAGTTATTAATAAGTCTATAAAAAGTGGGGATATTGAAGTAAATGCAGTCAAGAGGACTCTTTTAATAAAACAAATAACACAATTTAAATACATAGGTCCAGAATCAATTTAAAGGGTGAAAACTCTATGTGGAAATTTGGAATTAAATGAGGAGAAAACCTGTTCTCCTGAAACTAAATCTGACCCTGTTTCTGATGTGAAAACTCCACTGAAATCCACAAAATTCCACAAATATCTGAGGGATAACAGATGCTGTAATAAATATTCACAGGAGTGCAAAATAGGCCCTAATATCAATTGACTTCCATAATGCAAATATAGAAATATATTTAGAATAGTACAGTATAGAATATTCTGTACATCAAAAAAACTTGTGTTAAAAAAATATAAAAGTCTTTATTGGAACATAATTTGAAATGTACAATCCCCACAGTCTACGGCCTATTTTGGAGTGTAGAATACATTTCTATATTTGCGAAACTCCACTGAAGTCTAAACAAATATCTGGAATTGAAGAAGTGAAAAAAGTGAAAAAAGCCCATGAACTTCAATATATTTTAGAAATTAGTAGTATAGATAGATCTTTCTTCTATTTAGACCTTGGTATATCTTTTGTTTTGCTTGAGAATGAGAAAATACAGTTGAGCTTTTTATACTGTATGTCTGGTCTAATTTATCATTACTAGGGACGGGCAAACAAAATTTTTTTGACTCCCATAGACTTTAATGGGCGTTGGCTATGTGCCTCTTTTCAACCGCAGCCTTAGGGTATTTTTAGGTTTTGTTTGGGGAAGCTAATCCCAAAACCACTTCCATGTTTAATACCCCAGAACAAATGGCAGCATATATTCAGTGTCAATGTCATGTAAGATACCACCCAAAACACCTTGCAGGATAAATTTAGTGATAATTAACATAGTAGTAGCGTAATCATTTATAGGATATCCATGGCTCTTGTGCAGGGTTGGGCTGGGCCGGCGGGAAACTGGCGAAAAATTGTGGGCCTCGTCCATCCCGGTCACTGCTAACCCAGACCCTATCACCTGCCCTCCCCCCATGCTGCATAGCTGTCCTACCTGTAATTGAGGCAAAGGTAGGTATAAGGTTGGAGAGCATGTGTGGAGGGCTGGCAGTGGATTAGCGGACAGGTGGCAGAGGCCCCTGGGGTAACAGCCCTGGTGGGCCTTACAGACCCCAGTCCCACCCTGTATTATATAGTTATAATAAGAGCCATTGCCACATTATGCAACATAATAGAAATTCAAACAAGTCTGTTTGATTTTCCAGAATGCTGCTATTAAAGGGGACATATAGCATACATTTTCACAATGCATCAAACCATGTAAAATAATGTAAAATAGAAAAAATTGTTTTTATTTGAATACCTTTTGGGTCAAAAACATCTGTATTAGCTTGGAAACTGTGCTCCTTTGGAAGCTTCCTGTTCAGCAGTCTCCAGTATCAGGCTGTAGAGCCGCCAGCATCTTCTGCCTAAGTTACAGAGCAGCAGCCAATGAGGGAGGAGTGGGTGTGTTTGTGATGTCACACTCAGTCCTACTCTGCAGACATCAAATCACCCTTTCCTTAACCTGAACTGCTGCTTTCTGTCCCTCTCTGTCCTGTTCCTTTCTCTCCCTCTTTGCCCTGTTCATTTAACCCCCTCCCTGCTTCCTTATCATTTACAGTAGGGGGTACATTATCCCTTATAATACATGAGTGATACTTAGAGTTCCCTGTATAACTCAGCCTGCAGCCTTGTGCCTTTATGGTCACAGAACCCCTCAGTGCCTTCTAATATCCTTATCATTTACAGTAGGGGGTACATTATCCCTTATAATACATGAGTGATACTCAGAGTTCCCTGTATAACTCAGCCTGCAGCCTTGTGCCTTTATATGGTCACAGAACCCCTCAGTGACTTCTAATATCCTTATCATTGACAGTAGGGGGAACATTATCCCTTATAATACATGAGTGATACTCAGAGTTCCCTGTATAACTCAGCCTGCAGCCTTGTGTCTTTATATGGTCACAGAACAACCCCTCAGTGACTTCTAATATCCTTATCATTTACAGTAGGGGGTACATTATCCCTTATAACACATGAGTGATACTCAGAGATCCCTGTATAACTCAGCCTGCAGCCTTGTGCCTTTATATGGTCACAGAACCCCTCAGTGACTTCTAATATCCTTATCATTTACAGTAGGGGGTACATTATCCCTTATAATACATGAGTGATACTCAGAGATCCCTGTATAACTCAGTCTGCAGCCTTGTGCCTTTATATGTTCACAGAACTTTCAGTGACTTCTAATATCCTTATCATTTACAGTAGGAGGTACATTATACCCTATTTACTTTGCTCTCTCACTGAGTCACATGAAATTCAAAATAATGTCTGTAGTACTTTACCTTCAAATCTCTTTTCAAAGTCCTGTTGAAAGTCTCCCTTCAGCAAAATTCTCTAATACTTTTCTCATTTTCCGATGTGGCATTTTAAGCCTTTTCATAATATCGGCTATGCAAGAAGGAATGTAGTTTTCCCATTATATTCTTCATTTTAATTTATTTATTTTAATCGCTTTACTATTTGCACTTTTTTCACTTCCTGTTGCTCAGTCATTGCTTAACTTCTGACACATTCTTTCATAATCCATAGCCAGCAATATATCATAGTGTTATTCATCTGCCTTCTCCTAACTCCCTTCAGCCATGCATGGCCCCTGTTAAGAGATTAATCCCTTCTCCTTCCATATTCTCTATCCAAATGCAATACTATAATCTGCCAGAGGATGCCCTTTGCAACCACTATGCCATATACTCAGGGAAGAAGCTCCTGGTGTTGGTGGCATTGTTGGGTCCCAGCTCACTCATTTTGAACAAGGGTATCATGTAGGATAAGTAGTTGAGTTACCGAACCTTAATTACATACAGTACATGCGTATAATCTGAGACTTTCTCTGTATTGGCGTGCATCTGTCCTAACATGGCGCCCTCAACCTAGGATCTCCCTTCCAGCGTGGATAGCATAATGACTTCAAGGGGCATATTCTGGCCAGTAATGGGCGAATTTGTGCGCAAAATTTACTGCAAAATTCATGAAAATTTGCAAAACACATTGAAGTCAAGGAGCGTCAAAATAATTTTGACATGCACCAATTTTGACGCGAGTGACCATTTTTATATTCGCGACTATTTGGTCCAAATGCATTAAAGTCAATGGCTGTCCCAATAATTTTGACAGGCGACAATTTTGATGAGCGATAATTTTTTCTGACGCGGCGGGTTTTTCGCCGTCTAATTGTTGCAGCAGTTTCACAAATGAATTCACTTGCTACGAAATGAGGAAATTTGCCGCAAATTTCATATCAGCCGAATTTATTCACCCTTCACTAATACTGGCATAAAAATAAGCTTTTCTTCCAACAAGTAGAGTATGAGCATTATTAGTTTTTTGCTTCAATAGGTCTCATGTTTAAAAATAATAGTAATGTAGTGACCACGGTTGCTTCTGTTTAAAATGCTTTAAAATTCTGTCCATAAGTAAGTAAGAACATTGGATAAACCCTCTGATACCGTATGTCATAAATCAGCCAGGAACCGGTACTGAGATGTCTGAAAAGGGAAATCATTTTCCGGTGACAAGTAGTGCTTAATCACTCTTGATGATGCCACCGAGGTACCACCAGTGAATCATTACAAATCATTTCAGTGACAGGCAGAAATCAGCATCCAAGGAACGTTCCATGGACTATTGCCAAGTCAGTCACTATCAGTAGGTGCATTTGTCAGCCTTTCTGTCTAGAAACTGTTGAAACAAACACACAGTGGTACTAGAGTCAGCCCATGAGTTTGATGCTGAAGGTTTTTGTGAGGTGTGTCACCTTCTTTGTATGCGTTGCATTTGTGTGCCCTGGTTTCTTATGCCGCTTGCACTGTGTATGTTATCTCAATGCTCAGAAATCCGTAGCTTTAAGAGGAGTTAAATTTAAAGCAGCAACAAAAATGTAGCAAGTGACCGGAGACAAATGTGGAAGGGCTAAAATTGATGGACTAATGTCTTTTTTTTTTTGGCTCAAATTAATTATGTGGCTACATTGTTTCCACACTGGACTATGCCTGCGTCTGTCTTTAGAACAGATTGAATGAGAAACTCTCATTGTTTATCTAGTATAGGTAAATCAAAAAACAACTGGACTTGCTGGGTAATCAATGAAGACGTTTCACTACTCATCCGAGCAGCTTCTTCAGTTCAACTGACTGGTGTGGAAAGTCCTCGGCATATAAACTCTTCCACTAATCCAATCACAATGGCACAATGTAACTCTTCAAAGAGGCGACATCTGAAGAAATTCACAAAGGTGTTGATTCTGTGTAGTTGTGATAGGATTATCCAATGTGTCATGCAACTCCTAGATACAGGTGTTACTTGTGAGAGTTGCATGAATGGATGTGTGAAGTGTTCTGAATCCGCCGGGGTACAGATGTTAGAACAGCATTGTATGTAGCAGACAGGTGGTGTCGAAGGCCCCCGCCTCTGTTCAGAGATGGTCTCTCCACCTTGACATGAATCGCCTCTTTCACGCCTCGTTCAAACCAGCGGTCTTCTTTATCCAAGATTTGGACCTTGCTGTCTTCAAAGGAGTGTCCCTTGTCTTTTAAGTGTAGAAAGACAGCTGAGTTTTGCCCTGTAGAGTTCTCCCTCCTATGCTGAGCCATTCGCTTGGTGAGCTTGGTTTTGTCTCCCCAGTGTATAGATTTGTGCACTCCTCGCTACATCCAATTGCACACATTCCCATCTGTCCCACATCATTACCCCTCCTCCTGATGTCCTGTCTCTAAATGTCATTCCCCAGCTGTGCCCGGCCAAGTCAGCAGGGCACCCAAGGCAACCCGGCCGACTATGTCGCCCCCTTCTCATGCCCGCACATGCACAAGCGTGCGTGCAAATAAGCGGATGAGCGCACAAGCCGAAACCCCATGCGTGTGCATGCACAGAAGATCTCACACACCCAGGAAGCAGGGATTGCTGCCACAGGTGGGGGAAACAAGGGTCTGAAATAGGGGAAGACGGCAGAAGAGGTGCCAACGCCCCTCCACCTTTTTGCCCTAGGCTTATGCCTCTTCTGTCTACCCTTAGCCCAGTCCTGTGATATCAAACCTCCACCCTTCAACTTCATCCACTTACTCTTTGTCCGGTTTCCAAAGCAGGGAAAGGTGGGGACCCCAAGGGGCAAGGTTTTAAAAATTCCAGTTTTCTTTCTTTTTTCATAATTGATAAAACTGAAATCTAAAATTAAAAAAAAAATTCTTAAAATGAAAATAAAATAATAACCCAACTAGAATGCAATGAATTCATTCCAGTTGCAATCATTTTTTTTCCAAAATTGATAAAACCCAAAAACTCAAATCTAGAATCTGAAAAAAAAATTGCTAAATGTATAGCCCAACTAGAATGGGATGAAATCATAGTTTACTCTTCATTTTCAAGGAGTCTGCCAGTTTCAAATTCATCTCAAAAACCTATGTTTAAAAATAGGAATGAAATTTTAAAATACAATTCCCATTGGCTCTACCTGTACTTAAAAAATCTCAAAAATTCAAGTTTTGGAAACTCAAAGTTGAATCTGCGATTTTTGCTGCAAAAAAACCTGGTAAAAAAGTGCAATTCGATTGTTCTACCCCATGTAAGGGTTAAGATGTGTATTAGTGTACGGTGCTGCTGCTGAGTCTGCTGTGCTCTAAAAACATAACAAAAACATTCAGACAAACTAACAATCAAGAGATGTTTGATCGAGGAGGAATCCTTCAAGATTCACCAGTTCTATCTGCAACAAAAAATTTTGATTCAACAAAGAATGCTAAAATTACATTTTAATAAGTGGTATGGAAGCAATGTCCAAGTTCTGATAATCAGTCATAGGGACCCTTGGTGTCATGTATTCCAGGGGTGTCCAAAAGGTAGATCAGGATCTACCAGTAGATCTTTAGTTGGTGATCAGTAGATCTCAAGGAACGGTCAACAAACATCTTGACTAAATTTCCTTCCTGTTTCATGCTTTTCATTCAGATATTTATTCTGTTAAGATTACATAAGAAATAATTGTGTATATTAAATATAGTAATCTTAATTGTTTTATAAATCAATATGTTTAAGCAATATTTTTCATGGAACAGAATGCTAACAGTGATATTATGGATGCAGATCATAAGAGGACAACATCACTAAAAGTAGACCGTGCATTAGTAAAGTATGGACTCTCTTTCTTTGTAACGCTGTCAATTATGAAATAAGTTTCTCTTTTACGGTACATTCTGGGTCTGATGCCTTTTAAAGGACAAGGAAAGTTAAACTAAAGAAATAGCTAGAAATGTTGTACATGATGTTTTGTGCTTCTGTACCAGCCCAAGGCAACCACAGCCCTTTAGCAGTAAAGATCTGTGTCTCCAAAGATGCCCCAGTAGCTCCCCATCTTCTTTTCTGCTGATTCACTGCACATGCTCTGTGCTGCTGTCACTTACTGAGCTTAGGGACCCACTTACAATATACAGTACACATAGAATAGAAATGTCACAATATAAGGCTGATTAGTAATTAATACAGATAATTACTACATGGCAGCACAGAAACCAGTGCAATTAGCATCAGAATTTAATAATCAGCAAACCTGTAGCATCAGCTTATATTACAGGGGAAGCTCATTTTCTGCTGGATAATTAGTGACGAGCCCTAAGCTTAGCTTCTCAACAGCTGCTCAGAGCCCACTGAGTATGTGAGTGTCACAGACACTTTCCAAGATGGTGACCCCCTGTGACAAGTTTGAAGTCCTGGATCATTGCTGCTATTGACAAGCTGAAATTTTAGGCTGGTGAAATAAGTTCAGTTTATAAAATATGGCATTTTTAGATATATACATTTTTAGGGTTTAGTTCTCCTTTAATGAAGCATATCTTGAAATAGGGATGCACCAAATCCCCTCTTTGGAAATCAGCCAAATCCCTCAATCATCCAAGAAAAACTTGGCTGAATACCGAACTGAAACCCAATTTGCATATGCAAAATTAGTATAAGGAAAGGAAAAAGTGGAAAAAATTCTTCTTTTGTAACAAAAAGTCATGTGATTTCCCTGCCCACCCATAATTTGCATATGCAAATTAAGATTCAGATTCAAACACAAGGATTTGGCTGAATCTAGTGATGGGCGTATTTAGGGCGTTTTGCTTGCGAATTTCCCTCAAACTGAGAAACGGCGAAAGTTTTTTTTGAAGCTGGCGAATTTTCGCATCGATTTCACGAATTTATTCGCCGGCTGCGAATTTATTCGCCAAATCCTGTTGAAAAAGGATGAATCCTGTCTGAATCCCAAACCGAATCCTAGATCTATCCTTAAAGAAGACACATAAATCTATTGTCATTGTTGGGGGGAGATACCAATCGTTCAGTATAAACCACATTGTATTATGCAACCTGATCTGCCTCTACCTCACTTGGTCATTTTTCCTGGGCTAGATGCTTATTGAAATCACATTTTTCGTTTCTTTGAAGCAGAATAGGACTGAAACCAAATCCATTAGGAACATCATAAAAACATGTGAAAGAACTGCATGAAACTACTGGAAGTCGTACATCCCCCTTGTTTTATTTGGAGCATGACATTCCAAAGAACTGAGGGACTGTAAGATAAAGTGTCATGGGTATCTCCTGCCCAGATGTTTCTAAAGGCCTGAAGGATATTGAATTAAAAATTCCCTTCTCTCTTTCCCTATGAGGTACTGATCCCAAAGTATTTTGCGGGTGGCATTGGCCATATTTTTTCTCTTGCCACTATTTCAAAATAAAGACTTAGGAGCTGGTCTACTACAATTTGAACTGGGGAATGGTGATAGACTCCCGGCAGCTCTGATTGTATCACAGCTTTTCAGGGAGACGTAACCTAAATATAAAATGTTGTTTATTGAAAGAGAATTTAATATTTTAATATATTAATGCAATATATTTTCATTTTAAATATTTTTAACGTTATTTGCAAAAGTAATTGCTATAGGTTTAGCTCCACTCCACTCCATCTCCCATAATACCCGCACAGGTCTTCCCCGGTCTGTTGATCAGCTGACTTCTGTTTCAATAGCCAGCAGAAAATTCGCTCAGACAACGCTAATTTACTAAAATGTGGAGTTCCATCCCGGGTGTCAAACGCTGGCGACTTTTCACTAGCGGTACTTCGGCAATGCGAGCATTTCAAAGAGAAGATACGCTAGGGTTCATTTCTGCCTAGCGAAAAGTCGCTAGAGATCTTGCGCTAATTTGTATATGGCGGAAAATTTTATGTGGTACGAACAAATGCTTTACATTTACACTGTTCATTACACATGTCCATAATAGAGTTGTTATAATTCCCTACACATGAGCCCACTGTGAAGTTAATGTTCCATATGTTAGAAAATATATGGAGAAAACCGGTTACTAATAAAAAATTTTAAGGACTTGTGCAGCCTATCACTCTGAAAAAAGGAAAAGTCGTCAGCATTTTTTGAACTTTGATGCATTTTCCGCTCAGAATATTGTTGCACATATGAAAATGAATTCAGAGTGCGAGGGTAGGGTAAGAGAGAAGTAATTCCATTTATTGCAGGGAGCTGAAAGACAATAGGAACATTCTCTTAGTCCTGCACATGGGAACTGGTGCATCAAGTAAAATTTTCTAAACTAAATAACATATATACTTCTATACAAGCAATTCAGTATACAGGTCAACATTATGCTGTTTTAACAATACTGTTCTGGAAACACAAATAGCATAGCAATTCTATACATATCATAGTGTGGCTTTTATGAAACAGTATTCTTTATATGAGACAACATAAAGGATCTGTAATCAGCATAAACCACTGTGCAACATGTGCACTGATTCTGCAGGTGTAACTGTCTGTCTGCTTTAGTTCACTGCAGGCTGTATGTGCTGTAGACAGTATTAAACTACTTTGCAGTGGCATATAAACGGTTTTTAACAAGTTTGTAAAACATTAAACTAAGGATTACTACCTGAAAGACAATAGGAACATTCTCTTAGTCCTGCACATGGGAACTGGTGCATCAAGTAAAATTTCCTACCTTGGCTGTGCACATTAGTTCCCTCTGCAGTAGCAGGGCAGGAAGTGTTCCTGGAAAATGCAGTCTTACAGGAAACAAATATAAGTAAGTGCTGAACTTGTTTTATTGCACAAATTTTATTAGGGGGGTGCTTAACTTTATACCTCTTACACTCTCCCCCACTAAATTTATGTCGTCCCGACATAAACAAAATAGGTATTCTCAACCATTTTTATGGTTCCGTTAGGGTCTTACCATATGTCTGTGGAGTCTTGGGTTAGTATCAACTTATATTGACACTTGAGGAAACATCCTCCTTGTGACATTTGCTCCATTATATATTTTGTCACAAGTTTACACTAGGCCCATTGCGCGCTCTGGTACCCAGTGAAGTATACTTGCAGTTTAATGCAAGGGGTAACCCTTTAACACAAGTTTTGTGCAGACTATAATACTTAGACCCAATGATGATGGAAACTAGGGAGCACATATGTGTTATCTCTGTGTTTCTTTTGTGTATGGTGGAATACTTATGAATAACATCGAAAAATATTATCTCCACCTACACCATATTAATTTCGGCCTACTTAATCTTACCTAGCATCATCAACATTCAAAATACCATGTCATGTCAAAGAATGTAATCATTTCAAATGCATATCAAGCAATGCAATATAAACATTCTTATGTGTTCACATAAAATTTTCAATTCTATTACCACTGTCTAGAGTCCTCTGAAAAATAACAGGGTGATAGATACCACAGTGGAGTGACCGTTGTCAACTTTTCACAGTCCATGCTCTGTATTTTGGTATCTCTGTATACAGTACTTGGTTGACCTAATGTATCATAAGTTAGAGTCTTTGGCTGTCTCTTGGTTCTATTGGGTTGTATCCTTCTTAGAGGTGTTGGATCACAAAAGTCATCATCTTCATCTGGTACCTCTTCATGATTTATCTCTTCTTGCTGAGAGTTTTCTTCTATAGCAGTCTCTGCTGGATCTTCTGTTCTTTCCATATCACAGGGGTAGAATTCCTCTGCCTCTGGGTTTAACTCTACTGTAACTTCAGGTGGTTGGTCATCCTGAGTTAGAGGAATCAGTGATCTCCATTGGTCTTGTTCTTCATCTGATTCATCTGATTCGTCTGAATCTTTGTTTGATCTTTGAGCAAACTGCTTCTTATTCTGGACTTTATGCTTTCTTGTTTTGCTAGGGTATTTCTTTGGTGTTACTTCATTATTTGGCCCTGTTGGTAGAAAGTCACATGGTAGTAACAAATTCCTGTGTAAAATTCTTGTTCTGCCTTTTCCAGTTTCTGGTTTGACTTCATAAACTGGGCTGTCTTCATGTTTTCTTTTGGTAACAACATAGATTGTTTCTTCCCAGTATGATCTTAGCTTTCCAGGACCTCCTTTTTCATTGAAATTTCTTACTAACACTCTGCTACCGGGTGTTAATTCAGCTCCATGAATTTTTCTGTCATAATAGTCTTTACCTTTACTAGCTCCTTTACTTGCAGTTCTTGAAGCAAGTTCATAGGCCTCATTCAATCTATTTGTCCAAGTTTTTACATACTCTGGATAGTTGTCATACTTTTCTGTTGCTGGGGTGTCGAACATATGGTCAACTGGTAGTCTGGGTGATCTCCCAAAAAGAAGAAAGAAGGGTGAATATCCGGTAGCTTCACTTCTTGTGCAGTTATAGGCATGAACTACTTTTGCTAGTGAGCTTTTCCAATCCTTCTTTGATTCTGTTGAAAGAGTACGGAGCATTGACAGAAGTGTTCGATTGAACCTTTCAGCTTGTCCATTTCCTTCTGGATGGTATGGAGTAGTATGAGAATTTTGGATGTGGCAATATTCTCCTAAAGCGGCAAAGAGTTGGTTCTCAAATTCTCTGCCCATATCATGGTGAATTTTAGTTGGAAATCCAAATTTCAGTACAAAGTCATTGAATATTTTGTCTGCAGCCGTCCTTGCTGACTTGTTCTTGGTTGCATAAGCCTGAGCAAATCTTGTAAAATGGTCTATAACAACCAAAATATATTCATAGCCTCCTTTACATGTTTCCAGGTGTAGAAAGTCGATCGAGATCATCTCAAATGGAAATGTTGTGACTATATTGTTCAGTAGTGCTCTGGTAGGCTTGTTTGGACGCTTATCTTTCAAACAACGACACTGATGGGTAATATAGTGTTCTATATCACGCAGCATATGTTGCCAATAAAATCTGTCTCTTGCCAAATCAACAGTTCTTTCCACTCCTAGGTGTCCCATTTCTTCATGTAGCTCTTTGTACACTAAGTTGTGGTATACTGCAGGCAATACTAGTTGAGAACCTGAGGATGTTTTTCTTCTTAAAATCTCTTCAGAGTCTAGACACAGTTTATGCCATTGTCGCATTAGTGCAGAAAGTTCCTGAGACTCTTCTTTTCTCTGATTTCTTGTTGGAAATCTGTTCTCCTTTTTACATTGCCATACTTTCCCTATTACTGGATCTTCCTTTTGTGCATTTCTTATGGTTTCCTTGGAAAACTGAGCCATTGTTGGAACAGACCACAAATCCACATTGGCTGTTGTGTTACATATTGTCAGTGGACACAAATATGGCATTCTTTCTTCTTGTTGCACTTGAATACCTTGTGCTGTACTGTGGATTACTTTGGGGTCAATTTCCTTACAGCATTGTTCCATATACTTTTCAGGAGTTAGTGGCATGCGGGAAAGTACATCTGCATCAGTATTTATTTTACCTGGTCGGTATTTGATGGTGAAATTGAAATCAGCAAGTTCTGCTACCCACCTATGGCCTGTTGCATTGAGTTTTGCTGTGGTCAGGATGTAGGTTAGCGGATTGTTATCTGTGTACACCAGGAATGATGGACAGTAGTACAGATAGTCTCTGAATCTTTCACATATTGACCATTTCAATGCTAGGAATTCAAGCTTTCCTGAGTGCATATGGTAGTTTTTCTCAGCTGGTGTTAGTGTTCTTGAGCCATAAGCAATGACTCTTAGTTTCCCATCTTGTTCTTGATAAAGAACAGCACCTAGTCCCTCTTGTGATGCATCACAATGAAGTACAAATGGTTTTGCAAAGTCTGGGTAACTCATTACTGGTGGATGAGTCAATACTTGAATCAGCTGGTTTAACACTTCCTGGTGCTGGTCTGTCCATATGATGGGGTAATGGGACGGTAACTGACCATTCTGTTTTGGTTTAGGTCGAGATGCTTTCCGTGATTTGTTCACATACCTAGGACTGGATGTAGGTACTGAGTCTGCTGATAACAAGTCATATAATGGTCTTGCAATTCTGGAGAAATCTTTAATATAGGGGCGATAATATGAAATAAAGCCCAGGATTCTTCTAAGTTCTCCAATATCCTTTGGCTTTTTCTCTTTTAGTGCTAAAACCGGTGCAATTTCAGCTGGATCCATAGAGTGACCTTCCTTTGACACAATTTTTCCAAGAAATCTGACATGGTCCTTAAAAAGTTCACACTTTTTGGCAGTGAGTTTGACTCCATGTTTCTGATAACGCTTTAATACTGCTCGTAAATCTTCCACATGGTCATAAAAAGATTTGCTATGAACCAAGTTGTCATCTAGATAGGGTTGACAAATCTCATCTCTTATTCCAGTCAGACATTCTTCCATGCTCCTTTGGAATTCTGCTGGTGCTGAGCTGAGGCCAAAGGGGATACGAACCCATTCATACAACCCCCATGGTGTTATGAAAGCTGTTAAAGGTCGGCTGGATTCTTCTACAAAGCCTTGATGATAGGCCTTCCCTTGGTTAAGCACCGAGAACCACGAGCGTCCTCCCAATCTATCAAGCATGTCTTGTATTCTTGGTATTGGGTGACGATCAGGGATTGACTTTTGGTTCAATTCTCTGTAGTCACAGCAAAGTCTTAAACTGCCATCCTTCTTTCTTACACATACAATGGGTGAAGAGTATGAGGATTTGGATGTTGTGATCCACCCACGGTTTAGTAAGTCCTGCAGATACTCCTTCACCTCCATGTGCAGTGGCTTTGGGACTGACATATAAGTTCACTTCACAGGAGTGTTATCCTTGAGCCGGATACTTAGCTGTAAAGAAGGGATACATCCAACGTCTGAGTCATCTTTTGCAAAGGCATGACACTCCTCTCTTAACATCTGCCTCACAGTGTCTTGTTGGTCTTTTGTTAAGTGCTCTAAGGACACTGGTGGGTCCCACAACTCCTCAGTAGGGCTTGGTAGCCTAAAATGTAGTTTTCTGTCAGTAGGCTCTTTTGAGAGTACTGTCGAATGCTCAATCTCATGACTTACTGAAGTGACTTGTGCCACTGGAAATTCTTTTGGTTCCACTTCTGCAGGGTAAGCTGTCTTAATGTGTTCAACACTTCCAAGGCTAGTTTTGCCTTTTAGGATTATGTCATGTTTGCTTGAGTTCCACACTGGTATAGATAGTCTGGAAAGGGTACCTCTGTGGAGAGAAATTAAAGTTTCACTTATGCAGAGGCCCTCTGGTAACTGAAATAAATCATGGGGTGTGAACAGCATAGTCTGGTTCTGCTGGGATGGTCCTGTGCGGACAGTACATTTTATTCTGATGGCAGACTTTGCAGGTATCGTTTGGTCTCTGGTGCCCGTCTTTACCACTGAACCCACGGGTTCTGTACAGTTTGCTGTTACTAGCTTTAGGAAACTATCTGCCTCTACTTTGGGCAGAGAAAAAGATGTTCCTATAGTTTCCACTATACTTGGAACTGATTCAGCTATCTCTCTTGAGTCCTTTATGATTTCTTCAATCACATTGTATCCAATGATTGGCTGTTCAGCAACGTTTGGGTCGCCAGAAACTAATACAGGCACTAACAATTGTTTGGTGCAGTTGACCTTTGAAGTGAGCTGGAACTGGACTTCAATCCATCCTGTGAAAGGAATTTCTGTTTTGTTTGCTGTTCTTGCACACAGGGTTACAGGTCCTAGTAGTTCCTCTATTGCTCTCACTTTGGTGTGTGGAAGGACTATTTTCCTCCAGGCATCATTGATTATCGTAACTTGGGAGCCTGTGTCCCACAAAGCCTGAACAGGAATTCCATCCATTTGGCAGTTCACAAGGCATTTTTTTCCAGTGAGTTGCAGAAGCTTGGATCGGTACTTAGGAACAATACAATTTACTTGACCTACTATACTTGCAAACATTTTTCTTTTTGAGGGATTGTGAGCACTGCAGTGTTGCAGATCTGTACTCTTGGCTTTCTCGCTCACCCCTGAAGTACTGCTGTTTGCTGTTTGAATTTTGTCCTGGGACTTGGATGTTTGGCAGGCTACTGCATGTCCCTCTGCAGCAACCACCACCCGTTTCCCGAATGTTGCTTTGTTACTCTGCATCCTCTGGCTAGATGTCCATACTGGCCACATTTAAAGCAATGGTTACAATTTTGCTCCTGATTGACCGCTTTGCAGGCTTCACAGCTCTGTTTGAAAGTTCTTTGCCTGGGTTCTAGGCATTTAGATCAGTAGCTCATCAGAAGCAGACAGGTTGTCCAAGTATGGCTTTAAGTGAAATTTAATATTGTCACTGATCAGTCCAGTACTTACAGACCTTAGAAACTTTTTCTGTATGAGCTCAGTACTAAAATGCTCCTCTGCTCCAACACCTTGGGATGCAAACAGTAGCCTATCTTTTAACTCAATAGCTCTGAACAGAAATTCTTGAGGAGATTCTTTGCAGTCCTGTGCAATATTCACCAACCGATGATACAAATCAGAAGCACTCTCCTCCTTGTAGTGACTCTTTAAGATGATTTTCAGTTGTCCAAGGGTTAATTCACTTTTCATTTCAAGCATGCCTCTCAGACTTAGGCCTGGACTTATGGCCTTAACTACAGCCTCTACAATTTCAGATTCAGTATAGCCTCTTTGAAGTCCAATGTCAATCTGATGTATGAGGTTAGTATAGGAAAGTTTCTCCCTTTGCCCTCTTTCACCTATCTGGCCACAAATCTTAAAGTCTTTCCGTATAGCGACTTCTGGTAACTTACTGTAAAGGGATATTCTGGGAGCTGTATCCGGTTCTCTTAGCTCCTGGTTGCTCCCTGTACACTTTACCTTTTTGCTTAGTACCTTTATCTCCTCTTCAATTAACCTGGTTGCTTTCTGAAAATCATTTTGCAAAGTATGGTACTGGCTCTTTAAATTTGCAAGCTGCTGTTGTTCTGCTTGAAGATCACTATTTCTGTCACTGTGAGCTTCAGCTGGCAACTCTTTCTCTAAATCCACAATGAATTGCTTGGTTTGCTTTAGTAAGGACATTGCACTATCCTCTTCCTCTGTATCAACCACAGCATCTAGTACATTGTTAATCAGTCCCATGAAATGGCGGCAAGACTTGCCCTTTGCCATGCTCTCTTCTGTTACTTTAACAAACTGGCATGTCTTAATTAAGTCCTCCACTGCCATCTCAAATAGCAATTGACTGATTTCATTCTGCACTCTTTCTAACTCCATTTTGGATTTAATTGCTGAAAGCAGCTGATGTCTCTCTGGTTGCTCAGTTTCCCTTGCAATACACACACTCTCTTGACTGTGGAATTTTACTTCTAGACTGAGTGAATTTCTCTCTATGATGCATCTTATTTTTCACCCAGTCCCTGTTCGGGCGCCATTTTTGTTGCACATATGAAAATGAATTCAGAGTGCGAGGGTAGGGTAAGAGAGAAGTAATTCCATTTATTGCAGGGAGCTGAAAGACAATAGGAACATTCTCTTAGTCCTGCACATGGGAACTGGTGCATCAAGTAAAATTTTCTAAACTAAATAACATATATACTTCTATACAAGCAATTCAGTATACAGGTCATATAACATTATGCTGTTTTAACAATACTGTTCTGGAAATACAAATAACATAGCAATTCTATACATATCATAGTGTGGCTTTTATGAAACAGTATTCTTTATATGAGACAACATAAAGGATCTGTAATCAGCATAAACCACTG
This sequence comes from Xenopus laevis, assembly GCF_017654675.1. Lineage (NCBI taxonomy): Eukaryota > Metazoa > Chordata > Amphibia > Anura > Pipidae > Xenopus > Xenopus laevis. The sequence goes on from NC_054372.1 coordinate 187,077,220, forward strand.
TGCAACATGTGCACTGATTCTGCAGGTGTAACTGTCTGTCTGCTTTAGTTCACTGCAGGCTGTATGTGCTGTAGACAGTATTAAACTACTTTGCAGTGGCATATAAACGGTTTTTAACAAGTTTGTAAAACATTAAACTAAGGATTACTACCTGAAAGACAATAGGAACATTCTCTTAGTCCTGCACATGGGAACTGGTGCATCAAGTGACAGAAGATTGAGGAAGATCTATGCGCTCTATTGCACTTTGCCTGGTTTGAGCTGGCGAAGGCAAGTCTGGCGGAAGAGGTAACGTTCAGTAAAATCTCTATCCAGGTACAAATACTATGTTCCATGCCAACATTCCTTAATTTAACCAGTTACCTTATGTGTGGCACTGTATCAAATGCTTTAGCAAAGTCTAAGCAAATCACATCCACTGCCATCCCAGAATCGAGGTCCCTGCTCACCTTTTCATAAAAAGAAATTAAATTAGTCTGGCAAGATCTATTACGCATAAAACCATGCTGGCACAAACTCATAGTATTTTGATTTGCAGTGAAGTCCAGTATCTTTCCCTTAATACCTCTTCGAAAAGCTTTCCTAGTAGTGATGGGTGAATCTGTAACGAAAAATTTGCGAAATGGCAAAAAATTTGCGAAACGATTTGAAGTCAATGGGCGTCAAAATCATTTTGACACGCGTCAATTTTTATACGTGCGACTATTTTGTCCAAATGCATTAAAGTCAATGGGTGTCCCAATAATTTTGACTCGCAACAATTTTATGTGCGTGACTAGTCTGACCATTTTTTTTGTCACAGCGTTTTTTTCGGCAGCGAATTTTACGCCAGTGAAATGTGAACATTTCCTGCGAATTTATTCGCCCATAACTATTTCCTACCACTGATGTCAGACTAAATAGTTTTGAGGCTGAGAACGGGATCCCTTTTTGAAAAGCAGCAACACATTAGCAATACGCCAGTCTCTCGGCACGGTGCCAGCCTTCAGGGAATCATGAAAAGTTAAGTAAAGTGGTTTGGCAGTCACAGAGCTAAGTTCTCTTAGTACCCTGGGTTAAATACCATTCCTGAACCTTTGTTTATCTTAAAGGGATACTGTCATGGGAAAAAAAAAAAATTTCAAAATGAATCCGTTAATAGTGCTGCTCCAGCAGAATTCTGCACTGAAATCCATTTTTCAAAAGAGCAAACAGATTTTTTTATATTCAATTTTGAAATTTGACATGGGGCTAGACATATTGTCAATTTCCCAGCTGCCCCAAGTCATGTGACTTGTGCTCTGATAAACTTCAATCACTCTTTACTGCTGTAATGCAAGTTGGAGTGATATCACCCCCTCCCTTTCCCCCCTAGCAGCCAAACAAAAGAACAATGGGAAGGTAACCAGATAACAGCTCCCTAACACAAGATAACAGCTCTCTGGTAGATCTAAGAACAACACTCAAAAGTAAAAACCCATGTCCCATTGATACTCCTTCAGTTACATTGAGAAGGAAAAACAGCAGCCTGCCAGAAAGCATTTCTTTCCTAAAGTGCAGGCACAAGTCACGTGACTGGGGCAGCTGGGAAATTGACAAAATGTCTAGCCCCATGTCAGATTTCAAAATTGAATATAAAAAAATCTGTTTGCTCCTTTGAGAAATGGATTTCAGTGCAGAATTCTGCTGGAGTAGCACTATTAACTGATGTGTTTAGAAAAAAACATGTTTTCAGGATCCCTTTAACATGTTCTAGTCTCTTTTGAATTTCCTCATGTGTAACAATAGTTGTATTACTAGAATTGGGACTATTTGCAGGACAACAAGAATGACATCCAAGCAAGGAGCACAGGCCAGATTGTCCCACGATTGCCACAATACAAAATAAGGTGCGTGCACAAGAAGCTTGGTATAAGCATAGCTGGTGCTGCCCAAAACCCCAGGTGCACATGTTGATTCAACCCACCTCCATCCAGGATGGTACAGAAGAAACAATGTCAATCATCAATAGGCAAGTGCGTAACCATGAACACAATGACGCGAGCATAGTGAACTGGGTAAAACGGTGCCTGACATGTTGGTGATTCCTGTGAAACATTTTCAATCTGACGAGCAGGAGTAATACAGATGTTCTCAAAGGTCTGAACTTCAACAGGTTTTCTCAGTTCTGCTGATGTTTCGGTGTATTGCACTGCAAGCAGTTTCCTTATCTCAATTGGGGCGTCTCCTTTTTTGTGTGTGCCTCCATGTCAACAGTTTAAAATTAAGCGCATTTTCATTTTCATTAAGTTAACAAGCTGTTATCTCAAAACAGACATTATTTGTGTACAATGGGCCACTTAGTTCATCTGCTATATCTGAGTAGTTCATCTGCATAGGGAAACTAGTTTCAAAATAACACCCTTTGTTAATTTTGTTTTTAAAGTCTAAAATACAGTTCACTTGAGGGAAAAGTTAATGACTTTGAATTAATTATTTCCAAGGGAGCATTGCCATCACTCACTGAGCCAGGATGCCAAGCAAATAATTAACATGCAGAAGGGTAAACAGAACCAGATTGGGCTCATTTACAATGTCCCACGCAGTGTGTAAAGTGTACAAAAAGCTGCAATCTGCAATATTTCTTAGTTTCTTAGTGCAGCAGACTGCAGAATGCGCTTTAAAGGGATCCTGTCATCGGAAAACATGTTTTTTTCAAAACGCATCAGTTAATAGTGCTACTCCAGCAGAATTCTGCACTGAAATCCATTTCTCAAAAGAGCAAACAGATTTTTTTATATTCAATTTTGAAATCTGACATGGGGCTAGACATATTGTCAGTTTCACAGCTGCCCCCAGTCATGTGACTTGTGACTGCACTTTAGGAGAGAAATGCTTTCTGGCAGGCTGCTGTTTTTCCTTCTCAATGTAACTGAATGTGTCTCAGTGAGACATGGGAAATTGACAATATTTCTAGCCCCATGTCAAATTTCAAAATTGAATATAAAAAAATCTGTTTGCTCTTTTGAGAAATGGATTTCAGTGCAAAATTCCGCTGGAGCAGCACTGTTAACTGATTCATTTTGAAAAAAAAATGTTTTTCCCATGACAGTATCCCTTTAAAGTGCAGCCTGCATTGGGTCACGTTTGATTCAAAAGGTGCTGGTGGGGGGGAGGCACATAGATGGTTTTTGCCTCCCTAACCGTTACTAACGTCTGCATCATTCTGAGGCACAAGGTAGGTGCAGTAGGACACACAGAATGCATCAGTGTCCTAGTTGACCTGGATATTTTATCTGTCGCTCAGTGCAGAGTGCATCATGCAAGTGCCTTTTGAAATGAGCACGAAGGTCCGCACTAGTGATGGGCGAATTTCTCCAGTTTCACTTCACCGAAAAATTTGAATCGCGAAACGTGAATTTTGACACCGGCGTCAAAATATTTTTGACCCCAGCGTCAATTCCAATGCCACCGACAATTCCGACGCTGGTGACAATTCTGACACCCATTAAAGTCAATGGGCGCCTAGAATTGTCTTCGGCATCACATATATTTTGACGCCAGTGAATTTTGCGAATTTATTCGCGGGCGATGGCTAGTGATGACCCGGGTCATGAACCCTCACATGTTGATAACTCAGCTCTGCAATATTTCAGCAATTAATGTCCAGCAATGACATCACATAAATGTATAATGAAATGTTTATTTTGCAATTCAGAATGTATTTAGATCTAAGGTTCTCTAACCTCTATTAGGAAAGAAGACATTTTTCTTGAAGTTTGAAGTTGAAGTTTGGGGGACACTCTGCGAGGTGACAGCGCTTGGAATCACCAGATACCAGATACACAGCATCTGTATTGGCGTTTTGTAGTTTGAAGATCAGGTCATGAAGGAACAGTAGCACCAACAAAAATAAAGTGTTTTAATTGTATGACAATATACTGTATGGTTGCCCTGATCTCGTAAAATGGGTGTATTTGCTTCAGATACTTTACAATAGTTTATATAAACAAGCCGCTGTATAGCCATGGGGGCAGCCATTCAAAGCTGAAAAAAGGAGAAACACAGCAGATAACAGATAAGCTCTGTAGTATACAATGGGATTCCTCAGAACATATCTGTTATCTACTGTGTATCCTGTGCTTGAATGGCTGCCCCCATGGCTACACATCAGCTTGTTTATATAAACTAAAATAGTCTTACTGAAGCAAACACACCTGTTTTACCAGGGCAGGGCAACAGTACATTATAATATCATTCCATTAAAACACTTTTTTTTGGTGTTACTGTTCCTTAAAGTACATGTTCCTCCTTTGCTCAGTCACAGTCACAGTCCTGTCCAAAGACAGAGTATAGCTCCCCATAGACGCTACGATTCTTCTTGCCGAACGACCGATTTTAGGGAAGTCCGACCAATCCCTCGAAATTATCGAACAATCGCGCATCTTACGATTTTTCAGCCAACATCTGTCAGGAAATTGATCGGGAAGGTCAAAAAATCTTTGTCGGTCCCAGTGCAATGTATCTATGTTTGCAGGGCCAAGCAGGCAGCTCCCCTTTGTTTTCCTGGCAAATTGGTATTTTTAGTTGATGATGGTAAATTCGTACGATCGTTCTGAGAAGATCGTGGTCTCACGATCAGGATCTGATCTTTTAAAAACCTCAACATCTGTGGCCAGCTTATGATAAGGGAATACTGACACTATCTGAGACTTATGAAGAAGTAGAGAACTGTCTTTTGAAGTGCAATTCGTCTCCAATACAGTTGCTCAGTTTGAGTTTTAGGGATTCAGCATCATCCACAAATATGATGGGAAGAGTGAGTCTTCCTTTTTCATAAGCCTGACCAACTGTATCTCAACTCCATTCATTCTTCCATTTTTCTCCTTGTGTCATCAAGCCAGTGGCTAATGGATATTCTGAATCCCCTTTCCTGAAGCTGCAGTGGCGAAACACCTTCAATATCTCATACCGTAACTCTGATGGCATGATCTACAGAGGTCTGTTCACGTAACTTTTCCTGTAACGAGAGTTCTGCAATGTTATACTAGCTGCACCCTCACCTGGACCTGCTATGGTTGAACTGAGGGTCGGGATGACACTTATGGTTCTGGAGTAAAATGAGAGAAAAATCGATGAAAGAACAGGGCTGCCTGGCACTCAAACGGATCCACAGGATCAGAAAAGTCTTACGTTTATTTTACAAAGTTAAAAATGTATACTTGCCCATGCTAGCCCATGATTAAGTGCCCTGGTGGGTATGAAACGCGTAGGGTGGATGCAGATGCAAGTATACATTTTTAACTTTGTAAAATAAAGATATATTTTTAAACTTAAAACTTTTCTGGTCCTGTGGATCCGTTTGAGTGCCGGACAGCCCTGTTCTTTCTTCGATTTTCTGGCGTGCCGCTCCCTAAAGCTGGGGGTCTGGGGACCACATCTACTACTCGGTGAGTTACAATATATTCTGGGACACCTTGTCTCTCTTTGTAATCTTGAGTAACATGACCCCATATTATCCAGTCAACATGCAAACCACCAACCAACAGGGTTCTCCCACTAGAAGTTCTTGGGATCTTAATGTGACCTAGTGATCTACTTTTGATGATAGTAATGATTATAATTCCACTAATTATTGTGCTTTTTTGAAAATGAAGGCATTTTGTGTGCCAGCCAGTACAAATATTGTACAAGATCTGTCCTTTTTAAATCAAATCCGTGGAAAGGGGGCGTCCAGCTACGGACCAGGATAGGGAAAGTGATGCAATGCTGCCAAAACAAAATGAGTATTATGGTAAAAGAAAGTCAAAATACTCAATGTTGCTATTGTTTGCACAACAAACATGTCCCAGTAATTTAATTGAGCTCAGCCAAATAAATATTCGCGGTTGGAACTGGAGGTAAAGTGGGATTAACAGAACATAACCATAAAGGACATCAGTTTTACTAGACACTAGTGATGACGGAATGTGTCCTATTAGCTACGACAAAAAATATGCAAAGTCACAGGAAAATTTGCACAAATTTTCAACATCAATGGGGGTTTCTTCTTAATAACTTTTTTCAGACCTTAGCATAGTTAGGCATCTTTTCACTGTGAATTTTCTCCAAATTTCGGCAAAACATGGAATCTCACTGCAAATTTGTGTTGCTGAAAAATATCACTTACCATTACCAAACACAAAGAACGAAAATGTTCTTGTTTAACAAAACTAGGGATGCACCGAATCCACTATTTTGGATTCGGCCGAACCCCCGAATCCTTTTTTAAACGATTCAGCCGAATCCGAATCCTAATTTGCATATGCAAATTAGGAGTGGGAAGGGGAAAACATTTTTTACTTCCTTGTTTTGTGACAAAAAGTCATGAGATTTCCCTACCAGCCCCTAATTTGCAGATGCAAATTAGGATTCAGACTCGGTTTGGCCGGGCAGAAGGATTCAGCAGAATCCGAATCCTGCTGAAAAAGGCCGAATCCTGGATTCGGTGCACCCCTAAACAAAATGGCCCTGTAAGCATGGTTCCATTGTTGGGAAGGGATAAGTATTGGGTTGAATGAGGTTCATAGGCAGTTTGGTTGATGACTAGTAGCACTGGCATGTTTATACTGTAGTTATAAGAACATATCAGCATCACTTATATAGCAACTAATTAGTTTGCAGCATTTACTGATTGTTAATACAGAATTTGTAGAAAATGTTCTTTGTGTCACAAAATGGTTTGAGATTAGATTTCCAAATATATCAATGCCCTTTTTCTTAGCCCTTAAAAAGTGGCTGTAAGGCTACTCACCGCTGTATGGAAGGGATGTCTGGTTCTGTTCGTCCCTGCAGGCAAGTAGTTGGTCGCAGTCGCCAGCGAAGACGTGCCCGTGCATGAGCGTGCGCCTTGATGTGTGTGCGCATTGTTGCGCGTGCGTGCGTTGCGTCGCCCTGCATTTCTGCGCATGCGAGTTTTCGCTGGTCCTATATCAACTCAGTTGACATACAAACAAATTGCTAGGTTATCTTAGTTCATTTCCAAGAGACCCCAGCATTGTATACTTGATCTCCTGTTGTTGAACCGGCTATTCCTGACTCGCTTGAACTCTGCCTGCACCTGACCTCGGCCTGATATTAACTACAAACCTGATCTGCCTGCATCTGACCTCAGCCTGACTCCATTACGAACCTGAGCTGCCTGCCTTTGACCCGGATCTGTTTGACCTCGTCCTTCTTACCCTTGTTACTTCATTCGGACTCTCCGGCCTCTTTTCACAGCGCATTCTTCCTGTCTCACCTTCAGGTTAGTCTGTCGCTGGTGGAAGCTGCTTGTGAGCCCTCCTCTGCAAATTGATCCGCATAAAGCCTTATAGTGGTGTAGTTACCGTATGCTGGTTACATTGATGCCATTTTTTTTTACTTTCAGTGAAAATATGAAATAAACATGTTGGATTTAGAATGATATTTTCTAATATATGCAAAAACAGGTTCTGAGTTCCTTTTAATAATTTAGGACTCAAGTTTCCATTTGCAGATTTAAATTTGCCAATTAGAAACTGACATTTAAGGATAAGGCTGAACTTAATGATCATGTATTTTTTGACCTCAGGGACCATGCAGTTTAGTTACTATGTAACAAGTTCCCATTTATTGTTACCTGTGAGGCCCTGAAGGCAGACACTTTATTATCTGCTCCAGGTCAACTTGATCTTAATCTGACAGAGCTGCCGGGAGATGTTGAGTGGTGATATTAACGTTTTTATCTGGTTGGAATGGAAACTGTTTCAATTAATTCAGTGTAAATTAAGTCATTTGACTTCTGGAGAAGTGACCTGCATTGCTCACGCTGTTTTTCTTAGGAACCCAAAATATCAGAAATACAGCCTGAAGGCAACACTCAGGAGTCACATATCTACACAGCACATATAATCATTGTGGATAATACAGGGATGGGAAAGAAAGCTCGGGCCTGGGGGTTTCCAGATAAGGGGTCTTTCTGTAATTCAGATCTCCATATCCTAAGCTTGCTAAAAAAAAAATAATTTAAACATGAAATAACCCCAGTAGAATTAATGATATCTTGGTTGGGATCAAATACAAGATAATGTTTTATTATGACAGAGAAAAATACATTTTTAAAAATTTAAATTAGATGATTAAAATGGAGTCTATGGGAGACAGGGCCGGATTTACATAGTGGGCGCCCCTAGGCCCACTGCTGTTAGTCGCCCCTGTCCCCTCCCCTTTATTTGTGCAAATTTTCATAATCTGGACTGGAGCAATGGGGATTGTCGCACTGGAAATTTAAAAAATTATTGTACCCATTGTTTTTGAACCAATGTGGGTGTGGTTGGGCAGTATGCCGCCCCCCTAAAATCCTGCCCCCCTAGGCCCGGGCCTAGGTGGCCTTTCCACAAATCAGGGCCTGATGGGAGATGAGCTTCCCGTAATTCTGAGCTTTCTGGATACCGGGTTTCCGGATAACCTGCAGTCCCAATACAAATGTGTTGTCTGGTTATATCCCTCCAAGGTTGCCCTTCAGGTCAAGGCCGATGTAGGAGACCTCAGTCGTGCAAAGCAGAATAATGATGGCCATGTGGATATAGTAAATTACCAATAAAGAAGTGAAAATCGGTACAATTAGTACATAGCAGACATGTAATTGTGGGTGTGCCGTTGAAAATATGACAACTATGCTTTAATTCTGGAGCACAGAATCATTTTCCGAGTAAACAGCTTTTTTCTGTCCTTGTCTCTTTTTAACTGATTTAGTTGAATTTCAGAAAAGCTGTTTCTTATTGTTTATAGCAGGCACAAGAAGGTTCCTCGTGACCTTTATTTGTATGTGAGTGTGGGTTTCCCCCTAAGGAAATTTTGCACATTTTGTTCTTGAATGTTCTTCTGCTTATTCTTCGATGGAATCTCTCTCCTAGCCAGTCATTCTGAACATTTGTAGAGGCAATACATGAAAAAAAACATTTTCTTAACCCTTTGGTGATCATTGTAACAGAACACATTTCTGGGGAATGTAATAAAAATCGCTAACGGAAAAACTATTCGCAATGCGAAAAGTTATGCCTTTGCGCGAACAAATTTTGGTTTGTGCGAATTTAATATAGCTTTTGCGAGCCCGGAAACTGTTTAGCGACCACTTCCGACAGTGAAAGACCGTTAGTGAATTTTATAGTTTGCGCCAATGCGCAGTCAATGTAATAAAACTTCTTACTGAAAAAGTCGTTATGTTTGCTCCAAAAGATTACGACACCTTCAAGCACTTCTTATGAGTGCGCAATTAGAATTCACAATGCGCAATTAAAATTCGCAATGCGCAATTAAAATTCGCAATGCAATAACAGTTTAAGGAACAATATTACATTGCGAGTTGTGGATTTTTAGTCTTATTGGTGCGAATTATTTTGCTCTTTGCAAATTTTTAGTGATGGGCGAATTTATTCGCCAGGCGCGAATTCGTGGCGAATTCGCGCGTTTCGCCGCGAGCGAATAAATTCGCGAAACGTCCGCGAAAATTCGCGGCAAAAATTCGCCGGCGTCAAAAAAATTTTTTCTCGAAAAAACGGACGCCGGCGTCGAAAAACTGGCGCCGGCGTCAAAAACGAGACGCCGGCGCCGTTTCGCGAATTTTTCGCCGTTTCGCGAATTTCGCCCGAAATTCGCAAATTTTTCGGCGAAGCGAAACGGCGCAAATTCGCCCATCACTACAAATTTTATTACATTCCCCTGATAGAGGGTTATTTACTAAAATCCACATTTTTCTGATTAAATGTAAAACATAAACTAATTTACATAGAAAAGACCAAACTAGAATACATGATTGGACGTTATTTATTATTACAATAAAATCGAACGAGAACCTGAATCATACGTTTTTTTTTTTTTAGATTTTTCCGAAAAAGCCCTGAATTTTTCGGAGTTTTGGACGATTTTCTGGTTAATTCCAGCGCAGACCACAGAAACTTCCAAATAGCATAGGGACCTCTCCCATTGGCTTATATACAACCTCGGAAGGTCTGAGATGGCGGATTTTCGGATTTGGACTTTTTGCAGCATTGGACTTAAATAAATCTTGAAAAATCTGTGTTTAAAAAAAAAAATCCGGAACTCAGGACTGTCCCACAGAAAACTGGAGAGTTGAGAGGTATGGTGAGTAACCCGGTGCTACTATCCCCCCCATATTTCTTTGATTTACATTATTTAGTTACTATACAGTTATTTAGTTAAGTTATTTAATAACTGTGCAGCATCAAGCAGGCTGGCTGCCACCCTACATATAAAATTGACCCCATTGACCACTACTATGCCTTCAGACTGTAAGCGATGTGTGACAAGGACCTCAATCCTCTTGTCTCCTGAACACTTAGGGGCACATTTTCTAAGGGTCGAAGTGAATTTTCGAATGAAAAAACGTTGAATTTCAAAGTATTTTTTGGGTACTTCGACCATCGAATAGGCCAAATTCGACTTCGACTTCGATTCGAAAAAACTTCAAATATTCGACCATTCGAAAATCAAAGTACTTTCTCTTTAAAAAACTTCAACTTCGACACTTCGCCACTTTAAACCCGCTGAATTGCTATGTTAGCCTATGGGGACCTAGAGCCAAAATCTGGCTAAGTTTTAAAAAGTCAAAGATTTTTTTTGAAAATCGTTCGATAGATTAAATCATTCGAATCGTTTGATTCGAATGATTCTGCCCCTTAGGGGACCATTTACTAAGGGTCGAATTTCGAATTTTTCGATCGAAAACGGCCGTTTCTGATCAAAGTAAAAATCGTTCAATCGATCAATTCGAACGATTTTTTTAAAAAAAATACTTTGACTTCTAAAAACGTAGCCAAATACTGGCTATAGGTTCTAGGAGGTCCCCACAGGCTAACAGCAAGTGTGGAAGTCGAAGTTTTATAAAGAGACAGTACTTTGATTTTCGAACGGTCGAATATTCAAAGTTTTTTCAATTCAAATCGAATTTTGGCCTATTCGATGTTCGAAGTATCCAAAAATTACTTCGAAATTCAAAGTTTTTGAATACGAAAATTCACTTCGACCCTTAGTAAGTGGGCCCCTAAGATCTTAAGTGTACTTTGTATTTATTTCTTTTTAATATTGAATTGACCCCTGCTTGTTCTATTAGTTTATTGTTCTGCTGTACAGTGATGCCTATATAAGTAGTGCTATATAGATAAAAATATACATAGATATACCATACCCCCCAACATTTGAAAAATGCAAAAGGGACAAAAGCGCCAGGTGCAAAAACTCTTGACCACATCCATTTTAAAGCCATATTCCTTAATCACCATGTCCAATTTACACAATTTGGCAGGCTATGAAAATGTGAACATAATTCCAAATCATAATGTACCGGCTCTCCCCTGTAGTGGACACACTGGACTCCTGCAGCACCACAAGGAAGAGACTAAGTGCTAGATTCCCTGCAGTAGCAGAATAGGGCTGCACCAATAACATAACTAATCCAAGAACGGGTTGGTTGTGCGTCTGCTTATACTTCTACCAATATAGGAAGAGACCCTCCTTCCTGCTGACCCCCTTCCCATCTCCTAATCTTTCTCCTCATCTAAAATTACACAATCCCTGAACTGTGACCCCCTGCTAAACATTTCCACCTCTTGCCTAATCTGCTTCTTCCTAAACCCCAACTTCCAACATATGCCAAATCTATGGGTCCATTTCTCTACAGTATCTTACAAGCATTGAGCAGGAAATAACAAGAGAATAGTACACATAATGAATGCCTTATTCAACACAAACAAGATAAAGAGTTAACATTTCACATTTCTTTAAAACATATTTAGAGAATGACTATAAAGCCTGATTAGCAACGTAGCGCAGACCAATCCTGTGGCAGATTCAGTGGAATATTTACTGTTGCATAAGAAGTCGGCCCTGTTATTCAGGCAATTGAGCAGTCACAGGATGAGGCAAGTTCCTGCAGTTTACTCTTACAGACAACCTGACTGTGTACCAGGAACCCTACTGGGAAACAGTTTTAATAATTAATACAGTGTATAATGGGTGCGGTACTTGTGAGTATTAATAGGCCAAAGAAGCTAAGATAAAGGGATCCCTCACCGACTTACTTCAAAGTCAGAACTCTGCTGCCTTCAGGCTATTCAACCTTCTGGAGAGAAACCAGCCCAGTTCATCAAGGTGCTTAGGAGACAGGCAAGCTTACATAAACAGGAGCTGATGGATTTTAGACATTACTGCCGCTTTCAAATTCATGTATTCCAAACAATGTTTTATCTTGGCACCTGTCTCCACTTTACCAGTAAACGATCATTAAACTATTATTTAAATATACGTGGGAGGGTACAGACACTGAGACATGACCAAGTCCTGGCAACTTGTCACTCTGAATCGATAGTCAATGCGGGCAATGCCGCAATACAACCCTGTCTTTACTGCTTGCCCTATGACATGGACATCACTGCCTTGCAACATTTGTAAATTACCCCATATATGTTTAAGATATAGAGAAATACATGATGAGAGATGGATAGAGAGATGGATGATGATAGAGCGAGAGAGAGAAAAAAAGGGATGAAAGATAGATACTGTAGATAGATAGATAGATAGATAGATAGATAGATAATAGATAGATGGAGAGATAAATGGATAGATAGATAGATAGATAGATGATACATAGATAGAGTGAGAGGGCAAAGGAGAGAGATGATAGATAGATAGATAGATAGATAGATAGATAGATAGATAGATAGATAGATGATAAATAGATAGATAGATAGAGCAAGAGGGCAAAGGAGAGAGATGATGATAGATAGATAGATTATAGAGAGAGAGAGAGAGAGAGAGAGAGAGAGAGAGAGAGAGAGAGAGAGAGAGAGAGAGAGAGAGAGAGAGAGAGAGAGAGAGAGAGAGAGAGAGAGAGAGAGAGAGAGGGAATGGATGGATGGATGGATGGATGGATGGATGGATGGATGGATGGATGGATGGATGGATGGATGGATGGATGGATGGATGGATGGATGGATGGATAGATAGATAGATAGATAGATAGATAGATAGATAGATGGATGGATGGATGGATGGATGGATGGATGGATGGATGGATGGATGGATGGATGGATGGATGGATAGATGGATAGATGGATAGAGAGATGGATGGATAGATAGATAGATAGATAGATAGATAGATAGATAGATAGATAGATAGATAGATAGATAGATAGATAGATAGATAGATAGATACTTTAAAAGGCCTTCAATATTAAGTGGCAAATGGGGGAATGTACAGTAATATATGTCGGTAACGGAAAAAAAATATTTGCTATGCAGAAAGTTATGTCTTTTGCGGGAACAAATTTTCCTTTTCGTGAATTCAACATAGCTTTTGTAAACCCGGAAACTGCTTAGCGACCTCTTCCAACAGTGGAAGAAGTTTTGCGAATTTTACAGTTTGCGCCAGTGTGCAGAGTATGTAATAAAACCTCTTACTGAAAAGTTATCTTTGCTGCAAAAGAATAGGATGCCTTCAAGCACTTCTTAAAAGTGCGCAACTAAAATTCGCTATTTAATAACAGTTTGAGGAAGAATATTAAATAGCGAAATGCGAATTTTCACTCTTATTTGTGCCAATTGCTTTTCTCTTTGTGGCTTTTATTACATTCTCCAAAAAGTCTTTTAAAGCAAATGCTGTTTATACATAGCACTAGGCTGGTGTGCGTGACAGTAATGTAGTGAGTTAGGCACCAACAGAATATGAAACGCTGGAAATTTTTCAGAAACACAGACTCTTACAGGAATTGGCACGGGCACCTCCTCTGTTGTGCCTGACTTTCAGTAGGTATAATGTGCCAGTGCCTTGGAAACAAAGGGATTAGTGGTTTTGGCAGGAGTATGTGAACACATTTCTTGCCATCTACATTTTACATTTAATTTATTTTGTTACATTCTGAGCGAGGGATGATGTGGCTGAAACACAAGATAGAGGGCACTGAAAGACTTCTACAGCCCCAGGCACAAACTGAGAAGGACAACTGCTCTCGTTCTGCCAGCTACTTGTCTGGGGCCACAAATGTATGGGACATTACCAGCAATGTGCAGCTTCACTGTCAGGGCCATTTCTTGTGGTCTTTAAAGGTTTTAAGGGGATATAAACCCACAACTACAACTTTGCCTAATGAAAGGAAATGCCACAGGAACTCGTCTTTTCAGTATATGTTTGGTTAACATTATTTTGCTGGTTTAGAAAGTCATTTTTAAACATAATTCCAACTGAAAGTAGTATTTGTCTATAAGAAGAATCACATGAAATAAGGTTATTGGCAGCCTGGGGGGCTCCTCGGCCCACAGATAACCTGGGAAAAACCTAGTGGGCTCCACCGACCCAGACCTACTTTCCTCCTGACCTCCCCCCAGCTCTGATCACAGCCCCAAGGAGAGAAGGCACGTGATGTGCATGGGGGGTTGGACTAAAGGAAGACCCTAGCACTAGTTATGTGTGGGCCAGCCCAATACCCATGGATCAGGGCCTCCTCGCACCCCCATTTGTGGATCTGGGTTGAGCTCTTCTTTCTGCTCACCCCTCCCACCACCTTACACTGCCGGCTTCTGACTTCCAGCTTCCTTTTTTATAGATATGCTCGCCCCGCCCCGTTTGTGATGTCATTGGCAGGGTGGGTCTATAAATGGGAGCCGGAAGTCGGGCGGGTGGAGGGAGGTCGGGTGCAAGTTGGGTTTTACCTGACCCGCATATCACTACCTAGCACTGTGTTGGTTTATTTACATCTCTGGACCAGTTGAAGGTTAAAGGGCTACTATACCCTCATTTTTCGTGTAGAATTATTCTTACAGTTTAAGATATAAAGATTCAGCAGACCCTGGACCATTAGGGCCCAGAAAAGAATCACATACTCCCAGCACCCTCAGTCTTGACTTTCCTGCTAAGTACAGGGCTTCTTTGCACCCTTCATTTTCCTGTGCTCCCTAACTCACTTGTCTAAATAACATTCAAGTGAAGCGGGTGGGTAGGAGGTGGGCCAGGGGCTGCCTATGTGCCTCTGCCCGCTCCTTATAAACAACTCCGCCTGCCCTGAGCTGCAGGCTGTCAGGCTTTCAAATAAGGAGAAGTTCATTTTACAGAGGACTTCATTTAACTAACTATTAATTAACTAAAATTAGCTTTTGGTCTTAGTCTTTAGCTGTGAAGCTCAAGAAATAACACAAAAAAGACATAGATTTTTGATAATTAAAACAATAGGCAATAAATATGTTCGGCATACTATCTATTCTTTAAGCTCATGTTGATGAAGCAGGTAGGCTGCCGTTTAAGGTCGCTGGGTTATGAATCACTTGAATCACTTTCAACTGTGGATCCAATAAAGAAGTTGGCACCTTGACTCAAGGCAGGAGACATGTGATTCCCATTACCATAGGGTGTAAAAAAAATACCAAATGCTCCTGAGTATGTAACAGAATGTTTATTGTATCCCTTCAATAAAATGAATCCCGTGACCCTAAACACTATGAATCACATGCATTTCATATACATAGTTTATGGCTTTTGCAAACGGTGTGTACATTAATAAAGAATGCTAGGCTTCAGCTCCATACAATAAAGAACAGACCCTCTGAAATAAGATAACTTGCTTCCCAATGTACATTTATTAGTTTAAAGGAGAATTCAGCCGTTTTAAAAAAAAAACCCTACCCCCCCACCCCACGTAGACCTCCTCCCGCCAGCATAACTGCCCCCCGGGGAAATACCCCTAACTTTTTACTTACCCCTCGGCGCAGATTCAGGCGTTGGAGTTCCACGTAGCCATTTTCTGGGTCTTTGTGTCTTCTTCCGGTGCTTCAGCAATTTCGTGAGTTTCAGTGCATGCGAAGTTGTCGCAAACCGGCAAATGTGCTGCTTCACCAGTCTCCCGCTCAGCTTACCAAAGACCCGTAAGATGGCTGCGTGGAACTCCGACGCCTGACTCTGGGCCGAGGTGTAAGTATAAAGTTAGGGGCATTTTTTTGAAAAACGGTTGAATTCTCTCTTAAGAGAAGATACCTGCAAGGCATTGTGGGAAATGATAGAATCCATTATAAGCAAATGATTTAAATTTTTGAAAATGATTTCCTTTTTTCTCTGTAATAATAAAACAGTACCTTGTATGGTGACTAAAGTAGTATTAACCCTTATTGGAGGAAAAACAATCCTATTGGGTTGAATTAAGGTTTAAATGATTTTCTAGTAGATTTCAGCTATGGAGATCCAAATTATGGAAAGACCCGCTATCTAAAGAATCCCCGGTTCCAATCGTTCTGGATAACAGGTCCCATACCTGTACTGAGCTGTTAGCCACCTAACACAGTTTTAGGTTTAAATGCTACACCCCCACATGCCTTTTAATTTGTGCTTAGATTTGTCTTTGGCCTGCAGACTGCCCTCCTGTAGTTAAATCATTACAATGAAGAGATCCCCTTACCGACACCAAGTAGCTCTGTGTATGAATTCATTTATATAGACGTCTCATTAATCATACTGTGGTGCATAGTAACATAACAGATGTCATTGTGGTAAGGGATGTATTAAACTCGTGCCACCTTATGAACTATTTTTGCCATTAGCCTAAAACTACAGAGAACAAAATGCTCTTCAGATGGGTCTACAGTTCTACACTTTCTGGAGCCTTTGTATGGTTTACTTTTTATTTATAAATTACACTGTTTAAATTGCAAATAATTTACTCTACCATTTCAAATTTTATTCTTAAACCAAAACATTTTTTTTAGCTGTGTGGAGGCAGCCATTGTGCTTGATGCTGAGCTTTGAGAAGGAGCCATCACTTCAGGATGGAACTGCTTTGAGACAGCTATTGTTTCTCCCCTTCCCATTGCACTTCAATACAACTCAAGTCATGCTCCCTAACCCCACCTAGTGGTAGATATGAGAATAGCACCCCTTCTTGGGCGCTATTCTCAGGTCTACCTCTAGGAAATTGACAATATATCTAGCCTAAGGCCTGTGACAGTATCCCTTTAACTTGCTAGTCATTTACTGGACAACTACAGTAAAAACTAATTTTAAAAATGGGAGTTCTGCTGTACATGAAAGCTGCATATGAAATAATGATTAATGATTATCTCTATGCCATTTCAACCAATGCAGCCACAAACAGGATCAACTACTGTAGATAATGATTGATGAATTGGCAGGTAAATATATGTGTGCAAATACCTGTACTAAACTAACTGTCGGTTTCAGTATTTCAATAACCCTGGATATCATGCTTGTCCAAGAAATTATCCAAGCAGAATCAGCCATCACTGCCATTCCCAGGGCCGGATTTCCTTTGCGGGCGCTCCTAGGTCGCGTGGACCTAGCACCCGCACCCCCAACAGTGCATGCGCCAGAGCACAGGGGACATGCAGCCCTCCTAAGGAACCGGCTGGGTGGCATGCCACCCCTAATATTTTGCTGCCCTAGGCCCTGGCCTTTGTGGCCTCACCACAAATCTGGGCCTGGGCATTCCCCAACCTCACTGCCCTCACTATGAAGAACTACTTATTTTACTTCAAATGAAAGTTCTGTGCCTAAAGGGGTCTAAAGGGATGGCCACTGGTTCATTGTTCTTTTTTATGGGAAATAAGATTCCCCCACCCCCCATCTATCTGTCTATAATGCTCTGGTTGAGCTCCAGGAGACTGGGTCTGACATTTAATTCATGATGATGACCCTGATGAGAATCCCTATCTTTGCCATCCTTGACTCACACCTGTTTTTCAATGGGCCCAGCTGCAGGCAGTTTCCCAGTATAGGACTGATAGTTAATCTTCTCAATTGCTGGATCATTAAACTTCCTTCCATGATCTACCCCTTGAGACCTGAGTTATCACGATTTCCTTTTTTAACTCTGGCCAATTAAACTGGACTTATCCACACCTTCCAACTTCCCTGTCTTGGTCTGTCATATAGACTAGTGCTTAGCCCGCTAACTCCCTCTCCATTGGCCAGTTGTATGGACTTTCACCCTTCCTTTATTTTATTTTTTTTTCTTCAGTTTTCAGATTCAAATTCCCCCACATATCCACATTCAATTCAATGAGAAAACTCACTAATTCAGTTCAACATTTCCCCATAGTCTCCTATTGAATTTCATAAGTGAGTTTTGGTGTCATTTGGTGTCAAACAGGACATGATGACATCATATTGCACCACTGTGATGTAATGATATCACTAGACATCTATAAACTAGACTGTACCATGTTGAGGGAGGACCATTATAACTTTTCCTTTATACCAAAGAGAAACCTTTTTCTCAATAAAACACATCAATATGAAAAGAGTTGGTTAATTGTGAGACATTTAGATCTTATTAAAGTTGTGATTATAACTGTAACTGCAGCACTAAATAGAAAACATACTGTATACCAATTATGTTGCCCTCGGTATCAAGTTTGATGCGACCGGCTCATGACCATTGGAATTCAGGAATGTCCATATTTACTGAAACATTATTTTCTGGGTACATAATTTGCTGATATTGAGTTTGGTCTCATTCATACATCTCTAGGTATGAGTATGTAGTTTCTCATTAAACTAAACATTGATATTCATAGTTTCCACTTCTTTCAACAGACAATACAGTAACAATATTACAAACATATCTCTAGGGAAATACAATGTGAAGACACAATGCATTGCATGCAACTCTTTGCATTATTATCCTCTATGACTGTCCCATGGGAACTCTGCATACTGCGGATCACAAATCTGATTTCCCCAAAATAGGAACTGTTGTTGCAAGAAAAATATCTAAATTAAACTAAATTGTACTGAACATTTTATAGATGTGTTTCGAAATATATAAAACATATGTTTACAGAGAACAGCGTAGGCAAAAATATTCTGTATCACTATAGCAGGGATCCCCAACCAGTAGCTCGCGAGCAACATGTTGCTCTCCAACCCCTTGGATGTTGCTCTCTGTGTCCTCAGAGCAGATGCTTATTTTTGAATTCCAGGCTTGGAAGCAAGTTTTAATTGCATAAAAACTAAGTATAGTACCAAATAGAGCCTCTTGTAGGCTGCCAGTCCACATAGGGGCAACCAAATAGCCAATCACAGCCCTTATTTGGCACCTCAAGGGACTATTTTATGCTTGTGTTGCTCTCCAACTCTTTTTACATTTGAATTTGGCTCACGGGTAAAAAAAGGTTGGGGACCCCTGCACTATAGCATAAGTGAGATCTTTAATAAAGAAAAGAAATGCAGTTAAACATCCACTAAATATAATGTTTTTTTTTCCTGCAGTTCAAAATGTGTGAGCTCAAAGCTGTCCGGATCCATCCAAGCACAGGAGTGTGTGCTTGAATGTTTGTTGTTCTACCTCTACATTAACTCAAGAATTCTCAACGGTTCTGGGTTCTTTAGTTGCTTTACCATTGAAGTCTGCTGGAGCATTTGCAATGCGTGATCATCCTCTACAAATGATAAACTAACATGAAAATATCCACATTGAGCACTTGTGAATTCCAAACAATATTTGCTAGGCCTCTCTTTTCACTTCCCATGATCTCATAAAATCAAAGTCCGTAAAGAGGTTGTATATCAATGGCACTTTACCATATTTTGCATCTGGCCCAAACCTACTTATCAGGGATGCACCAAAACCGCTATATTAGGATTCAGTCTGATCCTGAAACCTTTATAAAAGATTTGCCCAAATACTGAACCAAATCCAAAACCCCAATTTGCATGTGCAAACTATGGCAAGGAAGGGTTAAAGAGAACTATGCGCTTAAAAAATTCTTTACTACCTTGTTTGTGTGATGTGAAGCCACATGGTTTTAAGGATTTGGATTCACTTCAGCCAGACACTTGGAATCAGCCAAACCTAAATCCTGCATAAAAAGGCCAAATCATGGCCAAATCCTGAACCAAATCCTGATACCTTTATATATTTCTTTTTCTTTTATGCATTACCATTTAATATTCATTCTGAATGTTTATTGTGATACAGACTATTTCTAATTATACTGTTCTATTTATTGAAGGTTGAATTTGAGTGGATTTTGAGCTTTTTGAAAAGAAGAATAAACTCATTTCCACAAACGTCAGCAAAAGGTCCGAACTGAAAAAGAACAAATGGGAAAAAGTTGCAGAAAAGTAGAGAAAACAGTGACTTTTTTTCAACTGTCTCACAATAACTACGACTTTTTTGTATTGTCGCTCAAAAGCCAGCATGATAAACATCCGAAAACCTCAAAACCATGAATCAAAAGAAAGATCTTCCAGTTGTAGAATCTGCCATTGACTTCTACACAATTAAGTTTTAGCTGGAGTATTTTCTGATTCGGAGTTGTCACAGTTTTGTTGCATAAATCCTGAAAAAGTCACACTGTTTTTCCATGACTTTTTCAGATTTTTGGTGTCAAAAAGCCCAATCTGAAAAAAAATTGCTGTTTAATAAAATGTCCACATAAACTATAGATGATAATTTTTGGTTAAACAGCAACATAGTTATGAAGGAATCGAGTTACTGACAAACTCATTTCTATTTTTATCACCAATCTTGAAAAAAATTCATGGTTTTCCTATATTTTTTTAAAAGCTCCAAAAATTCTAAATTTATTAAGTGTATAAACCATAAAAACCTCTAAAACTAAAATCCACCAAGTAAAAGTTATCAAGGTGCTATAGAAGTCAGTGGGAGCTACAGATCTTAACAGACCATTTTAAGTCAGTATTTATCAGAAAAACTTGGGGTTTTTTTTAGAAGTTTTTCTAAAAATTAGAAAGGTATTCATATATATTTTTTTCATATTGTTTAGCACTTTGTTTCATTTGTGCTTTTTAAATTTGGCTCTTTTAATACATTTCATGACATTCATGGTTTTAGAGAAATTGAGTATAGTTTTGGTTTCAAAAACCTCTAAAATCAATAAACTGAGACTTTTGCTAAATAGGCCTATGGGGGGGGTCCATTTACTCACACAAAAATGTGTTTCTATATTTCTAAAAGACTCAAATGTTTTGAGATTTATTAAGTGAAAAAAACCACGACAACCTCTAGGCAAAACTTCTCCAAGTAAATGTTGTTGAGGTGCTATATGAGTCAATGGGAGCTGCCCTTATCCTATTGGACTGCTTTAAATTTGGACTTTTAGAGGTTTTAAAGGATTTTGAGGTATTCGGATTTATTTTTGGATCGCCCAGTGCATTTTTTTGTTCATACTTTTTTTAATCGGAGCTTTTAGTAAATTCAATGACAGTTGACCTTGAATAAATAAGCCTCCACATGTAGTAGTAGATACTATTAGTAGTCGACCAGAGGAAATATAAAAAATCAACATGGGAAAAAATAATTTCTATTGAAAAAGAAGTTGTAGCCTAGTGGATAGGGGGTCCTCTAACAATATAGGGCACATGTGTAGCATTATACTGAGAATACTTATACTTTGCTTTCCCATTGACTCCAATGCAATTCAGAGAATGTTAACACCAGCTTGCAAATTTTAACACAAAGTGAATGGCAGATTTGCTTAACACATTGGGGGGAATGTAATAAAATTAGCAAAGTGAACAAATTTACAAATAAGAATGTGCATGTAACAATGTAATATTCTTCATTAGCCTTTTATTGCTTTTGGAATCTTAATTGTGCATTGAGAACCTTTAACACCTGCTTGAAGGTGGTGTAAACTTTTGGAGCAAATGTAAACTTTTTCATTAAGAAGTTTTGTTACCTACTGTAAATTGAGCACTACTGTGAACTATAAAATTAGTAATCGATATCCTGTATGGCACCAGTGGTTAACGAAGGGTGCCCTGGACTGTGGGGAGGTCCTGGGAGCGGAGGGAACTCTGGGATTGGCTACGTGGGTGTGGCTAAAGGTAGTGATGATGATGAGAAAATTTATTCTCCCGGCATGGACTCATGGCAAAATGCTGTACTTTGCCACCTGTTCATTTTTTCGCCAAACTTCGGCAAAATTTCGCTGCTGAAAAATGTGCTGCAGAGACAAAAACGTTTCTATAAGAAAAAACACCCTTTGACTTTGAAGGGGAAGTAAATTCTAAAATAGAATAAGGCTAGAAATGCTGTATTTTGTATACTAAACATAAACATGAACTTACTGCACCACAAGCCTAATCAAACAAATGATTTATGCTTTCAAAGTTGGCTACTAGGTTTTGCAGATTTTCCCGTGGTTTTGCCATTTTTTTTGCGAAGTGCAAAGGGACGGATTCACTCAACGCTACTTCTGTCTTGTCAACAAAAAGTGGTTTCAAGCAATGGCTACCTTTTAGTCAATATAGTTTCCCCAGAGTATAATTGTAAAAGACCTTGGAGTTACTTTGTCAAGAGAATGTTAACAACTGAGTGACTAATGCTGAAAGTCTTAGAATTCCCTGGAGCCGAACGATTATCTCTTGTTCTGTGCTCGCTCCACTGATCTGCAGCCCCACTTTGCAGATGTCACACAGAGGGATACAATCTCTATGCGTAAGTGTTTTCACTTTGTGGCAGTATTAGCCCTTTAATTAGACAGTATTCTTAAATTTAGGGCAGAGACACACGCTCAAATTCGGGGAGATTAGTCGCCTGGCGACAAATCTCCTCTTCTTTGGGATGACTAATCTCCCCGAACTGCCTCCCGCCAACTAGAGTAGTGATGGGCGAATTTTTTTGCTTTGCCGAAAAATTCGCGAATTTCCAGCGGAAATCACGAAACTGCAAAACATTAGCGAAACATCTAGTTTTTGATGCCGGCGTCTGTTTTTTTTGACGCTGGTGAATTTCCGCATCGGTTTCGCAAATTTATTTGCGGCGGAGAATCGTGCAAATTCACAGTGAATTCTCACCTGGAGATTAAATTCGCCCATCACTACTAGAATGTAAATTGTCGGCAGGATGGCACTCAGAGCACTTTGTTTTCCGAAAACGTCTGAAGTTTCCTTGTGAAGCAATTTTGGAAAATTAAGCACACCAATTGCCATCCCGCCGGCGATTTACATTCTAACCGGCGGGAGGCAGTTCGGGGAGATCAGTCGCCCTGAAAAAGAGGAGATTTGACACCGGGCGACTAATCTTCCTGAATCTGAGCATGTGTCTCTACCCTTCAATGGGATGGCACACTTTTATTTAACCCCAAGTTATTCAAACGCTGCTAGTGTCAATCTCAGCAAAGAGTTAAGTAGGCTGGTAATATTGGTTAATAAAACATTTCTGGAGGCTTCTCACTTATGTACAGTAGCTGTTATGTTTTATTAGAAAATACCGTATATACTCGAGTATAAACCGAGTTTTCAGCCCCCAAAATATGCTGAAAATCTCTACCTCGGCTTATACTCGGGTCAAGCGCAAAAACAGTCGCCGGTGTCTAAGAATAGTCGCCGGTGCCTAAGAATAGTCGCCGGTGTCCAAGAATAGTCTCCAAGAATATTCGCCGGCGTCCAAGAATGGTCGCCGGCATTCAAAAACGAGATGCTGGCACCTCCAATGGGAGCAGAAACCCTCAATGTATTGATTGAAACTTACCAGAAGCTGCTGCATTTCTCACCCTCGGCTTATACTCGAGTCAATAAGCTTTCCCAGTTTTTGGAGGTAAAATTAGGTACCTCGGCTTATACTCGGGACGGCTTATTCTCGAGTATATACGGTAATGGATAAAGTCAACCACCCTATGAGGTTTTCGAGGTGATGAGAAATACTTTTTTTGCCATAGAAGTAGTTAAACAAAATGTATTTTATCTCAGACATTGCTATTGCCTATAATGACCTGTGAACATCAGGAGAACATGAATGTTAAGAACTGGCTTCCCATTATTCTAAGCTGTAGCAATACTAACCTACTCTAATCTCTTCAATATTTTTCCTTATTTGACTAATGTATTGACTAATGAATTGTATGAATGGACTAATTGGCATTTTGAGACAAGATTGCACGGATATATTTCTATTGCTGGGTCTCCACAGGCTTTGTAGAGGTTTTCTAGCCTGTAGATTTTTCTGTTTTAAAATCAGATAGATTGTGTAGCATCCAGTGCGATTTTTTCGGAGGTGTTTCCCAAATCGTACTATTTTTCTGGATTCTTCCCAAAAAGCCAGAATTTTCTGATTTTTGCCTGAAAAGCCTGAAACAGTAGAATTTTCATGCTAATTCCAGCGCAGACCACAGAAACTTCCAAATAGGATAGGGACCTCTCCCATTGACTTATATACAACCTCGGCAGGTCTGAGATGGCGGATTTTCTGATTGAGACTTTTTTGTAGCCTCGTGGGTATAATAAATCTCTAAAAATTCAAGTTTTTTTTTAACAAAAATTTGGATTTTGGCATTCGGACTTTAATAAATAACTGCCGAAGAGTCACATGTGCTCAACAGAGAGATGCAGGGAGTCATGACTTGTTTGGCCAAGTCCAAGGTAATCCAAGGTAATACACATTAGAAATACCCATCTCTTCACAACAGTGTTACATATACACTTACTCTCTTTATCACACACTGTAACACATACTCTTGTCTCCCCCCACACACACATATGTGCACAAAAACACACATGTACACACACATAGGGGCCCATTTACTTAGTTCGAGTGAAGGAATAGAAGAAAAAAAACTTGTTTTTTTGGCTACATCGAATGGGCTACTTCAACCTTCGACTACGACTTCGACTTCGAATTGAACGATTCAACTAAACTTAAAATTGCTTGACTATTCGACCATTCGATAGTCGAAGTACTGTCTCTTTAAGAAAAAACTTCGACCCCCTAGTTCGCCGCCTAAAAGCTACCGAAGTCAATGTTAGCCTATGGGGAAGGTCCCATAGGCTTAGCAATCTTTTTATGTTCGAACAAAAATCGTTCAATCAATGGATTAAAATCTTTTGAATCAAAAGATAAATCCTTCAACTTCGATATTAGAAGTGGAAGGATTTAACTTCGACAGTCGAATATCGAGGGTTAATTAACCCTCGATATTCGATATTCGCCCCATAATCTCTCATACAAACATACAGTAGGTTATGTCTTTTTCTCTCCCTTGTATAGATTGTTCTTTCTTACACACGGGCTTTCTCTCCGCTTCTATTTACACATTCTCTCTCTCTTACACACCGATTGCTATATTGCATTTTGGTGCAAGGCATCCCAGAAATATTCCTGCAATGGAGGAAACAAATGCAAAATTCATATGCGTAAAATTCCTAGCCAGTCTCCTGCCATGCTTAAGAATATATCAGTATTGCGGTAACATGAATAGGTCAGGCTTCAGGCAATACAAGATCTTTGATCAGCAAGTAAAATGGCCAACATAGAGACAATCACACACTTGTGCCAGAAGCTTAAACAGAAACAAAAATAACTCACTGATACTTAAATGGATTTGTATACAAGGTCACTTTAGGCTTTGATGGATTTTGCCAATCATGTTTTTTTTTTAAATGTAGATCTAGTCAGATTCAGTAACGTAACTAATAGGGTTGTGCCGGGTGCAGGTTGTGCAGCCGACCCCAAGGGGGTGCAGGCCCGGGTGCGGTCAGCACCATCTGAACCCCAGTAGTTATGCCCCTGGTCAGGACGGGAACTAGGGGTTGGAAGAAAAGGCACGTGCCTAGGGCGCAGATCTTGGGGGGCACCAGGCATGTACCTCCCTGTCACCTGCCCCTAGTGCAGCAAGTGTACCTGAGCCTGTTTGTGCATGTGCCTGCTCAATTACTTGCAGACGCGCAATTGTTCACGCTCAATTACGCACGGATGTGAACAGGGGGGGGGGCGACGTGGCTGTCCGGGTTGCCTAAGGCAATAACTGGATCTAGTTATTTAAACTGCAATATGGTTGCTAGGGTATCTGGTGCTATACTGTTATCCATAGCAACCTAATAAATGAAATTAAGTCGGAGGCTAATTTAATAGTCCTTTCCATATTGACATTGAATAATCCAGGAGACGCAGGCAGGTGTAACATAAAAACATTCTCCACAACAAAAATATATTTCTTTTTTTTATAAAGCAAAAAGGATTTGCATTAAAAGTTATTTATTGGGTTTAAGAACAAATCGGGTTTCCACCTCTTGGCTATGAGCGCATCAGGGGTCAGGAAGACGATTGGCCGATCGCTATGTCAATTATTGAGGGTCCTGTCTGGGCAAACAGTTTTGTCCTGGAACCGGGGTGTCTGGGTCAAAACCGGACAGGTGGCAATCCTAGGTACAAATGATGTATTGCCCATTTAATTCAGGGTTAAACACAAAAAAAATAATTTCTCTATATTTAACATCTGGTTTAACATCTGAAACCTCTCCAATTTGCCTCAGAGGGGGAAAAAATTCCTTCCTGACTCCAAAATGGCAATGGGACCAGTCCCTGTATCAACTTGTACTATGAGCTATCTCCCATAACCCTGTATTCCCTCACTTGCTAAACCCCATCCAACCCCTTCTTATACCTATCTAATGTATCAGCCTGTACCACTGATTCAGGGAGAGAATTCCACATCTTCACAGCTCTCACTGTAACAAACCCCTTCCCAATATTTAGCTGGAACCTCTTTTCTTCTAATCAGAATGGGTGACCTTGTGTCAGCTGGAAAGACCTACTGGTAATAAAGCATTAGAGAGATTATTATATGATCTATTTTAAACTGTAATACGTTGTATCAATGGATGTCAGCCCATTGGGTTACTGAGTAATGTCCCTCCCGCATTTATTGAGGATGTCATTATCATGTACAATTGACCTTCGATGGCCAGTTAGGGAACAGCTAGAATTTAAGGGCTGTAGAAACACATTTGCAGTCATTTATATATAATATATCTTATAATTGATTATAATATGGAAAGCACACATTCAATTGAGTAAATGCTGAGGTGCCAAACCCATGGAGACTTCCCAAATAAAAACCTCCCAATAAATGTAATACAAAGCAAATATAAGGATTACACACTCTACGTCTATGTAAGAGTAAGGTCAAAAATGTATTGTATAAAAAACTTACATATTAACAACAACAGCCCTACGCGTTTCAACATTATAATACCCCTATTTATCCTTTTTTGTATTTGATGTGTATTCTTCCCCTGATGAAGACCGCTAATGTGGTCGAAACGCGTAGGGCTGTTTGCTAATATGTACGTTTTTGATACAATACATTTTTTACTTTTTACATAGACCGGGTGTGCAATCCTTATATTTGCTTTGTGTTTAATATAATTGCTCTTGGCTGCATTAAAAAGTAACATTTTTGATTTCACCTGCCATTATCCATGGCCTTTCATCAACTGTAAATACTGGGTCTTTTATGTAAAGAAAAATGACAAAATGTTCCAAAGCCAATGCAGTTATTATTCTCGCAGCACTTTAATGCTTGTATAATTCTTCAAAAACACTTTCTGACAAAAAGAAAGGGGAAAAAAAACGACCCTTGATTGGTTGCGCTATTGAAATCAGTGTCGTACGGTTTCCAATAAAGAAATCCAATTACAGAGGTATAATCACAAGTAATGAGAAAGATGTGAACACTGCGACTCTGTCGGTAATTAAGAAGGATTAATTTTGTTTCGGGTTCGACATCTAAAAAAAATAAAGGAATCTCTTCATACTATGCCGTTATCAGAGCTGGTGAGCATGTGTTTCTTTGTATAGTTACTATATGGGGTTATTTATCAAAATCTGACATTTTCTCACTATTTTTTGCCCCCCCCCCCATTTATCAATACTTTTTTACGAAATTTTTTATGGAATCATACAAATTTTTCAGATTTGTCTCCAAAAACTGAGACTTTTTCGGATTTGACTAACGAAACCTGTGACTTTTTCAGATTATCCTCTGAAACCATGAGATCTTCGTATTATTGAACGAAACCCAGAGCAGATCAGGATATGTTTTCTGTAAATTTTGACGCCGCCGTTAAAGTCAATGGGCATCTGAATAGTGTTGACGTGTGACGGTTTTGACGCCAGCGAATTATATCTGGCAAATTTTCACTGCAGTTTCACAAATTTATTCACCGGTGGCGAAACGTGGAAATTAGCCCCGAATTCCCACTTGCTGAATTCATTCGCCCATCACTACCTTAAAAGAATCGCTCTGACTTCTAACTAAATCTGTGAACTTTGGGACTATTAATGTCTCTTTGGGGAGGGATATACATAGCATATGAATAGGTTAATATTATTATCATTACATCATAGAAGAGTGCTTTGTAGATAATTAAAAATTAGCATTTTTGTTATGTTTTGTCATCCACCCATAATGAAACAGACTGCAAGGCTGGCACAGCCCAGAGAACATGCATCCCAACGGAGAAATTACTTGAATATTTGTTATTTCTCTAAAACAAAAATGCTACAGTGTTTAACCAAAGAAGGAAATGTTTAGAGATCAGAGGGGTTTGCAAAAACATCAATGTGTAAGGGAAATGTGTATTTACCTCTTCTCTATTCAGGCATAGGCTTACCATGTTCTGAGGCTCCTATGGCTATCCCTAGTTGTTCATCATACTCAGCTGCTCTGCATTAACTGACAGGTGCAGCCTATTCCTAATGATTTCCCAGAGGAGAGCCCTTATTTAAAGGAGAACTAAACCCTAAAAATTAATATGACTAAAAACACTATAATTTACATACTGAACTTATTGCATCAGCCTTGAGTTTGAGCTTGTCAATAGCAGCAATGATCCAGGACTTCAAACTTGTCACAGGGGGTCACCATCTTGGAAAGTGTCTGTGACACTCACATGCTCAGTGGGCTCTGAGCAGCTGTTGAGAAGCTAAGCTTAGGGCTCGTCACTAATTATCCAGCAGAAAATGAGCTTCCCCTGTAATATAAGCTGATGCTACAGGTTTGCTGATTATTAAATTCTGATGCTAATTGCACTGGTTTCTGTGCTGCCATGTAGTAATTATCTGTATTAATTACTAATCAGTCTTATATTGTGACATTTCTATTCTATGTGTACTGTATATTGTGAGTGGCTCCCTAAGCTCAGTAAGTGACAGCAGCACAGAGCATGTGCAGTGAATCAGCAGAAAAGAACATGGGAGCTACTGGGGCATCTTTGGAGACACAGATCTTTACTGCTAAAGGGCTGTGGTTGCCTTGGGCTGGTACTAGAGTCCTGTGCAGAACCAATTTCAACCCGCATATTTACCCACTTTGATCCGCTACCCGACCTGGACATGCAACCCGCCGACTACCAGCAAACCAGAAGTGATGTCTCTGCAAACTGGAAGTGACATCATCAAAAGTTCCCGATAGCCGAGAGGGACAGAAGTGCGCTGCTGGGAGAGATCTGCAGCAAAAAGAACCTGCAATCCGACCCGCATACCCGCGCCTGAAAAGCCTACCTTCGTTCCGCAGGGTGCCCGCTTTTTTGCGGGTAATCCGCGGGTACCCGACCTGCTGCAGGACTCTTGCTTGTACAGAAGCACAAAACATAATGTACAACATTTCTAGCTACTTCTTTAGCTAGGCTTTAGTTCTCCTTTAAACCATGACCTTTCTGCCTTGCCAGTTCATAGGTCTCTGTACCTGTGCTGTTGGTCACCTGGCTGGGTTGGCCACCCAGTCCATGTTCCTGATTTCTGAGTAACCTGTCCTTGTTCCTGATTGCCAGGTAGGCACCCTGACTGTGTCCTTGGTTCTGATCCCAATTACGGACCATTTCCCTTGCTGGTATCTTGCTAGTATTTTTGCTTGTCCCAGGACTTTTGCTATCCTTGAACTATTCATCCTCAGCCAGTAAATTGTTTGTCTTATAATCCTGCCTATTCCTGTACAATGTTAGTTGTTCACTTTATTTTGGCTTAATAAACTGTTTGTGTGTGCAAGCATCCTTCCAGTCTCCTTGCCAGTCTACTCCCTTCTAGTCAACACTTTAAACCTTAGCCCTATGGCCCTGATGGTCATTCCTACAGTATGTGGGGTCTGAGCCACCCTGTTCTGAGAACATGTTCCCCTTACACAACAAAGTATGCAAATAGTTTGGGCGTATAGTAATCAATATATGGTTGAACACACAAAAGGAGGTGATGGAAAAACATTGATGCTATACACTTTCTGCTCAAAGTCATAAAGTTTTACATGTTATTTGACCAGAGAGCTTTCCTCGTTCCTCAGCAGAGGTTTGGAGAACTTACGTTTCAAATGAATACCCTTGGCAAGTGAAGAATGCAGAAATGATCCAGATATTACATGTAGAAGTCAAGCCATGAAATTACTGAGCTGCGAGAGCCTCGAGGTAAGATGAAAGATATTGTAGATGCAGTTGGAAATGTGGGAAAGAAAGTAGACCTGCTACTATTGCAAAATAAGAAGCGGACACATTGTCAGAAGAATAACATAGTAACATAGTAAGTTTGGTTGAAAAAGGAGTTTTAACCTTTAAAAGTTTTAACCTTTTAACTCTATTTTAACCTGCCTAACTGCCAGTTGATCCAGAGGAAGGCAAAAAAAAAACCCATCTGAAGCCTCTCCAATTTGCCTCAGAGGGGAAAAAATTCCTTCCTGACTCCAAAATGGCAATGGGACCAGTCCCTGGATCAACTTGTACTATGAGCTATCTCCCATATCCCTGTATTCCCTCACTTGCTAAACACCATCCAACCCCTTCTTAAAGCTATCTAATGTATCAGCCTGTACCACTGATTCAGGGAGACAATTCCACATCTTCACAGCTCTCACTGTAACAAACCCCTTCCCAATATTTAGGCGGAACCTCTTTTCTTCTGATCGGAATGGGTGCTTACGTGTCAGCTGGAAAAACCCCGGATTGGACTGGGGGGAGCGGGGCACACCTCATTGCATGCGTGCTGGGTTTTTTTTATGCTTGTGTGCGTCTTTTCCTGCCGTGCACATTTTCTTTTATTTCCTGCGCGTGCCGGAACAGGATTCAGGGATCGGGTCTGGGCCGGCGAGGCCGAGGCCCACTGGGTTTTTTCCCTATGCCCTGCTAGAGAGATTATTATATGATCCCCTTATATATTTATACATAGTTATCATATCACCCCTTAATTGCCTCTTATCCAGCATGAACAACCCCAAAACCCCCAAAATAGCTAAAAAAGGCTATGGCTGTCATTTACACACACCCCTAACATGAGTGCACTATGGGGATAAAAGCCCTTGCAGTATTGGTTCTTTTAAAAACACTTGTACTCAGGGTCAAGCTGAATGATGTACAAGATGACTGGGGTGATGCCCTGTCCACACTTCATTTGGCAACGCTATACTATGGGGTGACTATAGGTCCTGTGGTAGAGTGACCAAAACAATGTGGGAAAAGATGCGTTTTCCCTTTAAGTTCACCATAGTAGGAGAGGTAGGCACCAGGAAGGGTGTTAATAAACAGAGACTAGGTTCTCTGTTTAAAGGTTTTGGTTACCAGGTCCTGGAAGCTGGAGTATTCTGGAAAGAACAGGCAAGCCAGGTACTCTGATCC
The DNA here is from genome assembly GCF_017654675.1 of Xenopus laevis. Taxonomy (NCBI): domain Eukaryota; kingdom Metazoa; phylum Chordata; class Amphibia; order Anura; family Pipidae; genus Xenopus; species Xenopus laevis. The sequence continues at coordinate 187,108,595 of NC_054372.1, forward strand.
AGTAGTCCAGCTCATGAATTGTCCTGTGGAAAGGTATTTAGTTCTAGTGGGCCTGTTAGGAAGGTCTCTCAGAGCAGGACTCAGAGCTGGAAGGACACCTGCCTGTGTGAGGAACTCCCAGAGGGGCTGGGGTTGCCATTTGCCACTACAATGTAGAGAGAGAGGAGACCAAGTGACAAAGAGTCTGTCTGACTGAGAAAAGCCAGGAGGCTGAGCAATCCCTCAGGAAAACAAATGTTTTCTTACTGGTTGTCCATGAGGGGCCCAGTTTAGTAAGGGAACTCTTTATGTGAGAAGTTTTATTTTTTTGATTTGGTTTGTATCCTGAAATGGTCACCCCTGTGTATAAATAAACTGCCTTAAAAATAAGAAAAGTGTCTGTTATGGATCCGGCAGCTTACGGTCCCTTATACTTCCTTATCTCTTATTTAAAAGTCAAAGTCAAATGTATCTCTAAATTATTATAACAGTAATAAATAAGGAATACGTTTATATTTTGAATAATATTGCAAATCTCTGCCAAGTCTGAGGACATGATAAAAGTCTGTGGTCTACTCATAATATATAATAGATACATTCCTTGTTATATTCAAAACCATATTTGATCAACATCATTTACCTTTAATTCGATAAAAGTCAAGTTATGTTTCAGGAGCTTTTAGGAATTGATTTGACTCTGGACAACATATCAATACTTTTGTACTGGTTCAATGACCATGTGGGTTTAGAAAAGCATCAAACACGTTGTGGCTGTTTCATTATCAAAATTTCAGTATTATCACAAATAGTGATGGGCGAATTTATTCGGCAGGCACGAATTCGCGGCGAATTTGCGCGATTCACCGCCAGCGAATAAATTCGCAAAACACCCGCGAAAATTCGCGGAAAAAATTCGCCGGCGTCAAAAAAAAATTTTCAGAAAAAACGGGCGCCGGCGTCAAAAAAGAGACGCCGGCGCCGTTTCGCGAATTATTCGCCGTTTCGCGAATTTCGCGAATTTTTCGGCGAAGCCAAACGGCGCAAATTCGCCCATCACTAATCACAAACTTTTAGAGCTTGATCCATCTGGAAGATCAATACGAAAGGCCAGTTGGAATTAATGGATAAACACAAATATGTATCATTGTCTAAGCTTTTAAGGTTTGTAAAATCCAAACCGTCCAAAATATTGACTTGCTTGGGATGTTGAAACCCATTAGTAGTGATGGGCGAATTTCTCCCAATTGTAAAACTCAAAAATTGATGCCTGCATAAATTTTGATGCTCACCCAATTTTGACACAGGCGTTAAAGTCAATGGGCGTCCGAATAGTGTTGACACGCTACGGTTTTGACGCAAGTGACTTTTCCGCTGCGTGTCCAAATTTTTTTGACGCCAGCAAATTTTCATGTGATTTTTGCAAATCTATTCGCCAGTGTCGAAGCGTGGGAATTCGCACCTGGCAAATTTATTCGCCCATCACTACCCATTAGTGTTACACACTGGCTAGGGGGGACCATGGCATAACTTCTTCTTACTGAGCCCCATAGCAAATTCAATTTAGAGCCCCAAAACATTGGTAAGTTGACCATACAATAAAGAGACGATCGAGCCTGTATGGGCGGAAGGAGGGCATGACTGGAAGGCAAAGGGGGGAGGAAAAACAAATGGGTCAGAGGAAGTGGTAATATAATGGCAGTGGCAGGGGGAAATAAAAGGAAAGAGCGGGAGAAGGGTAGTTCCTTTTCCTACCTGTGACTGTGGGAGCAGGTACACAGGACAGAAGCAGGATTACCCCCCCCCCCATATTTTTTTGGGTACTAGGGATTCCTCTAATAGAATATAGATAGAGAACTGGTTGCCAGGGTGGTGTTTCCAGGAAAAAGGTTTTCCTAAGCGGGGTAGCTAGTTGTCACAGTGTTTGGCTGTGGTCCTGGTAAATCAGGGTGGAACTATGATGGGTTCTGGAGAGATGGAGAAACACTGTATATTTGGCCAACTTGGGCATGGGGTCCCCTGGTTTCACAAGGGTAAATACCATGGAGTCGGTGTACTGCGGTTGATGAGTAAACAAAAAGTCATGAAGGGTGCAGCAGTATGGAGGTACAATGCACAGGATGGTAATTCAAGGTTAGGAATCAGGATAGGTTAGAAATAGATGAGTATCTAAATCACGGAACACCAGGCAGCATTAGGGTCCTTTTTAAAAAATCCAATTTTATTGATGATATATATCATAAAATCAATTTTGAGCAGCAGTGTATCTAGCACCATGCTCGACGCCACTTCCTCAGAAGCACTGAGGAAGTGGCGTGAGGCCACGAAACGCGTCAAACAGCTCCCAGCCTGTCTTCCGGAGGCGCGTGCATGTGTCAGCACAGACGGCAAGGTCGGTACACAGCGAGGTGTGGGTGAGTGCTCTCCTTTGTTTGCCTTTTAGGTTAGGAATAGGTAGGGTTATAAAACTGGTCTGGAATGTTATGGATGTTACAATGTCAATTGCGGGTTGTAAAAGGTTAATAATTACTACATATTTTTTGGTGGTTGAATGTTTTGAACATGTTAATAAAGAATCTGCGGCCATCATTATCCAACAGAAATGTGGCGTTGTCTGCATTTATTGGGGTTCAAGGTTGCAGCTGGGAAGCGAGATGAAGGGTAAGTAAAAGGTTTTCACCACATTCCCTCCACTCCTGGCCTTTCACAGTCATTTTTTCTCACCCACTTGATTTACTTTGCTCTATAGCTGCATTACACTACCCAAAGGTAGAGTATATCTGCTTTATTCACAGAGACAGCCATCATTTCAGGTAGGGGATTTCTGGGAAATGCAGAGCGAGCACCGATCTGTGCTAATATCATGGCAACCCCACACCACGGGGGATATTTCTAAAGGTTTGTAAAATAGTTTGCGCCAAAATAACATTGTAAAGCTAGACTATTTAAAGGAGAAAAAGTAAATGGGAAATGAGCAGATGGGCTTTTTCTCCTTTAAATACTCTGTATGTAATACTCCATGTTCAGCCTATGACTAAGTGTCCTTGGTAGACACGAAACGCATCAGGCCTTAATTATGGAAAATTAAATGTTAAATTTTAACCTTTACCATCTGACTTCAGCTCTTGTTCTTGCTGTGGTCCAGGCTTGTGCCAGCCTCATTTGATGTTTCCTGGTATTTGTTCCCTGCTGAAGGTCTGGGGCTTCTCTTAATGTACTTAATGTACTCCATACACTGCTTCCATATCTTTATCATTTACATCTGTTGAAGGTCTATAGGTCAGATTGTTATAAGTCATATAATTGATAATGAATTTTTGCAAAATCACCAGTTCCAATTCTGATGGAAGAATGGAGAACTATGACATGTCTAGAACTGACATGATGGGCCAGATTCAGATTCGCTAGCGTTGGGCATTTTCGTTACTTCGCAAATTCACAAAAACTAACGCTGGCGTAACTTCGCTAGTGTTACTTCGCACCCTTACGCCTCCCGAATTTGCGCAACGGACGTAACTACGCAAATTCACTAACACGCGCATTGTACTGAACGCTACCTTTTACGCTAGACTTCCTTCGCCACCTCAGACCAGGCGAAGCGCAATAGAGTAGATAGGGATTGCTTCAAAAAAAGTTCAAATTCTTTCTAAGTCCCAAAAAACGCTGGCGTTTTTTCTATATTATGGGTGATAGGCTGAAAAAGATCTAAATTTTTTTTGGGGCTCCCCTCCTTCCTAACTCATGGCAACTTAACTATACAGTGGGCACATGTGTAGGGCAAAAATTTTATTTGATGTTTTGAAGGTTTCCCAGGCTTGTGTAATGCTGCTACATATATTTCCATTGAAATTTGAATTTGGCGCAAATTAACCATCGCTAGCGTAACTTCGCTTCGCTTAGCGAATCAACGCTAGCGCAACTTCGCAACCTTATGCTTTCCCGGAGCGCATCTTCGGATTTTAGTGAATTTGCGGAGCGCTGGCGAAACTACGTCTGGCGAAGTGCGGCGAAGTTACGCCTGGCGCAACTACGAATCTTAGTGAATTTGCCCCATTGAGTTTTTATGGAATTGAATTAACGGTATGAATATAAAAATATGTTAAAGGAATGTTGAACTTGTAAATTAATTGTTTGTTTTTGGTCTCCAGAAGCACCTGGAATGGAGCCTAAGAATTTGTGAGATGACGTTCTACATTGGGTTCAGCACTGATCCGCTATCCTCATATTTCATTCCTGCCAATCCATTTATTGCCGCCGTTAAACATCACTGAGAATTTATTTCAGATAAAGCCTGGATGTTCTATTGCAATATAGCTAAGATACTGTATGGAGAATTGAAGTCAAACTAAGAAAAAGATGAAAAAATAAATATCTAGTATCTGCTTGCCTCTTATACAAAATTGCTTGGCTGTCCTGATTACTGTTTTAATTCATTCACGTCTGCGGCGTTTGCAGCAATAGGCCGATAAACTCAATCATTTTCAATCATTGCGCTTGAGTGTGAAAGATGGTAATCATTACAGATCCGTATCATTATCTCCTATTATGTCAAGTGTTAAGTTTAAGGCTCTCTAATTGATGGTCTGTCAATTGAAGTCATAGCCCAGCAGAGCGAATAAGAAATAACACACTTCATAAGTCTGACACTTACAGAGAATGGACACAAAGCCACAAGGTTCTAAGAAACGGATATTGTTTAGGGCTATAAAAACTCATTATGTTTCATAGCTGCCTCTTTATAATGCCACTCACACATTTCAAACTATATTAGGATAAAACATAATCTGTCGAAGAAGGGGAGAAAAAAATGAAAAACAGAAGAATTAATAAATAAAATGTAGACCACAAAAAAGCAAGCGAGGGGGACAGTTCATAGTAAGCTAAGTAGAACCATGTGTGGAACAGATGAAAGAGGCTTTACAAAGAAATGAACAGAAAGACAAAGGAGAATGAGATTTGTGTCAGTGTCACTTTGTGACATTTTGTTTCAAGAGCACATCCTTATGAATTTAAAAGTGAAGGACTTTATGTACAGGGATTACAGCCAACTATGAGACCAGTGGGAATGAAGTTAAAAATAACAGCGGATGGGGGTCTGTGCTGAGTTTTGTTTAAGAAAATAGAAAATAATCTGGGTAGAATGAATATTATGGGAGTTTGTCACGTAGGGTATCCAAAACCTAGAACAAACCCCAAGGTCCTGGCCTCAGCTCACTCTTCCCCCTATAGAAGTCGCCTTTGGCTTTGGGAGGAGCCCTCCGCTACTCAGATGATGCCAGGTCTTAAAGTGAGAGGACCAGGGAGAATGTTCTGGGCAGGAAAGGGAACCGTAACAAATACAGGAGGAACGGGGAACAGAAAGTGAAGTTATGGAACAGGCTGTGACAGTACCAACCAGATGGTGCAGCACAGAATCAGGAGCCAGGAATGTAGTCCGGATAAACAGGCCAGATCAGTAGCAGTCATACATATTTGGTGTGTTCCATTAATAAAGACCTGAGAGTGCTGGACTTCATTTTGGGGCACATTTACTATTGGTCGAATATCGAGGGTTAACCCTCGATATTCGACCCTCGAAGTAAAATACTTTGACTTCAAATGTCGAAGTGGAAGGATTTACCGCAAATGCTTCAATCGAACGATTGAAGGAAAAGTCGTTAGATCGATCCATCAATCGAAGGATTTTCCTTCGATCAAAAAAAAGCTTAGAAACCTTATGGGGAAGGTCCCCATAGGCTAACATTGGTGCTCGGTAGGTTTTTAGGTGGCGAAGTTGGTAGTCAAAGTTTTTTTTAAAGAGACAGTACTTTGACTATTGAATGGTCGAATAGTCAAACGATTTTTAGTTCGAATAGTTCGATTCGAAGTCGTAGTCGAAGGTCGAAGTAGCCAATTCGATGGTTGAAGTAGCCAAAAAAAAACCTTCGAAATTCAAAGTATTTTTCATTCTAATCCTTCACTCGAGCTAAGTAAATGTGCCCCTAAGTGTTCTACAGCATCTGGGCAGAAGAACATGGAATATTGTCCTGCAGTATAACTGTATAACTGTTCCAGTTAATCCCCTCTTTTTTTAATTGCTTGTAGTTATTGCATTTTATATTGCAGCAGAGTTATTCTGGCGGGGATTACCTTGATGTGGTATGGTGGCCAATTTTATCATCATAACTTTGTAACTAAAAAACAAAGGACAAAGTGTTTAGTAAAATGGGCAGATGAGCTTGGAGGGGATGGGGTAAGGGAAGTAGTTTGGATTTAGAGCAATCCAAGATGGTGGTTCTTGGTTCTTCATCCAATATTGCAGGTGGGAAAGAGTGAAGGGCAGACATAACGGTGCCGCTAGCTTAAAGGACCAGTAACATCAAGAAAAAATTAAAAAAAATTTCGTCAGTATACTGTACATGAAAAAATAAACACCAAGACAAATAAAACTTTAAAATAGCAAAGCCTTTATTAAGAAATAACTTACTGAAACTCCACTTCCTGTCCTCTACAGAAAAGGCGACACGGCGACCATCCATTGTGCGGCGCTGGATTTCTCCTCCTTGGCTCTGTCTCATGTTGTATTGACAGCATGTGAAGCGGCTGATGCATCAGGGAGCGTGGTTTCTATGTGTGCGGATTGCTGGCTCATCGGCGCATCTGTAGAGTCCCTGCGGCGGTGGAGCTGTTCAGAGTGGAGCTGGGCCTCATCGTGGATGTTTGCAGTTGCAGTCCCAATTGTCTCTTGCGCCAATTTTCGAAGTGCGCGTGTGAATTAGAGAAAAGGTTCTGTGTTGCACATGCACTCACCTAGGCCTGGCAAGGGTTGTCTTGAAGACCAGGAGATAGTGAAAGTGCTCAGAAAACTGGAGACGTTTCATGCAAGAGGAGCTCTAGCCCAGGGTAACAGGTAAGCAACAAGAATCATTAGAGGGCTCCCTAACAATTTGCAATCCCCCATTAAATTTACTGTTCCTTCTCCTTTAAGTGATAGCAAGAGCAAGAGCTGAAAGAACGTTAAACTCAGCTTTCTTGGTGAAAAATATATATTCAGCCAATTGATCATGTTAACTGTTTTTAGTCTAAGTGAACCTTCTTGGTATTGACACTTTAAAGATTGATTTTACAGTAACCCCCCCCCCCCACCTTCTCAAGAGTCGAAAAAATAGAATGGTAAAATGCTCAGTATTGGATGCTGCTCAAATTATAATGCAACACTATTGCTGAAATCTAACATATAATGGTGAAGATTAAAAGAGGCTTATGTTCTTATAGGGAATATCTGATAAGGCCGAAGGTCAGTGCAAATGCAGAAGAAGTGGAGATCAGAGCAAGGTTAGAAACAGGGATCCACAGAATGAATACAGTGTGAAGAATAAAGGTCAGGAACTGGCTAGATCACCCCAAAAAAACATTGGCATGATCTTTTTTCTCTTCTCCTCTTTGTGTGTGGGCAGACACATGCACAGTAGGGTCAAAAGTCTGGCTTTTTTCTTTTTAGTTTGGGTTTTTACTTTACAGAGCACATGCCTGCTTGGCTGTACGGGGTGCTGTTTGTCCCAAATTCTGTATACATTTCATATATATATAATTGACTTGAATCTGATCAGCCTGTGTGCCCTTAGCCTTACAAATGGCTGAGAAATATAATGCTGTATTGATATTGCGGTGCAGAACTTGATAATGTTTCTAGCTCTGACCTATAAAATCTGTCACAAGCATCTACTTTGTCATTAAAATCTAGCTTGACGCGCACTAGTTAGTTACACCAGTATATATTTTGTCCAAGTTTTTTTTACATAATTCATCCTGTGAGTAACTTTACACATAACTGAGTTTATTACCTGGATTAGCGGCACAGCCGCGTTAGTGACATCATGAGAAGTGACATCACAAGCATGCAAAGAACCTCTACTGAAGCCACAGAAACCACTCAGATGATGTCACTGAAGTTGTCTGCGTATTCTGCGTATGCGCACAACAGATCTTTGCTTGCAATTGTACGAAATCACCAGAAATCAGGGGAATATGTTTGTATATAAGTGACTAGTGATGGGTGAATTTGCGCCGTTTCGCTTCGCCGAAAAATTAGCGAATTTTGCGCGAAATTCGCGAAACGGCGAATAATTCGCGAAACGACGCCGGTGAATTTTTACCGCGAATTTTCGCGGGCGTTTCGCGAATTTATTCGCTTGGCGCGAATTGCGCAAATTCGCAGCGAATTCGCGCCTGGCGAATAAATTCGCCCATCACTATAAGTGACGGGAGACAGGCTTACACAGCGTAAAATCTGTTAACTCCCCATAAAATATGTTATAGGGATGTTATACGTTTGTGAGACAGACTGCTTGTTAAGGTTTACACAATGGAGTTTGTAATATGATTTGATATCCTTTTGTGCACAAACCAGATTTTGTTCTAATCCTTTAATAGAAATAGGTCTTTTGTATATTTTTTATCTGTGTATACGGTCACAACTACTTATGTTCCCGGAGAGACATCCATTCTGTGTACTAGGGATATTTATTTATACATAATGAATGGCCGGGGGAGTGAGCCTTGAACTGGGAATGACAGGGCTACGAATGAGGGAAGGTTAGGAATTATGGGGGTTGTATTTGCTGGGTTACTATTGTATACCTCCCCACATTTTGGAAATCGAAAGAGGGAAAAAAAGAGTTGCTGCACAGAACGCAGTGAACATTTTTGACCATGCCCATTTTTGTGACCACACCCTCTAATTACCATATTCATTTGACAGATTTAGAAAATTTTGACACATTCTGTGATTTTTTATGTGTTATTACAGTTTTCCTAATGGAGCTGAATTGCCCTTTAAGTTGCAAGTCACAGTTTCACCAAGAGACCTGCTTCTCTTAAATTGTTACAATTGTTTCTTTGCTTAGCTTACATTGTTACAAAAGTATCCAAGTGCACCTGCCATGTATTCTGGGCCCTCTCCCAAAAGCCAATTAAGTTTTAGAAACGTTGTATCTTTTTTCTGGCCGTTCAGTGCAGGAGATTAAAGAGAAAGTTGGGACATTTCAGTAGCAATCCGGGACTGCGGGTTGAGCTGTCAAAATCAGGACTGTCCTGTGAAAAACGGGACATTTTGTAGGTATGCTATCGGGATCAGTTCAGACATGAGGAGTTAAAAGAGGAAGCAGCGCTAGGGACTGCCTTGCGGGAGCTGGTGATAGTAACAAGTGTAGGGTGTAACAGGAGTTGGGCCTGGGGCCAAAGTGATGGAAGGGGCGTGAGTTATGGAGGAAAGCCGTGCCTAGGAAGGACAACATACAGGCCTCTTGTCCTTGGGTACAATTCTTTGCAGCCTTCAGGGGCAGTACAAGTTGATCCAGGGACTGGTCCCATTGTCATTTTGGAGTCAGGAAGGAATTTTTCCCCCTCTGAGGCAAATTAGAGAGACTTCAGATTTTCAACCTTACTTACTATGTTATTATATTAAAGAATCTTATCAGGTGTTAAGAAAGTTAATAGTTAAATATTTAATAAATGTGATTGCATTGTACATTGCCCTTCTGATTTGGTTCATGTTGTTATTTATGTGAATTAATAAATAAGCGGCCTTTTCACCCAAGATATCACATGTGGTTGGTTTGTTATTTAAGGAAAGGGGGGAAGCTTGGCATTGCTAGGAGGGGCCCATCAGATTGACACTGCCCCTGTCATGTATTTGGGACAAATGGCTCCCCATATGGGCCAGAACAAAGACAAGATGCAAGAGGATGAAAATGATGAGGAACAAGGAGCTTCTTCAGAAATACTGTGGGCTATTTTTAGAGAATTAGCTAGTGATGGGCGAATAAATTCGGCAGGAGTGAATTTGCGGTGATTTTCCACATTTCGCTGACGGCTAATAAATTTGCAAAACTGTGCCGAAAATTTGCCTGCAAAAAATTGGCGGCGTTTTTGAATTTTTGAATTTTGAATTTGAATGTACGTCAGAATAGTCGCTTGTGTCATAACTATCGCGCAACAACATTATTGAGACGCCCATTGCGGGCGTCAAAATTGACGTGATCATCAAAATTTACGTTAATTGGCGCGGGTGTTTCACAAATTGTTCGCTGTTTCTCAAATTTCACTGGAAATTGCCAAATTTTTTGCTGATTCCAAACGGGACAAATTCGCCATTACTGGAATGAGCCGGGGGTATCATGTAAGCAATTCTAAACACTGGGAGGGTGCAATCTCCAATATACTTTAATTAAAACATATGTCATGTTTTTATAAGAAACCTGACTGTCTGCAGTGAAATTCTCCCTTCATTTACTGCTGTGGATAGGAATTGTCAGATGGTCCCTAACTGCCGAGCAGGGAAACAATGATACTTATGAACAGCAGGGGGAGCCCACCCCTTACTTCCCAGCCATGCAGAACTCAAGCAGCTTTGTTTATGACGATCCCTAAGCAGCCCAGACCACACTGAGCATGTGCACAGTCTTAGTCTTGCAAAGATGTATAACAAAGTTACAAGATGGTGACCCCCTGTAGCCAACTTTGAAAGCATAAATTATTTGTTTGATTAGGCTTGTGGTGCAATAAGTTCATGTTTATATTTAGTATACAAAATGCAGCATTTCTAGCCTTATTCTATTTTAGACTTTACATGCCCTTTAAATCTACCTTCTGTTTCGGAGGAGCCAAAGGAAAGTTTGCATGTTGCTAAAATTATTTTTTTCTGTTTTGGCCTGTGTAATGCCAGTATTATTTATTATCTCTGCCTTATAATAAGCAGTCATGCAATTTTCATGCAGTATTTAGAAGGCTCGAGGGACTCGCTAACATTCCTGAACAATATGTGTCTCTCAGATGATGAAACCATGTGGATAGTAGCATGTTTACTTGCTCATTGGCAGACAACGACTCTCCCATCATGCTCATACATTGGCCACTCAAAAGTGGTCAGGGTGGAAAAACTGATTCGGATGATGTTTCTTATATGAAATGTACAGATATGTAGACATCAAAGGCTGACTCCCAGAACATTGACAAACTTGGCAGATAATGAAGGAAGTGGAGAAACCCACCTTCATAACCAATGGCCAGAGTTTTTCCAAGTTTGGCCAAAATTCAATTGATAGAGTGGGAAAGTCTTGAAACTCTTGGGGGAAAGCATCTCTAGAGCCATCATTTTTGTTCATGCTTTATAATTGTAAATAATAGAACCCCCCAACAAGTAACTTGGAATAAAGGTCCAAAAATGTTTGAGATTTTTTCAATTCCAGCATTGAATGTAAAGCCTAATAAGATTACACTGGAGGCTGGGGAGGATTTAGACTGGGAAGCCTTGTCGCTTGGTACTGATCACTAAGAGACACAAGCAGAAACACAACACGAGACTCCCCGGAGAACAATCCACTTTCCTGGATATGATCGACGCGGCTCCGTCCCACTGTGGGCGCATTCGTTAACTTGGCTGCAGATTTCAGTTTAGGGCACAGATGAACGAACCTTGTTTCTATATGTGATTATTTATTTCCAGTTGTTCCATTCAGATGTTGTTGAAAGAGAATAATCACTATGGGACAGTTAGGGCAAAAAGGCAGATTTGTATACTACATAGCAGTCTGAAGTTGGATGCATGTGAATCAATAGTCATTGGCAGATTAATATCCAGTGCTGCAAAATACACGCTCCCTCGTCCTCACTATATCCTACTAGTGATGGGCGAAGAAATTCACCCTGGCGTGAATTCACAGCGAATTTCCGTGTTTTGCAAATTTGTGAAACTCCCACGAAAATGTAAACATTTTTGACGTGCCTCCAAAAAGTTGCTCGCGTCAAAACATGCAGCGTGTCAACACTATTCAGACGCCCATTGACTTTAACGCCGGCGTCAAAATTGACGTGCATGACTTTTCCGATGCTTTCCACAGGTTACATAGTAGATAACATATACAATCTGTAGAGTAACATTGTATTCTTTTGCAAAGCTTATCTGTTATCTGCTGTGTATCCTGTGCCTTTTCTCCTTTTTTAGCTTGAATGGCTGCCCCCATGGCTATACAGCAGCTTGTTTACATAAACTATAGTAGTACTTATCTGGTATCTACTGTGTATCCTGTGCTTGAATGGCTGCCCCATGGCTACACAGCAGCTTGTTTATATAAACTATAGTAGTACTTATCTGTTATCTACTGTGTATCCTGTGCTTGAATGGCTGCCCCCATGACTACACAGCAGCTTGTTTATATAAACTATAGTAGTACTTATCTGTTATCGACTGTGTATCCTGTGCTTGAATGGCTGCCCCATGGCTACACAGCAGTTTGTTTATATAAACTATAGTAGTACTTATCTGTTATCGACTGTGTATCCTGTGCTTGAATGGCTGCCCCATGGCTACACAGCAGTTTGTTTATATAAACTATAGTAGTACTTATCTGTTATCGACTGTGTATCCTGTGCTTGAATGGCTGCCCCATGGCTACACAGCAGTTTGTTTATATAAACTATAGTAGTACTTATCTGTTATCGACTGTGTATCCTGTGCTTGAATGGCTGCCCCCATGGCTACACAGCAGCTTGTTTATATAAACTATAGTAGTACTTATCTGTTATCGACTGTGTATCCTGTGCTTGAATGGCTGCCCCATGGCTACACAGCAGTTTGTTTATATAAACTATAGTAGTACTTATCTGTTATCGACTGTGTATCCTGTGCTTGAATGGCTGTCCCCATGGCTACACAGCAGCTTGTTTATATAAACTATAGTAGTACTTATCTGTTATCTACTGTGTATCCTGTGCTTGAATGGCTGCCCCCATGGATACACAGCAGCTTGTTTATATAAACTATAGTAGTACTTATCTGTTATCTACTGTGTATCCTGTGCTTGAATAGCTGCCCCCATGGCTACACAGCAGCTTGTTTATATAAACTATAGTAATGTTTCTGAAGCAAATGCAACAGTTTAACCAGTGCAGGAAAATAGTACATTATATTTAAATTATTTTAAAATACTTTTTTTTGTGTTACTGTTCCTTTAAGCTCTGGAATTCCCTTTTTCACAATAGCCTTGCAAGTGGCAGTTTCACAATGTACCATACAGTGGTGTTAAATTTCACTTAAGCGCAGGCTCATCCTCTTTGATTTGGCAGGTTGTTGGCGTCTTAGTTCATTTCCTGTATTTTGACCTGTTAATCAATAATTATTATAATGCAATAATATGAATAATAACAATAATTGCATGTAGAATGATCTCTATATTTATATATTGGCCTAATTCTAGTGCCTACAGGTTGATGAAGTACAGACGTGCTGAGTGTTACGGAATGAATTTGAATTAAGGGCATGTTAGTGAATCTGTATGTTGGGAGAGGATGGAAACTTATTTATAAATGGATTTTTTTACAATATAATGATTCAAACCAATGTCAGGGTTGGAAAGCCATAGTTTATCTTATAGGGCACAATGCTTTTTTTATTCCACCTGTCAGCTTAAAGCAATATTCCCATTTCTGCCACGCCTGAATGTTTTCACATTTGTTATTAGTTGCCGTTCTTGCACAACCATGCCAAGGCAAACATGTTAAAACATTACTGTGTTTCATCCGTGCCACCTTAATGGAGGGCATGAATAAACTGGTAAATCACCCAGCCCTTTGTTCACAGCAACTCAATTTATTACACCATGCCAATGCTTGCATTCACTTGCATTCATATCAGTTATACAAATATTCACTCATTTGGGAATGTTTCTTCACAGCTCTTACAAAAACAGGGTTTCCACCAACCAATCATTTTATCCAATGGAATCAGTTAAAGTAAAACACTCCAGCATATCAGGATGCTGTGGAAACCAAACCATTGGTTTGGTGGGTTCAAGTCGAAATTTAGCCAGCCATTGCGAGTTAGGGTTGGATGCAGTTCAAACTGGGGGTTTCCACTCCTCCTCTGCACCCAAAGATTAGGAGGCAGATTTATCAAGGGTCGAAGTGAAATTTCGAATTTCAAATTTAAAAATTTCACTTTTCGTGTTAATTTTAGTGTTATTTGACTAGGGAATAGTCCAAATTCTATTTGAGTTTTAAGAAAAATCAAATTTTGAAATGTATCATGTACTGTCCCTTTAAGAATTCAAATTCGACTATTCGCCATTTAAAACCTGCCAAATTGATGTTTTAGCCTATGGGGGACCTCCTACAATCAATTTGGAGTCGTTTAGTGGACGTTTGAAAATCATTTTTTTTTTTTTGGAGTCGAATTAGATCGAATTTCAATCCTATTCATCCGAATTTAAAAAAAATAATTTTTTTTTATAAATTTCGATTGGTCGCCTTTTTTAGAATTTCAAATAAACTCTATATTTGACCCTTGATAAATAGCACCCTGACCTGCACCCTCAGTGTTGGATTGGGATGTCAGGGGCCCACCAGAAACCCTTAGACCATGGGCTCACCTGAAATGTTAGACCATGGCTCCACTTTCCAAACTATTTTTCATCCTCACTCAACCTCTTTATTCTCCTATTCTTTTATATTTACTTACTATATTCTTCCATTATATAGCATTGTTTCCCCATAAAGAAATAGGCAATGACCTTGAAATAGGCTAAATGGTCAGAGGGCCCACTGACATCTGGGCCCACCATGAGTTTTCCTGGTATCCCGATGGGCCAGGCCAACACTGGTCACCCTTCCTAGCCCACTCTGACCCTACCTAGACTGCAATGATCTATATACCCATGTCTGTCCCACCCTTCTCTATTGCCACCATAAGGATTGGTGCAAGTGTGCTTTTTTAAATAAAAGAAGCAAGGGTATAAGATTGTTGGTAGAGGAAATTGGGACAAACCCTGAAAGAGAAATTAGATAACCCAAACCTGCCCTACCCAGGCTGAACACTATCCTAAATCAAACGTTTTGCTCCTGTTGTTAATCATGTCCTGTATTTTTGCTTTTGTGTTTTGTTCTCTTGTTGTCTGCTGGTTACAGATACATATCCATGCATTTGTCCCTATAATTCTGAAAACACTTCTGAATTGGCTTCTTTTTTACCAACTTGATAGAAAATAGGTATGTTTGGTAGTTATTCTTCTGTACTTCACATGCAGAATAAATTGCTTTGATATGACAAGCAACCAGATACAAAGAAATGCTAATACCCCAGGGCACCAAATGGTGGAGTGTACATGTCTAGAAAAGCCACGATTCTGCTCTATCAGTTGCAATTTAATGCCTGGCAGATTGTTTTATTTGATGTGACAAATTAACCAAAACGAATGGGATTTATTGAACGAGATTAACATGATTAATGAACATGACTCATGTATATGGCTTTTATTTGAAGGGCTGAGCCTACATATCTTCTTGTCAGAATGATCATCAATTATGTAGGCAGGTTTAATAGCTGCCATATATACATCAAAACAAGTAGGTTGTTTGGCAATATTTCTAACCACTTAAGTGTATCATTTGCTGTGTGTCTTATGCAAAACCCTTGTGCTTTTTAAAGTTATAGCAACACTTAAAGGTGCCCTCACGTTACCATGTCTGTAGTATGAATAGAATGAGTGTGCCTGTTTTAACTATTGTAAAGCAAGATCTAAATTATTCAGTTGCGAGTCATAGTTCAGCCTGAAGACCCTTTCTCCAGTTATTCTGCAAAGGTCCAGTTGAGGTGAGGAGTTGCATGTAGCAGCATCCTACCCTTGAGAGAATCTGGAAAAGGTACCCTTTGAAAAGATTCAAGATTTCTGGTCCTGGCTTCACATCCACTCCTCTTTTATCTGAGTTCAACTCCATGGTGATGCCAAGGCCTTTATCCTCTCTCCATAAAATACATGGTCATCCAAATGCTATGTTTCAAAGTTCCTCACCCAGAATGTGGTGTGGTGATATAAATCACACTCAGCCTGAACGGTCATGTTCGGTCACTTTGTGAGAAGAGCGAGGCACTTCAGCTTTTGGTTCATGCGCAGTTGGAGCCAGAAAGATCTGTAAATTGACAAAAAGAAAGAAGAGGATCTGGAAGATACAGAAGCAACTAAACATGGCGCTGCTGCTCTACTCTGCACATTTAGGTCAGTGTTGCAGGATGGGACACTTATTCTTGTAGAACACTATGCGAGGAGGAAGCCGGGGGGGGGGTCAGTGGAGAAGGCGATTGGGGGCTTTTAGCTGTAGTGGGGGTTTAATTCTCCTTTAAATGGCTTTACCATTTACCTTCTTCTCTGTTCTTCTTCTATATTCTCTAGTCTCTCTCTTTGTCTACTGTTCCTGGTTAGGAACCACCACAGGCACCCACTTTTCTTTATGAGAGTGAAGGTGTAGAGACTTATAGTTTAGCCAGAAGACCCTTCTTCAAAAATCCAGTTGAGGTGAGGAGTTGCAAGTAGCAATGTTCTATTCTTAAAGGAAAACCAAACCCTTTATATTAAAATCCCCTAACCCCCTACCCTACATAGACCCCCTCCCTGCTTCCTCCCAGTCTAGGTGTTACCCTCGTGCATGTGCCGAAAGTCACAGAAATTGCCGAAGCACCGGAAGAAGATACGAAGATTACTGAAGAGAAGAAGATGGCGTCCGCGAACTCCGATGCGCTGAATCTGCAGCAAGGGGTAAGTAAAGAGTTAGGGGCATTTACCGAGGGTAACACCTAGGCTGAGGGGGAGCAGGGAGGGGGGTTTATGTAGGGTAGCGGGGTAGGGGATTTTAATATAAAGGGTTTGGTTCTCCTTTAAGAGCAGCTGGAAAAGGCGGAGGGAAATAATGGTTGATCTTGAATGATTTAAGCAGCAATCCAATGAGTCAAGAATTTCACTTTAACAGGAAAACCTGAATTATTATTGCACAGGACACGTGAAAGTATACTGTATATGTTCTACAGGTTTCCAGCTGATTAAAGCAACAGAGGTGATAATGAGAAATATTTAAAATGTCGCCTGTTGAACCACTGGTCACCTGATTTTTTTGTCTACATTAGAGATGACATATAGGCGTAAAATAAAGCTTTTAAAATCCTGTATGTTTGCACACATTGTCCTAACATTATATCCTAATGGTAACCATGGGTACAAATTCGCATATTTGTCCAGGTCATTATCCTTGCAATATTTCAGTTTAAACGTCAGCTTTGTGTTGCGTTGAATCATCCTCAGACACACTTCATTTCCTTTTCCAGATTTATTTTAGACTGGAAGTGAGCAAATTGTACAGACATTTAACAGCAGTTACAAACATTTTCTGTTTTCCACAGGGAAGCAACAAGCCTGGTGTTGAAATGCATGATCATTGCTCTGCGTGGTTTATTGGGCTGTCGGCATAGCACCCAGCAGCTATTTCCAGAGATGAAAAATCGATTGTAAAAACGAACAGAACATTTCTTACTTGACAATGAATGGAGCAGCTCTTCTTGACTGGTTTCCATCAGAGGCAGGGAAGGTTTATTTCAGTCTTGTAGTTCCTTTGTGCTACAAGCAACCAAAAGTGACAACAAAACAGGTACTGTACCATATGGAACTACTTTGGAGTTTTCTAGAACAAACTATCCCTTTAGATCTGAGGAAACAACAAAAGCAACAAAATGGTTCTTCACGGTGAGGGCAGTGAGGCTGGGGAATGTCCTGAACCAACATTGACTTCGATGACTTCTTAGATAAGCATTATATACAAGTTTACAATGATCTCAAGATCCCAAGTGTTTAATTTGTCCAGAGAATAGTACTTTTATAGAGACATGACTGCATTGTCATCAAAACCCATGTACCCAAAAAGCTGTGCTCTTCTTTTTCGGTGTCTCACTTCTAAATAATGGTCAGAGATTGGAATTGGGTTGAATTGAATTCCAATTTCTGACCATTATTTAGAAGTGAGATGTTTTGTACAGATATATATACAGTATACTGTATTTATATTGATCATTCAAAGGACATCAGGACATGAGCAACCAAAATTTCCAGAAGCAATAGGTTCAGACACCGAAAACGCCCTTTGTTGTAAGCATTGTAGTTAAAGGGCTAAAGGGTTAAGGTATATTCTCTACCCCATAGGTAGGTTCTCTTGTTCTGTTGCCCAAACACACGCTAGAGCTTCTTTTTCAACAGTTGAATATTACGCTCTGTCTCTGTAATTGTTTTGGATGCAAATGCAACAGTTTTCTCTGTATGATCAGCATGGATCTGTGTGAGAACTGCACCAACGCCATAGCCGCTCGTAAGGTCTGGAAATCAGATGGAGGAGATGCTTGTGTAACAGTGTTGACATGGTCAGGGTCAGGCAGTAATCCATCTTGTGAGATTATATAACCCAGAAATGACAGC
The DNA here is from genome assembly GCF_017654675.1 of Xenopus laevis. Lineage (NCBI taxonomy): Eukaryota > Metazoa > Chordata > Amphibia > Anura > Pipidae > Xenopus > Xenopus laevis. The sequence goes on from NC_054372.1 coordinate 187,126,837, forward strand.
TGAGTTTGTCTGAAGTGGCTTTTGGAAAGGTTCGGTTTCAGTCTTGCAGAATCAATGCATTTCAGAACCTTTTCTAGGTACTTGTCATGAGGATCCATAGTTGGAGCATAGACAATTATATCATCCAAGTAGCATTCTACACCAGGTATGCCATGGAGTATAGAAGACATTAGTCTTTGAAAACAACTCGGTGCCGAAGCCAGTCCATAAGGTACACGCTTGAACCGAAACAAATCATCATGGGTGATAAATACAGTGAGGTCTCTACTTTCCTCATGGAGTAATACTTGATGATAAGCACTCTGAAGATCCAGAGTAGAAAAGAATTTTGCTCCTCGGAGTTCCGAAAATATTTCCTCCATGTGTGGCAAGGGATGATTATCCATAACAACTGCTTTATTAGGTTCACAGAGATCAACACACAATCGAATACCTCCAGTTTTCATTGTTACAACAATTGGTGAAACCCATTAAGAGGATTCTGATTTTTCAATCACATCTTGCTCTACCAGTTTCTTTAGTTCCTGCGAGACAGTCTCCCTTATAGAGTAGGGCAATTGCCTCAATTTCTGGCATACTGGTTTTACATCTGGTCTCAACTTAACTTTGTGTACAAAGTTCTTTGCACAACCCAGTGAAGTGTTGCTTTGTGGTGAAATTTTAGACACTGGCTGTGTGGCAGGCACTGGTGCTGTAGTAATGAGACCATCAACTAATTGTAGGTTTAATGCAGCAAAGAGATCCCTTCCAAGTATAGCAGTTCCCTTATTCACAATGTAAAAGTCACATTTTGTGGTATTTGATTCAAATTGTACAGTCACTGGCAAGCAAACAAGCACAGGGATTGGATCCTTTAAGTTACTGACCAGTTTCAGGACAGGTGCAACAAGTGGATCTTTTGCAAAGTATTTCAAGAAAATATCCTTTGGTAGTATAGAAACAGCTGAACCTGTATCAAGCATCAGGTTAATGGAGTGTCCCTTGTCAGCAGAAGCAGTACTTACACTGACATTGCATATAATCTTGTCTGGAATAAATGTACCAGCTTTATCCACACTTAATACTGTGACATTTGTAGTAGTGACTTCATGAACATCTTTAGCAGAACTACGGCAGATCTTAGCAAAATGTCCTACTTTTGTGCTTTTTCAGGACATGTAACATGATTTTCAGTGTGTTGTGTTGAACCACACAGAGTCGGGCCAAGCCGGGCAGGCGCCCTAGGCAGCCTGCCCGGCTGCTGCGCCGGCTAGTTGCGCGCTTCTGCGCATGCGCGAAAAGACGCTTCAACGCAGAGGCGCTTCTGCGCATGCGCGAATCGACGCATGCGTTTGCGTATGCGCACAGATGGGCGGTCTGCAGGGAAGGGACCGGACTAGGGGTAGGAGTAAGTACGTGCCTGGCACCCCTCCACCTTTGCGCCCTAGGCACGTGCCTACTCTGCCTACCCCTAGTTCCGGCCCTGGAATCACAGCGAAAGCAGTATTTTCTATTTGTATTTGCTGCACGGTTTTGCAGTGTAGCTGAATTCCTTTCCTTAGCACTGTATTTTGCCTGTGACTGCATTATTAGGCCACAGTGCTGAATTCACCATCTGTACATTCCCAGCAACTGTAATAGCCTTTGCAAGGGTTAAATCCTGCTCTAGGAGCAGTCTCTCTCTAATGTGAGGTGAGTTTGTTTTTTCCACTATTTGGTCTCTTAGCATTTCATCTGTTAGATTCCCAAACTCACAGGTAACAACCAGCTCTCTCAAAGCTGCTACAAATTGTTCTGTGGATTCGCCATTACGTTGTCCACGTTGGCGGAATTTATATCTTTCAGCAACCACATTTACTCTTGGCACAAAAAAGTTCTTTATAGCAGTAAGAGCAGTTTAAGTATCATCAGGTAATGGTAATGTATAGAATATACACTGTCCCTCTGCTCCCAGGCAGTGAATAAGTAAAGCACGCTTTCTAGCAACAGAAATCTCCCCTTGGTCAGCAGCAATAATGTAATTTTCAAACATACAGATCCAAGCAGTAAAATATATGGTTGGCTCACCAGGGTTTGGAAGAAAAGGTGCAGGCTGCTGCAGAGAAGAGACATCCTGTCGCCAATATGTTATGTTTTGGGTAGCCGAGGATGAGTAGAGTATAACAGTGCTTTATTAGCAGGCTCATGCAGGCATTACACAACAGTAACTTTTACTTTTAAGCTGTCCAGGAAATATGCACAGTATAAGTGTGAGCGCAGTGACTTCTACAGGCCATTTGTATAAACACCACACTCTGGGGTATATTTATCAAAGAGTGAAGTTAATAGTGAAGTTCCGCCACTAGAGTGAAATTCCGCCACTCTCCATTCATTTCTATGGGATTTTTATAGGAGTATTTATCAAAGGGTGAACTTTCACTTTCACCCATTGATAAATACGCCTTTCAAAATCCCATAGAAATGAATGGAGAGCTGCGGAATTTCACTCTAGTGGCGGAACTTCACTCTTTGATAAATTTACCCCTTAGAGTGTTCTGCTGGCAGAAATAATGAAAAAAGTAAATCTTTGACTTTGAATTATTTGGTTTAGAAGAGATCGGTTTTGCTGGAATTGTATTAGTCCAAAGTGTGATGTAACCGTTGGCCAAGAATTAGCTGCGAGGCAGAGGAGACTCTTTTATCACTTCCATCCATGAGAATTTATTTCCCATCATCGAGGAACAAAACAAGGGCTTAGAATGATAAAGGTAAATATTGAGCTTGGAAACATTTCGTATGAATATGATGTAACAGTGAGTGATGCTACACTGCAAATCTCACTCATAAAACACACACTTTATTATATGTGTACAAGGGCAGTGTGTCCTGTTGTTGTCCATTTATTGCAATGCATTACTTCTGTTTGCTAGGGAGCACAGACTGGTTGGGGGCAAAAGAGGGTGCTGCTGGGTGGAATCAGCCACAGGACCTATAGTATATGAGGGACAGGATGGTTGGTAATGAAAAGAAATGCAGGATCACAATGGGTAGTGGGAACAGCAGGTGGAGGAATCCATTGGCCAATGCATGGTCAGGAACTGAAGGAACAGATCAGCCAGCAGTATGGGAAAACTAGTGGGATCATTTGTAGTTTCACATGTCAGGATAAGAGAAGGGAAGGTGCTAGAGGAAGAGATGGGAGATATAGGAGCCCGAGGGTGAGATAAAAATAACAAATAACATATGAATTATAATTTAGTCCCTGTATTGTAATATTCTGTGTTAATGTATACCTTAAATAAAGATGTCTGATTAATATCCCAAGAAAATTTGAATGGTCCGAATGAGGCCAAGGGAAACTTCAGGATCAGGCTCAGTTTAAGGAAGTATTTATTCAAAGTCAAGAGTGATATCGAAAGACATGCATTTGAACCCAACAGGCACAAATGTCTTTTGGGAAAATAAAAGGTACATTTTGTGTTCACGGTCCCCTCTTTACCTCACAACTACTTCTATATTAAACCATGTTATGATATTTAAAACAGAAATCTGGCTTGAAACTATGTTAAAAGTGACCCCTGTTGCTGTATTTCCAGTAACAAGATGGGGAAACAAACTCTACTTGAAATACTACTCTAATCTGGCTGCTAAACGAATTATTTGACACCCGAAATCTAATTTTTTGGAATATTGCCTGAAAACCACAAAATCATTGGATTATTGAAACAGATGGTTTTCTATTTAAAATATTATATCGTGCATTTGGTGAATTTTTGTTGTCTTGATCCCTTTTCAAGAGAATAATAAAATAACTACTGCAATATGAAATTGTCAGCAGCATACTATAGCTTCTTTATTAAGTACTTCCTGGCTAAGCTCATATTTTATGTTCAACCTATTGTCTTTATCCACATCACACAGATGGACACTTTGAGCAAATGCAAAACACTTGTGCAGTACCACTGTACAACCCAAAAATTCTCCAATCTATGAACCCACACCTACAGTTCTTTATATATATATATATATTTATATTTTTTTTTCTTTTTTTTTTTTTGGCACGGTACTATCAAAAATCCTTGGAGACAACTTTACAACCCAAGACACAACTTTACTTTACTTTAATCTCTTTTTAATAACTATTGCCTACTGTAGGCTGGGTGATCAGGCTCACCCACCCTAGGTAGAAGGTTGACATATATTTTTTGGGTTCCACCCAGAGGATTAGAACTCCTGCTCTACTTGGCAGCAAGTATTTTTGACTTCCACCCACAACCTTAAAATTCTGATCTGTGTGCCAGAGAGGTCATTTTTTTATTTTTAAGCACCTGATTTGCTAAAGTTTCATAAGTAAACCTTTAAAAAAGACAGGCTATAATTCTTCTTAGATTCCTATATGAATATCTCTCCTATATTTATAAAGTTAATGATACCCAAAAACTCAGGGCCTTCCCTTGCTCCATGCCACTAGTAACATATTAAGTTAGAATGAAAAAAGACATTTGCACATCAAGTTCAACCTTAATCTTTAAAAAGCTAGTTGATCCAGAGGAACCCCTTCTTAAGCCTCTCCAATTAACTTCAGAGGGGGAAAAATTCCTTCCGGACTTAGAACAGTCCCTGGATCAACTTGTACTAAGAACTATTTTTTTGTAATTTCTGTATTTTTTGTATTTTGTCACTTGCTAAAAAAACCCTCCAACCCGTTCTTGAAGCTATCTAATGTATCTACCAGTACAACTCATTCAGGGAGAAACTTCCCAACTCGCACTGCAAAAAAACCCTTTCTGAATATTTAGATGGAACCTTCTATCTTCGAATCCTTTGAAGGATTGTCTTCCAGTATCTAAGACTATGAAACGTTTTGTAAAAAGAACCCGAGAGGTTTAAAAATGTCTAGTCACTGGTGGGGCACTGACCACCTAGGCTTTATAGGGCTTAGAGTCCATAAAAATGTATCCCTTTAAATGTGGAAATCACAAATTAGTTCCTGTTTTCCCCTTTTCTCTTAGTTGGAACTTGGATCCACATATCTGCATATGTGTATTTCCAAAGAACTCTGAGAACTTTTTTATGTATCTCTTGCCCTATCAAATGTCTGAAGAAATTACGGAATAAGACTCCTGTGACCTGGAAAGAAAAGGGTAATAAGTAAATAAATGACAGAAATTAAGCACAAGTCATGCTTTATGGTCTGAAACCAATACTGATGGAAACAAAGGGTTTACATGGCAGTTTGTATTGACAACAATAGCAGAACACTGTGTACCGTGGCTTTGTCTGATCCACATCTCCTTTTGTCTTAGCTTTGGTTTATGTTTACCCTAGGTTTGGCATTAATATTTCAGTTTATTTCACTTTCCCATAGCATACACTGCTGCCCTTGTTCTTTTCTTGGCTACAACTTTTATAAAAAGACACAAGGGGAATCATTCAAATCTCTTCTCTTGTATAAACTATTGTTATTTAATATACTGTATCTTTTTTTGATTGTTTGTTGAAACATCATCCTACTCTTCACTATCCTCCTGCACAATCAGAAAGGCTACTTTGGGAGAAAAACAAAAAGTAAATTAAAAAATATATACTTTTTATTTCAGGTATCTGCTGTTTTTAGTACAGGTATGAGATCCGTTATCAAGAAACCTGAATTACGAAACGGCCATCTCCCATAGACTCCATTTTATCCAATTATTTTTAAAAATGTTTTCTGTTTTCTCTGTAATAACAAAACAATATCTTGTACTTGATCCAAACTAAGGTATAGTAGAAGCACCAAATTGGATGGGACCCTTAATATAAGAGGGGGGTCAGCTAGTTGATGAGAACAGAGAAAAAGCTGAGATTCTGAACTTTTATTTTTCATCTGTCTACACTCTACATAAATCGGAAACCTGCTAATGGGTGAATGCATGGTTTACCCAAGAGGAAATTAAAAAAAGAACAGAACATGTAAAGATAAACAAAGGTTTGGGACCAGATGGTGTTCATCTCAGGGTTCTGTGTAGCTTTGTGATTGCCAAACCTCTTTACTTAATTTTTCTGGATTCATTGAGGTCTGGCATGATGCCATTGCTAATGGGTGCTGCTATTCCACAAGACATCCCATTCTCAGCCTCAGAACTATAGGCTGTTTAATCTGACATCAGTCATAGGGAAGCTTTTCCAAGGAGAATTAAATATTAAGATCTACTTAGACTTTGCTAAAGCATTTAATACAGTACCACACAAAAGACTGGTTACATTAAGGAATGTTGGCCTGGAACATAGTATTTGTACCTGGATAGAGAACTGGCTAAAAGAAAGACTACAAAGAGTGGTGGTAAATGGAACATTTTCTAATTGGACCAGTGTTGTTAGTGGAGTACCACAGGGCTCTGTACTAGGTCCCTTGCTTTTCAACTTGTTTATTAATGACCTGGAGGTGGCCATTGAAAGTACTGTTTCTATTTTTGCAGATGAGACTAAATTGTGCAGAACTATAGGTTCCATGCAGGATGCTGCCACTTTGCACAGTGATTTGTCTAAGTTGGGAAACTGGGCAGCAAACTGGAAAATGAGGTTCAATGTTGATAAATGCAGGTTATGCACTTTGGCAAAAATAATATAAATGCAAGTTATACACTAAAAGTCAGTGTGTTGGGTTCCCTTAACTGAGAAGGATCTAGGGTTTTTCTGTAGATACTGTATTAAGTTGTCTAATTCCGGGCAGTGTCATTCTGTGGCTACTAAAGCAAATAAAGTTCTGTCTTGCATAAAAAAGGGCATTAACTCAAGGGATGAAAACATAATTTTGCATCTTTATAGGTCCCTGGTGAGGCCTCATCTGGAGTATGCAGTGCAGTTTTGGACTCCAGTCTTTAAGAGGGATATAAATGAGCTGGAGAGAGTGCAGATGTAACCCGCCCCACCGGTCGCCCGTTCATGCTTACCCTCAGACGCGCTGACCGGCGAGTTCAGGTTGAGGCGATTCCGGTTCTGGCGCAGAGGTGCCTGGCAAATACGTGCTCTGCGCATTTGCTTCTGATGCATCCTCGCCGAACACGCGCCAAGAGTGAACACGTTTGGCACATGCGAGCCTGGCGCATTCATCTAAATAAAGACTGGTGCCTACATATGACACTATTTGTTCTTCCCTCCTGGATATTGGTCCTTTCCCTTGTCCATTATGTATACTTCTCTTCCATTGGTCCCTTTGACCTTAAATAGGTTCTTCCTTCTCCCCTCCTTGCATAAGCTGGAGTCTGCTTGTTCAGTTCCTGCCTAAGCCCTTCTACAGTAGAGATGTCGCGAACTGTTCGCCGGCGAACTTGTTCGCGCGAACATCGGGTGTTCGCGCTCGCCGGAAGTTCGCGAACGTCGCGCGACGTTCGCCATTTTGGGTTCGCCATTGTTGGCGCTTTTTTTTGCCCTCTCACCCCAGACCAGCAGGTACATGGCAGCCAATCAGGAAGCTCTCCCCTGGACCACTCCCCTTCCCTATAAAAACCGAAGCCCTGCAGCGTTTTTTCACTCTGCCTGTGTGTGCTGAAGAGATAGTGTAGGGAGAGAGCTGCTGCCTGTTAGTGATTTCAGGGACAGTTGAAAGTTTGCTGGCTAGTAATCGTTTTGATACTGCTCTGTTATTGGAGGGACAGAAGTCTGCAGGGGTTTGAGGGACATTTAAGCTTAGGTAGCTTTGCTGGCTAGTAATCTACCTTCTACTGCAGTGCTCTGTATGTAGCTGCAGTGGGCAGCTGTCCTGCTTCTGATCTCATCTGCTGACTGCTGCAATAACAGTAGTCCTTGTAAGGACTGCTTTTATTTATTTTTTTGTTGTTTTACTACTACTACTACTACTACTACTATAAGAGCCCAGTGCTATTAGTCTAGCAGTGTTGGGGAGTGGGACTGGTGTGCTAATCTGCTGCTCCTAGTAGTTCAGCAGCACCAACTTTAATTTTTTTTTTTAATATTCATTTTTTTTTTATTTTACTTTTTTTATTTTACTACCGCTGTAGTAGTGTATAAGTTGACCTTTTAGGCATTATTTGCCCTGTAGGCATTATTTGCACAGTGTTTTCTTCAACCCGCCATCGAGCTGTGTGACCTTGTTCACATTCTGTCTAAATATCCATAATATTACCGTCTCCAGAAAAAACACCGGAGTCACTTTTTTCAAGCAGCCATAATATATTTTACGTAATCCGTATCCACCGCTGTAGTAGTGTATACGTTGGCCTTGTAGGCATTATTTGCACACTGTTTTCTTCAACCCGCCATCGAGCTGTGTGACCTTGTTCCCATTCTGTCTAAATATCCATAATATTACCGTCTCCAGAAAAAACACCGGAGTCACTTTTTTCAAGCAGCATTCATATATTTTACGTAATCCGTATCCACCGCTGTAGTAGTGTATACGTTGGCCTTGTAGGCATTATTTGCACAGTGTTTTCTTCAACCCGCCATCGAGCTGTGTGAGCTTGTTCACATTTTGTCTAAATATTGATAATATTATCGTCTCTAGAAAAACCACTTGAGTTACTTTTTTTCAAGCAGCATTCATATATTTTACGTAATCCGTATCCACCGCTGTAGTAGTGTATACGTTGACCTTGTAGGCATTATTTGCACACTGTTTTCTTCAACCCGCCATCGAGCTGTGTGACCTTGTTCACATTTTGTCTAAATATTGATAATATTATCGTCTCTAGAAAAACCACTTGAGTTACTTTTTTTCAAGCAGCATTCATATATTTTACGTAATCCGTATCCACCGCTGTAGTAGTGTATACGTTGACCTTGTAGGCATTATTTGCACACTGTTTTCTTCAACCCGCCATCGAGCTGTGTGACCTTGTTCCCATTCTGTCTAAATATCCATAATATTACCGTCTCCAGAAAAAACACCGGAGTCACTTTTTTCAAGCAGCATTCATATATTTTACGTAATCCGTATCCACCGCTGTAGTAGTGTATACGTTGGCCTTGTAGGCATTATTTGCACACTGTTTTCTTCAACCCGCCATCGAGCTGTGTGACCTTGTTCCCATTCTGTCTAAATATCCATAATATTACCGTCTCCAGAAAAAACACCGGAGTCACTTTTTTCAAGCAGCATTCATATATTTTACGTAATCCGTATCCACCGCTGTAGTAGTGTATACGTTGGCCTTGTAGGCATTATTTGCACAGTGTTTTCTTCAACCCGCCATCTAGCTGTGTGTATTATCGTTTCCAGAAAAACCAACTGAGTTTTTGTTGTTGTTGTTGTTTTTTTAAAAATAATGCCAGGCAAAGGCAGGCCGCCACGCAGAGGCCGTGCTAGGGGCCGTGCTGCTATGCAATCCTGTGGCCCTAGCAAATTGCCCAGTTTTAAAAAGCCAATGACCCTGAACTCCCAAAATGCTGAAGAGGTAGTTGACTGGCTTACACAGCACACCCCATCCTCTACCGTTTCTAACTTTACCACAACATCCTCCTCATCCTCCACTGCTATGGCCACCCCACGTAACACTTCCTCCACCACCGGTGCCCCTTCTTCACTGGGGTCAGAGGAGTTATTTTCCAATGAGTTTCTTGAACTGAGTAATGCGCAACCATTATTGCCAGAAGAAGATGAAGGAGATGAGGACCTTACACCAGATTTAATTCTGGCAGAGAACACGATAGAGATGGACATAATGAGTGATGAGGAGGAGGTCCCCGCTGCTGCTTCCTTCTGTGATGTGTCAGAAGAAATTGATGCATCTGAGGAGAATGATGATGAGGAGATTGATGTTTTGTGGGTGCCTAGTAGAAGAGAGCAAGAGGAGGGTAGTTCAGATGGAGAGACGGAGAGTCAGAGAGGCAGTAGGAGAATAAGACTTAGAAGAAGCAGGGAGGACAGCCCGCAGGGATCAGCAGGGCAACAACATGTATCGGCACCTGTGTTCAGCCGGCCAACGCACCCGCCATTGCCGCCAATACCGCCAACTCCGCCAACTTCTACTGTTACCGCCAGATCGCACACTTCCAAAAAGTCAGCAGTGTGGGATTTTTTTAATGTGTGTGCCTCTGACAAAAGCATTGTAATTTGCAATGAGTGCAGTCAGAAACTGAGCCTTGGTAAGCCCAACAGCCACATAGGTACAACTTCTATGCGAAGGCACATGAGCGGCAAGCACAAAGCACTTTGGGAGCAACACCTCAAAGGCAACAGGCAAACTAAAAGCCACACTCCTTCTGGTCCAGCATCTTACTGCTCTACCTCTGCTCTCCTTGACCCGTCTGAACCACCCTCCACTCCGCCTTCCACCTTGACCACCTGTTCCCATTCCCAGTCATCTGCCACCAGCCAAGTTTCTGTGAAGGCCATGTTTGAGCGTAAGAAGCCAATGTCTGACTGTCACCCCCTTGCCCGGCTTCTGACAGCTGGCTTGTCTGCACTCTTAGCCCGCCAGCTTTTACCATACCAGCTGGTGGACTCTGAGGCCTTCCGCAAATTTGTAGCAATTGGGACACCGCAGTGGAAGGTACCCAGCCGCAATTTTTTTTCTAAAAAGGGAATACCACACCTGTACCAACATGTGCAGAGCCAAGTTACCGCATCTCTGTCACTTAGTGTTGGGCCAAAGGTCCATATGACTACTGACGCATGGTCCTCCAAGCATGGTCAGGGCAGGTATGTCACCTACACTGCCCACTGGGTGAACTTGGTAATGGCTGGGAAGCAGGGAATGGGTAGCTCAACAACAACAGTGGAGTTGGTGTCACCGCCACGGATTGCACGCGGTTCTGCCACCACCTCTACTCCTCCATCGCTCTCTACCTCGTCTTCTTCTTCTTCTTACTCTGCTGCTGGGTCCTCCTTCTCCTCCTCCACACCTGTGCACCCCCAGCTCCCCCTAGGCTATTCGACGTGCCAGGTACGCCGTTGTCACGCTGTCTTGGGGATGACGTGCCTGGAAAGCAAAAACCATACCGGATCTGTACTCCTGTCATCTCTGCAGTCACAGGCCGATCGGTGGCTGACCCCACACCAACTGCAGATCGGAAAAGTGGTGTGTGACAATGGAAGCAATCTGTTGGCAGCGTTGAGACTAGGCAATTTAACACATGTGCCCTGCATGGCACATGTGTTAAATTTAATAGTCCAACGTTTTGTCTCCAAGTACCCAGGATTCCAGGACGTTCTCACCCAGTCCAGAAAGGTGTCGGCCCATTTCAGACGTTCCTACACAGCCATGGCACGCCTTGCTGACATTCAGCAGCGCTACAACATGCCAGTCAGGCGTTTGATTTCTGACAGCCAGACTCGCTGGAATTCAACGCTCCTTATGTTGGAACGTCTGCTGCAACAACAAAGGGCCGTCAACGAGTACCTTTTTGAACTGGGTGGTAGGACTGGATCTGCACAGCTGGGGATTTTTTTCCCCCGTTACTGGGTGCTTATGCGCGATGCCTGCAGGCTCATGCGACCTTTTGAAGAGGTGACAAATATGGTCAGTCGCACCGAAGGCACCATCAGCGACCTAATACCCTTCGCTTTCTTCCTGGAGCGTGCCGTGCGACGAGTGACAGATGAGGCTGTAGACCAGCGTGACGAGGAGCTGGAAGCGCACGATTTCTGGTCGGAATCACCAGAACGAACCCAGGCACCTGCTGCAACGCAGGGAGAGGTGCCAGAAGTGGAGTCAGAGGAGGAAGGTGGCTTTGTGGAGGAGGAGGAGGAGGACCAACAGGAGCAGGCTTCCCAGGGGGCTAGTGGTGACCTTTTGGGGACCCCTGGTCTTGTACGTGGCTGGGGGGAGGAGACCGTGGATGATGCAGTCCTTGATAATGAGGAAGCGGAGATGGATAGCTCTGCATCCAACCTTGTGAGAATGGGGTCTTTCATGCTGTCATGCCTGTTGAAGGACCCCCGTATCAAGAGGCTTAAGGAGAAGGACCTGTACTGGGTCGCAACGCTACTAGACCCTCGGTACAAGCATAAAGTGTCAGAAATGTTACCAACATACCACAAGTCCGAAAAGATGCGGCATTTACAAACCAGCCTGCAAAACATGTTGTACAATGCTTTTAAGGGTGATGTCACTTCAGGAACTCATCAACATTCCAGGGGCAGAGGTGCCAGTAATCCTGCCACGAGCACACCTGCAAGGACAAAGCCCTTTGGCCAGTCTGTAACGTCAGACATGCAAATGTTTTTCTGTCCAAGGCAGCGCCACAACCCTTCTGGATCCACCCTCAAAGAACGCCTCGACCGGCAGGTAGCGGACTACCTGGCATTAACTGCAGATATCGACACTCTGAGGAGCGATGAACCCCTGGACTACTGGGTGCGCAGGCTTGATCTGTGGCCAGAGCTGTCACAATTTGCCATGAACCTCTTGTCTTGCCCAGCCTCAAGTGTGCTCTCAGAAAGGACCTTCAGTGCAGCAGGAGGGATTGTAACTGAGAAGAGAACTCGCCTAGGTCACAAAAGTGTCGATTACCTGACCTTTATTAAAATGAATGAGGGGTGGATCTCGGAGGGTTACTGCACGCCGGAAGACTTGTTCTGACTTCTATGCAGCTGTCCTTCTCTTCAAGCCTCATGACTCCACACACAGCTGTCCTTTAGCGTCCTCCTCCTCCCTCCGCCACCGTTACAAACTAGGGTGCAAACCCTACTGGTTTAATTTTTTCTGGCCTCTGTGCTTCAGTGGCTGCAACCAAAAAAACTGGGCAAACAATGTCTACAAGGTCAACGTATGGCAAAAAATGACTATTTTCAGCATTTATATGGCATATTTTTTCTGGCAACTGTGCTTCAGTGGCTGCGTCCAAAAAAATGCATATTTTCAGCATTTATATGGCATAATTTTTCTGGCCTCTGTGCTTCAGTGGCTGCAACCAAAAAAATTTATATTTTCAGCATTTATATGGCATAATTTTTCTGGCAACTGTGCTTCAGTGGCTGCGACCAAAAAAATGCATATTTTCTGCATTTATATGGCATAATTTTTCTGGCCTCTGTGCTTCAGTGGCTGCAACCAAAAAAATTTATATTTTCAGCATTTATATGGCATAATTTTTCTGGCAACTGTGCTTCAGTGGCTGCGTCCAAAAAAACTGGGCAAACAATGTCTACAAGGTCAACGTATGGCGAAAAATGACTATTTTCAGCATTTATATGGCATATTTTTTCTGGCAACTGTGCTTCAGTGGCTGCGTCCAAAAAAACTGGGCAAACAATGCCTACAAGGTCAACGTATGGCAGTTGTTTAAAGAGAACAGTAGATTACTAGCCAGCAAAGCTACCTAAGCTAAAATGTCCCTCAAATCCCTGCAGACTTCTGTCCCTCCAATACAGAGCAGTATCAAGCAGATTACTAGCCAGCAAACTTACTATCATCTGTCCCTGAAATCACTAACAGCTCTCCCCCTACACTATCTCTTCCAAGCACACACAGGCAGATTTTTCAGATACATTTTTGCCCTTGATCCCCCTCTGGCATGCCACTGTCCAGGTCGTTGCACCCTTTAAACAACTTTAAAATCATTTTTCTGGCCAGAAATGTCTTTTCTAGATGTTAAAGTTCGCCTTCCCATTGAAGTCTATGGGGTTCGCGAACCGTTCGCGAACCGCTCGCGTTTTTGCGCAAGTTCGCGAATATGTTCGCGAACTTTTTTTCCGACGTTCGCTACATCCCTATTCTACAGATTGTTATCCCGGTTTTTGACTCCTGCCTGACGTCTGACTCCGTATCTGCCTAATTCTTCTCGTGTTCGCTTCTCTGGTTTTTGACTGAAGCCTGGTTACTGATTCAGATCCATGCTGCCTGTCCCAAACCTTGCCTGGCTTGACTTCAATTCCACTTCTCCTTGTCTGTACTGCGAGTATCCTTGACGTGTTTGGGTTCCCTGTTGATTCAGCAGCAGAAAGTGAGAGGGATCTACAGGTATCTCCTAACTAAATGCTAAAGTTCCCCATATACATCACTGAAATTCTCACATAATGGTCAAGATTCAGTGCAATGAGAGAAACTTTTCTCATGATGTATACAAACAAAGCCAATGTTGAAATCTGGAATTGAATTAGGAAATACATTTTTTTATCGTAATTGAATCTGGCTCAATAAATCATGAGATAAGAGTTTCTTATCAAACAGAATCTGGTCCTTTGTATTTTGATATTAAGGACCAAATAACATTTGGTGAGAAAAGCTCAACATGTTTTATCATGTGAATACACCAATTTGCCAGATGCTCCTCCTACATACATGAGGAACAAGGTGCCATGTGTGCTACCAAAAGGAATGCAAAACATCTGTATCAAATGGATAGTAAGTAAAACTTCAGTCTGCAGAAAAGCCCACTGAACTAGGATTTTATGTACTGATCTTCAACCATGACCGAAGAGCCACAGTTTGTTCAAAAGCCTGATGTACCATAAATGTTATATTCAGTGCAATCATGCCAATCAACACAACTTGTGATTAAGTCAAATGAATTTAGCAATTGCAGAGGAGAAGATGTTTTTCAAATTAAATTGGATTCTCTATACTCACGGAAAACATGGTCAGCCTCCAATTTATCCCCATTTCTCTCATCAATGTTGTAACATTTTGTTCTGTTCTTCTCAAGACTGCACAATTGAAAACAAAACCACCCACTGAGAACCCAACATATTTGTATTGACAATATGCTCTGACTAGTTCTAATGTGAAGTCATAATTATCCTGAATTTCACTTTCTTCTGGAGGCTATTACACTCTATTTTTTTCCTTTTTAAGTAGGCAAAATAAGCACTATACATATAAAGAAATACAAGTATTACAAATATTATTATATTATTATTAAATATTTCATGACAATTTCTAATGCACAATAAAAGCTGAAAATCAGCCCAATATTGCCCACTCAAGGTGGGCATATCTGCACATGTATGGTCATCTTTAGTGAGACGTGGTAGACACAAGAGGACCCTTTACTTTCCACCAATTATACCAATTTTGTGGTCACAGCCTCATTGCACCCCTGCTTAATATTTTTAAAAAATAGTGGTGAGCAGGGTCGGACTGGACAGCCGGGACACTGGGAAAAAAACAGGTGAGCACCCATCGGCCCAGACCCACTCCCTGATCAGTTAGAACTGAAACATAAATAAGTGCGGCGGCCGGCTTTTACGCATGCGCACGGGGACCCCCGAGGTTCGGAACCCTGTGGGCCCTAAGTCTGGTCCTGTATACAGGAGAAGTGGCCTGCTTCATGTTGGTAGCTCCCACCCTTTCCAGCTATAGTCAGATGATCCCAGTGGTGGCCAATAAAAGGGCAACCATGTTTGGTAGTTTTAAACCTTGACAGCAGCAAGTAAGTTGCAGGTAAAACTTAGTCTCTGTGTTAAATGTAAAGTATAATGAAGCAATATAATTCTTAATGAATCAGATGAAAGTTGAGTGTAGGACTGGCCAGATATGGGATGACTTTGATGTAGTTGGCCAGCTTAAATATATTGCAATATATGGACAAACAATCCCTGTTTTGTTTAAAGGCATTTTTAAGAGCTTAAAGGGATACTGTCATGGGAAAAAAATGTTTTTTTTCAAATTGAATCAGTTAATAGTGCTGATCCAGCAGAATTCTGCACTTAAATCCATATATCAAAGGAGTAAACAGATTTTTTTATATTAAATTTTGAAATCTGACATGGGGCTAGACATATTGTCAATTTCGCAGCTGCCCCAAGTCATGTGACTTGTGCTCTGATAAACTTCAATCACTCTTTACTGCTGTACTGCAAGTTGGAGTGATATAACCCCCCTCCCTTTTCCCCCCCAGCAGCCAAAGAACAATGGGAAGGTAACCAGATAGCAGCTCCCTAACACAAGATAACAGCTGCCTGGTAGATCTAAGAACAACACTCAATAGTAAAAACCCATGTTCCACTGAGACACATTCAGTTACATTGAGAAGGAAAAACAGCAGAAATCATTTCTCTCCTAAATTGCAGGCACATGTCACATGACCAGGGGCAGCTGGGAAATTGACAAAATGTCTAGCCCCATGTCAGATTTCAAAATTGATTATAAAAAAAATCTGTTTGCTCTTTTGAGAAATTTTCAGTGCAGAATTCTGCTGGAGACTGAGTAGCACTATTAACTGATGCGTTTTGAAAAAAACATGTTTTCTAAAGACAGGATCCCTTTAAGGCACAAAATGTTTCAATGTCCTTGATATCATAATATATTGATAATGGGTTGAGTGCAGAGGACACTTGTATTTGTCTATATGAATTTTGTGGTCACAACCTCATTGCACCCCCGCCTAATGTTTTAAAAATTAGTGGTGAGCACAACTTTCCGTTTTTTGTCAACTGAAAAATCTTGAAAAACTCAAATGGTAAAATGTGTCAGCTATAACTTGGTGAGCTTATACGGAATAAAAAATTATAGAGATTTTTCCTCCTACGATTAACTTTTCAATACTTTTCACAATAGACCCAAGTTTAAAAATACTGGATTGCGGGAAGAAAACACAATCACGAGGGAAAAAAAACACAATTAAGTTTATTTGAGATTTTTTAGGGGGGACCGAGATTTGGAAAAAAACGTACATATGGAAATAAATAAATTGGCCTCCCCATAATATGTAACTGACCCAACTTGGATTATTTGGAATGGCTGAAATCCACTTTGACTGCATCTAAGATAATCTTCCAAGGATAACCTTAATAGCATGGTACCAGGCGACATGGATTCATAAGGGGCTGGTTGAGGGAGGCTTGTAGGCCAATGTCCCAGGTAAGTGAGCCGTGTTCCAAAACAGAGGCAGGAGACAATCACAGAAGCCAATGACCAAGTGTAATAGATATGCAGCAGTGTAGTTATCCAATGATTTCTTATTTAGCCACTTGATATTGAGCGGAATCTACTGCATTTATAAATTTGAAAGTTATAATAATAATAATAATATATATATATATATATATATATATATATATATATATATATATATATATAATATACACAAAAGCCATGAATATCCTGTAAATTATATCCTTATAAACGGTGAGTAGTGATGTCATCAGTTATAAACGGTGAGTTCTGATGTCATTTCTGTCACATGACTCACTGAAACTTGTGTATTATAATTAATAAAGTACCCCCAGTTGCAAAATATGAGGATATTAGAAGTTACCTCGGAGTTCCATGACCTGTATAAAAACACTTTGCCTTCAGCCTCGTGTTTTTATATGGTCATGAAACTCCTCGGTAACTTATAATATCCTTATAATTTACAAGAGGTGGACATTTTGCACTCTATAAAAAAAATACTGTAAATTAGAAATCCTTCTAAAGTGCATGATGGAAAATAATCAGTGAAGGCAACAGTAGGCATAAGCCCTTCAAACTGTGTATACCAGAATGCATTTCTTTTCAAATGACAAAAGAAATGAATGAATAATTGTGCCCAAGCTCTTCGTTTGCTTTTATTTCCTTGTTTGTGTTTTATCTGCTCATGGAACTTTTACATAGACATAAACTGCTTTTTAAGGAAATGTTTAGAGCAGAGACAGATACGTTTCTTTCAATATTTATTTCATGACACAAAGAGAGAACTGATAAGGCCACATGAAGTGGAAGAAAAAGAAGTCACATCAGCTGATATGTCTTTATAAGAACACTGTGTAAACCTAAGCCCTACATATGGGCTGTATATATATAGATATATATATATATATATATATATATATATATATATATATATATATATATATATATATATATATATATAACACAGCCTAGGATTCTGCTACTTAAGGCAATAGTTATTTTTAATCTGCCTATACAGTTGCAGTTATAGAAGTTAAAGGAACAGTGACACCAAACATGAGAGCGATTTAAAGGAATGACACTTTTATGTACTGTTGCCCTGCACTGGTAAAACTGGCGTGTTTGCTTAAGAAATACTACTATAGTTTATATAAACAAGCTGCTGTGTAGCCATGGGGGCAGCCATTCAAGCACAGGATACACAGTAGATAACAGATAAGTACTACTATAGTTTATATAAACAAGCTGCTGTGTAGCCATGGGGGCAGCCATTCAAGCACAGGATACACAGTAGATAACAGATAAGTACTACTATAGTTTATATAAACAAGCTGCTGTGTAGCCATGGGGGCAGCCATTCAAGCACAGGATACACAGTAGATAACAGATAAGTACTACTATAGTTTATATAAACAAGCTGCTGTGTAGCAATGGGGGCAGCCATTCAAGCACAGGATACACAGTAGATAACAGATAAGTACTACTATAGTTTATATAAACAAACTGCTGTGTAACCATGGGGGCAGCCATTCAAGCACAGGATACACAGTAGATAACAGATAAGTACTACTATAGTTTATATAAACAAGCTGCTGTGTAGTCAAGGGGGCAGCCATTCAAATATAGGATACACTGTAGATACCAGATAAGTTCTGAAGAATCCCATTGTATACTACAGAGCTTATCTGTTATCTGCTGTGTATCCTGTGGCTTTCCTCTTTTTTCAGCTTTGAATGGCTGCCCCCATGGCTACACAACTATGATTGTATTTCTAAAGCAAACACACCGGTATTACCAGCACAGGGCAACATGGCATTATACAGGCATGAAAGCCCGTTATGCAGAAAGTTCCAAATCCAGAGAAATGGCAAATGACTCTTTAGCTTATGAACTTCATCTTCTGAGCAAAGAAATCTAATTTAACTTTACTAACTCACTAGTTAACAGCAGGTACTGGCAGTGTAAAAATTGCTAACATTTGAAAACCATAAAAAAAAAAAAACAGTAGTAACCTCTATTTTACAAACCTGGATTTTACATTTTCTCCAAACTGTCTAACATTTTTTGTTGTCCCACACAGACAAATTGCACTTTTAGGTTTTAGGTTTTCATATCATTTTGATGTGTTCCCTTGGTGATGATACAATTAGGGTTCTACTGATTGCAAGAAGAGCAAAAGTGTTAAGAAGAGCAATCTAAGCAATTTTACATTAAAGGAACAGTAACACCAAAAATATTTTGTGTTACTGTTAAGTTGTTTAGAAGTTTTATCTTTAAGTGCTAAAACAAAGAAGGACAAAGGAGCACATAAATAGTCCATCCTATGCTGGACCAAGTCTTGGAATAAAAATTCTTTACTGCTAGTGGAAGGTCGCTAGTGTTTTGTATGGAATCCAGGATCAAGAGGTGTTTATAATAGCATAATAAAAAGACACACGTACCTCAAGTTCAACCTTTAAAGTCTGTATATATATAACCAGCCAGAGAATTCCATATCTTCACAGCTCTCACTGTAACAAACCCCTTCCCAATATTTAGCTGGAACCTCTTTTCTTCTAATCGGAATGGGTGACCTTGTGTCAGCTGGAAAGACCTACTGGTAAATAAAACATTAGAGAGATTATTATATGATCCCCTTATATATTTATACATATTAACAAATTAGGGGTTGGGGAGCACCATCCATCAAGTACAAAGGAAGGTGTGCAGGGTCAAATAATGATTAATATAAACAAAAAAGAAGAAAGAAATGACCCATCCAATTGCACCACCCCATTTAGGTATTGCCAAACTCAAGTGAAGTAATTAATAAAAATTAACTTTTAATAAACTATTAAAAAATAGTCTAGAAAGCACCATTAAAAAGAAGGTAGAGGTAAGGAGGCTGGTAGACTGAAAACCAGGGGGTTGGAGGGGTTTTACGAGTCAGAAGTGACGGTTGGTTCAGGAGAGCTGATGTATAAACAACCAGCACATTGTTAACACTATATATCTGTGCGTACACCAGTAGTGCCCCGAGTGCAGCCACCCCTTCACCCACTTCAGGATCCCTCCCTTCAGGTGTGCGGGCGAATCGCTAAGGATCCGAATAGCAAGCCTCAGTACATTTAAATCGTTCCAGAACTCTGTGTATTAGAGTATTAGCTTCAATTAGTAAAACCACGGATCGTATATTGAGCCAACCCCTTCACCCTCAAGAGTCCCCTCCCGATCCGATTGCCCCCGTGATAATTCTTTGTCCCTACCAGACGCCTACCTAACCAAAGCTAAAAGTGCGCCTGACGCGCGTTTCACCCGCCAATTTGCGGGCTTTATCAAAGGCATATACAGAGAGCCGATACTGTGCACATATTTGTAACCACGGAACGGCCGGTATGAGTTTGAATGAGCCAATCAGCAGGCTCCAGCTCATTGCCGGCATCACGCCCCAGCAGCCAACCGGCGTACTGAGCGTCATCAGAGGGAAATGACAGGCACTGACACGGCTGTATGTTATAGCTATTTGTCATTCACGGCTCCTAATACCTTATTCCTACTCGTTATGTAGTATGCGCTATGCAATGCGCAACATTGTAACAACTGATGCTCAGTCTGTCAAATTGGAAACGATGTGACAGAAATGTTGCAACGGGTAGGAAGATGTAGATTAGAGAATAGAAACATTTGTAGCATAAGTGGCTGTCACTTATCATCCACATCGACCTATGTAAAATACTATAGCCAAATCAAAGAGCACAAAGGCATATGGGATATAAAAGTGAAAATATAATGACATGTTAGCCATCCAATCTCATGAGTATAAGTGTGGATCATGGATATAGATCATAACAGCTGGCTATTGTATTGGTGACTGACCACCATCTACTGTGACAGTTAACAAAGAATAAAATATAATATTTATAGTTGATAATCACAGTTAGGATACGAGGTCTTGATAGCAGTATAATTACTATGAGAGCAAGTTTATTGGGAAGATGGTCAGGGTATTACTTAGTTCAATGCTTAGACCCTGATGTATAAGGTAGCCATTCCTCCCACCGTTAAATAAATATATTCATTGTGATGCTCTCATTGAGGCCGTTGGGGCTTAACGCATTCATAAGGAATATCCACTCGCTCTCTCTAGATAGAAGAGCTGTTTCGAGGTCTCCACCTCTGATACCCAAAGACACTCTCGATAAGCCCATTGCTTTTAAGCCAGAGCTTGAATGGTTGTGTACTTCAAGAAAATGTCGGCTTACCGGCGGTAACTTTTTGTGATCTTTTATTAGATCCAATGCATTGTCAATACTAAGGATATGCTCCATTAGTCTTTTCTTGAAGGCTCTATTGGTTTTTCCAATATATATTTTGTTGCAGGGACAAGTCAGCATATAAATGATATTATTGGTATTGCATGTAAAATTGTGAGTGATCTTATGACTTCTACCAAATCTGTCAACTACAGAATTTTGATTATGCATATACTTGCAAGCTTTGCATTTACCACATATAGATGTACCATTCACCATTGCCCTAGGTTGTTTGGAGAAGTGGCTCTTAACTAGCCGATCTCTAAGATTCGGTGCCCGTCTGCAGCAAGTCAGCGGACGTGGTCCCACTATTGTAGAAAGGACCGGATCTGTGTGTAAAATATGCCAGTGTTTATTCAAAACTGAATCAATAATAGGCCATTGTTTACAGAAAGTCCCTATGAATCTGACGGGTTGACTGTTGTTATGTGATTTCCGTCTACGTGAGTCCAATAATGAGTTCCTAGGTGTTCCAACTGCTCTAGTATAGGCTTTGTGGATAACGTTCTTTGAATATCCTCTCTGTACTAGGCGTTCTGTTAGTTCACTGGCCCTCTTACGAAAGAGATCAAGATCAGAGCAGTTACGACGTAACCTAAGAAATTCACCCACCGGAATTCCTCTTTTAGTAGCAATTGGGTGATGGCTCTGAAAATGAAGAATGGAATTGGTCGCAGTAGCTTTGCGATACAAATCTGTGCCAATGGTGCCATCTTCCCTGATCATAATAGTGATGTCAAGGAAGTCGATGCTTTCCTTGCTTATAGTGTGTGTGAGCTTGATGTTCAGATGGTTTACATTCAGGCATTGTAGGAATTCGCTCAGATTTTCCTTATCGCCAGTCCAGAGGAACATCAGGTCATCTATGTAGCGAAACCAATATGATATGTATTGGGTATATTGTGCCATCTGATCTCCAAATACATTATTGGCCTCCCACCATCCCATGAACAGATTGGCATACGTGGGAGCGAAGGCTGCACCCATAGCAACACCTCTTATTTGCAAATAGAATTTTTCATTGAACACAAAGAAGTTATGATTAAGGCAGAAGTTAGTCAAGTCTGCCATAAAGTCAATAAATTGACCGTCCCAATCTGATTCAGTTTCCATAAAGTACCGTATTGCTTGTAACCCATGCTTATGAGAAATGGAGGAATAGAGGGACTCAACATCACAGCTCACTATGTATGTATCCTTATCAACCTTGACTTCCACCAACTTTTCTAATAGGTCACCAGTATCTTTGATGTAAGAGGGAAGAGTAGTAACAAATTTACGTAGTTTTATATCAATGAATTGACTCGCCTTCTCACACATATTCCCATTACCAGATACAATTGGGCGCCCAGGAGGTTTTGTTAGACTTTTATGTATTTTGGGGAGCATGTAAAAGGTAGGGGTCACTGATACATCATTATGCAGTGCTTTAGATTCACTAACAGTGATAAGACCAGTATGTAGGCCATCCGAAATCAGATTATTATAAAGAGTCCTAAAATGCACAGTCGGATCGCTGGGTAGTTTGCGGTAGCATGCATTGTCATTAAGCTGTTTCAATGCCTCCGTCAAATACATTACCCGTGGCCATAGGACTACATTACCCCCCTTATCAGAGGGTTTTATGATTATATCCTGCCAGGAAGATATTTGTTGTATAGCCAATCTTTCTTCCTGATTAAGGTTGTCACATCCCTGGCTGGGTATATTCATGAAATCTCTCATGACCAGTTCCCCAAAAGTGATCACTGCCGAACTAATGTTCCTGGGGGCATATATTTGCTTTTTGGTTTCAGAGATCTTGTTACATCGCTCTGTTCGGCCAACAGCTCAGTCAACTCAGATACAGCTTGATCAAAGGCTATCTGCTCAGAACCAATCCCAGGTGTAGAATATGTAAGGTCATGTGGGTTGGTTGGGTCTGGCATGGCCATTAGGGGATTAACTAATACTTGCTCACTGTGTTTAGAATCACGATGAAAATGTTTTTTGAGCAGAAGTTTCCGACAGAACAGAAAGAGATCTTTGTAAAGAGTAAAGGGTTTGAGGTCATGACTGGGAGAAAAAGATAGCCCCCTCCTTAAACAGAATTCTGACTTTCAGAGAGGACATGGTCACTGAGGTTAATGACATTTAATGTCTCTGGGTTCTCCTCCCTCTGTGCCAGCCCCGTTCCCAGTGATTCTGTCGCCGATAGGCCCATCTGTCCCTGTTTCTTAATTCTCTTCCCCCCCTTCTGATTCTCTTATGTTTTCTGCCCCTAAAAAAGGTACTGAGGAATTGGATTTATTGGAGCTTAAGCTGGTCTCATCATCAGATCTCTCTGATCTAGAGGGATCGCTTTGTGATACGTTTCTGTTGTTAATTCTTCGACCCCATTTATAAACCGTACCCATTGCATAGTCAGTAGTATCTCTGAAATATTTCTGTTTTTTTCTATCAATTATTTCGTGTGCAACTCGATCGATCTCTGCATTAATTCTAGACATGCGTGATATGTATACTTCATTTTGAGTATGTTCTGACAATTGTTTTTCAATATCATTGATCTTAGTCGTGAGATCCTTTACCACATATTGCTCGTGTTCTCGAGTTAGGGTAAGTAATTGCATAGAGCAATTATGTAGCACCTCCTCCCACCTTTTTTTAAAATCATCATCGCGGATATCAAAGGTTGGGAGTACCCTGATCCGCAAACCCCTGGGAATAATATTCCCTTCTATATATTTATCATACGTGGAGACTGACCACCACGCTTTGGTCAATTTAATCTGATGTTGTTGGTATTCAGATAACAGATGTTTCCAGTTACCCTCTGATTGCGAACTCTGATTCCCAGTTTCAACTTGAAAAACATCAGATAATTGTGTTGACCATTTCTCAAAACGGGATTGCATATTAACAAAAGGTGCTGCCATGGTCAAGGACTCAACTGATCAAAATGATGTGTGCTACACCCAGATTTTCCAAAGGATTTGAAGGAAAGAGTTAAGTATTAACAAATTAGGGGTTGGGGAGCACCATCCATCAAGTACAAAGGAAGGTGTGCAGGGTCAAATAATGATTAATATAAACAAAAAAGAAGAAAGAAATGACCCATCCAATTGCACCACCCCATTTAGGTATTGCCAAACTCAAGTGAAGTAATTAATAAAACTTTATGGCAGACTTGACTAACTTCTGCCTTAATCATAACTTCTTTGTGTTCAATGAAAAATTCTATTTGCAAATAAGAGGTGTTGCTATGGGTGCAGCCTTCGCTCCCACGTATGCCAATCTGTTCATGGGATGGTGGGAGGCCAATAATGTATTTGGAGATCAGATGGCACAATATACCCAATACATATCATATTGGTTTCGCTACATAGATGACCTGATGTTCCTCTGGACTGGCGATAAGGAAAATCTGAGCGAATTCCTACAATGCCTGAATGTAAACCATCTGAACATCAAGCTCACACACACTATAAGCAAGGAAAGCATCGACTTCCTTGACATCACTATTATGATCAGGGAAGATGGCACCATTGGCACAGATTTGTATCGCAAAGCTACTGCGACCAATTCCATTCTTCATTTTCAGAGCCATCACCCAATTGCTACTAAAAGAGGAATTCCGGTGGGTGAATTTCTTAGGTTACGTCGTAACTGCTCTGATCTTGATCTCTTTCGTAAGAGGGCCAGTGAACTAACAGAACGCCTAGTACAGAGAGGATATTCAAAGAACGTTATCCACAAAGCCTATACTAGAGCAGTTGGAACACCTAGGAACTCATTATTGGACTCACGTAGACGGAAATCACATAACAACAGTCAACCCGTCAGATTCATAGGGACTTTCTGTAAACAATGGCCTATTATTGATTCAGTTTTGAATAAACACTGGCATATTTTACACACAGATCCGGTCCTTTCTACAATAGTGGGACCACGTCTGCTGACTTGCTGCAGACGGGCACCGAATCTTAGAGATCGGCTAGTTAAGAGCCACTTCTCCAAACAACCTAGGGCAATGGTGAATGGTACATCTATATGTGGTAAATGCAAAGCTTGCAAGTATATGCATAATCAAAATTCTGTAGTTGACAGATTTGGTAGAAGTCATAAGATCACTCACAATTTTACATGCAATACCAATAATATCATTTATATGCTGACTTGTCCCTGCAACAAAATATATATTGGAAAAACCAATAGAGCCTTCAAGAAAAGACTAATGGAGCATATCCTTAGTATTGACAATGCATTGGATCTAATAAAAGATCACAAAAAGTTACCGCCGGTAAGCCGACATTTTCTTGAAGTACACAACCATTCAAGCTCTGGCTTAAAAGCAATGGGCTTATCGAGAGTGTCTTTGGGTATCAGAGGTGGAGACCTCGAAACAGCTCTTCTATCTAGAGAGAGCGAGTGGATATTCCTTATGAATGCGTTAAGCCCCAACGGCCTCAATGAGAGCATCACAATGAATATATTTATTTAACGGTGGGAGGAATGGCTACCTTATACATCAGGGTCTAAGCATTGAACTAAGTAATACCCTGACCATCTTCCCAATAAACTTGCTCTCATAGTAATTATACTGCTATCAAGACCTCGTATCCTAACTGTGATTATCAACTATAAATATTATATTTTATTCTTTGTTAACTGTCACAGTAGATGGTGGTCAGTCACCAATACAATAGCCAGCTGTTATGATCTATATCCATGATCCACACTTATACTCATGAGATTGGATGGCTAACATGTCATTATATTTTCACTTTTATATCCCATATGCCTTTGTGCTCTTTGATTTGGCTATAGTATTTTACATAGGTCGATGTGGATGATAAGTGACAGCCACTTATGCTACAAATGTTTCTATTCTCTAATCTACATCTTCCTACCCGTTGCAACATTTCTGTCACATCGTTTCCAATTTGACAGACTGAGCATCAGTTGTTACAATGTTGCGCATTGCATAGCGCATACTACATAACGAGTAGGAATAAGGTATTAGGAGCCGTGAATGACAAATAGCTATAACATACAGCCGTGTCAGTGCCTGTCATTTCCCTCTGATGACGCTCAGTACGCCGGTTGGCTGCTGGGGCGTGATGCCGGCAATGAGCTGGAGCCTGCTGATTGGCTCATTCAAACTCATACCGGCCGTTCCGTGGTTACAAATATGTGCACAGTATCGGCTCTCTGTATATGCCTTTGATAAAGCCCGCAAATTGGCGGGTGAAACGCGCGTCAGGCGCACTTTTAGCTTTGGTTAGGTAGGCGTCTGGTAGGGACAAAGAATTATCACGGGGGCAATCGGATCGGGAGGGGACTCTTGAGGGTGAAGGGGTTGGCTCAATATACGATCCGTGGTTTTACTAATTGAAGCTAATACTCTAATACACAGAGTTCTGGAACGATTTAAATGTACTGAGGCTTGCTATTCGGATCCTTAGCGATTCGCCCGCACACCTGAAGGGAGGGATCCTGAAGTGGGTGAAGGGGTGGCTGCACTCGGGGCACTACTGGTGTACGCACAGATATATAGTGTTAACAATGTGCTGGTTGTTTATACATCAGCTCTCCTGAACCAACCGTCACTTCTGACTCGTAAAACCCCTCCAACCCCCTGGTTTTCAGTCTACCAGCCTCCTTACCTCTACCTTCTTTTTAATGGTGCTTTCTAGACTATTTTTTAATAGTTTATTAAAAGTTAAGTTTTATTAATTACTTCACTTGAGTTTGGCAATACCTAAATGGGGTGGTGCAATTGGATGGGTCATTTCTTTCTTCTTTTTTGTTTATATATTTATACATAGTTATCATATCACCCCTTAAGCGCCTCTTCTCCAGCGTGAACATCCCCAATTTGGCCAGTCTTTCCTCATAGCTAAGATTTTCCATACCATTTACCAGCATAGTTGCCCTTCTCTGTACCCTCTCTAATACAATAATGTCCTGTTTGAGTGATGGAGACCAAAACTGTACGGCATATTCTAGATGGGGCCTTACCAGTGGTCTATACAGTGGAAGAATGACCCCCTCCTCCCGTGACTCTATGCCCCTTTAATACAGCTCAAGACCTTATTTGCCCTTATTTATGTTTATATGTGATCCTCCCTCCTCGTTCTCATATAAAGTGCACCCCCTCATCCCACCAGAGAGTCCATGCTCTGACGTAAGCACATGCTTTGTCCAGTGGAGGGCTAGACACTGTTCCAAAAACACATCACATCATTCTACTTATCACCATTTAAATCACCCGCTCCTCATTGATGATATCATTATTGCCAAGGTTTCAAAACACAACAAATTTCAGGGTCAGAACCTTCCATGGTGTCGGGGAATTAATGCAGCTTTCTAGCAAGATCACATGATCGCTATTATTACCCAACACCTACTCATCATAATAGTCCATAATAACTGTGAGATTCCAACCCAGCCATCATATTTACTTAGTGTGTGGCCCAGATGCTATTGTTTTGGGGGGCTCTCATGTTTTCCCAGATTACTTAAATAAATGTACATTTCACATAGTAATGAAGAGTCATTTTCAACGCTGTGCAGCATACAGATAAAAATGATTACGTTTTTTAACCAAAACGCAGCATTTTTCCCAGGGAATCTCATCGTACTTACAGCAGCGTGAAAACGAAATTGCACACGTTTACAAACATTTTCCGAGTGAGAGTGTTAAATAGCATTAAAGTGCAATCCTTTTGGTGCTGCCCACTGTGAAAATAATGGAATTACCACCATGTTCATAGGGACAGTAGATCCAGGGGTTCAGTTCAGCAGAAGAGGCTGGAAAATGCATTTTTTTTAAAAAGCACCCAACCTGCCTATATCTGACTTAACCTAGGGCAGGGCAGATATATAAAAAATCATAATTGAAAAGAGAGAAAAAGAAAGCTAACCCTAAAGAGTGCACCTCCCCATCACAGGATCCGATGATTCAAAGAACAAATTGAAACGTAACTTTTACTAATAATTTACATAAAAACCGTAAGTCACACCATCTTACTGTTTCTCTCATATGATGGGTGGTGCTCCCTAAATCTGAATTCATTCTTATATAAAAAATCACCAAATTAAAGTAATTAAACTACTTGTATGGATATAGGATCTATTATCCGGATTGAATTGGATCTTGGGTTTTTCAGATATGGGATCTGTACCACTGATTCAGGGAGAGAATTCAACATCCTCACAGCTCTCACTGTAATAAAAACCCCTTCTGAATATTTAGGCAGAACCTCTTTTCTTCTAATTGGAATAGGTGACTTCACATCAGCTGGAAAGATCTACTGGTAAATATATCACCTATATCAATACATAGTTATCATATCACCTCTTAAATGACTCTTCTCCAGTTTAAACAACCCCAA
This sequence comes from Xenopus laevis, assembly GCF_017654675.1. Classification (NCBI taxonomy): domain Eukaryota; kingdom Metazoa; phylum Chordata; class Amphibia; order Anura; family Pipidae; genus Xenopus; species Xenopus laevis. The sequence goes on from NC_054372.1 coordinate 187,155,244, forward strand.
TTTGGCCAGTCAAGATTTTCCATACCATTTACCAGCTTAGTTGCCCTTCTCTGTACCCTCTCTAATTCAATAATGTCCTGTTTGAGTGATGGAGACCAAAACTCTACGGCATATTCTAGATGGGGCCTTACAAGTGCTTTATACAGTGGAAGAATAACCCCCTCCTCCCTTGACTCTATGCCCCTTTTAATACAGCTCAAGACCTTATTTGCCCTTGATGCTGCTGACTGGCATTGCTTGCTACAGCCAAGTTTATTATCTACAAGGAATCCAATGTCCTTTTCCATAATGGATTTGCCTAGTGCAGTCCCATTAAGGGTATAAGTGGATATTTTTACATCCCAGGTGTATAACTTTACATTTATCATCATTGAATCTCATTTGCCACATCGAATTGTTGTGAGTGTGGGCCCTTGATGTCAGGTTCTCTGGTGGGCTTCTCAGTGGCACATCTCAAGAGTCAATAGTGAGTAGGGATGTAGCGAACGTCGGAAAAAAAGTTCGCGAACATATTCGCGAACTTGCGCAAAAACGCGAGCGGTTCGCGAACGGTTCGCGAACCCCATAGACTTCAATGGGAAGGCGAACTTTAACATCTAGAAAAGACATTTCTGGCCAGAAAAATGATTTTAAAGTTGTTTAAAGGGTGCAACGACCTGGACAGTGGCATGCCAGAGGGGGATCAAGGGCAAAAATGTATCTGAAAAATCTGCCTGTGTGTGCTTGGAAGAGATAGTGTAGGGGGAGAGCTGTTAGTGATTTCAGGGACAGATGATAGTAAGTTTGCTGGCTAGTAATCTGCTTGATACTGCTCTGTATTGGAGGGACAGAAGTCTGCAGGGATTTGAGGGACATTTTAGCTTAGGTAGCTTTGCTGGCTAGTAATCTACTGTTCTCTTTAAACAACTGCCATACGTTGACCTTGTAGGCATTGTTTGCCCAGTTTTTTTGGACGCAGCCACTGAAGCACAGTTGCCAGAAAAAATATGCCATATAAATGCTGAAAATAGTCATTTTTCGCCATACGTTGACCTTGTAGACATTGTTTGCCCAGTTTTTTTGGACGCAGCCACTGAAGCACAGTTGCCAGAAAAATTATGCCATATAAATGCTGAAAATATAAATTTTTTTGGTTGCAGCCACTGAAGCACAGAGGCCAGAAAATTATGCCATATAAATGCAGAAAATATGCATTTTTTTGGTCGCAGCCACTGAAGCACAGTTGACAGAAAAATTATGCCATATAAATGCTGAAAATATAAACTTTTTTGGTTGCAGCCACTGAAGCACAGAGGCCAGAAAAATTATGCCATATAAATGCAGAAAACATGCATTTTTTTGGTCGCAGCCACTGAAGCACAGTTGACAGAAAAATTATGCCATATAAATGCTGAAAATATAAATTTTTTTGGTTGCAGCCACTGAAGCACAGAGGCCAGAAAAATTATGCCATATAAATGCAGAAAATATGCATTTTTTGGGTCGCAGCCACTGAAGCACAGTTGCCAGAAAAAATATGCCATATAAATGCTGAAAATAGTCATTTTTTGCCATATACGTTGAGTCAACGTATGGCAAAAAATGACTATTTTCAGCATTTATATGGTATATTTTTTCTGGCCTCTGTGCTTCAGTGGCTGCGGCCAAAAAAACTGGGCAAACAATGCCTACAAGGTCAACGTCGTTGACCTTGTAGGCATTGTTTGCCCAGTTTTTTTGGCCGCAGCCACTGAAGCACAGAGGCCAGAAAAAATATGCCATATAAATGCTGAAAATAGTCATTTTTTGGTCGCAGCCACTGAAGCACAGTTGCCAGAAAAATTATGCCATATAAATGCTGAAAATATAAATTTTTTTGGTTGCAGCCACTGAAGCACAGAGGCCAGAAAAATTATGCCATATAAATGCAGAAAATATGCATTTTTTTGGATGCAGCCACTGAAGCACAGTTGCCAGAAAAAATATGCCATATAAATGCTGAAAATAGTCATTTTTTGCCATACGTTGACCTTGTAGACATTGTTTGCCCAGTTTTTTTGGTTGCAGCCACTGAAGCACAGAGGCCAGAAAAAATTAAACCAGTAGGGTTTGCACCCTAGTTTGTAACGGTGGCGGAGGGAGGAGGAGGACGCTAAAGGACAGCTGTGTGTGGAGTCATGAGGCTTGAAGAGAAGGACAGCTGCATAGAAGTCAGAACAAGTCTTCCGGCGTGCAGTAACCCTCCGAGATCCACCCCTCATTCATTTTAATAAAGGTCAGGTAATCGACACTTTTGTGACCTAGGCGAGTTCTCTTCTCAGTTACAATCCTCCTGCTGCACTGAAGGTCCTTTCTGAGAGCACACTTGAGGCTGGGCAAGACAAGAGGTTCATGGCAAATTGTGACAGCTCTGGCCACAGATCAAGCCTGCGCACCCAGTAGTCCAGGGGTTCATCGCTCCTCAGAGTGTCGATATCTGCAGTTAATGCCAGGTAGTCCGCTACCTGCCGGTCGAGGCGTTCTTTGAGGGTGGATCCAGAAGGGTTGTGGCGCTGCCTTGGACAGAAAAACATTTGCATGTCTGACGTTACAGACTGGCCAAAGGGCTTTGTCCTTGCAGGTGTGCTCGTGGCAGGATTACTGGCACCTCTGCCCCTGGAATGTTGATGAGTTCCTGAAGTGACATCACCCTTAAAAGCATTGTACAACATGTTTTGCAGGCTGGTTTGTAAATGCCGCATCTTTTCGGACTTGTGGTATGTTGGTAACATTTCTGACACTTTATGCTTGTACCGAGGGTCTAGTAGCGTTGCGACCCAGTACAGGTCCTTCTCCTTAAGCCTCTTGATACGGGGTCCTTCAACAGGCATGACAGCATGAAAGACCCCATTCTCACAAGGTTGGATGCAGAGCTATCCATCTCCGCTTCCTCATTATCAAGGACTGCATCATCCACGGTCTCCTCCCCCCAGCCACGTACAAGACCAGGGGTCCCCAAAAGGTCACCACTAGCCCCCTGGGAAGCCTGCTCCTGTTGGTCCTCCTCCTCCTCCTCCACAAAGCCACCTTCCTCCTCTGACTCCACTTCTGGCACCTCTCCCTGCGTTGCAGCAGGTGCCTGGGTTCGTTCTGGTGATTCCGACCAGAAATCGTGCGCTTCCAGCTCCTCGTCACGCTGGTCTACAGCCTCATCTGTCACTCGTCGCACGGCACGCTCCAGGAAGAAAGCGAAGGGTATTAGGTCGCTGATGGTGCCTTCGGTGCGACTGACCATATTTGTCACCTCTTCAAAAGGTCGCATGAGCCTGCAGGCATCGCGCATAAGCACCCAGTAACGGGGGAAAAAAATCCCCAGCTCTGCAGATCCAGTCCTACCACCCAGTTCAAAAAGGTACTCGTTGACGGCCCTTTGTTGTTGCAGCAGACGTTCCAACATAAGGAGCGTTGAATTCCAGCGAGTCTGGCTGTCAGAAATCAAACGCCTGACTGGCATGTTGTAGCGCTGCTGAATGTCAGCAAGGCGTGCCATGGCTGTGTAGGAACGTCTGAAATGGGCCGACACCTTTCTGGACTGGGTGAGAACGTCCTGGAATCCTGGGTACTTGGAGACAAAACGTTGGACTATTAAATTTAACACATGTGCCATGCAGGGCACATGTGTTAAATTGCCTAGTCTCAACGCTGCCAACAGATTGCTTCCATTGTCACACACCACTTTTCCGATCTGCAGTTGGTGTGGGGTCAGCCACCGATCGGCCTGTGACTGCAGAGATGACAGGAGTACAGATCCGGTATGGTTTTTGCTTTCCAGGCACGTCATCCCCAAGACAGCGTGACAACGGCGTACCTGGCACGTCGAATAGCCTAGGGGAGCTGGGGGTGCACAGGTGTGGAGGAGGAGAAGGAGGACCCAGCAGCAGAGTAAGAAGAAGAAGAAGACGAGGTAGAGAGCGATGGAGGAGTAGAGGTGGTGGCAGAACCGCGTGCAATCCGTGGCGGTGACACCAACTCCACTGTTGTTGTTGAGCTACCCATTCCCTGCTTCCCAGCCATTACCAAGTTCACCCAGTGGGCAGTGTAGGTGACATACCTGCCCTGACCATGCTTGGAGGACCATGCGTCAGTAGTCATATGGACCTTTGGCCCAACACTAAGTGACAGAGATGCGGTAACTTGGCTCTGCACATGTTGGTACAGGTGTGGTATTCCCTTTTTAGAAAAAAAATTGCGGCTGGGTACCTTCCACTGCGGTGTCCCAATTGCTACAAATTTGCGGAAGGCCTCAGAGTCCACCAGCTGGTATGGTAAAAGCTGGCGGGCTAAGAGTGCAGACAAGCCAGCTGTCAGACGCCGGGCAAGGGGGTGACAGTCAGACATTGGCTTCTTACGCTCAAACATGGCCTTCACAGAAACTTGGCTGGTGGCAGATGACTGGGAATGGGAACAGGTGGTCAAGGTGGAAGGCGGAGTGGAGGGTGGTTCAGACGGGTCAAGGAGAGCAGAGGTAGAGCAGTAAGATGCTGGACCAGAAGGAGTGTGGCTTTTAGTTTGCCTGTTGCCTTTGAGGTGTTGCTCCCAAAGTGCTTTGTGCTTGCCGCTCATGTGCCTTCGCATAGAAGTTGTACCTATGTGGCTGTTGGGCTTACCAAGGCTCAGTTTCTGACTGCACTCATTGCAAATTACAATGCTTTTGTCAGAGGCACACACATTAAAAAAATCCCACACTGCTGACTTTTTGGAAGTGTGCGATCTGGCGGTAACAGTAGAAGTTGGCGGAGTTGGCGGTATTGGCGGCAATGGCGGGTGCGTTGGCCGGCTGAACACAGGTGCCGATACATGTTGTTGCCCTGCTGATCCCTGCGGGCTGTCCTCCCTGCTTCTTCTAAGTCTTATTCTCCTACTGCCTCTCTGACTCTCCGTCTCTCCATCTGAACTACCCTCCTCTTGCTCTCTTCTACTAGGCACCCACAAAACATCAATCTCCTCATCATCATTCTCCTCAGATGCATCAATTTCTTCTGACACATCACAGAAGGAAGCAGCAGCGGGGACCTCCTCCTCATCACTCATTATGTCCATCTCTATCGTGTTCTCTGCCAGAATTAAATCTGGTGTAAGGTCCTCATCTCCTTCATCTTCTTCTGGCAATAATGGTTGCGCATTACTCAGTTCAAGAAACTCATTGGAAAATAACTCCTCTGACCCCAGTGAAGAAGGGGCACCGGTGGTGGAGGAAGTGTTACGTGGGGTGGCCATAGCAGTGGAGGATGAGGAGGATGTTGTGGTAAAGTTAGAAACGGTAGAGGATGGGGTGTGCTGTGTAAGCCAGTCAACTACCTCTTCAGCATTTTGGGAGTTCAGGGTCATTGGCTTTTTAAAACTGGGCAATTTGCTAGGGCCACAGGATTGCATAGCAGCACGGCCCCTAGCACGGCCTCTGCGTGGCGGCCTGCCTTTGCCTGGCATTATTTTTAAAAAAACAACAACAACAACAAAAACTCAGTTGGTTTTTCTGGAAACGATAATACACACAGCTAGATGGCGGGTTGAAGAAAACACTGTGCAAATAATGCCTACAAAGTCAACGTATACACTACTACAGCGGTGGATACGGATTACGTAAAATATATGAATGCTGCTTGAAAAAAAGTAACGCAAGTGGTTTTTCTAGAGACGATAATATTATCAATATTTAGACAAAATGTGAACAAGCTCACACAGCTCGATGGCGGGTTGAAGAAAACACTGTGCAAATAATGCCTACAAGGCCAACGTATACACTACTACAGCGGTGGATACGGATTACGTAAAATATATGAATGCTGCTTGAAAAAAGTGACTCCGGTGTTTTTTCTGGAGACGGTAATATTATGGATATTTAGAAAGAATGGGAACAAGGTCACACAGCTCGATGGCGGGTTGAAGAAAACAGTGTGCAAATAATGCCTACAAGGCCAACGTATACACTACTACAGCGGTGGATACGGATTACGTAAAATATATGAATGCTGCTTGAAAAAAGTGACTCCGGTGTTTTTTCTGGAGACGGTAATATTATGGATATTTAGACAGAATGGGAACAAGGTCACACAGCTCGATGGCGGGTTGAAGAAAACAGTGTGCAAATAATGCCTACAAGGCCAACGTATACACTACTACAGCGGTGGATACGGATTACGTAAAATATATGAATGCTGCTTGAAAAAAGTGACTCCGGTGTTTTTTCTGGAGACGGTAATATTATGGATATTTAGACAGAATGGGAACAAGGTCACACAGCTCGATGGCGGGTTGAAGAAAACAGTGTGCAAATAATGCCTACAAGGCCAACGTATACACTACTACAGCGGTGGATACGGATTACGTAAAATATATTATGGCTGCTTGAAAAAAGTGACTCCGGTGTTTTTTCTGGAGACGGTAATATTATGGATATTTAGACAGAATGTGAACAAGGTCACACAGCTCGATGGCGGGTTGAAGAAAACAGTGTGCAAATAATGCCTACAGGGCAAATAATGCCTAAAAGGTCAACTTATACACTACTACAGCGGTAGTAAAATAAAAAAAAGTAAAATAAAAAAAAAATGAATATTAAAAAAAAAAAATTAAAGTTGGTGCTGCTGAACTACTAGGAGCAGCAGATTAGCACACCAGTCCCACTCCCCAACACTGCTAGACTAATAGCACTGGGCTCTTATAGTAGTAGTAGTAGTAGTAGTAGTAAAACAACAAAAAAATAAATAAAAGCAGTCCTTACAAGGACTACTGTTATTGCAGCAGTCAGCAGATGAGATCAGAAGCAGGACAGCTGCCCACTGCAGCTACATACAGAGCACTGCAGTAGAAGGTAGATTACTAGCCAGCAAAGCTACCTAAGCTTAAATGTCCCTCAAACCCCTGCAGACTTCTGTCCCTCCAATAACAGAGCAGTATCAAAACGATTACTAGCCAGCAAACTTTCAACTGTCCCTGAAATCACTAACAGGCAGCAGCTCTCTCCCTACACTATCTCTTCAGCACACACAGGCAGAGTGAAAAAACGCTGCAGGGCTTCGGTTTTTATAGGGAAGGGGAGTGGTCCAGGGGAGAGCTTCCTGATTGGCTGCCATGTACCTGCTGGTCTGGGGTGAGAGGGCAAAAAAAAGCGCCAACAATGGCGAACCCAAAATGGCGAACGTCGCGCGACGTTCGCGAACTTCCGGCGAGCGCGAACACCCGATGTTCGCGCGAACAAGTTCGCCGGCGAACAGTTCGCGACATCTCTAATAGTGAGTTTATTGTCATTTCATCCATATACGTTTGTACTGTACACAGTGGAACAAAACAACGTTCCTCTAGGACCATGGTGCTACACACAACATAGATGTACTGGACAACAGAGAAAAAGTGCAAAAATATGCAACTCCTGCAAGACAGGTCAGCACAGTACAGAGACAGGACAATACAGTGCACACTCAGCAGATGTAATATGTTAAGTAAATGATGCTAAACATCAGACATGATGGGTGTATCATTGTGACATGACAGTAGCAAGAACATGATAAAGAACATGACAGATGTGCTCATAGAGAACAACTGTATCCGATGGCTATTCATCCATACAATGGCGTACAGTGGCTGTGTAACGTTGTGGTATATAGTAAGGTCAGATGGAGTGTGAGAGAGATCTGTCTGGTCCCTGAGTATTCAGGAGCCTTATGGCTTGGGGGAAGAAACTGTTACACAGTCTGGTAGTGAGGGCCCTAATGCTTCGGTTCCTTTTTCCAGATGGCAGGAGTGTGACCAGTGAGTGTGAGGGGTGTGTTGGATCAGACACAATGCTGGTGGCTTTACGGATGCAGCAAGTGGTGTAAATGTCCATGATGGAAGGAAGAGCGACACCTATCATCTTCTCTGCTGTCTTCACATCTGATGCATAAGTTAAGAGAGATTGAAACTGATTTTGACTCATTGTAGAAGTCCCAAAGGTTGTAGAAGATATAGTAACTTGTCAATGCTACCTGCTGATTGGTGATATGTTACTATACCTGCTGGAAACTTTGTAACTCTTGCATTATCCTGCTACAATTTATAAAAGGTAAACACTTTTTTTTAATTATATTTTTTTTAATAATTTTGTGGATTGGTAGACAGTATAAACATATACAGTGGAAACATCTCAACGCTGGATTACCTGCCAATGACAAGTGGATTCCAGCCTATAAACATATCCTTAGGCTTATGACCATCAGTCTGATTGGAGGTGGGTGTTTCTCATTTTCTCAAAACAAGCCAGCAGAGCAAAAGCCCCGTGTGCCAAAGGCTACAGAAAACACTCAAGAGTCGGCCAGATGGATTGTTCCAGAGACATTTATTCTTAAGGAATAGCCAGGTCAGTCTGACTGAAGACTCCTGGAACAAGCTTTCATCATTATTCAGTTGGTTCTCTTAGATGACTCTGCAGATGGATTTTACTAAAAAGGGAAATATACCAACTATTGTATTCTGCGAGTATTAACGAAGAACCTGGTGGTTTCAAGTAACCTGTAGAACCTTTTCACCATGTTGGGTTTTTAACCCCAATGTGTGTTAATGGGCAATTACCTATCACTGTTCCATAAACTTGATTTATGTCTGGTGCTGGTACATAGAAGCTGTTGGTTGCGCCGTTAATGGTGCATCTGGTGCAGATTTCAGCCGTAACGTACTAGAGGGAGCACTAGACTAGGTGCTAATTACAAGGAGCACCTTGCACTTCTCACATTGCCTCCCTCTATTAAATAAGCCCTTATTTAATCAGTTACTTACACACCAACCTTAAATTGTACTTTTCTAATTTTTCAATCTCATATTTAATGATGAGCGAATTGGCGAAACGCATTGAAGTCAATGGGTGTCAAAATAATTTGGACGCTTGACAATTTGGACGCGATCGACAATTATTATATGGGCAAATATTTTATCCAAATGCATTTAAGTCAATGGGTGTCTGAATATTTTTGATGCACGACAATTTTTAAGCGTGCGACAATTTTTATGATCGAAAATGTTTTTGTTGTGCCGAAATTTTTGCTGCCGAATTTTCGTAGTTTTGTGAATGTATTCGCAGCCGGCCAAAAGGTAAATTCGCCGCAAATCCATGTCTGCCATATAAGGGATGAGATTGGCTGTTTCATAGCCCCTATGTGGACTGGCAGCCTATAGGAGGCTTGGATCAAAAACAGAAATAAACACCTGCCTTGGGTCGGCAAAAAGCCATTCCTGGTAACATTTAGAGCTTTTAAACCAGAAATTTGGTTCTAGTGGTACAAGAGAGTGCAATTGTGGCATCACAGGAGCTGCCTCAGGGCGGCTTAGGGGCCTATCACACCAAATGAGCAATACAATTTAAAGATGGGCATTAGAGAATAATATAGGCAAGTAACCCTGGTAGTTTAAATAATGGGGATTTAATTTGTTAAGTGAATTCAGAGAATCTGAAGGTCAAAGACTGACTTCCAGATCTGTTCATCAACAGGACAATGGTGAAGGGTATTTTATAGATACCATGGGGTTAAATCACAATATGTGACGTGGTACTTCTGCCAGGTAGTATGGGTGAGGGCCAACATTAAATTCATAATATTGAATCTGTATGCAAAGTCAGACACAGCTCCAGTAAAACTTGCCCTCTCTAAAGCTTAGCAAACTTCTATTTTGTGTGTATTAAATCTAATTAATATTTTTGTTAAAGCTAATCAGACTGATGCCAAATTCTTCCTCTGGTCGGTTTATTCCAGCTCAGATGTAAGAGCTCCTGTTACCAAACACAAAATGAAGGAAGCCTGCGGAGAAGCAGCCAATCAAAGCTGGGTCATACACAAGGACCCCCAAGTTCCTGTCAAGAGCCCCATCAGTTTTAGGGGGCCACAGTCACAACATCATATGAAAATAACACAACTAATAAATGCTTTTCGTCAGGGTACACTGGTTATTAACTGAAGCATCTACTGAGGGTATTTATTCCTTTTTTTAAGTCTGTAAACACCCATACTCATAATTCTGTGCTTTAGAAAATATCACAAAGAACTACAGGCATGGGACCTGTTATCTAGAATGCTTGGGACCTGGAGTTTTCTGGTTAACAGATCTTTCCATAATTTGGATCTTTACACCTTAAGGGTCAGGGCATATGCTTAGATTCGGGGAGATTAGTCGCCCGGCGACAAATCTCCTCTTCTTCGGGGGAACTAATCTCCCCGAACTGCCTCCTGCCGGCTAGATGGCACTCAGAGTGCTTAGTTTTCCGAAGTCGCCTGAAGTTTCCTTTGTGAGGCAACTTCGGAAAACAAAGCGATCAGAATGCCATCCCGCTGGTGATTTACATTCTAGCTGGTGGAATGCAGTTCAGGGAGATTAGTCTCCCAAAAGAAGAGGAGATTTGTTGCCGGGCGACTAATCTCCCCGAATCTGAGCGTGTGCCCTGACCCTAACTCTACTAGAAAATCATGTAAACATTGAATAAACCCATTAAGATTGTTTTGCCTCCAATAAGGATTAATTATATCTTAGTTGGGATCAAGTACAAACTACTGTTTTATTATTACAGAGAAAAAGAAAAAATTCTAAATTTGTATTATTAATTGAAATGTAGTCATTGGGAGATAATCTTTCCGTAATTCAGAGCTTTCTGGATAACGGATCTCATACCTGTACTATAACTTTATGTTAACTACTGATGTTAATAAGAACCCAGTAGATGATTCCTTAATTGATGGAATCAACTATCCAGAAAACCCATTATCCAGACAGATCAGGATTATGGCCATCTCCCATAGACTGCATTTTAATCAAATAATTTAAAGATGCAAATATTATTTCTTTTTTCTCTGTAATAATAAAACAGTAGCTTGTACTTGATCCCAACTAAAATATAATTAATCCTTATTGGAGGCAAAACAGGCCTCCAGTTTAATTCATGTTTAAGGGGCACATTTACTATGGGTCGAAGTTAAATCCTTTGACTTCGAATATCGAAGTTGAAGGATTTACCGCAATTGGTTTGTTCGAACGATCAAAGGAACTATTAAATTCTTCGACTCGAACGATTCGAAGGATTTAAATCCGTCGATAGATTTTAATCCGTCGGTCCTGTAAAAGTCAATGGCTGAGGTCCTATTTGCAATTTGAAGGTATTATTGCCTGTGATGGGTTTCGTATGATAATCCAAAAATTTCGGGCTTTTCTGGCAACTTCACAAAAATGATCACTTTTCGGGCGGCAAATCCAAAAGATTTGGATTTTTCGCATGACAAGACGAAAAAGTCGAGGTTTTTCGTGCAGCAATCCGAAAAAGTCGTTTTTTTTCCTAATCCGATTTTTTTAATAGATAAATAAGGGCAGATTGTGGATTCTAGTTTGGTCGGACTTTTTTTATTTAAAAAAATCTGAAAAGATTTGGATTTTGATTAATAACCCCTTTAAAGTAAGGAATACCTCTTCCCAGGTCCTAAGCATTCTGGATATCAGATCTCATACCTGTATTGGACATTGTTTATTAATAGGGTTACTATCTGGCCAATAGTTTACTAGCATGGATGGTAAGAATCATTAAGGAAGGAACCTAACAAAGATAAGAAGAAAAGTTAACACTAATTAAAACATAAAGTACTTGTATTAATTGGTTCCTCTACAGTAGAACATACAGTGACTTCTGAGACCAGTGCTGATTACCAGCATCCATTTTTGGACAGTATCATGTGGCTGCTTTGTGGCCGGCTTCCAGTTTTGGCAATCAGAGTAGCTTCAGACTTCCATTTTCCCATTCTTTCTAAATGACAGCGATGAAAGCTGCCTTTATATTTCATGAGATGTTTCTTTTTCTCCTGAAAACTCATGTACGACAACATAAATGATTAGTGTTCCTGTCACGTTAACAATAGGGATGGAGATTACAAGATGCAAAATCTCCTTTTCCAGTTCCAGTTGCACTCCGGTGAGATAAACATAATACTCCGGCACTGCGACATGTAACCTGCACAGACCAAACTCTGCTCTCTATTCAACGTTTTGTAACGTACTGAAGGCCGTTAGGGAAGTTACTATATCATACAGGTATGGGATCCATTATCCAGAAACCCGTTATCCAGAAGAATCTTTAAAAATGATTCCCCTTTTCTTTGTAATAATTAAACAGTACCTGATCCAAACTACAATGAAGGCAAAACAATCCTATTGGATTTAATTATTTTTTTTTTAGTAGATTTAAGCAGTGATCGGCGCCTGGCGCAAATTCGAGGAATTGTCTCCCTGAATCAGTGGTACAGGCTGATACATTAGATAGGTATAAGAAGGGGTTGGATGGTGTTTAGCAAGTGAGGGAATACAGGGATATGGGAGATAGCTCATAGTACAAGTTGATCCAGGGACTAGTCCCATTGCCATTTTGAGTCAGTAAGGAATTTTTCCCCCTCTAAGGCAAATTGGAGAGGCTTCAGATGGGTTTTTTTTTTGCCTTCCTCTGGATCAACTGGCAGTTAGGCAGATAAAATAAATAAATAAATAAATAAATAAAAGGTTGAACTTTATGGAAGTGTCTTTTTTCAACCTTACTTACTATGTTACTATGACACACCAGGAGATTAACCTCTATCGATAATTCGCTGCTTCTCTGGGTAGGAGAAATAACAGCCTGCCAGAAAGTAATTAGAGTAAGACAAAGTTTTTAGGTGCCAGCGTATGATTTCAAGATGCTTACAGCTGCAAAATTCCTAATTGTCACAATGGTTACTGATGCTTTGTATAATGGTACAATTGATAAAAATCTACATGACTATTTGATTAATGAGCAACCTAGAACACCTGTTATATACATTCTACCTAAGATCCATAAAACACTTATTGACCTCCCAGGTAGACCAATTGTTTCAAGTGTGGGTTCAATATTAGAACCACTTTCAAAATTCGTGGACCATCATTTGCAAAGCCTTGTCCTTAACCTACCAACTTGTTTAAAAGACTTCCTAAACCGCCTTAATGATATTGGTAAATTTAATGAAAATGTCTTACTTTGCAGCATAGATGTACAAAGCTTATTTACGTCCATAAAACAAGATGAAGGTATTAAATGCATTGAAGAAGCACTATTGAATAACTCTTTGCCTCACAATTTGGCTTTTTTCCTTGTTGATTGTTTGGAGATCGTATTGAAGAAAAAATATTTTAAGGTTGAAGTTTTATTGGCAGTCCCAAGGGACGTCAATGGGATCTGCGGTAGCCCCATCATTTGCCAATATTTTCATGCATCATATTGAAACTAATCTTTTCCTTATACAGCCTTATACGCAGTACTGTCACGGTCGGCACCCAACACCAGAGCAAATGCCAAGCACCCTGGTCTCGGCTCGTGCTTTACCTGTAGTGTGACCGCCTTTGGCCTCGGGAGGAGCCCTCAGCTACTTGGATGCCACCAGGTCTTAAAGGAGAGGTGCAAGGCTAGAGGTTCTGGATAAGCAGAGGGGCACGACTGTAAGCAAAGTCTTTGGACAGAAGGTCGTGGTACGAGGTGTTAAATGGAATTGTAGTCGGAACTGGCCGGGTCGAGGCAGGCAGAAAGTGAGCGTAAACGAATCAGGCCGGGTCTGGGCAGGCAGAGTTCAAAGCGAGGTCAGGCAGGCAAGGGTCAAAACCGGGAGATCAATCAGAAGGATATAGCAGAAGAGGTAGTCGAAAATTCAGGCAATGAATCAGGATACAGAGGTCAGAAACATCAGGAACAGGCAGGGGTCACAACAGATTATCAGAATCAAGCTCAGAATCAAAATAGCAAAAGCTAAAGGCACCAGGAAGAAACCTATAACGGGCAAGGAGAATCTGTATAATGGCCCTTTAAATATTTTCTAATTTCGCCGCCATTGTTTACTGACGTCATCACTTCAGCGCGCATGCGCCAATTTATACAGCAGAGGCGCGTCGTGCGCGCCCTTAACAATCCGGCGCAGGAGGAAGCAGAAGCGGCGGGCGTCCCTGCCGTCCCCCCCACTAGACCACCAGGGAAAGCCCTTACAGTACATCTTGAAATATTACTGCTATTTGGATGATATTTTTGTAATTTGGGATGGCCCCATTGAAATATTTGAGAAAATGGTGTTAACAGCAAATACAGCTCACAAAACGATTACGTTTACAGCAGAGCAGTCTAAGACTGAGCTGAATTTTCTAGATGTGAATGAAAAAATCTATAATGGTAGTATTGTTACAAATCTATACCATAAACAAATGGACTGTAACAACTTACTACATACTGATCGTTTTCACACTCCAAAAAATGATCAAGGCCATACCCAAAGGCCAGTACTTGAGAGCTAGAAAAATTGCTTCATCCAATCTACTTTTGGAACAAGCTGCCAGTGACCTTACAAAACGTTTAAATACCAGAGGCTACGCTAATAAAAAACTTAATACAGTACTGGAAGAGGTAAGGAACATTTTAAGGAAAATAAACCTTACTAACCCAGAGGCCAAAATATCCAGACTCAAACAGATTTGTGAGCAAATATGGAAACCAAAGCCAAAAAATTGAGTCTATCAATAGGCAATTCTGGGCATTACTACAGATGGACAAGAAATGTGGTCATTTGTTTAAAGAACCTCCACAATTTTCTATAGAAGAGGTTCCACATTGAAGGATATGCTTGGCCCCACTGAGCCCAGGCAGAAGGCCATAGCTTTAAATAGCAAGATTGTTACTTTTCCCTGCTATAACTGCAACTGTTGAACTTCAATTATAATTATTTGCTACATGTACTATCACCCACGTAGTCTATGTGCTTAAATGCCCATGTGGCATGTTATATGTGGCAAAACTATCAGAGCAGTGAATACACGAATTAAGGAGCATAAAAGTATCATTAGGAATTTCGAACCAAATACCTACACTGACACCTCAGTATCAAGACAATTTTTTTGAGGCAAAACACCATGTGAGTCAGTTAAAATGGAAAGTCCTGGAGGTGGTAAATAGACCCCCAAGAGGAGGAGATTGGGATAAATTAATGCTCCAAAGAGAAGCACGGTGGATAGTGAAACTAGAGTGTACCAAACCTAAAGGTATGAATGAATCAAATGTTTCTTGTAATTCTCCGTCTTTGCAACTCTCTGCTTGTATATACATGGTTCTTGTTCATCCTTTTAAGTAGGTTTTATATTTGCAGTACTTATGATTTGTACACTATGGACACTATGAATGAACATTTATATATCTGACCTGATTTGTATATTGTAATTTTCTCTACTTTATATTTGTCATTACCCATTTTTTACCTAATTTTTTACTATAATAAGGTAATTGGGGGAGGTTCCTGGAATGAAGGAGGAGGGTAATCAATCCCACAATCCTTTGCACCCTGCACACTTGAGAAAGGGCTCTGACCCGAAACATGTAGTGTTTGCACTGCTAAATAAAGAGAGCACCTGCAGTTTAAATGACTGCCTCTGAAGCTGTTTATTCCATCTATCTATTGTCCAGAAAGTAATTCGATCCTAAAGTGCAGGCACAAGTCACATGACTGGGGCAGCTGGGAAACTGACAAAATGTCTAGCCCCATGTCAGATTTCAAAATTGAATATTAAAAAATCTGTTTGCTCTTTTGAGAAATGGATTTCAGTGCAGAATTCTGCTGGAGTAGCACTATTAATTGATTCATTTTTTTCCCATGACAGTATCCCTTTAAGGATACCCCAACACACTACCATTGCTAATTCATTTATGTTATTTCTACTAAACTCATAGGGCCTATTTACGAAGCCTCAAATTTTTCTGGTCGAGTTTTAAAGGGAAAAAAAATCCAAATTTTTAGAGGGAAAAAAACCTAATTTTTTTTACAATTTATTATGCTCTGAAGCTGCTAAAAATCCGAATCCAAAAATACTCCTGCTAAAATGCAAAAATGATGTAGAAGTCAATGGCAGAGGATCTCTTTAACAATTGGAATATGTATTTTGCCTTCATGATCCTAGATCTAGTTTCTGGCTGACACTAGTTTTCGTTCAATAAACCGATACATTTAAGTCATCAAAGCGACAATTCAATAAAGTCGAGTATTCCACAAAAGTTACACTATTCGAATGTCACACAATTTTGTCAGGACTATGATCCAAATTGTTAGTAACTTAAGATAGATCGTGAATAAGAGTTTGGCCACATTTATTTTAATAAAAAGATGAGTCAAAAGATAAAAAAATATGCCCCTTAGTGTTGCAATTTTCAATGTATTCACGGGTCTATAGAAGATCCCTTTTTAAATAGCAGCATCACATTCGCCAATCTTTTGGCACCATGCTAGATCTCAATGAACCCCGAAACATTATGTAAAAAGGTTTGTTAACAACAGTGCTAAGATCATTTAGTAACCTGGGATGAATATCATCCAGTCGTGGATCTTTACGTGTTCTAGTGATCTAGTAGTTATATTACTAGAATTGGGTCTATTAAAGGATAAGTAAACCCTAAAAATTAATATGGCTAAAATGCCATGTTTTATATACTGAACTTATTATTTAAAAAAACAATTTTGGATTCATTCATTCATTTATTCCTGATAAAAGTTCAGCGGATACAAATAAAAATACCTTGGGAGGGTAACAAAGAGTAATGTAGAGAAATACTATATTTAAAGATTTAAAGTTCTTCTGCGTGTCTAGAAGGGTCAGACTATCATTCTTATCTGGCCTTCCTATTTGGAATTTAAGAGTTGTCCTTGCTTCTCAAATCTCATTATCAGACTTCTACAGCTGTAAGGAAGAGACATCTTGTAAGGAAGAGACATCCAACATCCATCCAGCATGCCCCATAAGATATAGAAGTATCCATAATACAAATTGGTTTCTAAAACACCAGGCATGTAATAAAACCTTTGTTTACAAAGGCTTTTGAAAGGGTTACATTTTGTTCCCTGTTGGGCTTCAATACCTTAAAGAAAAAGAAAAAGAAATCCAATGCATTGCTAATTCAAAAGAGTAGCTCACCACTCAAAGTCCTTTGAATCAAAGCCCTTATGACAAATGAAAAAATATTTGTGTTCAAGGGCCAAACTGTAGATAATTAGAAGCCAAGTGACACTTGAGTTACTTCAAAGACTTCAAAGGGAGAGCTAAGCCCCATCTTTTCATTTTTTTAAGTTGCAAGAGAAATTGGCTTCATAAACCACTACTTAGTGGGTATTTTTTTTCCGTCTGCATATTAACTGTTGAATACATGTTAAAAATTTGAATATATTTTCCATCCTTTTAGCACTACAGTATGTTGATGATCTTGGCCATCAATCAGGAAATTGGGTAAGCATAAACAAAAAGTTGGTGTCTTGGTATTCATATCATACAGTAAATATTAATACATGTATGGGATCTGTTTTCCAGAATGCTAGGATCCTGGGTAATTGACCATTCCGTTATTTGGATCTTCATACTTGAAAATCAAATAAACATTTAATGAACCCAACAGGCTGGTTTTGCTTCCAATAAGGATTAATTAGATCTTAGTTGGGATCAAATACAAGATACTGTTTTATGATTACAGAGAAAAAGGAAATCCTTTAAAAAAATGTGGATTATTTGGATAAAATGGGGTCTATGGGAGACAGCCTGTCTGTAATTTCAGGTTTCCAGGTATCTCTGTATATCAATGTCAGGGCCTTGTGGTCCAATTAGCGGAGAGCTCCGGACCAAGGAGGAAGAACTAGGTATAAAGTCCAGTACGTGTTAGCCAAGGGGTCAAGAAAGATCGAAGTCGAGATTTAGGCAAAGGTTTCGAAAGCAGGCGTCAATCGGTCTTGGTCAGGAACAATGCAGAGGGTCTAAAGTCCAGGAATCAATTAAAGACAACTTATATAGCACACAGGAACACCAAAAGAAGTGTGACCTATTTTCAGCCATTGAACCTGTCCCTTTTATTTAGAATTTTTTGCACCAATTTCGGAGTGATGACGTCAAGCACACAGCTCGATGACGTCTGTGCATGGACCTGGGCCCCGCCATCTTCTCCATGAAGCAGATTGCTCCACAACGGAGCATTCCTGACAATCAACTTAGTGAAGTAACATAGCAACAGTGAGCAGGTCTAAAGTACAAGGTATTGAAATGAAAATGTGTAGCTCACTCATCTACTATAGGGACTTCAGGAATAATTCAGTGGTTCCCATATCATGGTAGATAACCCTGGACACTTTTGGAACAATGAGCTAAGGCAGAGTTGAACCAAAGTAAAACCAAAAAAGGGGCACCACAAAAGCCTGAACATGAACAGATGATTAGATGTCATCATAATTTTCCTGTTCTCATGCCATCAAACATATGTAAGTTTAACATGATAAAGTGCACATACTGTACAGTATATTCCGTGCCTCATATTCTAGTGGTTGTGCCACTTGCTTTTCTTGTAAGAGCACATTCCAAATGATTTCACCACAATGATGGAGGCCAGTGATTTCCATTCACGCATATCTGTGTTTCTACATCATTTCAGTGAGAACAAAAAACCTTGCTGGTATTTTTGGTAAAAAGGATACACCTACTAAAGGAACATAAAGTGCTAGTTATCATTACAATGCAATGTTTTTCCCCACTGCGCAATATTTTTTCCCATGATTCCAATGTCAAACCAAAAATGTGATTGTAATGATATTCCCAGTCAGTAAATTGTAGGCAAGTGAATCTCCAAGGTAAGTAGGAGGATCGGACATGATGTTTGGCCTTCAACCACATATGGGTCAGCTGACTCAACATCAAGTGCCGGTGAGTAAAAAAAGAAAAAGAAACCAAGGTTGTTCTTACCTCCTGATTAAGGCAGGTTATAGGTACAAGGACCCCCTGCCCCAATGTATGTTATACCCCAAACATCATGAACGGTGCAAAAAGGTGCAAAAAGGTGCAACTGACTAAACAGTCTGTAAGGGAAGGTAATGTTACACAAATACAGGGGCCATTTACCTTTAAGGGGGTAGTTCAAGTTAACCTTAAGTCAACTTTTAGTATGTCATAAAATGGCTAATTTTATGCAACTTTTCAATTGGCCTTGATTTTACCCTTTTTATAGTTTTTTTTTAATTATTTGCCACCATCTGTCTCTAACTTTTACTGACCCCATCTGAAAACATCAAAAATCTGTTATTGTTATTGCTACTTTTAATTACTCATCTTTTTATTTAAGCCCCCTCCTATTTATATTCCAGGCTCTTGTTCAAATCAATGCATGGTTGCTAGGGTAATATGGATCCTAGCAACTAGAAACTGAAATTGCAAACTGGAGAATTACTAAATAAAAAGTCAAATAACTAACAAAACCACAAATAATGAAGAATTAAAACCAATTGCAAATTGCCTCACTCTTTACACCATACTTAAAGTAAATTTAAAAGTGAACAACCCCTTTAAGGAAACAGTTCAATGTGAAATAAAAACTGGGTAAATAGATAGGCTATGAAAAATAAATAATGTTTCTAATATAGTTAGTTAGGCAAAAATGTAATGTATAAAGGCTGGAGTGACTGGATATCTAACAGGACAGAACACTACTTCCTGCTTTTCAGCTCTCTAACTCTGCGTTAGTCAGTGACTATAAGGGGACCATATGGGACATAACTGTTCAGTGAGTTTGCAATTGATCCTCAGCATTCAGCTCAGATTCAAAAGCAACAGTTATGACCCATGTGCCCCCCTCAAGTCACTGATTGGTTACTACCTGGTAACCAATCAGGGGAAACCAAGAGAGCTGAAAAGCAGGAAGTAGTGTTCTGGCTATTATGTTACACATCCAGTCACTCCAGCCTTTATACATTACATTTTTGGCTAACTAACTATATTAGAAACATGTTTTATTTTGCACAGCCTATCTATTTACCCAGTTTTTATTTTTACACTGAACAATTCATTTAACTTCAATATCTATTTTTTTTTATCTAATAATGGTATAATAGTGCGAGCTCTACAAATACATATGACTCACAAATACGTATCCTGCACATTTTGCATAATAAGTAGACTGGTTATCAGCAACCAATAAGGGCAATTCAGGTAGAAAAGTGAACACTCCTGGGAAACCTGTAGACCCTGGGAGTCTGGATACTTTTTATGAAATGAGGCTATAGAAATGAAAAACATGGCAGGTTCCAGCACAGGCTCCTGTGTCCATAGACTGTGCAGACATATTCTGTAGTGGTAGACGTACTACAGGTAGTGGATCTGTAATCTAGAAACCTGTTATCCAGAAAGTTCCAAATTACGGGAAGGCCATATTACATAGACTCCACTGTAAGCAAATAACTGCAATTTTTAAAATTGATTTTTTTTTTCTCTGTAATAATAAAACAGTAGCTTTTACTTGATCCCAACTAAGATAATGAATCCTTAGTGGAAGCAAAACTATCCTATTGGGTTTAATAAATGATTTTTTAGTAGACTTAAGGTATGGACATCCAAATTATGGAAAGAGACCTTATTCATAAAATCCCAGATTCCGAACTTTCTAAATAACAGGTCCAGTACCTGAACTATGTGGGAGCTGCCAAGCCCAAAGAAAAGATAACTACTGTATGGCAATCATGGTTTCTTGTAGGAGTTGATGTGCTGTTTGTGTTTGTGTGAAGGGTGTTCTTTCTGGGTAATGGTATGGAATTGGAAAACTGTTCTTGTTTAATTGGCTGACGAAGCACTGGTATGAGATTTATTATCTGGAAACCCATTATCTAGAAAGCCCAGAACATGGGAATGGGATAGCTTCCACTTTGGTAGACTAAAAGGGTATCGTGATCCAAATGACCCCTCATCTACAAAACTCCAGGTCCCAAGTATTCCTTATTAGTAGTGATGGGCGAATTTGTCCCGCTTCAACAAAAAAATTAATGAATTTTCTGTGAAATTCGTGAAACGGCAAATAATTTGCAAAACGCACTGAAGTCTACAGGCGTCAAAATTATTTAACAATTTTTATATGCGCGCCTATTTAAATGCAAATGCATTAAAGTTAATGGACGTCCAACTAATTTTGACGTGCAACACTTTTTTTTGCAGATTTTATAATAGACTTTTCGTCTGAGAATTTTCGCCGCAGTTTCGCAAATTTGATCGCCGGCGGAGATTCGCAGCGAATACACGCCTGGCAAATTTATTCGCCCATCACTACTTCAATCCACATACATGAGATTGGCTATTGGGGGAGGACTGTTTTAGGTATTTTGGCAACACTTGCCCTGGCTAATAAAGGTCACAGTGGGCATAGCACTCAAAATCCCTCTGTGTAAATCAAACTATAGCTGCTTGCTCATCTGTTTAGACAAGAGAATTGGAGGGAGATTAAGAAAAGGTAAAAAAAAGTCCTTGGAATTAACATTCAATAAATTAAAAACTGCATTATTTGAGCTACGCATGGCTATATAATTATGTAGGAAGCATTATATTATAGAACAAAAAGGCAAATGACTGCATAGGGTATAGTATTTCTTATTCCCCAAGGCTATGGGGGTGTGTCGCCATAATTAGTGAATCCCAATCCCATGTTAACAATGCAAATAATAAGCATGGATTTAGATATATCTATTAGCTTGGCATGTTACCTTACACAATGATTCATCTGAGACTGGTAACTTCATTCCTTTACATATTGAAGCCCAGGTGTGAAAGAAGAGCAAGAGATGAGTAATTGTGCCTAATGTGCGGAGCTGAGATGCACTTATTGTACTGGAGGAAAGATTTCTATGATGATTCATATCTTCTGAAAAGAACACACTGTTCATGTGGGATATATATATATATACTGTATATATATTTCTTTTTTTAAGCTTTAACAACAGTTCTCTGTGTATCAGGTCATCTAATGTTCGATGGGACTATTTCATTAGGATTTTGCAGGGAACATCTGAACAACAGCCAACAGCAACTATGATAAAACTCTAAAATATCCTCACGGAAGGGAAGTTCATGTAGGGATGCGGCAGCCGAGGGTTACAGAGATGACAGATGCATGTGCTAAAAGCTACACAATCACTTATCCGTAATCCGGCAAATTCCATGTTCTCTCCGTCTCATTGTCTGGTTGATATAGTGCCTGTTGCTGGCTGCAGTTAATGGCTTGAAAATCATTATTGGGGAGTAGTGATGCGAATGTGCGGCGAATTTTGGACACTCGTCGGAAAAGTCATTTGCGTCAAAACCATCGCGCATTAACATTATTCGGACACCCATTGACTTTAACGCCAGCGTCAAAATTGACGCGAGCTGCCGTTTTGTGAATTTTTCGCTGTTTCACAAAGTTTGCGGGAGATTCACAAATTTTTAGGCGAAGTGAAATCCGCCCATCATTGTTGGGAAGTTCTTTCTTATAGTTGAAGGAAATACAAAAAAAAGACAAACAGATCATGAGGTTTGCTTTGTTTACAGTTACTCTATAATTACTAACAGAGACGTAACTATAAAGGAAGCAGATCTTGCGGTTGCAGGGCAGAAGTGTAGAGGGTCCAGTAAGGCCCTAATTAAGGCACAATTTCGATATATTTTGGTAGAAAAGGTCAATTATCAATGTTTTGGGAAACTAAATTGGATTAGCTGTGGGGCCCAATAACATTTAGTTATTACCGTAGTTACTGGTTAAAACCTAGTTAGAGGTACTGTCCATGGGATAAGTATGCCAGACTAACCGAAAAATAGCACACAATAAAGAACACGCAGACACTGCTTGGAGTTGAAGGCCCCAGCTTTTTATTCATGTTGAACTTAATAATATTGCCAAGAAATAATAAAAGCATGCTACAGCTTTAAAGGAGAAACAAAACCCTTATTAAAAAAACCCTACCCCCTGCCCTACATAGACCCCCCTCCCTCCACCCCCCACCCCAGCCTAGCTGCTACCCCAGGCAAATGCCTCTAACTTATTACTTACTCCTTGGTGCAGATTCAGGGGTCATAGTTCAACACAGCCATCTTCAGGGTCTTCAGTAACCTGAGAATGAGACAGGTGAAGCAACGCAATTTCCCGGTTCACAGCAACTGCACATCCGCCAAAATTGACGGAAATTGCCGAAACGCCGGAAGAAGACACGAAGACCCGGAAGATGTCAGCCGTGAACTCCGATCCCTGAATCTGCACCGAGGGGTAAGTAAAAAGTTAGGGGTATTTGCCTGGGTAGCAGCTAGGCTGGGGGGCTGGAGGGAGGGGTGATCTATGTGGAGTAGGGAGATAGGTTTTTTTTTAATTAGGAATTTGTTTCTCCTTTAACAAAAATTGTCTTCCCCACGCTGCACCATTCTGTTCCTGGATTGCCTCAAGGACAGCTTCCTGATAGGTAAGTTCCCAGGTATTTAAACCCACAACCTGTCCACAATCACCTGACCTCAACCAGCAATTAATCCCCAAAACATTACCTTCAGTATTGCACAATACTGCACCAAATATCTACCAATAGGAACAATGTTTTAATTCTATACAACAGCACACCTTTACACTGTGCACATTAACTACATTGACTGCTGGCAACCTTCCCATGTGCACCTGACAGCCAAAGTTATGGCATCAGGTGCCAGTGCAATGTCTTCTAATGCATCTGTAGGCACTTGCTATTGTCATACAAGAGTTGCATGGCAATGAAAGTTCTGTTGGTATATACTCACCCCTTGAGGAGTCTCCTCCCTTTTAAGGGGTTACTTGCACACTTTTGCACAATTTGCTACAAAAGTGAGGGGTTGGATCAATTCACATTCCCTGGTCCCCTGTTTTATAAGTAATCTAGTATCTAGGCAAGTGCATGTATTTACAAAAACAGTGGTTTTTCGTTACAAATTATGATCATAAAATTAACAAGCCACCATACCACGTCAACATAAATCCCATATAGTGGTCCCTCATGATTGATCTCTTGTCTCCGTGCATGGTAGCATTTCTTGGGATAAGCGTCTCCCGGTGGCTTGTCAATTTTATGATCGTAACTTTCATTAAAGTAACACCCCCCCCTCCAGATGCTCGGTTTCCTTACCACATTTGCTGTGTCCAGTGAGCCCGGAGGGGGAGCGGACCCTGGTGCGATCGCACACCCTGCTCCCCCGATAGTTACGCCACTGGTAACTTTATGGGGGTTATTTATTAAAGTCCAAATGCTGAAAATCCGATTTTTTTGTGCCACAAAAACCCAAATTTTTGGAGATTTATTATCCCCCGAGTATGGGAAAATTATGAATCTGAAAATCCCCCATCTCAGACCCGCCGGGGTTGTATATAATTTTCAAAAATCCGCGTGAGTCAGCGCTAAAGAGAAGCTCAGGAAATAAGAATTTAGCAGGAAGACAATCTAAGTGTAGTTAATTATTAATTTTAAGATGGAGGCTGAGGGCCGGTGTAAATTTGAAAATGGGCCGCATTTTGCCCCCGGGCCTGACTTTGGACATGCCTGGTTTAGCTTATAGACACGTTTATCTGCAGAATCATCTCACATAGCCTAGCGCTGCTTAGGAAACCCGGACATCCCCGGTGTCTGTTGTACAGTGTGAGCTGGGAGCGTGTTATGCTTCTTACAGGGCAAGGTGGTTTGGACATTGTCCTCTGGTCTCCATGGTAAGATGAAGACCCTTGGCCAGAGAATGCCATAGCACAGCATCTGAGGACCACAGCTTGATTCTGCAGATAAGACAACTAAACTTAAATTGTCTTCCTGCTACTTTCTTATTTCATGAAGTTTCTGTGATCTGTGCTGGAATTAGCCTGAAAATCCGACTAATTCGGGCTTTTCGTTTCAAAAATCCCAAAAATTCTGACTTTTCGGGAAAACGCCAGAAAAATTCAGCTATTCTGGAAAAAAAATTTGGTCAAATCGTGGATTCTAGTTTGCTCTGACTTTTTTTAATGAACTTTGGATTTTGATAAATAACCCCCTATATGGCTGTAGCTGATTTGGCCATATCAGTCGCATTGCCATTGTACTTGTGTATTTTATTAGCCTTGGAGAGCTCCCACAACCCCTCTCTTTTTGTGTATTTTTTGCGGGTAACCTGCTGGTCCCCGACCTGCTGCAGGACTCAATGACGCAACACCGCCCCATGTACCTTTTTATTTTTACGTGTTTATTATTTTACATAAACAAGTCAATAATGGAACAGTATTATTTAGCAATATACAAAAATAATAACAAATGATAATCTTCATGAACCAACTTAGAGCAATAAAGATCCAACATAGATCATAAAAATTTATTTAAACAAAATAAAAATTACATTAGAGCAAAGAAAAAAATAAATCAATAATATATTAAAAACCTTAAATGGGAAATAACTAGATAATTTCCAGGAAAATTTTGACTTTCAATTATCATGTGCAGATGACTCTGTGAATCCCAATTTAGTCAGCAATTCCTTTTTGGGTTTATCAAACAAATCTAGGTATCCGGACCATAGACAATGAAAAGAATAGGAGGAAATATGTTTCTGAAAACTATATCTAAAAGCTTCTTGCAGCATAACTGACTAAGAGAAGCAAGGACTTCCTTTAAAGTAGGGACTTCCATCTGTATCCAATAAAGAGATATAAGTTTCCTCGTAGCATTCATAAAAAAGATGTAATAAGTCAAGCCTTATCTAATTTCAAAGCTGAATTGTCAAAAGCATGTACCTTTAATTTCTGTAAGCCGTGACCAAGGAAAGCATGGCGAAAGCCCACAGTTTTCACTGACCCAATCCTACCATGGGGCAATGCCTGCACCCATCAGAATAAATATAGCAGACCTCTGTTGTTATTACCTATTACTGGTTGTGTAGGAGAATATGAATAAATATTCAAATGCAGTAAGAGGACTGAAGAATATGGCCATGTAATTTTTGTTTGGGCATTGGGGAGCTAAGGTGTTAGTGTATAAGCCATTCTCTAGTTGACCGCTTGTGGCCTAAGACAAACAGGAATGACTATTGTGACCCCTTTCTACTGATTTGGAGATAGGCCAAAGATCTTTTGCACCCAAGGCCCAAGGCCAAGCCCACCACACCATATTCCCTGTCTGGAGGAGTTGACACAGAGCACGTGAATGAGGAGATGCAGGGTGCTACTCTAATGATGATGATGATACAGAGAACAGGATCTAGATACACTTATGGCACTGAATGTGTCAAGAAGAACAAGAGTGAAGAGCTTAAAGGAGAACTAAAGCCTAACTAAAGAAGTAGCTAGAAATTTTGTACATTATGTTTTGTGCTTCTGTACAAGCCTAAGGCAACCACAGCCCTTTAGTAGTAAAGATCTGTGTCTCCAAAGATGCCCCAGTAGCTCCCCATCTTCTTTTCTGCTGATTCACTGCACATGCTCTGTGCTGCTGAAACTTACTGAGCTTAGGGACCCACTCACAATATACAGTACACATAGAATAGAAATGTCACAATATAAGGCTGATTAGTAATTAATACAGATAATTACTACATGGCAGCACAGAAACCAGTGCAAATAGCATCAGAATTTAATAATCAGCAAACCTGTAGCATCAGCTAAGCTTAGCTTCTCAACAGCCAATCAGAGCCCACTGAGCATGTGAGTGTCACAGACACTTTCCAAGATGGTGACCTCCTGTGACAAGTATGAAGTCCTGGATCATTGCTGCTATTAAGAAGCTGAAACTTTAGGCTGGTGCAATAAGTTCACTATATAAAATATGGCATTTTTAGCCATATTAATTTTTAGGGTTAAATTCTCCTTTAACTACAGGAAAAGGACAGCCAGAATAGGGACTATCATGCAGCAATATCAAATAAGACTGGAGACATGTTTGTCCTGTGGAAAGACTGCAATCCCTCAGGTACCATTACATGTTTCCTATTAATAGTTCAGAGAAACATACAGACATCCTTGAGAATTTCCTTGTTTTCCATTATGGGAAATGAAGACCTAACAGTAACAGGATGACAAGAAATTATATCAAATAGAGATTAAATGGTTTTACTTGAATTGCTACTATTGTTATCCTAACAGATGCACTTAGGAAATCATAGTGGAAGGTAATTGTTGCTATGTCAGCAGTGCCTCCGCTAAATGCAACTAAATTGCTTTGGAGCACTATTATTATTATTACACTATTATTACTAGGGATGCACCGAATCCAGGATTCGGTTCGGGATTCGGCCAGGATTCGGCCGAATCCTTCTGCCTGGCCGAACCGAATCCGAATCCTAATTTGCATATGCAAATTAGGGGCGGGAGGGAAATTGCGTGACTTTTTGTCAGAAAACAAGGAAGTAAAAAATGTTTTCCCCTTCCCACCCCTAATTTGCATATTCAAATTAGGGTTCGGATTCGGTTCGGTATTAGGCCGAATCTTTCGTGAAGGATTCGGGGGTTCGGCCGAATCCAAAAAAGTGGATTTGGTGCATCCCTAATTATTACAAAATTACATGTACAAAATAGAATACATATATTCTTGTAATTGTGTGACTTTCCTGGATTCGGTGCATCCCGACTTAAAGCACTAGTGTTAACAAATGAAGGACACTGCAACAGCTTGGGTGTAAAATGGGTCACACCTTTAATAACAAGACATATCATCTGAACATGTACAACATTATTGTTAACAGCTGTATATGGCAGCTGGCATGAATATACCCATTGGTCAGGACTAAGGTCGGGTCTCCACTTGAGGAGATATCAAAGCTATGGACTGCTGACCACAGCTCAGAGCAACCTCACTATGACAAAAAAATAATGCTGCGACAACAAGAGATAAAATGGTACACTCCAAACAGTAGTACAATCAATGAAAACATGTTTTGGGGGTGCATTCTAAACACTTTCCACCCATTGAAGGAGTGAAACTGACAGTCAGGTCCACCATTAAGGGGCTTTAATTGTCCCAGGCCTCCCTTAGCACTTGAACTACACAAGGCCTGGGACGCCTGTGCTCCCCTGATGGTGGACCTGACTGCCAAAGGGAATCCTCCAAAGAGAAGCCACAAAGATATCCAAAGCTGCAGAAGGAAAACAAAACTATAGTTTCTTGGATGGTGCCTTTGGTGGAAGTTGTGGCCTGGGGCAGGGCCTGTAGTGGGGGGTGCATTGGGGTCTGGAGCATGGCCTGTGATGGGGGGCACAGAATCTTTTATTGTACACAGGCCCGGATTTGTGGTGAGGCCACAAAGGCCTGGGCCTAGGGCGGCAAGTTGGATAGGCCAATGGTGCAATTTCCCTTTCATGAACTTTCTAAGGATGTATACACTTGTTTGGACCAAATATGAACTTGTACAATGTCGCTATGTGGTGCACTAACACTGCTGACATAAATTGCAGATTATAAATATTGCCGGGAGATCTTTGATTACCTTTGATTATTATATCTTTGATATCATGCTAAAAGTGTAAAACAAGACAATTTTTATCGGCAGCACAAGCTTGTCCCACAACTGGGATATTTAGACCGAAAGGTTGAACTAGACTGACTTGGTGTCTGTTTTTAACGTAAATTGCTAAGATACTGTGTCACTGCATTCCACTTTTGTGGATAGAAATGATAGTTTTGCAGATATGAATACACAGAATATCTCTACTATGCATCTCTGTTGAATGCTCCTGGCATCCATTTACATAAGAGTTATGAGATATTTGGCTGGTTTCCCAGTAAGAGACATATATCTGTCAGTTATCGATGTTATAGTTTATTTACTTGTAAAGAAAACAGTATTTATCGAGTGCTTGTCAAGTGTTTATCACAGAATGTGGAGCCACACCTAAGCAATAGGGAAAGCTCCTCCTCATTTCTGGTGAATAATTGCAAACCTTAACTGCTGAGCACTAAAATATGTAGATACGTGTTACTCTAGAATGCAGAGAAAAGTATGTGACTGTAACGGGCCCGAAGGCACAGTAATAGTGTAGACCAAAGAGGAGACCAGACCAGGTTCGAGGTACAAGAGGGTTTTATCCAAAGAATCGTCAGAATACAGGCAAAAAGGTCAGACCAGGCAGAAGACAAGCGGAATCGTAAGACAGGCAGGAATCGGTACACAAGTAATCAATATAGTAAATAACACCCAGGAACACAGTAACAGGAACCTATAGTTGGGCAAGGAGTGGAAGGGGAAGTGAGTTTAAGTAGTCCCAGGGTTGGCGCCAATTTTTGACGCGATTGCGTCAGACGCAGACGCCAGCGTCCCCACGCTGACGCCTTGACGCCGGCGCCCGATTCTGACGCCGGCGTCCGTTCCGTCGCCGACAACCAATCCCGGAATGGGAGGGAGGTGAGGTCATAGACCTGTGTCCAGCAAGAGCCATGTGGTGAGGTAGGCGGTCGCCATCTTGGACGCCATCTTGAGAAGCCGAGGTAGATTCCATTACAGTACCCCCCTCCTTAGGGGGGGCCTCAGGACCACCAAGACTAGGGGAGAGAGGGAATAATTTATGGAATCTACGAACCAAGATGGGCGCATGGACATCTGAGCTCCTGACCCAGGAGCACTCCTCGGGACCGAACCCCTTCCATTCGATGAGATATTGAAGAGTGCCCCTGGAAAGACGAGAGTCCAAAATCTTCTTCACCTCGAATTCCTGGTGACCATCAAGCAGGACTGGAGCTGGGGGAGAAGAAGAAGAGGAAGAAGATAGAGCAGGTTTGAGAAGAGAAACATGGAAAGCATTTGGGATCCGCATCTCAGGAGGGAGTTGAAGACGAACCGCCACCGGATTGATGACTTCAATGACAGGAAAGGGACCGATGAATCTGGGACCAAGCTTGGGGGTCGGAATCTTCAGGCGGATGTTACGGGTGGAAAGCCAAACTTTGTCCCCAGGAGCATAGGGTGGAGCGGAAATCCTCTTCTTGTCAGCAGACCTCTTCTGGACCTGGGAGCTCTTCAGCAGATTGGAAGAAACAGCAGCCCAAATAGCCATCATGTGGGCAGCCTGATCGTTGGCGGCAGGGACATTGGTGAGGAGAAGATCCTGAGGGAATGCCAATGGATTCTGACCGTATACACAGAAAAAAGGGGATTGATGTGAGGAAGAATGGAAGGCGTTGTTATGGGCAAACTCAGCCCAGGGAAGGAGATCCGACCAATCGTCCTGGCACAGGGAGACATGGCAGCGAAGAAACTGTTCTAATGCCTGGTTCACTCTTTCAACGGCTCCATTCGACTGTGGGTGATAAGCAGAAGAAAATTGCAAGGAAATGTTGAGAGCTTTGCACAGGGATCTCCAGAATCTAGAGACGATCTCGGCAGGAAAGCCATGGAGACGAAAAATGTGTTGGATGAACAGCTTGGAAAGTTCAGGAGCAGAGGGGAGTTTATGGAGGGGAATGAAATGAGCCATCTTGCTGAACCTGTCAACGACAACCCATATGACAGTGTGACCGGAGGAAACGGGCAGATCCACAATAAAATCCATGGCAAGATGAGTCCAGGGACGAGATGGAATGGGTAAAGGAAGAAGAAGTCCTTTGGGGGGAGAATGTCCAGATTTGGAAGTGGCACAGATGGTACAAGAAGAAATGAAGTTTTTGACGTCCTTTCTCATGGATGGCCACCACACCAGGCGAGAAAGGAGTTCGGTAGTTTTTTCCACTCCGGGATGGCCGGCCTGTTTAGAACTGTGAGCCTGAGAAAGAAGAGACTGACGACAATCAGGAGGAACAAATGCAACCCCAGGAGGAATATTGTCAGGAGCCGAAATTTGAGCGGAAAGGATCTGTGAAGCCAAGGAGGGAAATAGAGCAGCGACGATCTTGGAGGGAGGTACAATGGGTTCAGGATCTTCGGAACAGGGAACTTCAGGAACAAAACTTCTAGACAAGGCATCAGCTTTTCTATTTCTAGAGCCAGGACGAAAAGTGATAATGAAGTTAAAACGGGAAAAGAACAATGACCATCTGGCTTGTCGGGGATTCAGGCGTTTGAGGGATTGGATAAATTCAAGGTTTTTATGGTCAGTAAAGATGGTCACGGGGATGGAGGATCCTTCCAATAAATGTCTCCACTCCTCCAGGGCGAGCTTCACTGCCAATAACTCACGATTCCCCACATCGTAGTTCTGCTCGGGGGAAGAAAATTTCTTAGAGAAGAATGCACAGGGGTGTAACTTCCCATCCGAGGATGATCTCTGTGATAAGACAGCTCCAGCTCCCACATCTGAGGCGTCGACTTCGAGGAAAAAAGGAAGAAGAAGCTCGGGGTGTCTGAGAATAGGTGCAGAAGAAAAGGCAGATTTCAAGGATTCAAAGGCGTCCAAGGCTGGAGGAGGCCAGTGCTGTGGTTTACCCCCCTTGCGGATAAGGGCCAGGATGGGAGAGATCTTGGAAGAAAAACCTTTAATAAATTGTCTGTAGTAATTGGCAAAGCCAATAAACCTCTGGATAGCCTTAACACTTGTGGGGAGGGGCCAATCAAGAATTGCCGAGACCTTGGCTGGATCCATCTTGAAACCCTGCTGGGAGATGATGTACCCGAGAAAAGGGATGGAGGATACTTCAAAGGAGCACTTTTCAAATTTGGCGAAGAGACTATTTTTTCTTAGGCGAAGAAGAACTTCCTTCACTTGGGAGCGATGCTCATGGAGATCTTTGGAAAAGATAAGAATGTCATCCAGATAGACGACAACGCTTTGTCCCAACAAGTCTCTGAATATATCATTAACAAACTCCTGGAAGACCGCTGGGGCGTTACAGAGTCCAAAGGGCATGACTAGGTATTCGTAATGCCCGTCTCGGGTATTGAAGGCGGTCTTCCATTCATCCCCCTTACGAATTCTAATGAGGTTATAGGCACCCCGAAGATCCAGCTTGGTGAAGATCTTGGCCCCTCTTAGCTGATCGAAGAGTTCGGAGATTAGGGGGAGAGGGGTAGCGGTTTTTAATGGTGATCTTGTTTAACCCCCTATAATCGATGCATGGTCTCAGACCTCCGTCTTTTTTTTCAACAAAGAAAAATCCGGCACCAGCAGGAGAAGAAGAAGGGCGAATGAAGCCTCTTTGGAGATTCTCCTGAATGTAGGTCTTCATGGCGGCCGTCTCAGAGGGGGAGAGAGGATAGGTGCGACCCCGGGGAGGCATGGAACCAGGAAGAAGTTCGATCGGACAGTCATAGGGTCGGTGAGGAGGAAGAGTCTCTGCAGAGCCCTTATTGAAGACATCGGTAAAATCTTGATAGGCAGATGGAAGGGAAAAATTGGAAGACACAGAAGACACTTTGATAAGAGGTACGGCAGGCAAACAGTTCTGAAGGCAATAGGAACTCCAGCGGGAGATTTGCATGGATGACCAGTCAATGACTGGGTTATGAGTGCACAGCCAGGGAAGCCCCAGAACGAGTGGAGTTGAAGGGCAGTCAATGAGTAGAAAGGCCAATCTCTCCAGATGCATGGTGCCCACTCTTAGAGAAAGTTCAGCGGTGGTTTGAGAGATAATGGCCGAAGACAGAGGGCGGTCATCAATAGCCAATACTCGTAGAGGAGAAGCCAAGGGTTGTAAGGGGACCGCAAGACGAACAGCAAATCCTCTGTCCATAAAATTTCCAGCAGCACCAGAGTCCAGGAACGCTTGCACTGGGATCTTCTGGGAACCGAATTGGATCTGTGCCGGAAGAAGAAAGCGTTGAATAGAAGGTTGGGGAGGATAACAAACACCACCCAGATAGGTCTCCCCAAACCTACCTAGGTGCTGGCGTTTCCCGGCTTCACCGGACACTCATGGGCGAAGTGCGATTTACCCCCACAATACAGGCATAGACCAGCAGCCCTTCTCCGTAGCTTCTCCTGTTCAGAGAGACGAGCCCGTCCTATCTGCATGGGTTCCTCAGAAGATGGAGCAGAGGAAGCAGAAGCCGCAGGAGTAGGAGAGGGAGAAGCAGTAGCCGGGTTGAAGAGTAGGGGTCTCTGGAAGCGGGGAGCCAGTGTGGATTGGAACCGGGGATACTTCTTCGAACGCTCTCTGTTGAGCTCGACTTGAAATTCCCTCTGTCGGGTGTCAACCTTTACGGCCAGCGCCACCAGATCCTCCCACCGAGAAGGAATTTCCCGGGAGACCAGGTCGTTTTTGATACGCATGGCTAGGCCGTTGTAGAAGGCGGCATGGTATCCATCATTGTTCCAGGTGGTCTCCGCCACTAGTGTGCGGAACTCGATTGCGTACTCAGGAACAGAGCGAGTGCCTTGCTGGATCTGGAACAAGCGAGCCGAGGATGACATAGCTCGACCAGGGGCATCGAAAACGACCCGTAGTTCACGGATGAAGGCCCTGGCGTCGTCAATCAAAGGGTCCCTCTTCTCCCACAAAGGTGATGCCCACTCCAAAGCCTTCCCCTGCAGGCGAGCAATGATGTACCCCACTTTAGCCTGTTCGGATGCAAACTGACCTGGCAGCAGGGCGAACTGGATCTCGCACTGGTTGACGAAACCTCTGCATGCATCAGGGTCGCCGCTGTAGAGGGGAGGCGCAGGAATGCGAGGCTCCGAGGGTTGGAGTGGGCTTGCAGGAACGGCCACAGGGACCGGGGCCACAGGTGATAATGCCGACAGCTTGTCCAGGATAGCTTCTAGAGCCTGACCGAAGTGCGACTGCTGGGCTTCGTATGACTGCATGCGGGAAGCCAAACCGCGGATGGCGCCACCGACATCAGGTGGAGCTGGAGTCTCCTCCGAAGGGTCCATGGCCCAACTATACTGTAACGGGCCCGAAGGCACAGTAATAGTGTAGACCAAAGAGGAGACCAGACCAGGTTCGAGGTACAAGAGGGTTTTATCCAAAGAATCGTCAGAATACAGGCAAAAAGGTCAGACCAGGCAGAAGACAAGCGGAATCGTAAGACAGGCAGGAATCGGTACACAAGTAATCAATATAGTAAATAACACCCAGGAACACAGTAACAGGAACCTATAGTTGGGCAAGGAGTGGAAGGGGAAGTGAGTTTAAGTAGTCCCAGGGTTGGCGCCAATTTTTGACGCGATTGCGTCAGACGCAGACGCCAGCGTCCCCACGCTGACGCCTTGACGCCGGCGCCCGATTCTGACGCCGGCGTCCGTTCCGTCGCCGACAACCAATCCCGGAATGGGAGGGAGGTGAGGTCATAGACCTGTGTCCAGCAAGAGCCATGTGGTGAGGTAGGCGGTCGCCATCTTGGACGCCATCTTGAGAAGCCGAGGTAGATTCCATTACAGTGACAATCTTAACTATTAAGTAACTATATGCAACAGTTTAAAGGGATACTGTCATGGAAAAACATGTTTTTTTCAAAACGCATCAGTTAATAGTGCCACTCCAGCAGAATTCTGCACTGAAATCCATTTTCAAAAGAACAAACAGATTTTGTTATATTCAATTTTGAAATCTGACATGGGGCTAGACATATTGTCAATTTCCCAGCTGTCCCCAGTCATGTGACTTGTGCTCTGATAAACTTCAGTCACTCTTTACTGCTGTACTGCAAGTTGGAGTGATATCATCCCCTCCTTTCCACCCCCAGCAGCCTAACAACAGAACAATGAGAATGTAACCAGATAGCAGCTCTCTAACACAATATAACAGCTCCCTGGATGATCTAAGAACAGCACTCAATAGTAAAAGCCAAGTCCCACTAAGACTGATTCAGTTACATTAAGTAGGAGAAATAACAGCCTGCCAGAAAGCAGTTTCATCCTAAAGTGCCGGCACAAGTCACATGACATGGGGCAGCTGGGAAACTGATATATATGTCTAGCCCCATGTCAGATTTTAAAATTGAAGCAAAACCAGTAGACAGGGCTGTGAGTACACAAGTGTTAGAGGTTCTGGATGATATGCCTAAAGGGATTAAGGTCCTCTATTCAAAAGACAACCATTATACTGACCAGCCAAGATATCACAATGCAAAGTATAATTGCTATGGTAGGGGAACAAATATGAGACTCCCTTGCTTGAAAGAAGCTACAGCTACCCCTTCCACAAACAAAAACTGTAGGGGTTGTTGACAATAGATATAGCAGAACACAAGACATATAAATGTTTGCCAGCCTCTGCCCTGTATTAAACCTAAACCTCTGTAACTAATAGATAACTTACACCAGAGAAAGAAACACAGGGCAACTTTAAGGCCATATTCTTTTTCTGTATAGGACATGTTGTTTCCAAATATGAGCCAGATTCAATCCACTGAGGAAAAGTTATCTCATGGTTTATCATATGAAAAGTCATGGAGAAGATTCAATTTGAAAAGAGACAACTTTTCTCCAAATTCAGCTCCAGTTTTTTCCCATAGACTTCAATAGAGTTTTCACGTGATAAACCAATAGATGTTTTTCGGAATTGAATCGCGTCTCAAATTGAATCTCATCCATTAGTGATAAACCCTCTCCTCTTTGAATTGAATCTGGCCCAATATCTTCCAGTCAAAGTAGGGCCAATACCCTTTCCAGTTGAGCAATGCTTTCAGCAGTATTTACATTCACGTATGATACTTCCAATAGGTCTAGAAAAACAAAACAGCATTTGTCAGGTTCCCTGGTAGGCCTCAGTCTGATACTGGAGAGCAATGTGGGACATGAGACCCACAACTTTTCATATTTAGCCACCAACAACAGATCAGTAGGGCAGTAGGTAGTTCCAGATGGGAGAAGGAGCAAAAGGAGCAAATATTGCTTACAGCTCTGTGATTGCCTAGTTTTGCTTGTAGTCTCTTAAAGGGGATATTCACCTTTTACAAAGATCTAACAATGTCCTAGCAAACCAATCCTGGTTAGTGCAAGGCTGCAAAGGACAGGGAGTAAGCACAGGGCCTGCATCCACTGCTGTTTCCTAAATTGTATGTCTTATTGATATGTAAGTGAGGTGTAAGATGGATAGGGGAAACATTAGGGGCTCCTATGTGCTAGCCCCATCCCCCCTTAACAATACAGTATGACTACTACATTTATAGGTGGAGCACATGTCTCTGCACTCCGTTAAAGGGGACCCGTCACCCAAAAAAATTATTAAAAATCATATTTTATCACATTAGTCAAGCAAAATGAACTTAAATTAAACTATATAAATTATTTGAATCTTGTTTCCTTCAGTCTGGGAATTCAAAATAATAGCAAACAGGCAGCAGCCATTTTGTGCACACTGTTATTAAGACAAGCCTTGCATCATCTCAGAATCTTGTTTGTGCACCAGAATGGGGGACCTGATGTCCATCCCCATGCCCTGGTTACACATTAAATGGTAAAGAGAACGGGGGAATGTGGGAAGTGCAGAGACATCTAGAAAGTGCTGAATGGAAAGTGAAAGTAATTGTCTGCCCCGCCTCATGGCATAGAGGAGGGGCAGACAATATTTGATTGACAGCTGAGATTTTTAAATGAGTTTACAACAGCTATGAATGCTTTAATAAAAAATAGAAATTTGATTTCATGTTTAATTTGAAAAGGACTTTTATTATACAGATTTTTGTGTCTGGGTGACAGGTCCACTTTAAGTGCAAAAAACATGGTGAATTGCCCTGTAATGAATGACCCCTAATATGTAACATTGGGCAGATTCAAATCAGTGAGAAAGAGTTATCTCACGATTTATCATGTGAAAACTCATTGACGAGAATCAATTTGAGGAGAATTTTTTTTTTTATCCAAATTCATTTCCAGTTTATGCCCCTAGATTTTAATAGCGTTTTCACATAATAAACCACAAGATGATTTTTTCTGAATTGAAATCTCCTATTGAATCGTGTCCTTGGCTTTTCACGTGATAAACCTTTTTCTTACTGAATTGAATCAGTAACCCTTTTAACTGAAATGCTAGTACGTTGCTCAAACCTACTGTAGCTCCACTTGCAATCGCCAGTTAAAAACTCCTGCAGACTATTACAGTATAAGAGAAAGAAGGAAAACCATAGAATAAAATTCCCAACCTGCAAGCCAAGCAAATGAGTTTCCAACATGAATATTCAACAGACCAAATACCCAGTTGCAATTTGTAAAGTATTGAATAATTCACTGAAGATTTCCAATGCATGAGGATTTTATTAAGGCATTTGAAATGTTGCTCTCTTGCAAATCCTTATGAGGTGCCAGCCTCAAGTCTATGATCACATTGATATCCAGCTTGTTTCATAATTTATCTTCAGTCCACTGAGAATCGCATTTACGTATTCTTGGATTGTGCTGTATTCTACATATTCAAAATGGAATAATATATCATAGCAGAGCGAGCAAGAGAGACCAGTCTCTCCATTTGTTATTTCCTCCCTTTCCTCCATCATCTCCAGTAGGATGGATTAGCCATCATGGAAGGATCATTTATCTGTTCATCTCTTATATGCATATGCTGAAGTATTTCATCTCCACAGCATGTCCTCCTCATTGTCCTGCAAGTGGTAATGTTATTGTGCAATGTGATTGGCCAGTGAGTGACCTTATTGGCAAGGAGGCACATGGAACAACTAGGGGAAGATGTGACCTGTACAACAAGGAACTAGAGCCCCTACAAAGACCCCTTACAAAGATGCACCTGCATAGTTTGAGTAATGATTTAGACCTGAAGCTACAAATTGAGGGACATCAGAGATATTGCCTAAAGCCAGAACAGTTGTCTGTGCCATTGTTGAAAGGACCAGGCCAGAGAAGATGCTGCAGACCTTCAGTGTAACCCTTACAGGTTGAGTAAAATTGAGTACCACCAACTAGACCATAAGCAACTTTTGGGGGTAATGTAATGAGAAGCTCAATGTATGCATCTGTTCTGTTCTAGTAGTAACCCATAGCAAAAAATTATTATGTAGTATATACTTGTCAACTGCCTGTCAAAACTGTCATTTACAGAGATTGATTTACAGTATAGACTGAAGAACCAATAAACTACCATTTATTTTATTGACTGCAAGTGTTTGTCACTGTTTATAGTTAAGAAACTGACTCTTGCCTACTCACCCTAATGACTAGTTTTTAGGTTTGGCCCTTTGTCGACTGAATTGGAGCTACTAAGGGGGGCCAGCCCCAACATTTGGTAACCTGCACTACTGTATATAGGATTTCATTTAAATACATGAGTAAATTAACACCCCTGTTTAAATAGTAAAACCATGACATTTAATGGCTTAACTCATGACTACACAAACAGCTTAATTACATATATATATATAATGGAGGGATAACAGGAATAGTATGGCAGGATGGCTACAGTAGGGTAATATGGAGACACTAACACATTTTAGTTTATTTATGAGGGCTAATTTACATCTGCAAGCACATGCAAAAATTGGTGTAGCCATTGCGCACATTAAAGGAAAACTATACCCCCAAAACAATGTAGGTCTCTATAAAAATATATTGTATAAAACAGCTCATATGTGAAATCCTGCTTCATGTAAATAAACCATTTTCATAATAACATACTTTTCTAGTAGTATGTGCCATTGGGTAATCATAAATAGAAAACTGCCATTTTACTGTGCACACAAACAAAGTGAACAAACCTATAGACCAAACCTAGACCTATGCTTGTTAGGTCACATGAGCCAATTAACAGACAGAGTTGTGTATTTTGCTCCAACACGTCTTCCTTTTACAGTTAGAGCTGCAGTATTTCTGGTCAGGTGATCTCTGAGGCAGCACACAGACCATCACAAAATGATGGTTCAAGGCAAGAGATGTAAAAGGGCAATATTTACTTAAATATATATTCCAGTTTGTCAGTAAGATTATTTAATATGCCACTTAATATAATATAAATTATCTGTTGCTTAAGTATTCATAGTTTTCCTTTAACTGTCTGCTTTGCCCAAGTCAAAACGTTATGCCCTCTGTCTGCCCCAACCTCTGGTTTTAATTTTCTTTTTTCTTCTCTATCCATAACACTTTCTGTGACCTAGTTCTCATTCTCTTCTTTCAGGATCCTGTAGCTACACTTGTCCATAGAAGACTCGACTAACCACTAGGAATGCACCAAATCCAGGATTCAGTTTGGGATTCAGCCAAGATTCTGCTTTTTTCAGGATTTAAATTCAGCCAAATTCAAGTGCCTGGAAAAAACGGATTCTAATAAAAAAAAATTATGTGACTTTTCGTTACACAAACAAGTCAAACATTTTTTTTACCAATCAAACAGCACTCGGTTCTCTTTCCTCTTACATATAGTATGCACATAAGGGTCTGAATTTGGTTTGGTATTTGCCCGAATATTTCACAAAGAATTAGTGGATTTGGTGCATCGCTACTAACAACAGACTGTAAATGCTGGTGTAGTTGGCTGCCAGTAGAGGTATGGGACCTATTAGTCAGAATACTCGGGACTTAGTGTTTTCTGGAAAAGGGGTTGTTCCGTAATTTGGATCTCAATACTTCTACAAAATAAAAACATTGAAATATTAATTGAAACCAATAGGTTTGTTTTACCTTCAAAAATGATTAATTATATCTTAGTTGAGATCAAGTACAAAATACTGTTTTATTTTAAAGGGAAATCATTATACAAATTTTGATTTATTTGATTAAAATTGAGTTTATGGGAGATGGCCTTCCCGTACTTTGGATCTTTCTGGATAATGGGGTTTCCGGATAAACAGATCCCATACCAGTAATAGGATTTTTTTTTGGGTAAAGAGCACTCATGGATAGAGAAGATGCTGAAACACTTATCTGCATACAACATGGGGGAACTGATACTACGCTAAGAGACCACCTAGTCTGAACATGGACTCATCTCTCCTATGACTTGGTATAAGCACCACACCTCCTTTATTATTTAGCAAGTTTATTAATCTTATGAAATTTGCCTATGAAAACAAGACTTGCCCAGAAGAGTAATGTGCAGAAGAACTAAGCCCCTCTCTACCTGGCTTGTCTCGCTGCTTATTTGCTTTTTCCATTGGTACGTGGCACAGAGATGAAAGAGAGAATTCTAATAAAATTCTAAAACAGACTAAGGAGAAAGCTCTCTGTGTAGTACATTTTATATGCAATCAGTCACTGTGTGTGTTTGAACCGCACAACAAGTGAGTCAGCTATCCGGAGTCATGTGCACCATCTGCATGTTCCGTCTTGTAGAACTGCTGGGAAAAAAAGACAGATGTCTCCCATTTTAGTCATACAAACATTGTTTCCACTTAAACATATTTTTCATTCATTCTTATCCCTTTCAGGGGAACATGAAGGAAGAGAGGAGCCCTTCCAACTGACAGGAGTTTAAAAACATGATGTTTATTTGTGTAAATTAATTTAGCATTTTTGCCATTGTTTTACTATCACATAATGTATTATATTTATAACTAGAGAGGTACATTCACCAGTTTGCACCCACAGGGTTGATAGAGAAGCTAGGCCAGATTATAACATCAATTGCATGTACAGTGCTCCTTTGTGCCCAACAGCATTATACTTTGCACTGACCATGTGACATAGGCACAACTACTCTATACAGGGGCTCTAAGGGGTTGAATGTTGCGACTAAAGCTGTAAGTTGGGTATTGAAAAGAGAGGAGTGGGGCACATAGACAAACAGACAGACAGATAATGCCGATAGATATACTAGACAGATAGATAGATGATAGATAGATAGATAGATAGATAGATAGATAGATGATAGATAGATAGATAGATAGATAGATGATAATTATCGATAAATAGAGATAGATAAATAGATAGATGATAGATAGATAGATAGACAGATGATAGATAGATAGATAGATAGATAGATAGATAGATAGATAGATGATAATTATAGACTAGAGAGGTACATTTCCTGAAGAAAATGTGAGTGGTGCTTGCCGTGGCAAAACTCAGGCCCAAATCTGATTGTCTGTTGTTGCCCCGCCCCTTTTTTTCCTAATTGTGAACCACAGTCACTCAGTGACTAACATACCAAAGTTTGGGAATGCTGTCATTTAATGTGTAAAAATGGCAGCATTTCTATTTTTTTCTATTGAAAATCAATGAATGAAATTTGATTGGTTGTTGGTGGCTCCGCCCACTTTTTCTAAACTTGAAGTGGAAACCCCCAGCGACCACATTTGTGATATTCAAGGTCCCTGACATCAATACTGAGAGAATGGCATTAAAACCAATCAAAGAAATCTGATTGGTTGGTTTTGGCTCCACCCACTTTTCTTAATTTTAATCCCAGTCCCCCAGTGACCAACTGTGCCAACTTTGAGGAGGCTGCCATTAACCGTCTAAGAGCGGCAGCAGTTTAAAATTTTCCTATTTAATTGAATGGCTGAAATTTGATTGGCTGTTGTAGACTCCGCCCACTTTTTGTAAATTTTGGCTGCAGTCACCCAGTGACCCACGGTGCCAAGTTTGGGAGAGCTCTAGCTTTAATACTGTGAGAATTACAGCTGTTTACATTTTCTCATTGAAGTCAATAGGGAAAATCTGATTGG
Organism: Xenopus laevis; assembly: GCF_017654675.1. Classification (NCBI taxonomy): domain Eukaryota; kingdom Metazoa; phylum Chordata; class Amphibia; order Anura; family Pipidae; genus Xenopus; species Xenopus laevis. Next base: position 187,196,503 of record NC_054372.1, read on the forward strand.
TTGTTTGCGGCTCCGCTCACTTTTTTGGGTCCCCAAAATAGGACAGAAAAGTCACAACACCCCATTCCCGAATAAGCTGAACGGTTTGACACCTCATTCATGGGTCTGCGACAAACTAATTATTCGATAAATTCCCCATTATAAGTCAATGGGGCAAATTTGGGGACCTCTCCTGCCCCGGGGGTAAAACTTATACCCTCGTGTGGGGTATCATCTGACACAGGTCGCAAACCTCTTCAAATGTGGTAAATTTAACGTTTCTACAAGATTCCCTCTCTGCGCTAGAATCCGTCAAAAGTTGGCCTCAATGTTAATCTATGGGACTTTTCGGGGTGGTTAATTGCCCCCGCAAGGGGCAATTAACCACCCACCCCTTAGAAAAGTCATACCACCCCATTCCCGATTAAGCCGCACGATTTGACACCTCATTCATGGGTCTAGGACAAACGGTGCGGGACTAGTTACGCGCCAAACTTTCATACGGAAGAAGAATAAAAATAAGTTTGCAAGATAACAGTAGTGATGCTTTGCTTCGCAAGCACCACTAATAACAGTAGTGATGCTTTGCTTCGCAAGCACCACTAATAAATAGAGATAAATAGAGATAGATAAATAGATAGTGAGAGAGAGAGAGAGAGAGAGAGAGAGAGCAAGAGAGAGAGAGAGAGAGAGAGAGACAGACAGACAGACAGACAGACAGACAGACAGACAGACAGACAGACAGATAGATAGATAGATAGATAGATAGAGAGACAGATAGATGATAATTACAGATAAATAGAGATAGATAGAGATAAATAGAGAAAGATAAATAGAGAGAGAGAGAAAGCGAGAGAGAGAGAGAGAGAGAGAGAGAGAGAGAGAGAGACAGACAGACAGATAGGTAGGTAGAGATAGATGATAGATAGATAGATAGATAGATAGATAGATAGATAGATAGATAGATAGATAGATAGATAGATAGATAGATGATAGATAGATAGATAGATAGATAGATAGATAGATAGATAGATAGTTAGATAGATAGATAGATAGATGATTATTGATAGAGATAAATAGACATAGATAGACAGACAGACAGATTGATAAATAGACAGACAGATAGACAGATAGATAGATAGATAGATAGATAGATAGATAGATAGATAGAGACAGACAGACAGACAGACAGACAGACAGACAGACAGATAGATAGATAGATACAGTAGATACGGAAGGTCCCACAACAATGAAAATGTAATCTTACATTATGGTTTTTTAAGACTGTTTGTTTCTGGGGTCAGCGACCCCAGCAAAGCATTTTGTATTGTATAATAGAGAAGCAGAATCTGAAGGCTGACAATTCATACAGAAAAAAAAAAAAACTGAAAAAAAAAAGATGTACCAATAACATATTTAACATGAATTTAAAGGATAAGTAAACCTTTGAAATAAGTGAATGTAAAATTGATGAGGGGGCTATTCAAAGCACTTTTGCCATATTTATTTATTTTTAATTCCAAAATATTAAAGGATACATGTCCTGTTAATATGAATTAATTTTGTTATAACAGCGCCACCTGCTGGTCAGTTTCCCATCAGTCTGACCACCAAGTAGTCAAGGAAGTTGTCAGGAGAAAGAAAAAGGCTGCTCTGATGTTCTTCTGCTTAGGAATAAAATTAGAAACCTTTCACGCATCTTTCCTAAACAGAAGAACATCAGAGCAGCCTCTTTCTTTCTCCTGACAACTTCCTTGACTACTTGGTGGTCAGACTGGTGGGAAATTGACCAGCAGGTGGCGCTGTTGGAACAAAATTCATTCATATTAACAGTACATGTATCCTTTAATATTTTGGAATTAAAAATAAATAAATAATGAATGTACATTGCAAAAGTGCTTAGAATAGCCCCCTCGTCAATTTTACATGCACTTATTTTAAAGGTTTACTTATCCTTTAACTTTAACTACTTCCCCGTAGATAAAATCAACAGCATTACTGTATATTTTACTGTATAAAGTGTAAAAAGTGAAAGTGTCCAGGCAAGAGAAACCCCTGTATGGGCAAGTCCCATGGTGGGTCCTAGTGGCTTGCACAAACATGATGTGCAGTGTATGTAAAACATTTGTTTCCTCCAGCCCCTATCAAATCTAATCAGTTCTGACAAGTTCTGGGAATCAGCACATTCTGTGTATAACTGTGTATATGACAAGCAGCCCTGTATGAAGCAGCATCAGGATTATGGTCTGGCCTACAACTCCCAAGGTGCTACTGCCAGGCCCGGACTGGCAATCTGTGGGTTCTGGCAAATGCCAGAGGGGCTGCTGTATGGTTCCATAGAAAGTTACCAAATAGTGGGCTGGTAGGAGGCTGTTTGGGCTGGTAGGGGGCTGTTTGGGCTGGTAGGGGGCTGTTTGGGCTGGTAGGAGGCTGATTGGACCTCTGTGTACTTGGAATGGCAGGGCCTATTTTGACTCCCAGTCCAAGCCTGGCTACTGCTGTCAGCCAATGGAATGATGAGAAGTGCAGTCCAGTGCCAGATTGAGGCCACCAGTTTAATATTGAATTACCAGATGCCGTGATATGCTGGAAATGTGATGCCGGCTAATTACATACTGTATGTTACTAAATATAAGCAGATGGCTCATGCACAATGCAGAAATATTATCAGACCTCCCAATATTTTGAAAATAGAAAGAGGGACAAATAGATTTTCCGTGCGGAGCATGCCGACATTTTTTGAAACAGGCCCATTTTTGTGACCACCCCTCCTAATTACCATGTTCATTTTACAAAATTTGTCGTGGAATGAAAGTTTGAACACATTTCCGTGGTTTTTATGTGTTATTACAGTTTTGCTAATGAAGGTGAATTGCCCTTTAAGCTGCAAGTCACAGTTTCCCCAAGAGACCTGCTTATCTTAAATTGTTACAATTCTTTCTTTGCTCATCTTAAATTGTTACAATTCTTTCTTTGCTTATTTTAAATTGTTACAAATGTATCGAAGTGCACCTGCCACGTATTCTGGGCTGTTATCTGGAAACACATTGGCCGAGGTTCAATAACATGAGAGACATTTCGGGGCTGTTTTATCAACGTTCAAATTTGGGTCTTTTACCACGACATGTGCTAAATCGTGGTTTTTATTTCGCGCTAAGACTCCAAATCAAGCCCTTGTCTTCTTTGATGAGAAAACCTTATCTCACTGTTTAACACATGAAAACTCTATTGAGAACTGAAAAAAAAATTTTTTATATGTTTTGATTAGTGATAGGCGAATTTCTCTCATTTCGCTTCGCAAAAAAAATTAGTGAATTTCCCGCAAAATGGCCGAAATTTGTGGAAAAATCGTGAAATTGGAAAGTTCACGAAAAAATCGTGAAATTCTAAAGTTTTCACAAATAAATAGTGCAAAATTGTGAAAATCCAAAATTGACACCGGCAAATTTTCCCAGATTTATTCGCCATTGGCGAAAGCAGAAATTCGCCTTGAATTTGTGCCAGGTGCATTTATTCGCCCATCGCTAGTTTTGATATGATAAAAAGTAAAACATAATTTTCTCATTGATTTGAAGATGGCCCTTTATTTGAAAAATATCTAAAATATTGCAATGCCTTTTTTACTTTCTGACACTTTCAAATGGGGGTCACTGACCCCATCTAAAAACAAATGCTCTGTAAGGCTACAAATGTATTGTTATTGCTATTTTTTATTGCTCATCTTTCTATTCAGACCTCTCCTATTCATATTCCAGGCTCTTATTCAAATCAATGCATGGTTGCTAGGGGAAATTAGGACCCTAGCGACCAGATTGCTAAAATTGCAAACTGAAGAGCTGCTGAATAAAAAGCTAAATAAGTCCAGAAATAATAAAAAATGAAAACCAATTGAGAATGGTCTCAGACTATTCCTGTTTATGTCATACTACAAGTTAATTTCAAGGCAAACAGCCCATTTGAATACAGTTTTCAAAGAGCAGACAGTGCCAATGCAAATAGCCATGCAGATGAATACCCACGCTGCAGCTTGCTTTTCCCAGAATTCCAGTGTCCCTTTTTACTGCAAACCTTTGTGGCTGCTATAAGAAAGAAGCATTGTACCAATATAAGTGCAAATGTTAGTGACCTTTGTAAATCACGGGCAAATTGCCTAGGTGTAATTTTGGTAATCGCAGGCATGGATCAAGGGCATTCATTTACACGCTCCTTCCGGTGCACAATATTTGGTGCAAAATGGAAGTGAAACATGCAACTAATATAGTATTATTAATGTAGTAATGTCAGTGTCTTTTTCATATTTTCTGGAGTGAAATACCCAACATTGACATGTGGACAGGAGGTTCTGGGCATTGCTGTAGGCTGCTACACAAAGCAGATGGTGTCTACAGAATAATTCTTTTTATAGGAGGATGTGTAGGAATTTAATGATGTAATTTATAGCATAAAGTGATGGGCCACTCACAGACATACAAAGAAAACCAGTGTTACATGGGTAGGAAATTGACTGATCTGGTTGATGTGAACCATCTGTATAGAATGGATGTAGTCAACGGTGCTCCCTGGGGTTGCACAGTCAAAACATTTCTATTACATCTGGCCTTGAATACTAATGTTTAAGCAATAAAGAGAATGTCTTTAAGAGGCCAAATATCATCTTTCTCCAGCTGAGTCAGGGATTGAGCAGCTTTGACCCATACATTTTGGCTGACCTTAGGAGGCAGGATCGACTGGCGGGAAACTGGGAAAACCTGCCCAACCTGCCCAACCTGGTGCACTCCAGGCTCTCTGACATGGACCTTTGGTGCTCCACTTCAACCCCCAATCACTGCTGCAAGGAGGATGTAGCATGTATGGAGCCAAGTAAGTGGTTGTGGTGCGTTTGGAGAAGGGTGCTAGAGTTTGAGACTGGGGTGGGGGGCCCTGAGGTAGCACCCCTTGTGGGCCGACATTGCCAGGAGGTTGGTCATTACTGTAAAATGTTTGAAGTGTATTACTTTGTTCATGTTACTAATATGTCTGACAGCAACAGAATTGATTTGAGTCTTTACAAATAACCCCTCTCTAATAATTAAAAGAAAAAGGCTGCAATGTACTAGACATAAGGCCCCTAAGCAGCTCTTCTATGGGTCCAATTGTGGCTTTCTTAGCACATGAAACCATTCCATGTTCATGAAACCAAATCAGATAAACATAAACTGGTGCCGTTTTCTACTAACAGGATCACAAACCCCGGGTATCAGGTAAGTGTTTACAATTCTTTTGGGGGATCATATTATTGTTGGCAATGTTACAGTTAGCAGTTGGCTTGCCATCAGCTTGTGAACATTGCCAAGCTATGAACCCACTGGATGTCCAGTCTCCAATGGGTCTAATATTCTGGTTGGTGTAGGTTGGTCTAGCCTAAGTGTTCTAATATTCTAATGATACAGGTGGCGAGTACGAGTGATATAGTGGGCCACTAAGCTCATACAGCATGTTGCAGGGCCAGATTAAAAGAAAAAATGATGTCATATAGTCTATGTGGCCTATGAGCAGACAAGACTGGGGCCATAAAAAACATTTTGAGGGCCATATCCAGTCTTGGATGGCCCTGCTCTTACCTGTACAATTTTAAATGTTTTCATTGGCTGCAAATCCATCTAACCTTTGGACATAGAGTGGCTGATCTAGGTATAGCCTCAGTCTGTGAATATTTTAGTGGTTACTTTGGGACAGGCTGGTGTGTTCTCTGAAAACACTAAACCTCTGAAAAGTAAAGGTGGCCATAGACGAAAAGATGAACTCTTTTGGCGACATCGCCAAACGAGCCGATCTTTCCTCGATATGCCATTAACGGGCATGGCTATATTGGGGGTAATCTGAATGTTCGGCCCTGTGGCCGAACGATCAGATTACGATGAGAGCGCAATGGGCTCCGGCGGGATCGGTCGGGACAAAATCAAACCTGTCCCATCGACCAAACGACCGATCTCCGCCGGACGAAAAATGTCGGGACTCTCCACACACGGTCCAAAAATCGTACAAATCCTCGATTCGTATGATAGGATCTTTGCGTCTATGGCCACCTTAAAGGTTGGACTAGCACAAGACCCTAGGGATGCACCAAAACCATAATTTTTTTTTATTCAGACAATTACGATGTTGAATTGAAAGCGTTTTAGTTCTGTAAATAGGAAGCCAAAAATCGCATCAACTCAACTGTCAGCAAAAATGGCTTATTCAGCCGTCCAGAGCTTTAAAGTCGCAAGATTTTAAGGGTTCTGAATCTATAGGGGCATATTTATTAAGGATTGCAACTCCAATTTGGGCAATCAAAAATAAAGAAACGAGAGAGATGGCTTTTTTTATTTCTGCAATTTTTTAAATACAACAATAGTTTTTTTTCTAAAAAGCTTGACAAATAAAACTGGGAGCTGTGACTAGTCTAAGGATGCCAACTGCCCTCTAAGCCCTGCTAAGATATATTTTTTGCACCCCATCCCACTGTACACATGCTGGGAATCATTGCATCATAGCTTTATAAACAACAATTATTATCATTATTATTATTAATAAGAATAATAACAAGAATAATGATGATGATAATAATAATAAGATGACCTTGCATGCCTTCTACCCCTTCTTAGGTTAATTTAGCTTCAATTTGACATTAATTTCCATAAATGCATGCTGCATGCATGGAATCATTGTAGTGTTTGGGCTGAACACAGCCTTGGATGTTGCAATAATGCCCCAAATACATCTCTGTGGATTGTTTCTTGCCAACGCTAATGAATGACACCCAAATAAAACAATTTCAAACTTGAATATTTGAAAGGCGATGAAAGATGCCAGTGCCAGTTTATTATAATAACACAACAAATTGGGGACTATTATAACAGAGGTTCCCAGGCTGTAGAACCAGAGCCACAGGTAGACACCAAGCAGTAAATAGAGTTTCCCAAGCCCGAAGGCCAGTTAAGGGGTGAGTGCTTATTTGCTGCCCTAGATCTCGTGGAACTAAGTTGGATCTCAAAGGGGGAGGGGAAAGAATCCAAAAAAGTCTAAACAAATTACTGCATTAATACATTATGAAGGTCAGCCTGTGCGTCTGTATACATCTGACATGGTGCCTCTCTCTGAAAAACATTAGAAAAGTTAAGAGGAAGGAAACCTTCCTAAAACATTTATTCTAGAGCACAGGGGTACGGGGCCCACCAGGACTGTAACTGAAGGGCCTCCTAACACATAGCGTCAAACCTAGCCCCCCTAGCCTGCTGACCTCCTACCGGGTCCAGGCAGGAGGAGAGCCTACGTATTGGGTGGAGGAGTGGGTTGGGTCACCGGGTCAATTGCATCTCAAATTGAATCTCTTCTGTGACATTAATGTACAGTATGGTAATAACATTTTCCTTTGAATCACTGTTCATTGTGAGAGACTGCCCAAGGTACAGAAAACCAATTAGCTGGGTGCATGAAGGAAAAGGCCTACTAAAGGTTAGAAACAAATAAGACTTAACATTAGAACTGTAGATGGCAAATGATCAAGTAATGAGCTACAGGCTAAACTGGCAAGAGATGAAGAAGAATTGTATGCCAGGTAGACGCTATCAGTAACACAGATCCCAGGTAACATTCCCATATTTATGATTCTTGACCAATAGGGACAACAAAGGATTTAGAATGTTCCTGAGCAACCAAACACGTTCTTGAAATAACAACAATAACGTGGGACATTTTGTTTTCTAACTTTTTATTACAAACTTATCATGTGCCAACATTTCATTTAGGGTCACAGGCTTGTTTACTGGAAAATATTCCTCTACTTGGTTGTGTTTCTGTGCTTGCATGGTGCTAAATCTGACCCTGACCTAAATTTTCCAGAACCATTTTCTCTTGTGTATGTGGAGATGAGCCAGGATTGTGTTCCTGATTCAGAGATTCAGCTTCCTTTTTTTGCTTTTAGTAATAGCCAGGGTAGTAACAATAACAAAGGGATATGCTGTGACTAATGAGCAGCCCAATAAAGTTTCAATATATGTGGTGCCCAGCGAGTTCTACTTTCATCACTAATAATAACTTTGTGTGTTTTATTACACTTTACATACCATTCAAATGCAGCTCCCAGGAACTTGTCCTCTTCAAGGGCCTCTGTTTTCCTTGGCTGTCTTGGAATAGACAGATGTACAAAAGTGCTCTTCCTATCTACCAAGCTTAGACCTACCATTGCCGTTAACAAGTTCCTTTGTTGTTGACTGGCACCCATATCTTTATAACACAAGGTGACATATTTACATCCATATTAGATGGGTGTTAACAGGTGGGAGTACCAAGAACTAATTGTGGTTGGAAGGGCAACACAGCACAAAAGAGGTGTCAAGATAAGCCCGGGACTTGAACTCTGAGAGGTGTGCTGCACCTATTCCATGAGCCACTGGAGGCTCTTAGGGCTGGTCCTGTTCCCTATGCTATAGGTTCGGGTGTTTTCCCTGTCTATAGTTGTCTCCTCCCTGTTCTCCACCCACCTCATTTTCCTCATGTGTTTCCCATTCCTAGTGTCGGACTGGCCCACAGGGATACCAGGATAAGTCCTGGTGGGTCCAGGTGTCAGTGGGCCCTCATGTTGCTAAACTTTTGGCCTATTTCATGTCCATTCCCTATTTCTATGAGAACAAAGTGGCTAAACAGGTGGAGTAATAGATTATAGTATGTAAATAAAAGAGACTAGGAGAATAGAGGTTGAGTGAAGAGAGAAAGAAAATAGTACTGAGGGTGGGTCACTGGTCCAAAAACTTTTGGTGGGCCCCTGGTCTAAGGTTTTTTGGTGGGCCCCTGGTGTCCCAGTCCGACACTGCACATTCCTCATCACCATACCTTTATAAACCCAGCCCTGAGCCTTGCTCAGGGCTGAGTCATTGTAGTGTGTTCCTGTACACCCCCCCTGCAAAAAAATTTTCAGGGCCCCCTCTGCACAAAATAGTGTGAGAATTTCATGTATAATATGCCCAGAAGTCATAGAAAGATGGCAAAGTCGTAATTTCCCATATAAATACCCCAGAACTATAGAAGGATGGTAAAGTGTCAATTTCACAGATCTCTCTGTAAAGGCTATGAGCAAATTTAGGGGCTGTTACTGCAGAAGTAAGACCATGGCCACTTTGAATATATAGATAGCAAGGCGTCTATTTTAGCTCTTCCTCTAAACCTCTTCCTGAAAAATCTGATTGTTCTGAAAAAAAGCCACTGATGCAATTTCATTTATAATGCCCATAAAACACTTAGCAGAATGAATGCAGTGGCAACTTCATGTAAAATACCCCCAGAATTCATATCAAGATGGCGCAGTAACAATTCTATGTATAAATACCTCCAGAACTCATAGCAGGACGGCACAGGGATTATTTCATGTATAAACACCCCAAAACTCATAGCAGGATGGCACAGGGATTATTTTTTTTATAAATACCCCCAGAATTCATAGCAGGATAATACAAAGGCAATTTCATGTATAAATACCCCAGAACTCATAGTAGGATGTTTTTGCCATATCATTACACACTCACTTTTCCAAATCACTTACTTTTCTGATTAAGACAATTAAGCCTTTCACATTGTGTCTCCTTTTCTACCCCATGTACCTTATTTACTTTTTATCATGTGCCTGCTATTTATTTTACAATTAATGTAACCTTCTCAACACAGTCCCACACATTGATTTTTAGTTTTTCATTTACCTCTGCACTCATATTCTATGTTCTGCTGCCCTTCTCCTCCCAAACTTGTCTTGCCGCAATCTGTTATCTGTTTCAAAATGGAGAGGGGGCGGGGCATGTGACAGCTGGCGCATTTCTCTCGCCCTGCTTCTGAGCTACTGGCAAAGATTCACGTGACCTGAGGTCACACACGGGATCAGAGGCCAGGAAAAGCTTTACAGTCTACGAAGAGAAAGCTGCCTAATACAGCATTTACTCTCTGGCTCTGTAAGGTAACGGGATGGCGCGTGACCCAGGTCCGGATTGCCAGCGCCATCCATTGGACCGGGCCCCTAAAACCAGGCGGGCTGTAGCCTAGGGCGCCTTGTGGGTAATCTGGCACTGCTGAGGAAGCAGGCCCCGCCGGGCCCCCTGTACCTCCGGGCCCCCCCGCGAATGCGGGGTCTGCTTCCTCGGTAGTTATGCCACTGGGTCAGGTGATCTCTGAGGCAGCACACAGACCATCACGAAATGGGGGTTCAAGGCAAGAGATGTAAAAGGGCACTTTACATATTTACTTACATACCGTATATAGACCAGTTTGGTAAAATTATTTAATAAGCCACTTAATATGATCTGTTGCTTAAGTATTAATTTTAGGGGTATAGTTTTCCTTTATGGTCGACATAGTCCATGCCCCCCCTAACCCCCCAGGGTGAATAAGGCCATTTGCTCACCAGCACTGTAGTGTGTAGTATGTTGTTCAACAAAACTGGGCTGACAGAGCAGACAGGGAGTAGGCAAAAGAGAAGACTGCAATAGGTACTCACACAGTCATCAGCCATCAGCACCACTTTAACTTGCCCTGGCACAGGCAGGGTGCAGGCAGCAAAAGCGAATGCCACCGCACCAGTCCAGTCCAGCAATACCTCTGACGCGTTACGCACGCACCTCTCTCTTCCCCCACATGAAGGACGCATTGGATGCCGCGCAGTCTGTGACGTCATCATCTGGCGCAGCGCACGGTCACACACTGAAACATGCGCAGCGCGCAGCGCACATTACCTTTGCCAGCCAGGAGCCCTTGTTAAGTAGTAGCAGTGCTGCGGGGCCCATTGCAAAACCGGAGCGCTGGCATAAAAATAGATGGGAGTGTGGTTGGGCCTTGTGGGGGCCCACAAGGACTGGGGCCCACCGGGACTTTTCCCGGCGGGCCAGTCCGACACTGCCCGATGCTGGCTGCATTCATCAGGGACGTTGCATCGAGCAGGAGGACATCAATTTCGGCTGGGCCCCCTCTCCTCCCGGGCCCCCCCGCAGCTGCGGGGTCTGCTTCCTCCCTAGTTACGCCACTGCACTTTGGCAAAAATAATATAAATGCAAGTTATACACTAAATGGCAGTGTGTTGGGAGTTTCCTTAAATGAGAAGGATCTAGGGGTCTTTGTAGATAACACGTTGTCTAATTCTGGGCAGTGTCATTCTGTGGCTACTAAAGCAAATAAAGTTCTGTCTTGTATAAAAAAGGGTATTAACTCAAGGGATGAAAACATAATTATGTCTCTTTATAGGTCCCTGGTGAGGCCTCATCTGGAGTATGGGGGCAGTTTTGGACTCCAGTCCTTAAGAGGGATATAAATGAGCTGGAGAGAGTGCAGAGACTAAGTGCAACTAAACTGGTTAGAGGGAGGGAAGAGTTAAATTATGAGGGGAGACTGTCAAGGTTGGGGTTGTTTTCTCTGGAAAAAAGGCGCTTGCGAGGGGACATGATTACACTTTACAAGTACATTAGAGGACATTATAGACAAATAGCAGGGGACCTTTTTACCCATAAAGTGGATCACCGTACCAGAGGCCTCCCCTTTAGACTAGAAGAAAAGAACTTTCATTTGAAGCAACGTAGGGGGTTCTTCACAGTCAGGACAGTGAGGTTGTGGAATGCACTGCCGGGTGATGTTGTGATGCTGATTCAGTTAATGAGGAGGAAGTGGTTTGTCCAAGAAACATGTCAAGCATATTAATTACAAAAATGCTCTGTCTGATGTTTTAATGAATTTCTAATAAATGGATGTTTTAAAGCCGCTGGTGCTCCGTGTTTAAAGGACATTGTTGGAACTTTTACGCGTTAGGAGTGGACTACGTAGCAGCACAGTGGATACACATCAGTAGGTCAGTGAGTGCTCCCTTTTCTTTTTTTGTTTTTACAGTTAATGCCTTGATGATGATTTTTTGGACAGACATAATATCAAAGGCTATTGTGATACCAAACTCTATAGTTAGTATAGGTATGGTTATACAGGTATTGGACCTATTATACGGAATCATCGGGACCTGGGGCATTCCGTAATTTGGATCTTCATACCTTAAAACTTCTAGAAAATCATGAAAACATTAAATAAATCCAATAGACTGGCTTTACTACCAATAAGGATTAATTATATCTTAGTTGGGATCAAGTACAAGCTACTGGTTTCTTACTACAGAGAAAAGGAAATCATGTTTAAAATTTTGGATTATTTTATTATAATGGAGTCTATGGGAGACGGCCTTTCCGTAATTCGGAACTTTCTGGATAATGGGTTTCCTGATAATGGATACCATACCTGTGTCTAATTTATGTGAAAGTAGGGAGGGGTGTGTGTATGGATGCTGGGTTTTCATTTGGAGGGGTTGAACTCGATGGACTTTGTCTTTTTTCAACCCAATTTAACTATGTAACTATGTAACTATATATAATATATAAGAACTGGACAGGTTCAGGGAAAGGCAGCTTGATGAATTCAAGGAATCAACAGATCATTTAAATTACAAGGAAAGGCTTTGGTCCAAAATCTTTTGATCTGTAGAAGTGAGGTGAGGACATGCATTTTAGGTAGAAGTTCACTATGGAGCCTTTTTGCTCAAACCTTTCCAAACAGCTGTTTTATTGTCGTTTCACCACCTAAACTTCTAAGTGTGAAATTGTAAAAATGACTTTCAGATAAGATATGAATATATTTATATGGGAACGGTCAACATGAAGTGTCTTCCACCCAAAAACTGTTTCCAATATACATTAAATATTTTCAAAAGTATTTATAAAAGTAATTCCCACGGAACGCAGTATCTACATGGCTGTTGACGCTCTGTGCGCTGCTGTCTCTGATTAACGTACCTGGTGGGGAAGTGACGCCTGAGTCAGACCCAGAGAACGTACCGAGATAATAAATATTGCTTTCCACTGTAATTACAAGTCATTTCAAGTCATTTTAAAAATGATGTTAAATCCAGTGAAACTATTTAATGACTGTATATTGGGAAGTTGCTTAGAAGCTTTCATTATGTAAAACATTGACTTTGGGTGGAGTTCTCTTTTAAGGCATTAAAGAGCATAAAACTGTCTTGTGTTCTGCAGGACAGTCCCGATTTTGACAGCTCAGCCTGCAGTCCTGACTTTTTATTAAAATGTTCCATGTTTCTCTTTGATCTCCTACACTGACCCCAGAAAAAGTTCCAAAGTTTCTGGAACTTAATTAAAATAAGTGGCTTTTTGGCAGAGAGCCCAGAACACTCAACACCTGCACTTTGATACATTTGTAATAATTAGGGATGAAATGAATCCACTAACAAAAAGTCCTCCCCACAATTTGCATATGCAAATCCTGCTGAAAAAGGCTGAATCTTGGCCGAACCCTGAACCGAATCCTGGATTCGGTGCATATATAAGCAAAGATACAATTGTAAAATGCGCATGATAGTTAGGGGTGTGGCCATAAAATGTTGCAAAATGGAGAGCTGCTGAATAGAAAGGTAAATTACTTAAAAATCACAAATAAAAAAATAAAACCAATTGCAACTTGTCTCAGAATATCACTCTCTATCACTCTCATACATAAAGGTGAACAACCTCTTTAATGTTTCCTTTTGAAGGAAGACATCTCAGATTATAGAAGCCATTCAGAACAACATGGGGACTATATTTTTTGAAATTGGCCTCAGGTGTGCACCCACAACCTTTCTTTTTTGTATTTGTAATTGCTGGGAGCTATGGCTAAGCTCCATGTGGTTTGTTGCACCCTCATACCCACCCTTTTAGATTTTTGGTGGTCCTATTGTCCCTTTAATTATTTGCTTTGGTTTGTGCAATCACTCTCCCTTAAAAGCCGAAAATGCTAGCGGCATGGGAGGATCTAGCCAGAAGGCAGTCTCTCCCATTTAAAAGCCGCATAGCAGTTGGCGGGGGAGGATTTAGCACACAGTTTGAAACCAAGGCATAGGAGTTGTTCACATGAAGTAATGCTATTAAGAAGAGAGGTAAGATACCTATTTTACTATGATTAAAGGTAAACAAGTTAGGGACCACCGTATGGGGTTTACCTTGACGGGGTATGGTGGCTTATCAATTTTATGATCATAACTTTGTAACAAAAAAACCCTGTTTCAAAACTATATGCACTAGCATTTTTACTTGAATCATTGAGACAGGGAATTAGATTTTTTGAAATTGGCCTCAGGTGTGCACCCACAACCTTTCTTTTTTCTTTTTTCTATATTTTGGGCAACAAATCATCGATTAAGAATCCGTGTATAAAAACTAGAATTTTAAAAACACAATTGCAGCGGCCCCTCTTTGCACCCCCTAAAGAAGCCCCTGGGCCCTTGTATAAGTAATGACTGCAAAAGAATAATTAAAGGACAAGTAATATCAATTTTCTTTTTTTTAAAAAAAAGGTTAGTATACTACGAAAAAAACACCAACACATGTTTCAACTTTAAAATGCAAAGTCTTTATTTAGAAATAACTTACCGAAACTCCGCTTGCACTCCTCTTCAGAAAAGCCGATCGGGTGATCCATTGTGCGACGGCTCGATTTCTCCTCGCTGCCTTCCTTATAGGAGATAGCCAGGGAAGAGAAATTGAGCACCGCACAATGGATCGTCCCCCCTGTCGCCTTTTCTGAAGAGGAGGGCAAGTGGAGTTTTGGTAAGTTATTTCTAAATAAAGACTTTATGATTTTAAAGTTTAAAATGTGTTGGCGTTTTTTTTAGTATACTAACAAGTTTTTTTTTAAAAAAAAATGTTGATGTTACTGGTCCTTTAAAGTTGTCTCCTATTAATGGTGGCTGCTAGCAAAAGAAAAAGAAAAGAAAGAGAGAAACCTAATGAACACAATCCCGTTCTGCTGTGAAAATCCCTGTTGTGAGACATGAAATCTGGTGCAGAGAGAATGGCACGAGAGAATAACCTGCTCAACCAGTTTCCCCATAATCACAGCCAAACGCCTTTGGAAAAAGGTCAAGAGCCCTTTCTTTATTTGCAGATAAATTAGTCTGTCCGTAGCTGTGCAGGTATGGAGAATGCTCTCTGAAATCAGCATTAACATATTAAAAATGTACACTAAGTATTATAATATGAAAGATGTTGATTGAAAATACAATGGCATTGGTTAATTGTTGGAAGCGAATGATGATGTCACTAGAGCACACACCCTTTTTTTGAGTATTGGGTATTTAAACCCACATGTAACACTTGCACAATATCCTTGAGAAAGGTCCAAAAGTGGTCAGAAACTTTGGTGATATGCACAGTGGAATAAATCTTCACTAATTATGAAACAGTGGAGTGCTCATCTTCATTACTAGTATTTATCACGTTTTGATATAGCACCCACTTGTCTAAGTCAGAGTGTGCGGATACACATCTGGACTATATATATATATATATATATATATATATATATATATATATATATATATATATATATATATATATATATATATATATATATATATATATATATATATATATATATAGCAGTAAGAGTATCCACAATTACTCTGATGAAGTAAACTCCTGATTAATGAAATAGAGCCCTCTTATATTATAAGAAAAGGCAAATTATTTTCTTAAACTTGCCAAATAATAATATCCTTCCAATGGAAATGGCACAGGTAAAAACTCAGCTACTGAACCCAGAGTGATGAATTGAGGCTCGATTATAGTCAACACTTGGAGGGAGCCCATGTCAGGCAAAGGTCATCCCTCTAATTTTTGAAAGGGGGCCCAGATATTGTACAATAACTTGATGCTTGAGAGCTCTGGGCAAATAGCCATCACAGGATCAAATACTGTAACAATGATATATGTTGGCCTGCTAAAAAAACATGCTGAAACACCAACATGGATAGAAATGAAAAAATCCCAGCTCAGATGATGATGATGATGATGATGATGAAGATCCAGGCTTGTAGTGTTTGACCAGAGAGTTTCTTTTTACAGAAGAGTGCAGTAAAGGATGTTTTTGCTACATAACTCTTTTAGCAGATGCAGAACATTTCCAATCGCTTAACCCTACGTATGGAAATGTTTTCACAAAGGTCAAAACTGAGACCTGAATCTGCCTTTAAGAAATTGTTTATCTTAAAAGCTGTTAGATAATCGACTGTAGCTGGAGTTGGGAGGAGAGATGCTTGGTTGTGCGTCTGATGACTTCACGGTGCTCCAGGTGCAGTCACTGAAATGTTCCTACGGTGAAATAGAAAGTAGGTGTCAACAGGGCAAGTGACAGAGAGACAGTCAATAAGATTTATAGCAATACAGTGTGGATATGGGAGTTTCTTGTTGCAGCTGAGTGCATACATACCTATCTGACACTTTACTGGGGGGATGTCATGGGGCACGTCACGCCATATACAGTATCACTAAAATATAACGGCACAAAGGTGAGCAAGTGAGCGAATCTCAGGCCAGTTTGGTCACCCAAGACAATGTGAGTGGCCAAATTGTGTTCATATATATGACCAGCTTAAAGGAGAACAAAATCCTAAAAATTAATATGGCTAAAATGCCATATTTTACTTATTTAACTTAATACCCCAGCCTAAAGTTTCAGCTTGTCAATAGCAGCAATGATCCAGGACATCAAACTTGTCACAGGGGGTCACCATCTTGGAAAGTGTCTGTGACACTCACATGCTCAGTGGGCTCTGATTGGCTGTTGAGAAGCTAAGCTTAGGGCTCGTCACTAATTATCCAGCAGAAAATGAGCTTCCCCTGTAATATAAGCTGATGCTACAGGTTTGCTGATTATTAAATTCTGATGCTAATTGCACTGGTTTCTGTGCTGCCATGTAGTAATTATCTGTATTAATTACTAATCAGCCTTATATTGTGACATTTCTATGTGTACTGTATATTGTGAGTGGGTCCCTAAGCTCAGTAAGTGACAGCAGCACAGAGCATGTGCAGTGAATCAGCAGAAAAGAAGATGGGGAGCTACTGGGGCATCTTTGGAGACACAGATCTTTACTGTTAAAGGGCTGTGGTTGCCTTGGGCTGGTACAGAAGCCCAAAACAAAAAGAACAACATTTCTAGCTACTTCTTTAGTTAGGCTTTAGTTCTCCTTTAAAGGGGTTGTTCACTTTTGAATTAACTTTGCAAATTGCAACTGGTTTTCATTTTGTATTATTTGTGTTATTTGAGTTATTTAACTTTTTCTTCAGCAGCTCTCTAGTTTGCCATTTCAGTAATATGGTTGCTGAGGTCCAGATTCCCCCTAGCAACCATGCACTGATTTGAATAAGAGACTGGAATATGAATAGGAGAGGCCTGAATGGTAAGATGAATAATGAAAAGTAGCAATAACAACAAAACTTTAATGGTGTAAGCTTTGCACATAAATTAAGTCACACAAGTGCTCCGTGTTCTTTATGCTATTACTTTTTGCGGGAGCATTTGGGCTTTTTGCCTTTTCTAGGGATGAGTGCGGTCACTGCGTTGCTCTTCAGACTCAACATATTTATATATATATATCTCAAAGAGTGAATATAAAGTTCACCACAGTTTGCCCTAATTTAGGGGCAAATTGCAAAAGGATTTGGCATCGTAGTGTTGATATAATAATGTTAATAAGTGGCTTTTTGTACTTATAACATATTTTGTTGATGGATTTGGCGTTTTTTCAACCCAACTTAACTTAAGGGCAAGGGCACACAGGCACACTCGCGGCGCTTTGATTTCCAAAGTCCAGAAATCGAAGCGCCACGAGTGCATTGGCGCTGGTGTTTTCTCATTATAGCAGGCGGAAGGCTTCGGGGAGATTGTCGCCCCGCAGATGAGGCGATTAGTGGCCGGGCGACTAAATCTCCCCGAATCTGCCTGTGTGCCCCTGCCCTAACTGTCTTACTCTGCACATGTATAAATCAAACCCCCTCTTTATCCTGTGCAATTAGAGTGTAAGCTCCCTTATTAAGTAACACGTTTCCTCTGTATCCTCAGCACTTATGGAGTGGAATACACATGCCTGTAATGCTGTAATACTACTTTTGTATCAGCACTGACTCCCATGTCTCTGCTATAAATGTATTTGAGGAATGTTAAGCATCGAGTGCTCTGGGGGTCTAATACAAATAAAATCATGCATACTACATAACCATTCTCAGCAGACAGAGCAAAACATTCTAGAGATCCATTTCCTGGAGCCAGTTACTAGTTTCTCTGTATAATTATTACTTATTATTACTGATATCCTGAACAGAACTCTTTGACAGGGATTTACAGTAGCAACATTGGTGGTTGTTTTGGGGGGTCCAGGAGAGTTCAGGGGTGAACAGATCTGTTATTTTTCGAGGACAGAAAATGATATTGCTGTGATATCCGGTAACATCTAATTGTTCCACTGCACTATAGAGGTATAGGATCTGTTATCCAGAAACCTGTTATCCTGAAAGCTCTGAATTATGGAAAAGCAACCACCCTTAGACTCCATTTTAATCACATTTTTTAAAAATGATTACCCTTTTCTCTGTAATAATAAAACAGTACCTTGTTAATTCCAACTAAGATATATTAATGCTTATAGGAGACAAAACAACCCTATCAGGTTTAGTTAATGTTTAAACAATGGAGATCCAAATTATGGAAAACCCTGGGTCCCGAGCATTCTGGATAACAGGTCCCATACCTGTATATATTCTGCTACTAGGTAACGGTACCAGCACTATGAAGTTTATTTATGCAGCAAAGCAAATGGGACAGGAAAATCTGTTGCAGAGGTTAGAAAATCTGCATTGATTCTTTGATGAATTTCTTTTCTATAGGGCCACAGTATGATCCAAATGTTGGCCCAGGGACCAAACACTTAGTGGCATATTTTTCAAAATCCAAATATTTCAATAAAAATAGTCTGACCAAACCAGAAACCGTGGTTGGAGCTTATATTATTAAAAAAGCACGATTGAATCGGATCTGAGACAAATGTGAAAAAAAAATTTTTCGGCGTTTATCACGAATTGTATGATTTTTTTGGGCTTCTTCACGAAAAGTCAAAATTTTTTGAATTTTTGCCTGAAAAGTTCAGCGCAGATGGCAGAAACTTCCAAATAGGATAAGGCAGGGGTGCGGAGACTTTGTTACACTGGGATCTGTTCTCGACACCTGGCCCCCATCAGATCTACCTTGATAACGAGCTGCGAATTTTTTTTTGACCACACCCATTTTTGTGCCCACACCCCTTGATTACCATGTTAATTTTACAAACTTTGGCTGGTTATGAAAGTTTGAACACACTCCCTTTCCCTCTGTGCTTGCTGCTCAGCCCTCCTTTCCCCTCCGTGCTTGCTTGTCATGTGGACACAAAATAAAAGCCTATTAGCAGTTATTCTGCCTGCTGTATGATTCCCAACCTTTATGATACATTTGCATGATTTGTGAATGCCAGGACGGAGTATCCAGGGAACATCATACAAACAGCCTACCAATTTAAAATACACAGCTGTCTGTGTGAACTTACATTGCCCTCCATGCTTGCTGCTGTGAGCCCTCCCTTCTGTGTCCTACTTGCTGCTCTCCGTGCTCCTGCCCTCCCTTCCATTCCATGTCCATGCTTGCCTCTGCTCTCAGCCTGCCCCACCCTCCCTTCAACTCTGCTCTAAACCGACCTCCCTTCCCCTTTGCTCTCAGCCCACCCTCACTCCGTTCCCCTCTGCTCTCAGCCCAGCCAGCCCTCTCTGGCTCACGTCACTTCCGACGCTGGGCCCCAGGTCGCTGTCTTCCACGAACTTAACGGGGATCTACTGGTAGACCGTGATCAACATGCTTGGCCCCCCCCCCCCCGGGATAGGGACCTCTCCCATTGACCTCTATACAACCTCGGCAGGTCTGAGATGCCAGACTTTTTCCATCAAATATAAATACAAGAGTTCTCTGCACTCAACCCATTATCAATATATTTAAGACAGAGACATTTTGTGCATACTGCTACTGAAAAATGCCTTACCCTTTAAACAAAACAGGGATTGTTTGTCCATGTATTGCAATATATTTAAGCTGCCAACTACGTCAAAGTCATCCCATATCTGGCCAGTCCTACGCTCAATTTAATCTGATTCATTAAGAATTCTATTGCTTCATTATACATTTTACAACCTGCAACTTACTCGCTGCTTTCAAAGTAAAACTCCCAAACTTGGCTGCCCTTTTATTAGACACCAGTGGGATCACCTGACTATAGCTGGGAAGGGTGGAAGCTACAACATGGAACTGGTCACTGCTCCTGTATAACTATAACAAACAAGGGAAAGTTGTGCTCACCACCAATTTTTAAAAACCATTAGGCGGGGGTGCAACTTTTTTCATCTTCGGGGTATAATAAATCTCAAAAAAAAAAACAAATCAAATTTTTTGAGTTTTCGGCATTTGTATTTTAATAAATAACCCGCTTAGATGAATTAGCCAAATTAGATTAAGAGGCCTAAAAATTGTTCAAAACAGTTCAGATCGTTTATGTCCAGCTTGAGCCTGGATGGGGCTCCCCACATTGTACTAACGCCCATACAAACCCAATCCCCGAAGGCCGTAAATCACATCGAAAGGATAAATCTCTACCTCCCTACACATATAAAATATATAAAAGACTGAATATATAGCTAATCCCCAGGCACTGAGCATCAGAAAACATCTTCTTATCCACTGATTAGATCGGCATCTCATTGCCTGAGTCAGCGTTCCTGCCAGCTAAAGGGAAACTTATATCCAAGGATATTATACAGAACAATATTAATTCCATAAATGTGTTTTGGCATGGAAAATCCTAGAAATCAGGTAATGTGCAAATTGGGGAGAAGTGACACGAAGCCATGAAATGTTTTGCAGTTAAAGGGCAGTGACTGGCTTAGCATAAAGCAGATTGGTGGGATTAGTGCAGAACGGGAACAGATCCTCATCCCTAAAGCAAACTGTGTGTAATCCTTCACTCTCCAGAGACATATGTCACACGTCTCTCTCTGTGTCTCCCAGGACCCCACCCCAGCTAACAGAATTGCAGTTTACACTGAGACAGCTGGAGGGCCACATCTCTACACACTGGTCACCTTGTCTTTTTAAAATATGAATAATAAATGTATGATTTTAAAGGCCAAGGTGGGGCATCATGCAAGTTTAATGGGCACAATCCACCCTGCTTTTTGTGTCCTGCCCTGCCCTACACCTTGAAACATTTCTGCAAGTCCTTGCACTCCAGTAACCATTGTCCTCAGCTAGGGTTGCCACCTGGCCCGTATTTTACTGGCCTGGCCAGTAAAAATGATGCTTAATGCCAATGTTATTAATAGGAAAAAATGCCAAGGAAGGCCGGTATTTTTTTCCAGAAAAGGTTGCACCCCTGGATACAGCACAAGCTTTATTTATGAAGAGTAGGCAAGGGGTGGCATGTAAGCACTAGAGACAGAGCAGGCACCAAAGTGAGGGCTGCATTGTACCTGTCCGCTCTGTTTTCGGTACTTAGATTTCCTATGTAGAGGTAGGTGCAGAGCACAGTCAGACTCCAGAAGCAAGTGCTTTTAGAATGAACATTGAGGGGCACACTTTTGTGTCTGGCGTCTGTGCAAATGACCCCTATATTCTTTGTGTGTTGGTTGATTTACAGGTTTGCCATTATATTAATTCTACAGAGATGCCAATCCAGATTTAGATAGGGTGTGTCTTGGCAACACCCTTGATTCTCCTCTACTTTGCCCCCTAGGGCTAGAAATAGGGGTAGGCAGAAAAGGCACATGCCTATGGTACAGTGGTAATGGTGCAGGCACAGGGCATGTGCCTCTTTTGTCTGCCTACCCTGTTTTCTGGAAAAAGGATTCCAA
The DNA here is from genome assembly GCF_017654675.1 of Xenopus laevis. Classification (NCBI taxonomy): domain Eukaryota; kingdom Metazoa; phylum Chordata; class Amphibia; order Anura; family Pipidae; genus Xenopus; species Xenopus laevis. Next base: position 187,218,270 of record NC_054372.1, read on the forward strand.
CGGCACACAGAACTGTTACAAGAAAGGTAAACCTTCCACATTTATTGCAGAAGTTCAAACTTTTGGGGACAAGAAGGGGCAGTGTTGGACTGGGACACCAGGGGCTCACCCAAAAACCATAGACCAGGGGCCCACTCTGGGTACCATTATCCTTCCTCTCCTCACTCTACCTCTATTCTCCTAGTCTCTTTTCTTTACATACTATAATCTATTATTCCATCTATTTAGCCACTTTTTCCTCATAGAAATAGGGAATGGCCATGAAATAGGCCAAATGTTTAGCTGCATGAGGGACCACTGACACCTTGGCCCACTGGGAGTTTTCCTGGTATCCCTGTGGGCCAGTCTGACACTGAGAATGGGGTTATTTATCAAAATCTGAAAAGTTTTCTGAAAACTACTCCGCACAGATTTCCCCCCCCCCCATCTATCAATACATTTTCCTAAAAATTTCTTGTGCAGAAAATAACTTAATAAAATGTGAAAAATCAGAATACCACAATTTTTTGGATTTGACGTCCAAATACCGTGACTTTTTTGGATTTGAAACCCGAATACTGCAAATTTTTCAGATTTGATGCCCAAATACATTTTTTTTGATTTGATGACGAATACCTCAACTTTTTCAGAAACCCAGTGCAAATCAGGATATCTTCAAGACATTGCCATCTACGTGAACATTGCCATCTACGTGAACTTTTGCCACCATCGGTGTAAAATTCGAGACATAACCCAGAAAATGTTGCACTTCTGCAATAAACATGTAAGGTTTACAGTTCTGTTTGCCATTGGATTCTTTTTTCCCAATGTGGTTTGAGGTTGCCAAACCTCTTCCATTGAGCACCAGATTTATCTACTCAAATGAGGCAAGAGTGTGTGCGAGAGCAGGATGTGTTGTACCCTGATTTCTGGTCCTTCTGTAGCTCAACCAGCTCATCACTGATCTCTCCTGCTACTCCCTGACCCCCACACGCTTGTTTTGTAGAACAAGTATCATGCCCATATGGAATTAATTATGGGGGGGTAGATGGAGGAGTGGGAGGGAGGGATGATGAACAGCTGGTCCTGACTTGTGCATAAGCCTCTGGTTCAACACTGATGTCCCCAACACTGTTCTGTGATCTGACTGCTTCTGAGGATTCAGATGACTTTCCAGTGCATTTCAATGGGGGGGGATGGTAGAATGAGATTTGGCTGGAAATTACTGATATCAGTTAACTGGGTGGTTGATGTGAGTGCTGAAAATGCAGATTAGAAGACATGTCTAATGTATAGGTATGGGACCTGTTATCCAAAATTCCCGGGACCTGCCGTTTTCAGGATAACAGATCTTTCCGTAATTGGGATTTTCATGCCTTAAAGGAGAACTAAACCCCAACCCCTGCACAGTGCTACAGCAGATGTGTACCCTCTAGGAATACTGGTCCGCACCTGCAGAAGAGCGCAGCGCAGCTCACGGGCGTCATCTTCCAGCGCTTCGGTAATCTTCGGGTCTTCTTCCTTACCTTTGCAATTCCGTCTTTTTTGGTGCATGTGCAGTTGTAACAAACCAGAAGACTGCTCCAACTGAGCATGAGCATGAGCTTATGCGCCGCTCACTCCACGAAGAATACCGAAGCGACAAAGATGGCGCCCATGAGCTTCGCTGCACTTTTTTTCTAGAGGGGACACATAATCTGCTGTAGCATTGTGCAGGGGGGAGGCAGGGAGGGGGGCCAGTGGGGACTTTTGCCTAAAGGGGGGTTCAGTTCTCTTTATGGTCTATTAGAAAATCATGTAAACATTAAATAAACCCAATAGGCTGGTTTTGCTTCCAATAAGGATTAATTATATCTTAGTTGGGATCAAGCACAAGGTACTGTTTTATTATTACAGAAATAAAAATGTGGATTATTTGATTATAATGGAACGGATCCCATACCTCTACTTGCTTACAACTAGCGGCGCATGGGTGTTTTCTCTTCTGCTGCCATCTGGAGTGGTGTATAATGCAGTTTTTCATTAGCTGATAGAGACCAAAACACCGCTGTCCCTTTGCCAACGCTCTGGACAAAAAGATTTAAATTATCTAAGAAATAGTTTTTGGGTTTACATGCCCTTTAGTCTCATTTCACTCACTGTACTGTATATGTGGGTTAAGGTTATATTAATTTCTGTTCGTATATATATGCTTTTATTTGTATTCAAGAGTTAAATGTATATTTTATGCTACTTTAATAGCCAACAGAATATATTATTTTTTATGAAATTTAGCTTTTTTTTTTTTCATGCATCTTCATAAGAATTAGATTTTATTTCTAGTATAGTGATCCCCATGCAAGGACTATAGCAAATGCCATACATGTCTGTGTGATATTCACATGTCTAATCTTGTGCTAGAGTACTGATCTGTTAGATTTATGCATCTGATCTGTCTGGTTCCCTGTGGTCTCTCTTGCCTCACTAGGGAAATAAAAGGCCGCACTAATTACTGCTTGTGACGTTCGTCAGAGGAGACCTTCATTCTCTCCACGTGTGAAACTCATTTGCAGTTAGATATCCACTGGGGCTTTTATTATTTTACTTTGCAATTGCTTGGAAATCAGTACTTTTAAAATCCAAGGGATTTTAAAAATCGGATGCCGCAATCTATAATTATTCTCATTGTGCTGCCGAAAGCTTATTTCCATTTAAGATTGGAAAAGAACAGAATATAAAAACAAAACTCATTTTATTATAATTTCTGTACGGTAAAAACCACAAACGGAACACTTTTTCCGGGAAAGAATTGAAGGTGACTTCACTGAAAGCAAATAAAAGATCTTTTCAAGGTGGGGAGAGATGCTTTGGGCATGAAAAAGGTTTTCTGCGGATTAGTTATGGTTATGGAGCAGAGGGGGCCTGGTTCTCTTGGGTAAGGTTACTGGATATTTAGGGAGTTATTTATTAAAGCTGGACTTTTTTTCTGATTGTACTTTTAAAAGGGGGAAAACACAACTTTTAGTAAAAAAAAAAAAAATGATTTCCTATTTATTAAACCTCGATGGTGTTTAAAGTCAGAATAAAAAAATACTTCAACTCAGACCTGCCGGGTTCAGGCAGATGTCCTGAAGATATCCTGATTTGTGCTGGGTTGCCAAAAAACATCCCGGTATTCAGGAGTCAAATTGATAAATTTGATTTAAACTTGATGGTATTTGAATTTTTTCACGATTTTATTAAGATTTTTCTCGCACAAGAAATTTTCGGGAAAATGTATTATAGGGGAAATTGGTCGGAATAGTTTTCAGAAAATTGAGAACTTTACGGATTTTGAACCCCCTTAAAGGATAAGTAAACCTTTAAAATAAGTGCATGTAAAATTGATGAGGGGGCTATTCAAAGCACTTTTGCAATGTACATTCATTATTTATTTACTTTTAATTCCAAAATATTAAAGGATTCATGTACTGTTAATATGAATTAAGTTTGTTATAACATCGCCACCTGCTGGTCAGTTTCCCATCAGTCTGACCACCAAGTAGTCAAGGAAGTTGTCAGGAGAAAGAAAGAGTCTGCTCTGATGTTCTGCTTAGGAAAGATGTGAGAAAGGTTTCTAATTTTATTCCTAAGCAGAAGAACATCAGAGCAGCCTCTTTCTTTCTCCTGACAACTTCCTTGACTACTTGGTGGTCAGACTGATGGGAAACTGACCAGCAGGTGGCGATGTTATAACAAACTTAATTCATATTAACAGTACATGAATCCTTTAATATTTTGGAATTAAAAATAAATAAATAATTAATGTACATTGCAAAAGTGCTTTGAATAGCCCCCTCATCAATTTTACATTCACTTATTTCAAAGGTTTACTTATCCTTTAAAGGAAAATCTGGAAGCAGATGTTTGAGGTGAGCTGACATGCCCCTTTAGCCAGGGCTGGATTTACATAGCAGGCACCCCTAGGCGCGCTGTAGTTTGTCACCCCATCCCCTCCCTTTTATTCAATCAAATTTTTATCATCAGGACCAGAGCAATGGGGATTGGTGTACAGGAAATTATAAAAACTATCGTATCTCCTGCGCATCCCCAGTGATTCTGAACCAGTGTGGTTGGGCAGCATGCCGCCCCCTAAAATCCTGCCGCCCTAGGCCTGGGCCTTGTGGCCTCTCCACAAATCTGGGCCTGCATAAATCCAATCTAGAGACCACCAGCCCCAACATACTCTGCCACCACGGCCACCACAATGAAAGGCACTTGTGGAAGGGATCCATTTGACAAATAGGAGTACCAAAGCAAAACAGGTGCTTATACTTCCATAAAGGCATACAGTGGTTAGGTAAGAAAAAAATTGCAAAGCTTGCAAAAGGTCTAGTAACCCACAGCTGCCAAACAGGTGACTGGTAAATGCAACCTTCTCACAGCTGTCGGTTACTCACTAGCTATATTTTATTTTTCTTTGACATTTCATAATTGGATTTTTTAAAATATGTCATATGGGTCTTGGCCACAATTTGTTAAACAATATTTCACCTTTAAATGGGAGAACACTTGATTCAATACATGCGCATTTCTGATTGGAGTACCAATATGGATGCCTGCTAGTTTGGGAGAAGAAAGATGGACACCAGTTCAAGTAAGCAGAAGAGTAAGAGCAGATTGGGGCACCAGTACCATTAAGAAATGGCATCAATTTGCTCAGTGGTACTGGTAAATAATGTTTTTTCTTGGCACACACAAAAACCCTATCTTTGCCCATGGTGTCCCTTTAATAAGCTTATTAGTCAATGTAGAGCAGCACATGGACAATGCTAAGATTTGGAGCTTGGCTACATAAGCAGCAGTCACAGCAATTTCAGCATTGCAATTTAATTAAGTGTGAGAGAGTGAATGCTATTGTGGCCAGGGCAGTCCAGGAAGAAAGATCTTTCAAATACCAGGAACTCTGCCCTTGAACAAAACTGCACGGCATTGCACATGCTTCTCTGCTCCCAAACTCTTACATAAGCTGCCTCCCATGAATGCACTTTATTATGCAAGGGATGTGCAAATAGGAGACTTACGTAACAAAAAGATGGGTTTGTACCATGGCAGCAGTGTAACACAATGAGCCTCTGATACACGGCCAGGAAACAGATAGGCAATAAATAGGGTTTTGTTTTATCCATAGCAGGCGTTGCCAGGAAGGCAATGGTGAGACTAGACTGTATTCTTTGGCTTCATCATTGGCACGTCAGTAGGCATGGGAACAGGGCTGGTCCTATCAAATGTGGGGCCCAATTGGGACCATGTTGGCGGGGCCCCTAGACAAAGTTTTGCTGGCTCCCGACACACCAAGTATTTAGGAAAATAAGGGCATACAGGCACAAAATAGAAAGGAAAGGGGCAGACAAGGTAAGAGAGTGAGAGGAGTTGGGGGCAGGCCAGGCAGCATCATGTGCTGGGGGAAATATTACCTGTGCTGCCCTCTGGTGCGGGGCCCCCAGAGGCGCGGGGCCCAATTGGGCCCAATTGGTCCAATAGGCCTAAGGCCGGCCCTGCATGGGAATCTAATACGGCACAGTGAGACAAGCTCAAATATTTCCATTGGCACCAAACAATAACTAGGATTGGGAACCAGAAAAGATCTCTAGTCCAGTGCGGTCAGACAACAGTCCATCGGAGCAAAAGAAAATACGTGAGAAGCACCAAGGAGAAAACAAATCATTGTGACTTCTTTGTCGGCCCAGACAAAAGATGAGTGTTAAAGGAAAAACAAAATCTGATATTCTGTAATCATTGTCTTCCATTTAGGCTGCATAAATAAAATTACGTTCATGTTAAAGGGGCATGGGGCACCCATGTTCAATGTGGGCCTGGTCAATAGAATTTACTTCTTTTATCAGGATCAGTCTGGTCAGTTAGGGGTAGATTTACTAAAGGGCAAAGTGGCTAATGCTAGCGACAATTAGCCAGCGTTACCACCCGCAGGGACATCAGCAATTTACTAACGGACGCAGACGCCAATTCGCTAGCGAAAGAGAGGCACTAGAAACCATTCGCATTCCAGGCGACAATTCGAATGGACATTACTCCGCAAATTCACTAAAGTGCGGATTTTACTGAACGTTACATCTTTCACCAGAGTTGCCTTCGCCACCTTAGACCAGGCGAAGTGCAATAAAGCAGCTACTGTAGAACTTCCTCAATCTTCTGTCACTTACATTATATTCTGTGAGCCGAAAATGCATCAAAGTATAAAAAACACTGGCATCTTCTCCTATTTTTAGACTGATTTGTGGCAAAAGACCTAACAAACTTTTTTTGGGTAACTGGTTATCAAATGCTCGCATTCCCGAAGTAACGCTAGTGAAAAGTCGCCAGCACCCGGAGCCCACAACGAAACTCTGCATTTTAGTGAATTGGCGTAGTCTCAGCGAATTTTCATCTGGCGAAGTTTTGCGCTGGGTGCAAAGTGGACGCCGGCGACTTTTCTCCATTTAGTAAACCTACTCCTTAGTATTTGCATGTTTGATGGATACACAGTAAAAGGAGGTAGCAGAGATATGTGCACTTAATGCTTTTTTTCCATCCAATTCAGCCTTTTCCCCCGAATTCCAGCGGAAAAATATAAAGGCAACTGAAGAAGCACTGCCTAGTATCTGTCTCCTAGTATCTTCCTTCCATTTACTGGCACGATTGACGCAACAATGGAGGAAATCTGAAACACACGGGGGCCTGAGCCTGAGAATTGATATACAGTAGGTTTATAGAGGACCCCTGTGCCTTGCAGGGCACATAATTATCTGCTAAAAAGATCAGGATGCTCAAACTTCAAATTGTAGTGGATACTGTAATTGTTGTTCTTGCACATTAGCACTATGCTTGTGCCAAGAAAAACATAAAATCTTGTAGACAGGATACATCGAATAAAAACAATCAATTACTATTCTTGTAAAATTAAACTCTCTTTTGTTTGCTAATTGCTAATAAATGATTTTCGTTACATATGTGGCATTAGTCATATTAGAACCCTTTAAACACAACACGGCAATTTCTGGCAAAATCCCAATCACCCAGTGCTTTAATACTATGGGGCTGATTCACTCACTTCGAGTGAAGGATTCGAATTAAAAAAACTTTGAATTTCAAAGTGTTTTTTGGGCTACTACGACCATCGAATGGGCTACTTCGACCTTCGACTACGACTTCGACCATTCGATAATCGAAGTACTGTCTCTTTAAAAAAAACTTCGACCCCCTAGTTCGCCATCTAAAACCTACTGAACTCAATATTAGCCTATGGGGAAGGTCCCCATAGGCTTTCCTAAGTTTTTTTGATCGAAGGATATTCCTTCGATCGTTCGATCGTACTATCTGCGCTAAATCCTTCGACTTCGATATTCAAAGTTGAAGGATTTTAATTCCCAGACGAATATCGAGGGTTAATTAACCCTCGATATTCGACCTTTAGTGAATCGGCCCTTTAGTGTGCGATTTGCTTAAAGTGTCACAAATCGCCTGTGCTCAACCACTCACTGACATCCTTGTGAATAATACAGGGTATTTTCAAGGAAGGAGCATGTGAAAATCGTCCATGCCACCTAATAACTTTAATGATCCGGCCACACATTGCTATAGGACACTGCTTAAAAGTTCAGGACAAACGCGTAACCCAACTATATAACGTTGCACAAGAGTGCAGAGCAAAATCCATTGCATGCCCATATTTGCACTGAGAGGAGTGCAATGCAAAGTAAATACCTGCCATAGAAATAAAATTAACCTTCAGGCTACTCACTACCCCCTTGGATAAAATGTTGGATGGAGTATACACAGTAGTGTAATGGCTGCATGAACCTACTAATAAAGCACTGTTATACTCTACTCATCCTCGGCTACCAAAACATAACAAGTAGCATTATAACATTATAATTCCAGGGCCACAATATGACATGTTTGCTCTGCATGGGCTTTCCTTGAGAGCAGAGAAGCATGGCTATCTTCATTAAAGGGATACTGTCATGGGAAAAAAACATTTTTCAAAATGAATCAGTTAATAGTGCTGCTCCAGCAGAATTCTGCACTGAAATCCATTTCTCAAAAGAGCAAACAGATTTTTTAATATTCAATTTTGAAATCTGACATGGGGCTAGACATTTTGTCAATTTCCCAGCTGCCCCAAGTCATGTGACTTGTGATCTGATAAACTTCAATCACTCTTTACTGCTGTACTGCAAGTTGGAGTGATATCACCCCCCTCCCTTTTCCCCCCCAGCAGCCAAACAAAAGAACAATGGAAAGGTAACCAGATAACAGCTCCCTAACACAAGATAACAGCTGCCTGGTAGATCTAAGAACAACACTCAATAGTAAAAACCCATGTCTCACTGAGACACATTCAGTTACATTGAGAAGGAAAAACAGCAGCCTGCCAGAAAGCATTTCTCTCCTGAAGTGCAGGCACAAGTCACATGACCAGGGGCAGCTGGGAAATTGACAAAATGTCTAGCCCCATGTCAGATTTCAAAATTGAATATAAAAAAAATCTGTTTGCTCTTTTGAGAAATGGATTTCAGTGCAGAATTCTACTGGAGCAGCGCTATTAACTGATTCATTTTGAAAAAAATGTTTTTTCCCCATGACAGTATCCCTTTAATGACTGAGCCTATAGCAAAAAGATGTTGTAGTCCCAATTGCTTGTAGTTGTTGGAGTGCAGTGGGCCTTTGGTTAGACCCTCTAGTCTAACCAAAGGCTGGGCCAACTTGCTCTTCAGTTGCCATCTTGCTCTGCTATACCTCCTTTGGTCTCCTCCTACCTACAACTGTTGTGTAGAGCCCTCCCAATGTTCAATTGGGCAAATTTGTCCCCTCTAAAAACAGCCCTTTGGGGGTTCAAGGTTTTGGAGTTTTGCAAACACTAAGGGGGTTATTTATTAAAGCCCAATTTTTTTCTGGTCAGAGTTTTAAAAAGGAAAACATTTTTTCAGAGAAAAAAAACTAGAATTTGTTGTTATTGATGAAACCCCGATGCTGCTAAAAGTCTGAAGAAAAAATACTCCATCTCAAACCTGCCTAGGTCATGTAGAAGTCAATGGCAGATGTCCCGTTTACAAAAATTTATAATAACCTGCTCCGGGGTAACCTACAATAACCCGAATAATTTGTGGTTTTCGGGCGATAATCCTTAAAAGTCGTAATTTCCGGGCGTCAGATCTGAAAAAAATGATTTTTTTCAAGTTAATTTATTCATAAATATGGTAAAAGTGTGCGAATCATAAGTTTTTTTCGGATTTGACACCAGAAAACTTTTTCGGATTATCTTCCCAAAACCATAAATTAGTCAGATTATTGAACAAAGTGCAGATCAAGATATCTTCCAATTGTAAATGGGACATCTGCCGTTGACTTCTACATGACCTCGGCAGGTTTGAGATGGAGTAATTTTTTATTTGGACTTTAAACAGCATCTGGGTTTAATAAATCATGAAAAATTTATTTTTTTCCACCGAAAAATTGTGTTCTCCCCTTTAAAACTCCAACCAGAAAATAACCCCCTAAGTGTTTGTGAAAAAAGAAACGCGTAAGGCTACCTTCACGTGTACCTAAATAAACTTCATGAATTTTACATATATTTTGGGAAGACTGGTTTTTGAGTCCCTGCCCTCTACCAATACAGTTTGATCCACACCCCTAACTGAAGACTCAGGGCGGTGCACTTGGGCCTCTTCCAGACTTTGGTGATTTATGTAAATTTACTTTGGACCTTTTTCAATCTTTTATATGAGCTGTTTAAAATGACTAGGTCTGAATGCAGGGCAGAGGCTGAACTGGGTCCACAGTCTAAAGGGGGGCTCTAGGAATGAATATATTTGGAAGACATTACAGATGATATGTGATAATGATTAGAATATCCAATCTATGGTCAGTATGGACTTGCTATTGTCTGGTTTGTCCTAAAAAGATTTTTTGGTGGGCCCCATAGATCTAGTTAGAACACTGGCAGCTGACAGGGTAACAGAACATACCCTGATATATGTTAGGAGGTCCCATGGGTGCACAGAAAATTCAATACCAACAACTAAAGCAAAGCACTAGACTCTTCTGCTTAACGAGTGAGCACAAAAGAGACTCATAGTTCTACAAAAACACAGAGCATGTGCCATTGATGCTTTTATAGTCTTATAAAACTGAACTTTACTTTGTAATGTTTATTTAATCTTTATGAAATTGTTTCCAAATTTTCGAATCACTTCAAGCTGATTAGAAGAGTACACGAGCCATGCCAAAGCTCTGAATTTGCCCAGGCACCTTTATGGGCATGTTGATCAAGGTCAAATAAGGGACTGTTCTTGTCTGTTCAAGTCATGCTCGTGGGGAGAACATTCCGTTTGCATAACGATATTTCGTAAGCATCTCCATAAACAGAAATGGCGTGCTGTGCTTAATGTCGGCTTTAGACAGGGTTGGGTTCAGTGTAAAAGGGGACCAGGGAATTTGTGGTTTAAGAGCAATCAAGGAGCAATGAAATCATGAAGGTACAAAGTACATAGTGTAACAAATGATAATAAGGGTATACTTTCCCTTTTAGTGCTTAACCACATTGTAATATTTAACATCTCTATTGGAAAATGTCACCTTTGACATAAAAGCTGGATTGTTTTAGCTTGGGCAATATTATGAAAAGTATAAAAATGAAATAAGCAATAAAAGTCTGAACTTTTGAAATCCTCCAATTTAATGAGGGTTGATTTTTGTACTACCGTCCCCCAGATCATGCCGTCCATAAATTACGTTGGATTTAAAGGAAAACATAAAGATACAAATTCTCCGAATTGAAAGTTCCCTTGCTGACCTGGCCCGGGGCCATTGATGCTTACCTCCAGTGGAGCACTTACAAAAGTCATCAGGAAACAATATGATGATCTTTTGATGGGGAAAACATTCTGTAACTTTCATGCGGGCTGATTTATCCCGGGAATAAAAAAAAGAAAGTTTGCTTTTCCTTTTGTCAGCAGAGATTATAGACTTGTCCTTCTGGGCACGTGTGGTTTAATTAAATGCAGATCTCGCAAAGGTTTCTTCATTATAAAAGCTTCAGAGAGTTGAAGAGTTTCCATGTGCCTGAGGAATGATCATTGTGTTGTAGCTGCTGGCGCAAGGCTGCATATTTTAGCCTCAGTGTGTCTTTTAGGTACATTCTCATTGCTTTCCTTATGGATCATGTGGTTAATGTTGCTGCCAGCGCACGTTACAGTACATTTCATCCTCCTCTTTATTTTTTTTCCAATAGTCAACATTGAGTAATTGTCTCCTGGCTAGTAAACCTTGGTTACAAAGGGCTCATTTATTGATGCAGCCATTAAAAAATGTACCAAATTGTATTGATGCCATCCAATAAAGCTACTGACCCCCATGGGCGGATTAATGCACAAGATTACCTAGGCTATAGCCTTTGGACCATTGGCTTCAGGGGTGTGATCAATAGTGATAAGCGAATTTTTTCACGAGGCGGGGATTCGAGGCAAAATTCTGCATGTCGCCATCTGCAAAATTGCTGAAGAAAGTCAAAGACAAAAAAGTCGCCACAAGAAAAAACGGCCATTGACTTTGATGCATTTGGATCATTTGAATCATTTGACTTTGATGTCATTCGTAAAAAAATGTTTGTCGCCTATTGACTTCAATGCATTTCGCAAATTATTCAGCAGTTTTGGAATTTTTTCAGCGAGGCAAAACAGGACAGAAACAGGGTTCCCCAAATGTTTTGTAAACCTTCCATAACTGTTTTCATTCGTCGCTTTTTAAAGAATTTAAAGAAATAGTGTGTTATACATGGAACTTGCTTAGTTTAACGATATATATCTGCCCCACTATGTTAGTATTAAATGTTGGTATTACTTCAGTACAAACCATGTAATAACCACAATAGTGCAAGCTAGAATGCTATATTTATTCTGTAGAATTGTTTACCATACCTGAGTAAATAGCTCTAGAAACTCTCTCTGTTTAGGATGGCAGCTGCCATATTAGCTTGCTGTGACATCACTTCCTACCTGAGTCTCTCCCTGCTCATAGTTCTGAGCTCAGATTACAGCGGAAAGGGAGGGGGAGTGGGGAGCAAACTGAGCATGCTCAAGCCCAAGCCCTGTTAGTTTATGCTAAAAACAGGAAGTCTGATAAAGAACACATGAGTACACAATAGAAGGAAGGAGGAGGACTCAGAGCAGCATTACTTTGAGGGTTTAGTGGTGTATTTATATAGACCTTTCTGTGCTTACTTAGTTTTAAAAGTAAACAACAGTAATGGAATGCAAATACTAGAAGTGCATATGTGGAAAAGAAAGAAGTCAAGTACAGCAAAGAGATGAAAAACAACCCCATGTGCTTATGATTTTGCACTAAGCAATAGGGGCAATCAGTGCCACATGACTGCAATAAAGTTATAGTGACACACAACAATTGTGCCAATATGTCAAATTGGATTTGTTAAATTGCACCTAACAATTTTTAGGATTTTGTCACTTTTCCGAGAATGTGTGTGTTATTCTTTCAGAGCAAGTCCGCTGTGTCTATTGAAGCAACCCACTGTGGGAACCTTGGAATTAGTCCCCCCCATGTCGAGGGTTTCCCAGTGTCAATAGGTGTATTAGTGCTCCATTCAGTAGAAGAGAAAGGACTGCAATACAATAGTGCTAGGAGCAATGACTTTTACTGAGTTCGGTCAATAGGTGCAACTTTTGGGTTTAATTTGGGCATTCATGGGTCTACTTATTTTCAACCTGAGCTCACCCTAAGGGCGGTGGTCAAGACATGGAGAAAGCTGCAGTGCACTGGGCCCCTCCAGAGTTTTCTTATGGCTTTGTTATGCCACTGACCTTTAACCTGGCCACAACCGGATCCAATCCTCCTACAAACATTTTTAAACCAAGGTCCAACCTGCTCCCATTAAATCGTCGCTGGACTGGCCTGCTAGGTTACCGGGAATTTTTCCCTTGCTGTTTATGAAGCACATAGAATTAGGCATTTGCTTAGGACTCAGGATGGGGTCAGGGAAAAAACACATTCCAAACCCATTGCTATATTGTTAATAGGGCTGGCATGGAGTTTCTCAGGTAAAAATTACAAGAACTAGAAAGGCCCGGATTTGTGGAGAGGCCACCAAGGCCCGGGCCTAGGGCGGCAGGATTTTAGGGGGCGACATGCTGCCCAACCACACCCACAATGGTTCAAACACACTGGGGATGCACAGGAAATACAATTGTTTTTTTTTAAATCTCCCGTGCGCCAATCCCCATTGCTCAGGTCCCGATGATAAAAATTTCAGAGAATAAAAGGGAGGGGACAGGGGCGACGAAAGACAGCGGGCCTATGGGCACCTGATATGTAAATCCAGCCTTGGAGGTAGAGCCAAGACAACTATAACGCTAACTTGGGCTAGGCAGACCAAAAGTAGTTAATGTCCAGCTAGTGATAGGAGCATGGGTTACATGTGACTCAACACTTTAGGCTAGGGCCTTCTCTAAGTGGAAGATTTCAGATAGGATGTAGTGCAACTACAACTCTCAGGCTACTTTGCAATAAAAATAGGAAAAGATGGACGCCAGGAGATTCTCATGATGAAACAAAGGAGCAACAGTTTATTTGTACAAGACAAATGACCTCAGGTTTACTTACAGTCACAAGAGGCATAGGCAGATGTAAACTCATAGGCTAGAACAGGTTGGATGACACAGCTGAGGAATGTGACTCTTGTACACCCACATTTTCTTTCTTTGACCAACTACCGACCAACTCTTATACCAGCTCTTCTACCCTCCAATTCTTCTACCTCTAGCTCTTCTACACTCCAACTCCACTACCTCTAGCTCTAGCTCTTCTACCTTCCAACTCTTCTACCTCTAGCTCTTCTACTCTCCAACTCTTCTACATCTAGCTCTGCTACCCTCCAACTCTTATACCTCTAGCTCTTCTACCCTCCAATTCCTTGCTTGAACTTTTAAGTCTAGGTCTAAGTATAATATAAGCCAGATTTGCTTTGATTTTAATGAAAACCCCTAGGTATTACCTGAAACTATCCCTGTGTGGGATTGTGAGTGTGCAGAAGGAGGATACACCCATACAGAAAGCTTTATGTGTACTGAGCAGGATCATGCTTGTGGTCTGTACCACACCCTCACTATAGTCATTGTTGACACTTGAAATATGGCAGAGGGATGTATATTTGTATGTGAAATAGATCTTTTACAGACAGACTCCTTAAACCCCATATTTATCTTTTTGAATTCATTCAGTTCTGACATCTGATAACATTTTTAGCTTGTTTAAAATTAAAGGGCACCTAGACTGTCAAGGTTGGGGTTGTTCTCTCTGAAAAAAGGAGCTTTCGAGGGGACATGATTAGACTTTACAAGTACATTAGAGGACATTATAGACAAATAGCAGGGGACCTTTTTACCCATAAAGTGGATCACCGTACCAGAGGCCTCCCCTTTAGACTAGAAGAAAAGAACTTTCATTTGAAGCAACGTAGGGGGTTCTTCACAGTCAGGACAGTGAGGTTGTGGAATGCACTGCCGGGTGATGTTGTGATGCTGATTCAGTTAATGACTATAAGAGGGACTTGGATGATTTCTTGGACAGACATAATATCAAAGGCTATTGTGATACTAAACTCTATAGTTAGTATAGGTATGGGTATATAGAATTTAATTAAATGTAGGGAGGGGTGTGTGTGTATGGATGCTGGGTTTTCATTTGGAGGGGTTGGACTTGATGGACTTTGTCTTTTTCCAACCCAATTAAACTATGTAACTATAGCAAAATAATTCATTCACCAAGTCTGGCCACTCAAGCCAGGAACTGACTCCTTATGTGGGGGGGGGGGCACGGCAATTAATAGGCTGGTATTCTTTTAAAATACTATTGTTTCCCCCATCCAGGAAGAGAACTTTATTTGATGTTCCCTCCCTAGGGCCTATGCAACTACAAAAAGTAAATGTTCAGTCTACATTGAATGCATTGCATTTTCTAGATTGCTACATATATTTTCTCTTTCATATTGGTAAATCCTATCACCTTGTTTTTTGATTCGGGTCATCCACCTTAGCAGGGCTGGGTTCCTCTCTACCAGGCTCAGCCCTCATCGGCTGCCAACAAGCAAACATTTCCATGAAACTCCAATGAACAAGTAATTAGTATCAATAGTTGCGTAATTTCCGAGGTACTGTACGTAGCAGCAGAAAAGCAAGGCATGCCGACTCTATAGATGTGGGTTACTGAGCAGTATTGACCTCTTGTTGTTTTACAGAACAGTAAATCATGTAAACAATGAAAATTATTTGGAAAAGCAAATAGATGCTGTTCCCCTTCCCAACACTTTTTTTCTGCTCAGTTGTTTTCAGATAATAAAAGACGTTTTTCAATTGCTTTCCATCTTTTATTTTTTACTGTTTTCCCAAAATTAGCGTACTGTGTGTAAAAAAAAGTATTTATTCAAAGTGTCAATATTTACATCTATTTAAATTTATTTTAATTAAAACACATTCAAGCTAAGATTTCTGCACCTCTATTGTTGGCATCCTCATTAACCCTGTCACCTCAGCTCGCTGTCTGGGGATAATCTTTGACTCCCCTCTCTCCTTCTCTGATCATATTAACACCAATGTCATAATCTATCACTTTTTCTTAGCAATATTGCCAAAATCCATCCCTGTCTTTCACCTGCTATGGCCAAGATGCTGATGTGTGCTCACCTTCTATCCTGACTAAATTAACTGGTCTCCAGAACTCCCATCTCTCCCCTCTACAGTCTGTATTAAACACTGGTGCCAGAATTCTCCTCCTCTCATCATCACTCCAGGGACACATTGCACCTCAAGCTTTCAAGCCACCATCCTATGGCCAGAAGATCAAGTGAGTTCCGCTCCACCACAACAAGCAGACATGACAGACCTCCAAAACTACCCTTGATCTTAGCATAAAGGCCAAATAATGCTTTACATTGTGCACAAATTGTGCATCCATCCAAATACTATTCATAAAGGTACTTACATTTATACAGGGTCATTTCTGCTTGTGCACTAGAATTCCAGTAGCTTTGAATTCCAGCACTTCTGGCACCAGCCCACTTGTTCATCTTATGGACCTGTGCACCCCCTTGCATGCATGCACTACTGGGAGTGGCCGTGATTCCTGGCGACACAACAGACAAGTGCACAAATTTCCAACAGCCAAAATTAGGGGAAGGCAAGGAGAAGAGGTACATGTCAGGGCCCCACCACTTTTGCACCATATGCATCTGCCTCTACTGCCTACCCCTAGTTCTGGCCCTGGAATTTGCACCTGCTTTGAGGAATTGTCACCTCCAGAGCATCTGTTGCATTTTACACCTACACATGCAATTGACTTGCGCCAACAAAATGCACATTAACATCATTGTTGCTGCCACACCAGAAATGATGCAGTTTGCTCCCTGACTGATGCAAATAAATGCATTGTGCGCACAATGTTCCAATGTGCACATATACACCAACAGAGGTTGCTAGAGGAGAAGCACAGAGCCTATGGGGCAGATTCACTAAGTGCCTAATTTGCACTAGCGTCCGCTTTGCTCACATAGCAACACTTCACCAGGCGTAGATTCGCCAGGACAACGCTAATTCACTAAAATACAAAGTTTCGTCCAGTGCGCCGAACGCTGGCGAAGTTGCTCTAGTGTTACTGCGGCAAGCGAATCGAAGTTTCGATAGCATTGCCTAATTTGCATGCGGCGGCAAGTTAAAGTTGAATGGACGTATATGTTGCAGCAAATATATTACATTACACAAGCCTGGGAAACCTTAATAAAATAAAATAGAGAGCCCAGTGTATAGTTTATGTGCCATATGTTAGGAAATGTAGGGGGGAACTCGGTTACCCCAGAAAAATTTATGATCTTTTGCAGTCTATCACCAGAAAAATGAAAAGTCAACAAAAATCAATTATGGGGTAGCTGCTGTCTATACAGCGAGTACTGTGCACAGGTCCAATTAAACCACAGTAAATATCAAAGACATGCACAGTTTCTCGCTTAAAAACATTTATTGGTGCATATATACCACAAAAAATGACATATCAATGTTCAAATCACACACACCACAAAGCAGTGTCTCCCCCCCAGTCTGCCTACCTGTTGTTAGCCACACCCTCCTGACGCGTTTCGCGCTATTGGGCGCTTCATCAGAGGAGGTGTGGCTAATGCTGGTCATGTCCCTTAAGTACCTGCTGGATTACTTAATGCAGGTTCTAGGGTTGGATACGTGCACAATAGTTACCAGCAGAATTATTTTCTACAGGTTCAAGGGTGACATATGTGTTACATACCAATCCAAAAGTCTATTCAATTTGCCACTGTGTGCCCATTAGCCCCAGTTATTCTACTTATATTTCATTTCAATCCACATTGTAACAATATCTTTATACAAATCACTTAATAGTTCACTAATATCGGAGACATGACCATGTAATTGCAGTGACTAAGTGAATAAAGTGCAATTGTGCAAAAAATTAATTAATTAATAATAAATCACTAATCAAAATACAATAAAAACATTTTTTATATAAAAAATTCATTCACTTTAATCCCATACTGATGTAAGAAACGGTTTTAGTTCAAAATGGCTATTCATTCCCTCAGGTATAATTGTCCCTAACTTAAAGATCCAGTTAGATTCTAATCTTAGTAATTTTGTAGTTAAATTGCCCCCACTATTTTCATATATTTTATCTATACCAAACATCCTTATTTTCTGGGGTATGCCATCATGGGCCATTATAAAATGTTTCAGAATGGGATTGTCAACATCCTTATTGTCAATACCTCTTAGATGTTCTCCCAGTCTGACCCGTAGCTGTCTGATTGTACGACCAATGTATAAAGCACCACATTCACACTGCACTGCATATACTACATATCTAGTACCACAAGTGATCATTTTACCTATTTTTAACTCCTGGCTTTTATTTTTATCACTGAATTCTATAACTTTTTTACTTTTATTGTTTTTACAGACCACACATTTTTTACAAGGAAAAAAACCTTTCAAATCAAGCCACGTCTTTTTCTCTACTTTTTTATTATTTAGTCGGTTGGGAGCTACTTGATTTGCTATGGACTTGGCTTTCCTACTGATTACCAATGGGGTTAAATTTAATGCTTTTATAGTAGGGTCAGTGTTTAAAATATTCCAATTTTTAACTATACTTTTTTTAACAGCTTTGTATTGTAGTCCATACTCTAAAATGCATCTTACTCCTTTTTCTTGCTTATTCATTATTGTCATACTGTCCTTAGTCTTTTTTGAAATTTTCGATTTCTCTAATTTTTCCATTGCTTCTGATATGTCTCTTTTACTATATCCCCTACTTTTTAACCTATTGCATTCTTCCTTAGCCTGTTGAGCAAAGATTTCCTTGTCTGTACAGTTCCGATAGATTCTCACCAATTGAGCATAAGGAATAGATTTAACTGTATGTAAAGGATGATAGGAATCTTTTATCAAAATAGTGTTTCCTGCTATCTTTTTTCTATATAATTTAGACATTATTGTATTATTTTCTACATAGAAAGTCAGATCAAGGAAATCGATCTGATTGGCATGATATTGCATAGTAAATTTGATATCATATGGATTGTCGTTCACATAATTTAGGAAGCCCTTTAAGTCATCTTCCGGGCCACTCCATACCATGATGACATCGTCTATATAGCGATGCCACCCTACTATGTCATCATCGTATGGATTATCAGCCCCAAAGACGTACTCATCCTCCCACATTGCCATAAACAGGCCGGCGTATGAGGGCGCAAATTTCGTTCCCATCGCCGTGCCTGTTATTTGGCGAAAAAGCTGACCATTAAAGGACATGGTGTTGTGAGACAGAATAAATTCAATGGCTTCCAGCAAGAAATTAATTTGGACATCTGATTGTAAACATTGTTTTAAAAATTTATTAATGGCTCTCAATCCATCTACATGGTGTATCCTGGAGTATAAAGATTGAACGTCAAGAGTTACCCAAACATATTGTTTTCTCCATGCAATAGTATGAATTTTGTTCATGGCATCTTGGCTATCTCTTAAATATGCTGGCATTTTAACCACTATTTCCTTCAGGAAATAGTCAACATATTCACTCAGACATTCACTCAAACTTCCGATTCCGGAGACTATCGGTCTCCCGGGTGGTTTGAGTGCATCTTTGTGCACTTTTGGTAATGCGTATATATGTGCCATGACAGGATATTCACGCCATATAAAATTGTATTCTGTCTCATCGAGCACCTCGCAATCTTTAGCATACAATAACATTTCTTTCATTTCCTTTTTATGTTTCTCCAGGGGATTATTCTTTAAACATTCATAGGTACTACCATCTTTTAAAATCTCTTCAACCATGTTAATATAATAATTTTTATCCAAGATAACCACTTTGCCTCCCTTGTCAGCTTTTTTTATACATATTTGATCATTTTTTTGTAAATTCAATATTGCTCTTTTTTGTTTATAAGTCATATAAAGGGCTTAAAGGGCTTCCTAAATTATGTGAACGACAATCCATATGATATCAAATTTACTATGCAATATCATGCCAATCAGATCGATTTCCTTGATCTGACTTTCTATGTAGAAAATAATACAATAATGTATTAAATTATATAGAAAAAAGATAGCAGGAAACACTATTTTGAGAAAAGATTCCTATCATCCTTTACATACAGTTAAATCTATTCCTTATGCTCAATTGGTGAGAATCTATCGGAACTGTACAGACAAGGAAATCTTTGCTCAACAGGCTAAGGAAGAATGCAATAGGTTAAAAAGTAGGGGATATAGTAAAAGAGACATATCAGAAGCAATGGAAAAATTAGAGAAATCGAAAATTTCAAAAAAGACTAAGGACAGTATGACAATAATGAATAAGCAAGAAAAAGGAGTAAGATGCATTTTAGAGTATGGACTACAATACAAAGCTGTTAAAAAAAGTATAGTTAAAAATTTGAATATTTTAAACACTGACCCTACTATAAAAGCATTAAATTTAACCCCAATGGTAATCAGTAGGAAAGCCAAGTCCATAGCAAATCAAGTAGCTCCCAACCGACTAAATAATAAAAAAGTAGAGAAAAAGACGTGGCTTGATTTGAAAGGTTTTTTTCCTTGTAAAAAATGTGTGGTCTGTAAAAACAATAAAAGTAAAAAAGTTATAGAATTCAGTGATAAAAATAAAAGCCAGGAGTTAAAAATAGGTAAAATGATCACTTGTGGTACTAGATATGTAGTATATGCAGTGCAGTGTGAATGTGGTGCTTTATACATTGGTCGTACAATCAGACAGCTACGGGTCAGACTGGGAGAACATCTAAGAGGTATTGACAATAAGGATGTTGACAATCCCATTCTGAAACATTTTATAATGGCCCATGATGGCATACCCCAGAAAATAAGGATGTTTGGTATAGATAAAATATATGAAAATAGTGGGGGCAATTTAACTACAAAATTACTAAGATTAGAATCTAACTGGATCTTTAAGTTAGGGACAATTATACCTGAGGGAATGAATAGCCATTTTGAACTAAAACCGTTTCTTACATCAGTATGGGATTAAAGTGAATGAATTTTTTATATAAAAAATGTTTTTATTGTATTTTGATTAGTGATTTATTATTAATTAATTAATTTTTTGCACAATTGCACTTTATTCACTTAGTCACTGCAATTACATGGTCATGTCTCCGATATTAGTGAACTATTAAGTGATTTGTATAAAGATATTGTTACAATGTGGATTGAAATGAAATATAAGTAGAATAACTGGGGCTAATGGGCACACAGTGGCAAATTGAATAGACTTTTGGATTGGTATGTAACACATATGTCACCCTTGAACCTGTAGAAAATAATTCTGCTGGTAACTATTGTGCACGTATCCAACCCTAGAACCTGCATTAAGTAATCCAGCAGGTACTTAAGGGACATGACCAGCATTAGCCACACCTCCTCTGATGAAGCGCCCAATAGCGCGAAACGCGTCAGGAGGGTGTGGCTAACAACAGGTAGGCAGACTGGGGGGGAGACACTGCTTTGTGGTGTGTGTGATTTGAACATTGATATGTCATTTTTTGTGGTATATATGCACCAATAAATGTTTTTAAGCGAGAAACTGTGCATGTCTTTGATATTTAAAATGAAAAGTCACCAGCGTTTTTTGAGACTTAGAAAAATTTTCGGCACTCCTTTGAGGCACTCCTATCTACTCTATTGCACGCCGCCACAGTCTGAGGTGGAGAAGGCAAGTCTGGCGCAAGAGGTAACGTTCAGTAAAATCCGTGAATTTGCGTAGTTACGTCCCTTCACCAGATCGCAACTTCGCCAGGCGTAAGGGAGGGAACTACCGCGTGAGTTTATCTCCTTCGCTAACGAAGTTACGCCTGCGCCCATTAGTAAATCGGTGAAGTAACAACATGATGTCACGCTGGCGAATTTTCACTAACGTTAGTCACTTCGCCCTTTAATAAATCTGCCCCTATATGTGGCAGCAGACACATATATAAAATATATACATTCATGCAGATAAATAAGGCTCACTCAAAGTAGTAGTGTCGGTAATAAGAAATTATCTATAGGAAAATAAACTGAGCTGAAAATATTATTACTTTTAAGGGAATGTTTTGATGCAACAACACTAAATGCCCTTAATTTGTACTTTTCTCGGTTCTGAGCCCGAGATGATTGCTGCGAGTTCAGGGACAGATTTTATTTGTTTGAGAGGTTTGAGTTCTTGACAAGGTCTAATAAGCAGCATTGGGCTTGGCTAATTCTGGGAACTCACAAGATTAGCTATGGGCTAATGACACACATGAGCGATCGTATACCACTGGCAAGGCACCCTGTCTCACAGATAGCACCCACAGGCACAGGGAACACAAGGACCTGAGTTTCCCCAATGAACACAACACTGTCTGCATTTAACAGCTCTATGCAGGTTTCATATCTGCTATCTACCCTATTATATAATAATATAATAATATAATAAGCACAGGTCAAAACTCTCATATTCGAATTGTGAATTATCCAAACTTGATTCGAATTTTAATTCGAATTCTGAGATCATACTCTGGCCCTTTAAGAACTCGAATTCCACTAGCCGCAACCTAAAACCTGTCGAATTACTGTATAAGTCATTGGGAGTTTCCTGACTTTTCGAGTTTTTTAAATTTAGAATAAAATTCGATTTGAGTTTTCGAGTCATTTCAATGTGTCCAAGTTGAACAAATGCGATTTCATCATCATCATCATCATTTATTTATATAGCGCTGTGAAGATACGCAGTGATTTCATTAATAAATTTCTATTGGTCGAATTTCTGGGCGTTTAAGGGAGTTTTAAAAAACTCGCATGAATTCGAAATTCAACCTTTGATAAATGTGCCTCCTCATGAGGTTTAATTGATAAACCTCAAGCTGTCCCACTAGCAAGTTAATACGCTCACACATTCTAAAATAGTAAGTTAGGTTGAAAACATATGTCCATTAAGTTCAACCTTTTAAGTCTATATATAACCTGCCTATCTGCCAGTTGATCCAGAGGAAGGCAAAAAAAACCCATCTGAAACCTCTCCAATTTTCCTCAGAGGGGGAAAAATTCCTTTCTGACTCCAAAATGGCAATGGGACCAGTCCCTGGATCAACTTGTACTATGAGCTATCTCCCATATCCCTGTATTCCCTCACTTGCTAAACACCATCCAACCCCTTCTTATACCTATCTAATGTATCAGCCTGTACCACTGATTCAGGGAGACAATTCCACATCTTCACAGCTCTCACTGTAAAAAAAACCCTTCCCAATATTTAAACAAAACCTCCTTTCTTCTAATCGGAATGGGTGCTCACGTGTCAGCTGGAAGGACATCCAAAGTATACAAAATAAACAAAATAGCGGGCATCTAATAGAACAAACCAGATTTATAATGTTGCAACTTGGGTTGTATATAATTTACTAGCACAGAGCTAACCGTCTCAACAACCAACACAGTCCTCATAAATATTCCCCTTAGAACAGGGATCCCCAACCTTTAGAACACGTGAGCAATATTCAGAAGTAAAAGGAGTAGGGGAGCAACACTAGCATGAAAAATGTTCCTGGGGTGCCAAATAAGTGCTGCGATTGGCTATTTGGTAGCCCCTATGTGGACTGTAAGCCTACAAAAGGCTCTACTTGGCACTATACTTAGTTTCTATTCAATTAAAACTTGCTTCCAAGCCTGGAATTCAAAAATAAGCGCCTGTTTTGAGGTCACTGGGAGCAACATCCATGGGGTTGGAGAGTAACATGTTGCTGACCAGTTAATGGTTGGGGATCACTGCCCTAGAAGCTTCAGATGGGTATATTCATGGAGTAGTTCTATCAATGCAACACAGTAGTCTCCAATCATGAACTCTAATAAGTACTTAGGTGACTTGCCTTTTTTTTCAATGCAATTTTCATTTGCAGAATGGCAGATCACAAAGTAGTTGGCACAACACAATATCTGTCCCTATATTATTTGGTGAGGTAATGAGCTTATACTCTGACAATGGGGTGTATATGTCAAATAGTGAAATAGTTTGATAGATATGCCCCTATATCTCTGCAGAGCAACCTTTCTCCTTTTGCTGGACAGGAGTTGGGTGTCAGATATTCATTGACAATTAGATCCAATATATCTTATAGGGGCTTCCTTTCCTAGCAGATGTATTAGAATTCACTCAAATAACTGATTCCAGTACAAACAAAATTGAACAAAATAACTGACTTTTGCACAGATTGTGCATGTAGAGAGACACGATGTCTGGTGATTTTAATAGAGTGAGCTCTAATACATCTTCTAGGCAAAAGGAAGCCCCATTATAAGATATATTGGATCTAACTGTCAATGAATATCTGACACCCAACTGCTGCATGAAGAGAGAATGAAGAGAAACAGATGCTGAGAGAGGAATAGTGAACATAAATAGGGATGGGCGAATTTTTCCGCCTTGTTTCGCCGAAAAAATTACGCCCATAGACTTGTATGGCGTTGTGCGTCAAACTAAAAAGACGCGCGTCAAAAAAAATTCCCCTAGACTCTTTAATCAAACACATCACTCCCTAGTTGTTGGGACTTTGAGGACATCACTGTTGGCCACAGATGCTGAGGAATAACAGTAGGACCACAGAATACATCAGGGATGTGCATATCAGCAAGGCAACCACCCACTGTTGCCCCAAGCTCATTTACAGAATATATTCATGAGATCTTGGGGGTACACTGTACCACAATCAGGACACCACTATTGAAAAATATTCCCATTAAGTTCATTGAGTCTAAATATTATTTCCTATGATTACTGTTTCAAAACTGTGGAAGGAGGGATTTCCCATATCTGCACTAGTCACACTAGAACAACATGCCCCTGGCAAATTTTAACTATATATATTGATGGTAAAGGATTTCTGTTTTTGTTATTTTATTACATGTCAATTTAATAATTTTATCAAACTTCAATGTAAGCCGAGTATGCCTGTAGATTTGCTTTGCCATTTAGAAGATAAATCCCTGGCTAACCAAACGAGGAACACAGTCACATTCTGTACTAAGTAGAGGTCATCTCTTGGACTGGTGCTCAAAAGATTAGCACAAGGGAGCACAACACTTCATTCTCTGTAGAATCAATGAGGCCATCACCGCGCTGCCTTATTGTCCTTACTGTTTTCTTGGAACTGAGCGTATCCCTTTATTAACCACATGGCCAGGATAACAGTGTTAAACAGATAAGTGGGGAGCCAATTAATCTGCACAGCTGTGCTCTCATTGACTCATTGGGGTGCTCTATCTTGAATCCCTACAGTGCTGTTGGTATTAGGAAACAATTGCGATGTTGGTATTAGGAAAAATGATGAGGGTATGTGGGCAATGGTTTTATAATGATGCAGAAATTCCTAAAATTAAGCAAACACCCAACCCTAACAATAACAGGACAGTGGCACACAGGGGTCTGATGTTAAACATGATGCTGTTGGTATCATGCCCTGCTATAGTCATCTTGCTCTACTGTCAATTTCTTCCCCTGCTATATTGCCATACCTGCCTCTTCCCACCTACAACTTTGAGACAAGGCAACTCTCACACCAACACTCCCTCAATACAGTGGTACTGACAGCTACACAATATCATCTAACCCCTTACCTTTGTCTACAGAAAGCTCTATGGTAAAAGATTAAGCTTGTTTTACAGCAAACATAAGAGACGTTAATAAAAGGACTTGTTTCAAAGGAAACTAGAGAAGAGCTGTATGTAACATTTGGCCTAACCGGAAGAATATTCGATTTCTGCCAAAAAATGTTTCAGTATAGAAAGGGATTATTCTCACTTACACAGCCTAATATTTACAGATCAAATGGATATGGGTTGCAGGAGACCAGCGAATAATGTAATACAATGATGCAGTCAAGGTAGGCTAGATCCATGACCCACCTGAAAGGAGACGTGCCCATTTTATCATATAGTTGTAGAAAGAAGGTGTCAGGAATGTGAAGAAATGATAGAAATGTTCTTAAACCTTAAACCTATCTCTTGTATTTCATTGAACATATATTCTCCCTACCAAACTGTAAGAAGTATTATTTAATAGGTCACCAGATAACCAGATGCAATAATCTCTTGATTTTGAGTGTTCATCCTATTTTACATTTGTCCAACCATGAACAGTGGTAGATAGTGATGGGTGAATTTCTCGAAATTCGCGAATACACCGGCGTCAAAATATTTTTGACGCCGGCGACAATTCTGATGCCCATTAAAGTCAATGGGCACCTAGAATGGTCGCCGGCAATGAAATTTTCTCCGGCGTCAAATATGTTTTGACGCCGGGCAAATTTTTTCAGCAATTTTGCAAATTTATTCGCCGTTGGCGAAATTAGGAAATTCACTGCGACTTTCTACCTCGCGAATAAATTCGTCCACCAGTAGTGGTAGAAGAAACTGCTATTGAGATCCTCCCCAGTGTAGTAGGCAAGTAATGAAATATTCTGTACGAAGGGCATAATGGCCTGTGTAGAGCACAAGTAACATTTTTCCATGCTAGAAATAAACATTTAGCCCTATAAACATAAACTTATTCATCACAGGGTCCTGCAGAGTAGGAGTTTTTAGTAGGAAGTGAAGGCACGAAGTGAAGGCACAAGGTAGAGGGTGAAACTGTCACGTTCCATCACTGAGGACAGATAGTGAGAAGAGAGCCTGTATACTGGATAACCTGGTGTATAACCATAAATAGGAGAATGGAAACCATGAAAAGGTGATGGTTTATTGAAAAAGGTAAAACAGTAACCAATGAATAAACAGAATATACTGAGATACCGGCAGGCAAAATAGAGTGCAGTCAGCGGGCCAAATGTGGGGACAGGCAGCTAGCAGCGAAGGTCAAATAAACAAGTCGAGGTCAAGTCAGGCAGAAGTCCAGAGTGAAAGTCCAAAGAGCCGGCGGAAGAGCACACAAAGTAGGCAGGGAGTCAATGAGTAGCAGATAGAAATCAGGAACCAGGACAAGGGTACAGGAGAAGGAGAGGACTCAGAGACTAGGAACTTGGAACTAGGAACCTGAAACTAGGAACTTGGAACTAGAAACAAGGCAAAGAACAAAGAGGCTAGATCTGACTGGGGAGCTCAATGATCAAGCAACCAGAAGTTGCTTGTAACAAGCTTATAAAGGGGCTGGATTGAAAATTGAGAACACTTGAAATAAATAAGGAAGGTGGGGCAATAGAGCAGCAGAGAGAGAGAAAGCATAAGTCCATCATAATAAAGCCACACTGACTCTACGAGGTCCCAGTAGCTCAGGAGAATAGGGCAGCTGTGGGTCAGCAGACAGACGAGGATTTGATTCCTGCAATTTCCTGACAGAAGGTGACGCTAGGGGCAATAAGAAGATGTAAATGGGATTATACAGTGAGATATAGATGGTGGCATCCATAATTCAAATTAAGTTTTCAATCAAAACTATGCAATGAAAAGGTATTTCTGAGCACCTGTAACTCTCAATTGAGTCAGGTGTTCAGACCCTTTATCTAACGAGTTTCAAGGCAAGGGAACAGGAGTGTCACTACATGGGCTGCAACTATAGTCAACCCTATAGGCACAATAACTGGGATTCTTCTCTAGTTTTTGAAGATTGCAATAGAAAGTAACCAACGCTCAGTTATACATGCATTGGTAAAGGAGTAAGGTACAATGAGCCTGGAGTTGATGAGAGAGATGACTTTGGTATGATAAAAAGGGAAGACCAGGAACTTTTTTTAAATATTTGTTTAAATTAAATGTTTCCATATTTTGCCTTCTCCTGCCAACTTTTCAAAATGTCTGTCTGTTGTGTTGACTCTAAACATGCTTCTATGACAAGAATATACTTTTTTACTCTGGTTATACAGGGTTCGGCACCAGATGCCACCAGCTGTGGTGAAATGCGGCCCTACAAACACTGGATTTGCACAAATAGCTCCTAAAGACTCTGCTTGCAGGCTACCTCTGCCCGAGGCTTGGTGGCTCCTGCGTCGGCATTCCTATTTTGTGCACTAAGCAGAGTATAGTTAAGATTTATGCTCGGTTCTGTTTAGTATTATTTCACATTTCCTATTTCTGGAAACTCTATATAAAACTGTCTCTTACATGGATGGTTTTGGCTCAGACTTCTACTCAATATACATCCCACTGGTCTGAATGGGGGTGCAACATGTTAATGCTGGAAAAATGCTTACTGAGAGAGGATTAGATTTGACTTAGGGTAATAGAATGAATTTTACTCAACACCATTAGTTGCTCTCAGTATTTTCCTTATTAGTGAAGCCTAGAGCAACAGCTTGTCTAGGGGTTTAACTATTAGTTAAAAAAAGACAATTATTAAAAGCAAATTAATTTGTATATATAAGGTCTTGAAGTTCATGGAAAAGCTATTCTGCTGGTCCCTATGTGCAATGGCTTGTGTTGACACATAGTGATTGCACTGTGAATGGGCACCAGTGGTTGTTGTTGTTATTATTATCATCTCATGCAGGGATACAAATACAAGAGTTTACATATGCAAAGATTTAACCAGGATAGATGCAGATTGTTAGATGACCATAGGGGAAGATCCTGTTCACTCTTGCCAACTCTTGTGAGGAATTCCGACCACTACAGAAGCCATAGCCAATTCAATATAGTTTAACTTAATAATAGTAAAGCTTTATCAACTGGCGTCATCAAAAATAGTGTATTAGAGCCCCCCCATAGTGGACTACAAAGGTGTTCATGTCTACCCCAAATCTATAATTGCAAAACACATCAAGGGTACTAATTTACAGCTCCTGTTGATCAATACAAACCCCTCACTATCTCAAACTCCTAGAGCGACCACACATAGGATAGAGCCTCCTTTAACTTATTGACTTTCATGGGGTTGATTCACACCAACTTCTGAGGCTTTTTCTGCAGCTGCCATATTCTTCACGAGGACATCTTTTGTCTCATACACCTTCTGTTAAACTCCCCAGACACCATCATTCACAAGCAAGTGTCTATTTGACTAATGAATAAATAACGCCTTGATTTCGAAGTTTGGGTTATACAGTAGCAAAATTTCAAGTCTATGGAGCTCTTTGTCAAGTTATTCAGCCCCATGATCTGGGCACAGTTTTACCTCCATCTCTACTTAGAGTCCAAAAGACTATGGGACATCAGTCCACACACAGGGTATTCCATCACCTGGTACCACTACACTAGCTCTCCACCCAATCTCATATAATATAAGCACTATTTTCATAAGGGGCATCACTCTACTCTTGGGTACTAAAATGCCATAGGATTGGCCTATTAGAAATAATGCCCCTACAAAAGTATTTTTCTGTAGCTTTACAGTTAAACCGCTTGTGGTTGCTTGGATACCATTTACCCTAGGAACTAGGCAGTTCTTTAAATGGCAGCATGGAAGATGAATACAATCATATGAATGCTATCATTTAATAACAATTAAAAATCTAGACGCAATATGAATCTGCTTAACAGCTAATACTGCTAATACTGATCCCACCAACCTTAAAGGGTGCTTAAGTCACATTAATTCATACTATTATAAATTTTATTGAAATAAAATATTTTCATTATTTCTAGAGGTTCATTGTAGGAAGAAACCAATTGGTTCAGCTTGTCTTTTCTTTTAATTGATGTGTGTCATACTCCCGAGGGTTGGGTTCCTTTATTTTCCTTTATTTGAGTTCCTTTATTTACTCTTTTAATGTCTTTCTGTTTTTAGCACCCTTTCTATAAAAAAAAATTATTTGTATTCGCTTTAACTTTTTCTTTCTCCAGTTTTAGACCAAGCTGTGTTTCAATGGATAGAACTAGAGCATACAACATGAAGTTGGAAGGAAGAATATTGGTAGAATCCATATTTATCTTGATTCTTGCTTCAATATGTGTGTGTGTGAGTATAAATAATAATAATAATTTTTCATGTTTAAATTAAGTTTAATAATAAACAGTAATTATCTGCCTCTGCTTTCTGGATGCTTACGGTAATGAATCTTGGTTTAGTCTGCCATGGAAGAAGAGAATAATAGTGTGATGAAACATCTTAAAAATTGTGATGAAATGAGGCAGATGTTTCCAATCTTTTTGGTTTTGCTCTCAGTGTGCTGCTCTCAAGCTTTTCAGCAGGTCTGAGTTTAAGTGCTTGGATCCATCCACTGTCTGCACTTGTGGGAGCAGGCAAGAGTTTCATACTCTGACAGATTGCGCTCTATAGGAGAGGTCAAGAGCACAGCACTCGGTTTGGCAGTTTTGCTAAGAACCAAAATATGACTTTGAATAACACAAATGAAATCATACATCATCAAGTGTAGATGATCATATTAAACATATTCTTTATACTGACAGGCAGTAAAGGGTTACATTTCCTCAGTCATAGATTTCTGCTTCCTCTAGAGATATTTACGGTGCTGGGGATCACGTTGCAAATCAACTGATAAAAAAGGTTATACCAGGCCATTTGCAAAAATTCTGGACAGAATTCATAGTGGCAAGGGAAATGACTTAATGGGAAAATATGATGAAGTTTTATCTTTCAATTATTTCCCCTTAAAGGACCACTATATTCTCAGACTGTCTAGTGGAATCGGCATATATTTATATATTTTTCTTTAGGGGTCTAGACAGTCTGAGGAGACTGTCCTATTATAAAGAATTCCATTTATGTTCTGTTTAACTGCCCATATCCCTATGATATCATGCCAGACTGCTAGTTTATGGCACTTCATTTTTATGGAATTTTATGGACAATTCCCTAGTCTAATTTGACAGTTTTGGCCATAAAAAAATTCAAAATTCTAATTTTCGCTTCGACCCTTGATAAATCTACCCCTAAGTGGCCGAATAATATCTAAACATTTTTGGATTTTTTTCTAAGTGGTACAGGCTGACACATTAGATAGCTTTAAGAAGGGGTTGGGACCCCTTCCGGACCCACCAAGGCTGCAACATCAGGGGCCCACACATACACTCCAGGCTCCCGACCCACCCTCCACCAACTTCAGGGCTCCCCTTGCCAGCCGCCCCCGAAACTCACCTCTATTTGCCTTCCCCTGCCCCTGACTGGTGCATATAGCAGCGGACTGGGGGGGGCCCAGGGTCCACCGGGCCTGGAGCCTCAGGGCCCCCGCACCATCCCCCAGCCGAGAAATCGTCTCTCCCCTAGCTCCCCCCCGCACGCTTGTACCTTTATCCGTCTCATTAGGGACGCAACCGGGTTCAGGCAGGGAGATGAGTAGAAGGAGTCCAGGGAGCATGTCTAAGCCAGCAGGGCCCAAAAGAGCAGGGGGCACACCAGTGTCTGACCCTGGGTGCGTACCTGCCTTTCTAATATCAGTTGGGGTGAGGAGAGAGCACAGAGGGCCAGGCAGGTTGGAGCCTGGACCTCTTCTAAATTGCTGGTCTGGGGATGGACACAGGTCCGTATTTATATTAAGGCACCCGAGGGCCTGTGCCTAGGGCAGCAGGTTTTGGGGGGCGGCCATCAGGTGCCTATAAATTTATTTTTTGAAATTTAAATAAAAACATTGGAAATGCGGTGAAAGAGCTGAGGGTGAGGGGTAGGTGCCAGGCTGGTATGCGGAAGTGACATCATGCACCGAGTGACGTCACTTCAGCAACGTCAGTGTGTGTGACATCACTCGCACAAAGTGCTGACGTCACACCCACAACATAGGGCAGCATCGGACCTAAAAAAAAGTTCTGGATGGACAACCAGTAAATGTTACCAGCATGTAAGAGAAACGAAATGAAAAGGTGAAGACATTTTTCAAAAGGGGTTTGAACCCTAATAGTCTGAACTGATCTTTGCTATAAGTGGAAAGAGAAAATGTGTTTGTTCGATATACTGAGATATTTCTCTCTTAAGAAGACATGTGTGTGGCAGTGCGTTTATAAAAGCCATACTATTCTTTTTTTATTTATTCAGTAATTTAATTTAATAAAAAAGAAAAGTACAAGTTGTTCTAATCCAGTTTATTTTAAGCAAAACCACATAGCGATACACAAATAAACGCTCACATAAAAAAAAACAAAAGATGAATCCATATTAGTCCAGTGTCACATATTGTACCCGGAATAATTGGCCTCAGGCTCTGCAGAAACTCTTACTCTCTGAGCACGGGTAATACATATTCAAGAGCGGCAAATGTGCGGTTGAAGTAATACAAGCCAACTGAAATTCCATGTGACTTAAGACTGCTAAAATAACACAATTTAGTGGGACAACTGTGTTGCCTAAATGTTGTTCTTTAATGGTAAATGAAGAAGGAATCACAACACAGTGGGGCTCATTTATCAACACTGGTTAAATTTGCCCATGGGCTGCAACCTATAGCAACCAATAGGTGATTAGCTTTTTGAAGCCAGCTTCAATTAGAACAATGAAAGCAGCAATTTGATTGGTTGCCATGGGTTACTGCCCATGGGCAAATGTGCCCACTGTTGATAAATGACCCCCAGTGTGTTAATTTGATATAAAGATAAATTGGCAAAAACTCCGCCATAGGCTTTAGGACCATATTGGTTTAAGTTCCCCATTTTTTATTAAAACTTGATCCCCAGGTCCCATAACAGGCCCCATACCTGTACACTGTATTAACCTTGGGATTCTTCCATGACCCCCTTGTATTTTTACATTTTAGCAAAGTTGTTCAGTGTGGCTGTTGCATCACCAAAACCACTCTTAAAGGAACAGTAACACCATAGAATGAAAGTGTTTTAAAGGAAAGTCAATATAATGTACTGGTGCCATGCACTGACAAAACTGGTGTGTTTGCTTCAGAAACTCTACTATAGTTCATATCAACAAGCTGCTGTGTAGCAATGGGGGCAGATGCTAAAAAAGGAGAAAAAGCACAGGATACACAGCAGATAACAGATAAGCTCTGTAGTATACAATGGAATTCTTCAGAACTTATCTGTTATCTACTGTGTATCCTGTGCTTGAATGGCTGCCCCATGGCTACACAGCAGCTTGTTTATATAAACTATAGTAGTACTTATCTGTTATCTACTGTGTATCCTGTGCTTAAATGGCTGCCCCATGGCTACACAGCAGCTTGTTTATATAAACTATAGTAGTACTTATCTGTTATCTACTGTGTATCCTGTGCTTGAATGGCTGCCCCCATGGCTACACATCAGCTTGTTTATATAAACTATAGTAGTACTTATCTGTTATCTACTGTGTATCCTGTGCTTGAATGGCTGCCCCCATGGCTACACAGCAGCTTGTTTATATAAACTATAGTAGTACGTATCTGTTATCTACTGTGTATCCTGTGCTTGAATGGCTGCCCCATGGCTACACAGTAGCTTGTTTATATAAACTATAGTAGTACTTATCTGTTATCTACTGTGTATCCTGTGCTTGAATGGCTGCCCCCATGGCTACACAGCAGCTTGTTTATATAAACTATAGTAGTACTTATCTGTTATCTACTTTGTATCCTGTGCTTGAATGACTGCCCCCATGGCTACACAGCAGCTTGTTTATATAAACTATAGTAGTACTTATCTGTTATCTACTGTGTATCCTGTGCTTGAATGGCTGCCTCCATCGCTACACAGTAGCTTGTTTATATAAACTATAGTAGTACAGGTATACGATCCGTTATCTGGAAACCCGTTATCCAGAAAGTTCCGAATTACAGAAAGGTCGTCTCCCATAGACTCCATTATAATCAAATAAATAATCCAGATTTTTTAAAATGATTTTCTTTTTATTTATAATAATAAACCAGTAGCTTGTACTTGATCCAAACTAAGATATATTTAATCCTTATTGGAAGCAGAATGAGCCAATTGGGTTTATTTAACAGCAGAACAGTTTTCCTCCACTGCCATATGCAACATAAACAGAGAATACAACCCATCAGCTATTAGTCCAGAATTCATGCATAACCCTTTCAGGTTGTGGTGTTACCGGTTCTTTAATTCCTCTGGGGAAAGAAGCGTCAGGCATTTGTTATTTTACATAGCAGGGGAGTATGCTAATATATCCAGGCACCCACCTAGTGTTGCCAATCCTTATTTCTGTATCAGAGAAATAGCAGAGCAGACAGTAACCCTTCCAACACTATCCCCTTGTCTCTCTCTCACCCTGTATATCAGTTGTACATAATAAATTATCATATAAACCAGTTTTGCTGCTTGGGAGCCGGTGTTTGTACTGAGTTTAAAAAAAATGTTTGAAATGTTTCAGATGTGAAAGCCTGCTCGAGGCCTCTGGAAAGAATACAAGTTGCAGAAAACATTTTAAAAGGAACAAAACGTCCTACAGAACTGGCAGTCAGGTCCTTGACAGCGGGCGTCATTGGTTTTGCCGCGGGTGAGTGGTTAACACATGCCAATAGATCAGAGATTCCAAAAGTGGAATGTTACCCGCCCCCTGGGGTCTCACGCCAGTCAAACCAGCATCCTAAACATCAATGAGGACAAGATATGGGGTGCATTCTGTTTCCTCTTGTATCTATCACTCGGGACCAATTGAAAAAGGAAAATTTAAGGATTCCAGAAGTTCGATCCTGTAGCCGTTTCTATTCCGTTCTCCAACCGGTATATATCTTACAAATCCAAACTCTGTGAAACTGCGCTTGACAACGAAGCCCAGGAAAAGTAAGTACCCATCTTCCCTTGGTGGTGGATTTTCAAAAAATTAAGAAAAACATGTAACCATGATCTGCTGAATGAAGGAGTGGGTTTCACGTGGGATTGAATATCACAGAGTGTTCACACAGAGAGTTGACGAATATATACAAAATATACTCCACTATATTTTGGAACATTTTTCACTTTTTCTTGCTGTTTTTTCCTGGGCTTCCTTGTAAAGCACTGTTTCAGAGAACTCTGGACCAATTGTAAAGAAAGGGTCACTGGGGTTTATATAGAAACTTGTCCTTTAAAGTCAAAGCATTAGCAAATAAAATTGGTCATGTAATGTACATTATGATGACTCCACAACTGAACATGAGAGGCTTCTGCATTAGAAGTAATTACATGGACCAACCATACCCAATCAATGATTGGCATGAGAATATCCTTCGTATATAATGTATCTATACATAATAAAGCTCATCTACGGGGCCATCAAGGGAAAGGCATTTTGGATGCCAAGAAAAGCATCAGATTCTGCGGCGCAGTCCAAGAGCTCCAGGGTAGCATGTGCCAGGCTATAGCAGGTAAACAGACTTCAGAACACGTTGTTACAAGATCGCCCAGTAATAAAGCACATGGGAACTCATTTAGGGTTACCATCTGGCCGGTATATTTCCAGCCAGAGACAAGTATAACTGATGGTTCTGTGATTAGGAAATGTACTAACGAAAGGTAGAGGAGTTAGGAAGCTCAGCATTATTTTGCTGACAACCCTCGTCTCCATTTTAACCCCCTCGGTTAGGGAGTAGTGTGTACGGTAAGGCAAGATGGTATTAAGGGAGAGACTGTAATCGATAAGGCAAGATGCCCAATTCTCACCTTGTGTCTCATACTTCTTTCTACTTTTAAATTGTAAGTTCAAATGAGCAGGACCCTTTTTAGCCCTTTTAACTGACAGTATTGTTATGTAAAATGTACAGTTTATTCGATTATACACCCACCCCCCATACCTCCCAACTGTCCCTTTTTTTAGTGGTACAGCGGGTTTGTTACTGAAATCTCCCAACTTTCTCTTTGATCTCCTGCACTGAACAGCCAGAAAAAGATACAACGTTTCTAAAACTTAATCTGCTTTTTTGGCCCAGAATACGTGGCAGGTGCACTTTGATACATTTATAACAATGTTAGATAAGCAAGAAACTGTAATAACACATAAAAACCACAGAAATGTGTTCATAACTTGCCAAATTTTGTAAAAGGAACATGGTAATTAGGGGGTGTGGCTACAAAAATGGGCATGGTTCAAAAATCTTTTTGTCCCTCTTTTTATTTCCAAATTGTTGGTAGGTATGCCCTCCTTTTGTACAGAATATATTGACAACAGGGTCGGACTGGAGTGTCGATGACCCACCAGGGGCTGCAACCAGAGGGAGTTGCAGGGGATTGGCTGTGTTGGTGGGGCCCACCAGTCAGGGAAGGGGCCAGGATCAGACTGGGCAAGCAAGAAACTGGGGAAAACCTCAGTGGGTAATGGACCCATGGACAAAGCTGAACCAGACCTGCTCCCTGTCCTACTTACCTTCCCATCAGCCCTGATCTCGACTGCAACAAGACCTGCTCCCTGCAATGGGTGCTGCACCCTTACCTCCCTATCAATCCTCATCACAACCGCAGCAAGGTATAGGTGGAGGTGGGTTGCGGCTGAGGGGCCCAGAAGCAGAAAGGATTATGGCTGGGTGCAGAGGGGTGTTTGTGCCCATGAGGCAACAGCCCCAATAAGCCCTGGACACCCCCCCCCCCTGTCCAATGCTGGAAGGGGCAATAACTATGCATGTATTAAGGCAAGAAACTGTTGGTAATAGTTTATGTAAAGACTTTACAGCCTCCAGCAACTCCCAGTCAATGGCGTTTGAAGTTTTCTAGAAGTTGAATTTGAATGGGAGCACTTGGCACAAGCTCCAGGCACATAGTCGCAAGCTTAGTAAATAAACAGGTATCTTGAGCAAATTTTCCCCATATTGCCAAATCAGACACACGTACAGTAGCATAGAACAATTTTTTTTAGTAGCAAACGCAGTTCATTGGGGGTGTAAAAATCATGAAAAATAAGGCAGCTTTTTTGCACTCCACACTTTGTAATTGTTTGCCCAGTTAAGCACTGATGCCCGAAAACAAAGCTTGGTATGTAAGCTGTCAGCAATTAGCATTGCTGACAGCTTACATACCTACTTACATACTAAGCAATGGATTTTCTACTATAATCAGGTTTATAGGGGATGATTCCAGGAGACCCCTATTAGAATACTACACAGAACAGCGATGTATTGTAATGTAAATACAGCTTTGTGTGTGTGCTTGGTAATATACCACTATACCACTCTGCACAATTATTCAGGAATTTTGTTATCTAATGGGTTTTGTTTCATTTAGATGAGTTTGTTGTCTTTTATAAAACCATTATTGACTATTTTGATTACAGAGAGGTGTTCATGCCTTTTATTTTAAGAATATTGAAGGGTTATGTATGTATGTATGTATATTTTTATTTGTAAAGCGCTCCTTGAGGGCAAAGCACTGTACAGCAAAACAATAAATTAGTAGTAACAAACAAGGGTCATTGGAATAAAAAGTAACAAAGT
This sequence comes from Xenopus laevis, assembly GCF_017654675.1. Classification (NCBI taxonomy): domain Eukaryota; kingdom Metazoa; phylum Chordata; class Amphibia; order Anura; family Pipidae; genus Xenopus; species Xenopus laevis. The sequence continues at coordinate 187,255,069 of NC_054372.1, forward strand.
GCATTATTAGAATACAATTCACATAAATATAAAATATAATTACGATGCAGATTAAGTGCTCAGTGTCAAAACAAAACAAAAGGCTAGAGGACCCTACCCCGTAGGGCTTACAGTCTAAATGGGAGGGTAACATACAGACACAATTCAGAGGGGTATTAAGGTGCTGTGGGTTACAGTTTGTTACACTGTTATATAAGTGCCAGTTCAGGTGTTATCCAGGTGCTCCCAGAGGTAGTCTTTGAGTTTTGTTTTAAAAACATTGAAGGAGGATTCTCTCTGGAGAGATTCAGGAATGGCATTCCGAATATAAGGAGTCGCAAGAGAGAAGGGTTTGATATGGGAAACAGCAGTAGTAGTGGGGGGTACAACCAAGCGGTTACTCTGAGAGGAGGTTTCGGCCAGGAACATATAGAGAGACAAGAGATGAGATGTAGTTAGGTGCAGAGGAATGAAGGACTTTGAAGGTTATGAGGAGGAGTTTATAAGTTATTCTTTGTTTTATAGGAAGCCATGATAAGGACTTCAGCAGCGGAGGGGCCTGTACCATTTTGGATGAGAGGAGGAGAATTCTAGCAGCAGTGTTTAATACAGACTGTAGAGGGCAGAGATGGGAGTTAGGGAGGCCAGTTAGTAGAAGGTTACAGTAATCTAGTCAGGATAGGATGAGAGCATGCATGAGTGTCTTGGATGTATCAGGTGAAAGGAAAGGACAGATGTAATATTATCCCACAGCATTTTATCACTATAGTTTATTACTGATGTACCTGGGAAATTTGATATAACATCTGCAAACTAATAGAATCGTTGCCTAGATAATCCAAGTTCCCCAATACCATGGAATGGCACATTGTCATTGATCAGACAGGTAGGAAGGCCTGTACACCAAAAAAAGAGGTCTGTGGGGAAATAGACCACATAATCAAATGTATAAATCTTGAAACCACCACCCCCTACATATAGAATACGGTTTCTCTTTTCCAATGATTTCTTACTGTGTAATTGTCTTATTGTATGCAAAGGGTCAGGCTCATTGATCAAATGGGAGGTGTGTGATTTTGGTAGACTGAAGCTTAGAACATTCGATGGGCATTTTTTCCATTGGCAAAATACACAAATAATGCCAAGTACATGTAAATGCATTGATCCTCAACCAGTGGCTTGCGAGCATCATGTTGCTCATCAACTCCTTGGTTGTTCCTTTAAGTGGCCTAAATCAGGTGCTTATTTTTTAATTCCTGGCTTGGAGGCAAGTTTTAGTTGCATAAAACCAAGTGTACTGACAAACAGAGACTCCTGTATACTACCAGTTCTAAAAGGGCTACTAAATAGCCAATCACAGCCCTAGGAACTTGTCTCATGCTTGTGTTGCTCCCCCAACTCTTTTTTAATTTGAATATGACTCATGGGTATAAGAGGTTGTATAAGAGGTTGGGGACCCATCGGTAAATATATGAAAGACTGAAGCTCAGCACCTTGGAAAAGCTTTAGGTCCATGTTTGCTCCTTTGCCACAATGTTTGGCTCAGTAGTTTTCTGATACTACAGAATGGTGTAATCGGATAATCAGATGGGCAGGCATGTGCTTTTTGAGTAAACAGATGATAGCATTAGGCTGGGCCACTTTTAACCCCGTAGGTAAATGTCCCACTGCATTTTGGTGATGCCTCTCCATTGCTATCAGGAAGTGTGGTGGGCCGTGGTGTTTTGAAAAAAAAAAGTAGCTGTTGAGCGTCTCCGAGTTTTGTCAGGTTGATTCCTAAAACGTTTTGTTACATTCTGTGACAATATGAAACAAGAAATAACCATGAGATGGGGCATGAGATGTGCAGGGTCACTGCAAGGAAGGACACGATGTTAACTGAACCAAATATTCCTGTTGACATCCTCCTGGATAAGAGGATGGTGGCTAAGAAGTTTTGCTGCATTCTGTCATACAGTGTCCCAATGCATTAAAAACACAAGATATTGGTTTAATCATTGCCTAGGTTAAATTAATATAGGACTCAGTGGCCCCAAATGGGAGGGTGGATGGTGGCCAAAGATATTCAGGCATCTGCCTGTCCAACATTGCATTCCCAAACCAAGGGGAGTAAAATTAATTTGATTCTCCCTTTGTTGCTATATCAGCCCCTACTCCTCTGGGAAGGCTTTCCACTAGATACTGGAATATTGTTGTTGGGAGCTCCATTCATGCATAAGATGTTGGGAATTGATGTTGGGGATGAGCCGCCTTATGTTGGTATTTCAATTTATCACATAGGGGTTCAGTTGGATTAAAGACAAGGCTCTGTGCAGGCCAGTCAGGTTCTTACACTCCCATTCCCTATGGACATTACTTTGTGCATGGGGACGTTATCCTGCTGAAAGAGGAAAGGCTCTTTAATCACTTATATTCCTATGGAGAAAGGGTTAAAGCAGGTATGTGTCCTGGCCTTAATCAAGTGTAAATTCTCAAGAAAGGTGGTGGAGGAAGGAAAATAAAAAGCAGGAAAAAGTTCCCATATCTCAAACTGGAGTTCCCTGTATTGCACAATATATGTATGTGGATGCTGGGTATTGTCGTTTGGGAGATGTAGAGGTCTCCAAAATGTTGAAATAAAGGTTGCTGGAATGTGAGGTCAAAGCACTTAAAAAATTGGATGGATGAAAGCATGGAGGCAATGGAAGCATGCAATTACCCAGCATGTGACTCCATTTTCTGCTCTGAACTTGATCTTCATAAGTATGTCCTAATGCTCATGCAATGAATAATCAATGTAATGCATGGGCTGCTGAATTATATATCATTTCCACATGACCTAAATTATAATTAGAGTATATAGTTAGGATGAAGGGCACATCGGCTGAGATTTTGTAGAGCGGCATGAATAAAATTTTGACTTCCTTATTATAGTTTTTTCAATAAATCATTTAAATATGCCCTTTCAACTGGGATGTGAGCAGTCTGTGTGTAATTAAATTTAAACACAGTTTTGAACTCTGCCTAATAAGGGTATTTCAATTTTCCTACTTCAAATGCACAGAATCTTTGGGAGCAATGGAGAGTGTACTTCCCCAGTCTGACCTGCACCTAACCTGCAATGGTTGGCCAAATTTCAACCCAAATCTGATCAATCAGTGCTCAACCCTTGGGTCACCATGGGTTTTGGGTCAACCTGCATATCACTAGTTGAGAATTGCTTCATATATCTATTTCAAATCATCCCGCATGGGTTCCATTGGGTTAAAGTCAAGGCTCTATGAAGGCCAGTCAAGTTCTTCCATTCCAGCAGACCCATTCCATATGGACCTTACTTTGTGCATGGGAGCATATGTTTAATCATCTCTATTCATATGGGGAAATCAATTCTATTCCTATGGGAAAAGGTTGCCTTAGTCAGTGTAAGTTCATACACCCAAGGGGCTATTTTACACTTATGTGATAATGGTATGGGACCTGTTATCCAGAATGCTCAGGACTTGGGGTTTTCCGGAAGGATCTTACAAGGATCTTTTTAGTCATTTGGATCTTCATACTTTATGTCTACTAGAGAATCATATAAACATTAAATAAACCCAATAGGCTGGTTTTGCTTCCAATAAGAATTAATTATATCTTAGTTGGGAACAAGTACAAGCTACTGTTTTATTATTACAGAGAAAAAGGAAATCCAATTTTTTAAAATTTGGATTATTTGGATAAAATGTAGTCTATGGGAGACGGCCATTCTGTAATTCGGAGGTTTCTGGATAACAGTGTTTCTGGATAATACTTTAAATTCACATACACTAATTGGGCATAAGCATGAAATCCAATGTTGTAATATTGCAGCATTAAAATAGGCATTAAATGGGCTGTAAGCCAGTGTATTACACAACATCCATTAAGTCATATACTCTTCCTATAAAAGGGGGAACTATCATTATGCTGATACACCCTGCCATAATTAAGTGCAATTACGTGTTTCACAACTGTTTTTGCTTTTTATATACATTTAGGACTTTTCAGCAATTTAATTTCAGTTTATTTCAGTCGTTTGTTTGCTTAAAGCTGCATTATTAAAGGGCATGTAAAGGCAAAAAATAAAATCCCATTTTGACTTTCTTTAATGTAAAAGAAACCTACCTCCAATATACTTTAATTAAAAAATGTGTACCGTTTTTATAAGAAACCTGACTGTATGCAGTGAAATTCTCCCTTCATTTACTGCTGTGGATAGGAATTGTCAGACGGTCCCTAACTGCTCTGCAGGGAAACAGTCATACTTATGAACAGCAGGGGGAGCCCCCGCCTTACTTCCCAGCCATGCAGAACTCAAGCAGCTTTGTTTATGACGATCCCTAAGCAGCCCAGACCACACTGAGCATGTGCACAGTCTTAGTCTTGCAAAGATGTTTAACAAAGTTACAAGATGGTGACCCCCCTGTAGCCAACTTTGAAAGCATAAATCATTTGTTTGATAAGGCTTGTGGTGCAATAAAAAAGGTTCACAGAGTTGTTACAGGACCATATAAATGCACTAGGCTGCAGGACACAAAACTCTGAGGAGTGGCCCCTATACTAGTTGTATTTATAGCTAGTAGCCCCCAGCACTGGAGTCCTGTACTTGCACTTCAGCATGCAGCCCCCCTTGCACATCCCAGGATATATTAAACGTTTGGTCCATAATAAGCAAATTGTAGATTATATAGTGAATAAAGTACCCCCTATTGTAAACTATAAGGATATTATAAGACACTGAGGAATTCCATGACCATATAAAAGCACAAGGCCTAATGCAGGTCATGGAACTCTGGGGTTACTTCTAATATCCTCATATTTTCCAACAAGGGGTACTTTATTTATTATAATACACAAGTTTTATTGAGTCATGTGGCAAAATTACATTTATAACGGATGACATCACTAAAAGCCGTTTATAAGAATATAATTTACAGGATATTCATGGCTTTTGTGTTTTGTAATGGTTTAAGCACATCATGTCAATGTTTTCTCGTTCACATTACTTGGTAACAGATATCATTGGAAGCTTGTATGGTAGAGCCCTTGGTTTCTTTATGTTGAATCCTTTGTTGGTTTGAATCTTGTTGTCATGCTGTTTGTATTCTCCACCAATACACTGGAATGCACCACTGAATACTTTAGTTAACAATACGGATAACAGAAGAAGTTCTTACTGGGCCCTCTAGCCTTAGGTCAAGGCTTACATTATTTTTCTTCTTTCCTTATTCAAGCTAAAAGCAGTCGAGTTACTTGGGTGGAACAAAAAACAAACTTACTACTTGTATGTAGTCAGGTAAAGTCTTTTGCGCCACACTGGAGATTATTTACTTGTAGAATAAATACCGTATATACTCGAGTATAAACCGAGTTTTAAGCCCCCAAAATATGGGGTCAAGCGCAAAAACGGTCGCCGGCGTCTAAGAATAGTCGACGGTGTCCAAGAATAGTAGCCGGCCTCCAAGAATAGACGCCGGCATCCAAGAATGGTAATCGGCGTCCAAAAACGAGACGCCGGCACCTCCAATGGGAGCAGAAACCCTCAATTTTTTGATTAAAACTTACCAGAAGCTGCTGCATTTCTCACCCTAGGCTTATACTCGGCTTATACTCGAGTCAATAAGCTTTCCCAGTTTTTGGAGGTAAAATTAAGTACCTCGACTTATACTCGGGACGGCTTATACTCGAGTATATACGGTAGTTGGAACTCATAGTACAGCCATTGTTTCTTAACCGATTTGTCCGGAGACCCAAATTAAATTGGAGAATCAGATCAATAATTCGGTTTGAACTAGTTTTGTGCCAAAATCCTGATATTGGTGGCTTGAGAAAAGGCCGTACGGTCTGAAACATTGCCAATTGTTTGGGGTCAGAGCCCATGTCCTAATAAAGGCATTTTAACCAAAGAAACCATTGACTGGTGCCGTCAATAACTAATGTGCCAAAATCCTGATATTGACACAAACTTCACAAAAGTCAGTAAGGAGGTGGGGCTTTCAAAAAAACGACAGTAGAGAAACGTATTGTACTTAGAAATAGACCTACGGCGTTTTCTAGATTGGCAGGGATCTGCCGGCACCCAGCTATTCCATGTCATTTATTATTGGGTTGCACCTTTCTCTATGCCAGATAGGCGTATGAAATATTTTATACGTGCAGATCAGAGGTTCTATGGAACTGGCAGAATCCTCATTATGTAGGAGGAGGACACAGCTTTTAAATATACTAATCACATACCTCTGTGTTATTATAAACAGACAAAATGTTTATTGTGTAGGAGGGAAGATTATAGGTTTAATAAAAATATATATTTTGAATGTAAGCTAACATTCCAACGACAACTGCTATGAAAGTGAACATTGCTACCATTTTTTGGTAAAGAAATGGTACTGAATAAAGATTGTTCTCTATTAAGGAACCTCTATGTTTTATACTTATCAGTCCCCCATATTAATAAAAAATATATCTATATATAATACACAAAAGCCATGAATATCCTGTAAATTATATCCTTATAAACGGTGAGTAGTGATGTCATCAGTTATAAACGGTGAGTAGTGATGTCATTTCTGTCACATGACTCACTAAAATTTGTGTATTATAATAAATAAAGTACCCCCAGTTGTAAAATATGAGGATATTAGAAGTTACCTCTGAGTTCCATGACCTGTATAAAAACACTCGGCCTTCGGCCTCGTGTTTTTATATGGTCATGAAACTCCTCGGTAACTAATAATATCCTTATATTTTACAAGAGGGGGTACTTTATTCACTATATAATGGAGCAGGGGCATATTTAACAGAAATAGAACTAGGGTGATTTTTTCCAGACTATTATATATTCTATCCCAGCTGTTCCTGATGGAATGTTGAGAGCAATAACTATCGTATATGATCACTTAGATGGTGCTGTTCCTTATGGGGTAAAAAAATGTTGAAACCTGGAAGAAGCAAAAGGAATTCTGAGCTTTCAATCACATTTATTTCAGTGGGGTGTTAGAGCACAGCACACCCACATCCTTAATTCCCAATGCAAATATCATTGGGCGATAAATGATTTGGAAACTTTTAAAACATAAAATCGACATTACCTTTTTAACACATTGTTTTTGCTCATTGAAAAAATGTCAATAGGGCAAATTCCTCAAGGGTCAAATTTCGGAAAAAACGACCAATAGAAATTTATTTAAAAAATCGCATTTTCTAAAAACAGGTGAATAGGAGCGAGCTGAAAATTCACCAAAAAAAATTTACATTTTTTTTCAAAATTCCACCAAACTACGATTGTAGGCGGTCTCCCATAGCCTAAAACACCAATTTGGCAGGTTTTAGATGGCTAATAGTCTAATTCAAATTCTTAAAGGGACCGCACATGATAAATGTCAAAATTTATTTTATATTCAAATCAAATTTGGACCATTCCCTAGTCGAATTACACTAAAATAAACCCGAAATTTGAATTTAAAAATTTGAATTGTCAATTTGACCCTTGATAAATCTGCCCCTAAATGTTAAATCAGCCCCTTTATTATAAGAGAGAAGTTATAATAAAACCAGCAACCAGAACATCCATAGAGGGTCCTCATGAGCAACATCATTAAAACATTAGCACAAGCAGGGCTACTACTACAGATCTAATGAAATGATTATCTTTTATTGCATTATAATACACAAAAGCCATGAATATCCTGTAAATTATATCCTTATAAACGGTGAGTTCTGATGTCATCAGTTATAAACGATGAGTTCTGATGTCATTTCTGTCACATGACTCACTAAAACTTGTGTATTATAATAAATAAAGTACCCCCAGTTGTAAAATATGAGGATATTAGAAGTTACCTCGGAGTTCCATGACCTGTATAAAAACACTCGGCCTTCGGCCTCGTGTTTTTATATGGTCATGAAACTCCTCGGTAACTTATAATATCCTTATATTTTACAAAAGGGGGTACTTTATTCACTATATATATAACATATAAGGTTTTGATGACTTGCTGCTATAAAGCAATTATAAAAGCTACAATAATTGACAATATTTGATATTAGAAATGTTAGGGGCTCCTAAAAAGCTGAATGTCAGATTTTTCTGTCTGAAAACACAGCACAGGGCAGCAGAAAGCAGATTATTGATGAAGGGTGAGCATGAAACATGAACCTCAGGAAACGCCTGTCCCTGTGTTACCAATGGTACGTTCCACTTCATTAACTACACATTAACTATCATTAGTTATGGGCACAATGCAGATTCTATGCAGCCCTAGTGATTCATGTCATGCAAATGACTCAAAATGAATGTGCTGAGCGTGCACCTGAATTCCAGCATTAAAGGTAAGGGCACACGCAAAGATTCAGGGAGATTTAGTCGCCCGGTGATAAACCGCCTCTTCTTCGGGGCGATTAATCTCCCCAAACTGCCTCCCGCCGGCTATAATCTAAACCGTCAGCGGGATGGCACTCGGAGCGATTCATTTTCCAAAGTTGCCGGAAGTTTCCTTGTGAAGCAAATTCGGGCGACTTCGGAAAACGAAGCGCATTAATTGCCATCCCCTCGGCGATTTACTATCTGCAGTTTGGGGAGATTAGTCGACCGGAAGACGAGGAGATTTGTTGCTGGTGCCTTAATAGACAGTTTTTTTCACTAATTAGAGTGTTGTTTTCATGGAGAAACGTGGAAAACAGTTCGCTCATCACTACTCCTGGCAACTGTACCCGAAGGCAATGCAGGAAGCTGTAGATCAGTCTCCTTTGCTATTTTCCACAAAGTCCTCTTTAAGCAATAACCATTTCTTCATGTTTTTTTCCTGTAATAATACTACAGGCCTGGAAACCCTTATCTGGAAACCCATTTTCCAGAAAGCTCAGAAATACAGACTCCATTATAATCAAATAATCCAAGTTTTAAAAAATGATTTCCTTTTTCTGTGTAATAATAAAACAGTAGCTTGTACTTGATCCCAACTAAGATATAATTCATCCTTATTGGAAGCAGAACCAGTCTATTGGGTTTATTTAATGTTTAAATGATTTTCTAGCAGACTTAAGGTACGAAGTGGCAGCCAGACATTCCTGTTGAATTTTTTAATGTCACATTTAAGTTAACTTTTAGAATGATGTGTAATATTTAGAAAATTGCAAAAAAAAAATATTATTTGTGGTTTTTGAGTTATTTAGCGTTGTATTCTCCAGTTTCCAATTTCAGCTATCTGGTTGCTAGGGTCCAAATTACCCCAAAATTACCTAGCAACCATGAATTGATTTGAATATGGGATTGGAATATACATAGGAGAGGCCTGAATAGAAAGATGAGTAATAAAAAAGTAGCAATAAGAATCATTGTCGGACTGGGGGGCCCAGGGTCCCACACACCATCCCCGGGCCCCTCAGCCACAAAACCCCCTCTGCCACAACCCGAATGGGGACACGCACACCTTTCTCCTGTGCATCAGCGTGACCAGCCCAGGTCCCACCGGGTTTTTTTTTTCGGTGTCCTGTCGGCCCAGTCCGACCCTGATAAGAATACATGTGTAGCCTTACAGAGCTTTTGTTTTTTTAGATGGGGTCAATGACCCCTAATTGAATGCTGGAAAGAGTCAGAAGAAGGCATCAAACAACTCAAAAAAAGAAAAAAAAATGAAGGCCAGTTGAAAAGTTGCTTACAATTAGCCCTTCTATAACACACTAAGGGTCTTATTTGTTAATTTCCTTTACTGTAGGTTATTTATTAAAGTCTGAATGCTAAAAACCTTAATTAATTGAGTTTTTTTACTATAAAATCTGAATTTTTAGTTGAAAAAAAAAACTTTTGAGATTTATTATACCCCGAGGCTGCAAAAAGTCAGAATCCAAAAACACTCCATCTTCAACCTGTCGAGGTCCTGTGTTTAAATATTTTATTTGATTTTCACATTAAACAAATAAAATCAATAGACAGCAAATATTATGCAGAAGAAGAAAATACATAACAGAGTCCTGTACAAGTCAATGGCAGAGGTCCTATTTGCAATATGAAGATATTATGGTCTGCGCTTGGTTTCGTACTATAATCCAAACATTTCGGCTTTTCCACCGATTTCATGAAGAATTCCGACTTTTCTGGCATCAAATCCCCAAAATGTGGATTTTTCACACAGCAATCCGCAAAAGTAGCGCTTTGTGTGCGACAATCCAAAAAAGTTGCGTTTTTTCCTAGATCCGATGTTTTCCATGTTTTTTTTAATGATAAATAAGGGTAAATCATGGATTCTAGTTTGGGCAGACTTTTTTTATTTAAAACATGAGAACAATTCGGAGTTTGATAAATAACCCCCTGAAAGGTAACTTAAAGGTGAACCAGACCTTTTAAATTATCCAAACAATAATACCCCTTATGGGCCCTTACACACGGGCGTTTTGAGCTGCGCTCCCCTGTGTTCCGGTTTCATGCATTCAGCCGCAGGAGAGCGCAGGAGTAAACGTACGCCATTACTGTCAAGGGGGCTGTACTCACACAGACGCATGTAAGCGCCGATTGTGGTTTTAGACACACCATGTTGCATTATACCTGCGTTCGGCACTTACATGCGTCTGTGTACAGCCCCCTTGACAGTAATGGCATGCATTTACTCCTGTGCTCCCCTGAGGCTGAACGCATAAAACCGGAACACAGGGGATGCAGCTCAAAACGTCCGTGTTTAAAGGGCATGTAAAGGCAAAAAATAAAATCCCATTTTTACTTTCTTCAATGAAAAAGAAATCTATCTCCAATATACTTTAATTAAAAAATATGTACTGTTTTTATAAGAAACCTGACTGTATGCAGTGAAATTCTCCCTTCATTTACTGCTGTGGATAGGAATTGTCAGACGGTTCCTAACTGCTGAGCAGGGAAACAATCAAACTTATGATGAAAACTTGTCTTGCAAAGATGTTTAACAAAGTTACAAGATGGTGACCCCCTGTAGCCAACTTTGAAAGCATAAATTATTTGTTTGATTTGGCTTGAGGTGCAGTAAATTCATGTTTATATTTAGTATACAAAATACAGTATTTCTAGCCTTGTTCTATTTTAGACTTTACACGCCCTTTAAGGGCCCTAATGCTAAGCATCCCCTACCTGTATACTGTATATATCTACTCCAAACAGTGCTGGCTGGCACATATTGCACAACTATCGCTTCTGTATGGTTTCAGCAGCATTAAATTTTGATCAAAAACACATGTTGCCAACAAAGTATTTGCACTGAGCTCACAATAAACGCTCCAATAAATAGCTCCTTGCTGCGCATCCAGAGAGAGAAATGCATTCACCCTGCAAGAAAAGCAATTAACGTTTTGGCAGGCGATATCGCTGAAACCTGTAAATGGCTGGGGTGTGGCGTGTGCAAATTATGAATAACCTGCCAAGTCACATACATGGGCCTGCCTCGGTCCAACTACGGTTCCGGTATGTCTCTATAAACATTTATTGCTGAGAATAAAATTATATAAGAATAATCATGCTCTTCACCAGATCAGCAAAGAAATGTGGAGAATAATTACTGCATTTAATAAAAGGAAAAGTATGAGCAATCCGCCTTATTTATGTTTTAGCCTTATAAAGTGTCATTTGATGGATCATCACCCTGATAGGTTACATGGCCACTGCATCTGCCCTGCCCTATGGGCTGCTCAGTATACCCTGTAACCCAAAATACGGGAGCATTATTAAACAGGGATCTCATATGACTTTTGTTTTATATTGTGATTATTGCTATGATTATTATTTTGATTATTACTATGACTTTTTATTATAAATCCAACCTCAGTCTGTTCTATGGGGCGAGGGTGGTATTAGATCTCAATGGTGGTACTGAGCACTAACATTCCACCAAACTGCCAGTTACAGATTTAGGAACACTGCCTTTAAAGGAAAAGATATCCCCAAAATGAAAACTTAGGCAACAGATAGTTTACATCATATTAAGTGGCATATTAAAGAATCTTATCAAACTGGAATATATATTTAAAGGGATCCAGTCATCAGAAAACATGTTTTTTTCAAAACACATCAGTTAATAGTGCTGCTCCAGCAGAATTCTGCACTGAAATCCATTTCTCAAAAGAGCAAACAGATTTTTTTATATTCAGTTTTGAAATCTGACATGGGGCTAGACATTTTGTCAATTTCCCAGCCGCCCCTGGTCATGTGACTTGTGCCTGCACTTTAAGAGAATAATGCTTTCTGGCAGGCTGCTGTTTTTCTTTCTCAATGTAACTGAATGTGTCTCAGTGAGACATGGGTTTTTACTATTGAGTGTTGTTCTTAGATCTACCAGGCAGCTGTTATCTGGTTACCTTCCCATTGTTCTTTTGTTTGACTGCTGGGGGGAAAGGGAGGGGGGTGATATCACTCCAACTTGCAGTACAGCAGTAAAGAGTGATTGAAGTTTATCAGAGCACAAGTCACATGATTTGGGGCAGCTGGGAAATTGACAAAATGTCTAGCCCCATGTCAGATTTCAAAATTGAATATAAAAAAATCTGTTTGCTCTTTTGAGAAATGGATTTCAGAGCAGAATTCTGCTGGAGCAGCACTATTAACTGGTGCATTTTGAAAAAAAATTATTTTCCCATGACAGTATCCCTTTAAGTAAATCTTGCCCTTTTACATCTCTTGCCTTGAACCACCATTGTGTGATGGTCTCTGTGCTGCCTCAGAGATCACCTGACCAGAAATATTGCAGCTCTAACTTCTTCAGGATGAAGGGTTGGAAGCAAAATACAGAACTCTGAGTGTTAATTGGCTCATGTGACCTAACATGTATAGTTTGATTGGTTTGTTTGTGTGCACAGTGAATCGTATGATCCCAGGGGGCGGCCCTTATTTTTTAAAATGGCAATTTTCTATTTATGATTACCCAATGGCACATACTATTAGAAAAGTATATTATTATGAAAATGGTTTATTTACATGAAGCAGGGTTTTACACCTGAGCTGTTTTATGCAATATCTTATTATAGAGAGCTACATTGTTTGCAGGGTATAGCTTTCCTTTAAAGGGCGGGTTCACCTTTAAGTTTTAGGGGCAGATTCACTAACGGGCAAAATTTCACCAGCGTCAGCCTCGCACAGCTCACACCAGTTCGACAGGCGCAAATGTGATACAGTATAACTACGCCAATTCACTAATTTCGTCCAGGGCGCTGAACGCTGGTGACTTTTCGCTAGCGTTACTACAGCAGTGTGAGCATTTCTTAGCAAAGATGTGCTAGCGTTCGTTTGTGCCTAGCAAAAATTCTCTAGTGATCTTGCGCTTAGGTCAATCGCCAGGCATTTTCAGGCGACTGTTGAAAAGCGCATCGCCTCGTGTGGTTAGCACAGGCGTTTTTACATAGGCGCCCATACAAAACTGTCGCCTGCGCCGGTCGCAGCGACTGGCGCGGCGCTTTGTCGCCGCGACCGCAAACGCGTGGCTATCTCCCCGTGTGGACTAGCCCTAAGTAGGAGAAATAACAGCCTGCCAGAAAGTAGTTCCATCCTAAAGTGCAGGCATAAGTCAAATGACTGGGGCAGCTGGGAAACTGACAATATGTCTAGCCCCATGTCAGATTTCAAAATTGAATATAAAAAAATCTGTTTGCTCTTTTGAGAATTGGATTTCAGTGCAGAATTCTGCCGGAGAAGCACTATTAACTGATGTGTTTTGAAAACAAACATGTTTTCCCATGACAGTATCCCTTTAATATGTTATAGAATTGTCAGTTCTAAGCAAATTTTCAACTGGTCTTCATAATTTATATTTTATAGTTTTTTTTAAATTATTTGCTTTTTTCTTCTGACTCTTTCAAGCATTAGAGCCCATCTAAAAAAACAAATGCTCTGTAAGGCTACAAATGTATGACTTTTGCTTCTTTCTACTACTCATGTTTCCGTTCAGGGCTTCTCCTTTTCATATTCATCTCTTATTCAAATCAGTGAATGGCTGTTATGGTAATTAGGACCCTGGTAACAGATGGCTGAAAATGCAAACTGGAGAGCTGCTGAATAAAAAGGTAAAAAATTAAAAAAAACATAAATAATAGTGATGGGTGAATTTGTGCCGTTTCGCTTCGCCGAAAAATTTGCGAATTTCCCGTGAAATTCTCAAAATGGAAAAAAATTCTCAAAACGGTGCCGGCGTCTCGTTTTTGATGCCGGCGTCCGTTTTTGGATGCCGGCGCACATTCGCCAGCGAAAATGCGCCGGTGGCCATTTTTTTTACGCCTGCAAATTTTCCGTGCCGTTTCGCGAATTCGTGCCTGGCGAATAAATTTGCCCATCACTAATAAATAATAAAAAGTGAAAACCAAATGCAAATTGTCTCAGAATATCACTCTCTACATCATAATAAAAGGTTAACAACCCCTTTAAATCAATGCTTTGATCTAGCCTTACATTTACATTGCATTAGCTGTAAGCAGATTCATAAACAGTAGATATTTTATGTCTTCTTATTTTTAAAAAGCATTATCTGTCTCTACACCTCTGGTTCTGACTCCTGAAAAAAAGCAGCCGAAACCTGGACGGGAACGGACTACTGCTGCATTGTTTCAAGGGTCAGAACCAGAGAACATAAAGGGGCCGACAGATTAATTTTTTTTTATGATATAGGAAAGTTGCTTAGATTTATATTTTTCTTTATTAAGGGAAAAAAAGGTTTTGGTGGAGTTCCCCTTTAAAGGGTTGTTCATCTTCCAGCACTTTTTTCAGTTTAGTTGGTTTCAGATAGTCCACCAGAAATAAAGACTTTCTATTTTCTATGTGTGACGGTTTTTCTAATATTGAAGAGTAAGGGTCAGGGCACACGCTCAGATTCGGGGAGATTAGTCGCCCAGCGACAAATCTCCTCTTCTTCTGCCTCCCGCCGGCAATTTACATTCCTCGTAAGGCAACTTCGGGCAACTTCGAAAAACGAAAGGATCTGAGTGTCATCCCAGCTGGCGATTTACATTCTAGCCAGCGGGAGGCAGTTCGGGAGATTAGTCACCCCGAAGAAGAGGAGATTAGTCACCCCGAAGAAGAGGAGATTAGTCACCCATAAGAGGAGATTTGTCGCCCTGAAGAAGAGGAGATTTGTCGCCGAACGACTAATCTCCCAGAATCTAAGTGTGTGCCCTGACCCTTAAATTTAATTTTTCACCTTGTAAAGCAGCTTGGGGGGGGGGGGTCGCTGACCCTGTAAACTATTCTAAATTGATACATTTAGTTGATACATTTCTCATCTTTGTAGCTTTTGCAGGCAAATGTTGAAATTGATACAATAGTTGCTAATACTCTAGAGATGCTGCTGAAAAATGTATCAACTAAATTACAAAATTGTAACAGTTCAGAGTCTGCAGCTGAATTACTGAGCTGCCAGACTCAAACACCTGGAACAGAGATAGGAATATTAAATTAATGTTTGAAAAAATAGTAAAAAATAAAAGATGGAAAGCAATAAAAAAAAATTTGAACTGAAAAAAGTTTTTTTTAAAGGGGTTGTTCACCTTCCAAACACTTTTTTCAGTTCAGTTGTTTTTAGATTGTTCCCCAGAAATAACGACGTTTTTTTCCCAACTACTTTCCATTATTTATTTTTTACTGTTTTTTAAAGTTTAAAGTTGAATGTTCCTGTCTCTGGTGTTTGAGTCTGACAGCTCAGTAATTCAGGTGCAGACTCGAAACTATTGCAAACTGTTTATAGGGTCGGCGACCCCCCCATAGATATTTTAGATGGTGAAAAACGACACTTTACACTTGAGTCCTGCAGCGGGTCAGGTTAACTGCAAAAACCTGCAGTATCCTGCCGGTTGCAGGTAGAAGTTTTGGGAGCAGGTATAGACGCGGTTCTCCGGGTTTGTGAGTGGCGGGTCTTCTCAATAGCAGTTGTAACTCCTTTTTTTCACGCCTACTTCTAATTATGTCACTTCCGGTTTACAATGACAGCACTTACTGTTTCTTGATGGTCAGCGGGTCGGGTAGCAGGTCCAAGCAGGTAAGTATGCGGGTCCGGGTGTGGGTTGGGTTTGGGTCTAACAAATTGGTTATGCGCAGGACTCTACACTTCAATATTAGAAAAATGGTGACACATTAGAAAGTAATTGGAAAAAGACGTTATTTCTGGTGATCTATGTAAAAACAACTAGTTGTTTGAAGGTGAACTACCCCTTTAAATGGCCCTGCAACTGTGCAAAACTTGACAAGACTAAGAATGAGGAGCTGGAGTGAGCCGGCAGTGAACTGGAGCCTTTGGTTATTTTCTGAGGTTGAATAGAATAAAATGCCCAGGATCTTAGAGCCCCCGTGGATTAGTATAAGTAGCTAAAGGCAAAGACATCTTCCACTAATGTTACTAAACTCAAACATCTTCTCTTTGTTCTTCTGAATATCCAAAGGAGACTGCCCAGTGGGCCATTATAGCACATGGAGGAACACACTGACACTTAAAAAAAGGAAAATGCCATAAATAAAGCTCATATACACAAAGGAATACTTGCACATGCTTCACATTTAGCCCCAATGCACTGGGCTGGGGAACAGTAACATATGGAGGCAACATGTGTCCCCCACAGCCAGTTTGTGCCCCAGGAAGCAAACGTCAAAAATACAGCAACTGTAAATCCTAAGTAGAAAGCATTATTATTATTATTATGATTATTATTATTATTATTATTATTATTAAATGTAGTTATTTTTAAATGTACAGGTAAGGGATCTGTTATCCGAAAATCCATTATCCAGAAAGCTCCGAATTACGGATAACCGTCTCCCATAGACTCCATTATAACCAAATAATCCAAATTTTTTTAAAAAAAATAATTAATCCTTATTGGAAGCAAAAGAAGCCTATTAGGTTTATTTAATGTTTACATGCTTTTCTATTAGACTTAAAGTATGAAGATCCAAATTACCGAAAGATCTGTTATCTGGAAAACCAAAGGTCCCGGGCATTCTGGATAACAGGTCCCACATCTGTATTATTGTTTATTTTTTTTAAGGATTATTATTATGATTCAGAAATTCGTATTGTTCTTATATTTTACTAGTAAAGTATCAATATACAGGGCAGCCATCAGGGGGGGACAGGGGGGAGAGTTGTGGGGGCCCTGAGGGTATGGGGGGCCCGGCCACGCCACACTTACTTGATTAGCCGGGCCCCCCATCTTTCTGAGAGCTGCTGACTTCGGGAAGGCATGGAGGTTTAAGGGGCCCTGGCCACCAATTTTCTTATAATGTGGGGGGGGGGCTGGCCACCAATTTTGGCCACCAATTTTTTTCTCATGTGGAAACCCTAGCCACCAATATTTGTTTTTTTACTGTGTGGTGGGGAGGGCGGACCTGTAGGTGGGGCTTGCAGTGGGCGTAGCCCAGGGGCCCAGGAAATTTTGTCGTATGGGGCCCTGCGATTTCTGATGGCGGTCCTGTCAATATATGCCTCAGGTATAAAGAGAGGCCAGAAAACCATGAACTAAATAAAGAAGGAAGTCTTGGAATGGAATAGAACCGGGGGCAGTGCCACTGAAATTGGGGATAATCAGTAATAGGTTATGTGGAACTGACGCAAATCAATACAGGACAAGGTATAGGCGTCATTTATTTATGGACGAATTTATTCACCAGGCATAGATTCCCGGTGAAGTTCCACATTTCGCCGCCCGTGAAATGTTTTCGCGAAACTCAGAGGAAAATTCTCAGCAACAAAAGAAAATTTTGCGCATCAAAATTGGCGCTCACATAAAAATTTTGCTTGTGTAAAAATTGACACTCGTCAAAATTATATTTGACGCCCATTGACTTCCAATGCGTTTCGCAAATTTTTCTTGGAGTTTCCCAAAACGGGACAGATTCGCCCATCACTAATGGCCCTGCCTCAACTGCATAAGCATCTATGGGGGGCAAAATTGGATTTGGCGTTTCCCTGCATTGTGCTTAGTTCCGCTCAGCCGCAGGGGAGCGCAGGAGTAGACGCACTTAATTATTCTGAAGGGGGATGTACTCACGCAGGTGAAATGCAACATGCTACGTCCCAACCTGCGTTTGGCGCTTACATGCGTCTGTGTGAGTACAGCCCCCTTCAGAATAATTGAGTGCGTCTACTCCTGCGCACCCCTGCGGCTGAATGGAAGAAATCGCAACGCAGGAAAAAATTGCCTGTGTGTAAGATTCCTTAGACAGGAGATCAGTGGGGGCCATATTTTGACAGGAAAAACAGCTGTAACAGTAAAACAGTTTTTATAGGGAGCGCAGACATCTGTGAAAATAGCCAAGTCCAACAAGAACCTCTAGAATTCTGAGAAAGACAAGTTTTAGCAATGTTTTCCTCTCCAGGCAGTGGCGTAACTAAACTGGGTGCAGAGGTCACTACTATAGGGAGAGTGTCTACAACATGTGTAACCATCACATGGCACCATCCGGCCGCCACCAGAGAAGGCCGACATTATACAAAAGGGTCTAGTAAAAATCCAGCCGAAAAGATTGCGGTTGCAGAACTACACAGAAGGCACTATTTCTATATAATGATCACAGGCAAATGGTTAAATCGTTAAAGAAAAACATTGTTGGCAGGGGCCTATAGAGTATTAAAATAATACATTGGTGGACAGGGGATTAAAAAAAAACCCCATAAATTGGAATTCAGTGGAACTGAACTCGCCGCTTCAGGACTTTCGGATCTTTTCGTGACTTCGGGTCTTTTCGCCGCTCGGGAGTTCGGCTGTTTTCGTGACTTCGGGTCTTTTCGCCGCTTCCGGAGTTTGGCTGTTTTCGTGGCTTCGGGTCCTTCAACTGTTCGGCTTTTCGGCACTTCCGCAGTTTGGGATGGCCGCACGGCTTCGGCACTCTCAAGGGTGGGCCCGGCTCTTTCAAAACTGCAGCACTGCTGGCCCCCCTTCATGCCTGGGACACTTATCCCCCCTGTCCCCCCCTGATGGCGGCCCTGCCATCACCCCTTTAATACTGGTCACATATCGAATCCACATTCTACATGGCTAATTAACAATTAACTAACTAGGGGTAGGCAGACTAGGGTGCAAAGCTGGGGGTGTCAGGCACGCGCCTTCTCTGCTTCTCTTACTCCCGGGTCCGGTCCCCGCCCGCAGCTGTAGCCGGCATGTGTGTGCTTTTTAGCACTTGTGCGCTGTTCCTTATGTATCTTATTTTTGCGCATGCACACGTTACATTTTTCGCAATTGCACGGGTTTTTTCACGCCTGTGGGTGTTATGCCCGGCCAGGCTGCCTATGGCCCGGCGCTGTGCAAGCTGCATGGCTTCACATAAATGAGTTCAGTCTGCAGCATGCATATAAATTAATTACTAATTAGACATGCTGGGTGTGGATTCACTATATGGCAAATATTAAAGGGGTACAGTGGCTACCCTACTTTGCAGATTGCCAGTCTGGACCTGCTGCTGTTGGGGCCAAACACCTCCCAACTGTCCCATTTTTAGAGGGACAGTCCATCTTTTGGAAGCTCAACCCGCAGTCCCTTATTTGTACTGGCAAGTGCAGTTTTTCTCTGCGCCGAACAGCCAGAAAAAGAAACAAAGTTTCTAACTTAATTGGCTTTTGAGAGCCCAGAACAGCCACAGCAGCAGATAAGATACTTTTGTAACAATTTCTAGATAAGCAAATACACAGGTCCCTTGGGAAAAGTCAGACTCATTCTCCTTCATTATCAAAACTGTAATAACTGGAAAAAAACCACAGAAATATGTTCAAACTTTCATAACCTGCCAAATTTTGTAAAATGAACATGGTAATTAGGGGGTGTGACCACAAAAAAATGGGCGTGGTCAAAACAAATCGCTTTAACTTTTTTTGTCCCTGATTTTATTTCCAGAATGTTGGGAGGTAAGTGGAGGAAAGGGCCACAGAATTCAGAGAGTGAGGGGAAGTGACACGTGATAGTGTTATTAGATGCCACTGTCAGGCAATACTTATTTGTGGGGGTTGGGCCTCGGGTACTTATTATATCTCAGTCCGGAGCTGATAAAACCCGGACATTGCGAGTCGTGGCTACAGTCCTAATGCCGGGATAGTGACAGCAACATTCAGAGGATAATACCCGGGGAGAGAACAGGACACACAGGAGAAGCGGCTGACGCAGGGCGAGTGTCGCAGGATCGGGCCGCCTCTCCGGCTGACGTTACCGCTGGGGGGTGGGACGTGGGAGGATAAGAGAGCCGGTAGGAGCGGCTGAGATGTGAGTCGCTGCGAAGAGTCTGGATCGCTGTGGTTTATTAGCTGCTCTGGGCCGGGAGTCGCTGCGATATGGGCACTGCTGCTCCACGACTGGATGATTTCTGGGACTATTCTCACCCCCTGCAGCCATGCCCAGGTAATGCCAATGTGTCCTTACACCTCTGCCCAATCCAAATATGTCTCTGCCCTCTGCCTACTGTTCTACTGACAGACCTGTGTGTGCCAGGGACTCTCCATGTCTCTAAATTGTCATCCCCAACTGTCAGCTCTCTGTACTGAGTGTCTGCCTCAATGATACCTGGTGCCATTCGTGCTTGTCATGCAGCTGTGCCAGCCTTGTAATATCTTGTTTTCTGGATTCTGTCCTTGCCCAGTAGCTGTGCCAGGGTGTCTATATGTGAGTGGCCAGCAAGCAATTATGCCAGGGTGTGTGTATGTGCCACTGGGCTTGCCATCTCTTCTTACACCCACCTGTGGGTCAGTCTGTTCATATTAGAGTGCTATCACTAATGCTATATTAGAGTGCTATCACTAATGCTATAATAGAGTGCTATCACTAATGCTATATTAGAGTGCTATCACTAATGCTATATTAGAGTGCTATCACTAATGCTATATTAGAGTGCTATCACTAATGCTATATTAGAGTGCTATCACTAATGCTATATTAGAGTGCTATCACTAATCACATGTATATGGCTGTGCCCAGGGAAGCCTGATATGGTTAATCTGTAGGGAGAAAAAAAAATAATATATATATATATATATATATATATATATATATATATATATATATATATATGTATATATATATATGAAACTGTATATATATAGAGAGAGAGAGATGTATAGATAGAGTACATAGAGATATGTAACACACCCACCTCCTCTCTGATACACAGCCAGGGTGGCTCAGCATTTCTATTTCCCATTAACACAGGATTTTCCCTGATTTAAAGGAGTTGACTCCAGAGACAGGGAATTTTGGGCCTGGGGTTAAAGGGACGCGGCTTCTTGTACCTAATGTGGATCAGATGATGAAACTGCAGCTCCCACGCTCTGTCGGCCTCAGAGATGACCAAGCTCTTTCTATTTCCAGACGCAGGACCCCAGCCATTCGTTTACACTTCTCCGTTCTGTCCCATTAGGTTACAGAGAATCGCCCAAGTAACTGGTAAAAACCTTACACTTGCGCTGGCCCAATATATCTTCCTGAGGTGCGAGCAAGAGCCAAAACGTTGAAACATTCTTCTTCTTCACTTATATAAGTCCTAAGAGTGTGGTCGTTTTTTATTGCTTTAATACTAATATTGTTTAGTACCAGCACCATGGTGATTTGTGTGCACCAGGCCAGTATTTGTATGTATATATATATATATTTATTTATTTTACAGTTGTTGGATATATTTATTTATATATATGTGTGTGTGGGAGAAGTGATTAGTTGGCCTTGAATTTCCCTGTAATTACTAGTGAGGCAAATGACTATTTAGAGAAGGAGCTGATACACCCTGTAATCACATTAGGACACAATGTACTGATGTAATATTGCAACGTGGTGTATATGTGTGTGTGTGTGTGTGTGTATGTGTGTGTGTGTGTATGTGTGTGTGCAGCTTGTTAGTTCTTCGATAAATTATATCACATTATCCATAATGTTTGTCAGTCTCTTGGAAGGAATTAGTAGAAGCTTCTTTATACCCAGACTATTATTATCCACTTCCCAATCAGCAGTCTCTGGAGTACATTGCTGGGAATTTCCCTGGGTCTGTACTGCGCCACTGCTGAGTGGTGGAAGGTTAAAGGCACGGTACACTAGCTGTGGCTGGATAGGAGGGCTGATCTGGATAGGAGGGCTGATCTGGATAGGAAGGCTGATTGCTAACAACCCTACTACACTGGCAGGTAATCCTAAAGGGGGGATAGAGCAGAGTTTTGGAACTGTAACACTAACACTCTGTTTTTTTCTTGGGAGCATATAAGGGTGGCAGTAAATAAAAGCAGAACTGTGAGAAGTGTAGTTTCTATAATATATACATATATAGGCAGCCTATATAAATACATGCTTATATCAAATTGCATCAAATCTCTGCCCAAGAAATGATTTTGCAACTGTGCAACTCAGTCTATTTATTCTCCTTTAACTAGGGATGCACCGAATCCACTATTTTGGATTCGGCCGAACTGCCGAATCCTTCATGAAAGATTCGGTCAAATACCGAACCAAATTCAAATCCTAATTTACATATGCAAATTAGGGTGGGAAGGGGACAACTTTTTTTACTTTCTTGTTTTGTGACAGAAAGTCATGCGATTTCCTTCCCTGTCCCTAATTTGCATATGCAAATTTGGTTCGGCTGAGCAGAAGGATTCATCTGAATCCGAATCCTGCTGAAAAAGGCCGAATCCCGGATTCCGTGCATCCCTACCTTTAACATACCACTACCAGAGTAACCTGCCCCAATTCCTTATTAAGGTAATATACATCCTAGGGGCATATCATAAGTTTAGTTTAGCGATTTCCCTGTAAATTGTAGACAGGTGACTGCCCCCAAATCTGCTGTTTAGCTCAGGCATTTGGCTGAGCCCCCCCAGCTCAGATGTATAAGGATAATGCTGGTACTGGCCATTCAGCCCTAGTGCTAAGAATATCTAGAACAGCATATCATATTCTAGAATAGTCTATCTTGACAGTGAGCTTGCAGAGAATTCTGGGATTTGTAGTAACAGCTTGTTTGAGGGTAGGATTCATTAACTGTGCAGCATTATTGTCATGCAGTTATATATTAGCAGCAGCTAAGAAGTTAAAGTACCTGCAGTATTGAGAGTACGGGGAGTTAACATCAGCTGGAGGGCCTATAAGTGGCACGACTCCGGTTACTGTAGGTTAAAATCTTAAAGGGATCCTCCATCAGGAGCCAGCACATTGAATGGCCTGGGGAGAACTCCCTTCTGCTGCCTTGTTTCAAGAGTGAAGAAGCAGGAACGGCAAGGGATAAACAAACTCTGCTTTCGGTAGCAATTACATTTACAAATACGTTTTAAATTACTGTATGTAGGAAAATTGATGAGAACTGCACTTTCTTTCACGGTGCAAAGGCAATTATTTTGGGTGGAGGGGCCCTTTAATTGCACAATGTGCAAGATTAAGGTGTAACACAACAGGCTAAACTCTGCTTTTCTAAACAACTTGTTAGCATTTCGACTCGTCATTCCAAACTGATGACAGTGACTTATTATTGAGATTAGTTAAAATAACACCAGGCTTGTTTTTAGGGTAGTTTAGAGCAACAGTGCCCTCTAGTGGGCAACTTTATGAATAGGCAAGCTTGTAACTGGTTAAAGGTAATAAACCTGGACACTTTGATGTCATTAGCCCTCACCTTTGTCCTCTTACTGTAGGTGTTATTCCAAGCTAATTACCAGTCTGCTTTACTGGCAATAAATAGGGATAGAGGCGCATTTCTGTGCTAAATGAATTTTATTATAGATTATCAGTTGGGAAGTGCACTGTGATGCCTGGCTGCAGTTCTGCAGAGCAAATACAAGAAGGGAATGGCAGATTTACTGTATGCCCAGTAGGATATTAGAAGCAGACTCTCCTTAATCATTTCATTTGTTTATAAGAGACGGGTTCCTTATTTTATTATAAAATATTATAGTTTAAAGGGGTGGTTCATCTTTCATTTAACCTTTAGTATGTTAAAGAATGACTAATACGAAGCAACTTTTTTTTAATTGTCCTTCATTTTTCCTTTATTATCATTTTCTAAATATCTGCCTTCTTCTGTTGCCTCTTTCAAAAGGGAGTCACTGACCCCATTCTAAAAAAACAACAAAAAAAACAACAAATGCTCTGTAAGGCTACAACTGTATTGTTCTTGCAGCTTTTTATTACTCTTCTTTCTGTTCAGTCCCTCCCCTATTCATATTCCAGTCTCTTATTCATATCAATATGAATTGAAATGGAGCCTAGTAACCAGATTGCAAACTGAAGAGCTTCTGTATAACAAAACTAAATAACTCAAAAACCACAAATCGTAAAAAAAAAAAAGAATATCTCAGAATATCACTCTTTACATTATACTAAGAGTTAGTTTAAAGGAGAACAACCACTTTAAAAGTTATTGTAATGGAATGTACCAATATTTTATGCCATTTGTTTTACAAATGTACAGACCTTTTTAGTGATTGTTTTGTGTCTTGAATGGTTCGTTTATGTCTGGCCATAGGCCTAACAGTCTCAGTCCCACATCCCCACCCCTCTTTTATGTATTATCATTAGGGATGCACCAAATACAGGATTCGGTTCGGGATTCTGCCTTTTTCAGCAGGATTTGGATTCAGCCGAATCCTTGTGTCTGGCTGAACCGAATCCGAATTTGCATATGCAAATTATGGGCAGGAAGGGAAATCATGTGACTTTTTGTCACAAAACAAAAAATATTTCTCCACTTTTTCCTTTCCTGCCCCTAATTTGCATATGCAAATTAGGATACAGATTCGGATCGGTATTCGGCTGAATCTTTCACGAAGCATTCGGCCTGAATCAGTGTATCCCTAATTATTACCACATCTCCCACCCTTGTGGAGGAGAAGGAAGGCTATGGAGGCATTTTATTGCCAATAGATTAGCAGCAACAGTACAAGCTTTTTTTCCTCTCTCTTTTTCTTAAAATAAAAGAGAAAAGGCAAGCTAGATTCTATGCTGTATTTATTCTGTAGAATGCTTTACCATACCTGAGTAAAAAGCTCTAGAAGCTCTCTGTTTGTTTAGGATAGCAGCTGCAGTATTAGCTTGGTGCTCTGGACTCAGATTACAGCAGAGAAGGGAAGGGGGGAAGAGGAGCAAACTGAGCATGCTCACGCCCAGGGCAAGGAGGTTTAAGATGAAAACAGGAAGTCTAATACAGAAGACCCTGTGGAAAGAAATTCAGTGTTTCTTTTGACAGAGGACTCAGAGCAGCATTACTTTGAGGGTTTACTGGTGTATTTATATAGACCTTTCTGATAAAGCTTACTTTTTAGCCTTTCCATCTCCTTTAAAATATTCTGATCCTAGATCTGTAGCTGAGGTGGAGTGGGGACCCAGAGAGACAAGGATGCAAATTTCTACAATCAGTTGGGGGCAGTTGTCTCCTGTAGCTGCACAGGCTTTGTATATTGGATCCCTGCGTGAGAATCTGAAAATGGCTTCTCATTGATCAGCCAGACTTATGAGACCGAGATGCCTGGCATATTTGTATTGGCATTTTAATTGGATATGAAGAGAAGGATTCCTGTTAGTCTTTTGGGTGCCCCATGATCCATAGGGGGTATTGTTTTACAAGAAACGGGCAAGGTGCTTCTCATAAAGGGATCACAATTTAGAAGTGGTACGACAGTTATAGACAGAGGTACATTTAGCCTGGACTCGCATTTAGGGATGTACAATTTTTTCGCCTTGTTTCGCCGCGGAACTGACGCTCATAGTCTTGTATGGTGGCGTGCGTCAAAAAATAAATTTTGACGCTCATAGGGGCAAATTCACTAAAGGACGAAGCGCCTAACGCTAGCATTAATACGCTAGTGTTAATTCGCTAGCGTAGCGCATTTTCATAAGTCGCTGATTCACTAACGGACACTGGCATAAATTCGCTAGTGTTACTTCGCACCCTTACGCCTGGCCAATTTGCGCAACGGATGTAACTACGCAAATTCACTGACGCATGCATTTTTCTAAACGCTACCTTTTACGCCAGACTTCCTTCGCCACCTCAGACCAGGCGCAGTGCAATAGAGTAGATAGGGATTGCTTCAAAAAAAGTTAAAAAATTTTCTATAGGCTGAAAAAGATCAAAAAATTTTTTGGGGCTCCCCTCCTTCCCCCCTACATTTCCTAACTCATGGCACCTTAACTATACAGTGGGCACATGTGTAGGGCAAAATAAACATTTTATTTGCTGTTTTGAAGGTTTCCCAGGCTTGTGTGGTGATGCTACATATACCTCCATTGTAACTTCAATTTGGCACCGTATGCAAATTAAGCATCGCTAGCGTATTGCTTGGCGAATTAACGCTAGTGCAACTTCGTAACCTTACGCTTCCCCTGAGCGCAACTTCGGATTTTAGTAGCACTGGCGAAAATACGCCTGGCGAAGTGCGGCGAAGCAGACGCTGGCGCAACTACGAATCTTAGTGAATTTGCCCCATAGACTTTAATGGGTATCGGCGACATTTCGCCGCCGGCTAATTTTTGTCGAAACTGGTCAAATTCACCCATCCCTACTCGCATTCAAAACACACCACAAAGCCAGAGGGACTTTGGTATATCTAGAGAAGTTGTAACTGTTATTTACAGAACTGGTTCACTACAGGACACACATCGGCTCTGTGCAGAGCATATACTGGGCAGACACCACTGATGGGCTTTACTTTGTGTTTTAATTAGTTTCCGATGATGCTGTCACCTTTAATTCCTATTCATTCTTCATGCTTTTGATGCACTATAGGAATGTACATCAACTCTGTGCAAACGATATCCTGGGCAGGCTCCATTGATGGGCTTCACTTTGCAGTTAAAGGAGAACTAAACCCTAAAAATAAAATATGGCTAAAAATGCCATATTTTATATACTGAACTTATTGCACCAGCCTAAAATTGCAGCTTGTCAATAGCAGCAATGATCCAGGACTTCAAACTTGTCACAGGGGGTCACCATCTTGGAAAGTGTCTGTGACACTCACATGCTCAGTGGGCTCTGATTGGCTGTTGAGAAGCTAAGCTTAGGGCTCGTCACTAATTATCCAGCAGAAAATGAGCTTCCCTGGCTGTAATATAAGCTGATGCTACAGGTTTGCTGATTATTAAATTCTGATGCTAATTGCACTGGTTTCTGTGCTGCCATGTAGTAATTATCTGTATTAATTACTAATCAGCCTTATATTGTGACATTTCTATTCTATGTGTACTGTATATTGTGAGTGGGTCCCTAAGCTCAGTAAGTGACAGCAGCACAGAGCATGTGCAGTGAATCAGCAGAAAAGAAGATGGGGAGCTACTGGGGCATCTTTGGAGACACAGATCTTTACTGCTAAAGGGATGTGGTTGCCTTGGGCCCTTTAATACCAAGAACATCATGCTGTTGATGCAGAGTAGGAAGAGCTGCTACACAATGGTAATACACAGCAGTTCGTAGCAGACTCCATTGCTGATCTTCACTTTATGTTTTAAGCTGTTTCCCACGACTCCCCGTCACTTGTAATTCTTGCTGTTGGTTCACAGTAGGAAAAGTTGATGAGCAACAGGAATGAACGCCAACACTGTGCAAAGGATATACTGTGCAGGCTCCATCAATTGGCTTCACTTTGTGTTTTAATCTGTTTACCATGACTTTCTGTCCCCTTTATTCCGGGAGCTTTGTGCTCTTGATGCGCAGTAGCAAGAGTTGGTGCAAATAGAAACGTTATAGAAGCTACGTGCATAGGATAGAGGCAGGCTCCATTAACGGGTTTCTTTTGGTATAACATTATTCCACTTGATGCTCACAAAAGCATAATATTTGTCCCAACTCTTGGCCCATATTCATGAATTAGAGATGAAGATATTTTAAAAAACCCTACCCCCTACCCTATATAGACCCCCCCCTCCATCCTCCTCCCAGCATAAGTGTTATCCCGGGCAAATGCTCCTAACATTTTACTTACCCCTCGGTGCAGATTCAGGCATCGGAGTTTACGGGCGACATCTTCTTCTCTTCGGAATGAGACTGGCGTGCACCGAAACTCACGGGAGTTTATTGGGCGCCATCTACAGCCGCTTCATTAATCTTTATAATGAGACCGGCGCTTCGGCAATTTTCGTGAGTTTCGGTCCATACACAGTTGTCGCAAAGCAGAAAATTGCTCCAACTGCGCATGCGCCGCCATGCCGGTCTCATCCCAAGAATTTCCGAAGATGGCGCCCGTGAACTCCGATCCCTGAATCTGCACCGAGGGGTAGATAAAACGTTAGGGGCATTTGCCACAGGTAACACTTAGGTGGGCGTGGGGGTCTATGTAAGGGGGGAAGGGTTTTTTAACGTTAGGGTTGAATTCTCCTTAAAAATGCCTTTAAAAGGTTTTAAAAATATATAGTGCTGTATATTGCCACATTACTGATTTTGTTACTGCACCGACCCAGAGGTAGGAACTTGGAATCTGATAAGGGTGACCTCCAACCTTAAAAGACCAGTAACATCAACATTTTTATTTTAAAAATTCGTTACACTAAGACAAATTTCAAATTGCAAAGTCTTTATTAAGAAATAACTTGCCAAAACTCCGCTTGCGCTCCTCTTCACAAAGTGATTGGGTGATCCATAGTGCGGCACTCGATTTCTCCTCCCTGCCTACCTTATATGAAATAGCGAGGGAGGAGAAATCGAGGGCCACGCGATGGAGCTTCGCCGTGTCACCTTTTCTGAAGAGGAGCGCAAGCGGAGTTTCGGTAAGTTATAGACTTTGCGATTTGAAAGTTTAATTTGTCTTAGTGGGGTTTTTTTTCGATGTATTATAACAAAAAAAAAAAGTTAAAATTGATGTTACTGGTCCTTTAAAAATGAGATGAGAATTGTGAAGACACAAGTCCACTTACCCACCCAAAACCAGGCTTTAAATAGTAGAAAGGTTAAAAGTCAGAGGTCCCATTCGGAATGGATTAGGATATAAGGCACCTTAACAAAAAAATCACATTAGTGGGTGAGAAGACTCTGTACTTCAAAGATTGAAAGATTATTTCTGTCTGAGGTCATGAAGAGGGATTAGACTAATGAGCCAGGACAGTTGGAAGAGGTGGATGAGTTGTGATTTGCAAATACTCCGGCACCAGCAGGAAACACCACCAAATGCTAAATAAACCTACATGTTAACAGTCCCTATGGATTCTAAAGCTTGTGGTGTAATCCTGAGCTCTAATAACATTTTCCCACTGAATGTGGTCCCTTCTGTTCTGACAACAAGTGCACAAGTTTTTAAAAGGGATGTGACAGCATTACCCATGTACAGTAGCACTAGTAAATTTTAAAATCTGACATGGGGCTAGACATATTGTCAGTTTCCCAGGTTCCCCCAGTCATGTGACCTGTGCACTGGAAAAACTTCAGTTACTCTACTGCTGTACTGCAAGTTGGAGTGATACCATCCCCCTCTTTCACCCACAGCAACCTAACAATAGAACAATGGGAAGGTAACCAGATAGTATCTCCCTATGAGTAAGGGCACACCTGGCCATTTGGGGAGATTTAGTCGCCTGGCGATTAATTGGCTTGTCTGTGCGTCGATTAATCTCCCCGAACGCTTCACGAGGAAACTTTGGGCGACTTCGTAATACGAAGAGCTGCGTGTGCCATGCCGCAGGCGACTTTTTATTATAGCCGTCGCAAGACAGAGGGAAGGCGTTCCGGGAGATTGATCGCCGTAAAGACGAGGCGATTAGTCGCCGGGCGACTAAATCTCCCTGAATCGCCAGGTGTGCCCTTACCCTAATACAAAATAACAGCTGCCTGGTAGATATAAGAACAGCACTCAATAGTAAAAATCCATGTCCCACTGTGACTCTTTCAGTTACATGTAGTAGGAGGAACAATTGCCTGCCTGAAAGCAGTCCAAGT
The DNA here is from genome assembly GCF_017654675.1 of Xenopus laevis. Classification (NCBI taxonomy): domain Eukaryota; kingdom Metazoa; phylum Chordata; class Amphibia; order Anura; family Pipidae; genus Xenopus; species Xenopus laevis. The sequence goes on from NC_054372.1 coordinate 187,284,857, forward strand.
GCTGACTCTTTCTCAAAGCACAGGATCAGGCAAAATGATCTAAGATGGCTGCCTACATACCAGTATTACAAGTAAAAAAAATAGACTTATCGGTTAGAAAATTACATTTTATATGTAATAGTGAACTATTTGCGGTGTAAATTTCCAAATAAAAATAACACCATTAAAATCATGTCCGTATCCCTTTAAATGTAATCCCTAAAAACAAACGAGGCACTCTTCTAAGTACATTTGCAATTTACACTTGTTTTTTTTTTTTTTTGTAGTTTTAAAGACAGACCATTTTTAAACTGCTCCATCTGCTGGTCATTTGGGCAGGCTGGCTACAGATAGCTACAGATTTTGGGAGAAACAGTACATCTTGGAATGTCATGGTGTTTAGAAATGACCCGAGACTAGTCTTTTCTCACTAACTTAATTTTCTAAGCAGAACAGCTTCACAAGACTTTCCTGTTCTCACTAAATTAATAGGCAGTATGATTTTGCTCCAGGTGCTGGCAAGAAGGAGGGACAGGAAGGCATGGCTTTATAGGGATACAAGTGCCCGCCTCTCTCCCATGGTATCACTTTAGGTCCATGTTTCTTAATAAACTCCCAACTAAAAGGTCTTGGGTTTTGTCTGCTGAATAGGCACCATTCGCTTGCAACTTGATTCCTGTAAGGAGTGTCCCAGACGCACTCCCTCCAGGACTATTATCCCTGTTACTATAGCAGTACTCTTACCTTATAGTCCTCTACACAGCATCTTCCCGAGACTATGTCGCTGTGAGTATGGAGGACCATTCTCCGTACTTATACCTCTATCCACATACATCCTTCCAGAGACTATTATCCACTGTTACTATAGCACCATTCTCCTACTATACCTGCTATCCACAGTCACACTCCCTTCCCAGAGACTATTTCCATGTTCTATACAATTTCCTACTATACCTGCTATCCAAGTCCACTCCTCCAGAGACTTTATCACTGTTTTCCCTCTACTATACTGCTATGTTTCCGGCTATTCCATGTTATGACATTTCCCAACTGCTATCCACAGTCACACTCTTCCCAAGATATTATCCATGTTATAAGCACCTCTTCCTACTATAACCTGCATCACAGTCACACTCCCTTCCCAGAACTATTATCCACTGTTACTATAGCACCACTCTCCTACTATACCTGCATCCCAGTCCACTCCTTCCAGAGACTATTATCCACTGTTACTATAGCACATCTCCCTACTATACCTGCTATCACAGCCACTCCCTTCCCAGAGACTATTATCCACTGTTACTATAGCACCATCTCTCCCTACTATACCTGCTATCCCACAGTCACACTCCCTTCCAGAGACTATTATCCACTGTTACTATAGACACATCTCTCCCTACTATACTGCTATCCCACAGTCACACTCCCTTCCAGAGACTATTACCCACTGTTACTATAGCACCATCTCTCCCTACTATACCTGCTATCCCACAGTCACACTCCCTTCCCAGAGACTATTATCCCACTGTTACTATAGGCACCTCTCTCCCTACTATACCTGCTATCCCACAGTCACACTCCCTTCCCAGAGACTATTACCACTGTTACTATAGGCACCATCTCTCCCTACTATACCTGCTATCCCACAGTCACACTCCCTTCCCAGGACTATTATCCACTGTTACTATAGGCACCATCTCTCCTACTATACCTGCTATCCCACAGTCACACTCCCTTCCCAGAGACTATTATCCACTGTTACTATAGCACCATCTCTCCCTACTATACCTGCTATCCCACAGTCACACTCCTTCCCAGAGACTATTATCCACTGTTACTATAGACACCATCTTCCCTACTATACCTGCTATCCCACAGTCACACTCCCTTCCAGAGACTATTATCCACTGTTACTATAGCACCATCTCTCCCTACTATACCTGCTATCCCACAGTCACACTCCCTTCCCAGAGACTATTATCCACTGTTACTATAGGCACCATCTCTCCCTACTATACCTGCTATCCCACAGTCACACTCCCTTCCCAGAGACTATTACCCCACTGTTACTATAGACACCATCTCTCCCTACTATACCTGCTATCCCACAGTCACACTCCCTTCCCAGAGACTATTATCCACTGTTACTATAGGCACCATCTCTCCCTACTATACCTGCTATCCCACAGTCACACTCCCTTCCCAGAGACTATTATCCCACTGTTACTATAGATACCATCTCTCCCTACTATACCTGCTATCCCACAGTCACACTCCCTTCCAGAGACTATTATCCACTGTTACTATAGGCACCATCTCTCCCTACTATACCTGCTATCCCACAGTCACACTCCCTTCCCAGAGACTATTATCCACTGTTACTATAGACACCATCTCTCCCTACTATACCTGCTATCCCACAGTCACACTCCCTTCCCAGAGACTATTATCCACTGTTACTATAGGCACCATCTCTCCCTACTATACCTGCTATCCCACAGTCACACTCCCTTCCCAGAGACTATTATCCACTGTTACTATAGGCACCATCTCTCCCTACTATACCTGCTATCTCACAGTCACACTCCCTTCCCAGAGACTATTATCCACTGTTACTATAGGCACCATCTCTCCCTACTATACCTGCTATCCCACAGTCACACTCCCTTCCCAGAGACTATTACCCACTGTTACTATAGGCACCATCTCTCCCTACTATACCTGCTATCCCACAGTCACACTCCCTTCCCAGAGACTATTATCCACTGTTACTATAGGCACCATCTCTCCCTACTATACCTGCTATCCCACAGTCACACTCCCTTCCCAGAGACTATTATCCACTGTCTGTTACTATAGACACCATCTCTCCCTACTATACCTGCTATCCCACAGTCACACTCCCTTCCCAGAGACTATTATCCCACTGTTACTATAGATACCATCTCTCCCTACTATACCTGCTATCCCACAGTCACACTCCCTTCCCAGAGACTATTATCCACTGTTACTATAGGCACCATCTCTCCCTACTATACCTGCTATCCCACAGTCACACTCCCTTCCCAGAGACTATTATCCCACTGTTACTATAGACACCATCTCCCCCTACTATACCTGCTATCCCACAGTCACACTCCCTTCCCAGAGACTATTATCCACTGTTACTATAGCACCATCTCTCCCTACTATACCTGCTATCCCACAGTCACACTCCCTTCCCAGAGACTATTATCCCACTGTTACTATAGATACCATCTCTCCCTACTATACCTGCTATCCCACAGTCACACTCCCTTCCCAGAGACTATTATCCACTGTTACTATAGGCACCATCTCTCCCTACTATACCTGCTATCCCACAGTCACACTCCCTTCCCAGAGACTATTATCCCACTGTTACTATAGACACCATCTCTCCCTACTTATACCTGCTATCCCACAGTCCACACTCCCTTCCCAGAGACTATTATCCCACTGTTACTATAGGCACCATCTCTCCCTACTATACCTGCTATCCCACAGTCACACTCCCTTCCCAGAGACTATTATGCACTGTTACTATAGGCACTATCTCTCCCTACTATACCTGCTATCCCACAGTCACAGTTCCTTTTCAGGTGCTATTATCCCCAGGAAAGACAGCTCATGCAGATGCTTTAGGGACATGTTGTTTCCGACCAGCTCCAAGTATAGCAGAGCAGAGTGAAAATACACATTAAACCCTGTTGAACCATCTGATGAAGTAATCTTTTTGAAATGATAAACCAAGTGTGACAGAGGGGAAATGCAAACTAAATGCTATTAGTTGCCACTTAATAAGCTGGTTGACCGGATTGGAACAAAGACATTGACTCAGAGCCTCTGATACTTCCTGGCTCTCTAACTTTGTTCTTTTATAGATAATAATCCTCAGTAGTAGATAATCCCCTCAGACTGATGCTCTGGCTATGGCTAATGGTGAGCCTGTCCCTACTAGTCTTTGATCTTGTATGAAGGAAGCATAAAATGTTGATGTTCTGCACTCATGGAAGTCCTTGAAACCCTTGCACAGTCTTGGGGACACAAAAATACCTTTAGGGCCACTTTGAGACTGCAGAGGTTCATTCTCTTCCCTTCAAGCAGCAATCTGAAGATCCAAAGGGGTTAATCAGGAACATGGCAGCTATTAGGAGACTGGGCAAACAGAGAAGTGGTCATTTTGTTACATGTTTGTGTTGTGATTAGTGGGACTAATGCAGCGCAGTTCATGTTAAACCCTGTGTCATATCCCCTGTAAAGGCATCATGTTGAATTAGACATGTCAACTCCATGTTAACATTACACCGGGCTGCTTTTAAAGGAGCATTTGTGTCCCATTAAACAAGTAGTTCCAGAGGGGGCCCCATGTCTGAAGGCACACCCCATTAATCACTCAATTGGTTTAACATGAAAGGAACGTACATGGGGTTTCTGGAACTTTGAGAGTCAATGGCAGCCCTGGAATGTGACAGTGATTTTGTTTTACTCTTCACTGAGTACTTGTAGCACATGCACAGAATTTTCTCATCACAGCCAGGTTATTAACCCCCCATCTCCCTGGGGTAAATAGGCTGCAACTTTTCTGGGGAAAAAAAAGATATACTGGATTTCCTAGATTCTTTTTTTATCCTGAGTTCTCAATAATCTTGGCATCAAGTATAATTTTTTCTATCTAGGCTGGGACAATACTATCCAGGTGGCCACTTTAACTACAAGTCCCAGCATCCCCAACTGACCCAAAACTGACTATTTGTTGAATCAAATCTCAGGACTCCTGGAAATATACCCAAGCCCAACAGCTGGTTTTATATATTAAATACATTATGTAGTCTGTCTGCGATCTGATTCCAAATAAACAGCAAGGCAGTTCCATGGACACATAGTGGATTCACAGCTTACCTTGCCATAATGAAGTCAGACATAAACCCCTCAGTAAAACGAGTTTGAGAATTGTGGTTACAAATAAGCAGGATATTTCACATTCCTTCAATCAGTGACGTCAGTCTCCTAAACCCACAGGATGCTGGGTAATGTAGTTCAGAGCTTAAGTAAAGAATAATTTAGTTTCCTTGCAATATTTATGGTCAGCAATACCGATCCGCAAGCTGCATTCTGACCCAAAATAATCTGGCAGTGATTTTATTGAGCAAAACTTTCCATTCGTTTGAGCTAATGAGACCCAGACTCCACCACACACAGACTAAATACCTATTGGCAGATATTCCCTTAGGGAACAGCTCACCTGGATAAACATGTGGGTTTACTAGAAAGAAGGAGTCCGTAGAGGAAACGAAAATCTAAAAAAAAAGAAAACCTAATCTACAAGGATGGAAAGTGTAAAAAAAAAAAATCACTTGCCTGTACCCTGGGCTCTTTGAAAACTGTTTGAAACCATGAAGTCCCAGGTAAGAGATTGTATTCACAGGGGGGGGGGAGTGACTAACATTTGACTAAACCCCCATAGATTTTTATACCTTTCCTTTAGGGCAGAGACACACGTGGATATTCGGGGAGATTAGTCACCTCTAATTCGGGCGAATAATCTCCCCACAATACATTCCTGTCGGCTGGAATCTAAATTGCTGGGATGTAGGGTTGCCACCTTTTTTAAAAAAAATTAGCGGCCAGTGATGGGGGGTGGTAACGCTGTGACGTAAAAAGGGGCTGAGCCGCGTGCGTTGTGATGCAAAAGGGGGCGGGGCCGCATCGCGAGAGGGGCAGAAGACAAAGGAGAGGTGAGTTTCTGCCGGAGGGCCAAGGGCTTTTGTTATAGGTATTACAAATTACTGGCAGCTACATTGCAGGTAAATTTGTAATACCGGCCCCGGCCGGTATTTTACCGGCTAGGCTGGTAAAATACCGTCCGGGTGGCAACCCTACTGGGATGGCACTCGGAGAACTTCGTTTTCCGAAGTCTCCTGAAGTTTCCTCATTATGGCAGAGACACACGTGGAGATTCGGGGAGACTAGTCGCTCAGCCACAAATCGCCTCTTCTTTGGGCGGCTAATCTCCCCACAATGTCATCCCGCCGGCTAGAATCTAAATCGATGGCACTCAGAGCACTTCTTTTTCCAAAGTCTCCTGAAGTTTCCCCGCGAGGAACAAATCGCTCCGAGTGCATCCCGCCAGCGATTTAGATTGTAGCCAGCGGGAAGGCAGTTCAGGGGGATCAGTCAACCGAAGAAGAGGCGATTTGACGCGGGGCCCTTTGAATAGGACTGGTACAACCTAATACAAAAGCCATACATAATTACCCACTATTGTAAAATACATGGATAGTAATGCACCCTTATACTGTACTTAAAGGAGTTGTTCACCTTTAAATTAACTTTTAGTATGTCGTAGAGTGTGATTTTCTGAGACAATTTGCAATTGTTTTTTATTTTTTATTATTTGCGTCTATTTAAAGTTGATTTAATATGGATTTCATTTGGCATTAGTCAGGAAACATTTTCTTCTGCTGATAGCGAGTGTCTGTGCCAGTAATACACACCATTCTGTCTTACAGCGCAGTCCCCCCCTGGGAAACCCGAGATCATCAAATGCCGCTCTTACGAAAAAGTGACTTTTTCCTGCTGGTGGAAACCGGCCTCGGATGGAGGACTTCCGACCAACTACAGCCTCCTCTACAGAAAAGAAAAGTAAAGGCATTGCTTTCTTTTGGTCCCATTGTAAATGCTTGTGTTTTGATTGACAAATAGTGATGGGCGAATTTGTCCCGTTCCACTTCACCGGAAAATGTGGAAATTTTCCCGTGAAACGGCGAAAAATTTGCGAAACTCGTTTAAGTCAATGGGCGTCAAAATTATTTTGACGCGCGTCAATTTCGACGCCCATGACATACGGGTGCCTATTTTGGCCAAATGCATTAAAGTCAATGAATAATTATGACGTGCGACAATGTTTATGCGCGTGATTATTCTGACTCGTGCCGAAATTTTTTTGCAGCGGATTTTTCGCAGCAGTTTCACAAATTTATCTGCCGGAGGCAAAACGCAGAACGCAGAATTTATTCACCCATCACTATTGACAAAGTGATTTATTGTTTTTCCATGTTTGCTGTGACACTGTGATGCACAGAATGAACCTGGGAAGAGTGGGAGATATGGGAACCCTACTTTAAGGGTTGTGACACACGGATAGATTCGGGGAGATTTAGTCGCCTGTTGACTAATCGCCTCTTCGTCTGGGCGTCAATCTCCCCGAACTGCCTTTACGTGTCTTCCTGTCCGCTATAATGAAAAGTCGCCTGCGCTAAAGCACACGTGGCGCTCCGTTTTCCGAAGTCGCCCGAAGTTTCCTCGTGAGGCAACTAAATCTCCCCGAATCTGCCCATGTGTCTCAACTAGGGATGCACCGAATCCTGGATTCGGTTCGGGATTTGGCCAGGATTCTGCCTTTTTCAGCAGGATTCGGATTTGGCTGAATCTTTCTGCCAGGACGAATCTGAATCCTAATTTGCATATGCAAATAAGGCCAGGGAGGGAAATCGCGTGACTTTTTGTCACAAAACAAGGAAGTAAAAAACGTTTTCCCCTTCCTACCCATAATTTGCATATGCATTCGGATTCAGTTCGGTATTCGGCCGAATCTTTCGCAAAGGATTCGGGGGTTCAGTCGAATCCAAAATAGTGGATTCGGTGCATCCCTAGTCTCAACCCTAAAAGCTTGCTTTATGATTTCTGCATTTTTGTCTAATATAAACAGAGTTTTAAAATGTCTCGGGCTTGTAGCTATCTTGTATAGGCCACCGTGTTTGACCCCATGCAGGATCCCTGTGGCAAGCAGCCACCAGCCTCTAATGAACGTGGAATACGAGAAGTCTGTTTCAGAGGCCAGGCTGACATGTAATGAATGTGAATAGTTTGTTTGCAGTAAGGAAAAACTCTTCCCCTGCCAGTCCACCAGTATTTTCATTGCTGTTTTGGGCCGTCTCAGACGAGCAGGCGGGGGTCAGCTGCAAAGCGTTACTTATGAATGTGCACACTGCCTGTTCCAGTACACTTACATATTTTACAGTCTATATACAAGATATTGTGCCAGTGAGCTAAAGTGCTGTAATGAGTGAGTCAGGGAAATGAAGCAGGAGGAAACTATAGTAACAAAACATTGCAGCAGAGGCTGAAAAAAGACACATACCCATCAAGCTAAAAGGAGATCTATTGCAAACATGAAAATTGTATAGAAGCTTCAGCACACTGAAATAAGAAGTTTCCTTTACATAATGAATTAAACATTCTGTACCGTTTCTGAAATAATCAAGTTTATCTTCACTATCCCTCTCTCAGCATCTGTTTCTCTTCATTCTGTCTTCATGCAGCAGTTGGGTGTCAGATATTCATGACAGTTAGATCCAATATATCTTATAGGGGGGCTCCTTTTGCCTAGAAGATGTATTAGAGCTCACTCTATTAAAATCACCAGACATTATGGGGGTGATTTTTTAAGCTACGAATACACAAAATCCGAAAAATTCGGATTTTTCGGACCTTAAAAAAAAATCAGAATTTTTCGGGATTTATTAAAGCCCAATGGTATAAAAACTCTGAATCTGAAATCTTAAAGCTCTCTGGGTCCTGTATTAGTCAATGGGGAAGGTCCCAGTCTCTGCGCTACTGTTAGTACCGATGATTTTGGGCCGAAAAGTCCAGAATATTTCTGTTTTTTTCGGAAAAACCCGAAAACTACGCACTTTTTGGGCAAAGGTCCGAAGTTTGACCGAACCTATTTTTTTGAATGATAAATAAGGTCCATTCGGGAATTCGGAGTTGCACGGATTTTTATCTTAGAAATACTGAAAGAAATTCGCAGCTTGATAAATAAACCGCTATGTCTCTCTACATGCAAAATTTGTGCAAAAGGCAGTAATTTTGTTAGATTTTGTTTGTACTGAAATCAGTTATTTGAGTGACCTCTAATACATCTGCTAGGAAAGGGAGCCCCCCCCCTATAAGATATATTGGATCTTAAGCTCCCCATAGACGCGGCGATTCTTCTTGCCGAACGACCGATTTTAGGGAAGCCCGACCAATCCTTTGAAATTATCGTGCGGTTAGTGGTATTCGAACGATCGTACATCTTACGATTTTTCGGCCGACATCTGTCGGGAAATTGATCGGCCAGGTCAAAAAATCTTTGTCGGCCCCAGGCAGCTCCCCTTTGTTTTCCTGGCAAATTGGTCTTTTTAGTTGATGGTAAATTCGTACGATCGTACGATCGTTCTGAGAAGATCGTGGTCTCACAATCACTATCGGATCTTTTAAAAATCTCAACATCTATGGCCAGCTTAACTGTCAATGAATATCTGACACCCAACTGCTGCATGAAGACAGAATGAAGAGAAACAGATGCTGAGAGAGGAATAGTGACAATAAATGTGATTATTTCATAGACAATGCAGCATATTTAATTGATTGTATTTAGAAAGTTTCTTTTTTCAGATTTACCTTTGAGGCAACTTCTGCAGTAGATAGAAGTTATTTCATTACAATTGTGACCTTTTGACAGATTTATATCTCATGTTTACTAGGAAAAAGGATGTCCTTTGTACTCATCGCTTCTAATTCTCTGAAACAGGAATGTGGCCCTGGACCCTTATCTTGCAAAGTCAATGTAAAACATGGCCACAGATTATTCTCACACGATATAAAGTCCAAAGTAACATTGTACTGGTCAGTTATAAAGAACAGATTGGTCTGAAAAATAAGGTTATGCCTTAGGGACTAGTGATGGGCAAATTTCTCCTGATTTGACGGAAAATTAGCGAAATTCACTAAAAGGCGAATTTTGATGCCGGCGTCAATTTTTTTGACTCTGGCAACTATTCCGGCGACAATTTGATGCCTTTAATTGTTACCTGGGCATTTTCACTGCAATTTCGCACATTTATTCACCGGCGCCAAAACACGGAAATTCGCCACAAATTCACCCATCACTATTAGGGACTCATGTGGGCCCTCCATTGCCCTGAATTGTAATCAACTAGACCCTGTGGTGCACTTGCAGGTCAGGCGATTATCAGCATTTCTGAGAAATAATTGCCAGGGTCCAGACAATTAGCGTTAAGAGTAACGAAGAGGAATTTCAAGTGTGTTGTCACCCACCTCAACTAAAAAGCCATGGATTGGGCAACCATGACATAAACTGTTACTGTCACCATATTGCTTTACTACAACTGTTGTTTTGCATCACACTGGGGATCCATGTTTTTATGTTCCCTCCCCCAAAAGACAGCTCTCCGTATGTGTTGTTGTAGTTCATCAGTAGCTTAAAGGGGTTGTTCACCTTCCAATCACTTTATCAATCTACTTGTTTTCAGATTGTTCTCTACAAATAAAGACTTTTTTCAATCACTATCCATTTTTTATTTCTTTTACCATTTTTTTCAAAATCTAAGTGTAAAGTTGAATGTTCGTGTCTCTGGTGTTTGAGTTTGGCAGCTCAGTAATTCAGGCGCAGATTCTAAACTGTTACAATTTTGCAACATTTAGGGGTAGATTTATCAATTGTCAAATTTCAAAGTAATGGGAGTTTTTTTTAACTCCCACAACTTCGAAATTCCAATAAATTTCCAATAAAAAAAGACCAATCAAAATTTGAATAGGCTGTATTCGAATCGTTCAAATTGAAGTTTTAGCGAATTCGATTGAATTCGAAACTAAGTATTTACCCAAAAAAAACTTTGCTTTTTCAAAGTCGACCAAATGACTCCAAACAGGTTCTAGGAGGTCCCCCATAGGCTAAAACAGCAATTCGGCAGCTTTTAGATGACGAATGGTCAAAGTCGAAGAGACAGTACATGATAAATTGCGATATTCGAAAAATCTAATTTTGGCCTATTTGATAGTCGAAGTAGACAAAAATAGCTCGAAATTCGAATTTACAGTATTTTACTTCGAATTTTCACTTCAACCCTTGATAAATCTGCCCCTAAGTTGATACATTTCTGAGCAGCATCTCTAGAATATTAGCAACTATTGTATCAAGTCTAACAGCTGCCTGTAATGAAACTCAGGGATTCTGCTCAGCAGCGACAAAGATAAGAAATGTATCAACTAAATGTATTAATTTAGAACAGTTTAGAGCAGTGGTACCCAACCACTAGCTCGTGAGTAACATGTTCCTCACCAACCCCTTGGATGTTGCTCCCAGTGGCCTCAAGGCAGGTGCTTATTTTTGAAATCCTGGTTTGGAGGCAAGTTTTGGTTGTTTAAATAGTGTATTGCCAAAAAGAGCCTCCTGTAGCTGCCAGTCCATATAGGGGCTACCAAACTGCCAATCACAGCCCTTATTTGACATCCCCATGGAATTTTTTTATGTTTGTGTTGCTCCCCAACCCTTTTTTACATTTAAATGTGGCTCACGAGTTAAAAAAAATTGGGGACCCCTGTTTTAGAGGGTCGGCGACCCCCCTCCCCAGAGCTGCTTTAGAAAGGAGAAAAATTAGACTTACACTTCAATATTAGAAAAATGGTCATACGTAGAAAGTAATTGGAAAAAGTATTTATTTCTGGTGTACTATCTGAAACTAGGGATGGGCAATTTTTTTTGCCTTGTTTCGCCGTGGAAATGACGCCCATAGACTTTTATGGCGTCAAAATCGTTTGAAGGTGAACAACCCCTTTAAAGTTTAGCTGTCTGGACATTCAGTAGTCAGAAGCCTTGAGGGAGTGATAACACAGTTTCTGTTGTTAGTTACATCTCATCATCCAGAAGTAAACAGTAAATTGTAGAAATTGTAGCTGGGGTGAGCTAGCAATGTTTTATACAGGGCATGGAACTCCGAGGAGACTTCTAATATCCTCATATTTTCCAACTAGGGGTACTTTATTTATTTTATATATATATATATATATATATATATATATATATATATATATATATATATATATATATATATATATATATATATATAAAGTACCCCTTTTTGGAAAACAAATATATGTAATAACGTTTTAGTGAGTCATGTGACCAAAATGACATCACTCCTCACCATTTATAACTGATGACATCACTAGTCACCGTTTATAAGGATATCATTTACAAGATATTAAAGGCTTTTGTGTATTATATCAATATATTAACCCTGCTGTGACTTGTTTTCTACAGTGACCCAAAAATATATGAATGCCCAGACTACGAGACCTCCGGCCTAAACTCTTGCTACTTCGACAAAGCGCACACCTCGTTTTGGGTCTTTTATCACATCTATGTGAATGCCACCAATGCCCTGGGCAGCAATGTGTCCGAAGAATTGAGCGTGGATACGACTTACATAGGTGAGCTTGATATAACTGTTGTGCAAGCTGCTTCGCGGTCATGTGAATCTTATGTGTTTGCTTTGTAACGTGGAGTTTCATGGAAGAAGCTTTTATCTCTAACCAGTTGAAAACACCATAGATTAAGCCTAATGAGCCACAAAGTCCTCTTTCAGCTCAACATCTTTTATCATAAGCCTTTCAGCTCACAAGGTTGCCACTATTCCTCTGCCGGCGCCAGGAAATCCCAGACTCTCACGCTAGGCTTACGTTTGTCAAGGCTACCACAAGTCATGGCAACTATGTTTATATCCCAAACAGCCTACAGTCAGGTTTCTTATAAAAACGGTACACATTTTTTGCTTAAAGTATTTTGGAGATAGGTTTCTTTTTCATTAAAGAAAGTAAAAATGGGATTTTATTTTTTTGCCTTTACATGCCCTTTAAAGGAGAACGAACCCCCCATTAACCAAAAATCCCCTTCTGTCCATTGGCCCCCCTCACTGCTTTCTCCCTTTTTAGTAACTCAGTGGAAAAAGTGTCCTTGTCATGTACCTTGGCATATTCATGCAGACTAGTGCGGCGGAGCTCTCCAACAGAATCTTCTGTATCTTCTGGTTCCTCGCGGAAGTGAGCACCGGCACGGAGCTTTTTAACGCATTCACAGTTGGACCCATTCTAGTATTTGTGCCTACTGCACATGCACGGAAAGCTTTGAAGATTGCTGAAGGAAAAGAAGAGAATCCAAAGATACAGAAGATGGTGTCGGAGAGCTCCGCCGCGCTACTCTGCATGAATATACCCCGGTACATGACAGGGATACTTTTTCCACTGAGTTACTAACGAGGGAGAAAGCAGTGAGGGGGGAAGGGGATGGGGATTTTTGATTAACGGGGGGTTAGTTCTACTTTAATAGTAGGACAGTGGGTTACCATATCCCTTATTCTCCAGACTATATTGTAATTGTACACAACAGAATTTCTGAGTCCAGTTTGTGTGTGTGTGTGTGTCGGGCCCCTCTGCAAAAATATCTTTAAAGGGGCCCGACACACTCTGATCCCCATCCTCCCGCCCACTTCCCACCTCTGCCGGCCCACTCCCCGCCCCTACTCAGCCCACTCCCACCCGCCTTGCGATCCCCTTCCTCCCTGCAGGTAAGAGAGCGGCTAAGGAGGAGGGTTTTTTAAATTAGCTATAGGGGAAGCAGACCCCTCTATTCCCCAGGCCCCCTCTGCAAAAATATCTTTAGAGGGGCCCGACACACTCTGATCCCCATCCTCCCGCCCACTTCCCGCCCCTACACAGCCCACTCCCACCCGCCTTGCGATCCCCTTCCTCCCTGCAGGTAAGAGAGCGGCTGTGGAGGAGGGTTTTTAAAATTAGCTATTGGGGAAGCAGACCCCCCTATTCCCCAGGCCCCCTGCTACTGTGGGGTTTGTTCCTCTATAGTTACGCCGCTGGTCATGTTTCTTGTGAGACAGTTGCTCTGATTTGCATTCACGTGTTCTCAAGAGACTTCTCCCGCGCCTCCCTGTCCACTTCATTTCACTGCGTCTCTGTTCCCACTCTCACTTCATTCCTAGAGAATGTTTGTCCATGAAAATATGACGCTGAGAATATCAAGGGAAAGTAAAGCACCTACTTACTGATAGATGGATTTACAGAAGGGAAATGACCGAACAAATATTGACCTTGCTTGGTGGTACTGGATTAGTGTTTGCTTTTTCCCTCTACTGGGATGTTTTAGAAAATTCCATCCTTGTAAAGAATGACAAGGGTATAAATTAACCATTCAGGCCATGTCAATGCTTAACCACAAGCAGATGTAGCTCATATAGCTCACAGTACAAATGCTTATGAGTGATGGCAGAGGGGAGATATTTACAGGCTGTTCAAGTAATGTAAGGAATATCACCAGGTCTAGTAACCCATAGCAACCAATTATCAGGGAGGATTTACTAATCACCTTTTTGAAAGCAAATTTTGGTTGGTTTGAATTACTAGACTAGATGCATGTGCTCAAAACCATGGCCAATCCTCATATAGTTTAAAATAAATTGAGATATTTGCCAAGAGCTTGCAATCCTGATAGTAACAGGAGTGGTGGTGCCAAGTTAATTTATTAGGATGTTCTCCAGGCAGATGCCTCCCTGTATATATTATTATATATTCTTTATCACCTTGTGCTAACTGATTAGATGATATTGGCAAAATAGTACAAATTACATAACTGGTTATTGAATTATTATTTTTATGAATAAAGGTACAAAGTTATCCATTTATATGTTGGGAAAATGTAAAAATCCTATCAGGATGCCAAACCCATCAACACAACTTGGTCCTGCATAGAGGTGGCCAAATCGGGCAAATACCTGTTTATTTTTTGTGACCTAAGCAAATGAGCAGATCTGTTTGCGTATGAACAGTGTAAGCCGTACAGTATATATTCCTTGTGGCAATGGGTGTTTCCATTGATAATTGCTGTACTTAAGGATTGATGAGTAGTGATGGGTGAATGAATTTGCCAGGCGCAAAGAGTCAACATTATTCGGATATCCATTGACTTTAACACCGGCATCAAAATTGACGTGGGCGTCCAAATTTGCATTTCGCGGGAAATTTTTCTGCGAAACGGGACAAATTCGCCCATCACTACTGATGACATCCCAAAGACAGCTGGAAGACCAAGGGAATTTACTAGCAAGCTGTACAGGGTGGAATTTCATAGATCAACTCTGTTCCACATAAAACCAATGAGGATCTATTCTGGGGTGTGTCCAGCCTTGGGAATGGAAAGAAGAAATTTTGTTTTAATACGATATGGCCTATGAATCTGGATTTATAACAGCACAACAACAGCCATTTGTTCCTTAAAGGGCACCCATATTTTCCAGCCAACTTATACTTACTAAGGGAGATACCCATGCAATTGAATTAAAGTTTTTGAATTTTTGTTCATTGAAATAAATAGGTACCCATACCTAAATTTTACAAATGATATCCTTTTTCACTGTGATAATAAAACAGTAGCTTGTACTTGATCCCAACTAAGATATACAGTAATTAATCCTTATTGGAAGCAAAACCAGCCTATTGCTTTTTTTTTTTAATGTTTACATGATTTTCTAGGAGACTTAAGGTATAAAGATCCGAATGACATTAAGGGGCAGATTTATTTAGGGTCGAATAAGAAATTCGAATTTTCTAAGTTTTTAAGTTTTCTAAGTTTCTAAGTTTTTTTGGTCAAAACTCACAAATTCGAATTGGGAATAATGCATACTCAATTTAGAATTTCAAGATTTATTAAACCTTTACCCTGGGATTAATTAAAATTCGACTATTCACCACCTCAAAAGTCAATGGTAAGTGGAAGTCAATGGGAGAAGTCCAGTGACCCATTTTTAATTAATAGCCTTCCTAAATGTCGAGTAAGAATTAGGAGGTGCTAATCCATAGGAGCTTCCCGATGTGGGTCTCCAAAGCTAACATACAAGAATCCAAGAAACGGATTGCACACTTGATTTACAATAATAAAAAATGTTTATTACATCAAAGAAAAAGGGGGTTACACAATTTACAAAAATAATAATTGGTGAGCCCAACGCGTTTCGACCATAGTGGTCTTCCTCAGGGGCACAAATAATAAATAATCAAAAAGAAAAGGTCTGCCTTTTTAGTTATTTATTTTTGTAATTTTTCTTTGATGTAATAAACATTTATTATTTTTGTAAATCAAGTGTGCAATCCGTTTCTTGAATTCTTGTTAATAGCCTTCCTGACATTCAAGTTTTTCTTTGGAGAAAAAACTTGATTTGAGTTTAGGCGAATATCAATCAAATTCGATTCGAGTTTTCGTCTGTAAAATTAGTCCGAGTTTTACAAGTTCAAATTTTCTCTTAAATAACCTCCCATGAATTGAATGAAATGTTTGATAAATGTGCCGTTGTCTGGAATACCCAAGGTCTCAAGGTGTTCTGGATAATAGGTCCCATACCTGTACTGTTTGCACCAGCTACACCGACATTGTGCTGAGTAGCCATTTTAGGGAGATCAGTGGGTGACTAGGGCAGTAGTAGAGATTTGATGTTGTAGCAAAAGTCACCACCTTGAGAATATCCCTGACACAATTCACATAGTCTGGGAGTCGTGTACAGTATGTATATATATATATATATATATATATTCTTTCTTTATTTTCCAGTTGAGACATACCCTCCTACAAATTTGTCGCTTACTGTCGAAGATGGGCACCATGACCTGTTGGTGAAGTGGCATCCACCGGACATGGCTGATGTGCAATCTGGATGGTTAACCCTCAAGTACGAAGTGCGATTAAAGGAAGAGAAAGAGCAGGAATGGGAGGTGAGGGCAAGAGCGCTTGATGATATGAAATGTTGTCATCCTGTTGCTCCTGTGAACACTTCTCTCTGAATCTTTTTGAGGCTCCTGGAAAATTTTGTTCACAACGGCTAAGCAACCAAACGGCTTCATATGTACCATAGTTCTTACACATGAAATATTATTATTAATATTATTATTATTATTATTATTAACATGTATTTATATAGCGCCAACATATTGCGTAGCACTGTAAAGTAAATGTGATTATACAACTAAATAACATGAATTATATACATAGAACATATGGAGTTACATACATCACAATCAATACAGGTACAAAAAGGTGAGGAAGGCCCTATGCATAGGCATACACTCTAAAGGGAAGGGAGTAATACACAAGGTGTGGGAGTGGGCAAGATCGAATTAAGTGGGTGAGAAATGTGGTACTGTATGTGGTGTTGCGTTTGGTAGTTAAGCAGAGTGAGGGTAGGCTTCTCGAAAGAAGTGCTTTTAAGAGATTTCTTGAAAGCAGAATGGTTTGGAGAAAGTCAGACAGACCATGGGAGAGAGTTCCAGAGGAGGGGTGCAGCCCTTGCAAAGTCTTGAATGGGAGCATGTGAGGAGTGAATGAGAGAAGAGTTGAGTAGCAGGTCAGTAGAGGAGCGAGTTCAGAGATGTAGGGTGGGGCAGAGTTATGAAGTGCTTTGAAAGTCAGTGTCATTAATTTGAATTTGATTCTGAAAGGTAATGGAAGCCAGTGCAGGGAGTGACAGAATGGCGAGGCAGAGGAGGAGCGGTTGCTGAGGTGTATGAGCCTCGCAACAGTGTTCATTATGGACTGGAGAGGTGACAGTCTCTGGAGGGGAAGGCCAATTAAAAGAGAGTTATAGTAGTCTAGACGTGATATGATCAGGGCCGGATTTACATAGTGGGCACCCCTAGGCCCACTGCCGTTCGTCGCCCCTGTCCCCTCCCCTTTATACGTGCAAATTTTCATCATCTGGACAGGAGCAATGGGGATTGGCGCATGGGAAATGTAAAAAATGATGCATCTCCTGTGCATCCCCAGTGTTTTAGAACCAATGTGGGTGTGGTTGGGCAGCATGCCGCCCCCCTAAAATCCTGCCGCCCTAGGCCCGGGCCTAGGTGGCCTTTCCACAAATCCGGGCCTGGATATGATGAGAGAGTGAATAAGAATTTTGGCAGCATCTTGGGTGATAAATGATCGTATTTTGGATATGTTCCTTAGGTGGAAGTGACATGATTTAATAAGTGACTGGATATGAGGAGTGAATGACAGGGCAGAATCTAGGCTAACCCTAAGGCACCGGGCCTGGGGAGAGGGGGTGATAGTGGAATTGTTAACTATGATGGATACTTCCGGGATGTTATTGGTGTTAGTTGGAGGAAAGAGAACCATTTCAGTTTTAGAGAGGTTTAATTTAAGGTAGCGTTGTGACAACCAGGTAGAGATAGCGGACAGGCAGGAGGAGACGCGAGTTAGGAGTTCTGGGTTGAGATCAGGAGATGAGAGATAGATCTGAGTATCGTCAGCATAGAGGTGGTAGTGGAAACCATACGAGTTGATTAATTTGCCGAGGGAGGAAGTATAGAGGGAGAATAGTAATGGTCCCAGGTCAGAGCCTTGAGGAACCCCAACAGAAAGAGGTAGGGGAGAAGATGATACTCCATTGTAGGAGACACTGAAGGAACGATTGGTGATGTAAGAAGAGAACCAGGACAGGGCTGTGTCACGAAGACCAAGCGAATGGAGGGACTGGAGGAGGAGAGGGTGATCTACAGTGTCAAATGCGGCTGAGAGATAAAGCAGTATTAGTAGTGAGAAATGATTGTTGGCTTTAGCGGTTAAAAGGTCATTAGTTTGTCGAGTCAGGGCAGTTTCCGTGTAGTGTTGTGGCTTAAAACCAGATTGTAGGGGGTCCAGCAGGTTATTGTCAGAGAAGAATGAGGTTAGTCGGTTGTAGACTAGGCCCTCAAGTAGTTTAGAGATGAAAGGTAGCAGAGAGATAGGTCGGAGGTTGTCAAGATTGGAGGGATCAAGAGAGGGTTTTTTGGAGAATGGGGGTGACAAGAGCATGTTTTAGTTGAGAAGGAAACAGTCCAGTTGAGAGCGAAATTAAATAGGTGAGTTAAGGCTTTGATTAGACAAGGATTGGTATTTGTCCAAATATATTTGTCCTTGATATGTTGGGATAGACAAATATAAGAGATCCTCTGCACTCAATCCATTATCAATATATTAAGGACATTGAAACATTTTGTACTTTAAAGGAAAAGGAAAGTGTTCTTGCACTTGGGTGTGTTCCTAAAACCTCAGGCTGGTGCTCCTATCAGCAGAAAACTGCACCGACCCGCTGGTTATTCCAGCGAGCAGCACAGAGCGATACCCTTCCATCTTGCTCTTTCTTCGCGTGGCTGCGCATGCACAGTAGATTGAAAAGTTGAACTTTAACTAAAAAGTCGCCTATTTCGTTCTACTGCGCATGTGTCTGCCCCGGTAAACAAACCGTGGTGCTCACTGGAAGAACCCGGGCTTTTAGGTAAGTAAATAGAATCCCTTGGGGGTGCCTAACATTTGACACCCCCAAGTGCAAGAAGACTTTCCTTCTCCTTTAAGCTACTAAAAATGCCTTACCCTTTAAACAAAACAGGGATTGTTGTTTATATATTGTAATATACGTCAAAGTCATCCCATATCTGGCCAGTCCTACACTCAACTTGCATCTGATTTATTAAGAATTCTATTGCTTCATTATATATTTAACACTTACTTGCTGCTTTCAAAGTAAAACACCCAAACTTGGCTGCCCTTTTATTAGACACCAGTGGGATCACCTGACTATAGTCCTAGTCTTGGGTAATAGTCTTGATATGTTGGGCTTGTATTACATTGAAACAATGAGGGCATCAGTTTTTCTGAGAAAAATTTTATCTTGAGAAAAGTCATGGACGAGATTCAATTTGAGATGCAATTCAATTCAGAAAAACTTCTCTCGCTGTTTATCACATGAAAACTCAATGGAAGTCTATGGGAAAAAACTGGAACTGAATTTGGAGAAAAGGGTTTTTTTTTCTCCTCAAATTGATTCTCGTCCATGAGTTTTCATGTGATAAACCATGAGATAACCTTCTCTCACTGAATTGAATCTGGCCCAGTATGGTTTGCCCTCGTTTTTCATTGTCCATTCAAGGAAATAGAAACAGAAGTTATAACAATAATATACATATAATATAATGATAATAATATTATAATTGTATTTTTTACTTCTATACAATAATAAGCTTTACAACATACCTTGCTTGTGTTTTAGGCACATTCAGTTGGCAATCAATTAAAACTGAAGTTGTATGGTTTAACTCCAGGAGGGAACTACGTGGTCCAAGTCCGATGCAAACCAGATTCAGGGCACTGGAGTGAATGGAGCCAAGAAAGTTATATACAGATCCTTGGTGGTATGTATCATTGCAAATAATAATAAGAGTTTTTTGGGAGCAATACCTCAGCTGTTCTGTGTTTCTTTGAGAGCTGTCGGGGGTTGTGTGTGGGAAGGTTAGATATCCTTCCGCCCTCTAGAAACGTTCCCATCTTGGTTGTTGGTCGGATAGCTGCAGGTTCAGGGTAAGGATGGAGCAGGGTTACCCAACGTTGTTATCAACATTAACCATTATCAATTAGCTGTTCTTCCATGTTGTTTTTTGTTATTGTTTGTTTGTAGCAAGGCTAGGCAACATTTAGTCATAATAAATATATTGGCTACAGAATCTGCATTTAATATAGAATACATAATAAAGCATGATAGAGACCTTTAGTGACCAAAAACAAGTAATACATTAAACTCAAAAATATTTCTCTATACTCATGCTGTTTTAAAAATTTTTAACCGTGACCCACCCCTTTAAAAAGCCCACAACCTATTTTACATCAGAGAGCAATTTCTATGTTATATGTGATCACAAATTATCTGTGAAATTACAGGTGTGTCAGATGGAAATCATTGCAGTTCGTTTCAAATTGCACATGTGACCCAAGAATAGAAAGCCATAGGAGCTATTTTAGAAAAAAAACTCTATAAAAAACGAATCATTTAAATTCCAGGCCACAAGGAAAATATAGGTTACAAAAAGATATCGTGTCAGTTATTTTTAAGATGCATATAAAATGTTTACAAGTCATGTGTTAAGAAGGGTGTTGCACAGAAATGTGTTAATAGAAATACATTTACCCTTTTCACTATATCTCTGTAGGGTGTGAATGGTAGTACAGCATTCCAGCTAGGGAGTAGGCTGCAGGCAGCTCCCATCATTCTTCCTAATGCTGAAGCGAGCTGCAGATGGAGCAGACTTAATGCATCAGGTGTACAGAAAACACACAGCATACCGTCTATTTACATAGTAACATAGGTTGAAAAAAGACACTTGTCCATTGAGTTTGACCTGTTATGTCTAAGGGGGTTATTTATAAGAATAATTTTTTTCAGATTTTTTTAAGTAAAAAAAGTCAGACCAAACTAGAATCCATGATTTGGCCTTATTAATCACTAGGAAAAAAATCGATAAAATCAGTTCAGAAAAAAATTAGGGATTCGGCCAGGATTCGGCCTTTTTCAGCAGGATTCGGATTCGACCGGAACCTTCTGCCCGGCCGAACCGAATCCGAAATTGCATATGCAAATTAGGGGTGCGGAGGGAAATCGTGTGACGTTTTGTCACAAAACAAGGAAGTAAAAAATGTCTTCCCCTTTCCACCCCTTTCGGATTCGGTTTGGTATTCGGCCAAACCCTTGCTAAGGATTCGGGGGTTCGGCCAAACCCAAAATAGTGGATTCGGTGCATCCCTAAAAAAAAATAGAAAAATTTGTTTTTTTTGCGGAAAAAAAAAATAATTTTTCTGGTCTTAGGCAGACTAAAAGTTTTTGTGAAATTGATTGAAACCCTTTTTTGGGATTTTTGGACAAAAATCTAGCACAGACCATGATATCTTCAAATTTGAAATGTGAGCTTTGCCATTGACTTCTAAATAGGGATGCACCGAATCCAGGATTCGGTTCAGAATTCGGCCTTTTTCAGCAGGATTTGGATTCGGTCGAATCCTTCTGCCTGGCCAAACCAAACCCAAATCCTAATTTGCATATGCAAATTAGGGGCGGGAGGGAAATAGTTTGACTTTTTGTCACAAAACAAGGAGGTAAAAAATGTTTTCTCCTTAACATCCCTAATTTGCATATGCAAATTAGGGTTCGGATTCGGTTTGGTATTTCCGGGGTTCGGCCGAATCCAAAATAGTGGATTCAATGCATCCCTGCTTCTAAAGGATCCCGACAGCTTGGAGATGGAGTATTTTTGGATTTAGACTTTTAGCAGCCTCTGGGTATAATAAATCACGAAAAATTTGAGGGGTTTTTTTCCACTTAAAATTCGGATTTTATAGTAAAAAAACCTCCTTAGGAAACCTGCCTAACTGATCCAGAGGAATGCAAAAAATAACCTGTATATAGTCTGTCCAATTTGCCAATTTGAAAAAAAGATTTCTTATTCCAAACTGGCAATCATATCAGTCCTTGAATCAACTTTGTACTAAGCTATTTCACAAGGTCGGTATGTCATCACTTGCTAAAAAAAAAAGGGCATCTAATGATGAGCGGATTTTTTCGGCAGGTTTCGGCATAAAAAAGACGCCTATAGACTCCAATGGGTAAAAAATTGTCGCCCAATACATTTGGCAAATTTTCGGTGAAGCGAAGGAGTCAGATTCACCCATCACTAAAAGGCATCTCGTTCCTTCTTGAAGCTATCTAATCATAATGTATCTTTCCATACAACAAATTCAGGGAGAGAATTCCTCATCTTCACAGTTCTCATTGAAAAACCTTTAAAAATATTAAGATGAAACCGGCTTTCATCTAATCTAAATGGTTTCCCTCGTGTCAGTTGAAAGGACCTAGTGGTAAATAAAGCATCAGTTTGTTTATTGTATTGCCCCCTTATATATTGGCATCATATCCCTCATTAAGTTCCTCTTTTCCAGTGTAAACAAAACCAACTTAACCAGTCTTTCTTCATAACCGAAACTATCCACACCTTTACCAGCTCAGTTTCCCTTCTTTAGACTCTTTCTCTAATTGAATAATGTCCTGTTTTAGCACTTGAGACCAAAACTGCACAGAATATTCTAGATAGGGACTTACCAGTGCTTTGTAAAGTGGAATAAATACCCTCTCCCCCACGCCCTTTTTACACAACTCAGAACTGTGGTTGCCCAGATGATTGGCATTGCTTGCTAAGGCTACATTTATTATCTACAACAGGGATGCCCAACCGTTTGAACCCGTGAGCAACATTCAGAAGTAAAAGGAGTTGGGGAGCAACACTAGCATGAAAAATCTTCCTAAGGTGCCAAATAAGGGCTGTGATTGGCAATTTAGTAGCCCCTATGTGGATTGTCAACTTACATTAGCAGTACACCTGGTTTTTATGCAGCCAAAACTTGCCTCCAAGCCTGGAATTCAAAAATAAGCACCTGCTTTGAGGCCACTGGGAGCAACATCCAAGGGGTTGGAGAGCCACGTGTTGCTCACGAGCTACTGGTTGGGGATCACTGATCTACAAGAAGCACAAGGTGAAGGTTGGAAGTTATGGCTGCTTACAGGAATGCAACAATGGGGGAAAAAGATACTGAAGAAGTTGGGGACATAAATACGGGGCCAAGAAAAGTCATGGTTCAGAAGGTTTGAAGGTTTTAACATTTTTAAATGTTGATATGGAGTTTGACTGCTGGTTTGGGTCAAATGTTTTATCCAGGCCTGCTCCATCTAATGTTCTAATGAAGACTAACTCTCATAACTGCGCTGACACAAAATAAGTTTGTATATCTTGATCTGTTTGTGTAGGGGGAAAGAAAACTGACTTGATGCTGTGGATATCAGTTGGTACATTATCAGCTGTGATTTGCTTGACAATGATCTGGACTATGGCATTAAAAAGATGCAGGTAAATTGGGAGATTCTGTATTGTTTTATAAGTAACCCATCTCTTGTGCTTAGTGCCTGACCCTACATTATTAAAATCAGAAAAGTTTTGCTTGTGGAACCTGCGTTGGCCATAGACACACCACCTTCTAAATTTATGTTAGCTCATTAAGACAATACCCAGTTTCTTGGAACTGGCTTTTCTAATGAATTGCATGGGTGATGGAACATGTTGTGTTTATACAGTGTAATTTGCAGACTGCTACCCACCAACCTCTGCTTCATAAATACTTTAATTTCCCTACACTGCAGCTCTTTCTCTTGGGATATTTTACCTTTTAATGAGAAGGAAAGACTAAAATTAAAGGACCAGTAACATCAAAAAATGTAATTGCTTTAAAGTAATAAAAATATTATCCACTGTTGCCCTGCACTGGTAAACCTGCTGTGTTTGCTTCAGAAACACTACTATTGTTTATATAAACAAGCTGCTGTGTAGCAATGGGGGCAGCCATTCAAAGGAGAAAAGGTTCAAGTTGCACAGCAGATAGCAGATAAGCTCTGTAGAACATGATGTTATCTGTTATCTACTATTTAACCTGTGTCATATAGCCATTTTTCAATATCCACCATTGCTACACAGCAGCTTGTTTCTATGAACTATAGTAGTGTTTCTGAAGCAAACACAGCAGGTTTACCAGTGCAGGGCAACACTATATGATATTTTCATTAGTTTAAAACACCACATTTCTTTCCTTCTATTGTGTACACATGGGCTTCTGTATCAGACTTCCTGTTTTCAGCTTAAACCTCCAGGGCTAGGGCTTGAGCATGCTCAGTTTGCTCCGCATCCCCTCGCTGCTGTAATCTGAGCCCAGAGCTATGAGTGAGCAGGGAGAGACTCAGGCAGGAAGTGATGTCACACTAAGCTAATATGGCAGCTGCTATCCTAAACAAACAGAGAGCTTCTAGAGCTGTTTACTCAGGTATAGTGAAGCATTCTGCAGAATAAATACAGTGTTATAGCTTGTACTTTTGGGCAATAAACTGTTTCCGTTGCTTTCCTTCTCCTTTAATGATCTTCTGTTTAGGGAGACCAGACTAGATCCCTTGCTATGTTCCTCCTTCTGCAACTGACTTCTTTTAAATACATGTGTTTTCTTTCATTTGTCTAGTGTGATGTCTTGTATATTGCCACCTGTGCCAGGACCAAAAATTATGGGATTTGACACTCAGCTCCTAAAGGTAATTCTTTCTTTTTGCAATATCACCTATTAAACCTCTATCAATGCCACTTTAGTTGCAGAAGACACCTGTTTTACAATATAAAGTATAGTATAAAAAACAAAAACATGGTATGATACGTCCTCTATAAGTCCCGAGAGTAGGGTGCTCTAGGGTGGCTGTTATGACACAGATAAATGTGTATCTTTAAAATATCAAAACTATAAGTAACTGTATTTTTATTTAACAGAGTGGGAAATCTGATGAGCTTTTGAGTGCTCTTGGCTGTCAAGGTTTTCCCCCAACGTCCGACTACGAGGATCTTCTAGTGGAGTTCCTAGAAGTGGATGACAGCAAGCAGCATCTCATGTCAGGTCACGATCGGTGTCCACAAAAGCAGAATATAAATGTCTGCCCGGCTGAGACAGACAATAACTCCGGAAGAGGAAGCTGTGACAGCCCCTTTTCCCATTCCGAAGGTTGTAAAGAGCTGTGTGTTCTACAGCCAAGCGTCGAAAGTACAGACAGAGGGATCCATGACCACTGGCCACCTCAGAGTATAATAATGGATGGATCCTTTACAAATTTTAATGACAATAAGTCAAACGTGTGGCCAGATGCTCCATCAACTGGAAACCAAATTTCTAAATCGACCTATCAGGATATAAAAGATATTACTAATCTGGCTATTAGTGCCATGAATGCCAGCAAGCATGGGCTTTTAATTCCATGTGATGACAAGAACCAGCTAAGATACTTTAAAACCATAGAGACCATTGATGAAGAAGAGAATACAAAGCTTAGTGATTTTGCAGACTTGCTATCCAAAGGTGTTGACGCCGACACAGTGCACTTGTTGCCCAATGAAAAGCCTCCCTTTAAGAATGCTAGAAGTATGGACTACGTGGAAGTCCACAAAGTCAACCAAAATAATGCACTAGCACTCATACCAAAACACAATGAAAACAGCGTCAGGACTGACCAATATTCTGTTCTTGTTCCCAACAGAGAATATACAAAAGTGGAAAGGGTGGAGGGTAACAACGTTTTAGTGTTAATGCAAGAAATAGTTAACCAGGTAAATCCTGTAACCATCGAACCAATGAAATTGAAGTTTCAGCAAAGCCAAGTGGCGAATCCAATGGACATGTTCTTGCTGGTGCAGAATGCAGAAAGTCGAACTCAGGCTGGTGGGATGGGTTACATGGATCCTTCAGCTTTTCTCTCTTAATCCAGCTGAGACTTTTTATATTTTCCCCCAAATCAGGTAATCACAACGGTTGGATTTCTAGCACTAAATACGACTACACACTACTTGCACAGAGACCTCTGCTTCGTATTCAGAGATTCTGAGATGTTTAAAGGATAAGTAAACCTTTGAAATAAGTGAATGTAAAATTGATGAGGGGGCTATTCAAAGCACTTTTGCCATGTACATTCATTATTTATTTATTTTTAATTCCAAAATATTAAAGGATACATGTCCTGTTAATATGAATTAATTTTGTTATAACAGCGCCACCTGCTGGTCAGTTTCCCATCAGTCTGACCACCAAGTAGTCAAGGAAGTTGTCAGGAGAAAGAAAAAGGCTGCTCTGATGTTCTTCTGCTTAGGAATAAAATTAGAAACCTTTCACACATCTTTCCTAAACAGAAGAACATCAGAGCAGCCTCTTTCTTTCTCCTGACAACTTCCTTGACTACTTGGTGGTCAGACTGGTGGGAAATTGACCAGCAGGTGGCGCTGTTGGAACAAAATTCATTCATATTAACAGTACATGTATCCTTTAATATTTTGGAATTAAAAATAAATAAATAATGAATGTACATTGCAAAAGTGCTTAGAATAGCCCCCTCGTCAATTTTACATGCACTTATTTTAAAGGTTTACTTATCCTTTAAGATCAAGACAGAACAAATAATTTACATTTTGTTTGTTCTATATTAGCTGCTTGTTATTTTGTCACTTTATATAAAATTGATGTACACTCTTCTGTTGATGGAGGTATAAAAGGGATTGTTGCAATCGCCGAAAACACAAAAAAAAAACCAGCAAAACAAACGGAAATATGAGTGTGTATAGCAATATCGATGGTTTATTTTTCTGTACAGCCAGGCATGACAATGTTGGATAGTTCAGTCGTTTTCGTAGCTAGAACTGTCAATCACGTATTGAAAGCTATCGACAGAATTTTAGAAATGTGAAACCCTGAAAAGGCAAGAGTTCATATTTTTATTGGCTTTTCTTTCATGATGGCTTAGAATGTTCCTCTCATGTTCCCATGCAAATTAAATCTTCTTTTGAACTCTAAGGGGCACATTTACTTAGCTCGAGTGAAGGATTAGAATAAGAAATACTTTGAATTTCAAAGGTTTTTTTTGGCTACTTTGACCATCGAATTGGCTACTTCGACTACGACTTTGAATCGAACGATTCGAACTAAAAATCGTTCGACTATTCGACCATTTGATAGTCAAAGTACTGTCTCTTTAAAAAAACTTTGACTGCCTACTTTGCCACCTAAAACCTACCGAGCACCGATGTTAGCCTATGGGGAAATTCCCCATAAGCTTTCTAAGCTTTTTTTGATCGAAGGAAAATCCTTTGATCGATGGACTAAAATCCTTCGAATCGTTTGATCGAACAATTTTTCCTTCGAAGCATTTGCGGTAAATCCTTCGACTTTGATATTCGAAGTCGAAGGATTTTACTTCGAGGGTCGAATATCGAGGGTGAATAAACCCTCGATATTCGACCAATAGTAAATGTGCCCCTATCTGTAATTTAAGCACTTTATACTGCAAACTTACCATGTGCCATGCGGTGAAATACAGAAACCATTTTATTTGTTCATATTTAATATATATATATGTATATGCAGAGGATTGGTTTCCTTTAAAGCTGCCGGGTATTTTATTTCAGCAGCATAAACTGAATATCCATCTATGGCTAAAGTATATATTCCTTTTATAAATGTATAGCTTTTACTCTTAAACAACACAATATATTTGAAATCCTTATGCTTTTGCTATGTAATTTTGGTTCACAAACCGGGTTGGACTGGGGGGCCCGGTTGCTATAGCAACCCTAGCGGGTTCCCCCCTGGAGCCGCCCCCCCCCGCAGATGCACGTGTGCGCATGTTTTGTATTTGCTGTGACCTGCCAGAAAAAGGGAGGTTGTGGCAGGAAGATTAGTACAGGTAGCAGGTTTGGGCCCACAGGGCCCACAAGAGCCGGGAGCCCACCAGGTTTTTTCCCAGTGTCCTGCCGGCCCAGTCCGACCCTGTTCATAAAAGCCTTATAACAGCAAATTTTCCTGTTCTTCATAGGAGGAACAACAGATAATATACGATAGACCATATTCAAGGACACTAAAGGGCACAAGAATAAGGGGGTTTTCTTAAAGGACCAGTAACATAAAAAAAACTCGTTCGTATACATAAAAAAAACCACCAAGACAAATGAAACTTTAAAATCGCAAAGCCATGCGCTCCTCTTCAAAAAAGGAGACACGGCGACGATCCATCGTGCGGTGCTCGATTTCTCCTCCCTGGCTATCTCCTATAAGGAAGACAGGGAGGAGAAATCGAGCACCGTACGATGGATTGCCCGATGGCTTTCTGAAGAGGAGTGCAAGCAGAGTTTTGGTAAGTTATTTCTTAATAAAGACTTTGCGATTTTAAAGTTTAATTTGTCTTGGTGGGGTTTTTTTTTCAATGTATACTAACGAATTTTTTTTAAAATTTTTTTTGATGTTACTGGTCCTTTCAAGAAATACTCTGTCACTATCAACCATTCTTTAGCGCTTTGCCTTCTGCTCTTTCTGCATTTCTTCAGGTTTCTGAGCTCATAGACCTGCCACTACTCCTAAGAACCCTGACTATGTTAGTCAGTGGTGTATTGATAACAGGGACCCCTACCTGTCCCCTAACGTGTACATCATTGAGTTAGAAAGTGTCATAATATACAATCATTGGATTTTAATAGAAGACTTGTCTGAATGGAGAGTAGTTGAAATGTTTGTAGTATTGTTTAATATAAACCATGTATTAAATACAATTATACCATTTTTTTCCTGCAGCTATAACACTGAAGCTAAAATCCTAAGGCTAATAATCACAATGAATTCAGGGAACAGTTACATGGGTTTGGGATCTAGAATTCAAATAAAATGTCACATCCAAGAATGACTCTAATAACAGATGTGAAGTTTACTACAAGTCTAGTAACCCATGGCAACCAGTCACGAGTTTGCAACCAAATCTGATTGGTTACAGTGGGTCACTAGGCATATTGCAAACTCGCAACCTTATATTATATCAACAACACCCCCACCATGGCTTGAAAATATGGAATTGTCATTCTTTATGGTTCCATAAAGTTAAATCTATTTATTTTTATTCTTTAAGTATAGCCTGCCGGGATTATTTTAACAAGAAATAATAGTAAAACCTATTTTTTTATGTTTATTAAATATACATATTTTTGTTCAAAGAACTATTACTCTATAGAATTCTATTAATACTCAAGGAAGGGCAACCTGTCTGCCTACCGCTTTGGTTGACCTAAAAAGTTTGGCCCATTGAAGCTCATAGCTTATGGTGGCTGGACGCTCCAACTAGTCTTTAGGCAACACTAGTGAGAATTCAGCCCAACTTTCAGTAGCCTAATACCTTTTCCATTGTTCTTTCTACCAAACAAACAAGCGTTAGTCAATAACATAATGCCTTATTCTAAATACAAGACTCCAACTTCAAGATATTAGCCTCTCAAGGAAAATTAAAGACTATTTTTGTACAGCTAATATATATATATATATATATATATATATATATATATATATATATATATATATATATATATATATATATATAGTTTAGTATTATGCTAAAGTCAGGGCGTTTCTGGTTTAGAAGATTTCACGAATCAGATTTTTATTGAGAAGCGGGTTGCCAATTTATAGATATCAGGGAACTTATAGTGAATGTTTTAAAATAATGAATGCAAATGTTACTTGGTCAACTTGAATGCAACACACATACAGTAATTGGTGTCTCCAACCAGCAAAGGAGAAATTTAAAAACCATCAAACAACTATTCAAAGAAAATAAACTGAAGTTTGATGAAGTGAAGTGTTGAAGCGTTGATATCCTTAATGTTTCATATAAGGTATTTGTACAATGTTTGTACAGGTATGGGACCTATTATCAAGAATAATCAGGAACCTGGAGTTTTCCCTAATTTGGATCTTTATACCTTAAGTCTACTAGAAAATTGTGTAAACATTAAATAAACCCAATAGGCTGGATTTGCTTCTAATAAGGATTAAATATATCTTAGTTGGGATCAAGTACAAGCGACTGTTTTATTATTACAGAGAAAAAGGAAATCGTTTTTTAAAATTTGAGATAATTGCGATAAAATGGAGTCTATGGGAGATGGCCTTACAAGCTTTCTAGATAACGGGTTAACGTATAACAGATCCCATACCTGTACCAAATGCTTAATATATATATATATATATATATATATATATATATATATATATATATATATATATATATAAATATATATACATACAGTCATGAAAACAAGGTCTGCCCACTTTCTATGGACCCATAACATAACTATATAAGTATGGACAAGGCACACCTTCTTTTGGAAATAATTTCCTATAGACTGTATCCTTTCTTTCCTGCTAATGGGAGAGGCTTTCTCTATGAGTGTAAGAAAGATGACCGCCATCCAACCATCCCATTCCTTTATCAGCTTCTGTTTATATCCTCACTTGGGGCCTTTCTTGCCATTCCAACATTAGAATTTATGTGAAGTATTTCAACTCAATATTGCTTTTCGTTATCCTTTTTCTCCTGCTTTCAAAATACAGGTATGGGACCTGTTATCCAGAATGCTCAGGACCTGGGGTTTTCCAGATAACGGATCTTTCCATAATTTGGATCTTTATACCTTAAGCCAGGGGTCCCCAACCTTTTTTTACCCGTGAGCCACATTCAAATTAAAAAATCAGTTGGGGAGCAACACAAGCATGAACAGGCCCATTGGGGTGCCAAAAAATGGGATGTAATTGGTTATTTGGTAGCCCCTATGTGGACTGGCAGCCTACTTGTCTCTATACTTAGTTTTTAAGCAATTAAAACTTGCTTCCAATCCTGGAATTAAAAAATAAGCACTTGCTTTGAGGACACTGAGAGCAACATCCAAGGGGTTGGAGAGCAACATGTTGCTCACGAGCTACTGGTTGGGGATCACTGCCTTAAGCCTACTAGAAAACCATGTAAATATTAAATAAGCCCAATAGGCTGGTTTTGCCTCCAATAAGGATTAATTATATCTTAGTTGGGATCAAGTACATACTACTGTTTTATTATTACAGAGAAAAAGGAAGTCATTTTTTTAAATTTTGGATTAAATGGGAGTCTATGAGAGACGGCCTTTCCGTAATTTTTATGCATGTGAGTTTTATGCATAATGGGTTTCTGGATAATGGATCCCTGTATACCTGTATGAACCCATCCAATGAATAGCACGGTTACACATTTAATTTAATTATCTATTTCATACTATGCCTCCGGTGTATATAGACACAGCATATTGCATGTTTGTTCCTTTATTATGATTATTCCATAACGATCATATACACACGAGAGACCCAAATCTGTACATATGCAGAATATAAATGATATTTGATTGCCACTAGTGCCTCGTGATCATGCAGTCATTTTAAAAGCACTATTTTTAAGAAGGATCATATATATATATATATCTATATATATATTTTGTATAAAATAATTATTGGCGACTTCAAATTATTAAGGAAAATAACAGCAACTGCTTGAATGCTGTTTGGATACTTCTTCTGTCTGGATAGATCAATATTTTTATTATTGTGTTACAGGTCACTGTAAATGAACATGAACAATTAAATTGAACATGCCCTCTTTGAAATATTATTCCAAAGCTACAAAAACAGTCAATAATTAAATTTTGTATTAACAAAAAAAGCTGTGAAAATATAATGTACAAAACCAAAATTTATTCTATTCTTGAAATTGTCATTTCTCTTTGCATTTTCTAGACACGTCCTTTATTCTTTCTAATTATTTTAGCCGAATTATTTTGACAATATCCTATTAGTGACTTATACGTTTCTTTTTTCCTCCAGAGAGAGGAGGCAGAATTAATGTCAAGGAGAAGCATTTTTACTGCAAATTCGTTTTTTGTAAAAGTAAGAATTCTAAGAAAATTGAGCGATACAAGAATTTCTATCCATTGCATTTTTTCTAAATGCAACATGCACAATTTTCAAATTTGGACACAATTTGTATTTAATATTGCGACAATGAAAGATTGAATAATGCGTAAAGACAAATTGTACAAATATTAATATATAATACATATTTCACAAAGCTTTGGCCTCCTACTTTACTGTCTATAAAGGCCAAATAAACCATTCTTACAAACACAGTCATATTGTAAATTGCATCAATGTTTTTGAGTTGAATTATCACTTTATTGTACAGATAATAATGTAAAAATGTATATAACCTTGATATGCTTTGAGCTTGTACCTATTTTTGATGTTTATCAGTAAGAAGGCACTTTATTGCAGTATGACCAAACGTCATCCCTTCAATCTCCCCTTCAGCAAGTGTACAAAGCGTTTGTAATATAATGTAAATATTCAAAAATATAAAGTATAGTTTTCACATCATAAAAACCTGCATCTACGTAAAAAAAAGAGGTCATTTTATTGTGGCACATCAGTGGCAAAGTATTATTTTCTGCTAAAGTAAGTGGATGATTCAATGGATGTAACACAGTTGCATTCATGGCTATGAGTATAGGGTTGGATGAATGTCTTAAACAGGTTAAAAGTGAGTTTCACAAATGCAGGTTTTACATTGAATTGAGATTATTCTTTTGTTGTAAACCAAAATAAAACTCTAATATAAGAAATAAATTGCGCCTTCTTGTTTTGATTTATTGTATTTTTGTGGAAATTCACTTAATGGGGGGCCCAGCGCACTCCGATCCCCATCCTTCCACCAACTTCCCGTCCCACCTCCACCCCGCCTCTGCCCTGCCTGCCTCCGCCCCTTCCTGCTGGACTTATATATATATATATATATATAAAAGCGCTTAGAATAGCACTCTCATTCATTTTACATTCACTTATTTTAAAGGTCTACGTATCCTTTAAACTGTGATTGCCTGACGCATTTTGTACCCAGTAGATAGTCATAGGCCAAAGTGCACAATATTTAAAAAGTTGTTATAAATAAAAGGATGCCGCATACAAATAAATAGTTAACAATAATATGAAGAGCATCACCCATTTATAGGGAGTGAAATTATGGCATGTACGGTATAGTTGCCCATTACCACTAGGGAGCAGACCTGGGTTGGTTACGCCCCTATTCATGACGTTAATATTAACTTATTGTATCTTCAGCACTGTGGTCTGCCCTTGTCCTTGCCTTGTCACAATACTGCCCAGCTCCTACCTGTATTGTCTCTATGCCCTCACCACTTGTATAGTTACTTTTTGGTTAAGATAACTGCTCCTTGCCTGAAGGACCCTCCTATAATGAGCATGTTCCCCAAATCCTTTACATTTTCATGTCTAGAGTGCTAGCATTGGTGCTAGATCTTTATTCATGTCTCCTTTATCACCACTCCATTTTAAGTGAATAATTAGAATTTTTAAAATGATTTCCTTTTACTCTGTAATTATAAACCAGTATCTCGACTTGATGGTAATAACTAATATGTGTAAATCCAAATTGGTGGCAAAACGATCCTATTGGGTTTCATATTTAGAAGGATTTTTTTTTTGTAGACTTAAGATATGGTGATCCAATTTATGGCAGAACCTCATATCTGGAAAATCCCAGACCCCAAGTAAAAGATCCCATAATGTATATTTAAATATCAACAGTGATAGTGTATTCTTGTAAACCCAGTTCAATCCAGCAGAGGACACTAAAACTCTATTAAGAAATGAGTTGCTGCCACAGAATCCCAGAGAACCAGATTGCTGAAGATTCCGGTAGGAGCTTGTTGAGATGTTAAAAGAAATTGAGGCAGAAGTGAAACTACAGTAGCAGCTATCCAAACCCCATGACTTGATTTATTGAGTATAAAATGTAATTTATACATGCAAACTGCTTACACTTAATTTAATAACAAAAGTGGACAAGTGGTGCCGAGTCAGAAGTTTATTTGATGAGTTGCTGTGATAGTGCCATGCTAAAATAATCACTTTGTTTTATATGACATTTTTTAGACAAGTACTGTACCAATAGTAAAAGTTTTTAATTAAACTAAATATAGGCATTAACCGACCAGTCTGACCACCAAGTAGTCAAGGAAGTTGTCTGGAGAAAGAAAGAGGCTGCTATGAGAAATATGAAACCTTTCTCAAATCTTTCCTAAGCAGAAGAACATTGGTCTCAGTAATCAGAATTAGTGACCTGCACCCGCCCGAAGACCGTCCTCCACCCGCACCTTCCTACCGGCTTCCTTTTATAGACCTGTGCCGACCCACACCACCGATGATGTCACAAAAGGGGCGGGGTGAGCATGCACATCGTCTATAAAAGAAGCCGGAAGTCAGAAGCCGGCAGTGCAAGGTGGCGGGCGGGGAAAGCAGGAGAAGGGCTCAACCTGGACCAACCCGTGATGAGGAGTGCGAGGTTGGCCCGCACCCGCATGGGTCCCACGGATATCGGACCAGCCCGCACATCACTAGTCAAAATTGTGTGAAACTGACCAGCAGGTGGCAAAATCCATTCATATTACCAGTTCATGTATAAAACAAAAATAAATAATGAATGTACCGTATATACTCGCGTATAAGCCGAGTTTTTCAGCACCAAAAATGTGCTGAAAAACTCGACCTCGGCTTATACGCGGGTCAGCTAAATCCCTGCACATACCGTAGCCAATCCCTCACCGGCCGCAGATACGAGGCTCCTTCCGCGGCCCCAACACACCTCCCTCTCCCATAGCGCATCAGGGCTGTCTGTGACTGACTGTCACGATCGCCGCCCGGAGCAGGTCCAGGAGCTCCGGGCGGCGCGTCCTTCCCTGCCGGCGTCGCTCCCAAAATGGCGGCGCCCATGGCCGCCACGTGGGTAGCGGCGCCGCTACCCACGGGAGCCTCGTATCTGCGGCCGGTGAGGGATTGCCTGCAGGTTGGGAAGCAGAGACAGGGTCAGAGAAAAAAGAAGTCATTAACACTGACTGCAAGCCTGAACCCCCTGTGGCTCAACCAGGCAGCAGTGACCAGAAAATGCAAGGTCCCTGGTTGCAGATCCGGCAGCTCTTACAACTATAGAGAGTATATGCAATAAAAGTGCAAGGAAACTTACGGTACGGTACCTTTTTTCTGCTTTTGCTAGGTGCAGCGCCTCATTGATCTTCTGAGCAGCCATGACAGGTGGGAGGTCACAGGGAAAACAAGTGGCAATTGTCCAGCTAATAGTTCTGACTCTTTTAAATCGTTTTAGATAGATTTCTATGCCATAAAATATGATTACACATTTACACATTCACATTTTGAAATCTGACATGGGGCCCCTAGGCTTATACACGAGTCAATACATTTTCCCAGTTTTCATAGGTAAAATTAGGTACCTCGGCTTATACGCGGGTCGGCTTATACACGAGTATATACGGTACATGACAAAATTGCTTAGAATAGCACCCTCATCAATTTTACATTCACTTATTTTAAGGGTTTCTTATCCTTTAATAACTTTATATAAAGGGAGAGAGTTTTTCCAGTCTACAATGGCAACTGGCAAGAGAACTTTGTTTACGTGGATTCATGGATTCAGGGAATACTAGGCCCATAAATCCCCCCCACATAGCCTTGGAAAAGTGGGGGGAATCTTCTGGCCTACATTCTTCTGCATTGCCATAATACAGGGGTAGTACCCGTAATAAACAACTTTTCAGCAAAATCGCCTCCAGTGGTAAGGGTTTGAGACAGATTCTAATTTATGGATAAATGCAAAACATTAAACTTGGTACCTAAACAATTAAGCAGCAGTTTGTTACCAGCAATGCAATGCCTGGTATGGGATGTCGTGCTTAGAAATGAAGGGGCCTATATGTTAAACATAAGACATGGATGAAAGGTTGAATTTTAGTGGTTTTAGAGGTTTTTTGAAATTACAATTAAACTGTATTTCTAAAATCACGAATGCCATGATAGCCCTTAAAGACATGGCAAAATATATGCAGTGCTAATGCCACCTATAATGTCACCTGAACACTGCAGGATAAATACAGTGACAGTGTGATTTATTATGTCCCCAGAGCATATAGACAGTGAACTCCGCTGGACAGAAGAATTAGGTAAAGAATTAGGGGCATTTGCACGGGTTACCAGCTAGGGAGGGAGGGGGGTCTATGTAGGGTAGGGCGATAGGGGTTTTTTAACTTAAGGGTTTGCTTCTCCTTTAAGGTGCAGCTGGGCGCCATGCCACCCCTTAATCTGTGCCACCCTAGGGGCTTTTGTGTCCTCACCACAAATCCAGTCATGAAAGTTATTTAAATCTCAGAATATAAAAAGTACAAATGGAAAAAAATGCCGGGCAATGTGTTAAAAAATCAGAAAACCTCTAAAAATTCTACTTTTTCAGACAATTACTAGCGAAAAAAATCAGAAAACCTCTAAAAGTCCTAATTGATTCAAAAATGGTCCAATAGGATCATCACAGCTCCCATAGACTTTGCGAGCACGCAAATGTATGCTCACGCATGAGCGGAATATGGCATTTGTGTTCCGACCATTGCAATGGATGAAGAGCTGCAGTGATAGGGGACAGGAAGGAAGGAGGTAGAAGAGGTAAGTGCCTGGCGACCCTTTACTTTTGCACCCTAGCAGAGGTGGGCCAGGCTAGCCGGGCGCCCAAGGAAGCCCAGCTGCCAGCTTGCCCCCTCCCTTCCCCCATCACACGCGCATGCGCAGTAACGGCGCTGGTGCACATGCGCAGTAATGACACTCGCACATGTGCAGTAACGTTGCGCATTCGCTGTAACGCTGCTCCTGAGCATGCGCAGTATCGTTTGGGGCGCATTGCATACGCTAAGTTCCAGGTGAGTCCGGTCTAGGGGCAGGCAGAAGAGGTAGCTGCCCAGAGCCCCCTAATCTTTGCGCCCTAGGCAGCTGCCTCTTCTGCCTGCCCCTAGTTCCGGCCCTGCACCATAGACACGTGCCTTATCTGACTACCCCTAGTTCCGGCCCTGTTCATATATGTATATGAGAAAGCAATTGGCTGGCATATTATTTGGAGTAGGAGACATTACAGTATTAGCTGTGATTATGCCAGTGTAGAAGGTTTGGAGTAATGTAAAGAAAGATAATAGAAAGTAGGTGTAGCACATGCTTGGGTGAAGCCAATATGTATGAATGGGTAACTCCAGCACACTCCGTGACACCTTGTATTTACATTTCCCTACATTTCCTAACTCATGGCACCTTAACTATACAGTGGGCACATGTGTAGGGCAAAATAAAAATTTTATTTGCTGTTTTGAAGGTTTCCCAGGCTTGTGTAGTGATGCTACATATACCTCCATTGTAACTTCAATTTGGCGCCGTATGCAAATTAAGCATCGCTAGTGTAACTTCGCTTTGCTTGGCGAATTAACGCTAATGCAACTTCGCAACCTTACGATTCCCCTGAGGGCAACTTCAGATTTTAGTGAATTTGCGTAGCGCTGGAGAAAATATGCTTGGTGAAGTGCGGCGAAGTGGGCGCTGGCGCAACTACGAATCTTAGTGAATTTGCCCCATAGTCCCAAATGATTTGTGCACGTTGGGGCCCTTTGGTATTAATCCTCACCAAATCAATGTCTGTTAGTGCTGTTCCTTAAGTGAAAAACACAATCCTTCCTGGTTAGGAATCACTTGGCATATGATATAGTTTAGCAACAGCAGGGTTAACTTCTATGGATTAATAAATTCACAGTTCCCCAATAAGACAGGGTGTAGACTCACAGTCTGTACTCCTAAAACACTGGATCATTTGAGTAGCAGATATGAGCAGATATTGAGATGATGCAGCAGCTCTGTCCTCCAGCAGTGTAATCACTTGGACCTCTGTGCAGCCCTCCAGCTTGGGACTTTCTCAGCAAAGAGTCAGACAGCTTCACTGGGTCCAGGATCTCTGCAGGTGGCTTTCTCTCTCTCTCTGGCAGATCTCTCTTCCAAAAGCAGGAGACACAGTTACTGTCCCTGCAACTCTATAGAAATCCAGGCTCTTTGTTGACTTGGGGCAGCTGGGAAATTGACAATATGTCTAGCCCCATGTCAGATTTCAAAATTGAATATAAAAAAATCTGTTTGCTCTTTTAAGAAATGGATTTCAGTGCAGAATTCTGCTGGAGCAGCACTATTAACTGATTAATTTTGAAAAAAATGTTTTTTCCCATGACAGTATCCCTTTAAGTTTGCTTAACACTAGAGAACCCAGAGTTATCAGACCACCTCAGAGACTAACTTATGATTCTTTGGGCCATAGTACAGAAAAGACTGTGATTGCTGCACAAAGAAATACCTACGCCCATGTACACAATCTATAGGTGACACCCCACCCCAGTATAAATCTGTGATATATTTGCAATGTCCTTCCTTTGTGAATATACAAATTTGAGTAATGTTTCATAAGCCTGTATGTATCTGTTATTTATTTATGTTGCAAGTATATGTTATATTGATATTCCTGAGAGGACTCAACATTTGTGGTGGGGTAAGAGTGTAATTGTGCATTGTCCATCAACCTCAATTGTAGAATCAATGTTTGTATCAGTCTCCAGCGTAGATGGTAGGTTTTCTGAAAGTTCATGAACAACCTAATTTTCTGCTGGGACAAGAGTGTTTTAGGCATCATCTGAAACATGGGAAGGTATGTCACCTAGGTTTGTAATTAACTCAGGACATTCTGGGACAAACTCTGGAACATGTACATTTAGTTCAGTGGTAGATTCTCCTTGGCTACTGTGATAGCTCTTTGATCTTTGGTTGGAAACGCTTGAGCATACCTCGTGAAATGATCAGTAATGACCAGAATGTTGCTAATACCACCTTTATTAGGTTCAAGTGATAAAAATCAATACATACAAGGTCCATGGGCCCTTGACTTTCCATGTGGCCCACAGGGGCATTACTGGTTGGTAAAGTCTTCCTCTGTATGCATCGAAAACAGGATTGACAGTAATCGTCCACATCTTGTTTCATGCAAGGCCAGTAGATGCGGTCTCTAATTATCCCTAAAGTCTTTTCATAGCCCAAATGCCCATGTTCATCATGTAATGAAACAAGAACACTTTCTCTATGTTTTTGTGGATGCAGTAACTGCCATTTTTCTTGGTCTTGCTTTTTGGGAGCCCTTCTACAGACCATGTCAAGTCTTAAAGGAGAAGGAAAGGTTAAAATTAAGTAAGCTTTATTAGAAAGGTCTATATAAATACACCAGTAAACCCTCAAAATAATGCTGCTCCAGGGCACTGCCTTAAGCATGCTCAGTTTGCTCCTCTCCCCCTGCCTCCTCCCCTCCCTGCTGTAATCTGATCCCAGAGCTATGAGCGATCAGGGAGAGACTCAGGCAGGAAGTGATGTCACACCAAACCAATATGGCAGTTGCTATCCTAAACAAACAGAGAATACTTCAAGAGTTGTTTACTCAAGTATGGTAAAGCATTCTGCAGAATAAATATAGTCTTATAGCTTGTACTATTGTGGCTAATCTATTGAAATAAACTGCTTCTGTAGCTTTCCTTCTCCTTTAATGATAGTCTATCCCATTGTTTTATCAAGAGTTTAGCAAGAGGATGAGCATCAGTTCTGAGTACCTCTACGTGTCTCTTTTGCAGAGCTTCCATAGCTAATGTGCAGAGAGGGACCTCTCTTTGGTCCCGTATTAAATCTTCTTTATTAAGAGCTGGCAGTACGGTATTCTGAATAGAGGTAATATTGCAGTAAAACAATGGAATTCCATCCACATCAATGCCCATTTTCTCATCCCTGCTACCGGTTT
This sequence comes from Xenopus laevis, assembly GCF_017654675.1. Classification (NCBI taxonomy): domain Eukaryota; kingdom Metazoa; phylum Chordata; class Amphibia; order Anura; family Pipidae; genus Xenopus; species Xenopus laevis. The sequence continues at coordinate 187,324,738 of NC_054372.1, forward strand.
GACATTCACAGGACACTGCTGAGCACACAGTCTTTACTCCTGGTGTAGGAATTTCAATCCACTCATCATCAGGGTGGAGAATCTCATGAGGCCGTCTGGACAATCCATCAGCATCCACGTTGCTGCAGCCTGGACGATAGCGAAGGCTAAACTTATAATTAGATAAGGCAGCAAGCCATCTGTGCCCTGTAGCATCCACTTTAGCTGTTGTTAAAATATATGTTAGAGGGTTGTTGTCTTTTTGGACCTCAAATTCAGCTCCATACAGATAGTGATGGAGTCTATCAACCACTGCCCATTTCAGTGCAAGGGTAGTTTTTCTCTGCAGGGGATAAGCTTCTGCTGATAAATGCAACTGGCTTTAACAGTATATCATGATCTTGGTATAGCACACCTCCCAAGCCATCTCTACTAGCATCAATATGTAGAGTATATGGTTTGCTGGATCAGCATAGTCTAGGACTGGGGCATGAGTGAGGCAGTATTTTAACTGCTCAAATGCTCTTTCACATTCTTCTGTCCATTTCTCCTCTATGGACTCCTTTGTCCACCCTTGGGTTTTCGACTTTTTCTATGGAGAAACAATGTTTCTGCGCGCAACTATTCTGATGCGCTTCCAAATTTTTCCGTTGCCGTGGATTTTTCGCCTACGAATTTTAACAGCACAAAGTTATTCGCCGACGGCGAAACGTGGAATTTGCGCCTGCCCTATTTATTCGCCCATCACTAGTAAAGACTATTATGATATTATCACATGGTTTCTAGTCCGCAGTTTCTCCTCCGACATATATACCCCAGTAAATCTGTGCAGTGGTCAGTAAAATCCATCTTGCAGAATAAACTTCTTTTGCAGCTCCAGTTCCAAGGAAATAAGTAATTTATTACTTGCTGGTGACAACACGCCAGGTACATCGAGAGGCTCGGCCAGACAGCCAATCAGAAAGAGGATTAGAAGGAGAGTAGAGGCCAGGTAAACTTAACTTTGGCACCTGGATCCAAGAGCTTTTAGCTACATCATTACATTTGTACATTTTATTTTATTTTTCACATATTTGTTTGCATGCAAGGCTGCCTCGTTGCTGTTAGTCAGGAAGTGGAGTTAATCAGTGGCAATGTGGGATTAGCTGGGAGGTTATTTCAGGATAAGATGTAAGAAAAAAACATTTACACATTGAAGAAAGTGCCTTAGACAGTGACAAAATACTTAAAGGGGAAGGAAAGTCTAAAATAGAATAAGGCTAGAAATGCTGTATTTTGTATACTAAATATAAACATGAACTTACTGCACCACAAGCCTAATCAAACAAATGATTTATGCTTTCAAGTTGGCCACAGGGGGTCACCATCTTGTAACTTTGTTAAACTTTGTTAAACTTGTAACTTTGTTAAACAAGACCAAGACCACGCACATGCTCAGTGTGGTCTGGGCTGCTTAGGGATTGTCATAAATTATCAAGACAGCACAAGTCAAATAATATCTGGCTGAAGCCGATACAGCAAGACTGATTAATAATCAGAATATACAGACTGCACTGGGTCCTGTGTTGTCATGTAATCTAATGTGGATTTTATCGTTTTTGTATTATTTAATACAAACTTTCTCTAACTCTATGGCAAAATAGAACCCCAGTTTAAATCTGGCTTCATGATCTTTGTCCCTGCAGCTGGAGTTGGAAACATTAAAGGAGATGTAAAGGCAAAATTAAAATCCAATACAAATTTCTACACAGTTGCCAACTGCTCTACAGGGAAACAAACAAAGCTGCTTGAGTTCTGCATGGCTGGGAAGTAAGGCGGGGGCTCCCCCTGCTGTCCATAAGTATGATTGTTTCCCTGCAGAGCAGTTAGGGACCATCTGACAATTCCTAGCCACAGCAGTAAATGAAGGGAGAATTTCACTGCATACAGTCAGGTTTCTTATAAAAACTGTACATATTTTTTAATTAGAATATATTGGAGATAGATTTATTTTTCATTAAAGAAAGTAAAATGGGATTTTATTTATTTTTTTTCTTTACATGCCCTTTAAGAAAGATGTTCCCTCTCTGGGCAGAATTCTTCTCTAGAATAATGATGACACCCAATGAAAAATTTTGCCCCAAATGCTAGATGCCCATTGCCAACGACCCTTATTCTTAATCAGCCCTGAAAACAACAGTCCCGCACTCCTAAATTTACATTTTCATTGTTTACTATTAGCCATTAGTTCCCCATTTTCTGATACACTTTATAGGCAAACAAATTTATACTTTTGTCTATATAGCACAGGTATGAGACTTCTTATGCAGAATTCTCATGACCTGTGGTTTTCCAGATAAGGGTTCTTAAAAGGCAGCCTGTAATTCCGATCTCCATACCTAAGCGCTGCTAAAAAAAAAATGGTTTGAACATTAAATAAATCGAATGGGCTGGTTTTCCTTGCAATAAGGATTAATTATATCTTAGTTGGCATCAAGTATAAGGAACTGTTTTATTGTTACAGAGATAAAGGAATTTATCTCAAAAATATAAATTATTTGATTATCATGGAGTCTATGGAAGATCCCCATCTTATAATTCAGAGCTTTTTGGGTGATGGACTTCCAGATCACCTGTATATCAGAAAATAGGGCAATATAACTACCAGCAATAGTGCTGTTCCTTTTCCAGACACCTGCGTTTCCAACCAAGTATTCTCTTTGCTGCTACACCAGCCTCTACTCTTCTAGGAAGGTTCCTACTTGATGTTGGAACATTTTTTGTTAGGGATTTACATCCATTCAGCCACAAGAGGATTAGTGAGTTTGGTCACTGATGTTGGAGGGTCTGGCCTGGCTTACAGTTGGGTTTGAATTCATTCCACAGTGATTCAGTTGGGTTGAGGTCAGGTTGCTGTGCTGCCAGACAAATTCTTCCACTCCCACCTCAGTAAACCAATTCTGTTCAGATGTTGCTTTATGCAGCAGATCATAATTCCATCTCCACCAAGCTCCACTATTGATATTATACAGTCAGGCTGGTTCCCCTGGCATCTGCCAAACACAAACTCATCTCTCAGATTGATAGAGGGTGAAATGCCATTTATCAGTCCCCAAGAGGAGGCTGATTGGTTGCCACCTGTTCGGATTTCATCCAAAAAGCCAGGTTTTTTTGAAGGGCTGTCCAGGTGAAAAGTGCCTATCCGGATTTCCAAATTAGGAAATCCAGACAGGACATTGAAGTTAATGGAGACTGGAATATGAAAAGGAGATGCATGAATAGAAAGATCTTTTGTTTTTTAGATGGCAAATAATGAAAAAACAATGAAAAAAAAAATAATGAAGACCAACTGAAAAGTTGCTTAGAATTGGTCAGTCTATAACATCCTAAAGGTTAATGTAAAGGTGAACCACCCCATTATGGAGGAATTTCTCCCCGCCCCCTTCCAGAGGTAAATTGCACTGTACTTACAGCATTATTACTCTTTCCAGGGCAGGTTATTTTTTTCCCTATAAACACATTATAAATCCATAAACAACATTACTTATGTTCCCTATCGTTATATAAAATCCAAACTCCCCTCTCAGGACAGATTCTCTGTTAGGAGCTGCTCTTATTGCTCTTGGCTCTCCTCTATATATATTAACCACATGCAGATGGTGCAAGAAAATTCCAAATTTCCCAATGATAACTATGTAAATAGTAAGGAAATTATAATAGGGGGTGGGTAGGAGGCCTGTCCTGTCATTTCCCCTCCTCTTTTCCAGTCCCAGCTGAGTGGAAGTGAATAACTGGGATGATCTGCGGCTCTCCCAGCATTGTCATCTCTGGTTCTCAAGGAATGAACTTCCCTGCAACCATGAAAAGATCCATATCCAGAGCCTATGCCAATCTCCTCAAATCTCACCAGCCACTGCCCCTCATTGGAGGTAAGTTAAGTCTGAATGTAGCTGCCATCCAATGGAAATCTCCCTCTTGCTATAACATTCCTTCATCACATTGGTTGAATGGTCACATCCAATGGAAATCTCCCTCTTGCTATAACATTTCTTCATCACATTGGTTGAATGGTCACAAACACCATTCAAAAAAAGTCAGATTATAAAATCGGACTTTTAAAAAAATCACGAATTTTTCAGAATTTATTAAACCCCAAGGGCTAAAAAGCCTGAATATAAAAACACGAAATCTCAAACCTGTCGAGGTTGCATAAAAGTCAATGGGAACAGTCCCATTGATTTTTGATTGTGTTGGGGGTTTTGGGCTATTTCACAATGTTTTCGGAGCTTTCGGGTGAAAACGCAGAAAAATTCTGAGATTACGGGGGAAATTCATGAAAAAATCGTGAAAATCTGAGCTTTTCTTGCAAAGCAAATTTTTGGGAAAATTAAATAATAAATAAGCATTAAAAACCCGAGCGGGTTAGATCGGAGTTTGTAGCAGCCGATATTGAGATAAATTCGGACCTTGATAAATAACCCCCTTAGTATGATAAAGACAGGGGTCCCCAACCTTTTTTTTTACCCGTGAGCCACATTCAAATGTAAAAAGAGTTGGGGAGCAGCACAAGCATGAAAAAGTCCCTTGGGGTGCCAAATAAGGGCTGTGATTGGCTATTTGGTAGCCTCTATGTGGACTGGCAGCTTACAGGAGGCTCTACTTGGCACCATACTTAGTTTTTATGCAATTAAAACTTGCTTCAAAGCCTGGAGATCAAAAATAAGCCCCCTGCTTTGAGGTCACTGATAGCAACATTCAAGGGGTTGGCAAGGAACATGTTACTCACGAGCTACTGGTTGGGGATCACTGACGTAGAATGATATTCTGAGACAATTTGCAATTTGTTTGAATTTTTTATTATTTGTGATTTTTGCATTATTTGACTTTTTATTCAACAGCTCTTTGGTTTGCAATTTCAGCCATGTGGTTGCTAGGGTCAAAGTTACCATAGCAACCATTTGATTTGTATAAGAGACTGGAATATGGAGAGGGGCCTGAACAGAAAGATGAGTAAAAAAAAGTAGCAATAACAATAAGGGGCAGATTTATCAATGGTCGAATTAAAAAATTCACGTTTATTTTAGTGTAACTCAACTAGGGAATAGTCCAAATTTGATTTGAGTTTTAAATAGATTCTAAATTAGAATTTTGAAATCTATCATGTACTGTCTCTTTAAGAATTCAAATGCAACTATTTGCCATCTAAAACCTGCTGAATTGGTGTTTTAGCCAATGGGGGACCTCCTACAACCAATTTGGAGTCTATTGGTGGACTTTTTAAAATCTAATTTTTTTAAAAAAATTTAATCAAATTTAACTCCAATTCAATTCGAGTTTGCGGGTCGATCCTTTTCATCCGAATTTTAAAAATTCTATTTTTTGATAAATTTCAATTGGTCGTTTTTTCCCCCTCAAATTTCGAGTTGATGGGAGTTGTTAGAAACTCCCATGAACTTGAAATTCTACCCTTGATAAATCTGCCCCTAAATGTCTAGTATTACAGAGCATTTGTTTTCTAGATGGGGTCAGTGACCCCCTATTTGAAAGCTGGAAAGAGTCAGAAGAAGAAGAAGGCAAATAATTCAAAAACTACAAAAAAAATTAAAAAAATTAAAAATAAAAATAAAGAAAAGTTGCTTACAATTGGTCACTCTGTAACATACTAAAAGTTATCTTTAAATTTCTTCTATTTTAAGCTATTTCATGAGGGCACTTTTACTACACAATTCCAAGCACTTTTCATCCCCACAGTGCCAGCTCTGGCTTCTAAAAATGACAATTCCCAGCATTCATAGAGGCACATTTATCAAAGTTTGAATTTTGAATAAATGTGTGTTTTTAAAAACTCCCCTTAATTTAAAACTAATCTCAATTTATTAAAAAAAATAAAAAATTTAAACTCGGATGAATGGAATCGACCCGAAATTCGTTGAATTTTAAAAACTCAATTCCAGTTTTTTCTCCGAAAAAAACTCGAATGTCAGGAAGGATGCAAACAACTCAAAATTGATCCCTGGACCTCTCCCATTGACTTAAACAGAAATTTGGCAGGTTTTAGGTGGTGAATAGGCTAATTAGAGTTCTTAAAGGGATACTGTCATGGGAAAAAAAAAAATTCAAAATGAATCAGTTAATAGTGCTGCTCCAACAGAATTCTGCACTGAAATCCATTTCTCAAAAGCAAAACAGATTTTTTTATATTCAATTTTGAAATCTGACATGGGGCTAGACATATTGTTAATTTCCCAGCTGCCCCAAGTCATGTGACTTGTGCTCTGATAAACTTCAGTCACTCTTTACTGCTGTACTGCAAGTTGGAGTGATATCACCCCCTCCCTTTTTCCCCCCCAGCAGCCTAACAAAAGAACAATGGAAGGTAACCAGATAGCAACTCCCTAACACAAGATAACAGCTGCCTGGTAGATCTAAGAACAACACTCAATAGTAAAACCCATGTCCCACTGAGACACATTCAGTTACATTGAGAAGGAAAAACAGCAGCCCGCCAGAAAGCATTTCTCTCCTAAAGTGCAGGCACAAGTCACATGACTGGGGGCAGCTGGGAAATTGACAAAATGTCTAGCCCCATGTCAGATTTCAAAATTGAATATAAAAAAATCTGTTTGCTCTTTTGAGAAATGGATTTCAGTGCAGAATTCTGCTGGAGTAGCACTATTAACTGATGCGTTTTGAAAAAAACATGTTTTCCGATGACAGGATCCCTTTTAAGGACCAGAGTATGATAAATCTCAAAAATCAAATTCGAATTTTTTTAAAAACTTGAAACAAATTTGAATAACTCACTAGTCGAATTTGACAGTTTTGACCATAAAAAAAATCAAAAATTCGAATTTTCAATTCTACCCTTGATAATTCTGCCCCTAATTAGTGTTTGTGCAAGCTAAGTATCAATTCATTAAGCTCTGTATTTATATCTCATTGACATCACTAACACAGAGGCACAAACAAACAGCAAAAAGTGCCTATTCCCATTACATGCCTTAGTGCAGGGATCCCCAACCTTTTGAATCTGTGAGCAACATTCAGAAGTAAAAGGAGTTGGGGAACAACACAAGCATGAAAAATGTTCTTGGGATGCCAAATAAAGGCTGTGATTGGCCATATAGTAGCCTCTATGTGGATTGTCAACCTAAATTGAGGCTCTGTTTGGCAGTACACCTGGTTTTTACACAAACAAACCTTGCTTCCAAGCCTGGAATTCAAAAATAATCACCTACTTTGAGGCCACTGGGAGCAACATCCAAGAGGTTGGAGAGCAACATGTTGCTCACGAGCTACTGGTTGGGGATCACTGCGCTTAGTGGCTTCTTCCTTACATTCCATCCTTTCTTGTTTCATGGCAATAACTGCCAGGTATTCAAATATGAAGAAAGTGTTTGTACGTTGGGTGAGTTTGTCCTATGGATTCGTTTTGACATTGGCCTTTTGCATTGCTAGGTCATCTGGCAAAAACTGCTGCTGGTTCTTTAAATTAGTTAAAATAAGTTCTTCTGGGTAATATTACACAGCCTGTATACAGTATATGGTGCTATATGGGTAAATACACCTAGACAAGGACAGGGTAACCATATGCAAGTGTTTAGGCTGCCCCCATACGTGGGGGGTTTCACCTGAAGGCCAGTTAGAGTAAGAACTTCAAGAAAAACCATTGGTTCTACATTCACCTGAAAGCCCAGCTTGAAGATCAGGTAGGGTGAGATATGAGGCCACATTACTTGCTATCCAAGATGTAACTATGGCTGAATGACAAATATCCTAATATGTTCATAAATCTGTATCTATCGCATAAGCTAAGGTGGAGCTTGACCAAACGATGGACCTGCATCAGGGTCAAAGGGGCTTAAAACTGAAAATGTCAAATACATGGCTGTAGACAAACTTTGATTTCCATGCCGGTGTCTGGCTTTGCAGACACATGGACATATATAAATAGGTGACAGGGAAAAAAGCAATTTGATGCCACTATGTCAGACATCCTGGAAAATGGAAAACAGGACACCAGTCAGTAGAGAGAGGCATCAAGGTCAAGTTAGCCTTCTTATCCATCATTTTCATAATTCAGTTTTCATATCATAGCAAGCAGCAAATATCTAGGGAATATGGAAAGTGGGCATAGGTTAAAGGAGGTTAAAGGAATCAAAAGTGAATTATAAATTAAAGATAAAATAAAGAAATGATTCCATCGGTGGCATCACAGAAATGTGGTCAGAATTCATCCAGCCATTCAGAACATGGATCAATATATTGGTTACTAGTTGATCAGAATTCATTGAAGAGAAATAGCGTTTGTCATCGATGGTTTGGAAGCTCTGGAATCTGTGGGCAAATACGAGAATCCAGGGGTTGAGTACTTTTGTAATGCAGGCTCAACTTTTAGTGATTTTGTCCCATTATGATCTTCATCCATAATTTTACCGTCAGCATTCTTTTCCATGGAAAATATTACTTAAATATTACATTGACAGATAAGATAATTTATATTACTATATTTAAAAAACAACTATTTCTTATGTAACCTGAACAGAATAAATATCTGAATGGAAAGAATAAAACGGAAGGGTAATTTAGTCAAGCTGTTTGTTGACAGTGTCTTGAGATCGACTGATCACCAACTACAGGTCTACTGGTAGATCCCGGTCTACCTTTTGGGCACTCCTGAGCTAGAGGATGTTTTAGGGCAGAGACATACAGGAAAATTCATGGAGATTAAGTCACCTGGTGACTAATCACCACTTCTTCGGGCGACTAATCTCCCCGAAAATCTTTCCCGCTGGCTAGAATCTAAATCGCAGGTGAGATTTAGACTCCTCGTGAGGCAACTTCGGAAAAAGAAGTGCTCTGAGTGCCATCCCGCTGGCGTTTTAGATTCTAGCCGGCAGGGAGGCAGTTCTTGGATATTACTCGCCTGAAGAAGCGATTTGTCACTGGGCAACTAAGCTCCCCCCAGTAGCTTTGTGTGCCCCTGCCCTTAGGGACATGGTAGAGATCAGATAAGGGTCGAGAGACAGAAATCTGTTGAATGGTAGTTTCTAGACAAAGGAGGAGGGTTGATATAGATAGAAATCACCTATAATAATAACTTGTTTAAAGAACAGGGAACCTTGGCAAGTGCACAGCCTGTAGGAGAAATGTCGTTTTCTAGGTAGAAAATGTTGCATACGCTATTGCCATATAGGGAACCCAAAAAGTGGCCAATAGATCCCTTAGAGAGCAGACACCGGAGCTTGCATTAATGCAAAGAAGTGTCAGCTGCACCTCCCAGGGACCAAATCCTGCTAGAATACTTCTCAAATAAACAGAATGCTGTTTATGACTCACAAGCAGCCAATAGCTGGGAGTAGATCCAGGGCATCAGCAGTGACATCCGAGGGGGCTCATCTCCCATTCCACCCTAGACTCTCCCAGTCCCCACAGCAGCCTATGGATCATATTATCCACATACCCTATTTTATACCCCATCTTGTAACACAATCTACACAAACTGCAGAATGATTTCATAAATTGTGGCATATTGGGGTCAAAGTTTGCTCCAGCACTGGTAGCCAACAGCAACCAATCAGCAATTAGCATTTCTAGGTCCGATATTTAAAAAAAAAAAAAAATCTCTGCAGCCAATGGGAAAGGGAATGCCAGATTCTAATTCGAAACAGCGACTGAATGTTTTTCCTTCCTGCATTCTGATTGGCTGAACTGCAGCTGCTCCTGCTCAACACATACAAAGACATGACTTTTCCCATTCAGCTCACTGGTGAATGTTCAGCTTTTACCTTATGGGCAGAAAGTAAACAGAAAGACATTTTGGAATTCCAATGGATTTCAAAAGGGATCCTCTCTTTTTCGAGTAATAAAAAACATTCTAGGCGACTTTCCACTGTTCATTAATTAACATTTTACAATGTTTTTAAATATAAATTATTTAGAAATATGTGGTGAGATGTATATTGCAATGTTGCTTAGAATTACATTTTTCTTTTATTATGCAAAAAATATTTTGGGGAGCACTTAACAACAATCACCTGGTTGGGGGGGACAAGGGCCTAAAGTGTCCCAGTAGCTCCCCATCTTCTTTTCTGCTGATTCACTGCACATGCTCTGTGATGCTGTCACTTACTGAGCTTAGGGACCCACTCACAATATACAGTACACATAGAATAGAAATGTCACAATATAAGGCTGATTAGTAATTAATACAGATAATTACTACATGGCAGCACAGAAACCAGTACAATTAGCATCAGAATTTAATAATCAGCAAACCTGTAGCATCAGCTTATATTACAGGGGAAGCTCATTTTCTGCTGGATAATTAGTGACGAGCCCTAAGCTTAGCTTCTCAACAGCCAATCAGAGCCCACTGAGCATGTGAGTGTCACAGACACTTTCCAAGATGGTGACCCCCTGTGACAAGTTTGAAGTCCTGGATCATTGCTGCTATTGAAAAGCTGAAACTTTAGGCTGGTGTAATACGTTCAGTATATAAAATATTACCATTTTTAGCCATATTCATTTTTAGGGTTTAGTTCTGCTTTAAGGGGTTTGTTCTCCTTTAAAGGCAAATAAAATGCTGAGGGTGCCAATTTAATAGGTAACTTGCAGGGATCAAAATCACTATCTTTTCACCCCTGGTTAATGTGCTTAATTTATAAATCAACCTGGGGAACTTTACAGGGGAGCGCAGTGGCGCCATTTTTACTCTATACTCCTTGTGGTAGCTTGGGCAGGGCGCATGCAGAGTGTAACTGTCTTGGAATTCCAGTGAACTGCACATATGCCCACTGGAAGATACTGCTGCAAGGAACACCTGGAAGCAAAGCTAAAACAAGTTCCACCATGCAGGTCCCTTATTTATAGGAGAGATGCAACGAGGGGCAATTTTCTCCTCCGAAACTTGAGCGTGCAAGAGCTTGCCTACTGAAATAATTACAGTTCTAGGTCATGTTTAATGTGACATCCAATTTATTCCTAATAACCAGCAGAAGATGCTCAATTCCATTCCTTATTTAAAAGTAGTATTTACACATGCCAGACCTGAAGGGGAAATTCACTGTAAGGAAATAAAATTCATTGTGAAGCTAAAGTGTTGTTGTATAACTTATTATGGAAGCCACTCCTAGCTTCTAGGCTCAGCTAACTCCCCACTTACTAAGGTCAGGGAGGTTGCAATTTTGATATCACAACTAAAGTTATTAATAAAAACAAAGAAAAGCGTAAACAACTGTAAAGTACTTTAAGTGGCAGATTTATCAAGGGTCGAATTTCGAAGTACAAAATACTTCGAAATTCAACCATCGAATTTGGGTTTATCTGCGGTCAAAGTAAAATTGTTCAATCGAACGATTAAATCCTTTGAATCGAACAATTTTATCGTACGATCAAACGATTTTACTCCGACTTCAAAAAACTTAGAACAAATGCAGTAGAAGGTCCCCATAGGCTAACTTAGCACTTCGGCAGGTTTAATTTGGCGAAGTGTTGAAGTCAAAGTTTTTTTTAAAGAGACAGTACTTCGATTATTGAATGGTCGAATATTCAAACTAATTTACTTTGAATCGAATTTGAAGTAAATTCAAAGTCGTAGTATCTTATTCGATGTTCGAAGTATCCAAAAAATTACTTAGAATTTTGAATTTTTTTACTTAGAAAATTCCCTCGAATTCACTTCGACCCTTGATAAATCTGCCCCTAAGAGTGCTGGTATTTTTGTTAGGCTAAGGCTGTGGTTGTCAAACCTTTTTAGTTCAAGTCCAAAGTAAATGTTCAATCTTTGGCCAGGGACTCTCTTGAAGGATCAAACTTTGGGCAGGGACCCCTTAGCTCATGAAATCAGAACAGATATAGGGAAGTGTTGGTATATTAGCCATTTAGCCATATTTCTAATAATATATACGACAGCGAATTTAACTTTTGATGGCATGATATGTTTCATTAGTATTGAGCATCGCTTGTTTTAAGATGTTTTCTGCGAGTTCCCTTGTACACTATAATAGAAAATACTTCTTTGGTCTCACAGTTGTAGGATTTACCTGAGATGCAACCTGTTAATATTAGCTATTCTTGAACTATGAAAAATAGGGGGTATAGCAAAGTACTTATCTCTCTATAAAGTCATTATAGAACAATTACGGGAAGGGTGAAGAGATTCCTGTATTTGGAAAAGAATATCGATATCATGGTTCCCATATTTCTTTGAATTTCTCATATTTATCTGTAAGTATACTGGTTACCCTTTCATTAACCATTATCTAGTTCAGTTTGTCTTTAAAATGGGAAACAGGAACAAAGGGTGATTTCCAATGTTTAGCTATTGTGATTTTCGCTGCCAAAAACATAATATTTATCAGAATTCTTGTATAGGTATTAGTGTTAGATATCCTTTTATTCAGTAGAGTGTTTAAAGGATCTTTCCCAAGGTTGACTTGTGTTACCGAATAAATAACAGTATACATCCTGGTCCAGAACCTTTGTATGTTTGGGCAGTCCCACCAGATATGCATCATGGTGCCCATTTGACCATATCGTCTAAAACAGTCTTGACTAAATTAGGGGGTTGCAAATGCATATTCACTTCGATATTTCACCTTCAGTGACCTTAAAGCTGGACTTCAGGTGTATCTTCCAAGTGTATTTAGGACAACAAGTACATATTCACCCAAAATCTCAACTTAAATAACCTTCAAGCTGGATTTTCATGTGAATCTAGGAGAACTAATGACAATTGTCCCCAAATCCCATCCTTAAATTTTAAAGCTAAGCTTTCAAGTGTATCTTGGAGAGCAAATGGCCATTCTGCTCATCGAACCCCTAACTGCCCTCAGGCTGAACCCAGAGGAAAGTGTTTCATGACTCCAAGTTACCTCCAAGAAATGTAACATTAACCAATGATATTCTCTTCCAAAGCAAAAGGTGAAAAGGTTTTACTTCTTTGTACCGAAAGCCAAAACCCAGGCATAGAGATCTTTGGCACCACCTACTTTAACTTCTCAGTAACTTTGCTGTCTCAGTGCAGTTGAATGGCTGCCAGCTGACCAGGATGGTTCACTCATATTCCCTCTCCTCTAATTTACGCTGCAGCTAAGTAGACTTTAGACATTTGTGGGACTGTAGGTAGTGTCTAAGAAGGGGCACTCATTTTAAGAATGTCTATAGTCTTTAAAAATTCTGTTTTTTTTAGTTCAATAAAATACAGCAAGATGACCATGGTATCCCACCCTTCCTGAAAATCATCCAGATATTTATTCAGTCTGCGTGAACCACATCAGCACATTGATGTGGTCCTCTCCCAATTGATCTCTCTAGGCCTCCATTATAATCCAATCATTGGCCTGAAGGTGTATGCCCACCTTAATAGAGACACAACAGCAGAGAAAGGGGGTCTACAGCAGCTGCCACAGGCACATGTATGACATCCTACCAATGGCCTACCCAAATGGTATATGGCTGAAAATCGACCAGATATTTATTGGGCAAGTTAGAACATCCAGTCTGGTGGGGACCACATCTGTACATTGTTGTGGTCCTCTCCTGATGGGTCCCCTAGGAGGACCCAATTATAATCCAATTATTGGCCTGAAGAAATATGCCTACCTTAATGGGGACACAATAGCAGATCAAGGGGGCCTACAGCAGCTGCCACAGGTGGGCACATATACCTAATTAACTTAAGCACACTGATTATTTGTAATAGTTTCTTTCAGGCACTTCTCAAAAGATGAACATCCAGTTATGCCACCCTGTGATATCAAACCAGAAAAATATGAGGTAAGAGCAAGGGAGAACTTTACAGTCAGGACATCTAATAATGGTTTTATGTGTTTGTGTTCTCATTCATCCAGGTCATGGTATATCTATAGAAATAAGTCAAATATTCTGAATTGAGAAAACCAGTTGGATGACTGGTGAAACGTCTTCAAGGAGAAAAACACAGCAAGTCCAGTTGATTTGACTTATTTCTATAGAAATGGTTTTATGTGATAAGTTTGCTGGATAGCAGCGATGGAAAACCTGAAAGGAATAAATATTTACCTTCTGTATTATGACCAACCTGGCTGGCTCATCTTGTGCATTTCGACTTGCCTCCATCATATGGGCATTCATACAACCACCATTCACTCCTTTTTCAACTCAATTTTCCTTGCCCCTCATGCACCAAAGAGTTGGGGCATAGCACTAGTACAGAGGAGCACAAGTGGGTGAAGTGCTTTGTATATGACATTTCAATGGGCACAAATCTGACTAAAGGAAAGTAAACATCCATAAACATTTATTTTAATTTAGGGAATGTTACATAATGAATGGAGGCTTTATAAAGCAACCCACCAATTATATCTCTCATGTGAGTACAGTTTGGGTCAGTGTGAGTATAAGGGGTTTAGACTATGAGCAGCTGGGAGCAAAGTGTGGACACTGGACACAGAAGGGAAAATCTAATGGTCCTTAAAGGGCATGTAAAGGCAAAAAAATAAAATCCCATTTTTACTTTCTTTAATGAAAAAGAAACCTATCTCCAATATACTTTAACTAGAAATATGTGTACCATTTTTATAAGAAACCTGACTGTATGCAGTGAAATTCTCCCTTCATTTACTGCTATGGATAGGAATTGTCAGACGGTCCCTAACTGCTCTGCAGGGAAACAATCATACTTATGAACAGCAGGGGGAGCCCCCACCTTACTTCCCAGCCATGCAGAACTCAAGCAGGTTTATTTGCTTCCCTGTAGAGCAGTCGGCGAATGTGTAGAGATTTGTATTGGATTTTATTTTTGCCTTTACATCCCCTTTACTCAGAGTCGGACTGGGGGACCAGGGGCCAACGGGACGTCTTTTCAGGGTCCCCCTCTGGCCCCCCTCCCCACTTTTTTTTGTAAAAAATGAATATCGGGAGAGGGGGTCTGCCTCGGCTGGGGCCCATGAGGGTTGGGGCCCACCAGGTTTTTTCCCGGTGTCCCGGCCAGTCCGACCCTGCCTTTACTGTTTCCAACTCCAGCTGCAGGGACAAAGATCATGGAGCCAGATTTAAACAGATAAACTGGGATTCTATTTGTAGGATTATTTTGCTGCAGCCACTGGTGCTGCAGAGTTGGAGAAAGTTTGTATAAAACAATACAAAAACGATAAAATAGTGCAGTCTGTATATTCTGATTATTAATCAGTTTTGCTGTATCGGCTTCAGGCAGATATTATTTGACTTGTGCTGTTTTGATAATTTATGATGATCCCTAAGCAGCCCAGACCACACTGAGCATGTGCACAGTCTTGGTCTTGCAAAGATGTATAACAAACTTACAAGATAGTGACCCCTGTGGCCAACTTTGAAAGCATAAATCATTTGTTTGATTAGGCCTGTGGTGCAGTAAGTTCATGTTTAAGTTTAGTAAACAAAATACAGCATTTCTAGCCTTATTCTATTTACTTCCCCTTTAAGCTGCGTTTGGGACTTTTGGTCCATGTTCAATGTGTTGAGAAAAATGTTTTTCTTGTGTCTATTAACATATTCATTGTGCTGTCCATAGTCCTATCCATATGAACACATCCTAGCAATCCGGAAGCAGAGGCTATCGCCATCACTCTACACAATATATAAAAAACCATTGTTGCTGCACCAGGGACACAAGCAGTGGTTATTTGACTCTGAAGGCCGTCGCTACCTGGATCTTATTGCTGGAATTGTCACTATCAGTGTTGGCCACTGCCACCCGTGAGTAGATGCTTACTCGTGCAAAACTCTCCCTCATCAAAGGGGAAGTAGGAGTTACACCTTTGATTAAAATTTCCCTAAATATCCTACGAAATGAATATAGTGGCAGTGTTTCACTCCATACAATAGCTCTGATTGGATAAGGTTGTGTAAACTCACTGATTGGCTGATCCCATCTGACTCCTTCTGACTCCTTCTGAACAGTTTAATGCATATTTCTCTCATTGTTTGTATTTGTAATCTAAATCTAAATGTTTGTATTTGTAATGTAAATCAGCTGTTGGGTCCACAAAAAAATAAGGTAAGTATGAGAAGCCCTGGTGTATCTCGAATGTACTTAAACATCCAGAAAACATTTTTAGTACCAGCTAAATCTTGGGGAATATGCACGTGCCATGGTCCTCTCTACAATAATGGGCATCCCAGTTGCTGTCGGTTCAGCTTCCATTATCGTTAGGATACCACAGCTTTATTTCACGTCTAAACTAAAACTACTGACCCTCTGGAACATACTAACATATGTATCTACCCTAGAGTCAGTGTTGGACTGGCCCACTGGGATACCAGGAAAACTCCCAATGGGCCCAGGTGTCAGTGAGCCCTCTTGCTTCTAAACATTTGGCCTATTTCATGGCCATTCCCTGTTTCTCTGAGACAAAGAGGCTTAATAGATGGATAATACGCGGCTGCTAGACTCATTCATCTGTCTCACGGCTCATCATCAGCTGCTCCCATATACATGTCCCTTCACTGGCTCCCAATCTCCTCTAGAATCAAATTCAAATTACTAACACTCACATTCAAGGCCCTTAATAATGAAGCCCCTCCCTATATTTCATCTCTGATCTCCAAATACTCTCCTTCACGAAACCTTCGCTCTGCTTATGATCTTCGCTTCTCTTCTCCTTTGATCACTTCTGCCCATTCTCATCTACAAGACTTCTCTCGGGCTTCTGCTTTTCTCTGGAACTCTCTGCCGCGAGCTGTCAGACTTTCTCCTTCTTTACAAACTTTCAAACGCTCCTTAAAGACCCACCTGTTTAAATAAGCTTATTCAATGTACCTGAATTAATCAATCATTGCTGTATCATAAATCACAAAATTGTTTCTAAAATCCTAATGTCTCAATTGTACCCTAACCTTTAGTTTGTAAACTCTAATTTGTAGGGCCCTCTAATCCTATTGTTCTCTGTAACCCTTGTTTGTTATCCTCCATTTATTCCCTGTTTGTTATAACTAACGTAAAGCACTGCGTATCTTGTCGGCGATATATAAATAAATGATGATGATGATGAGTAATAGATTAATGTATGTAAAGAAAAGAGATTAGGAGAATAGAGGTTGAGTGAGGAGAAAATAAATAATTCTATTGAGACTTGACCCCTGGTCTAAGGTTTTTGGATGGGCCCCTGGTGTCCCAGTCCAACACTGCCTAGAGTATAATGTTAAAGAATCTCTATTTACCTGTTGTGTATCAATAATATAAGTTAGGGGCTTGTTTAATACAGGCTCATACATAGAGATCTACAAGTCTGTTTTGCTCTCACAGATGTATAATTTACATTGCAGGAAAATCACAGAAGCTGCTCACAAACAGTTTGGCCAACTGTGTCACACATCCAACATCTTCCTGAGTCCCCCGATTCATGAATATGCTGAGAAATTAACAAATCTCCTGCCTGGGAAACTAAAGGTAACGACTGCTCTTCATTCTATCCGGTGTGTTATAGTGGCCTCGAGCAGCTTGAGTGCTGTGAGTAATAGAATCACTAGGTGCAAAACAGGGATTTCATTAGGACAATTTATTTCTGATCATCACTCGTGTCCCAACTGACAGCACAAATGAATGTACTTAAAATTGAGGGCCTGATTTATTAACATTCATATTTTTTTCTTTTCCGAGGTTTGAACCTTTTAAACACTTAAAATCGTGTCTTTAAAAGGGGATCTGTCACCGTAAGAAAAAATTCCAAATTCTTTTCTATCATGTTAGTTGAGCAAAATAAAGTTTACTCATACTAGATTTATTATTTCAATTTTGTTTCCTTTATTCTTGGAATCCACAATCATAGTAAGCAGGCAGGTGTCACTTTGTGGCAAGGCTGTAAGATGCACCGCCAGGTCAATTTGTTCTCCTACTTTCCTGTGCTCCATATTCTCTTTTCCACTTGGCTATGAAACTTGCCTCCTGTGCAGAACTCCGCCTGTTTTTGACTCCTTATTGCTTGTCTGTACCACGTTTTTGGAACTTCTGAACTCTGAAGTTCAGGGTTGGACTGGCCCAGCGGGACACCGGGAAAAAAGCCGGTGGGTCCCCACCAGGCCAGACCCCCTCTCCTGATTTCCTGGCCCTACAAAAAAAACAATTTGCGGCGCAGCACCGTTTGCGCATGCATTCCGCACTGCTCAGTTCGAGCATACATGCCGCACTAGTGAGCCCAGGGGGTCCTGAGGGGAGCCTTGGACAGTAGTCCCGGTGGGCCCCAGGTCCCCCAGTCGGACCCTGCTGAAGTTGTTAGGATCCCACCTGGAACCGCAGCAGAAAGTTCCAGTGGCCCCAAAAGGCCGTAGGTAAAAACCAGGATTAGTCAAGCTGCTTTACAGAAGAGTCAGACCTGTACCAGCAACCTAAATCCAGGTTCCAGCCTAACTAGTATGTTACAACGGCAAGTTATCAGCCCAATAGCTTGTGTATCGCCATAATGGGGGACCTAATGCCCGTGGATGGTGTCCTACACAATTATAGAGAACAGTGACTAGGAAGTACATCTCAGGCATAGAGGAGTTGGAGGCAATATATGATTGAAAGCTGAAACTTTTAAATGAGTACAGCTTTTTATGTGTGGGTGACAGGTCCACTTTAAATAATTTATAATTATGTAATTTAACCACAAGAAACTCTGATATAAAACGTGGGCATCTAAGAGCTGCCAGGGACAGAAATCAATGTGAGGTGTCCTATGCAAATTGTAAAATATTTATTTGCTTCAAGATTTTTGTTATTTTTTTTGCTTGTAAATAGCTCAAAAACAAGGATTTCAAGGTACCTGTATTTGTATTCGTTCGGCATAAGGAAAAAACAATCAAGGTTGTAAAAACCTTTAATATTACACAGATTTTGATAAACAGGCCTCCCCGTCATTGAACTGTAACCTGTTATATTTCATATAGACTGATCTATTATCTACCTAAGATTTATCTATCCATCTAACTTCCTTCCATCAAAGGCCGTCCCTTTCTTGCTCCTGGTACAGTTGTAAAGTCTCATTTATAAATACAACCACTCAGTTTATACAGTAGGTACTTGTGCTCAACCTTCCTTGGTGCATTTCCAACCACATTGAGACCACCAGCCTGCTCCTAATTATACACAAATGCACATTCATTGCAGATGTGTCAGTAATTGGGGGGGTCACTGGCAGGCTGGGGCTACATATACTTAATTCTTAATTAATCCGCTATCTGGTTCCCAGACTTTATGTCCTCAAATAAAGTGAAGTTGCAATAACAATTAATATAATCAGGAACAGATACGCCAATGCAGGAACTATGCTGCTACATTATTTATTTAACACGTGTTAGATAAATAATGTAGCAGCATAGTTCCTGCATTGGCGTATCTGTTCCCGAATATATTAATTGTTACTGACTGTCATCTCAGCCTGTCAGTTTAAGTTTCTAATGCTAACGGACTCCTGCTGCACAAATATGGCAGCCCACTCATAGGCTAACACAGGGAGTCAGATATTTAATATAATAACATTGGACAAATACTTTATGGCTAAATTATAAGAAGCATGCAAAGTCAATTTGCTGGTAGATGTAAAAAAAAAAGTTCAATTTCTGGTGTCAGTATCTCTTTAAACCTATCAGCTGGTACAATCATCAGCTCTGTAGTCTGCAACTGGCAATCTTCCTTCCTTCCTCCATGGATATTTGAGCAGCTGCTAGATAAACTGTGTGTATGTATTAGCCGTTACCAGCCATGACCTGCCACAGAGAGGGGGTTCAGCCAGGCCCGGACTGACAATCTGTGGGTTCTGGCAAATGCCAGAGGAGTTGCTTTTAGATGCCATAAATATTGTTATATGTTCCTTTCCAGGTTGCCTACTTTACTAACAGCGGCACAGAGGCAAATGAATTGGCTGTACAAATGGCAAGAGTATATACTGGCAACTGTGACGTGATCAGCCTCAGGTAATGCTAATAGTACTTAGTTATCCTTTACTAACCTACAGTAGGTACAACTTTACAATGGGGCAGCTTCCTCATAGCAACCAATCGGAAATCAGCTGTCATGATTGTAACTGCAATAGACTGAAAGAAGCCAGTTCTTGATTGGGCGCTCTAGATTACTGCTCCAGTGCAGCTGTGTTAGTAACTATGGCCAACAGTGCGAGTGGGGAAGTCTTATCCTATTTGTCATTATCACTACAATATGGCGCTTCTTGTCTTTAACCATCTGGTTTTTTCCTGGTCCCATGTTTAGCCCACTGATCTTCACTTCCCACTAATGACATAGCTAATAGACCATGCATCACATGCCCTGGATCCGTTAACAAGCCCCCCCAATTGTCAAGGGCTCAACTACTGAACATTTTAAAGGTGGTTTGCGTTTTGGTTGTATCATCAAATTATATTTTTTGTTTTTTTTCTCCACTTTTTAATTTATTACAGAGGTGGGTATCATGGAAGCAGTCACTTAGCTGTGTCTTTAACAGCATTGGGTTTCTACAGACCTGGCATTGCCATTGGCTCCAACTGCTACACGGTAAGAAGTTCCTCTCGGTGGGCAAAGCCAACAGTTTAGGAAAGTTGCACAGTTTGCCAACAAATACCAAAGTCAGCAAAGGGGTTGGATCAGAAGAGATTACAAAGAAAATCTAAGGAAGGATTAGGAAATGTAAAATTCCATCTGTTTGGCAGGTCAATGACCTGAGTTGTTAATGACAGTGGATGTGTATTATCCCTACTGCATCAGGAAAAGGCCATGTGCATTGCCATATAACTTATAGGCAATATTATAGGCTTGATGGGATCCAGTGTCGGACTGACCCAATGGGATACCAGGGAAACTCGCGGTGGGTCCAGGTGTCAGTGGTCCCTCTTGCTTTTAACCATTTAGCCTTTTTCATGGTCATTCCCTATTTCTTTATGGGAAAAATGCTTAATAATGGAAGATATAGTAAGTAGATATAAAAGAGGAGAATAAAGAGGTTGAGTGAGGAAATGAGGAATAATAGTTTGGAAAGTGGGTCCACGGTCTAAGGTGGGTCCCTGACATGCCGGTCTGACACTGGTGGGGTCCCAGGTCATATAGATTCTTGATTCTCAAGTGGCCATTGTTGGATCTATTCAGTGTAACATACAATGTACAGTTATGGGATCCATTATCCAGAAAACTCGCATACGGGAAGGCTGACTCCCATAGACTCCATTTTATCCCAATAATCCCCATTTTTAAAATCTATTTCCTTATTCTATGTAATAGTAAAACAGTGCAGGTATGGGATCTGTTAACCCGGAAACCCATTTTCCAGAAAGCTCTGAATTACGGAAAGGCCATCTCCCATAGACTCCATTTTAGCCAAATAATCAAAAATGTGATTATGATTTTCTCATAGATTTAAGGTTGTATGAAGATCCAAATTATGGAAAGATCTGTTATCTGGAAAACCCCAGGTCCCGAGCATTCTGGATAACAGGTCCCATACCTGTAGTTGGTCTGGTTATTGTAACTGTAGAATAAAATGTACTATTGAAGCACAATGGACATATGATACTGTTGGATAGGACAATGCACTGGACAGTTCATCATTGGTGTTAGGAAGGGGTTCTTTAGTCTGCAAAAAAAATTGCAGTAAAGGGCTTTTTGACGTTGACTAGAGCATATCTAATTGAGTACCAAAAAAAGGGGCCCCATTGAAAATCTTTGTTTTGTATAACAGAGCAATGTTTGCAAAGGAAAACTATACCCACAAAATGAACACTTAAGCAACAGATAGTTTATATCATATTAAGTGGCATATTAAAGAATCTTATCAAACTGGAATATATATTTAAGTAAATATTGCCCTTTTACATCTCTTGCCTTGAACCACCATTTAGTGATGGTCTGTGTGCTGCCTCAGAGATCACATGACCAGAAATACTGCAGCTCTAACTGTAACAGGAAGAAGTGTAGGAAGCAAAAGACACAACTCTGTCTGTTAATTGGCTCATGTGACCTAACATGTAGGGTTTGATGGCGTGCACCGTGAATCCCACGAACCCAGGGGGCAGCCCTTGTTTTTTAAAATGGCAGTTTTCTATTTATAATTACCCAATGGCACATATTACTAAAAACGCATATTATTATGAAAATGGTTTATTTACATGAAGCAGGGGTCATATGAGCTGTTTAATGAAATATCTTTTTATAGAGACCTACATTTTGTGAGAGGTATAGTTTTCCTTTAAAGGAGAAACAACCCCTTTACCAAGAAAAAACCCTACCCCCCACCCCACGTAAACCCCTCCCTCCTCCCCCCCAGCCTAGTTGCCCCCCCCCCCCCCGGGGAAATGCCCCTAACTTACTTTTTACTTACCCCTCGGAGCAGAGTCACAGCATCGGAGTTCGCCACAGCCATCTACTGGGTCTTCGGTAATCTGAGATGGAGACCGGCGAATCATCGCATGCACAGTTGGAGCAATTTACCGCATACTGTGCATACTCCAAAATGGACGAAAATTGCCAAAGCGCCGGAAGAAGACACGAAGACCCGGAAGATGGCTGCGGTGAACTCCAATGCTGTGACTGCTCCGAGGGGTAAGTAAAAAGTTAGGGCCATTTCCCCAGGGGGCAACTAGGCTGGGGGGGAGGAGGGAGGGGTCTACATGGGTGTGGGTAGGGTTTTTTTTGGTAAAGGATTTATTTCTCCTTTAAGCAGAAATATTATAGATTTCAATGATGTCCCTCGCTGGTAAAGGTTCATGAAACATTGGTAGAAAAACATGACCAAAAATCATAGCAGGGAAAAGAAACAACATTGTTCTTCCTCAGTAAACTCTGGATATCGATATCACTAAATATTATCCAGTTAGAAGTGTCTTCTAGCCAATCATGGGGGGAAAAATGGATAGTTGGAGTTGGCCCAATAAAAATACACATTTGTTTTCTAGTTTTCTGTGACAGAGAAAGTTCTAAAGATATTTAGATAAAAGATAAAAGATCTCATGTATAGAGAGTGATGATAAACAGACTAGGAATAATGTCGGTGACAGGCGCAGCAGTGGGGAATGCACAAGATATAAAAGAAAGGAAATAAATAGGGTAGATTGTGATTTCTTACTTTATAAAGGTAAAAACAAATATTGATGAGAAGCACCTGTAACTCAGGATCCCCCCACCCCACAGTGGACCAGCCCAACAGTTTAGGAACCACTGAATTAGGGAGTAACTTGCAGCACTGCTCCACCAATTTCCATTCATTTGCCACTTAATTTGTAACTGTTTTTCAGACAATGTGCCCAGATGTGTTCCGTGGTATATGGGGTGGAAGTCACTGCAGAGATTCTCCCGTGCAGACCACAAGGAAATGCAGCTGCTCCCCGGGTATAATATTTCTGCTACTGGATCAGAATGAAATGTAGGACAAATGTTCAGTATTTAGCATTGAAATTAATCTTCTCAATTCTATTCTGATGAGAAATATTTGAGGTTTGGCTGAGACTCCTCACACAAGTGAAAAGCATAGCTTTGAGTTCCAGTTGTATTCAGTAGAATAACAAGAGCTGGAAGCATCTAAGATGAAAATGAAGGGGTAAATATGCTAAGCGGCGAAAATTCGCCAGCGATGGCTTCGAACCCATCGCTACACTTCGCTCAGACAACGATAATTTACTAAAATGCGAAGTTGCGTCCAGGGCACCGAATGCTGGTGACTTTTCACTAGCGCTACTTCGGCAATCAAAGCGAAGATGCGCTAGCGTTGGCTAATTTGCATACGGCGGGAAATGATTAAAGGGGAAGGAAACCTCCTCGGCGCTAACCCCCCACCCCCCGCCCGTGTATTGCCCCCCCTCCCTCCTCCCCCCTGGTCTACCCCTCCCGCTGGGCAAATGCCCCTAACTTGTTACTTACCCTTCTGCGCAGGTCCAGTCCAGGGAGTTCACAGGCGACATCTTCTTCCACGCGATCTTCTTCCTGCTTTGACCGGCGCATGCGCAGTAGGATCGTTTCGCCGGTACGATCTACTGCGCATGTGCGTGACTTTTGGCGCATGCGCAGTAGATCCGTACCGGCGAAATGATCCTACTGCGCATGCGCCAAAACGCCGGTCAAAGGAGGAAGAAGATCGCGTGGAAGAAGATGTCGTCTGTGAACTCCCTGGACTGGACCTGCGCAGAAGGGTAAGTAACAAGTTAGGGGCATTTGCCCAGCGGGAGGGGTAGGCCAGGGGGGAGGAGGGAGGGGGGGCAATGCACGGGAGGGGGGGAGGGGGGTTAGTGCCGACGAGGTTTCCTTCCCCTTTAAGCTGCATGGGCGTATATGTTGCAGCAAATACATTACATTATACAAGTCCAGGGAAGCTTAATACAGACAATAGAGTTGTTATATTGCCCTACACATGAGCCCAGTGTATAGTTAATGTTCTATATGTTAGAAAATGTATAACCGACTTTTGCAGCCTATCACCCTGAAAAAGTGAAAAGAGGCCGGAGTTTTTTGGGAATTTTTCAACAAAAAAATTGAGGAAGTCCTATGCACTCCATTGCACTTCGCCTGGTCTGAGCTGGTGAAGGCAAATCTGGGGCAAGTGGCAACGTTGAGTAAAATCCGCATCTTAGTGAATTTGCGCAGTTACGTCCGTTTGCCAGAGCGAAAATTCGCCTGGCATCAGAGTGCGAAGTTGCGCCACTGTCTATCTCCTTTGCTAGCGAAGTTACGCCTGCGCCCGTTAGTAAATCGGTGAAGTATTGAAATGACATCAAAATAGCCAGCGTTAGTCACTTTGCCCTTTAGTAAATTTGGCCCAAAGGGTCTGATGGTGAAACTGTCTGTCCTGGTGCAAATGCCCCTTCTACTTCTGGGTCTGTGGGAGATGGCCTTCCCATAATTCGGAGCTTTCTGCATAATAGGTTTCTGGATAACGGATCCCATACCGGTATTTACTCAGCCCAAGAGTCTGGTGGTGTAAATAATAATGACCTTTGCATTGTTTAGGTTACTGTGAAGCCAAAGACCAATATGTTGACCAGTTTAAGGAAACACTAAGCACCAGTACGGGACAAAGGGTCGCTGCGTTTATTGCTGAGCCAATCCAGGTAAGAACAGTGTCATTTTATGAGTATCTAAATTCTCTATATCAAACCATCCGGGACTGGATTTTAAGGCCTGTGTGAGGAGTGCAAGACCTGCTGGATGTTAACTACAGTACATTTATTTTACCAACATCATCACAACAAGTTTTTCAATGGCAGACCAAACTGGATGATAGTATTTCTATCCATAAAAAATGAATTTAGCAAATCAAATTTTGTTGTGATTTGACCAATACTGACCTGTTAAAATTCAAACCCTGCCCAAGTTATGTCTGTTCAGCACATGTATGGGGTCATTAACCAACCCACACATCTGATTATCCACCTGGCCAACCTGGCTGACTGGGCAGTCACTTAGGGGCAACTAGCCACCCACTTATGTGGCCATATTACATACCTCCCAACTGTCAGTTTTCTGCGGGACAGTCCCGATTTTGACAGCTCAGCCTGCAGTCCTGGATTGTTACTGAAATGTCCTGAGTCTCTCTTTGATCTGCACCGACGCCAGAAAAGGATGCAACGTTTCTGAAATTTAATTAAAATAAGAGTTTTTTTTGAGAGCTCAGACGACTAAACACCTGCACTTAGATACATATGTAACAATTTAAGATAAGCAAATAAACCATTGTAACTATTTAAGATAAGCAGGTCTCTTGGGAGAACTGAGACTAGTATCTTAAAGGGCACCTGTTGGGTAAAAATGTCATCCCCAACCAAAGGTGCGGGCTAATAGAGCTCACATTCCGGTTGGGGATAACAGTAGATTTTTTTTTAAAGAAACGCCACCCGCCAGTGGTATGCTACCCACAACGGGAGGGAGCTCCCTGTGAGCAGCCATGTCTGGTCAGTCGCATGCGCATAATGCGCATGAGACGTCACATGCATGCACATAATAAGCAATTCAGGGCAGATTTTCATTATGCGCATGTGAGTGACTGGACATGGCTGCTCGCACCAGGAGCTCCCTGCCGGTGCGGGTAGCATACCCCTGGCGGGGGTATTTTTTTAAAAAAAAACGACTGTTATCCCCAACCGGAATGTGAGCTCTATTAGCCCGCACCTTTAGTTGGGGATAACATTTTTACCCAACAGGTGCCCTTTAAGGGCAGAAACACATGTCCAGATTTGGGGAGATTAGTCGCCCAGCAACAAATCTCATTTTCTTCGGGCGACTAATCTCCCGGAACTATCTCCCACGAATAGAATGTAAATCGCCGGTGGGATGCCAATCGGTGAGCTTCGTTTTCTGAAGTCGCCCAAAGTTGCCTTACGAGGCATATTTACTATTTATGAACATAAGGGCAGAAACATACGCTCAGATTTCAGGAGATTAGTCGCCCGGGGACAAATCTCCTCTTCTTCGGGGCGACTAATCTCCCTCAACTGCCTCCCGCTGGCTATAATGTAAATTGTCAGCAGGATGGCAATCGGCGCACTTCATTTTCCAAAGTCTCCCAAAGTTGCCTCACAAGGAAACTTCGGGCGACTTCGAGAAACGAAGCGCTCCGAGTGCCATCCCACCAACGATTTCGATTTTGTTAGCGGGAGGTAGTTCGGGGTGATTAGTTGCCCGAAGAAAAGGCAATTTATCGCCGGGTGACTAAATCTCCCCGAATCTGAGCGTGTGTCTCTGCCCTTAAGGGCAATTTCACCTTCATTAGCAAAACTCTAATAACACATAAACACAGAAATGTGTTCAAATGATCATAACCTGCCAAATTTTGTAAAATGCCATGGTAATT
Organism: Xenopus laevis; assembly: GCF_017654675.1. Taxonomy (NCBI): domain Eukaryota; kingdom Metazoa; phylum Chordata; class Amphibia; order Anura; family Pipidae; genus Xenopus; species Xenopus laevis. The sequence goes on from NC_054372.1 coordinate 187,351,458, forward strand.
AGCGAGTGTGGCCATAAAGGAAGCGTGGTCAAAAAATGTCACCATGGCACAACTTTTTGTTGCTCTTTCTGTTTTTCAAATGTTGGGAGTTATGATATTACACAAGTAACTGCCTGTTTATATATACGTAATAATAATTAGCTGGATATCTTGAAAGCCAGTCATTTCTGTAATATCTCCTTTAACTGGCACAACTAGTGATGAGCAAGAAATTTTATCCGGTTATGGATTTGCAGCAAAATTTCACATTTTGCCATTGGTGAATATTTTTGGAAAAAAAAATGTTGCCGTAAAAAAAATTGCCACAAAAATGCCCATATACTCCAATGTATTCTCCCCAGAAAAATACAGTACTGAAAAAATTCTCCTGGGAAATAGTTGCCGTGAAAAAATGCCCATTGATTTCATTGCATTTCATTCATTTTCACCTTTTCACAAATTTTCCCACAATTTCACAAAATGGAAACTGAACAGGTTTGTTCATCTGTAGTGATGGGAGAATTTGGGGTGTTTCGCGTCGCCAAAAAATTTGCGAATTTCCCGCGAAATTCACAAAACTGAAAAATTTGCGAAACGGCGCTGCCGTCTAGTTTTTGACGCAGGAAATTCGCGGTTTTTTTGGCAACGTGTTTTTTTTTACACCGGCAGACATTTTTGACGCCAGTGGCCGTTTTTTTTTTTTACGCCGGCGAAATTTCGTGGCGGTTCTGCAAATTTATGCGCCTGCGGTGAATTGCGTGAATTCGCCGTGAATTCGCCCATCACTATTCATCTGTAAGAACAACCAACTGATGCATTCACAGCAGCATGAATCACAAAGCTACAGACCTTTTAAGCCTTAATATAAAACTGTGGATTCCTCATTTGCCTTTGCAGAAACTCTTATTAAAGGATAAGTAAACCTCTAAAATAAGTGCATGTAAAATTGATGACAGTGTTATTTTAAGCAATTTTGCAATGTACATTCATTATTTATTTATTTTAATTTCCAAGCTATTATGGTAAGATGAATGAATCGTGCTACAACAGCGCCACCTGCTGGTCAGTTTCCGATCAGTCTGACCACCAAGTAGTCAAGGAAGTTGTCAGGAGAATGAAAGAGGCTGCTCTGATGTTCTTCTGGTTAGGGAAAAAATTAGAAACGTTTCTCAAATCTTTCCTAAGCAGAAGAACATCAGAGCAGCCTCTTTCTTTCTCCTGACAACTTCCTTGACTACTTGGTGGTCAGACTGGTGGGAAACTGACCAGCAAGTGGTGCTGTTGTAACAAAATGAATACGTATTAACAGTACATATTTCCCTTAATATCTTAAAATAAATAAATAAATAAATAATGAATGTACAATGCAAAAGTGCTTAAAATAGCACCCTCATCAATTTTACATTAACTTGTTTTAGAGGTTTACTTATCCTTTAAAAAGAGGGAAAGGGAAAAGTGTGGAACAATGTCAATGCCAACATATTTTACAAGTTTATCTTCTTGACCTGCAGGGAGGTGCAGGGGCTGTTCAGTACCCCAAAGGATTTTTACAAGAGGCATATAAGCTTGTCCGAGAGAGAGGAGGTCTGTGTATCGCTGATGAAGTAGGTGCAAAAATGCTTGTGTCTATCTATTTGCTTATGGTTTTCAGCCCCACTTGGGGAGCAGATGAATATGAGCGGTTTAGTGAGTGTTTATAGGAAAACTAAAGCCTAACTAAAGAAGTAGCTAGAAATGTTGTACTTAATGTTTTGGGCTTCTGTACCAGCCCAAGGCAACCACAGCCCTTTAGCAGTAAAAATCTGTGTCTCCAAAGATGCCCCAGTAGCTCCCCATCTTCTTTTCTGCTGATTCACTGCACATGCTCTGTGCTGCTGTCACTTACTGAGCTTAGGGACCCACTCACAATATACAGTACACATAGAATAGAAATGTCACAATATAAGGCTGATTAGTAATTAATACAGATAATTACTACATGGCAGCACAGAAACCAGTGCAATTAGCATCAGAATTTAATAATCAGCAAACCTGTAGCATCAGCTTATATTACAGGGGAAGCTCATTTTCTGCTGGATAATTAGTGACGAGCCCTAAGCTTAGCTTCTCAACAGCCAATCAGAGCCCACTGAGCATGTGAGTGTCGATAACTCAAAAATCAAAAATGAAAACCAATTGACTATCTCAGACTATCACTAAAAGTGAATTTAAAGGCGAATAACCCCTTTAACTATGTAAGTGCTGCTGATGTGACCCAAAATGACCATAAACAATGTTATAGTCACATTCCCAGCCTGGTGTATCACCTTTGTATTCTCTATAAGTGCATACAGTCTAAACTTGTTGACCCTGAAATATTCTATATTTTTCTCACGTTAAGCTTGTGTTAACTACTACTGCTCTTGTATGGGGGGGGGGGTATTCATACATGCATTCTCTCTTTTAAATTAAGGTGCAATGTCTCTGATTACAAATGTTAGTCTAGGAGACCTTTCAGCCCAAAATAAAAGCCCCAGCTGTGGGGAGGTCCCATTGAAATACAATGCTATGCTTATGGAGATACTTGCAAGAAGCAGGGAGGCCACTATCAATCAGATAATTTGTTGTTATCTCTAGGTAAAAACTACCTTGTAGTTATATATATATGTCTCCACAATATCAGACTGGCCCACCGGGATACCATGAAATAGGCCAAATGGTTAGAAGCAAGAGGCCCTCTAACAGCTGGGCCCACCTGGAGTTTTCCTGGTATCCCGGTGGGCCCAGGTGTTAGAGGGCCTCTTGCTTCTAACCATTTGGCCAATTCATGGTCATTCCCTATTTCTTTGTGGTGCAACTAGATGTGTTAACAAGAAGAGCAGAACCAGGGAAATCCAAATCCTAGCATTACATGAATACAAACTGGACACTGTATCAGCAGACAGACATCGCTCACCCCTTTCTTTTAAGGTACAGACGGGTTTTGGAAGAACAGGAAGCCATTACTGGGGATTTCAGACTCATGACGTCATGCCTGATATTGTCACAATGGCAAAAGGAATTGGTAACGGTTTTCCAATGGCAGCCGTTGTAACAACACAAGGTCTGTGAACACACAGCTGTTACAAGTATCCATTGATGTGATAACGCAGTGAAGGTGATATAAGGTTGTAGAAGGAAACTGCACCCCTTACTCCAGTGATTCTCAACCAGTAGCTTGTTGCTCCCAAATCCCTTGGATGTTGCTCATAGTGGCCTCAAAGCAGGGGCTTATTTTTGAATTCCTGGTTTGGAGACAAGTTTTGGTTGTATAAAAACCAGATGTATTGCCAAACAGAGTCTCCTGTAGCTGTCAGTCCATATAGTGGCTACCAATAGGCAATCACAAACCTTATTTGGCACCACCCAGGAACATTTTTCATGCTTGTGTTGCTCCCCAAATCTTTTTGCATCTAAATGTTGCTCACTGGTGAAAAGGTTGGGGACCCCTGCCTTACACTGATTTATTTATCCAGTAAGGAGAAGTACACAGAGGTGTTTGTTGTCATCTCATCTTGATTTCATCATGGGAGCATCTTGATCCATGAGTGAGAAACAACTTTGCCACTTTAGATGTAAAAGAGCACCACCAAAATGGTACCCAAGCAAAGAAAGTAGGTCAACATGGAGCACAGGACTCTCTATGGATAACAGGGTGTAGAAAACATCATTTTTATTTAAAAGGAATTTTATGAAGTACGCAAGTCAATGGGTAGGACATGAAATGGTACCAAAGTTCCACCCAGGAAAGGCAAATATGTCATTTCTTCCCTTGGGTTGGATACTTGAAGTGTTGGGATGGGGGGACAAAATAAATTAAAAGGAGGCTGCTCTGCCCATTACACTTTAAACTCCATGTAACACAGAATGAGATGTGGATGTCAAGATGCTTGAGAAAGGGGCGTGATCCCGAAACGTTGCACTTTGCAATAAACACGCAAGGCAGCTTGCTTGCAATTATCCTGTGTGCCCTGGGATTCTTTCTGCTTCACTGTTTGTGAGGCGGCCGATCCTCTACCTTCGTGCACCAGGTGTCGTTACTTTAATTTACTAAGGGTGTGCGATAGTTGAACTACCAAAGAATTGAACAAAGACATAAGCAGAGAATTCCACATGGATTAATTAGGAATGTTCTTCCTCTAGAGATTGCCAAGCCCTTCGCCGATTTTTTGCACTTCAATACATTCGGAGGGAATCCAGTGGCCTGTGCAGTGGGCTCTGCGGTACTTGATGTAAGTATCCTCTGTGCAGAATCTGATGCTGATGTGACGATATTATAATGTAACATTGATTAGAGTGTTCCAGAAACTAGGTCTATCTCTCTAAAACCTCCAAACAAATAAAAAAGTATCCTCTGTTGGCTCAATCAGAGAAGACTCTGATCATCAAGAGCTTCTAGAATAATGCAGTCAAACTCTTTCCATGTAGTAGTCCAATGACACCAAAGGGGTAATTTACAAATTGACCCCTGGAACAGAGAACAAATATTGATTCAATTCATTATGGTAATTGAGTCCAAACACACTCCTGCCCTTCTGAATGGTTGACCCTTTGAAAACGCTAGGTAGAATTTGCCCCTAAATAGATAGGCTGTCAATTTCAGATTATATTATTTGATCCACATTCTCCTTAATGTGCATTTCAATACTACCAGGTCATTGAGGAAGAAGGTCTGCAGAAAAACTGTGAAGTCGTTGGAACTCAAATGTTGCTGGAATTTGCCAAGCTTCGTGATGAGTTTGAGATTGTTGGAGATGTTCGGGGAAAAGGACTTATGATTGGAATAGAAATGGTCAAAGATAAGGTTGGTGTATAAATGCAATATCAATGGAACAACTGGCATCATTACACACAAGAAGTAGGACAGTGGAATCTCAGGATGCAAAGGGTCTACTTTAAGTGGAGGCAAATACACTTGCCGACCTCGTTAATTTAATTTACATCCACCAGGGTTGTGGACACATAGATGTCTTCAGTAGGTCAGTAGATGCAGTAGGTCAAAAGTTAATCAAAACACTTTAGACATCATTTACTTAGATGGGCAAAGTGCAAGAACTGTTACATATTACCTTTTTTTTTTACCCACAATGCACATATTTCTTCAAATGCCCCCAAATGTGTTATTGCTTAAAGGAGAACTAAACTATAAAAATTAATGTTGCTAAAAATGCCATATTTTATATACTGAACTAATTGCACCAGCCTAAAGTTTCAGCTTGTCAATAGCAGCAATGATCCAGGACTTCAAACTTGTCACAGGGGGTCACCATCTTGGAAAGTGTCTGTGACACTCACATGCTCAGTGGGCTCTGAGCAGCTGTTGAGAAGCTAAGCTTAGGGCTCGTCACTAATTATCCAGTAGAAAATGAGCTTCCCCTGTAATATAAGCTGATGCTACAGGGCTGATTATTAAATTCTGATGCTAATTGCACTGGTTTCTGTGCTGCCATGTAGTAATTATGTGTATTAATTACTAATCAGCCTTATATTGTGACATTTCTATTCTATGTGTACTGTATATTGTGAGTGGGTCCCTAAGCTCAGTAAGTGACAGCAGCACAGAGCATGTGCAGTGAATCAGCAGAAAAGAAGATGGGGAGCTACTGGGGCATCTTTGGAGACACAGATCTTTACTGCTAAAGGACTGTGGTTGAATTGGGCTGGTACAGAAGCACAAAACATAATGTACAACATTTCTAACCTACTTCATAGTTAAGCTTTAGTTCTCCTTCAAGTACAATTGCTTCTGCTTAAGCTGAGCACAACTGGCCAGGCTTCCTCCTTTAGGGACTGAGTAGGCATAAATGCTGGGTGAATATTGAGTGCAATTGTGCACCTACAGTTGCAGTTGAGCCCTCGTATATATCATTGTAGCCCCCCACACCCATCCTATTGCTGTTCTAACCTCTGTTTTTTTCTTCAAGGAATCACGGAAACCACTCCCTGCTGAAGAGATGAACTTCATTTGGGAGGACTGTAAAGACATGGGAGTGATCTTTGGAAAAGGAGGCTTATACGGACAGGTAACACAGATAGGAGGAGTACATTCGTTTTCCCAGATAGCGGCAGAGGTATCACTTGTGTATCTTAAAGGAACAGTTCAGTGTAAAAATAAAAACTGGGTAAATAAATAGGCTGTGCAAAATGAAAAAAATGTTTCTAATATAGCTAGTTAGCCAAAAATGTGATGTATAAAGGCTGGAGTCACTGGATGTGTAACATAATAGCCAGAACACTACTTCCTGCTTTTCGGTTCTCTAACTCTGAGTTAGTCAGCGACTTTAAAGGAACAGTTCCATATAAAAATAAAAACTGGGTAACAGACAGGCTGTGCAAATGAAAAAAACGTTTCTAATATAGTTAGTTAGCCAAAAATGTAATGTATTAAGGCTGGAGTGACTGGATGTGTAACATAATAGCCAGAACACTACTTCCTGCTTTGCAGCTCTCTAACTTGTTAGCAGTCAGTAACCAATCAGTGACTTGAATGGGGTCCACATGGGACTGAATATCCATATTTTTGTACAGCCTATCCAGTTTCATTATTACACTGAACAGTTCCTTTAAAGGGGTTGTTGACCTTTGAGATAACTCTTAGTAGGATGTAGAGAGGGATATTCTGAGACAATTTGCAATTGGTTTTTATTTTTTATTATTTGTGGTTTTTGAGTTATTTAACTTTTTATTCAGCAGCTCTCCAGTTTGTATCTTAACCAATCTGGTAACTAGGGCAAAAATTACCCTAGCTACCATGCATTTATATGAATAGGAGAGGCCTGAATAGAAGGATCAGTAATAAAAAGTAACAATACATTTGTAGCCTTACAGAGCATTTGTTTTTTTAGAAGGGGTCAGCGACGCCCATTTGAAAGCTGCAAAGAGTCAGAAGAAAAAGGCAAATTACTATAAAATTATAAAAAAATAAATAATGAAAACCAATTTAAAAGATGCTTAGAATTGACTGTTCTATAACATAATAAAAGTTACCTTAAAGGTGAACCCACCCTTTAAGAAGGGGTCAGTGATGCCCATTTGAAAGCTGCAAAGAGTCAGAAGAAAAAGGCAAATAACTTTAAAATTATAAAAAAAAAAAAAATAATGAAAACCAATTGAAAAGTTGTTTAGAATTGGCTCAATTGTCATCAATTAATGACAGAAATCAGGAAGCTTAGCAAGACAAAGGAAACAACTCCAACTTAGTTTTATAGTTTATGAAACTCAATGTTAGGAAAGAAAAAAAACTTAACATATGATTCATTTTGTACTCAGACTTTTCGGATCAAACCACCGATGTGCATCACGTCAGAAGACGTCGCCTTTGCCGTAGACGTTTTTCATCGAGCGCTGAGCAGGCACACGGAAAGGTTCCCAAGATGATCGGCTACTCAAAGCCATTATGGCAAATAGGCAAACGTGTGCACTTGACAGTCTGACGTTTCGGTAGATATAGTAATTCTAGTGAATCCCAGATAGGGAAAGTGGTTTTATACCTTTAATGGGTGAAATGTCTTTTTTGTATTACAGAAATCTCTATAATTTGTGCTACTGTTTGTTTGCTAAGCATGTCTGACCACAACAATGAGCCAAATGCACACAGAACCGCAATATCTCTCGTGAGAAATAAAATTCGTCTTTTATAACACTGGTATATGTTTGTTTTTTTCATGCTGTGCAGCAGGCTCATTTATTATGGGGGGGACACAGCAAACAATGGGGTTTATTTATCAACACTGGGCAATTTAGCCCATGGGCAGTTACCCATAGCAACCAATGACTGAGTAGCTTTTTTCAGCCAGCTGCAGATAAAACCATGAATTCAACATTTTGATTGCTTGCTATGGCTTAGAGTCCTGTGTTGGGTCAGGTACCTGCGGAATAACCGCAAGGTTTACAGGTTTTGGATGGAAAGACTGGCGTCCCTTGACAATGTGAGCTGTCCGTGGGTACTCGGGTCAATTGCAGGCTAAATTCCCCCCGCCTCCTGTTAGAGTCCTGCAGTTAAATGTAACTATTTCCCCTGACCTGGTTGATCCTCCTCCGGTGGCCACTTCCAGGTTTTTACAGGTCCTGGTTGGGCCTAAAATTAGGGCACTGTGGGTAGGTTTTCGGGAGCAGGAAGAGGAGGGATTTATAGAGGGCCAGCGGGTCTGAGTTTGGCTCTTGCTGTTCCGAGTTCAATACAAGTCGGCCCACCTGGATCCACGCAGGACTCTACCATGGGTTACTGCCCATGGGGTAATTTGCCTAGTGTTGATACTGAATGACATTTTGCAGCAACATTAATATTAACATTAGGATAATATAATAAATGTCACAAAGTGTTTACATGCAGGTATCATTGACAGTGCACCGGTATTAAAAAAAACAAAAAGCATCAGATTGGTAACGAGGGTTTACTAAAGGTTTCTATACATGGCCAATAAAAGCTGCAGACAGACCGAGTCGGCAGCTTATTGGCTTATTGTGGGCCCTCCGACGGCATCCCTGATCGATATCTGCCCGAGAGTTGGCCAGATGCCAATCGGGCAGGGGTAAAAATCCCGTGGACTGCATCTGTTTGTTGATGCGATCTGACCGCCCATTATGATCCGATCGTTGGGCCCTAGAGATGATGTTCAGATCAGCCCGATATCAACAAAATCGCCAAACAAGCGGATCTCTAAGGGGATTATTTACTAAACTCCGAATGCAAAAATCACAAAAAAATTTAGATTTTTTTTTAAATAAAATCTGACTAAAAAAAATCACACATTTTTCATAATTTATTATCCCCCGAGGATGGAAAAGTCTGAATCAGAAAATCCGGAATATCAGACCTGTCGAGGTTACATATAAGTCAATGGGAGAAGTCCCAATGATTTATGATGTGTGCTGGGTTTCGTGCAATACTTGATTTTTGCGGCGAAAAATCCAAAAAATAGTAAATATCGGATAAAAAATCAGAAAAAACGTGAAAAACTGTTTTTTTTCCCCGCAAAGCAATTTTTCTGAAAAATGTAATAATAAATAAGCGTCAAAAACCCGAGCGGATTTGATCGGAATGTATAGCAGAAAATATTGAGATAAATTCAGACTTTGATAAATAACCCATTATGTGTATGGCCACCGTAAGCCAGCGAATATGTGTTGGGTTTTTTTGGGGGGGGGAGACTGTTAAGACCCAGAACTCAGGGGCACCTGATGTTTGTTGCTGTTTTTTGAACTGTATTGGACCAGTCATTTACGGTAAACGAATGTTACTGAACTAGGAACTTTGGCCACATCATAACAACCCCGGTGTGAGTGAGCTCTATATGTCTGTCAGTGGTGCCTCCATTACCTACAGGACCCAATAAATCTTCACTGCCAGGCCACAGAGAACAAGTAGATGGGCATGAGAACCTCCTCACCCACCAAACAGGCAAGTTTCTCCATCAAATCAATCCAGAAGACCACACTCATTCCCCTTTGCAGCAGTCCCATAGGTACAGAAAGAGTGGAAGTCTGCAGCTCTCTCCATGTTATACACAATGTGCCGCCATATGCAATTTCCCAAAGAACGAGCCTTGTGAAGCGTTTATTGGAACATACTACTGTCGTTGTCTAAGTCGATGCTTGATAAAGAAAACGCCCTCTTCGACTGTCAGTAAAATATATCTCTGATAGGTCCCAGTCCTTTCTTAGCTCAGCTCCATTCCTTTGTAATAAAGCAATTCTTCTTCCATTGTGTTCTTGCCCTTCCTGGTAGTTAAGCCATGGGGCTGTTGTAGCTTGTCTGTTGGAATAACAGTGAAGATATCTAGATCTAAACTAGTTGTCTGGAGGACTAGCAGTGACGTGGGCACAGTAATGTTGGCATACCATAGCTGGTGCAACGTCAGTCTTGTTATAGTGCTACTGTACCTCCAGTCCTATGACACAGCACAGTCTTTTATAAGCCTTTAACCTGCAGTGGAAACTATTGCATAGTATCTAGTGAATTTTTTTGCAGAGATTCGCCGTCGAAATGACGCCCATAGACTTCAAAGGGAGAAAAAATTTGTTGTCCCATAGACTTTAATGCATTTTGGAGAATTCGCCCATCCCTAACAAGCAGAAGGGTTTGTCATCAAACCACAATATTAAAGGGCATGTAAAGGCAAAAAAATAAATTCTCCCTTCATTTACTGCTGTGGATAGGAATCGTCAGATGGTCCCTAACTGCTCTGCAGGGAAACAATCATACTTATGAACAGCAGGGGGAGCCCCCGCCTTACTTCCCAGCCATGCAGAACTCAAGCAGCTTTGTTTATGACGATCCCTAAGCAACCCAGACCACACTGAGCATGTGCACAGTCTTAGTCTTGCAAAGATGTTTAACAAAGTTACAAGATGGTGATCCCCTGTGGCCAACTTTGAAAGCATAAATGATTTGTTTGATTAGGCTTGTGGTGCAGTAAGTTCATGTTTATATTTAGTATACAAAATATAGCATTTCTAGCCTTATTCTATTTTAGACTTAAACACTAAACACACAATAGCTTGCACCCAACAGAGCCTTGTAGGTGGAAACTGCTCAAGGTGTTAATTCCAGGGTTCCTTTGCTCCCATGTACCTTGAGTGTTGAACCAGTTGCATTGATGCAAAGCACAAGTGCATAATGTATCTATAGTTGTAACTTTTTCTTGTGAATGATATTTCATGAGCTGCCACTAAATACATAATACGCATATGTCAGGGGTCCCCAACTTTTGTACCGTAACAAAAAGTTAGAGCAACATAATTATGCAAAACGTTCTTGGGGCACAAAATATGGGATGTGATTGGCAACTGGTAGCCCCTATGTGTACTGGCAGCCTACAGGAGGCTCTGTTTGGCAGTTCACCTTGATTTTATGCAACCAAAACTTTGAACTTGGAATTAAAAAAAAAAGCACTGGTTTGAGGCTCCTGAGAGCAACATCCAAAGAGTCAGAGAGCAACGTTATTCATGAGTCATTGGTTGGGGATCACTGTTCTAGGTGAGGGAGAGGAACCTGGGTCTATAGAAGCAATGGTGTTGGCACTATGGTTCTTTTATGCTGGCACCATAGACTCCATGCCAGGTGGGTACATGCTCTTTAGGCAGTGCTATTTGGTGTTGTCACAATCGGCTCCCTAAATCAAGAACAAGTGCTAGGCTACCTCGTCATTTTCATGGTGAAACAAGGCGAAAACATTCGCCTATCCCTACCACCAGGGTAAGGCGTCCCTGCCGTCCCCTCACTAGACCACCAGGTATGTTACTTACAGTTACCATCTGTTGTTACTGTAACACAAATGGGACCAGTAACCATCGGCCAGTCAAGGGCACAGAATCACCACACAGGAACATGGTAGCAAATAATTTATTTCCTATGACACGTGCTCTGTGATTGGCCAGACAGGGTCCAGGCTGCTGAATCTGACTTTGCTACTTCTAAAAAAATATTTTTGTCATTTTCAGTTGGATTTGGTCTTAATTTCGGCAGAACTTCTACAAATAACCTCACTTTTTGTGAGTTTCCATAAACTGACTGCATTTGTTATTCATTGCATTAACCTTGATGGATGTCGCTGCAGTTAAAGGGCAACTAAACAGCAGAAAGAGGAAGTTCACTTTTTATTCACCTTTTATTATGTCCTATAATTCATTTTTATTATAGTTTTAAAATTATTATATTTCTTCTGCCACTTTGCAGCTTTCAAACAGGGGTCACTGACCCCAGCAGCAAAAAAACCTATTGCTCTATGAGTAATTTTTATTTTGTATCACTTATATTTCTATTCAGGCTTCTTCTTTTCACCTGCCAGTCTCTTATTCAAACCAAAAAAGTCAATGGCAGCTGCGCTGCCCTTATGCCATGTTTAATTATTTGTTTTAGAGGTTTTCAGATTTTCAATAATTGTCTGAAAAATTTAAATTTTTAGAAGTTTTCGAGGTATTTGTACTATTTAAAGGCATCGTTCACCATTCTTTTTTTTTTGCATTCAGTTGTTTTCACAAATGTCACGACATTCGCAGCCTTAGAGAAAGTGAGTTTAATGGTGGTTTTAAAAACCTCTAAAACCGCCAAAAAATTCTCCTTTTAATAAATACGCCTCTAAATGTGTCCCTGTCCTTAAAGGAACAGTAACACCAAAAAATTAAAGTGTTTTAAAGTAATGAAAATATCATGTAGTGTTGCCCTGCACTGGTAAAACTGATGTGTTTGCTTTAGAAACACTACTATAGTTCATATAAACAAGCTGCTTTGTAGCAATGGCGGAAATTGAAAAACAGCTATATGGCACAGGTTAACTAATGGATAACAGATAACACCATTAGACAGACAGAGCTTATTTGCTATCTGCTGTGTAACTTGAGCCTTTTCTCCTTTGAATGGCTGCCCCCATTGCTACACATCAGCTTATTTATATAAACTATAGTAGTACTTATGTTATCTACTGTGTATCCTGTGCTTGAATGGCTGCCCCCATGGCTACACAGAAGCTTGTTTATATAAACTATAGTAGTACTTATCTGTTATCTACTGTGTATCCTGTGCTTGAATGGCTGCCCCCATGGCTACACAGCAGCTTGTTTATATAAACTATAGTAGCACTTATCTGTTATCTACTGTGTAGCCTGTGCTTGAATGGCTGCCCAGCAGCTTGTTTATATAAACTATAGTAGTACTTATCTGTTATCTACTGTGTATCCTGTGCTTGAATGGCTGCCCCTATGGCTACACAGCAGCTTGTTTATATAAACTATAGTAGTACTTATCTGTTATCTACTGTGTATCCTGTGCTTGAATGGCTGCCCAGCAGCTTGTTTATATAAACTATAGTAGTACTTATCTGTTATCTACTGTGTATCCTGTGCTTGAATGGCTGCCCCCATGGCTACACAGCAGCTTATTTATATAAACTATAGTAGTACTTATCTGTTATCTACTGTGTATCCTGTGCTTGAATGGCTGCCCCCATGGCTACACAGCAGCTTATTTATATAAACTATAGTAGTGTTTCTGAAACAAACACTCCAGTTTTACCAGTGCAGGGCAACACTACATTATATTTACTTTATTACATTAAAACAATTTTATTTTTTGACGTTACTGTTCCTTTAATCACACTGTCCACACACAAAGGGGCAGATATATCAAGGATCAAAGTGAAAAAGCTTGGATTTCAAGCGATTTTGTGTACTTCGACTATCTAATAAGCCAAAACTCGATTCGAATTTGAAGAAAATTTGACTATTTGAATGTCGAAATTTAGCATGTACTGTCTCTTTAAAACTTTGACCATTCGCCTTCTAAAACCTGCCGAATTGCTGTTTTAGCCTATGGGGGACCTCCTAGAACCCATTTGGAGTCAATTGGTGTATTTTGAAAAATCAAAGTTTTTTTGGGACAAATCCTTAGATTCAAATTTGATCAAATGCGCTAAAACTTTGATTTGAATCCAGCCTATTCACCCGAAGTTAAAAACTTCGTTTTTTTAAATAAATTTCGATTGTTCTTCTTTTATTCGAATTTAAAAGTTATGAGTTAAAAAAAAAAAAAAAACTCCCATTACTTCGAAATTCTGCCCCAAAGTGTGACACATGTTGTATCTGCAGTAGGGATGCACCGAATCCAGTATTTTGAATTTGGCTGAACCCCTCAATCCTTTGCGAAAGATCTGGCCGAATACCGAACTGAATTTGCATATGCAAATTAGGGGTGGGAAGGGGAAAACATTTTTTACTTCCTTGTTTTGTGACAAAAAGTCACGTGATTTCCCTGAAAAAAGCGAATCATTGATTGGTTGCTATGGGTTACTGCCCAGGTGCAAATTTGCCCAGTGTTTATAAATGAGCCCCAGTAAGTTATAATTGTGGTTATTCTTGTCAGACTTGAAAGTACAAGAGCCCATGAGGTGTGTGATGTGCCAGTGCCCTTACAGTCCCACCTGACTCTTTTTACCATGTGTCAGGCACTAGGGATGTGCGGGTCAGTTTTTCCCAACCCGCACCCAACCCTAACCCTCCCTCCCTCAGGCTGTGCCCGTCTGCATCCGGCTTCCTTTTGTAGATCCGTGATGACGTCACAAAAGGGGCGGGCGAGCGGCTATAAAGTCGGAAGATAGCACCGCCAACAGAAGTGCGAGGTTGACCCGAACCCGCCCGACCCGCGGGTATTGGGCCGGTCCTAGGGTTGCCACCTTTTAAAAAACAAAAATACCGGCCAGTGGTTGGAGCGGATAATAAAGGGGCGGTCAGCGACGCAAAAAGGGGCAGAGCCACAAAAGGGGCAGGGCCACATCGCAGAAGCCAAAGGAAATGTAAGTTTTTACTAGAGGGCAAGGGCTTTTTTAAAGGGTATTCCAAATTTACCGGCTAGGCCAGTAAAATACCGGCCGGGTGGCAACCCTAGCAGCCCACACATAACTATCAGGCACAGTTTAGGAAACAAGTGGAAACAGATTATACATTGAGGTTACAACTTCCTAGAAATGTTCATAAATGGTGCAAAGTAGATGGAGAAACCCTGAGAATCTTATTTTCTCTCTCTTGGTTCCAACAGACTCAATGTTCATTTCTGCCAATGCCTGGAATATACATTTCGCTTCCTTTAACATCCACTCGGTTGTACAAATAAGAGGAGTCTGGGGACAATTATGCCTGAGAGCTCTTCATATAAATTTGCGGGTAAATAGAGCACAGCGACACCTCCAAACTGTATCTCGTACTCTGGCTTGATTATTTGGACAAATCGCTTCTTCGGGTGACTAATCTCCTGAAATAGTAGCGTGTATCTCTGCCCTAAAGGGGTTGTAAAGCCAAAATAATATACATATTCACAGTCCCCGACTCTTCTATAGGGAAACAAACAAAGCTGCTTGAGTTCTGCATGGCTGGGAAGTAAGGCGGGGGCCCCCCTGCTGTTCATAAGCATGATTGTTTCCCTGCTCAGCATGATTGAGCCTTTTGATACGAAATGCGTTAGGCTGTACCTAGTGCACTGAAATAAAAACACTTTTTAACTGATAAGTCTGACTGGAAGATTTGTCTTTGAAAGTGCCTGCTCAACTTTTCTATACGATTGTTTCACTGCAGAGCAGTTAGGGATCGTCTGACAATTCCTATCCACAGCAGTAAATGAAGGAAGAATTTCACTGCGTACAGTCAGGTTTATTATAAAAACTGTACAAAATTTTTAATTAAAGTATATTGGAGATGTATTGGTATATTGGAGGTTTCTTTTTCATTAACGAAAGTAAAAATGGAATTTTATTTTTTTTGCCTTTACATGACATTTAAGTTAACTTTTCATATGTCATAGAATGGCCAAAGCTAAGCAATTTATCAATCGGTCTTGATTTTTTCTTTGTTACCGTTTTTGAATTATTTGATTTTTCTTCTGGCTATTTCCAGTTTTCAAATGGGGGTCACTGACCCCATCTAAAAACAAATGCTCTGTAAGGCTACAAATGTATTGTAATTGCTACTTTTATTGCTTGTCTTTCTATTCAGGCCTCTCCCATTCATATTCCAGTCTCTTATTCAAATCAATGCATGATTGCTAGGGGAAATTGGACCCTAGCAGCCAGATTGCTGAAACTGCGAACTGGAGAGCTGCTGAATAAAAAGCTAAATAACTCAAAAACTACAAATAATAGAAAAAGAAAACCCCAAGCACAAATTGTCTCAGAATATCCCTCTCTACATCATAATAAAAGTTACTGTAAAGGTGGACAAAGTTTTAGTATGATTTAGAGAGTGATGTCCTTTTTTTATTATTTGCGGTTTTTGAGTTATTTAGCAGCTCTTCAATTTGCATTTTAAGCAATCTTGTTGCTAGGGTCCAAATTCCCTTAGCAACCATACATTGATGTGAATAAGAGACTGGAATATGAATAGGAGAGGTCTGAATAGAAAGATGAGTAATAAAAAGTAACAATAACAATACATTTGTAGCCTTATGGAGCAGTTGATTTTTTTAAGATGGGGTCAGCGATGCCCATTTGAAATCTGGAAAAAGTTAGAAGAAAAAGGCAAATAATTATAAAACTATAAAAAAAAATGAAGACCAATTGAAAAGTTGCTTAGAATTGGCCATTCTATAATATACTAAAAGTTAAATTAAAGGAGGACAAACCCTTCAAGGAAACACCCCCCCAAAGTGAGAGTGGGAGGGCTCAATTAAAGCAACACAGCTGCTACATTTGTGACACCTGAATCACGAAGGTCGTTTTGTCCCATAGCAACATGTAAAAGATTCTAACAATAGCACACAATAATCCAACCAGATCTCTCTGACTGATGTTCATGTAAATCTCCCGCCATCCTCAGCACACACAATAGTCCAGCAGCAGTATCCGTGTTTTACACAGCGCCGATCCCCCCAGCATCTCACCCGGGTGCCAGCGCAGGGCCAGCTTCCGGTAAGCCTTCTTCAGATCATCATCCGTGCAGTCCCTGCGGACCCCGAGCACTTCGTAGTGACACCTCATAGCCGGCTCTGTCAGGTTACACGTGCGGGCCGGAACCGGAAGTCAGGAAGGGAATGGAACTGAGGAAGCAATTGCCCCGCTGGATGATAGTTACCAGGACAACCGAGATGGGAAGACTTCCGGCACGTGCCGACGTACGACGTAATAGTGTTTAACTTGAGGATTTTTCTTTCTCTTTCTTAACTTTCGGTCCCCAGATAAAGTTGTGCCTCAGCTCCCTTTATTATATGCAGAAGAGTGCTGGGAGTTGGGTGGGTGATACAGAACTTGGCCGAATCTAAAACCTCATGTGTTTGTCAACAGGCCCCTCCCTCTTAAGTAGGCTCCACCCACTTGTAAACCATATATAAATCCATTTTCTGCTTTATCTTACATAACTCCAGCTGGTTTGTTACTATAGATCATCATCATCATATACATCTGCTGCAATGCCAAGAAAATATATTACTCTCCTATGGAACCTTGTGCTCAGATTAAAGTATAGTCATTGTGTCTATGAACTGGACATGAGCATTAGAAGAGCCTTTACCATTGCCGCTGGTGGATAGAGTTGTTACAGCGCCACAGTGACGCCTACTGGTAACGTTTGGTAACGCAGCTGCGCGTGTGACGTCTACGTCTGGAACCCTGAGTGCACGCACGATACCATAGAGTTCCCAGAAGGCGTAGAGAGAGTCTCGCTGCTTCCTGCAACACAACAGCATGTCCGCCTACAAGAGGAAACGTGGCTCCCTACCCGAAGTGGCCACAAACACCAAAAAGGCGAAAAAGCAGTTGGCCGGGAGCGAACAGGAAGCGACAGCTGGAGAGGAGTTCATTGTCCCCCGGCCTGTATCAGAGGTGAGATGTGATGGGCAGGAATGGGTTACTGGTGAGATCCAGGCTCTGCGGCCCAGGAAACGCTCTGCACTGGGGGCCTCAGCTAAGGGCCACTTATGGCTGCCGGGACTGGACTGAAGATCTCTCTACAATACAATCACTGCTCTCAGACTGGGAGTTGTAGTTTGTCAGAAATAGAGTCTCATGGTACAAAGTATAGAGAGGGGCAGCTAATAAAGTAGTCTGTGTCCTGTCTGTATAGTCAACAACTTTATATGGACTGGAGGCCAGGGAGGGATCTCTAGGGATGGTCCCTGTATAGTGGCGTGAGGGGGTCCCTAAAGAATCACATGGGGTGAGGGGGTCCCAGAACAAATGCATCAGGGAAGAGCTGGGACAGGCACGTGACTATCACTTCTATTAACCCTGCCTGGACCAGGCGGTCAGAACATCAGGTTGTGCGTCTATTTCTCATTGGGCTTTGTGAAAATAAATGAATATATTTACTATTTCCATTGTAGTGAATGGGAATTGGCCGGGGGCACTTACCTCGTGTAGTTGGAGTAATAAATCCATGTTGGGCTGTGAGGTCCCTTTAGTCTGGCACAGAGTTGGGGGCACAGCTGTGTGTGGGTTGGTGCAAAATGATTTCTGCTTCTATAACACAGGGATGTGTAAGGGACAATTGGACAAGGGGGGAGACCCATATGTCACTTCTTGCCTCCCGCTCACCTCTATATTCTCCATGTACTCGGGTCCCCCATACACTATTTCTCCTGTTGGGAACCTGGGGGGGTACATTAGTGATACTGCAGTGTATTGTGTAATTACAGGGTCAACAGGAAGTGCAATGGTAAAAGCTTTCCCCACACTGATGCTTGATCATAAGGGGATTTGTCTATTCACTTTATTGTGTGGCACCTGCAGCTCAACAAGAGAGAGACTATTTGTGCTTCACAGGGAGAAAGTGAGATTGGGGGAACCTGTGGCTCACAGGGAGGGAGATTGGGGGAACCTGTGGCTCACAGGGAGGGAGATTGGGGGAACCTGTGGCTCGCAGGGAGAGAGATCGGGGGAACCTGTGGCTGGCAGGGAGAGAGATCGGGGGAACCTGTGGCTGGCAGGGAGAGAGAGATCGGGGGGTACCTGTGGCTGGCAGGGAGAGAGATCGGGGGGTACCTGTGGCTCGCAGGGAGAGAGATCGGGGGTACCGGTGGCTCGCAGGGAGGGAGATTGGGGGTACCGGGGACTCAGGGAGATTGGGGGTACCTGTGGCTTGCAGAGACAAGGCTAAAATACTTGTGCTTTGTTTCCTCTTAGGGCAAATGGAAGAACAAGGAGAGGGTGCTAATTTTCTCTTCCCGTGGCATCAATTTCCGAACCAGACATTTAATGCAGGACCTCAGATCATTAATGCCTCACTCGAGAGCAGGTGAGAGAAGCCTCTATGTTTCCCTCTCTATATCCCTGAATGTCATCATTAGTTGTATACAAGGCCTTGTACCTTAAGGGCAAATTAATAACAACCAAGTGTTTTCCCTATAGACAAATACAAGATTCCTCTGCACTCAACCCATTATCAATATATTTAAGACAGAGACATTTTGTGCATACTGCTACTGAAAAATGCCTTACCCTTTAAACAAAACAGGGATTGTTTGTCCATATATTGCAATATATTTAAGCTGGCCAACTACGTCAAAGTCATCCCATATCTGGCCAGTCCTATGCTCAATTTTCATTTGATTCATTAAGAATTCTATGGTTTCATTATACATTTTATAAAAGGGACGAATGCGTTTTACCTACAACTTACTAGCTGCTTTCAAAGTAAAACTCCCAAACTTGGCTGCCCTTTTATTAGACACCAGTGGGATCACTTGACTATAGTTGGAGGGGGTGGGAGCTACAACATGGAGCTGGTCACTGCTCTTGTATAACTATAACAAACAAGGGAAAGTTGTTATAGTTCTACAAGAGCAGTGACCAGCTCCATGTTGTAGCTCCCACCCCTCCCAGCTATAGTCAGGTGATCCCACTGGTGTCTAATAAAAGGGCAGCCAAGTTTGGGAGTTTTACTTTGAAAGCAGCTAGTAAGTTGTAGGTAAAACGCATTCGTCCCTTTTATAAAATGTATAATGAAACCATAGAATTCTTAATGAATCAAATGAAAATTGAGCATAGGACTGGCCAGATATGGGATGACTTTGACGTAGTTGGCCAGCTTAAATATATTGCAAAATATGGACAAACAATCCCTGTGTTGTTTAAAGGGTAAGGCATTTTTCAGTAGCAGTATGCACAAAATGTCTCTGTCTTAAATATATTGATAATGGGTTGAGTGCAGAGGACTCTTGTATTTGTCTATATGTATTTTGTGGTCACACCCTCATTGCACCCCCGCCTAATGATTTTAAAAACTAGTGGTGAGCACAACTTTCCCTTGTTTGTTATAGTTCTACAAGTGTTTTCCCTGTCCAGGGCACTCAGGAAATGTTAATTATATTTTGTTAATTTTGCTTTATTGATCTTTTCCCTCCCGCACTCTGCAGAAACGAAAATGGACCGTAAGGACAAGCTGTTTGTGGTAAATGAGGTGAGTAACCTGCCAATCATTATTCTCTCTGCTTCTACTTTTCACTTTGTGTTGGTGTTATGGGGAGAAATGGGCACTGATAGGGGATGTAGTAGTTATAGATAGTAATAGATACGACTTTCATGGTGCAGAAATGAGGTTTAAAGAACAAGTGGTTGTCTTATACTTTGAGGTGGTTGAGGAAGCTAAAGGGGTGTTTATTTGGCAACAAGGATATAATGGATTTATAGCATCTATATATAACCATCTCTCCCTACTATTCCTGCTATCCCACAGTCACACTCCCTTCCCAGAGACTATTATCCCACTGTTACTATAGACACCATCTCTCCCTACTATACCTGCTATCCCACAGTCACACTCCCTTCCCAGAGACTATTATCCCACTGTTACTATAGGTACCATCTCTCCCTACTATACCTGCTATCCCACAGTCACACTCCCTTCCCAGAGACTATTATCCCACTGTTACTATAGGCGCCATCTCTCCCTACTATTCCTGCTATCCCACAGCCACACTCCCTTCCCAGAGACTATTATCTACTGTTACTATAGACACACCATCTCTCCCTACTATTCCTGCTATCCCACAGTCACACTCCCTTCCCAGAGACTATTATCCCACTGTTACTATAGGCGCCATCTCTCCCTACTATTCCTGCTATCCCACAGTCACACTCCCTTCCCAGAGACTATTATCCCACTGTTACTATAGGCGCCATCTCTCCCTACTATTCCTGCTATCCCACAGTCACACTCCCTTCCCAGAGACTATTATCCCACTGTTACTATAGGTACCATCTCTCCCTACTATACCTGCTATCCCACAGTCACACTCCCTTTCCAGAGACTATTATCCCACTGTTACTATAGGCGCCATCTCTCCCTACTATTCCTGCTATCCCACAGCCACACTCCCTTCCCAGAGACTATTATCTACTGTTACTATAGGCGCCATCTCTCCCTACTATACCTGCTATCCCACAGCCACACTCCCTTCCCAGAGACTATTATCCCACTGTTACTATAGGCGCCATCTCTCCCTACTATACCTGCTATCCCACAGCCACACTCCCTTCCCAGAGACTATTATCCACTGTTACTATAGACACCATCTCTCCCTACTATACCTGCTATCCCACAGCCACACTCCCTTCCCAGAGACTATTATCCCACTGTTACTATAAACACCATCTCTCCCTACTATACCTGCTATCCCACAGTCACACTCCCTTCCCAGAGACTATATCCCACTGTTACTATAGGCACCATCTCTCCCTACTATACCTGCTATCCCACAGTCACACTCCCTTCCCAGAGACTATTATCCACTGTTACTATAGACACCATCTCTCCCTACTATACCTGCTATCCCACAGTCACACTCCCTTCCCAGAGACTATTATCCACTGTTACTATAGACACCATCTCTCCCTACTATACCTGCTATCCCACAGCCACACTCCCTTCCCAGAGACTATTATCCACTGTTACTATAGACACCATCTCTCCCTACTATACCTGCTATCCCACAGCCACACTCCCTTCCCAGAGACTATTATCCCACTGTTACTATAGGCGCCATCTCTCCCTACTATACCTGCTATCCCACAGCCACACTCCCTTCCCAGAGACTATTATCCACTGTTACTATAGACACCATCTCTCCCTACTATACCTGCTATCCCACAGCCACACTCCCTTCCCAGAGACTATTATCCACTGTTACTATAGACACCATCTCTCCCTACTATACCTGCTATCCCACAGCCACACTCCCTTCCCAGAGACTATTATCCCACTGTTACTATAGGCGCCATCTCTCCCTACTATACCTGCTATCCCACAGCCACACTCCCTTCCCAGAGACTATTATCTACTGTTACTATAGGCGCCATCTCTCCCTACTATACCTGCTATCCCACAGCCACACTCCCTTCCCAGAGACTATTATCCACTGTTACTATAGACACCATCTCTCCCTACTATACCTGCTATCCCACAGCCACACTCCCTTCCCAGAGACTATTATCTACTGTTACTATAGGCGCCATCTCTCCCTACTATACTTGCTATCCCACAGCCACACTCCCTTCCCAGAGACTATTATCCACTGTTACTATAGGCGCCATCTCTCCCTACTATACCTGCTATCCCACAGTCACACTCCCTTCCCATAGGCTATTATACCTACTGCTACTACAGGCACTATCATTCATTGTCCTTTACAATCTTACACCTTGCCCTGTCCTTAATGCCATCACTACATTTTGCCTTTTCCTTGTGTGTAGGTCTGTGAAATGAAGAACTGTAATAAGTGCATCTATTTTGAAGCCAAGAAGAAGCAGGACCTGTATATGTGGTAAGGAACAAGCAGATTTGAACTCCAAGAGGTGATGATTCATTGTGTGGGGCTGCTGAATTTATAAAGCTGCACAATTTAATGCTGTGATTTTTACGACCCTACAGAGCTGTGACTGTTAATGCCACAATCTAAACCTTGATGTTAAGCTAGAATGATTATATGTATCTGTCACAGTAATGGGCATTTAAAATCTCTTTCAGGCTATCCAACTCCCCTGAGGGACCCTCTGCTAAGTTCTTGGTTCAGAATAGTAAGTTGCTGCTACAATTGCTGTGCCTTGTGTAGTTGATAACAAATCTGAGTTGTTCTGCATTGCTCGAGGCTTTTGTGGCCCTGTGATTCTTGGTTGTTTGTGAATACGCTGTAGTTTATCAGCGGTTCTGAGTTCTTGGTTGAGTATTTAATGCACTAACCTGGGATGCATTTTATTATTGCAGTTCACACTCTGGCGGAACTGAAGATGTCTGGGAACTGCCTGAAAGGCTCACGGCCCATTCTCTCCTTTGATCCGGTCAGTAGACTGATTTGCTGCCTGAATGCATCTCCCCAGTACCGGCCTTGGTCTTTACTAATTCTTCATACTGGGCCTGTCTGTGCCATTACTGCCTCTCCTCTTCAATCCCTGTCGGCTCACTCGTTGTTTTTGTATTTCAGGCATTTGACCGGGAACCTCAGTATGCTTTGCTAAAAGAGCTGCTCACACAGGTACTTTATATACATCTATTTACTGTACAAGGGTCTATAGTCGGCCACTAAATATCTTTGTGCTCATCTCATTCAGATTTTCGGAACACCGAGATATCACCCCAGGAGCCAACCGTTCGTGGACCACATTTTTACTTTTTCCATCGCCGACAACCGCATCTGGTTTAGGAATTATCAGGTGGGTAATGGGAACCAATCATTTCCTTGGCAGAATGATGCAGGGGGGCACTTCTGCATAGTTTGTGTTAAAGGGATATATCATCCCAGAAAATCCATACTGTATATATTTACATGTTGTTGTTTATACACCTATAAATGTTGCATATAAGTCATTCCATACAGTTAAAGGGCATGTAAATTCTTATGAATACATGAGCATAAATAATTTTCCCCATTGCTGCTCACTACATTATTAACATTGGTTTCAGTTTAATATTCAAGCCTTTTGTTTCTCTTTTTGTACAATAGTGACCCACATGTTGTAATGTTAAAGGAGAAATCAACCTGTGGGGGGAAAACCCTGTAGCCCCCAGGCTAACTTCCTCCCCCGGGGAGATACTCCATACTTACCCCTGGGCGCAGATTCTTCCAGCGCAGTTTCACACATCCATCCTCCGGCTCCTCGGTAAGCTGACTGAGAGATCGGCAATTTCCGTGTAATTCGTGCATGCGCAGTTGTCGCAAATTGCGCATGCGCCGAAAATGCCGATCTCTCGGCTTACAGAGGAGACGGAAGATGGATGTGTGAAACTTCGCTGGAAGAATCTGCGCCCAGGGGTAAGTACAAAAAGTATGGGGCATTTCCCCAAGGGGTTAGTTAGCCTGGGGGGAGAAGGCAGGGAGGTCTACCTGGGGTGGGGGGTACAGGGGTTTTTCCCCACAGGTTGATTTCTCCTTTAAGAAGTAGGTATGTGACATGTCCCCACCTGTGTAGTGAGAATAATAAAGTTCTGCACATGAATCGCAACTCGTGCTTTTACCTTATTTTTATTTTTTTTTCTTCTCTTCTGCAAATCAGATTATAGAAGAAGATGCTGCTCTGGTGGAAATTGGACCTCGTTTTGTCCTGAATCTCATAAAAATTTTCAAGGGAAGCTTTGGAGGGCCAACGCTGTATGAAAACCCTCACTACCAGTCTCCAAACATGGTACAGAATCCATTGCCAACATGGGGATGTGAACTCATTCTAGAGCCCTAATAACACTCATGTGCTTTAGCCGTCTCACAAGTACAAGCTACGGTTTTATTATTACAGAGAAAAAGGGAATCCTTTTTAAAAATTTGGATAAAATGGAGTCTATGGGAGACAGCCTTTCCATAATTCAGAGCTTTTTAGATAACTTGTTTCCAGATAACAGATCCCATAGCTGTATGGTGTGTTTAATTGTTTATGTAGGCCCTACTCTATACTGGGAGACCTATAAGAATTTATCTTCTGTTAATTATCCAACCCAAGGCCATTAAAGTCCAAATGCTGTAGTGATTACCTTGTTCCCAACCTAGAGTTAGTGTCTGGCTTCTGGAGTTTAGCTGAGAGGCCATGGAGGGTCCATCCATGATTAATGGATATAAGTCTAGTTTTCTCCACTGTTTGGTGCCGAGCCTCTGGCTAATAAAAATCTCCTGTGTTCCATTTGAAGCACCGTCGGATGATCCGATTGGCTACGGCCGCTAAGGTGAAGGAGAAGCAGCAGGTGAAAGAGGTGCAGAAACTGAAAAAGGAGGAAGACAGACCGGTTATCCCCGTTGATCCCACAGAGGCCGTGTTCTATACTCCTGCTGAAGAGAAGCCTCAGGTCATTGAAACTGAGCCACCGGCCCCCAAACCCAAGATGAAGAGGAAAGACAAGCAGTTCAAAAGGCAGAGAATGGCCAAGAAACGGATGTGATGTCTCAGGGCGGGTATTGGGAGGGGGCGATGGTCTTAGCACATTGTATGGTTATTTTGTATATTAAACCTTATCCTAAAAGCCTTTCATCTGCTGTATGGGAGTTTTCTTTCTTTGTTTTTAAAGAGGAACAATCACATAAATGAACATTTAAAGGACAAGGAAAGTCTAAAATAGAATAAAGCTAGAAATGCTGTATTTTGTATTCTAAACATGAACTTGCTGCACCACAAGCCTAATCAAACAAATGATTTATGTTTTCAAAGTTGGCTAAAGGGGGTCACCATCTTGTAACTTTGTTATACATCTTTGCAAGACTAAGACTGTGCACATGCTCAGTGTGGTCTGGGCTGCTTAGGGATTGTCATAAACAAAGCTGCTTGAGTTCTGCATGGCTGGGAAGTAAGGCGGGGGCTCCCCCTGCTGTTCATAAGTATGATTGTTTCCATGCTCAGCAGTTAGGGACAGTCTGACAATTCCTATCCACAGCAGTAAATGAAGTGAGAATTTCACTGCATACAGTCTAAAAACGGTACATATTTTTTTTATATTGGAGATAGGTTTTTTTCATTAAAGAAAGTAAAAATTGGATTTTATTTTTTTTGCCTTTCCTTGTCCTTTAATAAAAGCTTCCTCTTACTGAAACTTTCTAAATATAATCAATTAGAAATTCTGCATTGTTTCTGAAATCTAGTTTATATTCACTACTCTCAGCATCTGTTTCTCTTCATTCTCTCTTTATGCAGCAGTTGGGTGTCAGATATTCATTGACAGTTAGATCCAATATATCTTATAGGGGGTTCATTTCCCAGCAGATGTATTAGAGCTCATTCAAATAACTGATTCCAGTGCAAACAAAATCAACAAAATAACTGCCTTTTGCACAAATTCTGCATGTAGAGAGACATGATGTCTGGTGATTTTAATACAGTGAGCTCTAATCCCGTATATACTCGTGTATAAGCCGACCCGTGTATAAGCCGAGGTACCTAATTTTACGTACAAAAACTTGTAAAACTTATTGACTCGAGTATAAGCCTAGGGGTGAGAAATGCATTTTAGGACATCTTCAGCACTCGCCTAGGGTAATTTAGACTCTAACAACCAGACTGCTGAAATTGCAAACTGCTGAATAAAAAGCGAAATAACTCAAAAAAACACAAATAATAAAAACAAATTGAAAGTTGTCTCAGAATCTCACTCTATCCATCCTACTAAAAGTTAATTTAAGGGAAGACAGAGGTTACAAATTATCCAACCAGCTGTTGGTGAGACAGTGGGAGGTGTAGTCCAACAACAGCTGGATTGCTGCAAGCTTAACATTCCTGATCAGTATAATGAATATATCTAACATATGTTCTACATGGATTGTAAATAATATTGAGGATCCAGGGTTACTGGAGGCCTAGTGCAAAAGCCTTCTCTGCCCTCCAGTAATATTACGATAAATCTAACCGTCAGTAGATATTATGATAAATCTAACCGTCAATCACCCTCTCTCTCCTCACCGGTGGGCACTGAGCTACAGGGAGCTTCCCGATCAGACGCAACCCGATATACCGGTAATCTTCTCCCTCCATAGCAGGCGAACTAGCACAGGTCACATGACTTCTGTCATGCCACTTCCTATTTCGTCAACTAATCTGCGGCGCGAACATCGGCTTTCCTGGAAGACGTCGCTTCGCGTCATGTGACACGAGTCAGCGTCGTGTCAGCAGTGCACTGTGCTTGGGAAATGAACTGTGTCAGGAGATAGACGTGAGGCACTGCAGGACTGCAGCGGCGGGGAGGCTGCAGTAGGAGGAACATACTCTGATGACGACACATGAGCAGGAGGTGCCGGGGAGATGCAGGTCGGGTAGT
Organism: Xenopus laevis; assembly: GCF_017654675.1. Lineage (NCBI taxonomy): Eukaryota > Metazoa > Chordata > Amphibia > Anura > Pipidae > Xenopus > Xenopus laevis. Next base: position 187,378,152 of record NC_054372.1, read on the forward strand.
TCTGCTGAAGCGGAGCCATTGACTCGAGTATAAGCCGAGGTAGACTTTTTCAGCACATTTTGGGTGCTGAAAAACTCGGCTTATACTCGAGTATATACGGTACATCTTCTAGGCAAAAGGCTCAAATATTTTGAATTCCTTTCTTTTCTCAGTCTCCAACAACTGCAGACCTGGAAAAGACGGTTCATAATTTAAAATTTCCCTTTGTAGCATATCTATAATATATAAACACAAAATAACTACGCCATAAGGAACACTCGCATACTTGCATACCTTGTGAATTACATTACGTGTAAATACAGTTGTGTCCAGAATAATAGAAGTTCCACATCATTAACATGATCAATCGCTGTTTTTGATAGGAATTGTATTTCTACATGCTACTTTACTAGTACAGTGGTGTGCAAAACTATTTACCCCCTTCCTGATTTCTTATTCTTTTGCATGTTTGTCACACTTAAATGTTTCTGCTCATCAAAAACCGTTAACTATTAGTCAAAGATAACATAATTGAACACAAAATGCAGTTTTTAAATGAAGGTTTACGTTATTAAGGGAGAAAAAAAACTCCAAATCTACATGGGCCTGTGTGAAAAAGTGATTGCCCCCCTTGTTAAAAAATAACTTAACTGTGGTTTATCACACCTGAGTTCAATTTCAAAGGTTATAAAGCCATTTCTAAAGCTTTGGGACTCCAGCGAACCACAGTGAGAGCCATTATCCACAAATGGCAAAAACATGGAACAGTGGTGAACCTTCCCAGGAGTGGCCGGCCGACCAAAATGACCCCAAGAGCGCAGAGACAACTCATCCGAGAGGCCACAAAAGACCCCAGGACAACATCTAAAGAACTGCAGGCCTCACTTGCCTCAATTAAGGTCAGTGTTCACGACTCCACCATAAGAAAGAGACTGGGCAAAAACGGCCTGCATGGCACATTTCCAAGGCACAAACCACTTTTAAGCAAAAAGAACATTAAGGCTCGTCTCAATTTTGCTAAAAAACATCTCAATGATTGCCAAGACTTTTGGGAAAATACCTTGTGGACCGACGAGACAAAAGTTGAACTTTTTGGAAGGTGCGCGTCCCGTTACATCTGGCGTAAAGTAACACAGCATTTCAGAAAAAGAACATCATACCAACAGTAAAATATGGTGGTGGTAGTGTGATGGTCTGGGGTTGTTTTGCTGCTTCAGGACCTGGAAGACTTGCTGTGATAGATGGAACCATGAATTCTACTGTCTACCAAAAAATCCTGAAGGAGAATGTCCGGCCATCTGTTCGTCAACTCAAGCTGAAGCGATCTTGGGTGCTGCAGCAGGACAATGACCCAAACACACCAGCAAATCCACCTCTGAATGGCTGAAGAAAAACAAAATGAAGACTTTGGAGTGGCCTAGTCAAAGTCCTGACGTGAATCCTATTGAGATGTTGTGGCATGACCTTAAAAAGGCGGTTCATGCTAGAAAACCCTCAAATAAAGCTGAATTACAACAATTCTGCAAAGATGAGTGGGCCAAAATTCCTCCAGAGCGCTGTAAAAGACTCGTTGCAAGTTATCGCAAACGCTTGATTGCAGTTATTGCTGCTAAGGGTGGCCCAACCAGTTATTAGGTTCAGGGGGCAATTACTTTTTCACACAGGTTTGGATTTCTTTTCTCCCTAAATAATAAAAACCCTCATTTAAAAACTGCATTTTGTGTTTACTTGTGTTATCTTTGACTAATAGTTAAATGTGTTTGATGATCAGAAACATTTTGTGTGACAAACATGCAAAAGAATAAGAAATCAGGAATGGGGCAAATAGTTTTTCACACCACTGTAGGTGTAATAGAAACCACACAGACCTGACACACATAATGCTGCTTCTGTGTAATTGAATCATTGATTGAGGCTTCTTCCAAATAATAACAGTGAGCTCATTCATTCAATAAGTCCAAAATGCAAAAGAGTGAGTCCCGGGATTGAGGTTCCCCCAAAATCCAGCAAATTCTTTTAGGGCCCTACTCTGCCCACACAAAAAACTTCACAGAAACAGACGATGTTGCTGTATCCCTCAGAGGGGAGGGGAGATAACAGAAAGTTTATATAGTGTAGTAATTTCAATATTAAATAAAATACACCCACAGTGTCCTCCAATACTTATTAAAACACTCCTTCACTGTGACACAGAAATATACGATTGTGTATTACAATAAATTATTCACCCTGTGTGTTCATTTATAGCCTCATAACCCTTATTTTAAACAAGAGAAAAAAACATGGGTGGGTGGATCCGTAACTAAGGGGTAGTGAGGTTAGCAACACAATTCTGGATTGCTACTCTCCGGTGGTATTATATAATCACAAGAAGTGAGTTTCAACCAATATGAAACACAAAGAGGACGATCTCTCATCCAGGTTCCTGATTCCTGATTCCTGCTTGTCTTGATAGGGAAATAAAAGACAGATATCCTGTGCAGAAGCACTTTTAAAACATTTTAATAAAAATAGTAAAAACACACTCTGGTACAGCGCATTGAAATGTCCTTGTAAAGTCCGTTTGGCACTTAGGTTTCCTCGGTGTCCCTTGGAACTTTGTGCTTTTTTTAAAAAAAATCATGAGCGACGCTTCTCCAAATGGCGGGCATTAACACGCTCGGCGCTTCTGCAAGTTGAGAGCGTAATCACGCTAACGCGTTTCACCTATCGGCTTCCTCCTGAGCTCATTCATTCAGCCGTTATTTAAAGAGAGAAGAGTAAAATGAGTCGTTCCAGTCATTGTTCAGAAGAACAGCGTCGTTTTGATTAAAAAGTTGATTAGAGAGGGGAAAAACTATATAAAAAAAGTGCATAAAATGAGAGTCTGCTCCAGTAAAATCATCTCAAATGTTTTAAAATGGCACCAAAACAAAAAAAAAACCCAGAAAACGCCCATTAGAGTGGATAGAAGAATAACCAAAACGACAGACTCCGCCAATGATCAGCTCCAGGAAGATGAAAGAAGGAGTAAAGTTCCCTGTGATACTGTTACAATTAGAAGGCGCCTATGAGAAGCCAAGCTATCGGCAAGAAGCCCCCGCAATGTTCCATTGTTGAAAAAAAAGACGTGCTGAAGAGCTTACAATTTGCCAAAGAACATACAGGTGCATATTTATCAAAGATTGAAGTTCAAGATCACCAGTCCTCGAGTGCTACTTCTGCCAGTAGCACTTTCCCTTATACTTCTATATATTTTTACTTAGCAATGCGGGTGCTCCCACAACCCCCCTTGTGTAGAGATCACACAGTCCTCGAGTTAAATTCCGCCACTCTCCATTAAATTCTATGTTTTTTTTTTTTAAAAAGAGTATTTATCAATGGGTGAAAGTGAAAGTTCATCGTTTGATAAATACGCCTTTCAAAATCCCATAGAAATGAATGGAGAGTGGCGAAATTTAAATCGAGGACTGTGTGATCTCTACACAAGGAGGGTTGTGGGAGCACCCGCATTGCTAAGTAAAAATATATAGAAGTATAAGGGAAGTGCTACTGGCAGATCCAAATGGGTCAGTGCACATTCCCTGGGCCCCTGTCTAGGTAGTTCAGTAGATATGCAAATGCATGTGTTAACTAAGACAGGGGTTTTTAGTTACAAAGTTATGATCATAAAGTTGAAAAGCCACCATACCACGTCAAGGTAAACCCCATATGGCGGTCCCTAACTTGTTAACCTACCAGTCATAGTATTGAGGATCCTGTGTCTCTCTGCATAATAGCATTAGTAAAGTAAAAAGTAAAAGTCTGCTGAACCTTGGTTTCTGGAGGGCTAAATCCTCCCCCGCTGCTGAATTTCAGCTTTTAAGAGAGAGTGATTGCCCAAACCAACGCCCATTTTTGAAAAAAATGTATAAATATGGTGCAGTTAAAAGCATAGGGTCACTATTAATTAATAGGGGTGGGTATGGGGGGTGCTACAAGCCACAAGAAGCTTAACCAAAGCTACAGGCTGTAAGAGCAAATACACAAGGAGGGTTGTGGGAGCACCCGCATTGCTAAGTAAAAATATATAGAAGTATAAGAGAAAGTGCTACTGGCATATCCAAATGGCTGTGTGATCTCTAACTCCACTCTTTGATAAATATACCCCATTGACTGGCCTAAAGAGAAATGGAGCAACATTTTGTGGACTGATGAAAGCAAGATGGTTCTTTTTGGGGCTAGAGGCAGCAGACAGTTTGGCAGACGAGCCTCAAACACTGTATTTCCCATAATCACCCATGGTGAATGCTGCCATGGAGAGTGACCAGGAAACAGAAATGACAGTATGTATAAACAATTTCCTGTTTCAAGTGACAGTACAGAGTGAAGCCGGAGGCACAAGTATCATGATATGGGGATGTTTCTCATACTATGGTGTTGGGCCTATTATCTCATACCAGGATCATGGATCAGTTTCAATACATCCAAATACTTGAGGTCACATTGCTTTATGCCAAAGAAGAAATGCACTTAAAATGGAGGTTTCAACAAGACAAAGAACCCAAACACACCAGTAAATGAGCAACATCTTGGTTCCAGACCAACAAGATTGACGTTATGGAGTGGCCCAAACCCCGGACCTTAATCCAAAAGAAAATCTGTGGGGTGACATCAAAAATGGTGTTTGTGAGGCAAAAGCAAGAAATGCAGAAGAATTGTGGAAATGTAACAGGTTGTTGGAAGTTGGGGGACTCCATGTAACACAGATGTGCAGCAGAAACACTGATTATACAGCTCAATATTAGTTCAGTCATTCAAAGGAAACAAAATCTTGTTTCTGAGTAACATTCAATTTATCTCAATATTATATTAGCCAAATGTCAGCAGTGTTGGACTGGGCCCCGAGGCTCAATATGAGTGTGTGGAATTCAGGGCCCCTCTGACAGTAATTAGGTGCAGAAACCACTAGGTGATAAAGCAGCTAATGTACAATCATATGGGTTCCAAGTCCTCCAGTCTGACCCAAGCAGCAGATTTAAATAGTGAATAAAGTACCCCCTATTGTAAAATATAAGGATATTATAAGTGACCGAAGAGTTTCATGACCATATAAAAACACGAGGCCGAAGGCCATGGAACTCCGAGGTGACTTCTAATATCCTCATATTTTACAACAGAGGGTATTTTATTTATTAAAATACACAAGTTTCAGTGAGTCATGTGACAGAAATGACATCAGAACTCACCGTTTATAACTGATGACATCAGAACTCACCGCTTATAAGGATATCATTTACAGGATATTCATGGCTTTTGTGTATTATATTCCTATTCCACCAGCTAATGTACATTTTGGTCTGGTTGAATCAGAGTTTAAATGAGCAAATAGATTATTAGGGGGTCCCACGTGGACTGATGGACATACGGAACAATGAACCAAGCTCACTGGGAGCCAGGTCACCTGCTATAGGAAGATGATGGAGACAAGACATGAGTCGAATCTGAATATGCAAATTAGGAGTGAGAAGGGAACTCGCATAATTTTTTTTTTATCACAAAACAAGTTAAAAATGTTTTTCCCCCCCTGTCCCTAATTTGCATATGCAAATTGGGGTTCAGATTAGAATCTTTCATGAAGGATTTGGGGATTCGGCCGAATCTAAAATTGTGGATTTGGTGCATCCCTTCCTCCAATAAGGATTAATTATATCTTAGCTGGGATCAAGTACAAGCTCCTGTTTTATTATTACACAGAAAAAGGAAATCATTTTTAAAAATATGGATTATTTGATTATAAAGGAGTCTATGGGAGATGGCCTTTCCATAATTCTGAGCTTTCTGCATAACAGGTTTCTGGATAACGGATTCCATATCTTGTAATGTACATTCTACTGTATGTAAGGAGCATTGGTGCCATTTTAAGTAATCCATATCAACTGAGTATTGCTCATTCTCAGGTTCTGCTGTTGTGTATATTTAAAGCTGGATTTTCATATTATTATAGACCTGTTGCCCTTAGAGCTGAATTAGCTATGCCTTATATCAGCATCTGTCATCTAAATAAGATTTAGAATTTCATTGGCTTGTTCCTAATCACCGTGATAATCAGACGCAGCATAAGCTTTAGCCAATGGCAACCTGCTCTGTGCTGTCACTTTTATAGTTTGCTTGAGGAATTGAATGTGCCTATTGGATAATAATAATAATAATAATAAACAGACCTTGTGTCAGGAAACTGTAACACGTGTATCACAATTATAACATAGTAACACAGGTTGAAAAAAAGACAAATGTCCATTAAGTTCAACCTTTTAAGTCTATATATAACCTGCCTAACTGCCAGTTGATCCAGAGGAAGGCAAAAAAACCCCATCTGAAGCCTCTCCAATTTGCCTCAGAGGGGGAAAATTCCTTCCTGACTCCAAAATGCAATGGGACCAGTCCCTGGATCAACTTGTACTATGAGCGATTTCCCATAACCCTGTATTCCCTCACTTGCTAAACACCATCCAACTCCTTCTTAAAGGTACAGTAACATCAAAAAACATTTTACAAAAATTCGTTATAATACAACGAAAAAAAACCCAAGACAAATCAAAATTCAAAATTGCAAAGCCTTTATTAAGAAATAACTTACGGAACTCCACTTCTGCTCCTCTTCGGAAAAGGCGACATGTCGACGATCCATAGTGCGTCGCTGGATTTCTCCTCCCTGGCTCTCTCTCCTATTGTACTGGCAGCAGGAAAAGCGGCCTGGCTGGATGAAGAGTCGAAGTGCCCGGTGTGGGGCTCCGTCTACAGGGAGCCCATTATCCTGCCCTGCTCCCACAGCCTTACCCTATCCTGTGTGCCTGGAAAATCCTTGTGCAGACCCTGGACTCCCCGCAGAGCCTGCGCACCTCGGGGGAGATCTTGTGGGGACTCAACCTCCTACTCACCTGGCAGGCGATGCTTTGCTACAGTGCCCCGGGGCTCACAGACATCGCACTGCTCGTACAGGACTGTTGCATCCTTGGGACTTCAGACACCTTCTACCTACAACATTGCAATGCACCATCTCCTCTCCTTATACTCTCCTTACCTAGCAGCCTGGCCGTGCCATGCTGTGGCTCAGTGAGATACAGTTCTGGGCATCAGGGCCGCTTACTGGTTTTACAACTGCCTAGTATGTTTCAGTGTGAAGCTACTGAAATGAGAAATAACTCACTGAGACACATTCAGTTACATTGAAAAGGAAAAACAGCAGCCTGCCATAAAGCATTTCTCTCCTAAAGTGCAGGCACAAGTCACATGACCAGGGGCAGCTGGGAAATTGACATAATGTCTAGCCCCATGTCAGATTTCAAAATTGAATATAAAAAAATCTGTTTGCTCTTTTGAGAAATGGATTTCAGTGCAGAATTCTGCTGGAGCAGCACTATTAACTGATGTGTTTTTTAAAAAAAAACATGTTTTCCAATGACAGGATCCCTTTAATAAAGACCCTAATGCCCTAGACTGAGCCCACCCTAAAATATATGTGGCATGCCCCTCAAATGTGTTAAAAAAAATGTTAACACAAATTTTTTTAAAAGATTTTTTTTTTACACTTTTTATGACTTTTCGGCATACAGGATATGATGTCACTGACATAAGATTGAGGAGGATGTCGCTTCATCTTATCAGTTCATCAAGTCTAAGGTGGCAAAGGAAACTCTGGCGAAAGAGGTAATGTTGAGTAAAATCCGAATTTGCGGAGCAACGACCATTCGGCAGAGCAAAAAGTCGCCTGGCGATAGAGTGCAAACGAACGGAATCTTTCACTAGCGAATTGTCACCTGCGTCTGTTAATGAATTGGCGATGTCCCTGCGGATTGGATTTCTGGCTTATTTTCACCAGCGACGGCCACTTCGCCCTTTAGTGAATCTGCCCCTTGCTGTTTTATATTCTTGGCTCAGCGAGCAAGTACTGAAAAGAAGCCAGTGAGTATGTACACATTCCATAGCCACAGCATAGTAGGTGAGTCAGTGTGCAGTAGGTAAGCTTTGGGAAGCCCAGGATTCCTTACAATTGAAAGAAAATGCCATATTGTAATCCTTGCCACTTGGTGGCAGTAGATCACCCTGGACTTCTTATAGAAGCCGTAATGTATATAACAATTACTTCTGTGAAACGCGTGTGTTTTGGGTGTAATTATGGGACATACTGTAAATACCTGCCTATTATCTCCTTCTCCCCTTTGGAATCAACACAGAAGTGTGTGGCCCTCTCTTCAGTTAGAGCCGTAACCGTCTGCGTAAAAATTAAATTGGAATCTGAATGTTCTGTGCAATTCTAAATTGTCTGTATTTTTTCTCTCTCTCTCGCAGGAGACAAATGGCAACTGCTGAGATATTGCTCCCTGCCTGGCTGTAGATACAACTTATATTGGGGAATTGTAATAAAAGTCGCAAAGAGCAAAACAATTAGCACAAATAAGAATAAAAAGTCTAATTTCGCAATGTAATACTCCGGGAATTTTAATTGTGCATTGCTTACTTTTAAGAAGAGTTGAAGGTGTCGTAATCTTTTGGAGCAAACGTAACAACTTTTTCAGTAAGAAGTTTTATTACATTCACTCTACACTAGCGCTAACTATAAAATTTGCGAACCTTCTTCCACTGTTGGAAGTGGTCGTTAAACAGTTTCCAGGTTCGCAAAACAGGGCCGGACCAAAGTATTTTGGCATGCTAAGCAATGGCTTCAATCAGTGCCCCCCCACCTGGTCCTGCATTACCATTTCCCACCTTACCATTCATATTGTCCCATGTCCCTGTGCCAACAGCCATTGTGTTGCCTCATGTACCTGTGCCAACACCTATTATATTGCCTCCAGTTGTACCTGTGCCAATGGCAGTCAATCCCTCAGATTCCTCCCCAACCTCCAATCTGTACCTGTGCCAGCATAAGCCAAAACATCCATAATATTGTTACCCCCAACCTGTACCTCTGCCAGCAGCAGCCAAAAAATCCATAATATTGCCCCTAATTTGTACCTGTGCCAACAGGAGACAAAATCCATCATATTGCCCCAAACAACTGTGTACCTGAGCCAGTAGCCAACATATTGCCCCATGTACCTGAGCCATCAGCAGCCAAAATATCTACAAAATTGACTCCAAATATGTACTTGTGCCAGCAGCAGCCAAAAATCCATCATATTGCCCCATATAATCTGTTTACCTGTGCAATCAGCAGCCGCCAAGATATTGCCCACAAATATGTATCTGTGCCAGCAGCTGCCAGGAGGGAGGTGGGAAGTGTTTCTGCCCGCAGTACACATCATGGGCAAGAGCAGGCAGTTTATGAAATTGAAAAACTGTTAAAGGTCAAGCAAATCAAAAAATTCTCCTTAAAAGTGTGCCCCCCCCATGAATAGCGTCCCTCGGTGGGCGAGACATAATTTTTCTCATTGCGAATATTCTTTCTATTACCGACCTCTATTACATTCCCCAATAGTCTCTTATTCTGTGTCCATGGAAGTTTTCCTTTGCTTTCTGCATTTGCTGCAAAATATGCGCCTGCAAAGGATGAAAAGGTTAAATTACTGAGGTGGGTGCCAAATGGTTGTCCCCCCCATTTGAATATAATCACTCCTGTCAACAGACAAATGCAGCAGGGTACTTGTGAGCAAGCAGCACGGGGAAACCCTCTTCTTCGACTTCTTTTTTCAGTGGCCCAGGGGCTGATACATGCACAGTAGAGTGCTTGGACTGTAAGCTCTATGGGGCAGGGACCTCCTTCCCACTAAGTCTCTTACCACATAGCACTTAAACTCCTTATCCTGATATGATTCTGTATATATTTATTATGTGACTTGTCTTCCCTGTGTATACTTTTATATATATATTGTACTTTTATACACTGTACACAGCTGTAGATCCTTAACAGCACTTTACAAATAAAGTTATACATACATACAAAAAGGGCAGCTACTCTGCATATGCACCCTGTCCAAAGAAGAAACAAAAGCAGGGGGAAGAATATTGCTTCTTGGTGTTCATTGAAAAGTCCCCCGGATTGGTGCAGTTCTGTGCTGATAGGAGCAACAGGGTATCAGGTTCATCATTATAATTACTGGGGGGATGTCTAACCTTTGGTGCTTAGCACTTGCAGTACTACCTGTAGCAGATACAGACAGACCACCTCCAAAGACCCGCAAGAACATCTTGCTGCAGATGGTGTATCTGTACATCGTTCTACAATTCAGCAACAATTTGCACAAAGAACATGTGTATGGCAGGGGGATGAGAAAGAAGCTCTTTCTGCACTCACACCACAGAGTCGCTTGTTGTATGCAAAAGCTCATTTAGACAAGTCACAGTCATTTTGGAAAAAAGTGCTTTGGACTGATGAGACAAAAATTTAGTTATTTGGTCATAACAAAAAGCACTTTGCATGGCGGAAGAAGAACACCGCACTCCAAGAAAAACTCCTGCTACCAACTGTCAGATTTGGTGGGGCCCTTGTTAAGGTCGAGGGTCGGATGAATTCAACCCGTTTTCATAGAAAGTAGTGTTACACAATCATTCTCAGCGCTCTTTGCAGTGTCAGGTGCCGACTGTGATTCTGTCTGCCCAGAATATATTCCCAAAATATATTCCAGCAGCACTCCGGTTCCGTGGAAAAATAAATTATTTGTGCGACAAGTGAAGCAACGTTTCGGGCATAACCAGCCTTTTATCAACGTTATTCCCGAAACGTTGCTTCACTTGTCGCACAAATAAATTATTTTTTCACTGAACCAGAGTGCTGCTGGATGAATTCAACCCAATACCAACAAATTCTTCAGGATAATGTTCAAGCATCAGTCACAAAGTTGAAGTTACACAGGGGTTGGATATTCCAACAAGACAATGACCCTAAACACACTTGGAAATCTACAAAGACATTTATGCAGAGGAGAAGTACAATATTCTGGAATGGCCGTCACAGCCCCCCGACTTGAATATCATGGAAAATCTATGGGATGATGTGAAGCAGACTGTCCATGCTCGGCAGCCATCAAATTTAACTGAACTGGAGAGATTTTGTATGGACGAATGGTCAAAGATAGCCACATCCAGAATCCAGACACTCATCAAAGGCTATAGGAGGCGTCTAGAGGCTGTTACATTTGCAAAAGGAGCTCAACTAAGTATTGATGTAATATCTCTGTTGGGGTGTCCAAATTTATGCACCTGTCTAATTTTGTTATGATGCATATTGCAGATTTTCTGTTAATCCAATAAACTTTATGTCACTGCTGAAATACTACTGTTTCCATAAGGCATGTTATATATGAAAAGGAAGTTGCTACTTTGAAAGCTCAGCCAATGATAAACAAAACTCTAAAGAATTGAGAGGGGTTCCCAAACATATGGCTGTATTATACTTTATATTGCTCCCACTTTAATATGAACACATGTCGCAGTTAAAAGCGTTTTTCCCTGATGTGCATATCCTATAACCGAACTGTTGCTTTTACATAAAGTCATGACACAGTCAATATAAAACTCTTGCACTGACAATTTATTTCAAATTTTCTTTAAAAAAAAAAAAGAAGATATTTGTAAAACATATTCCATTTTTGGGTTAAAAAAATACAAAATATTTAGGCAAAATGACACAGTATTTGGAGAATAGGGTCCGGGTGAATGATAGAGCGGAGTTTGTAGTAAGCTGAAGGATACAAGAAGTGATTAGAAGAGGCACTGTGCAAATGTAAGTGTGTGGATGAGGGTCACCTTCCCCTTTGCTCAGTTACAGTCCAATTGCAATCTGGGAAACAGTGGAGCCTTCAGGAAATGTTGGAACAGACACTGCTGGATGCAACAAGCTGCCTTATTTCCGACACAGGGAGACAGACATGACAGCAGATAAGAGACGTCTATTTCTGTTCCAGGATACGAGATGACTAGCGGCTCCTTGGAGTGTAGATAATATACAGTATAAGTTACGTATCTGGACCCATCACCATGTACTCTCACTCCCCTTTTCTTGCACCTCATTATTCCTATTGTGTTTTTTTATATTTGGAAGGACAGATACTGACCTGTAGGATAGGCTGAGGCACTATAGATCCCACAACAAACCCCTTACCCTAAACCATCTCACTATCCAAACTCTCTTCCCTTCCCAGTTGCAAGGAGAAGACTCTGGGAGGATGTGGGGCTTTGCACCCATTTGGAGGAAGGCACCTTTCTTGCCCCAGAGGATACAGCAATCCTAGCGGTTAGCCTTTAACAGAGCCAACTGCAATACGAAGAGCAACATTTTTATATTTACTCTTAAACAAATTGACTTTCCCTTCTTTTAATTTTATTTATATGGCACCTGTTCTTCCTGGGAAGTGATGGGCAAATTTGTCCCGCTTTGCCACGAAATTTCCGAAACGGGCAAAAAATTTGCGGAGCACGTTTTTTGACGTCAGTGACAATTCGCCAAAATTGCCGCCAGCAACAATTTCGACGCCAGCGACATTTTATGCGCATTAAAGTCAATGGGCGTCCATTTAATTGTCGCCAGCGTCTAAATTGTTGCCAATAAATTTGCCCATCACTATTCCTGGGTTTTCTCTTGTCTTACACTTATAGTATTTTACTTTACTACCTAATATCATTCTCTATATCACTCTCTATCTATTATCTAGTTCTACTTTTCCTTAGTCTGTAAAACATCAAATTCTTCTCCTTTCTGCCCCAATTTCCTTCTTTCCTCCTCACTTCCTTAAGCTTCCTATGCACTTTCCTTTCTCCATCTTCTTTTCTCTTTTTCCTGCCCCTATTATTCCCTGGCCAGCTGCCAATTCTGTCTTTATCCCCCCTCTCAATTCACCCCCCCCTCATCTACTACTAACATGGCAATTTGTTCATAACCTATTTCCTTCATGCCTTCATCTATGCTCTTCAATTCAACTCCGCCATGACATTGCCCTTGCTTCTGCACCTAGTACAGGTATGGGATCCGTTATACAGAAAGATCCGAATTACAGAAAGGCTGTCCAATATAGACTCCATTTTATCCAAATAATCCAGATTTTTTGAACTATTTTAAAAATCCTTGTTGGCAGGTCCAATCCCATTCTGGGATGTGCCACTGCAGGAACGGACCTCAATGTAAGCACTTGCCAATCAATTAGGAGCAAGGAACAACCATTTTCACCTATAAATTGACTCAGCACAGAGGGTATATCAGACAACTTCTCAGACTAGCAGTGGTGGCCTGGTCAGTGTTTCAGACACTCCGATGCCCATATCAGAGCCATAAAAATGGAGGTTTTGCTGAGCCTGTGTCGCCCTCTTTGATTGGCTCTGCAGCCAATGAAATACTTGCATTGAAACGTATCAATATTACAAATATGGAGGATCTTCAGAACAATCGTGGAATATATTAAGGCAATAGTATATTTAGAGATGCGTGTGGATGACACCATTTTCTTTTCTTACCCAAAAAGGTCAAAATGTTTCTAGAATTTGCTAAAAGAGGGAATAAGGCTAAATTTAAGCAATTACAAAAATAAAATGATAAAAAAGCTAACATTTTGGATTAATTGTAGTTCAAGATACTAAACAGCTACTCCCTATCTAGCGTTGCTGCAGAAAACCATTGGCTCTCCTGAATACAGGCTACATAATACATCACTAGCATTTCATGTGCCGCTAACTTACTGTTCCTACCTGAAGACATTACTGTTAAATCAGCATTGGGGACCGTTTATGGGCTCAGTGGAAACAAGGGTTTCTAATTCAAAAAAATATAAAAATACACAATTTTCTGATACAGAAGAACTGAAAAGTTTTGATATCCAGCATTATTGAACTTTCCCTGGAAGGACAGTCTAGTATAATACTAAGAGGCAGTGCTGAAGCAGGTGTCTCTCTCCCAGTGAGACAATAATCACATTTTCTGCGGCTGACTTTTACACATCATCAGGATCTGCTTAAGGACTTTCTGCACGTCTTCATCCATCTGCCCCTGAGTAGGAGAAAAACATTCAGAATAAACTGTAGAGCTGAACTACTTGCAAGCATTACACACTCTTTTTAGACACAAGTCGATTTTATCCCCTAACAGAATTAAAAGACTGATGAAGACTGGCCATACATTGAGAAATCTTACCCCAGTTTGCCCACCTTGAGGTGCATGATGAGGTATCAAATCACAATGACTATGATACAGGCCGTGTGGGTGAGGGCCGCTCCAACAAAAACTTTAAAGCAGTCAGATATTATCTGGCCTATTCTGAGCAAGAAACTGAACAGGCTGAAGGAGCCAAACTGGCAGTTGATATCTGCCCATGTATGACCACCTTAAAGGAAAACTATACCCCTCAAACAATGTAGGTCACACAAACATACCAACAAACCATACATGTTAGGTCACATGAGCCAATTAACAGACAGAGTTGTGTCTTTTGCTTCCACACTTCTTCCTGTTACAGTTAGAGCTGCAGTATTTCTGGTCAGGTGATCTCTGAGGCAGCACACAGACCATCACAAAATGGTGGTTCAAGGCAAGAGATGTAAAAGGACAATATTTACTTAAATATATATTCCAGTTTGGCAAGATTCTTTAATATGTCACTTAATTTGATATGAATCTGTTGCTTAAGTATTCATTTTGGGGGTATAGTTTTCCTTTAAGTAAGATTAGTGAACCGCAGTCATTTTGAAGTTAACATGTAGAAAACATGAAAGCTGATCAAACTATATCAGCCTGAATAAAGCAAAATAAATAATAAAAGCATTCACATTATTTCCTAAAAAAGATGCATTTATTGTGCCTTCCTCTGTCCTTATGTGTCTCACTATCCCCCCCAGATGTCGCTTTATCTACAGGGCTCCTTTGCAAAACACAGATTAGCTGCAAGGAGATTATTTATCAGACCCATGGACACACGTGTGTCAGGAGCGCCTGTTGGTGATCCCGTGGTGGCTTGTGAAAAGACCGTGTGGTCTGAAACGTTGCCAATTGTTTGGGGTCAGAGCCCATGTCCTAATAAAGGCATTTTAAGAAAAGAAACCATTGACGGGTGCCGTCAATAACTAATGTGGTCTGATTGAACGGATTGAAGGTGGAAACCGTTGGACGTGCATCAGACTAAAGTGATTTGGAGGTGAAGGGTGCTGACTGTGAAACCTGTGAAAGGTGATCCCGTCTCCGGCAGCGTCCCATCCAAGATAGCTGTGCCCATGAACCACGTCTTGATGCCAGCATGATGACGTCATGCTCCTGGCGCGAAAATTGGAAATAAAAGGACTTCCCGGTCATGGGTTCAATGCCTGATTATAGGAATTGCTAGCTTGTATTCCTGGTTGTTCCTAAATTGATTATTAGTATTTTCCTGAACTTTTGACCCTGCCTGAACCTTCTGAACTCTGACGACAATTAATCTTGATGCCTCTGGTTACCGCAAACTTGAACTTTGTCCTGAAGCTTCCTCCTTGGTCCGGACTTCCCTCGCTTGTAGCCCCTGACAACGTGCTATAGAACCAATTATTGCAAAATGGCACCCCTTAGTCCTCAGAGAACTTGTCCTTTTTCCTTAGTCCTCATAGCACTTGTGTCCAGGGCACAGTTATGCTCTTTCCTTTGCACCACAATCAGACAGGAAATATAGGATTGTGTCACTTCCTGTGCCCATTGGAGCTCCCTAACTTGTGCGTCTGAATTGGCACTAACATTTCTGCATCTGTCTACAGACGGAATAGAGGTCAGACTGGAATAGAGGTCATACAGGACAAAAAAAAAATGAAGTTCTGCATCAATTTTGTGAGATTTACATCACCTTGGTAAGTGAGGTGTTATGTGTCTCTGCCCTGATCCCACAATGTCCCAGTGCTCTTTTCCCTGTATATAACTATATCGTTTGGTTTGTGTACCCTGTCTGGATGATCATAACTGATGTTTACAATGTATGTATCATGTATATCTTCCAATGCTGGACACGTTGTAAAATTGTATGTGCTGATGCACTGTATCCACTAGCGTTGGATAGAACGGCAGAATGAGAAGCTACAGCGCCTCTTTATTTACTGCTCTTCCAAATGTCCCTACAATATCCACTGTTCAGCCCCAGGGGGAGATCGACAGATGCTGTACAGGATTGGCCAGTGTATAGCCACTTTTAGTCATGTGCTTTCAAAAGCAGAATTTCCATTCCATTTCTTATTCATGGGTGTCTTCCAGCTTCCAAAAACAAACAGTAACTAATTCCTATTGTATCTAAGCACTTACAGACCCTGCAGTCCTACTAATGTCTGAACTATCCAATTCCCCTTTCTACTAATTCACAGGCTTCTATCACCGGCCCCCATAACAGCAACACCTGGAGAACTGAACCTATAGCAGTAGGTGCTTTCAACCTGGAGAAATGAATCTAAAAGGGAAGTTACGCAGTGACTCTATTCATTCAGGGACCATCCCAAAAATTCCCCATCCTCTGTGGTCACATTTACTAATAGTGCTGAGAGTTGGAGCATTCGGAATTAAATAAAAGATTTATTTTCCAATATCATATATAATGAATATATAATTTACCTGCACGGCATAAAGTAGATGCATCCTGTAAACTGATACAATCTCCTGATGCTGTTTCTTGGTCTCCTGTAGGGAAATAACACAGTCAGCTCAACAGGCCAATATTTTTCCCTTCTTATCAAGAAGAAGAACTACATGTTACTTTGCAGTGATCTGGGAAACGTCACCGGCGCAAAAACAGTTTAATTATATTTTACAATGAGATCTCTGATTTAATATATGCAGAGTATATGGAGTATGGCATAAATGCGAAACAAACATATGTGTTTAAGCATGGGCTTTGCCAGTAGAATAACTCACCAAATGGAGTAGGTGGCCCAGGTGCTCCTGCCCCAGGCCCTCAGCTCAAGGGAGCGGATAAACCGTATACAAAGAAGCAAAATGTTGGAGCAGGGCATTTAAAATGTCATGCATGGATCAGACAAATGTAGAGTAAAAAAATCTTTATTGGTATAAACTACTCATGCATGACACGTTTCATGTCAAAGACACTGGGGCTCATTTATAAACAGTGGGCAAATTTGCACCTGGGCAGTAACCCATGGCAACCAATCAGATGATTGCTTTCACTGTTCAACCTGCAGCTGGCTAATTAAAGCTAATCACTGATTGGTTGCTATGGGTTACTGCCCAGGTGCAAATTTGCCCACTGTTTATAAATGAGCCCCACTAAGTCATAGGCTCATGACTATGACTAAGTAGGCCTATGACTAAGTGAAATGCGTCAGGCATGAGTACTTTATACCAATAAAGATTTTTATTTTTTTTACTCTGCATTCGTCTCATCCATGCGTGACCTTTTGAGTGCCCTGCTCCAACATTTTGCTTCTTTATATGGAGTATGGCACACAGCTAAAATAAATAAAAAATAAATAAAAGGCATATTACTGGTAAGCCTGGTCCCGGATGTTCTCCTTGGCCATGCCATTTCTAAGGTGAAAGAATTTACATTGGTACTGTCATATATCTAAACTGCTGGCTCGCTTCTGGCCTGTCTATGAGAATATTTGAATATTCTTGCAGTACTTCAAGGAGTTGTCCTGAAAGACAGGCTTGTGTGTGGCACTTGTAGAATTTTCTCCGCCAGTGGAGAAGCACATGTATGTAGCATTGGACTGGGGGGCCCAGTGCCCACCGGGTCTGTAGCCTCTGGGGCCCCCACACCATCCCCCTACCCCCTTGTGTATTCATACATAATGTATAACTTTCTTCTACATAAGTATAAGAGCAGCATACTTACTATGAGCTGGCTCTGCAACTGTTTGACTTGTTGCTGCAGGGCTTCCAGTTGCTGGCTCTGTCTCTTGGGGGTGCTTGTTGACAAGGACAGTTGTGAGAGGCTGTTCAAGGCTTCCTTCAGTTTGCTCACTTCCTTGGAGAGCTCGTTTATCTGAAAGTAAATGCTCTGTTAATGAATTCAGAAATATCGGCGTTCAGCCTGTGCATGCAGTTGTAAAAATGTATATAATTATTTCTTTTTCTACGTTAAATGAGATATGCCATGGACTTATGCAGGGTACATATGGGGTACCCAGGTTAAATAATTTGATATTTTGGGTCATGTCAGACAAGACATGCCAGCTTACCTATGTCTGGGGAGAAAGCAGTGATCCACCTCTTCCCATGTCAAAACTCACTGTGCATTGGCAGACACTAAATCTGCTTGTTAGTGAACAGATGGGCAGATTTCAGCGTGAAAATACTTATTTTAGTGTGTCCGTGCCAAAAGCTGTCCCATCTGTGTACTAACAGACAGATGTTGTGCCTGCCAATGACAGGGACTTTGGGCATGGAAGGGAGCAAATTAGTGTTTACTCCCCTGTCTAACATACGCCGCAGAGAAAATGCCTTGACTGCAGAGAAGCTACTTAGTTGATATTAGCCAAACTTAGAATTGGAAACATGGGGTACAACAGAAATGCAGTAACATGCTCTTTCTCTGTGCTCATATATCCATTTGTTCTCAATGGTTTCAACTATTTCCAAGGTAAATGCTTCACCCTTTCATGTCTCCCACCATCTACTTCTTGATTCCAAACCTGTGGCCCTTATGATTCTATTGCCATAGAAATGTAAATTTATTGAATTACAAATTCAGTTTTGCTCTGTCTCTAGCTGCCAAAGTATGATGGGAGTTGTATTCCTGTTAACAAGGTCACAATCATAAATTACCAAAATCCTTCAATTCTTCACTGGACTACATTTAAATATACATACCTTTTTGTCTTTGTCTTCTTCTATCTTGGACGTATTTTCAGAGAATCTCTTCAACTCCAGCAAATCTTCCTGAGCTTTATCATATCTGATGCGATAATCATTGATTTCAAGTTCTCTGGTGTTTAGCTGTGACAGAATGAGATCTCTGTCTCCTTTGACTTGTGTAAGTTCCAGTTTCACTTGTGCTCTCTCATTAGACAGCTTTTCTTTCTCCTTTAGTAAGTTTCGTATTTCAGAAGAGAGAGTGCCAATTTCCTCCTCCAGAGATGCCTGCAGTTCTTCAAATACTTTCCTTGTGACCATAGTTTCTTGGACCACAGTCTTCTCATGCAGCACATCTTCCTTTAATGCCCTAAGCTTAGATTCTTGGGAAGAAAGGCACACTCTCAACTCATTTCTTTCAGCTTCTAGACTGCATGTGGTGTCTCTCAACGTTGCAATAACCTGCATGTATTCTGCAACTTCTGGAGAATTTCTCTTTTCTTCCTGTAATAATTGCTTCAGTTCACCTATTTCTTCCAAAGCTTGTGCATGCTGGGAAACCATACCAGTGAAATCATTTTCTACTTGCTGCTTGACCTCAATAACCTCTTGTAGAAGTTTCACATGCTCCTCTTTCCGAATGAAGTCACAAGAGACTTCCTGTGCATTCTCTCTTGCTTTTCCAAGTTCTGCTTGGGCTTCCCTGTAAGCCAAAGACAATTCACTCACTTGCTTATTCAGTTCCTCTATTGTTTTAACCATGGCTTCCTTGTCCTCATCCGAAGATGCCTTCTCCATACGACTTTCTAATTCCTTCTGAAGTTTCTTCATATCTTCCAGCTCTTCTTCATATGTATCTCTTAGTTGGGTTTTCTCTTGGTTGATCTGTTCTATAAGTGAGATGTAAGATTTTTCCACCTCCTTCAATTTTTCCAGTGTCAGCATATTGGCCATGGTGGCTGTCATAATGTCAACTTGATACTGTAATTCCTTCATCTCGTTGTCTTTTCTATCACTTTCTGATAGAATATTTTTGTAATTTCTCCTTAATGTGTCCAACTCTTCAAGCATCAACAATGTTTCTTGATGCGACTCTTCCGACATGCCTTCCTGTTCAACATGTGACATTCGTTGCAAATTGGCCTTCTGTTTTTTATCCTGTCTCTCATCTTCTTCTTCTCCATAAGGCTGGACCTCCAGATCCGAACCATCTTCTAGGGAAGCCACATTAATTGACTGCTGAAGCCTTGACAACATAGACTGAATCTGAGCTTCTAACTTTTCCCTTTCTGCCTCAGACTCATTTAACTTAAGCTGCATGTCGTCAATAGTTTTCTCAAGCTGTCTTAGCTTGTGTTCACTGATAGAGGCTTCGGGCTGGGATTCGAATGAGATGTCTGTGTTCTCAGAAATAACCGTGGGTGATGTTGATTCTTGAGTGCTGACGTTGGACAGGTTTAAATCAGCCTGTGTAGAATGGTATGAATCACAGCTAATGTCCATTACAGTTTCATTGTTCATTTTTGCCTGTGGAAAGACAAACTTGATTTAGATGATTCATTTTATGGAAGTAGTTATATTTTTGCAGAATGTGAGATAATATGAAATAGAATTAACCTGTCAACATTCTGTTCTTTTACAAACTCTGATAGCTTTAATTATCATGTATAAGACAGTGGGGCTCATTTATAAACACTGGGCAAATTTGCAATTGGGCAGTAACCCATGGCAACCAATCAGATTATTGCTTTCAGTGCTCAACCTGCAGCTGGCTGAAAAAAAGCTAATCACTGATTGGTTGTCATGGGTTACTGCTCAGGTGCAAATTTGCCCACTGTTTATAAATGAGCCCCAGTGTGTATTATACATTGCTGTTCACAGTTCTAATCAGATAATACCATGTGCCATGGTAGACACACATATACACATTCTATCGTCTTCAGTCTGTCTAGACCAGTTGTTTTCAGTGGTTCAGGTTCCCCTCCAAGGCCTAATATTTGACGAGCAAGACACCTTAGTTCATCGGAAGGTTACAAAATATATGAAAATATTGCTTTATTAGACATTGAGCCATAGTTCTATTAAGATATAGGACACTGAATAAGCATCCATCTAAAACCTAACCTTTAAGATACAAAGTTACTGTACATAATTAAGTTTAAAAAGTTCATCAAGCTCAATTCCTCCAAGTGATCCCCAGTGCACATACATATACATAATTATACCAACCTATATATATATATATATATATATATATATATATATATATATATATACTCACATAAACTATATATACCAATATTTATACTGATTGTAGATTTAGTATTAATAGCCCATTATATTAGGCTTCCATGGTACTCTAGGCCAGAAAATAATCATTCTAAACAAATATATCCCTAACTGGTCTTCACGCATGGAGATTATGGCAAGTTCTACAATCGTTCCAATTACCTAGATCTAGGTGATCAAGTAATTAGATCACCAAATAGGCAGATCATTTACAGGTTTGGCTACCCAAGTGGAGGGCTAGAAGGGCAGATGAAATAATTTCATTATTAAAATATCATTTGATGGATTTGTTTGACCATATTTTTGTGTGGGTCAATGAAAGACCACTGGAGTAGTGATGTGCGGGTTGACACCTGACCCTAGCTCTCCCGCTCCCAACCTGCACCCAACCCTAAACTCAGTCGAAACCTCCATTATAGACCCACACCGGAACTGCCCATTTTTGATGTCACTAAAGAGGTCCGGGCACGTTTGCGCCTATAAGTGGAGGCTGCCAGAGCCAAAAGCCAGCAGAGGTAAACCAGTGTGTCAGGCAATGACTTCCACACACATTTTACAGATAAACCTGCGGGTCCCGGGGCAGCCCACACATAACCACACTGGAGTTATTGGTTGGCTTGTTTTTTAGGGATGCACCGAAACCACTATTTTGGATTCGGCCGAACCCCCGAATCCTTTGTGAAAGATTCGGCCTAATACCAAACCGAATCCAAACCCTAATTAACATATTCAAATTATGGGTGGAAAGGGAAAACATTTTTTACTTCCTTGTTTTGTGACAAAAAGGCACGAGAGTTCCCTCCCCACCCCTAATTTGCATATGCAAATTCGGATTCGGCCGAATCCAAATCCTGCTGAAAAAGGCCGAATCCTGCCCGAATCCCGAACCGAATCCTGGATTCGGTGCATCCCTACTTGTTTTTTTCTATTTTGGCCGAGCAATACAGCAGCAATCGGTTTAATTAGTGTTAAAATCCATCTTAACCCATCACTTTATTGAAATGGCTCTATATCAGAGCATTTGTGACTGGCTGAACCTACTCCAAACACAAATGGAGCATCTTACCCGACATGGAAGATTCATATCCATCCTTATTAAATAAATATTGCCACTGCAGATTTTTCACTTTATGGCTCAGAATGACAAATCTCTTTGCCCCTTGGGTATGTCTGCACCCACCTGTAACTTTTCTTGTAACTCTTTGTTCTGGGACGTGAGAGAAACAATCTTTGCTTGCAGCAATGCAATGGCTTCCTGGTGTTCAGCTTCTGAGCTTTCATCCAACAGACTATCAGCTCCTGAGAGGGAATGCACAGCAGATACATACATTGGGGTCATGTTATTAAAACTAAACACGGTAACTGGAATACAACCATAGATAAAATGATGGCTGAGGGCATTACAACTACATTCACTCTGTAATAATTGAGAGGGACTCCCCATCCTGTAAAACTGTGACCCACAGTTGGAACTAAGAACAGCTGCAGAGCTAAAGGTCAGACAGCCCCAGTACAGAGACTAAATTCATGGCATGGGATGGCACTCGGAGCAATTTGTTTTCCGAAGTCGCCCGAAGTTTCCTCGTAACTTCAGAAAACGAAGTGCCAACCCCCCGGCGATTTACATTTTAGCCGGCGGGAAGGCAGGGGAGGCAGTTTGGGGAGATTAGTTGCCCCGAAGAAGAGGAGATTTGACGCCGGGCGACTATTCTCTCCGAATCTGACTGTGTGCCCTGACCCTAAACGGCCTTATAAATTATAGAAGGGATTTCTCACTCTCTTACTCTTTATATAGATATACATACAGGTATAGGGTCTATTATCCAGAATACTTGGGACCTGGAGTTTTCCAAATACGTAATCTCTCTCTAATTTGGATCACCATACTGTACCTTAAGTCTGATGAAAATTATTAAAACATGAAATTAACACAATTCCACCCATATGGATTCGTGCAGTTTAGTTGGGATCAGGTACAAGGTACTATTTTATTACTACAGAGAAAAAGGAATCATTTTTAAATATATGAATTATTTGCTTATCTATGGTAGATAATGGCTTTCTGGATAAGGGACCCAATACCTGTACATGTCTGCAAGCATGTCATATTATCTATACTCCTTACCTGTGCTGTCACTCAGTCTGTCTCTATACTCTCGATGGCTGGACGTTATCTCATCCTGAAAATAAAAGCAAGATGATAAATTAAAGGCACACTGTCATAGGAAAACATGTTTTTTTTTCAAAATGCATCAGTTAATAGTGCTGCTCCAGCAGAATTCTGCACTGAAATCTGTTTTTTAAAAGAGTACACAGATTTTTTTATATTCAATTTAGAAATCTGACATGGGGCTAGACATATTGTTAGTTTCCCAGATGCCCCCAGTCATGTGCCTTGTGCTATGATAATCTTCAGTTAGTATTTACAGCTGCACTACATGTTGGTGTGATATGAACCAGATCCTATACTTATATTAAATTCACACAAAGGTAAATTTGTTCACGCAGAAGCATACCATTTTACATTGTGAGTTGAGTATTTTTGCTGTTACCAACTTTTAGCTTCTAAGCTCCATTTTGAGCCATGGGTAACCTTACCTTGCCTCCTTGATCAGGGAAGAAAACCTGCCCTTTTGCAGACATTGGTGTAGATATTGAAGACCGGGGAGAAGACACATCACTCTGCTTTAAGAAAAGAAAGTAACACGATTACATATCTTCATACATATGATATAAATGAGTGTGAGCTGTACTGGGACTGGTTGTGCTGATTGTGTCACTGGGGTAACTGTTGTAAGTGGGTTTTTTAAAGGCTGCAATCTTTCCAGCTTTCAAATGGGGGTCACCAATCTTAAAAGCAAACACATGGGGAGGCACATTTATCAAAGGTCGAATTTCGTAATCATATGAGTTTTTTTTAAACTCCTTTAAATTCGAATATACTCCAAATTCGATTGGGGGGTTATTTAAAAAAATCGAATATCTAAAACTCGCACAAATGTTACCGATTCGAAAACTCAAATGGAATTCGACTAAACTCGATTCGAGTTTTTTCTCCAAAGAAAACTCGAATGTCAGGAAGGTTACTAACATGTCCAAATTGGTCCCTGGACGTCTGCCATTGACTTATACATGAACTCGGCAGGTTTTAGGTGGCGAATTGTCGATTTCGAGTTCTTAATGGAACAGAATATGATAAATCTCAAAATTCGATTTAAAACTCGGCTTGAGTTTGGATAATTCACAATAACAATTTTCAATTCGACCATTAATAAATCTGCCCCTTATTGTTTTATTCCTCATCTTTCTAATCAGACAGTTTCTTATTTCAGTTTCCGGTTCAAATCAAAGCATGGTTACTAGGATAATTTGGAACCAAACAACTAGATTGCTGAAACTGCAAACTAGATTGATGAGCTGCTGAATAAAAAGATGAATAACTCAAAAACCACAACTGATAAAAAATAAGGGATACACGGAATCCACTATTTGGGTTTCGGCTGAATCCTTGGTGAAAGATTCAGCCGAATACCGAACTGAATCCGAATCTTAATTTGCATATGCAAATTAAGGGCAGGGAAGGAAAAAGAGGAAAAAAATCTTCTTTTATGGCGAAAAGTCACATGATTTCCCTACTGCCCCTAATTTACATATGCAAATTAGGATTCGGTTCGGCCAGGCACAAGGATTCAGTCGAATCCGAATTCTGCTTCAAGAGGCAGAATCCTGAAGCGAATCCTAGATTCAGTGCATCCCTATAAAAAAACTAAATTTAATTGCAAACTGTCACAAAATATCACTCTCTATGTTATACTACAAGTAAACTCAAAGGTGAACAACCCCTTTAAGGTATGAAGAGCCAAATTATGGAAAGGTTATCCGGAAAACCCCTGGTCCCAAGCATTCTGGATAACAGGTCCCATACTTGTATCTTATTGCACTACACGACCACAGGGAAGCAGAGGCTTCAGATCTGAGCAAAAGCATGTGCTCAAATGAAAGGTTTCTAATTCACTGTTTGGCACATTTTACTCACATCATGAGGGAAGCGTCAGGTTGATAAAACACAGATGGAAACGCACAGAATTCTTCTTTCTGTACAAAGCCACTCACTTGCTGGACTGTAAAACAACCTATTTCCATGCAGCCCATGTAGTAAATCCGTAGAAACAGATCATTTCCATAGCACTTTTTACACGATGTACTCGATAATCAAGCGTTTTTAATCAAATTCGATTCGAGTTTTCAAGTCAGTAAAATTTGTTCATTTTACATATTCGATTTTATTAATAACTAATCGAACACCTGAGTTCGAAATTCGACCCTTGATAAATGTGCCTCCATCTGTTAGGGCTTAAGCACACAGGCAGATTCGGGAAGATTTAGTCGCCTGGCGACTAATCGCCTCTTCTTCAGGGGCGACAATCTCTCCGAATTGCCTTCCCCCTGCTAAAATGAAAAATCGCCTGCGGCAATGCCCTCGCGGCGCTTCGATTTCCGAAGTCGCCTGAAGTTTCCTCATGAGGCAACTTCAGACGACTTTGGAAATTGAAGCGCAGCGAGTGCACTGCCGCAGGCGATTGTTCATTTTAGCAGGCGGAAGGCAGTTCGGGGAGATTGTCGCCCCGAAGAAGAGGCGATTAGTCGCCAGGCAACTAAATCTCCCCGAATCTGCCCGTGTGCTAAAGCCCTTATTGCTGCTCTGTTAGGTCATTATCCTGTTTCAATAAGATCACTATTGATGGTGTGAGTAGGCATTTAGAACTGCTTTCTAATTAAAGGGAAAATAGACATCCTTCTGTGCTGTCACTGCATTTATAGTACAATAATGAAATTAGGCAACAGAGATAACATTTACATGCACAACCCCATGTAATAAGGCATAGATGCTTTGTGAGTAGATAATTATAAGCCTTTATCCACCCATGAGGAACCCACATATTGGATGTTAAACGATCATTTACCTGTAAAGGTGTGATAGGAGGAGGTGGAGCTTTACGCTTTTTGGGAGTCCCACTTCTCTCTGTACTTAATTTAGTGACTTGATCATGCTGGAATTTTTACAGGCCAAAGAAAGGCAGCTTGTTAGTTGGGTTAGTGAAGGTCGAACAAGATCATATCTAGACAGTTCTACTGATGCAACAGATTTACAGATACAAGAGAGCATGCAGATATCGACATCATACTCTGTACAGCATTAGGCACAGGGTATGAGGGTTACGACAACAGGATACGGTGTCATTATTAAAGGAATTGATCATAAATAGACCGGCTGTGCAAAATTTAGCCAAAAATGTAATGTATAAAGGCTGGAGTGAATGGATGTCTAACATAATAGCCAGAACACTACTTCCTGCTTTGCAGCTCTCTTGGTTTCCACTGATTGGTTAAAAGGCAGTAACCAATCAGTGACTTAAGAGGGGGGCACATAGGACATAACTGTTGCTTTTGAATCTGAGCTGAATGCTGATGATCAATTGCAAACTCACTGAACGGTTATGTCCCATGTGGTCCCCCTTAAAGTCGTTGACTAACTCAGAGTTAGAGAGCTGAAAAGCAGGAAGTAGTGTTCTGGCTATTATGTTAGACATCCAGTCACTCCAGCCTTTATACATTACATTTTTGGCTAACTAACTATATTAGAAACTTTTTTTATTTTGCAGAGCCTATGTATTTACCCAGATTTTATTTTCACACTGAACTGTTCCTTTAAACTTTGTAAAATTCTGAAGCCACATTATTAACAGTAACAATTGGGAATGAGGATGGTTACCTGGATAGGCTTAGTCGGAGACACTATTCCTGTAGAGAGATAAAACAATTTATTCTTACTAACAGATTCAGACCATTCTTGCCATGAAACAGCAGTCAAGGTGAACTGAATGCAATAGAGTCCTGCAAGGGTCCATTTTTTGGAAACCATACCCAGGTCTGGACTGGGAGTCAAAATAGGCCCTGCCATTCCAAGTACTCAGAGGCCCAAATAGTCCTCCACCAGCCCACTAAATAGTCTCTGTCTATGGGACCTTTGTGCAGCCCCTCTGGCATTTGACAGAACCCACAGATTGGGCCTGCCTGTACCCGCAACCTGAAGTCCGCAGGCCGTACCCGCATTCTTACCTGCTTGGACCCACTACCCGACCCGCAAGTACCTTATCCGTAACCCGGACCCACGACCCGCTGACCATCAAGAATCAGGAAGTGCTGTCATTGTATACCGGAAGTGACATCATCGGACGTAGGCGTTATCAGAAAAAAGGAGTAAAAATCGCTACTGAGAAGACTCGCGGCCCAACCCGCGACCTACAAAACCGCATCTAGACCTGCACCCGGAACTTCTACCCACAACCCGCAGGGTAACTGACTGCTTGCAATGAATTCAAATTGCATATGACAGCAGCAGGCAGTATTAGGGGTAATGACACATACATTACGGATTCTCAAGAATAAGCCCCTAAACTCCTAGCATCTTTCCCATGTGCCAGCACCTAGCACATCAAAAGTTGCCCGGAATGTAGGTGCTGATTCTCAGCTTCCATTTATCTTTTCAAGTCGGCAGCTTATTGGTGAATGGTGCCTCTTCGACAAGCTGACCAAAATTTGTTGGATGAGCACTAGCTGTTGATTCAGTCCTCACCCCACCAGTCTCCATAGACATTTCCAAAAACTGCAGAATTATTCAATTGTTGGCTTGTGGCCCACAGATCAGCCTGCTTTGGCCGACAGCACGAGTGTCCAAGGATCTGCTCACTTGGCAACCTTGCCAGATAAGTGGATCTTTCCATATATGCCCAGTTTAAGTCTTCTGACTTGAGGCCATAATGCTGTAGCTTAAAGGAGAGCTAAAGCTTAACTGTAGACGTAGGATAGAAATATTGTACATGATGTTTTGTGCTTCTGTACCAGCCCAAGGCAACCACAGCCCTTTAGCAGTAAAGATTTGTATCTCCAAAGATGCCCCAGTAGCTCCCCATCTTCTTTTCTGCTGATTCACTGCACATGCTCTGTGCTGCTGTCACTTACTGAGCTTAGGGACCCACTCACAATATACAGTACACATAGAATAGAAATGTCACAATATAAGGCTGATTAGTAATTGATACAGATAATTACTACATGGCAGCAGAGAAACCAGTGCAGTTAGCATCAGAATTTAATAATCAGCAAACCTGTAGCATCAGCTTATATTACAGGGGAAGCTCATTTTCTGATGGATAATTAGTGACGAGCCCTAAGCTTAGCTTCTCAACAGCCAATCAGAGCCCACTGAGCATGTGAGTGTCACAGACACTTTCCAAGATGGTGACCCCCTGTGACAAGTTTGAAGTCCTGGATCATTGCTGCTATTGACAAGCTGAAACTTTAGGCTGGTGCAATAAGTCTAGTATATAAAATATGGCATTTTTAGCCATATTTATTTTTTTTGTTTAGTTCTCCTTTAAATAATACTTTCATATGTTGGACCCTCTGCACATTCTGGGGGAAAAATGTAAAGTTGTCGCCATGTTTTACTATTTGGTGGTGGGACCTAAAGAACAAAATAAGTAACATTGTTAATGGGCCAGATGCCTGCTGCCAACATTCCCTTTCTGGCTGCGCATGGGAAGCCATTTTGGAAGCCGTGATTAAGGAGAAGCTTTGGAGTCACTCCAACTGTTGACTTCTAAAGTCAAATACAGCACCTGGTGCCCTTTTTCAGGTTCACATTAAAAACGTGGATGGGCTTTTAATCGCTACTGTCATTTATGCACATGGAGATAATAAGGG
This sequence comes from Xenopus laevis, assembly GCF_017654675.1. Classification (NCBI taxonomy): domain Eukaryota; kingdom Metazoa; phylum Chordata; class Amphibia; order Anura; family Pipidae; genus Xenopus; species Xenopus laevis. Next base: position 187,406,887 of record NC_054372.1, read on the forward strand.
GCAATTAGTGTAAGTAAGAAGCATGTCACTGTGAAATGGGCTTGGCAGAACATACCAGGCTCTTGGCTCATCTTGGAGACAAGGAGATTGATGATCTGTGAATTTCCTGACAATTTGGAAAAATGAAGAGCGTCATGCCCCAAAGAATCCGTGAGCCTGAGATCAGCCCCGTGGCGCACTAACATATCCACCATGTTGAAGTTAGTGGATTCGCAGGCCAACATTAAAGGTGTCCTGGTGATAGAGAGAGAGAGAAGACACATTAGTATCAGAGATACATTCTTTAGACATTAACCTCTCATATAATGGACATCAATGGATCACAGCTCTACGAGCCCATTATACTCCCCTAGTAATAACGTGTTTTTCCAGTGCTGTCTCTTATCTTTAGAGATAAAATCCTGTCTATATGAAGCTTATAGTAACACTTTTTTTTAGAAGATTAAGGGGATTTGTGGTACATTCCAGGCTGTTTCCAATATTTGCTTTTCCCCAGCGCTGCAGATAAAAAGATCCTGACCATACGCAGATGGATGTGAGAGAAATTCAGGGCTCTACCATTTCATATGCAGTTTGGATTGTAGGAATGTATTTATAGAGGGGTTATTTCTACTGGTTATTTGCTCTAACTCTATGGAAATGTTGTTACACACAAAATTCATAGAACTGACCAGAGAAATGTCAGGTGAATTTTTTCTGGGCACTAACCTAGTTTTCTGAGAAGAGCAACATCAGAGGACATTCCTCTTCTCACAAGCTTAAAGGGAGACTGAAAAGAGAAAAAATGTTTTTTTTTTCAAAAAGTATCAGTTAATAGTGCTACTCCAGCCGACTTCTGCACTGAAATCCAATTCTCAAAAGAGCAAACAGCTTTTTTTATATTCAATTTTGAAATCTGACATGGAGCTAGACATATTGTCAGTTTCCCAGCTGCCCCAGTCATGTGACTTGTGCCTGCACATAAAGATGGAACTACTTTCTGGCAGGCAGTTATTTCTCCAACTTAATGTAACTGAATCAGTCTCAGTGGGACTTGGCTTTTACAATTGAGTGTTGTTTTTAGATCTACCAGGGAGCTGTTATCTTGTGTTAGGGAGCTGTTATCTGGTTACCTTCCCATTGTTCTTTTGTTAGGCTGCTGGGGGGGAGAGGGAGGGGTGATATCACTCCAACTTGCAGTACAGCAGTACAGAGCACAAGTCACATGACTGAGGGCAGCGGGGAAACTGACAATATGTCTACCCCCATGTCAGATTTTAAAATTTAATATAAAAAAATCTGTTTGCTCTTTTGAAAAATGGATTTCAGTGCAGAATTCTGCCGGAGAAGCACTATTAACTGATGCGTTTTGAAAAAAAACATGTTTTCCCATGACAGTATCCCTTTAATGTTCTGTCATCTGTGTCTGGTCAGCAAAATAAACAGGAGGTGGATTCAAATTCATTATATTAAGGGGCTTATTTATTAAAGTCCGAATGCCAAAAACTTGAAAATTCTAGTTTTTTGAATACAAAATCAGAATTTTTAGTGAAAAAAAACCTCAAATTTTTCGGGATTTATTATACCTAGGGTTGCACCTTTTCTGGAAAAAAAATACCAGCTTTCCTATATATTTATCTTTTTTCCCTATTAATAACATTGGGATCAACCATCATTTTATACCGGCCAGGTGGCAACCCTAATTATACACTGAGGATGGAAAACGTCTGAATCCGAAAATCCAGCATCTCAGACCTGCCGAGGTTGTATATAAATCAATGGGAGAAGTCCCGGAGATAATCTGATCTGCACTGGGTTTCGTGCAATAATCCAAAGATTTTGTGGTTTTTGGAAAAAATCGGAAAAATCGGAAATTTCAGGCAGAAAATTCATGTATGAGTTTTTTCCCGCACCGGAATTTTTCGGGAAAATATATAGATAATTAAGGGGAAATAACCCGATTTGGATTCAGAGTAAAAGAGATATTTTGGGATTTTGATAAATAACCCCCTAGCAGTATAAAATGGCAAATATCAAAAAAAAGAATGTAACTTGAGAAGGCCATTGATGTTTGTTTTATCCATGACAAATGTATAGTTTCCATAGATGCTGCAGATTCCATGACACAGTATAGGCAATGGATCAGTTATCTGGTCATCTCCCACAGACTTCATTTTATCCAAATAATTCACACATTAAAAAATGATTTCCTTTTTCAGTTTAGTAATAAAACAGTACAGGTATGGGAGCTGTTATCTAGAATACTCGTTACCTGGGGCTTTCCAGATAACAGAACTTTTCATAATTCGGATCTTCATACCTTAAGTCTACTAGAAAATCATGTAAAAATTACATAAACCCAATAGAATGGTGTTGCTTCCAATAAGGATTAATTATACTGTATCTTAGTTGGTATCAAGTACAAGCTACTGTTTTATTATCACAGAGAAAAAATTTGGATTAAAAAAATGTTTATGGGAGACGGCCTTTCCGTAATACAGAGCTTTCTGGATAATGGGTTTCTGGATAATGTATCCCATACCTGTACCTTGTACTTGATCCTAACTAAGACATACTTAGTCCGTATTGAAGGCAAAACAATCCTTTTGCGTTTAGTTAATGTTTTAATTATTTGTAGCAGACTTAAGGTATGGTGATCCATATTAGTGAAAGACCCCTTATTGCGAAAAATCCCAGGTCCAGGGCATTCTGAATAACAGGTCCCATACCTGTATACAAGCCTGCAGTATTGTGCTTTTATATAATGAGAAAACTCTAACTCCTTGGTTACTTTGAAAAGATGAAAATATTTATCCCCTCTTCCCTCTCTCTCTCTCTATATATATATCACAGGTATGGGATCCGTTATCTGGAAACCCATTATCCAGAAATCTCAGAATTACGGAAAGGCCATCTCCCATAGACTCCATCATAATGAAATAATACAAATTTTTCAAAATTACTTCCTTTTTCTCTGTAATAATAAAACAGTATCTTGTACTTGATCCCAACTAAGATATAATTAATCCTTATTGGAGGCAAAACCAGCCTATTGGGTTTATTTAATGTTTATATGATTTTCTAGTAGACTTAAGGTATGAAGATCCAAATTACAGAAAAATCCAGAAAGCCCCAGGTCCCAAGCATTATACACACACACACACACGACATTTTGTAACCTTTGCAGCTGTACCAAGGCCAATGAGCTGCTCTGCAGTCTGTAACCATTTTTTACGAGTGAAAAAACCCCACTTTTGCAGAATCAAATATATCAGGTTACAGCCAAAGCAAATGGAATTCCTATTAACAAACCTAAAAATACTTTGCATTTCAATAAATCTGCAGGTCGGGAGATAACATGAAATTTACTGCTTCAATATGGCAGTTCCTCCGTGTTTAGGCAGAGAACATGAATCAGCGCCTATGTGTTGACATGTAAATAGATTATTGGAGACCTGCATCCTCCAGGGAGACATTTAGTAGCCTAAATAGAATGTCTGTCTCTGTCTGTGTTATTCTCTCACTAAATTCCATTTCTTTTTTTTATAGTTTGCCTCGGGAAATGGGTCCAGAGTGTTAAAAAATATTTTCAAGCCATTTGCTCTCTGTTCAAAAAATGGATCTTTAGAAAAGGTATGGGATCTGATATCCAAAAAAAGGGCTATGGCATCTGATAAAGCTATTACAATATTATTAGTGATGAGCAACATTTTTCGCTAAGTTTCGCCACGAAAATTATGCCTATAGACTGTAATGGGTGGGAAAAAGTGTTGCATGTAAAAATTATTTTGTTGCCCATAGACTTCAGGAATTTTCACAATTTGGTGACTTTTTGCAGAAGCAAAACGGCTTAGATTTGCCCATCACATAATGTATAATGTATTGTTGCACTGCTAAAAATTGTGTGTTTGCTTCATAAACACTACTATAGTTTATATAAACAAGCTGCTGTGTAGCCATGGGGGCAGCCATTCAAGCACAGGATACACAGTAGATAACAGATAAGTACTACTATAGTTTATATAAACAAGCTGCTGTGTAGCCATGGGGCAGCCATTCAAACACAGGATACACAGTAGATAACAGATAAGTACTACTATAGTTTATATAAACAAGCTGCTGTGTAGCCATGGGGACAGCCATTCAAACACAGGATACACAGTAGATAACAGATAAGTACTACTATAGTTTATATAAACAAGCTGCTGTGTAGTCATGGGGGCAGCCATTCAAGAACAAGATACACAGTAGATAACAGATAAGTACTACTATAGTTTATATAAACAAGCTGCTGTGTAGCCATGGGGTCTGCCATTCAAGCACAGGATACACAGTAGATAACAGATAAGTACTACTATAGTTTATATAAACAAGCTGCTGTGTAGCCATGGGGGCAGCCATTCAAGAACAAGATACACAGTAGATAACAGATAAGTACTACTATAGTTTATATAAACAAGCTGATGTGTAGCCATGGGGGCAGCCATTCAAGCACAGGATACACAGTCGATAACAGATAAATTCCGAAGAATCCCATTGTATACTACAGAGCTTATCTGTTATCTGCTGTGTATCATGTGCCTTTTCTCCTTTTTCAGATTTGAATGGCTGCCCCCATGGCTACACAGCAGCTTGTTTATATAAACTATAGTAGTACTTATCTGTTATCTACTGTGTATCCTGTGCTTGAATTGAAGTATGTTGAGTTCTCCTTTAAAATACCTTGTATTTTCTAATATGCTAATCCAGTAAATTCTTTTCAGACAAGAAAACACACTCCTTATTTCGTCCCTATAAAATGCAAAATAAGTGTAAAGAACAACCCAAATGTAAGACTAATAACAGCCTCCCATTGGTGATAATTAACATTCATTGGATTTGTGTTGTTATTACTGTTCCTACCCAGAAATATATATCCTGCCCAATCTGATTGCTCAAATGCCTTCCTGACAAGAGACAAATGGAATTCTTATTCCATGACACAATGGGAATCAGTAAGCACAGTGCTGCAATTATCTCTGGCTTATCAGTAGGTGGGTGCAAATCTATTGAAATAAAGGAGATAAAGGGCACGTTCAATGAGAGTTATTATGTAACCTGAAGCGACAGGTGCTCTGACTCAGTTTGAGCAATTATTTGCTATTTTTAAGGGTAAAGGTGCAAGATTTGCTGCCGTGCAAAGATGTTTTTAGCTTTACTGTGTTTTTCTTTCTGGGATTTGAATTAGGCTTATGGCAGAAAGGAGTTTTGATCTCTCTGGCAGGTAAATCCACTTATTGTCTCAGGATCCATTCATTATTATCCACAGGTAAGACTTAACATCTCCCAGGAAGATTAGTAGCTGCCACCAAAAGCTGAATAGATGTAGGCTAGTTTTCTATGGTGGAATAATGGAACACTTGCTACCCTGGAAGCAAAAAGCTCCATGTGCCAATTTTGTTTTTCCTTCCCATAAATAAGCATTTATTTAAAGGAGAAGTCAACCCCTTCGGCACTAAAATCCCTCCCCTGCATAGGCCCCCCTACCTCCCCCCCCCTAACTTGTTAGTCATCCCTCCGTGCAGGTCCTCTCTTGCCGAGTTCACGGGCGCCATCTTCGTCCGATCGCTCTTCTTCCTGTACTGATCGGCATTTGGCGGCGCATGTGCAGCAGGAGGCATTTGCCGGTTGGATCTGCTGCGCATGTCCCCGAATTTCACGAAGTTTCAGATTTCTTTTTTCGGAAATTTCGTGACTTTCGGCACATGCGCAGTAGATCACATGCACAGTAGATCCAACCGGGGAATGCCTCCTACTGCGCATGCGCCGCCAAATACAGGAAGAAGAGCGATCGGACGAAAATGGCGCCCGTGAAGGGAGGTAGGCCGGTGGGGGGGAGAAGGGAGGGGGGCCTATGCAGGGGAGGGATTTTAGCGCAGATGGGTTTGACTTCTCCTTTAAAGGGGTTCTGTCATGATTTTTATGATGTCATTTTTATTTCTAAATTACACTGCTTACCCTGCAAATAATTTTACTCTACAATTTATAATTTAATTCCTGAACCAGCAAGTGTATTTTAGTTGTAAAATTGGTGTGTAGGCGCCATCCCAGGTCATTTTGCTTGGTCGTGTGCTTTCAGAAAGAGCCAGCACTTTAGGATGGAACTGCTTTCTGACAGGCTGTTGTTTCTCCAACTCAATGTAACTGAATGTGTCGCAGTGGGACCTGTATTTTACTATTGAGTGCTGTTCTTAGATCTACCAGGCAGCTGTTATCGTTAGGGAGCTGTTATCTGGTTACCTTCCCATTGTTCTGTTGTTAGGCTGCTGGGGGGGGGGAGGATGTGATACCACTCCAACTTGCAGTACAGCAGTAAAAAGTAACTGAAGTTTATCAGAGCACAAGTCACACGACTGGGGGCAGCTGGAAACAATAAAGTATGTCTAGCCCCATGTGGGATTTCAAAATAAAAAAATCTGTTTGCACTTTTGAGAAATGGATTTCTGTGCAGAAGTCTACTGGAGCAGCACTATTAACTGATGTATTTTGAAAAATGCCCATGCGTCTTGCCATGGGAAATTTGAATAAAGAAGAAGCCAGAAGACTTTCCTTCTGTGGTGCTCATTGGAAGAATCCCAGGCTGATGCGGTTTTCTCCTGATAGGAGCACTGGCCCAGGGTTTTAGTTACAGTAAGTACATGCAATCACTTTGCAGTGCCTAACCTTTGGCACTCCAAGTTAAAAGACCTTTCCTTCTCCTTTAATGAAGGTAAAATTAGTGGTTTGTCCCAAGTTGTATGCACCCCCAGTGATTCTATTTGCTTATCTGCTAGCCTGGGCAAGAGCTCTTCTTCAAAAAAATGCATCAGCCCAGACTATTTGCCGAGTGCTGTGCTACTGTTTTATTTTGATCTCCATGGCCTTGTGCCAATTCTAGTAGGGTGCATGTGCAGTACACATATCTCAGGAAAACGTCTGTATGGTGCATACTCTCACCCATATGCCCAATGGATGATGCTTGGAATACAGGAAAAAGGTAAGCTATATATTTTTTTTGCAGAATGCTTTACCATACCTGAGTAAACAGCTCTAGAAGCTCTCTGTTTGTTTAGGATAGCAGCTGCCATATTAGCTTGTTGTGACATCACTTCCTGCCTGAGTCTCTCCCTGCTCACTCATAGCTCTGAGCTCAGATTACAGCAGGGAGGGAGAGAAGGGGGAAAGGGAGGGGGAGATGGAAGCAAACTGAGCATGCTCAAGCCCTAGCCCTTGAGGTTTAAGTTGAAAACAGGAAGTCTGATACAGAAGCCCATGAGTACACAATAGAAGGAAAGAAATGCTGTGTTTCTTTTGACAGAGGACTCAGAGCTGCATTACTTTGAGGGTTACTGGTGTATTTATATAGACCTTTCTGATAAAGCTTACTTAGTTTTAGTCTTTCCTTCACCTTTAAGTGTCACTGGGAGCAAAGTATAACATCAGAGGTGGCTATGCACAAATCCGGAAGTTAACCAGTACAGCAATGCAAAAATGTGCACATTATATAACGTTTACCTTCCATTGGCATCTTTAGCATTAATGTCCGCCCTATGGTCCAAGAGATACTTGCACACTTCTATGTGTCCATGTAGAACCGCGACTAAAAGTGGGGTATTTTCCTCCTGTTATAAAAGACACAAATAAGCATAATGTAAAGGTTTTAATGGTAATTAAAAATGTGCTATGCATTCCAAGCTCCATTCTGGCAATGCACATGACCATCTTACCAATGCAAAGTTGCTTCAAGAGAGTCATGTTCCAACTGAGAAAATGCCATTTTAGAAGGCGTCTGGACTTTTGGCAATATAGCATTAATTAAGGCAGCATAATTATGCCCCCCCCCCCTTATTAAGCTCAGTACTGCAGGGTAGTTTTAGAATACAGCAGTTCATTTAACTTGACTCCCTTTATTTACGTGGATTAAATGTTTAGGATACCAATAGTTGAAGTTCCACTGGATAAGTTATAATTATATATGAATATGCAGCAGTTGATCCATGTTTGGGGTTGCCAGATCTCCACAAATTTACATTATTATCTGCCTGTGGCTAAATTGCTACCTATCTTTATAACAAAGCATTCATCAGTTTTAAAGGACAAGTAAAGTGATATTCATTGGGGGTGCCAAAGTGTTAGACACCCCCAGTGAGTGTAATCGCTAACCTTAGACCCTGCACTGGTGCTTCTGTCCATGCACTGGCTGGGGGTCTATTCCTTGAGTGAATTAGAAAGGGTAGTGCCTTTGTGCCAGGGTCGGACTGGGCCGGTGGGAAACTGCCTGCACCACTGCCTGCACTGCCTCCTGATCTTCCCCTTCCTGGGCCCAACTGAGAGAAGAGAACAGGTACACGCAGCAATGCGGGTGCCAGGAGGGGGGTGTTGCGGCGGCATGGGGGGACCTGGAGGGGGTTGTGGCTGGGGGCAGGAGGAGGGTGGGGGCCCCTGTGTTAGAAGCCCTGGTGGGCCTCGGACCCTCCAGTCGGACTAGGGTTGCCACCTTTTCTAAAAAAATTTACCGGCCGGTGGGGGGTGGGAACAAAAAGGGGTGGGCCATGATGTAAAAGGGGGCAACTTCGGAAATCTAAGCACCGCGAGTGCATTGGCGCAGGCGTTTTTTCATTGAAGCAGGCGGAAGACATGGGGAAAGCGTTCAGGGAGATTAGACGCCCCAAAGAAGAGGTGATTAGTCACCGCGCGACTAAATCTCCAGGTGTGCCCTTACCCTCAAGGAACAGTTCAGTGTAAAAATAAAAACTGGGTAAATAGATAGGTTGTGCAAAATAAATAATGTTTCTAACATAGTTAGTTAGCCAAAAATGCAATGTATAAAGGCTGGAGTGACTGGATGTCTAACATAATAGCCAGAACACTACTTCCTGCTTTTCAGCTCTCTAACTCTGAGGTAGTCAGTGATTATAAGGGGTGGCACATGGGACATAACTGTTCAGTGAAATCAGTGTAAACCAAGAGAGCTGCAAAGCAGGAAGTAGTGTTCTGGCTATTATGTTACACACCCAGTCACTCCAGCCTTTATACATTACATTGCTAACTAACTATATTAGAAACTTTTTTTATTTTGCACAGCCTATCTATTCACCCAGTTTTTATTTTTACACTGAACACTTGCTTTAATGTCTATCTCAGTTCAGCTCTTGGCTAATGGTGTTCAGCAATGCCTAGAGAAGCATTATGTGTGAGTCACTTCAAAGCTGAAGATACTGCAAAATTCAGTTGAGAAATGACATATAAAAGCACACACTATTTATTTCAGTACATGTAAGCTTAGTGGTGTCAGGTAGCCTTCAATGAAATAAAATATGGTGTTCTGGAAAGTAAAAAGAATCAGGGACTACAATGGGAAGCGTATATGTCCAGATTAGTGCTGATGATGCAGAGAGTATTTTGCAATGGTTCTAAACATAGCGACATGGAGGAGGGAGTAATGGGTAATAAAATAGTTAGCTCTATTTTGTTTGTCAGTCAAAACAGAAAGGAGGTTTTGCCCAAAATAAGGATTTTATTTAGCCTGAGTCCTTAGAGAGGTACGAGAGAGAGAGAGAGAGAGAGAGAGAGAGAGAGAGAGAGAGAGAGAGAGAGAGAGAGAGAGAGAGAGAGAGAGAGAGAGAGAGAGAGAGTTGAGGGTCTATTGAAACTTAAAGGAGCAGTTCAGTGCAAAATAAAAAATGTTTCTAATATAGTTAGTTAGCCAAAAATGTAATGTATGAAGGCTGCATTCATTGTCCTTCTTGCAGCTGGCTTTAAAAAGCTAATCACTGATTGGTTGCTATAGGTAACAGCCCATGGGCAAATTTGCCCAGTGTTGATAAATGAGTCCCAGTTGTTTGCAGTTGATCCTCAGCATGCAGCTCAGATTCAAAAGCAACAGTTATGACCCATGTGGCCTTCCTTCAAGCCACTGATTGGTTACTGCCTGGTAACCAGCTTGTGTAGAATTTTTAGGGACACAGAATTTGTATACATCTCTCTTTCTTTTGCACATATGCTTATCTATATTATCCCTCGCCCCTGACCATCTAGGGGGGTTGATATCCTTCAAAGTATTTATGAGGAGCAAAAATCTATTAAGTGGAGTTTAATCTGACAGCAAATAGTTACCACATGCCCCTTACACAGACCAGCTAGGAATTTCACACCGCAAATATTCTATTTTTGTGTTGGTTTGAAGCTTTAGGGGAAGAAAAAAAATTAGTTTTGGCAGCGTCTCATTTCAGGAAAGGCTGGGCCAGTTCTTCTTCCTAACCACATAGCGGAACACAGGATGTATTCTGGGCTGGAGCAGATTAATCACATCCTGAATATTTCCAAAGGCCTGCTTTTACTAGTGTTGGCATCCACAGGTTGAGCAGAATATGGGGGTCTCCAATATATATTATTTTTTTAAATTAGGGCTTTCTACTTATAGAACTTAAGCCATTGGCTGTCAGGATGAGTCAGCTGCTGCATTTCAAAATTTGGACACAACAATATGATGTGTTAGTGCTGCCATCTTGCCCTACAGCTCTTTCTTTTTTTTTTTTAACTAAATTTAGTTTTACAAGTTTCAATACATTTCAGACCTATTTTGGAGCCCTACTGCTACCATCTTACTGTGCTACACTACTGTCCTTCACCTTTGCTCATGAAGCGAAGAAGTAACAGGTAAGTTTATGTTCTTGGAACAGACAATCACCAAGTAAGAAAGGTGCCACGGCCCTGTAGTAAGTGCAGTGGCAAAGGATGCTGGGAACTGCTAGAAAGGATTGTCATTCCTGATATATGTGCACTTTTTTTTTGTTTCACCAATCATCTACTTGGGATTCCATTGGGTGCCTAGCAACTGGCAGTGTGGAAAGGGGGCCTATTTGGGAAAGCCTCGGCCAATGATGCATCCATATAAGTAACTGAAGAGAGTAAGCTCTCCCGTGCCAATAAGTGGAAAGAGCTACTTTTTAATCTTTTTTTCACTGTGTACACGGGGAGGCCCTGTCAAAGTCCGAATTTATCTCATCAGAAATATACTCAGACCAAATCCACACCGTTTTTTTCCCCTTATTTATCAATACACTTTCCCGAAAATTTCCTGTGGGGGAAAATCGCGAAAAAAAAAAACCGTGAAAAAAAAACGAATTGTACAAATTTTTCATATTTTACACCCGAAAACTCATATTCTTTCCGATTTTTTCCCAAAAACCACAAAATCTTCGGATTATTGCACAAAACCCAGCCGGCAGGAAAGTATTGCGGGGAGATTAGTCACCCGAAGAAGAGGCGATTTGTCGCCGGGCGACTAATGTCCCCGAATCTGAAAGACCTTCTATATTATCAGAGATTTTCACTAAACACTCCCTGAGGAGCAAGCAAGTAGGGATGAGCAAATTTGACCCGTTTCGTCAAAAATTTGCGGCCGGCAAAATGTCACAGACGGCCATTAAAGTCTATGGGCGTCAAAAAAACTTTTGTTGCGTGGCAAAATTTTTTGACGCTTGTCTTTTTATTTTGACGCACAACACCATACAAGTCTATGGGCGTAATTTTTTTGGCGAAACAAGGAGAAAAAATTTGCCATCCCTACAAGCAAGGTACCCATTTACACCTGACAGCACCACCTGTCTGCCCCCCCCCTGAGTGGGATCCAGTATCTGAAAACCCGTTATCCAGAAAGCTCCGAATTTTGGCAAGGACATATCCAATAGACTCCATTTTAATCAAATAATTAAAATTTTTAAACATTCACTTTTTTCTCCGTAGTAATAATAAAACAGTAGCTTGTGCTTGATCCCAACTAAGATATAATTAAAGCGCATGTAAAGGCAAAAAAATAAAATCCCATTTTTACTTTCTTTAATGAAAAAGAAACCTATCTCCAATATACTTTAATTAAAACATATGTCATGTTATTTAAGAAACCTGACTGTCTGCATTGAAATTCTCCCTTCATTTACTGCTGTGGATAGGAATTGTCAGACGGTCCCTAACTGCTGAGCAGGGAAACAATCATACTTATGAACAGCAGGGGGAGCCCCCGCCTTACTTCCCAGCCCTGCAGAACTCAAGCAGCTTTGTTTATGACGATCCCTAAGCAGCCCAGACCACACTGAGCATGTGCACAGTCTTAGTCTTGCAAAGATGTTTAACAAAGTTACAAGATGGTGACCCCCTGTAGCCAACTTTGAAAGCATAAATCATTTGTTTGATTAGGCTTGTGGTGCAGTAAGTTCATGTGTATATTTAGTATACAAAATACAGCATTTCTAGCCTTATTCTATTTTACACTTTACATGCCCTTTAATCCCTATTGGAAGCTAAACAATCATGCTGGGTTTAATTAATGTTGAAATTATTTTTAGTAGACAAAGCATGGAAATCAAAATTAGGAAAACCCCAGGTCCCAATCATTCTGGATAACAGGTCCCATATTCATATTCCAAATTGGCACAATTGTTACAACTATAAGAGGTTTTAAATACCCCTTTCATTATATAGGTATGGGACCTGTTATCCAAATAGGGACCTGGGGTATTCTGGATAACAGATCTTTATGTAATTTGAATCTTTATACTTTAAGTCTCCTAAAAAATAATCTAAACATTAAATAAACCCAATAGGCTGGTTTTGCTTCCAATAAGGATGAATTATATCTTAGTTGGGATCAAATACAAGCTACTGTTTTATTATTACAGAGGAAATGGAAATCTTTTTTAAAAATTTGGATTATTTGGATAAAATGGAGTTTATGGGAGACAACCTTTTCATAATTCAGAGCTTTCTGGATAACAGGTTTCCAGATAAAGAATCCCATGCCTGTATATGGTTTACTGAGTGATAGTAGACATAAGCAATTGCTTTCTAGTGATTTTTAATACCAAAATGCTTCTCTGTCTTTGGTCAGTTTTAAAAATCTGGGTCACAAATATCCTATAACAGAAAGAAAATAGAGACAGTTGGGCACTTTGTGATAAAAAAAAAAAGTAGGCCACAAGCATTTCTGATGGATCAACTGCTAATCTTTAATGCACACGCTCTAAATAAATGCCCCTATTATTCCAACTGTATAATAGAAATAAAAGTTTTCAGCATAATTTCTCCATTTGTCAGGCATTTTGCTATTACTATTTCTAAAAAAAAAAAAAGAAAAGTCCGTTGACATAAAATGTTATGAAAAATGTATGAATTAAAAAAAAAAGTGGTAATTGTACAATCAGTATTTCCTGAATCCTATCATTTATTTTCCTGCAATTGTAATAAGCGGATTTACAGGAAACCCATGACTATTACTACAGCTTTGAAAAGTCCCAAATTGCACTCAATGATTTCTGTGGAGCGGGGGTGGGGGAGCGAATGGGAAAAAACCTATGAATTGGCAGCAGAAACGTCACAAGAAATAACAGGAATTTATTCTGTTTCAACTGTAGAAACAGTATTCCAACAATTCAATTTCCAATTGGTCTTTAGTAGTTATTGTTTGTGCTAGAGCCCTGCCAGGGATTGGTTGGGCAAACCCGGAGCAACTCACTGGCTATATGCCCTATGCATTTTTTTCTTTTGCATTTGATACAAACAAAACTCACCAAATCTTTAATGTTTATTGGACATTTTTGATCACAGAGAATTTGCACCGACGCAACACAGCCATTTGCAGCTAAAATAAAAAGAAAATACATGTGTAATTAGCAGATATTACATAAGCATAAGGCTGCAGGCTGGGTTGTACAAAAAACTCTTGTACAATGTACCCCCTACTGTAAATGATAAGGATATTAGAAGTCACTGAGGGGGTCTGTGACCATATAAAGACACAAGGGTGCAGGATGAGTTATACAGGGAACTGTGAATATCACTTGTGTATTATAAGGGATAATGTACCCCCTACTGTAAATGATAAGGATAGTAGAAGTCACTGGGGGGTTCTGTGACCATATAAAGGCACAAGGCTGCAGGCTGAGTTATTCAGGGAACTGTGAGTATCACTCATGTATTATAAGGGATAATGTACCCCCTACTGTAAATTATAAGGATTATAGGTGTCACTGAGGGATTATGTGACCATATATAGAAACAAGGCTGCAGGCTGAGTTATACAGGGAACTCTGAGTATCACTCATGTATTATAAGGGATAATGTACCCCCTACTGTAAATGATAAGGATATTAGAAGTCACTGAGGGGGTCTGTGACCATATAAAGGCACAAGGGTGCAGGATGAGTTATACAAGGAACTGTGAATATCACTCATGTATTATAAGGGATAATGTACCCCCTACTGTAAATGATAAGGATAGTAGAAGTCACTGAGGGGTTCTGTGACCATATAAAGACACAAGGCTGCAGGCTGAGTTATACAGGGAACTCTGAGTATCACTCATGTATTATAAGGGATAATGTACCCCCTACTGTAAATGATAAGGATATTAGAGGTCACTGAGGGGTTCTGTGACCATATAAAGGCACAAGGCTGCAGGCTGAGTTATACAGGGAACGCTGATTATCACTCATGTATTATAAGGGATAATGTACCCCCTACTGTAAATGATAAGGATATTAGAAGTAAGGATTCACTGAATCCACTAATCTGAACCCCCGAATCCGTCTCGAAAGATTCGGCCAAATACCAAACCGAATCCTAATTGGCATATGCAATTTTTAATTCCTTGTTTTGTGAAATTCATGCTATTTCCCTCTCCGATTTGGTTTCGGTTCGGCCTGGCAGAAGGATTCGTCCAAATTCGAATCCTGCTGAAAAAAGCCGAATCCCGAACCGAATCCGGGATTCGGTGCATCCCTAATTAGAAGTTACTGAGGAGTTGTGTGACCATTTAAAGGTAAAAGGCTACACACTACTACTGAACAACCACAGCATTAAAAAAAGACTAAAAGGGGGCATTTACCTGCATAGTGCATGGGAGATTTTCCTGCGTTATCCGTGGAATCGACTGGGCATTTAGACTGTGGGAAGTACAAAAACAAAGTTGTTATTCCATTGTATTTTAAAGGTTTAATATATGTAATAAATATCTATTCCTCTCAACGCCTGGCGTGAATACAATGAGTTAAACACGTGCAATAGCCTATGGCCACAAACAGTTCTGTGAGTGACCTTCGGATTGACCTCCATTTCTTGCTCAGTGCAAACAAGTGTGGAATGTGCTAGTTTTTAGCAGGGTCGGCTGAAGCGCATTATCATTTTTCTAATCAATCTCCAGTTAATCTGTGATGGAAAAGGAGAGTCAATGACGATGTGCTCAGGTTCACACAGGCAGTAACAAAGGAACAGCTGTTAGAAAGGACAAGAAGAAAGGATTTCTTTCCACAAATGTACCACACATTCTTCAGTGGTATCCACAAGACCAGAGGTTTCTGTACTGTGGACTGGAGGAGGGGGATAAGGTGGGCTCAGCTGTTTGAGATTTGGGGTGAATGCTTATATGATGTCTTAGATATTCCATACCTCCCAACATTTCAACATTTTGGAAATAAAAAGAGGGACCAAAAAAGTTGGCAATTTTTTGACCATGCCCATTTTGTGGCCACACCTCCTAATTACCTTGTTCATTTTACAAAATTTGGCAGGTTATGAAAGTTTGAACATTTTTTTCAGTTATTACAGTTTTGCTAATGAAGGTGAATTGCCCTTTAAGCTGTGAGTCTAAAGGTGGCCATAGACGCAAAGATCTTTCCCCGATATGCCATTATGAGCATGGCTATATCGGGGGTAATCTGAACGTTCGGCCGTATGCCCGAACAATCCGATTACGATGCGCAAGGAGCTCCGGCGGGATCGGACGGGTCAAAATCAAACCTGTCTTCTTAACCAAACGACCAATTTCTGCCGGATGAAAGATGTCGGGACTCTCCACACACCATCCGAAAATCGTACGAATCCTTGATTCATGCGATAGGATCTGTGCGTCTATGGCCAGCTTTACTTCTCCCAAGAGACCTGTTGTCTTATATTGTTACAATTACTTATCTCAAAATTGTTACAAAAGTATCTTATCTGCAGCTGTTCTGGGCTCTCTGCCAAAAGCCAATTGAGTTAAAAACATTCTTTCTTTTTCTGCCTGTTCAGTGCAGAGAAAATTGGGACTTTCCAGTACAAACAAGGGGCTGCGGGTTGAGCTGTCAAAAGAGGGACTGTCCCTCTAAAAACGGGACAGTTGGGAGGTATGAATTCCTGGGAGCCCAGAACGAAGTAAAAAAGCAGGGCATGAAAAATAACAAACAGGTGGTGTAAGGGTGATACCTTTATTGGCTAACTAAGATAATCATAGCAAGCTTTGAGAACATTTTAGTTCCTTTTTCAAGCTGATTACAATGAAGCTGTGGTGTTCTCTGGTATACACTCAAAACACTCAAAGTAGACTTCATCAGCAGGGCTACAATCTGAAGATTGTGGATGAATACATTCATAGAGCCACCAGGATTCCCAGAAGTCGACTTCTACAGTATAAAGAAAAACCTGAAATAAATTGGGTGCCTCTAGTGGGCACATACAATCCACAAATAAAGACCCTACATAACGATGAGAGGCTCAAAAACATATTCCCAGGCCCACAACTTCTAGCATTTAGCCTCCAACCCTAAAAAACTAACAAGAAATGCCCTATCACAACCCACCACAAATGGAACATACCCATGTGGCAACAAACAATGCAAGACCTGCCCCTCACATCCTCATCTCAGACAGAATACAGATTAGAGGAATACAGCATCCATGGCCAGTACAACTGTTCTTCTTCCAACATAGTGTACTTAATACAATGCACCAGATGCCCAACAGGAGGACTGTATATAGGAGAAACTGGCCAAAGTCCGAGGGAGAGAAATACTCACCACTGCTACACAATTACTAATACAAATTGGACACACCAGTAGGAAACCATTTCAACAGTCCTCACCACTCCTAAAATGAAGTAAGCTTTATCAGAAAGGTCTATATAAATACACCAATAAGCCCTCAAAGTAATGCTGCTCTGAGTCCTCTGTCAAAAGAAACTCCAAATTTCTTTCCTTCTATTGTGTACTCATGGACTTCTGTATCAGACCTGTTTTCCAGAGCTAGGGCTTGAGCATGCTCAGTTTGCTCCTCTCTCCCTCTCCCTTTGCCCCTTCCCTCCTCCCCTGCTGCAATTTGAGCGCAGAGCTATGAGTGAGCAGGGAGTGACTCAGGCAGGAAGTGAGGTCACAACAAGCTAATATGGCAGCTGCTATCGTAAACAAACAGAGAGAGCTTCTAGAGCTGTTTACTCAGGTATGGTAAAGCATTCTGCAGAATAAATAAAGCATTCTAGCTTGCATTATTGACTCTAATCTATTGGCAATAAACTGCTTCGGTAGCTTTCCTTCTCCTTTAAGGGGGATTTTGAAACAGAAAACGAAAGGGAAGTATGGGAATACAAATTGATGAAAACGTTCAAATCTCTGGAGAAGGGACTGAACATGGGCCTCGGTTTCATGGCTAATTATGCTGATTAAGAACTGCATGCATCAAGTCAGAAGAACAACATGAAAAAGGAACTAAAATGTTCTCAAAGCTTGCTGTGATTATCTTAGTAAGCCAATAAAGGTATCACCTTTATACCACCTGTTATATTGGATCTATATTTGGGGTATTCAGTGGATGTCAAAATCCCTTCCTTGAAGACATGTAACTTATGCCACAAGGGAAGGAGGTGTTCCTATTTGGCCCAAGGGTAGTATGGGAACTTCTTGTTCCTAGTCTGTAAATGGTGAGGATGTACATCGTTCTGTTTTGTTGGTTTCTACCTGATGCTAAAAGTGGATGTTGCATGGCCTAAGGCAGGAGGCCTCAGCGAGGAGAAGACTTGACCTAAGGCAATTCAGCCTAAAGTCTAAATGATACAGTAAATAAATGATACAGTATGGATTACACATATGAATTAAAACATCAGATGTATTTTGAGGAACGTTGTCATAAACCAAGACCAACTTCTTTGATGAAACAATAACTTCACAAGTTTCCATGGAGCCTTCTGAGGACCCTTCAGGATACTGTAGTGCAGCACCATGACAAGAACTTATGTGCCTCTAACTAAAATTACTGGGCAGTTACCCAAAAGCAAGTGTGTTTTAAGGGGGCAGTGGAGTCTCTTACCTGGAGAAGTCTTTTAACACATTCTATGTGGTTATTTCTCACTGCCAAATGTAATGCACTGTGCCCTAATGGATGAAGATGAGTATAGTGGTCAAACAATAAAACTGAATGGGAAAAGGTTTCAACATAAAGCCAACGGGGCAGATTTACTAAAGGGCGAAGTGGCCGTCGCTAGCGAAAATTCACCAGAAAAACAATCTGCAGGGACATCGGCAATTTACTAACAGGCGTAGAGGACAATTCGCTAGCGTAGTTTCACTCAATGTCGCCAGACGAATTTTCGCTCTGTCGCTCCTAAAGTGCGAATTTTACAGAACATTACCTCATTCTCCAGAGTTTCCTTAGCCACCTTAGACCTGGCGAACTGATAAGATGAAGCTACAATCTTATGTCAGTGACATCATATCCTGTATGCCAAAAAGTCATAAAAGTCCTAAAAAACTAGGGATGCACAAAATCCACTATTTTGGATTCGGTCGAACGCCCGAATTTTTTGCGAAAGTTTCAGCTGATACACCGAACTGAATACGAATTTGCATAAGCAAATTAGGGGTGGGAAGGGGAAAACATTTTTTACTTCCTTGTTTTGTGGCAAAAAGTCACACGATTTCCCTCCCTGTCCCTAATTTGCATATGCAAATTAGGGTTTGGTTCAGCCGGGCAGAAGGATTCGGTCGAATACGAATCCTGCTGAAAAAGGCTGAATCCTGGCCGAATCCCGAACCGAATCCTGGATTTGGTGCATCCCTATAAAAAACGCTGGTGATTATTAAAGATTTATGTTAACATTTTTTTTCCAACCATTTGAGGGACATGCCACATTTGTTTTAGGGTGGGCTCATGTCTAGGGAATTAGAGGATCTCTTTTATCTTTATTTTGCTTCCTTGGACACGAGTAATAATAAGTGGCCACTTCAAGCATTTGCACCAACATCACTAATAAATACACATATATGACCTATATGTACCCGCCCTATTCAAATTGACCTAAGTGTAAGAGTACTAACGAAGTTTCGCTAGGCAGAAATGAACGGAAGTTCTATATGAAATGCTCACGCTGATGAATTAACAATGGCAAAACTTCTCCAGCATTCGGCTACAGAGATGCAACTTTGCATTTTTAGTGAATTAGCATAGTGCTAGCGAATTTGCACCTGACAAAGTGGAATGAAGTGTGGCAGAGCCTTCACAGGCGAAAATTCGTCCCTTTCGTGAATCTGCCCCAATGTGCTCTCAGTACAGTGGTGTCATGTAAAAATGGCATAGCAACATTAACTAGTCATTTACCTGATAAATCCTGTGCCGAGACATCAATGCCATGTGTCAGAATCACCCTTAGACAATCCACATTTCCCTTTGCAGCCGCAAGGTGAAAGCTGAGGAAACAAATATATTGTCCATAATCTGATATTCAACAAAGAGAAAGACACAGGTGATAACAAGCTATTGCCATTTGACAGAGAATAAATAAGCTATTGGCATTTTTTCAGAGAACACTAAAGGTGGCCATAGACGCAAAGATCCTATCGTACGAATCAAGGATTCGTACAATTTTTGGATCGTGTGTGCCGACATTTTTCGTCCGGTGGAGATCAGTCGTTTGGTCGATCGGACAGGTTTGATTTTGACCCGACCGATCCCGCCGGAGCCCGTTGCGCATCGTAATCGGATCGTTCAGATTACCCCCCCATATAACCATGCTCGTTAATGGCATATCGGGGAAAGATCTGCTCGTTTGGCGATGTCGACAAATGAGCGGATCTTTGCGTCTATGGCCACCTTAAGGGTGAGAGAGAGAGAGAGTATGCCTGTGTTATTTTCTATTAAAGGAATTGTTCAGTATAAAAATAAAAACTGGGTAAATAGATAGTATGTGCAAAATAAAAAATGTATCTAATATAGTTAGTTAGCCAAAAATGTGATGTATAAAGGCTGGAGTGACTGGTTGTGTAACATAATAGCCAGAACACTACTTTCTGCTTTGCAGCTCTCTTGGTTTCCACTGATTGGTACCAGGCAGTAACCAATCAGTGACTTGAGGGAGGGACACATGGGACATAATTGTTCAGTGAGTTTGCAATTGATCCTTAGGATTCATCTCAGATTCAAAAGCAACAGTTATGATCCATGTGCCCATCCCCCCTCAAGTAGACAGAAGGTTTAAGTGTTTTACACAGGGCCGTTACTAAAATTGGTATTTGATCTGAAATTAGTATGTGGGCAGGTTTTACATTGATTTTTGCCACAGGGGTATGTCCCATTTTTGGTTGGGTACAATAAGGTACTTCTTGTTATCAGTGACTTTAGGTTGGGAAGCTGTCTGAATGCAAGGAATCGTGGGTCTTGGAATATGCTTCTGAGCATCTCGTCCTTATGAAGTGTACCTTGTAGATCTCTGGTTCTCTTGTGGATCCCCTCGTAAATGACTTTGACACCTTGCACAAGGATTGATATTCCTTTTTGTTGGCCATTTGCTCTATGAGCTGAATTTGTATAAATACCAGAGAACACCACAGCTTCATTGTAATGAGCATGAAAAAGGAACTAAAATGTTCCTGCTTTGATTATCTTAGTTAGCCAATAAAGGTATTGCCTTTATACCACTTTGTTATTTATTTTTTCAAAAGGGTTGCCTTGTTACATTTTTACTGGCTAACACGGTACAACAACTTTGCCTGCAATTATCCTAACCATTAAAGGAATCTTCCTTGGCTACAAAGCATTGACTTTATATCACAGCTGAAACGTGTGCACTTATAAGTGAGAGCTGCCATATTGGTTGCCTTGATTAAAAGGCAACCAGTGGGCTTGGGAGGCATACATTTAGGAAAATGCCACAGATAGTATTTTTAAAAACTTCCTTGGCAAGAACATGGAACTGCATTATTACATGGCAAACAGAGCCGGGCCTACAAAGCCAGGCGCCCTAGGCAACCTGGCTTGGCACGGCGCCGGCTGTGTGTGGTCGAGCGCGCATGCGCCAAAAAGTGCACTCGAGCGCGCATGCACCAAAGTGCGCTCAAGCGCGCATGCGCCAAAGTTTACTCAAGGGGGATGCGCCAAAGTGCGCTCGAGCGCACATGCGCAGAGGCGCGTTATTACCAAAAATTATGGGGAGAGACGGGACGGACAATGGGGTAGGCGTCAGAGCAGGTACGTGCCTGGCGCCCCCCCAGCTTTGCGCCCTAGGCACGTGCCTACTCTGCCTACCCCTAGTTCCGGCCCTGATGGCAAAGATCTTCCATGGGTAGAGCTCCTACACCTCTGGCCTTGTAGAGATCTCACTTCATTTTCAAAAGGCCACCTAGGACACCAGTCACACAGCCATCAAGGGGGCGTGGACTATACTGTACCACTGTTTAATACTTAAAGGGGGACTATTGCTAAAATGAAAATTTAATATAAGCTTCCTTATGCTGAGGTAAGAAACTTTCTAAATACAATCAATAAAATATTCTGCATTGTTTCTGAAATAATCAAGTTCATCTTCACTATTCCTCTCTCAGCATCTGTTTCTCTTCATTCTGTCTTCATTCAGGAGTTGGGTGTCAGATATTCATTGACAGTTAGAGCCAATATATCTTAGGGGGGCTCCTTTTGCCTAGAAGATGTATTAGTGATCACTCTATTAAAATCACCAGACATCATGTCTCTCTACATGCAGAATTTGTGCAAAAGGCAGTTATTTTGTTAGATTTTGTTTCTACTGGAATCAGTTATTTGAGTGAGCTCTAATTCATCTGCTAGGAAAGGGATAAGATATATTGGATCTAACCGTCAATGAATATCTGACACCCAACTACTGCATGAGGACAGAATGAAAAGAAACAGATGCTGAGAGAAGGATGAAGTGGATTATTTCAGAAACAATGCAGAATATTTAAAAAGTTTCTTATTTCAGTATGCTGAAGTTTCTATTACATTTTCATTTTCACAATAGTTTCCCTTTAAATATTGAAAGGTATAACATATGCGACACAAAGATGCACCAAGTCATGGCAAAGATCATCCATGGGTAGAGCTCCTGCGCCTCAGGCCCTTTACGTAGGGTTCCAGCCCATGTTACTGGCCACTCAGTGTAAATCCTAGGAGCAAATGACCAGCTATATTCACATTCTTCAGGATTTAAGATTGTCCAGAGACAACACAAACATGACATTTATAAATGGTTTATTTTTAGAAAACACACAAAGAATGCGGGAAGCTTAAAATAGAAGCTCTCATGTAAGTGGATCATTCACTCCTAATTGCTCCATTGCAGCAAATAAATGTCAAAATAAGAAGTCTTTCCCTTGGGCACTCAGGGCCCGCCTTTAGTTCTTAACCCTCTGTGCTCCAGAGATCTGTGAGCCATAAGGCCACACCTAACTAGGTGCTAACAACTAAATATCCTACATTCTTTGCATATTTCTAATAATAAACAATCTCTAAATTACAGATCTGTCTTTTGTTGGTCAATCAAAAATACTGAAGAATAGTTAAAGTAAAACCTGTTATTTTAGCTGCTTTTTTTAAAAAAATTTAATAGCATGCAGGCTATTTTGTTAGTAGGTCAAACACCCTTTCCACTGGTCCTTCCCTGTCTGAATAGGTTCCCTTTAATATGAGTGGGAAATGTCTATATGGTGATAAAGCTGCCAGTTGGGTGTCGTAATGGAATGACAGGACAATGGTGGTCAAAATAGCATGGGCGTTATGTAATAAAAGGCACTAAGTTTGTCCAGGGGCAGTAACCCATGGCTACCAAAAAGCAGGTAGCATTTACTGGTCCCTTGTTTTTAATGCAAACATCTTATTTTGTAAGTTGCTATGGGTTACTGCTCCTGGACAAACTAAGTGCCTTATATTACATATGGGGCATATATTTTAAAGGGAAACTTTTTCAAAATGAATCAGTTAATAGTGCTGCTCCAGCAGAATTCTGCACCGAAATCCATTTCTCAAAAGAGCAAACAGATTTTTTTATATTCAATTTTGAAATCTGACATGGGGCTAGACATTTTGTCAATTTCCCAGCTGCCCCATGTCATGTGACTTGCGCTCTGATAAACTTCAATCACTCTTTACTGCTGTACTGCAAGTTGGAGTGATTATCACCCCCTCCCTTTTCCCCCCCAGCAGCCAAACAAAAGAACAATGGGAAGGTAACCAGATAACAGCTCCCTAACACAAGATAACAGCTGCCTGGTAGATCTAAGAACAACACTCAATAGTAAAAACCCATGTCCCACTGAGACACATTCAGTTACATTGAGAAGGAAAAATAGCAGCCTGCCAGAAAGCATTTCTCTCCTGAAGTGCAGGCACAAGTCACATGACATGGGGCAGCTGGGAAATTGACAAAATGTCTAGCCCCATGTCAGGTTTCAAAATTGAATATAAAAAAATCTTTTTGCTCTTTTGAGAAATGATTTCAGTGCAGAATTCTGCTGGAGCAGCACTATTAACTGATTCATTTTGAAAAATTTTTTTTTCCCCATGACAGTATCCCTTTAATCTTCTTACAATGCACTTATACTACAGGGGGTATTATAAATACAAATGCAAAAACAGTGAAGGATGGAAAGCTGCTTATTTTTTATTTTCATTCTGGGTTACATTTTTGTGGTCAGCATGCAGGTCACTGAGCAAAAATGCCTTATGGCGAATTTAATTTTTTTCAGGTGTTTCAGCCGGCACAAAAATTCCCATTTTTTTTGGCCGGAAATACACATTTGGAATGAAACGCGTAAGGCGATGTATTCATCTACTTTGTGGCCTAAATTAAGTTCTCAGTTGTTTTACAAGCCTGTTGTGGGATCTGTGAGTGCCTGTCGTTTTCTTCTTTGGTTGTGTCTTTCATTTAGCCTCACCTACTTTGTAACTTATACATAAATACACAGCAGCACACACAAAATTAGGGATGCACCGAATCCAGGATTCGGTTCGGGATTCGGCCTTTTTCAGCAGGATTCAGATTCGGCCGAATCCTTCTGCCCAGCCGAACCGAATCCTAATTTGCATATGCAAATTAGGGGTGGGGAGAAAAATCGTGCTTTTAATCAAAAAACAAAGAAGTAAAAAAAGTTCCCCCCTTTCCACCCATAATTTGCATATGCAAATTAAGATTCAGATTCAGTTCAGTTGGCCGAATCTCTCACGAAGGATTCGGGGGTTCGGTCGAATCCAAAATAGTTGATTCGGTGCATCCCTACACAAAATTAAAAATTTTAACACATAAATGTGTGATTTTCCTTGTTCCCAAAAGGTAGAAAGAGAGTGGCAATTTTTAAATATTTAAAGTGAACTGCTGTAAATAAAGACTGCAAACATTATCCTCCTTTTCATTGCCCTAACACTATGGGGCAGATTTATCAAGGGTCGAATTTCGAGGGTTAAAAAACCCTTGAATTCGACCCTTGAAGTAAAATCCTTCGAATATCAAATTCGAAGGATTTTAGCACAAAAGCTTCGATCGAATGATTTTAAGCGATCGATCGAAGGATTTTTATTCGACCAAAAAAGACTTAGAAAAGTTCTGGGGAAGGTCCCTATAGGCTAACATTGCACCTTGGTAGGTTTAAAGTGGCGAAGTATGAAGTCGAAGTATTTTTTAAAGAGACAGTACTTCGATTATCAAATGGTCGAATAGTCGAACGGTTTTTACTTCGAAGCGGTCGAATCATTCGATTCGATCGAATTCGGTCGAATTTAACCAATTCGATGGTCGAAGTACCCAAAAAAATACTTCGAGATTCGAATATTTTTCCATTTGAATTATTCACTCGAGCTTAGTAAATCTGCCCCTAAGTATCACTCTCAGTTTGCCAGAAGAACAAATGAAATGCAATTAACAGACTTACGCCGTTTTCCCCTCGCTGTCCATCTTTGTGGCGACCACCCCTTTCTTCCCCAGCAGCGACGACACTTTGTCGACTTCTCCATGATCCACGGCTTGTAGCAATCGGTCGTCATACTTGCTCCACTCATTAGTCTGTCGGAGACACAAAAAGGTAGTTCAGAGACTGTTCTTGGTCACTACGTGTATAAAGCCCTATAAGGTTCTGAAGCCAATGTACCTGGCAGCCCATACAGATCCCTATGATAACAGGGAGATCAGGAACCATAAAGTCTGTTTTACCTAATCAGACCTGCACTGCCTTCCACAAAGCAGGAATTGCCTTTGGGAAATAGCAACACACATACCCTTTGTACTACACTGAAGGACACTGGTAGCTTTGAGCACATAAAGGTTCACTCCAATTCTCTTGTCATAATCCTGAAAGTAACTGGACATTGACGGCTGAACACTAGAGAAATCTTGCACTGTATGTGCAAAATACCTTGATTATGTTGTGAATTAGTAATGGTGGTGGAAAGAAAATAAAGGAACTAAGTGAGGATATTGATCATCCTAGAGGGGAGAGATTGGAAAATTACTAATGCATTTCTACTAGTAAATGATTTGCATGAATAACCCCAAAAAGGGAGAATTGGCAACGGACTAGTCTGAACAGTCATCCAATCATTAACTACAAAAAAATGACTGGTATGAGAGATCCACAAAAAGAAGATTGAAAGCAGCCTACATAGAGACCTCCTGCATATACTACTAGAAAAGTATATTATTATGAAAACAGTTTATTTACATGAAGCAGGGTTTTACATATGAGCTGTTTTATACAATATCTTTTTATAGAGATTGTTTGGGGCGGGGTATAGTTTTCCTTTAAACAGTTTCAGTTCCAAGAAAAAACATCAAGCAGAGAAAATCCAGAGTTCCCATTTCACTATGAAATAAATAGACAAACAATCATTTGCTAATCAATAGAGCTCGTTTGAAGTGGTCAGGCACGCTAAGAAAAAGGGAGAATTATATGAAACTAAGATCACAACACCTGATCCGTAAAAACTGGGTAAGATAACTAACTTAGCACAGTGACATTGGCATATATCTTTATGTAGTTGGAAAGGGAAAATAAATGCACATTTGCCTCTACAGGCATGGGATCCGTTATCCGGAAACCTGTTATACAGAAAGCTCCAAATAATGGAAAGGCTGTCCCCCATAGATTTTATCCAAATAATCAAAATTTTTTAAACTGATTTCCTTTTTCTCTGTATTATTAAATCAGTATATTTAATATATATCAATATATATAAGATATAATTAATCCTTATTGGATGCAAACCCACTATATTGGATTTATTTAATGTTTACATGATTTTCTAGCAGACTTAAGGTATGAAGAGCGTAATTTTGAAAAGATCCATTATCCGGACAACCCCAGGACCCAAGCATTCTGGATAACAGGTCCCATACCTGTACTATGAAATCAACCCCCTCCCTATGAAGTGCTCTATTATCAACATAATACTTTAGTTCTACTATATTAGAAGGAAACCATTCATTCCTTTACAGTTCACATAGTTGAGTCAATGAATGGCATGTACTGTACGTTTTACATTGACCGCTTGAGTAGCCACCGATGTGTATAATTATTATGTCTTTCACAATAGGTAGAATGTAGGTCAGGGATTCCATGTCCACAGTGCAAATATGGTGTAATCGTCATATCCACAACTCCAAAACATAGTAAAGTTTAACTTTAAGGTGAGGGGCCCACGATTGACCAGCACAGTAAATTCAATACACTAACCAGTTATTGTTTTTAAATGTACTTTATACAACTTCCTGACTAGGATACACCCATGAATGAAAGATGTTTTACTCAAAGTTAATTTCATGTGGGCAACAAATATTCCCATGAGTTTAACCTTAATAAATGCTGGTTCAACTAACTGCCTTGGGGGGTCGCACAATTAGTTAAATGGGGTCCACCTGTAGACCTGTTTTTGGAAGGCACCAGTTTTTGATAGAGAACATATCTAAACAGTATCAGCATTGAATCCACTCTATACACCTTTGACTCAAGTCAAGAGCAGTGATCCCCAACCAGTGACTCGTGAGCAACATGTGTCTCATCAACCCCTTGGATGTTGCTCTCAGTGGCCTCAAAGAAGGTGCTTATTTTAAAGCTGACCATAGATGCAAAGATCCGATTGTACGAATCCTAGATTCATACGATTTTCGGACCGTGTGTGCAGAGTCCCGAATTGTTTCGTCCCATGGAGATCGGTCGTTTGGTCGATCGGCCAGGTTAATAGGGGCAGAACATCGGCTGATCTGTTCTTTTACTACTTTATTTGATCTGAAAGGTTAGTGGCAGGTTGGGAGATGGGGAAGTGTTATCATTCGAGGATTCGAACAATCGGATCTTTGCATCTATGGCCAGCTTAAGTTTTGGTTGCATAAAACCAGATGTACTGCCAAACAGAGCCTCCTGAAGGCTGCCAGTTCACATAGGGGTTACCACTCACTGGACTTATTTTATACTACCCAGGAACATTTTTCATGCTTGGGTTGCTCCCCAACTCTTTTTACATCTGAATGTGGCTCATGGGTAAAAAAGGTTGGGAACCCCTGGTCTAGAGAAATCTGTCCTCCAAAACTCAATGATCAGGTGGAGGAGGGCGTTAGTTACAGAAGCAACCAGGAAGCCAATAGTAACGCTAGGGAAATCCACAGCTTATATGGAAACTATCCAGGGGACACCTACAATCCTTTTTAAGACTTTATGGAAGAGCAGTGAGAAAAAAAGTAATTGCTAATAAAAACACAGCCCATGTGAAAACGGCATTTTAATGAGACTAAAATTATACTGTTTGGCCCTTGCAGAAAACATTCTGTATGGTAGAAATTCAACACTGCTCATCACCCATAGATAACTTGAGGGTGGTAGTAGGATGTTGTTATGGGGATGATTTTCATAGAAATGGACTTGGAAACTAGTCAGGATTATGGACAAGATGGATGGCAAAAGCAATGCAAGACTTCACCTACCAAAGATACATTAATTAGAATATCTTACACAGGCCCACACAGGCCAATAAACCTTATGCCCAACTTTATGGCCCGTGTATGGGCACTGACTGAGGCTGGTTTTAAAAAAATAGAATGGACAAAAATGAAAGGTACCAGATGAGTAAAGCTGGCAGTCACTTACCCCCAAAGACTGAGAGCAGTAGTCTACCAAGTAATACCTGGGGAATGGGAATTCTTAATTAAACAGATTCTGTCGCATGAAAACATGTTTTTTTCAAAACGCATCCGTTAATAGTGCTGCTCCAGCAGAAATCTGCACTGAAAGCAGTTTTTCAAAAGAGCAAAGATTTTTTTTTATATTCAATTTTAAAATCGGACATGGAGCGAGACATATTGTCAGTTTCCCAGGTGCCCCCAGTCATGTGACTTGTGCTCTGATGAACTTCAGTCACTCTTTACTGCTGTACTGCAAGTTGTAGTGATATCACCCCCTCCCTTTCAACCCCAGCAGCCTAACAACAGAACAATGGGAAGGTAACCAGATAACAGCTCCTTAACACAAGATAACAGCTCCATGGTACATCTAAGAACAGCACTCAATAGTAAAAATCCAGGTCCTACTGCGACTTCGGTTACATTGAGTTGGAGAAACGATAGCCTGCCTGAAAGCAGTTCCGAGTCTTGGCTCTTTCTGAAAGCACAGGATCAGGCAAATTGACCTGAGATGGCTGCCTACACACCAATATTACAAATAAAAAATAATATACTTGTTGGTTCAGGAATAACATTTTATATGATAGAGATAATTATTTGTACTGTAAACAATGTAATTCAGAAATAAAAACTAAACCGTAAAAATCATAACAGCAGCCCTTTAAGTTTGGTGTCAATAAAACTATATTGGAACTTCAAAGTGTTAGGTATGGAGTGTAAACCAATCGGGAAAATTAATCCCAAATAAATGAATTCCACATTGTAACATGATAAAAGGTGGAGCAAGGTACTATAAAGTACGTTCCCTTAAATTTCTGTTCATTGCAGGTTGAAGGTATTGTTTTTTTTTTATTAACTGGCTTCTTTACTGCTGTCAACAAAAACTGCAGCCTACAAAGGTCTTCCAGTATTTTAATTGTAAATGATCACCTATATGTTTCTTTTATGCTTTTATGTTTCTGATAATTTATGGGGAGGTAGTCTCCTTTGGACTGAATCAGAGATGAAAGAAGAAAACAACAACAGCAATGTGTGTTTGTGTAATTATAAAAACTGAGCCATGTTCAGACTAGATACTGGAACTGGAAGCCTTTAACGAGAAACCATTTTTTAAAAAAAAAAAAAAATGCAAGCTGTGTGTAAATATATAATGGGAAGCTGCTGAGAAATGCAAGAGTACTATCATAAATATGTGTTTATATCTCCCAGGGAAGCTTCTAATTGTGGAAAACCTAAGAGGATAGGATTTCTGAGTGAACGGTTAATGTACACGGTGCTATAAAATGGACCATTGCTGTCACTTAGTAACGTATATGAAAGGACCAATACATCAATATTTACCATGAAAATACTCATTAATAAATATGCCTTATTTAATAAGCCATTACAATAAAACCATATAGAGTTTTTTTTTTATTTAACAGCATACATTACTGACTTTGCCACTGACTATGGGTGCACATTCTGAAATCTCCAAAATTAGTATTTGGTCTTGGGATCCATCCCCGGTTTCATTTTTCATCATCATATTTTACTAACTAGGAGTTTTAAGGGTCGCAGTAAAAAGAGATAAGATGAGGCTCAGCTGGTGGCATACACAAAGATCATCTGTAGATGGGACTGGCAAGTAAATCACTAGTGTAACTGCACCACAGTGATCACTATATCACTCTCCCCTCTCCCCAAATCCAACAAGAAGATCTGCCCCCAGAATGACTCAGATTCCCCATATTTGTACTGAAAATGCAGTTGTCCAGCTGGGATGGCTTCCTTTCCCTGCTCTTTGGCAATGATCATCATCCAGAAGCATGCAAGGAACATATTGGATTTCAGCTTGCATGCTCCTAGTGTGAGCACAGAGCCGGAGACATTGTGGCCATCAACCTCGCTATGTAACTCAAGCTTGCAGTACAGGTATTGGGGGAGCAGTGCCTGGGGCGATAATGATCTGCATACTTACTGGTTACATGAGAAAAGATCTTAAAAACGCTCATAGTAGGCCATTATCACTGTTATGACATGGGGTTAGTTGACGTTTCTAATTCTTGGGCTCTCCTTGGTATGTTTTGGGACAGGAGCGAGGGACCAGTGTAGCGACTCTATGCTCAAAGGAGTTGTTCATCTTTAAAATTAACTTTTAGTATAATGTAGTGAGTGATAGTCTGAGATAATTTGCAGCTGGTTTAGAATTTTTATTATTTGTAGTTTTTGAGGTATTTAAAGGAGAAAGAAAAGCTAAAATAAGGGATGCACTGAATCCAGGATTCATTTCGGGATTCGGCCAGGATTCGGCCTTTTTCAGCAGGACTAGGATTCGGCCGAATCCTGCTGCCCGGCCGAAACGAATATGCAAATTATGGGTACAGAGGGAAATTACTCTTTGTCACAAAAAAAGGAAGCAAAAATTGTTTCCCCTTCCCATCCCATATGCAAAGTAGGATTACGATTCGTTCGGTATTCAGCCGAATCTTTCACGAAGGATTCGGCCGAATCCAAAATTAAGTAAGCTTTGCCAGAAAGGTCTATATAAATATACCTATAAACCCTCAAAGTAATACTGCTCTGAGTCCTATGTCAAAAGAAACACAGCATTTCTTTCCTTCTATTGTGTACACATGGGCTTCTGTATCAGACTTTCTGTTTACAGCATAAACTTCCAGGGCTAGGGCTTGAGCATGCTCAGTTTGTTCCTCTCTCCTTCTGCCCCTCCCCTTTCCCCCCATTTTCCTACCCTCCCTGCTCTAAGCTATGAGTGAGCAGGGAGAGACTAAGGCAGGAAGTGATGTCACACCAAGCTAATATGGCAGCTGCTATCCTAAACAAACAGAGAGCTTCTAGAGCTGTTTACTCAGGTACGGTAAAGCATTCTGAAGAAAAATATAGTGTTATAGCTTGCACTATTGTGGCTAATCTATTGGCGATATACTGCTTTGGGTAGCTTTCCTTCTCATTTAATCATCAGCTCTTCTGTTTGCATTTTTCAGCTATATCATTGCTAGGCTCCATTTTACCCTAGCAACCATGCATTGAGTTGAAAAAGTGACTAGAATATGAACAGGAGAAGCCTGAATAAAAAGATGAGTAACAATAAGTAGCAATAACAATGCATTTGTAGCCTTTCAGAGAATTTGTTTTTTAAATAGGGTCAGTGACCCCCGTTTGAAAACTGCAAAGAGTCAGAAAACTGTAAAAGAAGAGAAAAAAAACAAAGGCCAATTGAAAAGTTGTTAAGCATTTGCTATACTATAAAAGGCTAAAAGTTAAAGGGATACTGTCATGGGAAAAAAATTTTTTTTCAAAATGAATCAGTTAATAGAGCTGCTCCAGCAGAATTCTGCACTGAAATCCATTTCTCAAAAGAGCAAACAGATTTTGTTATATTCAATTTTGAACTACGACATGGGGCTAGACATATTGTCAATTTCCCAGCTGCCCCAAGTCATGTGACTTGTGCTCTGATAAACTTCAATCACTCTTTACTTCTGTACTGCAAATTAGAGTGATATCACCCCCCCCTTCCTTTTCCCCCCCAGCAGCCTAACAAAAGAACAATGGGAAGGTAACCAGATAGCAGCTCCCTAACACAAGATAACAGCTGCCTGATAGATCTAAGAACAGCACTCAATAGTAAAAACCCATGTCCCACTGAGACACATTCAGTTACATTGAGAAGGAAAAACAGCAGCCTACCAGAAAGCATTTCTCTCCTGAAGTGCAGGCACACGTCACATGACTTGGGGCAGCTGGGAAATTAACAAAATGTCTAGCCCCATGTCAGATTTTAAAATTAAATTTAAAAAAATCTGTTTGCTCTTTTCAGAAATGGATTTCAGCGCAGAATTCTGCTGGAACAGTACTAATAACTGATTCATTTCGAAAAAAAAATTTTTCCCATGACAGTATCCCTTTAACTTGAAGGGTTTTTTGGGTTTTGTTGTATGCTTCCAGTACAGTAATTCAGCCAGATATTTGCAGACTTGCATTTATTAAAAGTTGGTGGTGTTTGTGATAGATTGAGTCTGTCTCTGGGGATGACTGTGTGTGGCCTATGAGATGGAAGACATTCAACATCCTCTTCTTCCAATCAGGAATGTTGGAAAAAAAAAAAAAGAATATGTTAATCATACAAAACCTAGAATGAGGCTTTCAGTATATATTTTTAATATACATCCAAGGAATACTGGATAGAAGCTTGTTTACCCCCCAATATAATTAATTATGTGAAAACAACATGATTTTTGCATATTGTTGGCATATTATTTTCCTTTATAGACTTAAAATATATTTAACATTGTACATGTTTTTAACATTTGTGGTCACGTTTAAAGGTGGTGGGGGGGAAATATTTTAATTGGATAAAATTACTACATTCAGTATCATTGACATGATGTTTTTTTTTAATTAGCCGAGCGTGGGATTTTCCTAACCTTGAACCAGAACATTGGCGTTTGTTGATAAGTTTATCTCAGGTTCTGCAATAGCAAATAGCCTGAGTAATAACTAATGCTCTGAGCACAAGCCATACCTAGAAAGGAGGAGGAGGGCATTTCTATTTAGGCCGCTGTTTCCCAAGTGTGCCCTGAACTACCCACTAACAAAGAATGCTATCTGGATTTCTACATTGCAGCTGATATGTCAGAATGTTTATCCATCTGACTGGCCCTCCTGCGCTCTTTTGAAGAAGGTCAGAAATATGCAACGTTCATAGGCCCCAAGGAGAAACAGAGATCTATCTTGGCTTCAACATGACATCAAAAACACTGATGTCCTTCCTACTAAATTTCATGAAATGTTTTCAACTTGATGGTATTGATTTTTCTGTACGGAAAGGCCAAAACAAACTGGCGTGAAAAAGTTCAAGAACTGTGATGGCTGTGAGAAAACCTAAAAAGAAGATTCCTCTGCCCTGAAGAGTTCCATTTTTGGTCCAGGCATCATATCCAGGTCTGGACTGAGAATCAAAATAGGCCCTAGAATATCAGGTCCACAGAGGCCCAAACACCCCTCACAGAGGCCCCCCCCCCACTAGCCCAATAAATAGAGACTGCCTATGGCAACTTACAGCAGCCCCTCTGGCATTTGCCAGAACCCACAGATTGCCAGTCCGGGCCTGATCATATCACTCGCCTTTTGGTCTCTTGTAGAGGTATAGTATCTGTAAACCCATTATCCAGAAAGTTCTGAATTACAGAAATGCTGTCTCCGATAGACTCCATTTTATACAAATAATCCAAATTCTTAAAAACAATTTCCTTTTTCTCTGTAATAATAAAACAGTAGCTCGTACTTGATCCCAACTAAGATATAATTAATCCTTATTGGAAGCAAAACCAGCCTATTGGGATTATTTAATGTTTACATTATTTTCTAGTATTTTAAGGTATGAAAATCCAAATTATGGAAAGATCCATTATCCGGAAATCCCCAGGCCCGAGCATTCTGGCTCCCAGGTCCCATACCTGTATTTTGGATTATAACAAAATAGGATCCCTATGGAAATTGATAAGTTAGCTTGCGTCCAACCACCTAGAGGTTTGAATAACATGACTTCTTAGGCGGGTTTTAATGAAAACCTGAGACTAAGGGGCCGATTCACTAAGGGTCGAATATGGAGGGTTAATTAACCCTCGATATTCGACTAGGAATTAAAATCCTTCGACTTCGAATATCGAAGTCGAAGGATTTAGCGCAAATACTGCGATCGTACGATCAACGGATTATTCCTTCGATCGAACGATTAAATCCTTCGAATCGAACCATTTGAAGGATTTTAATCCAACGATCGAAGGAATATCCTTCGATCAAAAAAACTTAGGAAAGCCTATGGGGACCTTCCTCATAGGCTAACATTGACTTCGGTAGCTTTTAGATGGCGAACTAGGGGGTCAAAGTTTTTTTTAAAGAGATACTTCGACTATCGAATGGTCGAATAGTCGAGCGATTTTTAGTACGAATCCTTCGATTCAAAGTCGTAGTCGAAGGTCGAAGTAGCCCATTCGATGGTCGAAGTAGCCCAAAAAAAACTTCGAAATTTGAAGTTTTTTTACTTCGAATCCTTCACTCGAAGTTAGTGAATCAGCCCCTAAGCCTCCATTAACCAACACCATTTAATTTTCTACAACTCACAGATCAAATATATTATATATAGAATTGTATCTTGGGTGTATTATACATGAAATTAACCCTGGGATACTAAAAATACATTTTTGCACCAACTGCCTTTAATAAGTGGTAGGATTGACACCTTTTCTTGTTGCACCAGCTGATGATGTAACAGGCGGGACAGATCCTAACTGGAGGAGTTGTGACATCACCAGGGGTGCTTCGCCAATGAGGCGAGTTGAGGCTGTTGCCTCAGGCGGCAGCGCCCCACTAGGTACCAGGGGCAGCAAAAATGCTGCTCCTGGTACTTTAAGAGCAAATTTCCAGGGGAGGGGGGGCAGCAGCAACTGCTGCTGCCTCAGGCGGCTGAGGGGCCAGGATCGCCCCTGGACATCACATAGTAAGTTAGGTTGAAAAAAGATACACGCCCATCAAGTTCAACCTTTTAACTGTATTTTAACCTGTCTAACTGCCAGTTGATCCAGAGGAAGGCAAAAAAAAACAAAAAACAATTTGAAGCCTCTCCAATTTGCAACCCTAATCAATGGGATAGTAGGAAACAATTTGTCTACAAACCACCGTAAACGCAGAAAACACCCGCCTCCTATCATACCCCTTTGGTCTTATTACTGAAAAGCTATTAAAAACATATTCAATAGCCAAAAAAACATAAGGGGAATGATTCCCTAAAAGGGTTTTTGCACAGATGCTCTGCTGGAGCAAACCTCTCTATGGAGAATTAGTTCTGTAACATCTGCATGTACAGGCAGCAAGGGACTAGACTGTATGTTCTCCTCTTGCAAATCATTTGAACACTTTGAAATATATTTCACCTTATGATTTCTTGGATGATACTTGGTTCAACTATGTCCTGATATGGAAGATCAGTTTGTTGATATTGTATGGCCAGAGCCTCCCTTTCAGCATCTGTTCATCTGTATTTGAGAAACTCTACTTTTCCCTGATATCTAGATTACAGATTTCTAAACTGGCTTCATATCAAGTGATCTATTGCAAATATTTAGTCTTGGTGCTACAACACAAGTGATAACCACAAAACCTGGATAAATAATAAAGCCTGTATCTATTGGATCTTGGCCAAGTACAGGCTTGATGTGTCAACAGTTTCCCAACCCAATTAAATGGATTTACTAACACATGTGAGTTCCATAACTTTATATATCTGTTTCGTCCATGATGTCTACACCTTTGGCTCTTAGAGGATGTTGGCACTTGTATATACTAAGGGGCAAATTCACTATGCGTCAATTCGCTAGCTTTGGGCATTTTGGTTACTTTCGCAAATTCACTAACGGACGCTGCCGTAACTTCGCTAGTGTAACTTCGCACCCTTAAGCCTGGCGAATTTGCGCAACGGACGTAACTACGCAAATTCACTAACGCGCGCATTGTTCTGAACGCTACCTTTTACACTAGACTTCCTTCACCACCTCAGACCAGACGAAGCGCAATAGAGTAGATAGGGATTTCTTCAGAAAAAGTTAAAAAAATTTCTAAGTCCCAAAAAACGCTGGCGTTTTTTCTATATTATGGGTGATAGCCTGAAAAAGATCGAAAAATTTTTTGGGGCTCCCCTCCTTCCCCCCTACATTTCCTAACTCATGGCAACTTAACTATACAGTGGGCACATGTGTAGGGCAAAATAAACATTTATTTGATGTTTTGAAGGTTTCACAGGCATTTGTAGTGCTGATACGTATTCCTCCATTGAAATTTGAATTTGGCGCCGTATGCAAATTAACCATCGCTAGCGTAACTTTGCTTCGCTTAGCGAATCAACGCTAGCGCAACTTCGCAACCTTGCGCTACCCCTGAGCGCAACTTCGGATTTTAGTGAATTTGCGGAGAGCTGGCCAAACTACGCCTGGCGAACAACTACGAATCTTAGTGAATGTCCCACTAAATGTCTGAGGCATGCACATCAGACAGCTATAGAAAAGGCAGAGATTTCTTCCATTTCATTGAATTGCTGTGGATGTTATTAGAAAACACAAGTTACAATACTTGCTATACACGAATATGAGAATTTGGCAGTTCACAATCGCCTTGGGGACGCAAGTTATACAGCTTTGGAATAGCGAGATGTTTTCTCTCCCCCCCCCACCCATTTCAATGAACTGTGGAGGATGTAAGTAGCAAATACAAGCTACAATTCTTAATATGTCAGAAATAAAACACGCTAACCCTACAATGACTTCTGGAACACATGACTCAAGCATATGGCCCTGATCCATTAAGGTCTTGCTTCTTGTAATACAGAAATATGATGCAATCCAGAATAGTCCCGAGGGGAAGAATAATGGAGGGGATATAGCTGACATACACAGACATAAGTGGAGGCCATCTGGCAAGCCATTAAAGAATGTAAAAAAAAGAAAGAAATACAAAACAAACAGCTCCATATCTGAGATGTATTGGGAACTTATCCTTATTTGACATTTCTACTCAATAAAGCATTGTGCGGAGATAATACACTCTCAGTTATTTCCTATTCTCTATGTAAGAATCTAATCTTGGGCTCCAGAGTTACAAATATCAACTCTGCACTTATTCATAGCATCTAACAGTGCCATAGAGCCTTGTGGGAAAAATCGTCTAACAAGGCACAATTCTATTCAAGGTCTACACTATGTTCTAGTAGAAGTCCCCTGTGTTGATATGGACCAAATGTTTGCTACTTAAAGACAACACAATTAAAAGAATACAAAAGACAGCACAGTAGATCATCCTTAATAAAAAAAATATCACGCATTAGGGTTTATTTATGAAGCAAATGCCCAATGCTGAATTGCACCCAAATGGACATTGGTACTGCAAAAAAAATATTTAACAAAGAGCATTAAGTTATTATGTGCCCTAATTTAAAAATGTATTTAATAAAATTTTTAAAAATGTATAATAAATAAGCTTTGTTTTTGCTTTGCTAAAATTATCCTGAGGAAGGGGCTCTAAGGAACAGACGGCATGTTATAGAGTGAGCCCTCAAGAGAGAATCTCTTATATAGGGGCATGTTTACTAACATTGGAGATAAATATCTGGAGAGATTTCTGGAGATGTTGCCCATTGCAATCAATCAGATTTTTTCTTTTGTTTTCAATAGGTGGCCATACACTATAACAGTGATCCCCAACCAGTAGCTCGTGAGCAACATGTTGCTCTCCAACCCCTTGGATGTTGCTCCCAGTGGCCTCAAAGCAGGTGATTATTTTTGAATTCCAGGCTTGGAGGCAACTTTTGGTCGTATGAAAACCAGGTGTACTGCCAAACAGAGTCTCAATGTAGGTTGACAATCCACATAGGGGAGACCAAATGGCCAATCACACATACTTATTTGGCACCCAAGAACATTTTTCATGCTAGTGTTGCTCCCCAACTACTTTTACTTCTGAATGTTGCTCACAGGTTCAAAAGGTTGGGGATCCCTGCACTATAAGATCCACTCGTTTGGCAAGGTCGACAAACGAGCGGATCTTAAGCCGATATGCCCACTAACGGCTGGGCGATATCGGATACACTTCCTAGAAATTGCTGTTCTCCCCACATTCTCCCGTTCTCTTTACCGTTTAACTGTGTAGCCAGGGCATGGGGATGGACATTAGGTCCCCCATTCTGATGCACAAACAAGATTCTGAGATGATGCAAGGGTTGCCTTAAATGGATACTGTCATGGGAAAAAACATTTTTTTCAAAATGAATCGGTTAATAGTGCTGCTCCAGCAGAATTCTGCGCTGAAATCCATTTCTCAAAAGAGCAAACAGATTTTTTTATATTCAGTTTAGAAATCTAACATGGGGCTAGACATATTGTCAATTTCCCAGCTGCACAAGTCATGTGACTTGTGCTCTGATAAACTTCAATCACTCTTTACTGCTGTATTGCAAGTTGGAGTGATATCACCCCCTCCCTCCCTCCCCCCCCCCCAGCAGCCAAACAAAGGAACAATGGGAAGGTAACCAGATAACAGCTCCCTAACACAAGATAACAGCTGCCTGGTAGATCTAAGAACAAAACTCAACAGTAAAAACCCATGTCCCACTGAGACTCCTTCAGTTACATTGAGAAGGAAAAACAGCAGCCTGCCAGAAAGCATTTCTCTACTAAAGTGCAGGCACAAGTCACATGACTGGGGGCAGCTGGGAAATTGACA
Source organism: Xenopus laevis (assembly GCF_017654675.1). Classification (NCBI taxonomy): domain Eukaryota; kingdom Metazoa; phylum Chordata; class Amphibia; order Anura; family Pipidae; genus Xenopus; species Xenopus laevis. Next base: position 187,445,345 of record NC_054372.1, read on the forward strand.
AAATGTCTAGCCCCATGTCAGATTTCAAAATTGAATATAAAAAAATCTGTTTGCTCTTTTGAGAAATGGATTTCAGTGCAGAATTCTGCTGGAGCAGCACTGTTAACTGAGGGCGTTTTGAAAAAAAACATGTTTTCCCATGACAGGATCCCTTTAATAACAGTGTCCCCAAAATGGAGGAAACAAGATTCAAATAATTTATATAGTGTAATTAAAGTTAATTTTGCTTGACTGATGTGATAAAATAGGATTATGAATAATTTTTTTGGGTGATGGGTCCCCTTTAAATTTACTGGATTCTCTTGCTATACTAATAACAGCCAAAATATAGTGCAGCATTACACTAAAGGGATTATGTCATGATTTTTATGGTTTTATTTCTAAAGTACACTGTTTACATTGCAAACAATTCACTCTACCATTTACAATTTTATTCTTGAACCAACAAATGCATCTCAGTGCATTGTGCCTGATTCTGAGCTTTGAGAAGGAGCCAGCACTGCAGGATGGAAATGCTTTGAGACAGCTATTTTTCTCCCATTCTCATTTTACTTCAATATGGCCCAAGTTGTGCTCCCTACCCCCATCTAGACATGAAAACAGCACCCAAGCAGGAAAAAGGAAGGTTTTTCCTGCTTGGGTGCTTTGTCATGTCTACCACTAGGTGGGACTAGGAAGCACTTTTCGCAATGCAAACTAACCCGCCCTACTTTGGCCTGCCCGCGCCCTCCCGCATCTGACTTCCAGGTTGCTTTCATAGACCCACGCCGACCAATGACGTACAAAAGGGGTGGGGCGTACAGGCGCAGCGTCTATAAAAGACGAAACCGGAAGTTGACATTTGAAGGTGGCAGGAGAGCAGGAGAAGAGCTCAACCCTTGCAACCCGCTTACCACCCGCAAAGAAGAGTGCAAGGTCGGCCCGACCCACAGGTATCGGGCTGGCACGCACATCACTAATGCAAAGCAATCCTTCAGCAGAGGTGTCAGATAGCTACTATCTGGTTAGTTGCCCATTGTTCTGTTGATAGGCTGCTGGGGGTGGGGGGAAGGGAGGAGGTAGATATCACTCCAACTTGCAGTGTAGCAGTAAAGAGTGACTGAAGTTTATGAGAGCACAAGTCACATGACTGGGGACACCTGGGAAATTGACATAATGTCAAATTTCAAAATTAAATATAAATAAAATTTTTAAAAAAACGCTCTTTTAAAAATGGATTTCAGTGCAGAATTCTACTGGAGTAGCACTCCTTTAAGGATTTACAGCATGTACAGATTTGGTTTTGCTGTGCCTTTTTGCTCTACTGTCCCTATAGAACCTGATGTAGGTTGTTTGATGAGCTATCACCTAACAAATAGTTATTGGGTCCAGACAGTCAGTCAATGAAGAACCCATAGGGCCCTAATTTCCAGACCAAGCCTTGATTTATTATTATTTATAGCAAAATGTCTATATAGTAGGTTTCATCTTAAATAAGGGTTAGGAGTGATTATGTACAAAACTTGGGTACTGTACCTAGTGGTGTCCAAAGAAGTGGAACGTGGGAACCAGTCTGAAGCAAACTTTTGGGTTAGATTTGGGGTGAACTTTTCTATTCTAACTTAGAACAATCAGGATCAGGGGCATCCTGCGGTTTCAGGGGGCTCAGGAGTGTAGGGGGCTCAGTGAGGAGCTAAATAATGAGCAATTTTAATATATCTTGGTAGAATAGGCTAACTTTTGGGGCCTTGAATTGAATTTTCTGTGGGGCCCAGTAATATCTAGTTATGCCACTGATCAGGATGACTGTGGCAATAATATTAAGACTCATTCTTGGCAATTAGGTGAGTGTAATGGTATTTATTTAAGTTCCAGAGAATTAAAACCATGTGTTACTCCAAAGTCCCAGGCACATATGAAGATTCAAGCCCATTTATGTTGTAACTGGAAATGACCACATCGCTAAAAGTCTGAAAAAAAAAGACTACTTAGAGTGGATTAAAATAACAAAGGCTAACTAAAACAAACAGTTTGTCAAATGGTTTATTTTGCACACAGGAAGGGCAGATTTGAGTATTTTCTGTTTGAGCAACAACTGATGTTTCCAAAAAAAAGAAAGTTCTTTCTTAATTTTAGGCCTTTTCAGCAAACATCTTACAGACAAGGCAGAGAATAATGATCATTTGTGGAGTAACAGCCAGCACACAACAATTGTTGGAAGGCTAGCAATATGGGCAATTATGTATGTGAACAATGATACTCTATGGTAGTCCTGCAGTGGGTCAGGGACCCACAGGTTACCCGCAAAAACTGTGGGTTGCACGTAGTATTTTTTGGGAGCGGGTATAGACGCGGGTCAGCGGTTCTCTGGGTTTGCGGGTCGGGTCTCTGGTCTTCTCAATAATGAGTTTTACTCCTTTTTTTCTGATCACGCCTACTTCTAATGATGTCATTTCCAGTTTACAATGACAGCACTTCCTGTTTTACTCCTTTTTTTCTGATCACGCCTACTTCTAATGATGCCACGTCCAGTTTACAATGACAGCACTTCCTGTTTCTTTATGGTCAGGGGGACAAGGATCAGGTTGCGGATAAGGTACTTGGGGGTCGGGTCCAAGCGGGTAAGTATGCGGGTTGCGAGTCCGGGTGCGGGTTTAACAAATTGGTTCAGCGCAGGACTCTACTCTATGGGGGTAAAAATGTAAAAAAAAAAAAAGATAAAGACATGTGCAAACGTTGTATAGGTATGGGACCTGTTACACAGAATGCTCAGGACCTGAGGTTTTCTGGATAACAGATCTTGCTGTAATTTGGATCTTCATACCTGAAGTCTACTAGAAAATCATATAAACATTAAATAAACCCAATAAGGATTCATTTTATTTTAGTTGGGATCAAGTACAATGTATTGTTTTATTATAACAGAGAAAAAGGAAAACATTGGATTATCTGGATAAAATGGAGTCTATGGGAGAAGGCCTTTCCATAATTCGGAGTTTTCTGAATAACGGGTTTCTGGATAACGGATCCCATACCTGTACGGTTACATTTACTCAGGAGCACAGAGTACTGCCTCTCTGTGCTGAGTCAACTCTTCACTTAGAGCAAGAAAATATGACCCTTTTTTTGTACTTTGCCCATTGTCAAATATCTCTTTTAAGAAACAAGGAATATCATTGCTGCGAGATGTCATCCTTTTCCTGCCCAGCAATACTGGAAGGGTGTTTGGCCAGTAAACTGATAAGGTTTTCTCTTAATTTAGCTTCTCTTTCTTTTTAAAATAATTGTACTTGACCTTTTGTCACTTATTTCCTCTCCGGGAAGATCCGGTTACTCTTATCAGTTTCTTCCAGTCCATAATAACAAGGTTCATTTCTTAAGACAGAAACTGGATACTTTGGGGTTGAAAGACTAAAAAAAAAAAGAGTCATCAAATAAATATCCATGAGTAAACCATGAAGACAGTGTATATTTTAGCGGATGTGGAGGCCTAACCGGCAGTGCAAGTTTACAGAACATTTTAATCCCATTAGCAATTGCTTGTACAATCATTAGTCCTGTTTCCTGTTCAATGTCCTCTAAGTGCTAGTCTATCTCCTAATGTGTAGCTCTTCCAAGTCCAGCAATTCTCCAAGGTTTATATAGAAGAACTAGTGCAAAGTTTAATGGGCGAAACACAATGCAAAGTATTACTCACTATACTATGGTTTTTTTTCACATAATTCCAGTGTCGCTTACCCCTTAGTAAGCCATGTACTTGTGCCTTTCCAATGTCCAATGAAAAAAACGCTCTGCAACTTGTACTGTTAGTGACTTTGCTGGATAGTCAGCAGCAGAGCCGCCATTAGAAATCATGGGTCTTCATACAGCAAAGTTTTCTGATCCTCCTGGTCCCCGCCCACCCAAGACCAACCCCAGATCCCGTAGAGAGAGGGGAAGGGCCAAAGAGGGCTGTCTTATGAACGTTTCAGGGTTTGGGGGCAGAGTCACGGAGTTTAGCCAGGAAGGGACTGCAGCCCTTGGATTAGGTGAGTAGGGAAGCGGGGGAGAGGGGCGGATCTGAGGCGGGCCAGGGGTGGAGCAATAGGGATTACAAATTTACTGGCTAATACATTGACAGTAAATTTGTAATACCGGCCCCGGCCATGGCTGATATATTTACTTTTGGTTCTTCTTCAGCTCCTTTTGCGGCTTCGGGTCTTTTTGCGGCTTCGGGTCTTCAGCTTCACATCCTTTCATAGCTTCAGGTCTTTTTGTGGCTTTGGATCTCCAGCTTCGGCTCCTTTTGTGGCTTCGGGTCTTTTCTCAGCTTCGGGTCTACAGCTTCAGCTCCTTCCATGGCTTCAGGTCTTTTGGCAGCTTCAGGAGTTCGACTTAGTGTCTTTTCAGGACTTCGTCGGCTCATCACATAAGGGGGGCGCGGCTAATTTGAAAGCTGCTGCACAGCCGGGCCCCCCTTCAGGCCCAGCAGAGTTGTACCCCCTTTGCCCCCCCTGATGGTGGCCATGGTCAGCAGCATAAGGGAGCAGGCAGGGGCAGACTGATCAGTGGGACACTGGGACAAAACCCAGTGGACCTCCACCCTTATGAGCCCCATAGACCCAGACCTTCTGCCTGCAAAGGATCAGAGGGGCTGCAAGTTTTAAAAAGGAGGTATGCTGTGCGATGTAGTACATGGTACATGGCAGTGTGGGTTTGAATCTGAGGTAGGGGTGGTGTTCCTTTGAGGATTTGGAGCAGAATTTAATTACAGGGTTTCAGTCACAGGAAAGAAATATCCAAGGAAATGTTCCTCACAAGTTCTCAATAAGGTCAAAATTACACAAAGATGTCAAGCTGCTGGTTTTTAATTATTTAGGCTCATTATGCCCCAACTATGAGCTAGTCCAATCACATCTACGGCTATACCCGTAGCTCTGCCTGTACCTGGAATAATATTGCGAGTGTATTGGAGCTTTTGCTAAGCAAAGAATAAGAGATTATGCTATTACTGCAGCAAACTGGGAGACGGATGTCTATCTGTACCGGCTAATGTCAAACTTCATAATTTCGTAGCTGCCCAATATCACCCAACACTGTCACTGGGAGGTTTTAGCCTACAAATGGCAGTATCTGGCAGAATTTGCTGTTTCTCCACCTGTATTCTACCACCGAAAAAAACGCAAAGAAGAACATTAGCATTATGGCAACTTAAAGGGGACCCGTCACCACCCAAAAAAATTATTCAAAATCCTATTCTATCACATCAGTCAAGCAAAATATAAATATATAATATAAATTATTTGAATCTTGTTTCCTTCAGTCTGAGAATTCATAATTATAGCAAGCAGGCAGGAGCCATTTTGTGGACACTGTTATTAAGACAAGCCTTGTATCATCTCAGAATCTTGTTTGTGCACTAGAATGGGGGACCTGATGTCCATCCCCATGTCCTGGCTACACAATTAAATGGTGAAGAGAAAGGGGGAATGTGGGGAGAGCAGCGACATCTAGTAAGTGCTGAAAGGAAAGTGAAAGTAATTTATGCCTAAGGAGGGGCAGACAATATTTGATTGACAGTTGAGATTTCTAAATGAGCTTACAACAGCTATGAATGCTTTAATAAAAAATAGAAATTTCATAATTTCCGTTTTAATTTAATTTATTATTTATTATACATATTTTTGTGTCTGGATGACAGGTCCACAGGTCTATTATTTTAGCTATATTTTTTGAGCAGTGATACTCCACTAACATTCTTATACAGGTATGGGATACATTATCCGGAAAACCGTTATCCAAAAAGCTCAGAATTATGGAAAGGCCATCTCCCATAGACTCCATTTTATCCAAATAATCCAAATTGTTAAAAATGATTTCCTTTTTATCTGCAATAATAAAACTGTATCTTGTATCTGTATCTTGATCCCGACTAAGATATAATTCAACCTTATTGGAAGCAAAACCAGCCTATTGGGTTTATTTAATGTTTATATGATTTTCTGGTAGACTTAAGTTATGAAGATCCAAACTACGGAAAGAACCCTTATCCGGAAAACCCCAGGTCCCGAGCATTCTAGATAAAAGGTCCATACCTGTACTGTACAAGCAATATACAGTATTTCAATATGCTGTCAGACAAGAAATCGGAGCTGTATGGAGCAGCAGTAATAGGAGAAGAATGCATGTTTTCACTTACACCACTCTCAGCTCCAATTCCATTCAGAGCCTCTGAAGCTGAAAATGCTATATCCGTTCCAGGCAATTTACCTTCGCCTTGCTGCAAGGTGTAGCAGAATTTTAGAACAAAATGGGCTTCAGGTATATAAGCAAAACCAGTAAAACAAAACTAAAAAAAATAAAAACATTCCTTTTATTCCATTTTTTTTAAACCCCAATTTGAACTAAGCTGTAAATAAAACCACATGTGTAACCATTCCTTTTGAGCAAAAAGCAACGATAATGATCGATATTTTGAACAAAAAGTCAAAAATTTAAAACATATGCCATCAACCTCTCTGCAAGGGCGTTTTTTTTTTTTTGTTAATTGTGAAATCATTTACCCAAGAAATGTCCTGTGTTGCTAACTGTGGTCCTCAGAGTTGAATTCTGAAAGCAAACGGCTCCAGTCAGCCTGAGAATAATAATGACTTTTAAGACTTGCCATGATACTCTATGGGGGGGGGGGAAAAATGGTCAAAATGCCCTTAGTCTGTAAGTGCTTCCAATTTTACAACAAAAATTTAAATACTCTGTATATGGCTGTGACAGACTGGCACAGTCCACAAGTGTGCCAATACACACCTCCCAACATTTTGGAAATTGAAAGAGGGACACAATTTTTGTGGCCATTCCCCCTAATTACCATGTTCATTTTACAAAATGTGCCAGGTTATGAAGGTTTGAACACATTTCTGTGGTTTTTATGTGTTATTACAGTTTTGCTAATGAAGATAATATCTGTTGTGCATCCTGTGTTTGAATGGCTGCCCCCATGGCTACACAGCAGCTTATTCTACAAACTATAGTAGTACTTATCTGTTATCTACTGTGTATCCTGTGCTTGAATGGCTGCCCCCATGGCTACACAGCAGCTTGTTTATATAAACTATAGTAGTACTTATCTGTTATCTACTATGTATCCTGTGCTTGAATGGCTGCCCCCATGGCTACACAGCAGCTTATTCTACAAACTATAGTAGTACTTATCTGTTATCTACTGTGTATCCTGTGCTTGAATGGCTGCCCCCATGGTTACACAGCAGCTTGTTTATATAAATTATAGTAGTACTTATCTGTTATCTACTGTGTATCCTGTGCTTGAATGGCTGCCCCCATGGCTACACAGCAGCTTGTTTATATAAACTATAGTAGTACTTATCTGTTATCTACTGTGTATCCTGTGCTTGAATGGCTGCCCCCATGGCTACACAGCAGCTTGTTTATATAAATTATAGTAGTACTTATCTGTTATCTACTATGTATCCTGTGCTTGAATGGCTGCCCCCATGGCTACACAGCAGCTTGTTTATATAAACTATAGTAGTACTTATCTGTTATCTACTGTGTATCCTGTGCTTGAATGGCTGCCCAGCAGCTTGTTTATATAAACTATAGTAGTACTTATCTGTTATATACTGTGTATCCTGTGCTTGAACGGCTGCCCCCATGGCTACACAGCAGCTTGTTTATATAAACTATAGTAGTACTTATGTGTTATCTACTGTGTATCCTGTGCTTGAATGGCTGCCCCCATGGCTACACAGCAGCTTGTTTATATAAACTATAGTAGTACTTATCTGTTATCTACTGTGTATCCTGTGCTTGAATGGCTGCCCCCATGGCTACACAGCAGCTTGTTTATATAAACTATAGTAGTACTTATCTGTTATCTACTGTGTATCCTGTGCTTGAAGGGCTGCCCCCATGGCTACACAGCAGCTTTATTATATAAGCTATAATTGTGTTTTACCAGTGCAGGGAAACAATACATTATATTGGCATTCCTTTAAGACACATTCTGTTACTGTTCTTTCAGTGATTATTGGCCTGAGGACCTGGGGCCAAAAAATACTGATCAGCTGGATGTTGGGCAAACTTTCAAATTTTCCATGTATGGTCGGTCAGCCATCGTAATTATAACTTCCAAGGTACACACCATGCTGAAAGTCATGAGTCCAACATCCCGGGTTGTAAAACTAAATAAACACGCCCATTGTACAACACTCCATTAAAAAAAAAAAATCCGCTGAACATTGATGTGGAAATCCATGAATATTGAGTTATGTCTGCTGTTACTATTTAAGGACATTTTGAGAGTAAGTGTGAGCGTATCTGGAACAAGCACAGTGCAGGTGTATTGGTTTGAAATAACTCATGAAGGCTGTACAAATTCTATAGCGGAGTGCTTAGGATCTGCAACCTTGGCTCTCCAGCTGTTAAGGAACTACAAGTCCCACAATGCAATGAAGGAGTCTAATGAAGGAGTCTAAAGGCAAATGCATTGTGGGACTTGTAGTTCCTTAACAGCTGGAGAGCCAAGGTTGCAGATCCCGCCTTAGCCCATCACTATGGTTGTGACTACAGACACAGGCTCCTTCAGTTGAATGTAAATGCAGAATATGGTCAATTATGTTTGTTTTCAAAGGACGTGGCCTTTGATTTAGTCACATTTCTGTAACTTGCTTGGAAGTTTTGTTTCATCACGCCCTCTGTTCTAGCCTGGGATAGCATTACAGGATTCTGCATTAGGTTCATTTGTTTTAAATGATTCACTGACATTCCAGAAGGTTTTTCTTGTTCAAACAGAATTATCTGCGAATCCCGTGGTACAAAGCCTGGGTGAAGGCAAGTGAGCAAATATAATTGCTTCATAAGTCAAATACTGTTACTAGTGAGGGGCCCTAAACTTAAAGGATAAGTAAACCTTTAAAATAAGTGAATGTAAATCTGATGAGGGTGCTATTCTAAGTAGGGATGCGCCAAATCCACTATTTTGGATTCGGCCGAACCCCCGAATCCTTCGCTAAAGATTCAGCCGAATACCGAACCAAATCCTAATTTGCATATGCAAATTAGGCGTGGGAAGGGGAAAACATTTTTAACTTCCTTGTTTTGTGACAAAAAGTCACACACTTTCCCTCCCCGTCCCTAATTTACATATGCAAATTAGGATTCAGGTCGGCCAGGCAGAAGGATTCGGCCGAATCCGAATCCTGTTGAAAAAGGCCGAATCCTGGCCGAGTCCCGAACTGAATCCTGGATTCGGAGCATCCCGAATTCTAAGCACTTTTGTAATTTACATTCATTATTTATTTATTTTTTTATTCCAAGATATTAAGGGATACGTGTACTGTTAATATGAATGAATTATGTTACAACAGCGCCACCTGCTGGTCAGTTTCCCACCGTTCTGACCACCAATTAGTCAAGGAAGTTGTCAGGAGAAAGAAAAAGGCTGCTCTGATGTTCTTTTGCTTAGGAAAAAAATTAGAAACCTTTCTCATATATTTCATAAGCAGAAGAACATCAAAGCAGCCTCTTTCTACTGACAACTTCCTTGACTACTTGGTCAGACTGGTGGGAAAATGACCAGCAGGTGGCGGTATTGTAACTAAACCCATTCATATTTACAGTACATGTATCCCTTAATATCTTGGAATAAAAAATAAATAAATAATGAATGTACATGACAAAAGTGCTTAGAATACCACCCTCATCAAATTTACATTCACTTATTTTTAAGGTTTAATTATCCTTTAATGGTCGTCAGATATTTCTAGATGCCAATCTGACTATGCTCATTAGGACATTTTCTCAAAAAGACTGGTATGGGTGAACAGTGCTGCTTTGGGAAGTGAGGTTGAGTTTGGGAGAGGGAATGGGGCCCTTTGCAGGTCTTCTACACTGCCTAAGTAGGTTTAGGACAGCCTATGACTAAGTGTTCTTGGACCACAAAATGTGTAAGACATTAAGGATGTTGTATCAATAAAGGATTTTGCTTTTAATATACCATTTGGTGACCCAATGTATTTTTTCTCAGTCTCTGTCCCACCTTTTGTATCTACTGTAAATATGGATTTCCACTCCCCTCGCTGAGGGTCGGTTGCAACTGGACCAATTTTACATTGATGAGTTATTGTTTCAACACTGTGTAGCTGTGATAAACATATAATAGATATGGATTAGGTTTAGGTCTCCTTTAAAAACTCATAGTGGTTTTTAAATGAAAACTTAAGCTTTCTGGTAGGCTAGTAATGTCAACCCAAGGCAGCCACAACCCTTTAACAGTGCAGATTTGCACTGCATACCCGCAGCGGAACTAAGGTAGAGTCCTGCAGCGGCAAAAACCGGCGGGATGCGGGTAGAAGTTCTGGGTCGGTAGACACGGGTTGGTGGTTTTGCAGGTTTGCGGGTCAGGCCGTGATTTTTACTTCTTTTTTCTGATCACATCTCCTTCCAATGAAGTCACTTCCTGTTTACACTTCCTGTTTTACTCCTTTTTTTTCTGATTATGCCTACTTCCGATGATGTCACTTCTGGTTTACAATTACAGCTTTTCCTGATTCTTGATGGTCAGCAGGTCGCGGATAAGGTACTTGCAGGCCAGGTAGCGGGTCCAAGCGGGTAAGAATTCGGGTTGCTGCTCCGATTGCAGGTTGCGGGTCGGGTACGGGATCCAAAAAATGGACCCGCACAGGACTCTAAACTAAGGTACCAGCCTAAGACTGGTGCAGTAAGTTCAATATATAGTATAACATACCAACATTTCCAGTTATGTTTGTTTTTGAGTTTATTTCTAGTTTAACCCTTTGCCTGCCAAGCACGTACGGAGAGCTCTCTCTCTGCTTCGGCGGCTTTTGCCGCCTCCGCAGAGAGTGGGGAGAGCAGACAGCCCCCTAGGCAACGAGGCTGGGGGGCTGTCAAGTCGGATCTGCGACTCGATTGTCGCAGATCCGACTTCAAAGTAGCAGACGCATCGCATGGAGCGTCTGCTACTCAACTCACCTTCTTCCTGCCTGCAGAGCCGCCCACGCACTTCCTGCTGCGCAGCAACTCTGCAGACACGCTGACAGGACTCCTCCAAAGAAGACAGCGATTCTCCTGCTCCAAAAACGGTAAGTGCACGTTTTTTTACACACTTACCTGCACCTACACATACTTACAGTACATTTATACATTTTAGTAAAGATTGGAATTTTTTTTAATTTTTTTTTTTTAATTTTAGCACACTTGGTCCCTTTTGTACAGTTATTTACACTTATTTACATGTATTTGCACACTCAGATAACTTTTATTAGTGCACAAATATGTATACACAAACAGGTTTTTTTTTTTTTTTTTTTACGAATTCATTATACTGTTATCTTTTGTTTTTTTTGCCTAAAAACGTTTTATTTTGGCAGCGTGACTATTGGATAATCGATTTCGGCCACTAATTACGCTGTCAGAACAATTATTTTGTTATTTCATTGATTTACGCTATTTTTGTGGTTTTATTGCAATTTTATCCCTGCATTATTGTTCCTTATGTATCTTTAGTATAGTTTTGCTGTTTGGTGCTTTGGTATAGAAAGATAGATTTTACTTAGTTTGATCCGCCAAAATATGTGCTTTCCAAAAATATATGGGTTTCTGGGGGTCTTTTTACAGTTTGGGGGTCTTACGGCACATAACGTACAGTTAGGGTTCTCTTTTCTGCAGCTTAGTTGGCTAGCGTGAAAATTCATAGGCACGATTTTCATTTGGGGTCCATACACAACACATACTTTGGTAAATCTATACATATTGGGCATCAAACTATTTATTAGACCTCTGACGTCCATATTTAGAGAGATTTTTCTTTGTACGTAAAACATTGTGTGTGATAAATGCGGCAAACTGCAACATTTTTAGGCGATTTTCAGAAATGTTGTAAAAACCTATATGTTTAGAAAAGCTTTGCAGTTTGATAGTTTCGTGTAGAAAGACGTCGTTATCTTTGTTGGAATCGGCAGAATGTGTACTTTCCAAAAATATATGGTTTTGGGGGGTCATTGCTGTTAGGAGGGTCTTGAGGCACATAATATGAAGTCAAGGGTCTATGTTCACAGAAGGCGAATTGGCAGCGGAGAAAACTCATATTCACTATTTTTATTTGGGGTCCGCACATGCCAGCTGCCTTGGTATATCTATGCATATTGGGCATCAAACTGTTCAGTAGACCCTTGGCATCAATATTTATGGTGTTTTACAATTGTATGTAAGAAATTGGGTGAGATAAATGCGGCCAATTGCAATATTTTTAGGCGATTTTCAGAAATGTAAAAACAGTTGCTTTTATCGCCAAATTTAGGAAAGGCTTGCGACTTGGTACTTTGGAGTGCAAAGACATGCATACCCAATTTGGATTCGCAGGAATGTGTACTTTCCAAAAATATATGGTTTTATGGGGTGAACGCACTTTTTTCTACCTTTGCCCCCCCCCCAAAACAATGTAAATGTGTTGATTTTGCAGTACCTGAAATGACAGACCATTTGGGGGTCTTTGTTTTGGGGCCCTATATGCCACGTGCTTGGGTACACCTATACATATTGGGCATCAAACTGTTCAGAGGACCCCAGGCTTTCATATTTGGGGTGATTTCTCTTGATACCTAAAAGTATGTGGGAAATACGATGCTGCAGGTTGGAAAATTTGAGGTGATTTTTGGAAATGTCACCAAAATCATCAAATTTAGAAATGGTTTGCGGCTTGGTACTTTGGAGTACAAATACATCCATACCCGATTTGGATTCGCAGGAATGTGTGCTTTCCGAAAATATATGGTTTTATGGGGTGAACTTACTTTTTTCTACCTTTGCCCCCCTCCCAAAACGATGTAAATGTGTTGATTTTGCAGTACCTGAAATGACAGACCATATGGGAGTAATCGTTTTGGGGCCCCTATATGCCACGTGCTTGGGTACACCTATACATATTGGGCATCAAACTGTTCAGAGGACCCTAAGCTTTCATATTTTGGGTGATTTCTCTTGATACCTAAAAGTATGTGGGACATACAAAGCTGTAGGGTGAAAATTTTGAGGTGACTTTTGGAAATGTCACCAAAATCACCAAATTTAGGAATCGTTTGCGGCTTGATACTTTGGTGTACAAAGACATGCATACCCAATTTGGATTCGCAGGAATGTGTACTTTCCGAAAATATATGGTTTTATGGGGTGACCGCACTTTTTTTTATACCTTTGCCCCCCCAAAAAACAATGTAAATGTGTTTATTTTGCAGTATCTGAAATGACAGACCATATGGGGGTCTTCCTTTTGGGGCCCCTATATGCCACGTGCTTGGGTACACCTATACATATTGGGCCTCAAACTGTTCAGAGGACCCTAGGCTTTCATATTTGGGGTGATTTCTCTTGATACCTAAAAGTATGTGGGAAATACGATGCTGCAGGTTGGAAAATTTGAGGTGATTTTTGGAAATATCACCAAAATCACCAAATTTAGGAATGGTTTGCGGCTTGGTACTTTGGAGTACAAAGACATGCATACCCAATTTGGATTTGTGGGAATGTGTACTTTCCAAAAATATATGGTTTTCTGGGGTGAACCTACTTTTTTCTACCTTTCCCCCCCCCCAAAACGATGTGAATGTGTTGATTATGCAGTACCTGAAATGACAGACCATATGGGGGTCTTCCTTTTGGGGCCCCTATATGCCACGTGCTTGGGTACACCTATACATATTGGGCATCAAAATGTTCAGAGGACCCTAGGCTTTCATATTTGGGGTGATTTCTCTTGATACCTAAAAGTATGTGGTAATACGATGCTGCAGGTTGGAAAATTTTAGGTGATTTTTGGAAATGTCACCAAAATTGCCAAATTTAGGAACGTTTTGCAGCTTGGTGCTTTGGAGTAGAAAGACATGCATACCCAATTTAGATTCGTGGGAATGTGTACTTTCCGAAAATATATGGTTTTCTGGGGTGAACGCACTTTTTTCTACCTTTGCCGTCCCCAAAACAATGTAAATGTGTTGATTTCGCAGCACCTGAAATGACAGACTATATGGGGTCTTCATTTTGGGGCCCCTATATGCCACGTGCTTAGGTATATCTATACATATTGGGCATCAAACTGTTCAGAGGACCTCAGGCTTTCATATTTAGGGTGATTTATCTTGATACTCAATAGTATGTGGGACATACGATGCGGCAGGGTGGACATTTTGAGGTGATTTTTGAAAATGTCCCTAAAATTGTCAAACTTAGGAACATTTTGCAGCTTGGTGCTTTGGAGCAGAAAGACATGCATACCCAATTTGGATTTGGGGGAATGTGTACTTTCCAAAAATATATGGTTTTCTGGGGTGAACTTACTGTTTTCTACCTTTACCCCCCCTAAAACGATGTAAATGTGTTGATTTTGCAGTACCTGAAATGACAGACCATATGGGGTTCTTCTTTTTGGGGCCCCTATATGCCACGTGCTTGGGTACACCTATACATATTGTGTATCAAACTGTTCACAGGACCCTAGGCTTTCATATTTGGGGTGATTTCTCTTGATACCTAAAGGTATGTGGGAAATACGATGCTGCAGGGTGGAAAATTTGAGGTGATTTTTGGAAATGTCATCAAAATTGCCAAATTTAGGAACGTTTAGCAGCTTGGTGCTTTGGAGTACAAAGACATGCATACCCAATTTGGATTCGGGGGAATGTGTACTTTCCGAAAATATATGGTTTTCTGGGGTGAACTTACTTTTTTCTACCTTTGCCCCCCCCCAAAAACTATGTAAATGTGTTGATTTTGCAGTACCTCAAATGACAGACCATATGGGGGTCTTCCTTTTGGGGCCCCTATATGCCACGTGCTTGGGTACACCTATACATATTGGGCCTCAAACTGTTCACAGGACCCTAGGCTTTCATATTTGGGGTGATTTCTCTTGATACCTAAAAGTATGTGGGAAATACGATGCTGCAGGGTGGAAAATTTGAGGTGATTTTTGGAAATGTCATCAAAATTGCCAAATTTAGGAACGTTTTGCAGCTTGGTGCTTTGGAGTACAAAGACATGCATACCCAATTTGGATTCGGGGGAATGTGTACTTTCCGAAAATATATGGTTTTCTGGGGTGAACTTACTTTTTTCTACCTTTGCCCCCCCAAAAACTATGTAAATGTGTTGATTTTGCAGTACCTCAAATGACAGACCATATGGGGGTCTTCCTTTTGGGGCCCCTATATGCCACGTGCTTGGGTACACCTATACATATTGTGTATCAAACTGTTCACAGGACCCTAGGCTTTCATATTTGGGGTGATTTCTCTTGATACCTAAAAGTATGTGGGAAATACGATGCTGCAGGGTGGAAAGTTTGAGGTGATTTTTGAAAATGTCACCAAAATTGCAGAATTTAGGAACATTTTGCAGCTTGGTGCTTTGGAGTAGAAAGACATGCATACCCAATTTGGATTCGGGGGAATGTGTACTTTCCGAAAATATATGGTTTTCTGTGATGAACGCACTTTTTTCTCCCTTTGCCGCCCCCAAAACAATGTAAATGTGTTGATTTTGCAGCACCTGAAATGACAGACCATATGGGGGGGGTCTTCCTTTTGGGGCCCCTATATGCCTCATGCTTGGGTACACCTATACATATTGGGCATAAAACTGTTCAGAGGACCCTAGGCTTTCATATTTGGGGTGATTTCTCTTGATACCTAAAAGTATGTGGGAAATACGATGCTGCAGGGTGGAAAATTTAAGGTGATTTTTGGAAATGTCACCAAAATTGCCAAATTTAGGAATGTTTTGCAGCTTGGTGCTTTGGAGTACAAAGACATGCATACCCAATTTCGATTCATGGGAATGTTTACTTTCCGAAAACATATGGTTTTCTGGGGTGAACTTACTTTTTTCTACCTTTGCCCCCCCAAAAACGATGTAAATGTGTTGATTTTTCAGTATCTGAAATGACAGACCAAATGGGGGGTCTTCATTTTGGGGCCCCTATAGGCCACGTGCTTGGGTACACCTATACATATTGGGCATCAAACTGTTCAGAGGACCCCAGGCTTTTATATTTGGGGTGATTTATTTTTATACTCAATAGTATGTGGGACATACGATGCTGCATGGTGGACATGTAGAGGTTATTTTTGAAAATGTCCCTAAAATTGCCAAACTTAGGAAAGTTTTGCAGCTTGGTGCTTTGGAGTAGAAAGACATGCATACCCATATTGGATTCGGGGGAATGTGTACTTTCCGAAAATATATGGTTTTCTGGGGTGAACTTACTTTTTTCTACTTTTACCCTCCCCCAAAACGATGCAAATGTGTTGATTTTGCAGTATCTGGAATTACAGAACTGATAGCTCAAATGGGGTGTCTACATTTTATGGCCCCTATATACCACATGTTTAGGTAAACTGATACATATTGGGCATCAAACTGTTCAGTGGACCACAGGCTTTCATATTTGGGGTGTTTTACATTGATACCTAATGATGTGTGGGAGATATGATGCTGTAGAGTGGAAGCTTTGAGTTAATTTTTCAAAAAATTCACCAATTTCTATAAAACATTATAACTTTAGGAAACAATTGCAACTTGGTAGTTTGGAGTACAAAGATATATTTACCCATTTTTGATTCACCAGAATCTGTTCTTTCTAATAATGGGTAGCTTTCTAGGGTAAACCTACTGTTAGCGGAATGTTTGGCCTTGAAATCAGAAGTATGCTGTTTGGGGAGCGGTGCTTTGGAAATTTGGTAGTGTACTGCTTGTAGGTTTTGATCTATACAAGTGAGAAATCTCCATAAAACTATATATATTTGGTATTGCCGCGTTCAGGAGACATAGACCTTTCCAAATCGGCTGTGTTCTCGTACATAAAATAAATGATGTTTCTGATATATGTGATTGTTCTTTGTGAAACATGATTTTTTTCATTTTATTAGACACTTAGAAGCCTATATTTTTTTACAGAAGTAGAATTACACCAAAATTCTTACATATTTTTAAAGTTCAGGTTGTCCTGAAAAAAACAATATATTGTTTTACTGGGTAAACTAAAAGACCGCCCCAGGAAAGGCCCTTAAAGTGAAAGAGTACAAAATGTCTAAAAACTGCTTGGCAATAGATGTTCGCATCTAGGACAAAACGGCTGGCAGGGAAAGGGTTAAAGGGGTTGTTTACCTTTCACATAGGCTATTTGCAGCTTGTTTTTTATTTTTTATCATTTGTGTTTTTTGAGTTATTTAGCTTTTTACACAGCAGCTCCCTAGTTTGCAATTTCACCAATCTGGTTGCTAGGGTGCAAATTACCCTAGCAATCATACATTGATTTGAATAAGATACTGGAATATGAATAGGAGAGGGCATACATAGAAAGATGAGTCATAAAAATCAGCAATAACAATCCATTTGTAGCCTTACAAAACATTTGTTTTTAGATGGGGTCAGTGACAGCAAATAATTCAAAAACTATAAAAAAAAATAAAGGTAAACCACCCCTTTAAAGTTACTTGTACATGTAATTATTATAAAAGCAGTATCATCGGGCTGTCTACATCTGGTCCTGATGAATGAAAACAATGTATAAGTATGGGATCCGTTATCCAGAAACCCATTATACAGAAAGCTCCAAATTACAGAAAGGGTGTCTCATAGACTCCCATAGACTCCATTTTATCCAACGAATTAAAATTTAAAATTTTTTTAAAAAAAATAGTTGCCTTTTTCTCTGTTCTGTAATAATAAAACAGTACTTTGTACATGATCCCAACTAACATACAATTAAACCTTACTGGAAGCAGAACCAGTCTGTTAGAGTTATTTCATTTTATTCTAGTAGACTTAAGATATGAAGATCCAAATTACAGAAAGATCCGTTATCCAGAAAGACCCAGGTCCCGAGCATTCTGGATAACAGGTTCCATACCTGTACCTGTAGTAGAATCCAGCCAATTGACGTGGTGAAAAACGGACTTCTGTAACTGTTTCTGAACCAGATCACTATGTAGAATATATTTTCCTTCCGCTCACATAAATCACAAGAACTAAGTGGGGGAAACATTTTGGATTTACATTGGCATTTCCCAGCATCCTCTACCTCTGCAGAATGAATTTCTTTGAAAAGTAATTTATTTCCTCTCCAAATTTAAACAATTCTGTGGACTTCTTTAACCCCCTCACTGCTTTAGTGCACTGTATTTTGCAGACCCAGAAAGCATATCCCATGCCTTTATACCAAGCTGTTTCTTTTTAAGAGCTGCTCTGCATCACTCTAGAGACGGGGTCACAGACTGGGGCATTTCCCGTCTGAGGAGGTGCTGCCTGTGGTTCAGCAGACATAAGTGCTCTGGCCAAAATGTGACTGAATTCAGAAGAGGGTCATTATGATCAAGACATATGGGGGATCACATTCTTCCTTTCTTGTTTGATTTAATCACTGGGGATTAGAACTGTATATACACTGATAAATGAAGGATGAGTTCCGGCTGAGAGCAGTGCTCCTACAGTAAGGGAAGAAGGATTAGAAAGCAGTTTATATGGACAGGACTGAGAGGCCTGAGTTTGATTCCAGCATCAGTCTGCTGTGTCTTTAGTTAAAGGGATACTGTCATGGGAAAAAAAAAATTTTTTCAAAACACATCAGTTAATAGTGCTGCTCCAGTAGAATTTCGCACTGAAATCCACTTCTCAAAAGAGCAAACAGATTTTTTTTGTATTTACTTTTGAAATCTGACATGGGGCTAGACATATTGTCAGTTTCCCAGCTGCCCCCAGTTATGTGACTTGTGCTCTGATAAACTTTAGTCGCTCTTTACTGCTGTACTGCAAGTTGAAGTGGTATCACCCCCCACAGAACAATGGGAAGGTAACCAGATAGCAGCTCCCTAACACAAGATACCAGCTGCTTGGTAGATCTAAGAACACTCAATAGTAAATAGAACACTCAATAGTAAAATCCAGGTCCCACTGAGACATATTCAGGGGCACATTTACTAAGGGTCGAATATCGAGGGTTAATTAACCCTCAATATTCGACCATCGAAGTAAAATCCTTCGACTTTGAATATCGAAGTGGAAGGATTTACCGCAAATACCGCAAAAACGATCGAAGGAAAAATCATTCGATCTAACAATTAAATCCTTCGAATCGAACGTTTAAATCCTTCGAATCGAACGATTCGAAGGATTTAAATCCATCGAACGAAAGATTTTCCTTCGATCAAAAAAAGCTTAGAAAAAAATGTACCACAAATAATAATGTAATCTGTTCAGGTCTGACTATGTCTAGGTAAGCAAATAAAGATGGCTCATTTTACATATAATCTACTGCTATGCAAAAGCAAATAGAGTAGTCTTTAATGATTTCCAAGGAAGCGGTTGGCACAGGAATACAACCAACATCTCCCTGAGCCCAGTAATTAAACTTGCAGTTCACCTTTCAATTAACTTTTAGTATGATGTAGATAATTATATTCTGAGAGAAACTGCAATTGGCCATCATTTTTTATTTTTTTTTGTAGCTTTTTAACATTTTGTTCAGCAGCTGTTCACGTTGGAGTCCAAATTACCAAATAAATAGATTTAGCAAATATATTGAAGAGGCCTGAATACAAAGAAGACAAGCAATAAAAAGTAACACAAACAATAATATTTTTAGCTTCACAGAGAAATAGTTTTTTTGGCTGCTGGGGTTAGTGACCCATTCCAGTGAAAGCTGAAAAGAGGCAGAATAGGAAGGCCACTTTTAAATAACGGTATCAAATAAAATATGGAGAACAATTAAGGCGTGACTAACATTGGGCCATTCTATAAAATACTAGAAGTAAACTTAACTGTCTCTTTAAAGAAGAAGGAAAGCTACAGAGACTAGGTTATTGCCAATAGATTAGTCACAATAGCTATAACACTGTATGTGAATAAACAGCTCTAGACACTGGGGGTCATTTATAAAGAATGAGCAAATTTGCACTTGGGCCGTAACCCATCACAAACCAATCAGATAAGAGTATTCAGTGTTGCAGCAGACAAAAGCTATTCACTGATTGGTTGCTATGGGTTACTGCCCAGGTGCAAATTTGCTCTGTGTTTATAAATGAGCCCCACTGTCTCTGTTTGTTTAGGATAGCAAATGTCATATTAGCTTGGTGTGACATCACTTCCTGAGTCTCTCCGTGCTCACTCATAGTTCTAAACTCAGATTACAACAGGAAGGGGAGGAGGGAGGGGGGAGCAAACTGAGCATGCTCAAGCCCTGCCATTGTGCTGAAAACAGGAAGTCTGATACAGAAGCCCATGAGTACACAATAGAAGGAAAGAAACTTTCTGATAAAGCTTACTTAATTTTAGCCTTTCCTTCTCCTTTAAACCAATAAAACTACTATTGCACCAAGAGCTTACGCAGTCTGTAAATCACATAGACCACAAACACTGATGACAATCCTGATGTACATTTATTATTTATAAATTATTTATTTATTATGGCAACCCTATAATTTTTAAGCCTGCGGCTATTTAATTTATTTTACTTGTATCTCGCAGTAATTTGGAGGTAAACTCTTATACTCTGTAGGTTACTTAAAGTATGCACATGTTTCCTGAACTAATAAGATTGATTGATCGCTCCCTTTCCATATGGTCAAGTGATTATCTGAATATTAAAGGCATATTTTACATTCATTGTCCTCATCTCTATCTGTTCTGCTAATGCTTAGGCCAGCCTCACTTGTAGGTTACTTTCAATACAGCATACCTCCCAACATTTTGAAAATAAAAAGAGGGACAAATATTATGTGCAGAGTGTGGCGACATTTTTCGACCACACCCGCTTTTGTGGTCAAAAACTGCCAAAAGCCCATTAAGTTTTAGAAACGTATCTTTTTCTGGCTGTTCAGTGCAGGAGATCAAAGAGAAAGTTGGGACATTTCAGTAACAGTCCAGGACTGCGGGATGAGTGTCAAAATATGGACTGTTCTGCGAAAAACTGGATAGTTGCGAGGTATGATATAGTGATACTTATAAAAGCATAGAAGTGATGAGTGGCATTTATGAACGGATCACATCTTCAGTAGTAACTAAATGTCTGTACCACCTTTGTGCCTCTATATTATACACATATATATATAAAGAGAGAGAGAGTAGAAACAAGCATAAAAGGCCATTTTAAGCCCTGTGCATTATTACTCATATTTAAAGGGGTGGTTTACCTTAACTTTAATATATATAAATACTATATTATAGTATGGCTAATTCAAAGAAGCTTTTCCATTGGTCTTCATTTTTTCTTTTATATCATTTTTAAATTATTTGCCTTCTTCTGACTCCCCCTTTAAAAGGGGTCGCTGAGCTCAACTATAAAACAAATGTTATTTAAGGCTTCAATTGTATTGTTATTGCTACTTTTTATAACTCATCTTTCTGTTCGGACATTTTCCTATTCACATTTCAGTCTCTTACTGAAATCAATGCATGGTTGCTAGAGGAATTTGGACCCTAGTTACCAGATTGCAGAAACTGCAAAATGGAAAGCTTCAGTAGAAAAAGCTAAATAACGCAAAAGCCGCAATAATAAAAAATAAAACAAAATTGCAAATTGTTTCAGTATATCACTCTACATAATACTAGCATACTACATCATATTGCATATAAAGTTCGCACAAACTATAAAGTATGCCAAAGCAGACAGAAATGACCAGTGTGACTGGGGTAGTCCATGTGGCCAGTTTAAGCCTGAGGCTAAATTGGAGAGCTTTACTTTGCTTCATTAAAGAAAAGCAGACATTTCTAAGTGATAACAGTATCCCTTGGTCTCCAGGGTCAGTGACACGCACACTAATGACAAAAAGGCCTAGTTACCTTCAAGCATAACATTTCCATTCATCTCCCAGTTTGTAATACAAAGCACAGCCTAGTCGCTAAGGTCATTGATCCTAGCAACCAGGCAGCAGTTTAAATGTCAAAGAACTGAATAATTTAACACAATGGTAACTGTTTTTAATTACTGTTAAACTTCCTAAAAAGAGATTTATAAACCCAAAAAATAAAATTCTGCCTAATGAAAGAAAGCTTTCCAATATACATTCACTACACATTTTCAGCGGTTATAAACGTATTTGTAATTGTAGATGTCACCGATATTGAAATAAGTCTGTGTGTGTCACTTTCTATTACTACTGAAGCAGAAGCCAGATGGTTAAAAAAAACCCGGGAAGAAGCATGCAGGGCTGACTTCTGCTACATTGGTTCAAGAGCCAAAAGGAGAAGTGCAGAAAGGGAATTACAATATAAAAAAAACTTAAAACCACTGAAATTCTGTAATGAATGTTTATTGGAGAGTTGACACTTTCTTTGATTGGGCAAAATATTTATTTTTGGGTTTACGTCCCCTTAAAGTGGACCTGTCACCCAGACACAAAACTCTGTATAATAAAAGTCCTTTTCAAATTAAACATGAAATCCAATTTCTATTTTTTATTAAAGCATTCATAGCTGTTGTAAACACATTTAAAAATCTCAGCTGTCAATCAGATATTGTCTGCCCCTCCTCTATGCCTTCGGCATAGAGGCGGGGCAGACAATTACTTTCACTTTCCATTCAGCACTTCCAAGAAATCTCTGCTCTCCCCACATTCCCCTTGTTGTCTTAACCATTTAATTGTGTAGCCAGGGCATGGGGATGGACATCGGGTCCCCCATTCTGGTGCACAAACAAGATTCTGAGATGATACAAGACTTGTCTTAATAACAGTGTCCACAATATGGCTCCTGCCTGCTTCCTATAATTAGGAATTCCCAGACTGAAAGAAACAAGATTAAATAATTTATATAGTGTAATTAAAGTTACTTTTGTTTGACTAATGTGATAAAATAGGATTTTAATAACATTTTTTGGGTGATGGGTCCCCTTTAAACACATGGGTTTATATATAAGTACTTCGGAATTGCAGCCTGATACTTTGCCTCAGAGTTCTGTATCGCAGGTAAAAAGCCGTACAGAGATATGGAAAAAGAATCAGTAAAACATGCAGTTGAACAGACTCGCAGGGAATTTTTCCCAAGAGCTCATTGAACTTTGACATATTTTTTATTGTTCAGAAAATTGGCAGCGGCATTCAGTACATTGTTATTCAATAGAATCTGATATTTTTTCTGAGGTTTCTTTTTCTGGGGGCTGGAAATACGCCTAACCGAGCCATAATAAAAAAAGAAACTTGCCACGTTACACTAGTGTAGAAGCAAGAGTAGTGCCTGGCCATGCAAAGAGAAGTAGCAAAATATGTAAAATTGCATGTTTTTGAAAATCTATTTAAAGCAGAAGTGGTGAGACCTTTGAAATGGGTCCCATTTACTTAGTAGGACTGTCTAGTTTATTGTTTAACAGTTGTTAATGAACTACAGTTCCCAGAAGGCTCCAACATCCTTCTGAGGAGCTCAACACTGAGTAACACTGATCCGACTGGTATAAGGGGTGGTTCATCTATAATTTCATTTTTAATACAGGTATAGGACCCATTATCTGGAAACCCCGTTATCCAGAAAGCTCCGAATTACGGAAAGGCTGTCTGCCATAGACTCCATTTTATCCAAATAATCCACATTTTTATAAACTATTTTATTTTTCTCTGTAATAATAAAACAGTACATTGTACTTGATCCAAATTAAGATATAATTAATCCTTATTGGAAGCAAATCCTGCCTGTTGGGGTTGTTTAATGTTAACATAATTTCCAAGTAAACTTAAGGTATGAACATCCAAATTACTAGTATCCAGAAAACCAAGCATGCTGGATAACAGGTCCCATACCTGTATGTTATTGAATGGTCACTGAATTTGTTCGCCTAGTTCTGCTGAAAAAATGTCGCCCATAGACTTGTATAGTGTTGTGTGCCAAAAAAAAAGACGTGTGTCAAAAAAATTTCGCTGCGCAACAAATTTTTTTGCCGTTCATAGACTTTAATAGGCGTTGGCGGCATTTCGTCTGCGGCAAATTTTTAGCGAACCAAAATGGGTCAAATTCGCCCATCCCTAGTCACTGACTCCCATCTAAGAAACAAATGCTCTGTAAGGATAGAAATGTATTGTTATTGCTACTTGTTATTACTCATCTTTCCATTTACATCCTCTCCTATTCCTATTCCAGTCTCTTATTCAGATCAATGCAATGGGAAACTGGAGAGCTGCTGAATAAAAAGCTAAATAACTCAAAAACCACCAATAAAAAATGAAAACCAATTGCTAATTATCTTAAAATATTACTCTCTACATCATACTAAAAGTTAATTTAAAGGTGAAAAAAAATCCTTTAACTGTCTTCATCTTGCCCTACTGCTGCCATTTTGTCCTGTTGCCAGACTAGAGCGTGTAGGCAATACCACCTTATTATTGTGCACTATACAGAAAATATGGTGCAGCCCATTTGTACTTCAATAAAGACCTCATTGATAAAACCTCAAACATACATGTATGAGTGAGGAACTAAGTATAACCTTGTAATATCCTTGCTGCAGGTCCTGCCCCTCAGTTGACAGCCATTTTGGACTTACAGACAGCATGGGACTTCCCTCGTTTTGCTAACTTTTCTGGAAAAAAAATACCAGTGTTCTTTTCTCATTTTTTTTTTTTGCTGTATTACATTTGCAACAACCCCCACTTTACCTGCTAGTAACATACAGAGCAAGTGGCTGTGCTCTGATCGGAATCTCACTGACAGGAAGTGCAATGACAGGAAGTTAGAAATGGCCTCCACTCACAATCAAAGATCATATCACAGATAGAAAAGTTGCTGGCTGGCTCTTTAACATAAAACAACTGTGTCTATTAGGGTAAGGCCAAACTGGGCGTTTTGGGGAGATTTGGTCTCCTGGCGGCTAATCGTCTTGTCTTTGCAGCAACCAATCTCCCCAAATGCCGTCCCTCACTCTGCGCCAGCTAAAATGAAAAAACGCCGGCTCTAATCACACGCGGCGGTTAGTTTTTGGAAGTTGCCTCACGAGGAAACTTCGGAAAACGAATCACCGCGTGTGCTTAGCGGCGGCATTTTTTCATTGTAGCTGGCGCAGAGTGAGGGACGGCATTTGGGGAGATTGGTCGCTGCAAAGACGAGGCGATTAGTCGCCAGGCGACCAAATCTCCCCAAAACACCCAGTGCGGCCCTTAGCTCTGGCTCTGCTCTAAATGATATATTTTTGTACTGCTACTTTTAATTGAAGGGCATAAAAGGATACAATTACAATTACTGACTGGACCTGGGAGATAAAAAAACATTCTGAGGATTTCCTGAAAAACATTTTGTTCAGCCGCTTGCCTGCCACTACAGGAATCTTCAGACATGTCAGATCCCGTGTTGAAAGGGCGGCTAAATCAATGACTACAGCAGTTTTTAGTATATCATTGTAGAAACACTTGTTTACAAACAAAAGTGCTAAATTGAACCAGTGCTGTTGCCTACAGCAACAGACCGGGTCTTCCAATTTATAACTAAAAGATTGGTTGCTTTTAGTATGTGTATTGGTGTGAAAAAAAAAAATATCCAGTAACTAAAATATTTTCATTAGAAAAGAAAGCTTTTATTTAAAATTCCATGTTAAAAAGATTTACATACAGACCTCCACCGTGCGTATCATACCCTCTAGTACTTAAAGGAGAAGGAAAGTCTTCTTGCACTTGGGGGGTACCAATTGTTAGGCACCCCCAAGTGATTGTATTTACTTACGTAAAACCCCGGGCCGATGCTCCTATCAGCAGAAAACCGCGCGGTTATTCCAGCGAGCACCACAGAGCGATCCTCTTCTGGCTTCTTCTTTCTTGAAAGAACAAAATAGCCGACTTTTTAGTTCAAGTTCGGCTTTTCGCTCTACTGCGCATGCACAGCCGCACGAAGAAAGAGGAAACCGAAAAGGATTGCTCTGTGGTGCTCGCTGGAATAACCCCCGGCCCCATTGCCTTTGAATGCTATTTATAATTTTGCTGTAAAAGTATTTGCCAGTCAGGTTTAGGAACTTTAAGTAACAATTACTTACAAAAGCAGAAATATCAGTGGAAAACGATCAGGATGACCTATAGGTAACTTTAAATGTGGAGTCAAATTTTTAAATGAATTTTTTAAGTGTCAGTATCACTTTAATCATAGGCAAGTCTATTGACAGAGGGTATGAACCGCCACCACCAACATATTCCTAACCCTGCCTACCCTGTGCCACTATATCCCTCAGCTGCTGCAGGTATAAAGGGATCACACCTTTATATCTAGGGCCCTATTTACTGGTGCAAGGTTCATGAAAACAAAGGTGCAAGCACTGTTTGCAACACTAAGCAAATTTAATCAATCTTAATTTACATGGACATATATACATGTCATTTTCGTTTGCACGCTTTGTTTGTGCCTAGTGTTACATCCTCCAAACTGTAAATGAGCCTCATTATGTTTATGTTATGAACATTGTAGTTCTGCTTCATTTGTATTCTCCCTTTATCTTCATTTAATTCCATTCCAGTATACAGGTATGGGACCTGTTATCCATAATGCTCAGGACCTGGGGTTTTTTGGATAATGAATCTTTCCATAATTTGGATTTTCATTAGGGATGCACCAAATTTACTATTTGGGATTCAGCCGAACCCCCCCTATACCTTCATGAAAGATTCGCCCGAATACCGAACCGTACCCTGGACGGTATCCTGACTGGAAGGTAAAAAGTGGAAACTTTTTTACTTCCTTGTTTTGTGACAAAAATTTACGTGATTTCCCTTACCACACCCCTAATTTGCATATGCACATTAGGATTCGGTTCGGCCAGGCACAAAGATTCGGCCGAATCCAAATCCACTGGAAAAGGCTGAATCCTGCCCGAATGCCAAACCGGATCCTGGATTCGGTGCATCCCTAATTTTCATACCATAAGTCAGCATTCCCCAATCTTTTTTGGACCGGGGACCAGTGAAAAAGCAAAATTTATTGCAAAGACTGGGGGTGGGGTCGGGGGGCCCAGCGGCAAGTTTGCACGCGCCACGTCCAATTTGGGCACGCCAGCGTCCAATTTGGCACACCATGTTAATTGTGGGCTGGGCTCGGTGGCCCAGTTCAGGAGTGTCCGATGCCTGGTTCTGGGCCACGGACTGGCAGTTGGGGATACCTGCCTTAAGTCTACTAGAAAATCATGTAAACATTAAATAACCCTAATAGGCTGGTTTTACTTCCAATAAGGATTAATTATATCTACGTTTGGATCATGTACAGTGCATTGTTTTATTACAACAGAGAAAAGGGAAATCATTTTTAAAAATTTGGATTATTTGGATAAAATGGAGTCGGGGGGGGGACGGCCTTTCCATAAATGGGTTTCCGGATAATGGATCCCATACCTGTATTATAGGAGTGCTTTTATTCGGGCTGCATTTGCCAAGAATCTGGCCCAGTGGAAACACCCAAATACGTTTAAATGCCCCAGCAGTTGTTTTATATTAGTAAAGCCTGTCCTTTGAGGCCCAGCATTTGATAACGTCGCCCCCAGCCTATAACAGCATTACAGTTATGAAAACATTGCTACATCAGTTCCAAGGATATATATAATAATAGTGTTCACCCCAAATGTTAGTCTAATCGACCTTTCTTTTGGTCTTCCAGGAGTATCTAGGAGCACAAAAAGGGATTTTCTTATAATCTCTCCCTACCTGGCCTCTGGTCTCCCAGTATAGAAACCAATAAATGCGCTACAACGACACTAGATTTAAGAAGTTTTTTTTAGAGATGACACAAAAATGTCTCAGGAACTGTTTTACATTTTTATGCTCTGTAACATCTGCTGTTCTCATACTTTCTCTGTTTCCGAATAAAAAAGGGAGCTGATGAAAAACACATTTATACAGAAGAGTTGTAATTCATACACCCAGTGCTGTAATTCCATGGACAATACATGTTCTTTCCGGTGCATTAAACACTGCAGATAATTCCATTCAGTTTCTTGGCACATGGTTTTATTGTTGTAGCCACTGAGAAACTTACATATTCCTTTTTTCAGGGTGATAGGCTGCAAAAGAGCGTAATTTTTTTGGGGGGTAACCGGCTTCCCCCCTACATTTCCTTACATATGGCACATAAACTATACACTCACTATACGCTCATGTGTAGGGCAATATAACAGCTCTATTTTATTTTATTAAGGTTTCCCGGGATTGTGTAGTGTAATGTATTTGCTGCAACACATACGTCCATTTAACTTTAACTTCCCGCCGTATAGACAAAGCTAGCGCAACTTCGCTTTGCTTGGTGCAATAACGCAGCTAGCGCAACTTCGCCAGCGTTCGGCGCCCTGGAGGCAACTTCGGAATTGAGTGAATTAGCGATGTCTTGGCAAATCAACGCCTGCCGAAGTATTGCGCTGCAAGTGAAGCTGTCGCTGGCAAATTTTCGGAGGTTAATAAATTTGCCCCTTAATGTCTGTCTCTAGTAATTCAGTCTGGCAGCTCAGTAATTCAGGCGCAGACTCTGAACTGTTACAATTTTGCTACATTTAGTTGATACATTTCTCAGGAGCATCTCAGTAATATTAGCAACTATTGTATCAATTCTAACAGCCGCCTATAATGATACCCAGAGATTCTGCTCAGCAGGGAGAATGATAAGAAATGTATCAACTGAATGTATTAATTTAGAACAGTTTACAGGGTCGGCGACCCCTCTACCAGAGCTGCTTTAGAAGGTGAAAAATGACACTTTACACTACAATATTAGAAAAACAGTGACACATACAAAATAGAAAGTAATTGGAAAAAGTCGTTATTTCTGGTGATCTATCTGAAAACAACTAGTTGTTTGAAGGTGAACAACCCCTTTAAGTGCTGGAGGTTTCATTACCCATTGCTCTCAAGGGCAACTATTGCGAAAATGGAAATTTAATATCAGCCTCCTCATACTGAAATAATAAACTTTCTAAATACGATGAATCAATTATAAATTCTGTCCCGTTTCTGAAATAATCGAGTTTATCTTCACTATCAATCTCTCATCATCTGTTTCTCTTCATTCTCTCTTCATGCAGCAGTTGGGTGTCCGATATTCACTGACAGTTAGATCCAATATATCTTATAGGGGGGGGAGGGCTTCCTTTCCTAGCAGATGTATTAGAGCTCACTCAAATAACTGATTCCATTACAAATCTAACAAAATAACTGCCTTTTGCACAAATCCTGCATATAGAGAGACATGATGTCTGGTGATTTTAACAGAGTGAGCTCTAATACATCTTCTAGGCAAAATGAGCCTCCATATAAGATATACTGGATCTAACTGTCAATTAATATCTGACACCCAACTCCTGAATGAAGACAGAATGAAGAGAAACAGAGGCTGAGAGAGGAATAGTGAAGATAAACTTGATTCTTTCAGAAATGGTACAGAATTTTTAATTGATTGTATTTAGAAAGTTTTTTTCATTTCAGTATGCTGAAGCTTATAATAAATTTTCATTTTCATGATCATTTCCCTTTAATATGATACAAATGTATTTATTATGTGCACTTGGTTAACACATGGACATAATAACCCTTATATCCTCCTATCTGTCAGAAAACTCTTAATACAAAACTTCCAGTATACACCAAGTAACAGTCACGTGGCTTTTAGGATCTTCCTTAGTAATGGAGACCATACTGGGCTGGACACACTGTCACACGACCAGTCAGTTCCAACTTACGTCACTTTTCCTGAACTTTGCTTTCAGACTCTTCATGTTTAGTCCATTCAAAACCTGCCAGCATCAGCAATCTTCAGTTCCTGTAATATAATAACAAAACATTGATGAGGAACACTCCAGTCACCCAACAGCAAACCAAAGCTATAAAAGGACCTTCAGCTGCTGTCCTTTCCTATGTTATATACGGTTACTATGTGCCAATTATAACTGGAAGAGTGCAGGTAAGAAATGTACAGATTAAATGGTGTATATAGAAAAAATATCTAAACTGCACTTGCAGCAAGAACATATTCTTAGAAAGGGACTCTCATTTAAAGGGAAAATAAACCCTTCCTTTAAGACCCCCCTCTTTTGTAGGCATGAAACATTTATACTTATATTTGGCAGTTCAGACAATGTTAATGCACTTTTTCTGGGTAACCCTAACTAAAGGAACTTGTCAGAAAGGAATGAGGCTTTTTGCTGAGGTCTTGGGCAAATGCTCAATCCACCCTGCCCTGTCTAGCTTGCTGACCTTATTCACATCACACTAAAATGATGGCTTGAATCATAAGCAGCCAATAAGAGGTCTATTTGAGGTGTATCACAAGCTGTCATTGGATAGGTCAACATTTTAAAGGAACCTGCCTGCGAACAACCAGAGTATTTGCTACACAATAGAGGGTCATGTTGTCCCACCTACACCAAACTGCATCAGCTATTGACACTGTGATTTTAAATAATCACTACAGAATCTGAGCAGCATCTACACAGGGTTGTTGCTGAACATTAACCAACAGTTACTATGCTCTAAGGGGATTCTGGAAGCCGTAGTCAGGAACAGCTAGAGAAGAGGCGCCCAAACTTAGGAGATGGCCACCACAAGGAGGTGCAGAGAAATGGGTGGTGGGACCTAGCCGAAAAACAGTTAGAGTGGAGATAATACACAGGAAAATGACTATTTTGTGTTCTGCAGGTTTTTGGACATAAAAATCTAAAAAGAGGACTTGGTCCAGTAAAGTCTGGAATGATATAGAGCAGGGGTCCCCAACTTTTTTTTACCCGGGAGCCACATTCAAATGTAAAAAGAGATGGAGAGCAACACAAGCATAAAATAGTCCCATGGGGTGCCAAATAAGGGCTGTGATTGGCAATTTGGTTGCCCCTATGTGGACTGGAAGCCTACAAGAGGCTCTACTTGGTACTATACTTAGTTTTTATGCAATTAAAGGAAAACTATACCCCCAAAATGAATACTTAAGCAACAGATAGTTTATATCAAATTGAATGACATATTAAAGAATCTTACCAAACTGGAATATATATTTACATAAATATTGCCCTTTTACATATCTTGCCTTGAACCACCATTTCGTGACTCTATCTGTGCTGCCTCAGTGATCACCTGACCAGAAATACTACAACACTAACTGTAACAGGAAGAAGTGAGGAAGCAAAAGGCAGAACTCTGTCTACTAATTGGCTCATGTGACCTTACATGTGGTTTGTATGTGTGCACAGTGAATCTTACGATCTCAGGGGGCGGCCCTTATTTTTTAAAATGGCAATTTTCTATTTATGATTACCCAATGGCACATACTACTAGAAAAGTATATTATTATGATAATGGTTCATTTACATGAAGCAGGGTTTTACACATGAGCTGTTTTACTCAGTATCTTTTAATAGAGACCTACATTGTTTGGGGGGTATAGTTTTCCTTTAAAACTTGCTTCCAAGCCTGGAATTCAAAAATAAGCATCTGCTCTGAGGACACAGAGAGCAACATTCAAGGGGTTGGAGAGCAACATGTTGCTCGCGAGCTACTGGTTGGGGATCACTGATATAGAGGAATGAGTTTGCAGACCCTAAATTAAAGGAAAATCCAAAATGAATACTTGAGCAGCAGATTTATATCAAATGAAGTGGAATATTGAAGAATCTTATATATAAGTAAATATTGGCCTTTTACACCTCTTGCCTTGAACCACCATTTCGTGATGGTCTGTGTGCTGTCTCAGAGATCACCTGACCAGAAATACTGCAGCTCTAACTGTAACAGGAAGAAGTGTAGAAGCAAAAGACCGAACTCTGTCTGTTAATTGGCTCATGTGACTTAATGTATGGTTTGATTGGTTTGTTTGTGTGCACCGTGAATCATTTGATCCCAGGGGGGCGGCCCTTATTTTTTATAATGGCAGTGGCAGTTTTCTATTTATGATTACCCAATGGCACATACTGCTAAAAAAGTATATTATTATGAAAATGGTTAGTTTAAATGAAGCAGGATTTTATATATGAACCGTTTTATGCAATACTGTATATTTTTAAAGAGACCTACTGCACATTGTTTGAAGGGTATAGTTTTCCTTTTTACATGGGAGGCAACAATGCCACCATTTCTAGACCTAGAGAGGGAGGGATGAAGGCATGGAAGAGATGGCTGGTATGTGCAGTCTTCCATTAATGGGCAAAGGCTCAAAGAAAACAACATGTTAATAGCAGGGAATCTGATAACAGTCCCTGATCCGGTCTATTTAGAACTATGTTATACTTGGCAGTACAACTCTGACTATATTTGTCATGTTTTTGGAGCAGGCTGTGCGTGGCACAATCGCTTGTTTAGGATAACACTGAATTTGCACATTCACAGCACAGCAGGGTCATTAAAGCCCCGTCTGCAGAGTTCTATAAACGCTGGAAGAAGTTTCTTTCCTCCCAGGAGGACACAGAAATCTGGGCAAGCATCGGCTCGGTCTGACGTATTTTGAACATGCTGATGTGTTTAAAGGAACAGTAACATCAAAAAATAAGTGTTTTAAAGTAATACAAATATAATGCAGTGTTGCCCTGCACTGGTAAAACTGGTGTATTTGCTTCAGAAACACTACTATTGTTTATATAAATAAGCTGCTGTGTAGCAATGGGGGCAGCCATTCAAAGGAGAAAAGGCTCAGGTTACACAGCAGATAACAGATAAGCTCTGTAGAACATAATGGTGTTATCTGTTATCCACTATTTAACCTGTGCCATATAGACTTTTTTCAATTTCCGCTAGTGCTACACAGCAGCTTGTTTATATGAACTTTAGTAGTGTATGTGAAGCAAACAGATCAGTTTTAACAGTGCAGGGCAACACTACATGATATTGCCCTTTCAGGGCCGCCATCAGGGGGGCAGAGGGGGTACAAGTGTACTGGGCCCAGTGTGTACTAGTGTTGCTGTATTTGAAATAGCCTGGCCCATCTTGGCAGCACCGAAAACGTGCTGCCTCTTCGAAAGTCCTGAACTGCCGAAGTCCCGAAAACAGCGGAATTGCCGAAGTCCCAAAAAGACCCGAAGTCACAGAAAGAGCCGAACTTAAAGTCTTGAAGCCGCAGAAAGTCCTGAAGCCACGAAAAGACCCGAAGTTACAAATGAGCTGAACTTAAAGTCCTGAAGCCAGGAGTTCAGTTCTACTGAACACCAATGTGTGTTTTTTTATTTTTTTTAAGGCCCTAGCCACCAATGTATTATTTTAATACTCTACTTTTTTTATATTCTCTGGGGCCCCAATTTTTTTTAGGGGCACTGGCACTCTGGGGATATTGGGTGGGGCTTGGGGGCTGGAATGGGCAGGGCCCAGGCTGCCCTAAAAATTTTGTTGTACGGGGCCCCGTGATTTCTAATGGCGGCTCTGTTTTTACTGTTCCTTTAATGGTAAGCTGAATGGAACACAAGGGGGTGCCGTCACTATTCCTGCCTTCCATTGTTGAGGCAAACCATTTCAAAGTGAGAATGTTCTGCAGCTTTTTTAACATGCACATCCAATTAGAGCTTTTCTTTGTTAAACAAATCTATTTACATGTTTATGGACAAGTTGTTTCCTCTACAGGTTGTTTCCCTTTTCTCATTTCAGTCACTGCTCATTAATGGGCACCTGTTGGCTGAATATTTTATCCCTAATAATAGGGACCGCAATGCTGTTGGGGGTAACAGTAGTTTGTTTGGTTTTTTTTAAAGCTAAATAACTCAAAAACCACAAATAATAAAAAAAAAAATGTAAACCAGTTGTAAATTATCCCAGAATACCACACTCGACATCACACCAACAGTTAATTTAAAGGCGAACAACCCCTTTAAATACAGAATATATGGGAAAGTGTTGCTTAAATTATTTATTACGTAGATAATGAACAGAAGGTACATCTGCTAATTTACAGCACAGAATATTCCATCTGGTCCATCACTTGCCCTTTGTCTCCCTGTTATGTTGCATCTCTGCAGATGTATAACCACAATCTAATCAGAATTAAAAGGAAATATTTTTTACTAAAAGCCTCACACAGGCCAATGGACGCACCCAGTACAAAAATCTGCGGGGGCGTTTGCTATTATATTTCTGTTTATTTTTCTTAAAATGCCACTTAATTCTACTTCATTTAGGATTAGCTTAGCCATAAAGGCTGGCTGTGAAAACAGAAAGGGGGAAGCCCACTGCTTTACTTAACGCTGAATGAGTTTCTTTAGCTCTTCTTGTTTCTGCCCCTCCATTATGTTCTGCTTTCACTGAGTGAGGGTTAGATGCAACTTCCCCTAGGTCTGTCTGCGGGATCTTCTTATAGGGGATCCCCACTTCTGCACAATAAAAGGAAACGTCAACACTATAATGAAAGATATCCAGTGGATTTAAAGTTATTCCTA
The DNA here is from genome assembly GCF_017654675.1 of Xenopus laevis. Classification (NCBI taxonomy): domain Eukaryota; kingdom Metazoa; phylum Chordata; class Amphibia; order Anura; family Pipidae; genus Xenopus; species Xenopus laevis. The sequence continues at coordinate 187,479,666 of NC_054372.1, forward strand.
CATTTAATTTCAAAGCAATATCTGCCTGTCCCTTTCTGTTCTCTGGTTCTGACACTTGAACCAGCGCAGCAACTGTCAGTTCTCTCCCAGGCAAGATTTCAATGGATTTAAAGTTTTTCCTGCATTTAATTTCTAAGCAATATCTGCTTGTCCCTTTCTTTTCTCTAGTTCTGACTTCTGAAATTGTGCCTCAAAAGTCAGTTTCAATTGATTTAAAGGGGTGGTTCACCTTTAAGTTAACTTTCATTATGTTACAGAATGGCTCATTCTAAGCAACTTTTCAATTGGTCTTCACTATTTTTTTTATAGTTTTTTAAATACTTGTCATCTCCTTCTGACTCTTTCCAGACCCCATCAAAAAACAAATGCTCTGTAAGGTTACAAGTGTATTGTTATTGCTACTTTTTATTACTCATCTTTCTATTCAGGCCTCTCCTATTCATATTCCAGTCCTTATTTAAATCAATACATGGTTGCTAAGGGAATTTGGACCTTAGCAACTAGACTGCTGAAATTGCAAACTAGGAAGTTGATGAATAAAAAGCTAATAACTCAAAAACCACAAATAATAGAAAGTGAAAACTAATCGCAAATTGTCTCTCTACATCATACTAAGGGGCAAATTCACTAAGCGCCGAAAATGCGATATCGACGCCTTTACTGCACTTTGCCAGACAAAGTTTCGCCAGGGTGACGCTAATTCACTAACATCTGAAGTTGCGCTCAGGGAGGAGAAAGGTAGCAAGTTGTGCTACCGTTATTTCGTCAAGCAAAGCGAAGTTACGCTAGCGATGCCTAATTTGTATACAGCGCCAAGTTAATGTACAATGGACGTATATGTAGCAGCAAATAGTTTAGGTGCCATATGTTAGGAAATGTAGGGGGGAAGGGGGGTACCCCCAAAAAAATTTACGTCTTTTTCAGCTAATCACCCTTGACACTGGGGCAAAAGTCAGTTCTGATTTATTGAATAGTTCCGGCGGCACTCAGCTCACTGCACTGTAGGACAGGAACCAATCAGCAGCTAGCCAATCGCAGCCCTGCAGTCACACAAGCAAAGACAGGCTTTAGTTCCCTATCAGGTCCTGCTAGCTGCTGATTGGTTCCTGTCCTACAGTGCAGTGAGCTGAGTGCCGCTGGAACTATTCAATAAATCAGCCTGAAACACTACCTTTTAAGCACAATTCTTCGATATCTAAATTAGGGATACACCGAATCCACTATTTTGGATTCGGCCGAACCCCCGAATCGTTCCTGAAAGATTCGGCCGAATACCGAACTGAATCCTAATTTGCAAATGCAAATTAGGGATGGAAAGGGGGAAAACATTTTACTTCCTTGTTTATGACAAAAAGTCATGCGATTTCCCTCCCTGACCCTAATTTGCATATGCAAATTAGGATTCGGTTCGGCAAATACACACAGACAGGTTTAATAGCAAACATTTATGTTCTTTGGGACGGACTTTCCTATATATATTTTATATTCAGGAATGGAACCTGTTATGTAGAATGCTCAGGACCTAGGGTTTGCTGGATAATGGATCCTTAATTTGGAGCTTCGTACCTTAACTCTACTATAAAATCATGTAAACATTAAATAAACCCAATAGGCTGGTTTTGCTTCCAATAAGGATTAATTATATCTTAGTTGGGATCAAGTACAAGCTACTGCAGGGGCGTAACTATAGAGGAAGCAGACCCTGCGGTTGCAGGGGGGCCCAGGAGTGTAGGGGGCCCAGTGAGACCCTAATTAGTTTGCAATTTTAATATATCTTGGTAAAATAGGCCAACTTATAAATATTTTGGGGCCCTAAATTGAATTTGCTATGGGGCCCAGTAACAACTAGTTACGCCACTGAGCTACTGTTTTATTATTACAGAGAAAAAGGAAATCATTTTTAAAATTTTGGATTATTTGGATAAAATGTAGTCTATGGGCGATGGCCTTTCTGTAATTCTGAGCTTTCTGGATAACGGGTTTCTGGATAACATATCCCATACCTGTACTATAAATTATCATTCCCTACTCCCCTCCATGTGCTATAAGGTTAAAGCTGGAGCAATCATGATGACATATCATTGGACACTGTTCCCACTCAACCAGTTACATGGGATCTCCACTCAAAAACAGTTTTCGCATAATAAAAGAAAACATAGATTCAAAGCACACATTAAATAAACATTGGTGATTCCCTGAGGCGGATGCACTTGATGGATCCCAAAACGTTCTGTAAAGCTTTCAGGAGTGCTTCAATGTTCCTGTCCCCAGGCTGTGTCTGACCTACTGACCAAGAAGAATAAAACCTCAAATGCCAATGTCAATCAATAGTACCAGCTCAGCCCCTTTCCTGCCTTCGCAGACATCACAGTGATCTAAACCATAAAAGATAATAGAAGTCAGGGATGTCCAACCTGTAAAGCTGGCCATATACGCCAAGATGTAGTCGCACAAATTGAAGTTTCGTACGTTTTTCAGACTGTGTGTGGGTCGTCCCAACTTTTTCCGTACCATGGCGATCAGTCATTTAGTCGATCGGACAGGTTAAAAGTAGGGATGCACCGAATCCACTATTTTGGATTCGGCCGAACCCCCCGAATCCTTTATAAAAGATTCAACCCAATACCGAATCCTTGTGCCTGACAGAACTGAATCCGAATACTTCAAAACGTGACTTTTCGTCACAAAACAAAACAAGGAAGTAAAAAAATATCTAGCCACGAATGAAGTGTCGAAACTTAGGCACACCCAAGTGACTATATTTACTTACCTGACACCACAGGCCAGTTCTCCTATTAGCAGAAAACCGCACCGGCCCGGGGTTCTTCTAGCGAGCTCCACAAATGTTTTTAATTGTGAAGAAAAGTCACATGATTTTAAGGATTCGGATTCAGCCAGGCACAAGGATTCGGCCGATTCCTGCTGAAAATGGCCAAATCCTGGCCGAATACCGAACCGAATCCGATTGTTTGTCGGATATAAGTCTGAAATCTATATGTCTATGGCCAGCTTAAACGAGAAGGAATGGCATTTTACACTTGAGGCACCCCCAAGTGTAAAATGCTATTCCTTCTCCTTAAAATCTCCAGCAGTTTCTGGACGTACAGCTCCCACCATCCTTGTTTAAAAAGGGAAAATATCACATGGCAGTGGTTAGATACACCACTTCTTCAACAGTCACCTTTTATAGCTCACCGCAGTAAGAATGTAACTGTGTATTCTAATTAGGGATGCACGAAATCCATTATTTTGGATTCAGCCGAACCTCCAAAGCCTTTATGAAAGATTCGGGCCGAATACCGAACCGAATCAGAACCCTAATTTGCATATGCAAATCAGTGAGGGGGATTCGGCTGAATCCTCGTGCCTGGCCCAACCGAATCCGAATCCTTCAAAATCAAGTGACTTTTCATCACAAAATATGAAGTGCCAAAAGTTAGGCACACCCAAGTGACTATATTTACTTACCTGACACCCCACCCGGGGTTCTTCTAGCGAGCTCCACTAATTTTTTTATTTCCTTATTTTGTGACGAAAAGCCACATCATTTTAAGGATTCGGATTCTGTTTGGCAGGCACAAGGATTCGGCCGAATGCTGGCCGAATAGCGAACCGAATCCTGGTTTTGGTGCATCCCTAATTCTAATTACTGGTGTGGGTTTCATTATCCTGAAACTAGTAATCCAGAAAGCTCAGAATTAGGGAAAAACCATCTCCATTTTATCCAAATAAATTAAAAAAAAAAAAATTCCTTTTTCTCTGTAAAAATAAAACAGTAGCTTGTATTTGATCCAAACGAAGATCTTATTGGCAGCAAAACCAGCCTATTGGGTTTATTGATTGTTTGCATGATTTTTTTAGTAGACTTAGGGGCAAATTTACTTAAGGTCGAATATCGAGGGTTAATTAACCCTCGATATTCGACTGTAGAAGTTAAATCCTTCGACTTCGAATATTGAAGTCGAAGGATTTAGCGCTATTCGTTCGATTAAATCCTTCAAATCGTTCGATTCGAAGGATTTTAATCCATCAATCGAACGATTTTTGTTCGACCAAAAAAAGCTAGCAAAGCCTATGGGGACCTTCCCCATAGGCTAACATTGACTTCGGTAGCTTTTAGGTGGCGAAGTAGGGGTCTAAGTTTTTTCTTAAAGAGACAGTACTTCGATTATCGAATGGTCGAATAGTCGAACGATTTTTAGTTCGAATTGTTTGATTTGAAGTCGAAGGTTGAAGTAGCCCATTCGATGGTTGAAGTAGCCAAAAAAACCTTTCGAAATTCGCCGTTTTTTTCCTCTATTCCTTCACTCGAGCTAAGTAAATGGGCTCCCACAAGGGATGAAGATCCAAATTACAAAAAGAGCCGTTATCTGGAAAACCCCAGGTCCCGAGCATTCTGGATGACAGGTCCCACATCTGTGATATCATGGTCCCCTGCCTATTGGAGCTTATAGTTTACGGTTCCTGTCACATATACAAAAACATACTTGGGTCAGTTTTCATCCTGAGCCAAATCCTATATGTAATCCTTTATAGCATAAAATGTCCTTTTTTTAATGCTAAACATGATCGGAAATAATTTTCAGTGCCTTAGCCCAAATAACACAAGGCAGACTATTTTTTTCAATTAAATTAAGTCAATTATTTTAACAATTTAGGAGAGTGGAAAATACCGCAAAACCAAAACAAAGCAGTCAAAGGACCAAAACAGACTTTAATGTCGGCGGAAAGATATGAGAAACAGAAAGCTACGCTTCATTGCTTGTGGCTTATTCCAAGGCCAATGGGATTATAATAACAACAGCGACAGATGCCCTTTAAATGTATATTAAAGCTCATGTACGCTGATTCTTTGGAAACAGAGTGCGCCGTTACATTAACAAGAATGTTTGTTTATGTTGAACTATGTTGATAGAAATTAAGATAACAGATAAACATTATGGATAATACCATTCCATAATATCTGCCTTTTATAATTCCCATTTAATATTTGAATCGTTCTTTTTAGTTTTCGGGGGCTTAAGATATCCAGGTTTTATAAAGCTACTTATTAATGTCAGGGTGTCCGGTGTTCATGGCATACATGTTACACCCTGAAAATACAGGAGAAGGGGGGTCACATTGGTGCAACCCAAAAGGTATATTGGAGAAACACAGGGAAATTGAACTTATATGGAAAAGAACTGCTGGCTGTGGGGAAAGGGTTAATGTAGACTTATGTTAAATGCCTACAGCCCTTCACTAGAACAGGAATTAAACTAAATTTATTTTAGTTGCCCTTTAATGCAATACATTACTTTATACATACTTTTACATGTTTAAACAAAATCTAATCATATCTGGCAAATTTTGTACAGGTTTGGGACCTGTTATCCAGTATCCAAAATGTTCGGGATCTGGCGTTTTCGGGATAAGAGGTCTTCCCTTAATTTGGATTCCCATACCTTAAGTTAATAAAAAAAAATGTAAACATCAAATAAACCCGATAGGATTATTTTGTCACAAACAAGGATTAGTTATATCTTAGTTATGAGCAAATGCAAGGTACTGTTTTATTATTACAGAAAAAAGGAAATCATTTTTGAAAAATGTAATTATTTGCTTATAATACACAAAAGCCATGAATATCTTGTAAATTATATCCTTATAAACGGTGACTAGTGATGTCATCAGTTATAAACGGTGAGTAGTGATGTCATTTTGGCCACATGACTCACTAAAACTTGTGTATTATAATAAATAAAGTAACCCCAGTTGTAAAATATGAGGATATTAGAAATTACCTCAGAGTTCCATGACCTTTATAAAAACACTCGGCCTTCGGCCTTGTGTTTTTATATGGTCATGACTTATAATAGGGATGCACCGAATCCAGGATTCGGGATTTGGCCAGGATTCCGCCTTTTTCAGCAGGATTCGGCCGAATCCTTCTGCCCGGCCGAACCAAATCCTAATTTGCACATGCAAATTAGGGGCGGGAGGGAAATTGCGTGACTTTTTGTCACAAAACAAGGAAGTAAAAAATGTTTTCCCCTTCCCACCCCTAATTTGCATATGCAAATTAGGGTTCGGATTCGGTTCGGTATTCGGCCGAATCTTTCACGAAGGTTTCGGGGGTTCGGCCAAATCCAAAAAAGTGGATTCGGGAATTTAACCCGTTTCGTTTCGCCACAAATTCGCGCCAGCGAAATGTTGCCAACGCCCATTAAAAAATTTTTTGACACGCATATTTTTATTTTGATGCACGACGCCCTACAAGTCTATGGGCGTCATTTTTTCGGCAAAACAAGGCGAAAAAATTCGCCCATCCCTAATCTCTACTAATCCCAACTAAAATATAATTAATCCTTATTGGAAGCAAAACCAGCCTATCGGGTTTATTTTATGTTTACATGATTTTCTAGTAGAATCAAGGTATGAAGATCCCAGGCCGAGCGATCTGATTCATCCGATATTGCCCAGCCGTTAGTGGGCACATCGGGTTAAGATCCGCTTGTTTGGCGACCTTGCCAAACGAGCGGATCTTATTGTGTATGGCTACCTTTACTGCTGACTGTTGGCCAGGGGTTACTACGCAGGTTCAAAACATCAATTGGCTTAATGAACAAGGCCCTTGGGGAAAGGGATAGTGGAAGAAAACCAAACCACCCAGTTATCAACTGCCAAGGGTGTAGTTTGTGAGCAAAATCAGATAAACCCTTGAAGTCATCACTATTAATGTCAACATGTCAAGTACAGATGCAATAGAAAGCCATTAAATCCACTGGTGGAAGATCTTTGTATCCCCAACATTATAAAGATGATAAGTCATTCCATTAAGGGAGAAAAATAAGGAGGGAGTAACAATAGAGATGCTTGTGGGGTCACCTGTTGGTTTCTTGCCATGTAAGACTAATATTTCTTGCTGCCGACTGAAGTATGTTGTCCAATCAGAGTCTTCTGTGCATTTAGCCCAACTCTGATGGCAGGTAAAGACCAATTATTTTGGGTCAACCATTGCCCACGGCTCAACCAATTCACTTGGTGGGAAAGGAGCCCCAAGGATAATCCATTTTCATATTGCCCCATACATCATGCAAAGCAAACTGGTAGCAGAAAAGAAGGTTTATCACCTGAAGAACTTACACTCTAGATATAGTAGTATGTGCTAATGCAGGGTGACACACACTGGTGGATCCGTTATGGTATCCAATCTGGACTAGAAATCCATGTATTCTGGCAAATGTAAGATGCCATAGATAGTCACTATTTAGTGGGCAGTTGGGGGGGCCATTTGGGCATATGTGTACTCCAGGCCAGTGGCTGTCAGTGCCCTTAAACAAAAAAAGCTAATAGGTGATAAGCAATAAATCAGTGTAAAGTCCCAGCATCTAGTCCCAGCAACAAATGATCGCAAGAAGGGAGATGGCATTTTGTAAAGTGGATTTAGTACGTTTGGTAACAACCAGGACCACCATCGGAAATCGCAGGGCCCCGTACGACAAAAATCTCCTGGGCCCCCTGGGCTGCACCCACCACAAGCCCCACCTACAGGTCCGCCCTCCCCCCCCCCCACACAGTAAAAAAACAAAAAAAAATTGGTGGCTAGGGTTCCCACATGTTAATAAAAAGATATTGGTGGTCAGGGCCCCCCATAAAAAAACATTTGTGGCCAGGGCCCCCCTATTAAAAAATATTGGTGGCTAGGACCCCACACGAGAAAAAAAATTGGTGGCTAAGGCCCCCCCGCATTATAATAAAATTGGTGGCCAGGCCCATGCCTTCGAAGTCAGCAGCTCTCAGAAAGATGGGGGGCCCGGCAAATCAAGTAAGTGTGGCGTGGCCGGGGCCCCCCTTACCCTCGGGGCCCCCTACAACTCTCCCCCCTGTCCCCCCCTGATGGCGGCCCTGGTAACAACCAAAATAGAGTCAGAGAAAATCAGTTGCTCAGTGGCCTATCTGCAATGGCTTGTGACAAAACTCACACCCACACCTCCCCAATGGAAAGCTTCAGTATCATGAGGAACTAGTTCAGCTACTTTGGTCCACTGTGACTATTATTTTTTGGATCAAAGGACATTCCCTTTTTGTGCTCAAAAACACATTATTTCAATAAGTGATTAATCTATAAGCGCATTACACAAAGTGTAACATGTACTTTACATATCTGGACACACTGCTGGAAACATTCCTATACTTTGTGTGGGGGAAGAGGTGATTACACACTGTTTTTGAAACTGACATAATGTTAGAGGCAATAACTCTCGGTGGGGCTGACATACTGCTGGTGGTAATGCAAACACTGCTTGTGGGACAGAAAGGCTGCTGGAAGCAATAACAACAGCTAATGGGGCTGAAATATTGCTGAATACGTCTCTGCTTGTGGGGCTGACATACTGCTAGAGGAAATGTATACCCTGCTTGTGGAACAGACTAGTGATGTACGGGTCAACTCAATAACCGCGCAACCCGTGGTTTGGTTTGGGCCTGCTCTCCCTACCCGCGACCAAACACTGTGGCTTCTGGTTTTATAGGCTTACGCCTGCCCCCAGGGTCGATCCAGGTAATTTTGCCGCCCAAGGTGACTTTTGTTCTGCTGCCCCCCCTCTGCACGGCACTCACCTTTTCAGCGCCGGAGGGGGTCGGGGTTTCATCCCAGTTGCGCTCTCTGCACTAGAAGAGCCGAATTTCCGAGTTACCAGGAGCGGCAATTTTTCCGACCCTGGTAAGCAGGGGGCGCTGCCGTCTGAGGCGAGTTTCTCAACTCGCCTAATTGGCGGAGCGCCCCTGCCTGCCCCGCCACTTCTGTGATGTTATGGGCAGGTCTATAAATAGAGGGGGAAAGCCGGTGCGGAAAACCTCAACTCACACCCAACCCTAACTCGTCTGACCACACCCAGCTTTCCCCTTCTGTTCATAGACCCGCATCACGAATATAGACTGCTGGAAGCAATACAATACATACCGATAGATGCAATAAGTTGCTGATTAAAGAGGAATGTGTTGGGTTTCTAGGTATCCAATGACACAAAGAAACCCAACATCTATTGGCACGGTGACCCCCAGCAACCACCATCGCAAAATAGCATTTTAATTAACAAAAGATAAAATGACATTGTGTGATCCCCAACATGGAATAAAATTGTGACTCCCAGCAACCCCCAGCATAGTACTTTTGGAATGGCACTAGTGATGGGCGAATTTGCGCCGATTCGCTTCGCCGAAAAATTAGCAAATTTCTGTTTTTTCGGGAAAATTTTTTTTGACGCCGGCGAATTTTTTCCGCGAATTTACGCGGGCGTTTCGCGAATTTATTAGCTGGCGGCGAATCGCGCAAATTCGCCGCAAATTGGCGCCTGGCGAATAAATTCGCCCATAACTAAATGGCACTATAACTTCCAGCCAACAGAAAATTCACACTCCCCCCCAGCAAGGATAGCACTGTCACTCCCACTAGAAAAATACTGTGTGACCCCAGGAACCGCCAGCCTAAGAGAGCACTGTGACTCCCAGCATGAAAAGGAATGGAATTTCCAAGACACACACCACTATAGCAATGCTGTCAGGTCTTGTACAGTCTAGTTCATATTTACCCCACAAAAAACTGCTGTAGGGAGTCAAACAAAGAACCTTCCTACTGCTACGTGTTCCTGGGTGAAATTCTTTCAAGGACAAATGGAATTTTTGATTATATCTTTCTTTATGATATATATAATCAAATATATCTGTTATCAACCCTATTCTTTCATTTTATTAGAACAAGATGGTGCACTTGAGTCAACATTCTTATTGCGCACAAGTGTACATTTATTAAATCCACTTCTGGCAGTCAAAGACCTTAAAATACATAATTACTCAGAACAAAATTACTCACATTTTCGTCAAGAAGACTTGCGTATAATATATGATCTGTTTTTAATAAAAAGTATATCAACTGATAATATAGTATAGCCAAGCACACCCTAGATAAAGACACACGCTTTTAAATAACTGCAAGTCCAGGGTGGGGTCTCAGGCAGAGCTTATCCAGCTTGACTCATCATTTAATGGGGTAGGAATTCTCTTTGGTGCTACATCATGTAAAAAACAGAAAGAGCACTTAATGAAATTTAGCCTTTAAAGAAGCATTCAAGTTGGGGTGGGCAGGGAGGTTACCTGAGGGCAGGATTGTAGCCTGCTCAAAACTTCTCAAGCTTTCACTACACGGGATAAGAATAGCTACTAACTCCTGACCAAACTGGACGTTTTTTGGATCACACATGGTGCCAAAATAACAGCCTTCAAGACAAATATCTGATCAGGTCTCAGCCAGTCATCGATCAATCTGCTGCATTCCACCCTGAGGCCGAGCACTCTTTTAGAATATAGCATTCGGCTTTGATATTTAGGGTTTTGACTAAAAACAGCATTCTTCTCTAAGGCATCATTATCAACATTTATTTGTATAGCACCAACTTTACATTAGTTTATAATAAACAGGGAACAAATGGTGAATAGCAAACAAGGGTTTACAACCTAAAGGTTAGGGTACAATTGAGACATAAGGATTTCAGAAACAAATTTATGATTTATGACACAGCTATGACTGATTAGTTAAGGTACATTGAATAAGTTTCCCTAAACAGGTGGGTCTTTAGGGGAGTTTGAACATTTGGAAAGCAGGAGAAACTGACAGCTCGAGAGAAGTCTTGCAGATGAGAATGGGCTGAAGTTTGAGAGAAGGAGTGTATTTTGGGGTCAGAGATGAAATATAGGGAGGGGTTTCGTTGTTAAGAACCTTGAATGTAAGTATAAGCAGTTTGATTTTGAGTTAGTGATGCGCGGGTTGGGTTTTTCCTGACCTGCACCAACGATAACCCGCCATCCCTCCCTCCACCCGAGCCCGACTTCCCTTTATAGACTTCGGGGAGGTTTTGTAGCCTGGCGACTAATCGCCACGTCTTTTGCGCCAGGCGACAAAACCTCCCCGAATCTCCTCGTCTGGCCTTACCCTAAAGAATAATCAGAAACAGAAGCGGGCCAAACAGGCCGGGTGCCCTAGGCAGCCCAGCCAGCCTGCTCGCCCCTTCCTTTCTCCCGTCACTCGCGCATGCGCAGTAAGCACGTTCCCAGCGCGCATGCACATTAAAGGCGGTCCCGGCGCGCATGCGCATTAAAGGTGCATGTGCAGTAAAGGCATTCACGTTCACCTCAGCGTGCGGCGCTTACTGCGAACAGATTTCCAGGTGGGTTCGGTCTAGGGGTAAGCAGAAGAGGTAGCTGCCCAGCGCCCTCCAATCATTGCGCCCTAGGCAGCTGCCTCTTCTGCCTACCCCTAGCTCTGGCCCTGATCAGAAAGATAAGATGTAAACCATGAAACAGCAGTGTCACGAATGCCAGCTGAATTATCCATCTGAGAATTCCTCTGGAACATAACATTTCTATTCAAAATTAAATAATCATCAGAGACACAGAATTTCTTTTTAAACATTTTTCAGGAACGTGAATGTTTTGTTAAGACTAGGCAACTTCAGAAAATGAGGAGCTACAAGTGCCATCCCGCCGGCGATTTACATTCTAGCAGGCGGTAGGCAGTTCAGGGAGATTAGTCGCTTGAATGAGGGGGAGATTTGTCCCCGGGTGACTAATCTCCCCGAATCTGAGCGTGTGCCCTGACCCTAAGACCTAAACCTCTGGGACAATGCATTCTACAAAAACAAAGCCTTCTCCTCCGAGACTATTCTGTAACAGAAAATTCCTCTGAAAAGCAACACTGGCCTTTGCCAGAAGAGCACTTTATTAAACAGAGTATTGCTCTCTGGTACTGAAACCAATCTGTACTAGTCAAACCCTGACACTTCTTTGGTTCATGCAACACAGAAAAGTGAAAACTGCAGCCTTGTTATAACCTAAACTCTTGGCTTGTGACCTTTCTGCCTGTCTCTAAACAAACAGCACTATAAAAAGTTAAGATATAGAACAACGTTTCTAAAGCAAACAGAAAGCAACGGCAGGCATGGCGGTTATGAAATAACCTTTGGCCAAAGTCTCAAAAAGTGTCACCTTTGAAAACATGTTAGAAAGGAAAAGCAAATAGTATAAGCTCCACCAGGCATGCTACGTCAGATAACAATTTCACTTAACTGTGAAATTCAGTGTATAGAAATTTGTAACAAGCATGTCTAGCACTAAACGCAGACATGTAATAGTTTAATCCACAGCAAGGTCACTTGTACCATAAAGATAATGTTACAGAATTTCTTGGCTTGCGTTCATGGCTTGACTTTGCGCTCTGTAAACTGTGTATTTTCTGCAACTTTATATAAAGTTGCTCAGTATGAATATGGTGTTAGAGTTCAGCCAACTGAAACTGCTGTTTGTGCGATTGGCCTTGGTAAAAGGCAATATGACTACAGCCCAAGGTTGCTAGCCTTTTTCATGGTTTATAAACGGAGAGGAGCTATTTTACAAAGTAGAAAAGCTTTAGGGCCAACTAAAAGAAACAGCTCTAATTAAAGGTTCTCAGTGCAGTTCGACTTCAGGAACCAACAGGAAAATTAGTAAGAGTTTTTGGACATGAAAAAATATACAAGTTGCACTATAAGCCCGACCATCATTAGATGTGCATGTAGAGTAGTGATACCCAACCAGTGGCTTGTAACTAACATGTTGCTAACCAATCCCTTGGATGTTGCTCCCAGTGGCCTCAAAGCAGGTGCTTATTTTTCAATTTCTGATCTGAAGGAAAGCTTTAGCTGCATAAAAACCATATGTACTGCCAATCAGAGCTTTGTGTAGGCTGCCAGTCCACATAGGGGCTACCAATAGCCAACCACAGCCCCCAGGAACTTTTTGAATGCTTGTGCTGTTCTCCAATTTTCTTTTTTTTTTACATCTGAATAAAAAAAGGCTGGGAACCCGTGATCTAGAGTGTATTTGCTGTTAAGTACTACTCTACTACTTCCTTTCCAGATATACAACTCAGCAAAGCAAATGCTAGCCTACTGGGGTCATTTCAGGGAGATTTTAAATGATGACCCCATCACACCCCAAACCTGCTTTGTTACACCGTTCCATGTCCATTTAGCCACAACCTCGATCCCCTGCTCTGTGATAGAGAATATTTACAAAAAAATTATGCTTGTCTAACAGAGGGTAGGATAATTTAGCCTTTATCCTACATATACTTATAATACACAAAAGCCATGAATATCTTGTAAATTATATCCTTATAAATGGTGACTAGTGATGTCATCAGTTATGAACGGTGAGTAGTGATGTCATTTCTGTCACATGACTCACTAAAATTTGTGTATTATAATAAATAAAGTACCCCCAGTTGTAAAATATGAGGATATTATAAGTTACCTCGGAGTTCCATGACCTGTATATGGTCATGGAACTCCTCCTTATATTTTACAATAAGGGGTACTTTTTTCATTATAAATTGCAGCATGGGTTGGTCTTTATCTAATTTACCTATGAGAGTGGATGAAATAGGATCTCTGACCCAGGCAGGTCAAACAAATCACTAAACTTTTAAAATACACAAATATGTGACATTTAGTGGGACAGTTAATAATAGGAACAAATGTCTCTGAGGAAAGTCATCAGGCTGTCACCAACAGGAGCCCAAGGGGCCAGACCTAAGCTCAAACAGCTGACATACCAAGTAGTAGATGCTGCGCTGTATTTCCCTGAATCACTGTCAGTGGAAATAAGCCCGACCTTGCTGAGTCAGTCCAGTGACACAGGGTATGTAGTAACACGACATTTAAAACTAACCGATCCATCAAGTACAACCTTTAAACTTGTTCCTTTATATTTATATATAGATATATATAATACACAAAAGCCATGACTATCTTGTAAATTATATCCTATTACTTTGAAACGTTAGTCGTTTTATTAATAACATTTTTTCTACATTTTTTAAGACCTGTTGATCTTATTTTAAGTGTACCGTATACATATATATATATAATACACAAAAGCTATGAATATCTTGTAAATGATATACTTATAAAAGGTGAGTTCTGATGTCATCAGTTATAAACGGTGAGTTCTGATGTCATTTCTGTCACATGACTCACTGAAATAAATAAATAAATAAAGTACCCCCAGTTGTAAAATATGAGGATATTAGAAGATACCTCGGCGTTCCATGACCTGTATAAAAACACTCAGCCTTTGGCCTCGTGTTTTTATATGGTCATGAAACTCCTCGGTAACTTATAATATCCTTATATGTTTATATTTTATATTTTACAAGAGGGGGTACTTTATTCACTATATAGATATATATATATATATATATATATATATATATATATATATATATATATATATATTATATATATATATATATATATATATATATATATATATATATATATATATAATACACAAAAGTCATGAATATCTTGTAAATGATATCCGTATAAACGGTGAGTTGACTCACTGAAATGTATGTATTATAATAAAGTACCCCCTGTTGCAAAATATAAGGATATTAGAAGTTATATATTATAGTTATATATATATATTTAATATAGTTTTATGTGGTCATGAAACTCCTCGGTAACTTATCCTTACAATTTACAAGAGGGGGTACTTTATTCGCTATATATACAATATACATATCTCTATTATATATATGAGGATGCACCGAATCCCCAAATCCTTCATGAAAGATTTGGTTGTATACCGAATCCTAATTTGCATATGTAAATAGAGTGGGAAAGGAAAACGTGGGGGAAAATTTTTTTTACTTCCTTGTTTGGTGACAAAAAGTCCCGTGATTTCCCTCCCCGCCTCTAACTTACATATGCAAATTGGGTTTTGGTTCGGTCAGGCGCAAGGATTCGGCTGGATCAATTTCTGCTGAAAAAGGCTGAATTATTTGCCTTCTGACTCTTTCCAGCTTTAAAATGGGGGTCCCTGACCCCATCTAAAAACAAATGCTCTGTAAGGCTACAAATGTATTGCTATTGCTGCTTTTTATTACTCATCTTTCTATTCAGACCCTCTCCTAGTCATATTCCAGTCTCTTATTTAAAACAATGCATGGTTGCTAGGGTAACTTGGACCCTAGCAACTAGATTGCCAAAACTACAAACTGGAGAGCTGCTGAATAAAAAAGCGAAATAACTCAAAATCCACAAATAATAAAAAAAATGTAAACCAATTGCAAATAGTCACATAATATCACTTTCTACATCATACTAAAAGTTAAATTAAAGGTGAACAATTCGTTCTACTAATCCCAAGTATCAAATTTACTCTGAGCCCCCTTTGTCTACTGAGAAAAATAAATCTAAAGAAAAAAATAGCTATTGCCCAAAAAAAACCTTTTTTGTGACAGAGTAGAAATGGCTGACACCTCATAGATCTTTCTGCATTATTTCATAGCAAGTTTGTGACCTCTTCTGCGTGAGACAAAGGTTAACAACAATAGGGGCATTCACATAGCAGGTGCAATTTCACTCTGGAGTAGTAACCCACGGCAACCACTTAGCATTAACCACTACTTTACAAAATGTCCATCAGTTTCATGGCATAGAATCTGCACCCTCAGAGTCAAGCTTTATGTCATAGAATGTTGTATATTCTCCTTAACTGCCTCTCCTATGGATATATGGTCAAAAATCTGAAAATATAACCACTGGGAGGAGCTGTGTTATTGATCAGTGCTGATGGGGGCGTTCGCTGCCTCTCTCCTTTAGCGAGTCTGATGTGTCCTTTTTGTTTGGCCTCCACCTCAACTAATGAAAACAGGGCAATCCTGGAAAACCCTGTTTGTCTAATTAACGGTTAAATTTCATGTCTGCTTCAGACTGTAATGGATACTAAACTGCCATGCAGAAAACATCTAGATTAACTGCTCTTCGCAAAAGAGAAGGAAAGGTCCAAGTGATGGGGGGTTCCAAATGTTTGGGCATTTGTCTTTCTATCCCCCCATCCAGTACCAGGGTTTGTTTGTTTGCAGTGCAAAGAAACTAGATGGCTACAGGGTTCAACCACTGACTCAGGGGTTTGTTGGTTGCAGTGTAGTGAAACAAGACAGCTGCAGGGTTCTGCCACTGACTCAGGGGTTTGTTGGTTGCAGTGCAAGGAAACAAGGGGGCTGCAAGGTTCAGCCACTGACTCGGGTTTGTTTGGTTGCAGTGCAAATAAATGAGACAGCTGCAGGGTTCTGCCACTGACTCAGGGGTTTGTTGGTTGCAGTGCAGGGAAACAGGAGGGCTGCAGGGTTCAGCCACTGACTCAGGGGTTTGTTTGGTTGCAGTGCAAATAAATGAGACAGCTGCAGGGTTCAGCCACTGACTCAGGGGTTTGTTGTTGGCAGTGCAGGGAAACAAGAGGGCTGCAGGGTTCAGCCAGTGACTCAGGGGTTTGTTTGGTTGCAGTGCAAAATAAAGAGACAGCTGCGGGTTCAGCCACTGACTCAGGGGTTTGTTGTTGGCAGTGCAGGGAAACAAGAGGGCTGCAGGGTTCAGCCAGTGACTCAGGGGTTTGTTTGGTTGCAGTGCAAATAAATGAGACAGCTGCAGGGTTCAGCCACTGACTCAGGGGTTTGTTTGGTTGCAGTGCAAATAAATGAGACAGCTGCAGGGTTCAGCCACTGACTCAGGGGTTTGTTGGTTGCAGTGCAGGGAAACAAGAGGGCTGCAGGGTTCAGCCACTGACTCAGGGGTTTGTTTGGTTGCAGTGCAAATACTGTAAATGAGACAGCTGCAGGGTTCAGCCACTGACTCAGGGGTTTGTTGTTGGCAGTGCATGAAACAAGAGGGCTGCAGGGTTCAGCCACTGACTCAGGGGTTTGTTTGGTTGCAGTGCAAATAAATGAGACAGCTGCAGGGTTCAGCCACTAACTCAGGGGTTTGTTGTTGGCAGTGCAGGGAAACAAGACGGCTGCAGGGTTCAGCCACTGACTCAGGGGTTTGTTTGGTTGCAGTGCAAATAAATGAGACAGCTGCAGGGTTCAGCCACTGACTCAGGGGTTTGTTGGTTGCAGTTCAGTAAAACTAGATGGCTGCAGGGTTCAGTCACTGACTCAGGGGGTTGTTGGTTGCAGTGCAGTAAAACTAGATGGCTGCAGGGTTCAGTCACTGACTCAGGGGGTTGTTGGTTGCAGTGCAGTGAAACAAGACTGCTGCAGGGTTCAGCCACTGACTCACGGGTTATGTTGCTACAGGAGTGTGATTATTCAGACTATTACGCATGTATTATGCAAGTGATAATATCACTATTACCATACCTTACGGCAACTCAATAAACGGCTTCATGAACACAGCAATAGTGTCCTTGGGGTTTATATTAACTGGGAGGGAGTAACACACTTTCAATAAACATTAGCATTTTAGGGTGCCTGCTGTGGGAGGGGGGGGGGTCTGTAGAGGGTGCTTAAAGGGCTGGAAGTTGCAAACTGGAGAGCTGCTGAATAACAACCTCAAAAACCACAAGTGATTAAAAAAATAAAAACCAAATGCAAACTGTCTCTACATCATACTAAAGGTTAATTCAAAGTAGAACAACCCCTTTAAATCAGTAAATAACAGTAATAGGCCACTCCATAAACAAAGCAGCATAAATCTAGTTATACTCACTCAAAAGGATCCAATAATTATGCACATGTCCCCAATGAAGACACTATACCTTTAAGGGGCAAAACGCGTCCATTATATTATTAG
Source organism: Xenopus laevis (assembly GCF_017654675.1). Classification (NCBI taxonomy): domain Eukaryota; kingdom Metazoa; phylum Chordata; class Amphibia; order Anura; family Pipidae; genus Xenopus; species Xenopus laevis. The sequence goes on from NC_054372.1 coordinate 187,497,317, forward strand.
ATATCGTTTTGGTACTATAAATCTATATTTAGTCTACTTTGTTTATGTAGTGCCCTGTTACTATTATTCACTAATGTAATTGCCGGATTATAGGTGCGATATTCCCAGCAATTTAACGTCACCGGTCGGATCAAATCACATCCGTTGCCATGATATACAGTTCCTGGATACAGAGATCGGATGAATACACAGTTACGCACCCCATTCACAGGCCAATCAGTGTAGACAGACAGTAAGAGTAGCAGCATCAAATAATTGATTGGCGCAAAGGCGTATCATTTCTATAAAGGGACTAGTTACATATGAGTTTAGGGATCGGACAATAGAGTTAGGCGATGATTACACATAAACGGTACAATGATTTCACAGAGTCCAGTGCTGGATGGGTGTCAGACTAAGGTCTTATATTAGGATAAGTGATATACACGTGCGGATCTCGCCTTGTCTGTGCTCAGGATTAGTGTGAAGTGGTGGTCACTCACACTAGAGTAATGTCGCTTCCAGTGGCATACTAGAACTGAGCAAACAGCACGGTTAATATCGGTTGTATATACGTCTATGGATATCGAGAAATATTGATAACGAGTTTTGTGCTTCTAAGATGGGTATTGAGCCCGTAGTCTGAACAGAGTTTTAATGGATTTTTGTCTTCTGGAGGTGGTATTGGTTGTATAAACGACATAGTATATTTGCACAGCCATATCTTTTTGTCTATAAATCTATATTTAGTCTACTTTGTTTATGTAGTGCCCTGTTACTATTATTCACTAATGTAATTGCCGGATTATAGGTGCGATATTCCCAGCAATTTAACGTCACCGGTCGGATCAAATCACATCCGTTGCCATGATATACAGTTCCTGGATACAGAGATCGGATGAATACACAGTTACGCACCCCATTCACAGGCACTATTTGTACTCTATGACCCCCCTGCAAGGATTAAGACAGAATTCTAAACTGATTTGGAACAAAATGACAAAAGAAGACATTAGGGTCCATGGATGCTAAACTACAACTCTCTGCACCAACCCAGCAGTGGGATGCTGGGAGTTGCAGAACACTAATCACCAGAGTTACAAAGTAAAAAGCAACAGCCAAAAGCATTCCTATGGCGAGGCTTTGAGGCCGTGTTTGGTAGCCGGCCAAGTCTTTCAGGAGCACAGGGGCTTGTAACCCTCTCCGCTGGGCTAGTGAAGTGTGAATAATTTGGATAAAACACAGGCAGATGTCAGTTACAGAGCTCAATTACGGAGCTGCTGCACAAACTCTTGGCTTGTTTGAGGTTCCCCCCTTGTGGAGGTGCAGACACAGCCTGGGCGCTATATAAATACATCTTATTAATAATAATAATAATAATAATAATAACAGGGTAACCGATGCCCCTTGATGGAAGTGTGTCATTTTTCAAGCTAAGCCGCTATGGGAGCAAATAATCAGCCTCCAAAAGAAAGACAGACCGATATTTCGGCGAAAGTTGGCCAGATGCCGATCGGGCAGGATCAAAAATCCTGTCGTATTGCGGCCGCATCTGTTTGTTAATGCGTTCCTGCGATCCGACCGCGGGAATAACTGTCGTTATGATCCGATCGTTGTGCCCGAGGGTCCACGATCTGATCTGCCCAATATCAGCCACCTCATATGGCCATATCGGGGAGAGATTCGCTCGTTTGGTGACATCTCCACCTTTCGATTGTCTATCTGGGAAAGTGTGACTGCCTGTTGCTGCTGCTGAACCTCTTGGGTAGCAGAACCCCAGTGCGTAGGACAGCTCTCTGATAGACAAGAAGTTCTGCAGCAGCTGAGCGTGTAAGTGAAGGCTATTCCCATACCTCTTGCCATATGTTTAGCCCAGTGGGCAGTGCCATCCCAGCCTGGCAAGCTTCCACCTCAGCCTTGAATTGTCCTCTTCTTCCCACAATGAGATGAGCCGGGGATCCACCCAAAGTGCCCCCCAGCCCTGGCACATAAAATGCCCCTATTCATCCCTCCACTCATACAGAATGCCCAGCTCTGACCTCATACATACAGGCTGCTGCCCAGCTCTCACTTCATACACACAGGCTGCTGCCCAGCTCTCACCTCATACACACAGGCTGCCGCCCAGTTCTCAGCTCATACACACAGGCTGCTGCCCAGCTCTCAGTTCATACATACAGGCTGCTGCCCAGCTCTCAGTTCATACACACAGGCTGCTGCCCAGCTCTCAGTTCATACATACAGGCTGCTGCCCAGCTCTCACCTCAAACACATGGGCTGCTGCCCAGCTCTCACCTCATATATACAGGCTGCAGCCCAGCTTTCAGTTCATACATACAGGCTGCTGCCCAGCTCTCAGTTCATACAGACAGGCTGCTGCCCAGCTCTCCGTTCATACATACAGGCTGCTGCCCAGCTCTCAGTTCATACATACAGGCTGCTGCCCAGCTCTCAGTTCATACATACAGGCTGCTGCCCAGCTCTCAGTTCATACATACAGGCTGCTGCCCAGCTCTCAGTTCATACACACAGGCTGCTGCCCAGCTCTCAGTTCATACATACAGGCTGCTGCCCAGCTCTCACCTCAAACACACGGGCTGCTGCCCAGCTCTCAGTTCATACATACAGGCTGCTGCCCAGCTCTCACCTCAAACACACGGGCTGCTGCCCAGCTCTCACCTCATATATACAGGCTGCAGTCCAGCTCTCAGTTCATACATACAGGCTGCTGCCCAGCTCTCACCTCATATATACAGGCTGCAGCCCAGCTCTCAGTTCATACATACAGGCTGCTGCCCAGCTCTCAGTTCATACACACAGGCTGCTGCCCAGCTCTCAGTTCATACATACAGGCTGCTGCCCAGCTCTCACCTCAAACACACGGGCTGCTGCCCAGCTCTCACCTCATATATACAGGCTGCAGTCCAGCTCTCAGTTCATACATACAGGCTGCTGCCCAGCTCTCAGTTCATACAGACAGGCTGCTGCCCAGCTCTCAGTTCATACATACAGGCTGCTGCCCAGCTCTCAGTTCATACAGACAGGCTGCTGCCCAGCTCTCAGTTCATACATACAGGCTGCTGCCCAGCTCTCAGTTCATACACACAGGCTGCTGCCCAGCTCTCAGTTCATACATACAGGCTGCTGCCTAGCTCTCAATTCATACAGACAGGCTGCTGCCCAGCTCTCACCTCATACACACAGGCTGCTGCCCAGCTCTCAGTTCATACATACAGGCTGCTGCCCAGCTCTCAGTTCATACACGCAGGCTGCTGCCCAGCTCTCAGTTCATACACACAGGCTGCTGCCCAGCTCTCAGTTCATACATACAGGCTGCTGCCTAGCTCTCAATTCATACACACAGGCTGCTGCCCAGCTCTCACCTCATACACACAGGCTGCTGCCCAGCTCTCAGTTCATACATACAGGCTGCTGCCCAGCTCTCAGTTCATACACACAGGCTGCTGCCCAGCTCTCAGTTCATACACACAGGCTGCTGCCCAGCTCTCAGTTCATACACACAGGCTGCTGCCCAGCTCTCAGTTCATACACACAGGCTGCTGCCCAGCTCTCAGTTCATACACACAGGCTGCTGCCCAGCTCTCAGTTCATACACACAGGCTGTTGCCCAGCTCTCAGTTCATACACACAGGCTGCTGCCCAGCTCTCAGTTCATACACACAGGCTGCTGCCCAGCTCTCAGTTCATACATACAGGCTGCTGCCCAGCTCTCAATTCATACAGACAGGCTGCTGCCCAGCTCTCACCTCATACACACAGGCTGCTGCCCAGCTCTCAGTTCATACATACAGGCTGCTGCCCAGCTCTCAGTTCATACACGCAGGCTGCTGCCCAGCTCTCAGTTCATACACACAGGCTGCTGCCCAGCTCTCAGTTCATACATACAGGCTGCTGCCTAGCTCTCAATTCATACACACAGGCTGCTGCCCAGCTCTCACCTCATACACACAGGCTGCTGCCCAGCTCTCAGTTCATACATACAGGCTGCTGCCCAGCTCTCAGTTCATACACACAGGCTGCTGCCCAGCTCTCAGTTCATACATACAGGCTGCTGCCCAGCTCTCAGTTCATACACACAGGCTGCTGCCCAGCTCTCAGTTCATACATACAGGCTGCTGCCTAGCTCTCAGTTCATACACACAGGCTGCTGCCCAGCTCTCAGTTCATACACACAGGCTGCTGCCCAGCTCTCAGTTCATACACACAGGCTGTTGCCCAGCTCTCACCTGTTACAGGCTGCTGCTCAGCTCCCGCTCTCTCTCCCAGGTGCTGTTGTCTCTAATGCCCCTGAAGTCTCGCTCTTGGCAGGACACAATGGTGTAAGTTGCTGCTGTTAGTGAGCCTGATCTCCGGTACATGACCGAAGAAAACAGGGGGAATGTAGGAGATTATTGTCTCCTCCTTCCAACTCGGGACAATCCACGCCGGCTGCCTGTCCTCCCAGTGAGTAACTCCCCGCTAACTGCCGGCTCCTCTCCCTCCCTCTCCGCCGGCTTCTGATCTTTGGACTTTTTATTCTCTTTTGTTCCAGCCACTTTGAGCCAAGGAGGAGAGAGCTCCGCAGCGCCATCTACTGGACTCAACGTGCAGGTGTCAGTGACGGTACAATAGCGGCAGAGCCACTGTCACTGAAGAGGCGGGGCCACAGCAATGGAATCACTGCCATTAAATCATTATCTCCCACAGACACACACTGATCAATGGCTGGGCCAAAAAAGTTACTACGGGAAGGGGAGAAAAGTCTTATATTCCCTTATTCATATTATTATTATATCATTTTATTTACATTATTATTATATTATTCTATTTACATTTTTATTATATTCCCTTATTGATATTATTATATTCCCTTATTTACATTATTATATTCCCTTATTGATATAATTATTATATTCCCTTATTGATATTATTATTATTATATTCCCTTATTGATATAATTATTATATTCCCTTATTGATATTATTATTATATTCCCTTATTGAAATTATTATTATATTATTTTATTTACAATTTTATTATATTCCCTTATTGATGTTATTATTGTATTCCCTTATTTACATTATTATATTCCCTTATTGATATAATTATTATATTCCCCTATTGATACAATTATTATATTCCCTTATTTACATTATTATATTCCCTTATTGATATTATTATTATATTCCCTTATTGATATAATTATTATATTCCCTTATTGACATTATTATATTCCAATATTGATATTATTATTATATTTCCTTATTGATATAATTATTATATTCCCTTATTGATATTATTATTATATTCCCTTATTGATATTATTATTATTATTATATTCCCGTATTGATATAATTATTATATTCCCTTATTGATATTATTTTTATATTCCCTTATTGATATTATTTTTATATTCCCTTATTGATGTTATTATTATATTCCCTTATTTACATTATTATATTCCCTTATTGATATTATATTCCCTTATTGATATTATTATTATTATATTCCCTTATTGATATTATTTTTATATTCCCTTATTTACATTATTATATTCCCTTATTGATATAATTAAATTCCTTTATTGATATTATCATTATATTCCCTTGTTGATATTATTATTATATTTTGAGTCTTGGAGTGGGTGTAGATGGGCCACATCTAGTTGGACACACTCCGTACAGTTTGAACTCCATAGTAGTTTCCTTTGCCCACTGCTTCCCATTCATTGCCCCCATGGAAGACACTGGTGCAGGAGACTATTACTAGGGAACCCTTGCACCCAATTATTCTGTGACATTATTACAGTACAGGTGAATTAAAGGGCCCCTGCTCACAGGAGTCACACCTGAACTAAGGAAAAATTGCTTAGTCCAACGATATATCTGCTCCATAGAATTCTGGATTGCCGAAATGGAGCTGTAGAGAAGATTCTCTCTCTGTCTACTGTGGACATTCTTTTGAGTTTAGGAAGTTATAATTCACGTGAAACTGGTTCCACCACGACAGGTGCTGAATTTACTGTAAATGAGATCTGTCAGTAAATTGTATAAAAATTACTCTCTCTGTTTATGATAACCTCATACATATCTCCTTTGTCTGTTATACCAAGCTCCCTTCATTTGTCATTGGTAAGAATTGCTGTGACTCCTTTGTGACTCATGCTATCATTTAGCCAAGGAAATTCCAGTTAGTACACACGAGTGGACCACTGTCATTTGATTGTCTCTAAGGGGTCCACAATGGCCATGAGATCCCACACAAACTGTTATCAATGTAACTAGAGGTAACTGGGCCCCAAACAAAATCTATGAGATTAGTTGAGTGCCACAGAGCAGCAGTAATAGCTAGGAAACGTAGGGGGACAATAGATATAGCAGAGCAAGTGATGGAGAACATAATTTGTTGTGATGTTCAACCTGTAACCCCTTAAGTTCTTACTGATGTGCATCTCACATCATCCACAGGCAGCCAAAGGCAGGGAGTCGTAGTTCAAACACAGCTGGAGGTCCATTGGCCAGTCGGTCCTGCACATTTATCAGTCCCCCATGTCCTGCCACCTCACTCAAAACACCCTGGAAAATAAACAAGAACACGACTACAAGAAAATGAAATTCTCAAACAGGTAGCTCTCACATTTTAAAATTATAAATAGTATTTTTTACAAGACCTTCCAAAGGATAAACTTTTTGTTCTGCATGAGGAATATAGGTGGAGGGAGGGGACAACAAACTGGTGATGATTGGGTTCATAGGCAGGTCCGGAATGAGAATAAAAATAGGCCCTGGCATTTCAGGTACACAGAGGCCCAATCAGCCCACATAGAGGCCCAAACAGCCCCCACCAGCCTACTAAATACTGACTTTCTATGGCACGTCTGGCATTTGCCAGAACCCATAGATTGCCAGTCCGGGCCTGGGCATAGGTGTATCAATGGGAGACATACAATAGAGGACCTCCAGAGCTTCTAAGCCCTCAATATTGTATCAGCCCATGGAAGGGGTTTGTGTTATTGGCTCTTCATGTGATCCCAATGTTTGATCAAATGTTAAAAGCTCAGTGGATGTGTCCCACCCAGCTAAGTCTTTACAAAGATAAAATATAATGCTGGTCATAAACACTAGGATTTCTCAAGTAGGTTTTGCCCCCTTTTCCACCCAAGTTAATTTATCTAATTTTGCCAATCAATGGCTGTCCAGAGACAGATACCAATTGGGGTGGACATCATTATGGCTATATATGTTTATATTTTAGGAGATCTGACTTATGGCTGCTGTTGAGCTGCAGCCCCTACTCAGTCTCAAGCCTGTTGCTGGTGATGGGCTAAAGGTTAGGTAACAATGGTAAAGAGCATAACAATTTTTTTTTAGTATTAAGGGCTTGGACACTTACAAAAAATATAGATATAATAGACAGACGTAATCCCCCTTGATAAAGGTAACACGCAGAAACATCGGGGTCATTTTCATTTTCTGGCATGGGTATCCACTTCCTTGTAGAGCTTATAATTCTTGGTTATGACTTGGTGGTATGTATTCAAATACCATTGTTAAAGTGATTCTTTTTCTTGATTGATTGTATGTAATATTTCTGCTGCACTAAATAAAAAAAAAGTATTTTTTACCACCACTGTGTATTTTCTCTATATTTTTTTGTAAGTGCGCAAGCCCTTAATACTAAAATAGTACTTTTGAACTACCTTATGGGAGGGTTGTTGGGGCTTTATACACCTTTTTTTAATTTGCTGATCTGTATGAGAGTGCCCTGCATTTACTTGTTTTTCTGTCAATCTTTCATTTCTGCCAACATCTTGCCGAACTAATCTCTATAGGGCCCACTGGGTAGGTGGTCCAATCTGATTGCCTTTCATGTAGATACAAACAGTACAAATACATTAATGGGGTTATTTATCAAAGTCCGAATTTGTCTCAATTTTTTCTGCTACAAACTCCAATCAAATCCGCTCATGTTTTTTACGCTTATGTATTATTACATTTTCCTTAGAATTTGCTTTGCTGGGAAAAAAAATCATGTTTTCAAGATTTTTTCGGATTTTCCCTCTGATTTTCCCGGCTTTTTCACCCGAAAACTCAGATTTTTGCTTGAAAACTTTGGGGTATTGCACAAAACCCAGCGCACATCAAAAAATCATTGGGACGTCTCCCATTGACTTACATGCAACCTCGACAGGTCTGAGATGCCGGGTTTTCTGATTGTGACTTTTCCATCCTGTGGATTTAATAAATTCCGAAAAATGTTTGATTTTTTACACAAATTTTTCATGATTTTTGCATTCAGAGTTTAGTAAATAACCCCCTAAAGGTTTAGCCTTAAGAATGCGCTATTACCAAAGGAGAATGACTTGCTATATCTCTGTCTAATTGGCTGCTCTGGAAGGGTTATAGATTTCTATGGTAAAACTAAATGTATTTGTTCTCCCACGTTGGCAAAAACTTGCTAGTAGTTCAACACAGTTCTGTTTGCTACTGCAGGACTTTGCCAACTTCACACTGTAATATTGCTATTGCTGTTGTGTCAACACTACTGTGTCAACACAGTAAAATTATATACAGGTATGGGACCTATTATCCAGAATGCTCACGACCTGGGGTTTTCCAGATAACAGATATTTCAGTAATTTGGATCTTCATACCTTAAATCTACTAGAAAATTATTTAGACATGAAATAAACCCAAAAGGCTGGTTTTGCTTCCAATGAGGATTAATTATAATTTAGTCTGGATTAAGTACAAGCTACTGTTTTATTATTATTACAGAGAAAAAGGAAATCATTTTTATAAATTTGGATTATTTGGATACAATGGATTCTATAGGAGTTGGCTATTCCGTAATTCGGAGCTTTCTGCATACCGAGTTTCCGGATAACAGATACCTGTATATTGTATATACTGTATATACTGTATGCACATAATGGAGTTTATTCAACCAGTAGCCTTGGCGACTTTTGTCTTTAAAACAACCTATATATTATCATTAACATATAACTCCATGGACACCCCAACAGAAACTAATCGGACACTACAAATTGATTATCTATGAGTTGTGGCTGCTCATGTAGGTTCCAGGTTAGATGTTTGTTGTGTAAGCTGGTCAGTGTATGAGTTTCTGTGAGGTTCCTATACATATAAATTGTAGTATTCTGCCCTTACTGTGAATAGCAAAGGAGACTTGTCTGTACTTGGCAAACTCTCACTGGCACCAACACAACTCCATTTGGCTCATATAAATACAAAGGGTTTGCCAACGCAGGGAACAAATAGAACCACGTTCTACCGCAGAAACCGCTGGCCCTCCTCCTGTCTGAAATGTAATATTTCTGCATGGAAACAGACATTCAATATTTTTGTTTTGAATATGTAACTGGTCATGGGTTATAGGGAGAATCTCACCAAAAGCTCAAGATATTTAAGGTGATTTCACCTGTATTTGTTAGGCAGCAATTACATACAACGCTATCAGGGGAACTTGACACCATCCCTCTCATTTTGTACCAGACAAGATTTAATCGTATAAGACACACAGGTATGGGGCCTGTTATCCAAAATGCTCAAGACCTGGGGTTTTCCGGATATCGGACGTTTACGTAATTTGGATCTTCATACCTTGTCTACTGAAAATCATATAAACATTAAATATACCCAATAGGCTGGTTTTACCTCCAATAAGGATCGGTTATATCTTAAGTTGGATCATAAACAAGGTACTGTTTTATTATTACAGAGAAAAAATAAATACTTTTTTTTAAAATTTGTATTATTTAGATAAAATGGAGTCTATGGGAGACGGCCTTTTCATAATTCAGAGCTTTCCAGATAATGCGTTCCCTTCTCTACAAATTTACACCTACAGTATATGGAAGCACTGGTGCCAAATAAGGTCTGTGATTGGCCATTTGGTAGCCCCTATGGGAGCACCCAAAACCTGCCTTCAAACATGAAATTCAAAAATAAGCACCTTGAGGCCACATGTGGAACATTCAGCTAAAATCTTACTCTAACTATCCTTTAGCTTGGATGTCTAGGAGAACATAGAGGTGCAGTTATTTACGAGGTATTATCCCCAAATCTCCTCCTAACTGGCCTCGCAATTTAAAAACCTCTGCTGTTTAGGCATTGCTAAACCTGAGTAGGACCAAAGGAGGTGAAACAATGCATCGTCGCTGGACCTTAATAAGTGGCCCTCAACCTGAGTAGGACCAAAGGAACCCTTATAGTAGTAGTAGACGACAGAGAAAAAGGAAATCATTTTAAAAAATTTGGATTATTTGGATAAATTGGAGTCAATGGTAGATGGCTTGTATGTCTGTGTCAAAAATGGTGCTGAATTAAATAATTTGTTGACTTTTTTTATGACATATTCATTACTAGAGGGGCACTGTCTTGCTGGGATTTATGAACGGGCTTTAGTTGTGATTTGGTTCAAAAGTGCTGCCTTGCAGCACTCCGGTCCTAAGTTTGAATCCATACAGGGCATTATCTGCAAGGAGTTCTCCCTGTGCCTGTATGGGTTTTATCCTGGTACTCTGGTTTTTATCCCACACTCCAAAAACATATAGGCAGGTTAATAGGCTCCTGATAAACTTAGTATGTATTAATGTGATAGGGACTTAGAGTGTAAGCATCATTGGGGCAGGGAGCGATGAAAATGATGTATGGCATTCTGAAAACCTATAAAATCTCTTTTATTGGACATACATCATATAGAATATTAAATATAAGCCATGCATAAAGCAAGTGCATGTATTTAAGATATAAATCAACACAAATAGTGCCTATTTTCCAGTAAACCGTTAATCAATAATAATATTTCCACTTGAAGTGTTTGCTTTATATTTCATGGTGTTGCAATATGATGAGTAAGGTTTCCAAAAACCCGATACAGTTTCAAATTCCAGGCAATAGCACGTCCCGCTCACAGGAAACTGCGGCGATAATTCCACTTTTCTGCTTGGTCTTGGCCCAGGGAAGTACAATTTTCTGGGAGGAGACTGCGGAGCATTCAGGCAAATTGATTTCCACAGCTCAGTGGAAAAACAGCTCATAAAAGAGGAACAGCTTTGCTCTTAAAAATGGAACAAATATTCATGTTAAAGCATTAAGCGCCCTTCTTCAAGTGTGACGGTGCCAGTCAACAGAGAGTATGGGCACCCTGCAGTAGTGCATGCGGCTCTCTATTAGTCCAGCTGCTTAAAGGAATACTGTCATGGGAAATAAATTTTTTTTCAAAATGAATCAGTTAATAGTGCTGTTCCAGCAGAATTCTGCACTGAAATCCATTTCTCAAAAGAGCAAATAGATTTTTTTATATTCAATTTTGAAATCTGACATGGGGCTAGACATATTGTCAATTTCCCAGCTGCCCCAAGTCATGTGACTTGTGCTCTGATAAACTTCAATCACTCTTTACTGTTGTACTGCAAGTTAGACTGATATCACCCCCTCCCTTTTTTCCCCCAGCAGCCAAACATAAGAACAATGGGAAGGTAACCAGATAGCAGCTCCCTAACACAAGATAACAGCTGCCTGGTAGATCTAAGAACAGCACTCAATAGTAAAAACCCATGTCCCACTGAGACACATTCAGTTACATTGAGAAGGAAAAACAGCAGCCTGTCAGAAAACATTTCTCTCCTAAAGTGCAGGCACAAGTCACATGACTGGGGGCAGCTGGGAAATTGACAAAATGTCTAGCCCCATGTCAGATTTCAAAATTGAATATAAAAAAATCTCTTTGCTCTATTGAGAAATGGATTTCAATGCAGAATTCTGCTGGAGTAGCACTATTAACTGATGTGTTTTGAAAAAAACATGTTTTCCGATGACAGGATCCCTGGCACCATAAGGTAATATACTGTATCCCTCTCCAGCATGTAGTAAGAGAAAACCATAAATGATAGAAGTATTTATTGTGCCTATAAAATATAAGAACGTCATAATGAGGAATTAAAAGCCAAAGATCATGAAAGGGAAAATACACTGTAATTTTTTGTCTTGGTTTACTTTGCCTTGGGTTTGTTTAAAGACTAAAAATAAACAGATTTCTTATGTTTTCTTTTTGCTTCCTCTGAATATAGTCTGTAAAGTTTTTACTGGCTCAGCTTGCAGTTTTAACTTTGCCTAAGCAACCATTGTGTATCAGGCAGACCACAGCCTTTCTTATAGCCTCCCATAACCCTTCTATTGTGTTATAGTCCCTTTGTAAGAAGTTAGAAGAGCTAAGGTATAATGTCCCTTTGGATGTAACAAGGAACTAGATATGTTTTATCTCATGGCCTGTACAGAGAAATATCATAATACTGTACGTGCACAGATATTCCTAGGACTTGGGCAGTATCCCATCAGTTAGGATTTGTGTTATGTTTTGGGTAGCCGAGGATGAGTAGAGTATAACAGTGCTTTGTTAGCAGAGTCATGCAGGCATTACACACCAGTAAGCTTTTACTTTCACTTTTAAGCTACCAGGAAGTATGCACAGTATAAGTATGAACACAGTGACATCTACAGGCCATTTGCATAAACACCACAATTTGGATTTTTCGGATGCTGCCCACATTTATAAAATGGTATAAAATGGCAAAATTTGAAGTGAAAGAAATGGTAGACTGGTGCTCCTGGCTAATAACTAGAATGGGACATAGTGGTGGACACTCAGATGCTCTCATAGTTGTGTGATTCTAGTACTTGTGCAGAGTTATTAAGGTACTGATGACCTGACTTATTTTATGAGGGAAAGTGATTCTACTCATTGATTTAATTCTGAACATAAGAGGGGGAAGAGGAAGGAAGGGCAAGAGTGGGGATTATGGTGTGGTCCCAATTTTAGTCCTGATAATACCAAGCTGTTCTCTCTCAAACATTGACCTTATCCATATAATCTTAGTAATGAGGACTTGCTGAGTTAGAAGTACAGTAGTCTTCCAAATGGATGCTCTTTGGCTGTGTCTTTGCTATTGACATGGTGTGAGTGGCCCATTTAATAGCAGCTGGGTCTTCAGTGTTCTAATATGTATTATTAGGAGAAGGAGACTAGGTCTTATTCTTTGTTTTAAGGCCACTGTGAATGTGTCATCTACCATTTTCTAGATCTCTGTGTCAACTCTGCAAGCCCACTATGCATGAAAAAGTTACCTCTTTCTCCACAACCCCAAAACAAGAAGAGACGTGTGCCATCAGACAGGTCAGGTTATGGAATGTCTAGTGATAGCCCCTTACATAAATGTTTGTGTATCATATAAGGGTAGGGTTCCTAGGCCTCACTAATGGAACATCTACTCTGAGCCTACCTGTGCATTTTAGCAGCCCTGGTAGAAGTCCATTCAAGAAGAAGGTTCCTGCTCAAATTCAGCAAAAATTCAGTCAAATTGAACAATCAGATCTAAATGTCTTGAATTGGATGGTCAGTTTAATGAGCAGCTTACTAATAAAGCAATAAGATTTATTTAAACGTTTAATTGATCAGATCTGTACAGGTATAAGGGAAACAACTCACCGACGTCATTCCTCGATCCAAGATGGTGGCGCCCTGTCCTCCCACATGGTTCTTCCTGGTCGCAGCACTGTGACACCAGCTCCTTCTTGCCAGCCGATTGGACGCCAGCGCCGGAATGGACTCCAGCGTTTGAAGGCCAGCATAAACCCGCCAGCATCAACGTCATGACATCATCACGTCCAATTTTGGAGCCAAAGGAAGCCTATTTAAAGGAGCCTGAAGACTGCAACATTTCCCAAATATAGGTTTCGCTTTGTGCATTCCTGGGTGTGATTCTAGCATTGTTATATTGATTCTTGTGTACCGACCTTTGCCTGTTTAACCTTTGCCTGTTTAACCATTTTGACACTATTCTGCCTGGATTGACCTCTTTGCCTGGACTCTGACCATTCTATTGCCAAACCCTTGTACCTTGAACTTTGTTTGTTGAACTGCCTCCTCCTTGTTCCGCACTCCATACTGAGCCTTACAGCTAAAGAAAAAAACAGCACTTTATACTTGCTAATATAGAGTGACCTCCTACCCTTGCTTGATCTGTGTCTGAGCATCTTACATCTGTGGTCACTCATTCCTATGACTAACTTGTCCACAAATCGGCATTATTAACTCACCAGGAGAATGCAAACCAGCCATGGGCACAATGATAGCCCAGTAACAAAGCACTCTCGTAAAAGGCCAAAAATAAGGATTGTACCAGCCTCAAACTATAGTGACAGACCTTACTCACTCTGGTTTGCACAGTTTAGTAGGCAGAAATATGTCAGCAATGGAGAGCAAAATGTTAGTTGTAGGGATTGTGACCCAAGCACCATTATATAAATAATCCCTGTGGTTTTATATCAGTCAGAAAGGCAGATGGGCGCAGACCTTCTCAGCTGTTCTAAATTAAACAGGAACATCTGAGGATTAGAATTGTTATTATTGTCTTAACGTCTTGGCCTGACCTACATATAAGTATGACATAAAAATCACATATAAATGAAGGGATTTCCTTCCTGAATATTATTCATGAGCAATATCTGAAAAAAGAGTCAGTGCCTTTGGATAGATATTGCGATTTGGACTTGAAGGGATACAAGTGTGAGCCGGATAAGGACTGTGAACATAATTGGAGCTTGTGATTCTTTATAATTTTGGACACTAATTATCCATGAACAGTTGTATGAACTTAATTTCATACATCATGATACGTTTAGTAGTTCCCACCAATTTCAAGGCACCGCCTGACTGCATTTCATCTATAAAATATGCCATCATACACAGCAATTCCCAAATCCACCTGGTTTATGATGGCCAGTGACTAGATCATATCCTAAGCAGATCTGTCAGGAAAGGACACATGAGCTCCTTGTCCAATGGGATTTTCAAACCTGTCCATTAAAGGAACAATAACACCAAAAAATGAAAGTATTTTAAAGTAATGAAAATATCATGTACTGATGCCCTGTATTTATATAAACAATAGTAGTGTTTCTGAAGCAAACACAGCAGTTTTAACAGTGCAGGGCAACACTGCATTATATTTTTATTACTTAAAAACACTTTCATTTTTTGATGTTACTGTTCCTTTAAGTGCCTTGATAGATATCGGTCAGGCATGCAGTCATTCGGCATATTCCTTAGAGTTCTAATTTATTTTAATGCAATAATATATAGTTTATGTTCATCTGTGTTCTCCACCTCAGCCAAGCTTTGTTTTCTTACCTTTTCCACTCTATTGGTATTATAGACATAGATCTCTCCAGGCCACAATGAAGTAAATGCACATGGGTCTTATATATAAAGGGTAATTGGCAACTGTGTGTCTTGTGTGAGACTTGACAGCCTATAGTCTATAGCTAGCATCCCTTCCATATGATTAGCCATATATAACTAATTATAGGCTTTTTTTAATGTAATAAATCAGTATTTTTCCCAACACTACTAAGAATGTATTTCATGAGGGTAGTCAGTCACTCTCAGCTGTATCAAATTTGGAGATCCAAAGATATTTCCATGAAATCTAAACTGAGAATATTCCAGAGTAACGTGAAGACGTATCCTGTATGGATGTGATACATGGAAGGTGACAGTGGAGATAACAAAAAGCCTCCAAACTTTTATAAACCGCTGCCTCTGAAGAATATTAAACATCTGGTGGCCAAATATAATTTCAAATAAAGAGCTGTGGGAGAGAACCCAAGAACAACAAGTGGACTTACAGATCAAACGTAGAAAGAGATGGATTGGCCATGCCCTTCACAAGGATAAATCAATTGAGAAGGAGGCTTTAAAGTGGAATCCTCAAGGCAGCAGGAAAAGAGGAAGACCAAAGACAACTTGGAGACGAAGTGTGGAAGAGGAAATAAAGAAAGCAGGGACATCATGGACTGAGATAGAAAAAATTGCCCAGGACAGAAACCGGTGGCACACATTTGTTGAGAAAAAGAAAAATCCGCAAATAAACGAGCAAGGTCTAATCCTGCTAGAAGTATCCATGCTGTGCTGGTGTGTCTTGTGTCTACACATTTGTTGAGGCCCTTTGCTCCAGTGGGAGACACAGGATTAAGTAAGTAAGTCAGTCACTTGCCTTTAGGGTTGCCACCTGGCCGGTATTTTACCGGCATCGCCAGTAAAATGATGGTTGATCCCAATGTTATTAATAGGGAAAAAAAGATAAATATATAGCAAGGCCGGTATTTTTTTCCAGAAAAGGTGGCAACCCTACTTGCCTTCCATGTGCCGAGTTGTCAGGGGTGCCTTGTAAGGGAATCTAAATGGCTAAGTGCTGATTTGGGTGATTAATCTTAACCCTACCCTCAGATTTGGGGAGCATACTGCGGCACAAAGTTCATTTTCATTGCTGTACCACCAGTGAAATGACATTACCAAACAGTGAGAGTAGTGGTGGCTCAGCGCTAAATAGGGTGAGTTTTGGGGAGAATGCCTGCTTGCTCTCCTACATACACATGAAAGCCTAGGGCTCTTATACACGAGTTTACTGGCCTGCACTACCCTGGTGTCAGGGGGCCTATCGGCTCCCATCGGGAGAAAGTGCGGACCAATGACGAAGCTTTGGGTGGTAAGTTCAAGTTCGTGGTACAGACGAGGGTTCAGGAACAAGCACGGTCAAATCCAGCAATAGTTCAGTAGGCAGGCAGATAAATAGCAAGGTCAAGGTACAGGTACGGAATTTAGATATACCCAAGAATGCACCAAACAATTCCTATACTCGGGCATTGAACCCGCGTCCTGGGTGTCCTTTGATTTTGAATGTGGTGCCAAAACGCAGTGACACCTGGGTTCCATTTCAATCCATTCATCCGCAGGCCCAGACGCAGGCAATTCTTCTCTATGGTGATGTTCTCATGATGACGCAAGGAAGTGTCAAACGCAGGTGAAACTCAACATGCGTTCAGCACTTACAAGCGCCTGTGTCAGTATGGGCCCATTTAAGTTAATAGAATGCATTTCTTGCTGTGCTCCCCTGCAGTTGAACTTATTAAAACTGACTGCAGAAGAACACAGCAAAAAAAAAAAAAATGCATGTGTATAAGAGCCCTTGAGTGTGATTTAGGAAGAAAATTTATTTTCTTTCCTAGATATTCTGAATAATTAATGCATCGATGATTTATACAGTATCTGTTACTTTGTTATGTTCTTCAAGGGACCCTCACCAACTAGTTGGAACTAGAAGGATGGGCTTGAACTAAAGAAATTCCAACAAACACTGCTCCAGGCAATAACATACAGTAAAAAAATGAAATTGTTTAATTGTTTTAAAGTTTTACAAATATAATGCAGTATTGCCCTGCATTGGTAAAACGGGAGTATTTGCGTCAGAAACACTACTATTGTTTATATAAATAAGCTGCTGTGTAGCAATGGGGGCAGCCATTCAAAGGAGAAATAGCTCAGGTTACACAGCAGTTAAGCTCTGTAGAACATAATGGTGTTATCTGTTATCCACTAGTTATTCTGTGCCTTTTTTCAATTTCTGTCATTGCTACACAGCAGCTTGTTTATATGAACTATAGTTGTGTTTCTGAAGCTAACAGATCAGTTTTACCAGTGTAGGACAACAGTACATTATATTTTCATTACTTTAAAACACTTTCATTTTTTGGTGTTACTGTTCCTTTAAATAGCTGAGATTGGAAGCACCATGCTAATTAAGTATAACTAAATGAAAGGGCATGTAAAGTCTAAAATATAATAAGGCTAGAAATGCTGTATTTTGCATACTAAATATAAACATGAACTTACTGCACCACAAGCCTAATCAAACAAATAATTTATTCTTTCAAAGTTGGCTACAGGGGGTCACCATCTTCTAACTTTGTTAACCATCTTTGCAAGACTAAGACTGTGCACATGCTCAGTGTGGTCTGGGCTGCTTAGGGATCATCATAAACAAAGCTGCTTGAGTTCTGCATGGCTGGGAAGTAAGGAAGGGGCTCCCCCTGCTGTTCATAAGTATGATTGTTTCCCTGCTCAGCAGTTAGGGACCGTCTGACAATTCCTATCCACAGCAGTAAATGAAGGGAGAATTTCACTGCATACAGTCAGGTTTCTTATAAAAATGAAAGTATATTGGAAATAGATTTCTTTTTCATTAAAGTAAAAATGGGATTTAATTTTTTTGCCTTTACATGTTTTTACATTTAAGTTAAGTTTTAATATGTTATAGAATGGCTAATTATAAGCAACTTTTTTGCCTTTTCTAACTCTTTGCAGCTTTCAAAAAGGGGTCATTGACCATCTAAAAAAAACAAACACTCTGTAAGGCTAAACATTTATTGTTATTGCTACTTTTTAATACTCATCTTTCTAGTCAGGCCTCTCTTATTCATGTCCCAGTCTCCTATTGATATCAGGGCATGGTTGCTAGGGTAATTTGGTCCCTAGCAAACCAATTGCTGAAATCACAAACTGGAGAGCTGCTGAATAAAAAGCTAAATAACTCAAAAACCACAAATAATAAAACATGAAAACCAACTGCAAATTGTCTCGGACTATCACTCTCCGTATCATACTAAAAGTTAATTTAAAGGTGAACAACCCCTTTAATCTGAATCACCCGGCATCACTACTGATCATCTGCTGTTGGATAATTCCCTGTGTAGTTCAGCGCCTGTTGGAAGGACACAGGTTCACTTAGGGGCACATTTACTTAGCTCGAGTGAAGGAATAGAAGAAAAAATACTGTGAATTTCGAACGTTCGAACTTCGACCATCGAATTGGCTATTTCGACCTTGACTTCGATTTGAACGATTCAAACTAAAAATCGTTCGACTATTCGACCATTCAATAGTCGAAGTACTGTCTCTTTAAAAAAAACTTCGACCCCCTACTTCGCCAAGTAAAACCTACCGAACCTCAAAGTTAGCCTATGGGGAAGGTCCCCATAGGCTTTCTAAGCTTTTTTTGATCGAAGGAATTTCGTTTGATCGATGGATTAAAATCCTTTGAATCGTTTAATTGTTCGATTGAACGAATTGGGATAAATCCTTCGACTTCGATATTCGAAGTCGAAGGATTTAACTTCGACAGTCGAATATCGAGGGTTAATTAACCCTCGATATTCAACCCTAAGTAAATGTGCCCCATAATGTAAAAAAAAAATAATAATCAGTGCAGGGGGGAAGAAACGTAAACTAAATTACCAACAATATATAATATTAGGGAGCACTCTGGCTGATCTTGAATTGTCGCGGGAAGGGCAATTCAAAAATTCAGCATCCTTAGCCATTAATGAGTTAAAACTGTAAATGTAACAAAATCCCCTATGTTCCCATTCATTTTCACATTAGAATAGATTGCAACATTCCTGCCCTGGAACTCAATTTCCTCTCCAGTTCAGTCCCTGGCAATCCACATTCCTGCATATATTTGTATATAAATGTCCAGTGCAAGACAGGCAGGCTAACACCTGGTATTGAAGGAATTTAAAGTGACCTTTAGGGCTGTTGCTTTACAGACTTTGATAATAACGTTGTCCATGCACTTGGGAAACTGTACATTTGCCCTGCTTTGTGTTTTCCCAGTGGTACAGTTGGGTATTTACTGTATCTACGGAAGAACATTGTGTTTGTTCAGTTCAGATCTCTGGTTATTAGACAAACCAGTTTCTTTTACAGAAGAGGCGTCAGAGAATGTAGAATATACACAGGGTGGAAATATCACACCGTTCCTTTCATTAGTCCTTTTACAGTAGTTTATATTGCCAGGAGTTGGCACTGTATGAAAAGAAATGAACTCTATATAGTGGTAAAATATATCAACTCCCATCCCCTCTTCTTTCCTGGCTAAAATTCACTTATAATTAATGAAATAATAAGAAATGAAGGCATGACTCTAAAGGTGGCCATACACGGGCCAATAAAAGCTGCCGACAGACCGAGTCGGCAGCTCATTGGCCCGTGTATGGGGCCCCCCCCGATGGGCTTCCCCGATCGAGATCTGACCGAAAGTTGGCCAGATCTAGATTGGATGGGACTAAAAATCCCGTCGGATCACGGCTGCATCTGTTTATTGATGCGGTCCTGCGATCCGACCACCTGTTCCCATTCGTTAGGATCCGATCGTTGGACCCTAGGGCCCATGATCGGATCAGCCCGATTTTGCCCACCTCAAGATGGGCATATTGGAGAGAGATCCGCTCGTTTGGCGACATTGCCAAACGAGCGGATCTTTCCGTGTATGGCCACCTTAATAGTCACCCTGCTATATTATAAATATATCAAGATATCAAGAAAACCATTCGCTCCTAAATCTTATCCTGACTGGCCTCAAAGAGGTCTCTCTTTCAACTGCAATGGGCACCTTTAGTGGGGCAACTCCACAATTTAATAATCACTAGACATTGAGATGCCTTAATACCTTAAAGGGGGTCTTCACCTTTAAATTAACATGTAGGGGCAGATTTATCAAAGGTCGAAGTGAAAATTCGAATGAAAAAAATTCGAATTTCAAGCTAATTTTTGTGTACTTCGACTAGGGAATAGTCCAAATTCGATTCAAATTCGGTCGAAAAAGGACCTATTCAGTGGAAAACTGACCTGTTCGGCTTTGATTCAATTTCGGTTGGTCTTTTTGAATTCGAATTTCGACATTTTTGAAATTTGAAATTCAAAATTGGACCCTTGATAAATCTGCCCCATAGTGTGTTATAATATTGCTAATGGCTAAGCAACTTTTCAATTGGCTTTCATTTTTTAAATAGTTTTTTAATTATTTGCCTTCTGCCTCTTCTGACTCTTTCCAGCTTTCAAATGGGGAGAGGGTCACTGACCCCATCTAAAAAACAAATGCTCTGACTACTGACCTAGGTCAGTATAATCAAATTAATGAGAATTTCTTTTTATATAGATAGAATTGCATAATATATCCTCATTTTTTGCTGGTCACAGAATACTCTTACCTTACCTACTATTTATTAATTGGGGATTACAACTGTACTAATATTTATTGCAGTGCACTTTAGACCTATGAATTTCTATTTAAATAACTCATTGGGATGAATTAACCAAATAATATACGACATGCCACTTACTACCTACTTTTTATAATTATTAGAATTAATTGAGGATTGGCTGATCTATAATTATTTGCACAGTTTACCTAATTCAGAGCTAATTGAGGAATTCATTTATGCACTTTATATTAGAATCAATGAACTTTTCTTTATCAAAGTATACAAGGTATTAAATCGTATTTTAATTAGGAGAAGCAATTTTTTAACCATGTTAATTAATTGTACTGTCTGCATCACAGACCATCCAATTAGAGGTACTTGCTTGGCATAGACCTCTGATCCAATATCCAGGTGTTGCACTAATCATTAGCTACCAATTCCTGTAACTTATATGAACTTCTGACTGGTGGGGAGGAATTTACGGTTATTTTTGACCTACAATTAAAACTAGTTTTATGTGGGGTACTTCTCTCTCTATAGAAGGACCATATAAGAGATAAAAGAACATCTGTGAACTGAAAGTCTCCGTAAAACACTTTGTCGATTCCAGCTGTGTCCATTATTATAGCAAATGAGCTTGTAAGTGGCAATATTTGTCCGGAGCATTAAATGACAATCTTATCCTGCTCCAACGAGCCGCATCACAAGTACATCTGCTTTTATGTTTATCCATTGCACAAACACAACTTATTATTACAGTTACAGCCTGTAAATTATCTGTAAATGTATGAGAGCCGCATATGGTTTTTGTAACAAACAAATGAATCTGTGCTCAGTGTTTGGCTACACCATAAGCTGCTTTGTGTTCATATAAATTGTGTGTATTTATGGCGTGAGCTCATTTTTGCATCCTGACTACCAAATGAACCCTATTTATACAGTACAGTATATAGATACAGTTTGAATGACTCTCATTATGAAATATGTTGCTGTACAATGATCTATGGCTGCAGATATATTTTTTATATAGTGACTTCAACTTCAATTTCTCCACATTCCTGGAGATAATAGGGACTTTATTCCTCTTTTGCCTTATTACACAGATCAGTTGTTGTATTGCATGTAATTGTATTTTTCATATATATTGGCCTTTGGGCTGGGATTCCAGGAATATCTAAAACAGGAAAAAAAACATCACCAAGTTTAACAGGAATTTTTAAAGAGTTTTAACCTTTCAGTTAACTTTTAGTATGTTAAAGAATGGCTAAGCAACTTTTCAGTTGGGCTTCATTTTTCCTTTTCTATAGCTTTTAAATTATTTTCCTTCTTCTTCTGACAGCTTTGAAATGGGGCTCACTGACCCCATCTAAAAAACAAATCCCCGTTAAAGCTACACATATATTTAGGGCTGCTACCTGTCTGGTTTTGACCCAGACAGCCCGGTATTTTGAAGGGCTGCCCGGGTCAAAACAAAGGATAATAAGGAAAACCGGGCAGGATTCCATTGATTGACGCAGCAATTGACAAATCACGATCTCCGTGTCATAGCCTCGCCCCTGATGGCACAACCACGCCCATCTACATCATGACCCCACCTACTGTCATCACAGCCCCGCCCCCTGCCCGGTCTCCATCGTGCGGGAAGGTGTCAACCCTACATATATTGTTATTCCTACTTTTTATTACTCATCTTTCTATTCAGACCTCTCCTAGTCATATTCCAGCCTCTCCTAGGCATATTCTCATTCAAATCAGTGCATGGGCTCTAGCAACCCCACAGTTTGAAAACCTCTACCATAAGGTGCTAGCACATCATTTGGGTAATTGATAAACAAACCCTAATTATTCACTTCAATTAAGTTTGATATGTGATAATGACCCAATTATGCTGATCCAATGTAAAATGCTTAATTAGAACTGAGGAATAAGGCATCACTCACTCCAGTCAATGAAACGTCCTGAGCCAGAACAAGGCATGTCTATCAAAAAGAGGAAAGCAAGTCAGCACTGCAATGCGGCATTTTAATCATCCAGTGTCTCATGCCATCTACTATAGAGTGTTAGAACATAATCTAGACACAAACATTATAGTAAAGTAATCCAAAATTTTAAAAATTAATTACCTTTTTCTGTGTAATAATAAAACAATAGCTTGTACTTGATCCCAACTGAGATATAATTAATCCTTATTGGAAGCAAAACCAGCTTATTGGGTTTATTTAATGTTTACATGATTTTCTAGTAGACTTAAGGTATGAAGATCCAAATTACAGAAAGATCTGCTAGGGCCCAACGATCGGATCCTAGCGAATGGTAACACGGGATCGCGGGACAGCATCAACGAACAAATGCGGCCGTGATCCGACGGGATTTTTAGTCCCATCCGATCGAGATTTGGCTGACTTTCGCCCAGATCTCGATCGGGGAAGCCCGTCAGGGGGCCCCATACACGGGCCAATAAGCTGCCGACTCGGTCTGTCGGCAGCTTTTATCGGCCGGCGTATGGCCACCTTTAGGTTAGACGGACTTGGATTGGGCATTTTGAGCTATGCAGGTGTCAGGGAGCTGTTATCTGGTTACTAAACCATTGTTTTTCCAATGGGCTGCTGGGTGAGAAGGGAGGGGTGATATCACTACCATTTGAAGTCTATTGGAGCACAAGTCACATGAGCTGGGGCACCTGGGAAACTAACAACATGTCTAGCACAATGTCAGATTTCAAAATTAACTATAAAATGTCTGTTTGCTCTTTTGACAAACTGATTTCAGTGTACGATTCTGCTGAAGCAGCACTATTAGTAAAGTTGCCCTATGCTAGTTGCCCGTCATATACAAACCTTGTCTCATTGTATTACACCTTTAAGTATGATGTAGAGAGTGATATTCTGAGAAAACTTGCAATTAGTTTTCATTTTTTATTATTTGTGGTTTTTAAGTTATTTAGCCTTTTATTCAGCAGCTCTCCAGTTTGCAATTCCAGTCCAAATGACCCTAGCAACCATGCATTGATTTGAATAAGAGACTGAAATATCAATAGAAGAGGGTCTGAATAGAAATATGAGTAATAAAAAGGAGCAATAACAATACATATGCAGCCTTACAGAGCATTTGTTTTTAGGTCGGGTCAGTGATCCCCATTTGAAAGCTGGATAGAGTCAAAAGAAAAAGTCAAATTAATTAGAAAACTATAAAAAATAAATAATGAAGACCAATTGTAAAGTTTCTTAACATTTTCCATTCTACAACATACTAATGGGGTTATTTACTAAACTCCGAATGCAAAAATCATGAAAAATTTGGGATTTTTTTTATAAAATTGGACTTTTAAAAATCACAAATTTATCGGAATTAGAAGATCCAGCATCTCAGACCTGTCGAGGATGCATATAAGTCAATGGGAGAAGTCCCACTGATTTTTTGATTTGTGCTGGGTTTCGTGCAATACCCCAAAGTTTTTGGAGTTTGCACGCAAAAAACATAAGAATTTTGAGTTTTCGGGTGAAAAATCTGAACAAATCTGAAAAAATAGTGAAAATCTGAATTTTTCCAGCAAAGCAAATTTTTGGGAAAATGTAATAGTAAATAAGTGAAAAAATTTGATCGGAGTTTGCAGCAGAAAATGCTGAGATAAAATCAGACTTTGATAAATAACCCCCTAAAAGTTAATTTTAAGGTGAACCCCCCCTTTAAGCAGACTTTGCTTTGCACACATACTAAACCAAATTGGTTCCAGCCTTCTTATCTACCATCAGATTGTATTTGTATGATCCCCGGGAGCAGAGGACTATTTGCCGATAATTACAATCCTTATCCCAGAATCTCAGAATGTAATGCACTCCCATGCAGTGTGTTTTTATGACGTCATGTCTAATGAATCCCATAAATTGCTGCGATCCTGGGTGATGGACTTTCATCGGGATACTTCTGGAATCCAATACTCTGGGTATTGTCGACGTTCCTCCAAGAACTGTAAACGGAAACCTGATCCTCTCAATATTACGTGCCGTGCAGAATTATGCTTTCAGTTGGAACAAATATGATCCAAATGTGTCCCAGATCTTTTCATTTGGTTCTGTTTGATGTGCACTCAGTTATAATGAAGGGCTTTGTTTTTTTTGGAATGATTACACAATGTTAATTGTTACATTCAGCGCAGAACTCCCGGCTTGCACAGCAAAGTCATACAACAGAGAGCAGTGATTTCCTACTGCATGCAATGCTTTTGTTTATCCATTCCATTAATGCATCTTGTAATTAAAGCTAATGGTATCCTAAACAATAAAACATCATATAGCCACAAAGTCTTGTCTTGAGATTCATGGTTTATTTATACAGTTGAGCTACAATGCTTTACCATGAGAAACGCACGGACCACCATTATCATCTGAAAACCTGCTTGTTCCATAATTGTGGTTAATGTGGTAAAACCAACAAAAAGCAAACCGTAGAGATTCACAGCTTTTTATAGGTTGCCATTTTTTTTATACAAAACATCAAAGATAAAAGGCGCATACTCCCTAATAAGAAATCAAAAACTACAAAAAGTAAATGTATGCGAGGTGCTAATCCTATAGGAGGCTACCCATCTGTAGTTTCCAAAAAATCATGCATGAAACCAAATAAATTCGTTTTTATTTATCTACAGAGTGTGCTTTCCTTATTTTTTGCCATTTTTTTTTATAGCAGAGGCCTTTAGGCTTCTTCAGGCCCCACGATGGGGTAAAACCTATGTTCAGTCACCCTATTGTTCATAGCCAGGTTACAGGTATATAAAATATGGATGTAACAGTCTTCTCTAGTTCCAGGGATTTCGAAGACAATGTGCCTCCAAAGGATCCCCTTTCATATATGGGTTGAACTTCATGGAGTGTTGACTTGATGGACTCTATAGGTTACATTAACCTAATACAACTTTACAAAAGTGACAGATAAGCATATTCCTCTGTTGCCAAAATATTAAAGCAGGCGGGCCCGGACTGGCAATCTGTGGGTTCTGGCAAATGCCAGAGGGGCTGCTATAAGATGCTATAGAAAGTCAGTATTTAGTGGGCTGGTGGGGGCTGTTTGGAGCTCTATGTGGGCTGATTGGGCCTCTGTGTACCTGAAATGCCAGGGCCTATTTTAATTCTCAGTCCAGACCTGCGCACATGTCATCTAAAATGGCAACTGCTATACTTGTCGGAGATTTCATATACTTCCTGCTCTTTCCCCTTTTCAAATTCAGTTGGTTATGACTGCAGAAATCAAATAGTTCTTTTTTATCTCTAGACAAAAATTTTGTATCTTTGAGCCAGTGGTCATAAGCCTCTTCCCATGCATAGTCCAGCAATTGTTGGGCCCATGACCTGTATTATTAAATCAGCAAATTGCCTGAAAGCGGTAATGCTGGTGAATCGTTGTCACTTTGCCCTTTAGTAAATCTGCCCCTATAGCTTTTGTGGTGATGGAGGCTTTCTCTTAATGCCTCCAGCTTGCACCATTAGGGAGATAATATGCCATAACCTGGGTCCCTGTATTGGAGGGTACCACTGGGATAGTCACACACTACCACTTCTTGAAACCTTGGCTTATCACTATATACTGTTAGTAGTAGGACACTGTAACAGAACATAGAACCAGACATATTCCAGTTGGCCTCAATCATTGGACCCCCAACAAAGACTCTTTTCTTCACTCTTTCCTCAGTCTCTGAACCTATAGGAGGGGGATCCAAGAGTGCTGGTCAGTTGGGCTATTCTGCTCTTTCCCACTCTCTATACCCCAATAAAATAAGTTACCTTCAGTAAGATTAGTTTGGAAGCAAGCTAAAGGTTGTGTCATGTCTCCAGGGCCTTTTTTAAGCAGGGCCAGCCCAAGCCAAATGGGTGCCCTAGGCAACCCGGCCAGAAACATCTCTCCCCCCCACCATTTTGTGTGTGTGTGTGCATGTGCCATGATGTAATGCTGGGGGGGGCAGCTGTGACACGGGAGATCGGTAGAAGGGAGGAGAAGGGAAATTGACTAGGGGTAGGCACTGGCAGAAGACCCTTTAACAGGTACCTTACAGGTCCCCCCCTAGCGTTGCGCCCTAGGCCATACCTCCCAACATTTTAGAAATAGAAAGAGAGAAAGAAGATTTACATAGAGCTCATCAAATGTTTTTGACCATGCACATTTTTGTGGCCACACCGCTAATTACCATGTTCATTTTACAAAATTTGTTAGGTTATGAAAGTTTGAACACATTTCAGTGGTTTTCATGTGTACAGTTTTGCTAATGAGGGTGATTTGCCCTTTAAGCTGCAAGGTTTCCCAAGAGACTTGCTTATCTTAAATTGTTACAACCTGCCATGTATTCTGGGTTTTCTGCTAAAAGCCAATCCAATTTTCGAAACTTTATATCTTTTTCTGGCTGTTCAGTGCAGGGGATCAAAGAGAAAGTCTGGACATTTGAGTAACAATCTGGGACTGCGGGCTGAGCTGTCAAAATCAGGACTGTCCTGTGAAAAATGTGACAGTTGGGAGGTATGCCCTAGGCAGTTGCTTCTTCTTTCTACCCTAGTTTCGGCCCTGTTTGTAAACACCCAATTATTGTTGGATTTACTGATGCCAATATGTATATAGACAAATACAAGATTCCTCTGCACTCAACCCATTATCAATATATTTAAGACAGCGACATTTTGTGCATACTGCTACTAAAAAATGTCTTACCCTTTAAACAAAACAGGGATTGTTTGTCCATATATTGCAATATATTTAAGCTGGCCAACTACGTCAAAGTCATCCCATATCTGGCCAGTCCTACACTCAACTTTCATCTAATTCATTAAGAATTCTATTGCTTCATTATACATTTTACAAAGGGACTAAGTTTTACCTACAACTTACTTGCTGCTCTTAAAGTAAAACTTCCAAACTTGGCTGCCCTTTTATTAGACACCAGTGGGATCACCTGACTATAGCTGGAAGGGTGGGAGCTACAACATGGAGCTGGTCACTGCTCCTGTATAACTATAACAAACAAGGGAAAGTTGTGCTCACCACTAGTTTTTAAAACTATTAGGCGGGGGTGCAATGAGGGTGTGACCACAAAATACATATAGACAAATACAAGAGTCCTCTGCACTCAACCCATTATCAATATGTTAAGGACATGAAACATTTTGTGTCTTAAGCTACTTAAAATGCCTTACACTTTAGGGTCAGGCCACACTGGGTGTTTTGGGGAGATTGAAAAATGAAAAAACTCCGGCGCTAATCACGTTTTCCAAAGTAGCCCGAAGTTTCCTCGTGAGGCAAATGAATCTCCGCGCATGATTAGCGCCGACCTTTTTTCATTTTAGCCGGCACAGAGTGAGGGAAGGTGTTTGGGGAGATTGATTGTCGCAAAAATGAGGCAATTAGTTGCCAGGCAACCAAATCTCCCCAAAACGCCCAGTGTGGCCTGACCCTAAAACAAAACAGGGATTGTTTGTCCATATATTGCAATATATTTAAGATGGCCAACTACGTCAAAGTCATCCCATATCTGGCCAGTCCTACGCTCAACTTTCATCTGATTCATTAAGAATTCTATTGCTTCATTATACATTTTGTGGTCACAACCTTATTGTACCCCCGCTTAATGTTTTTAAAAATTAGTGGTGAGCACAACTTTCCCTTGTTTCTTATAGCCAACATGTGTGTGTGTGTGTGTATATATATATATATATATATATATATATATATATATATATATATATATATATATATATATATATATATATATATATATATATATATATATATACATGTATATATATATATATATATAATTATGTACTAATATGGTCTATTGGCACTGCTGCATATTATATGTGTATATTATATTTACTGTATTCTGTACTGTAATCTGTGCCAAAGGAATCTTTCGCTTGTCTTTGTAATTCCAAAGTAATGACCAGGTTTGCATCATAACATGATGAATGTTTTGCAGCATGCCTAAGGACTTATGGGCTAAATTCTATTAAAGGAAATCATCATCATCATCATTTATTTATATAGCGCTGTCAAGATACGCAGTGCTTTACTGCAGTTATAGCAAACAGGGAATAAATGGTGGATAACAGACAAGGATTACAGAGTACAATACGGTTAGAAGGACCTAGAGATTAGAGTTTACAAACTAAAGGTTAGGGTACAATTGAGACATTAGGTTTGTATAAACTCTTTGTCATTTTTGATACAGCAATGATTAATTAAGGTACATCGAATAAGCCTCTTTAAACAGATGGGTCTTTAAGGAGCGCTTGAAAGTTTGGAAGGAAGGAGAAAGTCTGACAGCTTGTGGCAGAGAGTTCCAGAGAAAAACAGAAGCCTGAGAGAAGTCTTGTAGACGAGAATGGGCAGAAGTGACCAGAGGAGAAGTGAGGCGAAGATCAGAAGCAGAGCGTAGGTTTCGTGAAGGAGTGTATTTGGAGATTAGAGATGAAATATAGGGAGGGGTTTCATTATTAAGGGCCTTGAATGTGAGTGTAAGTAATTTGAATTTGATTCTAGAAGAGATTGGGAGCCAGTGAAGGGACATACAAATGGGAGCAGCTGATGTTGAGCGGCGAGCTAGATGAATGAGTCTAGCGGCCGCGTTTAGAACAGATTAGAGTTGTGAAAGGTGACTTGTTGGAATACCTGTGAGGAGTAAGTTGCAGTAATCAAGGCGGGAGATAATGAGAGACTGAATCAGTGTTTTAGTTGATTCTGAACTGAGATAGGGTCGTATTCGCGCAGTTGAATACGGCAAGATTTTGCAAGTGTTTGAATGTGTGGTGAAAAAGACAGATGTGAGTCTAGGATAACTCCTAGGCAGCGTGCCTGTGTGGTGGAATGAAAGGTGGTGTTGTTTACGGTGAGTGATATCTGAGGGATAGGGGAAGATCTTGGAGGAAATATAATGAGTTCTGTTTTAGAAAGGTTCAGTTTCAGGTGGCGCTGTGACATCCAGGAGGAGACAGCAGAGAGACAGTCTGTGACTTGGGAAAGGACAGAATTATAAAGATCAGGAGTAGACAAGTAGAGTTGGGTGTCATCAGCATAAAGGTGATACTGAAGTCCAAATGACTGAATAAGTTTTCCTAGTGAAGTTGTATAGAGCGAGAACAGCAGGGGGCCAAGAACAGAGCCTTGAGGAACTCCAACAGAGAGTGGGAAAGTAGTAGAAGTAGAGTTAGAGAAGGAAACTTTAAAGGAACGGTCAGACAGATAAGATGTAAACCATGAAAGAGCAGTGTCCCGAATGCCAGATGAGTGTAGAATGTCAAGGAGGAGTGTGTGTTCAACTGTGTCAAAGGCTGCAGAGAGATCTAGAAGGATTAGAATGAAATAATGACCTTTAGACTTTGCCAATAGAAGATCATTGGTTACTTTGGTGAGTGCAGTTTCAGTCGAGTGTGATGGGCAGAAACCAGATTGCAGGGGGTCGAGGAGGGAGTTGTGAGTGAGATGCTGGATCAGGCGTTTGTAAACAAGCCTTTCTAGTAATTTGGATGCGAATGGAAGAAGGGAGACCGGTCGATAGTTAGTGGGAGAGCTGGGATCAAGGGAAGGTTTTTTGAGGATAGGAGTGATTAGTGCTTGTTTGTATAATGATGGAAAGGTACCAGTAGAAAGAAATAAATCTGTGTTAAAGGAGAACTAAAGTGTAACCAAAGAAGAAGCTAGAAATGTTGTACATTATGTTTTGTGCTTCTGTACCAGCCCAAGGCAACCACAGTCCTTTAGCAGTAAAGATCTGTGTCTCCAAAGATGCCCCAGTAGCTCCCCATCTTCTTTTCTGCTGACTCATTGCACATGCTCTGTGCTGCTGTCACTTACTGAGCTTAGGGACCCACTCACAATATACAGTACACATAGAATAGAAATGTCACAATATAAGGCTGATTAGTAATTAATACAGATACTGTAATTACTACATGGCAGCACAGAAACCAGTGCAATTAGCATCAGAATTTAATAATCAGCCCTGTAGCATCAGCTTATATTACAGGGGAAGCTCATTTTCTGCTGGATAATTAATGACGACCCCTAAGCTTAGCTTCTCAACAGCTGCTCAGAGCCCACTGAGCATGTGAGTGTCACAGACACTTTCCAAGATGGTGACCCCCTGTGACAAGTTTGAAGTCCTGGATCATTGCTGCTATTGACAAGCTCAAACTTTAGCCTCGTGCAATAAGTTCACTATATAAAATATGGCATTTTAGCCACATTAATTTTTAGGGTTTAGGTCTCCTTTAAAGGGGGTAAGATCTACTGCTTTATTCAACACTTGGGTACAAAGCTATTACACTTAGGGAAGCATATCTGGGAAGCTGGGAAATGTTGAGGCACACCAGGGTTGTGGCTGTGTTCCCAGATTTTTGTAGGCCTAATAATACTGTATATAGCTATAGATATGCCTTGGTCTTGTCACTGGTGAGTATGACAGGGTAATCCTCCCCTACTTTAACATTCCTTGTTGAAGCTTCTTTGCCTCCCTAGTCCTCTCCACTCAGCTGTACTTCCAGCCGGCGCTCAAGACCCTAAACCTTCTTTTGCACCTTGATCATTTAAGTTCTGGCCTCCTATCCTGCCTCCTTACCGAGTGGGACTTAAAAGAGTGAGTAAAAGAGTTGCTTATCTGTCCTTAATACCAAAAGTAAATCTGTCAGTGAAACCTTATCTCAGGAGAAGTCAGAAGTTAATCAGATAATTTATTTACTGCTACATTGCCAGTTTATTGGAGCTGGAAACCATTCTTTAAACATTTAATCTTAAAATCACATCTTTTTGGCCGGGAGAAATTGCAAAACCTTTACTAAATAGAATGGAGTCATGGCATCAAAATGTTGTGAGAACGGGTTTGGAATTAATAAGGGTTATTTTTTCATATAATGCTCTGCTATTATAATGGCATTTCCTCAGAAATATATTTTATAATTATAGCAAACCAAACAGAATGGCAAGGGAATGCACAGTGGTTGAACAGCTTTTGGTGATTCACAATTGATATGCCTGGGGTGCAGCTAGAGCTCCAGTGTCGGACTGGCCCACAGGGATACCAGGAAAACTCCCGGTGGATCCAGGTGTCAGTGACCCTTATGCTGCTAAACATTTGGCCTATTTCATGGTCATTATCAATTTCTATGAGAACAAAGAAGCTGAATAGATGGATTAATATATTATAGTTTGTAAAGAAAAGATACTATGAGAATAGAGGTTGAGGGAGGAGAGGAAGAATAATAGAACTGAGAGTGGGCCCCTGGTATAAGGTTTTTGGGTCGACCCTGGTGTCCCAGTCCGACACTGTGTGGGGGCCCCTGAGGTAGCAGTCCCAGTGGGCCCAGGACCCCCAGTCCGACACTGTAGAGCTCTGTAGGACCTGGAGCAAACGGCACCCTGGAATGGTACTAAAAAGGAGTCAAGTGTTACCCCTAGGGTGGCACAAAGAGGTGGAGGGTGTTCCTCTAATCTGGATTAATATATTATAGTATGTTAAGAAAAGAGACTAGGAGAATAGAGGTTGAGTGAGGAGAGGAAGAATAATAGAACTGAGAGTGGGCCACTGGTATAAGGTTTTTGGGTGGAACCTTTTGTCCCAGTCCGACACTGAGGTAGCAGTCCCACTGGGCCCAGGACCCCCAGTCGACATAGTAGAGCTCTGTAGGACCTGGAGCAAACGGCACCCTGGAATAGTACTAAAAAGGAGTCAAAAAGAGGTGGAGGGTGTTCCTCTAAATTTTCCCTATGGGGGGGGCCTGCAACTTGAATGTTAATCAGGTAAACATTTTGTCAGGATCAGCCGGGACTCAAACTCTGGTTTTCTCTGTCCGGGACTCTTGCACTTACTGTGTGAGCCACTGGAGGCTCTTGGGGCTTGTCCTGACCTTATTATTGTTGTTCCTGAATTTGCCTGTTCCCAGTTTGTCTCCTCCCTGTTCTCCACCCACCTTGTTTCCCTCATGTGTTTCATATTCCCCATTTTCTGCCCTTTATAAACCTCGCCCTGAACTTTGTCATTGATTGTATTTTGTTTGTTCCTGGATGACCTTTGTTCCTTGTTCCTGTATTCCGGAAATTCTTGTTCCGGTGTTCTTGTTCCAGCATTCCTTGCCCTCCTGTTTTCCTGGTAATGACTTTGTCTTGACCTTGTATTTGATAATTTGTTACCATTAAATCTGCAATATCACTATGTCCTCTACAATTGTTTATGGCTATCCACCTGGGCTGCCACCAAACCCACTTCCAAGTGTGAGACTATAGCTGGCCATAGATGTAAAGATTTTTAAAAGATCCGATCCGTCACAGTGAGACCACGATTATCTCGAAACGATCGTACCTTTGTACGAATTGTCAATCAACTAAAAAGAGCATTTCAGTCGATATTGCCAGGAAAACAAAGGGGAGCTGCCTGTTTGGCCCTGCAGACAGATAGATAGATTGCACTGGGACCAATAAAGATTTTTTAACCTGGTCAATCAAGATGTACGATCGTTCGAATCCCACTAACCGCACGATCATTTTGAAGGATTGGTCGGACTTCGCTAAAATCGGTCGTTCGGCAAGAGAAATCTTTGCGTCTATGGGGACCTTAACTCCAGTTACAGCGGCTTCCCGCTGTGAATGTTACACATTTGATGGTGAATAGTTATAATCTGTCTTGTTTGATTTGCTTATGCTTTTAAATGTTTGGGTATGGCGTAAACTGTACAGGAGGTACTTCATTTGAGAACATGGTAAATTGTTGTTTTTTTTTACTTCAAAGGGAGATTCTATAAGCAGCAAACCCCAATGAAATGGAAAAACTGCTACCATATAGTCTGATGGTTTGATGTTGATAAAGTGATCCACCAGTGAGACAGACAATTTGAACACTTGTTAAGCCAAGGCTTTTTCACCCCACTTGCTTTAATTCCTGCAGGCAGCGACAGACACCTGCACTCACCATGGATTATTCTTTTGCACCCCTTTTTAAACATATTTGGTTGGTGCCCCAATCTGACAATGTTTCACACATATGCTGCTTAAAGGGCTTGTTCTCCTTTAAACTAACTTTTAGTATGATGTAGAGAGAGAAATTCTGAGACAATTTGCAATCGGTTTTAATTTTTTATTATTTGTGGATTTTGAGTTAGGTTTTTTTATTTTGCAGCTCTCCAGTTTGCAGTTTCAACTGTCTGGTTGCTAGGGTCCAAATCACCTTAAAGGGCATGTAAAGTCTAAAATAGAATAAGGCTAGAAATGCTGTATTTTGTATACTAAATATAAACATGAACTTACTGCACCACAAGCCTAATCAAACAAATGATATATTCTTTCAAAGTTGGCTACAGGGGGTCACCATCTTGTAACTTTGTTAAACATCTTTGCAAGACTAAGACTGTGCACATGCTCAGTGTGGTCTGAGCTGATAAGGGATTGTCATAAACAAAGCTGCTTGAGTTCTGCATGGCTGGGAAGTAAGGCAGGGGCTCCCCCTGCTGTACATACAGTAAGTATGATTGTTTCCCTGCTCAGCAGTTAGGGACCGTCTGACAATTCCTATCCATAGCAGTAAATGAAGGGAGAATTTCACTGCATACAGTCAGGTTTCTTGTAAAAATTGTACACATTTTTTAATTAAAATATATTGGAGGTAGGTTTGTTTTTCATTTAAGAAAGTCAAAATGGGATTTTATTTTTTTTGCCTTTACATGCCCTTTAACAACCATGCACTGATTTGAATAAGAGACTGGAATATTAATAGGAGAGGGCCTGAATGGAAAGATGAGCAATAAAATGTACATTTGTATACATTTGCAGCCTTACACAGCTTTCGTTTTTAGATGAATCAGAAGAAGGCAAATAATTAAAAAACGATCAAAGAAATAATGAAGACCAATTGAAAAGTTGCTTTGAATTGTATATTCTATAACATACTAAACATTAACTTGAAGGTGAACCACCCCTTTAAGTAGCTTGAAAAAAAGGCTGGTCTGAAACGTTGCTAAGTGTTCGGGTCAGAGCCCATATTTCAGTAAAGGCTTTTAGCAGAAGATTGTTCTTGCTGGTGCTGTTTTTTGGTAGTACAGTATATTGGATTGGCACATGGATGTGGCCATCGTGTGACTTGCACCAAATTAAAATTCTCAAGCTGGGAGTGTGCTGACGGGAGAACTTTTAAGGACCCAGTTAAATCTCCACCCTACTAGTTTTTGCTGGTGTCTGGGGAAATGATAAAGCCATTGAGACGACACTGAGGTTTCCGCTGGATGAAGATGGTGTGTTGATAAACAGCTAACAGATGGTTGTGGTAGGAAACATTTGAATGTAATAAATTGCGGTGCTGCAGTCCAGTTTACAATGTCTCATTTTGCCGGCCACTAACAGCCTGAGTCCTAATATGACCTTGTTTTCCACTTAAACTTTCTATTTTTGCATTTTATTGTGTTTAGGCTCTATTGCTTGGTCCTACACTTGGAGGGGTTACAGAGGAGCGTCTCTTGTTCTAAATATTTTTGATAGGTTTATTGCACTATGCTGTGTATGTCCCCTATCATGTTCCATCTTCTGTACAGAAGAGCCACAGCCTTCAGAGTTCGAGATATATATAAGTAACAGGGTACATTTACTTAGACAAAGCAGAGATAATTGGTAAGCTAACAACTTAGGCAGCAATACACATAGAACTTGCAGGTATTGATAGGGACCAGCCAAGTATATGCTCTATCTTTGTGACAAGCATCAAAGCAGACACAATTTAAGTGCTTTGCACTTGTCTTCCTCAATAAACCCTTTCCACATGACCACTTCCGGTCCTGAGACAATAATCTGGATGCAGTTTCTATAATTAGACCCCTGGTGGACCAGAACTTTAAGGACTTATCATGCCTTAATGTCAAATTACTAAAGAGAGAAGAAGTATCATGATGCCTTCTGGAAGTCCTCAGACATTTATTACACGTGAAACTTTGCCATCAAGCCCAGTAATTTAAGACAGACCAGTGCTGCAATGCTGTATGTGGTACATCACAGAGCTTTCTCAAACTCCTCCTAGCTATAATTGCTGCTTTGTTGGACACCAATATGTATAGGTCCCAGGTGGGACATTCCCCATAAAATTAGCCCTGACATATTAATACAGTGGATCCAGCAGGAGCCGTGTGTAGTTCAGCCCGTGAGTTAAATCCATATAGAGAACTTATTGACCTTTGCATTCCACCTAATAAATGACTTTCAGATGCCACTGCCCTGTAATATGTCTTCCTCCCTAGACAGCTGGATTTTTGTCTCGGAATTTGAGGTCAAACATCAAAAACACTGGCAATACAAACCGTCATCACAGCACGGAGGACCAGGATATCCATTACTGCTCAGTGATCTGTTGAGTATGAGTTATTTTTATGATTAGCTTTGATTTGTGTACAAACAGCTGAATAATAGCAATGGTTTGGCTGTAGGACCCACCCAAGAGAAAATGAATAAGCGCAGTGGATAACAGGGCATATGGAGGATAATTAAAATACCAGGAAAGCTGAATTCACTGCGGGATGCCAATATGTTGGGCACATACCCAACATATTGGCATCCCCAGTGAATCCAGCTTTCCTGGTCCTTCCAAGAAGGCTCATGTTGCCTTGAGATTAGTTTTCACTGGAGCCAGTAGCCCTAGCCCAAACCATAGAACATCACCCCAAACCATTATCCCTCCACCACCAAACTTTACCATTGGCATTATGCATTGAGGCAGGTAGGATTCTGCCAGCTGTGAAAAATAAAGTAAAATCCAAAGGTTCTGCAGTTCACTCCCTTTGCCGGTAAGAGATCTGTTCTCCCTCAGATCAATCACAATAAAAACCTTTCCTTCATGCGAAGAGATACCAGCGCTGCAAGCTTAGGGATAGGCACCAAGAAAACAAAAAGATAAAATATAGTCTAGTAATTTCAAATGAAATTTGCACCTCTTTGTGCGATGGCTATACGGTGTGATTTGATTTCTTCCACCAAGGCGTTTAATTGCCCTTTACCCGTGACATTCTAGTGATATACGTGGCCACCTCCTGTGTAAGATAATGGGTACTTACAAACGTTTAGTTTTGCCACTAGCATATAATATAATCATTTGTCCCAATCCTGTGTGTCTTCCAGTTTATATGTGTGCTTAGAATAAGCATAAAATCAGTCCGTCTTGGGGTTCCCCAATCCTGCGTTCCACTCTGGATGTTAATTGCCTGGCGTTGTTGGTAGGACACGCGCTCCTGGTCTCCCCCTGATGACGTCACTGCTAGCCGACGCGTTTCGTCTGTGTGACTTCCTCAAGACCACAAAATGAACCCTACAGGTCTAATGCATTGGGGCCTTTCAGTTAGTCCAGACTGGGAAATCTTTAATTCCTAGGAATTGGAAATCTGAAAAACCACCGATTTATGAGGAATGGCTTAGAGAGATTCTCCGCTTGCGCTCCTCTTCAGAAACGGCAACAGGGCGACGATCCAAACACAGGATTCTGCCAGTCCTGTATTTTTCCCATCAGATTACCAGCTAGTAAAATCCCATTTATCACTTCAGAGGGCACATTTCCACATACTCTGGAGTCCAATGGGGGTGACCTTTACACAACATGATTACGTTAGGTTTATTTACCTCTGAGGAATAATTATACCCCCATGTTCCCTTATAGTTGACTGTTCCAGCTCATTACATTTTCAGTGTACCTGGGTACTTTTGTAATGTCGTACACTTTAGCGGTGCACAGCTGCATAAACTGGGCACCAGCACCAAAGGCAGAACATCGTAGATGTACTTTGTGTACGTGACTAGTGATATACTGGCAAAAAGAGAACAAGAAAAAAACAGTATAGGCTTTATAGCCTTTAAACTTTTACATGGGTCGTATTATAATTATTTTAAGGGTCAGCTTATTCTGGGAGTTTATTGGTTTACTTTAGTTAAAAGGGCTGCTGGTGCATCTAATTGCCTAGTTATTAAAGAAACCAGAAAAAACTTTCCCCAATCCAGGTTTCTTGCCTTTCTACTGGACCACAGATGATATATCCCCCTGCACATTTGGTCTCCAGCCGTGAGTGATTTATTACTTAATTTCAAACTAGTGTTCCCATTTGTGCTAATCGCTAATGCCATTTTAGAAAGGTCAATTTCTTATTGACTTTCAGGTGTTATTTTAATATGAGTAGCAGTATTGATCTATCGCAATGGAGGGTGCAAGATGCAAGGTGTCTCTCAGCTGCTTCCAAACTGCAACTCCAAGCATGTTGGGTAATATTCCCCATCCTTAGTGCTGTTAGGCCTTTTTGAGGGGATAATATAGCACTTTTCAGAGATTATATATCACTCACAGCAGTCCCTGCCCTAACATTTAAGGCATATACTTATAACCTCCCATCAGCTTTTAGTGAACTACAACTCTTTGAACCCCTCCGACAGCCTTCAGCTGTCAGTGGAATGCTAAGAGGTGCAGTTGAATAACAACTAAAGGGCAGCAGGCTGGACATCCAAAGTATATACTGAAAATATAACAATTAACATAATAATATGTCTGTCTGTATGTCTATAATGCATTTTTCCTCTAAAGGAACCTGGTGCTTTGGAGGGCCCAAGACAAACAAGACAAACAACCAGTGGTTGTCTAACTTTCTTTTTTTTTTTTTTTTTTTTTAATCTCTCTTTATTGGTTTTCTTTTCTTTTCTTTATAAAAAGGTAAAATGGGTACAAAAGGGAAAAAGGGGGAAGGGGAATAAATACAGAGGTTTATAACCCATACATCCGTTGCAGAACAGACTAATAACTTTCTGTAAAACACTTCATCACATCTAGATACCTTTATCTGATTGGTTAGGATACCCATTTAGACTAGCCCCTCATATCTTGTCCTAACTTTTCATCCAACCAATTCCCACTTTTCCAACCATGGTCCCCATATTTGGAGATATTGTGATGTGTTGTTATGTCGTAGGCTCGTAATCTCCTCTAGTTTTCTAGTTTCTTCCACTAGATTCATCCATTCCATTTCTAAAGGAGGTATCTGTTCCTTCCATTTTTTTGGTATCATAGCTATTGCTGCATGTAAGAGATGAAGTGTTAATCTATCTGCTAGCATTTTGTCCTGACTGTCTATATGAAACAATAATAACCCAATATTTGAATGGTGTATCTCTAAGCCTGTTATTTCATTAATCCTATCAACCACATTTATCCAATATGGGATAATTCTCTGACATGTGAATCATATATGTTTATAAGTACCTTCTTCCGACTTACATCTCCAGCATTTCCCTGAAGAGGCTGGAAAGATCCTATGAAGTTTTTCCGGAGTATAATACCACCTGGTAATCACTTTAAACAACATTTCTCTTACTCGAGAGGCCCTGGAAGTTTTTGTATATGTATATTTTTTATTATTTTCCTCCTAATCTGTGGGGACAGCTCTATCTCCATTTCCTTTTCCCACACATCAAAGTATTTATTATAGGATGGTTCCTTATTTGAAAGTAAGAGCTTGTATGCTAGAGATATAGATATAGATCTAATCTTTGATTTATTTAGATCCAATATTTTTTCCCATGCCGACATTTCTATCTTATGCTGCTTTATATTTTGTGTATTAAAAAAGTTATGCAGTTGGTAATAACACCACAAATCTCTCTGGTGGAAACCCCAGATTTCTTGGATATCCCATAATGCAATTAATCTGCAATTCTCCAAAAAATCTGCCATTCTTGATTCTCTCCCCTGGAACTGGCCCCATCTCATGAAAGCTTTAGGTTCTAGACTTGGGGGAAAGTCCGGATTCAACACGAGGGGTTGTAGCATCGGAAAAGTGGACATCAGGTTGTACTCTTTTCTATGTTTGTACCACAATGATAATGTAGCCGATATTACAGGGTGAGACACCATATCCTTAGGTATAATGGTTGAACGTGACCATAACAAATTACTTAATGGAATATTGGACATATCCTGTTCTATTTCTATCCATTGTTTACCCTCGCTTTTCATATACCAATGCTGGGTCCGTACCAAGTGTATTGATACATAATATAGATAGGTGTCCGGTATTGCCAAGCCCCCTCTATCTTTAGATACAGTAAGTCCATCATACTTACACCTTGGAGTTTTCCCTTCCCATATGAACTTATTATATAATGCTTTTACCTTATCAAAAAATGATTTAGGTACTTTGATTGGAATTGTTTGCAAAAAATACAATATTTGTGGCATTATAAACATTTTGATAGCCTGTATCCTCCCAAACCAGGTTAGACCTAATGTTTTCCATGAGCCCATTTGATCATTCACTTTTTTTAATAGTGGATTAAAGTGGACCCGTCACCCAGACATAAAAATCTGTATAAATAAAAGTCCTTTTTAAATTAAATATGAAATCCAATTTTTTTTTATTAAAGCATTTATAGCTGTTGTAAACTCATTTAAAAATATCAGCTGTCAATCAAATATTGCCTACCCCGCCTCTATGCCTAGGCATAGAGGCGGGGCAAACGATTACTTTCACTTTCCATTCAGCACTTCCTAGATATCACCGTTCTCCCTACAGTCTCCCAGCTCTCTTAATGATTTAATTGTGTAACCAGTGCAATGGGATGGACATTGGGTCCCTGTCCTTTGGTGCACAAACAAGATTCTGAGATGATACAAGACTTGCCTTAATAACAGTGTCCACAAAATGGCTCCTTCCTGGTTGCTATAATTATGAGTTCCCAGACTGATGGAAACAATATTCAAATAATTTATACAGTGTAATTAAAGTTCATTTTGCTTGACTAACATGATAAAATAGAATATGGAATAATTTTGTTTGGGTGACGGGTCCCCTTTAAAGTTAACCTGATACAGAGATGCTGGATCGTTAGTGATTTGCACCCCCAGATATTTAATCTTCTCCTGCGACCAGCGAAAAGGAAAATTTATTTACTTTGAAGTTTGAGACTTTACCAAATCTAGATATCAAGAGCATTAGATTAGGAAGCGTTACTCTTGGTTTGGTGATGAAAATTAGCAGGTCATCCGCAAAAGCTGCCATTTTATATTCCTTATTTTGAATTTTTAGGCCCGCTATATCTTTATTTTCTCTAATGTGCGAGAGTAAGGTTTCCATCACCATCACGAATAGGATAGGGGATAGAGGGCAACCCTGCCTCGTTCCATTCCTAATGCGAATCTGAGGGGATAGAATTCCATTGACTCTAACTCTAGCTGATGGCGCCTCATATAAGGCGAAGATTCTATTCATTATTATTTCCCCTAAACCAAACCCTTTTAATGTGTGCCGTAAAAATTCCCATGAGACCCTATCGAAAGCCTTTTCGGCATGGATACTAAGGATCATTGCTGGTATTTGTTTCTTTTTGGCATGATGAATTAGAGACAGAATTTTATAAGTGTTGTCCTTCCCCTCTCTACCTGGTACAAATCCTGCTTGATCTGAGTTTACAGTATAATTTTTTTCAGCCTATTGGCCAGTAATTTCGCAAAGATTTTAATGTCTACATTTATAAGTGAGATCGGTCTATATCTTGCGCAACATTGCGGATCTTTTCCTTGTTTGGGGATCACTATAATGTGGGCTTCCTTGGCTTGGTCCGGAAACTTGCTCCCTCTGTCCATTGAATTAAAGT
The DNA here is from genome assembly GCF_017654675.1 of Xenopus laevis. Lineage (NCBI taxonomy): Eukaryota > Metazoa > Chordata > Amphibia > Anura > Pipidae > Xenopus > Xenopus laevis. Next base: position 187,538,827 of record NC_054372.1, read on the forward strand.
ATCGCAGCATATAGGGAGTTAGTTCATCTAAAAGGTTTTATAATATAGAGAGTTATACCCATCTGGGCCCGGACTCTTGTTTATTGGTATACTTTGTATAGTATCTGCTACCTCTTTATGGGAGATGGGATCCTCCAAGGACTGTCTCTGAGCCAAGGATATTACCGGTAGTCTTGCCTCCTTTATAAATTTATCTATCTCACTTTTAATTTGAGCAGGACTACCCTTTTGATCCAAACCATATAATGTTTGGTAGAATCGCTGGAAGCATTGCGCTATTTGTGGAGAGGTATAACATGTCTGCTGTTGCTTGTCCTTTATTGCTGTGATAAAGGAATTGGGTTGTAACCTTTTTACTATACTAGCGAAATACTTGGTACTTTTATCCCCTAGCTCATGTCTTTTGTTTACATCTTAAATATGCTTTATAGGAATATTGATCTAATATAGATTTCAATTTTATCCTTTTCGTCTCTTACTTACTAAGTGTATCCTCTGCAATCGTTTGTTTATGTGTCTGTTCTAGTGCTGCAATTTCTTTTAGCAAATCCTGAATTTTCTGTTCTCTCACTCTCTTTATTTTGGAGCATAGTGCAATTAAATGACCTCGCAGCACGCATTTATGGGTTTCCCAAAGCATAGCTGGGTTAGTGTCAGGTAAATCGTTTTCTAAGAAAATTTCCCGTAGCATTCTCCTAATCTGCTCCTTATTCTCTTCATTCAGGAGTAGTGTATTGTTAAGTTTCCAGTTAAATTCTGATTTAATAATTCTTGGTAGCTGGAAACTTATCAATACCGGTGCATGATCTGACAAAGTGTTCTGGATTATTTTTGCATCCTGACAGTAGTGTAGATGCTTTTGAGATGTAAAAATATAGTCAATTCTGGAATAACATGCATAGGTTTTGGAATAATGTGAATAATCAATGTTGTGGATATTAAAACATCTCCAAACATCTACCAATTGTAGTTCGGAAAGGCATTTCTTCACTTTTTTCAAGCCTTTATAAGAAATATTACATTTTTTATTTGATGTATCTATTGTTGGATTAAGGGGCAAGTTTAAGTCCCCTCCCATGTATATAATACCCTCAGCAAATTTAGCCAGTACCTGTATAAATTCACATATAAATTTGACTTGATCCTGATTAGGGGCATATATGTTGGCAATAGTTATCATGCTTTCTGCCACTTTCCCCTTCATTAACAAATATCTCCCTTCCGTATCCCTCAGCTGGTCGATGACTGTAAAAGATATGTCCTTATGTATCATTATCATGACCCCCTTTGATTTTTTTATCCTTATTATTACTAGTCACCACTAAAGGGTACTGTTTTATTTTCAGTTGAGGTAATTTCCCTTCTTGGAAATGTGTCTCTTGAAGTAATACAATTTTGACCTTCAATCTCTTACATTCGCCAAATATTTGGGCTCTTTTAATTGGGTTATTAATTCTATTTACATTATAGCTAATTATTTTTAATTCCATTAAACTCTAAATATAAATTGGTCTGGTGTCCTTTCATTTCTAATCCTGTTAGCCTAATGAGTTCCTTTGTTGCTAATCGCTGTTTTCTTTTTAGTGGGTAGGGGTAGGGAAAAAGGAAGGGAATGATAAAAAGAGGTACCCTAGGGACCCCTTGAACCTGCTCGGCCGAACCAGACATCTGTAGGGCCATAGCCCTTCTCTGGTTGTCTAACTTTCTTTTGTCCACTTGAAGATCAGCCTTTAGTAGGGGCCTCCTTAGATCATGAAATGGCTACAGATAAACAAATATATATTTATATATATACTGTAGTACCAGTTTATCAGTTATTCAGCCATAGTTCCTAGAACATGTAGGACAGAAAATACATATTCACCCTAAATGTCATCCTAAGTGTCTTCAAGATAAGCTTTTAGGAGGATGCAGAAGAGCAAATGCCAATTTTCCCCAATTCTCTCCCTAACTGGCCTTCACATCATAGTTGACATACCACTGCACAGATGTTCCCCACAATTTCAGAACCACTGCTTTCTACCCTGTTCTAAAACCTTGTTACCTGGGGCCCTGCCTCAACTGTGTACTAACTGCTTTTGATTGGCTTGGGCCACGACACAAAAATATTTCAAGTTAAAAAGTCACACATAGGACCATACACGTGGGACACTGAATCTCATTCAATTAGTGGCAGATTTATCAAGGGTCGAATTTCAAAGTTGAAAATACTTTGAAATTCGATCAGTTTTTTGAAGTCAAAGTTTTTTTTCATCGAATTTGGCCATTTGTGGTCGAAGTAAAATCGTTCGATCGAACGATTAAATCGTTTGAATCGAACGATTCGAAGGATTTCAGGCAGCGCCGATTCTACTTACCGCGCCGCCTGAGGCGGCTCCTCCAATGCCGCCCCTCCCTCGCCGGCAGGAACACTAATGCGAAGAGCGCAATTGCGCTCTCTCGCAATAGTAAAGCCGAATTTCCGGTTTAAAAACCAGAAATTCGGCTCTTAAAGGTACCAGGAGCGGCTTTTTGCCGCCCCTGGAAACCTCTCCTGCGTTGCCGCCTGAGGCGAGTTTCTCAACTCGCCTCATTGGCGGCGCGCCCCTGATTTCAGCGATCGATCGAACAATTTTTCTTCGACTTCAAAAAACTTAGAAAATTGCTCTAGAAGGTCCCCATAGGCTAACACAGCACTTCGGCAGGTTTAATTTAATTTAAGTATTGAAGTCGAAGTTTTTTTTAAAGAGACAGTACTTCGATTATCGAATGGTCGAATATTCAAACTATTTTACTTCGAATCGAAGTCGTAGTATCCTATTCGATGGTCGAAGTATCCAAAAAAATTACTTTGGATTTTCAATTTTTTAATTCCCTCGAATTCACTTCGACCCTTGATAAATCTGCCCCTAACTATCTATTGATTTGAGGCATAAACCAGACTCTGGATATTTTTGGCAATTGCACCTTTGACAATGTCTGTGCCGCAGTGCATCTTGCCATAACATACAGCACTAGTGAGTAGATTTGTGGAGAATTAGGAATTATATTTTTAATTTACAATCAGGTCCAATAAGTAGTTATGGGGAAAGTTGACCAATTAATTTAACCTTCATAATTAATGTTTACTATCATGTAAAGTGAAGTCATCTAAGTTTCATTATGGGGCAGATTTATTAAGGGTCGAAGAACATTCGAATTTTCAAATTTTTTTAAGGTCACGACTGTCAAATTCGACTACGGAATTATTTAAATTTGATTTGAATTTTTTTTTTAAAACATTTGAATTTGATTTTTGAGATTTATCATACTCTGGCCCTGTAAGAATTTGATTCTTCGCCACCTAAAACCTGCCAAATTGCTGTATAAGTCAATGAGAAAAGTTCAGTGAGCAATTTGTAGATGTTTGCAGCCTTCTTGACATTCAAGTTTTTTTTGGATTAAACTTTTGATTAAACTTTTTTAAATTAGTCTGAGTTTAAGATATTCGATTAATATAACAAATAACGGAATATTCGAATTTTGAGTAAAATCGAATACGGGTGAGTTAAAAAAAAAAACTCACATGAATTCGAAATCCGAATATTGATAAATGCACCTCAATATGTGTTTGTTTTTTTGTAGCTTTATAATTTTTTTTCTGTTTTATTGATTTTCTAAAATCTCTTTTGCTAAGGCCAGTGACCTGACAACCTCTTTTTATGTATTTTAACTCAAAAATCCTCCTCTTGCTGGATGAATTAGATCTGTGGCAGGGCTAATCAGACAGGACCATGAACAGGCAGCAGAGTGGGGTCCCCAATTCCTGACGGCAACCCTTGTGTCTCAATCAGACGTAGTGCTTCAATTGGAGTAGACACTCGCACTCCCGTTGTGCAGGTATATAGCTTTGCTCGGTGCACAGTGAATGGAGGAAATGGTGACCTCCTACTAACTGAATCGAAAAACCACACTAGCACACGAGACTTGTATCTGCAGGGCAAGCCCTATGGGGTGCCGTTTGTCCCAAATACATTCTGTATACAAAACTATCCCTAATACACATAATGAATGTCTCTCGTGTTATATAAGTATTTGTGACCATACACAGATAAAAAAATATACAAAAGACTTATTTCTATTAAAGAATGAAAACAAATTCTGGTTAGTGCACAAAAGGATGTCATTATATCACAAACTCCATTCTGTACAGTTTAACAAGCAATCTGTCGCACAAATGTATAACCTCCATGTAACGAATGCACTTATGTGCAAAGTTACTTACAGAATGAATTATGTAAAAACAAAGTTGGACATAATATATAATAGTGTAACTAACTAGTGCATGTCAAGCTAGATTTGACTGACAAAATAGATATCTGATACAGAAAGCAAGATTTTAAAGTACAGGATTCATTCTTTCCACAAAATGACAGTTTTGTTTCACAAAACAGATAAAATAACCATTCTGTGAAGCAACACTGTCAGTCACATTCCTGAACCAATAAGAACAAAGCTTATTGCCATATACAAACAAGATGAGAAGTGGCCAGCTCTGCTCCACATGGCTAAGGCAAAGTATCTGACCTTCTATAGAGGGCGTCCTCTCTAATGTCCCCGGTGCTGCATAGTAATAAACATGAACAAACCTTTCCTAAAAGAGCTGCCTGTTAAACACTACCATACCTCCCAACATTTTGGAAGTAAAAAGAGGGACAAAAAAATGTTTTCCGCACGTAGCGCAGCAATTTTTTTGACCACACCCCTTTCTGTGGCCACACCCCCTAATTACCATGTTTGTTTTACAAAATTTGGCAGGTTATGAAAGTTTGAAAATATTTCTCCTTATCTAAACTGTGTTTTTGTGTCTCAAAATTGTTACAAAGTATCTTATTTGCACCTGTTAGCTGTTCTGGGCTTTCTGCTAAAAGCCAATTAAGTGAGAAACTTTGTTTTTTTTTCTGGCTGTTCAGTGCAGAGAAAAGAGGGACTTTCCAGTACAAATGAGGGACTGTGGGTTGAGCTGTCAAAAGAGGGACTGTCCCTCCGAAAAAGGGACAGTTGGGAGGTATGCACTACAGGTTCATAAATGGAAGTTTTTACAAATGGCTGAGAAATATAATGCTGCACTTCTAATGATTGTAGAAAAAGAAAAGTATGCAAAACATAAATATGCTCATTTTAGGTGATATGGCTATTCTTATTGTAGTAACCTGCTTGTGTGGCCATTTTAGTTAAGGGCATTCCTGCTGTTTTGCCATTATCTTATGACTTACTCCTATTCCTCTTCCTGTCTAAGCTGAGAGCAATAATGGTACAGGCCACACCCACCTGCCATTAAATGTACCAGAAGTTACTGTGCTTGTCTGGCTGCTTTGCCTGACTCTCAGAGACAGTTATAAGTTTTGAATATAATAGTTAGACTCCAATGTCTCCTTCCAGCTGTAATCTTGCACCAATTAGCTTGTAGTAGTCTCTTAATAATGTGCTTAGCTTTAGTACAACTACTACATAATAGCTTTAGCCAGAGACTTGGGACTGATCATGTGCACACATACCTCCCAACTGTCCCTTTTTCAGAGGGACAGTCCCTCTTTTGACAGCTCAACCTGAGGTCCCTCATTTGTACTGGAAAGTCCCTCTTTTCTCTGCACTGAACAGCCAGAAAAAGAAACAAAGTTTCTAACTTAATTGGCTTTTGACAGAGAGGCCAGTACAGCTAACAGGTGCAACTAAGATGCTTTATAACAATTTTGAGATAAGAAAATAAGTAATTTTAAAAGTTTAGATAAGGAGAAATATTTTAAAATTTTTATAACCTGCCAAACTTTGTAAAATGAACATGGTAATTAGGGGGTGCGGCCACAAAATGGGTGTGTTCAAAAAAAATTGCTGCACTACATGCAAAAAAATGTTGTCTCTCTTTTTATTTCCAAAATGTTGGTAGGTATAATTCAACTACTACATAATAGCTTTAGCCAGAGACTTGGGACTGATCATGTGCACAGTCACGCATTCTGTATATATGGAAAATTCTATCCTACTTACCGTAATTTTCCTTTCCTGGACTGAAGCATGGCAGTAGGTACTAATGGGTTAACTCCGCGCAGCGGAAGGACAGGAACCAATAAAACAAGTTTCCCAACCCCCTTACCTCATCTCTTCTTACCTGTCCGAGCTCAGGCACCGAAAAAGGGTGGGGGGGTCGTACCTACTGCCATGCTTCAGTCCAGGAAAGGAAAATTACGGTAAGTAGGATAGAATTTTCCATATTTCCTGTCCTTCCGCATGGCAGTAGTTACTAATGGGAATTACCTTAGCAGTAACGAAACCTTTTTTGGGTGGGAAAATCATTTATTAAATTGAACTGAGGAAAGGACTCTTTGTCCAAAAGAAGCCCTGTTTGCTGAAACCACATCCAGCTTATAACAACGAACAAAAGTAGATAATGATGACCACACTGCTGCATTGCAAATTTCTTCTGGTGTAGCTTGAGCTTCGAACGCCCAAGAAGCAGCAACTGCCCTAGTGGAGTGAGCCTTAATATGGGGAGCCTGTACAGACTTGAGCGAGTACGCCTTTTTGATACACGCTTTAATCCAGCTTGCAATCACACGCTTCGAAGCTTGATGCCCCATAGAAGAGCCTTTGAACAACAAAAGGAGGCTATCACATTTCTTGAATGCTTCAGTCCTCTGTAAGTATACTGACAGGCATCTCACCAAATCCAAATTATGCCATCTCTTTTCTTCTTCCGTAGAAGGATTAGGAAAGAAAGCCGGCAAAACCATTTCTTTACTGGCATGATAGGAGGAAACTACTTTCGGAAGAAATTTTTCTGGTAACCTCAATACAACCTTATCTTGTAACACTTTAAGATACGGTTCCTTCCTAAGTAGAGCTTGGATTTCCACCACTCTACGTGCTGAAGTTACTGCTATCAAAAAAGCTGTCTTCATTGACAACAAATCCAGTCTAATTGACTCCAAAGGCTCAAATGGTTCCTCCATGAGAGCTTGAAGGACTAAATTTAAGTCCCATGATGGCAGGACTGGTCTCACTTGTGGTCTTAGATGTTTGACCCCTTGAATGAACCGTACTACTAAAGGGCACTCTGCCCATTTAGTTTTAGTCAATGCTGACAAAGCTGACACTTGTACCTTCAGGGTGGCTAAGCTGAGGTTCTTCTCCAAGCCCAACTGCAGAAAATTCACTACTGCCGACTCGGCTGGTGACGTAAAAGAATTTCCTGACAGTGTGCACCACTCCCTGAATCGTTCCCAGACTCTGTGATACGTGCTTTCTGTTGATGGTTTTCTAGCTGCCAATAGTGTATCAACAGCCATGTCCACGAGCCCTAGCTCCGTCAATTCCTGCTGCTCAAAAGCCACCCCGTCAAAGCCCATTTTTGTGGGTTTGGGTGGAATATCTTGCCTTGGCAAAGCAATCCCTGTCGACAAGGTAGCCTGACTGGATTGTCCACCGACATTGCCAACAGACGGGCAAACCAAGGCCTTCTTGGCCACCATGGCAACACTGCTATCATTTTCACCTTGTCCTTCTGAATTTTGTTCAGTACCCTTGAAATAATCGGGATTGGTGGAAAAATATAAGCCAGTTCGAACTTCCACTTCAGACTGAAAGCATCCTGACACAATGCTTGCTTCTCCGGGCACCAGGAACAGAACATTCTCACCTTCCTGTTCCTGGAGGTCGCCATGAGATCTATTTGAGGCATACCCCAACGATCTGTTAACATCTGGAAAACCTCTTGTGACAATTCCCATTCTCCTGGATGGAGTGTCTTTCGACTCAATGAATCTGCCAGGATATTCAGATGGCCAGGGATAAAGGTTGCCGACAGGTCCAGGAGATTGTTCTCCGCCCAGGCGAAAATCTCCAAAGTCAGACTCAACAATTTTTTGCTGCGAGTCCCTCCTTGTTTTTTTATATATTTCACTGTCGTTATATTGTCGGACTGAATGAGGACCGCTGCCTTGCCAAGTCGGCTCCTGAAGCTTACTAATGCTTGGAACACAGCCTTCAGCTCCCTGAAATTCGAGGACCACGTCACCGCCTCGGGTGGCCATAGCCCTTGGGCTGACATAAATGGGGTATGTGCTCCCCATCCCCGGCTGCTGGCATCCGTCGTAATTAATTGCCACGATGGGCAGTCTATTGGCTTGCCCTGGGAAAGATTGTTTGGATTTAACCACCACTCCAAGCTCTTCACTGTTTGCTCCGATAGAAGTATGAGCTGGGACTGCACACTTCTCTCCCACTGTTGCAGAAACTCGAACTGGAGCTGTCGAAGATGAATAATCGCCCACCTGACAGCCTCCTTCGTAGCCACTAATTTCCCTAAGACTTCTTGACAGATTAAAGCCGTGGTATAAGGGAACTTTATGAGATGCTGCACTCTTTGAATAATGTCTTCCACCTTTGCTGGAGGAAGATAAAGTCGCAACTGCTGGGTATCCACCAGAACCCCTAAAAACTCCATCTGTTGTGACGGGGTCAGATGTGACTTCTGCCAATTCACCAGCCATCCATGCTCCGCCAGCACTGTCAGGGTCGTCTGTACATGCTGATCCAAAACCTGTTTGCTTGCTGCCTTTAGTAGGAGATCGTCCAGATAACTGAATATCTGTATGCCTTGCAGACGTAAGGCAGCTATTACTGGCGCTAAAACTTTTGAAAAAGTTCTCGGTGAAGATGCTAGCCCAAAGGGAAGTGCCCGATACTGAAAATGTTCCCCCATCACTGAAAATCTTAGAAATCTTTGATGATCCTCGAAAATTGGGACATGAAGAAATGCATCTCGCAAATCTATCTTTGCGAGCCAGTCGCCTAATAGTAGGTTTTGTGAAATAACACTTAGTGTTTCCATCTTGAAAGAGATTACCCTTAGGAACGCATTTAGTCGTCTGAGATCTAATATGGCTCGGAACTCTCCGGACGACTTCCTCGTCAGGAAAATTGGAGAATACATGCCCTGTCGTCTTTGGCTTTCTGGTACTACCAGAATAACCTCTTTCTTCAATAGGTCTAATAAAATATGCTCCATTGCCTGATGAGCTTCTCTCGTCTTTGGAACTTTTGACTCCACAAAAACATCCTTGGTAGGTTTCTTTGAAAACTCTAAGTTGTAACCCATGGAAATTACCTCTAGAACCCACATGTCCCTCGTAGTCCTTGCCCAGACTGCCTGAAATTGAAGTAGTCTTGCACCTACTGGAGGCAGCTGGGCCAAGACACCATCAGAAAGGTTTAACCTTCTCCTGCTTGGACTCTCTTTTAGTTTGAACCTGCATCCGATTTCTCCAAAAGGGTTGCCTATTAAACTGTCTTCCAGGTCTATAGGTCTTAGCATCTTTGTAAGGCATCCTGTCTGACCAACGTCCGCGAACCGGCTGACGTCTCTCTCGCCTCTCCTGTGGCAGAAAAGAGCTCTTGCCTGCTGAAGCTTTAGAAATAATACTATCGAGCTTAGGCCCGAACAGCAACTCCCCCTCAAAAGGGAGTGCGCACAAGTTAAACTTGGAAGGGGTGTCTGCTTGCCAGTGTTTTAACCACAGCATTCTCCTGGCTGCCACTGCATACCCCATATTCCTGGCTGCCAACTTCAGGACATCCAATGATGCATCCGTAATAAAGTCAATCGCCACCTTTATATCATCCACCAGATGACCTACGTTGCCTTTGTCCATCATAGGTTGTAACTCTGTTTCTATTTTCTGCAGCCAAATCTTAGATGCCTTCGCCACACATGTAACTGCCACTGTTGGTTTACAAAGCAACCCCGACACCGAATACACCTTTTTTAACACTGTATCCTGCCTCCTTTCCACCGGATCTTTTAGTGAAACACCCTCATCCACGGGCAACGTGGTCTTACGTGCTACACGTGTGATGGCTGCATCCACCTTAGGAGGGTTGGTCCAACGCTTCACATCCCCCTCCGCATACGGGTACATTTTTCTCATGTGTCTAGGTTCCGAATACTTCTTATCTGGAACAGCCCACTCCTCCTTTATAATATCTCTAAGAACCTCGTGAACTGGAAATACTAAAGCCTTCTTTCCAGATGACTTAAACATTTTGTCCTGCTTCTTTTCTTGTTCTGTGTCCTCCAAGTCCAGGACTTTACGGACAGCTCTAATCAGTGGTTCTATAAAATCCGTATCAAACGAGGAATCTTCGTCCAACACAATTAACTCCTCCTCTTCTCCAGAACTGTCCGATTGGCTACATTTTGCTGCCGCTTGTTGACCTCCATCCTCTTCAACTGCCATCTTAGGATTCACACCTGCGCTACTGGTACCTACTTTCTGTATCACACTATCAGTGACTGTACCCACTAAATCCTTTAATGACTTAGACATTGACTCCTTGAACCAGTCCTTCATAGAACTCCATTGTTCATCTGCTCTTTTACCAGACATAGACTCCCAGCACATGAGGCACACTTTCTTGTTATGCATCGCTGGGTTGTCACACACAGAGCATTCCTTTTCCACCGCCTTCCTGGAATGATGACTTCTTCTTCTAGGTGATCTAGTAACAAAACGCATAACATTATTACCATACAAGAACACCACCTAGGTCTCTCATCCGCACTTACCCCCTAGAGGATGACCGAGATCTTCGGCTCCTAGAACTCATGCTCTGAAAAAGAGGAGTAAAAAACAAATAAGTAGCCATAAAGAGATCTATAAAGATCAGCACAAGAGCACTTACATAAAGGCTCCCCTAAAACTGCAGCCGGCTCCACTGAACACTGCCGCAATAGCATCCTGGAATCCTTGATCTAAACCCTGGGCACCTTAATATGACATCACCAGCGCTCCAATAGGTTCCTCCGTATTAGAACGCGCTAATTATTGCGCTCAGAGCGTCTTACTGCACCACATGCGTCTTACTGCGCTCTTTAAGCCTGGCTACAAGGCTCTACTGGCTATATTGAACCAGCAGCTTCGGTGGGCAGAGAGGAACCGCACCGGTCACGGGGATCCTTCCTGTAGCGAGGACAGGAACAAAAAGAGATGAGGTAAGGGGGTTGGGAACTTGTTTTATTGGTTCCTGTCCTTCCGCTGCGCGAGGGAGTTAACCCATTAGTAACTACTGCCATGCGGAAGGACAGGAAAGTATGATGTGTAGGTTATATGAGCAGCCACTCCTGAGTACTATGTGTAAACAAAAGGGGGTCATTTAGGCAGGGGCAATTTTAGGGGATCATAATCTATTTATATAGAAGCAACAAGCTATACAATGCTTTATATTTATTTATAACAAAAGACTCTAATGATGCCGTCCCCTTACATGCCCAGTGCTTAACCCTTTCACATCCGAGTGGGTCGAGGGGGGCACAACACTAGAGCAGAGAGCACAACTGCGCCCATGTCACATGCATGTCCAGGGCCGCCAGCAGGGGGGACAAGTGTTCCGGGCCTGAAGGGGGGGACCAGAAGTGCTGCATTCTTCAAAGAGCTGGGTCCCCTTTACGAGCGCCTGAGCCGTGCGGCCATTTCACATATTACCGAATGCGGAGGTGCCGAAAAGACAAAGCTGAAGTCCCGAAGCGGTGTAAAGACACGAATTCACGAAAGGAGGTGAAGTTGAAGTCCTGAAGCCTTTTGTTTACACACAGTACTCAGGAGTGGCTGCTCATATAACCTACACATCATACTATACACAATGTGTGATGCACATGATCAGTCCCAAGTCTCTGGCTAAATCTATTATATAATAGTTGAACTATAGCTAAGCACAATATTAAGAGACTACTACAAGCTAATTGGTGCAAGATTACAGCTAGGAGGAGTGATTTGTAAAAACTTCCATTTATGAACCTGTAGTGTTTAACAGCAGCTCTTTTAGGAAAGGTTTGTTCATGTTTATTACTATGCAGCACAGGGGACATTAGAGGGCGCCCTCTATAGCAGGTCAGATACTTTGCCTTAGCCATGTGGAGCAGAGCTGGCCACTTCTCATCTTGTTTGTATATGGCAATAAGCTTTGTTCTTATTGGTTCAGGAATGTGACTGACAGTGTTGCTTCACAGAATGGTTATTTTATCTGTTTTGTGAAACAAAACTGTCATTTTGTGGAAAGAATGAATCCTGTACTATAAAATCCTGCTTTCTGTCACAGATATCTATTTTGTCAGTCAAATCTAGCTTGACAAGCACTAGCTAGTTACACTATTATATGTTATGTCCAACTTTGTTTTTACATAATTCATTCTGTAAGTAACTCTGCACATAAGTGTGTCCGTTACATGGAGGTTATACATTTGTGAGACAGACTGCTTGTTAAACTGTACAGAATGGAGTTTGTGATATAATGACATCCTTTTGTGCACTAACCAGATTTTGTTTTCATTCTTTAATAGAAATAAGTCTTTTGTATATTTTTTTATCTGTGTATGGTCACAAATACTTATATAACATGAGAGACATTCATTCTGTGTATTAGGGATAGTTTTGTATACAGAATGTATTTGGGACAAACGGCACCCCATAAAGCCCTTGCAAAGGTTTTTACTGCGGTGGTGCAACGTTTCGGGGCTCCGCCCCTTTGCTTGACAAAAGGGGCAGAGCCCCGAAACGTTGCACCACCGCAGTAAAAACCTTTGCAAGGGCTTGCCCTGCAGATACAAGTCTCGTGTGCTAGTGTGGTTTTTCGATTCAATCAGACGTAGCTCACCTTGATAAGCAGTAAATAGATTTACATTGTTCAGAACAGTATTTAGGTGAATTGAGTTCCATGAGTTCAGTGCTAGTGTGTTACTGAGTTTCCCAGTGATCCTCTGGGATATCACAACATAGTCCAATTTAGTGCATAGAGTCCAGATTCTTGGACCTGGGGCTTTGGGCATTGGCATAACTGGGGTCAGACCAGAGTCATGGCATTAAGTGTCTTGATATTCAAGAATTTTAATCTATAGCTCTTTGCATAGGCTGGCAGTGCACCTTGAGCAGTCAGTGTCTTCCCTCCAACAAGTAATTGCCAATAGGGGGCATTTTCAAGAATATTCACCTGCTGTAGTGTCAGCTGACACCTGTCCTTGCAGCTATAACCTCATCATGCCGAATTGCTGTGCCGATGTCACAGAGCTTTATTATGGGGTCTTCCTCCAAGACTCTTGCTAATGCCTGTATATCATAATGAATTTGCTAGTTGTTGGTTAGAGAAGTATTCTATTATTGATCTATGTGACCATCACAATGTGGTTGGTGCGGCCATCTCTTTTGGCAATAATAATATTAACACCTGGCAACCTTTTTACTAATCACCCCAGTAGAAGGGACATGGGATAGAGTTGTGTGCCGTCCCTTGCCTAAAATTCTGGAATTCCCTAAAGGCTTCGACTCACAGTTCATCTCATCCATCTTCAGCTTCGGATCATTTTCCCTTTTCATGAAATTCATGTTATTTTTCCTCCCACTCTTGGCTTTTGTCAAGTTAGTAAGTGCTTAAAACCCAAACAATATGATAACCTTGGAGTATGCATGAGCCTGGGCCGCTTTTCTCTTTGAAGAAGGCCACGAGTCAATGTGATCTGTTGGGCGGCAGCCAGTGAAGGATCTGATTCAACCATGATGTCATGAAAGGTTTCTAATGCTTCTTTGGCAACAAGCAGAGGGCTCTTGTCTAGACAGCACTGCTGCTTTGTGAACAAACTTTTTTGGATGTGCTCTAACCCCTCAGCTAATAATTTTAATACAATGAGGTAACACAGAAATCCTTCTTATAATCACTCACCCTATTACTGGGTGGGTCCAGGTGCAAACTGTCAGGAGTTACCTGGGATCAAACTCTGAACTATACACTCACAAGCTCCTGCATTACTTCATTGAGCCACTGGAGACCTTTGGAGTCTGATCCTACTTGTATGATTAAAGGCCTTATACGTTTGCTCACCTCCTCCTCCTCCTCCTCCTCCTCCTCCTCCTCCTCCTCCTCCTCCTTGCTCACCAGGTGTTTGTAATTTGCCAATTAAGGGGCCTTATAAGCTTGTTGCAAACAATTCCCCAGTGCTTGTTCATTGAAGCTCCCAAGCTAGATCCAGCGTACCACTTGTTCCTGTGACTCCTGTGCCTGATTCCTGCTTTGTTCCCTGTTCCTGTCCTTGTCCTGCCTGGTTCTCCACTCCCTGCTCCCATTAACTATTGGATCTCCTGGTATTTGACCCCGGCCTGTCTCTTCGACCGTTCTCTGCCTTCAGCCAGTTTACTGGACTCTCCAAGTTTGCCGCCAGTCCTGACCATTTGCCTATTCTTCGGATCACTCTTGCCTGCAGCTTGCCTCTGACCACTGACCCAGTAAAAGGACTTCTGTTTTTCTTGCAAATAACCAGTTGTGTTGCCTGCACTTTACTTTAATAAATCTTTCCACGCTACAACATGTTTCCTGTGTATCAGCACCTCAAATACCCGCTGTTTCCATGTTACACAGCACCTAGGCTCTTACCTGTAAGCCACTCACCTGTGGTCCAGCCTGACACCAATGCCCCGGACCAGTCACTTAGATTGTTACTCTCATAGGCATTCAAATCCGGTTACTCACCGCTCCATGAGTCGGGCTCGGGTGCGACACCCCGAACCCGTAGCTTACGGAGGCCTGGCTGACAATCGGTTCAAAACTGTTGCGTGCACATTCACAAACCAGAGGCCAGCGGTGAATTAAAAAGTAACTTTATTTCCCCAACATTTCTCCTTCTAACGCGTTTCGTGTGTTAACACACGTAGTCATAGTCATAGGCCTGTGTTAAAACACGAAACGCGTTAGGAGGAGAAATGTTGGGGAAATAAAGTTACTTTTTAATTCACCGCTGGTTTGTGAAAGTGCACGCCACAGTTTTGAATCACTGCTGCTTTCCCTTACAGAACCTAGATTTGATCATTTACAGCAGAAACAAACTGCAGGTTATTGTACATTTCTGAAAAAACTACAAATTTTCACATATTTTGTTCATTAAAGGGGTTGTTCACCTTTAAATTAACATTTATTATGATGTAGAGCGTGATATTCTGAGACTATTTGCAATTGGTGTTCATTTTTCATTATTTGTTAACTTAAAGTGAACCACCTTTATAAATATTTTATCAGAGACAATGGGAATTGAGAGGGTTACCTTTGACCCTCACCTATAATGTAAAGAGAAAGGAAACATGAATTCACTGAGATTATCGATTGTGTAGTGGCTCCTTACTGCTTTCATTCTTTTGGTGTTAATGGTCCTTCAACCCTTCACCGGATGTGCTGAGAATTTCAATAATATCCTTTAAAGGATAAGTAAACCTTTAAAATAAGTGCATGTAAAATTGATGAGGGGGCTATTCTAAGCACTTTTGCAATGTACATTCATTATTTATTTATTTTTAATTCCAAAATATTAAGGGATACATGTACTGTTAATATGAATTAATTTTGTTCCAACAGCGCCACCGGCTGGTCAGTTTCCCACCAGTCTGACCACCAAGTAGTCAAGGAAGTTGTCAGGAGAAAGAAAGAGGCTGCTCTGATGTTCTTCTGCTTAGGAAAGATGTGAGAAAGGTTTCTAATTTTATTCCTAAGCAGAAGAACATCAGAGCAGCCTCGTTCTTTCACTTATTTCAAAGGTTTACTTATCCTTTAACCATGTATATTGCCAAATTGTAAATCAACTTTAAATCCATTTCTCTGTATTGTGAAAGTTTTCTTTATGCTGCCACTGGGGGTCAGTCTGTGCAACATAGTCTGTTTCTTCATGTATGTGACATAACCCTTTCCTTTCTGCTTGATTATCTATTATGTTATAATGTGTGTGTCTTCCAGTAACACATTCATTTTATTCCCTGGAGAGAGAGATATAGATGATACCTTTGTTCCATGACCTTTCCATGCTTGTGATATATTTAGCTTGTTTATAAGGGAATAGCAGCATAAACAGCAGCAACAGGGGATACCGCTGTCCTTGACCTTCTATAGGAATCTCAGTACAGCAATGGAACCTGTTATCCAGAATGCTCGGGACCTGGGGTTTTCCGGATGATGGATCTTTCTGTAATTTGGATTTCCATACCTTAAATCTACTAGAAAAGCACTTAAATATTAAATAAACCCAACAGGCTTATTTTGCTTCAAATAAGGATTAATTATATCTTAGTCTTAATACAAGCTAATTTTTTATTATTACAGAGAAAAAGGAAATCATTTTTAAAAATTTGGATTATTTGGAATAAATGGAGTCTATGGGAGATGGCTATTCTGTAATCCAGAGCTTTCTGGATAATGGGTTTCTGGATAGCGGAAACCATACCTGTATTCTTGAGAAGATTGTAAAGGGAATTGGCACCTAGAAATCTATTTATGCATAATGAAACTGCCTTAAAACCATGTGACTATTTGTAATAAATGTATATTAGAAAGGATTATTTCTGGCCATGCTGGAAATGATGCAATTCACACCTAAACAAAAAAATGGCAAATTAAATTTGCATTGGTAAATCTTGTCCACATTCTATCATGCAGTTTGGAGGTCTGGGGCCTGTGCCTCACACACCATCTAGGCCCCCCACATCTCATTTATTGAGGTCCTCCACATGCTGATGCCACAACCCCCCCTCCCTCCATGCGACCATGATTGAGGGAGGTCTGGGGGGAGCACCATTAGCGCTATTAGCATACCTCCCAACTGTCCCGTTTTTAAAGGCACAGTCCCTCTTTTGACAGCTCAACCGGCAGCCCCTTGTTTGTACAGTTTTTCTCTGCACTAAACAGCCGGAAAAAGAAACAAAGTTTCTAAGTTAATTGGCTTTTGGCAGAGAGCCCAGAACAGCCACAGCTGCAGCTAAGATACTTTTGTAACAATTTTGAGCTAAGCAAATAAGTAATTGTAACAATATAAGATAACAGGTCTCTTGGGAGAAGTTAGACTAAAGGGCAATTCACCTTCATTGGCAAAATTGTAAGAACTGAAAAAAAAACCACTGAAATATTTTCAAACTTTCATAACTTGCCAAATTTTGTAAAATTAACATGGTAATTAGGGGGTGTGGCCAGAAAAATTGGCGTGGTCAAAAAATGTTTTCTCCCACTCTTTTTTTATTTCCAAAATGTTGCGAGGTATGGTTATTAGTGTCCCGCTGATCCAGTCCGACCCTTCATACAGTGCTTAGCAGCTGCACAAATTGTGGAGTGCTGCCCATTTTGGGCTCCATACACTGGCCAACGAGTTGCCTATTTAGTCTGGAGGCGATGTAATCTTTTATTTAGGGATGCACCTAATCCAGGATTCGGTTCGGGATTCGGCCAGGATTCAGCATTTTTCAGCAGGATTCGGACACATAAGCAAATTAGGGGCAGGGAGGGAAATCACGTGACTTTTTGTCACAAAGCAAGGAAATAAAAAATGTTTTCCCCTTCCCACCCCTAATTTACATATGCAAATTAGGATTCGGTTCGGTATTCGGCCAGACAGAAGGATGCGGCCGAATCCTGCTGAAAAAGGCTGGATCCCGAACCGAATACAAAATAGTGGATTCGGTGCATCCCTATTATTATTATTATTATTTATATGAGCAGCTTAACTGGCACGGTCTATGAGGGTCCAGAAAAATTTTTTCTCATGGAGGGGTCATTTCTACTAATGAAGCATCTGCCCAAAACCTGAGGGTCACACGAGCAGCAATTTTGATTAGGTGTCTTCTTAGGGTTCTTAAATACAGGTATGGGATCCGTTATCTGGAAACTCATTATCCAGAAAGCTACAAATTACAGAAAGGCCGTCTCCCATAGACTCCATTTTATCCAAATAATCCTCTTTTTTTTAAAAATGATTTCCTTTTTCTCTGTAATAATAAAACAGAACCTTGTACTTGATCCCAACTAAGATATAATTAAAGCAATATGAAAAAACAGTAAACCGCTCAGACTCACCGCGTCTTTCTCTTGTAGAAATGCAGGCAGTCCATGCTAAATATCATCAGGTGCTGGAAAGACCTTGGCGTCCCAGGCCGTATATTTCAAAGGAAGATAAAGTTGTATTTTCCGCACACTGCTTCAGTAAAAATCCAAATTCTTTATTAATCCATTTAAAAGCGAGAACACATCACACAAGTTTGACGTGTTTCGGGCGCATGCTCCCTTAATCATATACACAAGCTTGACGCGTTTCGGGCGCATGCGCCCTTAATCATAAGCAATGCTTATGATTAAGGGCGCATGCGCCCGAAACGCGTCAAGCTTGTGTGATGTGTTCTCGCTTTTAAATGGATTAATAAAGAATTTGGATTTTTACTGAAGCAGTGTGCGGAAAATACAACTTTATCTTCCTTTAAGATATAATTAATCCTTATTGGAGGTAAAACCAGCCTATTGGGTTTATTTAATGTTTATATGATCCAAAGTACAACGAGATCCATTATCCAGAAAACCCCAGGTCCCGAGCATTCTGGATAACAGGTCCCATACCTGTATTCGACATCCTGGTGACATCACAATGTACGTGTATATCCTGCCCCATCCAATGTTACCTACACCTTTATATGAATGAAGAATTAAGAGCAATATCTCCATGGAGTACATATGTTCTACCCATGTTTGCTTGGAACGATCGTTCGCCAGAGCAAAAAGTCGCCTGGCGATAGTGTGAATGAACGCTAGTGACGGCCCTGTTTGCTAGTGAATTGGCGCCTGTGCCTGTTAGTAAATTGGCGAGGTTGATAGCGTTAGCCACTTCGCCTTCTAGTGAATCTGCCCCTACGTCTTTAATTCTTTGTTCTGTTCTGTTGCAGAAGGGGGCAACTCGCTGTATTCTAGATACTGCACATCCCCGGGAGCACCTTCATATTCCTTCTCATGGTGGTAGTTATACATAACCAGAGAGTAGCTGCCTTATATGTAAAAGGGAAATTAGAGTGTCAGCTTTACTGGGGCAAACGTCCAAGAGTAATGTGAGTGTCTACACACAATCTGCAATACCTAAAATAATATGTTGGCTCTTTAGAAATTAATTATATTATTTATGTCACTTTAAAAAGGCCACAGCAACAAGTCATTTCATTCCCTAAATGGCAGCTGCACTCCTCTTTATCTTGATCCATCTGAGCTCCTGCCTCCTGAACTCCATTATTCTCCCATCTGCACCTCTGATAACTGTGTCAATACAAATTGGATGTGCTTGGGGATCTAAGAAGGTCAGTAATAAAATATTCAATCATATTAATAAAAGAGAAAAGTTGTTTCTGTACAAAATATCCTTTTTCTATATGAGAAACCTTTGATCACGTCATGGACTGAGTGTGATGGGTTGGATTGGAAGCTTCACCGAGGCCAGGACTGATGTGAAAGATACTTAGGGGCGAAATTACTAAGCACTGAAATTTCAACAGCGACGGCTTCGCAGGCAGCGCAACACTTCACCAGGTGAAAATTTTCTTGTCAACGCTAATTGACTAACATGCACAGTTGCGCCCAGGGTGCCGAATGCTGACGAAGTTGCGCCAGCGTTGTTAAAGTTGAATGGACGTACATGTTGCAGCAAATACATTACATTACACAAGTCCAGGGAACCTTAATAAAATAGAGTTGTTATATTGCCCTACACATGAGCCCAGTGTATAGTTTATGTGTTATATGTTAGGAAATGTAGGGGGGAAGCCGGTTACCCCAAAAAAAATTACGCTCTTTTGCAGCCTATCACCCTGAAAAAAGGAAAAGACGCCAGCATTTTTTGGGACTTTTGGGAAAAATTTTCAAGTAAAGTTTGAGGAAGTCCTATCTACTCTATTGCACTTCGTCTGGTCTGAGCTGGCGAAGGCAAGTATGGAGCAAGAGGTAACGTTCAGTAAAATCCGCATCTTAAGGAATTTGCGCAGTTACGTCTCAAAGCTTCTGGCCTCTTCTCACCTTACCACCTGCCCGCTTGATCCAATTCCCTCAAAACTCCTCCGCAATACCAATCCTTGTCTAATCAAAGCCTTAACTCACCTATTTAATCTTTCACTCTCAACTGGACTGTTTCCTTCTCAACTAAAACATGCTCTTGTCACCCCCATTCTGAAAAAACCCTCTCTTGATCCCTCCAATCTTGACAACCTCCGACCTATCTCTCTGCTACCTTTCATCTCTAAACTACTTGAGCGCCTAGTCTACAACCGACTAACCTCATTCCTCTCTGACAATAACCTCCTGGACCCCTTACAATCTGATTTTAAGCCACAACACTCCACGGAAACTGCCCTGACTCGACTAACTAATAACCTTTTAACCGCTAAAGCCAACAATCATTTCTCACTACTAATACTGCTTGATCTCTCGCATTTGACACTGTAGATCACCCTCTCCTCCACCAGTCCCTCCATTCGCTTGGCCTTCGTGACACAGCCCTGTCCTGGTTCTCTTCTTACATCACCAATTGTTCCTTCAGTGTCTCCTACAATAGAGTATCATCTTCTCCCCTACCTCTTTCTGTTGGAGTTCCTCAAGGCTCTGTCCTGGGACCATTACTATTCTCCCTCTATACTTCCTCCCTCTGCAAATTAATCAACTTGTATGGTTTCCACTACCACCTCTATGCTGACGATACTCAGATCTATCTCTCATTTCAACCCAGAACTCCTAACTCGCGTCTCCTCCTGCCTGTCCGCTACCTGGATGTCGCAACGCTACCTTAAATTAAACCTCTCTAAAACTGAAATGGTTCTCTTTCCTCCAACTAACACCAATAACATCCCGGAAGTATCCATCATAGTTAACAATTCCACTATCACCCCCTCTCCCCAGGCCCGGTGCCTTGGGGTTATCCTAGATTCTGCCCTGTCCTTCACTCCTCATATCCAGTCACTTATTAAATCATGTCACTTCCACCTAAGGAACATATCCAAAATACGATCATTTATCACCCAAGATGCTGCCAAAATTCTTATTCACCTCTCATCATATCGCGTCTAGACTACTGTCACCTCTCCAGTCCATAATGAACACTGCTGCGAGGCTCATACACCTCAGCAACCGCTCCTCCTCTGCCTCGCCATTCTGTCAATCCCTGCACTGGCTTCCGTTACATTTCAGAATCAAATTAAAATTAATGATACTGACTTTCAAAGCACTTCATAACTCTGGACTCTCTGAACTCCTCTCTATATACTCACCCAACCGCTTACTACGCTCCTCTACTGACCTGCTACTCAACTCTTCTCTCATTACCTCCTCACATGCTCCCATTCAAGACTTTTCAAGGGCTGCACCCCTCCTCTGGAACTCTCTCCCACGGTCTGTCCGACTTTTTCCCAACCTTTCTGCTTTCAAGAAATCTCTTAAAACGCACTTCCTTCGAGAAGCCTACCCTCACTCTGCTTAACTACCAAACGCAACACCACATACAATACCACATTTCTCACCCACTTAATTCGATCTTGCCCACTCCCACACCTTGTGTATTACTCCCTTCCCTTTAGACTGTATGCCTATGCATAGGGCCTTCCTCACCTTTTGTACCTGTATTGATTGTAATGTATGTAACATATGTTCTATGTATATAATTCATGTGATTTAGTTGTATAATCACATTTACTTTACAGTGCTACGCAATATGTTGGCGCTATATAAATACATGTTGATAATAATAATAATAATAATACATCCATTCGCCAGAGCGCAACTTCGTCTGGAGATTGAGTGCCAGTGTCAGTCTGTTTAGCTAGTGAAGTCTCGTCTGCGTTTAGTCACTTCTTCCTTTAGTAAATTTGCCCCATAATCTCTAATGTGTTGTATAAAAGTTTTATACATATATAGAAAAATGATTGTGTCTCGGAAAATTTTGGACCTGGAGCAGCTTTTTCTACTCCCCAGCAGGTGGAGCCAGTGTAACAGCTTCACATTATCCCATAATAAACACATCTTCCCTTTGCTCAGCTCTAATGCATTTGATTTTACTGTTATCCAAAATGATCGGGACCTGGGATGTTCTAGATAACGGATCTTTACCCAATTTGGATCTTCATACACTAGAAAATCATTTAAATAAGCCCAATAGGCTGGTTTTGCTTCCAATAAGGATTAATTATATTTTACATTGCATAATGTACAAGATACTGTTTTATTATTACAGAGAACAAGGAAATAAATACATTTCAAATAAATTTTAAATTAAAATGGAGGGTATGGACTTTTGGTCATCTGGAGGAGCGGTCCACAACTTTTTTTGGCCCTGGGGCCGGTGTAGAGCCAATTTTTTTTTGCAAGGATCGGGGGGGGGGGATGACGGTCAGGAGGGGTCATCGTCAAATTCAGCGAGCCGGAGTCCAATTTGGCACGGCACTTTAAATGGTCGCTAAATTTGGTGGCCCAGTTCAAGACTGTCCGCACCCCAGTTCTGGGCCGCGGCCCAGCAGTTTGGGACCACTTATCTGGAGCTTTCTGGATAATAGCTTTCTGGATAACAGATCCCATACCTGTATTTTATTGATATAGCACTGTTGCACATTCCCGGCTCTTTATAGAGATTATGCATCAGTGAAACTAACAATCTAAGGTCCCTATAACATTCACACACAGTAGGGTCAGTTTTATCAGGAGCCTGTATGTTGTTGGAGTATGGAAGCAAACAAAAGGGAACCTACACACACACAGTAACATACCTAGCGCTGATGGAAAGAACCCGGAGAACCCAAATGAACATAGTAACGTATGTGCAGATTTGGGCGCATGTCGGGCCAGGGTCGGACTGGGGGGCCCGGGGCCCACCGGGACTGCTGTCCAGGGCCCCCCTATGGCCCCCCTACTGTGATGCGCCGCTCGGCACATATGCATGAAGGCGTTGCTCGGCTCTCATGAGCGAACTGCGTCGTTCACTGCGCACACCAATTTTTTTTCTTGTACAATCCGAATATCGGAAGAGGGGGTCTGGCCCGGCGGCCCAGTCCGACCCTGTGTGGGGCTATGACTGCCCCTATGGGGTGGGGACCTAGGTGCAATCAACCCCACCGGACCCCAGGTATTTTTGCCACTGTCTAAACATATATGGGGAGAACATGTACATTCCCTGTAGGCAGTGTCCTGGACAGTATCAAACCCAACACCCCAAAGTTGCAATGCAGAAGTGTTAACCACTGAGCGACAGCATTCTAGGGGGTGCTAATGCCTTTATAAAAAATGGCCTAGAGGAGGCACATATGATAGCTACTGCATAGGGCACATAACTGATATATTAGGGCAAGCCAGTGGCAGTATCACTTTATATCTGTGTTCCCCCAACATGGTGACCTTTAGTCTCTACTCCCAGCCCCTCCGACAGCTAAAGGAAACAAGTGACATTTTCCTTTCCAATGTGCTTTTTATGTGTTTCCAAGAATCTGTATAAGCAAATGTACCTTCCTCCTGGCTAATGGCATTTCCATCCCTGTGCTTTTTCATGACTCGGGTGCTAAGCATAGAAATCATTTCAAAGCCTATTCCCACATTAATCACTTATATGAATGGCTTGTGTAGGCTCCGTCTGGGCGCTATTTCTCCTGGACGAGGACCAATGTGAGTGAATAAACATAGTCTTTAAATGGCAAGCCATAAAGGATAATAATAATGGGGGGAAGGGGTCAGCACCCCCATGCCCAAGAATAGCACATCCCCCCCAATCAATGAACCTTTATACAGGCCAAATAGTACTGTCACTTTAAGACCCAGAAAACATTTATACAGTACCTTTAAATGATCTATCTGTTTATGTTATACCTGCTGGATGCCCATAGTAGTGACTGGCAAGTCACAATAGAACGCCTATTCATATTGTCATCTGTTATTTATATACAGTAGCTCAGATATATATTCCCCAGCACTTTAAAGAGATTATATATTCCCATGAGTCCCTGCTCCAGTAAGGTCCATATCACGGTCACACACATTAGAGTAAGTTTTAATATAGAAACATAGTAACATTGTAAGTTAGGTTGAAAAAAGACACACGTCCATCAAATTCAACCTTTTTACTTTTTTTTTTTAACCTGCCAAACTGCCAGTTGATCCAGAGGAAGGCAAAAAAAACCATCTGAAGCCTCTCCAATTTGCCTCAGAGGGGGAAAAATTCCTTCCTGACTCCAAAATGGCAATGGGACCAGTCCCTGGATCAACTTGTACTATGAGCTATTTCCCATATCCCTGTATTCCCTCACTTGCTAAACACCATCCAACCCCTTCTTATACCTATCTAATGTATCAGCCTGTACCACTGATTCAGGGAGACAATTCCACATCTTCACAGCTCTAACTGTAACAAACCCCTTCCAAATATTGAGGCGGAACCTCTTTTCTTCTAAACAGAATTGATGACCTCTTGTCAACTGGAAAGACCTACTGGTAAATAAAGCATTAGAGAGATTATTATATGATCCCCTTATATATTTATACATAGTTATCATATCTCCCCTTAAGCGCCTCTTCTCCAGCGTGAACATCCCCAATTGGCCAGTCTTTCCTCATAGCTAAGATTTTCCCTTTACCAGCTTAGTTGCCCTTCTCTGTACCCTCTCTAATACAATAATGTCCTGTTTGAGTGATGGAGACCAAAACTGAACGGCATATTCTAGATGGGGCCTTACCAGTGATCTATAAAGTAGAAGAAGGCCCCTCCTCCCGTCCCATTTAATAGAACTCAAGACCTTATTTGCCCTTGATGCTGCTGACTGGCATTGCTTGCTACAGACAAGTTTATCATCTACAAGGACTCCAAGGGCCTTTTCCATAATGGATTTGCCTAGTGCAGTCCCATTAAGGGTATAAGTGGATATTTTTACATCCCAGGTGCATGACTTTACATTTATCAACATTGAATCTCATTTGCCACTTAGCTGCCCAGATTGCCAGTTTGTCAAGATCCTGTTGCAAGTGCCACATCCTGGATGGAATTAATTGGGCTGGATAGTTTTGTGTCATCTGCAAACACTGATACATTACTTACAACACCCTCCCCTAAGTCATTAATGAACAAGTTAAATAAAAGTGGAGCCAATACCGGGCCCTGAGGGACCCCACTAACCCCACAACCTTTGCCCCTGAGGAAGTATTACCAATACGAAACGCATTGGGCTGTATTTAAAATTGTGCCAAATAAAGTCTCTATTTATTTAATACATTTGGCAACGCATATTCTCTCCCTTATCGACAAAAGTCCATAGTGTATGTAGAACCTGCTAAAGTAACACCGCTCCACATCAAGGAAGTCACCGCTTCAGACGGAAGTGCACACTGAGACACTCAGAAGTACCGGCATCTACCTTTTCCGCACTCAAAAAATCGGTTCCAAATTCAGCGCTCCTGATCGAGGACCACTGAGGGCGATATCCTGAGGATTGGATTAGCGACATTCTATGTACATCCATCGCAAGTTTGAAGGGCACCATCTATCAGCGCTCTAGATCGAACACCATTAAGAGCGATATCAGGGATTACTTTTTTCTTTTCAGATTTTGGGACAGCTATACTGTTGTTTTAGCGCACCTTTCCTATTTGAATTCCTGACCCCACTAAGAACTTACTCCAAGTAGAGAATTAACAACCACCCTCTGTACCCGATCCTGTAGCCAGTTTCCTAACCACGTGCAAACGACTTCATTAAGCCCAACAGACCTTGGTTTATACAGCAGTCATTTGTGGGGCACAGTATCAAATGGTTTGGCAAAATCCAAATAGATCACATCTACTGCCCCCCCACTATCCAGCATCTTACTTACCTCATCATAAAAAGCAATCATGTCTGACATGACCTATCCTTCATAAAGCCATGCTGATTGTTGCTCATAATGCCATTCATTAGGACAACATTTTGAATGTGATCCCTTAACAAACCTTCAAATAATTTGCCCACCACAGATGTCAAATTTACAAGCCTATAATTGCCAGGCTGAGATCGTAATCCCTTTTTAAATATTGGAATAACATCAGCTTTTCTCCAATCCATAGGCACCATACCAGATGACAGTGAATCTGAGAAAATCAGAAATAAGGGCTGGTCTAAAACTGAACTAAGCTCTCTTAGAACCCGGAGGTGTATGCCATCAGTCAGCCACTGACTAGATTGAGCTGAGCCATAATGCAGCTATAAAGTGAACCTGGGAACTCAGACTCCTCTATTGTATACAATGAAGAAAAGAACTGATTTAGCACATTTGCCTTTTCTGTATCTGTTACAACCATACTGGTACCATTATTTAATGGAGCAACACTCTCAACCCGCGTCTTTTTACTATTAATATATTTAAAAAACGTTTTGGGGTTAGTCTTAGCCTCCGCCAGTATATATTTGTTTTTTACACCAGACATTAAATGATATAACTAGGGATGCATCGAATCCAGGATTCGGTTCGGGATTCGGCCAGGATTTGGCCTTTTTCAGCAGGATTCAGATTCGGCTGAATCCTTCTGCCCGGCCGAACTGAATCCGAATTTGCATTTGCAAATTAGGGGAGGGGAGGGAAGTCGCATGATTTTTTGACACAAAACAAGGAAGTAAAAAGTGTTTTCCCTTTCCCAACCCTAATTTACATATGCAAATTAGGATTTGGATTCGGTTCGGTATTTGGCTGAATCTTTCGAGAAGGATTCGGGGGTTCGGCCGAATCCAAAATAGTGGATTCGGTGCATCCCTAGATATAACATTATGGTCACTATTACCCAGGGGCTCAATGACTTGCACATTTGCAATAAGTTCTGGATCATTAGAGATCACTAAATCCAGAATAGCATTTTTTCTGGTTGGCTCCTTAACAACCTGTGCCATAAAATTTTCATGCAACAAGTTTATAAACTGTTTCCCATTAACTGATCTAGCAGTACTGTTGCTCCAGTCAATATCTGGGTAATTAAAATCCCCCATTATCATTGCTTTACCCAAACTAGCAGCCTTTTCTATTTGCATCAGGAGCTTAGCCTCCTCCTCCTCACTTACATTAGGGGGTCTATAGCATACGCCTACAATTAATTTGCTGGACTCTTTACAATTAGTGAAGAACTCCACCCACAAGACTTCTGCCCCCTCATTTTCTAACATAACCTCCTCCTTTATATAAACTTTTAAACCCTGCCTAACAAACAGACATACCCCTCCTCCTTTTCTATTGCCTCTGTCCCTCCGAACAAAGTATAGCCACTGATATTTACTGCCCAGTCATGCGACTCATTCAGCCATGTTTCAGCCACACCAGTCACACCATATTTTCCCTCCAGCACCATCATCTCCAGCTCTCCCATTTTACCAGTCAGACTTCTTGCATTTGCAAACATACATTTAATAGTGGTACCATATTGAACATATGACATGTGGTCCTCCCTATCCTTAACAGTATCCCCAGCCAAATCTCCTCCCCCATTTTCCCATCCTTTGCCCACTATCTCATCTAACCTGTCTTCCACT
This sequence comes from Xenopus laevis, assembly GCF_017654675.1. Lineage (NCBI taxonomy): Eukaryota > Metazoa > Chordata > Amphibia > Anura > Pipidae > Xenopus > Xenopus laevis. The sequence goes on from NC_054372.1 coordinate 187,566,176, forward strand.
GAATCTTTTACTGAACCCTCCCCCCCCACACCTAGTTTAAAATCTCCTCCAACCGTCTAGCCATCTCCCCCAAAACATGAGCCAATTAACCCATCTGCATGAGTTTAGAGAGTTGGAGGAAACCTAAATAAGCATAGAGGAACATACAAACTCCTTGCAGACAATGTTTAAGCTGGAATTGAACTCAGGACCTCGGTGCTCCTATCAGTTTTGCCAGCAGGAGATCATGGTTACTCTATACTACATTCCAATAAGGATTAATTATATTAGTTGGGATCAAGTACAAGGTACTGTTTTATTAGTTGGGATCAAGTACAAACTACTGTATTATTACAGAGAAAAAACAATACTTTTTAAAGATTTGGATTATTTGGATAAAATAGAGCCTATGGGAGAGGGCCTTCTGTAATTCAGGAGCTTTCTGGTTTCCAGATAAAGGATCCCATACAATGATTGCCCTTTTCTGTCTGAATGATAGCACCTCAGGGTGATTGTGCTTCAAGTGGCCAAATATCATATCAGGCTTCCAACACCATGACCACCTTTGGGGGCAGACCTAAATTGTTTAAGCTTTCATGTTTCACATTTACAGATGCCATTATGGCCTTGTTTTGTTAAAGGCAAAGCCTGGCTACTATCTGTAAGCACAGGTATTGCATACACTGGTAATGCCCACTTATGTCAGAGTTGAGTTGGATGTGCCACCTGGTTTAGTTGAAGCAGTGAAGGCAAACAGGACCACTTATGGTGTCATTATGCTGGGCACCACCATTAGAGCTGACCCATTGGTGGAGAAGTAAATACAAGTATAAAGGACACATTATACTCATTAATAGGCATTAGATAGAATCAGTATGTAAACCTAAGGCCATGGTCCATCCTGTTGTTGGCTTGGATAGCATAAGGGCTTCAGGCTGGACATCCTTGCTTTGTGTATCATGACTTTTACTGCATTGCCAGGAGCCTGCTCTTATCTAATTGCAAGTGATTATGAATGCAAAGCAGAGCTCAATAATAAGAGGCCCTTAGATATCTATGGGGAAGGGAAGATGGGTTTAACTGACAGCCCTTGACAGGACATTGTGGTGTAGCTATTATCTCGTGCTCCCCCAGGTCTGACTATTATCGGGCTTCCCTCAGCAGGCCATAGCTCCATCCTTAGCAATTACTCATTCACTTAATGATCCTGCTGGATAACTGACAGAGCAGGCTAATGGCTGTTCACCCAAAGGACTGGTTTGGAAACCACTACTCAGTGACATAAGAAATTCTCCTGTCTCTGTCCCCACTGAACTATTGTTTTATGCTGGGACAGTGGCAGAGATCCAATTAGTCCTGGAAGCCGTCGAAAAGACCGAAGAGCCACGAGCCATAGTTGAAGCCCCGAAAGCCGTCAAAAAGACCCAAAGCCACAAAACAAGCTGAAGTTGAAGTCCTGAAGCCGCGAAAAGACCCGAAGCCGCGAAAAGAGCTGAAGTTGAAGTTCTGAAGCCGCAAGTTCAGTTCTACTGAACACCAATGTGTGTTTTTTTTAAAAAAAATTGAAACCCCTAGTCAAAAAAGTATTATTTTAATACTCTATAGGCACCTGCCGCCAATGTTTTTTTAAAAAATATTCTCTGGGGCCAATATTTTTTTTTTTACTTGAAAGGAGGGCCTTGGGACCTGACACCAATGATTTTTAAAAAAAAACTTTTGTGGGGGACTTGGCGCCAATGTTTTTTTTTTAACTTATAGGGAGCCCTGGTCACCAATTATTTTTTTTTAACTTGTAGGGGGGCCTTGACCACCAATTTTTTTTAAAAAAAAAACTTTTATGAGGGGCCCTGGCACCACAGTTTTCTTTTTAAATTATAGGAGGGCCCTGACCATCAATGACTTTTTATAACTGGCCCCAGTCCCCACACACACACTCAATAGCCAATCTGGGCCGACCCCAATTGCAGCCGGGAAAGAAGACAGTGTGCTGTATGAGCAAATTAGCACAGCAGTAGTGCAAATAACGTTCTTTATTTATTGTGCCAATGAACACATAGCCTAAAATTCATTCTGGGCCCCTTTCTGCTCCCTGCTGGGTCTGCTTCCTCAGTGGTTACGCTGCCAGTTGTGGGGTCCGGATGCAGCAGCCCCAGTGAGCCCGGCCCCCTCTAGTCTAGGACTTTAACTGCGCCTCCTTTGGTGACTTTGGGTCTTTTCACCGCTTCGGGACTTCGGCTGTTTGGCACTTCGGAAGGAGGCGGCCGGCTTCGGCTGTGTCAAGGGGGGCCTGGCTCTTTCGAAAAGTTCAGTACTGCTGGGCCCCCCTTCAGGCCCAGGCCCAGTACAATCGTACCCCCTGTGCCCCCCTGATGGCGGCCCTGCGCATAATACACAGAAGATACCAACTCTGATCATTAAAGGGGGTTCTTCACCTTCCAATCACTTTTTTCAGTCCGATTGTTTACCAAAAATAATTAATTTAAAGGATAAGTAAACCTTTAAAATAATTTAATGCAACATTGATGAGAGTGTTATTTTAAGCACTCGTGCAATGTAAATTAATAATTATTTTTAATTTCAAGATATTAAGGGAATCGAGGCACAACTCGCACACCCTGGCCTTCAATCCTAGATGCCTGGTGCACGGTGAAGGAGGTATCGGCACCCTCCCATATTATGTAGATTAAAGAAGTTCACTGGCACTCAAAGGCAGGTGCAAGCAGGGATATACCCTTGCGTTTTAATGAGCAGAAAAGGTGCAAAGTTTCGGGGATGTACCCCTTTGTGAAGCATGTCAAGATATTAAGGGGTACATGTACTGTTAATATGAATGAATTTTTGTTACAACAGCACCACCTGCTGGTCATTTTCCCACCAGTCTGACCACCAAGTGGTCAAGGAAGTTGTCAGGAGAAAGAAAGAGGCTGCTCTGATGTTCTTCTGCTTAGGAAAACAATTAGAAAACTTTCTCAAATCTTTCCTAAGCAGAAGAACATCAGAGCAAGCCTCTTAGAAAAAGTCACAAATAAAAAATAGAGTAACTGAAAAAGGTCTTTATTTCTTGTGAACTGAAAACAACTAAACAGATAAAATTGAGTGTTAGTAGGTGAACGTCCCTTTCATAGGGTGTATACTCCAAGGTTATGGGGGTACAGCAATGTTGTGTCCATTATCGCTAAGAATCCCAATCCCAATTCCTGTTACTGTTCTGTGTAAATCCCAGATTTTCAATATCAAAGCCAGCCTTGGCCAAATAAGTGTTTCAGGGTGTCCCTGTCTAATCTTTTTCAGTGAAATAAAGCAATGAAGAGCTGGACTAAAAATGTTCCTTCAAAAAACAAAACACTTGATTAATTTTCATAATTACAGAAATGCAATCTTGCATAGACTCCATTTTATCCAAATAATTAAATTTTTTAAATATGATTCCCTTTTTCTGTGTAATAATAAAACAGTAGCTTGTACTTGATCTCAACTAAGATATAATTAATCCTTATTGGAAGCAAAATCAGCCTATTGGGTTTATTTAATGTTCACATGATTCCCGTGGGCACGTGAGCCCTGGTGCAATTGCACCGTTTGCACCCCCGGTAGTTACGCCACTGGTCTAGAAAGCCCCAGGTCCCGAACATTTTGAATAAAAGGTCCCCATACCTGTAATGTGCTTCTTTCTGGATAGAACCCTCTCCATGTAGGTCACCTTTTACTTGACCACCAAGAGGTTTACAGCAATGACTAGTAATAATAAACACAATGTAGCCTTCTCAGATTGACATTAATAGTCACATCTATTTGGTGCTGTTCCTCCTCTTTGTCTGACGTCACGCAGGCAACTGTTGCCGTATATTGTGGATCCTCCAGTCAGCATTACAGCCCCTTCCCTTGTTAAGGAGGAACATTAAGCAAACATAAATGTCTACGACTTTCTATGAGTAATGTCTCTAAAGTCCTCCAGCTGGTACTAATATCTAACTGACAGATTCATGTCATTGCTGATGCGACAGTTGGGACTTGCAGAACTGCACTAGATCACAAATTTCTGATTTGTCTGGCACCCCTGTAAATGTAACAATCAATCCACATTTAAATTCATTTCATTGTCTCTCTGTGCAGTAAACCCAATATTCACAAGCGCAAGGAGTTATTAATAGCTGTGATTTCTTCCAACAAGCCGGCACCAGAATAACAATCGATTTAATAAAGACACTGTTATATTGTCTCTGTTATCTGGTACTTATGTGACTATTCATATTTCCATTCTGGATTACACCTTATTTTGACTAATTTACCTTATGGAGGGCATTGTAGATATTCAGTATGGAGTCACAGCTAGGGAGGGCAGTGGTTTGGCCCCTAAAAGCATAGGACCACCAATACTTTTAAGGGGTGGGAATGGGGTGCTATTAAAAAATCACATATGAAGCTCAGCCACAGCTTCCGGCTTCAATAAAATATACAAAAACAGGGGGTTGTGGGAGCACTCAAAAGGCTAAGTTAAAGTATATTTAAGTATAATGGAAGTGCTACTTTTCAATGCACATTCCCTGGTCCCCTGTCTCATAAGTAATTCAGTATAAATGCAAGTGCATGTATTTACGAAACTTTATCAACTTGATCATAACTTTGTAACTAAAAACCCCTGTTTTGTAAACACATGCACTTGCATTTATACTGAATTACTTATGAGACAGGGGACCAGGGAATGTGCATTGAAAAGTAGCACTTCCATTATACTTAAATATACTTTAGCTTTTTGAGTGCTCCCACAACCCCCCTATTTTTGTATATTAAGTTCTAAAGACTTGCCAAATATTCATTAGATAATAGCTCCATCCAGCAGCCTCTCCATAGATACCCCAAGGAAAAACGAAATATCTTGCAGTGCAGGCAATAGGCCACTTCACAAAGCTCTGTCCAAGTGTTTCAGGGTAGAAACGTCATAATGTCATAACGGATTAATCTGTTGCTTTACTATGACTTGATTTGGCATCATTTTTTTAATTCCAAAAGTGCCACATAAAGTTTCAGGCCTATACCTTCCTCTTTGTCAAGCCTGAGTATCACGCAACATTACTACGTTTTAGTAAGGAGAGGAGCGATGGGTGAATTTGTACCGTTTCCTCGAAAAATTTGCAAAAGATTACATTTTCACGCCCGCAATAAAGTCAATGAGCGTCTGGATAATGTTGACCGTGAAAGTTTTGACGAGATCGACTATTCCGAAGCGCGCCCAAAGTTTTTTGATGCTGGAGAATTTTCGACGGTGGTAAGACGAGGAAATTCACTGCAAATTCTCACCTAGTGATGGGCAAATAAATTCGCCAGGCGAGAATTTGCGGTGAATTTCCTCGTCTCAACGCTGGTGAATAAATCTGCAAATCTGCGTCCAGCATCAAAAAAATATTTTAAACATGGTCAATTAGAATATGAAAGCCACTTGTTCATGTAACCGTGGATAACAATCCTCTTAACCGACTCAAAACAAGATACAAACAGTTGGTAAGTATGCCTTTGGGAAGGGAATTTCGAAGGCAATTCCTTATAAACAACATTGTTTATTTGACACTTAAAATGTGTTGACCTTTGAGACGAGGAGAGATAGAGTGTTAATAATCAACTCTTATTTGCAAGATATTGTTAGATGCAAGAGAACACTCTGGTGCCCCTCCTTATAGACATAGAGAACTATCAATGGAGCTAACACATTGCTATATTGACTTAGTTTCATCTTGCAATTTCTCTTATTCAAAACTACCAAATTTAAGGTAATTTATATAGTGAATAAACTACAACCTATTATAAAATATAAGGATATTATAAGTCACAGAGGAGTTCCATGACCATATAAAAGTTTTAGTGAGCCATGTGACAAAAATGACATCACTACTCACCGTTTATAACTGATGATATCACTTGTCACCATTTATAAGGATATAATACACAAAAGCTATGAATATCTTGTAAATTATATAGGGATGCACTGAATACAGGATTCGGTTCTGTATTCGGCCAGGATTCGGCCATTTTCAGCAGGACTTGGATCCTTGAGCCTGGTCGAACCGAATCTGAATGCTTAAAATCATGTGACTTTTCGTCACAAAACGTGGAAGTAAAATTTTTTTTAGCCGGCACTATTTTTCCCTCCCCCTCACTGATTTGCATATGCAAATTAGGGTTCGGACTCGGTTCGGTATTCGGCCGAATGTTTCACGAAGGATTCGGGGTTTGCCCGAATCCAAAAAAGTGGATTCGGTGCATCCCTAAAATTACATCCTTATAAACGGTGAGTACTGATGTCATTTCTGTCACATGACTCACTGAAATTTGTGTAGTATAATAAATAAAGTACACCTGTTGCAAAATATGAGGATATTAGAAGTGACCATGACCTTTGGCCTCATGTTTTTATATGGTCATGAAACTCCTCGGTAACTTATAATATCATTATAATTTACAATAGGGGTACTTTATTCACTATATCATTTACAAGATATTCATGGATTTTGTTAGATATATATATATATATATATATATATATATATATATATATATATATATATATATATATATATATATATATATATATGTATATATATATATAAATTACATACAAAAGCTATAAATATCCTGTAAAGTATATCGTTATACATGGTTCTTAGTGATGTCATCAATGGAGCTTAGTGATGTCATTTTTGTCACATGTCTCACTAGAACGTGTATATTATAATAAATAAAGTACCGCTTGCTGAAAAATATGAGGATATTGGAAGTAACCTCGGAGTTCCATGACCTGTATAAAAGCACTTGTGATTTTATATGCTTATGAAACTCCTTGTGACTTATAATATCCTTATATTTTACAATAGGGGGTACTTTATTCATTATATTATCCTATGTACTATTTATTATGGATATTCATGTGCCCAGGGCAGGTCAGACTGGGATGGACTGGGCCCCAACAGCCCAGACCTGCTCCCGTGGCCACATTGTATTCCACAAAAAGAAGCTAGGTGTTGACGGGGGGAAATGTGGGTGGAGGTGGGATCCGGCTGGGGCAGGGGGGCAGCCTCAGTGGGCCCATACCCCCCTGTCAGACTCTGGGTGCAGGTAAGTGATTGTAAGACTAGAGAGAGCCTACAGAATCAGGAAAGAAGGCTACAGAGCACTGGAATGAGCCTCAGTACTGTACAGAGAGCATGGCTAAGCCAAAAACCAAGGATCTACTGGAGGCTGCTATAATGTCAGCCAAATGAGAGACAGAAACAAGGCTTGGCCGGATTCACAGAGGAACAAGGCAGAAACAAAGGAGAGTCAGAGAGGATAGACAAAACTGGAGTCAAGTGACCCAACAATTACGTCACTTCCATAGCAAGAGGATTTGATCTAAAATTTGGATTCTATTTATATAAAAACAGATCAGAAACTACTAGCACTGTACACTCACACACTGCCTACCTTTATAACTCCTTGGTGACTTGTGACATCCATATTTGACTGCAGGGGTTGCGATATCCCCCATACTGTAGAATAACTTCATAGTGCAGCATATAATATAAATGAAATAATAATATAATGACACAAAAATCTTTCATTTTAGACACCTCCCACTTCCTCAGTAAACTAAAGGAAATTGGTCCGGTGAGTGATGAGATGTATTTAGTGACACTTGACATAGAAAGTGCCTTAATAATGATCCCTGTTGGGATGGGGCACAAAAACGTCTGTTTATCACAATTCTAAAAATTATTTTGGAGAAAAATTATTTTAGGTTCCAGGATGAATTTCACGAACAATGTTGTGGGACGACAATGGGGTCAAATGTGGCCCCTACCTATGCTAATATTTTTGTCAATAACTTTGAAGAAACATATGTATATCAAAACCTAAAAATTTAAACAACACTGCAAGTGTTTCGTTTTATCGATGATATTTTTATGCTATGGAAGGGGCCACAGTTGACCCTTGATACATTCTTTTTTGAGTTAAACGAATATTCAGCCTCCTTAAAATTCACGTCACATATCGATTTATGCAGAATTAATTTTCTTGACGTGTGAGTATATAAAAAAGGGAGCAGTTTAGCTACTGATTTACCTGTATATGTAAAACCAACAGATAAAAATACCTTGTTGTTATACTCTTCATTTCATCCAGCACATGTAAAAAGATCTGTACCAACATCGCAATTTGCTTGTGTCAAGAGGATATACCCTCTAATATAGGTGTTGGCATCTTTTTTTATTTTATAATCGATTTTAATATGTTATTTACTCTGCTTATCTTCTATTGGCTACCAAAGAATGCACAAGTGAAACTACAAAAGTTAAGTTAGCTTTTACACAATAAATAAATGAACTATAATATTGTATATATTTGGTAACTGAAGTGATATATGTGCATATACTTTGTGCTATATATATATATATACACTGGTCCACCGATTGAATACATGAAGCAGCTACTGGGCTTCATATTAACTAACAACTATTTCAAATTTGAGACCCAATTCTATCTGCAGCGAATGGGCACTGCCATGGGTTCTAAAGTGGCACCAGTATATGCCAATGCATACATGCACAGTTATGAGAATGAGCATATCTATGGCAATAAACTCTTTCAAAAATTTGGCAGTTTTTATAGGCGCTATATAGACGACCTGTTCTTTATATGGACAGGCACATCAGAATCACTGGAGGGATATGTGAATAGTCTAAACTCCCTAGACTCTCCAATTCGGCTAACCCTGAGTTACAGCTTGCAACAAATAAATTTCCTGGATGTTCAAGTCTACAAAGAAAATGGGGCCTTACACACAAGAATATATACAAAAACCACTGACAGAAACACCCTGCTACACTATAAAAGTAACCACCCCAGGCATCTCCTAGAATCACTTCCCAAATCACAAATGATGCGGGTCATTAGGATTGACAGTGATCCAGCACAGTGCAAGGAGGATCTAACAATAATGGGGAAAAAATTCCTGGCCAGGGGTTATCCAACCAATTTGATTAAGGACACTACAAAAGTAGTGGCAGCTATGTCACGAGAACAATTGTTACAAAGTACCATTGCCACCACTAGGGATGTAGCGAACGTCGGAAAAAAAGTTCGCGAACATATTCGCGAACTTGCGCAAAAATGCGAGCGGTTCGTGAACGGTTCGCGAACCCCATAGACTTCAATGGGAAGGCGAACTTTAACATCTAGAAAAGACATTTCTGGCCAGAAAAATGATTTTAAAGTTGTTTAAAGGGTGCAACGACCTGGACAGTGGCATGCCAGAGGGGATCAAGGGCAAAAATGTATCTGAAAAATCTGCCTGTGTGTGCTTGGAAGAGATAGTGTAGGGGGAGAGCTGTTAGTGATTTCAGGGACAGATGATAGTAAGTTTGCTGGCTAGTAATCTGCTTGATACTGCTCTGTATTGGAGGGACAGAAGTCTGCAGGGATTTGAGGGACATTTTAGCTTAGGTAGCTTTGCTGGCTAGTAATCTACTGTTCTCTTTAAACAACTGCCATACGTTGACCTTGTAGGCATTGTTTGCCCAGTTTTTTTGGACGCAGCCACTGAAGCACAGTTGCCAGAAAAAATATGCCATATAAATGCTGAAAATAGTCATTTTTCGCCATACGTTGACCTTGTAGACATTGTTTGCCCAGTTTTTTTGGACGCAGCCACTGAAGCACAGTTGCCAGAAAAAATATGCCATATAAATGCTGAAAATAGTAATTTTTCGCCATACGTTGACCTTGTAGACATTGTTTGCCCAGTTTTTTTGGTTGCAGCCACTGAAGCACAGTTGCCAGAAAAAATATGCCACATAAATGCTGAAAATAGTCATTTTTTGCCATATACGTTGAGTCAACGTATGGCAAAAAATGACTATTTTCAGCATTTATATGGCATATTTTTTCTGGCCTCTGTGCTTCAGTGGCTGTGGCCAAAAAAACTGGGCAAACAATGCCTACAAGGTCAACGTATACACTACTACAGCGGTGGATACGGATTACGTAAAATATATGAATGCTGCTTGAAAAAAAGTAACTCAAGTGGTTTTTCTAGAGACGATAATATTATCAATATTTAGACAAAATGTGAACAAGGTCACACAGCTCGATGACGGGTTGAAGAAAACAGTGTGCAAATAATGCCTACAAGGTCAACGTATACACTACTACAGCGGTGGATACGGATTACGTAAAATATATGAATGCTGCTTGAAAAAAAGTAACTCAAGTGGTTTTTCTAGAGACGATAATATTATCAATATTTAGACAAAATGTGAACAAGCTCACACAGCTCGATGGCGGGTTGAAGAAAACAGTGTGCAAATAATGCCTACAAGGCCAACGTATACACTACTACAGCGGTGGATACGGATTACGTAAAATATATTATGGCTGCTTGAAAAAAGTGACTCCGGTGTTTTTTCTGGAGACGGTAATATTATGGATATTTAGACAGAATGGGAACAAGGTCACACAGCTCGATGGCGGGTTGAAGAAAACAGTGTGCAAATAATGCCTACAAGGCCAACGTATACACTACTACAGCGGTGGATACGGATTACGTAAAATATATTATGGCTGCTTGAAAAAAGTGACTCCGGTGTTTTTTCTGGAGACGGTAATATTATGGATATTTAGACAGAATGGGAACAAGGTCACACAGCTCGATGGCGGGTTGAAGAAAACAGTGTGCAAATAATGCCTACAAGGCCAACGTATACACTACTACAGCGGTGGATACGGATTACGTAAAATATATTATGGCTGCTTGAAAAAAGTGACTCCGGTGTTTTTTCTGGAGACGGTAATATTATGGATATTTAGACAGAATGGGAACAAGGTCACACAGCTCGATGGCGGGTTGAAGAAAACAGTGTGCAAATAATGCCTACAAGGCCAACGTATACACTACTACAGCGGTGGATACGGATTACGTAAAATATATTATGGCTGCTTGAAAAAAGTGACTCCGGTGTTTTTCTGGAGACGGTAATATTATGGATATTTAGACAGAATGGGAACAAGGTCACACAGCTCGATGGCGGGTTGAAGAAAACAGTGTGCAAATAATGCCTACAAGGCCAACGTATACACTACTACAGCGGTGGATACGGATTACGTAAAATATATGAATGCTGCTTGAAAAAAAGTGACTCCGGTGTTTTTTCTGGAGACGGTAATATTATGGATATTTAGACAGAATGGGAACAAGGTCACACAGCTCGATGGCGGGTTGAAGAAAACAGTGTGCAAATAATGCCTACAGGGCAAATAATGCCTAAAGGTCAACTTATACACTACTACAGCGGTAGTAAAATAAAAAAAAGTAAAATAAAAAAAAATGAATATTAAAAAAAAAAATTAAAGTTGGTGCTGCTGAACTACTAGGAGCAGCAGATTAGCACACCAGTCCCACTCCCCAACACTGCTAGACTAATAGCACTGGGCTCTTATAGTAGTAGTAGTAGTAGTAGTAGTAGTAAAACAACAAAAAAATAAATAAAAGCAGTCCTTACAAGGACTACTGTTATTGCAGCAGTCAGCAGATGAGATCAGAAGCAGGACAGCTGCCCACTGCAGCTACATACAGAGCACTGCAGTAGAAGGTAGATTACTAGCCAGCAAAGCTACCTAAGCTAAAATGTCCCTCAAACCCCTGCAGACTTCTGTCCCTCCAATAACAGAGCAGTATCAAAACGATTACTAGCCAGCAAACTTTCAACTGTCCCCTGAAATCACTAACAGGCAGCAGCTCTCTCCCTACACTATCTCTTCAGCACACACAGGCAGAGTGAAAAAACGCTGCAGGGCTTCGGTTTTTATAGGGAAGGGGAGTGGTCCAGGGGAGAGCTTCCTGATTGGCTGCCATGTACCTGCTGGTCTGGGGTGAGAGGGCAAAAAAAAGCGCCAACAATGGCGAACCCAAAATGGCGAACGTCGCGCGACGTTCGCGAACTTCCGGCGAGTGCGAACACCCGATGTTCGCGCGAAGAAGTTCGCCGGCGAACAGTTCGCGACATCTCTAGCCACCACGAGCAATAAGGACAATGACATCAATGACATTTACTACGTCAGTAAATTTAATCCCCACAGTAAAGCCACAAAAGAAGCTGTACTCAAACATTGGGATATAGTTGCCAAAGATGAAGCACTAGCCCCTAGGGTTCCCAAAAGACCGAAATTCAGTTTCGCAAGGAACACCAACTTAAAAGAACACCTGAGTCCCGCCGACCCAGTAAGTAAATATTCGCAACCCAAGGTCCAGCATTTTTTATCCAACCGCCCGGGGGTTTATAAATGCACAGGATGCGTGATGTGCAACACTCTCATACTAGGGAAAGAATTTAGACACCCTAGAACTGGAAAGAGATATGAGATCAAACATAGGCTCACTTGCACCTCAACTAGAGTAATATACGTGATTAAATGCCCCTGTGGACTAATTTACTGTGGGAAAACCACTAGGCAATTAAAAGAGAGAATAAATATGCACAGGGCCACTATAAGGGCGGCATTGGATATGGACAGAAAGGTCGATGCCAATAAACAGGATATAGCGCAACAGCCAGTTGCCAAACATTGGAAGGAGGCCAGACATGACCCTACCACGTTTAAATGTATGCCTATAGACTATATACAGAAACCGCCCAGAGGCGGTGATATTGACAATTTGTTGTTGAAACGTGAAGCGTACTGGATACATGAACTGGACTGCGTTATACCCAAGGGACTTAATGGACAGTTAACATTGAATTGTTTTCTTACATGAACAATATACATGTTAAACAACTTGTTGTCTCTAAATGTCTACCAGATATTGATTGAATCTTTTTTTGCTCCTCAGGAAAATGCATACAAAGTATTCTTCCTTTGATCTGTAAGTTTCGGTCCCACACAACGACCTTTTTCAAGGAAACCTTGAAAAAAGGTCCTTGTGTGGGACCGAAACGTTGGCTCAATAAACTTTTTTCTTTTTTATCTCCAGTTGTTGTCTCATCAAATCCTGTGTGTGCCATCACTTTATATCCTACATGAATTTTTGACGCATGGGCACCCAGGTTTCGTCCTCTTTTCAGGATGTGTGGCCCTTACTTGCTGCTTTATATATATATATATATATATATATATATATATATATATATATATATATTGTTATATACGTTGCTTCAAATGAAAGTTCTTTTTTTCTAGTCTGAAGGGGAGGCCTCTGGTACGGTGATCCACTTTATGGGTAAAAAGGTCCCCTGCTATTTGTATAATGTTCTCTAATGTACTTGTAAAGTGTAATCATGCTGTGCCAGATGTGATACTGTAATAAAAGCGGTTTTATCACTACATGGGAGTGTTGCAATTCACTATGGATTTTGTCAAAAAGCTGTGAAGGTGAACACATTGTTTGGCGTGCACCCCTGAAAAGTAAACTGCTATAATCCAAGTGCTGGATGATTGTTTGTATACCTTTGCTGCCATGTAAAAACTGCACAGAATTAAGGGATAAATAAACTTGCCAGAATATTCCTTAATTAAATTCAAAAGTAATCTAAGTCGAAAGCATAACGACCCCCAGGTAAAATAAATTGGATTTATGATGAAATAAAACATGTACATTTTTACTTTTTAATCAATATTGTGACACTTGCTAAATGATTGGTCCTGTTCACCAAGGGAGTTCAATTAGCCTTCCCGAAGCATTTTCTCTGCACGAGTGACAAATGTACAAATAGACTCAGAAATGTATTTATTATGGAATCTCAAAGAGTTGGCTGCTAATACAATCCCTATAAATAATGAACATGGCAAGAGGAAGGGGGGGAATGAAATTGACACATACGGAACAAAGCTAGTTAAGATTCTTCAGGCATATGGCACCATTACACGCATGATATTATGTGTAGGAATAAATACACAGTATTTCGGGCAGTGTTAATGAAAAGCAGAAATGTAAGAGGGAGAGGATTATTTTTAAAACATTCTTGGTGCCATTCTTTTTTAATTAATAAAAGCCCTTCCCTGCCCCGTTCCTCTGGTTCATAGCAATTCTAGACTTTCCCCAACAACCACACTGCTCTGTGACCTCCAGCCTATTGAAAGCAGTCCCACCAGGGATCCCAAGTTCTGGGGCCTGCTATGAGAAGAGCTTGATTTAAAATATGTTAAATGGTATATGGGTGCTACATGGGTGTGAATTGATAGGAATTATTAGTGGGGTTAACAGGGTATGGGACCCCTGGCCTGGGAGATTCCTTGGTACCATGGAAGACAAGGCTGTGCATGGAAATGTATCTGCACTGTTACAACCAAGGTCAACATCACAAATGCAGATGCTGGGTAGTAGCCGATTTCCACGGTAACCCAGTTTTTTTTTGGCAGGGGCAATTTTAATACATTCATTCTTTGGTTTTCACCAGGTGAGGCACTTTTTGAATTATTTACAGTATATTTATACATCAGGTATTGCCATTAGAAGAAGAAAAATGCTAATGGAACCAGACTCTTTAGCTAATCAAATACACTTCCTAAGGTGTATAACTACACATGAGGTGCCGTACCTGTAAGCTCCCCAACAGCCCAAAAATCCCTCCTCCTATAGGTTAGCCATTAGGCGAGGTGGGTGGTGATATGGTGCCGTTGGGTGAAAAGTGGGTGGGCCCATTGGGTGGCTGTGTTGAATTTGTAGCTATTGAAAAGCAACTTGGAGATTTATTTGGTCAAGGAGGTGAGAAAATTTGGGAAATAACAAATAAACTGGTCCTGGTCTTATCAGGTGATTTACTGACTAGGCCATTAAAACACCATTCTGGTGCCACCTTAATCCTCCTAATGTATTCATTATGTTCCCAGTCTCCTGTGGTATTACTTCAACAAGGGAAGGAATCTTTAAGGGGAAATAAAGTCTAAAATAGAATAAGACTAGAAATGCTGTATTTCGTATACTAAACATAAACATGAACTTACTGCACCACAAGCCTAATCAAACAAATGATTTTTGATTTCAAAGTTGGCCACATGGGGTCACCATCTTGTAACTTTGTTATACATCTTTGCAAGACTAAGACTGTGCACATGCTCAGTGTGGTCTGGGCTGCTTAGGGATTGTCATAAACAAAGCTGCTTGAGTTCTGCATGGCTGGGAAGTAAGGCGGGGGCTCCCCCTGCTGTTCATAAGTATGATTGTTTCCCTGCTCAGCAGTTAGGGACCGTCTGACAATTCCTATCCACAGCAGTAAATGAAGGGAGAATTTCACTGCATACAGTCAGGTTTCTTATAAAAACGGTAAAAAAGTATAATGGAGATAGGTTTCTTTTTCATTAAAGAAAGTAAAAATGGGATTTTATTTTTTTGCCTTTACATGCCCTTTAAAAACATACATATACAGAGAATTAATTGTTTCTGAACACAAATGGGTTGATTTTACTCATTGCCTGCAGAAAGTCCATATGCCTCAGACCCTACTTTTCTTTGGTTAATATGAGATCCATGAGCAGCAGGTTCCTCTTACCCCCAGGACAATTATGTCTACAAAATAAAAGGCAAACTATGAAAAATGTATTTGCACTAAAAACCTATATTATAGAGCTGTGTGCAGGACAATTAAGATTAGCTACAAGCTGCGTGGGTAACGTAAGTTCAAGTGTCGCTATTGATAGAAATGTGTTTTCTGCTGCATTGTAATTCATGTGAATTACATCTGAAATTGCACTTGTGGAATAAATATACAGGTAGTATGGGGCCACTTTGGTTGGAAATAATAAGTAGTCTTTAGCAGGAAATGGAAAATGTAAATGGAACATTTAAAGGAATATTTCTTTTGGATGGAAATAATAAGTAGTCTTTAGCAGGAAATGGAAATGGAACATTTAAAGGAATATTTTTGTAATACAGAGTAGTGAGGGATCTGCTGGACTTTTATTAAGAAAACACATAAAAATGAATGAAGGCGAACTTACTATATACAGTCAGGGTAGGGAGTGTAGTGCACTTTGCATTCAGCAAAACTCTATTGATGAGAGGTTGGGAGGATGTACGTATTCTCTTTGCCGCTCCAAACCTAACATTTATTTGATTCAGACATCTAAATAAAGGTGACCATACACGGGCAGATTTAAGTTGCTGTTTAGAATCCTGTAGACCGATTTGGCAGTTTATCTGCCTGTGTATAGTGCTTTTCAAAGGGCCTCCTCGACCGATATCTGGCAGATATCGACCAGGCAGGTTTGATTCCCCCCTGAACAAAGACATCGGCTGGTTGCTGCAGTCCATGTCCCTTCAGCTCCTTCTCCCATCATTATAATCTGATCATTTGGCCCTAGAGCTGAATGATCGAATGAGCCTGATATTGTTCAGCTTTTGGTGGGCTTATCAGGCCAAACCAGCAAACGGAGGGAATGCCCACCTTAAGGGAGCACTGTCAGATGATTGTTTTCTTACTGACAGCCCTATGGTGCCCTGCTCTTTGAAAGATCACTAAAGAGTACCCTTTGTGCCCTTTAGTGCTCTTGCACCTCCATCCAGGGCCTCGGTAATTGACCCCTGAAGAGTATAACCTTTATCATGTGATTCTCCTTTATGTTTCTACTAAGCGTTCTCTGAAAATATTTTAATAACTGTGCTTTATAGATGCAAAATTGCATGACTCCAGCATTGCACAGCAACCAGTCAGAAAATCAATTTGACTAGTTCTGCCTAGTTTTAATAATGAAAACAAAAATGAATAGCTGGGTGCTTACCTTACATACCTGGTTCTCTTGTTGTCTGGAACTCTTGGGTGGAAGCAGTCCTGATGTTCCACCGTAAATTCCATTTATTGATGTTTTGTTGGTGCTTGAGGGAAATACTTTGGCAGATTTTCCCATGGAAACTCAGTTAGGCCTTCTGAAGTCTTCTGACTTGGTTATTGGTCACTGACCTTACTGACCACCCAATGAAATTGTTGCAGCTTGATGTTTCCAGTCAACTAACTCAGATTTGTTGATCTCATTTGTGATCTGTGTTGAGCCAAGTTATAGACATCACAGGTAATGAGTTTGCCCAAGCTGGTCATGCTTTCTCTCGGAATTCTATCAGACCCTACAGAAAGTTTTCCAAGAAGATACCTCATATTATTAGATCATGCCATGAATGAAGTCTTAAGATTGTAGAATTAAGAATTAGTTCTTGTAGATAATTTGCCTGTAGCAAGCAATGCCAGTCAGCAGCATCAAGGGCAAATAAGGTCTTGAGATGTATTAAAAGGGGCATAGAGTCACGGGAGGAGGGGGTCATTCTTCCACTGTATAGAGCACTTGTAAGGCCCCATCTAGAATATGCCGTACAGTTTTGGTCTCCATCACTCAAACAGGACATTATTGTATTAGAGAGGGTACAGAGAAGGGCAACTAAGCTGGTAAAAGGTATGGAAAATCTTAGCTATGAGGAAAGACTGGCCAAGTTGGAGTTGTTCACACTGGAGAAGAGGAGATTAAGGGATGATATGATAACTATAAATATATAAGGGGATCATATAATAATCTCTCTAATGCTTTATTTACCAGTAGCTCTTTCCAGCTGACACAAGGTCACCTATTACGATTAGAAGAAAAGAGGTTCCGGCTAAATATTGGGAAGGGGTTTGTTACAGTGAGAGCTGTGAAGATGTGGAATTGTCTCCCTGAATCAGTGGTACAGGCTGATACATTAGATAGGTATAAGAAGGGGTTGGATGGTGTTTAGCAAGTGAGGGAATACAGGGATATGGGAGATAGCTCATAGTCAGGGATGCTTCGCCAATGAGGCAAGTTGAGGCTGTTGCCTCAGGCGGCAGCGCCCCACTAGGTACCAGGGGCAGCAAAAATGCTGCTCCTGGTACTTTAAGAGCGAATTTCCGGGGGAGGGGGGGGGCAGCGGAGGGGCCAGGATCGCCCCTGCTCATAGTACAAGTTGATCCAGGGACTGGTCCCATTGCCATTTTGGAGTCATGAAGGAATTTTTTCCCCCTCTGAGGCAAATTGGAGAGGCTTCAGATGGGGTTTTTTTTTGCCTTCCTCTGGATCAACTAGCAGATAGGCAGGTTAAAAAAAGTAAAGAGATTGAACTTGATGGACGTACGTCTTTTTTCAACCTAACTTACTATGTTACTATGTAGAATTAAGGACATTGATTTCCCTTCCATAGATAGGAAGTCCCATTCCCTTTGCGATTATTCACCAATTGGTTTCATTGTTTTAGTTTATCTTATTACAGGTATGTGACTTGTTATCCATAATGCTCTGGGCCTATGGGTTTTCTGGAAAAGGGGTCTTTCAATTATTTGGATCTCTAAAATATAATTTCAACATTAAGGGGCACATTTACTATTGGTCGAATATCGAGGGTTAATTAACCCTCGATATTCGGCCGTCGAAGTAAAATCCTTCGACTTCGAATATCGAAGTCGAAGGATTTACCGCAATTCGGTTTAATCCATCGATCGAACGATTTTCCTTCGATCAAAAAAAAGCTAGGAAAGCCTATGGGGACCTTCCCCATAGGCAAACATTGTACCTCGGTAGGTTTTAGGTGGCGAAGTAGGAGGTCGAAGTTTTTTTTAAAGAGACAGTACTTCGACTATCGAATGGTCGAATATTCGAACGTTTTTTACTTAGAAACGTTTGATTCGAATTCGTAGTCGAAAGTCGAAGAAGCCAATTCGATGGTCGAAGTAGCAAAAAAATACATTTGAAATTCGAAGTTTTTTACCTTCTAATCCTTCACTCGAACCAAGTAAATGTGCCCCTAAATAACCCCAATAGGAGTTTATTTTCACACCAATAAGGATTAATTATAATATAATTTCAACATTAAATAACCCCAATAGGAATTTATTTTTACACCAATAAGGATTAATTATATCTTAGTCGGGATGAAGTACAAGCTACTGTTTTATTATAACAAAGAAAAAGGAAATCATGTAAATTTTTTTTAATTATTTGATTAAAATCTATGGGAGATGACCTTCCTGGTTTCTGGATAATGGATCCTATTTTGCCTTCTCTTCAGATATAGGAAAATATAACTTTCAGAAAAAAAAAATGGTAAGCCTCATTTCTTTTCTCTATACCTCCACCCCAACATGGGTGTACACAGATAGGGGCACGGGGGGACTTGTACTTTTTAATAAATGATATTATCCTGCCATATGTCTCAATTATAACCTTACTCAGGCTCAATAAATTTCAAGGCCATCCCTGCCATGAAGAAAGGTGAGAATGTTGCCTAAAGCAGAAGTGAGCGACTAGTTACCGGGGCAGCAAAAAGCTGATAACTTTAAGAGCAGAATTTCTATTTTTAAATGGGAAATTTGGCTTCAAGTGCATAGAGAGCGCAACAGTACCCCCTGCACCAGCAATGCAGCCCCCCATTGACCCACTCCAAAGCTAAATTTCAAAAGAGCATGGGTTACATTGGACTCACACATCAGGATCAGGGCCTTCACTAAGTGGAAGTCTCCCAATAAGGTGTAGTGTAACTATAACACACAGGCTACTGCATAGCAAAAATAGGAAAGATTGGACGCCAGGAGGGTCTTATGATGAAAAACAAATGGATGGTTTATTGTACAAAGAGCAATTGACCACAGGTTTACTCACGTATGAGGTAGGTGTAACATATCACAGAGGAGGGTAGATAGAGGAGGATGATACAGCAATTACAGATGTGACTCCCATAAGTCAAATAGTCAAGTATACATCTATTCCCTCAGGCAGATACACCTTTAAGTGGTCCGGATCCCCTCCAGTGGAGTGGTTAAGGGGAAGAAGTCTAGCCTAACACCCTATCTGCTGTGGTCCCTTCACTAAAGGCATACAAGGAAGCCTTGTGGGAAGCTACTCCCTGCTATTATCCTTGATGAAGCACACAACTGCTCTTTCTATAAAATCTTACTCTCCTAGAGAGTATATTAAAGAATCTAACCTGTGCTTGTTAACCTCGTTCACAGGGTTCCCTGGTCCCTGACTTAATCTCTAAAGGTGATGTCCCTTTAGGGCGGTGGCTTTACTGGGCCTTGGTGTACCCTGCGGATGAATAAGAAATAACTTGTTTACAATGTGCTATTTCGTCTTCCCACCCTCCATAGCGCATTTCACTAGTGAATTTATTCGCCAGGCGTGAATTCGTGGCAAATTTGCGCGATTTGCCGCCAGCGAATAAATTCCCGAAACGGCCGCGAAAATTCACTGGTGAAAATCCGCCGGCGTCCAAAAAAATTGTGGCCGGCGTAAAGAACGGCCGCGAAGCAAAATGCTGCAAATTCGCCGATCACTACATTTCACCCTATGTTCAGCAGGTGGCGCCAAAGTCTTTAAAGGGAAAGTAGACCAGAGACTCACTCCATGTCAGAATAACAGAATGCACATTTGAACAATAAAAAAACAGAAACAAATCGACATCATAGTGCGTATGTTCCACAATAATAGGGGAGCTGTGCTGATTGTAATTTTGGTTATTTCCAATCAATCATGCAAATTAGGTGTAGATGTGGGTTGAGGTCTGCCTCGATGTATTGCTCAGTAAATTGACTGCAGCTTGTTGCAAATCAGTCCAACTTACTTACTGCTGAGCCTTCATTACGGCCTCATTAATAACCGTCTTATGGAATCATTCGTTTCCTCCTGACATTGCTGATTACTGTATATGTTAAAGTGACTTTCACCAACCACTCAAATTGTTTAAATCTTTATTGGATAATACCAATAGAACATGAACAATCATTTGGACATTACAGGTATGGGATTTGTTATCCAGAAAGCTCCTAATTACGGGAAGGTCATCTCCCTTAGACTCCATTTTAATTGAATAACCCAAATTTAAAAAATGATTTCCTTTTTCTCTGTAATAATCAAACTTGATCCCAGTTAAGATCCAATTCATACTTATTGGAGGCAAAATTATCCTATTGGATTTATTTAACCATAAATTATTTTTAAGTAGATTTAAGGCATGGAGATCGAAATTATGGAAAGATCTGTTATTTGAAAAGCCCCTGGTCCTGAGCATTCCGGATAACCTTGTGTTTTACCAGCTAGGAGGGTGAACAAAAATGAATTAAACATTAAATAAAACCCAATTGAATTTGTTTTGTCTGGGACCTGTTATCCAGAATGACTGGGATGGGGTTTTACAGATAAGGGGACTTTCCATTATTTTGTTCGCTGTATATTAAATACATAAAAAATTATTTCCGCATTAAAAAGACCCAATAGGGTTGTTTTTGCGCCAATAAGGATTAATTATATCTTAGTTGGGATCAAGTACAAGGTACTGTAATATTATTACAGAGAAAAAGGAAATCAATTTTAGAAATCTGAATTATTTCATTAAAATAGAGTCCATGGGAGACGGCCTTTCTGCAGTACTGAGCTTCCTGGATAAAGGGTTTTTGGATAACAGATCTCATACCTGTACTAATAATGCATTTGCTGGTAAATTACCCTTTATTAAACCCCAGTCCCTCAGTGTCAAAATTATTACCCCTATCATTTAATTGAACTTACTTATTGGACACGTCCTGTACTGGAAAGGAAATACATTATCATTTAGCAAAGTCAATTTTACTTAACAGGGGTCCTACATCTTTTTTCCAGTTGTGCAGATTCTATTTTTTATGTTTTATGTGTTATAACAGTTTTGCTGAAATGAATGCCCTTTAAGCTGAGTCTCAGTTCTCCCCATTATCTTAAAAAGTTACAATTGTCTCTTCGCTTACGTTTAATTGTTACAAAATTATTCAGTACAGGTGCTCAGTGTTCTGGGCTCTCTGTGAAAAAGCCTCTTATTCTAATTAAAGGGGAACTCTGGCTTCCAAACCAAAATTTGATAAAGAGGCCACATAACAAAGAAACCCCTAATGTACCCATCACAGTTACCTATTTCTTCAAAAAGTATGAATAAATGGCATTTTCTATGCTGAAATCCATCTGTTTAACAGTTCTTCTCTTTCTGCATCATTTGAAATCCTGGCAGGGAAGGAGGGACTAAACACTGATGTTACAAATTGTAACAACTTCTCCACAGCTTACAGACAGCATGCAGGAACTACATAACCCACAATGCATTGCACTGTGATGTTCTGTTCCTTATTGAAATCACGTGTGCAGGGAATTGTGAGGTTTGGAGGATGCAGGCTGAGGACAGATGGCTGTTGATACAAAGTAACAGTAGTCAGACAGCTCAGCAAAGTAGTCAGACAGATCAGCAGGAGACCAGGGGGCTAGGCTTAGGGAACAGCCAGAAAAAGTTAAAAATCATGGAAAGTCTGTATATTTTTAATATGATGTATATTGCAAAGTTGCTTGAAATTATGTTTACTTTTAAGAAAGCTTAAGTTATGTTTGTTTGGAATTCCCCTTTAAGTTTCAGAAACTTTGTATCGTTTTCTGGCATCAGTGCAGGAGATCAAAGAGAAACTCAAGACCTTTCATTAAGAAACCCGGGACTGTGGGCTGAGCTGTCAAAATCGGGACTGTTCTGTAGAAAATAGTCTGGAGTTGTGATGTGGGGGCCGACCCAAAACCCCCGGGTCGGAAGGGTTGGGGTCCATCTTGCTGTGCAGTTTGCAGGTCGCACTGCTGGCTTCTGACTTCTGGTCTTATAGCCACACACGGGTCTATAAATTGAGGGTGGAAGTTGGGTTCGGGCAGTTGGGGGCTCAGGTCGGGTGTGGGTCGAGTTTTTCTCGACGCGCACATCACTAGTTGGGATGTATGCTACAATTGCTTGTACAATTTAGAACCTATGTTTTCAATCAGCCCCTCTGTCATCTGCTGCTGGGAAAACCAGGACCTAAGTCTGACGGAGCTGAATGAACAAGAGCCAGCTAACAAAACCTCATCTCCAGTTTCACTTAATGTGGGGGTGCCGCAAGGCTCTGTACTTGGTCCGCTGTTGTTGTCCCTGTACACTCTGTCTTTGGGAGATCTCATCCGATCATTTGGCTTTAATTATCATCTGTATGCTGATGATACCCAAATATATTTATCCACCCCTTCATTAAAGGGTATGTAAAGGCAAAAAAATAAAATCCCATTTTTGCTTTCTTTAATGAAAAAGAAACCTATCTCCAATATATTTTAATTAAAAAATGTGTACTGTTTTTATAAGAAACCTGACTGTATGCAGTGAAATTCTCTTTTCTCCCTGCTGTGGATAGGAATTGTCAGACGGTCCCTAACTGCTCTGCAGGGAAACAATCATACTTATGAACAGCAGGGGGAGCCCCCGCCTTACTTCCCAGCCGAACTCAAGAAGCTTTGTTTATGACGATCCCTAAGCAGCCCAGACCACACTGAGCATGTGCACAGTCTTAGTCTTGCAAAGATGTATAACAAAGTTACAAGATGGTGACCCCATGTGGCCAACTTTGAAAGCAAAAATCATTTGTTTGATTAAGCTTCTGGTGCAGTGAGTTCATGTTTATATTAAGTATACAAAATACAGCATTTCTAGCCTTATTCTATTTTAGATTTTACATGCCCTTTAACAGCTAAAACAGAGGCTCAAATCTCTAACTGCCTCATGGCTATCTCAAATTGGATGAACCAGCGCCACCTCAAACTCAACCTAACCAGCGCCAGCGCCACCTCAAACTCAACCTAACAAAAACTAAATAATCATCTTTCAACCTAAGCCTGGTCCTACTCCCCTATTTACTATCTGTATTGATGGCATGCTGATTAACCCTGTCAACTCAGCTCGCTGTCTGGGTGTAATCTTTGACTCCTCTCTCTCCTTCTCTGATCATATTAACACCACTGTCAAAACCTGTCTCTTTTTCTTGCGCAATATTGCCCTAATCTGTCCCTTCATTTACCTGCTATGGCCAAGACGCTCATGCATGCTCTCATCCTATCCCGACTAGATTACTGTAACCTTCTACTAACTGGCCTCCCTAACTCCCATCTCTCCCCCCTACAGTCTGTATTAAACACTGCTGCCAGAATTATCCTCCTCTCATCCAAAAGGGTACAGGCCCCTCCGCTACTGAAGTCCTTATCATGGCTTCCTATAAAACAAAGAATAACTTATAAACTCCTCCTCATAACCTTGAAAGCCCTTCATTCCTCTGCACCTAACTACATCTCATCTCTTGTCTCTCTATATGTTCCTGGCCGAAACTTCCGCTCCTCTCAGAGCAACCGCTTGGTTGTACACCCAACTACTACTGCTGTTTCACGTATTAAACCTTTCTCTCATGTTGCTCCTTATATTTGGAATGACATTCCTGAAACTCTCCGGAGAGAATCCTCCTTCAATGTTTTTAGAACTAAACTCAAAGACTACCTCTGGGAGCACCTGGATAACACCTGAACTGGCACTTATATAACAGTGTAACAAACTGTAACCCACAGCACCTTAATACCCCTCTGAATTGTGTCTGTATGTTACCCTCCCATTTAGACTGTAAGCCCTACGGGGTAGGGTCCTCTAGCCTTTTGTTTTGTTTTGACACTGAGCACTTAATCTGTATTGTAATTATATTTTATATTTACGTGAATTGTATTTTTACTAATGCACTTATTATTACTTATTATTTCAATGACCCCTTGTTTGTTACTACTAATTTATTGTTTTGCTGTACAGTCAGTGCTTTGCCCTCAAGCTTTACAAATAAAAATATACATACAAACAGTCATTTTTCAAACAGAAAAATATAGCTACACTTTATGGCTCTTTCCCTTTTAAACATTCATTCTACAGCTCTGGCATTCTCTAGCATGTGTATGTTCTTTTAATTAATGAGCAGCAGAAATGCGCCGTGTGCATACATAATTCACTGCTCACTTTGACTTGATCACTTGAAAGGTTAAATGTCAATCTGCTGGGGCTGAGCCATGGGAACGCCAGCATATTTATTCCATACATTGCATTCAATCCGCAATTTTTAGAACTTTGAATCAAATGCATTTAATGAAAGTGTTTTGTCGAGGAGAATTGCTGGGAATGTGAGAGTTCACAAGGCTGGGGGAGTGGGAGGGTTAACAACAGAAAGAATTAGAACAGAGGGAAAGGAAGGCAAAGCATATGAACCTACATACTTTGAATTATTTGGTCTGTAGATTATTTATCATTCCAATCAGTTTCTGTCCCAATGGAGCTTACAATCCAGTGGCGGGACTACCGGGGGAGCAGGGGGTGTGAGCGGGCCAGGGCCGGCACCCCCTTAGGGCCCCCCGGCAGCCTGTGCACCACTGACAAATGCGGCCGTACAGAGGGGCGGGGCCCGGCTGTGCGTCACGCACCAGGGCCTGCCCCCCTCTAGTGACACTACTGTTACAACCTAAGGTCCCTATCACATTCCATCTCACTAGGGTAAGTTTTATCAGGATCCATTAACCTGCCTGTATTGTGGGAGGAAACTAAAGCACTCGGATGGAATCCCACACAGACACAGGGTGAACACACAAACTCTTTACTGATAGGTCACTGGCTGGAATTAAACTCAGGGAAACTTGTGGACTAGATGTGAACATAACACCTCCTATTAATAAAGGAAACAAAATGTATCTACTTCCCCAAATGTTTTACATGTATGCTTTACATTCTCTTCTCTGTCTTCTCCAGGGTTCCACCATAAGTAGAAGCTGCTTCCTGCACCATTGGCAGGTTAAATATCCTAATTTAGATTCATGCTGCATGGCTGCACTTAAATCGGTTCAGTCTGCAGCATGCATCTGAATTGCTAATGCAGCCATGAAACATATGAATTCACTATGGTATTAAAGGTGACATGGTACTCCTGTGGTTCCTAAAAATTACTCTTTGCTGTTGAAGTTCTGGCATTGACTTTGCCTGTTCCAAAGCTTGTCTTGATCTCTGCCTGCTCTGAACCACATCCTAAACTTGGACTTTGAGTTTTTTATACTCTTTATGCTTGGCTATAGGGTTCCCACCTGGCTGTTATTTGACCCCCATAGGGGCAGATTTAATTAAGGGCTTCGCACCCACCGATACACTTCGCCAGGCGCAAATTCACTCAGACTATGCTAATTCACTAAAATGCGGAGTTTCATAGATGCGCTAGTGTTCATTTCTGCCTAGTGAAACTTCGCTAGGGATCTTGCTCAGGTCAATTTGCATAGGGTGGGAAATTTAAAGTTGTATGGAGGTCTTTATGTTAAATGTTGCTGCATATACTTACAAATAACACTTTTTAAAACACATGTCAAGAGACAAGAGAAAAGAGAGTTAATATAATGCCCTACACATGAGCCCACTGTAAAATGAATGTTCCATATGTTATGAAATGTCTGGAGAAAACCAGAAAAAGTTTGTTACGACTTTTGCAGGCAATCCCGCTTCAAAAAAGAAGAAGTTGCCAGCGTTTTTGGAACTTTAATGCATTTTCGGCTCACAGGATATGATGTAAGTGACTTACAGAGTGAAGATTGAGGAAGATCTACAGTAGCTGCTTTATAGCACTTTGCCTGGACTGAGGTGGCAAAGTCAACCCTGGCCAGAGAGCTAACGTTCTGTAAAATCCACACTTTAGTGAATTTGCCGAGTAACGACCGTTCACCAGAGTGAAAAGTCGTCTGGCGATAGAGTGCGACGGTCTGTTTCGCTAGCGAATTGGCACCTGCGCCCATTAGTAAGTCGGCAATGTCCCTGCAGGCGGTAACAAGGATCACATTATAGATACTGTAGATATAATAAAAATAAATTGTCCAATTAACTTTTCTCCATAAGATATTGCCACAGAGGTGGTGAATAATTTGTTGGTAGTTCAGATGAAAGTACTGGGTGCTTTTTTTCCATCAAAAAAGGGAATATGTTTTTATGAATAGCTTACCAGGGAACTGAGATTTTGGGGTCAAGGCTCAACACAGAATATTTGCCTTCTGCAAGGTCGAACTGGCAAATGGCTCCCAATCTTCTCGATCCAGTTGAGGGGGTTTCCACCATAGAGGACTACTGTTGTCAATCCTTGCATTGTGATTGGCTGCAAGGTTAAATGAATGCAAGCATAGCCAGTCCCAGAAGCTGACATTTCCTCGACACCATATTCATTATATGCTGACCACCGTATTGCTTCCAATAAGGATTAATTAGATCTTAGTTTGGATCAAGTACAAGCTACTGTTTTATTATTACAGAAAAAAAGGAAAGTATTTTTTAAAAAATTTGGATTGTTTGGATAAAATGGAGTCTATGGGAGAATGCCTTTCCATAATTTGGAGCTTTCTGGATAACGGGTTTCCAAATAACAGATACCATACCTGTACTGCCCATACTTTCTCCAAGACTCAGTTAGTCTATTCCTTGGACTTCCTTTTGCCTTTAATCCCTAGATTCAGTTTTCACATGTAAAAATATTTTTCACCCCATCGTTTATCCTATTTTGGTCTGAAATGTGCTTCAAAAAAGTGTCAGCAGCTTTATGGCCAGAATAAATATTTCTGACAAGTGTGTTTGCAAGCGTGAAGGAAGCTTTAAGCTCATTCTCACGACTCTCCTGGGAAAATACCCAACTTAACAAGGAAAAGCAGACATGAGCTCCTCAAGAATGACAGACTCCAGCAGCTGTGGTAACAGGCACAAAATGTGGTGTGAAATATTATTCCTCACTTCCTTGTCAGGGCTCCATATTATGGCCACTAAAGCCTTATCTCTTGGGCAAAGCAGCTGTTTCATCAGCAACAAACTGACCTAAGGCACTGTCTTTAATTAGGCTTTTATTTGATAAACAGATTTATATGGTTCATGTATTTTTAATATTTAAAAATGTAATGTTTGTTAATTTAATGAAAACTATTCTGTAAATAAATAATTCCTTTATAACAGTATTAGTGAGTGTCATCTCCAGTTTTGCCTTTGAATTCAAGAAGGAAATATTGTTGGTATGTGATACTAGGGTCGGATTGGGGCATTGGGGGCCACCAGGACTGCAAAACTGCAAGTGAGGGTGCAGGAAACTATAAGGCATATGGGGGGGGGGTTATTGTGAAGCCAAGAGATTATGGCTGTTGGATAGCAGGTATAGTAGGGAGAGATGGTGTCTATAGTAACAGTGGGATAATAGTGTCTGGGAAGGGAGTGTGACTGTGGGATAGCAGGTATAGTAGGGAGAGATGGTTCCTATAGTAACAGTGGATAATAGTCTCTGGGAAGGGAGTGTGACTGTGGGATAGCAGGTATAGTAGGGAGAGATGGTGCCTATAGTAACAGTGGGATAATAGTCTCTGGGAAGGGAGTGTGACTGTGGGATAGCAGGTATAGTAGGGAGAGATGGTGCCTATAGTAACAGTGGGATAATAGTGTCTGGGAAGGGAGTGTGACTGTGGGATAGCAGGTATAATAGGTAGAGATGGTGCCTATAGTAACAGTGGATAATAGTCTCTGGGAAGGGAGTGTGACTGTTGGATAGCAGGTATAGTAGGGAGAGATGGTGTCTATAGTAACAGTGGGATAATAGTCTCTGGGAAGGGAGTGTGACTGTGGGATAGCAGGTATAGTAGGGAGAGATGGTGCCTATAGTAACAGTGGGATAATAGTGTCTGGGAAGGGAGTGTGACTGTGGGATAGCAGGTATAATAGGTAGAGATGGTGCCTATAGTAACAGTGGATAATAGTCTCTGGGAAGGGAGTGTGACTGTTGGATAGCAGGTATAGTAGGGAGAGATGGTGTCTATAGTAACAGTGGATAATAGTCTCTGGGAAGGGAGTGTGACTGTGGGATAGCAGGTATAGTAGGGAGAGATGGTGTCTATAGTAACAGTGGGATAATAGTCTCTGGGAAGGGAGTGTGACTGTGGGATAGCAGGTATAGTAGGGAGAGATGGTGCCTATAGTAACAGTAGATAATAGTCTCTGGGAAGGGACTGTTGTATAGCAGGTATAGTAGGGAGAGATGATGCCTATAGTAACATGACCATATAAAGGCTGCATGCTCTTGGACTTAAAGGTGTTTTCTACTATTCTCTTATTTTGCAAACAGGGGACTGCATAATGGTGTTAGTTTATGTAGATATAATTTGCACGTTTTCATGGGTCAAACACATCCAGATTTAATATTGCTTAACCACTTTGGCAGGATCTCTTGTCAATATTCCAAAGCCAACACATGTTTTTTTAAAAGGAATCTCACACCTTTATTTCTGCCTGTCAGTTACTAGGTGATATTATTGAATCTTGTACTTACAGAAACTTTGGGGGAATAAGCGTAATTCTATACGTCCTGTCTCTAACTTTGTCACTTATTGATTTGCCTTGATTAAACCTGACAAGGTCAGTCTTTTAACTATAAGCCTGTGACAGTTTGAGGTCTCTCACTTTCTTTAATCACAGTCAGCAAATCAGCACAAATGGAGACTCTGGATGGCTAAGCCAAATGCAGAAGCTTTTTACCTGAGATTAAAGTGGTTACATATCCAGCCATGTGACAATATTAAAAATGATTTACATTGTAGATAAACAGAAGACAGTATTACCAGCAATGTAAGAAATGGCCAATAGAAGAGAAGACCAATAACTACTTGACAGTTGGCCTGATCTGGATTAGATTTTTGTCATTTCCTTATATTGTACTATCAATGCAGTAAAACATGTGGCTAAAGGTTTTCAAAGGTGCTGGAACTCACTCTGTCATCCTTTTACCCAAAAATGCCAATAAGATTACTCTGTTCCATGCTATGGGAGAACTACTCAACAATGCATAGTGGCAAAAGACTTGTACCTAGCGGTTTTCATAGATGCTTTGTGCCAGTCGGCCACTTATTCACCTCTGAATTACAGGCTTTGCTGGGATTTCAGCCAGGAACCTCCCAGTTTATGGTTGCTCTCCCTAAATATTAGGCCAAGTGATCACCTGTCATTTTACCTTTTACCTGGCTTTCTATCTTAATCCAGCAGCCTTAATGGTCAGCCAATTAGGGCTGACTCTGCACTATATAAACCCTCCTCCCGCATCACATACTGGCCTGAGCTGTCAAGGATTTAAGGGGAAAACCTCTACTGATGAGTTCTTAAAGGAGAACTAAACCCCCCCTCAAGTCCCCACTGGCCCCCCCTCCCTGCCTCCGCCTGCAGTTTTACCCCTGAATTTTGTCCCCTCTTAAAATACTGACTGCACCTGCAGAGTCAGCACAGCGGAGCTTATGGGCGCCATCTTCGTTGCTTCGGTATTCTTCGTTACGTGAGCGCCGTATTGGTGCCAGTGCAGTTGGAGCAATCTTCCTGTTCGTTTCAACTGTGCATGTGCTGAAAGTTCCGGAAATTGGTGAAGGGTAGGAAGAAACCATGAAGAATACCGAAGTGCCGGAAGATGGTGCCGTGAGCTCCTCTGCGCTGACTCTGCATGTGCGGGCAGTATTTTAAGAGGGGACACGATTCAGGGGTAACACTGTGCAGGGGGGAGGCAGGAAGGGGGCAAGCGGAGGGGTGCCAGTGGGAACTTTTGCCTAAAAGGGGGGGTTTAGTTCTCCTTTTAGAAAAGGGGCTATTTGGGATCAATAGAGGATTGGAGCAGGAACAGGACTGGAGCAGGAACAGGACCAAGGCAAGGGAGTGTGAGAGAAGGAAGAAGTAGAGCTAGGAGTAAGCCACAGTACTCAAGCCAAAACTTCCTTATTGCTACCAAAGTCTAAAGGTGGCCATAGACGAATTTTCGTATATTTGTGCGTGTACGGTGGGAGACGAGCCAACCAATATCGGCAGAAGACTTGGATCGGCTCGTCGATCGGGCTGGAAGGAAAATTTTGATTTGGCGCTTTTGAAGGCCATTGTTACTGTAGAATTCTATTGTTTATACCTGTATAGCTGAAGATTCAGCTCTACTCGTGTGTATTGAAACAAATTATCTTTCTTGAAAAGGTCTTTTCCAGGAAATATCATATATTATTTTCTGTTTATGGTTTTAGAGGAAACCTTTGACCTAACTTACTGACTCCTAGATAGGGGACTTTTGGAATAACTCCTATCTCTCTCGCTCTGCTTTTCTGCCTTGAGAATCGTTTCCTCCATTTGTGTAGGTTCATGCCAAAATCTTCGAGGGGAATTGTGGAAGCACTCATAAGGCTAAATCAAAATATATTTAAATATAATGGAAGTGCTACTTACAATGCACTTCCCTGGTCCCCTGTCTCATAAATAATTCAGTATAAATGCAAGTGCATGTGTTTACAAAACAGGGGTTTTTAGTTACCAAAGTTATGATCATAAAATTGAAAAGCCACCATACCACGTCAAGGTAAACCCCATATGGCGGTCCCTAACTTGCTTATTTATAAAGAGATACTTCTCTGCATAATAGAATTACCTGTGTTCAGTGTGTGTTGAGCATTGGTTTCAATTTGAAGGCTGAATCCTCCCCCGCCAGTAAAGGCTTTTAAGAGAGAGGGATTGCCCAAACCAACGCCCATATTTAAAAGCGTAGGACCACCATTAGTTTTAAGGGGTGGGTATGGGGTGCTATTGAAAAAACCACATAAAGCTATGCCACAGCTTCAGGCCAATATACAATATTCGAGGGGAATTGTGGAAGCACTCATAAGGCTAAATCAAAATATATTTAAGTATAATGGAAGTGCTACTTACAATGCACTTCAGCCTTAAGAGTGCTTCCACAACCCCCAAATTTCATATATTGTATTAGCCCTGAAGCTGTGGCTTAGCTTCCTGTGGTTTTTAATAGCACTCCATACCCACCCCCTTATACTAATGGTGGTCCTATGCTTTTAAATAAGGGCGTTGGTTTGGGCAATCTCTCTCTCTTTAAAGCCCTTATGGGCAGGGGAGGATTTAGCCTTCAGACTGAAACCAATGTTCAACACACACAGAATACAGGTAATGCTGTTATGCAGAGAACCAAGTCTTTTTATACTATGACCTGAGATAAATAAGTTAGGGACCGCCATATGGGGTTTACCTTGACGTGGTATGGTGGCTTTTCAACTTTATGATCATAACTTTGTAACTAAAAAACCCCTGTTTTGTAAACACATGCACTTGCATTTATACTGAATTACTTATGAGACAGGGGCCCAGGGAAGTGCATTGTAAGTAGCACTTCCCTTATACTTAAACATACCTTGATTTAGCCTTAAGAGTGCTTCCACAACCCCCAAATTTCATATAATGCCAAAATCTCCTGTCTTTATTTGGAGCTTTGCTTGGTATCACTTGCAGGCAGTGGCACTGCCCTGAACCATGAACAGCTATTACATCCCATCCTAGGATCTCTAGCATGCGGTAAATGTCCAAGTTACCAAAGCATTTCCCCAAAAGTGTACACAGGCAGTAGAACCCAAGTGGCAGTCACTTTTGAGAACAATTGGAAGAAAGTAGATCATAATTGAGAAACTATACCCCTGAACATTGCAAAACATACATATCACACAAAACAGCCCATACGTACGCTGTTTTCATGAAAAATAAATTGTATGTAATTGGTTTATCCCATTTAGCCCTGTGTTTTCTCGCTTGCTAAGGCATTCAGCCTCTTCATGAATCAAATGTCTGCAAATGTAACCACTGCAGTAAGAATTCACAACTCTCACTGTAAAAAGCCTTTTTGCACTATAAGATCTAATCTCAGATGATACTCTTGAGTCCTTTGGAAAGATTGTAAGTATATGTTTGTGTGTATTTATTTATATATAGTGATCTAATCCCTGTGTAAGTGCGTCTTCGCCAGTGTTAACTATCCTAACATTCAGTGGCATAACTAGATATTACCGGACCCCACAATAAACTATTTTTCAGGCCCTCAAAATGTCTAATGGTTGACGTGTTTTACCAATATTTATTGAAATTGTATATGAATTAGGGCCTCTTTAATGGGCGTCAACGACATTTTACTGGCGGCAAATTTTTGGCGAAGCGAAACGGGTCAAATTCACCCAAGCCTAATGGCCTTTTCTCATAACTGAGACATCCCACACCCTGTATCAAATTAGTTCCTCTGCTCTGGATTCCCTCTTTTTCAAAAAAGTACAAGACACCAAATTTGCACTAAATATTTCAGGTGGGGCCAGTTTTCTGCAAAAGGAAATATCTCCCTTTCCCTCCAGTCCGTGCATGTCTTACCTGTGAGTGATTGGGGATTTCTGCAACTATAGAAGAAGCAAGGCCCACTAAGGGGCAGATTTGCTAAAGGGCGAAGTGACTACCCCTTGTGACGACTGGCCAGTGTTACCGCTTTCAGACACTTTACCAATGGGCGCAGGCGTAACTTCGCTAGTGAAAGAGACAGATGCTACTGGTCATTTGCACTCTATTGCCAGGCGAATTTTCGCTCTGGCAAATGGAGGTTACTCCGCAAATTCACTAAGATGCGGATTTTACTGGATGTTACCTCTTTTGCCAGACTTGCCTTCACCAGCTCAGACCAGGCGAAATGCATTGGAGTGCATAGATCTTCCTCAATCTTCTGTTACTTACATCATATTTTTAGTGGAAAAAGTCCAGAAAACACTGGCGTCTTTTCCTTTTTTCCGAGTTATAGGCTGCAGAAGTTCTTACATTTTCTTTTGGGTAACCGGGTTCCCCCATACATTTTCTAACATATGGAACATCAACTATACAGTGGGCTCATGTTTAGGGCAATA
This sequence comes from Xenopus laevis, assembly GCF_017654675.1. NCBI lineage: Eukaryota > Metazoa > Chordata > Amphibia > Anura > Pipidae > Xenopus > Xenopus laevis. The sequence continues at coordinate 187,599,725 of NC_054372.1, forward strand.
TAACAACTCTATTGTCTTCATTAAGGTTCCCTGGACTTGAGTAGTGTAATGTATTTGCTGCAACATATACGTCCATTCAACTTTATAATTTCCCACTGTATGCAAATAAGCCTGAGCGAACATCTCTAACGAAGATGCGCTAGGCAGAATTGAACGCTAGCACATCTTTGCTTTGATTGCCGAAGTAACGCTAGCGAAAATTCAACATTGTTTGGCTCCCTGGACGCAACTTTGCATTTTAGTAAAGTAGCGTTGTCTGAGCGAATTTTCACCTGCTGAAGTGTTGCAATGACTGCGAAGCCGTCGTTGGTGAATTTTCGCCGCTTAGTAAATTCACCCCTAAGTGCATTCTTACAATCCTTCGTCTGGTGCTTTAATATCAGCACCAAAGCCATAGCAAAAGTTAAGCATACCAAAATGACTGTGACATCCCTGTTGCACTAATATTAAACCACCAAAAAAGGGGGCATAGGACACAAAATATGTAAAAGATCACTCACCACGTGGAACAGGTGGAGCACCAGCTCCAGACCCTCAGCTTAGGGAGCAGATAAACCAGCAAGATACACGAAGGGTTGATATTTATTGTAGATTCATTTAAAAATGAACTGTATCTCCATTGGCCCTACGCATTTCGTGCCCTCCAGTGCAATCCCTGTTCACTGCCTACTCACTGTGTAATATATAAAGTAAGAATATGTATGTTACGATCTTTTCTTCATAAAAACATATGCCACTTATATTGTCATTCTCCAGAGCACTATTCTTAATTAGATCTCTGAACAAACCTACCGTATAACTGCCACAATGAGAGTGGCATCTATTTTTGAATATTGGATTTTTTTTTCCTGCGAAATTAACGAAATGGCGAAAAATTTGCGAAACATCGTAGGCGTCTCGTTTTCGCTGAGGAAATTGCGCCGGCGTCCAAAAAAACAGACGCCGGCGTCCATTTTTTGTGACGCTGGTGAATTTTTGCTGGCGAATTGTTGTGGCGGTTTGCGGATTGCGGGAATTCGCCGCAAATTTGCGCCTGCCGAATAAATTCGCCCATCACTACCTCCAACCACTGGTACATACCAAATGAAAGCAAGACTGAGAAGATTAGAAATAAAGTATTGTTTGTTGATGGTTGTTTTTACCCTTGACTTAATTTTTTTGGAGGCCTATAACAGGCCACTATCCTCCATTCTCTATTCAAAGATGACTGACTATTTCGCAATTGCACTTAAGTTCACTTGGACTGATCATTCCCTCTACCTTCTGTTATTTTTTATCGGAATTTCTCTTGGGAAGCTGTTTGGACTCCCACGTAAGGTCTCTTTTTTGTCTATTGACTCAACCAATACACATATGTGGGATGTATCTCTGAGTGGTTGGCACAGTCTATGTGGGGTTATTTTTTAATATATATTGTTTATTATTATGCTTGTAAAGTTTCATGGTTCTCTTATGATGGATACGCCTGATCTAATGTACGAGCCTTTTAGAGCAGCACTCCTTATTGATATTTTAAGATGATACGCCTGGTCTCTTTGAATGTGAAGGGACTTAATAGTCCTAGAAAGAGAACCTTGACTTTGAAAGAGATTCGACGATTTCAGGCGGATGTAGCTTTCCTACAGGAAACACATTTTAAGGCCTCGGATAACAATAGACTCAATTCTCCTATTTATACTAGGATCTACCAGGCCTCAGGCCCACACAAAAAGGCTGGGGTTATGATTTTGATACATAAGGATTGCCCCCTAGTTATTACAAAACAAATAAATGACCCAAATGGGCACTTTATTTTGCTGCAAGGCTCTTACGTGGATACCCTGATAACTCTCTTGAATGTATATATTTCAAATGTTAAACAGATCCGAATGGTCCGTAAGACTTTATCTTTAGTTGACAAATACTTTTCTCCTGTATTGATAGTAGGTGGGGACTTTAATTTAGTGTTCTCAGAACACCTGGATAGGTATCCTAGCCCTTCTTCAACGTCTCAAGTCCCTCGAAAGGCTAAACAATTTCGGGCCTTAATCAGATCTCATGCTCTATTTGATTCATGGCGTATAGGTAACCCCAGGGATAGGAGATATACTTTCTATTCATCTCCTCATAACGCTTCTATGAGATTAGATTATTTTTTTGTCTTTCAGAACTGCCTTAAATTCCCTATTACCACTTCCATACAGGCAATCTCGTGGTCGGATCACGCTCCAATCACCTTGACCATTGCAATCCCACCTAAGCTCCAAAAACAGTCTCATTGGAGACTGAATGAAACCATTTTAAATGATGTGAAAATCAGGGAAACCATAGCACATCACCTTAAAGAATATTTTGCAGATAATAGAGGTTCGATAGAATCTATTGCCTTAACTTGGGAAGCTCATAAAGCTATACTACGGGGTCACCTTATTTCACTATCCTCTACTAAAAGGCGTAATAGAAAGCAAGAGTTATACAACCAAGAGAACAAGTTACGCAAACTAGAATTGGTATACCAGCAGGATCCGAAACCTAAAACGGCTCTGGAAATCCAAGAACTGCGCTCCTCACTCAAACAAATAGCTATACTAGATGCAGAAAAGACTTTAATTTGGTCAAAAAGGAAATATTACCAAATGGGGAATAAGGCCCACACAATATTAGCAAATCAGTTGAGGAAACGCTCCAGATACTCTCAAATTTTAACTATCCAATCTAATACTGGAGAAGCCTTGCATAACCCCACGCAGATTTCACAAGATTTCCACTCTTACTACTCTACTTTATACAACTTGTTTCCGGGGGATTCCCGTACTAATGATTCCAAACCAACAAAAACAGCCCAATTCCTAGAAAACTGCGGCCTGCCTACCCTCTCAGAAGAAGAACTAGAAATACTTAACAGGGAGGTTGCCAATGAGGAGGTGCTTAGTGTTTTAAGATCTCTTCAGCTCCATAAATCCCCAGGCCCAGACGGCTTTTCCAACATATATTATAGGACATTCCAAGCGATCCTTTCCCCAATCCTGACGGAATTATTCAATATCTTCCTCCAGGGGAAAGAAACCATCCCAGACTCTATGCTATCTTCCTATATAACTGTTCTCCCAAAGGAAGGCAAGGACCCCTCATTGTGTGGAAATTATAGGCCCATAGCATTGCTCAATAGTGACTTGAAAATATTTACTAAACTGTTAGCGCAACGACTAACCCCGTTGCTACCCAGACTGATCCACCCAGATCAGGTGGGCTTCATAACAGGAAGACAAGCAGGGGACAATACCCGTAGGGCAATAGATCTTATTGACTTAATTCAATCACAAGGTACCCCTTCAGTAGTATTGAGCTTAGACGCAGAGAAAGCCTTTGATCGACTAGATTGGACTTACATGACCCAACTACTTCAACATATGGGGTTCCAAGGCCCCTCCCTGCACGCTATCAAATTATTATATACGACTCCGTCAGCTTACTTGAAAATGAACGGAGACGATGGAACCCCAATACACATTAGAAATGGTACGAGGCAGGGCTGCCCTCTCTCTCCCCTGCTCTATGCTCTCAATATAGAGCCTTTAGCAGCTAAAATAAGAACACATCCGGATATCACAGGTATATCTGTTGGCAGTGAGGAATATAAAATTTCGCTCTTTGCAGACGATATTATGTTGACTCTTAGTAAACCATTTATTTCCTTACCCAATTTACATTGTCTTCTACAACTTTATAGTACAGTGGCTGGATATAAAATTAATTGGACTAAGTCAGAAGCCCTCTCCTTTCATTTAGAAGGATCTTCTAAGACAGCTCTTCAGGCTGATTTCCATTATAAATGGCAAGCTTCTTATATAACCTATTTAGGAATCAAATTGACTCCACATTACCATCAACTCTACCGAACGAATTTTATGCCTGTAATGAAACAGATTACATCAGATATGTTAGAGTGGAAACAATATAACATCTCGTGGCTCGGCCGTATAGCAGCAGTGAAGATGTCCATTCTTCCCAAACTACTGTATCTATTTGAAACCATTCCAGTCCAAATCCCCTCCTCAATACTGGACCAGATACAAAAAACGATATTTCAATATATCTGGGGATCCACAAAGGCTAGAATACCCCGTTCGGTACTACTGGCGGGAAGGAATCAGGGGGGCCTTGCTGTACCAAACATACGAAAATTGGCTTGGTTGCAACTTACACCACCCACACAGTGGGCCAAATTAGAATCAGCTTGGTTCTCCCCCTTCCATATCAGTAACCTGATTTTGAGCAATAAGCCTAAAATACTAATACCGGCCTTATCTCCAAAGCCTATAAAATTCACCCAATATATATGGAAACAATGTCTCACACAGTACCGGGTCTGTACATTTCCTTCAGTTTTAACTATACTTTCCGCAAATCCAGAATTTCAACCAGGTCAAAGTAAAGCCTTCCATAGGGATTGGAACACTTACGCTATTATTCGAATTAAAGACTTTATTAACCCTTTGGGGAAAAAATTATATACATATGAGGAACTTTATGCAAGGTGTAACTGGGGATCAGACAAGAAAATGGAATTTAATGGATTAAACATTATATTACGACATTGCTTGGGCAGACGACTCAACTTCAGTTGACCCCATTCGAGAAGGTTTTAGGGGGTAACTTCCCATGTAAAGATCTTATCTCACAGTTGTTTAGATTAATGAATACATTACCTGAGGACCCCTTTCCCAAACATTCCTATATGCAATATTGGGAGTCTGTGTGGGACAAAGGTCTGACTCTGAATCAATGGGAGGAAATTTGGGAAAATGCACGCAAAATAGTGGTTTGTACTCAACAAAAAGAGAGTGTGTACAAAACTATGATGAAGTGGTATCTTACACCGAATAGACTCTCCAAGATATATCCCCTAAGCAGTTCTATTTGCTGGAGAGGTTGTCAACTTAAAGGCACACTTCACCATACTATGTGGACTTGCCCAAAATTAACAGATTTTTTAATGGAAATTACTAAATTGATAACCTCGGTCATGAGGACTCCTATTACTATTGAAATGCCCAACCTATTATTAGCCCTCCCAGTCCCAGGACTGACAAACGCAGCCCAAAAATGGATTAACCAAGTAGCTACTGTAGCTTGATTGGCAATCACTTCCAAATGGAAATCACCAACAATCCCTACGATTCGAGAGGTAATCTCCAGACTCTACAACAATAAGATGTTTGAGGAAATGACCGCAAGAATAAATGATACAATGCAACAGCATAATAAGGTTTGGGGGAACTGGGATTCCTACAAAACAGCAGTGAACATCGCAATTTAAAATTTCCACATTTGGGAATTTTTGTTGGGAAATGTCATCTCATTAATGGTCTCCATACACTGTTTTATTTTCTTCTGTGTTTTATTTTTTTTTTATTCTCTTTATCCTTTTCTTGTCTCTTTTCCCTCTTTTTCTTTATGGTTCTTTTCTATCTCCCCTCATGCAAATGTTAAAGTACTGTGATAAGAGTCTTAAACTGTAATGTTTAAAAAATGGATAAGTGTATTGAACAAAGACAAGCAATATGAGGTGATGATCTGTGTATTTGTACTTTATTGTGAAAACGAATAAAAATTTTGAGTTACAAAAAAAAGAAATAACGTACTGGCTAAAACTGAGCTAAGCTTTCTAAGCACTTGATGGTATTCCATTCCAGGGCCTGGTTAACTTTTAACTTGGCTAAAAATGTTAAATACAGTGCCTGTATATATTTCACTTACAATTTTTTTTCGCTAAGCCTTCTGTACCACTACAGTGAAAGTCCTCAGACACTGGTTCTGTACTCTCTGATTTTAAATGCTTTCTTTGTTTTGTTTTTTTTTAATCACATCTGGATTGCGCCATATAGACTGGTCATCATTTATTCTTTTATGTTTTGTTTCTAAAAAAAGTGGAATGGTTCTTTTTTTGGTACCAATGTTATACCGTATGAAACAATATCATACAGAGGTGTTTTGTAGTTTGTGCATTTGTAATGCATTTTTTACTGTTGTTTAGGTGTAGCACACCCTTGAGTGTACTTTTGCTGTGTGTTAAGGCTGTGTGAGACCAGGCTAAAACTGCTTGTAATATGCCCCGGACCCTAGTGTACACGTGCAACTCCTGGTACCTGGTGTAGGTCAATGCAGCAGGATAATCAGACAAAGTTCTTTGCAGCAAACTTCAACTGATTTATTGAACTGAGTATAATACTGCGATATTCCCTCCAGTGTGATAGCGTATGCACCAGAACATACAATAAGCAATACAAATATCCAGCAGCAATGATTCACACTTCAAAGGATAGTTACCCTCTCACTAGGTAATATCCCCTCTCAGGTGGATGGCATTAGGTCCTGGATTTCCCAGCCTGGGGTCTTGTTTCTTGGCAAGTGATTTGGTCCTCACCTCACCCACCGTATTCAGCCTGGGGTCTTGGGTCTTGGTACCCTATCTGGTCCTCAACTCACCCACTGATGGATAAATGGATAAATAGGCCTGTATAGAAAGATGAATAATAAAGAAATAACAAGAACAGTAAAATTGTTGTCTTAGAAACTGATAGATTTTGGTTGCTGGGGTTTGTGGCCAACAACAAACTTTATTAAATTTATTCTGCAAGTTGTAAAGTTGATGAAAAGGAAGGCAAATATTTAAAAAACTATAGTTGAAAAACTGAAGAACAGTCTATACTTAAAGGAGTGCTTCAGCATTAAGTTAACTTTTCATATGTGTAGGGACCCTGAGGCGTAAATTCCCCTTTTCATTTGGAGCCTCATGGTGGATACAGGGTATCCTAGAGTTTCCAGGGGCAGAACTCTTGGATTGGTGCAACATGGCTGATCCCAAAAGCAGCCACAAGGTGTCGCTGTGCCCTATAAAAGAAGATTGCCATGTGCCCGCATCCATTACTGCTGGAGGATTCCTACTTTCACTTTCATGTAGGAGGTGGACAGAATGTAAGGGGCTAAAAGGGAGTTCTGGAGTACTCCAAAAGCCCGGAAAGCTCAACCATGCCGGTTTGGAGTTTGCTGGACATCTTTTGTGCTCGCGCTATGGATAGTGCTGGGAGCTGTAGTTCTGCAGAGGAAGATATCAGAGTGCTCGCGCTATAGACAGTGCTGGGTATGTCATGGAAGCTAATATAAGCTGCATATGTTATGGAATGGATTCATCGCTGGGGATGCCTGCTCCAGCTCTAGGTGAGCCTGCCTGTCTGAGTGAATCCCCAGGGTGAGTGATGCCAGGGGAGGGTAGAAGAAGAGAGGATCCAGCTATATTCCATTTGTGATATGGGCTTTGTTTATGCCTGCCACGAGGGAGCCAGTACCTAACTGGAGGGAGAGGTATTTTGGGCTGCTATTGCTACTTGGGACCTATTGTGCTCTTTGGGGAAAAGGGACTGAGACTCTTTGTCTGCCAAAGGAGTTGCGGGACTTTGCCTGGCAAGGAGGCCCAGGAAATGGACTGCCATAGGTTCCCGTGTGAGTGGGTTATATTTGATATGATGTAAATATGTTTTACTTCCCCTTTAAATTACACTTTCCTTATATAAAGTTATGGTTTTTATATAATAAAGTTTGTGTTTCATGTTATTCTTAATGGGACTATCCTCAGGTGTATTCCGGGATCCCATTAGGTGGAGGCACTGCCAGAGAAGAAGAACTCCCAGTACCCTTTCACCTAGCAAAGGGGACTCAGGACCTGTAAGTCAGTAAAGATTGTGATGTACCACTTTGGCACCAGAGGGGTGGCCAAAAATGGGTTACATATGTTACAGAATGGCTAATTCTAAGAAACTGTTCAATTGGCCTACATTTTTTTCTTTTTTTTAATATTTTTGAATTGTTTGCTTTCTTCTTCTTAGTACAGATTTGGGGGCAATATTTATGGCTGGCACAGGTACAGATTTGGGGGTAATATTTATATAAATTAAAAGTTTCTTTAATGTGTTGTAAGGTTTGTTTATTAAAAAACTGTAATGGAAAGGTGGAAATGGTAATACAGGATGGGGGGGGGAGGCGCTAATTGAAGGCCTTGCCTAGGGTGCCAAACTACCTTGGCCGGGTCCTGTTCATTCATATTAACAGTACATGTATCCCATAATATCTTGGAATTAAAATAAATCAATAAATAATGAATGTATATTGAAAAATTGCTTAAAAGAACATTCTCATAAATGTTACATTCTGTTATTTTAGAGGTCTACTTATCCTTTAAGGTGCAGTCCATTCTCTAAATCCCCAAAACCCATCTCCTCTTTCAAGTTGCTCTAGCACTCCTCACTAGCAGGTGATCAATGCCAACTTGCACTGGTTCTTTCAAATATTATTAGCAGTATATGCAAAGTAGAAGAATTACTTCCTAGCATTACTAGCAGGCAGTACACCCAATTAGCAGTGCTCTTTCGCTACCAGATAGTAGACCTAGGCATTTCCCAGAATGTTTATCAGGCATTAGAGTCCTGATAACGCGAAGTCGATAGATCCCCAGTAGCAAAGTTATTTGCTGGATCTTCCAAGCAGCCATAGTATGGCCCAAGTTGCAGTGTTACATCCCAGAATAGCAGCCATTGCACCCCAAGTTGAAGCTCAGCTAATTCAAACCCCAAATGAATACATACGGGTAGTTAATGGTATTTCAGATGTTATTCCTTAAAAGGATTCTGAGAATACACTGAGCTCAAATGTTAAGAACCCTTATTAGATGAAGCTGTTTAAGGATCTTAGCGTCTGCTATTAATATGGCCAAATCTCCTTTTCTAAATGTTATTTTGAAAAGAGAGAAGCTATCACGGAAAGGTCAGTATGAGTGTCAATATGCAGAAGAACTGAAGCCTTCCCTTTACGTAAGCTGTATATTGAGTAGGAATAATAACTTTTTCTGAGAAAAGCAAACCAATTATTAGCTGAGAAGCAGGTACCATGCAGCGCTTTCCTAGAGAACTTTAATGATCAAAAATGAAATGCATGCTGATATTTATAAAAATATATGTATGTATATGTACGTTGGTATATTTATTAAGAATAAACAATTATCTTTTTTATCTAGAACCATAGGCGATGTTAAGTTAAACCTCATTGTATGGGCAGATGTATTTGGGCATTTGTAGCTAGTGATGAGCTGCAAAAATACCACCCATAGACTCCAATGGGTGAAAAAATTGTTTCTCGTCAAAAAAGATTTGTCAAGGTCAAAAAATATTGTCCCCCATAGACTTCAATGCATTTTGGCCAATTTTCGTCATTTCGCTAATTTTCTTCTAAGTTAAATGGGTCAGAGTCACCTCAGGGGCAAATTTATCAAGGGTCAAATTTCGAGGTGATGGGAGTTATTTTAAACTCCCATCACCTCTAAATTCGAATAAAAAAAGACCAACCGAAATGTATTAAACAAACCTAGTTTTTTTTTAACTTTGGTGAATAGGCTGTATTTGATCTTTCAATTTGAATTTGGATCGTATTTGATCAAATTCGAATCAAAGTATTTTCCAAAAAAAAACCTAGATTTTTCAAAGTCCACCGAATGACTCCAAATAGGTCCTAGGAGGTCCCCCATAGGCTAAAACAGCAATTCAGCAGGTTTAAGATGGCAAATAGTCAGTCGAATTTTTAAAGAGACAGTAAATGATAAATTTCGATACACAAATTTTCAATTTTTTTTCAAATTCGATTCGAATTTGGACTATTCCCTTGTCAAAGTACACTAAGGGGCACATTTACTTAGCTCGAGTGAAGGAATAGAAGAAAAAATACTTCGATTTTGAATGTTTTTTTTTTAGCTACTTCGACCATCGAATTGGCTACTTCGACCTTCCTTCGAATCGAACGATTCGAAGTAAAAATTGTTCGACTATTCGACCATTCGAAGTACTGTCTCTTTAAAAAAAACTTCGACCCCCTACTTCCCCACCTAAAACCTACCGAGCATCAATGTTAGGCTTTCTAACAAATTTCTGATCGAAGGAAAATCATTCGATCGATGGATCAAAATCATCCAATTTTTCCTACGATCGTTCGAACGAACGAATAGCGGTAAATCCTTCGACTTCGATATTCGGTCAAAGGATTTTACTTCGACGGTTGAATATCGAGGGTTAATTAACCCTTGATATTCGACCCATAGTAAATGTGCCCCTTAAATTATCTCGCAATTCAAATTTAAAAATTTGAATTTTCACTTCGACCCTTGATAAATCTGCCTCTAAATGTAGCAACAAAAAATCAGGAAGTCCCATTGCCAAATTCCTACTGCAACAACAGCATAAGATTACTATTGGTATTTTTTTTTTTTATTGGTATTTATTTTTTCATGGTATTTTTATGGGGGGAGCAGCCACATACAAGCCTTACATCTCATGCTCAATGCTAAGCCTGGCTGGAGTAGTGGAGCAATGGAGTAATGGCTCACTCCTCACTGTCTGGCCACTTGGTGGATGCCAGGGGAAAGTTAACTGCATAAAAGCATCAAGTTGGTGGAGGATGAATAACAGTTTGGGGCTGTTTTTCATGATTTGGATCCAGTCATTGACGTGTGAAAATACTTTATGATCCAATGATAATGGTACCATGAAACTCATTAGGCAGGTGTTAATACAATAATCTACACCTTAAGGAAAACTCATCTAAGAACAACAAGGTATTGGTACATCGAGAAGACAAACAGTTTAAAGAGGCACGAAGAAGGCAATTTATGGCAATCGCTCGCTAAATAGAGGGGGGACCTTTAGCACCACCTGCCAGCCATATACAGGTATGGGATCCATTATCCAGAAACCCATTTTCCATAAGGCTCTTATGGAAAGGCCATCTCCCATAGACTCCATTTTATCTAAATAATGCAAATTTTAAAAACTTCCTTTTTCTCTGTAATAATAAAACAGTAGCTTGTACTTGATCCCAACTAAGATATAATTAATCCTTATTGGGAGCAAAACCAGCCTATTGGGTTTATTTAATGTTTATATGATTTTCTAGTAGACAAAGTATGAAGATCTAAATTACAGAAAGATCAGTTGTGCGGGAAGCCCCAGGTCCCGAGCTTTCTGGATAACAGGTCCTATACCTTTACTTGTAGGTTCCCCCAATCCTTAGGGTACACTTTTACTCTGCCTGTGTATTATAACTGAGACTGAATTCACAGCAACAGCTCAATCATTTAGAGCACCCTGTGATTTAAATGTTAAAAATGACTCTTTGTTTAAAATTGTTTATTATATATATTATTAGAGGCAGAACCAGCCCATTGGGTTTATTCAACGTTCATATGATTTTCTAGTAGACTTCAGGTATAAAGATCCAAATCATGGAAAGATCCATTATCTGGAAAACCCCAAGTCCCAAGCATTCTGGATAACAGGTCCCATACCTGTATAATGTCAGTTTTATTCATATTTTTACCTTCACTCATGCAAAATGAAATAGTGATTCAGTGAATCTACTATTTTAGGATTCAGCCGAATCTTTCAGAAAGATTCGGCCAAAGCCTAATTTGCATATATAAATTATGGAAATAAAAGGGAAAGAGTACTACACACGTCACTGCGCTGCTAAAAATGTTTTGACTATCTTGTTTATGTGATGAAAAGCCATGTGATTTTTTGGATTCATATTCAGTTTAGCCAGGCACTTGGATTCAGCTGAACCTTGCTGAAAAAGACCATATTTTGGCCAAATCCGAAACGGAATCCTGGATTCAGTGCATCCTTAAAATGAAGCATTAATACCTGTCCGATTGGGTTGCTTTAATAGGACAAATGGTATAGCAGAGTTCTGTGCCCCATAGTAACCAATGAGATTTTTGCTTTATTATTCTTCCTGCAGAAGACTGATCAACGCTGCTTGCTGATTGGTTGCAAGGGGTTACTACACTGAAGTAATGTTACTTATTACTGGTAAATTAAGCCCTAGTCCATTTTCCCCCACTGGGTGATATAAAGTGCAGCACTTAAGCAGGTACAACATAATAACGCACAGGTTCACTCTATAAACCATAATTTGTACTGTGAAATTAACTGAACCCTTAGAAGCAATCACTCTTGTAGCATTTGACTGCCGTGTGTTCATTAAAATGATTCTTGTGATAAATCTGTGACGGATAATAAATTGGATTGAGTGTCTCTTTCTGACAAGTAGAATATTATATATTGTATATCTTCCTGATTACAGAGCCGGAGATCATGTAATTGGGTTCAGCAGCAGAACCCTCATATAGAAATCTTATTGTTAGTGATATGTTTGGAGAGATTGGACAGGGAGACACTAGAGTAAAGGCCAAAACTGATGCTCCGTACTTATAATCAGTAATCACATCAATCAGTGGAAGATTCTTTGTGGATGATGATGACAAAGCAATCACTATGCCCTCATTAAATATGTCCAGGTAAGTCTAAGTAGCTTTGGAAGGTTTGTAAGTTAACCTTTAGTATGTTATAGAATGGTTAATTCTCAGCAACTTTTCAATGGGCTTTTATTTTTTAATATTCTTTTACATTTTTTGCCTTCTTCTTCTGACTCTTTCCAGCTTTCAAATGGGGGGTCACTGACCCCATCTAAAAAATAAATTCTCTGTAAAGCTACAAAGCTATTGTTTTTGCTACTTTTTATTACTCATCTCTCTGCCAATTCATATTCCAGTCTCTTATTCAAATCAATTCATGGTTGCTAGAGTAATTTAGACCCCAGCAACCAGATGAAACTGCAGAATGTCTGGGCATAGTGTTCCTGAGGTCTCCAGAACATCACAATCATTTCACTGATGACTCTCTTCCATATTCTTAGCATAAAACAGGCTAAATCTCCAGCAATTTCTGAGCCATATTTAGCAAGAACAACACAAACACATTTAGGAGCAGATTTATCAAGGGTCGAAGTGAATTCGAAGGAATTTTCGAAGTAAAAAAATTCGAAGTAATTTTTTGGATACTTCGACCATCGAATAGGATACTGCGACTTCGAATTTACTTAGACTTCGATTGGAAGTAAAAATCGTTCGACTGTTCGACCATTCGACCATTCGACCATTCGACCATTCGATAATCAAAAAAAAAAGTCTCTTTAAAGAAACTTCGACTTCAATACTTCGCCAACTTAAACCTGCCGAATTGCTGTTTAGCCTATGGGGGACCTCTTGTGTGTTTTGCTAAGTTTTTTTAAGTCGAAGGATTTTTGAGTAAAATCGTTTTGATCGGAGTACGATCGCACTACGATCAGAATACGATCGCACAATGTATAAAGTCCCCCGACTTCAATTCGAATGTCCATTCGATGGTCGAATTTTGAAGTTTTTTCTACTTCGAAATTCGACCCTTGATAAATCTGCCCCTTAAATATAAATGGCCAAATTATGTTTGAGCTAAAAAAAAATGCAGATTATTGATGCCAGCTCAGACTCCAGCTGCACAAACATGCTAAATGGAGTTTTCAGGTTTTATTTATGGAGGGATGGCGCTGATTCTAATGAAGGCACAGCTGGGAACATTTCTAACATTTGTGCATAAGCAGAGCCAGCTGCAGGTATCGCCCTAGAACAGCACAATTTCATCAGACGTTTAATCAGAAAACTCGATAACAAAGGGCCCTACCTGCTGCTTATGGGAACCTGTATTTTCTGCACCAGCAGAGTTAGACTGAATGTGGCTGATTAGTAAAGCAAATATTTTCTTCCTGGCATAGAACTTGTTACTGTATGTAGCTCTGATGGTTTATATCATGGGCGTTCACAGATAGGGGCAAGGGAGGCACTTGCCCCCCCCTAGACTTGTATTTTATAATAAATGATATTATGCTGCCATAGGTCTCAATTATAACGTTACTCAGGCTCAATTCCTTGCAAGGCCATCCCTACCATGAAGAATTTATGGCAGGGATGGCCGGTGTCAAAATGGGTGGCGGCATCAAAGTCAATGGTTGTTCGTTTATCAAAATTGCATCAAAATTGGCGCCGGCGTCGTCGAAAAAGCTTTGATGCCGGCGTCGGCACCATTGCCAGCGTCAAAATTTTTTAGACGCCGGTGAATTTTTGCCAGCGAATTTTCACTGCAAATTTATTTGCCGGTGGCGAAACGGGCAAATTTGCCCCGAATTTGCGGCCTGCTGGAAAAATTCGCCCATCATTAGTAGTCTCAATACAGGGAATTGAGAAATGAAAAAGGCTCAGTCCATGACGCTGGAAGTACAAGTACAAAGCAGGGAACTTATAAAGCTCACATAAATAATAACTTCACTGCATTTTGCAAATTTCCTCATTGCTACATATAAATGATATCCCCTGCAGGGGGTTAATTATGAGTACATAGGGCTCTGGGAAAGGTAAGAGAATCAGAACAAAATTTATAAACTTACAAATTTATCTTTCACTTCTGGGACTTCGACACTGTAACACAATTTGCAATGATAAACTTTTAGTTTAACTATTTTTCTAAACTCTGATAAATTTTGTATTATATAATTTTTGTATGAACTTTTGCACATTGTAATCCACTTATTGTAATCTATTTAATTGAATCCAGTTAATTGTAATTGGTCTACCTTTAAATATTTTTTTTTACACCTTGATCCACATGCCTAACAAATGAGCGGAGCCCTGAAAAGTCGCATTTGCACTTTTCGCAGTAAAAAGTTTTGGCAAGGGTTTCCCTGCAACTACATCCCTCGTGTGCCGGTGTTTTTTTCTTCGCTGGATTTTGGAGGTTGCCGTATCCTCCAAACACTGGGCACCAGGGTAAGCTGGCTATCTGAATAAAGGGTGTGTGAGGGCCTACCTAGTACCTTGGATAAATTAGCCATTAACAGTGAATTAAATTAAGTCAAATCTTTTAGTGATCTTTTACTGTCTGTATTCCTGCAAGCCATAGACACATGGAAATCATTCTAGTGAGATGTAGTAATGGATAGGGTTTGGGGTTACAACTCTGAGAAGACCAATCAGTGGGAACATGGTTTGCATCAAGTTTACTAACCTGTAGCAGCCAATAAAATGGCAGCATTTCCTGGTCATCCGATTGCAACCATCTGATTGGTTACTATTAGTTATTAAACCAGGTCTTGTGCTTCCTAGCACTTGTGTCCTGGGGTAAAGTAAATGACCCCTACTGTCTTATTTTCTTTTCTTCAGTGAGAAAAGTCCTATATGTCATTACAGCTAGTAATTAGTCATTATAGTAACCAAAATGACCAAAGTTCCAAGCCACCTTTCCCTGCATCAAGAACAGCGTTTCCTGGTCTACTGTTGCTCGACACTTCAGTCTGCCCAATCTTCCAAAAAGGATACAGACGCATCAGGGTTTCTTCCAGAAAGCAGTGCTGTAATGCAAGTAAGATGAATGGCAAAGACCCAACTACAGAGGAAATAACTCCATATAAAACTAAACAGAGCCATTTTGGAAAATGTGGTTTAAAACCAGCTCTGATTTCTCTCCAAGTCTGAGACGGCTGAGATATTAAATCAATTACAATTTGTACAGAACTCTGGCTTTGGTTTGTGCCAAAGGAACTTGATGCCTGGGGGGAACCCATTTTTAATTCGTCCATGTATGGAAACTTGCCACCTTTTTCTGAAAGACTAATATCTGCTTTCACTGCCATAAATTGATAAAGCAAATGAGCTGTTCTGTTGTCTTCTTATGAGCTGGCAGGTACAGCATAAAAGTCATTGCCTCTTGAATATGCCCCTGTTTCTGTCTGAACCTCTCTCTTTCTTGACAGTTTTCAGCATCACTGGTATCAGTGTGATGATCCACAGTTTAATACGTGCATCTGAAGCCCTATAGATACCTGGGGATACATTTTCCAGCTGCTCTTAAGGAGCCTCCTCACCTTAGCTGGGCACTCCCTGAAGTTTTGGAGGAAGGGTTTCCAGACTGGACTGGATCACATAGAAACTTGGGCGCCATTGGTTCTTAAGCAGGAAGAGTAGATTTATTAAATAGAAAGTTACTTCTTAATATTTGTGGCACAATATCACCCACTAGAGCCAACCGCCGGGCTGCAGCCCACTACCGGGCTGTGGACATACTTGAACTAGGTTGCTGAACCGAGTCCGCATTTGGCACGGCACACCCGAATTAGCCACGCAGTTAACGCCCCCCCGTCCAAAAATTTGCGCTTTACACAGCTCCCTGGGGCAAAACTGGTTATGGACTGCTGTACTAGAGTGCCTACAACTTCATAAGTATCACCTGGGACTTAACCCCACAATACAATCTTCTTGGAGGAGCACAAAGCTAGCTCACGCTGTTTATTTAACATTTCTATAGCTTTGTATAACATGATCTGTCTGCCTCTAGCTTCACACATTTCGTGCACTGAGGCACTTAAGCATAGGCTGAACATGCAAGTTTGCAATGGCAAATATATACCCTAAACCCACCAATAAACAGATCTGTCAATTGCTGTCTATTTTTTTGCCTAATAAAGTTAAAGGTTACTTTACCTGTCAGTGGGGTCTGTGAGTGCCTGCTCTTCTTTTTTTGTTCCGATAGCACCACCTTGAGCTGTAGGTCTGAGGCATGTGCATCCAGACACCACGTATGAACTGGTGAGATCTAATTACCAAGAAGATCTGCCACTAGCTTCACCTCATTCATGGTTCTCCTTATCCCAGGCTTCACTAAGGCTTTTGCTACTTGAGGGTGTAATGTTCTAACCTCCTTTATCAGTTTTTGCAGCAACATCCCTTCTGCTAGAGTGGAGTCCAGACAGACAGAAGCACTAAATGCACTACCTCTGGGACTGTGGGAAATTATACCTCCTTCAGAGCATGGATACACCTCCCATCCCCTACTTTTGGCCAGTAGGACTAGACACATACTAACACAAGCTTGCAGATGATTTGGCAGAGTTTTTGGAATTCCCTGGTTTGATCTCTATTAGCTCTCTTTCTTAAATTTTTTTGTAATGTCTATAGTACAGATTCACACCCGTTATTGAAACCTTCCACTAAATGGTCTGAATTTTTACACTGTCAAATAACTCCCTCAGATTTGGTAAAATCAATCAGGGATTAGAATAAATTAATTCTAGCAGAAAGTTGGAGGATGCAGCATTTTAAGATTGCCCACCTAGGCTATGGTAAATTGTTTTTGAGAAATTCCTCTTAAAGCCCAATTTCATATTGTTCTAAATGCGACAAGACTAATGTGTCACTTTTCCATTATCTATGGTCCTTTCCAAAGATTGGTCTATATTGGAAGGAAATCACTGTTTTTGAAGATAAAGATTAAATTGTCTCCGTGCTTTACTTTTTTGAATCTAGATAATATAGTGTTTTCTTCAATTCCTAACACAAATTTTATTTCCCATGAAAATCAATTATTGACAGTTTTTTCCTAGCTGCTTCCAAGAAAGCTTTATTTAATTCTTGGTTACAAAAAGAACCCGAAATTTGGGGGTTGTGGAAGCACTCTTAAGGCTAAATCAAAGTATATTTAAGTATAATGGAAGTGCTACTTACAATGCACTTCCCTGGTCCCCTGTCTCATAAGAAATTCAGTATAAATGCAAGTGCATGTGCTTACAAAACAGGGGTTTTTTAGTTACAAAGTTATGATCATAAAGTTGAAAAGCCACCATACCACGTCAAGGTAAACCCCATATGGCGGTCCCTAACTTATTTATCTCAGGTCATAGTATAAAAAGACTTGGTTCTCTGCATAACAGCATTACCTGTATTCTGTGTGTGTTGAACATTGGTTTCAGTCTGAAGGCTAAATCCTCCCCCGCCCATAAGGGCTTTTAAGAGAGAGAGAGATTGCCCAAACCAACGCCCATATTTAAAAGCATAGGACCACCATTAGTATAAAGGGGTGGGTATGGGGTGCTATTAAAAACCACAGGAAGCTAAGCCACGGCTTCAGGGCTAATACAATATATGAAATTTGGGGGTTGTGGAAGCACTCTTAAGGCTAAATCAAAGTATATTTAAGTATAATGGAAGTGCTACTTACAATGCACTTCCCTGGGCCTCTGTCTCATAAGCAACTCAGTATATATGCAAGTGCATGTGTTTACAAAACAGGGGTTTTTAGTTACAAAATTATGATCATAAAGTTGAAAAGCCACCATACCACGTCAAGGTAAACCCCATACGGTGGTCCCTAACTTATTCGATATTTAGATATTTTGAAATTGGCCTCAGGTGTGCACCCACAACCCCCCTTTTTTGTATTTGTATTTGCTGGAAGCTGTGGCTAAGCTCTATGTGGTTTGTTGCACCTTCATACCCACCCCTTTAGATTCTTGATGGTCCTATTGTCCTTTTAAACTTGTGCTTTGGTTTGTGCAATCACTCTCTCTTAAAAGCCGAAAATGCTAGCGGCATGGGAGGATCTAGCCAGAAGGCAGTCTCTCCCTTTTAAAAGCCGCATAGCAGTTGGCGGGGGAGGATTTAGCTCACAGTTTGAAACCAAGGCACAGGAGTTTTTCACATAAAGTAATGCTATTAAGCAGAGAGGTAAGATACCTATTTTACTATGATTAAAGGTAAACAAGTTAGGGACCACCGTATGGGGTTTACCTTGACGGGGTGTGGTGGCTTATTAATTTTATGATCATAACTTTGTAACAAAAAACCCTGTTTCAAAATTACATGCACTTGTATATTTACTTGAATTACTGAGACAGGGAATTAGATATTTTGAAATTGGCCTCAGGTGTGCACCCACAACCCCCCCCTTTTTTTTGTACAAAAAACCCCCCCCTCATTAGCAGATGCTATTTCTTTTATGAACCAGCTTAGTTGACAAGAAGCCTTATTATCCAAAACCAAAGGAAATACTTCCATAGACTCTTTTAAACTGATTTGGTCTCCTTATCTTGAAGCTTGTAATTCTAATTCAGGTCAACAAATAGGACGGTTTTTCCAATTGTAAAATGCGCTTTCAGACATTCCAGTAGACGAATGGTCATCTACCTTTCTTTCTTTCTTTCTTTCTTTCTTTCTTTCTTTCTTTCTTTCTTTCTTTCTTTCTTTCTTTCTTTCTTTCTTTCTGTGTACATCCACTGGCTTAGTTAGTTAATTTTAATTAATTTAATAATACTATGCCATTGTATCGATTACAACATGCATGTCTTCATCTGCATTATATTTGTTGTCATACTGTTACTACTTGTTTAACTTGAAAATAAAATAAGATGAAATAGAAGAGGCAGAAGAAAGGTCAGGAGAAAGGGAAGGTTGGGTCTGGGTTTAAAACGCTCATTGGGTTTCTGCCCTGTGAGCTCAAATATCATTGGTGGAATTACCAGGAAGGCCATCTCCCATAGACTCCATTTCCATCAATTTATTTTCTCTGTAATAATAAAACAGTACTTGATCCCAACTCAATTAATCTTTATGGGAGGCAAAACAATCCTATTGGGTGTATTTAAAGCTTAAATTATTTTTTAGTAGACTTCAATTATGGCGGATCCCTTATCCAGAAAACCCCATGTCCCAAGCATTCTGGATATTAGGTCTCATACCTGTATTACATTTATATTTATTGCCAAAAATAAATTGAATGAATATACCATTGGTAAAAGGTTTCAATCACTGATAAATCAGCCCCTAAAACATTGACAAAGCCAATAGGATAGTTTTGCCATAACTATGGATTATTATTATTATTACAGAGAAACTGAAAATCAGACAAAAACATAGAATTACATATTGAAATAGGACACAATGGGAGATAGCTTTGCCATATTTCAGAGCTGGATAACGCCCCTTCCTGCAGTTTATCAGCCAATTAATTCTACTCCTTAGTTTAGAAGCGTATTATGCCTGAAAGTAAAATTAACACACAGAGACATTATTGGCTCTACACACAGAGGATTTCTGTATTGGAACCTCAGCGCTCAAATGATATTTCCTCTGCTGGCAGGTTTCCTGAGCTTAATGATTACTCATATGGAAACATGTGGCCAATGGATAAAGAGCTGGAAAACACAGAAACAGACTACTAATCTGGAGCTCCTTTTTTATATACTTGCTGACTTGGGTTATACAGTGCCAGATGGTAGTTCTGATTGAATCCAAATGAAACACTATGATTAAGAAAATCTATTTTAATATTCTTTACAAATGACTCTATAATGGAATCAGCAATACAGCCTTGAAAAAAAAAATATATATATATATATACACAGTAAATGTTTTGTGCTGATTTTCACATAATACAAAATACCTGGTAGCATTTATTAATCTGCAACATGTTTGTGAAGGTTTTTATTCATCTTGGTCATGATGTACAGTATCTAGAGTGTCAAGCTATTGAAATTGCTGATCAATTGGGAAGACTTTATTCAGCAGCTTCTTCAGTTCAGATGGAATATTAATGTTGAGTAAAATTAAGGGCACCAAGGAGGTTTGGAAGTGGTCAAACATTAAATTAATATGGATATTCATAAACTACTGGCAGCATTGGATTGCAGATTTCCAGATTAAGAAACAAGTTTTTTTAGACTCATTGGGGCAAATTCACTAAAG
Organism: Xenopus laevis; assembly: GCF_017654675.1. Lineage (NCBI taxonomy): Eukaryota > Metazoa > Chordata > Amphibia > Anura > Pipidae > Xenopus > Xenopus laevis. The sequence goes on from NC_054372.1 coordinate 187,620,189, forward strand.
GACGAAGCGCCTAACGCTAGCGTTTATTCGCTAGCTTAGCGCATTTTCGTTAATTCGCCGATTCACTAACGGATACTGGCGTAAATTCGCTAGTGTTAATTCGCACCCTTACGCCTGGCAAATTTGCGCAATGGACGTAACTATGCAAATTCACTGACGCGCTCATTTTTCTGAACGCTACCTTTTACACTAGACGTCCTTCGCCACCTCAGACCAGGCGAAGGGGATTGCTTCAAAAAAAGTTGAAATTTTTTCAACGTCCCAAAAAACGCTGGCGTTTTTTTTCTTTTTTTATGGGTGATAGGCTGAAAAAAATCAAAATTTTTTTTGGGGCTACCCTGCTTCCCCCCTACATTTCCTAACTCATGGCACCTTAAGTATACAGTGGGCACATGTGTAGGGCAAAATAAAAATTTTATTTGATGTTTTGAAGGTTTCCCAGGCTTGTGTAGTGCTGCTACGTATACTTCCATTGTAAATTCAATTTGGCGCCGTATGCAAATTAAGCATCGCTAGCGTAACTTCGCTTTTCCTGGCGAATCAACACTAGCGCAACTTCGCAATCTTTCGTTTCCCCTGAGCGCAACTTCGGATTTTAGTGAATTTGCGTAGCGTCGGCGAAAATTTGCCTGGTGAAGTGCAGCGAAGCGGACGCTGGCGCAACTACGAATCTATGCCCCAATGTGTTTCATTCATGTGGTGTTTATATAAATGGCCTGTAGGTGTCACTGTGAACATGAGATATTGTGCAGACACAGGGGCAAATGCACTAAAGTGCGAAGTGGCTACTGCTGGGAAAATTCGCCAGCGTGACGTAATTTTGCCACTTGGCAAATTTACCAACAGTGGCCCTGGCGAAAATTCGCCAGTGATGTAGATAGACTAGCGCAACTTTGCACCCTAACACTGGCGAAGGGGGTGAAACTACGCAAATTTATAAAGTTTTTTTTTTTCTGAATGTTACCTCCTTCGCCAGAGTTTACTTTGCCAGGTCAGAGCAGGTGAAGTTCAAGAGAGTAGATAGGAGTTAGTCCCAAAATAGTTGAAAATTTTTCTAAGTCCCAAAAAAAAACCGCTGGCGTTTTTTTGGGTGATAGGCTGAAAAAGAGCGAATTTCTTTTAGGGTGCCCACCTTCCCCCCAAAATTTGTTAACATATGGCACCTTACATATACTGTGGGCACATGTGTGGGGCATTAGAACACCTATATACACTTTTCTTAAGTTTCCCTGGTCTTGTGTAGTGTTCTGTATGCGCTGCAGCATACAGGTCCATTCAAATTTCAATTTGGCGCCGTATGCAAATTAGCCTTTGCTAGCGCTACTTCGCTTAGGCTGACGATTTAACACTAGCGCAACTTCGCTACCTTTCGTCTCCTGAGTGCAACTTCGGATTTTAGTGAATTACCGACGGCCTGGGTCTAGTGCAACTCTGCAGGTTAGTGAATTTGCCCCACAGTACTTTCTGTACCCCTTAAGGCACTAGAGTTGAAGTTACTGTTGAAGTGTAATGGTGGCAGGAACCTGCTAATAAAGCACTGTTATACTCTACTCATACTGGGCTACCAAAACATAACATATTGGCGACGAGATGTCTCTTCTACCTCTGCAGCAGCCTGCACCTTTTCTTCCAAACCCTGGTGAGCCTACCATACCTTTTACTGCTTGGATCTGTATGTTTGTAAATTACATTATTGCTGCTGACCAAGGGGAGATTTCTGCTGCTAGAAAGCGTGCTTTACTTATTCACTCTCTGGGAGCAGAGGGACAGCGTATATTCTATACATTACCATTACCTGATGATACTTATAAAACTGCACTTACTATAAAGTACTTTTTCGTGCCAAGAGTAAATGTGGTTGCTGAAAGATATAAATTCTGTCAACGTGGACAGCTTAATTGCGAATCCACAGAACAATTTGTAGCAGCTTTGAGAGAGCTGGTTGTTACCTGTGAGTTTGGTAACCTAACAAATGAAATGCTAAGAGACAAAATAGTGGAATAAAACGAATTCACCACGCATTAGAGAGAGACTGCTCCTAGAGCAGAATTTAACCCTTGAAAAGGCTATTACAGTTGCTAGCCAAATTGAAACAGCAGTGGCAGAGGCTAAAACTCTCAGTCAGGGAACTGCTGGGAATGTACAGACTGTGAATTCAGCACTGTGGCCTAATAATGCACAGTCACAGGCAAAATACAGTGCTAAGGAAAGGGATTCACTGCAAACCTTGCAGCAAATACAAATGGAACATGGAGCAGGACAGCGAATATCAAAAATGAGCAGTTATACTAATTTGTCTCCATGGGGTTGTGGGTGCTCAAAAATAGACTCAGTGTAGAGTACATTTTGATGATATTCTTTAAGGTTCTCCTACAGTCCTGTACAAATGTCCTCCTGCACATTCACATGGTTGCCATTGCGTCGATCCTGCTCTTTGTGATGAACAGTGCTGGAAATGAAGCCGAGGAACCTTGGAACTATCACCACACAGGACCTTGTGGCAGCTCCAGGGTGATTCCCACAGTGATTTGGGAGAAACACAGCAGAATTGTGGACAGTGAATTGGATGCAAATGGTGTACTGAACATGCACTCTGGAAGTGACTCTACCTCCTTTCTCAAAAAGCCATCTTTTTTACCCATAGTGCAGCATTTCCCCCCATAATACCAGTGTTATTGCAACTTGGCTCCTATTGTTGAAAGGCATGACGTTGTGTCAATGTGCAAGTTTTGTCTAGTAAATGAAGACCTCAAAATCGTTTATTTGTTATTTAATCTTTTTGCCTATACCTTCACATAACATATTATCTCTGTGTGACAAAATGTGCTACAGGATTCCCAGCTCAATTCCTTTCCAGTGTATGAGTCGTTCTGTAACTCATTGCTCAAGTATCACAAACGTTTGATTATCATGCTGAATACGTAACTGGGGCCCAACGCACGAACCTTTCTAGTAGCATTTTGTGAAAATATGGTAATGTCAGTTAAAATGAATAAGTACAACAGTGGATTGTGTGTGTGTGTGCCAGCTGCATAATATAATTCATTCAGAGGATTCTGCTGAGATGAAGCAGAAAAACTGAGTCCCCCGAGGGATAAAGACAGATGACAAAGAAGGAGAAGTCTAATGAAAGGATGTACAACTCAGCTATTGCATCTTCTGTACAACTGTATGCATAGAGGAGGCAAAAAGGGATTAGCCAAGTGGTTGATATTTTGCATTTATATAGTGAATAAATAAAGAGATTTTGGGTATACACGTATGGGATCTGTTATCCGGGAAAGCCATTATCCAGTAAGCTCTGAATTATGGGAAGGCCGTCTCCCATAGAATCCATTTTAATCAAATAATTCAAATATTTCCCTTTTGAATGTAGTAATAAAACAGTACATTGTACTTGATCCAAACTATGGTAGTTTATAATTAATCTTTACTGGAGGCAAAACAATCCCATTTGGTAAAAGTAATGTTTAATTATTTACAGTAAAGTAGACTAAAGGTATGGAGATCCAAATTACGGAGGTGCCGAGCATTCTGGATAACAGGTCCCATACCTGTCTATATATTGGTGGTGCAGAAGCTCTTCCGTACGCACACATGCAGCACAACATCTAATTTTCAAAACTAAACATAGTCTTCAAATTATTTTACACACTGTGTCCAGCTGTGCATTGGTGAGGGCAGGGTCAGACTGGGGGGTTTGGGGCCCCCCGGGGCTACTGCCCCAGGGCCCCCCTCCACCCCCCTGCCACTCCGATGTGCAGTGTCGCGTATGTGCATAAGCGAGCGGTGCCAGGTATGTGCGTATGTGCGTCAGTGGCAGGTGCGCAGCACCCAGACAAAGAGGGGTCACACCACTGAGAAGCAGATCTGGGCCAGCAGGGCCCACAAGAGCCTTTGGGCCCACCGCGTTTTTTCCTGGGGTCCCGTCGGCCCAGTCCGACACCGGGTGAGGGACAGACAGGGGAAGGCATGGTGGTATTTTCTCTCTTCACTCCCTACTTGGCCCCTAACTTAAAGGGGTGGTTCACTTTTTAGTTAACTTTTAGTATGTTATAGAATGGCTAATTCTAAGCAACTTTTAAATTGGCCTTTATTTTTATAGTTTTTTTTTAAAATTTGCCTTCAGACTCTTTCTAACATTCACATAGGGGTCACTGACCCCATCTAAAAAACAAATGCTCTGTAAAGCCACACATTTATTGTTATTGCTACTTTTTATTACTCATCTTTATATTCAGGCCTCTCCTATTCTGACTGGGGAGGGGGTCTGGGCCCACCGGGGCTGCCTCACATGGGGTCCACCCGCCCCTGGCCCCCCCATCTGCCACCTCCCATCCCCGATGCAAGCCCGGTTTACCCACTCCTCCTCGACAGTGGAAATAACAAACTGGAGAGCTGCTGAATAAAAAGCAAATAACTCAAATTGTCTCATGATATGACTCTGTACAGTTAGAGAGTTAATTTAAAGGTGATCAACACATTTAATTCAGACGTTTTTATTATTAAATATTATACCCAAGACATAACAATCTTACAGCCAGCCTTTTTTTTTAATCAAGAGGATCCGAACAATAGGAAAATAGTAGGTTATTTGTATTCCTCCTGTAAGAACATTATATGAACTTACTCTGGTGATAAATATTTCTCTTGGGAAAACCCTTATGTTGTGCTGACATAATTGTTATATCACGGGCAGTGCATTATAAACTCAATCAATGGGGAGCTAAGTTGGAGGGCAGGGGTAAATGTTCCCAGGCTGTTTTACATGTGTGACTTTACACTTGCCTACATATCTGGCACCAGAGATAAGATTTTCCCTTGGTAGATCTCGTGCGTCTCTCCTGTAGCGTAATCTTTACATTGCTCTGCAGGATAGAACTAAATGACTCTCACTAGCAGGATGCTAATATATGATCAGTATGATTCAGTATGACGTATTATATGATTATACAATTTACTCAATGTATTAACTTAGTAAGGAGGTCCCGAATATGTGTGCTTAGCGATTATGTTCCACCAAGCAATTACACATTACGAGAGTTTTATTATTATTAACTCTAAGCCTCAGAAATACATTTAATTTGTCCAGCGTTTTAGAACTAGTGTGTGAATGTCTGCCAACACAGTGGCTAGAACAAGAATAGTATGATTATATAGACACTGTATAAATGTTAAATATATATAGCGCCAACATATTGCTTAGCACTGTACATATTGCATAGCACTGTGTACTTTAAAGCTTTGGACACACAGAAGTCATACCACATTTTTCTGTTCCAAAATAGGACTAGCCTAAGGGTATAGCTGTCTTGTCTTGTAGCTTGGATTCAAATCAGGGCTGGAGAGTTTGAATATTCCCCATTGTCTTTGTGGGTTTCCTCCAGGTTCTCTGGTTTACTTAAACACTCAAAAAACACACAGGCAGGATAACTGGATCCTGATAAAAATTGAGCATAGTGTCTGTTGGAACATGGGCTGATGTGTTATCTACTCGTATATTCCTTTATTTTACTAGAAGTCCAAGCCTGTTTGGCTTCCACCTGCTGAGTAAAGTGGCTGCTGCTAGAATGCTTGGGGCAACAAAGCCCCAGCAAAAGAATGCACTTAGGGATCAGGGTTCCCATGAATGAGGTATGTGGATAGTGGTAGTGAGTTCTTGTTATGTTACAGTCTAAGAGGGTAAGGCAGACAGGGTGAGCTAGAAAGAGCAGTTTTGAGCTCCAAAGTAGAAGAATAGATTGAAGGTCTCTCCCAGATGATACCATCACTGTCCTCACTGTGAAGAACCACCTACGTTGCTTGAAAGTTCTTTTCTTCTAGTCTGAAGGGGTGACTTCTGGTGTGTCCTCTTTATGGGTTTATAAGGTGCCCTGCTATTTGTCTATGGGGCATGTTTACTAACTTTGTAGATAAATATCTCCGGAGATCTCCACCGATGTTGCCCGCAGCAACCAATCAGATCTTTGCTTTTGTTTTCTAACTATAGAAAACTGTTTAAATCAAACTGCTGATTGGTTGACATAGGCAACATCTCCAGAGATCTCCAGTGATAATTTATATCCAGTGTTACTGTAGGGAATCAGGGAAATCCTTCTCTTGTTTTTCTGTCTGTGACATCCAGCCCAGTTACAGGCTGGAGAGCCAGCCAATTGTCTGGGCACCCCAGTGCATCCTTGGGAGAGGGTGTGCCTGACTTTGGAGCCTTTTGTACAGGGTCTCTGACAGAGTTTAACAGGGGTTGTGAGGTGAAAGATCCAGCCAGAACCAAGTCTTGTGAAACTGTTCAAGCTGTTGAATCTGTGGAAGTACAGAAAGAGCCCCTCCTGTTCCCCACCAAGCTGCTAGAGACTCAGGAGGAGAAAGGTGCCACTGGTGAGATTGATCCTGCTGCAGAGCTGCCTGTAATCTCCAGTGTGACTGCCTCTGAGAGCACCCTGGTGAGTGAGACACCCAAGGGAGGATACTGGCAAGGATACAAACATAGGGCTCAAATTTGAGGACAGGTCTTGTGCATTTACCTGCTACGTGGGAGCGTCTGCTAAAGGGAGAGGTACTTTTGGGAAAGGTAGCGCTACCTGGGGTATAAGAGCTCTGGAGAAGGGACATTCTATTTGAACTGAATTATGTGGTTATTAACCCCTTCCAGAGGATTGGGCCTTTGATAATAAAAAGTACTGTGTTGGAGAAACAGTCAGGTACCTAAAAGTGAGTTAGTTAGTGTCCCAGGTGTCCCCAGTGCAGAAGTGCATTGTGTATTAGACTGCCCAAGTTCACTATCGTGTTTATATAAAGTTTATATCTGTTTATATACAAAAAGTGAAAACAGTAGCCTTCCAGAGAATCAGTTTTTCCTTTGCTGTGGTCAGTCTCCCCTTGACATGAACTTGGCTTGAACATGTCCTGCTCTGCTCTCTGGATATCTGCATATACTCCATATACTGTTATTTTCTGACAAAAGGACTTATTATGTAAATATTTAGCCTAACACCTCCTATAAATGATTGCTGAATGGGCTTCATGAAGGTTTTTACATGAGTACTTTGTATTGCTTATTAAGAATCAGTGTAATGTGTTATTATCTGTACCATAAGCTCTTCAAAGTCCTTGTTCTCAAGCTTCTTATTGGAGTATGCCATCTCCAATCTATTAGAAGCATTTCATTAGGAAGGTGTTTATTTTATGCAAAGGGATAAATCCAATCAGCAGTCTCCTATTTAGCAGCAAATACATTTTAACCCAAGTTGTTAAAGGATAAGTAAACCTTTAAAATAAGTTAATGTAAATTTGATGAGGGTACTATTCTAAGCACTTTTGTAATTTACATTCATTATTTTTTTATTCCAACATATTAAGGGATACATGTACTGTTAATATGAATGAATTTTGTTACAATAGCGCCACCTGCTGGTCAGTTTCCCACCATTCTGACCACCAAGTAGTCAAGGAAGTTGTCAGGAGAAAGAAAGAGGCTGTTCTTCTGCTTAGGAAAAGAATTAAAAACCTTTCTCACATCTTTCCTAAGCAGAAGAATGAATATAATGAATGTACATGACAAAAGTGCTTAGAATAGCACCCTCATCAATTATATATTCACTTATTTTTAAGGTTTAATTATCCTTTAAGAGACATTTCCACATGATGATCTTTGGCCTTCTATTTACTGTAAGCCAATTTATTTGCTGCTACTGTATCTTTAATACAGTCATGTTTAGACTATTTGGATTTGAGACCCCCTTTTTGGTTAAACAATTGGTCAGGATGTCACAACTCATCACTGGAATCATCTCTGTACCCATTTCCCTGCTATAGTTTCAGGGGTCTCCAGCTCTGATAATAAATGTTCACCAATCCCCAAGAAAGGGCTTCCAGGAATTCATTGAAGCACAATAAGTCCTCTGTCCAACTGTTGACTCAACTGGCCTTCCTGTGTGGTCCTCCCATGAAAGGGAGTCACACTGTTCACAAGTTTAGTAACCTTTGCTTAAGATGATAGGGCCCTCATGATAGGGCCCTCAGCCACATAGTGCACTTATCCACATGTTCTACAGAGTGGTTATCAAGCTCTAGACTGCAATCTATTAGTTATGACGTGGTTGGACATCTCTTCCATAGTGATTTTTTTTGAGACTTCACTTAAATTTAACTTATAATATAACGGTTCATCAGTGTTCAAAAATAGGCATTTTTATAACAGCTTTTATAAAGTTGTATTATTAAATATTTAGGGCTTTTTTGCTGGGGCGTGTTCCAAAATCCTCAAATCTTAACATCATTTATAGCCTAAAATGCTAACACACAATCCTCAAATCAAGACAAACTTTATACTATACCCATGAAAAACAAGTCATTCAAGTGATTAGATACACTTTTGTTGGCTTGGGATTGTCTTAATTAGCCAATAAGAGTGTTCTAATTCCTTATAATTCACGAGGAAGGCAACTGATAAGACTAAATTTACAGGAACCACTTGGTTGCCTTCCTAGCTCAAGTGATAAGGAAGGTAAAAAGCCAAGAAGTCCATAAACCAATCCATGGAGCCTATTTAAGATTGCTTGAGCTTTCGGGGTTGAGCAATCTTTACAGAAACCCACCGTGTGAGTTAATGAACTCAACAGCTGTTGTTAGAACCCATGTAGGAGAACTCTAACCAAATAACCCCTTTGTGTGCAGTTGCTATTATTGATCCTGGATGCTGAATCTACTGTGGCATCACAAGATCCTGTTAATAAACTATATCGACCACTATCACCCATCCAAGTGATTTTGCACCATGGTGTATAGTGCACAGCATTTTCCCATTATCTGACAAACACTCATCCTTGAGTAGAAAGGACCAGGAGCATTAACCACAATCTGCTCACAGTAAGTAATAATAAGTAAATTTGTAAATTTCTGTTATCAGAAAGAATAGAAGGAAAAACAACTCAACTTCTTCTCTGTTTACTTGCCTTAAGGGTAATGGAGAACACTTGTGGGGCCTGACAAATGTCCTCAAACATGTTTAGCTAAGAAGTGTGTATCATTGGTTAAATGATCCCACAGAAGGGGCAATAAAACCCAGGAGTGGCTCAGTGAGATAACATTATCCCATTATAGAAGATTTCATAGGTCCGTTCTATTGGAAGTCATAACCCTGGATTAAGCACTTTAAATGCGATAAATCCAGATTTGTAATTCCAGTGCAAACTGCGGTTTAAATGCTGTGTAAATTCACATTTTGCTAGCTCTATTATATTCAGAATGGTGCTGTACCCAACTGCTGTGTTTGAACTGGACTGCCAATAGCCATTGCAGTTATGGGGCTGCAGACATTATGGAAAGAAGCGCTGGAAGAGCTCAACTACAAAGGACAGTATTTCAGTCCTTGATCCAGTCTAGATCCTTGTCTAGTATTATTCGATACGTGTTAAGAGGCAACATAGATTCTAGTATTATTATTTATTTAGAGAGAATCAATATAATCGTAATAGGGAAGCTACCAGGGAGCAGTCCATTTATTTCTTTAGACTCCATAGGCAACAACTCCATATAGCAGTGCCCCCTCTCTTCCTTTTTTAAATGCCATCCCCTTGTTTCTGCACTTCATGTCAAACCCCCCCATTTCTCTGCTATTTCCCCTCTTTCCCAGTTTACATGCCCACCCCTAATCCACGTGCCATTTGCTTCTGCCCCAGTTCATGTACCATGTCACAAACCATCAGATCACAAACCATCCATCTCTCCGTGCTCTTCGTGTGACATGACTCCCACTCCTGATTAAGGATGCAATCTCCCCCCTCCCTTCTAGTTCATATTCACTGACATAACACTGATCAGAAAAAAGGGGGAAGCACCAAGTTCAATGTAAAAAAGCATGCAAGACTATAACCCCTTGCAGGTACCCCCCTGCTTTGAGGGCATAACTAATAGCGATCTAGTGGTGGAGACATATAAGACCATGCAGTTAAGGGTGATTAAGACATTTATTGCATAGTGGAAAATACACTCTAAGAAGGTTGACAAATGGTGGCCACCATAGTAGATACCAACACATACAAAGACGTAATGAGCAGACCAGTTGGGTAACTAGATGTTTCTGGGCTCCACAGCAAATTCAATAGTGCACCAAAACATTGGTAAGATGACCTATTCTACCAAGGTATATTGAAATTGCTCATTATTTAGGACCTTGCTGGGCCCCCTTCAACTGTAGACTCTGCTTCCTCTGTAGTTACTTCCCTGGATCAGACTGTATATACAGTACATCTCCCTAAGCATGTAAGATATGTGCCAAGTCAGATAAATATGTTCCCATATAGATCACTTGTCAGGACTATATACGGATATTATATTTGTCTCCCATAGTATTCCTTTAAAAACATAGATGTGCAGCAGTTCAGTATTTGTATAAAGTGCATGTATTTTACCCCACTTCAGTTGTACAACAGATAAGGATAAGTAAATAAGGAACATCTCACCATGTCATGCAACATTTTCTCTTTGTCTGTTACATAGTTCTTGGGGTCCATCACCTGGTGTGCAAGGTGGAAACACAATCATCACCACCAATGTAAGAGAAAAAGATTTTACCCATGGGTACAACTAGACCACCTAGATCCAGGAGCAAGAGTTTCACTCCGATACCCAAAACTTGAAAGACAAAATAAACACATGTAGGGGACCAGAGAAATCCTTCCCTGTTTTTCTGTCTCTGACATCATCCAGCCCAGTTACAGGCTGGAGAGCCAACCGATTGGCTGGGTGCCCCAGTGCATCCTTGGGAGAGAGGGAGTGCTAGACTTTGGAGCCTTTTGTCCAGGGTCTCCAACAGAGCTTAACAGGGGTTGTATGCTGAAACATCCAGCCAGAACCAGTTTGTGTGAGACTGTCCAAGCTGTTGCATCTGTGGAAGTACAGAGAGAGCCCATCCTTTTCCCTGCAAAGCTGCTAGAGACTCAGGAGGAGAAAGGTGCCACTAGTGAGATTGATCCTGCTGCACAGCTGCCTGTAATCCCCAGTGTGACTGCCTCTGAGAGCACCCCGTTGAGTGAGACACCCAAGGGAAGATACTGGCAAGGATACAAGCATGGGGCTCCAATTTGAGGACAAGTCTTTTGCATTTACCTGCTACGTGGAAGTGGCTGCTAAGTTCCAAAGGGAAAGGTACTTTTGGAAAAGGTAGCGCTACCTGCGGTATAAGAGCTCTGGGGAAGGGACATTTCAATTGAACTGAACTTTATGGTTATTAACCCATTCCAGAGGATTGGGATATTGATAAATAAAAGGACTGTGCTAGAGAAACAGTCAGGTACCTAATAGTGAGTTAAGTAGGTCACATGTGTCCGCAGTGCAGGAGTGTATTGTGTATTAGAGATGTCGCGAACTGTTCGCCGGCGAACTTGTTCGCGCGAACATCGGGTGTTCGCGCTCGCCGGAAGTTCGCGAACGTCGCGCGACGTTCGCCATTTTGGGTTCGCCATTGTTGGCGCTTTTTTTTGCCCTCTCACCCCAGACCAGCAGGTACATGGCAGCCAATCAGGAAGCTCTCCCCTGGACCACTCCCCTTCCCTATAAAAACCGAAGCCCTGCAGCGTTTTTTCACTCTGCCTGTGTGTGCTGAAGAGATAGTGTAGGGAGAGAGCTGCTGCCTGTTAGTGATTTCAGGGACAGTTGAAAGTTTGCTGGCTAGTAATCGTTTTGATACTGCTCTGTTATTGGAGGGACAGAAGTCTGCAGGGGTTTGAGGGACATTTAAGCTTAGGTAGCTTTGCTGGCTAGTAATCTACCTTCTACTGCAGTGCTCTGTATGTAGCTGCAGTGGGCAGCTGTCCTGCTTCTGATCTCATCTGCTGACTGCTGCAATAACAGTAGTCCTTGTAAGGACTGCTTTTATTTATTTTTTTGTTGTTTTACTACTACTACTACTACTACTACTATAAGAGCCCAGTGCTATTAGTCTAGCAGTGTTGGGGAGTGGGACTGGTGTGCTAATCTGCTGCTCCTAGTAGTTCAGCAGCACCAACTTTAATTTTTTTTTTTAATATTCATTTTTTTTTTATTTTACTTTTTTTTATTTACTACCGCTGTAGTAGTGTATAAGTTGACCTTTTAGGCATTATTTGCCCTGTAGGCATTATTTGCACACTGTTTTCTTCAACCCGCCATCGAGCTGTGTGACCTTGTTCACATTCTGTCTAAATATCCATAATATTACCGTCTCCAGAAAAAACACCGGAGTCACTTTTTTCAAGCAGCCATAATATATTTTACGTAATCCGTATCCACCGCTGTAGTAGTGTATACGTTGGCCTTGTAGGCATTATTTGCACACTGTTTTCTTCAACCCGCCATCGAGCTGTGTGACCTTGTTCCCATTCTGTCTAAATATCCATAATATTACCGTCTCCAGAAAAAACACCGGAGTCACTTTTTTCAAGCAGCATTCATATATTTTACGTAATCCGTATCCACCGCTGTAGTAGTGTATACGTTGGCCTTGTAGGCATTATTTGCACACTGTTTTCTTCAACCCGCCATCGAGCTGTGTGACCTTGTTCCCATTCTGTCTAAATATCCATAATATTACCGTCTCCAGAAAAAACACCGGAGTCACTTTTTTCAAGCAGCATTCATATATTTTACGTAATCCGTATCCACCGCTGTAGTAGTGTATACGTTGGCCTTGTAGGCATTATTTGCACACTGTTTTCTTCAACCCGCCATCGAGCTGTGTGACCTTGTTCCCATTCTGTCTAAATATCCATAATATTACCGTCTCCAGAAAAAACACCGGAGTCACTTTTTTCAAGCAGCATTCATATATTTTACGTAATCCGTATCCACCGCTGTAGTAGTGTATACGTTGGCCTTGTAGGCATTATTTGCACAGTGTTTTCTTCAACCCGCCATCGAGCTGTGTGAGCTTGTTCACATTTTGTCTAAATATTGATAATATTATCGTCTCTAGAAAAACCACTTGAGTTACTTTTTTCAAGCAGCATTCATATATTTTACGTAATCCGTATCCACCGCTGTAGTAGTGTATACGTTGACCTTGTAGGCATTATTTGCACACTGTTTTCTTCAACCCGCCATCGAGCTGTGTGAGCTTGTTCACATTTTGTCTAAATATTGATAATATTATCGTCTCTAGAAAAACCACTTGAGTTACTTTTTTTCAAGCAGCATTCATATATTTTACGTAATCCGTATCCACCGCTGTAGTAGTGTATACGTTGACCTTGTAGGCATTATTTGCACACTGTTTTCTTCAACCCGCCATCGAGCTGTGTGACCTTGTTCACATTTTGTCTAAATATTGATAATATTATCGTCTCTAGAAAAACCACTTGAGTTACTTTTTTCAAGCAGCATTCATATATTTTACGTAATCCGTATCCACCGCTGTAGTAGTGTATACGTTGACTTTGTAGGCATTATTTGCACAGTGTTTTCTTCAACCCGCCATCTAGCTGTGTGTATTATCGTTTCCAGAAAAACCAACTGAGTTTTGTTGTGTTGTTGTTTTTTTAAAAATAATGCCAGGCAAAGGCAGGCCGCCACGCAGAGGCCGTGCTAGGGCCGTGCTGCTATGCAATCCTGTGGCCCTAGCAAATTTCCCAGTTTTAAAAAGCCAATGACCCTGAACTCCCAAAATGCTGAAGAGGTAGTTGACTGGCTTACACAGCACACCCCATCCTCTACCGTTTCTAACTTTACCACAACATCCTCCTCATCCTCCACTGCTATGGCCACCCCACGTAACACTTCCTCCACCACCGGTGCCCCTTCTTCACTGGGGTCAGAGGAGTTATTTTCCAATGAGTTTCTTGAACTGAGTAATGCGCAACCATTATTGCCAGAAGAAGATGAAGGAGATGAGGACCTTACACCAGATTTAATTCTGGCAGAGAACACGATAGAGATGGACATAATGAGTGATGAGGAGGAGGTCCCCGCTGCTGCTTCCTTCTGTGATGTGTCAGAAGAAATTGATGCATCTGAGGAGAATGATGATGAGGAGATTGATGTTTTGTGGGTGCCTAGTAGAAGAGAGCAAGAGGAGGGTAGTTCAGATGGAGAGACGGAGAGTCAGAGAGGCAGTAGGAGAATAAGACTTAGAAGAAGCAGGGAGGACAGCCCGCAGGGATCAGCAGGGCAACAACATGTATCGGCACCTGTGTTCAGCCGGCCAACGCACCCGCCATTGCCGCCAATACCGCCAACTCCGCCAACTTCTACTGTTACCGCCAGATCGCACACTTCCAAAAAGTCAGCAGTGTGGGATTTTTTTTAATGTGTGTGCCTCTGACAAAAGCATTGTAATTTGCAATGAGTGCAGTCAGAAACTGAGCCTTGGTAAGCCCAACAGCCACATAGGTACAACTTCTATGCGAAGGCACATGAGCGGCAAGCACAAAGCACTTTGGGAGCAACACCTCAAAGGCAACAGGCAAACTAAAAGCCACACTCCTTCTGGTCCAGCATCTTACTGCTCTACCTCTGCTCTCCTTGACCCGTCTGAACCACCCTCCACTCCGCCTTCCACCTTGACCACCTGTTCCCATTCCCAGTCATCTGCCACCAGCCAAGTTTCTGTGAAGGCCATGTTTGAGCGTAAGAAGCCAATGTCTGACTGTCACCCCCTTGCCCGGCGTCTGACAGCTGGCTTGTCTGCACTCTTAGCCCGCCAGCTTTTACCATACCAGCTGGTGGACTCTGAGGCCTTCCGCAAATTTGTAGCAATTGGGACACCGCAGTGGAAGGTACCCAGCCGCAATTTTTTTTCTAAAAAGGGAATACCACACCTGTACCAACATGTGCAGAGCCAAGTTACCGCATCTCTGTCACTTAGTGTTGGGCCAAAGGTCCATATGACTACTGACGCATGGTCCTCCAAGCATGGTCAGGGCAGGTATGTCACCTACACTGCCCACTGGGTGAACTTGGTAATGGCTGGGAAGCAGGGAATGGGTAGCTCAACAACAACAGTGGAGTTGGTGTCACCGCCACGGATTGCACGCGGTTCTGCCACCACCTCTACTCCTCCATCGCTCTCTACCTCGTCTTCTTCTTCTTCTTACTCTGCTGCTGGGTCCTCCTTCTCCTCCTCCACACCTGTGCACCCCCAGCTCCCCTAGGCTATTCGACGTGCCAGGTACGCCGTTGTCACGCTGTCTTGGGGATGACGTGCCTGGAAAGCAAAAACCATACCGGATCTGTACTCCTGTCATCTCTGCAGTCACAGGCCGATCGGTGGCTGACCCCACACCAACTGCAGATCGGAAAAGTGGTGTGTGACAATGGAAGCAATCTGTTGGCAGCGTTGAGACTAGGCAATTTAACACATGTGCCCTGCATGGCACATGTGTTAAATTTAATAGTCCAACGTTTTGTCTCCAAGTACCCAGGATTCCAGGACGTTCTCACCCAGTCCAGAAAGGTGTCGGCCCATTTCAGACGTTCCTACACAGCCATGGCACGCCTTGCTGACATTCAGCAGCGCTACAACATGCCAGTCAGGCGTTTGATTTCTGACAGCCAGACTCGCTGGAATTCAACGCTCCTTATGTTGGAACGTCTGCTGCAACAACAAAGGGCCGTCAACGAGTACCTTTTTGAACTGGGTGGTAGGACTGGATCTGCACAGCTGGGGATTTTTTTCCCCCGTTACTGGGTGCTTATGCGCGATGCCTGCAGGCTCATGCGACCTTTTGAAGAGGTGACAAATATGGTCAGTCGCACCGAAGGCACCATCAGCGACCTAATACCCTTCGCTTTCTTCCTGGAGCGTGCCGTGCGACGAGTGACAGATGAGGCTGTAGACCAGCGTGACGAGGAGCTGGAAGCGCACGATTTCTGGTCGGAATCACCAGAACGAACCCAGGCACCTGCTGCAACGCAGGGAGAGGTGCCAGAAGTGGAGTCAGAGGAGGAAGGTGGCTTTGTGGAGGAGGAGGAGGAGGACCAACAGGAGCAGGCTTCCCAGGGGGCTAGTGGTGACCTTTTGGGGACCCCTGGTCTTGTACGTGGCTGGGGGGAGGAGACCGTGGATGATGCAGTCCTTGATAATGAGGAAGCGGAGATGGATAGCTCTGCATCCAACCTTGTGAGAATGGGGTCTTTCATGCTGTCATGCCTGTTGAAGGACCCCCGTATCAAGAGGCTTAAGGAGAAGGACCTGTACTGGGTCGCAACGCTACTAGACCCTCGGTACAAGCATAAAGTGTCAGAAATGTTACCAACATACCACAAGTCCGAAAAGATGCGGCATTTACAAACCAGCCTGCAAAACATGTTGTACAATGCTTTTAAGGGTGATGTCACTTCAGGAACTCATCAACATTCCAGGGGCAGAGGTGCCAGTAATCCTGCCACGAGCACACCTGCAAGGACAAAGCCCTTTGGCCAGTCTGTAACGTCAGACATGCAAATGTTTTTCTGTCCAAGGCAGCGCCACAACCCTTCTGGATCCACCCTCAAAGAACGCCTCGACCGGCAGGTAGCGGACTACCTGGCATTAACTGCAGATATCGACACTCTGAGGAGCGATGAACCCCTGGACTACTGGGTGCGCAGGCTTGATCTGTGGCCAGAGCTGTCACAATTTGCCATGAACCTCTTGTCTTGCCCAGCCTCAAGTGTGCTCTCAGAAAGGACCTTCAGTGCAGCAGGAGGGATTGTAACTGAGAAGAGAACTCGCCTAGGTCACAAAAGTGTCGATTACCTGACCTTTATTAAAATGAATGAGGGGTGGATCTCGGAGGGTTACTGCACGCCGGAAGACTTGTTCTGACTTCTATGCAGCTGTCCTTCTCTTCAAGCCTCATGACTCCACACACAGCTGTCCTTTAGCGTCCTCCTCCTCCCTCCGCCACCGTTACAAACTAGGGTGCAAACCCTACTGGTTTAATTTTTTCTGGCCTCTGTGCTTCAGTGGCTGCAACCAAAAAAACTGGGCAAACAATGTCTACAAGGTCAACGTATGGCAAAAAATGACTATTTTCAGCATTTATATGGCATATTTTTTCTGGCAACTGTGCTTCAGTGGCTGCGTCCAAAAAAATGCATATTTTCTGCATTTATATGGCATAATTTTTCTGGCAACTGTGCTTCAGTGGCTGCGACCAAAAAAATGCATATTTTCTGCATTTATATGGCATAATTTTTCTGGCCTCTGTGCTTCAGTGGCTGCAACCAAAAAAATTTATATTTTCAGCATTTATATGGCATAATTTTTCTGGCCTCTGTGCTTCAGTGGCTGCAACCAAAAAAATTTATATTTTCAGCATTTATATGGCATAATTTTTCTGGCAACTGTGCTTCAGTGGCTGCGACCAAAAAAATTACTATTTTCAGCATTTATATGGCATATTTTTTCTGGCCTCTGTGCTTCAGTGGCTGCGGCCAAAAAAACTGGGCAAACAATGCCTACAAGGTCAACGACGTTGACCTTGTAGGCATTGTTTGCCCAGTTTTTTTGGCCGCAGCCACTGAAGCACAGAGGCCAGAAAAAATATGCCATATAAATGCTGAAAATAGTAATTTTTTGCCATACGTTGACTCAACGTATATGGCAAAAAATGACTATTTTCAGCATTTATATGGCATATTTTTTCTGGCAACTGTGCTTCAGTGGCTGCGACCAAAAAAATGCATATTTTCTGCATTTATATGGCATAATTTTTCTGGCCTCTGTGCTTCAGTGGCTGCAACCAAAAAAATTTATATTTTCAGCATTTATATGGCATAATTTTTCTGGCAACTGTGCTTCAGTGGCTGCGACCAAAAAAATGCATATTTTCTGCATTTATATGGCATAATTTTTCTGGCCTCTGTGCTTCAGTGGCTGCAACCAAAAAAATTTATATTTTCAGCATTTATATGGCATAATTTTTCTGGCAACTGTGCTTCAGTGGCTGCGTCCAAAAAAACTGGGCAAACAATGTCTACAAGGTCAACGTATGGCGAAAAATTACTATTTTCAGCATTTATATGGCATATTTTTTCTGGCAACTGTGCTTCAGTGGCTGCGTCCAAAAAAACTGGGCAAACAATGCCTACAAGGTCAACGTATGGCAGTTGTTTAAAGAGAACAGTAGATTACTAGCCAGCAAAGCTACCTAAGCTAAAATGTCCGTCAAATCCCTGCAGACTTCTGTCCCTCCAATACAGAGCAGTATCAAGCAGATTACTAGCCAGCAAGCTTACTATCATCTGTCCCTGAAATCACTAACAGCTCTCCCCCTACACTATCTCTTCCAAGCACACACAGGCAGATTTTTCAGATACATTTTTGCCCTTGATCCCCCTCTGGCATGCCACTGTCCAGGTCGTTGCACCCTTTAAACAACTTTAAAATCATTTTTCTGGCCAGAAATGTCTTTTCTAGATGTTAAAGTTCGCCTTCCCATTGAAGTCTATGGGGTTCGCGAACCGTTCGCGAACCGCTCGCATTTTTGCGCAAGTTCGCGAATATGTTCGCGAACTTTTTTTCCGACGTTCGCTACATCCCTATTGTGTATTAGATTGCCCAAGTTTTTTCACTACTGTTTATATAAAATTTATATCTGTTTCATTTGCAAACAATGGGGCTCATTTATCAACATTTGGCAAATTTGCCCATGGGCAGTTATCTATAGCAACCAATCAGTGATTAGCTGTAAATACCAGTTCCCAGTACTTTTCATATGCAAAAGAAACTCAGGGCCCCTGATTTGCCATGGGTTATTTCTATTTTCTAATTTGGTTACTGTCTATTTATACAGTAACCAAATTAGGGTTAAAACATCACAAGCCTTCTTCTCCCTCCTTCTCAGTTCAAGTTGCCACATCTAATCAAACCTCCCCTAGTTCTTACACCATTTATTTATCCCTCATACATGTATTCTTCCTCCATTCCAGTTAATTTGCAGTTTCCCATATATCTTCAGCCACTACTCACCAGAACCAGGTACAGAATTCATAGCAAAGTCAGAAAATAATCTCAAATGTGGATAAATTTATACTAGTGTTCTTCCATGTCTCACACTCCTATTGAGCTCAGTTTTGTTGTGCATTCAATGGCCACACAGGCAATATGTTTAATTTTCAATTCCCTATGCACACTTCTCAGAAGCCAATCGTGTGGGCTGTTTAGCTTGTAAGGGCAAGGGGAGCTTTGTATTAAGATTTAATCTGAAATAGCATTGGGTGGGCCATGGAAGTTGGTGCCTGTTCCAAATTTGTTGGTGAGACACAGTCCTGTTCTTCTACAGGTGTATTTCTGGTCATGCTTCTACATGTATGCATATGAGAATTTATTTTCCATATTTCCCCTCAACTAGGCCATCCTATGCACATGCAGTACACCCAAGCACTCCCAGCCCACTTTTGGGTTTGCCATACAGGAAACAATCACTTGGATGGAAAAAAGTGGAAAGCGATTGGTGAATTAACACAGAGTTAAACTTGAGGCAAATATAATGTGTTCTTGCTTAAAGGAGAAGGAAAGGTTAAAACTAAGTAAGCCTTATCAGAAAGGTCCATTTAAATATACCAGTAAATCCCCAAAGTAATGTTGCTCTGAGTCCCCTGTCAAAAGAAACACTGCATTTCTTTCCTTCTATTGTGTACACATGGGCTTCTGTATCAGACTTCCTGCCTTCAGCTTAAACCTCATTGCCCTGGGCAAGGGCATGCTCAGTTTGCTTCTCTCCCCCCCTCCCCTCCCTTCTCTACTGTAATCTGAGCCCAGAGCAGGGAGAGACTCAGGCAGGAAGTGATATCACACCACATTAATACTGCAGCTCCTATCCTAAACAAACAGAGAGTTTCTAGAGCTTTTTACTCAGGTATGGTAAAATATTCTACAGAATAAATATAGCATTCTAGCTTGCACTATTGCAGCTAATCTATTGGCAATAAAATGCCTCAGTAGCTTTCCTTCTCCTTTAAAACCAAAATAGAATAGTAATTCATTAATTATACTGCAAAACTAATTTTAACAGAAAGCTGATCATTACACAGTGTTCTTTAGACAGCACAAACTCTGTTATTGTGTTGATTATTCTCTGGATGGAATCCTGAAGTCTTAAGGTTCTATTATAATCTGCTAATGGGGACACAATAGGTGGTTACACTTGTTCTACTGTTGAAAAACGCCATGGTTTCATTGATGACATTACGCTAGTTACTTCTTATGTGTCAAGCTGTGGGGCTCCGAATACATAACACAAGAGGCTTGCTGACACACATATTGATCACTGCAATGAAATAGAAGGCTTTCTACGCCCATAAACTCAGCAATTCATTGCTGTACTGAATGTTTATTTACTCTAGCACATTCAAAATTCCTTCTTCAGCTACTTCTGCCAGGAGACTTCCAACAGTACAAAGTAGTTGAATTGCAATATAATTAATGACTGAATTTTATTTCTCTAATAAGATTTTGTCTTATAGGGCATATACAGGTAAATAACCATAGGAACCCAGAGGAAGGGTATATACAGGTACATAACCATAGGAAGACAGAGGAAGGGTATATACAGGTACACAACCATAGGAAGCCAGAGGAAAAGTATATACAGGTGCATAACCATAGGAAGCCAGAGGAAGGGTATATACACGTACATAACCATAGGAAGCCAGAGGAAGGGTATATACACGTACATAACCATAGGAAGCCAGAGGAAGGGTATATACACGTACATAACCATAGGAAGCCAGAGGAAGGGTATATACACGTACATAACCATAGGAAGCCAGAGGAAAAGTATATACAGGTGCATAACCATAGGAAGCCAGAGGAAGGGTATATACAGGTATATAACCATAGGAAGCCAGAGGAAGGGTATATACAGTTAAATACAGTAACCATAGGAAACCAGAGGTACGGTATACTCAGGTACAGAGGAAGGGTATATACAGGTATATAACCATAGGAAACCAGAGGAAGGGTATATACAGGTATATAACCATAGAAAACCAGAGGAAGGGTATATACAGGTATATAACCATAGGAAACCAGAGGAAGGGTATATAGAGATACCATTTTACCATTTAATTTTATTATTTTAATATTAGCTTCAGCATACTGAAATAAGAAACTTTCTAAAATACATTCAATTAAAAATGTACCGTTTCTGAAAGTTCACCTTCACAATACTTCTCTCAACATCTGTTTCTCTTCATTCTGTCTTCATTCAGCAGTTGGGTGTCAGATGAATAATCCAATATACCGTATAGGGGGCTCCTTTTGCCTAGAAGATGTATTAGAGCTCACTCTATTAAAATCACCAGACATCATGTCTCTCTACATGCAGGATTTGTGCAAAAGGCAGTTGTTTTGTTAGATTTTATCTGTACTGGAATCAGTTATTTGAGTTAGCTCTAATACATCTGCTAGGAAAGGAGCCCCCCTATAAGATATATTGGATCATTCATCTGACACCCAACTGCTGCATGAAGACAGAATGAGGAGAAACAGATGCTAATTATATTTATTTACTTGAGTATGAGAAAGCTTATATTAAATTTTAATTTTCGCGATAGTTCCCCTTTAACATCCCCTCACAAAGGACTGTAGTTCTCCTTATGCTACAGGTACCCACACATTTGACCATATTACTCCCTGGGTGATCACTGAACACAAGAATACTGGAAGCCAACATCTCATTTAAAAACCTTAAGTAAACATTTGGCATGGATTTCTGCAGCTTAGTTATCATGAAGTACAGGGCTGTATCTTATTACCCCAAATAAGTAAAAAATGAAGAAATGTTGGTTTAGATCAGACTCTATGACAATTGCCATCACTAACACAATGTTTACATTTATAGTCATAAACAGGTGTCTTTACTAATTCTTGAAACTGAATGCATGCATCCAAACAAATGGAAGTAAAATAATTTTTCTATTTTACTGCAATTTGAGGTACAGACAATGTAAATTAAAGGGATACGCTCATTGGAAAACATGTTTTTTTTCAAAATGCATCAGTTTATAGTGCTGCACCTGCAGAATTCTGCACTCAAATCTGTTTTTCAAAAGAGCAAACTGATTTTTTTTACATTTTTAAATCTGACATGGGGATAGACATATTGTTAATTTCCCAGGTGCCCCAGTCATGTGTCTTGAGCTCTGATACATTTCAGTCACTCTTTACTGTTGCACTGCATGTTGGAGTGATATTCCCTCCCTTCTACCCCTCAGCAGATCATCAGCAGACCAATGGGAAGGTAACCAGATGGTAGATATAGCTGCCTGGTAAATATAAGAACAGCAAAATCCATGTCCCACTGCGACTCCTTCAGTAACATTGAGTAGGTAGAAACAACAGCCTGCCAGAAAGCAGTTCCATCCTAAAGTGCTGGCTCTTTCTGAAAGCACATGAACAGGCAAAATAACTTAGAAAAACACAAATCACCCCACTGTCCCTTTGTTTTTATCCTTCTGCTTCAAGCAGAGGTCTGACTGCAGTCAGTATTTCAAAATTTCACAATATCAGGAAGGATAGAAAAGAACCCCCACTTGATCAGTTAGACTAAGGCAGTCACAATATAATTTTACCACACTTATTAATTGTCAGTTAAGTTGTAAGCACTTAGATAAACACCACTAATTAGTGCATAAAGTTGAATATATCACTTAGTAATAAGTTATAAAGTGCTGTGCAATAAGTTATAAAGTGCGGTGCAATAAGTTAATTAAAAAGAGCTCTGAAATCCAAAGGGATCTATATTACCTTAAACCATATAATTCGGACGGAATCCCTTCACACAGATTTATATCCTACCAATGTAAACTATAGTATTGAGCCAATTGATTAAGTGCTACCCCAAATGATCACTAATTCCTAATTAATTGTTTACAATGCTATAAATTGAATTGATTAATGTAGAGAATTACTAAGTTGAGAAATTTTAATTCATTAAATATAAAGTGCTACAGTGCTGTATAAATTAGTACACCTACGTGAATAGTAAGGTTCAATTGATAAAATTAAATAGACTGCCATTTGATAGGATAAAAACTAAAATCAATGTATTTCTGGTCATGCTTCTACATGTATGCATATGAGAATTTATTTTCCATATTTCCCCTCAACTAGGCCATCCTATGCACATGCAGTACACCCAAGCACTCCCAGCCCACTTTTGGGTTTGCCATACAGGAAACAATCACTTGGATGGAAAAAAGTGGAAAGCGATTGGTGAATTAACACAGAGTTAAACTTGAGGCAAATATAATGTGTTCTTGCTTAAAACCAAAATAGAATAGTAATTCATTAATTATACTGCAAAACTAATTTTAACAGAAAGCTGATCATTACACAGTGTTCTTTAGACAGCACAAACTCTGTTATTTTGTTGATTATTCTCTGGATGGAATCCTGAAGTCTTAAGGTTCTATTATAATCTGCTAATGGGGACACAATAGGTGGTTACACTTGTTCTACTGTTGAAAAACGCCATGGTTTCATTGATGACATTACGCTAGTTACTTCTTATGTGTCAAGCTGTGGGGCTCCGAATACATAACACAAGAGGCTTGCTGACACACATATTGATCACTGCAATGAAATAGAAGGCTTTCTACGCCCATAAACTCAGCAATTCATTGCTGTACTGAATGTTTATTTACTCTAGCACATTCAAAATTCCTTCTTCAGCTACTTCTGCCAGGAGACTTCCAACAGTACAAAGTAGTTGAATTGCAATATAATTAATGACTGAATTTTATTTCTCTAATAAGATTTTGTCTTATAGGGCATATACAGGTAAATAACCATAGGAACCCAGAGGAAGGGTATATACAGGTACATAACCATAGGAAGACAGAGGAAGGGTATATACACGTACATAACCATAGGAAGCCAGAGGAAAAGTATATACAGGTGCATAACCATAGGAAGCCAGAGGAAGGGTATATACAGGTATATAACCATAGGAAGCCAGAGGAAGGGTATATACAGTTAAATACAGTAACCATAGGAAACCAGAGGTACGGTATACTCAGGTACAGAGGAAGGGTATATACAGGTATATAACCATAGGAAACCAGAGGAAGGGTATATACAGGTATATAACCATAGGAAACCAGAGGAAGGGTATATAGAGGTACCATTTTACCATTTAATTTTATTATTTTAATATTAGCTTCAGCATACTGAAATAAGAAACTTTCTAAAATACATTCAATTATTAGTGCATAACCACTAATTAGTGCATAAAGTTGAATATATCACTTAGTAATAAGTTATAAAGTGCTGTGCAATAAGTTATAAAGTGCGGTGCAATAAGTTAATTAAAAAGAGCTCTGAAATCCAAAGGGATCTATATTACCTTAAACCATATAATTCGGACGGAATCCCTTCACACAGATTTATATCCTACCAATGTAAACTATAGTATTGAGCCAATTGATTAAGTGCTACCCCAAATGATCACTAATTCCTAATTAATTGTTTACAATGCTATAAATTGAATTGATTAATGTAGAGAATTACTAAGTTGAGAAATTTTAATTCATTAAATATAAAGTGCTACAGTGCTGTATAAATTAGTACACCTACGTGAATAGTAAGGTTCAATTGATAAAATTAAATAGACTGCCATTTGATAGGATAAAAACTAAAATCAATGCTCAAATTCATGAAAAAAGGAGGAAAATGAAATAAGAGGAGGTGGAGTTGTCCCAAAACTGCTGCCTGAATTTTTTCTATCCCTGGGACACCACAAAGATGGAGAAGGCAGAGTAACCGGGACTGTGGTCTCGTAGTTAGCTGAGCCCTAAGCTGGTTTGAGAGGCTAATATATCCTATAAAACCACAATTCCACGGTCTCCTGGGAGTTTAGTATACAGAGAAGGAGAAGGAGCTGAACCGAGCACCACCCCCAACGAAAATTGTTTAAGCCAAGGTTTTTAAATAAATTAAAAATAGCCAAAGATCAGGGAAAAGAACACCGACGCGCGTTTCGCAATGTTTGCTTTTTCAAGGCGCCTTTGCTTTTTTTTTTAGTTACGCCTTGACAAAGCAAACATTGCGAAACGCGCGTCTGCGTTCTTTTATATCTATCAGGGAGCTGTTATATGGTTAACTTCACATTGTTCTGCTGATGGGTTGCTGGGGGGGAGAGGGGGTGATACCACTCCAACTTGCAGTGCTGCAGTAAAGAGTGACTGAAGTTTATAAGAGCACAAGTCACATGACTGGGGCATCTGGGAAACTGGCAATATGTCTACCTCCATGTCAGATTTCAAAATTAAATATAAAAAAATCAGTTTGCTCTTTTGAAAAACAAATTTCAGTGCAGATGTCTGCTAGAGCAGCACTATTAATGCATTTTGGGGAAAAAAAAGTTTTCCCATGACAATATCCCTTTAAATTCACGGTGCATCATTGAATTTCCTCCATAACAAGAGAACAAGATTACCAGCCAGGCTGTCCTAAGCACTCCCACCTTTCCTCCTCTTTCTCACCTGGTGCACAAAGTCTTAGGGCAAACATCATGTTGGGATGTTATTAACTGTATCCTGATGCTGTAAATACAAAGGACACCTTGACTCGCCTTGTTTCATGTTATATCTGCCCTTTACATAAGGGAAATACCAACTTTCCCTGATGGGGAATTACGTGCTGTATATCTCCTGCACCCTTGGATTGATATATATATCATATTAATGATTTATGCAGTGGGAGCAATCACATTAACTTACAGTATATGAGAACTGTAAATTTATTACATTATGCACGTGTTTGTTCATGTGTGGGTATGATATAATACTTTATTGCTATAATATGGTAATGCAGTTGAATTGCCTTCTGTGTTTGATTTATTGAATTATTTGAATAGTGTAGAAATGTTGACTTTTTTTTTTTAACCTTCCTGACAGATCCCCAAGGAGTCCCCAGAGTTGTGTGGTTTGCTCTCCCTATAGTAATGCCACTGTTAATGGTGCTGCTGTTACCATTTTAGACTGTAGTAACCAATTATCAGCATATTTAGCTACTTTACCTGTTATCCCCTTACTCTTTGGGGGTTATTTACTAAACTCCGAATTCAAAAATCATGAAAATACCCGAAGTTTTCAGGCAAAAAAGGTTAAGAAACCTGAGTTTTCAGGTGAAAAAGCAAATTTTTGAGAAAACATAATAAAAAATTGATGGAGTTTGTAAGATTTGATGGAGTTTGAAGCAGAAAATGTTGCGATAAAATCGGACTTTGATGAATAACCCCCTTAGCTTCAGAGACACTGTGGGGGTTATTTATCAAACTCCGAATCCAAAAATCACAAAAGATTCCGATTTTTTTTGACCAAAAAAGTCAGTGGCAAAAGGTTCCATGGACCGCACCATCTAAAAATCTGTTTTTTTTTCTGATTTTGGCGGGAAAATTGAACTTTTTGGCTGGAAAACCCAATTTTTTTTGAAGGTCCAATCGCCAATTCAGATTTGGTTGGACTGTTTTAATAGAAATAATAAGATACATTCAGATAAAAAAAAACCCTGTGTGTGTGATCCAAATGTGAAGTGACATATTTGCTGGGTGCCTTAGGGAGACTGTGCTGATCCGTAAAACACTTCAGTTATCATAGTATAAAATCTGAGCTTTCATCTCCTTAGGCAGTCATTAGGAGATTCGTACTAGGACTATTATATTTTACAGCAGAAGGACGTGTTAGGACTAAATGTACATTAAATTCCCCCCCCTAAAAATGTCATATTTGCATTAAGATTATTAACAACCGCCTCATCGTTGTGACGTTATGCTGTGACAGTTTTGGGGAGGAAGAGGTTAGTGTCAGACCGAGGGTTTAGAAGACACAAACCAGCGAGACATGACAAATAATGTTATTGGAACGCAAGAGTTGATTTTCAGTGTCTAAAAACTGCAGTGGAGTAAAAACGCCCTGCTGATGTGTAAGGGCAGTAATGCGTGAGGGCACTCAATTAGCTCACTATGGACTTCATTTAATATATATAAATACATTTAAATAGGCAGACTCTGGGTTCAGGCTATAAATATCTGTAAAATGTAATGGAATGTAAAATGTAACCGTATTTCATAATTAACTATAAATCCAGATGATGGCACAAAAGTCATGTTAGATGCCAGGAGGAGGGCTCATGGCTCACACGTTTCCTGGGTTCCCATATGAATCACCCATGCAGAAACCCTCTTGGCATTTGGTAGGACCCTTTATATTTCTTAAGAAATTGTCAGTTTTCTTCAGAAGTCTGGTTTTTGTTTCCAGTTATTCAGATAATTAGATTCTTAAAATGCTTTAATAATATTCTGACCCTTAAAGGAGAAGGAAAGGCTAGGAGCAGTTGGGGGTGCCAAATGTTAGACACCCCAAGTGATTGTATCGACTTACCTGTAACCCCGGGCCGGTGCTCCTATCAGCAGAAAACTGCACCAGCCCGGGGTTATACCAGTGAGCACCACGGAACGATCCACTTCCGTCTTCTTCTTTCTTCGAATTTTCCGGGGAAACCACATGCGCAGTAGAACAAAATAGCAGACTTTTTAGTTAAAGTTCGGCTTTTCGGTCTACTGTGCATGTGCGAAAGACAGAAGTAGATCGCTCCGTGGTGCTCACTGGTATAACTCCGGGCCGGTGCAGTTTTCTGCTGATAGGAGCACTGGCCCGAGGTTTCAGGTAAGTCGAATAAATTTGCAAACTGCAGCGAAAATTTGGCGGGGTCAAAAAATTTTGGACACGTGTCGGAAAAGTCGATCGCGTCAAAACTGTTGCGCATCAACAGTATTACGCCAGTGTCAGAATTGACGCGTGAAACGCGACAAATTCGCCCATCACTAGTGCCAAATTACCTCCAAACAGTGTGGAATCCTTAACTGCGCATCTTACTATTTATTGATTTCTTCTTCTTGATTTTGCTATTAACACAGCTGATAACATCCTGAACCTGCCAGGTTATTGTTGACTTTGTGACTGCAAGTTCTACCAGAGTATTTTTGATCCTTGCATTTAACATTTTTTTCTCACCACTATTTTTTTATAATTATCAATTCAATTTTTTATTTAATATAGAGTTGGGACAATTTTTAACACATTTTATGTGTTCAAGGCCTAATTTAGTGGGAGATGTTGTGTGTTGAACTTCCAATTTATGTCTAGGGTAAAGAATTCCGGAAAACAGGCCAATTCCACTTGGTAAACGTGGGATCCATGTTTTTCACTGACCAACCATCAGAAGCTAAATTGAAATCCCTGGATATGAAACTCACAATGAAATCATCCTTGTAATTCTGAAAAAAAACATAAAAGACTTGCTACTTCGTTAAATGAATTAATTGTAATATGTATTCCTTCTCTTTTATATTTTTATTATGGGCTTTGAGTCTACCTAAGGGAAGAACATTGTGTTTAATATTATTTATATTCTGAACCTATAAATAATTAAATATTGTTTTATTTCACTACTTTACAACTGTCTCTTTTTTTTGGCAGCCCTCAGTCACAGTCACAACTAAACAAATTTGTTCCTAACAGGCTGCTGCATTGTGAGATTCTCTACGGATAGTTGCTGTCTGCATTGGAAGTCTGTTTCTTGACCTTGATTGAGTACAGGGCTTCCTGAAACATAAATAAAGCCCTCTACGATACCCACATTTGATTTGTGGAAGACTCAGAGAAAAGTTTTTGTTGGAGCCAAAAATCCAACAAAATACTAAGGACATTTATTAAAATTTGAGATTGCATGGTTTCCTCAGTTCAAAAATTTTTTTTATAAGTTTTAAAAAAGTTTTCTGACTGTCAATTTTTATGAAGTGTCGGGTTTATGAATAAAAAAAAAAAACCTCAAAAATGTTTTGCAACTAAAACTTGACAAACTGCTGAAGAAGTCAATGGGATGAGTATTTTGTATGTTCATCGTTATTTTTGAGATTGATTCATAAAAAAATAATTAAAAAATATGCTAGTTATCAAGAAGAAATCGAATTTCCAAAATAAAGTCATATCTAGTTTAATGGCATTTTTTTAATTAAAATTTGATCACAATTTGAGTTGTCTTGAATTTGAAAATGAATATTTTTTTTAAACAATATGCATTGAATTTCTAAAAAACAATTCGATTAAGTTTTACCAGAACTTTATTAATCTAATTAAAAATATATAAAATGCCCTTTAAATGGGTTTTAAATGAAAGAATTTACTCCATTTATTATTAACTTTATTATTAGGTATTAATTATTAAAAATCATATGTTGTGGATAGAGTTGTGTAAAAATTGGTCAATTTAAAGAATTCTAATCCAGTTTTGGAGTTGAAAGATTTAGTTTCTAATTCTCAAGAATTTAAAAAGAAAAATTTCTATATTTAGAGGAAAAGGTTGTTTTTAAACTGCTCCCTTTTGTTATTATCCAACACTGAAATATTACCAACAACGATAAAAACATTATATCCACAGAATATTCACATTCATCGTCTCCTTTAATGACCCATTTCTGAATTCCTGTCAATTCCTCTTTTGACGTTTTGAACTGGGCTATTACATGTTCTCAATGTTCCCAATTTTCGACAAGTAATGGGCGAATAAATTCACCAGGCACAAATTTGCGCCGAATTTCCTAGTTTAGCCGCTGGCGAATAAATACGTGAAACTGCGGGGAAAATTCACAAGCGAAAAATTCGCCGCAACAAAAAAAAAGTTGTGTGCATAAAATTGTCTTTATTTGACTTTAATGCATTAGAACAAAGTAGTCGCGCGTATACAAACTATCGCTCGCGTCAAAATTGTCGCGCATCAAAATTATTTAGACGTCCATTGCGTTTCGCAAATTTTTCAGAAAAGCGAAAAGGCAAAGATTCGCCCCTTAACTATTTTCCACTGTATAAATCTTATAATGCTGTACTATCAGCAAATAACATTTCCAATCTTCAGTACGTATATATATTATATATAAACAATAATCCAGTGCTAGTTCTAGCAGTTTGCATCTGAGGCTTGATTAAATGCAATTGTAAAAGTGTTATTTCAATTTAAAAAAAAAACTGCATTGCTGTATATATTATACATTTTGAAAGCTTTCTTTAGTTTTAATACATTATTATTGTTGGAATTACTGTGTGGATGAGCTAGCGCTAGAGTTTGTTGGCAGGAATATGAGGTGGCTGCTTCTAGGGCAATGTTACTGAGCCGCTTCATTTGTGTTCTTAATAATGGGCAGACTTTTCTTGGACACATGCTCCTGGTTTCCCATGGTTTCCTTTTTCACACTTTGACAAAACATATGTCAGAGGGAGAGGTGTCATGTTGGTAAAATCCCTAAAGAGAGAGAGGCATCTCAGTCTTACAAGTGTGTAGCCCATAGAAGCGTAGAAATCAATTTTACTGGTAATAGTAAAGAAATGACTAATACTTTCCCTCAGACATGGCTAATTTTGCATTAAGAGTTTTCACTTGCTGTTCCAGCTGGCTTCACTGGTATAAAAATCAGAACAAAACCATTCTGGAAAAAACACAGTGAGCAGTCAACATCTGCGAGAATTTTGCTTAACATCTCCATGGCTTCCACGCGTATCAGCATCTGGTGGCTGCTGGCCCTTATTATTCTCCAATTTTGCCTTTGTCAAGATGAGCACACGGAGGTGAGGAGAAGATTTAATAAACCGGTGGCCAGAGTAGTTGAAAGTCGTCATCAACAGAAGAGCAATAATGCTCCCAGCAGGGAAGTGGTAGGACAACTGGACCAACTTGTTGAGGCTTTTGCCAATAATTCTTCAGCAGACACAGTGTTGATGAGACAAGAGGTAGATGATCTAGAGCAGCCTTCACACAGAGTCCAGGTACTCTGAATTCATATTCTCAGTGTAATATTCTATGAAAATGGGTTAAACTGAGTTTGGGAAAGGCTCTCAAGATATGTACCACATACATCAAGTAATGGTTTCCTTTTTCTCTGTTCGGCATGATGCAGTTTTAATGTTCTTGGCTGTTAATGTTGAATTTTTAATTTTTTTTTCCCTTCGTACTTGTTTAAAGAGAAGAAAAGGCCTATTTACTTGGGGGTGCCAAAAGTTAGGCAGAAAACTGCAGCGGTCCAGGGGCTTCTTCCAGCGAGCACTACGGAGCAATCGGCTTTCTTCTTCTTTCTTCACATTTTCTGGGGCAGACAGTAGAACAAAATAGTAGACTTCTTTGTTAAAGTTCAGCGTTTCTCGCTACTGTGCATGAACACCGACACAAAGAAAAGAAAAAGCCGGAAGCAGATCTCTCCGTGATGCTCGCTGGAAGAACCCAGGACCGGTGCAGTTTTCTGCTGATAGCTCGGAGTTTCAGGTAAGTACAGTATATACAATCACTTGGGGTGCCTAAATTTTGGCACCCCCAAATAAATACAGCTTTTCCTTCTCCTTTAAAAGCTGGAACTCATTTTTGATTATAATCTGTTATAACTTGTACTGTAGCCTATGTGCTTCTTGTAGAGCTGAAGTTCTGAATATACTGAGATGCTGACCTTAAAAAAAGACTGCAATAAGGAAAGTTACTGGTATTGCTCTGCTAGCTGAAGTTGTTGTTTTTCTTTTACTAGATATATGTATACTATGTATATATATATATATATACACACACTGTGACCCATCTCAAGGGCACAAACCTAGTGGTCAATTATAAAAATCTATCTTGAAGTAAAGAAGGTCACTTAGGTGTAGAATGTTATGTCGCCTGGTGCTGGATAAATAATTATACAATGTGTAGGATAGATAGTTTCACAGTTCATGAATGATGATGTACTGTATTACAAGCAGGTTACGTTTGTGTTACCCATAACGTTGGAATGTTTGAAAATGAAGATGTATATGTTTGAGACATTCAAGTGCTTTCTCATTGTTCTCTCTTTTTCTCTTTGTACTCTTTCTCTCTTTATCTGTCTCTAGATATATATGTATATCAAAGTGTCCTGTAGAGGAGTCCTGCTCTGACATTTTAATCCATCTTTGTTTCTTTCTCAAGGACAAATGACAGTGAATTAATTCATACTGTTACTTTATATCAAAAATTGCAATGCCATTATCAATGACATCTAATCCGAGATAAGAGTTTGAAGGGCTGATGCAAGGAATACAAAGATACAATTTTACAGATAGATCGAATGATGGAAAGTAGATATAAATATCAACTGCTCTGGCATTTCTTTTACTCCAGACATATTCCCATATACCCAGCATGTCAAACTCCGACCCCTCGGAATTGCTTATCAATTCCCAGCTGAGTTGTGTTTCTCGCTGGCTCTGACATTCCTGCCACAGCAAACAGTTGAGATCAAATCGGAGATTTCCTAAAAGAATGTAGCTGTGCAAAAGCTCCATGGTAATTCAGAAAAATGTGTTTAGCATTATTGAGTATGAAAGGCATGTTGGGTACAAGGTTGCTTTTCTGAATACAGCAGCTGTTGATACCAGATAGTGATTTATGCAGCTTGTCTGCTGTATGTGTTTTATATTTACATTGTTAATATATTTACAATCCTAATATGTTCTTATGTAGGACTTATCAATATTTATAGAAAAATGGCACTTTGGATGTTTCTGCGTGTAATAGTGGTGTAAATAGATTGCGCCAGGTCCCCTGCAAAAAAATCTTCAGAGGGGCCCAGCACACTCCGATCCCCATCCTTCCGCCCACTTCCTGTCCAACCTCAGCCCCGCCCACATCCCACCCACTTCCCGCCCAGACTCTGCTCGGTCCCGCCAGACTAGCGTCCCCTTCTTCGCCACCGATAAGAAAGCGGCTGGGAAGGAGGATTTTTTTTTATTAGCTATAGAGGAAGCAGACCCACAGTCCGAGCCCCCCTGCGGCTGCGGGGTCTGCTTCCTCTATACTTACATCGTTGATTTGAAGGTACAAAAGTCCTGTGCAGGTATACAGGTATGGGATCCATTATCAGGAAACCCGTTATCCATAAAGCAACAAATTATGGGAACGCTATCTCTCTAGGCAAAGGTATAGGCAATAAGGATAACAAATGAGCCCTAAATACAGCTATGGGAACTGTTATCGAGAATGCTCAGGACTTGGGGTTTTCCATATAAGGAAATGTTCTGTAATTTGGATCTCCATACCTTAATATTCTAAAAGATCATTTAAACATAAATTAAACCCAAAGGGGTCATTTAACCACCGATAAAGATTCATTTTATCTTAGTTGGGATTAAGTACAATATACTCTTTTATTATTAGAGAGAAAAAATACGTTTTAAAAAGCTGAATTATTTAATTCAAATGGAGTGCTTTCATTCGGGGCTTTCTAGATAATAGATCCCATACCTGTAAATCAAGGGTGACTCAAAGTGGTTTGATTATAACTTCTGACTCTATAAAGCCCTTCAAACCTGTTTGTTTACAGAAGTCCCGACCAACATATTTTATATTTCATTCAAAGTGTAAAGAGTTAAAGGGATACTGTCATGGGAAAAAAATGTTTTTTTTTTTCCAAAACGCATCAGTTAATAGTGCAGCTCCAGCAGAATTCTGCACTGAAATTCGTTTCTCAAAAGAGGAAACAGATTTTTTTAAATTTCATTTTGAAATCTGACATGGAGCTAGACATATTGTCAGTTTCCCAGCTGCCCCCACTCATGTGACTTGTGCTCTGATAAACTTCAGTCACTCTTTACTGCTGTACTGCAAGTTGGAGTGATATCACCCCCCTTCATTTCCCTCCAGCAGCCTAACAAATATAACTAAATGATATAGAAAATGACACTCTAAAGATGACTGTACACTGGCAGATTTATTCTGCCAACATGGGCCCTTTAGGCTGAATCACCAGTTTATCTGCCATGAATGGAGACCTCCAATAGGGACACCTGACCGATTTCTCCCCAAAAATCTCCCAGATGTCTCTCAGGCTTGATTTTCAAATCGGATCAGGGACTGCATCAGCTAGTTAATTGGCCCCTTTATACCAAGAGACTATATGCAATATACTATGTAGTGTATGGCCACCTTAAGCTTGAAGTCTCATCTAATCTGTGATATGATCACTAGAATCCTACTAGCAGCCAAGTACACAAAAGCATTGACTTCTTATTCTAATAACTTGAAGTCTACTAATGTATATATTAGAACCCATGAGTTATGGATAAGCATTGATTACTGAGGTAGACATACTCCAACAGGCAATAATTAAATATAAAAAAGTGTCATTTTTCCTGCAACTAGGGAAATCAAATTGCAATTTAAAACAGTAATTTGCAAGTTGATTTGCGCATCCTTCATTATAGAATCGCTTTAGGAAAAAAGAAACTATTGTCTTTTGTAGACAGCTCTCAGATTGCCTTGTCAGAAATCAAATTCACATTAAAATGTGCTTTCAATCTAAACAAAGGTAAAAAATTATGTAATTCTGTTATGGTTTCTAAGCAGCAAGCTCCATATGATATGTTTATTTGAGGTTAGCCTTAGTCTCTTCCCGTGCAGCCAGTTTGTAAAAAGAATGATGTCTTATGCAGTGTAATATTTTGGAGATATATGAAGATTAGATGCAACTAGGTAGAACTTTCCTGTGATTTTAAGCTTTATAGTAGCACTGTGAGAAAGCAGGTTGCCAAATGCCTTCCTGGTCCACATTATGAAGTTTGTACATAAAACTTAATTCTGTCCCAGATTAGTACTTTAGGGTACAGTATGCAGTTACATTGGGCTCACATACTCTGCAGGATGGGAGAAGAAGGCAAACAATCACATGTTTTCATTAATAATTTTGCCACCAAAGAACCCAAATGGTGTGTCTTAACACATGAACCTCAACCAGAGAATCGCACTGACTGACAAAAAGCTCTTCTTCAGCAACATTTTTTTTTTACACAAACTCAGTACCTTAACTAAAGAAAAGAGCCATTTACCATATGTCTCTTCAGTGGAGCTCATCTCCAGACCTTACTACCAAGGACTATCTAAAGTCCACAAACTCAGCACCATAACTAGAGAAAAGAGTCTCTTATCAGTGGAGCTCATCTCTCTTTTCGGTGGAGCTTATCTCCAGACTCATCTCCAGACCTTACTATGAAGGACTATCAAAAGTCCCCAAACTCAGCACCATAACTAGAGAAAAGAGCCATCTACCATATGACTGCTCAGTGGATCTCATCTCCAGATCTTACTACCAAGGACTATCTAAAGTCCACAAACTCAGCACCATAACTAGAGAAAAGAGTCTCTTATCAGTGGAGCTCATCTCTCTTTTCGGTGGAGCTCATCTCCAGACTCATCTCCAGACCTTACTATGAAGGACTATCTAAAGTCCCCAAACTCAGCACCATAACTAGAGAAAAGAGCCATCTACCATATGACTGCTCAGTGGATCTCATCTCCAGATCTTACTACCAAGGACTATCTAAAGTCCACAAACTCAGCACCATAACTAGAGAAAAGAGTCATCTTCCATTTGCCTTAAGACTGATATTAATAAAAATAACACACTGAGGTTATTAAGCCCTTATACTAGCTGTCTTATAAACATTCTGTTCCCTAGCATATAGTATAATTACACCACATGCTAGTCCAGAACTGCACTTAATAATTTAAGTAACCACTGAAATATACTGTATCTCAATGTAGTTTCAATACATTCCATACTGCAGTGTTTACAGAATTATGGGGCTCCCTCCCTAGGGCGACAATCGATATAAGATCTGTTGGCAAATTCTTATTAAAGGAGAAAGGAATGTTAAAACTTTATCAAAAAAGGTCTATATAAATACACCAGTAAACTCTCAAAGTAACACTGCTCTGAGTCCTCTGTCAAAAGAAACACAGCATGTCTTTCCTTCTATTGTGTACACATGGGCTTCTGTATCAGACTTCCTGTTTTCAGTTCAAACCTCCAGGGCACGGCTTGAGCATGCTCAGTTTGCTCCTCATCCCTTCCCTGCTGTAATCTGAGCCCAGAGCTATGAGTGAGCAGGGAGAGACTCAGGCAGGAACTGATGTCACACCACCATAGTATGGCAGCTGCTATACTAAACAAACAGAGAGCTTCTAGAGTTGTTTACTCCAGTATGGTAAAGCATTCTACAGAATAAATATAGTGTTATAGTTTGCACCATTGTGGCTAATCTATTGGCAATAAAATGTCTCTGTAGCTTTCCTTCCTATTTAACTGCCTTGGATAACTTTGTTAAGATAGGCTGTCATAAACAATATTTACATACTGTATGTCTCTATTCATATTTTGAAATAGAGGCTCGGGGTCTGAAATTTTGTGTCTTGTGAGGTTTTGTTTACAATCAATATTATATTGGAAACCCTATACTCCTTTATTTAAAGATTTCCTCAGTAATTGCTGAGAGAACAAGCAGCACAGACAATGAGGAAAGAGCTCATTAGACACGGGTCACTTTTTTTTCATAAAGAATGCATCTAAATTGTTCATCTTTTACTGTTTTAACGCTTAGAGGTCAGTTAAGGGGAACAATAAATGGACTATAGTGTATCTACAATACTGGACTATAGTATATAATAATGGACTAAAGTGTATCTACAATACTGTCCAAATGAAATCATTTTTTCTATGCAGGAAATTGTTGTTCTCAGTTTTCTGACTGCAGTGTGGCTGAACAATTTGTT
Organism: Xenopus laevis; assembly: GCF_017654675.1. NCBI lineage: Eukaryota > Metazoa > Chordata > Amphibia > Anura > Pipidae > Xenopus > Xenopus laevis. The sequence goes on from NC_054372.1 coordinate 187,656,754, forward strand.
CTGCATTGTTTGCTAGCCAACCTGGTAATAACCTAAATATAATTAAGCACTAAACATTCTAATGTATTAGGGTACAGTCTGAATCCATGTGAGGCCCAGTGAGCAGTTGGCAATACACATCACATCATTTTGCTTAATGTTAATGGGAACATTATTAACTGGTTAGTTAATCACGAATCACCTAGAAAAGTCACAGCTTTATATATCTTTGTACCTGCTGACTTGATCATAGCCAAATCCCAATAGAAAACCAATATAATTAATGTCGTTATTGAACAATATTTCCAAGTGAGTTAAACGTGTATGTCTGAAACAAAAAAGTCTTGGCCCCAGCACCAGATCACGTTTTTTTCTTGTACTTTGATATGATAAAGACCACTGACAGTCTAATTAATTTTATTATAAAAGCGCAACCAGGCATAAAGAGACAGTGTCACAATTAATTAACTTGTGCTCAATTTAATTGGTCATTTATTTGAAGTATTAGGTGATGCTCAAACTACAACAGGTTTTGCATATGGCTTACTATAATGTGCCAACTCATCTCAGATAGGCCCTCAGTGATTGGATCTACCTAATGTTTTATTGGCGGCTACCATTCATTTTAGAGCAAAATCAAAAGTTTTCACATACAATTTTTTTGAATTATTTGAAAAGCTTTCTGGTGAGACAATAGTGGAATCAATATCAAGTACGTACTGTTTCTCTTGGACAGTTTAATGGAAGTCCTTCAAGATGCCTATCTCGCGTTATGTCCCAGCTGAAGGTTCCAAAGATCAAGGTATTCACCAGAGCAGGTCTGTGCATCCTACAGAGTCTAGCTTGGTATACCTTATAAACTGCTAATCATTAAAGAACTTGGTAAGGTGTCCTATTCAGGAAAAATCATGTGATTTTGGAGCAACCAACCAACACTTAAACGGAAAACATCTTGATGTTGATGTGCCTTATTTTTTGCTATGTAAAGAGAAGACTTCTACAGCAAATTTAGTATGATAATAAATGTCAACTGCAACATCAAAAGAAATATCTGTCATGTATACCTGTCCTAGGCATTTGGCTTCATTTGTAACCTGTTTCATATGAAAATGGTCAAAACTGGATGAACCAAGATTTGTGTAAAGTTGTGTCAATCTTTCAAGTTATAATTTATCATTTTTTTTACTGAGGCTTAAATAAAGAACAAGTCCAGAAGCCTGGTTGCCCCTATAGCCCATCAGTAGTTTTCTATAAACTGCAGTTCAAGAGACATTTGGAAATGCTTCTTTGTATGGCATAATAATTTAAATATATGCTGTTATCCAACAGGACGACTGCAGGTTTGAGAGCATTGAGTTAGTGTTAAACAACACTGATATTATAAAGTTGCATACACAAACCCAATGAAAGTAATGTCTTTCCATATTTTTTAGACACCACAACAGACTGAATGTAGCTGCTGCAGAGGTGAATTTGGACATCGATATCAACAACCAGTTCCTGGACCTCCTGGATTAACTGGACCTCCTGGTATACCAGGTATTTCAATAATTTGTTACTTCTTCAGTCTGAAAGTTATTGTACTGTTACAATAACTTTATTAATTCATGATTGCAAACGCTCAACCGAATATAACTCTGGTTATTGTCTTACATCATTTTTCAAAAAGACTTGAACTTGATAGTTGATAAACCGACTGCTAACTTTTCAGTGCAGCTATCTTGGGAAGGGTTATGTATAGTTTGACAGCTATAACCTCCACCAAGAAGGTGTGTTTTTTTTGGGTTGTGTTACTACTGTGGACTAAAGTCACAGCCCAAGGAAATATTCTACTAGCTCCAACCCCAAAGTCAAAGCTGTAGGGATGAAGTTTATGCATAGATACTGATAACTATGGAGGCAGTAGACTCTACTGAGGGTTCCAGAAGCATGGGGGAGGCTGGTGCACAGTTTCATCTTCCAAATGATTTCAACCTACTGTATGCTGCTCCGTTAATAATGAGAATGTCGAGCCGGCAGCATAAACATTTCTATGTAATAAAGTACCGTATATACTCGAGTATAAGCCGATTTTTTCAGCCCCCAAAATATGCTGAAAAACTCTACCTTGGCTTATACTCGGGTCAAGTGAAAAAACGGTCGACGGCGTCTAAGAATGGTCGCCGGCGTCTAAGAATAGTTGCTGGCGTCCAAGAATAGTCACCGGCATCCAAGAATAGTCTCCAAGAATATTCACCGGCGTCCAAGAATGGTCGCCGGCATCCAAAAATGAGACGCCGGCACCTCCAATGGGAGCAGAAACCCTCAATTTTTTGATTGAAACTTACCAGAAGCTGCTGCATTTCTCACCCTAGGCTTATACTCGAGTCAATAAGCTTTCCCAGTTTTTGGAGGTAAAATTAGGTACCTCGGCTTATACTCGGGACGGCTTATACTCAAGTATATACGGTAATTATACTAAACTCTTACTAATGGCCCAAATTTTTGTCAAGTTGGTCCTACTTTTAAAGGGCTACATGATGATACTGTTTTATTACCTTACGCAAACACAAACTAAGCTAAATTAATGAACTAAACTGCATTTTCTCTTCTTTGGCTAAACAGTAATACCATGAAAATCATATTATATTGTATTTGATATCATTAGCTAGGTTACAGGTGTTTCCTATTTATCCATTACTGAGGCTAAAATTCAGAAATATGAATTACGCAGAAATGGCATTATCTGATCTGACCACTGGTAAAGTAAGGAAAGTCAAAAATCAAGTTCAGCTCTAAGTGTTGTCAATAAAGAGACTATATCTGTAACACCAAACATTCCCTCATTAGTTTCTTCCTCAATATTAGTGCTGCAATAGTTTCAAAAAAAAGTTTAAACATTTATATAAAATCATATCCTGCTTGCAGTCCAAAAATCTCTCTGAATAGGGCATACACATGCGCAATAGTTAGCAGCAGTGTCCTGTGCATGCGCACTAGAATCAGGTGGGTTCCCTGTGTAGCAATGACGATGCGAGTAAGATGACGTCACAGGGTCATGTAGAAGGTACATGCGCAGTAACGCAGGGAGCGCAGGGCAGAAATGCACTTATTTGAAAATGGTGGCACCAAACTTTAAACTGCGGGAAAACTTTGAGACTCTGGTGCGCAAAAGCTGTTATGAAATTACAGTTTTTAATGGGGTAGGTTATATATTTTTTTATATTTAAGCAGTTTCCTTCTCCTTTAAGATTCAGACATTTACTGAAAAGTATTTCTCTTGCAGATTACAATTTTTTCTTCTCTGTTTCTCACTTAAACATCTTGGAAAATTCATGAAAACGCTTTATTCGATAGGCAGACCAGTATTTCATGTACCGACCAGTGATGGGCGAATTTCTCCCGTTTCGATTCACCACAAAATTCGCGATTTTCCCGCAAAATTTGGACGCGTGTTCAAAAAGTCACTACAATATTGACGCTGGCGTTAAAATCAATAGGTGGCGATTTTGATGCCAGCGACTTTTTGGACACAATTTTGTGACACCAATGAATTTTCGCCAGCAAATTTTCGTGGGAGATACGCAAATTTATTCGCCGGTGGCAAAATGAGGAAATTCCCTGCAAATTTATGACAGGCGAATATATTCGCCCATCACTAGTACTGATGACTTTAGGAGAAAAAATGTAAGTAATAAATGCATTCAGTGGGAGCCTATAAGAACCTTATAAGAAGAATTTTCTGGACTGTCTTTGGGTCTCACATAAAGTAATGATGACAAATGACACCCGCATTTGCCTAAGAGCGTTTGAAAGGCATCATTTTGAGTCAATGAATCTTTCCTACCACTGAATTTTCTCTTACACATGATTCAGTCACATGTTCAGTGTTATACTATAGATACCCAGCAGACCACATCAAAACACTGGTGCAGTCAATGCCTAGTGCAATTTAAAAACCTGCTTGATAGATATCTGCTCATTCTCCAGCTAGAAAGGGCAGGGCCAAGGTATTTTGGCACCCCAGGCAAGGGCTTCAATCAGTTCCCCCACCCGGTCCTGCATTACCATTTCCTACCTTGCCATTCATATTGCTCCTTGTACCTGTGCCAGCAGCCATCGTGTTGCCTCCATTTGTACCTGTGCCAATGGCAGTCAATTAATCAGATTGCCCCCAAGCCCCTTATCTGTACCTGTGCCAGCATAACCAAAATATCCATCATAATGTAAATAAGACACTGCAATTGTTATCATTATTGTATTCCTGTTCTATATCTTGAGTCTCCAAAACCAGTTTGGAGATGCCTCATTTTACAACTTTGCATTTTTGTTAAATTCCTACTTGTTTTGATTTTAAAACTCAATAAAAACATTTACATGAGGGAACTTTTGTCACTGGTCAATTTGAGACAAGGCATGACATGCACAGGGGATCTTTTCTTTTTCTTTATAATGGGGCATTACCATTGCTTGGCTTGCGGACTTGTCTAGGGCAGTGGCTACCAAAGAATGTCTCCACACAATCCACACATTTACAAAAAAAGGATATTTTAACCCCATCAAACATCTCCTTTCATTATTCTGACCTGTAGTAAAGTGATAAAAACTGCCAATGGATTAGCAAGGGTTATTGTACAATTTTGGCCTATGTTGTATATAGAAGATCAATCATTCTGTTTCTGTTTCTGCCTGGAATAAGTGATTCACTTTTGATTTAAGCTTCCCCAACTAATCTGAATACTGTCAATTAAAAGTATCTGGAGATGCCCACTCAATCCCTGAGGGCCTTTTAACATTTAGAATGAATAAAGCTTTTAGCTTCCCTCTCTTCAATCACATCCTCTTCTTTTGGCACTTTTCATTTAACACCCATTAGTCTCTTGGCCTCTATATACCATCTTCCCATCAGACACCTCTCTCTTATGACATTCTTTTATATCAGCCCCCAGAGGTATAGCTATTAGCTTCTATTTCGCACCAGTTTAAGTAATTTAATATATTTGTGTTATATCAACAGGGATGAAACGTGACTGTAGATATTATCTCCTGAGCTGTTCAGGTTTCTTTTCTTGGGAAATAACTGAACATTTCATGAATATGTATTTATATTAGTAGTAACAATGTTTTCTAACATAATGGTACTCAGCCATACCTATTTTATTCATCTGGAGATGCCCTCCAAGCACACAATTTACATATGCTCACACACAAGCTCATATACACACATATTCACAGGCATTCATGTTGACATTTAATACAACTTGTTTATTCCACAACCAGGTTTTAGAATCCATTTATTTCCTTCTTTCCTCTAGCAGGATTAAACTGATTTGAGTTTAATCCATTGGACTATGTTGACTTTGGTCAACAATGTGTGTGATCAAAGTTGCATTTCATTAGTTAAAAAGTAATTGATAATCATCTCTTGTTAAAACCATTTGTAGGAAATCATGGGAACAATGGAAACAATGGAGCTACAGGACAGGAAGGGGCAAAGGGAGAAAAGGGGGACAAAGGAGATATGGGACCAAGGGGTGAACGTGGCCATATTGGTGGAAAAGGAGAAAAAGGTTATCCTGGAGTCCCACCAGAGCTTCAGGTAAGTGAAACAACTGCATGAGAGACATTTTATGTTTTTAGTTCAGGATTGTTAACCTCAAGAAACATAAATTAATCTGTTGTGTTCAATCTGGGATCTGATCAGGGCAACTGGTAGGTGAAGAACTCATTCACACCTTGGGGCAAATTTACTAAAGGTAGAAGTGGCCATCAGTAGCGAAAATTCGCCAGAAATCCTATTCACAGGGTCATTGCCTATTTACTAACAGGCGTAGATGACAATTCGCTAGAGAAAGAGACTGGGGCTCATTTATAAACTTCGCGCAGGGCAGATTGGTTCGCAAGTGAATATATTTGCCCTGCGCATGGTTATATTTATAAAGCCAAATAAGATGTGAATGTCTAAAGGAGCTTTTTAGATATGTCACAATTCGCAAATTGTGAATCTCTATGCGCACACTCGGCGACTCAATTACGCCACAACTTTGGTGGCGGTTAAAATATTCGCAAAAACAGTTTTGCAAATTTAAGTTACTGTTAACGCTATTTTCGCGCACAACAAACTCACACATTGGGTGCGCAAACTCCCGTCTCACTTGCGTGCCATTTGCAAAAAAAACGGAAAGACGGGCAGAGCAGCACAATATATAAGCGTTCAGGAAAAAACATGCGCAATACAACCATTTGACAAAAATATGCGCTGCGCGAACTTTATAAATGACCCCCACTGTCGCTAGCGTAGTTTTGCACCATATTCGCCCAGGCAAACGATCGTTACTCTGCAAATTCACTAAAGTGTGAATTTTACACAACGTTACCTCTTTCTCCAGAATTTCCTTTGCCACCTTAGACCTCCTCCTCCTCCTCAATCTTATGTCAGTGACATCATATCCTGTATGCCGAAAAGTTATAAAAATGATAAAAAAAAACACTGGGTTTTTTCATATTTTAAAACACAATGGTCTTTAAAAGTTACAACTCTTACAAATTTTTGTTTTAACCTTTTTTTTAACCATTTGAGGGGCATGCCACATTTGTTTTAGGGTGGGCTTATGTCTAGGACATTAGAGGACCTCTTTTATCTTTATTTTGCTTCCTAGGACATGTGTAACAATAAGTGGCCAGTTCAAGCATTTGCATTACTAATAAAGACATATATATGACCTATATGTACCCGCCCTTTTCAAATTGACCTAAGCGTACTAACGAAGTTTCGTTAGGCAGAAATGAACTCTAGCGAAAGTTCACTGTGAAATGCTCATGCTGATGAATTAACGCTAGCGAAACTTCATTATCGTTCGGCTGCTGAGATGCAACTTCACATTCTAGTGAATTAGGATAGTGGTAACGAATTTGCACCTGGCAAAGTGGCGTGAAGTGTGACGAAACCTTCACATGGGGAAAAATTTGTGCTTTAGTGATTTTACATAGAAATCAAGGTCTGCCATTAACACAACAAATGATTTTCATAGTCATTCACAACTGGAATTCACTTATTCATAAATATGTTAATAGAAATGAATGCATCTAATTATCTCTAAATATAATACCTATGTGAGGTACAGTGAATACTGTACTATATTAATGTTAAGTACACTATAATTATTAGAAGGTTGGTCCTCCAGGGTCAGTGCTCCTCAATGTATACAATAAACAAGACTGCAATCTAATTATTTTTCAATAAATAAAGTTGACATTGAAAACTTTCCTGTTCAAGCCCTTGGCATTTCAGAACCATTGTTTTGCGAAAGAGAAAATGTTCATGTACAGTACATTCCCCTTCCTTGTTAAACCTGCTCTATAGTGAACTCATCTGTAATTGTGAGATGCAGCAATTAGGAAGGAAGATGCTCATAATGCAGAGTTGATTATTTTTCTTTTAACGTATTGTGATGATTGCAGAGGTAGGTAATAAGGATAAAAAGGATCCCTTCTTCATGTTTCATTGTATAAGGAGCAAGAATACATAATAAGGATTTGTTTTTTTTAAGTTAACAGGCGATATGGGACATTTATAGAGACCCTTGACAGGTCCTTAGTGCTCATTCAAAGAGCTTGCACTTGATAATTGACCCATCCTATGTTCACTACAAACCCTATTTATTGGACTTTAGTCAGGCAGTGATTGTTGATGCTGTATATGTTCTATTTACTTTACCCAAAAGGCCACATTTTTCTAGGCTGTTTTATAGCAAGGTATGAATGTGAAATGCTTTAGGAAAACATTCTGAGCTCATAATTCCTGTCTAACAAAATAGTTGGGTTGCGCCTAAACTGCTATACACCTTAGGCCAGTGATCCCCAACCAGTGGCTTGTGAGCAACACGTTGCTCTCCAACCCTTTGAATGTTGCTCCCAGTGGCCTCAAAGCAGGTGCTTATTTTGGAAATCCAGGCTTGGAGGCAAGTTTTGGTTGCATAAAAACCAGATGTACTGCCAAACAGAGTCTCCTGTAGGCTGTCAGTCACATAGAGGCTACCAATAGCCAATCACAGCACTTATTTTGTATCACCCAGGAAAATTTTTCATGATTGTGCTGCTCCCTTTCTCTTTTTACATCTGAATGTTGCTCATGGGTAAAAAAGGTTGGGGACCCTTGGCATAAGGTGCCCATACACTGAGAGATCCGCTCGTTTGGCAATGTCGCCAAATGTGCGGATCTCCCTCCGATATGCCCACCTTGAGGTGAGCAATATCAGGCTGATCCGATCGTGGGCCCTAGGGCCCAACGATCGGATCCTAACGATGCCTAACGGGCGGTCGGTTCGCGGGACCGCATCAACGAATAGATGCGGCCGCGATCCGACGGGATTTTTTGTCCCATCCGATCGAGATCTGCCCGACTTTCGGCCAGATCTCGATTGGTGAAGCCCGTCGGGGGGCCCCATACACGGGCCAATAAGCTCCCGACATGGTCTGTCGGCAGTAGTGATGGGCGAATTTATTCGCCAGGCACGAATTCGCGGCAAATTTGCGCGATTCGCCGCCAGCGAATAAATTCGCAAAACGCCCATGAAAATTTGCGTAAAAAATTCGCCGGCGTCAAAATTTTTTTTTCGAAAAAACGGACGCCGGCGCCAAAAACGGACGCAGGCGCAAAAAAACGGGCGCCGGCATCAAAAAACGGGCGCCGGCGTCGAAAAAACGGGCGCCGGCGTCAAAAACGAGACGCCGGCGCGATTTCGCGAATTCGCCCATCACTAGTCGGCAGCTTTTATTGGCCCGTGTATGGCCACCTATAGACAACCCAACTGGCCACCTTGCCTTCCCCACTGTGTCTGAATGTGCCATGAGCACTATCAGTGTGTCCAAAAGTGTTTACCAAAGAAAGGAAACACATGCACAACTTCACTGCAAGGGCTTACCAATAAGCGGGTGGTGGAATAGAAGGGCTCAGACTAGGGGTAGGTGGCTGAAGAGGTACATGCCCAACGCCCTCCAGCATGCACCGTAGGCACGTGTATCTTCTGTCTACCCCTAGTTGAAATTGGCATTTCAGTAGTAAACTAGCTTTTTGGCAAAATCCAAAACATTGCTTAACAAAAAAATTGTATTATCTTAATTATTTTTAGAAACTGGTAATTCCTATTGATATCAATATGAAACACACGCAGACTTTACTTTTTTTAATCTCGTTATTCTAAAACATTAGTGCTTGCTTTCTTTGTATTCATTATTATTCTTTCAGCTCCCTATATAGAGGAATACACAGGAAAAAACCACTCATAGAATATAACATTAATGCAATTAGACATAAATAATCCAATATATTTTGTACAATAAAATGTGCTGGAAAAAATGCTGGTAAAATAAAAGGAGTTGAGAAACATCGTTATTATTTTGATTAATCATTTTTTCAAGGCACAGATAATTTCTATACAATTAAGACTGTGTGCGCAGAGAAATAAAATATTTACCAACTATGTTTGTTACAAGGGACCAAATGAAATAATCATCTGTTTCATTATCATTCACTGTGCAAAAGAACCCAGGGTGGGATACAAAGAAATATGAATTCTACATGATATTTATTCAGGAGAACCTGCAAAAAAATAGTTTCATAGCCATATAGCTAGGGATAGGGAAAATTAATTCTCAGCGAGAGATAATAATGACGAGATGTTACACAATTTTTATATCTTTGATTTACCCGTCGGTCTAACAATTATGGTGATTGTGTTTTTCCAAGCAAAATAGATTTGATTATGGAGATGTTTGATGAGATATGAAGCAAGTTTTTTTTTTTTGTATGATTTGATGGCACTGGCAATTTACTGTAATCAAATCAATATTCCATGGGGATATATATATATACCTGTATATATAACGGAGGACGCCAATTATATGATATCTACCTAAAGCTGCTGTTGAAGAGTAAGGTTGGATTGGGTTGGTGGGCCACCGTGGGACACCTGCCTGCCTCCTGACCCCACCCCCAATCATGGCCACAAGGAGAGAAGGGGGGTTGTGGCTGGGGCTAATCCAAGTAAGGCAGAAACTAGGGTTATCGAGAGAGAATTCAATTCTCTGTAGGCAGATTCTCCCTGGAGCCACCCTCACTTGAATGGATTCTGTTCTCACGCTAGTATTGGTAATTAGTCATCTGTTTAAACATCTGTTTGGTTATGTGAGCAGTTCTTTGTTTTCTGTGTTGTAAAGAGAATTTTTTATGCTCTCACAATGATAGCGCCATTTTCCACCTATAAGTTCTTATGTCATATGTCCCCAAGTTTATAAAAATTGTGTGATTCCTTTATTTGGGGCGCTGACTCTTTGTGAGTTCAAAATCCACAGAGCTTGTGTCAAATAAAATCAAATCTCTTTTTACCTCAAGTGATCTGTGAAATTCCACAGCAGTATTTATCCATGAGTCCCTAAGTAGAGCACATTCAGTTGGATGTTTATAATACACAAGAGCCATGAATATTCTGTAAATTATATCCTCGATGTCATCGGTTAAAATTGGTGCTCAGTGATGCAATTTCTGTCACATGACTCACTGAAACTTCTGTATTATATCAAATAATGTACCCCCTGTTTAAAAACACGAGGCCAGTTGGGGGTACATTATTCTCTATACAAAATAGAGTATCCAAAAACCTAGGAAGTTTGTATTTGAGATTAAAGAAGCTGTCAGGGTGAGGAAAAGATCTCTAATGTATCTGTGAGCAAATCTGATGTTTCTAGTTTAGACTCGAATCCAGGATCAGATGCTAGTGGGTTAAACATTATATCAACTAAGTTACAAAACAAACTTAGTCACCACTTTGATTTTAATTTTAATTCCCACAGGCTTTTTTGTTGTTGTTGTTGTTGTTGTTGTTATCACAAATGAACATTTTCAAAAAAACAGAATGGTGTGAATTACAACCCCAAACGATTGCTTGGGGGACGGGGTCGAGAGTAGAGTTTCATAATTACCAGCTTGTCTGACACCTACGTTTCAAAAGCAGAAACTGCCATTAAAATAAATTGGCTTCTGAGAAAGTCACTATGGTTATCAGGAGCACAACAGCAACATTTGGTTATGTATACCCTCCCGCTTCATTGCCAGTGAGTTAGAATTGATAGAATTCTTTAGAATAGTTATCTTATCAGTAGGGCAGGCTTTTCATTCATATATTCATTTTCAAAAGTGGAAATACACTAAGGGGCAAATTCATCAAGGGTCGAATATCGAGGGTTAATTAACCCTCGATATTCCACTGGGGAATGAAAATCCTTCGACTGGGGAATGAAAATCCTTCGACTTCGAATATCGAAGTCGAAGGATTTTGCGCAAATACTTTGGTCAAACGATCGAAGGAATAATCGTTCAATCGAACGATTAAATCCTTTCGAATCGAACAATTCGAAGGATTTTAATCCAACGATCGAAGGATTATCCTTCGACCAAAAAAAGTTAGCCAAGCCTATGGGGACCTTCCCCATAGGCTAACATCGAGTTCGGTAGCTTTTAGGTGGCGAACTAGGGGGTCGAAGTTTTTTCTTAAAGATGCAGTACTTCGACTATCAAATGGTCGAATAGTCGAACAATTTTTAGTTCGAATCATTCAATTCGAAGTCGTAGTTGAAGGTCGAAGTAGCCCATTCGATGGTTGAAGTAGCCAAAAAAACACTTCGAAATTCGAAGTATTTTTTTCTTCTATTCCTTCACTCGAACTTAGTGAATGGGCCCCTAACTGTGAAGGAGGATACAATTACGTCTTCCACATATATAGATTAATCATGAACCATCAACAGCTAATGAATATGTCTATTATTCAAACAGCAATAGAAATGCAGACGGAACAATATACAGTACAAAGATGGTTGATTTGAGTTTCAATTCTGTAAATAGCAAAACCATTTTCAAGTTCTGTTTTAATTGGGGGACGTTTTATATCCGCTCTCCTCCAGCCATCTTTTTCAGTTGTGTGAACAAAGCAATACCCAGCTCATTGTGCCTCAGTGGAGCCTTAGTTATACATGAATTGAACCCAAAATATAATTAGCAGTATTTTCAAATTAAAGTTGTACAAAATATTGCAAGTTTTTGATCAACTGCTGGAGGGAGATTAAAGATGAGTAACCTGAGAACCTCTTGTCCAGTTTGCTGTCTTCTAAGTAAAATCCAGGTATCTTTCTTTGTACAATGGGGACATTTCATTGACTTGTGTTCTGCTCATATTGGGCGATTCATCTCCTGTTTCTCTGGATAGATGATCTATTTATATTTGGACATATTCTAATCATTTCAAGTTATAATATTAACAAATGCCAATGACCCTTTACCTGGGCAATTACCTTACATTCTGAAGGAGAAAAGAGTTGTATTGACTTCAGCTTTATGATGTCTGCAGCAGGTGGCAAAAATTCATTAAGAGGTGAAACACTGATGATGTAAGTGACAGTTAAACATCTGCTGTAGTTCTATCACACAGTCAACCCAACAATAGGGAATACATATACTGTATATATCAAACTAAAGTATGTATCAAACAGCATGTTCTAGCACACCCACACTGATGCTGCCACCACTTGAATAATGTGAAGGTTTTCTGTACTATTGTCAGTTTAGTGGTGGGTCATAGTTGAAGCTCGTGACTTACCTTCAATACAGAGAAGTGGAAGTCCCACCAGACAGGTGCAAACCTTAAGGTGGGCATAAAGTACAGCAGTGTTGTATGGCTCTGCAAATTGAATTTGAAAGAATATACTATTCAGGAGACAGAAGGGGAACTTGTGGATTTGGAAAGACATGATGGGATAACATTCCTGCATGCCATGGAGGCATTAAATAAGCAGTGAGATCAATGTACTATTGCACTTGGCCTGTAACCCATGGCGACCAATCAAATTGTTACTGTACAAAACTGATCACCAATTGATTGCTATGGGTTAGTGTATTGCAAATTTGTCAAGTGTTCCTAAATGAACCCCATTTGTGAAACTTGCATCCTCCAGTACCCAACTATATTGGTGTACTTGTTGTCTACAACAATTTAAACCCAGAAGCTGGAGATATTATCTGCCTAAGACAGATACTATCTCCCTTGTTGAAGCCTTGTGAAGAGGAGTTGTTTGCTAGTTTTTGTTTCTTGACCTCTACCTTGATATAATCTCCAATTTAACCTGACCTCCTGTCTGATCCTGGACTTGCTTTATCTACAACTTACCCTGACCTCCTGATTTGTTCTAGACTTGCTAAGGTGACCTCCTGGCTGGTCCTGGACTTGCTTTGTCTGCAACTTACCCTGACCTCCTGATTTGTTCTAGACTTGCTAAGCTGACCTCCTGGCTGGTCCTAGACTTGCTTTGTCTGCAACTTACCCTGACCTCCTGATCTGTTCTAGACTTGCTAACTTGACCTCCCGGCTAGTCCTGGACTTTCTTTGTCTGTCACCTGCCATTGCCTGTTTTCAGATTTGCTTTTCCCCCAACGTTACATGACATCTGTAAAAGATTCATGTTCCAGGGCACTGCATAGTGTTACAGTTGGTACAGTCAAGAAATAGATGAAGGCTACAAGGTGTAAAAAAACAAAGGAGCAAGTATTGCACAAGTACCTTTGTTGGGTGGATGAAATGTCCTCTGCATACTAGAGTCTATCTATTCTGTGGATGCAGAATGTTACAACAAATTTAAAATAACCATATATAATATACAATTTTAAACAAAGAGTCATTTTTAACATTTAAATCACAGGGTGCTCTAAAAGATTGAGCTGTTGCTGTGAATTCAGTCTCAGTTATAATACACAGGCAGAGTTAAAGTGTACCCTAAGGATTGGGGGAACCTACAACTAAAGGTATAGGACCTGTTATCCAGAAAGCTCGGGACTTGGGGCTTCCCACACAACTGATCTTTCTGTAATTTGGATCTTCATACTTTAAGTCTACTAGAAAATCATGTAAACATTAAATTAACCCAGTAGGCTGGTTTTGCCTCCAATAAGGATTAATTATATCTTAGTTGGGATCAAGTACAAGCTACTGTTTTATTATTACAGAGAAAAAGGTAATCATTTTTCCAAATATGGATTATTTGGATAAAATGGGAGACAATCATTCTGAGCTTTCTGAACAACGGGTTTTAAGATAACAGATCCCATACCTGTACAATCGATAGATTATAAAAGTACTATTGACATCAATAACTAAGTTGGATTCATTAAACATATTCTTCTTGATTCCATTAAGTATGGTGCCATTTGCAACACTGGGTTTACTCACTCCAATCCATTGTCATTGCAATACATGCTGAATCAACGGGACTGTACTGCCTGTTATTCATTTCTTAAAATCCTTCATATTCATTTTTATAACCATCTACCCAGTATTGACTGGCTGTTGGGGTTGGACATTGATTATTACATAGAAACTCTGAAATACTCCACAGTTATTTTAAAGAGGGATATTCTGCCTCCATTATTTGTTGTTAAAAAAGCAGAACTTGCATATTCTGGAAAAAGGAAGTTTTCCATTACGAAGAACAAACTCTTGTTAGTGTACGGTATCCTGGTCCTGGATTGTGTGCGCAAGATGGGAACTGGGGGCTTTTCCAGAAGTCTATGTGATCTTGCTTCAGCTTCTGGACCGCAGTATTTCCAAGTGTCTTACTGGTGGCTCAGGTAACTTGGTTGCCCCCTGGCCTGTGATGTATAAAACTACAGGTTGAGATGAGACATTTTGTAAAGGTTTATTATTATAAATCTGTCAATTTACCAAGCTGAACATGTAGCAGCAAAACAGATTCTGGGATACCCTGTCTCTCCAGCTTTATCGTGATGACATTTAAAGTGGCATTTTGAAATATTACACATATTTATGTAAATGTGAAAGATGCTTATCTGCATTTGAGTAAGGACCCCTTTCAAGCACTGGGAAATCTCTCCCAAGACTGTATTATAATGTCTGACTATATCAAAAGAAATACAGAACATTTCTGCTACTGCCACTGTGGTTTTAAATGAATATCTGTAAAGGTAAAATGGACAGTACAAGGATTAATTAATGGTGTATTCAGTTATTCAGAAAGTATACAATTTATTTATCATTAAAAAAATCTTAAAATCTGGCCGGCCACTTATTTATTGTGTTTCTGGCTGGCCAGATTTTAAGATTTTTTGAATCTTTCTGAATAACTTGGTCTGAAAATAAACCTTTAATTAATCGTTGTAATTCTGCATTATCCTCAATAGGACCTTGTGGATTCAAGATGATTCTCAGAGCAGTGAATACGTTTTTCCTTAATGCCACATTACCTCAAGCACTCCTGTAAAACGGACAGTATCATCCATCACAGTTAGGTATTTATTGATAACAAGGAACAAACTGTCTGAGATCCTTAAACTGATTGTTGGATGTCCATTTAATGAACAAAACTCTAAGCATTTGGGTCAGGGGTTTCCAGCCGCTCTTGATATTTTATGAAAAGGGCTGCATTCAGATGAGGCTCATTTACGTCTGGAAATGACATGGATGGACAATCCATCAATGGTATTAGGCTTGGGCCAGACGATGTTGGATCTCGCCCTGTGTTTCTCCGCAGGCCAAGAATCCACTTCCCGCTGCTCTTCCACTCCAGCTCTGCCTGCTCCTGGAAGCATAGTTTCTGATCAGGTGAAGGCAGATTTAGGATTTTACTCCAAAATTTGTCTGCAGTTGAAAAGGCAAGGGGAGCAGCAGGGCAATGGATTCTCTGCCTGAGTCTCTCCCTGTTCACTCATAGCTCTGGGCTCAGATTACAAGAGAGAGTCGAGGTGGGAGGGGGAGAGGGAGAGAGGAGCAAGCTGAGCATGCTCAAGCCCTAGCCCTGGAGGTTTATGCTGAAAGAAGGAAGTCTAATACAGTCCATGTGTACACAATAGAAGGAAAGAAATGTGATTAGTTATGGGTGAATCTGACCCATTTCAGTTCACAAAAATTCACGAAACATGAAAATTGACCAAAATGCATTGAAGTCTATGGACAACAAATCTTTTTTTGAACAAATTTTTGTCGCGCAGCAATTTTTTTCACCCATTATTTCTATGGGCATAATTTTTGATGGGAAACTTGGCAAAATATTTAGTTCATTACTGAATGTGGTGTCCCTTTTGATGGAGGATGGAGTTTACTGGTGTTTTTATATAGACTCTTAGTTATAACCTTTCCTTCTCATTTAATAAACGGGCTACGTTGTAGTGGAATGAATTCTTTATGGTTTGGATTTAGTCTGACTAGTTTGAATGAAACCCAAATCCTGCAAAAAAAATGTTCAATGTTCCTTTAATATGCCAATACTGTTGTCTGTTCCTCGGCTGCATCTGTAGTTTATCATTTGATTCATTTATCATTGCATGTGAACTGGATGATTTATTTGGTTTATTTTCCAGCTGGGACACTGCATAAATGTGCCCCCAGTGGCGTAACTATTGAGGAACCAGACCCCGCAGTCGCAGGGGGGCCTAGGGAAAAGGTCTACTTCCTCCATAGCCAAAAAGGACCCATTCCCTAGCTGCTCTCTTACCTGCCATGGGGAAGCAGAGCATATCAGTGTGGGGCAGGTAGTGGGCGGAGTCTGGATGGGTGGGTTCTGGATGGGGTGTGGGAGGAGTCCAGGCTGGTGGGAGGATGGAGATTGGAGTGCGCTGGGCCCCTCTCAAGATTTTTAGGGGGGGGCTGGCACATTCTAGTTACACCACTGTGTGCCCCTCCACCCATTATAAGCAGTTTGGGGGCTCACTGATACAGTAGCAATGTCTGGGGCACTGTCCAAATAATCATCTTATTAAGACATCTTATTAACAGCTCCAATAGTAATTTATAGTACGCTTACATTATTCATTATTGTTTCCAATAATCATCCATCTACCATTAAAATAGAAAATTAACATTCAGTTCTTTATTTGTTTTGCTTTTCACAGATAAAAGAATGTAAATACGGGGGAATGCAATTATCAAATGTAGTCGTTCCCATAAAAGCTCCTTGATGAAAAGCCGTTGTTTGTTTTTCTGAACAATTAAATCAGCTACTTTTCCAAGTAAATGATATTGTTTGGTAAAGTCATAAACACGGGTTTGGCTCTAACAGAATAAATTAATTTAAATACTAGAATTGCCCGAATGACTTACATCTCAATGACTAGATATTTTTTAAAGGGGAATTTATGCAGCAATAATGAAGCATTCTCTCCATCATTCACACCAGTCACTGCTCCAGTTGAGCTTACAATCTAATTCCCTAGCACATTTGCAAGGGTCAGTTTTATCAGGATCTAATTAAACTGTATGTTTTTGGACAGTGGAAGAACACCCAGAGTACCAAGAGGAAACACATCCTGACAAAGGAAGGACACACAAACTCTTCCATGTTGTGCCCAGTTCAGAGTCACCAACAGGCCACACAATCCAGTCATACTTATACAAGTAAAACTGCAGCAAACACTAATTTATATCCAAATTGGTTGGTTCTCAGTGTGTGGGATTTTCCATACATTTTGCAAATCCAAAAAAAGGAATTAGGGTCCCACCTGAGTTTGATACTTGCCTGCACCCAGTGGCAGAATAATGCACAGACTTATCTAGGCTATAGCCTAGGGGTCTAATGTGATCAGGGGCCCAACTAGCTTTTTTAAATTATTCCGAATATTTTAATATTTATTTTTATTTGCACCGGGTCTGGAGTTTACCTGAGAGAAACCAGGGACCTGTTGTTTTCCTGCCACTGCTCCTCCCACTTGAGCCACAGGAGTCAGTGTGGCTGTAGCCTAACTCTTATAGAATATCTTCTGTGCAGCTGCCTCCAATTCCATGTTCCCTTAGTCACGCTGCTGGCAATAGCTCATTATTGGCCTATTAAAGCCCGCTTCCCAGACTCCCCCATGCTGGATCATTGGCCAACATACCTTATCCTAGCCTTGTGTCCTGTTGATTGTGTTCCTGATCGCAATTTTCTTTAGTTCCTGTGATTTTGTTCCTGATCCGGTAACCCTGTTCCTGTCCTGTTCCTATATTGTCCCTGTTCCCTCTGATATTTGATCTCCCTGTTTTGACCTTAGCCGTTAAGTGACTCTACAAGTCCTCTGCCTGTTCTGACCTTGGCCTTTTCCTCTTTACGTTTGTTTGCCACCCACCCTTGACCCTCGGCCTGAACTTGGACTTGTTTTTGTCCTGCCCTCATTTGTGCTTATCTCCAGAGGTGTGTATGTTTATTCTTTATTTTTTATTTATTAAAGCACAGCATTTGTGTTTAATCACCAGCAATATTCCTAACAGCAGGCAAAGTGTGTGCCCCAGGAATGCTGCAGATCCATGCAAGAGTACGTCTGAGGTCTCTACGCCAAGACGGGTTCAGCACATGCCAGTGTCATACACGCTGAACTCGAGCCAGTGTAGAGAGCCTGCATACCTGGATCTGCATGCAACTGGGAGCATTGGAGTAAGAAATAGAGATGTCGCGAACTGTTCGCCGGCGAACTTGTTCGCGCGAACATCGGGTGTTCGCGCTCGCCGGAAGTTCGCGAACGTCGCGCGACGTTCGCCATTTTGGGTTCGCCATTGTTGGCGCTTTTTTTTGCCCTCTCACCCCAGACCAGCAGGTACATGGCAGCCAATCAGGAAGCTCTCCCCTGGACCACTCCCCTTCCCTATAAAAACCGAAGCCCTGCAGCGTTTTTTCACTCTGCCTGTGTGTGCTGAAGAGATAGTGTAGGGAGAGAGCTGCTGCCTGTTAGTGATTTCAGGGACAGTTGAAAGTTTGCTGGCTAGTAATCGTTTTGATACTGCTCTGTTATTGGAGGGACAGAAGTCTGCAGGGGTTTGAGGGACATTTAAGCTTAGGTAGCTTTGCTGGCTAGTAATCTACCTTCTACTGGCAGTGCTCTGTATGTAGCTGCAGTGGGCAGCTGTCCTGCTTCTGATCTCATCTGCTGACTGCTGCAATAACAGTAGTCCTTGTAAGGACTGCTTTTATTTATTTTTTTGTTGTTTTACTACTACTACTACTACTACTACTATAAGAGCCCAGTGCTATTAGTCTAGCAGTGTTGGGGAGTGGGACTGGTGTGCTAATCTGCTGCTCCTAGTAGTTCAGCAGCACCAACTTTAATTTTTTTTTTCATCTGTCCCTGAAATCACTAACAGCTCTCCCCCTACACTATCTCTTCCAAGCACACACAGGCAGATTTTTCAGATACATTTTTGCCCTTGATCCCCCTCTGGCATGCCACTGTCCAGGTCGTTGCACCCTTTAAACAACTTTAAAATCATTTTTCTGGCCAGAAATGTCTTTTCTAGATGTTAAAGTTCGCCTTCCCATTGAAGTCTATGGGGTTCGCGAACCGTTCGCGAACCGCTCGCATTTTTGCGCAAGTTCGCGAATATGTTCGCGAACTTTTTTTCCGACGTTCGCTACATCCCTAGTAAGAAAGCCGCTGCCTGAGCCCCAATGAGTGAAAACTAATAGGAAATACAGGGCTGCATTTTCTTTGAGTTTCCCTATGGTAGAACAAATGAAATATCCACCAAAAGCAGGTAAGAATGTATAAGAGTCTTAAGAGAATAATCTGCACACAAAGGAAAGATTAAATCAGTGCACAGGGTTTGTAATATAACCCCTAATTTGGCCTTACACCAACAGATCTACTCAAGGTAACCAAATGAGCAGACTCTAAGAATAGGGACATTTACATCTGCAAGTGCAGTGAACTTAAGATGGCCATACACGGAGAGATCTGTTCGTTTGGCAATGTCGCCAAACGAGCGGATCTCTCCCCGATATGCCCACCTTGAGGTGGGCAATATCGGGCTGATCCGGTCGTGGGCCCAACGATTGGATCCTAACGATGGCTAACGGGCGGTCGGATCGCGGGACCACATCAACGAACAGATGCTGCCGCAATCCGACGGGATTTTTAGTCCCGTCCGATCGACATCTGGCCGACTTTTGGCCAGATATTGATCGGGGAAGCCTGTCGGAGGGCCCCATACACGGACAATAAGCTGCCGACTCAGTCTGTCGGCAGCTTTTATCGGCACGTGTATGGCCACCTTAAGTGTAATTTCATGCACAATTGCCATGTTTTTTTACCCACCATGCAGCAATTTTGTTCATGGTTCTAGCACCAAAGCTGCAGGCAGTACGAATCAAAATTGATTCATACTTCAAACAAATAAAACAAATTAGCACTGAAAATGTTCCAAATCAGTGTTTGGTATGAGAGTGACTTGTGACTTGTGTTCTTTCAGCATAACTTTGCTTTGGTCTAGATTATGAAAATTTGCACGAATAAAGGGGAGGGGACAGGGGCAACGAATGGAAGTAGGCTTTGGGGCGTCCACTATGTAAATCCGGCCATGCCCATTTATTTTTATATATATTTTTGAAGATGTATTGATCACAATTACATATTTTTTCACACTTATGATATAACATTGCAAAAAGTCTTTTGAATATGACTGGAATAAAAATGCCATGCCATGGGCAGTTCCTTTACAACAATATAATAATTATATAAACAGTCTTGTCTCGTATATAACAACTGAGGAGTATTAATTATTAATACCTCCCTCGTGCCAGTGCTAATACAACAAGGCTATTGTGTTCAGCTCATGTTAGTGATTAAAATGCAGAAGTTATGATTCCGTAAGTGCTCTCTCTTATTGTGCTGAGACAATGGATATGTAAATGAATATGCTACAGATAAACAGCCAATATCTTTCTGGTGACTGGCTTTACAACTCTAACCAGTATTTGTATGTCTTGAATATAATGAGCAGAACTGTGTTTATTTACAAAAGCAGTATTTATGCTTGCATATTTCAGTGAGGTTTAATGTTTGGGTGAGGGCAATTTTTAAGGCAACAATATATTAAGGTTTATTTTCTGCAGTTCTATAAAAGAATGTGTTGCTATGTCATCATATAAAAATCCCATGGTTGCAAAATCGGACCTACCCATGAAGCACTAGCTCCTATCCAATTTCAATGCAGCCTACCTGCTTTTTGCACCTTTTGCTGAACCTGATTGTGCAAAGTACAGAGCTGTGGGTGCAAGGAAGGAGCTGTGGGTGCAAGGAGCTGTGGGTGCAAGTCGTGTGCCAACTGAGTTCAGATGGGCATCCAAGAGACACCCGCTTGTCTCCCACTAGCCATCCATTTTTAATACAGCTGTGTTCATAGGAAGGTACAGTTGCTTGTTCTATATTCTGGGATAAAAGCAATTGGCTGTGGCTTCAGATACAGGCCAACACCCACCTAAAATTTACAACTTAGTGGAACCTGATAGAAAGGGAGGTGGTGGGGGGAAGTGATTTCTCTTCAGGCCACATGTGCTAAACAGTAGAGCATTGTTAAATTGTGACCTTCATTCTGAGCTGGAAATGTTTGGAGGAAAGATGTTGTGGCTGTAGCAGGGTTGACAAATTAGTGATTCTGGACACCATTCACTGGAAGTTCTTTCACTTCCTCAACCGCTCGTCCTTTAACATTTTTACCCCCTGGTTAGGTAAAGTCCAAAGAAAGGAAGTAGAAAGGATCCTCTCCCCTTTTATACATGAGGTAACAGAAAATACCCACACTACACCTTGGGGCTTTGGGTAATACCCAAGGACTGACTGTAAGGTGAGGGAAACTAAAGATTATGAAGAAAGTGTTGGTTGCTTTTACAAGCAAAGTCATGGATTTGAGTAGTGCTAGTGGTCTCATGGAGCTGACACTTCTTTTGGGCTAGTGGACAGGGCATCAGGCACATGCCACTTGTCCAATCAGTTTGCATGGGCCATTGCCCACAATGAACAGATCAGTATTATAGTATTCAGCCAGTTGTGTGGAAGATGAAATCTAAGCATTTGACACTGGAGGCCAATCGTTCAGAGGTAAAGTAACAGCCCATGCAAAGGGTATACCAGAAAGGGAATACCAACACAAAAACAGTTAATATTTTCTTCTTTAATTTGCCTGTGAAAGTGGTACATAGTGCTGTTTAGACAAAAAGGACAGTTCATTGATCACTGCTTAATCCCAACTTGAAACATAAATAAAGAGCAATGCAATGAACCCATGTTCTGCAATATCATTCACACGTGGGCGGAAAAGTCAATAAATATGAAAATCCCTGTGAGTTATTATCTTGGAACTGAGCCTTTCTGCCACGAAGAAGAAAGTTAGAATGAGGAATAATTAGATGTAAATAGAACTAACACTGCAAAGTGACATGATCAGTAAGATGGGCAATTAGGGCAACCGTTTAAGTCAATAGGAAGTAGAATAGAATTAAAATATCATGACAACATGACAGCACTGGAATCCTCTCTAGGAAAATTCTGATTGACATATTCCCTAGTTCTACTAAATCCATACAAATACAATTGCCTTTCATAATAGTATCCTATAGGGCTGGAAAATTTACATTTAATGGGTATATATAAAATTTTCAATGACTGTGATTCCATCACTTTATGTTATTGTTTAAACAGTTGATCACACTACACAGAAATGCTTGAAATAAATCTTCAAAACATGGTGTTCTAACTTAACACAAAAATTCATTTGCAATGTGTTCTCTTAGCACTGAGAATAACTATACAGGTGAATGTTAATTTTTCATGGTATGGATGGGCTGAAATGCATTATGCCATTTCATATTGTTAAGGGGTAGATTTATTAAGGGTCAAATTGAAAATTCGAATTGAAATTCACATTTTTTTATGGTTAAAACTTTCAAATTCGAATTGTGGATTATACAAACTCAATTTGAGTTTTAAGTTGAATTTCAAGATTTATCACACTCTGGCCCTTTAAAAATTAAAATTTGACTATTTATCACTTGATGGTATTTTTTGTAGTACCATTTTGACCTCGTGTAAGACAAAACTCAGTAAAGGAAAACCTTTAGAAATAGTCAGGCAATTTATTCTTACATAATACAACATAACAGTTTTGTCTGGGTAAGCTGTTGGAGTAACACACAGAATGTCAGCCAAGGACTTACCAAAGACCCACCTCTTGGTCCAGGCATTATATAGCTTTCAGAAGGCTTTTACAATAAGTGTGACAAGGGTTTCACGGAAATACCATACATAGTCTGTCTCCTCCTTGTACAATTAATGTCTAAATGATTTACTTAGTCTTACATGTTATCAAAGGAATGTTGTAACATACTGTGCCTAGCTCCAACAGTCCACAGCCTCGCAATCAGCTATCGGCTAACCAAGGCCATTGTGGTATTTCAAGTAATTTGAGCAGCACTTCAGCAGTAAGGGGCCCCAACAGACAGACAAGCGTTATGCTAACACTCTGGAATTTAAGTAACAGAGTGATGATCTTTTGTTTGTATGGCCTAGTATAAGCTATATGAGTGACCATTGTCCACAGTAGACCATTAGTCCATCCTGCCTTGGGCCCTATAGCGTTATGGCGTCATAGAGGGTGGGGGTGACAAATATCAACCCTCTGACACTAGCCATTCGTCCGTCATAGGAATTGGACCGTTCCAGATATTTTTATATTTACACACTTAAGGGTGATGGTAGATGGGAAGATTAGTCGCAATCCCCATTTGCCACCACCTTAAAACCTGACAAGTTCATGTATAAGTCAATGGGAGAGGTCCAGGGACAAATTTGGACAGCCTTCCTAACATTTGCGTTTTTTATCGGAGAAAAAGCTAGAATCGATTTTAGTTGAATTTGATTAGAGTTTTCAAGCCAGTAAAATTAGTGCGATTTTAAGATATTCGATTTTTTTTATTAAATAACCCCCCAATCAAATTTCGAGTCTATTCAAATGTAATAGAGTTAAAAAAAACTCACATGAATTTGAAATTCGACCTTTAATAAATGTGCCTCCCTGTGTCGCCAAGAAAAAACACAAAAAATTAAGACAATCGTTTGATTTATCTTGGCATGTCCAAGTTAATGGTTCACTAGCTTCATTTTGGATGGTGACTGCGGTTTTTGTGACTTGTTCCTTACCGGGAGATTCAACTTTGGGTGGGGAAGGGCCAGAGCAGAGTGTTCAGAAGCTGTGTTAACCATAGGACATAAGACACAAATAGACCTTCTACCTCAGAAGAGAAGAGGCCAATGTCAAACCTATAGCTTAATCCACCGTGTCACATTTAAGACTTTTACGTAGAGAAAGTTTCCACGTGCACTGTAGAAGCCATCAACCTTTGCAAGGTAGTGAATCACTAGCTGGATTTTGGTTGGTGACTGTGGATCAAAGAGCCCCAGACAAACCATGTTCCTTTTCAGGAGATGCCACCTCGAGTGATAAAGGGCTAGAAAAGCAGGATATTTAAAAACTGTAACAACCATAGGGCATAAGGGGACAATAGACCAAAAATTCTTGCTGAGTTTGAAGGAAATGTTTGAATGGAGGGTCTGAGGTTAAAGAACACCCTAATCCACATTACTAGAACTCAGCCTCAGTCTAATGTACATTTCCTATTAAACTTTAGAACTTCTACGTTAAGGTCTTGATGTGCACTGTTCTTACTGAGGGACCCATCAACCTTCACAAGAGTACAAATAATACTTTGTTCTATGGAAACCCACTACACCTGACTGCACACTGCATGTATTGCATGAGAACATGTGATAATATGCGATAAAAGGGCTAGGCACACTAACACTTTTCAGCTACACACAGATGGCCTTATCTAACCTGTTTGTCATGGATTTCTATTCTAATAAATGATTTGTAAAATTAAATACTCACCAGAACATTGCTGCCCTTTGAGATATGACCTCTCCCTACAGGGAATCCACATCTGTTTTAATCTATTGGCCTTAACATTATTCACTTATAGTTTCTTCATCATAACAACAGTTCCTAGAGCACCAAGGGTCAGAGAATGGAAAGGAATTATAATCTGAGCACTCTATACATGTACATCGCCTGCTCGAGGTATTTAGCTTTTCCAAGAAGCTGTGCCATATAACATAGGCGGCTTGATTTATTCCACTAAATGGAGCACCGAGTACCACATAAAGAGTAAATTCATGTTCATTTATTTCACAGGTAGCGTTTATGGCCTCCATGGCGACCCACTTCAGCAACATAAATAGTGGAATCATTTTCAGCAGTGTCGAAACCAATATTGGAAACTTTTTTGATGTGATGACTGGCAGATTCTCAGCCCCAGTCACAGGTGAGTGACAAAAATAGGAAGAAATAAAGTGACTGTCACTACTTATAAAACAGAAGAAAGGAATGAGAAAGTAAGAACTGGCTGAGTAGAAGGATCATCATTTAAAAATGTATATGCCACATTCTCAGACTATTGGGCAATTTTTGATATCTGGCTGATGTCTGACTAAGCCATTTCTTAAACGGATGGTCAGATCACCCTGTAAATGTAAGCTCCTGTTTCCGACCTCTGAGTAACATGTGGCTGTCAGCTTTCATCAGTGTAAATACACATTCAGTCATTTCCAGCTTATACTCAAGCATGATATAGATTTCTATAGGACCATATATTTGGTCTGTATTTCTCCTTTTATACCTCATTCCAAACCTCCATTGAAGCACAAGAACCTTTAAATGTGCAGTTTGTTTCTTTTAAAATTCTAAATTTACTGTAGGTGTGAAACTTACATCTGCAGCCCCGTCTTCTCTGTGAATTCCAGAGAATCGGGCCAAGGCATGGACAGGACTTGCTCTTGTGCTGGTGGAACCCACTCACTAATGTAATGAGGAACACAGAAAGAAGCATCTGTAAAACTAAATCCCATTCATCAAGTGAATGTATGGATAAAGAAACATTTTACAAGTCTTTCTACAGACTACTCACTACAATGGGTCAGTAATAACAAATGAGTTGACCAATGACTTACACTTGCACATGGGCAGTAGGGTTGCCAACTTTTCTGGAAAGAAATACCAGCCTTCCTATATATTTAGCTTTTTTCCCTATTAATAACATTGGGATCAACCATAATTTTTACCGGCTAGGCCGGGTGGCAACCCTAGTGGGCAGCCATTCATTGACCTAGATATAGCAGACACAGTTTTCCTTCTAGCCCTGAGGAGCCAATGTCTATATGAGCGCAGTTAGGCATAAGTGATCATATATCCTGCATGTCCAGGTGAGGGAATGTGATGGTGCATATATGTTATATATGTTATATATGTAATATACTTTATTATTGCCTTAGTTACTTAGTCTAACTCTGTTTCTTGCTTGTTACTTACTTCCATCTATCCTCATACAGGTATATATTTCTTCACGTTTAGTATACTGAAGCATGAAGAGGTTGAAGATGTATATGTGTATCTCATGCATAATGGGAACACCATCGTGAGCATGTACAGGTACAACCCTATTATATATTTATTATAAAATAAAAAAAAGTTGTAACCCATCGAGCAGTGATCCCCACCCAGTGGCTTACCCCTTGGATGTTGCTCCCAGTGACCTCAAAGCAAATGATTATTTTTGAATTCCAGGCTTGGTTGTATAAAAACCAGGTGCACTGCCAAACAGAGTCTCCTAAAGTCTGCCAGTTCACATAGGGACTAACCAATAGCCAATCACAGCCCTTATTTGGCAGCCCCAGGAATGTTTTGTGTCCTTGTGTGGCTGCAACTCTTTTTACATTTGAATGTAGCTCATGAGTAAAAAAGTTGGGGATCCCTGCTACAGTGGGTGCCATATTCATAAAGATCTCCCACTGACACTACAGATTCAGTGGTTGGAACAGGGATTACTAAGGCAATAAAGTTTAGTTATACATACTCAAATCTTTGTTTAACTTTGCCACCACCTTGTGGATGAGTCTGATTCAGTCATTTGGCCCCTAGATCAAGAACAATTTATATGGGTGACAGGGGTCTTTCAGGTCCACTGGGAAACAGGCTAATCTGGCAGCCCCGTGCATCCCCAAAATTCCTTCTACTTTGCATGAAAATATTTTCTCACTCTAAATATTCTTCATGAGAACTCTATCTATGAAATTAATTTTTTTTTGTTCTTTCTTTTTGTGCATCATTAATAAATCTGTGACCACAAAAACATTGGTAAAAACAAAAATACATATTAAATATAAACTAGATCAAGTAGGCAAAACTCATTCCCCATAGATGTGATTGAAGGTGCCTTTAATATGAGAAGGCATTTCCTTCACATGCATTAGACCTCCATTTTCTAAAAATTCCCATTCCATTACCACAGTCAAATAGGAGCCATAAACTGTGGAACCTTTATAATAGAGGGTCCAGCCTACAAAGCTTCTGCGCAACTGCCCTCTATTTACACTTTCTGCAGTTTCTGAAACACTGCTCGATTCTCTACTTAACCAGCAGATGGGCAGCTTCATAAATCTGCTCTTCAAACAAGTTATAGTATATGTTACATGTATAGTGTACCATTATGGGCCTCATGTACTGAGAGATGATGTAGTCCTGCATAAGGTGCAAAAATGTGTGCAAACATAATCTTGTGAACGTACAATAAAGAAAGTACTTTTGCCCTGTCAGCCATTGTAACTTCTACCCTCAATACTTTGCAATATTTATTGTGGCCTATGTTCCAGTAGCATCACACAGTGCTATAGATACAATGAAACTGTAGCAACAACTTTCCATGAAAACACAAGTCTTCTTTACTGCCATTATTAACTCTGTTGTTTGCTAAATACATTTTCATGTTCAGTAGTACCCTCTGCCCCAGTCTGTGGGTGAATACAGTAGGTAACCCTACTTGCTGCTTCCCATGTAGCAAAGGCTGCTTTAGAGTCTACTGTGATCCATTGTTCCCATCACAATTTCTATGAACGGGGTTGTGAGAAACCGAACCTGGCTAGGGTGAGAAGGGCTAAAAGGAGCCAAAAAGCCCTTCACTAGCAATTTACATGCAAAGTGATGCCTTCTGAAAGGTATTTACTAGTCTCATGCTGTACACACAGCACTGCCTAGATACCAAAATAAGAGTTTTGATTCTCCCATAAGGCATCATGGGCAGAAACATGCCAATCACTCATTTATGTCCCTTTGGCCAGCTATGCATCCAGAACTGCTGTTTTATAGCACAGATACAGCCTAATGGTTCAGAACCATATATCCAAACTTGCAGACAGCCTGTTTCCATCTTGTTGTATGAATGGGGTTGTAAGAGTACCTGGTGGTTTAGTGCGGCATATCCGCCTGCCTCTTCGTCAGGTAGCTCCTGAATGCCGTTTTCGGGTTTCGCGCGGCTTGGGGATTTTCAGCTTTCTTCCGTGCGCCACTTGTCGTCATCTCGGTTGGTGCAAAATTCAAATATTTTTAGGGGCAAATGTACTATTTCCAAATTCCCAACGTAAAGTTCTATTCCTATAGTTCTTGAGCGCTTCTCTAAGTCTGTTCTTGTTCCTGACTCTTGTCTGTTCCATTCTGCCACCTGTACCAACCTCTGCCTGTGACCCCGACTACTCTTCTGTTATCTGATGTGGCACTGCATTGCCTGTCTGGTATTGACCGTGCCTGTTCCACATCTCGCTGACTGCTCCCCCATCCCTTCTGCATATGTTTGGCTCCCTAGCCTGCTCAGAACGCTCTCCTTGCCTGGCAGCATCTGAATA
The DNA here is from genome assembly GCF_017654675.1 of Xenopus laevis. Taxonomy (NCBI): domain Eukaryota; kingdom Metazoa; phylum Chordata; class Amphibia; order Anura; family Pipidae; genus Xenopus; species Xenopus laevis. The sequence goes on from NC_054372.1 coordinate 187,685,297, forward strand.
CTGGAGGGCTCTTCCCGAAGCCAAAGGTGGCTGCTATAGGCAGAAGACGGGTCCTTGGAGTTAGTTCTGAGTTTGGGATACCTTACGTTACAGGGGTGTTTTGTTTTTAAGCTGCATCATGGTATAATGGAAGAACAGAACACTTAACATTTTCGTATGATGTCGACAGTGTTACACCCAAATCTACACCCCTCCTTCCTCATGTTTCTTCTTTCTGTCTGCATTATTACCTTGGCATGTATGCTTCATCTATACTGATAATGAGGAATTTCTATATCCAAACTCAATATTTTCTCCCTTAACATCTGCTACAGCGGTGATCCCCAACCAGTAGCTCGTGAGCAACATGTTGCTCTCCAACCCCTTGGATGTTGCTCTCAAGGTCCTCAAAGAACATGATTATTTTTGAATTCCAAGCTTGAAAGCAAGTTTTAATTGCATAAAACTAAGTATAGTGCCAAGTAGAGCTTCTTGTACACTGCCACTCCACATAGGGGCTACCAAATAGCCCATCACATCCATTATTTGGCACCCCAAGGGACTTTTTCATGCTTGTGTTGCTCCCCAACTCTTTTTATATTTGAATGTGGCTCACGGTTTAAAAAGGTTGGGGACCCCTGTGCTACAGTAACAGATGCATCCATCATTATAGCTAAATGCCACTAACATTCCAAACGCCCAGGCTCACTGCCGAGATTTAGTCATTGATTTCATCTACTCCGCATCACTGGACACAGTCTGTCTCTCTATAGCATCTACCTGTCCATCATCATCAAGACTCAACATTGTCAATTATACACCGTTGTGATTCATTTTAATTCTCAATGCTTTTTGCCATGTTCTTTCACATTCCACATGATCCTACAGTGCGACTATGGTCTCCTGTCCCTCAGCTTACTGCCTTTGTCTTTACTTTCCTGCAACTTAAAGGGATCCTGTCATCGGAAAACATGTTTTTTTCAAAACGCATTTTTTTATATTTAATTTTGAAATCTGACACGGAGCTAGACATTTTGTCAATTTCCCAGCTGCCCCTGGTCATGTGACTTGTGCCTGCACTTTAGGAGAGAAATGCTTTCTGGCAGGCTGCTGTTTTTCCTTCTCAATGTAACTGAATGTGTCTCAGTGGGAAATGGATTTTTACTATTGAGTGCTGTTCTTAGATCTACCAGGCAGCTGTTATCTTGTGTTAGGGAGCTGTTATCTGGTTACCTTCCCATTGTTCTATTGTTTGGCTGCTGGGGGGGGGAAAGGGAGGGGGTGATATCAGTCTAACTTGCAGTACAGCAGTAAAGAGTGATTGAAGTTTATCAGAGCACAAGTAACATGACTTGGGGTAGCTGGGAAATTGACAATATGTCTAGCCCCATGTCAGATTTCAAAATTGAATATAAAAAATCGATTTGCTCTTTTGAGAAATGGATTTCAGTGCAGAATTCTGCTGGAGCAGCACTATTAACTGATTCATTTTGAATTTTTTTTTCTCATGACAGTATCCCTTTAAACTATGATAAAGCTGACCATACATTGTGGGATTTGCTTGTTTGGTAAGGTCAATAATGTAGTGAATCTCAGCCTGATTTGGTCAAATGTGCCCTGGGTCAAGCTGGGCTGATCATACAGCGGGCTTATAAAGACCTGTTGGCAACCACTCAACATGCCAATGTAGTCCTACATATCTACCTGCCCATTCTCCCAAATTCTCACACCTTCAGGCTAAGACAAGCTGTCACTGCTTTAGGCCCCCCAAAGCAGGTAAGCCTTAGAGTGTAGTAACCACTGACATGAAGCATTCTGAACCTTGAATCTACTGTTATGGCATTTCAAATGCCCTTAAAGGGCATGTAAAGTCTAAAATAGAATAAGGCTAGAAATGCTGTATTTTGTATACTAAATATAAACATGAACTTACTGCACCACAAGAAAAATCAAACAAAGAAAAATCAAACAATTAATTTATGCTTTCAAAGTTGGCTACAGGGGATCACCATCTTGTAACTTTGTTATACATCTTTGCAAGACTAAGACTGTGCACATGCTCAGTGTGGTCTGGGCTGCTTAGGGATCGTCATAAACAAAGCTGCTTGAGTTCTGCATGGCTGGGAAGTAAGGCGGGGGCTCCCCCTGCTGTTCATAAGTATGATTGTTTCCCTGCTCAGCAGTTAGGGACCGTCTGACAATTCCTATCCACAGCAGTAAATGAAGGAAGAATTTCACTACATACAGTCAGGTTTCTTATAAAAACGGTACATATTTTTTAAATAAAGTATATAGGAGATAGGTTTCTTTTTCATTAAAGAAAGTAAAAATGGAATTTTATTTTTATGCCTTTACATGCCCTTTAAGTTTTGTTTATTTGAAAGAATTAGATTAGGTTATTGCATGCAATATTTCCCTACATATTATCTTAGGACTTGATCTGCTTTTAGGTTTATTCCTTAACAACATGGGGTGATGACATCACATATTTTATTCCGCTTGTCGTTGTTCTACAGTAGGAATGTCAAGATATCAGTATACTTAGATATGTCCATTACTTTTGTTATTACTTGGCTCTTATCTAAATCCTCTTTAAATAGTGTACAGTCTCCTTTTAATAACTTGCTTGAGTAATTTCTTTTTGACTTCAGATATTCTCTGTGGAAATATCTATTTTTGTGCATGCAGAAGTCCATTTCAGCGTGTTCCTGCAAAATAATTGAATAAGTCTTTCTCAATACTCAATAAAAAATGTGAAATTGCCAAAGTTAATACTTCTGAGGATTAATTCTGTTTATATTGGATTAACATAGGCAGGGCCGGATTTAGGGAGAGGCCCCCTAGGCCCGGGCCTAGGGCGGCAAGATGTTTAGGGGCGGCAAGCAGGTGCCCCTAACATCTTTATAACTGTGACCTAAAAGGAAAAAGAGCGCAAACAACTTATTCCTTTAGCGCGCGTAATGACATCATCGCGCGACTGCACCGCGCATGTGCACACACCGGCGCAATGCCCGTGGTCGTGCAGTTCTCATTTGTAAGGTTGGAGTGAGCGAGCCATTGGTCTTGGGGGGCGCCACAGCAGCTGTGCCTAGGGGAGCACAAAAGGTAAATCCGGCCCTGAACATAGGATACGCTGGTGAGGAGGTCCTGGTTCAATCACCTGTGCCCTCTAGGAGGATGGTTTTCAAAATGGCCCAGGACTTTTGTGACTATGTCCTGCCCTTAGTCTGTATAATGGGATGGAGCATATGGCTCTTACTTTCTTTCTGGACTCTATTCTAATAGGAGGTGCATCTACCAGAAGGCCTTAGGCAGAAGTAAGCCTCCAGTAATGTACTGTTGCCCTGCACTGGCAAAACTCAAGTGTTTGGTTCAGAAACACAACTATACTACTATAGTTTATATAAACAAGCTGCTGTGTAGCCATGGGGGCAGCCATTCAAGCACATGATACACAGTAGATAACAGATAAGTACTACTATAGTTTATATAAACAAGCTTCTGTGTAGCCATGGGGGCAGCCATTCAAGCACAGGATAACAGATAAGATAACAGATAAGTACTACTATAGTTTATATAGACAAGCTGCTGTGTAGCCATGGGGGCAGCCATTCAAGCACAGGATACACAGTAGATAACAGATAAGTACTACTATAGTTTATATAAACAAGCTGCTGTGTAGCCATGGGAGCAGCCATTCAAGCACATGATACACAGTAGATAACAGATAAGTACTACTATAGTTTATATAAAAAAGCTTCTGTGTAGCCATGGGGGCAGCCATTCAAGCACAGGATAACAGATAAGATAACAGATAAGTACTACAATAGTTTATATAAACAAGCTGCTGTGTAGCCATGGGGGCAGCCATTCAAGCACAGGATACACAGTAGATAACAGATAAATACTACTATAGTTTATATAAACAAGTTGCTGTGTAGCCATGGGGGCAGCCATTCAAGCACAGGATACACAGTAGATAACAGATAAGTACTACTATAGTTTATATAAACAAGTTGCTGTGTAGCCATGTACACCTGTTTACACCTGAATGTTGCTCATGGGTAAAATGTCCCAGGCAATTTAAATCTATTCAAGTATGTCATACTGTATTCCATTAAGTTGCTTGCACAATCTTTCAAGGCTAGTAGTACAACAAAAAGGACTCTAAAATGTTTGTACAACTCATGGGTTAAAAAGGTTGGGGACCCCTGCTCTAAACCATTCCCCTAAAATCTCCATACAAAAAGATGGAAAGCAAATACATATAGGAGGGGACTCCTTTCTTTACAACCATCCCACCTTAAAATGATTGCCAAACGACCATGTTAGGGGAAAGATCTTTGCCTTATCGTACAAGTTTCCAGCCAAACTGAAAATATACCCGCATAGCCCAAAAGTACTCGTGGTTTACCCAACTAAAATACAGGTCTGGTCCAGACATAAAACAATTTTGCTTATTTCTTAACATTGGATCACTCTAAGGCCTCTCTTAGTTTGAGGGACTGCCCCCAAAAATACCCTGTGCCATACAGAATTCAACAATGATGACTGAAGATTGGCTGTTATAAGTATATGAGGCTTTTCTGTGAAAAAGTGGAGACAGCAGGGCTAGATTTTCAGAATTGTTAGGTTCAGGGTCTACATCGCTTTTCAGCAGGCCTCCCCACCCCAGTGTAACATTAGCATTGCTCTAGGTCCATGAGTATCCAAAACACCAAATAATCATCCAACCTAAATCAAATCCAAGGTTTTAAGAGTCCACTTTCCATCCACTACTTTGCCGCCCCCTTCATAATTGGATGTCCCATGCATTTGCAATTAGAAATTGCCTTGTTTATCCCTTTAACTTCCCACAGTTTGAGCTGTGGTGCTACTGATTGTAAGAATCAACTTACCTTGGATTTATTACACATTCCACAAGCTTCATATGCAGAAAAATAAACAAATGTAATTCCTTTTATAAATATACTTTACGACGACTATGATTAATATTTCAGCTTATTTCACTTGTTAAGTCAATACCTGGGTTCTAATTCTCTGCTGTGTATGAGGCTTGTGACTTGGTGATTCAATTTAGTTATAATTTATTCAGACTTGAAATTCAATGTGTATTTTTAGAGGACAATTGACTGAATGCTGCTGATGCTATTCTGGATTTACATGACTTGCAGATATCTTTCTAATTGTCCTTGTAGATATTTCTGTGTGCATTAGCAATGCAATTTTTTGCTGTATCTCACACAGCTCTGGCGCAGTTTAATATATGGGTACAGCAGGGAAAATAAGTATTGAAATGTCAACGTTTTTCTCAGTAAATATATTTATAATGGGGCAATTGACATGAAATTGACACCAGATTTCGGTAACAACCCAAGAAATCCACACATACAAAGAACTCAAAACAAAAGAGTCCATACATTGAGTTATGGAATGACACAGGGAATAAGTATTGGACACCCTTACTGAAATGTATTTAACACTTAGTAGAAAAGCCTTTGTTGTTGGTAATGACAGCTTCAAGACACCTCCTGTATGGAGTTGCATCCATTGCTCTGGTGTGCTTTTGGCCCATTCTTCAAATCTTGAAGGCTCTGGGGGTCTCTTCTATGAACTCTGATCTTCAGTTCTTTCCATGGATGTTCAATTGGATTCAAGTCGGGTGATTGACTGGGCCATTCTAGAAGCTTTATTTTCTTTCTCTGAACCCAATGAGAGTTTCCTTGTCTGTGTGTTTGGGATCATTATCTTGCTGAAATGTCCACACTCGTTTCATCTCCAGCATCCTGGTGTATGACGGCAGATTCTTATCAAGAATCATCCTTTCTTCAATTATATAAGTCTGCCAGTACCATATTCTGAAGAACAGCCCTACACCACCTCCAAACTTCACTGTTGCTATTGTGTTTTTTTGGTGATGTGCAGTGCTATTTCTCCTCCAAACATGGTTTGTGTAATGACATCCAAAGAGTTCAGTTTTGGTCTCATCTGACCAGACTATATTCTCCCAGAATTTCACTGGTTTGTCCAAATGCTGTGCAGAAAATTTTAAACGAGTTTCAACATGCTTTTTTCTTCAGCACTGGAGTCTTGAGGTGAGCGTGCATAGAGGCCATGTCAGTTGAGTGCATTGCTTATTATTTTCTTTGAAACAACTGTACCTGCTAATTGAAGGTCTTTCTGAAGCTCTCCATGAGTTATCCTTGGCTCTTGGACAACTCTTCTGAATGTTATTTTAACTCGTCTGTCAGAAATCTTGCCAGGAGCACCTGGCCGTGACCGGATTAGGGTGAATATTAATTTTTTTTCATTTCAGGATTATGTCCCCAATGGTGCTCACTGGAATATTCGGAAGCTTAGAAATACATCTGTAACTAATACCATCAGTTTGTTTTGCAACAATAAGGTTGCAGAGCAGGGCTCTTTACTTTTACCCATCATGAGATATTTCTTGTGTGATACCTTGTATGAGAAACCATTTATAGGCCATCAATTAGGACTGGAGGTCTCATAGATTGATTTGTTATGAGTTTTTTGTATGAATTGATTAACTGTGTTGTTACCGACATCTGGTTTTAATCTCATGTCAATAGCCCCATTGGAAATATATTTACTAAGAAAAACATTGACGCTTCAATACTTATTTTCCCAGCTGAATAACTGTGTGTTCTTTACTCAGTTTTTATATAATATATATATATAATTTTGTGCAAGACATTTTAATTCTCAGTGCTTATTTATCATGCTCTCAGTACAGTAGTGTTTTCAAATAAACTGTAGTGTTTTCAAGTAAAAGGCAAACACACATCACTTTCATCCTACTTCAAATTATTCTACCATACAAACTAAACCATACTGAAGTGTCTAACATAAGAAACCAAATACAGCTGGGCATACATGTTAAGATCTGCTTATCTGACAAGATCACAAATCAGCACCGTCTGATCCGTAGGCCCTGGGTGAATGATTGTAAGATAATAGAGGCCCTCAGAGACCTCAGGAGAGGACATTAGTGCATTGGAATGGTCCTTGCCTGATGGGATTCAAATCTGCCCCTGGCCAGATATAGAACAATAAGCTGCTAACTTGCTCTGGAGGAGGGGTTACATATATGTTTTTTATTCTTTTATGCTCAGTTCTTAACCTGTTGTTCCAGGATTTTTCATTAAGCTCTTCTACATTATCTTAATTTCTGAAGCAGCTTTATTAATTAGCAACATCTTCAAAATCCACCTCTACTTATCTCAAACTACAAAATTGATGAAAAATATGGCTCAGACTTGCTGAAATGGGTGGAGGATCATCTTACCTAGTCAATAAAATAGAGGATATCAGCTATAAAGCTAAATTGGTTTTGTTGGGAATGTTTACATTGGAGAATAACATTTGCAGATATTGGCCCTTTATGAGGCACAGATAAGTACTTCTAAAGTGCTATGGTGGTTTCAACACTAGGCTGTTAAAGAGAAAGGTTTAATATTTTGGTTTTATTCTTTGTTGAGGTTTAGTCCTCCTTTTAGGCACAATGGGGCAAATTCACTATGCGCCGAAGCGCCTAACGCTAGCGTCAATTCGCTAGCATTGGACATTTTCGTTACTTCGCAAATTCACTAACGGATGCTGGCGTAACTTCGCATCCTTACGCCTGGCGAATTTGCACAACGGACATAACTATGCAAATTCACTAACGCGCGCATTGTTCTGAACGCTACCTTTTACGCTAGACTTCCTTCGCAAACTCAGACCAGGCAAAGCGCAATAGAGTAGATAGGGATTTCTTCAAAAAAAGTTAACATTTTTTCTAAGTCCCAAAAAACGCTGGCGTTTTTTCTATATTATGGGTGATAGGCTGAAAAAGATCGAAAAAAATTTTTGGGGCTCCCCTCCTTCCCCCCTACATTTCCTAACTCATGGCAACTTAACTATACAGTGGGCACATGTGTAGGGCAAAATAAAAATTTTATTTGATGTTTTGAAGGTTTCCCAGGCATTTGTAGTGCTGCTACATATTCCTCCATTGAAATTTGAATTTGGCGCCATATGCAAATTAACCATTGCTAGCGTAACTTCGCTTCGCTTAGCGAATCAACGCTAGCGCAACTTTGCAACCTTACTCTACCCCTGAGTGCAACTTCGGATTTTAGTGAATTTGCAAAGCGCTGGCGAAACTACGCCTGGCGAAGTGCGGCGAAGTTACGCCTGGCGCAACTACGAATCTTAGTGAATGTCCCACTATAAGTCTTCCGGAGATTTTGTTGGAGATTTTGTTTCCTTGGAAAGAAAATGCAATATAATACATATAAAATGTTAATTTACTTTTAATTGCAGCTATGAGACCAAAGGGAAGCAGGACACCTCCGGAAACAGTGCCGTGTTAAAACTGGCAAAAGAAGATGAGGTTTGGCTCCGTATGGGGACGGGTGCCTTACATGGGGATCATCAACGCTACTGCACATTTTGTGGATTTCTGCTCTTTGAGACTAAATAAGAAAATCTGGGGATAATGACATTCGCCATATTACTGCTTTGTGGTCTTTCTGTATTTACACAAAGTCAATTGAATAATGCTGAGCATGATAAGTATATATGGAAATGATGTCTTGAACAATAAAAATGTACATTTTTTCATAGCCTTATGTTGAATTTTTTTCAGGAATTTCATTTTTTATTAATGTGCTTTGTGACAAATGAACTGAGAGAATGATTGTAGAAAAAACCCACAGCCAACCTGTACCTATAACATTGAATAATGAATCTAGTTACACAGCTATACACAGGTTCATTATAGTCTGTATAACACACACACACACTAATATTGTTTTCCCCAGAAAAACATAACTAGAAAACTAGAACTAGAACTAGAAAAACAAAATGTACAAAGCAATTTTATGTTAATTTTATTAAAGGGTTTACATTTCCTTTAAAGGAAAACTATACCCCCAAAATGAATACTTAAGCAACAGATAGTTTATATCAAATTGAATGACATATTAAAGAATCTTACCAAATTGGAATATATATTTACATAAATATTGCCCTTTTACATCTCTTGCCTTGAACCACCATTTCGTGACTCTATCTGTGCTGCCTCAGAGATCACCTGACCAGAAATACTACAACACTAATTGTAACAGGAAGAAGTGAGGAAGCAAAAGGCAGAACTCTGTCTGTTAATTGGCTCATGTGACCTTACATGTGGTGTGTTTGTGTACACAGTGAATCTTACGATCTCAGGGGGCGGCCGTTATTTTTTAAAATGGCAATTTTCTATTTGATTATGATTATGATTACCCAATGGCACATACTACTAGAAAAGTATATTATTATGATAATGGTTCATTTACATGAAGCAGGGTTTTACACATGAGCTGTTTTACTCAGTATCTTTTAATAGAGACCTACATTGTTTGGGGGGTATAGTTTTCCTTTAATAGTCAAATATGTTGATTATTATGTACTGGAGAACTATAGAAAAAATGTATTCATTTTAAGAAAACCATGAGGGGCAACTGGTGGTAAGTATACTGGTATGGGATCCGTTATCCAGAATGCTGGAGACCTGGGGCTTTCCAGATGATGGATCTTTCTGATCTTTCAGTAATGTGGATCTTCATACTTTAAGTCTACTAGAAAATCATGTAAACATTAAATAAACCCAATAGGCTGGTTTTGCTTCCAATAAGGATTAATTATATCTTAGTTTGGATCAAATACAAACTACTGTTTTATTATTACAGAGAAAAAGGAAATCAGTGTTTAAAATTTGGATTATTTGGACAAAATAATGTCTATGGGAGACAGCATTTCTGTAATTCGGAGCTTTCTGGATAACGGGTTTCCAGATAATGTATCCCATACCTGTATTAGTGATTCAGAACCCCAATATTTAGGGCGTTATTTACTAAAACGAATTTGTTCTCACTTTATTCAACCAAACTCCCAAACCCAATTCCTATCAATTTACCAATAAAAATCTGCAACAAAAAGTTGCGACGAAATCAAGCGTCAATTCGAATCGTGTGACTTGATTGAATTGTCACTCTGAAAACTTGATGTTATCCAACTGCCACCCTGAAAACTTCAATTGATCACATTACTGAATGAAAACCAGAGAAACTATCAAGAATCATGTTCCATTTTTTTTAAACGGACCATCTGCCATTCACTTCTACCCAATTTCGACAGGTTTTAGCTGGAGTATTTACGGATTAAAATCTTTATCAGCTTCTTTTAAAAAATCAAGATTTTTTCCGCTCTAAAAATCCGACTACAGATGAACAGAAAATTTTGAGGTTTAATATATAGGCCACTAGGTATTGATTGGGATGACAAAAAATGGGGCTTAATTTGTAGCATTTGTACAGGGTATCAGAGTAATGGGTTTCTGGTGGAAGCCCTTCTCATTGATGATGAAACATGAGATTTTTGATGCAATAAAACACTATTTTAGCAGCAAATAACAGAAAACTGTTCTGAAGATTTAATGCAATGTCAAAATGTTTATCCACGTAATATTCCAGATGACAAGAGCTGCCAATCGGATTGATTACTGTGTTATTACCATTTTAGAAAGCAAGAAACTATGATAAAACAATACAAATAAAAAATAAAATATATCCTCTATTTACATTAAATCAAAATGCATATACCAATATAATTGGTTCCCTTTAGCCTACCATTGCATTTCCATGGGTTATGATATCACACTCCACACTGTTGGATGGCTACAGCCCTGTCCTGATGCCATTTGGTTTCAATGGATTTGCCTGTTGCTGTTCACATGGGACAAACTTCGACCTTCAAAGTTGCACATTTTCAGGCTGCCCCATTTGTGCAGTAAACGATAAATGGAAATGAAGTGAATGGCAAGAGGCTGGACTAGTGATCAAAGGATCTTCTTTTAGTCTTGGAGGGAAGTGATTGTCGAAAATGATTGTTTCTGTGAAAAATTCACCAAATGCATAGATTTCTTTTCACCGATTGGAGTCAATGGGAGTTTTTTTTAGTGGTGAAACTTGGTGAAAAATTTCACTCATCACTATTGGGGGGTTAATGCAACCTGCTGATTGGTTGATATTGGTTTGTAGAACTGATGTAAACTTTGGGACTCATTACATTATCCCTATAAACTCCATCATTTTAAAGGAGAAGTAAAGGTCTTTTTTACTTAGGGTGCCAAAAGTTAGGCACCCCAAGTGATCACATTTACTTACCTGAAACTCATGTATGTGTAATATTGAATAAACTTATTTTTATTTTTAAATTTTATTGAACATCGATGTTGAGATTTTTGAAGTGCCTACTCAATGTTTGTTGATATGGTCTAATTGGCTGTAGGTTTGGGGCAGGGCACAGAAACAGAAAACGTTTTTACTGGTGAGTTATACATTGTCACATCTTTGGGACCACATTCTATCATTATGTTTAATGCTCATGGCACACATGGTGGTTTCTCCACTGGTGGCTTGTGCACATTTCAAGATAATATTTGCTCATTTATATGTAGAGACCCTGAGATTTGGGTGTATTTATCTCAGGCATTCCTCTTTAGTATTTGGACACCTAAGGGTCCTTTAGTTAACTAAAGGCAGCTATGTCCCTTGCTGGGTCCAAATAAGTTCATGGAGATTGTCCACTAGATGGCACTGTTTGTCAAAATAAAAGGGTTTAGCACCATGCGGTCTGGGTCTGTCCTGGGACTTTGCCTCAGTGTGAGGTACTACAGGTCCAGGTCTGCCGGAAAAGTTAGTGAAGCATGAGATAGGGATAGTACTACAGTAATAGTCGCTCTAGGAGTGAAAGTTAGCCTAGGGTAGCTAGAGAGCAGACGTGGCTCCAACGAGGAGAAATAGTGGGGTTAGGACCCCGTGGTATTTGAACCACTAGTGCAGGGACTACAGTGGGTGAGTTGAGGACCAGATAGGATACCAAGACCCAAGATCCCAGGCTGAATACAGTGGGTGAGGTGAGGATCAAGTCCGGTGCCAAGATACAAGACCCCAGGCTGAGAAACCCATGCCTTAGTGTTCAACCATAAGGATAGTGCCAGTGAGAGTGGTAACTATTTCCCAAGTCTATTGTTACTGATCTATATTGATTTCTACTCCGTCTGTTGCATCTTCTACCCCCCCTGGAGGGAATATTGTTGTTGGAGGCTACGCTATAACTGCCGTAAACATCAAAGTGCTGTAACTTATGATCTTGCCGGTGCTCTGTTAATAAACCAGTTATAATTTACTGCAAAGGACTTGTCTGGCTGAATATCCTGCTGCATTGATCTACTCCAGGTACCGGGAGTTGCAGGGAGTTGCACGGGTACACTGGGGGTCTGGAGCACACTACAAGAAGTGTTAGCCTGGTCACACACAGCCTTAATACACAGCAAAAGTACACTCAAGGGTGTGCTACATATATATGCATGGAAAGGATTGGGTGTTTTCTTTTTCCTACACATAGTAGTGGGCTCTTACACTGCTTGATAAGTCTCCAATGCATTACCCTAATTAAATTGCGTTCTATATTTAACCCTGTTACTAAAACCTGACAAAAGGAATAGGATATTTAAAAAGCTTCCTACAATGCGCAATTCCTATGTGCTTGAAGGTTCTCCTGATCCCCATCCACCCAGTTTTCCAGGTGCCAAAGATATTCCAAGTTCAGGTAACGCCTCTCTTTTTTAATTGAATTTAGATTTGGTAGATCCAATTGGCCCTGTTTAGGATTACAGAAGGGAAGTGATAGGGAAAAAGTTGAAAAATCTCTTGTTTGACAAACTTTCTTGATGCTCTTCTTCTGTTACATGTAGAAGAGGAACACAAAGGGATCAAATTATTAAGGCTGGGTCAGTGTTTCAACCCTTAAATTTATACTTCCGAACCAAATTGGGTGCGCTCAAACCCTACTTAGCTTATGAACTAATATTCAATGTGCAAGCTTTACACCCCACACAGCGCTCACCCTTTACTTGGGTGGGTCAGGGTGCAAATGCCCCGAACCAGTCGCTTTAGTGATTTTTCAAAGATTTTTTTAGAGATTTTAATACATTTTTTTTTCAAGTTTTTAAACAGTGCCACTGTGACTCCCAGCCTGATCCACATTGTTTCCCGGGATCCTCAGAATTCAGACTAACATGTTAATCAATTCATTATTAACTCCTTAAAATTAATTAAAAAATATATTATTAATTATAATTTAATTTGTTTAACTATTTTATGATAACACCCATTGGAATTGAGTAATCACATTTATACATAACAGCTGATATCCCATTTTTTTTGTTTATCCAGTTGGGTTCCCGGGTTGCCAATTTAAAGATCCATTTTAACTTCAATCATAATAACTTATGTAACGCTATAGTAAATTGAGTGCACCGTTCTCTTTCTATGAGCTCCACTCCCAATATTATGCTCCAGATGAGACCTTAAATCTTAGGGAGTAACCCCTCGCAAACAGTGTGGAGGCAGGGTGTAGTGTAACTGTAACTTGATGCAGGGTGTAATAATTGGGCGCCAGTGGTTCTTATAACTTAACCATGAACATATTTATTGAACGATACAATCCTCCATGGAGTGTACAATAGAGAAAACAGGATCATACATCAACAGTGGATCGGCATATATTCACAGCACCTTTGGTCAATATTAATCCCCACAGGGAAGAGAACATAAACAGCAGCAATGAAGGTACACCCAGCTTCCAGCCTTTCCAGGGGAATCACTACATCCCTAGGTCTGTACACTTAGTCCCTACTTCTGGGCAATTAGTACCCGGGGTCTTAATCCCTCTGACTCTCCTCATAGGAGCCTTAAGCTGCTTGACTAGATAACCTGTCTATCTGTCACTCCTAGAGTGACCTCTTAAGGTGAGTAACCTAATCCTTACTAGGCCTGGCTCATTTAGGTTCCACAGGAGCTCTGCCTGCCTGCTAAGGCTAGAGCTAGCACAAAATGGACCCTGAGAGCATGGTTACAAAGGGTTTTATATTTTAGCACAGTGCCATCTACAGGTCACTATTGAGAATCTCAGGGGCATAGCTTAAAGCAGAGCATTGACACAAGTCCCCATTAGGAACCATTTAGGTGTCTAAACACTAAGGGGGTTATTTATCAAAGTCTGAATTTATCTGAATATTTTTGGAAAAAATCAGAAAAAAACCCAGAAAAATCAATTTTTTGGGTTTTTCATCCGATTTTTTTCGGATTTTCACCCGAAAACTCAGAATTTTGCTCGAAAACTGCAAAAACTTTGGGGTGCAGATCAAAAAATCATTGGGACTTCTCCCATTGACTTATATGCAACCTCGACAGGTCTGAGATGCTCGAATTTCAGATTTGGACTTTTGCATCCACTGGGTTTAATAAATTCTGAAAAATTCATGATTTTTTTTAAAGTCTGATTTTATAAAAAAATAATCATGAATTTTTCGTGATTTTTGCATTCGGAGTTTAGTAAATAACCCCTTTAGGATTTGCCTGGGGTGCTATTTTACATATCCCTACACTTATTTAATTAATTTCCTCCTCTGTTTTGATGTTTGATCCTATCTATTCCCTGTATACGAAGCAAGGACACATCTCCTGTTGTTGTACTTTCACTCTTAGCAGATATTTGATTCATATGCTCTCGCATCAGATTTTTGAGGGGACAATTTGTGTAACCTACATATTGTATGTCACAGGACATACACATCAGTAGGTACACCACTAATGTCACATTACAATTTATGAAACATTTGATTTTCATGTGGGATCACACGATGCGCATTAGGAGTGATGTTCGGGAAATAAAGATTGCTTTTTAACATTAACCTCTTCCTGCTGATCCGTTAAGTGCGCACTGATGTGGAAGTGCGCGGTTCTTAAAGGGATACTGTCATCGGAAAACATGTTTTTTTCAAAATCAGTTAATAGTACTACTCCAGCAGAATTCTGCACTGAAATCCATTTCTCAAAAGAGCAAACAGATTTTTTTATATTCAATTTTGAAATCTGACATGGGGCTAGACATTTTGTCAATTTCCCAGCTGCCCCCAGTCATGTGACTTGTGCCTGCACTTTAGGAGAGAAATGCTTTCTGGCAGGCTGTTGTTTTTCCTTCTCAATGTAACTGAATGTGTCTCAGTGGGACATGGGTTTTTACTATTGAATGCTGTTCTTAGATCTACCAGTCAGCTGTTATCTTGTGTTAGGGAGCTGTTATCTGTTACCTTCCCATTGTTCTTTTGTTTGGCTGCTGGGGGGAAAAGGGAGGGGGTGATATCACTCTAACTTGCAGTACAGCAGTAAAGAATGATTGAAGTTTATCAGAGCACAAGTCACATGACTTGGGGCAGCTGGGAAATTGACAATATGTCTAGCCCCATGTCAGATTTCAAAATTGAATATAAATAAATCTGTTTGCTCTTTTGAGGAATGGATTTCAGTGCAGTATTCTGCTGGAGCAGCACTATTAACTGATTCATTCTGAAATTTTTTTTTCCCCATGACAGTATCCCTTTAAATTTATACAACTGAAAATTAGAGCAATTGACAGAGAGCAAGGACCCGTCTCAGTGTCTACAGTCATAGAAGACACAAGGGCACTGACTTAAATGTGCTCTATGTTGATTTCGCTAGAGCTATTAATGCATTCAGGAATTTATGGACAAGTGTGTTTATTGATAAACTGGCATGAGAAGGATACAACATTGCCTGTAAAATAGAAATATAACTAACTGATTTGTAAGTGCTCCAAAACAAGTCTCTAGATCAGAACTAGATAAAGCCATAAGCTGTTCCTGGAGGATGTGTCATAAATACTTAATATAAACCTCTCCCAAGATTACAGAAAAGTATAATATAAAACATGATTTGTTCCTCTGAAAGAACTAAATTGCAAGTGGCAAACCTCCATTGTTATGGAATTGCCACATTAATCTTTGGTCCTTCGGCAGAAAGAATCATGTGAAGAAACCAATGCAGACACATCATTCCTCTATGAAGCTTAATAAAGCCGACGAGAAGAAAAAGGAAAATACGACACTTTTGTAAGTTGTAATGGATGGTTGTGTCACTGAACCAGTACAGCTTTTGCACTAAAGCACAAAGTTAAATCCTTCTGACAAAATTCTACTTGACGTATGTTTAGACTTGAGTGCCTTTTTATTCACATTGAAGCTCTTTTGTAGAGGCGCAATATTAGACACGTTCTTCCTCTTAGTTTCTTCAGTACAGGAGACAAGGTTTAATGCAATGTGAGCAGGTATTGGTTTAATCAATCATCAACTGATTCAGGGTGTTCCAAGCAAATGGGATTCTGCCTGTCCAGTTAGACATCAACTCTTAGCAAACTGTAATGGAAGCCATATATTAAAACAGCACAGAAGCTTAATGAAGGTTTTCTCTGAGTATCTCAGAGTTAAGTTTGCCTGCATGGCACCAATTGCATATAGATCATTGCAGTAGAATTGGGTTAGTGTCCTGCATATCCATTGTTCTTTTTCTCTGTAGAACACTGAGTCTCTCTGTTCTTTCCATTATCTTTTAGGCCCAACTCAAAGGGCTTACATTACTGGAAATGAAAGTAGCATATTCACATTATTATCTGAGTTGTATTGATTTTGTAGACTAAATTTACACTTCATTGAGGTAGAAGCAGTTTATTGCCAATAGATTAGCCACAATAGTGCAAGTTATAACACTATATTTATTTTGTAGAATACTTTACCATACCTGAGTAAACAGCTCTAGAAGCTCTCTCTGTTTGTTTAGGATAGCAGCTGCCATATTAGCTTTGTGTGACATCACTTCCTGCCTGAGTCTCTCCCTGCTCACTCATAGCTCTGTGCTCAGATTACAGCAAGGAGGGAAGGAGGGAGGGGGAAAGGGAGGGGGAAGGAAACTGAGCATGTTCAAGCCCTAGCCCTGGAGGTTTAAGCTGAAAACAGGAAGTCTGATACAGAAGCCCATGAGTACACAATAGAAGGAAAGAAACGTTGTGTTTCTTTTGACAGCATTACTTTGAGGGTTTACTGGTATATTTAGGTGGACCTTTCTGATAAGGCTTACGTAGTTTTTACCTTTCCTTCTCCGTTAAGTCTACTAAAATATAAAACATTAAATAAACCCAATAGGATGGTTTTAACTCCAATAAAGGTTAATTAGATTTTAGTTGGGATCAAGTATATGATACTCTTTTATAATCACAGAGAAAAAGGAAAATCATTTTTAAAAATGTGAATTATTTGATGACCTTCCCGTAATTCAGAGCTTTCTTGATAATGGTTTCCAGATAATGGATCCATACCTGTATAAGAAAAGCCGAGAAATGGTTGCTCTCTGACAATAACCTGCTGGACCCCCTACAATCTGGTTATAAGCCACAACACTCCACGGAAACTGCCCTGAATCGACTAACTAATGACCTTTTAACCGCTAAAGCCAACAATCATTTCTCACTACTAATACTGCTTGACCTCTCAGCCGCATTTGACACTGTAGATCACCCTCTCCTCCTCCAGTCCCTCCAGTCGCTTGGCCTTCGTGACACAGCCCTGTCCTGGTTCTCTTCTTACATCACCAATCGTTCCTTCAGTGTCTCCTACAATGGAGTATCATCTTCTCCCCTACCTCTTTCTGTTGGAGTTCCTCAAGGCTCTGTCCTGGGACCATTACTATTCTCCCTCTATACTTCCTCCCTTGGCAAATTAATAAATTCGTATGGTTTCCACTACCACCTCTATGCTGACGATACTCAAATCTATCTCTCATCTCCTGATCTCAACCCAGAACTCCTAACTCGCGTCTCCTCCTGCCTGTCCGCTATCTCTACCTGGATGTCGCAACACTACCTTAAATTAAACCTCTCTAAAACTGAAATGGTTCTCTTTCCTCCAAGAAACACCAGTAGCATCCCCGAAGTATCCATCATAGTTAACAATTCCACTATCACCCCCTCTCCCCAGGCCCGGTGCCTTGGGGTTATCCTAGATTCTGCCCTGTCATTCACTCCTCATATCCAGTCACTTATTAAATCATGTCACTTCCACCTAAGGAACATATCCAAAATACGATCATTTATCACCCAAGACGCTGCCAAAATTGTTATTCACTCTCTCATCATATCGCGTCTAGACTACTGTAACTCTCTTTTAATTGGCCTCCCCCTCCAGAGACTGTCACCTCTCCAGTCCATAATGAACACTGCTGCGAGGCTCATACACCTCAGCAACCGCTCATCCTCTGCCTCGCCATTCTGTCAATCCCTGCACTGGCTTCCGTTACCTTTCAGAATCAAATTCAAATTAATGACACTGACTTTCAAAGCACTTCACAACTCTGCTCCACCCTACATCTCTGAACTCATCTCTATATACTCACCCACTCGCTTACTTCGCTCCTCTACTGACCTGCTACTCAACTCTTCTCTCATTACCTCCTCACATGCTCGCATTCAAGACTTTGGAAGGGCTGCACCCCTCCTCTGGAACTCTCTCCCACGATCTGTCCGACTTTCTCCCAACCTTTCTGCTTTCAAAAAATCTCTGAAAACGCACTTCTTTTGAGAAGCCTACCCTCACTCTGCTTAACTACCAAACGCAACACGACATACAACACCACATTTCTCACCCACTTACTTCGATCTTGCCCACTCCCACACCTTGTGTATTACTCCCTTCCCTTTAGACTGTATGCCTATGCATAGGGCCTTCCTCACCTCTTTGTACCTGTATTGATTGTGATGTTTGTTACTCCATATATTCTATGTATATAATTCATGTGATGTAGTTGTATAATCACAGTTACTTTACAGTGCTACGCAATATGTTGGCGCTATATAAATACATGTTAATAATAATAATAATAATATATTTAAGTAGATCCTGTAGAGCAGATGAAAGTTTAACAAATCAAAAATGTCACAGATTTGTAGAGATTTAGAACTGAATGCTCTGTTGTAAGCGAAGAGATGGCGACTGGATGTTACTTAGAGCATTCATTCCATTGAATATAAACATAATGGGAATACTAATTCAAATCATTGCTGCACACAGTAAAATACAAACCGGGGACTGATTACAAAACCCTTTTTCTAACCTTGTCATCCAGACACTAATGAACAATAACTGTCCCTATACAATATAGTCTGACTGTACAGTTCCTTTTGTCATCAAATATTATAGAATATGAAAATTGACTCTGTTTAGCATTCCCTGAAATATATTTGAATAAAAAAAAGCAAAACCAGTATTGTCTCCTCTGCTATGATCGAGGGTGAATAGGAATGTGCATCAGTGTCCTGTTAATCATATATACAATAATGCAAGGACAAGCTAATATATAAGAAAAGGTATGATTATTCAATGTCGTTTTAAGTAGGCGTTGCAGCATTGACTTGGTGGTAGAGCTAGTGTTTGAGACAATTTACAGGAGATTGTTATACTTTGAGATTTCTTGATGTCTTGAAGACAGTAGAATGGTTCTAAAGTAAAAGAATGGAAGTAGAATCTATAGTCCTGGTATAGTCTGTTTCCATGATCCACAGCTAACCAAAACATGGCATGGGTCTAGATGGAGGTCATAGAACCCACTACTGAGCTCAGCTTCTTGCTACTGATACAGCCACACAGTAAGGTATTTCAGGAAGTCAGTGATGTGTTCTGGAATGTGGGGCCATGTAACAAGACAAGGTTTCCTTTAAAACAGTATGCTGAATGCATCTGCAACATAAGTCGTATTTCTTTGGCTCATGTTTAAGGGATCCTGTCATCGGAAAACAAGTTTTTTTCAAAACACATCAGTTTATAGTGCTGCTCCAGCAGACTTCTGCACTGAAATCCATTTCTAAAAAGAGCAGATTTTTTTATATTCAATTTTGAAATCTGACATGGGGCTAGACATTTTGTCAATTTCCCAGCTGCCCCTGGTCATGCGACTTGTGCCTGCACTTTAGGAGAGAAATGCTTTCTGGCAAGCTGCTGTTTTTCCTTCTCAATTTAACTGAAGGAGTCTCAGTGAGACATGGGTTTTTATTGAGTTTTGTTCTTAGATCTACCAGGCAGCTGTTATCTTGTGTTAGGGAGCTGCTATCTGGTTACCTTCCCATTGTTCTTTTGTTTGGCTGCTGGGGGGGGAAAGGGAGGGGGTCATATCACTCCAACTTGCAGTACAGCAGTAAAGAGTGATTGAAGTTTATCAGAGCACAAGTCACATGACTTGGGGCAGCTGGGAAATTGACAATATGTCTAGCCCCATGTCAGATTTCAAAATTGAGTATTAAAAAATGAATTCTGCTGGAGCAGCACTATTAGCTGATTCATTTTGAAAAAAATATTTTTTTTCACATGACAGTATCCCTTTAAGAGCAGATGCAAATGGCACATTCAACCATGTTGGTTAGAAGATAATGTTCTGACAGTGTACCTGCAGTTTATTTCTTCCCTTGGTTATTTGCAATCATGGAGATTAGCATAATGAAGTTTCGGAATATTGGTGCTTATGAGCTTACAGATCATTTACTTAATTAAGAGAGTAGAATGTTTGTCAAGCTCAACACAAGTTTTCGCAATGAAACAGCAGTTGATGGGGCCTATTTATGTAAAACCCATTTATATAATGCGTCCAGGAGTGGCCTCCCACCTGGACTGCACCACACATGATCCACAATACTGCCCAGTTTGCCCTTACTTGTTAATAAAATGCAAAGTAACTGAGCAGGTTGGCAATCACCATCTATAGGAAGTTGGGGGATTATTTATCCAAATACGAAAATTTCTCATAATTTTCAGAAATATAGTCTGACCAAATCGGCACTGATTTTTTCCCCTTATTTATCAATACATTTTCTAGAAAATTCCTTGACGAACAAAGAGATTTTTTTTGATTATTGCCCAAAAACCACAAAATCTTCGAATTATTGCACGAAACCCAACACAGATCAGGATATCTTCTGAACTTCTCCCATTGACTTCTACATGAATGGTTTGTGTTTGAGTACTTTTTTATTCAGACTGTTAACACCCTCTGGGTTTAATGAATTCCGAAAAATGTGAGGTTTTTTCCCCACTAACAATTCGGATTTTATAGTTAATAAAAACTTGAATTTTTCAAGTTTTTGGCATTCAGACTTTAATAAATAACCCCCTGAGAGTTTGGCACTACATGCTAAAATACTGGTGGACCATGCCTTGTCTAGTTCAAAGGCAGTTGTCAAATATAAGATGCAAAAATGCAGTGTATGAATGTTGTCCAATAACTCCTATTAAGGTTGTACAAAGACAAAAGTAATGTCTGGAGTGATTGCACTGCAGCCATGACAAGCTCAATGAACCCAGAAGAAGAGAAGTAAAAATTCTCAAATCAAAAGTTATGTTCTATGAATTACAATATGTCAGCACAGTAAGACCTTCCTGTGTTGATTGCTATCCCGCTTGATACTTATTGAAATACAACATCTAGATTACTTCCCAGTGGCATGTGCATTGGAACAATATATTTGGAATAATTAGCCCATGTGGACATCTGCTGAGCTCTGTAGCATACAATTTGTGCTTAACAAGGTCCAAAGTACAGGACAATCAATGCTTCTTTGGCAACTGTATATTGACTCTTAAACTATTTAAGGTTTTATGTGTAATAGATCTTGCCAGACTAACTTGATTTTTTTTATGAGAAGGTAAGTAGGGACCTCAATTCTGGGATGGCAGTGGATGTGATTTACTTAGACTTTGCTAAAGCATTTGATACAGTGCCACACAGAAGGTTACTGGTTAAATGAAGGAATGTTGGCCTGGAACATAGTATTTGTACCTGGATAGAAAACTGGCTAAAAGATAGACTACAAAGAGTGGTGGTAAATGGAACATTTTCTAATTGGACCAGTGTTGTTAGTGGAGTACCTCAGGGCTCTGTACTAGGTCCCTTGCTTTTAAACTTGTTTATTAATGACCTGGAGGTGGCCATTGAAAGTACTGTTTCTATTTCTGCAGATGATACTAAATTGTGCAGAACTATAGGTTCCATGCAGGATGCTGCCACTTTGCACAGTGATTTGTCTAAACTGGAAAACTGGGCAGCAAACTGGAAAATGAGGTTCAATGTTGATAAATGCAGGTTATGCAGTTTGGCAAAATAATATAAATGCAAGTTATACACTAAATGGCAGTGTGTTGGGAGTTTCCTTTAATGAGAAGGATCTAGGGGTTTTTGTAGATAACACGTTGTCTAATTCTGGGCAGTGTCATTCTGTGGCTACTAAAGCAAATAAAGTTCTGTCTTGCATAAAAAAGGGCATTAACTCAAGGGATGAAAACATAATTCTGCCTCTTTATAGGTCTCTGGTGAGGCCTCATCTGGAGTATGGGGGCAGTTTTGGACTCCAGTCCTTAAGAGGGATATAAATGAGCTGGAGAGAGTGCAGAGACTAAGTGCAACTAAATTGGTTAGAGGGATGGAAGACTTACCCCCAAATTTAATATTTGGCGTTATCGCAGCACGCATTCACACTTTTGCGAGTATATTTGCACTAAGCGGAATGCAATATTTTTCACACAGATATATTACATAAGCACAAAACAGTAGCAAATAGTGATGGGCGAATTTGAGTCGTTTCGCTTCGCCGAAAAATTTGCGAATTTCGCGAAACATCGCCCGTTTTTTGCGCCGGCGCCCGTTTTTGACGCCGGCCGTTTTTCGAAAAAAAAATTTTTGACGCCGGCGAATTTTTACCGCTAATTTTCGCGGGCGTTTTGCGAATTTATTCGCTCAGCGCGAATCGCGCAAATTCGCCGCGAATTCGCGCCTGGCGAATAAATTCGCCCATCACTAGTAGCAAACGGAAAAATAAGATGAGTCGCAATGAAAGATGTTTTCACTGGAAAAAAACTAATAACCATATACCGTTACCACATATAAAAAAACAAATGCTGACATATATCTTTACCACATATAACTAGACCACATTTTTAAATTACATGAAGAATAGCGAAAAAACTTACACAATGCTTAATGCCAGAGACCGGGACTCAGCGCTGTCGCAAGCCAGGAAGTCGGATTCGCTGACCTACAACACAATAAAGGTTTCCATCTTCGGTGACTTCTCGGCCGAGGTTCAGCGTCAACGTGCCCGATTCATCGAATGCAAGCGTTGTCTGAGAGAGCTCGGATACCAGTATGCCATGTTGTACCCAGCCCGGTTAAGGGTGATTGCAGCTCACAGCTCGCATTTCTTCATCTCTCCTCAAGACGTCAGCGAGTGGATCGATACTAAGAAGAAGCGGGATGCCTAATAATCCGGGCTGGTCTCCAAGACGAGTGTACATCGGTTCACTCCCGGGCCTTACGGGGTAGTTGTGGCACTTCAGTCAGGTCGTATAAATCCACCATGTTATTGCTTATCATTACCATCTTTCAGACGCTTTGACTATTGCTGCAGGGGCCCTAGCCCACAGCAGCTGTTTTTGTTATTTATGACTTTCCTTGTTCATTTCTAATTGCTCAGTGAGTAACTTCCCTTAAATGCAATGGGATCGGGTGAGAGAGAGTAACTTTTTCTTTTTTCCTTGGAACTGTGGTGTTGTTCCTAAAGGAGGCCAGTACGAAGTTTAGCACATGAGAAAGAACGGCCATGCGCCACTCAAGCACCCCCCACTTAGTTGGAATGTCAGAGGGCTAAACAATAGTATAAAACGTAGACTAGTTATGGATTTTGTTAAGAAAACTGGGGCTAACATAACTATGTTACAAGAAACCCATCTAGTTGGCAGTAGGACTCTAGCCCTGAAGAGACCTTGGGTGGGCTGGTACTACCATGCGGAGTACTCTAGCCACTCATCAGGGGTAGCAATTCTTATCTCCCACAATACTCCATTCAGGGCTGTAGCAATCAAATCTGACACCAAGGGTAGATACATATTCATACACGGTTATATCCAATCCCAAGAGGTTATTCTAGCGTGTATATATATACCACCCCGTACCAGGATACATTTTTGGTTCAACTCACTGAATTTATAGCAAACTATTCGCATGCTGAGGTACTTGCCATGGGAGACTTTAATGCACCACTAGACTGCTCTATAGACCGTTTCAGAAGACACAGCCAGGTTACCATAGATAAAGACACGAACATTAAAGCTCTGACTGAATCTGCAGGCCTCACAGAGGCCTGGAGACATAGGCACCCAGATAAGCAACAGTTCTCCTGCTACTCCACGTTCCCATTCTGTGCTATCCCGCCTTGACCTTGCCTTCTTGAGCCGCAGGGCACTCCTAAAGCTCCAGAACATGAGATACCTGGCATGGGGAGTGTCCAACCAAGCTCCTCTTGAAATCCTCTTAGGCCTGGGAGCACCCCTTACTAGACCACGCTGGTCCATTAACCCAAACTGGCTGAATGTGCTAGACAACTTTCAGTCCATTGAGGACGAAATCCAAGAGTTTCTGGCTATAAATGATAGTACAGTAGACCACTTAACACTATGGGATGCCCTAAAGGCATTTCTTAGAGGGCAATTCAACTTCAATTAATGCCTTTAAAAAACAGCACAAACTCCAGCAAAGCCAGATGGAACACAAAGTATCTGAAGCTGAAATGGCAGTAACCCTTGACCCCACTCCAGAAAAATTTAAGGGCCTGCAGGTGACTCAACACAAAAATGCAAAGCTGATGAGAGATAAAGCTCAGCACTCTTTGAGCTTCATGAAACTTAATGTAAAAGAATGTGGAGAAAGAGCAGGTAAACTGCTAGCTCATTTAGCCAGAATACAAACTTCTCCTCCCGCAATAACCTTGCTACAAACTCAGGAGGGAGCACTAACCTCTGACTCCATTCTAATTCAGAACACCCTATCCCACTTCTATTCCACACTGTATGAGTCTACCCTGGACAACAGTTCTACTGAATTAGTTGATGACTTTATTGAATCAGTGACATTGCCCTTACTAGATGATAGCCATAGGGAGTACTTAGAAACAGACATCTCTCTGTTGGAGTGGATGGCTTACCCATTGAGGTCTATAAAAAACATGCCCATTCACTGGCCCCAGTCTTACTAAAAGTATATAATGAGGCAGTCACACAATCTCACCTTCCGCCTCAATCTACCATGCAGCAATAACCCTCATCCAAAAACCGGGAAAAGACCAGACACTACTGGAGTCTTATAGACAGAGCTCGCTCCTCACAGCAGCCATTAAAATACTCGCTAAGGTTTTGGCTAATCGCCTAAAAAAAGTAGTTTCTTCCCTGGTTGAGGAGGACCAACTGGGCTTTATGCCTGGAAAAACAACTGCCCTCAACATCAGATGGTTACTATATAATCTTACCTCTGACTATACCAATTCAGGCACTAGAGCTATAGCTGCATTAGATATCACCAAGGCCTTTTGCCTTTGCCTTTGAGTAGAGTGGCCTTACCTGTGGAAGGTCTTGGCGGCATTTGGTATAGGCCCAAAGTTTGTAGCCCTGGTGCAGCTCCTATACAAAGCCCCATGGCATCTCTAAGGGTCGGAAATGGAGACACAACCCCTTTCCCCACTCTCCAGGGGAACAAGACAAGGCTGCCCCCTGTCACCCATGCTCTTTGCTTTGGTGATTGAGCCCTTTGCAGCAGCAGTCCATCAGAACTTAATTATCCAGGGCTGGGAATCAGCAGGCTGAGTAGACAAACTGCAGTTATATGCAGATGATACCCTCATCTACTTGGGAGACAGGGACCAGTCACTCAAGGAACTCATGAGGCTAACAGACACCTTTGGAATAATCTCAGGACTGAGAGTCAATAAATACAAATCAAACCTATTCCTAGTCGACCCCCACTGCCTGATGAGAACCTGACCAGTAGCAAACTACCAATTGTCCCCAAATTTACTTATCTAGGGGTGGATATCTCTATGCCAGTGACTTCTTATGTAGACCTAATTATATCTCCACTACTTGCCTGGGTGGAGGGCAGATGTGCAGCATGGTGCAACTTGCCAGTGGGACCAGCATACACCTAATAAAAATGTTTGTGCAACTGAAAATCTCATATATGTTGTGGCATTCCCCTAGGTCACCAACCCGGTCCTTCTTTAAAAAATTAGACAGAACAATTAGAGGGTTTGTCTGGGGTAAAGGCAGACCCAGAATAGGACTCCCTCTTCTGAAGCACCCTAGACATGAAGGAGATTTTCAAATTCTATATCTAGCTGCGCAGCTGTCGCATGTCTGCTCACTAACCCCGTATGGCCCGTGCACACCTCTGTACAACAGCTGGCAGCAGGGGTGTAATTAGCAGCACCCTGCCTGGCAGGCCCTAGTAAATCTACTCTTGAGGCCTGAAAGGAGCCCAATAAACCAAGAATCAACATCTGCATATGCAGCTGCCAAAAAAATCATGCAAAACACAATAATAGACCCTGCTACCCCTCTCTGGGGTAACAAAGCCCTAGGTAAATTATCTGAAATGGTCCCCCCCTCGTGTTGGTTAGAGTGTGGGATTGTAACTATTGGAGATGTGTGGGGTGAGGAGGAAATAAAACCATTTGCAGCTCTTAGACGTCAGAGCAACCTGCCAGCTACCCAATGGTTAACTTACAACAGAGTAAAAGTGTATCTAGGGAAGAGGCATAGGCTCTCCCCCATTAAAATCGCAGAGGATCCAATGTTAAATTTAATTAAACAAGGCCCATCGAAATGTAAGATCTCAACTATGTATAAGCTCATCACCACAGCACAGGCGAGTTCCACTAGTTTAAAATGCAGGCCCCTATGGGAGAGAGAGATGTGGGGTACTTGACAGATACCCAATGGAAACTTGCACTCAAGACCCCCAGGTTGGTCTCAAAGGATTGTAGACATGAACTTCTCCAGCTTTACTTGATACATAGGGCCTATTATGCAAAAGAAAAACTGCATAAAATGTTCCCAGAGTTATCCCCTCTGTGCAACAGATGTAAAACGGAAGTTGGATCCTTTTCTGGCTATGCCCGGCACTGCAGCAGTTTTGGGAAGAGGTCTTGTACCGTACGAGTAAAGCCATAGACACATTGGTCCAAGC
Source organism: Xenopus laevis (assembly GCF_017654675.1). NCBI lineage: Eukaryota > Metazoa > Chordata > Amphibia > Anura > Pipidae > Xenopus > Xenopus laevis. The sequence goes on from NC_054372.1 coordinate 187,712,293, forward strand.
AGACCCGGTATTATGTATATTAGGGGTGAATACAGATCAGAGTATGCTGGTAGAGAAGAAACAGCTTTTAACTAAAGCATTATTTCAAGTCAGGAGGCTCATAACTACAAATTGGAAAGCGGAAACACCCCCAGCCATAGAGGACTGGGTAGGGGCAATGCAGGATGCCTGTTAGTTAGAGCAGCATATATATAGGAGAAGAGGGACACTCCAGCAATTCGCAAGGATATGGGCCGGGTGGATGGCAAGTATTATAGACACAGATAACCCGAATGGGGGTGACTCAGGGTAAGGCAGCTCGTGAAATGCTGGGAATCTTAACTCAGACAAAAACCTCTGACTTGTCTGTAGCTTCAGTTATGCCCCAACAGTTTCTAATTGATGGTTATATGCATATAAAATATATTACACTGTTAATAATCGGTTGGTAAATGATGTTGACTGTGTACTAATAAAAGCATACCAATCTGCGAATTGGTTTTGGAATGTACAGGCACTGTTGTGTAAACTGTCATGTTTCTAACTGTTCAATAAACTTATTTGAACCAAAAAAAACTATATATCTTCGTATCCTCATATGTGAATTTGGTTAATGTTTCTCACGTGTCATATGAGAACTATAAGCCATATGTTTTTATGTTGCATAAGATATGGGTTACTTTTCTGTAGATCACTGTAAACTGTCACGATTACCTTTGATAAGGTCTGTTGGATCTATCTTGACTTTTTCTTTTTATTAACTGAATAACTGATATAAATTGCAGCTGAATGGGCTCTTCACGGGACGCTCTTCATTTGCTACAATCATTTTTTAAAACATATGTAAACCAATTTTAGCTCTAATGAATGAAACGAACACTGCAAATTAATGTAATACATTTTTGTTAGGAAGAGTCACACAGAGCTAGACATAAATGTGCAGTCTTCAGCAGACAAATCATTTTTTTAATTATTCATGTCCTCTTATTCTAACTCTACTAACACTACTAAAAAATCAGTTTGATTTAAGGAAAACTTTTTGATGGCCAGGAGGTCTAAGATATATTTGGAGAAAATGTGTTCCCTATATAATCAGTAAACTACCTGCCAGGGATGGGGTGTGAGTTGACTAGGGATGTCGCGGACTGTTCGCCGGCGAACTTGTTCGCGCGAACATCGGCTGTTCGCGTCCGCCGCAAGTTCGCGAACGTCGCGCGACGTTCGCCAATAGGCGTTCGCGTCAAAATCGTTCGACCATTCGACCATTCGATCGCTAAAATCGAAGGATTTTCGTTCGAATCGAACGATCGAAGCCATTGGATTGAATGAAATCATTCGATCGAATGGCTTCGATCGTTCGATTCGAACGAAAATCGTTCGATCGAACGATTAAAATCCTACGATCGTTCGAATCGAACGATTTTCGGATGTTCGAAGTTCGCGAACTGTTCGCGAACTGTTCGAATTTTTTGCCGGTGTTCGCGAACGCCGTTCGCGAACACATTATCGGCGGTTCGCTACATCCCTAGAGTTGACTTTACTCTCATACAGTATGTCCAATAAGCCATGAATCCTAATGGGGTTGCTCACCTTTAGATTAACTTTTAGCATGATGTAGAGCAGGGGAACCCAACCTTTATTTTACCTGTGAGTCACATTCAAATGTAAAAAGAATAAGGGAGCAACACAAGCATGAAAAAATCCATGGGGATGTCAAATAAGGACTGTGATTGGCTATTTGGTAGCCCCTATGTTTACTGGCAGCCTACAGGAGCCTCTACTTGGCAATACATCTGATTTTTATTCAATTACAACTTGCCTTCATGTCTGGAATTCAAAAAGAAGAACCTGCTTTGAGGCCACTGAGAGCAACATTCAAGGAGTTCGTGAGCAACGTTACTCAGGAGCCACTGGTTGGGGATCCCTGATGTAGAGAGTGATATTCTGAGACAACAATTTGCAACTGGATTTCATTTTTTATTATTTGTGGTTTTTGAGTTATTTAGATTTTTATTCAGCAGCTCCGCAGTTTGCAATTTTAGAAATCTTGTTGCTAGGTTCTGAATTACCCTAGCAACCATGTATTGATATTAATAAGAGAATGGAATATTAATAGGAGAGACATGAATAGAAAGATGGGTAATGAAAAGTAGCAATAACAATACATTTGTAGCCTTTTTTAGAGAGGAGATCAGAGCACATTTTTAGATGGGGGTCAGTGACACCCAGGGGCATAACCATAGAAGAAGCAGACACTGTGGCTGCAAGAGGGCCCAAGGAGGTATACGGGCCCCATGAGGCCCTAATTTATATACATTTTGTGGTGAAACAAGTCTACCTCTAGGCATTTTTGGGGCTTGAAAAATATTTTGCAGTGGGGCCCAGTAATATCTAATTATACCACTAGTGACCCCCTGCCCCTTTGAAAGCTGGAAAGAGTCAGATAACTAAAAAACTATAAAAAAATAAAAAATAAAGACCAATTGAAGAGTTGTTTGGAATTAGCCACTCTTTTACATACTACAAGTTAACTTAAAGGTGAGCCACCCCTTTAAAAAGGGGGACCTAAATTTGAGAGAATAAAAAAACAAAATGTAACAAGACCATAGCCTTGAAGACTTCAGTCTTGTCATTGTCAAAAACAACATCACCCTTTAGTCTTCACATGCCAGGGGTACAACTGGATGAACATGAAATACATTTAAAATGAAGCTCTCAGTAAAAAGATCTTCTCTGTTTTTTCCAATAAGCAAAACCGATAATAGTTGCCCATATACATCCCCAATAGGTCTTTATATGTAAAGTGAGGCTATGGGAGATGATTTTATTTGGTGACAGTGGATTTGCAGGTGCCTTTTTGTGCTGTGCATGTCAGACTACTGTTGATGGCATAGATCAAAAGCTTGGTAATATAGGGAGCCCTGTGACTTCATAAAGTCTTACAAAAATTTATAGCCAACCAGGTAGTAAATTAAGCTGAGCTTAAGCTGAGCAGACTGCATTATTAGCATTAGAGTACAGTTAGAGGCTGCATTAATAAGCAAATGTGGCCTCCTGAACAGACGCCAACCAGAAAACTTTAAACCATCAGCCCACTCACCAAACTATTTTACTTGTTCCCCATAACCTCTTTTTTCTGCTAGTATGTGTTAGACACACCGGGAGATCGGCGCCTTCCCTTACCTCCCGGCGCGTCCATCTTCGGGTCCCACGGCGAATGCACATCTGACGCGGTCCCAGTCATTGCAGGCGCCCGATATCATGACGTTTGTCGCGGAGTGTCATGCTGTCATCATTGGCGCTAAATCTCCTTTTTAAGCCCTGCTCTTCCTGGTAACCGTGCCCACGCTGGCTTCTGTTTACAGATCCTGCCTAAGTGTTATACTGTCTTTGGATTCCTGGTTTTTGGCTCCTGCCTGATTTTTTGACTCAGATTCCTGCGCCTGCCTTGACCCTTTCGCCTGATCTTCAGCTACGTCTTTGCCTAACCCTTCCGGCACCTCGTTTTGGACTTGATACTATTTACGCACTACTCCTTGTAGATTCCGCAGCAGAAAGCCCGGGGTCCGAAAAGGGCATTGATAAACATCGGAATCCACAGGGGTGCCCTGTGCATTCGAGAATACCCATGGCTTCTAAGGTTCCTATCTGACGAGTACGTTACAGTATGTTTCTTTTCCTTTGTTCCAATAGAAATAGGTAATAACCATGAAACAAGCCAAATGATTAGAAGGAGGAGGGTCTACTGATACCTGGGTCCACTGGGAGTCTTCCTGGTATCCTGGTGGGCCAAACCAACTCTGGCTCTGAATGATTGACCCAGCGCCGATTCTGGGGCTGCTGCCGCCTGAGGCCACAGCCCAGATGCTGCCCCCCTCCTCTCCCACTCCGCGCTTAAAAATTTGCGTCGGAGCGGGTTTCAGGGGGCAGTATCGCTAGTGCATTGAACGCTAGAGCGCTCTTTGCACTAGCGGAGCCGAATTTCCGGGTTAAAACCCGGAAGTTCGGCTCTTAAAGTTACAAGAGGCGGCTTTTTGCCGCCCCTTGTAACTGCCCGCTCGCTGCCGCCTGAGGCAAGGGTTTCACCTTGCCCCATGGCAGAAGCGGCCCTGGATTGACCTCATCAATATTTTACTCCCAATCACAAACTGAGCTAGATGTTTTGCTTCCATCCATATTATGATTGGATCACAACCGGGTCAAGAAAAGTGAGATATCATATGATATTTAAGTAGGCGGTTCCTTTTGCTACTGTTTTTAAATATTAGATTGGAATCTAATATCCAGAAACCTGTAAACAAGAGAGCTCCATAATACTGAAACTTATATTTGATGGAGTCCTATTTAAGTCATCAATCCTTATTTTACTCTTAAATAATGTTTTTTTTAAGGTTTTTTACCTTGAGTTAAAATTTTGTATGCTGTAGAAAGTAATATTCTAAGACAAATTTGCCATTGGCTTTCATTTTTTATTATTTGTCTATCACTTTTCTTTCAAAAACTCACCATTTTGGAATTTCAGCAAATATCTAGATGTTTTAAATTATCTTAGCAACCAGGGAGTGGTTTGAATGAAGGTGTAAGTATACCTGGTGGTCTAGGGGGTCCCAGGGGCCGGCGGGCATGCCCGATGCCCGGCTGGAGTTTCTCCACGTGCCGCTCCTCTCTGAAGTGCGCGCCTGGAGAACTTCCTGGTTTTTAATGCATTTGCGTCTGACGTCACCGAGTTTTTTGCGCGAGTTTTAAATATTTAAAGGTGCACCTGCCTTTTTCCAGTTGCCCAACATAGGTCTATTTTGATAGTTCCTGGGAGCTATATCTAGTCTGTTATTCCATGTTTGACCATGCCTGACCCTGATTCTTGTCCTGATTACTGCCTGTCCTGATTCTTACCTGTTTTCTGACCATTCTCCTGGATCCTTATAATGCTCCTGTCTCTCGATTTTGTACCTGCATGATTTGGTATTCCAATTCAGCCTAATTTGAACTATGTTCCTGTCTCTTGATTGTGTACTGCACATTATCCAGCTTGGTGGTGATTCAGCCTGCCCTTGACTACGCTCATATTCTCCGTTCCAGTAGTACGTACGGTTCCCTTGCTCTCTCAATGTTCTTCCCTTGGTCTTCTCTCCTGGCTGCAGAAGGGCTCCTCCCGAAGTGAAAGGCGGTTGTTAAAGGCAGAACAGTGAGCCATGACCGGGACCTATGGGTTTACTCAGGGTTTGGGAGACCAAACATCACAGAAGGACTGGAATATGAATAGGAGATGTATGCTGGGGTCACAGACCCCCATTTGAAAGTTGGAAAGAGTTAGAAGAAGATGGGCAAATAAAGAAAAAAAAATAATGAAGACCAAAGATCCCCAACCCTTTTTACCCATGAGCCAGCCACATTCAAATGTAAAAATAGTTGGGGAGCAACACAAGCATGAAAAAAGGGGATTGCTGGGGATGCCAAATAAAGGATATAATTGTCTATTTAGTAGCCTTATGTGGACTGGCAGCCTACAGGAGGCTCTACTTGGCACAATACTTAGTTTTTATGCAATTAAAAATTGCCTCCAAACCTGGAATTCAAAAATAAGCACCTGCTTTGAGACCAATGGGAGCAACATTCAAAGGGTTTGAGAGCAACATGTTACTCACGAGCCACTGGTTGAGCACCACTGATGAAGACCAATTGAAAAGTTGCTTAGAAGTGGCCAGTCTATAAAGGTAAGCTACCACATTAATGTTTACATTTTTTTAGTATCTTAAAGGTATGATGATCCAAATTATAGAAAGAAAAGCAAGGTCCAAGGCATTATGGATACCTATACCTGTAGGGTGCAGATGTTGATATTCTGAGAACCTTTTTGGACTATTTGCCTTTTGCATTCTGCCCATCACCAGTATGAAATCTTGTCCAAATAGTCCTGAGTCTGAAAATGTTATTGTTATTGATAATTTTTTTTATCAATTTTTATATCATTTATAGCATTCATCTTTCTATTTAAACTCCTTTTATGTAAATTTAATTTGTCTTAGTATTTAATGTCTATTTATTTTAGTATTAGAATTAGATAATACCTCAAATACTGAGCTTTTTGTTCAGATATAAAATAGCTCCTTCGAGTCTTTACTATATATAAAGCTTTGGTTTCGAAAGAAAAGAAAAATAATTTCTTCCTTCATGGCCTACATACAATGAGCAATCATTCCATATACCAAGACTGAAGTCCATTGCAGCGAAATTATGTTCAAGAATAACAAATAACAAATGGACAATCAAGTTACCGTACTTATCAAAAAAGTTCCAACTGATTTCAAAATGTAAAAGAACCAAAACAGATAATTAAGCAGAAATTACTGTAATGTAGCAATTAATCAAAAGTACAATTTATTCTTTCCAAATGAATAGCAAATCTACAAGATGTCTGATTTTATGAATTTAGTTTTTTTTCCTTCTATGACAAAAAGGTTCCTGTAAGAATTGCTTTATCGTTAACTGAATACTCTGCTTACAAAATATAAAATTAGCCAGGACTCTTTGTGCCCTTTATGATTTCACATTAATTCACCTTGGGAAAAGGGTAGAGAAAAAACAGCAATACAATACAATACAATACAATTAGCCGATAAAACAGCCATTCGAAACATTCAAATGTTAAAATATTAATGTTTTAACATTAATATTTTAACATTTGAATGTTAAAATGTTAAAATATTAATGTTTGACTGAAAATACTGACGGCTGTTGCACAACACCAGTTATTTTACATTGCAAACACAGATATACAGTAGGTGAGGCTTGTATAGTCTCCTGGCTATTGAAGTACAGGTACATATATTTTGGAAACCATGGATATTGGATCTCCAATTTGGGCATCTACCTGTATTGTTTCCCTTCCTCTTGCTCTGGCAGGTGGCATTTTTTTAAAAAAGAACTCCAAAGGGCACTTGCTAAATTAATTGCACATACTTGAGATCTCTATATCAAATGGTGCCAGATGAAGGCAAGAAGGTGGCCACTCCAGCTCACATGAGGGTAAATTTACTAAGCGCCCGAAAATTCACCAGCGACGGCTTCGCAGCCATCACTACACTTCAACAGGTGAGAATTCACTCAGACAACACTAATTTACTAACATGCAAAGTTTCGTCCAGGGCACCGAACGATTGCGATTTTTCGCTAGCGTTACTTCAGCAATGCGAGCAAATCAAAGCGAAGATGCGCTAGTGTTCAATTCTGCCTAGCGCAACTTCATAAGAGGTCTTCACTCAGGTTAATTTGCATGGGTCAGGAAATTTAAAGTTAAATGGACGTTTATGTTGCACCAAATACATTACATTACACAAGTCCAGGGAACCTTAATAAAGACAATAGAGTTGTTATATTGCCGTACACATGAGCCCACTGTATAGTTAACATTCCATATGTTAGAGAATGTATAGGGAGAACATGGTTACTAGTGATGGGTGAATTTGCGCCATTTCGCTTCGCCGAAAAATTCACGAATTTCCCGCTAAATTCGTGAAACGGCGAAAAAATCGTGAATCGGCGCCAGCGTCTCGTTTTTGAAGCCGGTGTCCGTTTTTTTTGACGCCGACGACCGTTTTTTGATACCGACACCCGTTTTGATGCCGACGCCCGTTTTGCCAGCGAATTTTCGCAGCCGTTTCGTGAATTTATTCGCCAATCACTAACGGTTACCCAAAAAAAATATTAAGGACTTTTGCAGGCTATCACTCTGAAAAAAGGAAAAGACGCCAGCGTTTTTTGGACTTAGAAACTTTTTCCAATAAAAAATATGACGAACGTAACAGAAGAATGAGGACGTTCTATGCACTCTATTGCACTTTGCCTGGTCTGAGCTGGTGAAGGCAAGTCTGGTGAAAGAGGTAACGCTCAATAAAATCCGCATCTTAGTGAATTTGCAGAGTCTTATATTGTTCCACCAGGGCAGAGAACAGAAAGGGACAAATACTGCTTTCAATTGCAATACATATACAAATAACTTGAAGGACCATTAACACTGTATCAACTGTACCCCAGATGTCCTGTGAAGAAGAAAGCCTTCTGGGGCGTGCACATATTTTCATAGCAACAGGGTTAGTCACCCTATCGACTTTTTTCAAAATCCATTACATAGTATGGAAAGGAGTTTTATTGCTCTTTTTTTGCTAAACTCAAGTCAAATAACATACAGCAGGACATGGGTATTATTTGGATAGTGTAGTTTTCATCTTTCGGATAAAAAATGTTGATATTACTGTTCCTTCAAAGGGATACTGTCTTGGGAAAACATGTTTTTTTTCAAAATACATCCGCTGATAGTGCTGCTCCAGTAGAATTCTGCACTGAAATCCGTTTTTCAAAAGCGCAAACAGATTTTTTTATATTTAATTTTAAAATCTGACATGGGGCTGGACATATTGTCAGTTTCCCAGCTGCCTCCAGTCATGTAACTTGTGCTCTGATAAACTTCAGTCACTCTTTACTGCTGTACTGCAAGTTGGAGTGATATCACCCCCCCCCAGAAGCCTAACAACAGAACAATGGGAAGGTAGCCAGATAACAGCTCCCTGACACAAGATAACAGCTGCCTGGTACATCTAAGAACAGCACTCAATAGTAAAAATCCAGGTCCCACTGTGACTCCTCCAGTTACATTGAGTAGGAGAAATGAAAGCAGTTCCACCATGAAGCACTGGCTTTTTCTGAAAGTACAGGATCAGGCAAAATGACCTGAGATGCACCTGCAAACCAATATTACAAGTAAAAAATGTATACTTCTTGGTACAGGAATTAGATTTAATGTGGTAGAGTGAATTATTTACAGTTTAATAGAATTGTAATTTAGAAATAAAAACTACACCATAAAAATCATGACAGTATCCTTTTAAAAACAATAGAAAATGTTTAATGAATGTATATTGTATAGTTGCTTAGAATGATGTTTTCTTTTACTAGGAAAAACATTATTTTTTGGATTGACATCTTGAAAATATCTTGAAAATTCAACTGAAAAACTCCACCACCTTAAACTTGTTGAGATACTTTATAGCCAATAGAAGTGCATTTAATGCTTTCAAGCAAGTTGATATTCAATTTTTATTAAAGTTTATTAAGAACAAAACTGTGTGTTCAATCTCCTGAACCAAAGCACTTCACTCCCCCAAACCCATTTGCTCTTTCCAAAAGCAAAGTAGCACAGCTGGATTGAAACAATGGTACATTTTTCTGTAATAAAACACAATGTTGATTAACCGGTTCTGTTGTTTAGATTTTATTTGCGAACAATTTTTTTGCCAATGTTAAAAACTGATAAATCAATGTATGAATAACAGCAATGCACCCTGTTATTCTTAAATTCTGGTGTATTGTAAGTATATTTGTTAATAATCCATCAATTTTACTAGTCGATGAGGCAAATTTATCAACAGTATAATTTTTCTCTAAAACCATGAATGTCATGAAAGTTATTAAAAAATCCTAATTTAAATAGCATGAATGAAAAAAAAAGCTGAACAATGTGCTAAAAAACAGACCTATAAAAATTTGAGTTTTTCTAATAATTCCTAGCAACAACAAAATCCAAAAACTGCTAAAAGTCCAAATTCATTTAAAACAGTCCAATAGGGATCTGTGCAGCTCTCACTGACTTCTATAGGACCTCAACAACTTTTACAAATTTCTAGAGATTCGTGGGAAAAATAGAAATTCGATTGTTAGTAAACCGGCCCTGTGAAGGTAGAATTTTAGTGGTTTTGCAGGTTTTTGAAACTACAACTAGAATAACTGTCTCTAAAACCAAGAATTTCATGAAAGTTTTTAAAAAATCAGAATATAAAAAGTATGAATGAAAAAAGCTCAATGATGCACTAAAAATATGAAAACCTCTAACAATTTAAGTTTTTCTGAAAATTTCTAGGGACAAAAAAAATCTAAAAACCTCTAAAATCCGTATTGATTTAAAACGGTCCGATAGGATCCGTGCAGCTCCCGTTGACTTCTATAGGAATGACAAATTTTTGTATTAGAGGTTTTCATGGGTTTTACCACAACATTTTACATCTTGAATTTTTAGAGTTTTTAAGGTATATAGAATATCCACACATTTTTAAATATTCAAGGAAAGAATAGAAATTCAATTTGTTAGCCATTAGGTCCTTTTGAGTTATATTCTAATACGTTTCAGTAAATGCAAATTGATGCACAAACTGTTAGAAGAATTAAGGCAACCAAGGCAAAAAAAAATAATTGGGTAACTTCCTTAGAGATGAACGTTTTAGAAACCAAGCAAAACTATGAAACATTCAAGAGTCCCATATGAATCAGAAACCCAATCGAATGATTCTAAATAATTAGAAGCAAAGCATTTGGAGGTAATGAGTGGAGATACTTTAGGCTTTTGCGTCAAAATATAAATATATCTATTATTTTATTCACATTACTGGCTAAATTAAGGTTGCTCTCAAAGAAAATAGTTGCTGCCGATAAGCAAAATATATACAGATAAACAAGTTTATGTGTCAAGGAGTCATTTCATTTTAATACGGAAAGTGTTCTTCACAGTGAGAGCATTAAATTACAGAATTCTCAGCCAGGGGTTCTTGTGATTTCTATGCACTTTAAAGAGGCAGAGTATCCGGTGTTCTTGTAAGGAAATTGTAGACGAAGGAAACTGATACAGAGAGAAATTCAACTGACATTTCATTTGTCTTGGGGACAAAATCAGATTTGAATTAGATCTATTCCACGTGTAGATTAAAAGAAACAGAATAATTTTTTTGGAACAAAAGTGCTACAAAGTTGTTTAGGCACTTTGATAACTATATAAAAACTGAATTGGATATATACAACCATGTTCCATGGAGCTACAGCCAACTGCTAAACTTCTTCTCAAGCACTCAAAGGTAGTGATGGACAAATTTGGGCCGTTTCGCGAATTTCCCCGAAAAATAAGCGAATTTCCCGCGAAATTCAAAAAAACGCAAAACATTTCAGAAACAGCGCCAGCATCTCGTTTTTTGATTTGCGAAAATGCGACACCGTTAAAAAAACGGACGCCGGCGTCCAAGTTTTTTTGGACACCAGCGAATTTTTGCTGCGGTTGCCCGAATTTATTCTCCAGCGGCGAATCGCGGGAATTTCCCGCGAATCCGCGCCTGGCGAATAAATTCGCCCATCACTACTCAAAGGCTCTAAAATTCCATTTTGGACAGATGACTACTAACCAAGGTGATGGTCTCCATTAACATATGCATAAAAACCTGCATTTTAGCCGTTTCCATTTGAGGACAAATTAAATAAAAGGGAATGCTGTTGTTATATTATCTTTAGTAGAACTGAAATTACCTAAGAACATGTGCAATTTTTAAATTTTTATTATTTTTATGATTTTTTTTATTTATTATCTTTATATTCTGCACGAATTAAAACAAAAAATGTTCCCTAGGGTCAACAACCCTGGCAATCAAACACAGAATACATGCTGAGCAAGATTCTATTTAGAAAGTGAAGTGAGATATTCTTAATATAATGGTTGAGTCGTCATTATTACCAGTGTCGGACTGGCCCACCGGGATACCAGGAAAACTCCCGGTGGGCCAAGGTGTCAGTGGGAACTCCTTCTTCTAAACATTTGGTTTATTTCATGGCCATTCCCTATTTCTATGAAAAAAAGAGGCTAAATAGATGGAATAATAGGTTATAGTATGTAAATAAAATAGAGGTTGAGTAAGGAAAGGAAGAAAATAATACTTAGTGTGGGCCCCTGGTCTAAAGGTTTTTGGGTGGGCCCCTGGTCTAAGGGTTTTTGGTGGGCCCCTGGTCTAAGGGTTTTTGGGTGGGCCCCTGGTCTAAGGGTTTTTGGTGGGCCCCTGGTCTAAGGGTTTTTGGTGGGCCCCTGGTGTCCCAGTCCGGCACTGATTATTACCCATCATTGTACAGACGTACAGCCACCAACTATAGCTCAAATTAGAGTCCTGCATCGACTGGTACCCTCGGAATACCCGCAATATGATTGGGACTCAGGCGGATTATTATTTATTTGTCCAGTGTGGGGGTGCCCCGCGGGTACCCGATCCTCTGCATTGGGGGGTTAGAGGTGGTCAATGCAGGGAAACAGTGAAAATTCCAAGTGTCTTAATAGTTAAAAACCACCACTGCGACGTCACTTCCCGATCAATGTGAGGTCACTTCTGGTGGACACGTCGAACACTATTGCGAGAGGGTTGAGTGAAAATTTGCGTAGTTGCCAAAGCAGGTAAACCGGTTCAGGAAAGCTGGTTGGGTGCAGGTTTTAAAAAACAGATCGATACTTGACGGTGTTGGCAGTCAGGTTAAGGGGACCATTTTCCCAGTTTGATATAGTCTGGTCCAGATGGGACATTTACTTTACTTCAGTTGTGTATCAATAAACTCAATGTATAGAGCTGTTGTTATTGTATATATTGTTTACTAAAGGTGCTTCTGTGTAGCCCAAAAATGTGTATAAATTCCACATATTTGGTTAATATATTGCATTAACAATAAAAGCTTTGCACAAAAAAATTGTAGATTGATTAATAAACACAAAAATAAAGTAAATATAAGTTTTCATAATCAGAATCAAGTAAAACCTCCTTTTAATATACAGGTATGGGTCTCATTATCCAAAAACCCATTATCCAGAAAGCTCTGAATTATGGGAAGACCATCTCCCATAGACTCCATTTTATCCAAATTTTTGATTTCCATTTTCTCTGTAATAATAAAACAGTAACTTGTACTTGATCTCAACTAAGATATAATTAATCCTTATTTGAAACAAAACCAGCCTATTGGGTATATTTAATGTTTATATTATTTTCTAGTAGACTTAAGATATGAAGAGCCAAATTACGGAAACACCTTTTATCATTTGTTCACGAAAAATCTTTGTTTTTTGGATTTTTTTAGGTAACTATTTTTATTAGTAATTTTTTATATTTGGATATTTTAATAACTTTAATGGCATTTGTGGTTTTAGAGAAATAGAGTTTAAGCATCCTTTCAAAAACCTCTAAATCACTTAAATTCAACCTTTAATAAATAGGCTTCCAAGGGAGGATTTTTAAAATTGAAATTCCTACCTTCCTACATGGAGTCCATAATGTTTACATTTTATCAACACTTTCCTGACACTTTTTCATGAATTGCCTTTTTTATCAGTGAATTTTCAAAAAGGAGTCATTCATATTTTCTTAAAATAATCAAACCCTATTTTTTTTCCTTTGTGGTATTGTAATTAAAGGGGTAGACAGACATATATTAGCAACGTTGCAACACTTTTCATTTAATAATAGCAAACAGGGGTCCTACATTAATGTAGCAAACAAGGGTTATAGAATAATAGTGGATCAGAGGGCCCTGCCCACAACATACAACACCCTGCCAATTGCTTAGTGTCTAGGACCTCTGAAAAAGAAGATGTGATGATAACCTAAAGAATCTGTTGGGTGTACAATACAGTATGTAAAGAATTACTGTACTTACTGTATTTGCAGTAGTTAGTAAACCTTAAATGGTTGGTAATGCACATGCCCCAGTTGTGCAGTTCAAGGATTATATATTCAACATGGCCAGGAATCACTGAGAGAATGGTCTTTTATTAACATGTATTTATATAGCGCCAACATATTGCGTAGCACTGTAAAGTAAATGTGATTATACAACTACATCACATGAATTACATACATAGAATATATGGAGTAACAAACATCACAATCAATACAGGTACAAAAAGGTGAGGAAGGCCCTATGCATAGGCATACAGTCTAAAGGGAAGGGAGTAATACACAAGGTGTGGGAGTGGGCAAGATTGAATTAAGTGGGTGAGAAATGTGGTATTGTATGTGGTGTTGCGTTTGGTAGTTAAGCAGAGTGAGGGTAGGCTTCTCGAAAGAAGTGCGTTTTCAGAGATTTCTTGAAAGCAGAAAGGTTGGGAGAAAGTCGGACAGACCGTGGGAGAGCGTTCCAGAGGAGGGGTGCAGCCCTTGCAAAGTCTTGAATGCGAGCATGTGAGGAGGTAATGAGAGAAGAGTTGAGTAGTAGGTCAGTAGAGGAGCGTAGTAAGCGAGTGGGTGAGTATATAGAGATGAGTTCAGAGATGTAGGGTGGGGCAGAGTTATGAAGTGCTTTGAAAGTCAGTGTCATTAATTTGAATTTGATTCTGAAAGGTAATGGAAGCCAGTGCAGGGAGTGACAGAATGGCGAGGCAGAGGAGGAGCGGTTGCTGAGGTATATGAGCCTGGCAGCAGTGTTCATTATGGACTGGAGAGGTGACAGTCTCTGGAGGGGGAGGCCAATTAAAAGAGAGTTACAGTAGTCTAGATGCGATATGATGAGAGAGTGAATAAGAATTTTGGCAGCGTCTTGGGTGATAAATGATCGTATTTTGGATATGTTCCTTAGGTGGAAGTGACATGCTTTAATAAGTGACTGGTTATGAGGAGTGAATGACAGGGCAGAATCTAGGATAACCCCAAGGCACCGGGCCTGGGGAGAGGGGGTGATAGTGGAATTGTTAACTATGATGGATACTTCGGGGATGCTACTGGTGTTAGTTGGAGGAAAGAGAACCATTTCAGTTTTAGAGAGGTTTAATTTAAGGTAGCGTTGCGACATCCAGGTAGAGATAGCGGACAGGCAGGAGGAGACGCGAGTTAGGAGTTCTGGGTTGAGATCAGGAGATGAGAGATAGATTTGAGTATCGTCAGCATAGAGGTGGTAGTGGAAACCATACGAATTTATTAATTTGCCAAGGGAGGAAGTATAGAGGGAGTATAGTAATGGTCCCAGGACAGAGCCTTGAGGAACTCCAACAGAAAGAGGTAGGGGAGAAGATGCTACTCCATTGTAGGAGACACTGAAGGAACGATTGGTGATGTAAGAAGAGAACCAGGACAGGGCTGTGTCACTAAGGCCAAGTGACTGGAGGGACTGGAGGAGGAGAGGGTGATCTACAGTGTCAAATGCTGCTGAGAGATCAAGCAGTATTAGTAGTGAGAAGTGATTGTTGGCTTTAGCAGTTAAAAGGTCATTAGTTAGTCGAGTCAGGGCAGTTTCCGTGGAGTGTTGTGGCTTAAAACCAGATTGTAGGGGTTCCAGGAGGTTATTGTCAGAGAGGAATGAGGTTAGTCGGTTGTAGACTAGGCGCTCAAGTAGTTTAGAGATGAAAGGTAGCAGAGAGATAGGTCGGAGGTTGTCAAGATTGGAGGGATCAAGAGAGGGTTTTTTCAGAATGGGGGTGACAAGAGCATGTTTTAGTTGAGAAGGAAACAGTCCAGTTGAGAGCGAAAGATTAAATAGGTGAGTTAAGGCTTTGATTAGACAAGGATTGGTATTGCGGAGAAGTTTTGAGGGAATTGGATCAAGCGGGCAGGTGGTAAGGTGAGAAGAGGCCAGAAGCTTTGAGACTTCCTCATCAGTGACAGGGGTGAAGGAGCACAGGAGAGACTGGGGAGTGTGGAGGGAGGGTGGTGGAAGTCTAGGGGGGTTGAGTAGTGTAATGTCCCTTCTGATAGTGTCAATTTTGTTTTTGAAATGCTCAGCAATATCTTGAGCAGAGACAGATGTGCATGGAGGGGGTGGAGAAGGGGAAAGGAGAGTGTTAAAGGTGGAGAAAAGTTGTGTTGTTTTTTTAGAAAGGGAGTTAATGAGTGAAGTAAAGTATGTTTGTTTGGCTTGAAGTGTGAAGCTTGAAGACATTTTTGGAGAATGCCTTGAAAACCAAAACTGGTCTTGTACCATTGAAGAATAAGGAATTACACCTATATGTAATAAAAGGTAACTCAAAAGTAACTCATAGTAACCAATAAGTTGTTTGCTTTTTTTTTTTGTAACATATTTTATTTATAGCAGGGTCAACAAGTACTTAACAAGGACACAATCAAAAGGTACACAGGTATTGTTTGAGACTCCATAGGTTCCAAAGTCATCAAGGATGTTATAGATAGAGCTTGATGTTAGCTTAGTTATGGCCTATGGGCTGGGGTACTACATCCATTTCTCTACTCCTGTAGCGGAATATTTTATTTATTGAATGAGGTGTAGAAGAAGGGGAGAAACAGGGGGGGGGTAAATGAAAAGAAGTTACATGCCAAGCGATTCTTTATGCAGATTGGGGTTCCATTAGGCATCAATCCTGTTTGGAGAATAAAGTATTTTCTTTTAAACAGCATAAAAAAATATTGCTGCTGGCTTGCCATTGTTAGTCCCCATGGTAGGATGACACTCCGGAACTTTCGCCACTGACCCAACCAATCACTTTGAGGTAAGCATCTGCAGTCCTGCAAATGAAGACTGCTTAAAGAAGAAGGAAATCTACAGAAGCAGTTATTGCCAATAGATTAGCAACAATAGTGCAAGCTATAATACTGTATTTATTCTGCAGAATGCGTTTTACCATACTTGAGTAAACCACTCTAGAAACTCTCTCTGTTTGTTTAGGATAGCAGCTGCCATATTAGCTTTGTGTGGCATCACTTCCCACCTGAGTCTCTCCCTGCTCACTCATAGCTCTGGGCTCAGATTACAGCAGGGAGGGGAGAGGGAGAGAAGAACAAACTGAGCATGCTCAAGCCTAAGCCCTGGAGGTTTAACTTGAAAACAGGAAGTCTGATACAGAAGCCTATGTGTATACATTAGAAGGACAGAAATGCTGTGTTTCTTTTGACAGACTCAGAGCAACATTACTTTGAGGGATTACTGCTGTATTTATATAGACCTTTCTGATAAATGTCACCGTATATACTCGAGTATAAGCCATCCCGAGTATAAGCCGAGGTACCTAATTTTACCTACAAAAACTGGGAAAGCTTATTGACTTGAGTATAAGCCTAGTGTGAGAAATGCAGCAGCTTCTGGTAAGTTTCAATCAAAAAAATGAGGGTTTCTGCTCCCATTGGAGGTGCCGGCGATCATTCTTGGAGACTATTCTTGGACGCCGGCGATTATTCTTAGGCGCCGGCGACTATTCTTAGACGCGGGCGACCGTTTTCGCGTTTGACCCGAGTATAAACTGAGGTAGAGTTTTTCAGCATATTTTGGGGGCTGAAAAACTCGGCTTATACTCAAGTATATACGGTACTTAATTTTAGTCTTTCCTTCTTCTTTAAGTTAGGACAAATAGGAGGCACAGTTCTCATTCTGCATGGGCAATAATACGTATGTGTTCTTCATTCTGAGGCAGGATTTTGGTGCATGGTGGGCTGTACGGCATGCTTTGTGTCCCCAGTGCTTTATTACCTTCAGAATAAATACAAAATACCTGTGGATCATAATCATGTATTTAACTGTATATCTTATCAGTACTTTAAAATAATTAATTAAAAAAAAATGTGCTGTTCTCTAAGACATGCTAAATCATGTATAATCCCAGTGAGACCTGTAATACTTTAGTGTATTATATTTCAATGCTGATGGTAAAGTTGTCACATGATGATCCCATACACAGTATCCAGCCTATTATATCCTTGTTGCAAAAACTCATCTCGCTGCTATGTCTCTTTCCTGATGTCTCTGTCCGAGGTGGAATTAATGTTATAGCAGCAGTTCCTTAAATGAGAATCACCAGTTGTTGACAGGTTAGCATTACAAAATCTGCCCCTCTTTCAGACAAGGGTTATTAAATTAACATTGTG
This sequence comes from Xenopus laevis, assembly GCF_017654675.1. Classification (NCBI taxonomy): domain Eukaryota; kingdom Metazoa; phylum Chordata; class Amphibia; order Anura; family Pipidae; genus Xenopus; species Xenopus laevis. The sequence continues at coordinate 187,729,920 of NC_054372.1, forward strand.
TTTGTCCTCTATCTAATTTAATTGAAAAACAATGTTGCCATGTCAGCAGTTAGCAGAGGGTGGGATATAAGTAGAGGGTTAGAAGGAAAACCTGTATGTTAAAGGAAAAATATAATCTGACAAACAAAGGAGACAATCTCTAGGTAATTAGACAAGTGTTGAAAGATGTATTTATGTTGTTAAATAAAAAAAATGGAACAAGCCAAATTAAATGTAATATTTTCACACCTAATAATCTTGTAACATCACACCTCATATTCTGCTAATTAGATTTGTGATGAAAAAAAATACATGTGCCTTTATAGCAGGTATGCATATTATAATAAAAACTGTAGGGTCTCATATTTAATTTGGAAAGGTCTTTTATTATATATTTTTTACGTCTGGATGACAGGTTCACTTTAAAGGATAAGTAAACCTTTAAAATAAGTGCATGTAAAATTAATGAGGGGGCTATTCTAAGCACTTTTGCCATGTACATTCATTATTTATTTATTTTTAATTCCAAAATATTAAAGGATACATGTACTGTTAATATGAATGAATTTTGTTCCAACAGCGCCACCTGCTGGTCAATTTCCAACCAGACTGACCACCAAGTAGTCAAGGAAGTTGTCAGGAGAAAGAAAGAGGCTGCTCTGATGTTCTTCTGCTTAGGAAAGATGCGAGAAAGGTTTCTAATTTTATTCCTAAGCAGAAGAACATCAGAGCAGACTTTATCATTCTCCTGACAACTTCCTTGACTACTTGGTGGTCAGACTGGTGGGAAACTGACCAGCAGGTGGCGATGTTATAACAAAATTAATTCATATTAACAGTACATGTATCCTTTAATACTTTGGAATTAAAAATAAATAAATAATGAATGTACATTGCAAAAGTGCTTTGAATAGCCCCCTCATCAATTTTACATTACTTACTTATTTCAAAGGTTTACATATCCTTTAAGAGCACAGGCACATGAGACATTTTGTTGTGTGCACAAAATGAAACAGCAGAAGGATTATGCAATGTGATTTGGTGATTCCAAGGCGCTACAAGTCTCCCTATGTACCACCATCATAAGAAACCAAGCAGATCCATATATTCTAGAAAAATATGCAATCAGAAAGTGATTTTCACTGCAATCATTTTACATTATTCCTTAGTAAATATAATATTCCCACACTACTCCCATTCAGTTAACCATGTCAAAAGCAAATACTTTTTTTTTTTTTTTTTAAATAGTGTCACTAATTCCTTGTATTTTTGCCCAAAGGACACAGATTACAAGGACAGAGCTGAGGTTTTATTAAAGGATAAGTTAACCTCTAAAATAGGTAAATGTAAAATGTAAAATTATTTTAAGCACTTTTCCCATGTACATAAATTTTTTTTTTAATTCCAAGATATTTAGGGATACATTTACTGTTGTGAATGACTTTTGTTACAACAGCGCAACCTGCTGTCATTTTCCAACCATTCAGACCACCAGCTAGTTAACGGAAATTGTCAGGAAAAAAAAAAAGAGGTCTGGCCTGATGTTTTTCTGCTTAGGAAAAAAAATATAAACCTTTCTGAAATCGAAGCAGAAGAACATCAGAGCAGCCTCTTTCTCCTGATAACTTCCTTGACTACTTGGTGCAAAGCAAAACAGTTTATAGGGAGCACCCCGGTAAAGCTACTCACAGTGTACTGCACATGAAATAGCAAAATGATAGCATCAGTCGAAATTCATCTGCAAAGTATTGAGCACCACGTGGAGTATTTTGTGTAAAATCCAGTATTTATTCAATCCATTTGAAAATCAATACAAAAGAACGCCATGTGTGTATATAGAACCATCACACATTTTTAAATGGATTGAATAAATACTGGATTCTACACAAAATACTCCATGTGGTGCTCCATGCTGAATCTTGACTACTTGGTGGTCAGATTGGTCAGAAACTGACCAGCAGGTGGAGCTGTAACAAAATCCATTCATATTAACAACATGTATCCCTTTGAACTTTGAATAAAAAAAAAAAGATGAATGTATTTCTACTGCAAAAGTGCTTAAAATAGCACTCTCATCAATTTTACATTCACTTATTTTAAAGGGTTATTTATTCTTTAATGTGCTCAAAAAAAGCCCCCACCGTTCTATGATACTAACCTGGCAAATCGTTTTATAAGAAATGGCTGAAAGCTGCAAAAGAAAACATTAAAAGAAGCTTTGATATAAAAAGAGATGTTGAAAGCACAGTTACATCTATGGAACTTGAGAATAGACACTTGACCTAAACACCATCATCAGATATTCTCAGTCCTCTTTGACATTTTAAACTGAGTGAAAAACTTGCACAGTGGCTCAGAGACAAGGCCGACTTCTGCACTCGCCTCTTATATTGTACTGTGCTGAGAAGAAAGCTAAATAAATATATAGATGACATTATAAAAGGCACACACTTTAGTTCCTTGTGTAGTTCGTTCCTTAGGTGTCCTTCTAGGTAAACACACATGTGTATATATATATATATATATATATATATATATATATATATATATATATATATATATATATATATATATATATATATATATATATATATATATATATATATATATATATATACATAAAAAGGGTCATTGAGAAAAACCATTACCTATGGCAATATCACTTTCTATCAGGGTCGGACTGGAGGGGTCAGGGCCCACCGAGGCTGCCACAACAGGGCCCCCCTCCCAGGTCCGGACTGAGAATTTATATAGGCCCTGGCATTTCAGGTACACAGAGGCCCAATCAACCCGCACAGAGGCCCAAACAGCCCCCACCAGCCCACTATATACTGACTTTCTATGGGACCTTATAGCAGCCCCTCTGGCATTTGCCAGAACCAACAGATTGCCAGTCCGACCCTGCCTCCTCCCCAGTTACAGCAAACTTCCCTTCCCAGCTAACATCCCTCTGCCCTATCCCACCCCCCTACTTCAAGCTCATCTGTATCTGAGCCAGTGAGCAAGCAGAGTGGGCGGGGCAAGTGGGTGGAGTAGGAGGGGCAAGTGGGTGGAGCAGGAGGGGGGAGGAGGTCAGGTTTGGAGCAGGGTCTGGGCCGGCGGGGCCTACGAGGCCTGGGCCCACTGGGTTTTCCCCCGGCGTCCGCTGGTCCAGTCCGACGCTGCTTTTTATAGTACTCTATGTTGCATTTTTATTGTCAGCTCTAGGGTTGCTGACACACTAGTGGTTTTACAATCAGCAGGGTAGGGTGAAAGGCAAAAAAATATGGACCTAAGCTGACATGTTTTTTGAGATTTGCACCCAGCCCCCTGTTGAACTATACTTTCCCATTTGATACTGTTGAATGTGTTTTTGCTCTATTCATGAAAGGCAATCTGGGGAAATCATGCAGGGTATAAGGCCCCCAAACACAGGCCAATAAAAGCTGCCGACAGACTGACTCAGCAGCTTATTGGCCCGTATGTGGGACCATCCGATGGGCTTCCCCTTTAGATATCTGTCCGAAAGATACATTAAAAACATGCCAATGTCTACTTCTAAGATCTTTATCAAGACTTTTTTCAACGGGGGCACATGGTCAATAAGACACACGCATATATGAGACCTGTTATCAAGAATTCTCAGGACCTTTCTGGATAAGGAATCTTTCTATAATTTGAATCTCCATAGCTTAAGTCTACTAGAAAATCATGTAAACATTGAGGGGCATATTTATCAAGGGTCGAATTTCGAATTGATAAATTTCGAAATTCGAATTACCAACCGAAATTAAGTCAAAGTTTTTTTTTGGTCAAATAGGTCCGTCTTTGATCGAGTAGGTCTGTTTTTGGCCGAATTCGAATCGTACGAATCGAAGGAATAACGCATTCAATCGAATTCGATTAGAAGTTTTTCCCAAAAAAAAACCTTGATTTTTTTAAAGTCCACCAATTGACTCCAAATGGGTCATAGGAGGTCCCCCATAGACTAAAACAGCAATTTGGCAGGTTTTACATGTGGAATAGATGAAGTTGAATTTTTAAAGAGACAGTACATGATAAACTTTGATATTCAAATCTTTTTCAAATTCGAATCGGATTTGGACTATTACCTAGTCGAAGTACACAAGAAATAGCTCGAAATTCGAGATTTTTTCATTCGAAAATTCATCTCGACCCCTTAATAAACCCAATAGGCTGGTTTTGCTGCCAATAAGGATTAATTATATCTTAGTTGGGATCAAGTACAAGCTACTGTTTTATTATTACAGAGAAAAAGAAAATCATTTTAAAAAATTTGGATTACTTGATTATAATGGAGTCTATGGGAAACGGCCTTTCTGTAATTCGGGAGCTTTCTGGATAATGGGCTTCTGGCTAATGGATCCCATACCTGTATATAGTCTGGTTCCCTATAAGTTATTCCTTTGTTGCCATTAGTATGTAAATACTGTATGTGTCTCGGAGTGTGAAGTTCCCATTTCTTTATTGTCAATGACCTTTGTGTATCGCTATCTTCTCTTAACACACGTTTACTGTCGGCCATTCATCAATATTCTCCAACCCAAGGCACTGCACCTTATTGCATTACATGCAGACGGGCGAGACAGAATTTACAATGGCAAAGAAAGTGATGCCTACAAAATACACTCATCGATAACTCATCACTTACCCAAGCTGATTAGCATTGTTCTAATGATACTCCCCTGGAATCAAAACAAATCAGGCTAATTAAGCGCACGTAAGATGCTGTATGTTTGTGTCAGTGGAATGCCAGCCTGGCCTTGATGTATTAAACTGCCTCGTAGCCATGCATTAGGCAAAGAACAAAATAATTACTCGCCAGTTATTTATGAATGCCTCTTTCACAATCATATCATGAAAAGAAACTTAAAGGAGAACTAAAGCCTAACTAAAGAAGTAGCTAGAAATGCTGTACATTATTTATTATTTTGTGCTTCTGTACCAGTCCAAGGCAACTACAGCCCTTTAGCAGGAAAGATCTGTTTCTCCAAAGATGCCCCAGTAGCTCCCCATCTTCTTTCTGCTTCACTGCACATTCTATGTATATTGTGAGTGGGTCCCTAAACTCAGTAAGTGACAGCAGCACAGAGCATGTGCAGTGAATCAGCAGAAAAGAAGACGGGGAGCTACTGGGGCATCTTTGGAGACACAGATCTATACTGCTAAAGGGCTGTGGTTGCCTTGGGCTGGTACAGAAGCCCAAAACATAATGTACAACATTTCTAGCTACTTCTTTAGTTAAGCTTTAGTTCTCCTTTAATGTTTACATGATTTTATAGGAGACTTAAAGGATAAGTAAACCTTCAAAATAAATGCATGTAAAATTGATGAGGGGGCTATTCTAAGCACTTTTGCACTGTACATTCATTATTTATTTATTTTTAATTCCAAAATATTAAAGGATACATGTACTGTTAATATGAATAAAATAAACAGCGCCACCTGCTGGTCAGTTTTCCACCAGTCTGACCACCAAGTAGTCAAGGAAGTTGTCAGGAGAAAGAATAGCCCCCTCATCAATTTTACATTCATTTATTTCAAAGGTTTACTTATCCTTTAAGCTATGAAAATGCAAATTATGGAAAGATCCTTTATCCAGAAAAGCCCAGGTCTCGAGCATTCTGGATAACAGGTCCCTTACCTGTATAGTATATAATTATATATAATGGGCCAAATCTCTGTCTCTCTCTTGCGTTTCATTGCTAAATCTTGGATTTTGCTCATGAATCTGATCAATGCTTCCCAGGCTGCATTTCTGCACAGCAGGGTTTATATTTTACATATGGCCGACAACTCTTTAATCTTATCTACATACAATGGTTTGCAAAGAGCCCATTTCGTTAGATTGTTTAATTCCTTTCAAATTAATTCATATCAGTTTTCATTAACGCTTAGTACTTTGCTTTCATATCTCCCCCTCTGCATGCACTAGGTATATTTGCAATGATTAATTATTAAAAGTTCCTTTCCCTTAAATAGGATTACAACAGGGGTTACAACAAAAGGATCCTGACCAGCTGTTCTTTATCTCTGGTCTCTAGCAATGGCAGCCGTTCTCTTAATCATCCCCCCTGTTGCTCGTTTTATCCGACAGTATCTTGCAAGTGCATATCTTCCTTTTGCATTCGCTCATTATTCTCCCCGTCCTCTAAATTTCAAGGTTTCCAAATAGTGATGGGCGAATTTATTCGCCAGGTGCAAATTTGCAGCGAATTCCCGCAATTTGCGAAAATTTGCCAGCGTCAAAAAAATGGACACCGGCGAATTTGCCGTTTCGCTAATTTTTCGCCGTTTCGCAAATTTCACGGGAAATTTGCGAATCTTTCTGCGAATCGAAACGCCCCAAATTTGCCCATCACTATTTCCAAATCTAAGAATTTGTAAGTGTTACATGTGACAGATACATTTTTGGCTAATTATGTTAGGCTAATATCACACATGAGAGTTTTCAGTTAGATAAAAGACTTTAACACCTGCACTTTAACACATTTCCCATTGAAATGAATTGGAGCAATAGAAAACGCTTCTCCATCGGTTGTAAAAAGCCTTCAGAGATATCGCTACTTGTGGCATTCGTTTTAAAGGGGTTGTTCACCTTTAAAATTACTTTTAGTTCGATGTAGAGAGTGATATTCTGAGACAACTTGCAATTGGTTTTCATTTTTTATTATCTGTGGTTTTTGAGTTATTTAGCATTTTATTCAGCAGATCTACTTTGCAATTTTAGCAATCTGGTTGCTAGGGTCCATATTACCCTAGCAACCATGCACTGATTTGAATAAGAGACTGGGATATGAATAGGAGAGGGTCTGAATAGACAGATGAGTAAGAAAAAGTAGCAATAACAATACATTTGTAGCCTTACAAATCATTTGATTTTTAAGATGGGGTCAGTGACCCCCTATTTGAAAGCTGGAAAAGTCAGAAGAAGAAAACAAATAATTAAAAAACTATAAAAAGTAAATATTGAAGACCAGTTGAAAAGTTGTCATTCCATTTTTTATATTTTTTAAATTATTTGTCTTCTTCTTCTGACTCTTTCCAGCTTTCAAACAGGGGTCACTGACCCCATCTAAAAACAAATGTTCTGTAAGGCTACAAATGTATTGTTAGAGTTACTTTTTCTTACTCATCTTTCTATTCAGACCTCTCCTATTCCAGTCTCTTATTTAAATCAATGCATGGTTGCTAGGGAAATTTGGACCCTAGCAACCAGAGTGCTGAAATTGCAAACTGGAGAGCTGCTAAATAAAAAGCTGAAAAACTCAAAAACCACAAACAATTAATTATATGAAAACCAATTGCCAATTGTCTCAGAATATTACACTCTGCATCATACTAAAAGTTAATTTAAAGTGAACAACCCCTTTCAGCCAAAGCCAATAGAGAATAAAATAGTACCTTGTACTTGATGGTAACTAAGTTGGAGGCAAAACAATCCTAATGGGTTTATTTAATGTTAAGTCATTTTTAGCAGGCTTCAGGTATGTTGATCCAAATTACAGAAAGAGCTGTTATCTGGAAAACCCCAGGCCCCGTGCATTCCAAATATATTTCATAGATCCTATGTCTGTATATATTAATTTTTGGGAAATGGGAAGCATTTATGATCTTTTTTAAACAAAACCCGGCTGAATGAACTCATCTGAAAAAGAGGGTAATTTTTCACTGTAAATCAGCAAATTCCCCTGAAAAAAAACTAAAATCAGATGTGCCTTGGCATCATGCAGTAATTTAAAAGCATTTTTAAATACAGGTATGAGATCCATTATCCGGAAACCCATTATCCAGAAAGCTCTGAATTACGGAAAGGCCATCTCCCATTGGATCAAATTCACTAAAGGACGTAGCGCATTTTCGTTAATTCACTGATTCACTAATGGACGCTGGCGTAACTTCGCTAGTGTTACTTCGCACCCTTACGCCTGGCGAATTTGCACAATGGACGTAACTACGCAAATTCACTGACGCGCACATTTTTCTGAACGCTACGTTTTACACCAGACTTCCTTCGCCACCTCAGACAAGGCGAAGTGCAATAGAGTAGATAGGGATTGCTTCCAAAAAAGTTAAAAAAATTTCTAAGTCCCAAAAAACGCTGTTGTTTTTTCTTTTTTTATGGGTGATAGGCTGAAGAAGATCGAAAAAATTTTTGGGGCTCCCCTCCTTCCCCCCTACATTTCCTAACTCGTGGCAACTTAACTATACAGTGGGCACATGTGTAGGGTAAAATAAAAATTTTATTTGCTGTTTTGAAGGTTTCCCAGGCTTGTGTAGTGATGCTAATTATTCCTCCATTGTAACTTCAATTTGGCGCCGTATGCAAATTAAGCATCGCTAGCGTAACTTCGCTTTGCTTGGCGAATTAACGCTAGCGCAACTTCGCAACCTTACGCTTCCCCTGAGCGCAACTTCGGATTTAAGTGAATTTGCGTAGCGCTGGCGAAAATACGCCTGACAAAGTGCGGCAAAGCAGATGCTGCTGCAACTACGAATCTTAGTGAATTTGCCCCCTTGACTTCATTATAATCAAATAATCCAAATCTTTAAAAAATATTTCCTTTTTCTCTGTAATAATAAAACAGTAGCTTTGTACTTGATCCCAACTAAGATATAATTAATCCTTATTGGAAGCAAAACCAGCCTATTGGGTTTATTTCATGTTTATATGATTTTCTAGTAAATTTAAGGTAGGAAAATCCAAACTATGTAAAGATCCATTATCCGGAAAACCCCAGATCCCGAGCATTCTGGATAACAGGTCCCAAATCTTGATTTGTTTTTCACTTCATGTAGGATCACTCCTTTAACCAAATTATTATTTAAAAAAGAAATGACAAAATCTTTCTTGAAGGTCTATTTACTAAGTCCCTAGAAATCACTTTATAGTTCAGATTAAATCTGGGCACAAGAACCCTTTAAAACTTCAGTAGAACAACGAATACCGTATAAAGTCAGATAAATCAGATTGCATTCAGCTCAGCAGCATATCAAATTATCTTGCCCATATTTAATTTGAAACAGCATTGATTTTTTTCCTCTCTTTCGTAGTTGGAGAGTGAGAAACTGGGTTGGAGGAGATGCACAGGAGGGGATGCTGTTTGAACAGCAAGAACTCAATTTTCTTTTAGATTATTCATCGAGCAGAGAAGTTAGTAGCATCAAAACACAATCCACAGACAGAGGGGAAAGGAGGAGAATCAGATCATAGCATTTTGTCAAAATGATAGTTTCGTTTGGGAGATACGGCGATAGCTGCTATTGCATAAAAAGACAAATTCTACACCATTAGAACGTTAGAGAGATATTGGAAAGGTTATTGTCTTAGGGGCATATTTATCAAGGGTCGGATTTCGAATTGAAAAAACTTCGAAATTCGAATTCAAAAAGACCAACCGAAATTAAGTCGAAGTTTTTTTTTCTGTTCGAATAGGTCCATTTTCGATCAAATAGGTCCGTATTCGGCTGAATTCTAAATAACGCATTAGATCGAATTCGATTCGAAGTCTTTCCCAAAAATTAGATTTTTCAAAGTCCACCAATTCACTCCAAATAGGTTCTAGGAGGTCCCCCATAGGCTAAAACAGCAATTCGGCAGGTTTTAGATGGTGAATGGTCAAAGTTAATTTTTTAAATTTCGATATTCAAATTTTTGAACTTTTTTTCAAACTCAAATCGAATTTGGGCAATTCCCTAGTCGAATTACACAAAAAAATAGCTTGAAATTCTAATTTTTTCATTCGAAAATTCACCCCGACCTTTGATAAATCTGCCCCAAACTGTCACCATTACTATACTGGTATGGGATGCATCTGGAAACCCATTATCCATAAAGCTTCAAATTACGGAAAGGCCATCTCCCATAGACCCAATGTAATCCAAATAATTTAAAGTTTTTAAAATGATTTGATTTTTCTCTGTAATAATAAAACAGTCGCTTGTACTTGATCCCAACTGAGATATAATTAATCCTTATTGGAGGCAAAACCAGCCTATTGGGTTTATATAATTACTTTCTAGTAGACGTACAGTATGAAGATTCAAATTCCATTATCTGGAAAACCCCAGGTCCCGAGAATTCTGGATAACAGGTCCCATACCTGTACTAACAAGATGGGACAAGGGTTTAGCAATAGGTTCCTACCTAACTTCAAGAAGGAAATCTGACCAATCCCTGGATTCATTTTGGATGAAGGGTTATTACAGTAAACCTGTACAGGCAGTTCCTGGGTTACGTTCTTAAGTTGAATTTGTATGTAAAGGTGGCCATACAGGGGCCAATAAAAGCTGCTGACAGACCGAGTCGGCAGCTTATTGGCCCGTGTATGAGGCCCTCCTACGGGCTTCCCCGAACTATATCTGGCCGCAGTAGACAACACACATCAGAGGGGATTGTGGCAGGTGGTTTATTAAAGCTGAATGCTAATAAAGGCCAAGCAAACCACAGTATGTTACTGTTATAGCCTTGGTTTGTAAGTGTGAGTTGTATGTAAGTTGGGAGTTAGTAACTGGAGGACTCCCTGTACTTATGCAGCTGCTAAAAAAGCATCCAACCCATTTGTGAAACTATGTATTGTATCTGCCAGTATTTCAGGGCCTTGGGTATAGCATTAGGGACTTAGCCTCCGCAAAATAAGACCCTCTGCTGTTTTATTATTATTATTATTATTTTTATTTTATCTATTACCATGTATTTATAAAATGTAAACATTAAAGATGGGTGTGTACATCGTACATACACATTTCATTCAAAATACAAGACCAATACAAGAGATAAAGAGACCCTGTTCATATACAGTATTATCATAGGCACTCCAATGGAAAACATTCTTCCCAAACAAAAATGGAAGCTTGACACTGACAACCGAACAACAGGCCAAATGGCATCTAAAGCATTAAACAGTCTCTTAGTCAATATATAAGAAATGGTCAGGGCAGGCATAACGGTCAGAAATTGTAGTAAATGTGACAACCTTAGGAACTTTGCATGAAAAAACTACAACTGGGTATTGAACCTACATGTATATTCTGAATTGCAGTGTTGTGATGTTATGGTAATAAAATAATATGCTGACAACACTTAGGAATAAATTAGTCATTCAGAGTAGGTCTCTCCTGCCGTTCCTTTTCACTCTCCCAGCTGCATAAAAAATATCACATAAAAAAAGTTTTTTTTTGGATCAGCGCCTAAAGCAAACGGAGAAAGTAAAAAACAGAAACAGAAAATATGGTGTAGTCTTTTTGCTTCTTTTATAAGCACCCTGTGTTACAAAAACCTTTGGATCTGAGGAAGCCTATTGGTGAAACGCGTCAGGCGGAAGTGACGTCATAGTAAGCTGTGGGCTAAACACCATGAGGGGAAAGAAACGCCGGCAACATCTTCTCCTTTGTGAACTATCTGGTGACACCTGCAAAAGACTTACATACATACAACCTTTTTTTGGTGATGTTATGGTGCAGTTTCAATATCTTGATGTGATGACTTAGTTATCAACACCCACATTGGCAACATCATACAATCATGCTTTGTTTAGGTATAGGATAGTACACCACTTTAGGGTCAGAATTAGTAAAAAGATGCAGGTTGAGAGTGTTGCTCTATTAAATAATGGTACCAGTATGGTTGTAACAGATACAGAAAAGGCAAATGTGCTAAATCAGTTCTTTTCATCAGTGTATACAATAGAGGAGCTGCAGTAATGGCTCAGCTCAATCTAGTCAGTGGCTGACTCAGGATATGATCCATAAAGCTTTAATAAAAATTAATGTAAACAAGGCTCCAGGGCCAGATGGCATACACCCCGGGTTCTAAGAGAGCTTAGTTCAGTTTTAGACCAGCCCCTATTTCTGATTTTCTCAGATTCGCTTTCATCTGGTATGGTGCCTATGGATTGGAGAAAAGCTGATGTCATTCCAATATTTAAAAAGGGATTACGATCTCCGCCTGGTAATTATAGGCCAGTAAGTTTGACATCTGTGGTGGGCAAATTATTTGAAGGCTTGTTAAGGGATCACATTCAAAATGTTGTCCTAGTCAATGGCATTATGAGCAACAATCAGCATGGCTTTATGAAGGATAGGTCATGTCAGACAAATTTATTCTAACATTAATGACTTAGGGGAGGGTGTTGTAAGTAATGTATCAGTGTTTGCAGATGACACAAAACTATCCAGCCCAATTAATTCCATCCAGGATGTGGCACTTGCAACATGATCTTGACAAACTGGCAATCTGAGCAGCTAAGTGGCAAATGAGATTCAATGTTGATAAATGTAAAGTCATGCACCTGGGATGTAAGAATATCCACTTATACCCTTAATGGGACTGCACTAGGCAAATCCATTATGGAAAAGGAGCTTGGAGTCCTTGTAGATGATAAACTTGTCTGTAGCAAGCAATGCCAGTCAGCAGCATCAAGGGCAAATAAGGTCTTGAGCTGTATTAAAAGGGGGTGATATGATAACTATGTATAAATATATAAGGGGATCGTATAATAATCTCTCTAATACTTTATTTAGTAGGTCTTGTAGCAAGTGAGGGAATACAGGGATATGGGAGATAGCTCATAGTACAAGTTGATCCAGGGACTGGTCCCATTGCCATTTTGGAGTCAGGAAGGAATTTTTCCCCCTCTGAGGCAAATTGGAGAGGCTTCAGATGGGTTTTTTGCCTTCCTCTGGATCAACTGGCAGTTAGGCAGATAAAAAAAACCTAAAAGGTTGAACTTGATGGACGTGTGTCTTTTTTTAACCTTACTTACTATGTTACTATGTAGAATTCTACAACTTCACAGCTCTTATTCTAATTAAAGGGGTTGTACACCTTCCAAACACTTTTTTGAGTTCAGTTGTTTTCAGAGCTGCTTTAGAAGGTGAAAAATTTTACTTTACACTTCAATATTAATTAAAACAAACACAAATAGAAAGTAGTTGTAAAAAATTAGGCATCGTAACTTCACTAGCGCAACTTCGCAAACAGTCAGTAACTTGTGCGCAATTTTGTATCTTTGTGAATTTGCGCAGCCCTGGCGAATGTACACCTGGCAAAGTGCGGCGAAGTGCGGAGAAGTGCGGCAAAGCCAACGCTGGCGCAACTTCAGAGGTACATTAAGTAAATTTGCCCCACAGTCTTGCTCAGATAGCTTACCAACAAGGCAATCGTTTTCCTACCTATCAGACTTTTAATAATGTTCCAGCAACCACATCCTTTTCAGCTGCTCCTTAGAAACTGTTGTGGTTTCGTTCTTGTACACTAAACACAAAAGAGTACATTCTCTGATGACACAAAACCTTCGTTTTGTAGAGATATATTGTTCTTTCATCCAGTGTTATTGTTCTGGTGACAAGACAGATAAAAATTCCATTTTCAAACCTTAAGCAACATGTACGCTGTAAGCATGGTCGCTCCAAAATCTTAGTATCTTGTAAGGAAAATGAAAGGCCCTTATTGCCGTCCTTTCTTCAGTTTCAGGCAGCCAGCAAGGAACTTAATCCCTTTTTCATTCCCTTGAAGTGTCAAAAGGATTGGATCAGTGGCACCTACACTGGCAATATTTTACTGTAGACAACACAACAGAATGAATTCCATTTTCGCTACACTCAAAATTTGCAGAGCTATTTGGAAAGCCATTGTGGATGACAGTAATAAGCTGCTGTTCCAAGGCACAGAGAATAGTGATGAGATGACCATTTTATCTTTTTTCAAAGGCACCTTTTTACATATGTGTGTAGCGCTATAGTAAACTGCTTTGTATTTAGCAGTTATAGCTACTTTCCTTTGTGGGCTGATACCACAGATGAGCTCTCTTTCTCAGGGGTAAGCCCTCGCAGCGGGGTGGAGGTGTAACTGTAACTGTGTGCAATGCACGAGAGATTGGGCGCCAGTAGTTTTATTTGCTTAAACAATAAACTGAGTTTATTTACCAAAACCAGAGTTCACAATGGAGCATGGAACATAGGGTAACACATAGATCAATCAATGTAACAAGGTATACTCACTGTATTAAACATAGAATGACTCTCTGCAAAGTAAAGAGTACACGTAGTGAGCTAGGCAGTTTGTTAGAAGGTATTTCCCCAATCTTCAGGATTACCTTAAGTGGAACTCAGAAAACTACATACTTCCCTGAGCCTAACACTTAGGCACTACTATGGGGTCAGTAATACCCGGGATCTTAATCCCTCTAATATCCTCGTCGGAGCTTTGAGCTGCTCAACTACATACCCTATCTATCACTCCTAGAGTGATCTATTAAAGGGTATAACTATCACTTCCTATACTCAGGCTGAGTTCCACCACCCCTAACCTCTGTGGCCTAACAGAGGAAAGGTTCAGCAGCAATGTCCCTGACCTCATGGCTTTCAGCCCTTTTATATTATGCCACAGTGCCATCTAGCATCCACTGTGAGAACTGCATGGATTACATAAACACAAGGCCCCCATAAGGACCCACTTGGGCGTCAATATCACTAAGAATATGCCTGTACACAAAGAGTAAGGGTGTCTAAATTTTCACATCCCTACATGTGTATTTGAATATGAATGTATATACACAGATAAACATAGATATAAAGGGGAGGCTGATACATCAAGGTTTGCATATGCATTTATCTGTAACTTCAAAATAAAGTGATAGGAGTTTGAATAACACATAGGGGCAGATTTATTAAGGGTCGAATAGAAAATTAGAATTTTCAATTTTGTTTTGATGTCAAAATTGACCAATTGCAATTTATTAAAACAATTCCATTTTTTATCTGGCCATTGTATGATAAATTTTGTAAATTGGATTCACATTTTTGAAAAAACTCGAATCAAATTTTAACAATTCCCTAGTCAAATTTGACAGTTTTGAATTTCGAATTAGAAATTTTCGAATTTGAATTTACACTTCAACCCTTGATAAATCTGCCCTCTAGAATATCATCTCAACAGCAGAATCTCTTGATTCACCAACAAATCTTGAGCAGCTAAGGCTTGCCAAGCATTTTTATTCTTGACATCCAAAACGGTCGGATGCTAACTGATGAAAGGGCCACCGACTCTTCATTTTACTTTTGTGTTGGATGTCTATTGAAATTGAAATGGGTAAATGTATGCTTTTTTCGATTTAGTTTAATTGAAGGCATTGTTGTCTATCTTGCAGATATATCCTGACATAAGCCACTATTGTTTATTTAGCAGTTGGTCACAAATCACAATCTTGCTTATCGTCACCTGAAACCCACATATTTTGTTATAATAATCCTACGTTAGTGGTTTCTAGACCTATGTTGTGAAAACCCAGGGTTTTTCCATATTGGAAAGCAGAAGGGAATGCAGCCTTGCAGTTGGGGAGGTATTGTTAGTGAAATACCCAAAAGGATTCATGAATAGAGCTCTCAAAAGTAGAGTATTATATAGCGTAACAATATGCAGGAATGTGTATGATTTCTCCTATCTGTGATATATGAATGACCATGGTAAAAGCTGATATCTTACAGGGAAGACACTCAACTTGGGGCAGAGATGTAGGGGGTATACATTAACTAGTGAACCCATTTGATGCACTAGAATACTTAGTTATAACTGTATCCATTTCAAGGACTTGTTTCCTCTATCTGGTAACATTGAACAAATAATGACTTTCATATTCATTTACCTTGAGTTTAAGAATAACTTCACCTGCATGATACTTTCCTATTCAATGGAACATTAACTCATTATTCATAAATATGTGAAGATAAAAAATGTTCTACATAAGGACCTAACTTCCCACTGACTTTCCCCCTGCCTCCCACGGACATTAGCTTAAAAATGTTAAAATCTGCCAAATGAAGACTGTAATAAAGCCCCGAATTTCTGTTTCTCAAACACCTGTCTGACTCAAGCAGCAAAGTCATTTCTGTACAATTTTATGAAGCAGCAGATTAACCCCCCTTTAGATTTGCAGCTCAGAAGGGGGTGTTAAATTGAGTCCCACAAGAATGGGGAAAACAGTGCTGTTAAATAAACTGTTCCTGTTCAGAACAGAAATCCAAGATGCTTTATGTGACACATAGGGGCATATTTATCAAGGGTTGAATTCCGAATTGAAAAAACTTCGAAATTCAAATTCAAAAAGACCAAACGAAATTAAGTCACAGTTTTTTGTTTTGCTCAAATAGGTCCGTTTTTCGATTGGATAGGTCCGTATTTGGGCGAATTCAAATTGTACGAATTGAAGGAATAGCCAGTAGCGATCGTTGAGGGGGCGGGCCCTGGTGCGTGACGCGCAGCCGGGCCCCGCCCCCTCCATACGGCCGCATTTGGCCGCATTTTCAGCGGCGAGCGGACTGCTGGGGGGCCCTGAGGGGGTGCGGGCCCTGGCTCGCACCCCCTGCTCCCCCGGTAGTTCCGCCACTGGGAATAGTGCATTTGATCGAATTCAATTCGAAGTTTTTCCCAAAAAAACCTTCAATTTTTCAAAAAGTCCACCAATTCACTCCAAATAGGTTCTAGGAGGTCCCCCATAGGCTAAAACAGCAATTTGGCAGGTTTTAGATGGCGAATGGTCGAAGTCGAATTTTTAAAGAGACAGTAAATTTCGAAATTCTATTTTTTTTTCGAATCGAATTTGGACTATTCCCTAGTCGAAGTACACAAAAAATAGCTTGAAATTCAATTTTTTTTTCATTCAAAAATTCACCTCTACCTTTGATAAATCTGCCCCGTAGTGTAGTAACCTA
Organism: Xenopus laevis; assembly: GCF_017654675.1. Classification (NCBI taxonomy): domain Eukaryota; kingdom Metazoa; phylum Chordata; class Amphibia; order Anura; family Pipidae; genus Xenopus; species Xenopus laevis. The sequence continues at coordinate 187,746,609 of NC_054372.1, forward strand.
AAGGAATTATATTTTTATCTAGGAAAAGTTTTGCTGATATGTTCTTGTGTGATGGCTTCAGATATACAGTATTAAATGCAAATTGATTGATTACTACAACTCAAATTTTGACCTGGCCTTCAGCATTAGGAAACCCTTGGGCATAATAGACAAAGTAAAAAAGAATATATATATATATATATATATATATATATATATATATATATATATATATATATATATATATATATATATATATATATATATAAAAACAAGGGAAAGTTGTGCTCACCACTAGTTTTTAAAATCATTAGGCGGGGGTGCAATGAGGGTGTGACCACAAAATACATATAGACAAATACAGAGGAATCTTGTATTTGTCTATATATATATATATATATATATATATATATATATATATATATATATATATATATATATATATATATATATTTGTACAAAATGGAGTGGAGTGCAGACCAGTCCGTGACTTAGTCCAAATAGGACAAATTATATATCAAACAAAAAAGTCCAGACCACTTGCTTAATGAAACAAAATTGACTTTTACCAAGCAAGAAATTGCAACGTTTCGAAGCTCCCGCTTCTTTATCAAGCATAAATGATTACAATGACATCACATCCTATATAGGGTCACAGGCATAAGTTCCGCCCACACACATATGTAGAATAATTAAGCATAACCCCATGGTATCACATAATATCACCCAGAATGAGCATAATTAAGCATTGCTGACATAATTCTAATAAACACCAGGTTATGCATCAAGTAACTAGTAACAATTAAGTAACAATAACATATATTAGTTTTCACTCAGATTATCAAAACAATGTAACAATTAGGATATGTATTATCAATCAGTCCCAAAGTTACCCCATCTCATTCAATGATTGTAATATCCTATATACTAACCGAAGGCCTATCTATGTCCCGAGTGGAGGGGAGGCAGATGCGCACGCAACTTCGGTTAGGATCTATGAGATGCGCGCGCAACTTCAGCCGAAAGACATAGATGCGGCCTTCGATTAGCAGATGTGCTGGAAGGTTAGGATCAGAACAGGTTAGGATTGGGGAGGCAGATGCGCTGGAAGGTTAGGATCTAGGGAGGCAGATGCGCTCACCGTCTCCTTCTGCCTCCCGCCGCCTCTTCTTTCCTGCTCACTCAGGCGGCGACCGCTGGAAGGTTAGGATCTAGGGAGGCAGATGCGCTCACCGTCACACTAGGGGAACCGGTTGCGTACCTGCACGAAAGTCTGTATAAGCGTCGGCCATCTTGCTACTCCTCTGCGACTTTGTCATCCGCCCACTGCCAAATCCGCCCACTAAAGTCTGTATAAGCGTCGGCCATCTTGCTACTCCTCTGCGAGTTTGTCATCCGCCCACTAAAGTCTGTATAAGCATCGGCCATCTTGCTACTCCTTTGCAAGTTTGTCTAATGGCGGCGCTAGCGTCACTCTAGGAGGGGAACCGGTTGCGTACCTGCACGAAAGTCTGTATAAGCGTCGGCCATCTTGCTACTCCTCTGCGACTTTGTCATCCGCCCACTGCCAAATCCGCCCACTAAAGTCTGTATAAGCGTCGGCCATCTTGCTACTCCTCTGCGAGTTTGTCATCCGCCCACTAAAGTCTGTATAAGCGTCGGCCATCTTGCTACTCCTTTGCAAGTTTGTCTAATGGCGGCGCTAGCGTCACTCTAGGAGGGGAACCGGTTGCGTACCTGCGTGGGTGGCCATTTTTAGCAAAACGGGCTATATTATCTCCAAAAAATATTGATGTTGACATGATAAACAACCAAGTGATTGCATTACTTCCTGGACAAAGCTGTGTCTTTCTGAGTACTGACTGTATTGATTCTGAAGACGAAAGTGAGAAACTTAACTTCCCATTAGAATATTTAAACACTATCAACAATGCTGGATTACCACAACACAATCTTATACTCAAAGTAGGAACAATAGTCATGCTGTTAAGAAACCTTAAGGGTAGGGGCACACGGCGCGATTTCGCCGCGATTCTGCGCTAAGCGAGTTGTCGCTGCGTTTTTTAAGCCGAAATAGCTTTGCTAACTTTGGCGCTGGCGTCAATGCAAATCGCGGCGAAATCGCTGCGCTAATTCACACGCGGCGATTCGTTTTCTATTGTCGTCCGAAGTTGCCTCGCTGAGCGTTTCCGGGCGACAGTAGAAAAAGAATCGCCGCGTGTGAATTAGCGCAGCGATTTCGCCGCGATTTGCATTGACGCCAGCGCCAAAGTTAGCAAAGCTATTTCGGCTTAAAAAACGCAGCGACAACTCGCCCAGCGCAGAATCGCGGCGAAATCGCGCCGTGTGCCCCTACCCTAACACTAAGCAAGGTTTATGTAACGGTACACGGTTGGTTGTGAAGAGCATGAGACAAAATGTTATCAAGGCAGAAGTGCTTACAGGATCCCATAGCGGTGATACTGTTTTGATTCCCAGAATTGACCTTACCAGTTCTGACAGGAATTACCTTTTAAACTTAAACGACGACAATTCCCCATTAAGGCTGCATTTGCCATGACAATCAACAAATCACAAGGACAAACATTGGATAAAGTCGGCATTTACCTATCTGAGCCTGTGTTTGGTCATGGTCAACTTTATGTTGCATTTTCAAGAGTGCAGCGTTCATCTGATGTTAAAGTCAAGATTTTAAGTACAGCTCACCAGGGAGAACTCATTCAAGGACAGGAGAACATTTTCACAAAAAATGTTGTTTATAAAGAAATTTTTCAGTAACACTTTACTACCAATAAACTCAAAATTTAAGAATTCTAATAGCAGATAGGTAATAACAAGCAATAGGCACAGATTCACTCTACATCCCCACAAATTAGCGTCGCCAGTTGCTGCCTGGGGATGCAGAGTGAATCAGCACCCATCGCATTTTGCTGCCTCACTGTTGTTACCATTCTTTCATTAACGATTCTTTAGAGAATCGGGGGTTTACTGGTACTTATATAAAGGCATACAGATCATATTCTCTATTGAGTCCCTTTGGATGTAGCGTTTGTAGTGTATGGATCCAAAATTTCTCCCTTTTCTGGAGTTGCTGGAGTCTGTTGCCCCCCCGGCGTGGGGGGGCAACAGACTCCAGCACAAGAAACCTCAAGGTTGCTACCGAATGCCGTGCTGCATGAAAGTGCGTTCGAAATACAAGACCATTACACATGTGACACTGAGTACGCAGTTTACATGCTGAAATGTCCCTGCGGGCTGGCCTACATAGGGGAGACTATTCAACCTATACGTGACAGGATAAGCCAGCACAAATCTACTATTAGAAAGGAGGTGTTGAAATTACCGGTTCCGGCGCACTTTCATGCAGCACGGCATTCGGTAGCAACCTTGAGGTTTCTTGTGCTGGAGTCTGTTGCCCCCCCACGCCGGGGGGGCAACAGACTCCAGCAACTCCAGAAAAGGGAGAAATTTTGGATCCATACACTACAAACGCTACATCCAAAGGGACTCAATAGAGAATATGATCTGTATGCCTTTATATAAGTATATTACAATCATTGAATGAGATGGGGTAACTTTGGGACTGATTGATAATACATATCCTAATTGTTACATTGTTTTGATAATCTGAGTGAAAACTAATATATGTTATTGTTACTTAATTGTTACTAGTTACTTGATGCATAACCTGGTGTTTATTAGAATTATGTCAGCAATGCTTAATTATGCTCATTCTGGGTGATATTATGTGATACCATGGGGTTATGCTTAATTATTCTACATATGTGTGTGGGCGGAACTTATGCCTGTGACCCTATATAGGATGTGATGTCATTGTAATCATTTATGCTTGATAAAGAAGCGGGAGCTTCGAAACGTTGCAATTTCTTGCTTGGTAAAAGTCTTTTTTGTTTCATTAAGCAAGTGGTCTGGACTTTTTTGTTTGATATATATATATATATATATATATATATATATATATATATATATATATATATATATATATATATATATATAATTAGCATATTATTATATTTAGTGAATAAAGTGCCAACCTATTGTAAAAGATAAGAATATTATAAGTCACAGAGGAGTTCCATGACCATATAAAAGCACAAGGCCGAAGGAGTCCTGGAACTCCAAAGTTACTTCTAATATCCTCATATTTTCCAACAAGGGCTACTTAATTTATTATAATACACAAGTTTTAGTGAGTCATATGACAAAAATGACATCACTATGCTCCATTTATAATTGATGATGTCGCTAAGAGCCATTTATATAATGAATAAAGTGCCCCCTCTTATAAAATATAAGGATATTAGAAGTTACCGAGGAGTTTCATAACTATATAAAAACACAAGGCTGAAGGTCATGGAACTCCGAGGTAACTTCTAATATCCTCATATTTTGCAACTGGGGGTACTTTATTTATTATAATACACAAGTTTCAGTGAGTCATGTGACAGAAATGACATCAGAACTCACCGTTTATAACTGATGACATCAGAACTTACCGTTTATAAGGATATAATTTACATGATTTTCATGGCTTTTGTGTATTATAGGGTATATAATATTAGTGTACTCATATTATTAGTTTATAATACGATTAGTATATACTTCAGGGATGTCTAGTCTCAAAAACTCCAGCTGTTAAAGTGCAAAGGCTGCTTGCAACTTATTGAGGAGCTCACAGCAAAATGTCCTAGGGGGCGGCATGATGCTCAACCACACCCACATTTATTCAAGAACACTAGGGATGTGCAGGTGATACAATCATTTTTTAAATTTCCCGTGCACCAATCCCCATAGCTCCGGTCCCAATGATGAAAATTTGCAAGAGGGGACAGGGGTGACTAACGGCAGTGGGCCTTGGGGCGCCCACTATGTAAATCTGGCCTTGGGTACAATAAGGCCCAGTAAAGCCAGTTTGCCCTAGAGGGACCTGCACCTCTAGTGTGAAAGTCGGGGAGCAGGGACCCCGTGAATGAGTCTAGTGAGTGTCAGGAATATAATGTTATACTGTAGACTCTCTAGGAGAGTAAGACAGTGAGGGAAGAGAGAAAGAGCAGCTTTGTGCTCCATCAAGGAGGTGTAACAGGTAGTAGCATCCCAGGCTGTAAGATTTGCCTACAGTGAAGGGACACAGTGGATAGGGTGTCAGGCTTAAGGTTCTCCTCCCTGACCCCTCCACTGGGTGACAACTAGACCACGTGTGAGGTATTTCTGCCTGGAGGTGCTGTACTGCATTGACTACATCCTCAGTGAATGCACCTGCCTTTACCTCTGATATACTGTCTGACACATGTGCCTATATATTCAGCAAATGCCTTTTTCCTGATGTAAGTAACCTGTGGATCAAATAAAAGTTTGTTCTTTTTGACTTTAAGAACCTCATGGCGCCCATTTCTTTATTGGTTAAAGCACAGTAGCCTGTGGGAGTTGTAGTTGCACTACATCACACCTTCAATACTACCTTTTTGCGAAGGCCCTGCCTTAAGTGTTAGAGTCCAGTGTAACCCATGCTCTAGTATACTAGCTGGCGATGAACCCTGTTGGCCTGGATAGTCCAAAAACGTGTTACAGTTAATATGATGGTTTTAATGCGATGCAAATCCTGGTAACTGAACATTTGGTTATACTATGGTAACTAGGCTTTCAACTGCAAATAGGAATGAATCTCATTTATTGTTGCTCTTGGACCTAAGAGAAATACCTGCTCTTTTCAGAATGCCATTAAAGAACATTCTGTTCCAGTCTAATGAGTCCAATTGCTTCTCTGAATCCATTACTCTATTGCCTGACTGTTGCAGGTTGTGCGAGGACTTATTCCTCAATTACAGAGCTCATTACACTCACTTCTTCACTATATCTAGTGGGTAGTCAGCTTTTTAGCTAAATGTAGTCTACGCTGCACCATTTGCACTCAAATCTGGGCTCGTTGTAAGTATTGGCAGCTCAGGCACTGATGCAGTTTAATGTGATTTCCTAGCTGGCTCTTCCGTAGAAGGTAACAGTCATGTATAAATATGTAATCTGACAATTGCCTATAAGACTTGCGCATATCTTAGTTATTAATTGAAAATATATACAGTATACCAGCACACCAACTCATTGATAAAACTCCCCTGAGGTATGTGCTGTAGTATCAACAGAAAAGGGATATCAGTATTCCACCAGGTAAAGCTATTGTAGTTTAAACAACTATTAATAATCTTTACACAGGCTGTTTAGAACTCAAAGGGGTTGTTCACCTTTGAGTTAACTTTTAGGGGCAGATTTATTAAGGTTTGAATGGTAAATTCAAATTTTCAAATTTATTTTTCGCGTCAAAGCAAACAAATTTCGAATTTAAAAGCACCAACTTGAATATAAATTCGAATGTGAGATTTTTTTTCACACCTCGACCATGGTAACAGTTCTGATTCGAATATTCGCCACCTAAAACCTGCCGAGTTCATGTTCATCAATGGCATAGGTCCGTTCAACCATCTGCATATGTTAATTGCCTTCCCGACATTCGAGTTTTTTTATAATTTAATTTCGGGTCGGGACTATTTGATCGAATATTAGAAATTTGAATTTTTCATAAGTAACCTCCCATTCAAATGTATTAAAGTAAAAAAAATTCACATCTTTGATAAATTACCCCCTTAGTATGATGTAGAGAAATATATTCTGAGACAATTTTCAATTCATTTTCTTTTTTTATTATTTGTAGGGATGCACCGAATCCAGGATTCGGTTCGGGATTCGGCCAGGTTTCGGCCTTTTTCAGCAGGATTTGAATTTGGCCGAATCCTTCTGCCTGGCCGAACCAGATCCTAAGTTGCATATGAAAATTAAGGGCGAGGGGAAATCGCGTGACTTTTTGTCACAAAACAAGGAAGTAAAAAATGTTTCCCCTTCCCACCCAAATTTGTATATACAAATTAGGATTTGGATTCGCTTTGGTATTCGACCGAATCTTTCGCGAAGGAATCGGGGGTTCGCCGGAATCTTTCCTGAAGGAATCGTGGGTTCGGCCGAATTCAAAATAGTGGATTCGGTGCATCCCTAATTATTTGTGGTTTTTGAATTATTTAGCTCTTTATTCAGCAGCTCTCCAGTTTGCAATTTCAGTAATCTGGTTACTAGGGTCCAATTTACCCTAGCAACCATGCACTGATTTGAATGATTTACAGAGCATTTGTTTTTTAGATGGGGTCAACGACCCCCATTTGAAAGCTGAAAAGTTTCAAAAGAGGCATATTATTAAAAAAAACGACTTAAAAAATGAAGACCAATTGAAAAGTTGCTAGGAATAGGAAATTCTATAACATACTAAAAGTTAACTTAAAGGTGAACCACCTCTTTATGAATGGGAATGTGTTTTTTACTTTTATATTTGTGCCTGTAAGTTACCCCAATACTTGGAGGCCCATTTATAGAAAAAAATTTGAACGTCTTGAAAACGTGAATCAAATTGAATTTGAATTCGACTAAACTTGAATCAAGTTTTTTCTCTGAAGAAACCCTAGCAAATGGGTGCTAGAAAGTTAAATTGTTTAATCCGGAGCTCTCACATGATTTTGTAGTTGTCCCCCCTCCTCTAACTTGTGATCAGTCAGCAATGAAAGAATCGCTGTTTGGCTCCTTACAAAACCCGCTGTTCAATCTTTAGATTGCCTTCTACAAGTGGCAGAAGATCAAGCAGGCATTGCAGGGAATTATTCCAGCCAAAAGGACTCTTTCCAAAGAAGTGGAGTATCAGACTTCACAGAATCAGGTTTCCAGCACCAGATTGTACCCCAGTACCAAAGAGGTGGAATTCAGTGCTAGTTTGGAACAGTCGAATGGGAAAATCTTCTAGTCAGTTGAGCCTCCCAGACGATCCATGGGAAGGCTGATTATGTTTGGAAGGGAATTTTACTACGCTATGGAGGCAGCCTACGTAACCCCTGTGTTGCTCAGTTTGGGATTGACCAAGAGTTTGTACAGTCTCGTATGGCTCATCAGCCCCATCTTGGGATTCATTCTCCAGCCAGTTGTTGGAAGTGCCAGTGATCACTGTCGCTCTTGATGGGGGAGAAGGAGTCCTTATATCTTATGTTTGGGGATCATTGTGGTGTTGGGTATGACCTTCTATCTAAATGGAGACACTGCAGTATCTGGTATGGAATATCTGGGGGTAGGGAGGGTGTTATTTATTCAAGGTTTTTACTACTGAACAGTCCCCTAAACAACCAATAAGAACTTTGTATTTTATTCCCTTGCTGATCAAGTTCATTTCCAATTGGTTACTATAGTTACCAGAGTAAACCTATTAACACCTGTTTGCACTAATTGCGTCTTCTTGTTTCCTATTCTAACTAAAAGTTTGCTCCAAGTCTGTATTCACCCCCCCTTTTTTTTTTTAACTCAGTGGTGCTGACTTACATGTTTAAAATCAGACCCACATGAAGGCTAATTAGCAGAACATTTAGGGCTCTTACACACGGTTTGACCTGCGCTCCCCTGTGTTACGATTTCTACTGTTCAGCCGCAGGGGAGTGCAGGAGTAGACACACTCAATTATTGTCAAGGGGGCTGTACTCACACAGACGCATGTAAGCGCCAAATGCATGTGGGACGCAACATGCTGCATTTCACCTGCATTCGGCGCTTACATGCGTCTGTGTACAGCCCCCTTGACAATAATTGAGTGCGTCTACTCCTGCACTCCCCTGCGGCTGAACGGAAGAAAGAGCAATGCAGGGGAGCGCAGGTAAAACCGCCCGTGTGTTAGTGCCCTGCTTGGGGTTAGTGCAGTTTAATTGCTAATTAGTATTTCAGACTTTATGCATGACTGGTTTTAAAGGCAACCCTAAGGGTAAGACTACACGGGCGTTTTCGGAACGATCCGACACACTGCGCAAAAACACAGGTGTCAAGCCGGATGCAACAGAGATAAGGTAAGATATACAAATGTCGGATGAAGGCACAGTGTTGATCCGACGCGATACGACTGACGGATGCAGACGCAGTGCGCAGCGTCAACATGCGACAGACGTGTTGCGTCGGATCAACACCGCGCCTTCATCCGACATTTGTATATCTTACCAGATATATCTTACGCCAGAAAACATAGATACATTGAAAATGAGAGTCAGTTTGACTTGACAGCAGGCACAGAGCATTGCAACAGCCACTAAAGCAAGTTATCTTCATTTTTTTACTCTTGGTTCCTTGCGTAAATCCAAGTTGGTAGCAAAACCATCCTGTTTCTTCTTTTATTCCTACCTAGTTGCTCAATCCCTTTAAATTGCAACTTCAGTTTTATGCACCTGACATGCATTTAGAATATGTTAAAATAGAACTAACATGCTGAACGAATAAAACAAAACCCCACTTGCATTTAGTAGTAAAGTACAGGTATGGGATCCGTCATCCGGAAACTCGTTATCCAGAAAGCTCCGAATTACAGAAAGGCCGTCTCCCATTTTATCAAATAATCTAAATTTTAAAAAACTATTTCTTTTTTCCTCTGTCATAATAAAACAGTAGCTTGTACTTGATCCAAAATAAGATTTAATTAATCCCTATTAGAAGCAAAATCAGCCTATTGTGTTTATTTAGTGTTTAAATGATATTCTAGCAGACTTAAGGTATGAAGATCCAAATTACAGAAAGATCAATTATCCGGAAAACCTCAGGTCCCGAGCATTCTGGATAACAGGTCCCATATCAGTAATAAGTGCACAAGTAAGTGTGCTTGCCCATAGCCTGCCTTTGCTTTTTACTTTCCAACATGTTGTAGGATCCACAAAATGTATTGCTTATTGGTTTCTACTTGGCAATCCCACGTGTACAACTATGTTTGTAAATGAGCTTTTATGTGTCTTTCCACCCTGCTGTTCTTCTCTGGTTGCTATGGTATGTGATCCTAGTGATGATATACTAATTTATATGATTATTTGGTATATTGTTTTTCCATAAAACACTGTATTGCCCTTGTTTTTTTTACTCATTACAGCCTTTCAGACAATCATCCCAATCTGGTTGTTCACTAATTAAAATGTTATTATTTAAATACTGATAACTAAAAAAAGAGACTAAAAATAAAATGAGCTGCATACATCACGACTTCCCCTTTAAGAAAATGCATGGGAACTTCTGAATCCTTTGTTTTCATTTATAGCCGTTTGTTGCAATCAGTCAAGTCAAGCCAGTCAGACGCATCACAAGCCCATTGTGAATCTTCTAAACCATGTGACACTCGTATGATTCCAAATTAATCAAATTTGGGAATCCCAGAGGAACATTTCTTTCAGTAACACTAAAAACAGAGTCTTTTTATTTGTTGAAATGTTTGTAGTAAGGGTGGTTCACCTTTAAGATATCATTTCTATGTTATAGAATGGCTGGTTCTAAGAATTGTTTTAATTGGTCCTCATTGTTTATTTTTTTACCTTCTTCTTCTGACTCTTTGCAGCTTTCAAATAGGGGTCACTGACCCCATCTAAAAACAAATTCTCTGTAAGGCTACAACTGTATTGTTATTGTTACTTTTTATTACTGATCTTTCTATTCAGGCCTCTCCTATTCATATTCCAGCCTCCTATTCAATTCAATGCATTTGTTGCTAGGGGAATTTAGAACCTAGCAACCACATTGTTGAAATTGCAAACAAGAGAGCTGCTCAAAATGAAAGCTAAATCTTTAAAGGGGCCTGGCGAAAACTACAACTTCGCAGAAAGCAGCTATAGAGGAAGCTGCTTCCTCTATAGATACACCACCGAACATAAATAATAAAAATGAAAACTGTAAATTGTCTCAGAATTAGGGATGGGCGAATTTTTTCGCCTTGTTTCGCCGAAAAAATGACACCCATAGACTTGTATGGTGTTGTGCGTCAAATTAAAAAGACGCGCGTCAAAACAAATTTCGCCGGACAACAAAATGTTTTTGACGCCCATAAACTTTAATGGGCGTTGGCGTCATTTCGCCGGCGGTGAATTTTTTGGCGAAGCGAAACGGGTAAAATTTGCCCATCGCTATTCAGCATATCACTCTCTACACCATACTTATAGGAACTCTGGACTGGGGGGCGGGACAGTGTCATTGTGGGGGGCGGGACCATGATGTCGCAGGGCGGGACTATGATGTTGCGGGGTGGGTTTTCAGGGGTCTGGGCTATGACATGGAGATTGGCTAATTGCCGCATCAATCACAGGGAATCCTGCCCGGTTTTCCTAATTTGGAAAACTGACCTGGCAGTTTTGACCCGGACAGTCCGGTTTTGACCCAGACAGACAATTTTTTGAAGGGCTGCCCAGCTCAAAACCGGACAGGTGGCAACTCAACTAATAGATCAAAGGTGCTCCAAATTAAGGCACAGTGCTCAGAATTAAAGAAATATCACTTATCTGGGAAACTGCAGGTCCCAAGTATTTCAGATAACAAATGCCGGTAAATTTTTCATCTTATTCAACCTGACTTGGAAAAGTGTATATCACTGGGGTTATAAACCTTTTTCTGTGCATGTTCTCTTGCAGCCGTTCTCGGGAGCAGTGCAGAAAAGAGGACCTGGGCGATAGTTGTTACTAAGCTGGGAGTTGTGGCCTTTGATTTTGCTGTGGATCGATGGGCCAATCAAGGCGTATCTGTTCGATGTGTGCTCACACCATTATAAGGAAAGGGGACTTCATTATCATGTGCTCTTCACAGGCAAGTGCTCCTTTAATACCTTCCAATTCCCAGGCCACTCCAGTGCAGGATTCCTAATCATTTCATCTTCAGCCGGAATCATGTACCTGAATCACAAGCCTCAGCTCAGCATAGACTGTAGCAAAGTGAGATTCTGGCACAAGGAATAACCAGATGCTTTGACGATGGATTGAAGTGCTGCACATACTCGAACACACAGAGCGCTTTTATGTGTTTTATATTTAACAGGATATTTTCCATTTCCAAAAGCTTCAATTTCATTCCCATCCGTTCTAGCCTCTAGCTGCTCTATGTCAAAAGTTATACATGGCCAATGCTAAGGCAGCGTATTGCCCATAGATTGTCTCAGAGAGGTGATACAGCCAGTGTGTGTGTGGGGGGTGTAAAATTTATTGTAAGTGCCGATTTTTTTTTGCCGATTGGTAATGGCCAGATATTAAATATATTGTGCTTTTAAAGGAAATGTAAAGCCTACATTTTCCTACTATGTATATAAGTTGGCCATATCTTCTCCACCCAAGCCACATCATTTGTGAATTTGTGAATATTTTTTAAATATTATCATTGTAATGCTGCTTGGCCCGCCCACAGTAAATGATGCTTAAAGGAGTTGTTCACCTTTTGAGTTATTTTTAGTGATCCCAAACCAGTGGCTCATGAGCAACATGTTACTCACCAACCCCTTGGATGTTGCTCTCAGTGGCCTCAAAGCAGGTGTTTATTTTTGAATTCCAGGCTTGGAGGCAAGTTTTGGTTGTATAAAAACCAGATGTCCTGCCAAACAGAGTCTCCTGTAGCTGCCAGTCCACATAGGAGCTACTAAATGGTGAATCACATCCCTTATTTGGTACAAATAAGTTTTTTTGTAGTCAGCACTCACCCACTTATTAACCTCTTAGTGATTCTGGCGGTGCACGTGTCCAGTGGCCCACTGTCCAACCGACTTCACAAAGTATTCCAATATATGACACAGCTCCAGTCAAGATAATAATTTAAAAAGCCTTTATTTGCACATGGCTTCAAGATCTGCAACAAACATGACGTTTCGGGCTCACCTGAAAAAGGGCTACAGGTGAGCCCGAAACGTCATGTTTGTTGCAGATCTTGAAGCCATGTGCAAATAAAGGCTTTTTAGATTATTATCTTGACTGGAGCTGTGTCATATATTGGAATCCCTTATTTGGCACCCCCAGGGTTTTTTTTTGCTTGTGTTGCGTGTTACTCCCCAACGGGTATAAAAGGTCAGGACGCCTGATGTAGGGATGGATATTCTAAGATAATTTGCCAGGGTCAGAACTAGGGGTAGGCAATAGAAGCATGTGCCTAGGGCGCAGTGGTGGTGGGACCATTCTATGACATACTAAAAGAAAGATTTGTTATCCAAAACCTCCAAGGTCCCGAGCATTCCCATGCTCCCATGCCGGTCCCATACCTGTATGCAGACAGTGAAGGACTTGTGCATGATCTACTCATGTGGCAATACATATAGTATAGTATAGGATCCATTATCCGGAAAACCGTTATACAGAAAGCTCCAAATTACAGAAAGGCTGTCTCCCATAGACACCATTTTATCCAAAAAATCAAAAGTGATTTACTTTTTCTCTGCAATAATAAAACAGTACCTTTTACTTGATCCCAACTGAGATATAATTAATCCTTATTGGAAGCAAAACCAGCCTATTGTGTTTATTTAATGATTACATGATTTTCTAGTAGACTTAAGGTATGGAGATCTAAATTATTGAAAGATCTGTTATCCAGGTCCCAGCCAGTCCGGCTCCAGGTCCCGAGCATTCTGGATAACAGGTCCTTTACCTGTAGCTCTTGACTTGTGCATCTTCACAATGTCCCACTGGAATAGAAATTGGGAGAAAAAGGATGCATTGTTTTGATCATGTACGAATGAGGGCATATAAAATGTCTGGCAAAATGATAAGCCATTAAGAGGAAAGACATCAAAGAACCTCTTGTATCTTAGAAAAACTAGGCTCTAGGATCAGACATATCCTCCTGCAATGCAAAGACTTCCCTAATTGTGTTGGATGAATCCAGCAGATGCTTTGAGACTGTCAAGGTAGAAAAGTCACAGCACAAACTGCTCAACAGAATAGTGGACAGACATGGTGTACATGAGGAATGGAGGACACACTGTGACTGTTTATTGACATCATTAGACTTTATTTGACTTAGCAATATATAAAAACTACGGTATAAATAAGTTGACAATTTACCATTTTTTCATCCATAGCACAACATTCTTTCACAAAACTCCAGCACAAAATATTGATTCAAGCAAAACACCAGTTCATAAACCTGATCAACCACAAAATATTTGCACTGGTACGAGTGAAGAAGCACAACACAAAGTGACTGCACGTAAGCGTATAGATCAATACTGTGTGTGGTCCATGCCCACTTTGTGTACGAGGGCCAAGGGCCAGGACATAGTCCATTCAGATGCAAGTGTAAAGCTAAAGTTTGCATTGTAATATGTATGCATGCATGGCTCATGTATAATTAACAATTGAATTTCTATTTTTTCCACAAATCCCTAAAAATGTGTGGTTTTCCTGTATTCTTTAAAAGCTCTAAAAAAATTCAAGATTTGTTGAGTGTAAAAACTAGGGATGCACTGAATCCACTATTTTGGATTCGGCCGAACCCCAGCGAAAGATTCGGCTGAATACCGAACCGAATCCGTATCCTAATTTGCATATGCAAATTGGGATATGCAATTTAGGGGTGGGAAGGGGAAAACATTTTTTACTTCCTTGTTTTGTGACCGAATATGGATTCGGTTCGGCCAGGCAGAGGGATTAGGCTGAATCCGAATCCTGCTGAAAAAGGCAGAATCCCAAAACAAATCCTGTATTCGGTGCATCCCTAGTAAAAACCATGAAAACCAAAAATTTGCCAGGTTAAACTTGTGGAGGTCCTATACAAGTCAATGGGAGCTGCACCGATACTATTGGACCATTTTAAATCACTTGGAACTTTTAGAGATTTCGAATTTTTTTTTTTTTTGTAACTTATATTTTTATTTGCTTCACATAAATGATACATCCATGTAACAGTTGTCACTTCCAATCAACCAACAGCAGAGAAATAGCACACACAAAGACAGGCATGTCATAATGATTATATAGTGAACAGACAAAGGCAACATGTTCAACCCTCAGCTTATCCTGATTAAGGGGCAGGTGGAGGGTGGGAACCCTGTGGGGTGGAATTAGCCAGGCCACTCAGTATCCATATGTCCCAAGTCTTCGTGAACCGATCCACTGTATCGTTGATGTGAGCTATACCCAGTTCAAAAGCACGATTTGCGTTCACCCTGTTAAGCACCTCAGTAAGACTCGGTGGAGTGATGCTCTTCCATTTAGATGAAATCGCCAAACGGGTGGCCGTCAAGATCTGATTGACTAATGCCTGCCCACTTCTACGTAACCTGGGTAAAGGTTTGCCCAGAAGCAGGGTTACTGGGTCCATTGCAATGGGTCGCTTCAGCAATTGGCCTAACAAATTCGCCACCTCAGTCCAAAGCGGTTTAATTAGTGGGCAGTCCCAAAAAGTATGTAGCATGGTCCCATGGGAACCACAGTTCCTCCAGCATAGAGGTGAGGAA
The DNA here is from genome assembly GCF_017654675.1 of Xenopus laevis. Taxonomy (NCBI): domain Eukaryota; kingdom Metazoa; phylum Chordata; class Amphibia; order Anura; family Pipidae; genus Xenopus; species Xenopus laevis. The sequence goes on from NC_054372.1 coordinate 187,761,907, forward strand.
TTTTGGAATAACTTGTGCAGACGTACCGGCGTATAATACCAGCAGGTCAATACTTTATATATCTGTTCCTTTTGACGAGCACAGACAACCACTCGTTTCGCATTGTCCCATATCAGAGGCCAGTCCTCAGCCGGTATCGGTTGTGGGAGAGCTTGGTCCCATTTATCCATATAATTATGTCTGGGCTGTAAACCATCCGGGGAGACTGTCAGCAAGGTGTAAATTCTGGAGATGAGGCCTTTTTGGGGTAGACCATTAGCTGCAAGCATTTCGAAAGGCGTGGGAGAGTTAGCCTTGGCGTATGAAATGTATGGCGTGAGGAAATGGCAGAGCTGGAAGTACTCAAACCACTTTATGTCAGTCTGAGGCTGTCTATCTCTGAGTGCTTGGAAGGGTAGAATCAGGTGGGTTTGAGGGTCGAGAAGTTCTCTGATCGTGAAAAGCTGGAGTTGAGACCAAGTAGCACAAAATGAAGGATCAGTCCCCGGCCGAAATGCCGGATTATTCAAGTAAGTAACCAACAGGGATCTAGTCGAGATCAACTTGTGCTTGTGTCTAGTCCTGAGCCATACTGAATAAGTCAATTTCGTTGCTGACAAGGCTGATGGGGAGATCCGAGTAGAAGAGGCAGGGTCCCATATAAGAGCATTGAGATGATACTCGCCCGCCACTGAACTTTCAATACAGCCCCAAGAAGTAGACGGAAGGTGTCTTGACCACACTAGAATGTGCCGCAGCTGTGCAGCTTCGTAATACTTCAGAAGGTTGGGGACCCCTAGGCCACCCCTCGATTGTACAGTCATCATTACCGATTTTGCGACTCTGTGACCTCGGTAGGACCACACAAAGTTATGGAATAAAGTTTGAATGTCCTTAAGAGCTTTGGGAGAAATATGAATGGGCAGAGTCTCAAACAAATAAAGGAACTTCGGTAGAATGGACATCTTAATAACTGCTATCCTCCCAAGCCAAGAAATAGTAGATTTAGTCCATTTCAGGAAGGAGATCCTCATCTGTTGAATGAGCGGCTTAAAATTAAGACTGAAAAGGTGGGCATGAGAGGCTGCAATTTGGGTCCCCAAATAGGATAGGGAGTCCACCCTCCACCTATAGCTAAACTTAGGTTTCAGAGCTTCCAAAACCCCAGCAGTCATGTTAAGAGGTAATGCCTCTGTCTTGGTAATGTTTAGTTTATAGCCTGAAATATTACTGTATGTGTCAAGGACCCGATGCAGGTTGGGGAGGGAGACAAGGGGATTGGTCAATGTGAGTAGGACATCGTCTGCAAAAAGGGCAATTTTGTATTGTGTAGGGCCCACTAAAACCCCCCATATGTCTGGATGAGTGCGAATAGCTGCAGCCAAAGGTTCTATGATCAGGGCATAGAGCAAGGGGGAAAGGGGACAACCTTGTCTAGTACCATTATGGATCGGGATGGGTCTGCGAGACTGCCCTGGGAGTTTAAGATAAGTAGAGGGGGAGCTGTAAAGACTCTGTAGAGCAGCCAAGTAAGGGCCCGAGAAATTTAAGTGTCGCAATAGGTCAAATAGGTACGACCAGTCCAGCTGATCGAATGCCTTTTCGGCGTCTAAACTAAGCACTAAAGAGCTTTCCTGACGTCTCCGAAGTAGTTCAATCAGGTCAATGGTGCGTCTCGTGTTGTCCCCTGCTTGTCGACCCAAAATAAAACCGACCTGATCCCGGTTGATAAGTTTAGGCAGTAGTGGGGCTAAGCGGTTTGCCAGAATTTTAGTGAATAATTTAAGATCGGAGTTCAAAAGTGCTATTGGCCGATAGTTCGTACACAGCATGTGATCTTTCCCCTCTTTGGGTATGAGGGTCAGGTAGGAAGTCAAATTGGAAGGAGGAATAGGCTCACCATGGAGGTATTGATTAAAAAGCCGCACTAAGTATGGCAGCAAAACATGTTGGTAGAGCTTGTAATATTTATAAGTCAGACCGTCTGGGCCAGGAGTTTTGCCACCAGGCATGCGTTTAAGTGTGGTGGATAGTTCCTCCATGGAGATGTCCTTATTAAGTACTTCCAAATCAACTACCGTAAGACCCGGGAGATCAAGGGTGGCAAAAAATTGAGCAATAAGGCTTGAGTGGCAATTCTTGTCCTCCGTAGGAGGGGTCAGGTTATATAATTTGTGGTAAAAGTCATAAAATTGAGCGCCTATTTGGTCAGGGTTATATGTAAGTGTCCCAGTGGGCAGTGTAAGGGAAGTAATTCTAGATCGAACTTGCTGGTCTCTAAGCTTTCTTGCCAGGAGGGTATGCTGTTTATCGGCCTTCTCATAAAATAGCTGTCTTGTCCATATTATAGCCTTTTCAGCTTGTTGCTGTCGTAGGGCAGCCAAGTCCTTACGAATTTTGTTGATTTCCCTCAGTAAGGAATCAGTACAGCCCAGATTGAGTTGTGTTTCTAGATCCCTCAACTGCCTATGAAGTGTAAGATAGCTGGCATTTGCCACTTTCTTCCTATGTGCCGTTATACCTATCAGACGTCCCCTTATTGTGGCTTTATGAGCTTCCCACAAAGTAGTCAGAGAGGTAACGGAGCCCTCATTAATTTGGAAGTATTCCTTCAAATCACCCTCTATTTGAGAGAACACTTCTTTGTCATTTAGGATGGATTCATTAAGGCGCCAGTGGGCTTCCCGGGGTGGGGGTTTAAATAATTCCAGAACCAGGAGTATCGGAGCGTGGTCCGACCAGGTAATCGGCAGAATTTCAGACTCATATGGTAGATGTAGGCAAGGGTAAGATATGAAAAAGTAGTCAATACGTGAGTGTGATTTATAAATAGGTGAGTAGAATGTGTACTGTTTGTCCTTCGGATGTTTAGTGCGCCAAGCGTCAAAAAGTTGGGACTGTCGGATAAGTTGTCTAAAAGACGTAGATAAGTTATGGGCCGCCTGGTCGGGGGAGGGCTCTGATCTGTCCGTCACCTGAGAGAATGTCAGATTAAAGTCTCCCCCCATGACCACATAAGGGGAGCTGAATTGTTGGGACTTAGAAATCACTTTACGTAGAAAACTAATCTGTTTTTTGTTAGGGGAGTACACATTAACCAATAACAATGGCACATTAGCATACATTCCTTTCAACACCAAATAATGGCCATGTGGGTCAACAAGAGTTTGGTCAACCAGGAAAGGGCAATCCTTATGAATAAGGATAGCAACCCCTGCTTTCTTATAGGGGCCCGAGGAGTAGTAGGCTCTGGGATAAAGTTTAGAAGTAAGGGTATTGGGGCTGTCTCTCCGAAAATGGGTTTCTTGAATGAAAGCAATGTCGGCTCGCAAATGTTTGAGCTCCTTCAAGGCCAAGTATCTCTTATGAATGCTATTAAGGCCTTTTACATTTATGGACACAAGTTTAGCCATGTTTATCTATGAGTGAAATATGCCCTTCTGTCTCGTAGTTTTTCAAATTCAGGGACCTAACATACAGTCGACCAAAGGCCCTTGGCTCCCCCCAATGGCAAGCGAGTACCCCATAAGCAAAAAATCGGAAGTGGGTAATCATAATGCAAGTCAAAATATCAAGCAAAACAAGGATAAGTAGTACGTGCAAAAACCAGCACTTAAGAAACAGTTGCAGTACTGAACACATATGAAATGAATCAAACACACAATAAAAAATAAAAATGACAAGTAAATATAAACTTAGTAAAGCAATTTAAACAACTCAAGGGCGATTCTCTTTTCACTCTTATGACGATAGCCCAATAAAGTATTCTCGACTGACAGAATCAGGGAAAATAAGGCACCGACACTAAGCCTAGTGCCTGTGGGAGGTAGACCGTATACCTCCAATGAGGGGTGAAGATCCGTAGCCCAGCGGGGTCCGCCACAGGCCAAGCAGGTAGAAAAGGAGTCTCCATGTCCAAGGATCGTCTCGTAGCGAAATCGTGACCAGGAAAGTCCACTTTCTTGAGAACGTGAAGAAAAGCATATCAAGTAGGGTGATCAGGTGTCCCGAGGAGGCGAAGGGCTTAAGGCCAGTCTTGGCGATGAATCCTGTCGTCGGACTGTGGACCACTGGGGGGCAAGTGGTGGTGGTGGCCCCTCTGTCGTGGATCCTTTGCGAGGGGATAACCCCTCTTGAAGCGATAAGCCAAGCGCCTTCAAAAAACGAGATCCATTCCGTGGATTGTGCAGGGTATAGGTTTGGCCTGCTCGCGTGACAACCAATTTAAAAGGAAAGCTCCATCTGTATAGTATGCCATGCTCCTTCAGTGTTTGCGTAACAGGACGGAGCTCCCTCCGCTTGCCCAAAGTGATTGGAGAAAGGTCCGTAAAGATCTGGATTTTATGGTTGCGGAACCCCAGAATCTGTGTAGCTCTCGTCTTAGCCAAAATAGCTTCTTTGCCCTGGAAATAATGAAAGCAGGCGATGATATCGCGTGGAGGCTTTGGCGCCAAAGGTTTAGGGCCTAGCGACCTGTGTGCCCTGTCAAATTGCCAGAGATCGGGCGGCGAATCCGGGCATATATGAGAGCAAAGGTCCTTAAGGTAGCTTGATATGTCAGATGGGGAGACTTCTTCAGGGATCCCCCTGAACCTCAAGTTTTGTCTCCGTGACCTATTTTCCAGGTCTTCGCACATGTCGCGTAGCTGAAAAACTTCATCTTTAAGAGCAGCATTATCCTCCTCTACATACATCAGGCGCTGTGCTATATCATCAGTGTAATTTTCTAGTTTATCCGTACGATCCCCAAGATCAGTAATTTCCTTCCGAACCTCCTTCATTGCCGAATTCACAGCCGCAGCTACAGTCTGCGTAATGGTGGAGGTCAAAGCAGATTGTAGGTGCCCCAACTGGTCCGCCAAAATTTGCGGCGTCACTGGCTGGCCCTCCATATGCTGCGAAGCAGCTAAGTCAGAGGGGGATCTTTGTGGGGAGTCATGTAGAGGAGTGAGTGAAGGAGACATACTCACTGGTTGCGAGGGGGAAGCGTCGGAGCGCGGTGAACCCTGAGGAGCAGTATCAGAGTCGGCGCCATCTTGGGATTTAGTCAGCGCGCCACGGCCTGAAGTTTTTTGCAGGAATGGGGACATGGTGTGGCGTTGCGATCTAGTACCACGCTTTCCCATAAGGTAGAGTCACTCAAAAATGTCCCGGTAGCTTTTAATCAGCTCTGCAGATTGCTAATGGACGGGTTTGCAAGGATCCCTTCACGGAGCTCTTAAGATCTGCGTCCGGTCTCCACCATGGCTAAGGACCGCCCCCCAGAGATTTCGAATTTTTTATGTTGCAAGGAATTGCCCGAAAAACTTGAATTCTAGAGGGTTTCTTTTTCATTTGTGCTTTTTAAATTCAGATTATTTAAGAAATGTCATGGCATTCGTGGTTTTAGAGAAAGTCAGTTTATTCGTGGTTTCAAAAACCTCTAAAACCCCTAAAATGAGACTGCTGATAATTAGACCTCTTTAGCTGCTTTCTGTTTTGTTTTTTTCAGTTGCACCTGTACCTACATTTTTGTGCCAGTGCTTCTCTCAGGTATTGGGGAATTCGGGATTCGGCAGAATCTGAGCTATTTTTTTTATCATAACACATATTTGTCTGAATCCAACCTGGCTGAACTGAATCTGAACCCCATATAGCTTAATAAATTCAATATATTTCCGCCGGTGCACCGGCTTTTCCGGAGCAGAAGAAAGGTTCGGATTTATTTTGGTATTCGACTGAATCTGTATCCCTAGATTTGGGTATTCTGCTGAAACGTGGAAAGCAGTCCTGACTTCTCCTAATCAAATGACCTAACTGATACAAGACCCACTGCTGAGTTTTGAACACCAGAGATATCTCAATTGAAGGGCTTTAAAGGAAAACTATACCCCCAAAATGAACACTTAAGCAACAGATAGTTCATATATTAAGTGGCATATTAAAGAATCTTACCAAACTGGAATATATATTTAAGTAAATATTGCCCTTTTACATCTCCTGCCTTGAGCCACCATTTCGTGATGGTCTGTGTGCTGCCTCAGAGATCACATGACCAGAAATACTGCAGCTCTAACTGTAACAGGAAGAAGCGTGGAAGCAAAAGACACAACTCTGTCTGTTAAATGGCTCATGTGACCTAACATGTATGGTTTGTTGGTATGTTTGTGAGTACAGTGAATCCTATTATCCCAGGGGACGGCCCTTATTTTTTAAAATGGCCATTTTCTATTTATGATTACCCAATGCCACATACTACTAGAAAAGTATATTATTATGAAAATGGTTTATTTACATGGAGCAGGATTTTACATATGAGCTGTTTTATGCAATATCTTTTTATAGAGACCTACATTGTTTGGGTGGTATAGTTTTCCTTTAAGGATCATACAGTATGTTGAGGTCAGAAGGCTGCAGCCTTTGATCACTAGGATGGTAGATGCACAATTGCTAAAAGAATACCCCTGTGGCTTTTGCATCAAGAAGATGAAAGGCACCATAATCCGCAAAGGAAAGGCTTCAATGAAACATCTAGACCTGTGTCGGCCTTTATAGTCCTTTTATTTTGCAATAACACTATGGGGCAAATTTATTAAGGTTTAAAAGGTAAATCCGAATTGGAATTTTGATTTTTTTTTTGTGTCAAAACTCACAAATACTAATTTAAAAGCACTCGAATGTAAATTTGAATGTGAAATGTATCACACCTTGACCATGGAAACAGTTCTAATTAGAATATTTGCCACCTTAAACCTGCCGAGTTCATTTACAAGTCAATGACAGAGGTCCCTTGAACCATTTAAATATGTTAATTGTAGTGATGGGTGAATTTTTTCACCTTGTTTCGCCGCAGAATTGACGCCCATAGACTTGTATGGTGTAGTGCAAAAAAACAGACGAGCGTCAAAAGAAAAAATCGCTGCGCGACAACATTTTTTTGACGCCCATAGACTTTAATGGCTGTCGGCGTCATTTCGCCGGCGGTGAATTTTTGGCTAAACGAAACGGGTCAAAGTCGCCCATCCCTAGTTAATTGCCTTCCTGACATTCGAGTATTACTAGTTTCAAATTTTCAGGTCGGGACTATTCGGTCAAATATAAGACGTTCGAAAAATCCAGCGCGTTGAAATTTTTTTTGCCTAAAACGCATAAACATTGTCGCACGTCAAAATTATTCGGACGGCCATTGACTTTAATGCATGCGGCCAAAATAGGCTTGCATATAACAATTGTCACGAGCATCAAAATTGATGTGAGTCAAAATAATTTTGACGCCCATTGACTTCAATGCTTTTCGCAAACTTTTCAATGTTTCACGAATTTCACGGGAAATGGTGAAACATTCGTCAAACACTTTGAAGTCAATGGCCATCAAAATTATTTTGAGGCACGTCTATTTCGGCGCCCGTGACAAAATGTGTGCACCATTTTTCGGCGAAGCAAAACAGGACAAATTCGCCCATCACTACCAGTACCTTCTTTTTTCTACTTTTATAGGTGCAACAGTAACCTTGACATTAGAGACATTGACCTTTTATTAGGGTTCTGCTTTCAGTTAAAGGATTAATACCCAGCATGTTTCCCTAGTAGGAAAGAGATGGTACTAGGTATACTCGTTTCTTATTTTCTGGCCAATCATATCAGATGGCAGTTTGAGTGAAGCCAAATGATCTTAGCATTTTGTGAATTTTTGTGAGGTTTCACAAATTTTTCAACAGTTACTACTGGCAGTCTAATTTCCCTATAAAAAGAACATAGCACACAGATTTCCCACTCTAGTCAATTCCATTGTTGTGTCCATACAGGTGTTATACTCTCTATCCGAATTGACCTTTAATTGTATATACTTGTTTTACAGTATATGGGTGGGAGGTGGGTGCCAAGTGAGTTTAATACAAAACATTGAGAGGTGTGTCATTGCCAAGTTCAATTTAACCGAGAACAATAAGTATTATTCAAAAAAAGAAATTACTGTGAAATGTGAAAAACAAAGTTATCTCTGGGTCCCATCTGGTGGACATAGAAGAAGAAAATAGGTCCTCATTAATGAAGCTTGAAGCAGTTAAACAGATGATGACAAGCTGTAAGCAATGAAGTATTTTTTCCCCAAGTAATGCAGCTGAGATCAAGACATGCCAAGAATGTATTCAATTATGATTAAAGTACATTCCATGAAGCAGATACTGAATGTTCCTGCGAGGAAAGCGTTCTCAAAATAAAACAAAAAAAAGTCATGAACGTACTTCCCTTATACAAATATAGCACATGCTTCACTTAAAGGTACAGATTGCAAAGCAGACCCTTGATGTATTATAGTCTGGTTTGTACACACAAATACAAGAAGTCCTCTGCACGCAATCCATTATCAATATAAGGGAAACCTTAATTTGATTTTGGAAACTTTTGGAAGTTTTAGAAAACTCATTGTTGGAAAAAAAACCTTTGAATAAGAATGTGAATGACGAATCGCCCACCACCCCTCCCCTAGTGAAATCTCATCAGATAACCATCAAAACCCATTGTAAGTCTACCAAGATCGACCTTTTGAGTTATCACAGAGCTCAGGTCATCTTGATTGATGTGGTATATGTATCTCTGCTTTATTCTGTAGGTTTTATGGAAGGAACGCCTATAGGTTATAGTCCAACAAGAAGCCCACCATTGCACGTTTGGCCCTATTGACTCAATTCAGTTTGGTCAAAATATTTAAACCATAACGAAGGTCTATTAATCAATAGCAACCAAATGGCAGTAACATTTTTGCAGTTAAAAAAGTAAGCAAATATACAGTAATGTTGCTTGTTGTTGGTTGCAATGTAATGTCATGGCTTCCTACAGTTTTTGCTTTCAAAAGCAAGAGGCAAAGATTCATTAACTTTTTAACTTTTTTGTGCCCTGCAGGTCTCGGAGGAGTTCTGGGTTATTTGACTGGTGCTATGGACTGGGGTTCAACATTTCTTGGAAGGATAAGGGGATCGGAATTCCAGGTCATGTTCTTCTTTGCCTCTTCAGTCTTTCTCCTTTTGCTTGTGGTGCATTTGTGCAGCATTCCTGAAATCACCCTGGCAGATGACAAACAGGAAAGACAGATGCTGCTGAAGCAGGACCAACTGGGTGCTTACGGGTCAATTGATAACACCCAAAATGGAATTTAAACAAAAACTACAAGATCATTATCTCAACATTAATTTAAACATTAATTCAACCCAATAGTATTGTTTACCTCCATTAAAGGATACGTCAACCTCTAAAAATAGGTGAATATAAAATTGATGAGTGCTATTTTAAACAGTTTTGCAATGTACATTAATTATTATTTTTTTTTAATTAAAGGGATACTGTCATGGGAAAAAATTTTTTTTTCAAAATGAATCAGTTAATAGTGCTGCTCCAGCAGAATTCTGCACTGAAATCCATTTCTCAAAAGAGCAAACAGATTGTTTTATATTCAATTTTGAAATCTGACATGGGGCTAGACATATTGTCAATTTCCCAGCTGCCCCAAGTCATGTAACTTGTGCTCTGATAAACTTCAATCACTCTTTACTGCTGTACTGCAAGTTAGAGTGATATCACCCCCTCCCTTTTTCCCCCCAGCAGCCAAACAAAAGAACAATGGGAAGGTAACCAGATAACAGCTCCTAACACAAGATAACATCTGCCTGGTAGATCTAAGAACAACACTCAATAGTAAAAACCCATGTCCCACTGAGACGCATTCAGTTACATTGAGAAGGAAAAACAGCAGCCTGCCAGAAAGCATTTCTCTCCAAAAGTGCAGGCACAAGTCACATGACTGGGGGCAGCTGGGAAATTGACATAATGTCTAGCCCCATGTCAGATTTCAAAATTGAATATAAAAAATCTGTTTGCTCTTTTGAGAAATGGATTTCAGAGCAGAATTCTGCTGGAGTAGCACTATTAACTGATGCGTTTTGAAAAAAACATGTTTTCCGATGACAGGATCCCTTTAAGGCAGTGATCCCCAACCAGTAGCTCGTGAGCAACATATTGCTCTCCAACCCCTTGGATGTTGCTCCCAGTGGCCTCAAAGCAAGTGCTTATTTTTGAATTCCTGACTTGGAGGCAAGTTTTGGTTGCATAAAAACCAGGTGCACTGCCAAACAGAGCTTCAATTTAGGTTGACAATCCACATAGGGGCTACTAAATGGCCAATCACAGCACTTATTTGGCAGCTCTCCAACTCCTTTTACTTCTGAATGTTGCTCACAGGTTCAAAAGGTTGGGGATCCCTGCTTTAAGGGATACATGTACTGTTAAAATGAATTTTGTTCCAACAGCGCCACCTGCTGGTCATTTTCCCACCCGTCTGACCACCAAATAGTCAAGGAAGTTGTCAGGAGAAAGAAACGTCCTTCTGCTTAGGAAAAACTTTATAACCCTTTCTCAAATCAGAGCCTCTTTCACCATTACTAACTTGAAATATAGCCAAGACCTCTATACTATGTACTTGCAAAACCCTTGTATCTGAAGTCAAGGTAGCCCTCTGCTCTTCTAGTGATGGTTGATGGAACTGTACTAATCTGTCCTCCGCCTTCATAAACAAGAAAAAGAAACAGTTTAAGTAGGTTGAAATGCCTTCTAGGGTTTTCCTTCATCAACTGGACATCTGTATTAATAGCTATAACCAACATGGAAATTTCATAGTTATTATAAATGTGATAAGATGCCTGGAAGCTTCTACTAAATTGGCCAGTATATGAAGTGCTAACATTAGGTTTCACAACCTTTTACATTTTCTGATAATGAAACTCGCTCTAGGCTTTGCAAAAAAAGTAATATTTAATTTGCTAATTTTATAGATTGCAACTCATATGCAATTTAATAGGTTAATAAAAAACATTAAGAAGGTCCCTATGAGTAAAGAAGTCTTAGGTACATAATAGCATTCGCCATTACTAAACTCAATTACAGCCAAGACTACATACCAGACGAATCCTTTAAAATAAGAAAGAAATTGTATTTTATATTAACACCCCAAATCACTAAATCTTCAGATTATTGTACAAAACCCAGTGCAGATATCTTCAATATCTTCAATATGTCAATGGGATGACTTTGACATGAACTCTCCAATGACCCCCGGTGTTTTTATACACACACAAACGCATCTATACAAACCTAGTCCTGGGGTTTTTTTATATAAGGGATTTTTATTTGTGATGGGAGAATAAATTCAGCAGGCGTGAATTTCCACGTTTTGCCGCAGGCAAATGAATTTGCGAAACTGCGTGGAAAATTTGCTGGAGAAAAATCCGCCACGTCAATCAGCAAATTTCCACGTTTTGCCGCAGGCAAATGAATTTGCGAAACTGAGTGGAAAATTTGTTGGAGAAAAATCCGCCACGTCAACAAAATTTGGGCGCGGTCAGAATAGTCATGCGCATAAAAATTGTCGCGCGTCAAAATTATTCGGACACCCATTGACTTTAATGCATTTGGACAAAATAGGCGTGTGTATAAAAATTGTTGTGAGCGTCTAAATTGCCGCCCATTTACTTACAATGCGTTTTGCAAATTTTTCACCTAACTACAGATCTTAAGACCCCAATAGCATTGGATATTATGTTTGTTCAAAGAAATCATCCAAGCCACTCTTAAAGGCATTAATAGAATCTGCCATCACAACATCCCCCAGTAGTTGAGCACAACCTACATGAAGGACCATTTGCTCTGCTTCAAGTGAAGTTTCAAACAGCTATCGAGAATCCTGAAGGTAAAAAAGCATGTTCCAATTGTCAATGATTTCGACAAGTTTTAGCTGGAGTATTTTCAGATTGGATTTTAAGCAGTGTATGGAGCATTTACATTTTTGAGGCTTATTTCCTTTTCAAGTTTTTCGCCTTTAAAAACTCGACCAGAAAAATTTGAGATTTAAAGGGATACTGTCATGGGTAAAAACATTTTTTTCAAAATGAATCAGTTAACCATTTCTCAAAAGAGCAAACAGATTTTTTTTATATTCAATTTTGAAATCTGACATGGGGCTAGACATATTGTCAATTTCCCAGCTGCCCCAAGTCATGTGACTTGTGCTCTGATAAACTTCAATCACTCTTTACTGCTGTACTGCAAGTTGGAGTGATATCACCCCCCTCCCTTTTCCCCCCCAGCAGCAAAACAAAAGAACAATGGGAAGGTAACCAGATAACAGCTCCCTAACACAAGATAACAGCTGCCTGGTAGATCTAAGAACAACACTCAATAGTAAAAACCCATGTCCCACTGAGACACATTCAGTTACATTGAGAAGGAAAAACAGCAGCCTGCCAGAAAGCATTTCTCTCCTAAAGTGCAGGCACAAGTCACATGACCAGGGGCAGCTGGGAAATTGACAAAATGTCTAGCCCCGTGTCAGATTTCAAAATTTAATATAAAAAAATCTGTTTGCTCTTTTGAGAAATAGATTTCAGTGCAGAATTCTGCTGCACTATTAACTGATGCTTTTTGAAAACGTGTTTTCACATGACAGCATCCCTTTAATAAATAGGCCCCTAAATGCATTTGAATTTTTTGCGCGACAATCCAAAAAAGTTGCGGTTTTCGTTCGACAATCCGAAAATGTTGTGTTTTTGTTGTTTTTTTAATGATAAATAAGGGTAAATCATGGATTCTAATTTGGTCTGATTTCTTTTTATTAAAATTCGGATTTTAGTAAATAACCCCCTGTATGTTAGTGCATATCCATTAGTGATGTGCGGGTCAGGGTTTTCCTGAACCCCACCCAACCCTAACCCACCCTGCTGCAGCCTGCAGGCACCGGTGCTTCCGGTGTCCTTTTATAGACCCGCGTCGACCCGCCCCACCGATGACGTCACAAAAGGGGCGGGAAAAGCAGACGCGAGACTATAAAACCGGAACCGGGAAGTCGGATGCCGTCATTTGAAGGTGGCGAGAAGCAGTGCGAGGTCGACCCGAACTCGCCCGACCCGCGGGTATCGGGTCGGCCCGCACATCACTAATATCCATCATTTAATTGCAAAAATACAATTTTCCACATCAACAATAGAGGGAAAAATTTCAAAATGTAGAAATATTTTTTTTTTCCAGTTTCAAGAATAAAATTGAGGGCTTTCATACAGGCTAATTTTGTAAAATGATTTACAGACTGAAATCCATGGACGCCAACAAATATTTCTTGTTCTCCTAATCTTATTGCCATCTAGCTTTTATTTATATAACAGAAAGGAGCCTGAATACCTCACACAGGGTAAGAGTTACTGTAATACATTTTGGAAACAGTTAAAGGAATATTTCCCAAGGCTGAGAAATGTTTTTGAGTGAATAAAAAATAGTCACCTCCAGAGATCCAGAAAATCAAGGAACAAGCTGTTTCATTGTTTTATTTTTACTGATTAATAACCCATCATGCAATGTTTCTTTTATCACATTTCCTTGGGCATCCCCTATTGTTTATACTATAGCTGCAGATAAAATAGAAAGTGTGACATTTTCGGTCTGGGAACAATAGCCGTAGTCTTCAGTTGCTGTAAAAAGAAAATATTCAGTATGTGCTCATAAAGCGCTTCATTGTAGCTTAAGGATGTTCAAGACAAGCTCCAAGGCCTCATGGACATCATACAATCGAATGAGTGTTGGGAAGAGCTTCTTCTTGGACTTCAGTTGCATCCTTGTTCCCCTCCCATGCGACTGGCAGAAATAAATGAACTAAAAGCAGTCAGCACCGGCAGAGATCAACATTTTTTAGGGGCAACAATGCAAAAAAGAAAAAAATTCTGGGGGACATGGAGGTTAACTCCATTATGTCTCATGGCCACCTCATATTTAAATGATTCCCCCTAGACCAGTGGTTGATGTACTTTTTTATTTGAAGCCCAGCTTGGAGTTTCAGACATTGGTTCAGAGAAGATATGCAACAGTAAATATGTTTTCACCCCAAATCACACCATAACTAACCTTTACATTGGTATTTTAGGTGTACTATAAAATACCCAAAAATGGCCTTCAGACTTGCTTCCTGCCATTGCTCCAGGTCAGTTTGGAAGCAACTGTAAGACTCATAGGTAGTGCCCTCTTTTTGTTCCTAGTTTGCTTCTCTTTGTCTAATTTTTTGTGTTCTCCAATGTACAACACAATAATAACTTCTGGCCTTCTCAGGGAGTACTGCAACAATCAACATGCCTTTCTATTACTCTCAATGGGGAACATGCTCCCCATAACAGATGGTGAAATCCTTCAGCAACAACAACAAACTAGGAGTTCTCAAGCCATTCTCCACTGAAGGCACCATCTGCCTGTCATAAGCAGTGCAACTCCAAGTCAAGCAATTGCAGGCAGAGATGAGAACTTTGATCACTGTTCTATACCTCTATGTTTTAAGATGTTGTACTGTGTTAGCCATTGAAAAAAATGCAGAAAATGTAAAGTTTGGTGATACCTTTTATTGGATAACTGAATAAGTAGAAATGTAAAGCTTTTAGAGCATCCCGGCCCCTTCATCAGGCAAAATATGGGCCTGGGTGCTCCAAAAGCTTGCAATTTTTACTCATTTAGTTATCCAATAAAAGGTACCACCAAACTTTACATTTTCTATATCTCGATTGACAGCTGACCAGAAGGTTGAACCTAAAGCAACATAATAATTAGTGATGGGCGAATTTGCGCTGTTTCGCTTCGCCGAAAAATTTGCGAATTCCGTGCGAAATTCGCAAAACGGCGCCGGCGTCTCGTTTTTGACGCTGGTGCCTGTTTTTTTGGCGTCGGCGAAAATGTTTTTTTTGACGCCGGCAAATTTTTTCGGGCAGATTTTCGCGGGCATTTCGCTAATTTATTTGCTGGCGGCAAATCGTGCAAATTCGCAGCGAATTCACGCCTGCCGAATAAATTCGCCCATCACTAATAATAATGGAGAGCAGAACCTGAAATTTGCTTCATTCATGGAGATTAAGACCAACCAAAGAGGAGATTCAGGAGACTCATCACCACTTCTTGTACATGAATCTGATGTTCTTAATCATCTGACAAGTCCTGCAAATGTGATTGGAGAATAAAATCCTTGGACTTGGGGCACTCCACTGTAAAAAGACCTTTACCATGATGGGGGTTGGGGACAAGTCCACAAGTAACAAAAATATTATTATTGATATATTATTCTCTAGTACCAAATTGGATTCTGTACCTACCACAAGGCAAATCAGTTGTTGTTCCTGGAAGCAATGTGGTTACAAAGGTGGATAAATTGACAGAAAATACACATGTTCTAGTTTGAATGTTATCACTAACCCAAGAGAAACAAATGCCTCGCCACACATGAAACAATTCCGCAAGCAATTACTAGAGTGTCTATACAGGGAGCAACGTGTGTCATTTGTGCAATACAGATGAATCGTTATTTCACATAGAATATAATATTTGCTCATACACCCACAATGACCACAAAAAACATGGACTTTAAACCAAATAAACTAAAAATGAGGAATAAATAGTGGGCAAGTGCTCAGTCGAGTCTGGGTTTCTACCGTTCTATACGTTCATAGATATGACAATAATGATTATATATACTGTAGCTGAAAGGCTGTAATCAGGTTGCACTCTCTGTAACTCATGCTGCTGTTAAAGTGGCTATATTTCCAAGAAGAATAAATCAGAAACAAAAGCAATAATGAGAGCTGAAAGGTTGCGAGTAGAAGATTGTGCTCTGATAGGAAGGGCTGTCATCCTGTGAAGGCTAGTCTTCATAAAAGGGGAAAGTGATGTTTTTTTTTTTTATAAACCATTAAAGCAAACATTCATTTGTAATATGACAGCTGGCAGCCCTATTTAAAGGCAATCAACAATTTTGTTTTTTTCGAAAATATAAAAAAATTTTTGTTCTGCGGCTCTCTGTCTTGGAATGTCAACTTCTATTGCTGGGGCGTTTTTATGGTATAATACTCTTTTAATAATGGAGTCTGGGCAGCCATATTATTTCACTATTGCAGATACACAAGCTAGATGACTATATGGGCCTACCCACACCCCTGCCCCCCGGCGCAACCCCCCTCTTCATACCCGCCCCTGCGATTGGTGAGAGGGGGGGCTGGAGGAATCGCCTATAGTTTGAGCCGGAGAGAGGGTCTTGGTTTGCAGGGACCACCGAGTATTTTACAGGTATCCCACTGGCCCAGTCCATCCCCATGTCTCTCAACATTTTGGAAACAAAAAGATGAACGAAAAGGTTTGTAGCTGCAATTTTTTGATCATTTTTTGTGGCCACACCCCTAATTTCCTTGTTCATTTTACAAAGTTTGGTAGGTTATGAAAGTTTGAACATATTTCTGTGTTTTTTTTTCAGTCATTACAGTTTTGCTAATGAAGGTGAATTGCCCTTTAAACTGTGAGTCTAACGTTCCCAAGGGACCTCCTTATCTAAATTGTTATTTGCTTATCTCAAAATTGTTACAAAGTATCTTAGTTGCGGCTGGTAACTGTTCTGGGCTCTCTTCCAAAAGCCGATTAAGTTAGCCAATTAAGTACGCAATTTTGTTTCTTTTTTGTTCAGTGCAGAGAAAGTCGGGACTTTTCAGTACAAACGCGGGTTGAGCTGTCAAAAGCAGTACTGTCCAGCTGAAAACGGGACAGTTGGGAGGTATGCAACCCTTATTACAGAGGAAAAGGAAATCATTTTTAAAAATGTAAATTATTTGATTACAATGGAGCCTATGGGAGTTTGCCTTCCCATAATTCTGAGCTTTCTGTATGATGGGTGTCTGGGTTTTTTTATTAGTATTTGTCTGTGGCTCTCTGTCCTTGAATTTCAACACCTATTGCTGAGGCTTTTTGATGATGTAATACTGAGTATTAATAATGAAGTGTGGAGTGTGGGCAAATGTATTCGTTCAGTATGCATGATCCAGTGCTTGCAGATACATTGGCCAGAGGTGTAAATATCATATAGACCCTCAAGGGCCTGTGCCTAGGGTGGCAGCTTTAAACTCTCAGATGCCTATATGGTAAAAAAAAACAAAAAAATATGAAAATCCACTTCTCCTATTGCTGTAAACTTTCCTATCAAATCCAGCAGCCGAGGAGCAGGTCCCTGTAGCGGTATGTGGGTGGAAGTGATGTCACGCTGGTTGTGCCGCAACATCCATCACACTAAATACGCTACACACCATCATACAAGTACTTTAAGGCACCTTCTGCCAACGTCATTCTATTCTCATCCCCTGTTCTCAAGGACAGAGCTTGTACCCCTATTCTTCTGCTGAGTGCTATTCTGGCATCAGCCACCAGGTGGCACATGAATGCATATTCAGCAGTGTGGAAGATTTTCAAAAGGATTGTTCACCTTTATGAAGTTACTAGACATTAAGCCCGTTAAATTAAGGGGCGCTAGAACATATGTAGAAAATTCGTCAGAGACAGTCCGTGGGGCACATGCGCAGTAGCGCAATCCCACGGACACAGGGACTGGATGCAGAGACACTTCAACTTTATTATATAGGATTTAGCTTTTTATTCAGCAGCTCTCCAGTTTGCAGTTTCAGCAATCTGGGTGCTAGAGTCCAAAACCTGAGGTTGTTCTTTTGTATATTTCCCAAGACTGTACAGAATTGTACTATTCTGTGACCGTATCTTGTAGTACAAAAGAAAACAGTACTAAGGTCAGATAAACATATAGAAACTAGAATAGAATTTTACCTGTATCTGATGATTCAGCACTAACAATGGTCGATGTTCAGGTGCCTTCAAACTCAATCAAAATTTCCCAGCCGGCCCGATCGACGAGCTGACCAACATCAAAGTCTTCTGCCGATATTAGTCGTCTCGTCTCCCACCATACACGCACAGAATATCGTATAAAAATTAGTTTCATACAATATTGTCCGTGCGTCTATGGCCACCTTAAATCTATTTAAACCTGATAATCCAAGGGCACTTTACAAATTAAGGTCATTTCTATATACTAGAAACAGTTACAAAAAATTCATTACAGGTAAGGGATCCGGTATCCGAATTAGAGAATGGACATCTCCCATAGACTCCATTTTATCCAAATAATCCAAATTTTTAAATGATTTCCTTTTTCTGTGTAATAATAAAACAGTAGCTTGTGCTTGATCCCAACTAAGATATAATGAATCCTTATTGGAGGCAAAACCAGCCTATTGGGTTTATTTAAAGGGATACTGTCATGGGAAAAAAAAATTTTTTTCAAAATAAATCAGTTAATAGTGCTGCTCCAGCAGAATTCTGCACTGAAATCCAAACGGGTTTCTTTGTATTCAATTTTGAAATCCGACATGGGGCTAGACATATTGTCAATTTCCTAGCTGCTCCAAGTCATGTGACTTGTGCTTTGATAAACTTCAATCATTCTTTACTGCTGTACTGCAAGTTGGAGTGATATCACCCCTCCCTTTCCCCCCCCCAGCAGCCAAACAAAAGAACAATGGGAAGGTAACCAGATAACAGCTCCCTAACACAAGATAACAGCTGCCTGGTAGATCTAAAGCTGGCCATAGATGTTGAGATTTTTAAAAGATCAGATCCTGATCGTGAGACCAATATCTTCTCAGAACGATCGTACGATCGTACGAATTGACCATCAACTAAAAAGACCAATTTGGCAGGAAAACAAAGGGGAGCTGCCTGCTTGGCCCTGCAAACATAGATAGATTGCACTGGGACCGACAAAGATTTTTTGACCTGGCCGATCAATTTCCCGACAGATGTCGGCCGAAAAATCGTAAGATGTACGATCGTTCGAATACCACTAACCGCACGATAATTTCGAAGGATTGGTCGGACTTCCCTAAAATCGGTCGTTCGGCAAGAAGAATCGTCGCGTCTATGGGGACCTTAAGAATAGCACTCAATAGTAAAAACCCATGTCCCACTGAGACACATTCAGTTACATTGAGAAGGAAAAACAGCAGCCTGCCAGAAAGCATTTCTCTCCTAAAGTGCAGGCACAAGTCACATGACCGGGGGCAGCTGGGAAATTGGCAAAATGTCTAGCCCCATGTCAGATTTTAAAATTGAATATAAAAAAATCTGTTTGCTCTTTTGAGAAATGGATTTCAATGCAGAATTCTGCTGGAGCAGCACTATTAACTGATTCATTTTGAAAAAAAAATTTTTTCCCATGACAGTATCCCTTTAATGTTTACATGATTTTCTAGTAGACTTAAGGTATGAAGATCCAAATTACGGAAAGATCCGTTATCCAGAAAACCCCAGGTCCCAAGCATTCTGGATAAGGGGTCCCATCTCCCATGCCTGTATTAATGGAGGTAAAAATTGTCTATGTGAAATTTGTCACGCGTAAAAAAATGATGTCGCCCATTGACTTCAATACATTTCTCGAATTGGTCTCAGTTTTGCAAATTTTTTTGCAGTTTTGCAAATTTTTCGGCAAAACGAAACGGGACAGATTCGCTAATCACTATCTGCCACCCTATGAATGCATCCTCGGGTCCCTATATAGTACTGGCCCATCTATTGGCTACAAAGAGAAAAAATACTTGAAATAACGATGCACTTAAGGTGACTAAGACTGTAAAGTGCACCATTTAACATCCCACGTAGTAACAGACCCATATGAATGTGATTTAAATTTAACTTAGAATATAACTTTAAATGTTCTCAAGATGTTTGTATAACCGCAGGGTGTACGACAAGTAGGGATAGTAATGTCTTTAGTGTAGTAATTCCTATATTTTGTTGCTTTCACTGTAACGGCCCCTGGACTCACGTTGTGCACTTATATAGCCCTCCCTCCAATCATGGACGTGTTTATAGAACCAAGAATAACTGTCCAGCTGAGAGGCTTCATCCCCATAAACTGCCGGCATTTTCTACTCAAGAAAATCACTGCATGTTCTCTGCAATTTGTTCCCTGTTTATGGCAGATCTGCAGAAAAATGTCATAGTCAAGATTCTGGCAGTAAAAACTATTATTAATGCAAAAAAACTGTTAAACTAAATATAAACATTTGTAGAAATAATATTATAGCTACAGGAATGGGGTATACGTTTTAGAAACCCAAGAAAGCTCTGAAATACAGAAAAACTTTTTTTAAATAAAGTCCTAGGGAATTCACAGCGCATATCATATATATTCATCAAAATGCGAAGTTACAACTCGGCAGCCGAACGCTGGTTTCGCTAATCTAAATAAATCTAAATTTCATAGCAAAGTTTCGCTAGCATTCATTTCTGTACAGCGAAACTACGTTAGTACTCTTATGCTTAGGTCAATTTGAATAGGGCGGGTACATATAGATCATATATACGTCTTTATTAGAGATGTTGGTGCAAATGCTTGAAGTGGCCATTTATTATTATAAATGTCCAAGGAAGCAAAATAAAAGACAAAAGAGATCCTCTAATGTCCTAGACATGTGACATGCCCCTCAAATGGAAAAAAAAAATATTAAAACTAAATATTAAACAGTTACAACTTTTAAAGACAATCCCACTTTAAAATATGAAAAAAACGCCAGCATTTTTTTAGGACTATTAGGACTTTTCGGCATACAGGATATGATGTCACTGACATAAGATTGAGGAGGATGTAGCTTCATCTTATCAGTTCGCCAGGTCTAAACTGTCAAAGGAAACTCTGGCGAAACTCAAATTTTAGTGAATTTGCGGAGTAACAATCGTTCGCCTGAGCAAAAATTCGCCTGCCGAAAGGGCATGAAACTGCACCAGCGACGGTCTCTTTCGCTACGAATTGTCCTCTACTACGCCTCTTAGCAAATTGCCGATGTCCCTGCGGACTGGATTTTTGGTAAATTTTCGCGAGCGACTTTGTCATTTTTAGTAAATTTGCCCCAGGCTCTTTTTTTCTGATTTTGCTTGTTTGTTTCTCTGGAAAAATGAGATTTGTATTTGATAGTTATAAACTTAGAATAAACCAGTCCCTAAGGGTAAAATAAATCTGTTACATTCTTAAATACAAGTATGTGACCCATTATCCGGAAACCCGTTATCCAGAACAACAAGGTCATCTCCCATAGACTCTATTTTAATCAAATAATTCAAATTTGCAAAAAATGATTTCATTTTTCTCTGTAATAATAAAACAGCACCTTGTACTTGATCCCAACTAAGATATAATTAATCCTTATTGGAGGAAATTCTGGTGAAAACCCACTGCATTATGGCAATTTGCTTTTTCTAATAACAATAGAGAAATCCAATAAACGCTGCCAGAATACAGGTTTGCAAACTTTATCCAGCCATTAAGGGGCCAATTCATTAACTTCGAGTGAAGGAATAGAAGAAAAAAAACTTCGAATTTTGAAGTGTTTTTTTGGCTAATTTGACCATCGAATGGGCTACATCGAACTTCGACTACGACTTCGAATCAAAGGATTCAAACTAAAAATTGTTCGACTAGTCGACCATTCGATAGTCAAAGTACTGTCTCTTTAAGAAAAAACTTCGACCCCCTAGTTCGCCACCTAAAAGCTACCGAACCCAATGTTAGCCTATGGGGAAGGTCCCCATAGGCTTGTCTAACTTTTTTTGGTCAAAGGAGAATCCTTTGATCGTTGGATTAAAATCCTTTCGAATCGTTCGATTCAAAGGATTTAATCGTTCGATTCAAAGGATTTAATCGTTCGATTCAAAGGATTTAATCGTTCGATTCAAAGGATTTAATCGTTCGATTCAAAGGATTTAATCGTTCGATACAAAGGATTTAATCGTTCGATTCAAAGGATTTAATCGTTCGATTCAAAGGATTTAATCGTTCGATTCAAAGGATTTAATCGTTCGATCGTTCGATCGCAGTATTTGCGCAAAATCCTTCGACTTCGATATAAACTAACCCTCGATATTTGACCCTTGATGAATTTGCCCCTAAACTTTGACTTCTCATTATGGGGTAAATTTATCAAAGAGTGAAGTTCCGCCACTAGAGTGAAATTCCGCAGCTCTCAATTCATTTCTATGGGATTTTGAAAGGCGCATTTATCAATGGGTGAAGTGAAAGTTCACCCTTTGATAAATACGCCTATAAAAATCCCATAGAAATGAATGGAGAGTGGTGGAATTTCACTCTAGTGGTGGAGCTTCACTATTAACTTCACTCTTTGATAAATATACCCCTATGTGCCCACCACGTGCTGCTCCATTGAAATGGATCTATCACATCTCTTTCCATTGAATTGGATATTGTGACTTGGTTTTGTGAGCCACAAACGGTATCTTAAAAAAAGATGAATTTTTGCATAAAAGTTTTTTCCCCCATACTTTTTTACTCCAGTAACCTATAGAGTCCAATCACTTTTGTTTTCTAATATATAGTTGAAAGTAGCATTGGACTGGGGACAGTCGTGCCTATTCTCCGGTATAATGTCTCAAATTCTTATATATTATCTACAGTATGTTCTGTCGAGTTTTTTTTTATTTGCATTGTGTGTTGGCAAAATGAGCAGCAGTATTATATTCTTATTCTTTGTACACCTTGATTATTTGAATGAATGGCTGTGTTTGTAGAGAAATGCTTTGTGGGCTCACAATTGTAGAATAATGGTCACAAACTAGGAATCAATAACTGTCTCATCTCCCTCAGCCTCCCCAATATCCACTGCAACCATTAACCAGTGGAGGATTTTTATGAATATAAACGGTATAAACAGATCACCTCAGTGTTGGACTGGGGTGTCTGGGACCCACTGAGGCTGCCACCTTAGGTGCCCCAATCACAAGCTCCTGTAGTAGTCAAACCTGATGCCAACCCGCTGCTATCCCCCCCAATGGGATTCTCCATTGTCCCACTTTGACCCTGGGTCACCTTTAATTACTTCCACTATTACTGCACTTTTCATTGTTGCTACAATGTTGGTTACAATATGGGCTGGATCCTCGCATACCAGTCATTGGAACATTTGGCAAAATGAAGGGGCGTAGGATTCTCTTGTCCCATGGAACCCGCATGGTTTTGCCTGTTGGCATAACACCCTATTTACAACAAGTATAGGATCCTTGACAAGCCGCAACCAGGACCGAGGGTTGTAGAACTGCAGTATGCATGTGATTCCAGTAGTCACTTCCAGGAAAAAGGAAAATGGAGCACTTGAGTAGAACAGTGTGGTTTTTTTTTCTCAAGATAAATAAATACTCCAATACGGCTGTGCCTAGCCCTCAATTAGGACCGTCACACAAAACCATATATCATTTTATTGGCATTGCTTTCATATGTGCATTTAGCTGTACCTTTTCTGTGCTTCTATTTTAGGTACAAAAACGAATGAGCGTTAAGTCGCTGACAACAGCTCTTCTTACCATGCCTGCTCATTATTAGTGATGGGCGTATTTATTCGCCAGGTGTGAATTTACGGCAAATTTGCGTGATTCGCCAAAGGCGAATAAATTCACAAAACAGCCGTGAAAATTCATTGGCGTAAAAAAAAAAATGGACGCCGGCAACATTTTCGCCAAAAAAAACGGACGCCGGCATCAAAAATCGCAAATTTTTCACCGTTTCACGAAATTCGCAAACTTTTCGGCGAAGCAAAATGGCACAAATTCGCCCATCACTACTCATTATCGTTACCTATGCCTGAGCCACTTTATTAGATGGACTGTTTTCCTTTCTAATATGCTGTTCTTCACTGACTTCATTGGTCAGGTATATACTCTCCTGTATATTAATGTGTTACTTTCCTAGATTCCATATGATCAGTAGATAATCAGTAGAATGGACCTTTGTTGACCCCATTGCTCTCAGTGGTAGTGCAAATGCCCACTGTGTTGATAAGAAAACACATCATGATTAGTGATGGGTGAATTTATTCGGCAGGCGCTGGAATAAATTCGTGAAACTGCAGCGGAAATTCGCGAATGTTTCAGCGAAAAGGAATAAATTCGCCCATCATTAATCATGATGTCACCACCTCTTGACTCAACAAACACTGGAAGATAATCTTCTTAAAACAGGGGTGCTCAGACTTTTCTACCCTGTGATCTACATTTGCCACTTGGCCTCTGTCATAAGATCTACCTTAATAAAAGTAAAAAATCAGACGGCACAAACCACAAGTAAAAGTATCTGCTGTCACAGTTTTTACCACAATAGCTATTACTATTCATTAAACTACACACAACAGAGAGATGTTGGTAATTCTGGTTAAAAAAAAAATGTGCAAATTGGTCAACATCATCTGCTTTTATTCATATGGCAAAAACTCCACTGAACACTCCACCACTGAACACTATATTTACTTTATTTGTTTGTTTGTATTTAGGGAAATATGTTTAGCCAAGTGTGCCAGATAGTGGTGAACGAATAAATTCGCCAGGCGAGAACTCACATCGAATTTCCGCATTTCGCAGCTGGCAATAAATTTCAAAAGTGTCTTGAAAATTCGCTTGCATCAAAGAAAATTTTGACGCGCGTCGGAAAAGTCGATCGCATAAAAACCGTCGCACATCAACATTATTCGATGCCCATTGACTTTAACTACAGCATTAAAATTGACGCGAGCATCAGAATTGACGCGGGTATCAAAATTCGCCCATCACTAGAGCCAGACGCAATAAAGATGTGAAGGAACAGTCAGCTTTTCAAAGTCCTTTAATGTCCCCAATTTCATTAAAGGAGAATTAAACCCTAAAAATTAATATGGCTAAAAATGCCATTTATTGCACCAGCCTAAAGTTTCAACTTGTCAATAGCAGCAATGATCCAGGACTTCAAACTTGTCACAGGGGGTCACCATCTTGGAAAGTGTCTGTGACACTCACATGCTCAGTGGGCTCTGATTGGCTGTTGAGAAGCCAAGCTTAGGGCTCGTCACTAATTATCCAGCAGAAAATGAGCTTCCCCTGTAATATAAGATGATGCTACAGGTTTGCTGATTATTAAATTCTGATGCTAATTGCACTGGTTTCTGTGCTGCCATGTAGTAATTATGTGTATTAATTACTAATCAGCCTTATATTGTGACATTTCTATTCTATGTGTACTGTATATTGTGAGTGGCTCCCTAAGCTCAGTAAGTGACAGCAGCACAGAGCATGTGCAGTGAATCAGCAGAAAAGAAGATGGGGAGCTACTGGGGCATCTTTGGAGACACAGATCTTTACTGCTAAAGGACTGTGGTTGCTTTGGGCTGGTACAGAACCCTAAAAACGTAATGTACAACATTTCCAGCCTACTTCTTTAGTTAAGCATTAGTTCTCCTTTAATGTCCTCCAGTGCCATGGCTCCTATCTGTCAGCTAATCCCAGCATCACAAGTCTCATCTCACTAGACTTGTGACATCACAACTATCCATATACAAGCGAGGCGCATATCTGCCTTGTGGAAGTGACAAACAAGAAAGGGTGTGTGGTCTTTGTGTGATTTTAAAGTATGTGGTCGTGGTCTACCAGATAAATCCAAAGAATATTGCAGCGCACTCCGAAGGTCAAGGATCGCTCAATTCAGCTTCAGTTTAAGAACAGTTATCTTTATTATTACATTTGATTAAAAGACATAGTCTACCAGGAACTGTAAAGTGATCGACTGGTGAACTGTGATCAACGTCTTGGGCACCTCTGTCTTAAAAGGTAGAGAAGTTGGAGGAGACAGTTATTCTGAGGCTTTCATAACAGCCCCAAATATAAGCCAGTAGTGATGGGCGAATTTATTCGCCAGGCGCGAATTCGCGGCGAATTTGCGTGATTCTTTGCCAGCGAATAAATTTTTCGGCGAAGCCAAACGGCGCAAATTCGCCCATCACTATAAGCCAGTAGTATACAAAAACTATGTTTAACGTGCCAACAGATACATTTGTCAGTATTAATTAAACTAACCGGTTTTTTTTGCAGTCACAAATAGAACAGTCATGAAATATCAATGGCTGTGGGGGATTGGACACTTTCTTCCAGTCTAAGGCTCAATACTGCACATTAAATGTGTTGAGTAGAGATGGCAGGAATGAACAATGCGCTAAAAATGTTCAATATGCACAAATGTATTTTTGTATGTTTCTTACACAGTTATTACTCCAGTCTTGTTTAAAGAGTTAAAATGGGATACATGATAATAGCCATGGGGCACCAGTATGCAAATGAATACACAGCCAGTATTATATAGAAATATAGACCAAGTTGTGCCTTTAATGATTCCCTCTTTAGAAAAAAAAATCAATCCTCAAAGTGCAATTTCCCCAAAATAGCCAATATTTGCAGCAGTAAGTATCAATGGACTGAACAGGTACCTTGACTAATATTGTCATGTTTAAGTCTAACAGACTTGGATGACCCAGATTTGACGGTTATTTTCAATTAGACAAACACGGATGCTTTAGACTGTAATGAGAGCCTTGATTTTTAGCAATAACCCTCATATACTGTATCTTCAAAACAACTGAATTCTGAGCAATACAGTTTGGTGTTTTCATAGTTTGAATGCCAGGATCTGCCTGGCTCATGATTATGAACTTCATCTAATAAATATCAGTGCACTCAGTGATCAACAGATACAAGTGATCCCCAACCAGTAGCTCGTGAGTAACATGTTGCTCCTCAACCTCTTGGATGTTGCTCCCAGTGGCCTCAAAGCAGGTGCTTATTTTTCAATTCCTGGTTTGGAGGCAAGTTGTGGTTGTATAAAGCCAGATGTACTGCTAAACAGAGCCTCCTGTAGGCTGCCAATCCACATAGGGGCTTCCAAATAGCCAATCACAGTCCTTATTCAGTATCCCTCATGCTTGTGTTGCTCTCCAAACCCTTTTTATAATTGAATGTGGCTCACGGGTAAAAAAAAAAAAAATTGGGGACCCCTGCTACAGTACATCTGAAGGTTCCCCAAAAAAGATTGTAGCTGTTGAATCAATATGTTTAATGGAGACATAAAAAAATGCTTTGGTTCTTTGAGTTAGCTGCCGCTATGCAGGAATGAGGTTTGACGTGGACCTCTTTTGATAAGCATAACCATCGATCTCCTACCGACATTCTTTATATTCCATAAAGGAAACGTGGAAATCATTAACAGACTAAATACAAGTTATTCACTTTTCCTGAGCTTCTTTGTCCATTGTTAATTTCCAGATCGTATACCATGGAAATCCATATGCAGAACATAACTCCACGGCATATCACATCTATGAAAGAGGAGTGGAAGTAGGCTGCTGGGTTATGTGTATCAATGCAATCTCCTCCGCTTTGTATTCATGTAAGTACCTTTCATTTTAACCATGTGATTCCTCAGTCATACGAAAAATACATAATTAAATGTTGTGTGGGGCACAGCTTGAATGAAAATCCATGAAAAAGAAGCACAAATAGCCATAACAGGACTCGGGAATCTAAATGTTCCTATAGATAATATTCCCTTAGTGGGTAAATCTTTTCGCTTGGTTTTGACAAGATTTGATTTGAGAGAAAAAAAAAGATAATGATTTTCTTATATGAGCTGATCATCTTCATAATGTCCGATAGATGTTTAAAATGAAAATAAACGTTCTGTTTTTTCTCTTCGTCAGTTTAAGTAACCCTTTCAATATGTTATATTTTGGCATTTTATGTTAAAACTAAGGGGCCTGTTTATTGAAAGAAAAAATTTAATTACTCTTTTTTTTCAAATATTTTATTTCAACTGAAATTCAAAAAGACTGAAATTAGAACATGTAAACATCCTATCGCCCATGAGACCTGTTATCCAGGATGCTTGTGTAGGGGACAGGAAGAATCCTTCCCCTGTTTGTATTCCAGTGACATCATCCAGCCCAGTTGCATGCTGGATAGTGACCCGATTGGCTGGAAACCCCAGTGCATCCTGGGGAGAAAGGGTGTGCCTGACTTTGGAGCCAAAAGCACAGGGTCTCCCAGGAAGAGAGCTGAGAGAGCCAGCGTGAGTAGCTGTAAAACTGTGAGGTGCAGAGAAGAAGCTGCTGAATCTGGGGAGATTGAGCCCAGCCTGTCCCCTGCCAAGTTGCTGCAAACTCAGAAGGAGAAAGGTGCCACTAGTGAGACTGATTCTGCTGCAGAGCTGTGTGTGATCTCCTGTGTGAATTCCTCTGAGAGCACCCCGGTGAGTGAGCCACCCAAGGGAGGATACTGGCACGGATACAAGCGTGGGGCCCCATACTGAAGACAGCTGTTAACCCTTTACCTGCTACGAGAGAGCTGCTGCCAACATTCAAAAGGGAGAGGTACTTTTGGGGAATAAGGTAGCGCTACCTGGGGAGTAAGAGCTCTGGGGAAGGGACAATCATTTGAACTGTGTGATTATTAACCCCTTCAGGAGGATTGGGACTGTGATATCTACCAAGGACTGTGATATCTACCAAGGACTGTGATATCTACCAAGGACTGTGTGAAGCAACAGTTAAGCACCTAATAGTGGTTTAGGGAGTGTCCCACGTGTCCCCAGTGTAGGAGTGCAGAGTGTATTAGTTGCCCAAGTGTTTACTTTTTGTTTATATAAAGTTTATATTGGTTCAAATTGCAAACTGTGTGTTTTATTATTCCTAGTGTAACCCCCTGAGGTGTCTTCCTCAGTGTTCACTAGGTGGAGGCACTGCGCTGTAATTCCCAGTTCCCAGTACTTTTCAATGCAAAAGGGACTCAGGGCCCCTGGATTGCCAAGGGTAAGTGGTGATTTAAAGAGACAGTAACCAAATTAGTGTTACATTTTGGAGGCACTGCTGAGATGTCGACTGGGAAGCTGGATATGTTTGATGAAAATATGTCTTCATTTGAAACTCCACAAACTGTTCGCCAGTGGTGTACTGCATTGGGACTTAACCCTCGAAAGGTTGCCGCTGTAGGGCCTATGGTGCCCAGAGTGAAAGAAGAATTTATTTACCAAATTCTCGATGGGGAACAGACTTTTTACCGCCCAAGAGTGGCTGCGTCACGGAGAGATTCTGCTGGGGTCCTACTAAATGTTCTTATAGAAAGCCCTAAAGAGATAGATCGTGACCGGGTTCCCCCTGATATTGATGCTGAAAGTGAAGGGCCCTGGAAGATTGTTCTGCCTGATATGTCTGATGATGCAGATGAGTTAACTTCCCAGGGTGATGCCCTTACTACTCAGTATGCTGTGAAGGCACAGGAAAGTGTGCTGCGGGACAAGACATTGTTTGATTCACCAGCTGGGAAGAGTCAAGTAAAGAGATGTCCATCCTGTGAGAGCGTGGTCTCCAAGGGGAGTCGGCATAGCTCTGGTTGCCGGCTGGATACCCCAGAGATTGTGAGCGCGCTGGGACAACTGACTGACCAACTAACACAGCTGGCCTGGAATGGTAATTTTAAGAGACTTAAAGTGTTTTCCGGCACAGATCCTGTACCTACTGGTGAAGAGTCCTTTGAGAGCTGGAGAGACTCCACTGTTGTGTCCGTGAGAGATTGGACTGGCCCCGAGACGACTATGAGAAGGAAGATCCTTGAGAGTCTCCGCAGTCCTGCCGTGGATGTTGTTAAATCCTATATGGTTGGCCACCCTGATGCTACTTCAGGTGATCTGATTGAAGTCCTGGAGGTGACGTTTGGCCCTGTAGAGAGTGCTACAGAGATGCTTCATCGCTTCCACTCTACCTTTCAAAAAGAGAAGGAAGATTTGTCTGTTTATCTTGTGCGGCTAGAACAAGGCCTGAGACTGCTAGTGAGCCGTGGTGCAATTTCAGACGGTGAAATGGATCCTCTGAGAATTCGCCAATTGAAGAGAGGGACCCTGAATAGTGACCCTGTTGCCATGACAATTAGAGCACACTACCAGGATAAGTTACCCCCTGGGTACATTGCTCTGATGGAGAGAGTGCGGCGAGAGGAGGCGGATGCCTATGTGAGGGTCAGACGAAGTCCCACTTCAGGGCATACAGAGAAATCCCCTGCTGATGCTAAACTGTTGGAGGAAAACAAGAAGCTTCGCAAAGAGTTGGAGGAGTTAAAAGCTCAACTGTCAGAGAGAGCCAGACCACCCCCAGCTGAGGCTAAGAAAATTCCTAAGTGTTACCGGTGTGGCAAGCTTGGCCACATCCAGCCAAACTGTCCAGTTCCTGATGAAGGTGAAACCCAATCTGCACTGTGTAAAGTACGCCGCAGGCGTAGAAGTTTCTTTGGAAGATGTTACAAGTGCCAAGTGATGGGTCATCAGGCCCGGAATTGTAAGACTTACAAAAATGTTACAGTACAGAAGTCTTATTATGAGCCTTCCATCTGTGAGAGTGACTCCCTTGAAGAGGATAAGGTGTTGAGTCGAGAGAAGACTACTGTGGAGAACCCTATTGGCATGAAGGTGGTCCCTGAAACCTCTGATACCCCCGATAGATCTAAAGGACTGGGTCTGGGTAAGCGCAGGTCTTCATGTAGGGCAAATGTTAGGGTCTCAGGTAACAGTAGTGACACCAATATTATTGACTGTTTTACTGTTCAGGCATGCCAGGGCGTACGGCAAGCGAGGTCGTTGCCGGTTTGTCCAAGGGGAGAATGTAGGGGACAGGAAGAATCCTTCCCCTGTTTGTATTCCAGTGACATCATCCAGCCCAGTTGCATGCTGGATAGTGACCCGATTGGCTGGAAACCCCAGTGCATCCTGGGGAGAAAGGGTGTGCCTGACTTTGGAGCCAAAAGCACAGGGTCTCCCAGGAAGAGAGCTGAGAGAGCCAGCGTGAGTAGCTGTAAAACTGTGAGGTGCAGAGAAGAAGCTGCTGAATCTGGGGAGATTGAGCCCAGCCTGTCCCCTGCCAAGTTGCTGCAAACTCAGAAGGAGAAAGGTGCCACTAGTGAGACTGATTCTGCTGCAGAGCTGTGTGTGATCTCCTGTGTGAATTCCTCTGAGAGCACCCCGGTGAGTGAGCCACCCAAGGGAGGATACTGGCACGGATACAAGCGTGGGGCCCCATACTGAAGACAGCTGTTAACCCTTTACCTGCTACGAGAGAGCTGCTGCCAACATTCAAAAGGGAGAGGTACTTTTGGGGAATAAGGTAGCGCTACCTGGGGAGTAAGAGCTCTGGGGAAGGGACAATCATTTGAACTGTGTGATTATTAACCCCTTCAGGAGGATTGGGACTGTGATATCTACCAAGGACTGTGATATCTACCAAGGACTGTGATATCTACCAAGGACTGTGTGAAGCAACAGTTAAGCACCTAATAGTGGTTTAGGGAGTGTCCCACGTGTCCCCAGTGTAGGAGTGCAGAGTGTATTAGTTGCCCAAGTGTTTACTTTTTGTTTATATAAAGTTTATATTGGTTCAAATTGCAAACTGTGTGTTTTATTATTCCTAGTGTAACCCCCTGAGGTGTCTTCCTCAGTGTTCACTAGGTGGAGGCACTGCGCTGTAATTCCCAGTTCCCAGTACTTTTCAATGCAAAAGGGACTCAGGGCCCCTGGATTGCCAAGGGTAAGTGGTGATTTAAAGAGACAGTAACCAAATTAGTGTTACACTTGGGACCTGAGGCTTCCTGGATAAGGGATCCTTCTGTAATGTGTATCTTCATACCAAGTCTACTAAAAACTAATTTAAGCATTAAATAAACCCAATACTCTGGTTTTGCTTCCAATAAGGATTAATTATATCTTAGTTGGGATCAAGTACAAGTTACTGTTTTATTATTACACATTTAAAAATGTGAATTATTTGATTATAATGGAGTCCGTGGGAGATGGCCTTCTCGTAATTTGATGCTTTCTGGATAATAGGCTGCTGGATAATGTATTCTATACCTGTCAATGTAATACAGAGATAGGATCCCTTATCTGGAAACCCACAATCCAGAAAGCTACTAATTAGAACAAGGCCATCCCCTATAGAGAGTGATGGACGAATTTGTCCTGTTTCACATCACTGAAAAATGTGAAAAATTTTCCGCGAAATTCGCGAAACAGCGAATGATTCGCAAAACACTGGCATCAATTCTAGGGCGTCAAAATTAGCCACCGCTGACAATTCTGACGCCGGTGACAATTTGAAGAACATTGAAGTGAAAGGGCTTCAGTTTAATTGTCGCTGGCGTCAAAATTGTCGCCAGCATCAGAATTGTTGCTGGCGTCAGCGAAATTCACGAAACAGAGAATGATTCGCAAAACACTGGCATAAATTCATGGGCGTCAATTTGAAGAACATTGAAGTGAATGGGCGTCCATTTAATTGTCGCTGCCGTCGAAATTGTCGCCAACATCAGAATTGTTGCTGGCGTCGGAATTGTCACCGGCGTAGAAAAAAAACTTTTGTCATGGCAAATTCACGAATTTATTAGACAGCGGCAAAACACGGAAATTCGCCGTGAATTCTCGTCTGGCGAATAAATTCCCCCATCACTACCCATAGAGTCTATTTTCAGCAAATGTTTTTTTATTAAATGATTTCCATTTCTCTGTAATAATAACACAGTAACTTGTGCTTGATTGTAACTTAGCTGCGTGAATCCCCATTGGTGGCAATATTTTCCCACTGGGGGTTATTTAATGTTTAAATGATTGCAGCAGACTTAAAGTATGGAGATCCAAATTACAAGAAGATCCCTAATCGGGAAAACCCCAAGAATTCTGCATAATTCTGGATAAAAGATCCCATACCTGATATATACCTGTAGACATTATTTACATAAATAATACATTTACATCAACGATAAAGTACTCAATCTAAGTTATAGAAATCTTATAACCTATTTCCATCTTTCTGACAGACCTTCAGAAAGCACTTCTTCCATATATTGGATTAAAAGGCCTATATTTTCTTGGCTACCTCCTGTTTGGGCTCATACTGGATTTATTGGGTTATTTCCTAATGTCTAATCCACCCTAGTCCTTTGCTCATTTTTTGGGGTGATGTCAAGTACATTGTACACTGTGCCTTTCAATTTGATATCAGAGTATCACAGAGAAGAAGAGGTGAGTTTCGCATTTGTGGATTAACATGGGGTGTGATATATAACTTTTTTAAATCTCTGTATATTTCTGGCAACTAATTCTTATTTTTGTGTGTGACCCTGGAGATAAAATCAAGCCAAATGCACCTTATTTTCCAGGCTTCTTAATGCCAGACAAGATTTCTCCATGTTTTTCTCAGTCCAACACCTGGAAAGCTAAGGAAGTACAGTTGACAGTGCGTCAACTATTGTACTGCTTACAATTAGAAGATCCAAACAGACAGTAAGGGGGTTATTTATCAAAATCCAAGAAGTTCTCACTATTTTCTGAAGACTACTGCGACCAAATCTTTCCCCCTTATTTAATATCCTTTTCCCGAAAATTTCTTGTGCGGGGAAAAAATCCGAATGCTGCAATTATTTTGATTTGTCGAGCAAATAACCACAACATTTTCGGATTTGATGCCCGAATACCGCGACTTTTTCAGATTTGACGGAAACCCATCTCCCATTGACTTCTATGGGTTTGTTTTCCTCCTGTCTAATTTCTAGCTTGTTTTGTAAATGCTGAGCTTTTATTCAACCTTATTTGCTATGTTGTATTTATGTATCATGTGAACATAATCCATTTGTCCTACCTAGAGCCTATTTTACTTGTCACCAATGACTCATTACCCTGGAGAGGGTTGGCTTAGGCCAACTTGAGATTTGATTGTAATTTGATGGGATCTTTCTAAACTACAATCAAACGTGCCCATACGTTCAATAGCATTTATTCCAAAGCCCCAGCTCCCAATTCTTTGTGCCTGCTTAACACTAGAAGCTGCTTCAGTCTGATGGATTTTAAAATTAATTTTCTATATTTGATATGAAGATACTCCTCAGTTTTACAGTCTTTTAAAGTGTTCAGGACATCATCTATGGAAAGGAAAATGCTTTTATGCTTCTTGAAGTCCAGATATTAAGTTTATATAACCATGAATTTATTGCAAACAGCGTGCTTTTCAATTTCAGCAGTGAAGCAATAAATCATAGTAAAGCATCTACATACCTCCCAACTGTCCAGTTTTTAGAGGGACAGTCCCTCTTTTGACATCTCAACCCGCAGTCCCTCGTTTGTACTGGAAAGTCCCGTTTTTCTCTGCACTGAACAGCCAGAAAAATAAACAATGTTTCTAACTTAATTAGCTTTTGGCAGAGAGCCCAGAACAGCCACCAGGTGCACTTGGAAACTTTTGTAACAATTTCAGATTGTAGCAATATTAGATAACAGGTCCCTTGGGGAAAGTTACACTCACAGCTTATAGGGCAATTCACCTTCATTGGCAAAACTGTAATAAATGAAAAAAAATCACAGAAACGTGTTCAAACTTTCATAACCTGCCAAATTTTGTAAAATGAACATGGTAATTAGGGGGTATGGCCACAAAATGGGCGTGGTCACCTATTGGCTATAGGTGGTGAGGAGCTGTAGTGTTTAATCATTGAAATTTGGAGGGAGGATCTTTGCAGGTTTTTAGTATTTTTTTTTATGTATTCCAAGCACATAAAAGTACAGTATAATTTGAGCTGCAGTTGATATATTTTCAAATGCAGTACTGGGTACTATATATATATTTAGTCAGTATATGCACCGGCACTCACCAATCTTCAGCCAGCTCCCAGTTGCTCCCCGTTCAAGGCATGTAGTGGAAGATATTAGAAGCACTCACGGATGTAGCAGTGATTATGTTTATTTAGGTATCACACAATCCCCCACATCAACTTGTTTCGGTTTTCCTTGAACCGGGGATTCAGGCCCTGTATTGAGAAAATTATATTTTATAAGAGAGTGTACCAGCAAAGGGTCACATTATCAATTATACACAGTTCCTTTTTACACGACTACAACTGCAGTTGTGCAAGAGTGCACAGGAATTGTCAGCTGCCATGCGCACATCACATTGAGGCACATGCTATCTCATGCACAGGGGCGATCCTGTACATTTTGCTGCCTGAGATGGCCTTCATTTTGCCGCCCCTCCCCATGGCACTCACCTTTCAGCGCCGGAGGGATCTCGGGTTGAAAAACGGAAATTCGGCTCTTAGTTACCAGGATCCGCCCCTGGCAACCACGGGGGCACTGCCACCTGAGGCGAGTGTCTCAACCCGCCTCATTCATGGAGCGCCCCTGCTCATGCAAATTAGTTGTCAGTCTAAATGCTGCATTCTGGGTAAAACACATAGCAATTTGTGCTGCTATTTAGAAAACTTAAAGCTATAGGAGGGTTGCAGGTCAGCAAGCCATGGCTGCTGTTCCTCTGTGCCCGCAAATTTTAGGGATGCACTGAATCCAGGATTTGGTTTGGAATTTAGCAAAGATTCACCTTAATCCAAGTGTCTCGACAAACCAAATCCAAAAAATCATGTGACTTTTCGTCACATTTTCCCCTTCATTGCTCTAATTTACATATCAAATCAGGGTTTGGATTCAGTTCATTATTAGGCTGAATTGTTCATAAAGGATTTAGGATTCAGACAATTCCTAAAATAGTGTGCATTTAATGCATCCCTAGCAATTTTGTTGTGCTTTTGTGAAATCGAGGGAAAGGGATCGACTGTGCAGCGCTCACCTGTATGGTGCAATTGGCTCAGATTACTGTGGGCGGCGGCCTGGGATTCCTTGTCAGTCTTGTTGGAAGTGTCGTTGTTGTTGCTGCTTCAGTTGCGTCACTGTTTTGTTGCTGTGTTTGTTCGATATGTGGAATAGTAAAGTGTGTTTGTGATGACTATCCTCTTGTGCTAGCAGTTTTTTCCTTTATTGCCAGGGAGGGATTTCAAAAGCAATGTTCCCTCTAAGATGGGCACTTGCCTATGTACACACAAGTTATAGGACACACATGCAAATAAGTATTGGCCTGGGATAAACCTCACTCTGTGGTCTGTTATTAAAAATATGTAACAGAAAAATAATTTAAAGTTCATGGAGCCTACAAGAGATTAAAGGGAATATTGCCCAGAAGGCCTACTGTGTGGCAAAGCCATTTCAAGCCGAATTGATGCTACATTAGTAAAAAAAGGTGCATCCTAACATTTTTGTAGAATTGTGTCTTTTTTTTCTATGATCCTGCCATTACTAGAACTCTTGTGTGTTTTTTTGAATAGCTAAACTTAGGGGTTGTTGAAAATTATCAATTAGAAGCCGGTGCCACAGGGCTGATTATTCAATTTTGATGCAGATTTCACTGACTTTTGAGTTGCCATGTAATTAGAATCTTAAATAATTGCTAATAAGCCTTTTTGTGCTTTTTATATCCTGTAAGTGATTTATATTGTGAGTGGGTCCCTAAGCTCAGTAAGTGACAGCAGCACAGAGCATGTGCAGTGAATCAGCAGAAAAGAAGATCGGGAGCTACTGGGGCATCTTTGGAGACACAGATCTTTACAGCTAAAGGACTGTGGAGGCCAAAAATGACGTGCAGCATATATTACCTACTTTATAAAGGTTTAGTTTTGCTTGAAGATATATGTAATGATAGCACTATCAATATCAGCTAGTACAGGTATAGGATCCCTTATCCGGAAACCCGATATCCAGAAAACTCCATTTTACAAGCAATGGTACAAGGGCCACAGCATTGCAGACCTCAATAGGGTCCAATGCATGATCCAATCCTTGACCCCGGGGTCAACAATCAGACCAGACCAATTTCGCCCGCACAGACTTACTAAATAGAAGAATTTTTCAAATTGCAAATAATGTTTTTTTTTTGTGTGTGTTTTTTTTGGGGTGCTCGCAGCGTAACCACATACCTGCGCATGCTGCAGCAGAGTGCAAACCTTAACGGCCCGTGGCCGTCTCTTCTTCTTGGCCCAATGGCCCACCTGTCTCTTCTGCTAGTCCTGCCCGCCTACCAATGAAAAATGAGTAGGCAGTCTTGTTTTCAGACACCTGCTAGATGTGCCTCACTGTCACTCCCACCATCACTGCCTACTTGTTTTTCATTGGTAGCAGAAGAAAAAAACCTTCTCTTCACTCCCCAAAGCCAAAGGGGGATTACAAATTTTGACGATACATCCCCTTTAAAATACATGTATTTTAGTATTTAAGCAAAAACCAAATTATTGGTCCATGTATGGGGCCTAAAATTGGGCAGGTATCATAATCCTGTTGGTCGAGGACTGATCAGCTCACTGATGTGACACTTGTCCTACAGATCTCATAAAGCCCCTCTGTATGATCTGATCAATGCCCCCCCCCAGGGCCAGTGCATGGGTGGCCAGTTAAACAGTGGTTGCAGGTGATTAGTGTATCTTACACACCTACTTGATGAGACATTTCTTGCAAATAAGACTAATTCTGAAAGGAAATCATGCATTTGCAGATGCTGGACAGAAATGTCTAAAACTTTAGAACAAATATATGAAAAAGCCAAAGAATAGTTACATACTGGATATTATGTCACCAAGCCTTTTGCCTTAACCTCAACCAATGTATTTAATGAAACCCCTTAAATCCATGTGGTGTAATGACTCTGATCATATTTTCTTACATACTGACGTCAGCCTCCCGTGTAAAGTTTTATGGAGATTATGTTTCCTTTGAGAAGCTCAGCATGTTGCTAATTCTTTTATGATGACGGGAAAAGGGAAAATTGTATCATACTTACCGTAATTTTCCTTTCCTGGACATACTCCATATCAGAACTCACCGGGATATCCCCGCCCCCATGCCCCATCAGAAGGAGACTCCCCAAAGCTTTAAAAGCCACCCGACCCCCTCTATGGCGTCTTTGTTACTAGCTTTAAGACAATCATTGTAGAAGGGATGGGAACGTGCTGATATGGAGTATGTTCCGGAAAGGAAAATTACGGTAAGTATGATACAATTTTCCCTTTTCCCTGGCCATATCAGAGCTCACCGGGACATAGCAAGCTTAATGCCCAGTTGGGAGGGAACTAGGCTCTAACAGACTCCTGGATAATATTGCAATACTTACTGTTGTGAAGTACAGCACTCGACATACTATCAGCTCCAGGTGCAGAACCTAGTAATGTACAGGAGACATCTTATAGGATTAGCCACTAACTAAATACGGAGTACTACTAACCTTCCACAGAAAAATACAGAGGTGCAGGGCCACACACCATTGCCGCTTTTAGGCTGGCCAGGAGGGCACACGGATGGGGGGACAGGCACTTGCCGCTGGATACCATACAGACAGCCATGAAGGCACATGGGATCAAGCACACTAACAGCTTTGTCCTACCTTTTCCAGCTGAACAGCACTGAAGGTCCCAAATATGAGGTAATGTGCAGGGGAAAAGATCTCATGGATCAAAAAACCCCAGTCCCTAGGTGCCATTTCTGGTCACCTAATGCTTTCCCAAGGTTAATAAAGCAAAAATGTTGCTTTCAATGGAGCAAGGAAAGCAGAAGGAAAAAAAAGACGCCATAGAGGGGGTGGGGGTGGCTTTTAAAGCTTTGGGGAAGGTCTTTCTGATGGGGCATGGGGGCAGGGATATCCCGGTGAGTTCTGATATGGAGTATGTCCAGGGAAATATTATTGTCCAGTCCTTTGATGATAACGTGCAATCTTGGAGCCACTAAGTAGAACGTGTAACTTGGGTCTTCTATTTATTCTTATGACATTGAATGTTGTTTGAGCTTCTTATGGAGCTAAACCTCTTTATCAGCTAATCGGATGCAAAAATGGCAATATCTGTGAATACGAGTTGGAGGTTGGATACTCAAACATTAATAAGTATCTGCTTTACAATAGGCGTCAACGTATCTCGCATGGTTTAATGAGTTGATCATCTTTCAGTATCAGCCTTTATCTGCTGGGAAACTGAAGAACATTATTTTAATCCTAAAACAACTTCTTATTTACATTGATTGCTCTGTACTTCATAGGGTCACAGTAAGAATAGCATAAATAGGTTGATAGAATGAAGTTCTTAAAAAAATAGGTTCTCAAAAAATATTCCCTCGACCAATTTGCTTTTTACCTTTGGAGATAAATTTGCCAAGAATTGTGCTGTTATCCTTACAGCTCAAGATATTTTATACTATTATTGGAAATAGTTGTGTTTTGCTGGAAAACAACTTTAACTCACCCTGTTTGACAAGTATTGTTGGTTTCACTATTGACTGTTATGCAGATGTGGTCTTAGGGAGAGAGAATATAGTAAAAACAAAATTAAGAATTTGTAGCAGATCAGGCCAATGTATTTTTTGTGAAGAATACTTAAGGGCTAGATACAGAAACTAGTTCTTTTCTGATGTGAAGTCATTTTTATTTAAAGGGGAACTAAACCCTAAAATTGGATTTGGATAAAAATGCCATATTTTATATACTGAACTTATTGCACCAGCCTAAAATTTCAGCTTGTCAATAGCAGCAATGATCCAGGACTTCAAACTTGTCACAGGGGGTCACCATCTTGGAAAGTGTCTGTGACACTCACATGCTCAGTGGGCTCTGATTGGCTGTTGAGAAGCTAAGCTTAGGGCTCGTCACTAATTATCCAGCAGAAAATGAGCTTCCCCTGTAATATAAGCTGATGCTACAGGTTTGCTTATTATTAAATTCTGATGCTAATTGCACTGGTTTCTGTGCTGCCATGTAGTAATTATCTGTATTAATTACTAATCAGCCTTATATTGTGACATTTCTATTCTATGTGTACTGTATATTGTGAGTGGGTCCCTAAGCTCAGTAAGTGACAGCAGCACAGAGTATGTGCAGTGAATCAGCAGAAAAGAAGATCGGGAGCTACTGGGGCATCTTTGGAGACACAGATCTTTACTGCTAAAGGGCTGTGGTTGCCTTGTGATGTTATAGAAGGCCACAATACAACATACAACATATCTTGAATAATTTTGTTAGCTAAACTTTAGTTCTCCTTTAAGCACTGTTAAAATAATAATCTCCCATGTCTGGGTACTGCAGTCTGGAGCACTGGGCAATTAAGATGCAGGTGTACCTGTCAGTCTATGTCGTTGTAATAGTCTGTGTATAAGTCCCAACAGTAAAGGATACTTGGTTGGATAATATAATGAGCTGTAGTTAAAAATTAATTGCCAGCTCTCTGTAAGACTAGACTAGCCATTGTAGTTGCCTGATTGGAATGTGAGCTCGAAGGCATGTTCTTAAAAGTCCAGAAAAATCTATTCGATAAAAAACAAAAGATATGCCTATTGCTGGAGGCTGTACACATTTCTCATTAATCATTATTCCTGCAATTTTAAATTTCTACCAAGCTAATACAGAAATGAATGCATGCAGCAGCCCATGGAGGTGGAATTTAATTAAATACGTACAGAGGCTACAAGGCCACTACATGGTTAGCGCAATTCTTTATGTTTCTCCCAATATGACCCCATCTTTACATTCACTTGCTCCATTCTAATTTTCTTCCAAACTTGAGCATGCTAATCTCAATAAAGAAGTATTTCCAATGAGAATAGAGTAGATACAGTAAATAGACATACAATATTAAATAAACCTTATTGCTTCTCCTCACCTCCTTTTCCAAAGCAGTAATGGGTTGATTTTTGACCAAATTTATGGTGGGTTTTAAAAAAATCAACTTTAAGTGCTAGTGTTCCAGATAAGAAGGTGCATTCATCCATTTATTCAAGGACTAGGGAGGCACCGAATCCACTATTTTGGATTTGGCTGAGCCTCTGAATCATTTGTGAAAGATTCAGCCGAATACCGAACCCAATCTGAACCCTAATTTGCATATACAAATCAGTGAGGGGATGGGAAAAAGAAAGCTGCGTGAGAAAAAGTCACATGATTTTATGGATTCAGCTTGGCCAGGCACAAGGATTCGACTGAATCCAAATCCTGCTGAAAATGGACAAATTCTGGCCGAATACCTAACTGAATCCTGGATTCGGTGCATCCCTATCGAGAACAAAATCATACAGTTTACATTACACTTAGGGGCAGTAATGGGAGTTTTTTTGAATGCCCATAACTTCGAAATTCAAATGAAAAAAAGACTAACCGAAATTTATTAAAAAAAATCAACGTTTTTTTCTTCGGGTGAATAGGCTGTATTTGATCATTCAAATCGAAGTAAGATCATATTTGATCAAATTTGATTCAAAGTATTTTTTAAAAAAAAAACATATTCAAATTTTCTTCAAATTTGAATTGAATTTGGAACATTCCTTAGGTGAAGTACACAAAAAATAGCTAGAAATTAGAATTTTTTAACATTGAATTTTCACTTCGACCCTTGATTAATCTGCCCCTTATGGTCCATTAAAATGGTCTTCTCTGACTCTTATCAAATAACTTTTACAAGAAAAAAACAGGGAATAATCCAAATTCAGGATTTGATTCAGCCAAATCCCAGTGATTTTTATCCAGATTTGTTATTTCCCAACAGAACCCCATTTCACTACCGAAACAGGTTTGTTTCACTGCTATTTTGAAGGTAAAAATTGCTGGTAAAGGATTAGCAAAGACATTTCCTGGGTTCTGTGTGATCATCCTTTAAACCTATTAAATCTGATGATGCTAAGCACAACAAGATAAAAAGATGAGGGGACATAGGAAAAATATCGAGTGGTGGTTCACCTTCAGGTTAAATTTTAGTATGTTATAGAATGAGAATGGCTAATTCTAAGCAAATTTTCAATTGGTCTTCATTATTTGTTTTTTAAAGTTTTTGAATTATTTGCCTTCTTCTCCTGACTTTTTCTAGCTTTCAAAAGGGGGTCACTGACCCCTTCTAAAAATAAATCCTTTCTAAAGCTACACATATATTGTTATTGCTACTTTTTTATTACTCATGTTTCTGTTCCGACCCTCCCCTATTAATATTCCATATTGTCATTCAAATTGGTGCATGGTTGCTATGGTAATGTGGACCCTAGCAACCAGATTGCTGACACTGCAAACTGAAGAGCTGCTGAATAAAAAGCTAAATAACTCAAAAACCACAAGTAATAAAAAATTTAAAACAATTGCAAATTGTCTCAGAATATCACTCTCTACATCATACT
Source organism: Xenopus laevis (assembly GCF_017654675.1). Lineage (NCBI taxonomy): Eukaryota > Metazoa > Chordata > Amphibia > Anura > Pipidae > Xenopus > Xenopus laevis. The sequence continues at coordinate 187,803,659 of NC_054372.1, forward strand.
AAAAGTTAACTCAAACGTGAACAACCCCTCCAGTGATCAAGGAAAAATATGCATATTAGTCTCCCACAAGTCACCTCTACTTTTCTTTTGAAAGCTATTCAACCTTCCCATTATGGGGAAATTAGCCCTACCCATAATGCTTTAGGAACCAAGCAGATGCTTGCAGATAAAAAAAAAAAAAGACAACATATTTAATAAAAGTTGAATTTTAACTTTTGTTGTTTTTCAAATTTTGAATAATGATTTTTTCCCCCAATTTGCCAGCATATGTACAAAAAAACCCTCAAATTGAAAAACCAGGCAAAATCACACAAAAATTGTACTACATGAACGGGACCTGTTATCCAGAATGCTCGGGACCTGGGGTTTTTCCGGATAATGGATCTTTCCATAATTTGGATCTTCATACCTTAAGTCTACTAGAAATTCATGTAAACATTAAATAAACCCAATAGACTGGTTTTGCCTCCAATAAGGATTAATTATATCTTAGTTGGGATCAAGTACAAGCTACTGTTTTATTATTACAGAGAAAAGGAAATTATTTTGAAAAATTTGGATTATTTGGATAAAATGGAGTCTATGGAAGACAGCCATTCCTTAATTTGGAGCTTTCTGGATAATGGGTTTCCTGATAACGGATCCCATACCTGTACAATTATACTTTACTATTAAATTCCAAAGCATCTGCAAAACTGCATTTTTTTCCTTGAAATAAAATAGCGTGAATTAAAAAAAAAAAAAACTCCCACTGACGTCTATCAAAACTCTCCAGATTTTAGCTGCCAAATATTCTCATTTGATTAATCTCAATCTTCAGTAATCTTGAATTTTAAAATCACGTTTTTTGTTGCAGTCATGGAAAAAAATGCACCCACGAATTTCAATAAATCATCCCCTTAGCAATTTTTATTTCCCTCTAAGCCAAGCGTTGGACAGAGTTTGTCTAGATCAGTGATCCCCAACCAGTGGCTCAGGAGTAACATGTTGCTCACCAACCCCTTGGATGTTGCTCCAAGTGGCCTCAAAGCAGGAGCTTATTTTTGAATTCCAGGCTTGGAGGCAAGTTTTGGTTCCATAAAACCAAATGTACTGCCAAACAGAGTCTCAATGTAGGTTGACAATCCACATAGGGACTACCAAATGGCCAATCACTGCCCTTATTTGGCACCCCAGGAACATTTTTCATGCTTGTGTTGCTCCCCAACTACTTTTACTTCTGAATGTTGCTCACGGGTTGGGGATCCCTGGTCTAGATTATATCTACCTATTCCCTTTGTCATTGGTCAATGATCCTTGGAAAAGTAGAAAAACAGGGAAGTCAATCCCCAGTGGGATACAATAGCCAATAAACCTGGTTGATAAAATCAGGATTAAGTTTCTCATCATTTTAGCTGCATATCTGATGATATTTAATGCCTACAGTACATAGGCACCTTTCCTCTGATGTTTAAACATGACAGACTACATGCAGAAACCACTATAATTAAATTCCAAGAGGATTAGAAAAAAAGCTCAAAAGTATTATGAAATAAATTGAAAATAATAAGCAACACAGTTCTTAATGATCTAGAGAAATTCTGGTAAATTAAAATAAATGTCCTTGGGCTAACCCTAGGGCACCAGTTATATGAAATCTCCACTTTATGTATTGTTAGAAGCACCAATCAGTGAGGTTCATTTCAAAGGATAATTTATGTTGTCAGATGGGAATAAACATGAGGAAGTGAAAGGATCATTACTCCTTTATTGCTATTGTAAGCCTTGCATGACTAACCTGGAAATAACCTGGAAATATTCCAATACATTGGGGATCAATTCCATTTAAATTCTACAGCACATGTTCATTTCATACCTATTACAGGTAGGGAATTCATTATCCAGAAAGCTCCAAATTAGGCCGTCTCCCATAGACTCCATTTTAATAAGATAATTCAGATTTTTCAAAATGATTTCCTTTTTCTTTGTAATAATAAAAAGTAACTTGTACTTAACCCCAACTAAGATATAATTAATCCCTTTTGGAGGCAAACCCATCCTATTTGGATTAATTAATGTTTAAGTGATTTTTTTTGTTGACTTAAGCTAAAAAGATCCAAATTATGGAAAGATCCCTTATCTGGAGACCCCCAGGTCCTGAGCATTCTAGGTGACAAGTCCCATACCTAAACTGAAAAATGCAACCAGAAATCATGAGTGTAAGAAATCAGCAATTCCAATGTCTGGTTTCTCCTACAACAAGTTTCGTTAGTGAAGGGGACCGTCGACTTTTCGCTCTGGCAAATGGGCGTTACTCCGCAAATTCACTAAAATGCAGATTTTACTGAAAATGACCTCTTTCCCCAGAGTTGCCTTCGACACCTCAGACCAGACGAAGTGCTATAAAGCAGCGAGATCTTCCTCAATCTTCTGTCACTTACATCATATCCTGTGAGCCGAAAATGCATCAAAGTTCAAAAAACACCGGCGACTTTTTTCAGCATGATTGCCTGCAAAAGTCCTAATAATCTTATTTTGTAGAACCATCTTTTTCCAGACATTTCCTAACATATGGAACATTCATTTTACAGTGGGCTCATGTGTAGGGCATTATATTAACTCTCTTGCCTTTATTAAGGTTCCCTGGATATGTGTTTTAAAAAGTGGAATTTGTAAGCATTTGCACCAACATTTAACATAAAGACGTCCATACAACTTTAAATTTCCCGCCCTATGCAAAGTGACCTCTCTACTTTCAAGGGATCATGATGACCCACCGAAATCACCATGAGGTTCTGACCTGCTATAGAGCAAAGGCTTAAATGAAGCTTTCCGATTACAATGCTTTTCAGTGCCCGCATGAGCGCAATTTTTTGTAGTCTAGAAACACAGAAACAGATGTTAGCTTTAGCAATGATGAAGCAAAGTCTACTCGGCACGAGCTGATGGAATGGATCGGTGGAACTCAGTCATTAGAAAACAAAACTCCATTGAGGGCTGATGATGTATATGAGTTAAATGCTTTGAATGTATTTGTTCAGCTGTGTGTCTTATCATGTAATCCGTTCCATGTAATTAGCCATGTTTGGCCAAGCCTAATTTTATTTCAACACAGATATGTTCGCTGTGCAGTTGAAAGGTTATTTCTTTTCAGACGTGAAGCTGCATTTATGATCTATGAATATTGAGCCTGAAAATGTTCATGAAGTTTTATCCAAAATTGTACCGATGTAATACTAATGAGTAATGAGTAATCAGAATGTAACAACATACGTCCTCTCAGAGATGCTGAGTAGTGATGGGCGAATTTGCGCCCAAAAAACTGTGAAAAATTTGCGAAACAGCGCTGGCGTCTCGTTTTTGACGCTGACGCCCATTTTTTTTTACGCCGGCGCCCGTTTTTGACGAATTATCGCGGGCGTTTCGGGAATTTATTCGCTGGTGGCGAATCGCGCAAATTCGCTGCAAATTCCCGAATAAATTCGCCCATCACTAATGCTGAGACATAGGGGGGAATTCACAAAAGTGGTCATTTCGAGACAAAATAAAAGTTGAGATAAAAGTGTTGGATTTCCCACCAAATTCACAAACCTCTATCTCCACTTTTGTGAATTTGTCTTTTAAACAGACAGTTTTCAGATTTTGCCTTTTGCACAACATTTTAAAGACATTTTTTTCTAAATTTGTCTTTAGCTCTTACACCTGTCAGTCAGCCATCAAATTGGATTTTTTTGGGGAGGGGTGTTTATTTTACCTAGGAAAATTTTATACATATTTTTTTTCAGGATAACCTGGGCTTTCTAAATCTGCCCATATGTTTGTGTAATTCCAATTCTGTAACAAGATATAAAGGTCTACATACAGGAAATGCTACAATATAGGGATTTGTATCAGAAATATGTTTTATTATGTTAGGTCAAGTGTCTAATTGCTGCGAAAACTAAAAAAAAATGTCTGGGAGGCTTTACTTTTCCTTAAGATAATATATTCAATCAAATTGCTAATACAGGTATTGCGCTAAAACTAGTAAAATAATGCAAGTGTGAGTTGAAAACTTTTAACATATCAAATTGTATAAAATACACTTATTTTGTTTAATCAGTATTTTACTTGTTTTGTTAATAAGGCTTTTATACCTATAGGGTAAAACAGAAATTTGTGCCCTGACTATAAAATGCAAATCCCTATTAATATGATAATAATTCCCCAATGGGCCACCTACAAGAGATGTGAAATAAAGATTGGGAGAAACAAAGCAGAGCAAATTATATTAGAATTGACCTGAGACATGAGGAAGAGTTATACTGAGCTTTACTCAGTAAAGGTTAAAATGTAGTTTTTGCACCATTTTTATGTCTTTTGAAAGACAAATTCATAAAAGTGTCTGTAAACTGTCTTTCTTTCACTAAAATATGAAAAGTGGCGGTGGAGTTGGAATCTAGGCGGATTTCTGTTTGTGAATATGGAGAAAGTATTTTACTCTAGTTAACCACCAATTTTACTCTGAAAATGGGCTCTCTTAATTTTTGTGAATTCCCCCTATAGTGTGTGCCTAATTGGCTCATAAATTCTCTCTATACCGGAGGTTCCCAACCTTTTTTTTTTATCCACGAGCAACATTCAGATGTAAAAAGAGTTGAGGAGTAGTGATGGGCGAATTTATTCGCCAGGCGCAAATTCGCGGCGAATTTGCGCGATTCGTCGCCAGCGAATAAATTCACAAAAATTCGCCAGTGTCAAAAAAACATTTTTACAAAAAAACGGACGCCAGCGTCAAAAATGGGCGCCGGTGTCAAAAAACGGGCGCCGGCATCAAAAACGAGACAAATTCGCCCATCACTATTGAGGAGCAACACAATCATGAAAAATATTCCTGGGGTGCTAAATAAGGGCTGTGATTGACCATTTAGTAGCCCCTATGTGAACTGGCAGCCTACAGGAGACTCTGTTTGGCAGTACATCTGGGTTTTATACAACCAAAACTTGCCTCCAAGCCTGGAATTCAATAATAAGCCCCTGCTTTGAGGCCACTGGGAGAAACATTTCAAAGGATTGGCAAGGAACATGTTGCTCACAAGCCACTGGTTGGGCATCACTGATCTATACTGTAAGGTTGGCTATTATAGGTTGCTGTTTTTGCTGTATATGGTTGGCTATGTTTACCCTATACGGGGGGGGGGCTATTTTCGAATACACTGCAGTAAAGTGAATGCCCTCACTTTAAACTGAACTCTGTTAACCAAATACAAAGCAAACATCAAAGAGAACTGATACAACACAAAGCACACCGAATGTCATAAATGGCAGCACTTATAAGGATTTCAGGACCCACTTGTCCATATGTCAAAAAGAATAGACAGAAAAATGTGTACAATTCTCATCAAATTGCAAGCACAACATCATCAATTTCGACTAGTGAAGGGCGAATCTCTCCCGTTTCACTTCGCCGAAAAATTTGCGAATTTCCTGCAAAATTCACGAAACGGCGAAAAATTTGCCAAAAAAATGTGGAAACGGAAAGTTCACGAGAAATTCGTGAAATTCGGCCATTTTCACGAAACATTCGTGAAATTCTGAAGTTTTCACACAAAATCTAGAAATTTGAATCCTTTCACGGAAAAAAATCGAGCATTTAGACCATTTCATGAAAAAATCGTGAAACTTGGAAATTGACGCAGTCGAATCTTCACCGACGAATTTTCACAAGAGATTTGCAAATTTATTCGCCGGCGGCGAAACGTAGGAATTCGCTGCAAATTAGTGCGTGGTGAATTTATTCGCCCATTACTAATTTTGACACATTGGGGGGAATTCATAAAAGTGTCGGGAACGAAAAAATGTCTTTAAAATGTCGTAGAAAGTGTCGTAGCAACAGCCGACAAATTCACAGAGCATTTCTCCGCCAATTTTCCGACATGTGCGACACTTTTGAATTAGTGTCGTTAAAAGTGGGCGTGGTTTTTTCGGCGCCACTTTTCCCGCCATTTTTATGAATTACTCGTAAACTCATTTTTTTTACCGACAATTTTTCAGACACTTTAGGCTCTCCAAAATGAAAATGTCAGACAAATTGTCGTTTAAAAAGTCTTGGTAAATGTCGTTTGTACGATGAAAAGATATACGACATTTTAGAAAATTGTCAGACTTACGAGACATTCAGAGATGGTAACATCTGCCTTTGTGAATTTGCCGTTCATACGACATTTTATAAATTTGTCGACCGCCACTTCTGAGTTACTTTTTTTACCGACACTTTTGTGAATTCCCCCCATTGTGTTAGGTGCAACTGAGGCTGGCAACTGCAGTGATGCTGGAATTATGGGGAAAATGTGGCATTGTGGGTAAAAAATATATGGTATTCTATACAAATAAATAAACAAATACATTTTCTATTCTATGATAAATGCCCTCTCTAAGTAACGATTTGTATATCCCTGGTTTTCAATTGGACTGGAGCACCCCCTTATAATTAGACCATCAGATTGGGTCTCCCTGGGTATACACAAACAGATAGAACAAACAGAAATAGAAAATTGAATATGGAATAAGCTGAAAAAAGGATAAAAAACATGGCGCCTTCTGCCAAACATGCACTTTGTACACTGTAAATAAAAGAGCCCTACTATATATGCAGTGTAATACTCGAATTATTGAGCAATTCTTCATTCATTTGTATGAAAGCTTTAACAAAAGAAATCAGGGCAGTTCATTTTGACCCAGATCTGCTACCCATTTGCTTAAATAGGAAAGTGTCCCAACTATGGCAGACACTGGTATTGCCAGGAATGTTCTTTTTGAGGCTCTCAGTGATACCCGCCTAGGGCATTTCCAACTCACAGTAAAATATGTGTTTGGTTTCTGACCAATGGATTTTAAAAGGGATGGTTCACATTTAAGTTAACTTGTGGAGGCCGATTCACTAACTTCGAGTGAAGGATTCGAAGTAAAAAAACTTCGAATTTCGAAGTGTTTTTTGGGCTACTTCGACCATCGAATGGGCTACTTCGACCTTCGACTACGACTTCCCCAAAGGCTTTCCTAAGTTTTTTTGATCGAAGGATATTCCTTCGATCGTTCGATTAAAATCCTTCGAATCGAATGATTCGAAGGATTTAATCGTTCGATCGAAGGAATAATCCTGCGATCGTTCGATCGTACTATCTGTGCTAAATCCTTCGACTTTAATTCCCAGTCGAAAATCGAGGGTTAATTAACTCTCGGTATTCGACCCTTGGTGAATCGGCCCCTAAGTATGGCTAATTCTAAGCAACGTTTCATTTTTTCTTTTTGATACCTTTTGAATAATGTGCTTTCTTCTTCTTACTCTTTCCAACTTTCAAATGGGGATCACTGACCCCATCTAATAAAACAAATCCTCTGTAAGGCTATGCATTTAGGGGGTTATTTACTAAAATCTGAAAATTTCTCACTATTTTCTTAAAACCACTCCCGTGCACATTTTTATTGTATTTATCAACAGACTGACTCGAAAAATCTGGTGCGGGAGAAGATTTGATAAAATTGTCTCAATAAAAAGGTTTTTTTTTTAATTTGATGCCTAAAAACTCTGATTTATTTCAGATCATTGCCCCGAAAACTACAAATTATTCTGATTATTGTGCAAAACCCAGAGCAGATCAGTTTAAACGGGACATCTGCCACTGACTTCTACATGACCCCGGCAGGTTTGAGATGGAGTATTTTTTTTATTCTGAATTTTAGCAGCATCAAAAAAATGGCGTTTTCCCCTTTAAAACTCCAACCAGAAAAAATCAGACTTTAAAGGAGAACTAACTAAAGCCTAACTAAAGAAGTAACTAGAAATGTTGTACATTATGTTTTGTGCTTCTGTACCAGCCCAAGGCAACCACAGCCCTTTAGCAGTAAAGATCGGTGTCTCCAAAGATGCCCCAGTAGCTCCCCATCTTCTTTTCTGCTGATTCACTGCACATGCTCTGTGCTGCTGTCACTTACTGAGCTTAGGGACCCACTCACAATATACAGTACACATGGAATAGAAATGTCACAATATAAGGCTGATTAGTAATTAATACAGATAATTACTACATGGCAGCACAGAAACCAGTGCAATTAGCATCAGAATTTAATAATCAGCAAACCTGTAGCATCAGCTTATATTACAGGGGAAGCTCATTTTCTGCTGGATAATTAGTGACGAGCCCTAAGCTTAGCTTCTCAACAGCCAATCAGAGCCCACTGAGCATGTGAGTGTCACAGACACTTTCCAAGATGGTGACCCCCTGTGACAAGTTTGAAGTCCTGGATCATTGCTGCTATTGACAAGCTGAAACTTTAGGTTGGTGCAATAAATTCAGAATAAAAAAATATGGCATTTTTAGCCACATTCATTTTTAGGGTTTAGTTCTCCTTTAATAAATAACCCCCTTTTTGTTATTGCTACTTTATCTTACTCATCTTTCTATTCGGGCCTCTCCTATTCATATTCCAGTATTATTTAAAGTAGGGATGCACCGAATCCAGGATTCGGTTCGGGATTCGGCCAGGATTCAGCCTTTTTCAGCAGGATTTGGATTCGGCTGAATTCTTCTGCCTGTCCAAACCGAATCCGAATATGCATATGCAAATTAGGAGCAGGGAGGGAAATCACGTGGCTTTTTGTCACAAAACAAGGAAGTAAAAAATGTTTTCCCCTTCCCACCTCTAATTTGCATATTCAAATTAAGATTTGGTTCGGTATTCGGCTGAATCTTTTGAGAAGGATTCGGGAGTTCGGCCGAATCCAAAAAAGTGGATTCGGTGCATCCCTAACTTAAAGCAATGCATGGTTGCTGTGGGAATTTGGAAATTGCTGAGATTGCTAAATGGAGAGCTGCTGAATAAAAACCGAAATAACTATAAAAAAACACAAATCAAAAATGTAAACAAATTGCAAAATTCTAGAATATTACTCCCTACATCATACTTAAAGTGTTAATTTAAAAATGAACAACCCCTTCAATGTGGCAACTTTTAGGCATTCTGTATCCTTGTTTTACAAGAAAAAATGATATTTCAGTATCTGGCCAGAGTGATGGAAAGGGAAAGGCGTGGGAGACAGTTTAACCCCATGAACATTCCTCCGGTTTATTTTTTAAACATCGCCAGCGCCATATGTTCCTTCCGATAGCTCTGTGCCTGGGAGTTATTGTAATGTGCTGCCTGCTCAGCAGTCTGAGTACAAAATAGTAAATATTGTCCATTATGCAGCATTCCACAACATTGCCCCATTCTCTATTCAGTTCCTATGACTCATCCCTCTAGAAAGAGCAGCATTTTGATTTCCCTCCTACAAAGTGATATCAGAATTCAACATGAAATTGAAAGAATTGTGTTCATTCTGCTTATCTTATTTCCTGAAATTATAGATTTGCTAAAATGAAATGATTCGAATGAGGGCCTCATATTGGCTCCTCCCCCCTTCGCCATAACCATTGGGTTTATTATTGTATAGTCCAACATCAATTTAAATTGTGCATCAGTGAGGATCTCAGCTAAGCCCCAATATACCGATAACTCCCAGCAGGGTTTGCTGTCTGTATTGTTACAGCCCTGATTCAGACAGTGATGTTAAACTGAAACTGTTTAATAAATGTCATGTAAGAGGAAATAGAGAAAATGCCACTTATTTTACTTTTGCGTGTATTATACATTTTGCAAGATCACAAACTTATTCAGAGACCCAAACACCAACAGAAGGACAGCGCGGTGGGTCAGTGAATAGTGTAGGGTGGTGAAGTCAGGAGCTGGGCATTGAAATCATAGGGGTGGAACTGGTTACACCAGGGGCAGAACCATGACGTTAAGGAGCGGGACCAGGGGCGCTCCACCAATGAGGCGAGTTGAGACACTCGCCTCAGGCGGCAGCGCCCCCCTGGTTACCAGGGGTGGCAAAAATGCCGCTCCTGGTAACTAAGAGCCGAATTTCCGGTTTTCAACCCGGAAATTCGGCTCTTCTAGTGCAGAGAGCGCAATTGCGCTCTCTGCACTAGCTTTGTGCATCGCCCCGACCCCCTCCTGCGCAGAAAATGTGAGCGCCGTGAGGAGGGGTCGGGGCGGCAACGGAAGGCCGCCTCAGGCGGCATATAGGCGCGGATCGGCGCTGAGCGGGACTATGATTTGGTGATTGGCTGATTGATAAAGAAGTAGCTAGAAATGTTGTACATGATGTTTTGTGCTTCTGTACCAGCCCAAGGCAACCACAGCCCTTTAGCAGTAAAGATCTGTGTCTCCAAAGATGCCCCAGTAGCTCCCCATCTTCTTTTCTGCTCATTCACTGCACATGCTCTGTGCTGCTGTCACTTACTGAGCTTAGGGAGCCACTCACAATATACAGTACACATAGAATAGAAATGTCACAATATAAGGCTGATTAGTAATTAATACAGATAATTACTACATGGCAGCACAGAAACCAGTGCAATTAGCATCAGAATTTAATAATCAGCAAACCTGTAGCATCAGCTTATATTACAGCCAGGGAAGCTCATTTTCTGCTGGATAATTAGTGACGAGCCCTAAGCTTAGCTTCTCAACAGCCAATCAGAGCCCACTGAGCATGTGAGTGTCACAGACACTTTCCAAGATGGTGACCCCCTGTGACAAGTTTGAAGTCCTGGATCATTGCTGCTATTGACAAGCTCAAACTTTAGCCTCGTGCAATAAGTTTAGTTTATAAAATATAGCAATTTTAGCCATATTCATTTTTATTGTTTAGTTCTACTTTTTGATCAGGTCCCATATTATTAGCCCCATATTTGGATTTGGAGGAAGCTCCTCCAAAAGCTGGGCTGTCCGGGTCAAAACTGGACAGGTGGTAACCCTAGATCAGCAATTCTAATTTGCAGTGCTGGGGTCCGAAATCTGATTCCAACCCTTCACTATGCGCGGTACTTTGTATGTTCTCCAGGAACTTTGGTTTCATTCCACACTCCAACAACCTACAGACGAGTTAAAGAGATCTGAGGCTTCCCGGCTTCCCTACTTTCTGAACCTGCTCAGCGATCAGCAGGTAGCCATGAGCGCATAGGGTTGCCATCTTTTCCTATCTCCGTTTCTGGAACAGGGGCTGACATCACAGGGGGCGTGTCTGTGACATTGCGAGGGATGGACCAATGAAATTGGGGGGCTGGGTGATGATGTGGCGACCACCAACTGGCCGATCGCTGCTTCAATCTAAGGGAATCCTAATTCGGAAAAGTGGGCACACAGTTAAGCGGATATTTTTTTACAAAACTGGTTGGATTCACTAGTCAGTAGAGGTTTCTCATGTTGGCAGTAGTGATCGGCAAATTTGCGCCATTTTTCTTCGCCGAAAAATTTAAGAATTTCGTGCGAAACTGCGAAAAATTAGCGAAACTGCGCCGACGCCCGTTTTTAACGCCGGCGTCTGCTTTTTTGGACGTCGGCGACAGTTTTTTTTTGACGCCGGCGAACTTTCATCAGCGAATTTTCACGGCCGTTTCGCGAATTTATTCACTGTGGCGAATCGCGCAAATTCGCGCCTGGCGAATAAATTCGCCCATCACTAGTTGGCAGCTGTAACAGGGGGACAGTTACGTTTTTGGCAGTTATCAATAATATAGTTCAGGGTGGGGCCTGGGGGCCAGGGTTACTGAGATACATTTTATAAAAATCAGCAGGGAGCCTCTAGTTCACCTTTAAAAAAGAAAACATATGCAATAACGCTTTAAGGGGGGAATGTAATAAAAGTCGTAAAGAGCAAAACAATTTGCACCAATGAGAATAAAAATCCACATCTCGCAATAAAAAATTGTTCCTTAAACTGTTATAGCATTGCAAATTTTAATTGCGTACTCTTTAAGAAGTGCTTGACGGTGTCGTCATTTTTTCGAGCAAACATAATGACTTTTGTAGTAAGAAGTTTTATTACATTGACTGCGCATTGGCTCAAACTATAAAATTCACAAACGGTCTTCCACTGTCGGAAGTGTTCGCTAAACGGTTTCCGTATTCGTAAAAGCTATATTAGATTCGTGCAAAGCAAAATTTGTTTGCACAAAGGCATAACTTTTTGCATTGCGAATAGTTTTTCCGTTACCGACATTTATTACATTCCCCTGCAAGTGTAAACGAATGTCACCGATAGTCTTCCACCTATGTATTGTCAATAAAGGCGATACAAGTATGGGACCTGTTATCCAGAATGCTCGGGACTTGGGGTTTTTACAGATAACGGATCTTTCTGTAATTTGGATCTCCATACTACGTCTACTAGAAAATCTAAATATTCACGCAATATGGTTTTGTTTCAGATAAGGATTCACTATATCTGTTTCTATCATGTGCAAGGTACTGTTTTATTATTACAGAGAAAAAGGAAATCCTTTTAAAAAATTTGAATTATTGGAACAAAAAAGGTGGCATCCCCAACTTACATATACTATATATACTCATACTCTAATACACTAACTATAGATTTTAGTATAAGAATAGCCTTGTCCAAGAAATCATCCAAACCACTCTTAAACCCTCACCATGGCTAGAGTCTGTAGAGCACAGGTGATATTTCCAAAAATACCTTTCTCCTGGCGGCTTTCCTTTATTTCCTGCATTGTGTTCAGAATTGTATTCCTCCCCTTTAGAAATATAATTCTACATGTTGATGTACCCCATTTGGCCTGTGGAGCATTATCTCAGCAACTGTCAGTTAAATCCATTGACTTGATCAGGCTTTGATTAATGTGAGGGATTTCTACATCTCTATCTCAGCAGCATAGTGATTTGATAATAAGTGTTTGTGATGTATACATTATGGACTAGCTCTCAGCACAGGGTTTCTTGTTATTTCCCTTACCATTATTAAAAACAATGTTAGCATTGTAAAAGTTGATCTCCTATAGACACATGGTATAGTTTCATGTTTACTGATCAAAAAGATTCACTACCAGGTTTAACAAAGTCCAAATAAAATAACTGCCAGGAGGCAAAGCTATCCATTCCTGTTATTACTTCCAAATGAAAACAATGTTCCTCATCCTTAGCCAGCCATGTTTGACACAGTTGCAGTAGAACAAAAGCTAAATTTAGTTCTATTATCTACTAGTCAAACTGGCCAATGAACGGTTAGACACGTGTTGTACTTTCAGCTTTAGCACCATGCTGCTTTACCTGTAGCCATCATTTTTAGTCCTTAATCTATCAGTTGATGATGAAGACTTGCTGGGTAGTGATGGGCGAATTTATTCGCCAGGCGCGAATTCGCGGCGAATTTGCGTGATTCGCGAAACGCCCGCAAAAATTTGCGGCAAAAATTTTTTTCAGAAAAAACGGGCGCCGGCGTCAAATACGAGACGCCGGCGCCGTTTCGTGAATTTTTCGCCGTTTCGAGAATTTCGCGGCGAAGCGAAACAGCGCAAATTCGCCCATCACTATTGCTGGGTGTTCCAAGCAACAACTTTATATGTTTATTTGCTCCATAAATCAGATTGTCACATACAGGACGTTGAGTACTTTTGACCTGGAACTTTGTGAACAAACATGTTTGTGGCCCAGTTATCTGCATACAAATCTTAAACTTGTTGCCTAACCTGTTGCATAAATACTTCTCCTTTGAAAAGAATCTGCTATGACTTCCTGGGCTGCACTGAGAGTATTTTTGAATCCTAAAAAAAAAATGATGAAATGTAAGTCATGCACCACAATCTGCCCTGTCCTTGAATAATGAATGATACAACATTCCCACCTGGTTCTGATAAGACATTCAAAGTTCTGGGATGCAATCAGTTCTTATACTAAGAGGCTTATTTATCGGCATTCGACTTGGATTTAGAGGTTTTTGAAAACCACCACTAATAATGTGCAAATAAATTCCCCAGGTGCAAATTGGCTGTGAATTTCTGCATTTCACCACCAGCGAATAAATTTGAGAAAAAAATTGGACGTGCGTCAGAATAGTCGCGTGTCAAAATTGACTTTAATACATTTGGGCAAAATAATTTTGACGCCCATTGACTTCAATGTGTTTCGCAATTTTTTCAATGTGTTTCATGAATTTCGCGGGAAAGTTTTCAGCAAAACGGGACAAATTACCCATCACTAACCACCAGTAAACTTACTTTCTCTAAAACCACCACTGTCATGAAATGTATTAAAAGAAAAAAAATGCTCAAAAAATATGAATACCTCTAAAAACTCTACGGGGCACATTTACTAAGCTCGAGTGAAGGATTCAAAGTAAACAAACTTCGAATTTCGACTGCGACTTCGACTCGAACGATTCAAGCTAAAAATCGTTCGACTATTCGACCATTCGATAGTCGAAGTACTATCTCTTTAAAAAAAACATCATACTTCGCCACTTTAAACCTACCGAGCTACAAATTTAGCCTATGGGGACCTTCCCCATAAGTTTTCTAAGCTTTTTCTGATCGAAGAAAAATCGTTTGATCGATCGATTAAAATCCTTTGAATCGTTCGATTTTTACTTCGATCGATCGAAGGATTTAACTTCAAGGGTCGAATTTGAGGGTTAATTAACCCTCGATATTCGACCCTTAGTAAATGTGCCCCTACAATTTCTAGCAGAAAAAAATATGAAAAACTCTATAAGCCTCAATTGATTAAAAATTGTCCAATGGGACCTTTAATAGGACCTTGACAACTTTTACTTGGCTAATTCAGAGGTCTTTGTCGTTTTAACATTTAAGGGGTTATTTACTAAAACTCCAATATCTCTAGTTGAGTTTTAAAGGGAAAAAATACTAAGGGGCCGATATACTAAAAATCAAATTGAAATTTTTTCCACAAATCTTGAAAAGTTTGTGGTTGTCCTATATTTCTTAAAAGCTCTAAAAATTCTAGATTTATCAAGTGAAAAAATCTTTAATAAAAAAATTCCCCTAGTAAAAGTTGTCAAGGTGCTATAGAAGTCGATGGGAGCTGCGCTGATCTTATTGGGCCATTTTTAATACAATCAGAATTTTAGAGGTTTTCAGATTTTTTTTCAGCTGGGATTGTCCAAAAAAAATATTTTTTTTTTGTTCATACTTTTTAAATTCAGATCTTTTTAAAAATTCAATGACAATCGTGGTTTGTGGTTTAGTTGTGGTTTCAAGAACCTCTAAAACGACTAAAATTCGACCTTCAATATATAAACCTCTATACTAGTGATGGGCGGCGAAAAATTTTGGACGCTCATCCGAAAAGTCACTTGCGTCAAAATCGTGCATGTCAACACTATTCGGATGCCCATTGACTTTAATGCTGGTGTCAAAATTGATGTGAGCGTCAAAATCAATGCTGGCGTCTAAATTGACGCGGGCAACAATTTTGGAGTTTCACTAATTTTTTTTGCGATTTTTTTGGGCGTTTCGCATATTTTGCTGGAAATTCGCAAATTTTTTGGCGGATCGCCCCATCACTACTCTATACTAAAGGATCCTGTATCAATTTGGTTGGTGCCATAAATATTTATTTATTTATTTATAATTCTTTATTTTTACTTTTGAAGAGGAAATTAATTTTGTCCATTTTGGGGATCAAAAATGTTTACTGACTTCTAGCCTTTAACCACATGGGCAGTGTCTTGAACTCCCTTGTTTCACCCAATCCCTGGCTTATAGAGTTGTAAAAGTAATATTAAAGCAAACAGTGATTCGGTTATAATAATAATTTCTCTCCAATTATCTACAATAAACAGTAAATACCTAAAGGTGGCTGTTAGCTCTTCTTCTGTTGTTTTGGGATTTTCCCAAAAAATTAAAAATATTCCACCACTGAATTTTTTTTTTTCCTCAATTTAAATTTTTAATTTTTTCACCCAAGTAGTTAGTGATTGGCAAGTGGTCAGAGAACAGAAAAAATACATATTTTAGGTGGTAATTTAACCAATAATCCCCTATAAAAATCAAGCTAAACATCCTAGCATTTTCATGGAAGACCTAACCGGACCATATAAAAAATAATCAATATTTTCTCAGTGTTGGTGTGCTCACTTCAAATCCATGCAGGAAATCAAGAAACCCCTGTAGGTAATGAAAAATGTATGGCCCAGAGGTAGAGAAGTTATACTAAACTGCATATGCTAATATTAACTTTCCCAAGGCACTACAAGAATTAGTTAGAACTCATAGATTCACACAGGAAATCAAGAAAGCCATCTAGGTAATGAAAAAATGTAGGGCCCAAAGGTAGAGGAGGTACACTAAACTGCTCATACTAATATTAACTTTCCCAAGGCACTACAAGGATTAGTTAGAACTCATAGAAAATCTTTCTTCCAGGAGATAAATCAACTCACTGCCTAAGAGGATTTTTCTCATTTAGATACATTTATACAACCCTAGGCCTATTTTATATTCTCTGTTTTATCGGTGCCCCTTTCTGTTTATTAAAACAGCTAGTAGAGTAGTAATTCCGGTTCATACATCTTTTGGAATGGTTCATCCACCTGTAGCCATCTATCCTACTAAATGACTACATACTTTTTTCAACAAAGACTTACTTAACGGGGCTCTATCATGATGGCATTTATGGTAGTTTTTATTACTAATTACACTGTGTATATTGTAAATAATCCATTATACCATTTAAAATGTAATTATTGAACTAATACATGTATATTTATCTGTGATATTGAAGTGTAGGCAACCATCTCGAGGCACTGTGCCTGATCCTTTGCTTTCAGAAACAGCCAATGGTACTGCTTTCAGATTCTATTCAATGTAACTGGAGGAGTTGCAGTGGGACTTGGGTGCTTTACTACTGAGTGCTATTCTCATATCTACATTTTCAGCAATGCAGTTGTCAGGAAGCTGTTATCTTGTTACCTTCTCCCTGTTCTATTGATAGGCTGCTAGGGGGGAGGTGATATCACTCAAGCTTGTAACACAGCAGTAAAGAGTGACTAAAGTTCATCAGAGCACATGTCACATGGATAAAGGCACTTGAAACTAGCCTCTTTTCAAATTTCAAAATTAAGATAAAAAAATCTATTTGCTCTTCTGAAAAACATATTTCAAGAAGGATTCTACTGGAAGAGCACTATTAACTGATAGTGATGAATGAATCGGTTTTGTTTTGCTTCAGGCTTTGCTGTCATGGGGCCGGATGGGTGATGTTGGGGGTGGGGCTATGATGTGGCAACTGTCAATCGGGTTATCGCTTTATCAATCTAGGAGAGTCCTGTCCACTTTCCATAATTTGAAAAACTGGGCAGGCAGTTTTAACCTGCACAGTTTTTCTGAAAACTGGGTTGTCCAGGTCAAAAACAGACAAGTCGCAACCCTAGTTCCCAAACAGGGGGTTGGCCAATCCCTTGGGCTACTCTGATTGAAAGTGAGTAAGTGTGAGATTTGAGAAGAATGCAAGCATATTTATTTTTATAGATACTCTTAGAAACTGAGCATAAAGCTTTGTTAGAGTGGAATTAGGGGTTAAGCCTTTGTTTTTATAGATTTTGTTGGAACTATGGCTGAATGACCAGTGCAGCAAAGTTTTCATATCTATGTAAAGGGGAAGCAAAGTCTAAAATAGAATAAGGCTAGAAATGCTGTATTTTGTATACTAAACATAAACATGAACTTACTGCACCACAAGCCTTAACAAACAAATGATTTATGCTTTCAAAGTTAGCCACAGGGGGTCACTATCTTTTACCTTTGTTAAACATCTTTGCAAGACCAAGAATGTGTACATGCTCAGTGTGGTCTGGGCTGCATAGGAATCGTCATAAATTATCAAAACAGCAAATAATATCTGCCAGAAGCCAATACAGCAAGATAGATTAATAATCAGACTGCACTGGGTCCTGGGAAACAAACAAAGCTGCTTGAGTTCTGCATGGCTGGGAAGTAAGGCAGGGGCTCCCCCTGCTGTTCATAAGTATGATTGTTTTCCTGCAGAGCAGTTAGGGACCGTCTGACAATTCCTATCCTCAGCAGTAGATGAAGGGAGGATTTCACTGCATACTGTCAGGTTTATTTGAAAATAGGATTCTTTTTCAATAAATAAAAATTAAATATGGGATTTTATTTTTTTGCCTTTCCATGCACTTTAAACATGTTATGAGCTAGGGGCCCTGAACAAATGCTGGACCTCAAAAGGGGCATCAACTAAAAAATGTCTGAAAACCACTGCCATAAAGTATGATGGGGTCATGCTGCCTGTTATGACTATTTTGTTTTCAACATGGGGACCTGTATCTCACACACAACATTAACCTCGTTGAACATTAATACTATCTATACATGTAACACATCTGTAGGTGGACCTGAGATAAGTGATTAGCTGCCAGTGTTCCCCGGACTCCCTCGAGCTTTGGGCAACTCCCAGCCATATGTGTGTGCCCCTTTAAGATCTTAGTCTCCGGTGATTCCTCTGGCATACAGTTCAACTATGCTGATAATGACAGTAGTCAAAGAGGTTGCCTCCAACCGGGAACTTATTTATAGAACAATGACAAAGGATATGACTCACAGCAGTCAGACGGAATAACTCTTCAAGTGCAATCACAGCAATGAGTAGAAAACCTTCACACTTATGGTATTGCCAGTTGATCCCTCTCTCGCCTATCTCTGCATGTGTTGTAATTATCATGAATTCTGAGTTTAGCATCTATGTGTTTAATATATGCATGTGTCTTACATTTGGATACCTCCATGACATGTATTTTAATATATGGAATGCATGTTGAAAACATACATAAAAACAGCACCGGATTCGCTGGGCAGGCGCCCCTAGGCCGTGCGCTCCGCGCGGTCCTAGCGCCTGCCTGCACTACCACACGCCAGCGCCAGCGTGCGAGCGCCGAAGCACTGGGGAGCACAGGCGGCTGGGCGGCATGCCGCCCCCAAAAATGTTCCGCCCTAGGCCCGGGCCTATGTGGCCTCGTCACAAATCCGGGCCTGCATAGAAATAGAAATAAAAAATAGAAATATAGATAGAAAGTCGTTAGAAAAAATGTAGTTGGGGAGCACCTTCCATCAATCACAGGAAATGGTGTGCAGGGTCAAATAGTAATTGTAGTGAAAAAAGAGAAAAAGAACTGACCCATATAATTGCACCTTCCCATCCAAATACAAAACTCCGGTGAAGCCAATTAATAAAACATAACCTTTAATGATTAATTAAAACAAGTCTAGAAAACACAATTAAAAATATGGTTAGGTGTAGGGGGCTGATTAACACAGCACCTATGGGTTCAAAGAGACGTGTGCCAGCAGCACTTAAGTCGTTTACAGATACGGTTGGGAATTGTTGTGGTGAAATTTAGGCATGTAGGCCACGCATTATTTCTAATAGCCACAACCAGGAAACAACCCGTACCCCACCAACCCCTTCATCCACTTGAGGATCTCTCCCGTTGTGGTATTAGGTTTTTAGGATTGTAAGCAAAGGCCAGATAGCGCAAACATCAAGATACTTGAACTAATAGTGCCAGACCCACGGATAAATGTTTACTCAATGCCAAACCCACCCCTTCACCCACTTGAGAAGCCCTCCCTCGTGGTATTGGGTCGGATGAACAAAACCAGATGACAAACTCTGGAATACTTTGTTGCTGCAGAGACTGATAGTGCTATATTGCTTCAGTATCTAAATTGTATCGAGCAAAGTAACAACCCGCGGATCATTTAAATATCCAACCCCTTCACCCACATTGATCACCTCCCGATCCGTATTAACCCTGTGGAGCAAATCTGTGTCCCTATCAGACGCCTGCCTAACCAAAACTAAAAATGCGCCTGACGCGCGTTTCACCCGCCAAGTTGCGGGCTTTGTCAAAGGCTAAGAAACAGACCGGTGTTGCACCTCTATTTACCACCGCGGAAGAGCCAGTAACCGTTCGAATTCGGCCAATCGGAGGGCTGCACTACCCTCTGTAGCACGGGAGCCAATCTACTTGCTATACGTCATAGTGAGGCGGAGTCATGTCGAAAACTGAAGACCGCCTCCTATGGCTGATTGACTATTGCGCAGGCTGTATAGTTACAGCGGCTTAAAGCGCAACAATTTATTATAGCTGAGTAGGAACATTTATCCAAAGTAAATGACAGAGTCATTATAGCCAAATTATAGCAGCCAAACAGGTAGCATATGTAAACTTTGCAAACTCGCCCATTTCTCATTACTTCGAGTACTATGGATCTGTTATTTGTCCAATCAGAAACGTGTCAGTATTCGATAATACAGAGAATATTTAAACCACATCCACTGGTCATATAGCTAATAGACAGCTTATCAATATGCAGACAAAGGAAGGTATATGTATGTAATCTCCTTTGTCAATATGCCTGCATGTATGTTTGTACCAAGTATGGTGTGGGGAAATACTGTATAATGTCGATATTGGCATACCCCAATATATGATACGTCCTAATTTCTAGATATCGTAAGCTGCTAAATGAATATATTCATAGTGATACTCTCGTTGAGGCCGTTAGGGCTCAGTGCATTCATTAGAAATATCCATTCACTTTCTCTGGATAAGAGAGCTGAGTCTAGGTCACCCCCTCTTATACCAAGGGAAATTTTTGAAAGACCCGTTGCTTTTAAGCCAGAACTCGAGTGATTGTGGACTTCCAAAAAATGTCGGCTGACTGGTGGTAGCTTCTTGTTGGCTTGCAATAAATCCAGGGCATTATTAATACTATGGATATGTTCCATCAATCTGTTCTTGAAAGCACGAATTGTTTTCCCAATGTATATTTTCTTGCAAGGACAAGTTAACATATATACAACATTATTGGTGCTGCATGTAAAGTGATGACTAATCTTGTGTCTCTTACCAAATCTATCAACTACCTGTTTCTGATTATGCATGTATACACAGACTTTACATTTACCACATGCAAAAGTCCCATTCACAGACAACTGAGATTGTTTGGAAAAATGACTTTTAACCAGCCGGTCTCTGAGATTCGGCGCCCGTCGACAACAGGTTAATGGTCGTGGGCCCACTATCGTGGAGAGAACCGGGTCAGTGTGCAAAATGTGCCAATGTTTCTTCAAAACTGAGTCTATAGTTGGCCATTGTTTGCAGTATGTTCCAATAAACCTGATAGGTTGATCAGTATTCTGTGAATTACGTTTGTTGGCATCCAGGAGAGAGTTTCTAGGGGTCTTAATTGCTCTGGCATAAGCTTGATTAATCACATTCTGCGAATATCCCCTCTGTATAAGACGTTCAGTCAATTCACTAGCTCTCTTACGGAACAAAATGGTGTCAGAGCAATTCCGTCTTAATCTCAGAAATTCACCTACTGGAACGCCTTTCTTAGTGGACATG
The DNA here is from genome assembly GCF_017654675.1 of Xenopus laevis. Taxonomy (NCBI): domain Eukaryota; kingdom Metazoa; phylum Chordata; class Amphibia; order Anura; family Pipidae; genus Xenopus; species Xenopus laevis. Next base: position 187,824,906 of record NC_054372.1, read on the forward strand.
GGGTGATGACTTTGGAAATGAAGGATGGAGTTAGTTGCAGTAGCTTTACGGTACAGATCAGTGCCAATAGTGCCATCTTCCCTAATCGTGATCGTGATATCCAGGAAATCAATACTCACCTTACTAATGGTATGTGTGAGTTTGATATTAAGATGGTTAGTATTAAGACATTGTAGGAATTTACTCAGATCCTCACTAGTACCAGTCCAAAAGAATATCAGGTCGTCAATGTAGCGAAACCAATAAGATATGTATTTGGTATAATGTGCCATATGATCACCAAAGACACTATTGGCCTCCCACCAACCCATGAAGAGGTTGGCATATGTGGGGGCGAAGGCTGCACCCATAGCTACACCCCTAATTTGTAGATAATACTTATCGTTGAACACAAAAAAATTATGATTCAAACAGAAATCGGTGAGATCTGCCATAAAATCTATAAATTGCCCGTCCCAGTTGGACTCCGTCTCCATAAAATATCGTATTGCTTGCAAACCCTGTTTGTGGGAAATGGAAGAGTACAAAGATTCGACATCACATCCCACTATATAGGTGTCATTGTCCACCTTCACTTCCACCAATTTCTTAAGTAAATCCCCAGTATCTTTAATGTATGAGGGAAGAGTAATTACAAATTTGCGCAATTTTATATCGATAAATTGACTCGCCCTTTCACACATGTTCCCATTACCTGATACAATTGGTCTGCCGGGAGGTTTTGTAAGGCTTTTGTGTATCTTGGGGAGCATGTAAAAGGTTGGGGTCACTGATATGTCATTATGTAATGCTTTTGACTCTGTTGTGGTAATGAGTCCAGTTTGTAAACCATCTGCAATCAGATTGTTATAAAGATGCCTGAACTCCGTCGTCGGATCATTCGGTAATTTACGGTAACATGCCGCATCATTTAGTTGTTTTAATGCCTCCGTGAGATACATAACACGTGGCCACAAGACAATATTGCCCCCTTTATCAGAGGGTTTTATGATTACATCCTGCCAAGAGGATATTTGTTGTATAGCGAGTCTTTCCTCATGATTAAGGTTGTCATGACCCTGACTGGGTATGTTCATAAAGTCACGCATAACTAATTCACCAAAGGTGATAACTGCCGTACTTGTATTTCTTGGGGGCATAAATTTACTTTTTGTTTTGAACGGCCTGCTCAGGTCGTTACATTCAGCCAACAAATCCGTTAGCTCAGATACCGCTTGATCAAAAGCTACCTGCTCAGTGGTGACATCAATTACATGATGTGACAGGTCATAAGGGTTAGTTGGATCAGGGGTAACCATCAAGGGGTTGACTAATCCTATTTCGTTATGGTTAGAGCCTTGGTGAAAATATTTTCTCAACAACAACTTGCGGCAGAACAAGAATAGATCCTTATACAGGGTAAAGGGATTTGTGTCACAACTGGGAGAGAAAGATAAACCCCTCTTCAGAACTGAGTTTTGACTGTCAGAGAGGATATGATCACTCAGGTTTACAACATTCAGTGTCTCTGAGCTCTCCTCCCTCGGTGCCAGCCCCGTTCCCAGTGGTTCTGCCTCCGATAAGCCCATTTGTCCCTGTTTCTTAATTCTCTTCCCCCCTCTCCTGATTCTCTTATATTGTCTGTGCCTAAAAAAGGCACACTGGGGTTGGATTTAATGGAACTAGTGGCAGTTTCATCATCCGATCTTTCTGATCTAGACGGATCACTTTGTGAATTGCTCCTATTATTGGTTCTCCGCCCCCATTTGAAAACGGTACCCAAACTGTAATCAGTAGTGTCCCTAAAATATTTTTGTTTCTTCCGGTCAATAATTTCAAGTGCTACTCGGTCTATCTCGGCATTAATTCTAAACAAACGTGATATATACGCTTCATTTTGTGAGTACTCAGTCAACTGTTTTTCAATATCATTAATCTTGGTTGTAAGTTCTACTACAGTCTGTTGCTCGTGTTCACGAGTTAGAGTGAGTAGTTGCATCGAACAATTATGTAACACCTCCTCCCACCTCCTTTTAAAATTATCATCCCTGATCTCAAAAGTAGGGAGTATCCTGATCCGCAAACCCCTAGGGATAATGTTCCCCTCCATATATTTGTCATACGTGGACACAGACCACCATGCCTTAGTCAGCTTAATCTGCTGTTGCTGGTATTCAGATAACAACTGTCTCCAGCTGCTCTCCCCCTGGAGTTTTGTATTTGGATGGGAAGGTGCAATTATATGGGTCAGTTCTTTTTCTCTTTTTTCACTACAATTACTATTTGACCCTGCACACCATTTCCTGTGATTGATGGAAGGTGCTCCCCAACTACATTTTTTCTAACATTTAACATTTTCCCGCACTTTCTTGGGAAGCTCGGGGTGTAGCACACATCTGGTTGATTTTCTAATAAGACAATGACGACACCTGTTGTTAACATGCAATCCCGCTTTGCTAAATGGTCAACTCAGCTATCTGATGTTTTTCAAGTTGAATCTGGATTTCAGAGTTCCCAAGGGGAGAGCAGCTGGAGACAGTTGTTATCTGAATACCAGCAACAGCAGATTAAGCTGACTAAGGCATGGTGGTCTGTGTCCACGTATGACAAATATATGGAGGGGAACATTATCCCTAGGGGTTTGCGGATCAGGATACTCCCTACTTTTGAGATCAGGGATGATAATTTTAAAAGGAGGTGGGAGGAGGTGTTACATAATTGTTCGATGCAACTACTCACTCTAACTCGTGAACACGAGCAACAGACTGTAGTAGAACTTACAACCAAGATTAATGATATTGAAAAACAGTTGACTGAGTACTCACAAAATGAAGCGTATATATCACGTTTGTTTAGAATTAATGCCGAGATAGACCGAGTAGCACTTGAAATTATTGACCGGAAGAAACAAAAATATTTTAGGGACACTACTGATTACAGTTTGGGTACCGTTTTCAAATGGGGGCGGAGAACCAATAATAGGAGCAATTCACAAAGTGATCCGTCTAGATCAGAAAGATCGGATGATGAAACTGCCACTAGTTCCATTAAATCCAACCCCAGTGTGCCTTTTTTAGGCACAGACAATATAAGAGAATCAGGAGAGGGGGGAAGAGAATTAAGAAACAGGGACAAATGGGCTTATCGGAGGCAGAACCACTGGGAACGGGGCTGGCACCGAGGGAGGAGAGCTCAGAGACACTGAATGTTGTAAACCTGAGTGATCATATCCTCTCTGACAGTCAAAACTCAGTTCTGAAGAGGGGTTTATCTTTCTCTCCCAGTTGTGACACAAATCCCTTTACCCTGTATAAGGATCTATTCTTGTTCTGCCGCAAGTTGTTGTTGAGAAAATATTTTCACCAAGGCTCTAACCATAACGAAATAGGATTAGTCAACCCCTTGATGGTTACCCCTGATCCAACTAACCCTTATGACCTGTCACATCATGTAATTGATGTCACCACTGAGCAGGTAGCTTTTGATCAAGCGGTATCTGAGCTAACGGATTTGTTGGCTGAATGTAACGACCTGAGCAGGCCGTTCAAAACAAAAAGTAAATTTATGCCCCCAAGAAATACAAGTACGGCAGTTATCACCTTTGGTGAATTAGTTATGCGTGACTTTATGAACATACCCAGTCAGGGTCATGACAACCTTAATCATGAGGAAAGACTCGCTATACAACAAATATCCTCTTGGCAGGATGTAATCATAAAACCCTCTGATAAAGGGGGCAATATTGTCTTGTGGCCACGTGTTATGTATCTCACGGAGGCATTAAAACAACTAAATGATGCGGCATGTTACCGTAAATTACCGAATGATCCGACGACGGAGTTCAGGCATCTTTATAACAATCTGATTGCAGATGGTTTACAAACTGGACTCATTACCACAACAGAGTCAAAAGCATTACATAATGACATATCAGTGACCCCAACCTTTTACATGCTCCCCAAGATACACAAAAGCCTTACAAAACCTCCCGGCAGACCAATTGTATCAGGTAATGGGAACATGTGTGAAAGGGCGAGTCAATTTATCGATATAAAATTGCGCAAATTTGTAATTACTCTTCCCTCATACATTAAAGATACTGGGGATTTACTTAAGAAATTGGTGGAAGTGAAGGTGGACAATGACACCTATATAGTGGGATGTGATGTCGAATCTTTGTACTCTTCCATTTCCCACAAACAGGGTTTGCAAGCAATACGATATTTTATGGAGACGGAGTCCAACTGGGACGGGCAATTTATAGATTTTATGGCAGATCTCACCGATTTCTGTTTGAATCATAATTTTTTTGTGTTCAACGATAAGTATTATCTACAAATTAGGGGTGTAGCTATGGGTGCAGCCTTCGCCCCCACATATGCCAACCTCTTCATGGGTTGGTGGGAGGCCAATAGTGTCTTTGGTGATCATATGGCACATTATACCAAATACATATCTTATTGGTTTCGCTACATTGACGACCTGATATTCTTTTGGACTGGTACTAGTGAGGATCTGAGTAAATTCCTACAATGTCTTAATACTAACCATCTTAATATCAAACTCACACATACCATTAGTAAGGTGAGTATTGATTTCCTGGATATCACGATCACGATTAGGGAAGATGGCACTATTGGCACTGATCTGTACCGTAAAGCTACTGCAACTAACTCCATCCTTCATTTCCAAAGTCATCACCCCATGTCCACTAAGAAAGGCGTTCCAGTAGGTGAATTTCTGAGATTAAGACGGAATTGCTCTGACACCATTTTGTTCCGTAAGAGAGCTAGTGAATTGACTGAACGTCTTATACAGAGGGGATATTCGCAGAATGTGATTAATCAAGCTTATGCCAGAGCAATTAAGACCCCTAGAAACTCTCTCCTGGATGCCAACAAACGTAATTCACAGAATACTGATCAACCTATCAGGTTTATTGGAACATACTGCAAACAATGGCCAACTATAGACTCAGTTTTGAAGAAACATTGGCACATTTTGCACACTGACCCGGTTCTCTCCACGATAGTGGGCCCACGACCATTAACCTGTTGTCGACGGGCGCCGAATCTCAGAGACCGGCTGGTTAAAAGTCATTTTTCCAAACAATCTCAGTTGTCTGTGAATGGGACTTTTGCATGTGGTAAATGTAAAGTCTGTGTATACATGCATAATCAGAAACAGGTAGTTGATAGATTTGGTAAGAGACACAAGATTAGTCATCACTTTACATGCAGCACCAATAATGTTGTATATATGTTAACTTGTCCTTGCAAGAAAATATACATTGGGAAAACAATTCGTGCTTTCAAGAACAGATTGATGGAACATATCCATAGTATTAATAATGCCCTGGATTTATTGCAAGCCAACAAGAAGCTACCACCAGTCAGCCGACATTTTTTGGAAGTCCACAATCACTCGAGTTCTGGCTTAAAAGCAACGGGTCTTTCAAAAATTTCCCTTGGTATAAGAGGGGGTGACCTAGACTCAGCTCTCTTATCCAGAGAAAGTGAATGGATATTTCTAATGAATGCACTGAGCCCTAACGGCCTCAACGAGAGTATCACTATGAATATATTCATTTAGCAGCTTACGATATCTAGAAATTAGGACGTATCATATATTGGGGTATGCCAATATCGACATTATACAGTATTTCCCCACACCATACTTGGTACAAACATACATGCAGGCATATTGACAAAGGAGATTACATACATATACCTTCCTTTGTCTGCATATTGATAAGCTGTCTATTAGCTATATGACCAGTGGATGTGGTTTAAATATTCTCTGTATTATCGAATACTGACACGTTTCTGATTGGACAAATAACAGATCCATAGTACTCGAAGTAATGAGAAATGGGCGAGTTTGCAAAGTTTACATATGCTACCTGTTTGGCTGCTATAATTTGGCTATAATGACTCTGTCATTTACTTTGGATAAATGTTCCTACTCAGCTATAATAAATTGTTGCGCTTTAAGCCGCTGTAACTATACAGCCTGCGCAATAGTCAATCAGCCATAGGAGGCGGTCTTCAGTTTTCGACATGACTCCGCCTCACTATGACGTATAGCAAGTAGATTGGCTCCCGTGCTACAGAGGGTAGTGCAGCCCTCCGATTGGCCGAATTCTAACGGTTACTGGCTCTTCCGCGGTGGTAAATAGAGGTGCAACACCGGTCTGTTTCTTAGCCTTTGACAAAGCCCGCAACTTGGCGGGTGAAACGCGCGTCAGGCGCATTTTTAGTTTTGGTTAGGCAGGCGTCTGATAGGGACACAGATTTGCTCCACAGGGTTAATACGGATCGGGAGGTGATCAATGTGGGTGAAGGGGTTGGATATTTAAATGATCCGCGGGTTGTTACTTTGCTCGATACAATTTAGATACTGAAGCAATATAGCACTATCAGTCTCTGCAGCAACAAAGTATTCCAGAGTTTGTCATCTGGTTTTGTTCATCCGACCCAATACCACGAGGGAGGGCTTCTCAAGTGGGTGAAGGGGTAGGTTTGGCATTGAGTAAACATTTATCCGTGGGTCTGGCACTATTAATTCAAGTATCTTGATGTTTGCGCTATCTGGCCTTTGCTTACAATCCTAAAAACCTAATACCACAACGGGAGAGATCCTCAAGTGGATGAAGGGGTTGGTGGGGTACGGGTTGTTTCCTGGTTGTGGCTATTAGAAATAATGCGTGGCCTACATGCCTAAATTTCACCACAACGATTCCCAACCGTATCTGTAAACGACTTAAGTGCTGCTGGCACACGTCTCTTTGAACCCATAGGTGCTGTGTTAATCAGCCCCCTACACCTAACCATATTTTTAATTGTGTTTTCTAGACTTGTTTTAATTAATCATTAAAGGTTATGTTTTATTAATTGGCTTCACCGGAGTTTTGTATTTGGATGGGAAGGTGCAATTATATGGGTCAGTTCTTTTTCTCTTTTTTCACTAGATAGAAAGTCGGCCAAATGTTGATCGGGCAGGTTAAAAAATCCTGGCGGATCTTGGACGCTTTTGTGCGCCGATGCAGTCCTGCGATCCGACCGCCCGTATCGGATGCATTATGATACAATCATTGGGCCCTAGGGCCCATGATCGGATCAGCCCGATATCGCCCACCTCAATGCATATTAGGGAGAGATCCGCTCGCTTCGCGACATCTGTACATCTATGGCCATCTTAACTTCTCTTTCCACTGGTAAGAAACAAGGATTTATACATACAAAGAATAATGGAGACTTTCTATATATCATTTGCATAATCCCTGCCACTCTCCAGCTGTTTTTAAATTAAATAAAACAGCGTGATGCAGTTCCACATTTGTTTGTTACCGACTGATAAATATAAATTCTCAGCTGTTGTTCTGAGGATAAGAGCATTGATTGGGAGATGGTCATACCGATGCCTTTCTTAGAAAGATTTGTTCACAATGAACCCTTAACATCACAGAGGCGACTGCTGCAAAGTATAATTAAGAAGCTGAGTGGGAAATAATCATTCTCCCAGGATCTGAATAAGGGTCAGAGGATAATAACCACATTACTCGGCTCATTTGAGGGTGGCTGGACCTTTTTCTATCTGCGTTTCAGTAGGTCATGGATAAGGCTTGATACCTGACCAAAGCTTTTAGGATTTATAGAGGAATAATTTTGCTACTCATGCATTCACATCACACTATGTAATACTGAGCATCAATTCGATTTTACCTTTATTATATTCATTTCATTAAAGTCTTTGAGAAAATGCAAACAAATCCAGAAAGGTGGAACTGAATGGAGTACAGGACAGTGTTTGTAAAATATGATTGTGTAGGGGACTGGTAAATTAGTCTCCCAGTATTATTTAGCAGGCAGTCCCCAAGTGTTATAGATGCCTAACTGGATCCTAAAATACACTTAGAAGGGGGACCTGTTTCCTTATCCTGCTTAAAGCTATGCCCCTTAGTGTTCTAACAGTCCAGTGTACTAGTCCAGTGTACTAAAGTATAAAGTCCTGGGCAGCCATGTGCTCACAGTCCATTTTGTGCTTGCTCTGGCCTGAGCAGGCAGACAGAGCTCCAGTGGAACCTAGGCAGGAGAACCACTGGCACCCAATTATTGTACCTTGCATAAAGTTACAGTTACGATACACCCTGCCTCCACGCCATTTGCGAGGGCTTACTCCCTAAGAATTAAGGTCTCATCCGGAGCACAGTATTGGGAGTGGAGCTTATAGTAGAGGACGGTGCACTCAATTTACTATAATTTACTATAGCGCTACAACTGTAATAAATTAATATGTAATGAATATACAGGAATGAGATCCGTTATCCGGAAACCCATTATCCACAAAGCTCCGAATTACGGAGAAGCCATCTCCCATAGACTACATTTTATCCAAATAATCCAAAATTAAAAAAAAAAACATTTCCTTTTTCTATCTAACCATGAAACAGTACCTTGAACTTGATCCCAACTAAGATATTATTAATCCTTATTTGAAGCAGAGCCAGCCTATTGGGTTTATTTAAGGTTTACATGATTTTCTAGTAGTTGTTTTATTCTGACCCTACTAGTGGAGAAGAGAATTTGACGTGTCAGAGCTTCTCCATTTTTATTCTAGGGTTATGAACTTTTCTTAAACCTGTGCATTGTGGGAAGAGTCTCCAGCATGTGATGTAAGATCCTCTTTCCACTTCCTGTTGTCTGGAGAATAAAGTGTCAGCCTTATTTGTAGTCTCTTACTGACTTGTAAAAGTTTTGAAGCAGAGGAAAAGATAAATTCATTGGATGGTGCCAAACGCTAGGCACCCCCTCCCCTACTTACGTGATACCCTGGGCCATTGCTTCTGTTAGCTGGAAACTGCACCAGCCTCGGGTAGAAGCAACACATCACTACTGTCTTCTGCTTCTTCTCTCCGGGTAGATTGAAAGCCTGTCTTTTACTTCTAAGTTTTGACTCTGGTGTGTATGTGTGCCCGGACCAGGGCTAAAGAGAATAAGATAGAAGAAGAAGATCATGACTTGCAGGCCCGGATTTGTGGAAAGGCCACCTAGGCCCGGGCCTAGGGCGGCAGGATTTTAGGGGGGCGGCATGCTGCCCAACCACACCCACATTTGTTCAAAAACACTGGGGATGCGCTGGAGAGACAATAATTTTTTTAATTTCCCGTGCGCCAATCCCCATTGCTCCTGTCACCCTGGAGGCGACAGGAGTGACGAACGGTAGTGGGCCTAGGGGCGCCCACTATATAAATCCAGCCCTGATGACTTGGGATTCCTAAAGAAGTACCCAGGAGTGATACTCAGACGGCAGCAGCCCCAATGTCGACTCCCCCTCACTCGCTTGGAGCTTAAAACATCATTGTTGGAGCAGGTCAAAGGGGGGCCACATTACTAATGCAATGAGCACAATAGCACACTCTGCACTAGTGGAGCTGATTTTCTGGATTAAAACCCAAGAATTCAGCTCTTAATATTACAAGAAGTGGCTTTTTGCCGCCCTTTGCCTCATGGCAGGATCAGCCCTTTAAGTACCCCAGGATCAGCCCTTTAAGTACCCCAGGCTGGAGCAGTTTTCTGCTAACAGAAGCACCGGCCCAGAGTATCACCTAAGCCATTATAACCTCTGGAGGGTATTTAATATTTGCCAATCCCTAGTCATTTTACCCTTTCTTCTTCTTTAAGAGCATGTTCTTGTTATGTTTTGTGTAGCCGAGGATGAGTAGGGTATAACAGTGCTTTATTAGCAGAGACTCATGCAGCCATTACACAAAAGTAACTTTCACTTTTAAGCTGTCAGGAAGTATGCACAGTATAAGTCTGGGCACAGTGACATCTACAGGCCATTTGTATAATCCCCACAGTTCTGCTAACAGGCAGCATAGGAGCCTGGTGGGATGCTGTGGAGCTACAGAGATCTATGTGAGGATGATATAATACTTTGAAGAGCACCCACAATCATTCTCAAGACATACCATCCATGAAAGCATAAAAAAGTTTACCCTGTTGAACTCAGCCAGTAGGAGAGCTCTGGGGATTCAACACTGCACTGTGAGATGGACTCCCAGAAGATGATGAAGGCCACTGTTGAGAGTGCTAGCACCACATAGCTGCCTGGGATTTCCAGCGAGCTGACCTGTGAGTGCATCCTCTGAAAAAGATGTTATATCGGAATTAGGTGTGTGGCTCCTATATAAGACAGGTTTACTATTTGTACCTCCTAGGCAGGCTGCAGCTGCCTTGGTTGTTTTTTGGGAAAGTTATCCTACATGAGCAATACGAGCTCTTAGCCTTTAAATTACCCAAAAGTTGTTTCTAAAGGGGAACCTATGCTAGAGTATAAACAGTTGGGAACAGGGGCCTCTGATCCAATGTTATTCTTTAGCCCTTGTTGGTTAAATTTTAGTAAGACCCTTGTTTATTATAAATGAATGCAAAGCACTGGTGTTATATAAATGGTTTACCAGAGAGCTTCCTCATTGCAAATCTTGTTCTATTTTTATCAGATGTTAGGAAAGGCTTACCCTTGAATTTCCCAGAGGTCTGTTTTGCTGAGTCATGTATATGTGGCTTTTGTTTACATCTAATTGATTGACGGTATAAACCTCCTTTCAAGGAGAATTCTCCTGTCATGTATGCTATCCATCAGTGAATCCCCAGGGATATTGTACTGTATATCTTTGTTACTTCCCATTTTCAACCATACTGTTGGTCAGGTCCTATATCAAAATTGAAGGACTTCTTTTTGAGAAAGCTGGAAAGTTTCTGGTCTAGTTTGGGGGCTAAAATTCTTTATCTGAGCATTCTGAAAATCTGAACATTTATGAACATCTCATGGATCTATGTTACTGGCAAGACCGTTACAGAGCATAGATGCAAAGATGTTAGATGTAATATATATATATATATATATATATATATATGTCCAATAAGTACCCGCACTCCAACAGTGGGTGCTATGGTTCAGTAGACTGTATAATTTTCAATGTAAACCAGCACTCCAGAATCATGTGAAAAACGATTTTATTGAAACATCACTTGTGATGTGGGGCAACTTTTTTATGCATCACTTGTGGAGTGCTGGTCCACATTGAAAAAAAAAATCTATATATATATATATATATTATGTAAAGTGATGGCACTCACAGAATTTGAGCCTAAATGACAAAAGGTGTCAAGAGAAACAAAAAGGTTTATTCCTCCATTTGATGAATAAACCTTTTTCTTTCTCTTGACACCTTTTGTCATTTTGGCTCAAATCTTGTGAGTGCCATCACTTTACATATTATATTTACCTTTCATGCATGCACCCAGGTCTCGATGGTTTTTAGGGTGTACAGCTCATACACGATGTCTACTTTTAAGGTGGAGTTCTATTTACTGCCTGGGAGATGCCAATGATTCAGTATTACCTTAATATTATCTTATTATTATCTAAATCTAAAGAACAAGGATTGTGCAAATAGCAAATAGCCCTGTGTTAATCAATACAGTTGAATTGTTTTGAAAGAATAGGATGCACATATCACTCATACGCTAACACTGGAAATTACACCAGACAATTATACCACATTTGTGACAAAATCCACATGTAACTGGACTCATTCTGATGAATTGTGATAGATGCAGTACAGTTGCACCAGCAATGTGGTGATGGCACTTGACTGCACTTTGCTCACTGCACTTGTGGATATAAATGAACCATAATATGTTACTTAATCAGGGATCCATGATTATACCTTGAACAGGGATTGTAGTTGTGTTGTCACAACCATGGTTTTGCCCTAATGTGGCACACAGATTGATAGATAGATGATAGATAGATGGATGGATAGGTGGATGGATAGGTGGATGGATGGATGGATGGATGGGTGGGTGGGTGGGTGGATGGATGGATGGATGGATGGATGGATGGATGGATGGATAGATAGATAGATAGATAATAAAGAGAGAGAGACAGAGAGAGAGACAGAGAGAGAGAGAGAGAGAGAGAGAGAGAGAGATTATAGATAGATGATAGATAGATAGATAGATAGATAGATAGATAGATAGATAGATAGATAGACATATATTGGTGTAGGGACAAATAGGGTTAATTCCCCTATGTTGCTATATATATCTCAGGATTAGGGTCAGACTGTCTCAGGGGCCCCCCACCCCTGCCTCCAGCCCACCCCCCTTATGCACTCGTACCTTTCTTCTTTCCAAGATAAGGGCAGGAGACGGGGGTCGGGGCAGCAGTGGTAGATTCGGGCAGGGAGAAGGTCTGGGCTGGCAGGGCCCACAAGAGACAGGACCCACCGGGTTTTTTCCTGGTGTCCTGACAGCTCAGTCCGACCCTGCTCAGGATACTGAGTTGTCCAAGTAGTGCTATACAACTTCTATGGACCCCCTGCACCCTCCTGGAGGCACTGTTCTGTTATGTGTCAATAATAGGCCCTTACAGCATTTTGCATTTTGCCTCTGTAAACCCTTCTGTATTTGAAGTCTCCATTTTATATATTATTACTGTGCCCTTATTTTATTGTGACATCACAATTACAAGCTTCTTTCTGCTGGTTGGCTTTCCTGCTCTGCCAGATTTGTTGCTGTAGTGTGATTATACTAAAATCGGATCTGGCACCACCATTGCATATCCAGCCGTGTGCAACCCAATGAAGCGATTGAGAGAGGTGTGATGCCTCTGCAGCCTGAAAATATTTAGGATCATCTTCCTTATTTTTCCCAATTAATGATGGGATTTATTCTTCCTTACTCATATGGGTATGACTTATGGTTCTGTATACATATGTTAGTCCTCACATATCATCATACACTTACAACATACCTATATTAACAATTGTATAGCCCTGTATGACTATAATTATCATTTTTACTGTAAGAATGTAAAGTTCTGGATATTTCTTCCTGAAGAGGTTGCATTGGTGGATATTAGATTTTAAAGTGTTGTTTAAATTAACTTTTAGTATGATGTAGAGAGTGAGACAATTTGCAATTAGTTGGTTTTTGAGTTATTTAGCTTTTTATTCAGCAGCTCTCTGGTTTGCGGTTTCAGCAATCTGGTTGCTAAGGTCCAAATTACCCTAGCAACCATGCACTGATTTGCGTAAGTGATTGGAATATGAATAGGAAAGGGCCAGGAATAGGAAGATGAGTAATAAAAAGTAGCAACATCAGTAAAATTGTAGCCTTACAGAACATTTGGTTTTTAGATGGGGTCAGTGACCCCCATTTGAAAGCCGGAAAGTGCCAGAAGAAAAAAGCAAATAATTCAAAAACTATAAAAAATGAGGGCTGATTGAAAATTTTCTTAGAATAAACCATTCTCTAACTTAATAGTTAACTTAAAGGTGAACCACCCCTGTAAAAAAGGGTTGCATGCTTTTTGTTGCAAGTGAGAAAATACAATTACTCAGTCGATTCAGGATCTGGCCTGATTTCCCCTTTGGTATCATGGAGGAATTTTCCCTTTTGATGTAAATTGATGACAGATTCATACTCGTTCCTCTGGATCATTTAGAAATCAGGTAGATTTCACCTGGAGAAAAGCTTGAACTCGATGGACGTGTGAATTTGAACTAAGTAACTAAATAACTTTGCTCAGTTTGGAGAAGGAAATGTTCTGCAGACTTGCTGCAGGGGTGGAGGGACCAGCAGATACTAAGTCATTGAAGAATGAAAGAAATGCAAAGTAAAATTCTGCATTAAACCATGGACTGAGTGGGAAAGGCCAATGCATGTGGAATAGAAGGACCTTTCATTCTGAGCCAGTTGGCAAATAAAAGAGTGCAGGTTGTTCTCGTGGTTTCCCATGACCAACTAAAAGTAAATACAGGACTTGAATGAGTTAATGGTGCTTCCTACCAGTGGGCAATACAATTTGTTAGCAGGTCAACTTGATGATCATCTTTAATGACTTTCCTTAGGGACAAGGACAAGGTGAATTAAAATGAATTGGACTGATTTGATAATCGTTTGGCATTAGACCCAAGGTCGGTGGCAATTGATTCACCCAAAGTGGTCCCATCTAAATCAAGGAACCAGAGCAAAGATTCCCCATGCCCTACCCTAGCCAGCCCTTTCAATAAATGTTGCCAATATTTCCTTTGTTTTGCCTGTATGCTATATTTTTCATGTTTCTACCTTTTATACTCCACCACTAAATGGTAAAGTGTTAGCTACCCTAATGGAACCATAAATATGAATATTTACAGGTACACCAAGGGGTTTATTTATTAAAGTCTGATTGCCAAAAACTTGAAAAAAATTGAGTTTTTTTACTGTAAAATCCAAATTTTTAGTGGAAAAAAACCTCAAATTTTTTGAGATTTATTATACCCTGAGGATGGAAAAAGTCAGAATATTAAAATCCAGCATCTCAGACGTGCTGAGGTTCTATATAAGTCAATGGGAGAGGTCCCTATCCTATGGAAGTTTCTGTGGTCTGCCCTGGAATTAGCCTGAAATCCAACTATTTCTGACTTTCCAGGCAAAAATCAAAAAAATTTGGGCTTTTCGGGAAATAAGAAAAAGATTCCTATGATTCAGATTTTCTCTTGATTTTCTCGAGTTTGTCCCCTATCCGTTTAAATTGTGTTTTTTTTTAATAAATAAGGTCACATCGTGGATTCTAGTTTGGTTGAACTTTTTTAGTTAAAAAAAATTTGAAAAAATTGGATTTTGATAGCCTGCCACAAGTCTCCAAAACTATTTTAAAGGGTACAGTGGGTCTACTTTGGTGCTTAATTATTATTTTGTTATGTAAATTAAAGCCCCTCATTCCCAGACTGGTACATTGTTTCAACATGAGTAATTTCAAGCGTACATTGGAAAAATGTATTGGTGAAGTCTGACTGATAGTGGCAGGGACAGATTACAGAAGAAGGGATAAGGAAAAGAATATAACCACCATGGGCCCACCCTGAGAAAGACAATCCTATAAAAATTTAGCATAGCCAACTTGCAAACCTGTGATTTTAGGACTAGTAAATCAACAGAAGAGGGAAGGAGGCAGGTTGGACATACCAAACATGGAGAAGCCACCATTATCCCAAAAGGGCACTTTAATTACATCTGAAACTGAAGCTACATGATTAACAAACCTTCATAACCTGAAACATCTCTTTGGAAACCTCTACCTATATCCATACATCTTATAACTGCCATTGAGATGTTACAGAGCAACATTTTCTTGCCAAGGAGCTCCATCTGAGGTCCCATCATCTGAACTGTGCATCTGTCAAAAAAGCAACCTACACAGTCTCCAGCCAAAACATCTCATGGTCAGTCCACCTAGAGTATTTTTTTGGGAACCACCGAGACCATCATCAAAAAAATGGAAGTGTAACGATTTGTAAGAAATTACATCACAAATGAGACTAAAAGTTTTATTTCGTTTGAGAGATACCACCCTGGTGCTCACAAGTATTTGCATCAGTGCACTGGACAACGGAAACCAGCATACGGTCCATGTCCCTCACCTAGAAGAGAAAAAGTAGCAAACTTCAGTTTCATTATATTAAGCTACTAAATCACAGTCTTGCCCTTGACATGCTCAGCTGCCTTTCTGTTCCCTTTAGGCAAAAGATAATCTTCAACATAATCAGCCTAATGTTTCTCAGGAGACACTTTTATGACACTGTTTTATTGCCTACCGTACCTTGTGTCTCAGCTGTGTACAAAAAAGAGTTGATTTTCAGGGATGCATACACACATCAGGTAAAATTCAATTTTAATGAGATTCTTCATTAACTGTAAAACTAGTCTTCACGGTGAGCAAAGTCTGAACATGTTTATAGCCAATTACAAGATGCACATACAAAAGTCTGAGGCTGCGAGACACGCTTTCCGATTCATTTTACATTTTTCGAACCTGAGGTTAAGCATTGGGATACTGCAACAAATAGATGGGGATTGTTGAAGGAGCTTACTAATGTTTTGTAATTATACTAGCATCAGGTACATTGTAGAATAGACAAATGACTATCTAAAAATATCCAAACAACAATGGAATCTGTGCCTTTAGTGCATGCAATGGGAAATTGGGTAGCCCTCCAGTTTCTTATGAAAGTGTTGCATACTAAACTGTAAGGTCATTTTTTGCCATAAGTATCTTAAAACCTTTGGTTGGAGGACGTCAACCCTATAGAGCATGGGCAAGTGGAGCAATTAAGAACTTGCCAGACCCCAACTCCCAGATTTAGAGAAGGCTGGAAGCTGGGGTTTGACACATCATATAAGGCTGCCATTTACCCACCACTGCTAGAGAGTGAATTGGGATATACAACATAACACAAGAGCTGCAAGGAACTTTAGTGCAAAGAAGTTGCCTAATAATACATTTAAAACACAGAAATCACTTTCTTAAAAGAAATAACGGCCCCAAGTGTTAAAAAAAATGTGTTTATACATATATATATATATAGATATCATATAAAAAGAAGTGCTATCAAATCTGCTCAATATACCTTGAAGTCATAGTTATGTACAGGTTAAAGGGATCTTGTCATCGGAAAACATGTTTTTTTCAAAACGCTTTAGTTAATAGTGCTACTCCAGCAGAATTCTGCACTGAAATCCATTTCTCAAAAGAGCAAACAGATTTTTTATATTCAATTTTGAAATCTGACATGGGGCTAGACATTTTGTCAATTTCCCAGCTGCCCCTGGTCATGTGACTTGTGCCTGCACTTTAGGAGAGAAATGCTTTCTGGCAGGCTGCTGTTTTTCCTTCTCAATGTAACTGAATGTGTCTCAGTGAGACATGGGTTTTTACTATTGAGTGTTGTTCTTAGATCAACCAGGCAGCTATTATCTTGTGTTAGGGAGCTGCTATCTGGTTACCTTACCATTGTTCTTTTGTTTGGCTGCTGGGGGGAAAAAGGTAGGGGGGGTGATATCAGTCTAACTTGCAGTACAGCAGTAAAGAGTGATCGAAGTTTATCAGTGCACAAGTCACAAGACTTGGGGCAGCTGGGAAATTGACAATATGTCTAGCCCCATGTCAGATTTCAAAATTGAATATAAAAAAATCTGTTTGCTCTTTTGAGAAATGGATTTCAGTGCAGAATTCTGCTGGAGCAGCACTATTAACTGATTCATTTTGAAAAACATTTTTTTCCCATGACAGTATCCCTTTAAAGAGATGTGTTATTTAAATGGCTCCTTTATATGGCTGTGTAGGTCATAAAAGCTCATCATGAACAGCTGCCCTCTGCAACGGCCGTCTGAGTGTATTTGCACTAACCATCTCAGGATCAAATAAAAACACTTTCAACGAGGGGCCCTGGGACTGTGCCTGCGACTGCCTGGCACTGTGTGTGATATACAATAGGTAGAAAACATATGTTTATATACACCTGAGTGTATGGGCTATTATATCTACAGTATAAAGAACTATAACTAATATATTCATATTACACAAACTCCAGCCCTAATCTGTACAGGTATGGGACCTGTTATCCGGAATGCTCTGGGGTTTTCTGGATAACAGATCTTTCCGTAAATTGGATCTTCATACCTTGTCTACTAAAAAAAATCATGTACACATTAAATAAACCCAATAGACTGGTTTTGCTTCCTAAAATGATTATATCTGAGTTGGGATCAAGTACAAGTTACTGTTTTATGATTACAGAGAAAAAGGAAATAATTTTGTTGTAATTCGGAAGTAGGTTTCCAGATAACGGATCCCATAGATTACATCTCTAAAGGAAAGCAGCACAGAAGTTAGATCTTAAGCCTTGGAGTGCTGTGTTCAATTCTAAACAGGGCACTGCATGCGTCTATACTCTGTATAGATTATATCTGAATGCTCAGATGCCTAAATACATGGTGAAAGGATAAAGAGGTTGTTCACCTTTAAAAGTTATGTTTAGTATGATGGAGAGATATTCTGAGACAATTAGCAACTGATTTTCATTTCTTATTATTTATGGTGTTTGGGTTATTTAGCTTTTTATTCATCAGCTCTCCATTCTCAAATTTCCCTAGCAACCATGCACTGATTTGAATAAGAGACTGGAATATGAATAAGAGAGGCCTGAATAGAAAGATGAATAATAAAAAGTTGCAATAACAATAAATGTGTAGCTTTACAGAGCATTTGTTTTTAGATCTGAAAGATGGAAAGAGAAGAAGAAGACAAATAAATAAAAAACTATAAAAAGTAAACAATGAAGACATATTGAAAAGTTGCTTAGAATTATCCATTCTATAACATTCTAAAAGGTAACATAAATGCGAACTACCCCTTTAACTGGCTTCTGGGGAAGCTGCATGCATTAGAATGTAAGCTCCTTTGCAACAGGAATCAATGTGAATGGTGAAACATTCTCAGCAATATGCCAGGACGATGTCAATTTGAGCTGCGAATTATAAAGTATAGAAGTTTGGCTGCAAAACAATAACATCGCTTTCAATGTGTGCTAATGCATTATAAAGCAGCATGGATCTTTTTCAGTTTGGAACTGAGGGGTCAAAAACCTGTTTTTCACAACACTCTGTCTCCCGGGAGACGCGGATGGAGCAGGCACTGAGATAAAATCCCTACTTAAAGGGGAACTATCACAAAAATGAAACATTTACATAAGCTTCAGCATACTGAAATAAGAAACTTTTTAAATACAATCAATTAAATATTCTGTACCATTCCTGAAATAATCAAGTTTATCGTCACTATTCCTCTCTCAGCATCTGTTTCTCTTCATTCTGTCTTCATGCAGCAGTTGGGTGTCAGATATTCATTGACAGTTAGATCCAATATATCTTATAGGAGGCTATTAAAATCACCTTTGAGTTAACGGTTAGGATGATGTAGGGAGCGATATTCTGAGAAAATTTGCAATTGTTTTTCATTTTTTATTACTTGTGGTTTTAGAGTTATTTAGCTTTTTATTCAGCAGCTCTCTGGTTTGCAGTGTCAGCAATCGGGTTGCTAGGGTCCAAATCACCCTAGCAACCATGCATTGATTTGAATGAGAATATGGAACAGTAATAGGGGAGAGTGAGAACAGAAAGATGAGTTTAGAAAAGTAGCAATAACAATAAAATTGTAGCTTTAGAGAGGATTTGTTTTTAGAGGGGGTCAGTGACCCCCTTTTGAAAGCTAGAAAAAATCAGGAGAAGAAGGCAAATAATTCATAAACTATAAAAAAAAAAAATAATGAAGACCAATTGAAAAATTGCTTAGAATTGGCCATTGCACAACATACTAAAAGTTAACCTGAAGGCTAACCATCCCTTTAAATTTCGATTTTTGTGTTAGTTCCCCTTTAACTGCAACAAGAAACAAATGGAGCAGCTAGTGCTACAGCAACCAAAAGCAGCTGCATCACATGTATCAACAGATAAGCCTTGGCACATACATTGCATTGGGTTATTATCTACACAACTGTCTCCTGATTGCTCTATAGACCTTTTTACACCTTGAGATATGCCATTGCTTTTACAGTGTGGCAGCTCCTTTTGTATATATTTATTTTAGGACACTGATTTAACATCTCATGGTATTGATGTCACAATGACACATGAAGAGATCTCCTTACTGAGTCCTCTACGACTTTCTAGACAAGACTGGCTCTTGATATTCTGCTGTGGGGGAATGACTGAGGCTGGTGGACCCCATCGTCTTATAGGACAAGTCTCAGTACCGTTGCTCGGTGGAGCTATTGGGGAGGAGATCATATCTGCCATTGTATAGCACAGCCCCAGGGGGGTAACATATGATATCAGGTTCAGCTGGATTGAGGGGGACCATACCATGGGCGTGATCATCCTGCTCTGGTTTAGTGGTGGCAGTGAAGGGTCTCATGTTGGTCAGGGAAGGTGATGCGATTTTCCAGAAGAGGTTTTTCAGGGCTTTTCTGAACTCCCTGCGCATCAGGCAGTAGAGGATGGGGTTGAGGCAACTGTTGGAGTGAGCCAGACATACAGTGATGGGGAATATGTAGGCTTGAGTAGTAAAATACTCATAGCTAAACTGGACTATGTTCAGTTTTATTAAAATCCCCCAGGTAGTCAGGGCTTGGTTGGGAAGCCAGCAGAGAAAAAAGGAGAGCACCACAATGGTCACAGATTTGGTGACTTTGGATCTCCGTTTGGTGCTGGAGCTGCTCACGTTTCGGTCCGTAATGAAACGAACCAGCAGCAGGTAACACATAGTTATAATGAACAGAGGGATCAGAAAGCCTAAGAGGACCTTTTGGGCATGGTACATCCCAAGCCAAAACTGAGCATTGCCGTTGTTGACAGGGAACTTCACCAGGCAAAGAACTTCGCTAGAGACAGTCGCAGTGGTGGAGAAGATAGCGTTGGGCAAAGACGCGACTATCGCGCAGACCCAGATGAGAACACTCACCCACTTAGCAGAGCAGCCGATAGGTCTCCTTTTGACCTTAAGCGCAGATGCGACAGAATAGTACCTGGCCACACTCATGGCTGTCAGGAAGAAAACACTGGCATACATGTTCATGGCTGTCACATAGGACACTATTTTGCACATGGCTTTCCCAAAAAGCCAACTGAAGTCCAACGCGTTCTCCACCGCCCAGAAAGGCAAAGTCAACACAAACTGAAAGTCGGTGATCGCTAAACTCGTCACAAAGAGGTTGATGGAGGATTTCTTCCATCCTTGCTTGGTCTTCATCAGGTACAGCACGAGCACATTGCCCACTAGCCCCAGTGCACACACCACCGAATACACGATCGAGATAATGATCCTCACGATAGCCGAGCTGTCCCCTATTATGTCGGATTTCTCCAGGTTGAACCCTTTGATAAAGTCCTGCAGCGACTCGTTGCTTCTGTTCAGCAGTCGCTCCTCTAGGAAGAGTGGAAACATCCCAAGCAGGTCGCTCTGCTCTGCCTCTTGCATACTGGCTGCTGGGGAGCAAGAACTGAGATTGCAGCTGACATCCATCCCATGTTATAAGAGAACTCAAGTCTTCATTTAGCTGATGGTCCTCATGCCATAAACGCATTTTCTTTTTACTGTTCCCATGTCGTTCAATGAAAAAAATCGCGCAGCGAAGTGGTAGGTTCTCAATTAGGTAAGGTTTCAAAATCTTTGTATCCACTTAGGAAAGCATACATTCATTAGTTACAGCCATGTACAGCATGTGGCATCATCAGCTGGAGAGGATAATGTGACTGTGAAGAGGTAGAGTCGGTTTCTCGATATATATATGTGTTTGTCAGCTTGCTCTAAAGTCCTGTGAGTTGTTCCAGCCTCCAACTTCATTTATATCTGGTGCCCTGCGACTTCCGTCACGTTCAGTAGAATTCTACTGAGACGGCGGAACAATGCGAGAAACTGTTTACTGCCGGCAGCACTCCGAGGTGCTGATGTAAAGCTCAGGGTTATCCACTTTGCGTCCCCGCTGATTGATACTGGCAGGGAGGGGTAGCAGTGAAATTACTCAATGCCTTTCACTCATAGGAGCATCAGCTCATACTTGCACCTTGCATTTTGCTCTAGTATTTCCACGATGACTACGAGCACCATCAATCCAGGGATTCTAACCTAGTCCAAACTACTGGAGGCTCTCATTAGATTACAACACTAGGGTTTAGTATTGTTACATCATGCCATAAAAAGAAATCCATATAACAACTAGATATCAGATCTTTTGTCTCCAATTCTATTCACTGAACATAGGCTTATCCCCTATTTCAGTCTAAATTCCTTCATTTCCTTATGCCCTCTTTTTCTTTTTAAGTTTTAATGATTGGTGTGTATGAATTCCTTTTCACCTATTGGAAACGTTTTTATTATACAAAACAGAATAATCCAAATATGACAATGATTTATATGATTATCTCAGTATAGGATCCACTCAGAATATTAAATATCAAGTTGTGCTTGTGCTTTAAATAAATATATAACAAACAAGGGAAAGTTGTGCTCACCACTAATTTTTAAAACCATTAGGCGGGGGTGCAATGAGGGTGTGACCACAAAATACATATAGTCAACTACAAGAGTCCTCTGCACTCAACCCATTATCAATATATTTAAGACATTGACATATTTTGTGCATACTGCTATTGAAAAATGCCTTACCCTTTAAACAAAACAGGGATTGTTTGTCCATATATTGCAATATATTTAAGCTGGACAACTACGTCAAAGTCATCCCATATCTGGCCAGTCCTACGCTGAATTTTCATCTGATTCATTAAGAATTCTATTGCTTCATTATACATTTTAAAAAGGGACTAAGTTTTACGTGCAATTTATTTGTTGCAACATTTTGTGTATGTCTTAAATATATTGATAATCGGTTGAGTGCAATAATTTTCTTAATGATTTTACTCTGATATTTAAACTTTCACTTAAGTGCTTGAACAAAACGTAACCAAAAACCAACCAATGTGTTTTCTCTCACATTCTTTAAAGGTAAATAAGAAAGAGTCCACCAGGGGGCAGTCACGCTTTAGGACCATTCAGAAGCAAATAAATAGAAATGTGTTTATTTGATCACTGCAGAGCTCTTCTCTTGATATTATTCAGTTGAACAGTTAACTGTATTTGGATAGAAGAAATACATTTAAACCACTTATACTTACAAGCACCAACTTACAGATAGTTTGTGTCCCCTTTTCCCAAAACATCCCCTTTACATCTGGGATAGCAGGTATAGTAGGGAGAGATGGAGCCTATAGTAACAGTTGATAATAGTCTCTGGGAATTGAGTGTGACTGTGGGATAGCAGGTATAGTAGGGAGAGATGGTGTCTATAGTAACAGTGGATAATAGTCTCTGGGAAGGGAGTGTGACTGTGGGATAGCAGATATAGTAGGGAGAGATGGTGCCTATAGTAACAGTGGGTAATAGTCTCTGGGAAGGGAGTGTGACTGTGGGATAGCAGGTATAGTAGGGAGAGATGGTGCCTATAGTAACAGTGGATAATAGTCTCTGGGAAGGGAGTGTGACTGTGGGATAGCAGGTATAGTAGGGAGAGATGGTGCCTATAGTAACAGTGGATAATAGTCTCTGGGAAGGGACTGTGACTGTGGGATAGCAGATTTAGTAGGGACAGATGGTGTCTATAGTAACAGTGGATAATAGTCTCTGGGAAGGGAGTGTGACTGTGGGATAGCAGGTATAGTAGGGAGAGATGGTGTCTATAGTAACAGTGGGATAATAGTCTCTGGGAAGGGAGTGTGGCTGTGGGATAGCAGGTATAGTAGGGAGAGATGGTGTCTATAGTAACAGTGGGATAATAGTCTCTGGGAAGGGAGTGTGGCTGTGGGATAGCAGGTATAGTAGGGAGAGATAGTGTCTATAGTAGCAGTGTGGATAATAGTCTTTGGGAAGGGACTGTGGCTGTGGGATACATGCTTGGATTTGTGGGGAGATAACAAAGGTCAGGGCCTAGAGATGCAAGATTTTAGGGGCAGAATGCTGGGCAGCGTCCCCAGCGCATTGCAACTCTGTGCGCTCGTGGGTGGGGGTGTGTATGCTAGAACCATGCAGCCTAGGGGAGCCAAACATAGAAATTTGGCCTGGTGGGACAGCAAGTCCCAGTGTACAGAGGATGCACTTTTTGTAGTCAAATTTAAAAGTGCAAATTACAGAATACTTTCTTCATATTCCCTCACTTCATTCAGAGCATCCCTATATATGAACAGCATTATAGTTGAATTGCATATAGTTTAGCCATAGTCTCGTGCACCTCAAATCACTTTTAAAAACATAGGATAAACGGCATTACTGCTGACTATGTATTTATATGTTATATAGAGATGGTTTCTCCTTTTAATGTTAGCTCTCTCACTACTACTGCCCCTTTAAGGACTCTTCAATAGCTCATCATTTAACCAGTAGATGTCGATACACAAAGGTATATATATATATATATATATATATATATATATATATATATATATATATATATATATATATATATATATATATATATATATATATATAAAAACAGAGCAAGAGAAAAATATAATTTTTACACATATGCTTAATGTACACTTTTTTTTATGCTGCACTTTGTACGATGGTGAACTTTTCCTTTAAAGTATGCTTGCATGAAATGCAATCAGTAATCACATCCAGTCATGTAGAGAGCCTGTAGTCAAAGGCAAAGGCTGCTGTTTCGGAGGAACCTGGGGCGATGCAGGAAATGCACACTAGAGGGCGACCTTTACTTCATTACACTACTGCAGCCACAGAGATCTGTTCTCTGATTCCAGCTCTCATCTAAACGTTGCAATCACTGTGACCAGCTGACTTCTCCTTGCCTTCCATCTTTAAGCTGGCCATAGATGTTGAGATTTTTAAAAGATCCGATCGTCATTGTGAGACCACGATTATCTCGGAAAAATCGTTCGATCCTATGAATTGTCCATCAAGTAAAAAGACCAATTTGCCAGGAAAACAAAGGGGAGCTGCCTGCTTGGCCCTGCAAACATAAATAGATTGCACTGGGACCGACAAAGATTTTTTAACCTGGCCGATCAATTTCCTGACAGATGTCGGCCGAAAAATCGTTCGAATCCCACTAACCGCATGATAATTTCGAAGGATTGGTCGGACTTTGCTAAAATCGGTCATTCGACAAGCGAAATCTTTGCGTCTATGGGGACCTTTAGTCTATTCTCCATTTATTGATTAATCTTGATTTTTTTCTCTTGAAATGCACATAATGCATAATAACTTCTGCAAACCAAATCAAATGTGGGCTTTCATTTTTCTAATCTCCATTAACCAAGTTTAGATCCTTTCTGTACATATCTACAGAGTCAGACTGGAGCATTGGGGCCCCCCAGGGCTGAAAAACAAAGGGCCCTCCTGGCAGTGACCAGCCCCCTTCCTGACATCCAAACTCCCTCCACTCCTCATACCATTACACAGCATATACTTTCTTTCTTAACAGGGGGTGGCTGATCAGGGTAGCTGGCCTTGGCTGACGGGATCCCACGTGGGCCGGGCCCACTACGTTTTTTCCTCGTGTCCCACTGGCCCAGTCTGACCTTGTTTATCTATATCATCACTTCAGTTGTGAGCAGTGGGGGTCGGTGAATGAACACGTGGGTGGAGAGAAGGATGATTTTGCCTTGGGTCCAAACACTTCTTGGCCTGGCAAGGAACACAGCAGTTGTGCTTCTCTCTCTGGTTACTTATCTGTATATATATATATATATATATATATATATATATATATATATATATATATATATATATATATATATATATATATATATATATATATATATATATATATATATATATATATATATATATATATATATATATATATATATATATATATATATATATATATATATATATATATATATATATATATATAATACAAAAAAGCCATGAATATCTTGTAAATTATATCCTTATAAATCAGTGAGTTCTGATGTCATCAGTTATAAACGGTGAGTTCTGATGTCATTTCTGTCACATGACTCATTAAAATGTGCGTATTATAATAAATAAAGTACCCCCGGTTGCAAAATATGAGGATATTAGAAGTTACCTCGGAGTTCCATGACCTGTATAATAACACTCGGCCTTCGGCCTCGTGTTTTGATATGGTCATGAAACTCCTCGGTAACTTCT
Source organism: Xenopus laevis (assembly GCF_017654675.1). NCBI lineage: Eukaryota > Metazoa > Chordata > Amphibia > Anura > Pipidae > Xenopus > Xenopus laevis. The sequence goes on from NC_054372.1 coordinate 187,850,466, forward strand.
AATATTCTTATAATTTACAGGGGTACTTTATTCACTATATACTCATGGTCGGAATGGGCACCAGGTATAAATCCGGTGGAACCCAACTCTTATGGGCCCCGACAGCCCAGACCCACTCCTTGCCCGAACCTGTCACTGTTATCCGCTTGCTCCCCTCTCTAGTCCCAGTTGCTGGTGGCCAAATGAAAAAAGTATGGACATGCTTGGAGGGGGGGGGGCAAGAGGTAGCAAGGTCATTGCCACAAAAATAGACATATTCCATTGAGAGAATTAAGCTCCATGCGAATGGCAGGAGAGACTTTTTATTTTGCCTAAATTATAAAAAAAATGTTGGAACTTTGAAACGTGACAAATATTTTTATGTCTGGTATGTTGCGGTCAATGGAAAGGTCAGACATTTCACTCTATAAGAGCAGAGCTTTGGGTCGGCACAGGCCGTCCTGGGACAAACATATGATTCCTTCTCTATGATCTGTCCCTGGTCCACACTACATTGAATTAAAGTCACAGTTCACCTTTACAATAGCCAACATTTTTAAATAGTACATTACGGATTTTTTTTTTAAATTTGCCTTCTATGTTTTATTTTTACCACTTTTCTAAAATGTAATCTTAAAATTGAAATAATGTAAGTAGCAACTTAGTATGCTGGCCTTTTAAACTGTTACAACTTCCTACAATCTAACTGTCAATCAAAATGTGGCACCCACCTCAGAGAGAGAACGAGAGACAGATGTCTGACAGGGGGATAGGGATGAGTAACTTGTTTATTTCAGAAACCACACAGAATTTATTATTGATTCTATTTAGAAGATTTGTAATTTCAGCGAGTTGAAATAGCAAGCAATGTCAGTCAGCAGCAGGAAGAGTAGATACAGAGTTGGACTGGGGTACCCGGGGCCCACCAAGGGGCCCACTACCCAACAACTGCTTTCCTCCTGCCTGCTCCCATTCCACTACTTATTTACTTACTTACTTTGCCAAAAAAAAAATAAAGATGGCTGTGTGCTCCACAGTGGAACGCACTGCCATATTTAATTTAAATCATTCAGAAATTGCATGCTGGATCTGGACCAACTGGGATTTCTCCCAGGATATCAGTGAGCAAATCCAACCCTGGGCCCGTATTGAAAAGGGCATAGATTAAAAAGATTATTCACCTTCAAACACTTTTTTCAGTTCAGTTGGTTTCAGATTGTTCATCAGAAATAAAGACTTTTTCCAATAACTTTCTATTTTCTATTTATGACTGTTTTTCTAATATTGAAGTGTAAAGTTTAATTTTTCACCTTCTAAAGCAGCTCTGGGACGGGGGTCGCCGACTCTTTAAAGGGGTTGTTCACCTTCCAAACACTTTTTTTAGTTCAGTTGTTTTCAGATTGTTCCCCACAAATAAAGACTTTTTTCAATTACTTTATTTATATTTTACTGTTTTTCCAAAATCTAAGTTTAAAGTTTAATGTCCCTGTCTCTGGTGTTTGAGTCTGGCAGTTGAGTAATTCAGGTGCAGAGGCTAAACTGTTACAATTTTGCAACATTTAGGGGCAGATTTACTAAGCTCGAGTGAATTTTCGAAGTTAAAAAAGTTCGAATTTCGAAGTAATTTTTTGGGTACTTCGACCATCGAATAGGATACTACGGGGCCCATTCATTAGGTTTGAGTGAAGGAATAGAAGAAAAATAACTTTGAATTTCGAAGTGGTTTTTTGGCTACTTCAACCATCGAATGGCCTACTTCGACCTTCGACTGCGACTTCAACTTCGAATCGAATGATTCGAACTAAAAATCGTTCAGACTTTTCGACCATTCGATAGTCGAAGTACTGTCTCTTTAAGAAAAAACTTCGACCCCCTAGTTCGCCACCTAAAAGCTACCAAACTCAATGTTAGCCTATGGGGAAGGTCCCCATAGGCTTGCCTAACTTTTTTTGGTCGAAATAATATCCTTCGATCGTTGGATTAAAATCCTTCGAACCATTTGATTAGAAGGATTTAATCATTCGATCGAACGATTATTCCTTCGATCGTTCGATCAAAGTATTTGCGCAAAATACCTCGACTTCGAGGATTTTCATTCCCCAGTCGAATATCGAGGGTTAATTAACCCTCGATATTCGACCCTTGATGCATTTGCCCCTACGACTACGATTTTACTTCGACTTCGATTCGTAGTAAAAATCATTCGAATATTCGACCATTCAATAATCGAAGTACTGTCTCTTTAAAAAAAACTTTGACTTCGCCAAATTAAAGCTACCGAAGTGCAATGTTAGCCTATGGGGACCTTCCACAGCACAGTTTTTTTAACTTCAAAATTCGACCCTTAGTAAATCTGCCCCCTAGTTGATACATTTCTCAGCAGCATCTCTGGAGTATTAGCAACTTTTGTATCAATTCTAACACACATAAACCTCAAAAAGAAAAGGACGGCACTCCGGTGCATGGAATATACTTTTATTCCAGTTTGAAACAAGGATCCAACGCCCTACTAGTTTCGGTAAATCACTCCCTTAATCATAGGCATTAAGGGATATCAATTCTAACAGCTGCCTGTAATGAAACCCGGAAATTCTGCTCGGCATGGACAAAGATAAGAAATGTATCAACTAAATGTATCAATTTAGAACAGTTTACAGGGTCAGCGACCCCCCCCCTCCCAGAACTGCTTTAGAAGGTAAAAAAATTACACTTTACACTTCAATATTAGAATAACGGTGACGCAAAGAAAATAGAAAGTAATTGGAAAAAGTCATTATTTTTTGTGATCTATCTGAAAACAACTAGTTGTTTGAAGGTGAACAACCACTTTGACTGTTTTAAATTGATACATTTAGTTGATACATTTGTTATCTTTGTCCCTGCTGGGCAGAATATCTGGGTTTCATTAAAGGCGGCTGTTAGATTTGATACACTAGTTGCTGATATTCCCCAGATACTGCTGAGGAAGCTCTCAACTAAATGTTTCAATTAAATGTAGTAACAGTTCAGAACCTGCTCCTGAATCACAGAGCTGCCAGACTGAAACACTAGAGGCATGAACATTAAACTTTAAACTTACATTTTGCGAAATAAATTAAAGATGGAAAGCAATTGAAAAAAGTCTTGGTTTGAGGTGAACAATCTGAAAAAAGTGTTTGGAAGGTGAACAATCCTTTTAATGGGAGGAGAGGGTGATTCTTCCCCTTTACAGAACGCTGGTAAGGCCCCATCTAGAATATTATCTGCAGTTTTGGTCTTCAGTGCTTAAAAATGTTACTAAAATAGAGTCAGTGTCCAAAAAAGATCTGGCTCTCGCACACCCTTGTAAGAGGTAATTATAGTGCTGTGTGGTGCACAATGGTAGAGGTCCGGCAACCCCAAATCCAATCTAGAAGTCAAACAATCCAGAGGCACACAGAACTGATGCAAGCAAGGAACACCTTGCACGTTTATTGTGGAATAGCAGTTCTGTGTGCCTCTGGATTGTTTGACTACTGAAATAGAGTCAGACAGAAGGTCTCAGTCAGGAGTAAAGACTGTCCAATTTGGGATTGTTTACACTGAGGAAGAGGCGATATGATTGCCCTGTATAAATATAATAAAAGCTTATAAAAAACGATCCAATGCCTTATTACTTCTACACAATTGATGTTTGAAGAAAGAAGGTTCCAACTCCAACATAAGGTGAGTGCCCCTGGGAGCAACCCCACTGTTCAGAAAGCTATGATCTGAAAATATGGAGAACATTGTTTTCATCTATTGCTTTCATCCTGCACACTCAAAAAAATAATGATGGAACAGTGATTTATTTGAAGCCTAACAATGTTATTTCTTGTAGACAAAATGCTGTAGCTCTGCTCCTGGCTGCTCCAGCGTCTTCTCAAGCACCAAACAAGAGCAATAAAGCCAAATGGTTTGTGTTGTTCACCTTTCATGTTATCTAATGTAAAAAAAGAAACATTGCTTTACATAAAAGCACTAAGAAAACATGTTGGTTACACTTCGCTACATGACCTTCAGTATTTGCTAAATCAAAGGCAATGATCAATCCGCAATCCGTCCTGTCCTACATGATCATTGGCAGCATTGTCTTCCCCCATTAGCCCAGAAGTTTCCTTCTTTGATCATTTGTTTTTCATAGATAATATAGGGGTTAAAGTCGATTGCTCCTGTTGTCACTAATATTGAATTTCCATTAATACCATTAAGAGTGACTCCTGTAATGACCTCTTGTCTTGTTCCTTCTCAATATACACGTCATGGTTATGCAACTATTATTATAAGGTAATTGTATCCCAATCCTTGACACAGAGTTACCATGTCAACTGCCAGGGAGATAATAATTCTGCTGTTTTATATAGGAGCCTTATCTTCAAATACATCGCCATAATCCATTCTGCCTGACAACAAGGTCAATTAGAGATGATGAAAATCTGAGGTCACACTTATTGGCAAAATATATTCCATTGATGTATGAGAGCTATTTGTCTTTATTTTTAGTTCAATAACAGGGCTTACAGGCTGGTTACATTGAGATCTCAGTGCAGTTCAGTATAATTCAAAACATTTGCTGGATTGTAGCATATACAGTAATAATAATTAGTGCTGAAGTCCTAACTACATTTTGATTGCAGAAAAACTCAGCATGGAGTAGACCCAACACTGACTAATCCTAGTGATGGGTGAATTTGTCCCATTTCGAATCGCTGAAAAATTAGCGAATGTCCTGCAAAATTTGCGAAAGTGTGAATAATTTGTGAAACGAATTGAAGTCTATGGACGGCAAAATTATTTTGATGCGCGTCGATTATGATATGCGCGCCTATTTTGTCCACTGGGCGTCTGAACAATTTTGACTCACGCAGATTTTTCAATTTAATTTCAATTCAAAAATGTATTTGCCCATCACTAATCCTCATTCATGGGGCCCCTCTTTCAGGGGTAAGCTTGACCCTAGGGCATGTCTCCTCCAGCCTCTTGGCTAGTAACTACCTTTAGACTTTGGGTGGAGCCAAGAGACCAATGTAGACTCCTCCCTGCCCCAACTTGGTCGGTGTTCTGTATCTCTGAACTATTCAAAATGATATATCTGGTAGTTAGTTCACCATAGGCATAGGCAATGCTCTACAACAAACAACTACGTGCTAGTTAGATAGTTAGGTTGGGTGTAAAAAAGTTAAACCCCTCCAAATTAACATATATATATTTTATATTGTTATAATAGCCTATGGTGGTACTAGTGTTAATTGGTACTGTAAGTGATGAACTCCAGTTACTTTAGAATGGATCATCTCACATTTAAAGAAAAGACCTCTTATTTTAATCATCTGAAAATGCTGGTGTGTCACTTGAAGCATTGTCAGATTACAACTACAGCCATAACAACAACACTTTGCCAAACAGACAGAAGGGATGCTGTGTTGTGGTTATTTTGAGAGCAGTATATTTTCAATATGTTCGGTCCATACAGTTTAATTGTGCTGAATTGTTTTTTGTATGTGGGTGTGTGGATCTGGCCTACATGTATTTTGAAAAAGAAAGAGTGGGCAATACTCTTCCGTTAAGAAATGTTGTATATATGCTGTAATTATTATTATGCTATAATAATATGCTATCAATAGAATAATGTAGGGAACTGATAAATGTATTCCCCATTTATATTGCATTTTCCTATAGTTTGGCCACTTAAGGTACCCTTCGGTATACAGGAGATAGACTCCATTTCCTTGGTCAAATTATGACCCCTAATTATCCCAAATTTAGCCTTTAGGTGGCACTGTGTTCTAATATAAAAGCTGAGCACACGTACTCAGGGTCCATTTTGCCAGTCCCCTTACCTGAGCAGGTAGGAATATTGGGGAATCTAGACAGGTCAGGTTTAGCCAGTGATAGGTTACTCACCTTTATACATCACTCTAGGAGGTATATTTATCAAAGAGTGAAGTTAGAGATCACCACAGTCCACTAGAGTGAAATTCCGAGATTTTTACGATTTTTAAAAGAGTATTTATCAATGGGTGAAAGTGAAAGTTCACCCTTTGATATATATGCCTTTCAAAATGCCATAGAAATGAATGGAGAGTGGCGGAATTTCACTCTAGTGGACTGTGGTGATCTCTAACTTCACTCTTTGATAAATATACCCCATGGAGTGGTAGATAGTTAGGCTAGTTAGCCGAGCAGCTGAGACTCCACCGAGGACTGTAAATGGGATTAGGCTCCTTGGTACTAATTGCACAGAAGTAGGGACTTAGGGGGTTAATTATCAAAATCTGAATTCATCTCATTTCTTTCTGAAATATACTCCGGCCAAATATTCACTGGTTATTTCCCCTTATTTATCAATACATTTCCCCCAAAAATTCCAGTGCGGGAAAAAACTGGAAAAAATCTTAAAATCATACGAAAATTTTAATGAATTTTTTTGTATTTTCCGCCCGAAAATTCGGATTTTTTTGGATTTTTGCCCTAAATCACAAAATCTTTGGATTTTTGCACAAAACCCAGCGCAGATCAGTATATGTTCAGGACCTCTCCCAGTGACTTATAAACAACCTCGGCAGGTCTGAGATGCCGTATTTTCGGATTCAGACTTTATCCATCCTCTGGGTATAATAAATCTTGAAAAAACATTTTTTTTTCATTAAAAATCGATTTTTTTGAGTTTTGCGCATTCAGACTTTAATAAATAACCCCCTTAGTTATTAGAATCCACTCTTCTTAGGGAAAAGGCTGAAAGCTGGGTGTACCTCTATACAAGCTCTTACCCTGCTGGGAATACACTGACCATTGGTATTTGGGAGTTTATGCCTATTTACTGTGTTACATGTTCCTGCTTCTTTATAACTGAACTCCTATGTGGATTATCTTGTTCTTTAGTTCTATTGTTAAAGGGATACTGTCATGGAAGAATTCTGCACTGAAATCCATTTCTCAAAAGAGCATACATATTTTTTTATATTCAATTTTGAAATCTGACATGGGGCTAGACATTTTATCAGTTTCCCAGCTGCCCCAGTCATGTGACTTGTGCCTGCACTTTAGGGTGGAATTACTTTCTGGAAGGCTGTTATTTCTCCTACTTAATGTGACTGAATCAGTCTCAGTGGGACTTGGATTTTACTATTAAGTGCTGTTCTTATATCTTCCAGGGAGCTGTTATCTTGTGTTAGGGAGCTGCTATCTCGATACCTTCCCATTATTCTGTTGTTAGGCCGCTGGGGGGGGGGAGGGGGTGATATCACTCCAACTTGCAGTACAGCAGTAATGAGTGACTGAAGTTTATCAGAGCACAAGTCACATGACTGGAGGTAGCTGGGAAATTAACAATATGTCTAGCCCCATGTCAGATTTCAAAATTGAATATAACAAAATCCGTTTGCTCTTTTGAAAAATGGATTTCAGTGCAGAATTCTGCTGGAGCAGCACTATTAACTGATGCGTTTTAAAAAAAAAACATATTTTCCCATAATAGTATCCCTTTAAGTATCCCTTTAAGTGCAAGAATCACTGGCACCCAATATAGGAATATACAGTAGGTCTACTATTATTGGGTTAAATCTATCAGTTTTAGTATCGGTGCTGCTCCTTTTTACTATAGCCTTACAATTATTCTGCTATAATACACAAAAGCCATGAATATCCTGTAAATTATATCCTTATAAACGGTGAGTTCTGATGTCATCAGTTATAAACGGTGAGTTCTGATGTCATTTCTGTCACATGACTCACCGAAACTTGTGTATTATAATAAATAAAGTACCCCCAGTTGCAAAATATGAGGATATTAGAAGTTACCTCGGAATTTCCTGACCTGTATAAAATATGGTCATGAAACTCCTCGGTAACTTATAATATCCTTATATTTTACAAAAGGGGGTACTTTATTCACTATATAATTGTCTATGTCCTTTACATTGTCTACCTGACAAGATAAACAGATTCTTATAAACATGGCATATTTTTTTTTAGAAATGCTAAAGGGATGGGGAAAAGTTGGGGGGGACAAGACCTTTCCCTAATTAGCACTGCTTGCATAGGGTACAACAGAAATTGTTTCAATAACTCACTTTTAGGGATGCCCTGAAGCCATTGCATAGATAATGCCATTGATGATAAAAATGCTTCTCATATTTTATTAGTACATTCTATCTTGCAGTAATGTTTAATAATGCCTTTGTATTATAGCCCAAGGGCTGTAAACTATAGTCAGGCTAGAATGAGTCATGCAAAATATTTCTATTTGAATTCATGTTTTAATTGAAATACAACATTGGTTAAATGGATGTGGCTCTTCTTGTTTTTTTCCCCTTAAATCAGTATTCTTTCTATTATGCTCTTATGTCGGGCAATTAATTCTCACTTATTTGTGAACATAGAGAGGCTAAAAAGCAATGAGAACATTAAAACAGTGCATTAATATTTATTGTCCATTATGGTTGTTTCCCGTACACAAGAGTCAGATACCAAACCTTTCTTCAAGAAGGAGCTCCTAGAACCACAGAATAAAGTAGAAATACTAGTAATCGGTGAATTTTTCCCATTTTGCTTTGCCGGAAAAATTTGCGAATTTACCACGAAATTTGGGAAAAATTGGCGAAATGCATTGGGCGTCAAAATAATTTTGATGCCCACGACAATTTTTATATGCACTCTTGTTGTTTCCAAATTCATTTAAGTCAACGGGTGTCCAAATAATTTTAATGCTCCAAAATTTTTTTGGTGGATTTTTCCCTGGCAAATTTTTCGCTGCAGTTTTGTGAATTTATTCGCTGGTGGCAAAATGCGGGTATTCACCAAAAATTTGCGACTGCCAAATTTATTCGGCCAATCGCTAATCAAAACCACTCATCCAGAAGGTCCTGGTGCAATGATATTTAGATCTGATGGCTGGGGATGCTTCAAAGATGTTTTCTAGTGATGGACGAATTTATTCGCCAGGCGCGAATTTGCCGCAAATTTCCGCGATTCACCGCCAGCAAATAAATTCGCGAAACGCCAATTTTTTTTCGAAAAAACGGACGCCGGGGTCAAAAACGGGCGCCGGCGTCAAAAACAAGATGCCGGCGCGGTTTCATGAATTTTTCGCCGTTTCGCAAAATTCGCGAATTTTTCGGCGAAGTGAAACGGCGCAAATTCGCCCATCACTAATGTTTTCTTTCATCTTGTTTTTTGAAAATATTTAGATCTATTTATAGATAAATGTAATACAGGAACCTTATGAGAAACAATAGTTGTACTAAAGACTAATAGCACATGTTGCTTTATATTCAATAGTTGCCCGCAATGACTTTCACGTGATTATTACACAAAAGATCCCAGTTTTACTGTTGGAAAGAGACAACTGGAGTTGAAAGTCTCATTTGACCTTTTCTAGACTTCAAATTATCCAGATGCAGAAAAAGAAGAATGGTGATTCATCAAATAACTTTACTTTATTGTATTAATTAAAAGTCAAGGTCATCTTCTGTTTATACCAATATATTTACATTACCACTTATACAATAAACATAGGCAGTTTATGCACAGCTTAAAGGTATTATGTCATGGGAAAACACGTTCTTTTTTTCAAAACAAATACAAGTGGTCCTCTGCACTCAACCCATTATGAATATATTTAAGACATTATGAGCCTTAAACTACCAAAAAATGCCTTACCCTTTAAACAACACAGGGATTGTTTGTCCATATATTGCAATATATTTAAGATGCCAACTACGTCAAAGTCATCCCATATCTGGCCAGTTCTACGCTCAATTTTATCTGATTCATTAAGAATTCTATTGCTTCATTATACATTTTACACAGGGACTAAGTTTTACCTGCAACTTACTAGCTGCTTTCAAAACATGGTTGCCCTTTGATTGGCCACCACTGTGATTGTCTGACTATAGCTAGAACGGCTACTTCTATATATTGCAATATATGGGCAAACAATCTTGTTTTGTTTAAAGGGTAAGGCATTTTTTGGTAGCTTAATATACAATATGTCTCAATGTCTTAAATATATTGATAATGGGTTGAGTGCAGAGGACTCTTGTATTTGTCTGTATGAATTTTGTGATCCCAGTCTCATTACACCCCTGCTTAATGGTTTAAAAATTATTGGTGAGCACAACTTTCCCTTGTTTGTTATAGTTTATACAGGAGCAGTGACCAGCTCCATGTTGTAGCTCCCACCCTTCCCAGCTACAGTCAGGGTGTCCCACTGATGGCCAATAAAAGGGCAACCATGTTTGGTTTTTACTGCATGTGTATTAAGGTTGGACTGTTGAGAGACCACCATTTCATTGTATTTTATACTAAGATAAGTTCAGCTAAATTGTAGAAACCAATACAAAACTCGGGTTGATGTGGGAATATTCTGTGATGTTAATGCACCTCAAATGAATGGAAATGGATCATGTTGCATTTGAAAAACATAAGAAAAACACAGCTTGAACACACGTCTAATTACTAGGGTCAGTCAATATGCACAGCTCGAAATGAACGATCCATTGTATAAAACAATCGATGAACAGAGAGAGATAACTATTGTCGGCACATCAAACCGACGTCAGAAGATGTCGGATATTAGAATTAGCAGTAATTTAGTTTTTTTGCATTAAGTCCACAGCAAGAGCTTTCTTTTGCTTGGCCTTTTATTAACAAACACCTATATGATGAGTGGTTAGCAGCTAGCCACGTGTAGTTATGTATTTATTTATATAGCAACACAAATGTGTGCAGTGCTTTACAAGGCATACCCATGTTCACTTGAGCTCTGAGAAGCATGGAGAACCCTAGCAAGTCTTCAATTTAAGAAATAGAAATGTAATTAGTAACTTCAGCTCAATAAAAGCCTTAAAAAAACTGAGTTGCCAGTTGGTGTGCTCACAATACTTGTGTCTATCTATGTACAATGACCTGGTGGGGCCCAGTATCTGACCTTCAGGGTCACCCTTAGAAATCTCGGGGCCCTGTGCGACAACATTTGCTGGACCCCCTGGACCGGCTCACCCCAATGATGGCCAGGTCCCCTGTACAAGTTAAGTAAAACATTGGTGGCCATGGCCCCCTACAAGTTAAACAATTGGTGCCAGGGTCCCCTACAAGTTAAAAAACATTGGTGCCAGGACCTCCTACACAATCAAAACAACATTAGTGCCAGTGCCCCCTGCAAGTTAAAAAAAAAATCCTTTGTGTTCAGGTCCAGGGGATACCTATTGGGTTAATTGGTGGCCAGGGGGTTGCCTCCTCGGCATTCTGTCTTCTTTGTTCTTTTCCGTTGTGGCTTCTTTGTTATTTTCTGTCGTGGGCTTGTTCGTCCTTTTCTGTCGTGGCTTCTTCGTTCTTATCCGTTGAGACTTCTTCGCTCTTCTCCGGAGCAGTTTCTTCTGCAGCATGCCTGTGCCCTCCTGAAAACCAGTCACCCTTGTGCCCCCCCTGATGGTAGCCCTGGCTACCTTTCCTCTAGTTCAGTGATCCCCAACGAATGGCTCGCTAGCAACATGTTACTCACTAACCCCATGGATGTTGCTCTCAGTGGCCTCAAAGCAGGTGCTTAATTTTTAATTCCAGGCTTGGAGGTATATGTGTATATAAAAAAAAGCATGTGTACTAACAAAAACAGCCTTCTGTAGGCTGCCAGTCCACATAGGGGGCATAGCCAGTCACATCCCTTATTTGATACCCTACCTGGGGTGGGGGGTACGGGTTTTTTTCCCCCACAGGTTTTTTCCCCCACAGGTTGAATTCTCCTTTAAGGCTGTCTGATTGAAGTTGAAGAGAGGCCCCATATAGCCCTACGTAAGAGTGAAGACTGAAACCAAAACAACATAATTACTCATTATCCCACCAGACCAGATGATAAACCATAAGAAAATAAAGCAAGCAACATTTATTTTAAAATAGAATTGTTTAAGCCAATGTCATTGTATAGTATAAAACCGACAAAATCAGAGGTTGCATAAAATGTAAATGTTTACTAAAAAACCAGACCATCTAATCTTCCAAAATAGGACGGCTTTCCTGTAGGGATATTGTGCTCTCTCATGTATTCCTCTGCTGAATGTTATCCCAGCAATTAGTAAAATGCCAGCTAAATGCTGACTCTCTGGAGGAAGAGAGGTGTCTGTTACGGTCAGTGGAAATGTGCAAATTAACCTCATGATTTACTGCAGAACAGGCCTGTCTGTGCTTCACTACATGTCCCTTTCCTTAATCTGCAGGAATACACGCTCCAATTTAATCCAATTACATTGCCATGCTTCTCTACATGTATACGGTATTACCACTAATAGGTCAAAATGAAAAACAGAACTTGCTTTATAAGGCATAACATAATGGATCATAAGTCCCTTTAATGGCTTTCTGTTATTGTAATTGTGATATTCCCTCTCTGGACATTATACAATGAGAGAGAAAGAGACAGCTATAGAGAATAAAGAGACAGAGAGTGTTTTAATTGCTGCCGAGCATGCATTTCTAGGACTAGACCACTTTATGAGATACCTAGGGTAATCATTATTATGATGAGTATTATATTATTATTATTATTATGAATAATAATAATAACAACAACAACACCAATAATAATAAATTATTATTATTATTATTATTATTATTATTATTATTATTATTATTATTATTATTATTATTATTATTATTATCAATATTATGCTTAAAGGGCATGTAAAGGCAAAAAAATAAAATCCCATTTTTACTTTCTTTAATGAAAAAGAAACCTATCGCCAATATTATGCTTAAAGGGCATGTAAAGGCAAAAAAATAAAATCCCATTTTTACTTTCTTTAATGAAAAAGAAACCTATCTCCAATATTCTTTAATTAAAAAATATGTACTGTTTTTATAAGAAACCTGACTGTATGCAGTGAAATTCTCCCTTCATTTACTGCTGTGGATAGGAATTGTCAGACGGTCCCTAACTGCTCTGCAGGGAAACAATCATACTTATGAACAGCAGGGGGAGCCCCCGTCTTACTTCCCAGCCATGCAGAACTCAAGCAGCTTTGTTTATGATGATCCCTAAGCAGCCCAGACCACACTGAGCATGTGCACAGTCTTAGTCTTGCAAAGATGTTTAACAAAGTTACAAGATAGTGACCCCCTGTAGCCAACTTTGAAAGCATAAATTATTTGTTTGATTAGGCTTGTGGTGCAGTAAGTTCCTGTTTATATTTAGTATACAAAATACAGCATTTCTAGCCTTATTCTATTTTAGACTTTACATGCCCTTTAAGGATAATATTAGTATTTTATTCTCAATTTTATTATGAAAGCAGAAATAAAGGAAAATAGCAAAGAGTACAGTTGCCATCATTGCTGGAAGTAAAAACTGGGCAAAGGAGGGTGGGGTAATAACGTGGGGGTGGGCTAGGGATGTTGGGGGCAGAACCATGACACCAGGGGGAGTGGTCTAGTGACATAATGGGTGGGTCTATGATGTTGCACGCTGCAGTGTGTTTCAAAAACCAGGCAGGAGGTTTGAACCAGAAAGCGTTACTTTGCAGATCCACCTTGGTCACGCACTCCAAAGACTCCTCGGACGCAGTGTAAGATCAAACGGATAATCTTGATTCCACCGGTAACACCTTACGTGTTTCGTCTGTTTCCACACGTAATCATAGGTAAAAAACATTTTTACAACCACCACCGTTTAAAAAGAAATCGGAAGTCACGTCACCATGACGTTTTCCCTTTGACAAAAAAAATTAACTCTTTCAGTTGCATATCTCGTGGAACTTAAGGTGGCCATAGACGCAAAGATCCTATCGTACGAATCGAGGATTCGTTCTATTTTCGGACCGTGTGTGGAGAATCCTGACATTTTTCGTTCGGCGGAGATCGGTCGTTTGGTTGATCGGACAGGTTTGATTTTGTCCCGACTGATCCCACCGGAGCCCATTGCGCTCTCATCGTAATCTGATTGTTTGGCCATAGGGCTGAATGTTCAGATTGCCCCCAATAAAGCCAGTTAGTGGCATATCGGGGAAAAATCGGCTCATTTGGTGATGTTACCAAATGAGCGGATCTTTGCGTCTATGGCCACCTTTACACTACTATATTAGTAATGAGAGACAGCGTTTTTGCCTATTTGGACTGTTGTCCCATTTGATACATTTTGATTAATCATTTCCTGTAAATGTTATCACTATTTGTTACAGTTACTATCTAATTATTCTTTATCTCATTTTTGATACATTATAGTTTAACTTAATGTGTCATTTCCTTTAAGTTTTATCACCGTTTGTTACAATTGCTGTTTAGTTATTCTTTATCTTGTTTCAATTATTTTACTTTCCATTCCCGTCTGAGGTCTCTCCTTATTCAGTTACATGTACAGTATTTTGTTATCAATTTGACTGAACTTTTTCAATCAATTTTGATCCTACCTATTATTTATTAAAATTGAAAATAATTTAAATTTTGATGTACATTTTTCATTGTGTATAAGTATACTTAGAATTTTAACTGATATTACAATATGAAGTAGAAATACTGTTCTTTATATTGTTTATTATATCAGGGTTCATGTGTTCTTATGTGATTGTTTATGCTTTCTTACCACCTATTAAAAATCTTTTTATTTCATTTAATTTTGTTTTATGTTTTTCTTTATGTCTATATGAAGCAATTCACATCCCATTTAATGTTTAGTCCATTTGGCTACTGTGTATCTAGGTGAAATATCCATTTTACTTCTGTTTGTAACAGTCTTTATATTTGGTCTCCTCCTCTACTTAGTTTCTCTATACTTTCTATTGCCTGTAAAAAAGAGGGGTCTCCGCCATTGCACTCCATGAAATGTTTAGATATAGTGATGGCCGAATTTGGAGCGTTTTGGTGAAAAAATCTCGAATTTCCCGCAAAATTCGCTGAACAGCAAAAAAAACTAGTGAAACGGCGCCAGCCCCAATTTTTTTGACGCCGGTGAATTTTCCCTGGCAAATTTTCGCGGCGGTTTCACAAATTTATTCGCCAGCGGCAAATTGCGGGAATTCCCCGCAAATTCATGCCTGGCGAATAAATTCGCCCATCATTATTTAGATACAGTAGTTGCTTCACTTTTAGAGCTGAACCAGAAAGCTACTTAAAAAATAGCAAGAGAGAAATAAAATGTTGGTGTTGGTTAATAGCAAAATTAGTTTATTTATAACAAATTCTAACATTTTTAAATCACCTAAAATGTACACTGTACAAATTAAATTGTTTTTTTTTACCCCCTCTTATGGTTCACATTAGCAGCTCATGAAGATTGGTCTCTCAACACTGTTATAATTTAGGGGCCTATTTTATTATACTGTGTAAAATGAAATTTGCTGAAAAAACGCTGTGTAAACTAAATGGTTATTTATGAAGGCATGTTTTATTTTACGCCATACACCAGATTTTTCACCATTATTTTACACTGCTTCGAAAACTTTGTAAGTAAGTTCCGGCAAGTAAGTAAGTTCCAGTGGAAGTTGCTAAAAGAAAACGTGCATATTTACATGCCAATGCCTGATGATGTGTGATGAATTATCCCCCCATTTTTTTACATCACACAATAAATCTAATCCTTAATGTATTGGTTTCTATAAATTCTCAACAGGCGGTTCATGCCCTACTGAGTATGTAGGGTAACAGACTTAAAGGGGACCCGTCACCCAAAAAAATTATTCAAAATCCTATTTTATCACATCAGTCAAGCAAAATGAACTTTAATTACAGTACATAAATGATTTGAATCTTGTTTCATCAGTCTGGGAATTCATAATTATAACAAGCAGGCAGCAGCCATTTTGTGGACACTGTTATTAAGACAAGCCTTGTATCATCTCAGAATCTTGTTTGTGCACCAGAATGGAGGACCTGCAGGGCCGGATTTACATAGCGGATGCCCCTAGGCCCACTGCCATTCGTCGCCGCCCTTTATTCGTGCAAATTTTCATCATCAATGGAGATTGGAGCATGCGAGATTTAAAAAATGATTGTATCTCCAGCGCTTCCCCAGTGTTTTTGAACCAATGTGGTTGTGGTTGGCAGCATGCCGCCCAGCTAAAATCCTGCCGCCCTAGGCCTGGGCCTAGGTGGCCTTTCCACAAATCTGGGCCTGATGTAAACGGTGATGAGAACGGGGGAATGTGGGGAGAGCAGTGACATGTAGGAAGTGCTGAATGGACAGTGAAAGCAATTGTCTGCCCCGCCTCTATGCCCAGGCATAGAGGAGGGGCAGACAATATTTGATTGACAACCCAGAATTCAACAGCTATGAATGCTTTAATAAAGAATAGAAATTGGATTTCATGTTTAATTTGAAAAGGACTTTTATTATAAAGATTCTTGCATCTGGGTGACGGGTCTACTTTAAAGGAGAACCATCAAGGAAATAAAAATGGAATATGAGCTTTATCTCGTGGAAAAACAATGATATTTTCAAACCAATTTTGTACCAATCCTGAAATACGATACTTTTCATTATCTACCTCTCAGCAACCTGCCTCTCTTCTTGCAGGAGTCAGTGTCAGATTTTGATTCACAGTTAGGTCAAATTGTTGGTGTTTGCTCCCTTTTGCCCACAATATATTGTTGTCAAGGCTGCCGGGAGCACTCAGCAGCACGTCTGCAGCCTATGGTGGAAGAACCAAGATGGCGGCGCCAATGCAGGCCACGTGGGCGCTGGGACGCCGGCACTGGGACGCCGGCACGACGATGATGACATGAACGCCGGCGTAATGACGCAGACACAATGATGTCACCAGTTGGCGCCAAATTCATAATAAAAAGGCGCCCTGGACGCTGAGACACTGCCCATTATAGGTTTCAATTCCTGCATTGTACCTGGGTGTTTCTTGTGAAGTTTCCTGTTTGATTCTTTATCTTGATCGCTGCTTGTCCTGGACTTTGACCCTTCGTTGCCTGCCTTAAGAACCTTGCCTGTGACCTGACTATTCTCTTGTTAAACCCCTCGAATACCTCGATCTTGGACCCTTGTTCCTGGCTTCCTCCTTGGTCCGGACTACTCCCTTTGGGAGCCGCTAGGCCCCCGGACAATTGTAGAGCAAACTGCCTTTTAAAATAATTGACGCTGACACAAAGCCTATCTATGGAGAGACAGATCGCTGAAAGGGGAATGGGGAAGATTAAGTTTATTATTTCAACAACGGTTCTGAATTTTTATTGTGTATTTTATTTTCATGTGGTGAAACATGTATATTAATATTTATTGTGTTATTTTGATCCCAAGATGATCGGCGGATCTGTCACAAACTGAAATGCTGTCTTTGGTTCTGTTGGGACTTCCATTACCCAAATCAATTTCAAAGTAATTAAAATCTCCACTGTTAAATTGTTCAGCTTTTTATATCTTGATCAGAGTTGCCCTTTTTATCAGTATGAGGAAGTGTTTGGCATATGCCCACAATTATTATGAGAGTGGTCTTTCATCTCATGTGTTTTAATAAATCATGTAATTCATCATATAATTAAATATATTTTAATAAAGCATGTTCTCAGTTTAGCATCTCTGTATATTTATTGTAAGCATGCCTATTATATATGGGGCCTGCATGACACCTGGAGGCACTAGACAATTTCAAGGGTAGGCTGGGTGTATGAATCAGATCTCAGTGGCATATAGTACTGCCTGAAAACCAAAAGTATGAGGCTTTAAAGCGGACCCATCACCCAAAATAAATATTCCAAATCCTATTTTATCATATCAGTCAAGCAAAATGAACTTTAATTACACTATATAAATTATTTGAATCTTGTTTCCTTCAGTCTGAGAATTCCTAATTATAGCAAGCAGGCAGGAGTAGTGATGGGCGAATTTATTCGCCAGGCGCGAATTCGCGGCGAATTTGCGCGATTCGCGCCGAGCGAATAAATTTGTGAAACTCCCGCGAAAATTTGCGGTAAAAATTCGCCGGCGTCAAAAACGGGCGCCGGCGTCAAAAACGAGACGCCGGCGCCGTTTCGCGAATTTTTCGCCGTTTCGCGAATTTCGCGCTAAAATTCGCGAATTTTTCGGCGAAGCGAAACGGCGCAAATTCGCCCATCACTAGGCAGGAGTCATATTGTGGACACTGTTATTAAGACAAGCCTTGTATCATCTCAGAATCTTGTTTGTGCACCAGAATGGGGGACCCAATGTCCATCCCCATGTCCTGGTTACACAATTAAATGGTTAAGAGAATTCGATCAAATTCGATTCAAAGTATTTAAAAAAAAAACATTTTTCAAAGTCCACCAATTAACTCCAAATGGGTTCTAGGAGGTCCCTCATAGGCTAAAACAGTGATTTGGCAGGTTTTAGACAGTGAATGGTTGAAGTCTAGTTTTTAAAGAGACAGTACATGATAAATTTCGATATTCGAATTTTAAATTTTTTTTAAATTTGAATCTAATTCAATTGAATATGATCTTACTTCGGTTTGAACTATCAAATACAGCCTATTCACCCGCAATAAAAACTTTTTTTTTGTTGATAAATTTCGGTTGGTCTTTTTGTATTCGAATTTCAAAGTTATGGGAGTTTAAAAAAAAAACTCCCATTACTTTGAAATTTGATCCTTAATTTTTTTTAAATTTGCTTTGTTTTCCGAGGCTGCCTGAAGTTTCCTAGCGAGGCAACTTCGGAAAACGAAGTGCTTCGAGTGCCATCCTGCGGTCAATTTACATTCCAGCCGGTGGGAGACAGTTCGGGGAGATTAGTCACCCAAAAGATGAGGAAATTCTCCCTGAATCTGAGCATGTGCCCTGACCCTTGGACTTACCACAAATAGACACTTTAGATCAGAGGCTCCGCAATAGAGTAGCACCAGAACAGTTTGACAAGGCTCAGTCTGAAGGGCAGCTATGGGGAGTTTTAGTTACAATACCTAATTGTCAGGGGTGCTGAGCCAATGAGCGAATGAACAAAAACCTTCATAAACACAGTAATTACTAGTTTACAGTATAGGATAGCATAGATGGCAACGTCAAAATGAATAATATTCCAGTGGTGTCAAGCTCAAGACAAAAGATAGAATGGTGGATCTAGTACAAAAAATCCCCTATGGTAGAAAATTATTGGTGCTCCTCTATTTAAATAAATATGGTAATGGAAACTCTCAGCAAGATGAACCCTAGACGCACTTTTTTGCAGAATTTTCCATAAAATGTAGACTTACCCCACTAATGGACTGTGGGATGACATCCATTGAACTCTACTCATGCAGTGCCTTATTAATTTGGATTATATCATGTTGATAATCTCCATTACTCATGCGGTGGTGCTGGTTTTGGTGAAGAAGTAATTATTAAAATTCTGAGGTTATTTTTGTACCCACATCTACCCCTTGGGGCACTGCAACAAAGCAATAAAAAGCAAGAATTGAAAAAAAAAGTATGATGCGCTAAAAAATATAAACACCTCTGAAATCTCTAATAATTAATTCAATTAATTCTGACCTATAGTCAGAATTAATTAAAATGGTCCAACAGTATCAGCATAGCTCCCATTGACTTCTATCGAACAGTGACAACTTTTCCTTGGCAAATTTTTTTTATTAGAGGTTTTTGTGGTTCACCTTCAAACAACTAGTTGTTTTCCGATAGATCACCAGAAATAACAACTTTTTCCAATTACTTTCTATTTTCTTTGTGTCACAGTTTTTCTAATATTGAAGTGTAAAGTATATTTTTTCACCTTCTAAAGCAACTCTGGGAGGACTGGTCCCAGACTCTGTAAACTGTTCTAAATTGATACATTTAGTTGATACATTTCTTATCTTTGTCCCTGCTGAGCAGAATCTCTGGGTTTCATTACAGGCAGCTGTTAGACTTGATACTATAGTTGCTAATACTCCAGAGATGCTGCTGAGAAATGTATCAATTAAGGGGCAGATTTATCAAGGGTCAAAGTGAAAATTAGAATTAAAAAAATTAGAATTTCGAGCTAAATTTTGTGTACTTTGACTAGGGAATAGCCCAAATTCGATTCGAATTTGAAAAAAAAATTGAAAATTCATATATCGAAATTTATCATGTACTGTCTCTTTAAAAATTCGACTTCAACCATTTGCCATCTAAAACCTGCCAAATTGCTGTTTTAGCCTATGGGGGACCTCCTAGAACCTATGTGGAGTCTATTGGTGGACTAAAAATCGAATATTTTTTTAAAAGAATTTTGTTCGAATTAGATCAAATGCAATATTACTTTGATTCATACAATTCAGATTAGAATAAATATGGACTATTCACCCACAGAAAAAAAGCGTCAAATTTTTTAATAAATTTCAGTTGGTCTTTTTTTATTCAAATTTCGTAGTTACGGGAGTTTAAAAAAAAAACTCCCATTAATTCGAAATTTAACCCTTGATAAATCTGCCCCTAAATGTTGCAAAATTGTAACAGTTCAGAATCTGCACCTGAATTACTGAGCTGCCAGACTCAAACACCAGAGACACGAACATTCAACTTTAAACTTGAACTTTGGAAACACAGTAAAAAATAAATAATGGAAAGTAATTGAAAAAAGTCTTTATTTCTGGGGAACAATCTCAAAACAACTGAAATGAAAAAGGTGTTTGGAAGTTGAACAACCCCTCAAAATGTTCAAGTTTAAATTTTTTTTCCAGATTCCAGATAATATATACAAACCTGAAGAGTTCTACCCTGAAAACTCTTGTTTGTGGTAGATCAGTGATGCCCAACCAGTTGCTCACCAACCCCTTGAATGTTCCTCCCAGTGGCCTCAAATCAGGTGCTTATTTTTGAATTCCAGGTTTGGAGGTAAATTTGGTTGCATAAAAACCAGATGTACTGCCAGAGTCTCTTGTAGGCTGCCAGTCCACATAGGAGCTACCAAATGCACAATAAGAGTCCTTATTGAGCACCCCCGGGAACTTTCCATGCTTGTGTTCCCAACTCTTTTTACATTTAAATGTGGCTCATGGGTAAAAAAAGGTTTGGGATCCCCATTAGGGTCAGACTGGGGGGCCCGGGCCCACAGGGACTGCAGTCCAGGGCCCCTCTACAGGCCCCCCATCCGCCTATTGTGAAGCGCCATGCGGCGATGTGTGGCACCCCCTGGGCGCACATGCGAACGCGGTGCCCCCCCTTGGCGCACATGCGCACACTGCGCGTCGCAAAAATCCTTTTTTAAAAAAACACGCATCTGGAGAGGGGGTCTGGCCCAGCGGGGGCCCATCATGGTCGGGGCCTACCGGGTTTTTTCCCGGTGTCCCGTCTGGCCAGTCCGACACTGATCCCCATGGTAGATGGTTTGATTAGATGTTTATGTAGATTTACATATTAAGCAACTGTCTGCTGTTCTGAAGCATCAGGGAGGAATTATATTATGATGGGAAAAACAAAACCTTTGACCACAGCTACAAAATATTATTTTGGATATAACAATACTATGGGGCAGATTTACTAAAGGGCCAGCGTTACCACTTTCAAGGACTTCACTAATTTACAGATGGGAGCAGACGTCACTACGCTAGAGAAGGAGATAGACGCTAGCGTTGATTCGCACTCTATCACCAGGTGAATTTTCGCTCTGGTGAATGGACGTTACTCCGCCAATTCACTAAGATGTGGATTTTACTGAACGTTACCTCTTTCGCCAGACTTGCCTTCACCAGCTCAGACCAGGCGAAGTGCAATGGAGTGCATAGATCCTCCTCAATCTCCTGTTGCTTACATCATATTTTTAGTGGAAAAAGTCCAAAAAACACTGGCGTCTTTTCCTTTTTTCAGGGTGATAGGCTGCAAAAGTCCTTAAAATATTTTTTGGTGTTACCGGTTTCCCCAATTTTATAACATATGGGAACATTATTTTACAGTGGGCTTGTGGATAGGGCAATATAACAACTCAATTGACTTTATTAGGTTCCCCTTGGCATGTGTAGTTATCAGTGTAAATGTAATGTATTAGATGTAACATGTAACATAAAGGTGCATTTAACTTTAAATTTCCTGCCGTATGCAAATTAGCCTGAACGGAAAACCTCTAATGAAGTTGCGCTAGGCAGAATTGAACACTAGCGCATCTTCGCTTTGATTTGCTCACACTGCCGAAGTTCCTCGGCCAAGAAGAAACTTTGCATCCTAGTAAATTAGCATTGTCTGAGCGAATTTTCCCTTGGCGAAGTGTTGCGATGGCTGTAAAGCCATCACTTAATCAATTTACCCCTATGACTGTGGAATATTTACTAATTTAACTCAGCTTTTAGACTATGACTACACTGCAATCTACCTTTCTCTCCACTTTACCTGTTGGTAACCCAGAATATTAGGAATTAGCTAGTTAGCTGGACCAAACAATTGTCTATGATCAAATATCTCTTAACAAATTTCAAACCTCTGAATCTCCAAAATTACAGTTATTTTTTTTTGTTAATATACTAGTCATCAATAAAAAAAAATTAGATTGAGTTTAAAGGAATACTGTCATGGGAAAACATGTTTTTTTTTCAAAACGCATCAATTAATAGTGCTGCTCTGGTAGACGTCTGCAATTAAATCCATTTTTCGAAAGAGCAAACTGATTTTTTATATTTAATT
Organism: Xenopus laevis; assembly: GCF_017654675.1. Lineage (NCBI taxonomy): Eukaryota > Metazoa > Chordata > Amphibia > Anura > Pipidae > Xenopus > Xenopus laevis. The sequence continues at coordinate 187,872,981 of NC_054372.1, forward strand.
TTGAAATCTGACATGGGGCTAGACATATTGTCAGTTTCCCAGGTGCCCCCAGTCATGTGACTTGCTCTGATAAACTTCAGTCACTCTTTACTGCTGTACTGCAAGTTGGAGTGAAATCACCCCCCTCCCTCGCCCCCTTTAGCAGCCCATCAACAGAACAATGGGAAGGTAACCAGATAACAGCTCTCGGGTAGATACAGTATAAGAACAGCACTCAATAGTAAAAATCCATGTCTCACTGCGTCCCCTTCAGTTACATTGAGTAGGTGAAACAATATCCTGTCAGAAAGCAGTTCCATAGTGCAGCATTGGCACTTTTTTTTCTAGAAGAAAAGGTATGAAGATCCAAATTAGGTAAAGATCTCTTATCAAGAAAACTCCAAGTCCAGAGCATTCTGGTTAACAGGTCCTGTACCTGTACTGCATTCCTTCCTGCTAAAAAGTTCCATTGGATAATGGGAGCAAGCTGATAAAAATCCTTAAAAAATGTAAACTTATAAAAAGTTAAATGACTTTTTGTCCGACCCAACAATCCTCGTTTCTCCTCGAGTAAAAAACAACAGTCCAAAATCTTCTTAAAAGGTCAGCGCTAATTTAAAGCTCAGGGGAAAAAAATATGATGAAAAAAGGAAAAAAATTGTTTTATAGTGTAGTATTTACTGAGAGTTGTAGTTCCACAACCAAAATAAACTCTTTAGTGCAATTACCCTTTATGATTAACTACTAAAATGTGAGTGCAACCAGTTGGTTTTTATTGTTATTAATAAAAAGGGTTTTTACACTATATTTGCGCACTTTTAACCTCTTCCAGCCCAGAAAGAATACCCTACAATTTTATTCTCTACAAATCGTGATGTGCATATGCTAACTCTAAACGTTTGTAAGTACCCATTCAATAGCCACATGTGGTGAATAGGGATGTAGCGAACTGTTCGCCGACGAACTTGTTCGCGCGAACTTCGACCGTTCGCGTCCGCCGAATGTTCGCGAACGTCGCGCGACGTTCGCATTTTGCGTTCGCGTTCGATTCGAATACAAATCGTTCGACCATTCAACCATTCGAATTCCTTCGACCGCTAAAAATCGAACGATTTCCATTCGTTCGAACGATTGTAAGCATTCGATCGAATGAAAAGCATTTGATCGAATGCTTCGATCGCTCGATTCGAATGAAAATCGTTCGATCGAACGATTAAAATCCTTCGATCGTTCGAATCGAACGATTTTAGCGGGTGTTCGAAGTTCGCGAACTGTTCGCGAACGTTCGCATTTTTTGCCGGTGTTCGCGAACGGCGTTCGCGAACACCAAATCGGCAGTTCGCTACATCCCTAGTGGTGAATCATAAAGGGTAATTGCACTAAAGAGTTTATTTTGGTTGTGGAACTACAACTCTCAGTAAATACTACACTATAAAAAAAAAATTTCCTTTTTTCATCATATTTTTTTCCCCCGAGCTTTAAATTAGCGCTGACCTTTTAAGAAGATTTTGGACTGTTGATAAAAATCCTTCCATTAAATAGAATCAGAATTCCCAAGCCATATTCATATTTATCAAGGTCCGAATTTATCTCAGTATTTCGAATATCCAACTCCGAGCAACTCCGAATTCCCGAATGGACCTTAGTTATGAAGAAAAAATAGGGTCGGGCAAAACTCTGAAAACTCTGAATTGTTCTGAATTTTCCGCAAAAATGAATATTTTTTCGCCGAAAACCCCCAAATCATCGGATATTGGTATGGACATTAGCGCAGACACTTGGACCTTTCCCATCTACTTATAAAGGATCTCGAGAGATTTTAGATGCCGGGGTTTCGGATTCTGAGTTTTTAGACCATTGGACTTTTTTTGCTCCAAAAACTATGAATTATTCGAGGTTCGGATATTTGGAGCTTGATAAATAACCCCCCTAATGTATACTGTATAGCCATTCTTTTGTTAGCACTGTGGGTGTTCAAGGTGTAGGTTCCAACACCAGGTGTAGAATTTCTATTTTTCAACTCACCGCCAGTCTGAAACTCATGTTGAGTAAAGGGATTCTAAGAAATCACCATAAGGGTCTGTAAACCTTTCTTTCAAGTTTTTTTTGGTTCAACAAGTGAAAGCAAGTTGTTTTAAGCAAAACAACTAAATGAACTGAAAACATCTCTATAAGCTGATGACCTTTGAGTCGGGACAGTTTTCTTTGAGTCGGGACAGTTTTTCTCTTCTAATCTCTTTTTAATTTAAGATTTTTTGGCATACTATTTTAAATGATAATTAGTAAAGGTTAAGTTTTATCTTAATTTCATGGTGGGAATCCCGATTGATACAGTGGGAGGGTGCAAACCTATGGGCCATGCTTTCTCTCTTTTAACCTATCTTGAAACATCTCAGAATCCAAACCATCACTTTGCTTAGCAATATGGGCTATTTCCCCTGGAAATAATAACTGCTACATTCATTTATTGTGATGAAAAGTCCTACCTTGTTCCATTTTTGAACAATGTATCAAGAACACATCTGGTGATGAAGTGGAAACCAAATTCACTACTGGGGCAACTATAAATCTCTATAAATACTATCTTTTATCAACTTTTACTTCAACATTTTTACATTTGTATTATTATGTTCCAACATATCCCATTAGAGATCTGTTGCTCATATGATTTCCCCAGACATTGGCATGTGAGAGGGTGACGGTTTACATACATGATAAGCCCGACAGTAGTATTTGTAGTTTGATTGGATTCTATCTGCCTATGACCTACTGCAGTAACCTGCTTCATAAATAATCCCTGGTGTTTATGTCCTATCCTATATATTCTTTCATCACGCATGCACATTCCATATGGAACCTGTGTCATGTGGCTTCCAAGATTATTTTACTTTATAATTATCTGTCTTATTAGGATTTTATTATATTAGCAGCAGGCATGTAGTTTTCCTTCTAGATGACTGAAAAACTTCAATCAAGCTCAATTCTACACAGAAAAGGTCAAAATGAATCCTTACCTAGGCACCGAATAGCTGATATATAAAGTGCAAGGTTGAAACAAAATATATCTTAAGGGCTTATCCATGTTTACTGAATAGTGCAAGGCAATGTGAAATGTCATATATTGCCCCAGATTATTAATTAAACATGGTTAATCCCTTTAGCTATGTCTTGCTGTGACCTTGTACTTGATGTGATTAGATCGGGAGACGGTGGAAGTTACCAGGCAGCATCTGAGAATTTATTCAAACCAAGGTACTGTAGGAGAATTCATTAGAATCAGATACTGTACATCCACTGAAGCAACAGTTTTGCCTTCAATTAAAGATTTTGGAGCACATATAGTAAAGTCATGAAATGGACACAGTTAGCTAACGTGGCGAATACAGTATTTGATTCAAGTATGGCTATAAATCACTAGTGTCTGGGCTACGGCCAGGATCAAACATCTAGGTGACCTTTTAAGTGCAGGAGAACTCTAGTAGTTTACCCAACTGAAAGAGGAATTTAGACTACAGAACCATATGCTATTCAAATTTATCCAATTCCGGCATTCATTTCTGACCCACAACCCACACACTACTCAATCAACTCTACAATTCTACCTACGTAGGCCAGAACTCTCCAAGCCCCTGAGCTGGTTCTACACCATTCTACTCCAAGGTAACTTTGACCCTATAAAAGAGATATGTCATAAATGGGCCCAGGACTTTCCATCCTTTGGAAGGACATTCTTGAACAAAAAGCAGAAACCAACATATCTGTACAAGATCGTTACATACATACTAAATTCCTAAATAGAGTTTGCCTGACTCCACAGTGGCTGGCACAGATATAGCAAGGGTATCCAGACTTGTGTTTCAAATGTAAATCTGATAGTGGTACTTATATGCATGTAGTTTGGGAGTGCCCTAAAATCCAGCAATACTGAAGGGCAATTCTTCATTTTATTAACACCTCTTTAGGACTCTGAATTTTTCAGACACCTGCATTTTTATCTAGAGTTACTTACTCTACCCTCTAGCGACAGATTGTGGCTACAGCAGCTCCTACACTATGCAAAAAAAAGCCATTTTGCTCGCATGGAAAGCCTTGAAACCTCCTAGCATTCTGGATGAAAATTATTAATGATATCCTTCTGAGCCACAAATTGACATATCTAACACAAGGCTGCCCGGACAAGCTTTAGAAAACATGGGACACATGGCTTGCTGATGCCCAAACTGGCACTGCAGCCCTTTAACTTAGTTAATATGAAGGTTGCCTATCAAGTTATGTACTGTAAGGTACTGTTTATTTGCATACATATCTTCTTCTTAGTTTGCACTACATATTTTCTCCTTCTCTTCTCTCTTTCTTCTTATTAAAAATGAATAAAGATAATCTTCCAACAAAGTGAAGCCTTCTGAAATCAGAAGTTATTTATCTAGTATAAGTCAATCTAAAAACAACTGGACTTGCTGAGTAATCAATGAAGACGTTTCACTACTCATCCGAGCAGCTTCTTCAGTTCAACTGACTGGTGTGGGAAGTTCTCTGCATATAAACTCTTCCACTAATCCAATCACAATGGCACATTGTAACTCTTCAGAGAGGCGACATCTGAAGAAACTCACAGAGGTGTTGATTCTGTGTAGTTGTCCAATGTGTCATGCAACTCCTAGATACAGGTGTTACTTGTGAGAGTTACATGAATGGATGTGTGAAGTGTTCTGAATCCGCCGGGGTACAGACGTTAGAACAGCATTGTATGTAGCAAACAGGTGGTGTCGATGGCCCCCGCCTCTGTTCAGGGATGGTCTCTCCACCTTGACATGAATCGCCTCTTTCACGCCTCGTTCAAACCAGCGGTCTTCTTTATCCAAGATTTGGACCTTGCTGTCTTCAAAGGAGTGTCCCTTGTCTTTTAGGTGTAGAAAGACTGCTGAGTTTTGCCCTGTAGAGTTCTCCCTCCTATGCTGAGCCATTTGCTTGGTGAGCAGTTGTTTTGTCTCCCCAATGTATAGATCTGTGCATTCCGCCGGGGGCTTCTGTACCCCGGCGGTTTCAGAACACTTCACACATCCATTCATGCAACTCTCACAAGTAACACCTCTTTCTCTGAAGAGTTACAATGTGCCATTGTGATTGGATTAGTGGAAGAGTTTATATGCCGAGAATTTCCCACACCAGTCAGTTGAACTGAAGAAGCTGCTCGGATGAGTAGTGAAACGTCTTCATTGATTACTCAGCAAGTCCAGTTGTTTTTAGATTGACCTATACTAGATATACCATGACCTGGATGAATGAAAATCTTCATAGTCATACAGAAGTTATTTACTTGTCTCCTGCCATGCACATAGCACTGGCTAAATATCTTAATTTACCAGTAATTATTCTTGAAAAAATCGGTGCAACTTTTGATTTGACACTCAAATTGTGTGACTTTTTTTTAAACTGTTGTGCAGCAAACTCGAGTTTTTGAGAGAAAAACGGCGTCAAAAACACACAAAAATTGTGAAGGCAAAAAAAAAATATCTTCAAATGGCTAAAATATCCTCTGCCATTGACTTTTACATGAATTCAACAGGTTTTAGCTGGAGAATTTTTGAATTCTGAGTTTTTGCTGCTTTGGGGCATAATAAATATGACAATTTGAGTTTTTTCTCTAAAAATTTGAGGTTTTAATTCTCTAAAAAACACGACCAGACAAACTCGACCTTTTATAAATAGACCACTTAAGGTATGGAGATTCAAATTCCTGGAAAACCCCAGTTCCCGAATCAATTTTTTAAATAAATAATTAATCAGAGGGAAGATAGTTCATGTAAAAGACATCAGTAAGTCATTCTGTGGCGCTAATTAAACTTTTATCAAACACATTATAAGAGTAAAAAGTCCCCAGCTGATCGATATCATTTATTTCTATTCTGCTGTTTGTTTATCCAATTGCCCAGTGATATTTCACGTCATTAGATTCACAGCTAAACCCAATTATGCCTTTATCACTTGACAACATCAATTGCTTAATGTCCTTTATTTGGCGCCATGGATTTAATTCCTGTTAATTAACTTGCATTAACCTTTTGCATTTAAAATGTAATATAAAATATTTTACCAGCAGGATTTGTTCTTTATCTCCTTCCACGGAAGACTAACTTTTGAAGGAAACAACTGGGTCTAATAACTTTAGAAAGAATATTTTACTTGGTATATTTTACTTGGTATAACAGTCAGCAGAGAGCAGATATAAGGAATTGTACACTTTGTATAAGGAAATCAAATACATAGAGGTTTAAGCTTAATGGTTTGGGCTGCCCAGTGATCACGGTTTTAGTAACAATCCCTCACGTGAGACCCTTGTGACAAGGGTACAGCAATATGAAAATAGGGTTTGACAGGTTCAGTAGTAAGAATATCTAAAACAGGACTGTCCATTCACAGGTCCCCTTGGATGTTGGGAATTTTAGTAGGGATGTCGCGGACTGTTCGCCGGCGAACTTGTTCGCGCGAACATCGGCTGTTCGCGTCCGCCGCAAGTTCGCGAACGTCGCGCGACGTTCGCCATTTTGGGTTCGCCTTACCTGGCGCTTTTTTTTGACCTCTCACCCCAGACCAGCAGATACATGGCAGCCAATCAGGAAGCTCTCCCTCCTGGACCACCCCCACACCCCCTGGACCACTCCCCTTCCATATATAAACTGAAGCCCTGCAGCGTTTTTTCATTCTGCCTGTGTGTGCTTGGAAGAGCTAGTGTAGGGAGAGAGCTGCTAGTGATTTCACTGATTTGAGGGACAGTTGATAGTAAGTTTGCTGGCTAGTAATCTACTTGATACTGCTCTGTATTGGAGGGACAGAAGTCTGCAGGGATTTGAGGGACATTTTAGGGTAGCTTTGCTGGCTAGTAATCTACCTTCTACTGCAGTGCTCTGTATGTAGCTGCCTGCTGTGGGCACTGATCTCTTCTGATCTCATCTGCTGACTGCTGTAATAACCCAATAGTCCTTGTAAGGACTGCTTTTATTTTCTTTTTTGTTGTTTTACTTTGCTACTTTAACAGCCAAGTGCTATTAGTCTAGCAGTGTTGGGGAGTGGGACTGGTGTGCTACTGTGCTGCTCCTAGTAGTTCAGCAGCACCAACCCGAGAATATTTTTTTTTTTTAATATACATATAATTTTTTTTTTATTTTACTTATCTTACTGTTCTTTAAGGTGTCCAGTGCTGTTTGCTGTTCTTCATAGTAGTGCACCAATAGTAGTGCACTTGCAGGCATTATTTGCCCAGTGGCCATCTAGCTGTGTGAGCTTGTTCACATTCTGTCTAAATATCAATAATAATACCGTCTCCAGAAACAGCACCTGAGTGACGTTTTTCAAGCAGCAATAATATATTCCGTATCCACCACTGCTGTAGTGTATACGTTGACCTTGTAGGCATTATTTGCCCAGTGTGTTCTTCATTTTCAAACCACTGCCACTTAGCTGTGTGAGCTTGTTCACATTCTGTCTAAATATCAATAATAATACCGTCTCCAGAAACACCACCTGAGTGACGTTTTTCAAGCAGCAATAATATATTCCGTATCCACCACTGCTGTAGTGTATACGTTCCAACAAAAGTAAAGTTTGGGTAAAGAAAAACCAGAATGCGCAAGTTTTGCTGCAAAGGTGCCTTTAATCACCAACACACAACATGTTTCGAGCACAGTGCTCTTTTTCAAGTGTATACCAAATCACAGTGACACAATCTATAAATACCCTAAGCCCCACCCCCTTATGCACGTCATTGGTTTCATGGCCATTGCTGGGAGGGTTTTCAGCCTAGCCTTAACCAATAACATGTGAGTCCATGAATATAGTTTGTAAGGGGTCAATCCAATCCATTTGTGATGTAGTCCATCATGTGTAAGACTCCAGAAGAATTCCCAGGTGGTGTGTGCTAAAAAACGAATCAGTTCCGTTATACACTTAACCCCTGCACTGCCCTTTATTGGGCCTGCTAGAGACACAATTAGCTGAAACCTGTGATGTACAGGTTGAAACTTAGCTCAAAAGGCTACATCATATTTAACAATGTTGCAAACCCTGCAAACATTAGAATCATCTCTATTTATTAAGCTGCCATATTACCGTGTAACACATTATCATACTACATTTATCTTACCATACTGATGGTTTCAAGATCTCAAATAATTCAAAGGCAGCGTTATCTGTTAAAAAAAGGAAACAGAATTAGTATCCAGATTACAAAAAACAAAATTAGTGTCCAGATTACAAAAAACAGAATTAGTGTCCAGATTACAAAAAACAAGCCACACTCCAGTGGTCATTTAAACCTTGTGGTTCCATAGCACATAGCCTTTTTATCCACAGAGCTTCTTTTTGTAGTAAGGTTCTTTTTTTATCTCCTCCTCTTTGTGGTTCCTGTACCACTTCTAATACTTGCCATTTCAATTGTGACATATTGTGTCTTAATTCATTGAAGTGGCGTGAGACCGAGGTGTCTGTGTATGTTTTTGGTTTAAAGTTTTTGATATCACCCCTATGTTCTTTTATACGGGCCTTGATTTGTCTCCCAGTTTGTCCGACATATACTTTACCGCATGGGCATTTTAGCAAGTAAATTACCCCCAACGTGTTACAAGTGGCATAATGTTTTAAATGGATGCTGTTACCTTTGGTAGGGTGCTGTACCACTGCCCCTTTAATAATTGATGCACAGCATACACAATTAAGGCATGGGTAAGTTCCTATATTGGGTTTACCTTTAAATATTTGCTCCATCCTCTTTGGTGCAACTGGCTCAGCTGGGCATAATATGTCTTTTAAGGTGTTGCCTTTTTTGTAACTAAACATAGGGACTTGTGTGCAAAATTTACCCAGGGTTTTGTCTCCATTGAGTATTGGCCAAAATCTCTTTATAATTTTTTCTATGGGTTTACTTTGTTGGGAGAACTTACTCACGAACGGTGTTCTTTGGGATTTAACTTTGTCTTTATTATTGATTTCTTGTGACAGCAATGTATTTCTGGGGACCTCACTTACTTCATTAGCAGTGTTGATTAGTACCCTTTTGTTATAGCCTTTGGCTTTAAACCTGTCAATCAATGTGGACGCCGCTTCCCAGTATTTATCATCATTAGAGGCTATCCGCCTGGCTCTCAGGAATTGTCCTTTTGGTATCCCTTCGATACACCTAGGATTGTGGAAACTGGAGACCTTAAGTAGGTTATTTTTGTCTGTCGCTTTCCTATACAGATCTGTTGTCAGTTCCCCATTATCAATTGAAATTTTTACATCCAGAAAATGAATGGACTGGTTAGAGGTTTCTGTGGTAAATTTGATGGTAGGATGTTGGCTATTTGCTTCAAGCACCATTTCATGGAACAAGGCAACATCCCCATTCCAAATTACCAGAATATCGTCTACAAAGCGTAGATACAGTAGGATATGTTCACAGTATTTATGTTTCAAGAAAAACTTTTTTTCCAACATGTGGACAAATAGATTTGCAAATGAAGGTGCGACCGCCGCCCCCATTGATGTACCCTGGTTTTGCCAATAGTACTCCCCTTCAAATCTGAAGTAATTTCGTTTTAGTACTATGGTCAAACAATCTAATAAAAAATATATCAAATTGTTAGGTAGTGCCGTTTCCAACAACGCCTCCTCAATGCAATTTAACCCCTCATCTTGTGGTATTGAAGTATATAAGCTTACCACATCAATGCTACACAATGTGCACTCAGTGTTTAGCATTGGTAAAGCATTCAATCTTTGTAATAGATCATTGGTGTCTTTAAGACATGTTGGAATACTTTGAACCAATGGTTGTAAGTACGTATCCACAAATTTTGACAGAGGTTCTAAGACAGATCCCACACCTGAGACTATAGGTCTCCCTGGTGGATTTTCTAGTGACTTATGTATTTTGGGTAATAGATATAGCACTGGAGTACGTGGATGTTCACTCATTAAGTAATCCTTTGTACTTTGATTTATAGTGCCATTTTCCCATGCATCAGTCACAAGATTAGAAATTTCTTTGGCTATATCGTGTACCGGGTCTTTACCAATTGTTTGGTAATGCCCAGGTGTAGTTAGCTGTCTCATTACCTCTCTCTTATATTTGTCTTTGTCCATAACAACAATTGCACCCCCCTTATCTGCCTTTTTAATTATGATTTTATCATTGTTTCTTAAGGATTGTAAGGCAGATCTCTCCTCACGTGGTAGATTAGGGGGAATTTTCCTTGGGTGTTCCCACATGTTGTGTGTTGGTGATTAAAGGCACCTTTGCAGCAAAACTTGCGCATTCTGGTTTTTCTTTACCCAAACTTTACTTTTGTTGGAATTTCTGCTTGGGATGGAAGCAAGGGTGTAAGAGACCGAAGAAAACCTCTCAAGGGTAATTATACCAGTTACATATTGACTTCGTAGTGTATACGTTGACCTTGTAGGCATTATTTGCCCAGTGTGTTCTTCATTTTCAAACCACTGCCACTTAGCTGTGTGAGCTTTTTCACATTCTGTCTAAATATCAATAATAATACCGTCTCCAGAAACACCACCTGAGTGACGTTTTTCAAGCAGCAATAATATATTCCGTATCCACCACTGCTGTAGTGTATACGTTGACCTTGTAGGCATTATTTGCCCAGTGTGTTCTTCATTTTCAAACCACTGCCATCTAGCTCTGTGAGCTTGTTCACATTCTGTCTAAATATCAATAATAATACCGTCTCCAGAAACACCACCCGAGTGACGTTTTTCAGGCAGCAATAATATATTCCGTATCCACTGCTGTAGTAGTGTATACGTTGACCTTGTAGGCCTTGTTTGCACAGTGTGTTCTTCTTCTTCTTCATTTTCAAACAACTCCCATCTAGCTGTGTGAGCTTGTTCACATTTTGTCTAAATATCAATAATAATACCGTCTCTAGAAACACCACCCGAGTGACGTTTTTCAAGCAGCAATAATATATTCCGTATCCACCACTGCTGTAGTGTATACGTTGACCTTGTAGGCATTATTTGCCCAGTGTGTTCTTCATTTTCAAACCACTGCCACTTAGCTGTGTGAGCTTGTTCACATTCTGTCTAAATATCAATAATAATACCGTCTCCAGAAACACCACCTGAGTGACGTTTTTCAAGCAGCAATAATATATTCCGTATCCACCACTGCTGTAGTGTATACGTTGACCTTGTAGGCATTATTTGCCCAGTGTGTTCTTCATTTTCAAACCACTGCCACTTAGCTGTGTGAGCTTTTTCACATTCTGTCTAAATATCAATAATAATACCGTCTCCAGAAACACCACCTGAGTGACGTTTTTCAAGCAGCAATAATATATTCCGTATCCACCACTGCTGTAGTGTATACGTTGACCTTGTAGGCATTATTTGCCCAGTGTGTTCTTCATTTTCAAACCACTGCCATCTAGCTCTGTGAGCTTGTTCACATTCTGTCTAAATATCAATAATAATACCGTCTCCAGAAACACCACCCGAGTGACGTTTTTCAGGCAGCAATAATATATTCCGTATCCACTGCTGTAGTAGTGTATACGTTGACCTTGTAGGCCTTGTTTGCCCAGTGTGTTCTTCTTCTTCTTCATTTTCAAACAACTCCCATCTAGCTGTGTGAGCTTGTTCACATTTTGTCTAAATATCAATAATAATACCGTCTCTAGAAACACCACCCGAGTGACGTTTTTCAGGCAGCAATAATATATTCCGTATCCACCGCTGTAGTAGTGTATACGTTGACCTTGTAGGCCTTGTTTGCCCAGTGTGTTCTTCTTCTTCTTCATTTTCAAACAACTCCCATCTAGCTCTGTGAGCTTGTTCACATTCTGTCTAAATATCAATAATAATACCGTCTCCAGAAACACCACCTGAGTTGTTGTTGTTTTTGTTTTAAAAATAATGCCAGGCAAAGGCAGGCCGCCACGCAGAGGCACTAGGGGCCGTGCTGCTATGCTATCCTGTGGCCCTAGGAAATTGCCCAGTTTTAAAAAGGCAATGACCCTGAACTGAACTCCCAAAATGCTGAAGAGGTAGTTGACTGGCTTACACAGCACACCCCATCCTCTACCGTTTCTAACTTTACCACAACATCCTCATCCTCCACTGCTATGGGCACCCCACGTAACACTTCCTCCACCACCGGCGCCCCTTCTTCACTGGAGTCAGAGGAGTTATTTTCACATGAGTTTCTTGAACTGAGTGATGCGCAACCATTATTGGCAGAAGAAGATGAAGGAGATGAGGACGTTACACCAGATTTAATTCTGGCAGAGAACACAACAGAGATGGACATAATGAGTGATGACAAGGAGGTCCCCGCTGCTGCTTCCTTCTGTGAGCTGTTAGAAGAAATTGATGCATCTGAGGAGAATGATGATGAGGAGATTGATGTTTTGTGGGTGCCCAGTAGAAGAGAGCAAGAGGAGGATAGTTCAGATGGAGAGACGGAGAGTCAGAGAGGCAGGAGGAGAATAAGACTTAGAAGAAGCAGGGAGGACAGCTCGCAGGGAACAGTAGGGCAACAACATGTATCGGCACCTGTGGTCAGCCGGCCAACGCACCCGCCATTGCCGCCAACGCCGCCGACTTCTACTTTTACCCCCAGATTGCCAGCCTCAAAAAGGTCAGCAGTGTGGGATTTTTTTAATGTGTGTGCCTCTGACAAAAGCGTTGTAATTTGCAATGAGTGCAGTCAGAAACTGAGTCTTGGGAAGCCCAACAGCCACATAGGTACAACTTCTATGCGAAGGCACATGAACGGCAAGCACAAAGCACTTTGGGAGCAACACCTCAAAGGCAACAGGCAAACTAAAAGCCACCCTCCTTCTGGTCCAGCATCTTACTGCTCTACCTCTGCTGTCCTTGACCCGTCTGAACCACCCTCCACTCCGCCTTCCACCTTGACCACCTGTTCCCATTCCCAGTCATCTGCCCCCAGCCAAGTTTCTGTGAGGGCCATGTTTGAGCGTAAGAAGCCAATGTCTGCGAGTCACCCCCTTGCCCGGCGTCTGACAGCTGGCTTGTCTGCACTCTTAGCCCGCCAGCTTTTACCATACCAGCTGGTGGACTCTGAGGCCTTCCGCAAATTTGTAGCAATTGGGACACCGCAGTGGAAGGTACCCAGCCGCAATTTTTTTTCAAAAAAGGGAATACCACACCTGTACCACCATGTGCAGAGCCAAGTCACCGCATCTCTGTCACTTAGTGTTGGGCCAAAGGTCCATATGACTACTGACGCATGGTCCTCCAAGCATGGTCAGGGCAGGTATGTCACCTACACTGCCCACTGGGTGAACTTGGTCATGGCTGGGAAGCAGGAAATGTGTGGCTCAACAACGACAGTGGAGTTGGTGTCACCGCCACGGATTGCACGCGGTTCTGCCACCACCTCTACTCCTCCTTCGCTCTCTACCTCGTCTTCTTCCTCTTCTTCGTCCTCTGCTGCTGGGTCCTCCTCCTCCTCCACACCTGTGCACCCCCAGCTCCCCCTAGGCTATTCGACGTGCCAGGTACGCCGTTGTCATGCTGTCTTGGGGATGACGTGCCTGGAAAGCAAAAACCATACCGGATCTGTACTCCTGTCATCTCTGCAGTCACAGGCCGATCGGTGGCTGACCCCACACCAACTGAAGATCGGAAAAAGTGGTGTGTGACAATGGAAGCAATCTGTTGGCAGCACTGAGACTGGGCAATTTAACACATGTGCCCTGCATGGCACATGTTCTGAATTTAATAGTACAACGTTTTGTCTCAAAGTACCCAGGATTCCAGGACGTTCTCAGGCAGTCCAGGAAGGTGTCGGCCCATTTCAGACGTTCCTATACAGCCATGGCACGCCTTGCTGACATTCAGCAGCGGTACAACATGCCAGTCAGGCGTTTAATTTGCGACAGCCAGACTCGCTGCGAATTCAACGCTCCTCATGTTGGAACGTCTGCTGCAACAACAAAGAGCCGTCAACGAATACCTGTTTGAACTGGGTGGTAGGACTGGATCTGCAGAGCTGGGGATTTTTTTCCCCCGTTACTGGGTGCTTATGCGCGATGCCTGCAGGCTCATGCGCCCTTTTGAAGAGGTTACAAATATGGTCAGTCGCACCGAAGGCACCATCAGCGACCTAATACCCTTTGCTTTCTTCCTGGAGCGTGCCGTGCGACGAGTGACAGATGAGGCTGTAGACCAGATTGACGAGGAGCAGGAAGCGCACGATTTCTGGTCGGAATCACCAGAACGAGCCCAGGCACCTGCTGCAACGCAGGGAGAGGTGTCAGAAGTGGAGTCAGAGGAGGAAGGTGGCTTTGTGGAGGAGGAGGACCAACAGGAGCAGGCTTCCCAGGGGGCTGGTGGTGACCTTTTGGGGACCCCTGGTCTTGTACGTGGCTGGGGGGAGGAGACCGTGGATGATGCAGTCCTTGATAACGAGGAAGCGGAGATGGATACCTCTGCATCCAACCTTGTGAGAATGGGGTCTTTCATGCTGTCATGCCTGTTGAAGGACCCCCGTATCAAGAGGCTTAAGGAGAAGGACCTGTACTGGGTCGCGACTCTACTAGACCCTCGGTACAAGCATAAAGTGGCAGAAATGTTACCAACATACCACAAGTCTGAAAGGATGCTGCATTTACAAACCAGCCTGCAAAACATGTTGTACAATGCTTTTAAGGGTGATGTCACTTCAGGAACTCATCAACATTTCAGGGGCAGAGGTGCCAGTAATCCTGCCACGAGCACACCTGCAAGGACAAAGCACTTTGGCCACTCTGTAACGTCAGACATGCAAATGTTTTTCAGCCCAAGGCAGCGGCAGAACCCTTCGGGATCCACCCTCAAAGAACGCCTCGACCGGCAGGTAGCGGATTACCTGGCATTAACTGCAGATATCGACACTCTGAGGAGCGATGAACCCCTGGACTACTGGGTGCGCAGGCTTGATCTGTGGCCAGAGCTGTCACAATTTGCCATGAACCTCTTGTCTTGCCCAGCCTCAAGTGTGCTCTCAGAAAGGACCTTCAGTGCAGCAGGAGGGATTGTAACTGAGAAGAGAACTCGCCTAGGTCACAAAAGTGTGGATTACCTGACCTTTATTAAAATGAATGAGGGGTGGATCTCGGAGGGTTACTGCACGCCGGAAGACTTGTTCTGAGTTTCTGATTCTGACTCCCCATGCAGCTGTCCTTCTCTGCACGCCTCATGACTCACATACAGCTGTCCTTTAGCGTCCTCCTCCCTCCACCACCGTTACAAACTAGGGTGCAAACCCTACTGGTTTAATTTGAATCCAGGTAAATCCTGAGTTTTTCTGGCCTCTGTGCTTCAGTTGCTGCGACCAAAAAAAACAGAATATTTTCAGCATTTATATGGCATATTTTTTCTGGCCTCTGTGCTTCAGTGGCTGCGACCAAAAAAAACAGAATATTTTCAGCATTTATATGGCATATTTTTCCTGGCCTCTGTGCTTCAGTGGCTGCGACCAAAAAAATTGAATATTTTCAGCATTTATATGGCATATTTTTTCTGGCCTCTGTGCTGCAGTGGCTGCCACAAAAAAAAATTAATATTTTCAGCATTTATATGGCATATTGTTTCTGGACTTCTGGTTCAGTGGCTGCGACAAAAAAAACATAATTTTTCAGGAAAGTACACATGCCTAATTTTTCAGGGTTCTGCAACAGTGGCAAAATCGCATCTTTTATGGTCACCGCAGGTGATCAATAAAGTAGACCAAAACTGGGCCCACACTGCAGAATCAGTGTTTTTTGGTTCGCTTCACTGTACATTGAATTACCTCTGCCTGACCGTGCACGTGCGCACAAGCACGGTGACTGCTAAACACACCACTACAGAAATATTGCCACCAACAGGACGAACATCCTGGAGGTGAGAAGCAACTAGTAATTAAAAACTATTATTTGCTCACTTGACGGTATCATTCATTAAAGCTCTTTGCGTCTTTTAGCGTTGCAGTAAGCACCGCGTTTCGTCTTTGCGTGTGAACAGGCTGTAACTTTTACACGACTTGATTGGCATGTAGACGCCGGACGTTTTAAAGCATTTTATTACACAGGTTTAGAAATGTAGTGTGATTTCTGCCCTTTACAGCACAAAACGCAGCGCTGTGTCAACAATGGATTTTTTAGAAACATTTTTGCCCTTGATCCCCCTCTGGCATGCCACTGTCCAGGTCGTTGCACCCTTTAAACAACTTTAAAATCATTTTTCTGGCCAGAAATGTCTTTTCTAGCTTTTAAAATTCGCCTTCCCATTGAAGTCTATGGGGTTCGCGACGTTCGCGAACCGTTCGCATTTTTGACGCAAGTTCGCGAATATGTTCGCGAACTTTTTTTCCGACGTTCGCTACATCCCTAAATTTTAGTAGCGCTGCCACCTCACTCCTGAACTACTGTATGTTATAGAATGTCATCTTCCTAGCAACTTTTGCATTTAAAGTTTTTTTAATTATTTACCGATAAAACGCATGCAACAGAAATATGGTAAGCGATCGAAATGTCGGATGGAGTCGCATCGTTGATCCGACGCAACACGACTGTCGGATGCAGATGCAGAGTGCAGCGTCTGCATCCGACAGTCGCGTCTGATCAATGCTGCGACTTCGTCCGACATTTCTATCTCTAAGGGTAGGACTTCATGGAAGTTTTCGGCGTTAATCCGACGTGACATGACTGTTGGATGAAGAAGCTGCGTCTGCATCCGACAGTCGTGTTGCGTTGGATCAACAACGCTGCGACTTCATCTGACATTTCTATGGGTAGGACTACATGGACATTTTCGGCGTTGATCTGACGCGACACAACTGCCCGCTGCATCTGCATCCAACAGTCGCATCGGATAAATGATGCAACTTCATCCGAGATTTCTGTCTCTTATTTCTGTCGTATGCGGCTTTTCGGATCACGCCGAAAACGTTCATGTAGTCCTACCCTTATACCTTTTTCCAGCTTTCGAAAGGGAGTCACTGACCCTGGCATCCAATAACCTATTGCTTTGTTAGGACACATTTCTATTGTTAGTCTTACTCTTCGGTACATGATAGTTATATTCATGATAGTTTATTCATGGTAGTTCCCCTTTAACTTCCTATTCAATCCATTGTCTTATCAAACCACTGCCTGGTTTCTAGGGTAAATATGGCTTTAGCAACCAGATAGCATCTGAAATACCAAAGGAGAGAGCTGCTGAAGAGAAAACGAAATAACTGCAAAATAACAACTAATAAAAAGTGAAGCTCAGCTGCAAGGTGCCTCCGAATATCATAGCCTTTCCCTATGTGTCTTTATTCTAGTTGTGCTTCTCTTCAGAGCAATCAATAGTTCACAGAGAGTTTCCTTGTTGGTTATCCTGCAGGGTATCCTGTGTTAATACCCCAATTGAATTTGTTCAGAGGAAAAGTTGAAGTGCAGGACAAATCCACAGCAGTAGTCTTAGACTGCAAATAATCTTTTTAATTTGGGAAGTGAATATCAGACTACAGGTTTCTGGCTAAGCCCTTAAAGCCCTCTATCTTGAAATAAACACAGAAATCTGACCAATTACCCCTATAGCAAGGGTCTTTAGGGGTAGAATTTTTTTTCCCCAAAATGTCATCTTAAAAAAAAGGAATTTAGACCCCAAAATATGAATTGGTGTAGACTTATTCATAGTGTTTATGGAAAGACCCCTTATCCGGAAAAGCCCAGGTCCTAAGCATTCTGTCTAAAAGATCCTATACCTGTATATGTTTTTGTTCTTGCAAATAAAGAAACTTTCACAAATAAAACAGCAGACCTAGTCCTGTATTTTGGTGAAAACATATAAAATAAAAAACAGTAGTTATAATAATTGTGTAAGGCAGATGGGAGGCTTTGTAGTAAAGGTGGGCAAAACAGTTCATATCCCCTCCCCCTGTATTGCTGACAATAAAAATGTTTGTTATGGATCCCATGAGAAGTGATGGGCGAATTTATTCGCCAGGCGCGAATTCGCGGCGAATTTGCCAAAAACGGGCGCCGGCGTCGGAAAAACGGGGGTCGGCATCAAAAACGGGCGCCGGCGTCAAAAACAAGACGCGAATTTTTCGGCGAAGCAAAACGATGCAAATTCGCCCATCACTACCCATGAGCATTTAGTCACGCTGCTGGGGTGGGAATTTTTCAATGAACAAGAGAATAAGTCAGGGAGCGTCTATGCCAATCACCTGTTATGCCGGGAATTTGTTAATTGCCGGGAATCTCTTGTGGGAAAGGATAATTCTTCCTTTTTTTGTACAAAAAGCTCTAAAGGTGGCCATAGACTTAGAGATCCGCTCGTTTGGTGATGTTGCCAAACGAGCTGATCTCTTCCCGATATCCGTTCGTGGGATTGTGGGATCCGATACGGGTGGTCAGATTGCGGGTAGTGATGGGCAAATTTATTCGCCAGGCGCAAATTCGCTGCGAATTTGCGCAATTCGCCGCCAGCGAATAAATTTGCGAAATGCCTGCGGAAATTTGCGGCAAAAATTCGCCGGCATCAAATTTTTTTTTCTCAAAAAAACGGGCGTCGGCGTCAAAAACGAGACGCCGGCGCCGTTTTGCAAATTTTTCGGCGAAGCAAAACGGCGCAAATTCGCCCATCACTAATTGCGGGACCACATAGATGCATAGATTTTTTTACCTGCCTGATCGAAATCTGGACAACTTTCGGCCAGATATCAATCGGGGAAGCCTACCAGATGGTTCCACACATGGCAGCTTTTATCGGCCCGTGTATGAGGGCCTTAAGGAAGGAATAATGAGCAATCTGGGCCAAACCAGACATTCCCAGTGCCTTGGCTTCTGTGCAATGTCTCAGGGCTGCATCTCAGGGGCTGCAGGAGAGGCGCAAGGCCACGCTGGCACAGACAAGAGGAGAGAACATATAAATCTGCTGTTGCTGCTGGAAACCTCAAAACACTTCCGGCACTACCAGAATCAGGCTAAAAGGGTCACTGGGAACATGTGTCACATTCACCAAGTGCTGCCAATTTCAGCATCAGGAGAGACGGCAGCAGCCTGTAATATTCCCTGCTGTGAGTCAGAGAATGACCATATACATTCCCCTTGTAATAGCCTGACATTTTATTGCCCCCGCGAACAACATAACATTGAAATATTTGTATTTATATTACTGTTCAGAGTATCAGTGTCAGACTGGGTCTCCTAGGGCCCAAAAGAGAACCTGATACCCACCTTGCAACCACATAATAAGTCCTCCACTTCAGCTGGTAACCGTCCAATAGAAAAATGTTATCCTCTTTTCCCTGCCTAAGGTAGAGATATGATATGGCTGCTGGAAATTGCACTGGGCTGCAGATCACTGTGAGATCTAACCAACCCTGCATAATATATATATATATATATATAAAGATCTTGTAACGAAGCAGCACTCATAGGACTTACAGTGAAATAAAAAACATTTTTAAAGTAAGCGCTCTAGTGAGCGTGACTAATGTTGGGTTCCAGCCAAAACGTTAGACATGCTCACTAGAGTGCTTTCAATAAAAATGTTTTTTATTTCACCGTAAGTCCTGCAAGTGCTGCTTCATTACGAGATCTTCATACAACTAACATGAGGATTGCAACCAGACAACCAATACCTCTATATCGTGAGTTGTGGTAATCATTCGAGTTTTATATATATATATATATATCTATTGGTATCTATATACCAATCTGGTAAGTATCCACACTTCAAGGCCAAATATCCTTTTAGGAATTGGGGTGCACAGTTATAACTTGTATACGCACGAATCTTCAAACTGGCACACCCTTATAAAATCTTTGCCTTTTTAATAATGCATGATATAAGAGTCCCACATTTCAGTCCTCATTAGACCATATATATATATATTTATAGGTCACCACGTAAAACCTGCAAAGTTGACCCATTTCAAGATGTTAATAGCCTTCCTGACATTCAAGGTTTTTTTCAGAAAAAACTTTGCGTCTCCATTTGTGTACTGTGTGCAACTGCCAGTGGACACATAAAAAAAGGCTACTTTGTCCTCATCAGCTTATTATTCATGCGTCAAGCACGGGGCTCATTTGTGACCTGCACCATCCAACACTTCCCTAACATTCAGACTAAATAAGATACAAGGTGGGTTATGAGTAGGGGTAGCAGCATAACTACACACCTTTGGAGGGGCCCGGCGTGTACTCTCATCCCCCACTCCCTACAGTTTGCTTTCGGGTTGTCTCTTCCTGCCTCCCCTCATGAATGGAGCATTGCCACTTGCACACTGTGTTATATTCATGGGAAAGACACGGGTTGTGGAACACAAAGACCTGCCCCTGTCGGCTATTCTGCAACTCGTTTGTGAATGAGTCTTTAGAAGTCATTTGTTATGAGAAAGGCAGTGTGGAAAGCTAAAAAATGGGCATAATGTACTTTTTTTTGGTGCATCCTTGTGCTCGTTAATGCCTATGAACTTTTTATATCTCAAAAAAACATAAAACGATTTATGGAAAAAAAAATGTATTTATGATCATTTGATATACAATTATACAGAGGAATAGTATAAATGCACAGAAAGCAGAGACAGGTAAAGTAAAATGAAACAAAGCATAGAGAGTATGCATATTTTTCTCCATATTTAGCTTCCTAAAATGGTCCCTTATTATTAATTATTAAAATAAATGTGCAGTGTAGGTTCAGCCGCTCTCACAATGTCGTATTTCATGCCATGATGTTTGAATTGTACATTGTGTGTTTACGTTGGAGAACATTAAAAAATAAATCAGTTCAATGGCTCTTACACACGGGCGTTTTTACCTGCGTTTCCCTGTGTTTCACTTTCTTCCGTTCAGCCGCAGAGGAGCGCAGGAGTAAATGCACTCAATTATGGTCAAGGGGGCTGTACTCACACAGACGCAGAAGTTTTTCTATGTCTTCTCCTTGCAGTAAAATATTCTGTATCCGCTAATTAAATATTTAAGGCGTTTGCTAAGGAAGTCTTAAGTGATTTGACTGTCATGAACTGCGCTGTCCTTGCACCCCCCTAATGTTTCCTCCATGTCCCATTCTTTCTCATGTTCCCTGGTAATGGTCAGTTTAATAATATGCTCTTGTTTGGGAACTGTGGGAGTTGGGAAGCAATATTGCAGCTCTATCAACGGAACTGCAGGGTGCATCATTTGTATTTTAATGTCGCATGTCATGTATTCGTGGAATGATTAGAAAGCTTGTAATTACTCTGTGAGATTAGTGGGAATTGTTTCTAAGGCAGAACATAGCAGGGAAGATCATGATAAGCAAAGTTGATGTTAGAGGACGTGTAAAGGGCAAAATCTTCCCCTTTAAATCTACCACCTCCGTATTCTTGGAGATAAGAACAAGATGTTTCCCAGGATGGTTGAGCTTTAGCAATTAACACCGAGGCACCTTGCACTGCAATTAGACCAACATTCAGCCTTATAAATAGCTGCACAGGAATGTCTTGTCTTCGCATGAACATTGAGCAATTATTTCTGCTACAGTGTCCCCTGTAATAGAATATCATTAGCACAGCCAGGAATGCATCTGTTCAGCCGGCCCGGAGTGGGCTCTGATTGGCATCCAGATTTAGTTTTGTTGTATTGTACCGGAGAGACTGTAACTTGTTTGGAAATAGGAAGAGTTTCTATCCAGATTAATAGGAATCCATTTGCTACTAATATTTGTCAGTGGGGTCAGCGTGAGTGCAGAGTCCCTAATACTCAGTAACTGTCCTTTAATTATACCCCCCCGTGATCCTAAAGGGCCTAAAGGGCATATGGGATTCCCCATAGAGTTTATATACAGCAAGAATGTTTTGTAAAGGGTTTTCGGGTCTATACTAGATGGTAAGGGGTAGTACAGCTTTAAAGAGTAGATCAATTAATAATTATTATTATACAGGTATGGGATCCGTTATCCGGAAACCCGTTATCCAGAAAGCTCCAGATGACAGAAAGGTCATCTCCCGTAAACTCCATTGTACTCAAATAATTCAAAATTTTAAAACATGTTTCCTTTTTCTCTGTAATAATAAAAGAGAACCTGGTACTTGATCCCAACTAAGATATAAATAAAATAATAAGTTATAAGTGCGGGTTGCTACTAAATCAAAGTTATAACTATAACATAATATAATATATATCAATTCAATGTAGCAGTAAAGCCCCTCTTGTAGAACCGCTCACCCTCTAAGCTTTTTGACCACAGGTCCCACACTTGTATGATATTCAACTTTTAAGCAGACTGCAACGTAGGGAAAATGCACTCACCAAGTTAACCCGTAGCTGGAGGTGTCTGTGCAAATAGTAGAAAATTCGGCAAGCACTCCGTAGTCATAGGCTATGACTAAGTATCCTATGATACAAAATGCGTCAGGATTCATGTTTTAATCAGTTGAAATAAAGTTACTTTACTATCTAACTATCTAACGAGTGACGTCCTTGCCAAATTTTCTACTATTTGCTAAGATATAAATAAGCCTTATTGGTGGGGAAACAATCTTGTTGGGCTTATAGAATGTTTAAACGATTTTTAGTAGACTTAAGGAGTGGAGATTCAAAAAGATCCCTTATCTGGAAAACTCCAGCTCCCAAGCATTCTGGATAACAGGTACTATACCTGTATTATTTTTTAAAATGTCATAATATTAGCACACTGTTAATATCATTAAAGGGGTTGTTCACCTTTAAATTAACTGTTAGTATGATGTAGAGAATGATATTCTGAGACAATTTGCAATTGGTTTTCATATTTGTGGTTTTTGAGTTTTTGAGTTATTTAGCTTTTTAGTCAGCCGCTCTCCAGTTTGCAATTTCAGCAATGTGGTTGCTAGGGTTCAAATTCCCCTAGCAACCATGCAATGATTTGAATAAGAGACTGGAATATGAATAGGAGAGGCCTGAATAGAAATATGAGTAATAAAAAGTAGCAATAACAATATATTTGTACAGAAATGTAACTAGGCAGAGTCGGGCTGAGATGCAGGCCGTGCAGCTGCACCTCAGCGATTTTCTAGACGGCTACAAGGGCTCGCAAATCACCCCACGGACCCTGGTACAACCGCACCCACTGCTCCCTCGTTAGTTCCGCCACTGCATTCGTAGCCTTACGGAGCATTTGCTTTTAGATGACCCTCATTTGAAAGCTGGAAAGAGTCATGAGTAGAAGGCAAATCATTTAAAAAACTATACAACAGAAATAATGAAAACCAATTGAAAAGTTGCTATTATACTAAAAGTTAACTTAAAGGTGAAGGACCCCTAAAATTGTAACCTAAGTGCCCCATAATGTTTGTCCTGGGCAGTCGCTATTTAATTATTATTTAATTTGATATCACTCCTGTCACAGCAATATAACCAGTTAGATAGGTGTCAAGAAATCTTCCTGATTCTGGGAAATGAGCAATGGCTATTGATGGGCGAATTTCTCCAGTGAATTTCCCGCGAAAATTCGTGAAACTGTGAAAAATTTCCGATACTCGAAAATTGGCGTCCTAATGGGCAAAAAAAATTTGGGAGCCGGAATCGCAGAAATTTGCTGTGAATTTGTTCTAGGCAAATTTATTCGACTATCGCTAGCAATGCCCATCCTGCCTGGCAAGTGCAAAGCACAGTCAAACACTGGGTGCAAGTGCTTTTTGAAAAAAAAAAAAAAGCCTGTACTGTAGAGACATTTTCCTTCCTATGGTGTCATCATAGTGCCAGGCGCAAGAGATATGTATTTAGCAACTGAGCCCTGAAGAAAAATAGGCCAGGGCAGTGGTCTCATGTCGAGGTCAATATTCCATTGTGGGAAAGGCTCATTGAACTTAACGTAGTTCAAAAACTGGAGAGCAAAAAAATACTATGGCTCCATGCAAGGAAATTCGTCCAGACCACACCACCATGAATCATGAATATGGCTACTCATACAGTATCTGCATATCAAAAGATGCATCATTAACAATCATAGCGGTTCATAGTGTTGAGATGAGTAGTTAGTGTGGTTCCCAAGTGTTCAATTAATTTTTTTCATTGGCTGAAAAGCTTAGCCTATAAGAATAAAGTTTTTCTCTACTATAATAGAATAACAAAGCATTTTTACACGTATCTGATTGGCTCTACAGACTTTGTGATTTGATATTGAACTATTCAGTCATCGACATGGATGGGCAAATGGCATGAAGTTGCTGGTTGAGAAGATAGGTCAAAGTGCCAACCTTGGCCTATTTCTGGCCTGCTGATTCCACCAAGTCCTGCTGAGAAGCATCAGTAGAGATGTATTTTTTCCAGGGTTGGAAATGCCATGCAACACACACCTGTCAATTTCATTCGACTCGATAGGCTGGCGGTCTAAATTGCACGTTGTCCAGATCCTTTGCATTAAGCAGCTCAGATGTAAGGAGACAATTGAGATCTGAAACAGCCCAGACAGGCCTGAAGCTTTGAGTGATGGAGGAAATTGAGGTTCCTGGAGTCATCATAACATAATAAAGAACAAATACAGGCTTTCCATACATATAAAACAACCCACCTTTCTGACCGGACGGATGTAATTGCAGATTGTGAAGAAGGTGTAATGAAATATGTTCTGGGATGTGTGCTCATACTGAAGCCATTACAAAATGTAGATATTGGAGATGAGATGCAGGACTATGGGAGCAAAGGCTGAAATTGCCCAGATGGAGGTTGTGACTGTCATTATAACCGTAAGGCCAAGCCATGCTGAAATCTTCATCAGAACTCAGGTCTCTAATAGAGGGATGCTGATATAAATGTGGAAACCATCCTCCAATATTGCTTAGAAGGTATGTGTAATAATGTATGTGCTGATTCTTTGCGTATAAGATTGTTGCGTCAGTTGATGGAGGCTGCTTTCTAAGCTCTGGAGCCGCTACCACTTTAGAGCCCTATGTGAGCTCAAATGAAAAAGCAATTTCGTCAAAAAGATTAA
The DNA here is from genome assembly GCF_017654675.1 of Xenopus laevis. NCBI lineage: Eukaryota > Metazoa > Chordata > Amphibia > Anura > Pipidae > Xenopus > Xenopus laevis. Next base: position 187,897,890 of record NC_054372.1, read on the forward strand.
TTGTTGATTGAATTATTGTAGTAAGGGAAATGAGGTTGCCTTGTTCCAGGGCTTTCTGGATAGGGGGTTTCTGGGTCCCATACCTGTAGCGTGGTACCTCCTTGGGGCATATGTACAGGTATAGGATCTGTTATCTGAAAAACCTCTTATGCAGAAAGCTACAAATTACCAATTGGCCCTCTTCTATAGACTCCATTTTATTCAAATAATTCAAATATTTAAGTGATAAGTAAATCTTTAAAATAAGTAAACGTTAAATTGATGAGGATGCTATTCTAAGAACTTTTTCAATGAACATTCATTATTTATTTATTTTTTTAATTCCAGGACAGTTGTCAGGAGAAAGAAAGAGGCTGCTCTGATGTTCTTCTGCTTAGAAAAAAAAATTAGAAACCTTTCTCAAACATTTTTTTAGCAGAAGAACATCAGAGCAGCCTCTTTCTTTCTCCTGACAACTTCCTTGACTACTTGGTGGTCAGACTGGTGGGAAACTGACCAGCAGGTGGCGCTGATGTAACTAAATTCATTCATATTAACAGAATATGTATCCTTTAATATCTTGGAATTAAAAAAAAAAAATAATGAATGTACATTGCAAAAGTTCTTAGAACAGCCCCCTCATCAATTTTACATTCACTTATTATTAAGATTTACTTATCCTTTAAAAATTATTTCCTTTTCCCTTGTAATAATAAAACAGAGCATTGCACTTGATTGTACCAGCTATGATATAATTAATCCTTATTGGATTAATTGGGTTTAATGTTCAAATAATTCTTTAGTAGACTTAAGGTATGGAAATCCAAATTACAAAAAGATCCGTTATCCGGAAAACTCAAGATCCTGAGCATTCTGGATACCTGTATAACTGTAGCAGAGTAGATGAGTGGTACGAGTATCTCTAGTTATCACGGAGATAGAACAGATGAAACTATAAAATTAATTATGATTTTGTGTTTGAGTAGACTTCCCAGCACTGCCTAATCAGAATGGTTTCTTCCTCTCTTAGATGGAGAAAGCTGGTCTATAATTCCATCAGACTGAAATTCAAGATCCTTTTTTAAGGAAATGAGTAGACTCTGTGTTTTTGATTTACAATTATTCAGGAAACTCAGTAAGAAACTCGTGCAAAGCCAAACTGTAACTGCTCTCTCAGTTGGACATTGTACCATGCGCTGCCAAGATATTGTAGCCCCTGGTTGTCCCTGAAGGGGCTGCTGATCATCATGGCATTTGCACAATTTAAATATATCAACCTTCTAAATATCTGTGGTATGGGGACTAAGAAACAACTGTTTATGTCAGTGCTATCAGGTATTAGCAGTTTTATTTTCAGCCATTTCCCCCTATAGACCTTCAGCATTTTATCTCCTGAAAATCAGACAATATGGGTAAGAGTTTTCATGTGTAGGTGAGAGTTATAGGAAGGTTTTTGGGGGGTTAATTAGATTTGCTGGGAGCTAGCAGGCTAACCCATACCAAACACTGGAGCATACATGCAGGATCACTGAGATGATATAGAAGAATTAGATAAAAATGTGGCTAACTGTGTATCTTGTCAGAGACCTTACCATTAGTGAACTATATCCTAATCATTATTATTCTGACATGTGATTGTAACAGATAAAGTCAAAAATGTTGTTTGCAACTTTGAAGCATTTGTAATTGCACGGTGCCTCTCTTAAGTGTAGACAATACATAATTTGGCAATTTCTTAATCTTCTTTGGAACGGGGCCCACAGTAGTAATTGGAGTCAAGAAACACGACTTGGCTTAGACTTAAAGGGATCCTGTCATCGGAAAACATGTTTTTTTGAAAACGCACCAGTTAATAGTGCTACTCCAGCAGAATTCTGCACTGAAATCCATTTCTCAAAAGAGAGAAAAGATTTTTTTATATTCAATTTTGAAATCTGACATGGGGCTAGACATTTTGTCAATTTCCCAGCTGCCCCTAGTCATGTGACTTGTGCCTGCACTTTAGGAGAGAAATGCTTTCTGGCAGGCTGCAGTTTTTCCTTCTCAATGTAACTAAATGTGTCTCAGTGGGACATGGGTTTTTACTATTGAGTGCTGTTCTTAGATCTACCAGGCAGCTGTTATCTTGTGTTAGGGAGCTGTTATCTGGTTACCTTCCCATTGTTCTTTTGTTTGGCTGCTGGGGGGGGGAAGGGAGGGGGTGATATCACTCACAGCAGTAAAGAGTGATTGAAGTTTATCAGAGCACAAGTCACATGACTTGGGACAGCTGGGAAATTGACAATATGTCTAGCCCCCCATGTCAGTTTTCAAAATTGAATACAAAAAAATCTGTTTGCTCTTTTGAGAAATGGATTTCAGTGCAGAATTCTGCTGGAGCAGCACTATTAACTGATGCATTTTGAAAATGTTTTTTTTTCCCATGACAGTATCCCTTTAATTATGTGTATCCATTTAACTCTTTGGCAGACTAATTTCCAGGGTGCTTTTTCCAAAAATTTCTTCTAAATATGGGCCCCTTAATACTTAATCATTTGCTTGTCTTGAGGAAGGTTCCCTTGAGGGGCCAAAATGTTAACTGAACATGTTAATATTTATTATATTATTTTCATGGGGGTCCTTGCTGCAATGAGGCGGCCTTTCTGATGTCACCACTCCCTTGCACCCAGCGCTTGAAGCTCCCAGCACCAGAGCAGGCCTAGGGGGGCCACATCGCGAGTGCGGAGAGTGCAATTGCGCTCTCTACACTAGCAGAGCCAAAATTCTGCTTTAAAGGAAAACTATACCCCCCAAACAATGTAGGTCTCTATTAAAAGATACTGAGTAAAACAGCTCATATGTAAAACCCTGCTTCATGTAAATGAACCATTATCATAATAATATACTTTTTTAGTAGTATGTGCCATTGGGTAATCATAAATAGAAAATTGCCATTTTAAAAAATAAGGGCCGCCCCCTGAGATCGTAAGATTCACTGTGCACACATACAAACCACATGTAAGGTCACATGAGCCAATTAACAGACAGAGTTCTGCCTTTTGCTTCCTCACTTCTTCCTGTTACAGTTAGAGTTGTAGTATTTCTGGTCAGGTGATCTCTGAGGCAGCACAGATAGAGTCATGAAATGGTGGTTCAAGGCAAGAGATGTAAAAGGGCAATATTTATGTAAATATATATTTCAGTTTGGTAAGATTCTTTAGTATGTCATTCAATTTGATATAAACCATCTGTTGCTAAAGTATTCATTATGGGGGTATAGTTTTCCTTTAAAAACAGAATTTTGACTCTTAAAGTTACCAGGATGGCTGCCTAAGTCGAGTTTCCTATAACGCCTCATAGCAGCAGCGCCCCTGAATATATATATGCGCACTCCTTGCAACTAGTGCCTAGCACCAATATCTCATGAATTGCCTGCAGGCAGGGGCATAACTACAGAGGAAGCAGAACCTGCGGTTGCAGGGGAGCCCAAGAGGTTTAGGGGGCCCAATGAAGCCCAACTAATGAGCAATTTCAATAGCTATTGGTAGAACAAAACAACCTCTGGATATAGCAACAGAATCAACACCTTTAAAACAGAGTTTATATGATGAGAACTTCCCACACCAGTAAGTTGAACTGAAGAAGCTGCTCGGATGAGTAGTGAAACGTCTTCAATGATTACTCAGCAAGTCCAGTTATTTTTAGATTTACCTATACTAGATATACCATGACCTGGATGAATAAAAATCTTCATAGTCAACATCTGGATATGTTTTGGGGCCATAAAATTAAGGTGCTGTGGGGCCCAGTAACATCTTGTTACACCACTGCCTGCAAGTTACAAAGTATAGGGTAGTTTGACACAAGGGGCAAAACTACAAAAATTAAGAATTTAATACTGTCAAGAGGAACACTAGGGCTTTTTTTTGAATATTCAGCCTACACACTTAGGGGCAGATTTACATATGGTCGAATATCGAGGGTTAATTAACCCTCAATATTCGACTGCCGCATGTAAATCCTTCGACTTCGAATATCGAAGTCGAAGGATTTACTGAAACAAACGATTCGGTGGATTTTAATCCATCGATCGAACGATTTTTCTTCGACCAAAAAATTGTTAGAAAGCCTATGGGGACCTCGGTAGGTTTCAGGTGGCGAAGTAGGGGGTCGAAGTTTTTTTTAAAGAGACAGTACTGCGACTATCGAATGGTCGAATATGCGAACAATTTTTAGTTATAATCGTTCGATTCGAACTCGAAGGTCGAAGTAGCCAATTCGATGTTCGAAGTAGCCAAAAAAATCATTCGAAATTCGAACTTTTTTTTATTCTATTCCTTCACTCGAGCAAAGTAAATGTGCCCCATAATGATGAAACAATTTGCACCAGTATTGACTTCTATGTGATTTACCAAAGCAGACACATTGGCAAATGGCATGGGAGTTTCAGCGAACACTACTTAATGGGTGCCCACTATTCTGCTGGATTTCTGTAAAATCATGGTGATTTTTGCCCATTGTAGCCTTCTGCGTTTCAATTCATAAATGAACTCTGAAACTAGAGAGAGAACAATTGGGTGTTGTAGAAAAGGTTTTAGATCTGTGAAATAATCTCCAAGTAGTAGTTAGCGGCTGGTACAATAATACTATTGCAATTTACATTGTTATGTAATTCATTAGGGTTGTAAATATTATATTGTCATAACCGGACAAAACGGCTGTAAAATAAATGTCTTCTTGGAGCCATCAAGGTAATAGAGAATCCAAAGTTCCCAGATTTCACTCCAACGTTTCCTGTAAGAGATATGGTTATGTGTTTAAAGGGCTGGAATAGAATAGCACATTTACAGTAGATACAGTAGCAAGTGCTGCATTACTTGAAGGGGCACATTAATCCTCATCTACACATCAGTGTCTGTACCATTTAGTAGATGCTAAAGGGGATCTAAGCCCTAAAAAATGTAAACTTACTCCGGATGCTTCTCTGAGCACTTTTGCAATTTAAATTCCTTTCCAATTTTTTTAGCGGTTTCTGAGATATTTGCATTTTATACTACTACTAATTTTGTTTGTCTGAAAGTCAGCAACAAAAGGGTTTACTGAACATAGGTGGTACATAGGAAGCTGACAATCTAGGCTTTCACATGTGGCCGAGCTGAAAGGCTAAAACTGCAAATGTCTCAGAATCCATCTAAATTATATTAAAAAAAGTGCAGTATGCCTGGGGGAGTGTATCAGGGAATAGGGAATGGGCAATGGCTGGGCCATAGGTATAAGGAACTGGCCTTATTATGGTTTAAGGAACATGAGGAATGTAGTTTTGATGGGGGAAGTGTACGGTGGAGTTGGCCCTGTCCTGCTCTGTCTAGTCCACCGTCCTCCTCATCCTGTTCCTGTCCACACAGCATCTGCCCCTGCCTTAGAGACTTACCTTTCCTACCTCTGCCTCCTCAGCGCCCCCTATCTATTCCCGTCAATGACGCATTGGATGCACAGCTCTATGGCCAACTCTGGCCAAAACTGGAATCTCCTTAGCTAATTATCTTAGATAATTGCACTTCAATTGTGAATCAAATGACTGAACTTGGAGGTTACATGTATAATAAACACAACCCATCAGTGTTTGTGTAAGGTGAGGCTAAACAACCTGTTGTCTGACATGTAGGTCACATTATGCCTTGAAACTGGAGCGATTGTCGGCCTCCTTCATTATTTTCTAAAGACAGGTTGAATACATGAAAATCACGAGTTTTCTGACACGCGTCAAAAAATGTTTTGGACTTTTCGCTGATGAATTTTCTCTGCAGTATTGCGAATTTATCGCTGGCAGTGAAACTCGGAAATTCTAGCAAACAAGCAGTCGGCACGATGATTGTCACGTCTTTGTAGAGGTAGTGCGCGTTCTTCAGTGGCCACTTTCCACTGACATCACAAATGGGAAAAGCACCACACAATATTCTTCTTATTAAAAAGCCATTATTAGTGCTTTACGGCAGGTCTGTCCAACTGGTGGCCCACCTTCTGTGGCCCCCCACATGCTGTCTGTTTACCATATGTAAAATTTAAAAGGTATCACTACAGAGATTAATTGGCCCCTGCATTGTTTAAACCTCAAATTCAGACTCTAATCCCCTGTATTGTTCACACCTGTGATCCTCCTGTATTGTTCACACTTGTGACACCTCTATTGTTTATATCCTAAAGGCCTGAACTGTTCACACCTGAGACCCAGACTGAAACTGCCCACATTGTTCACCTGTTCACACTTTATACAAAATGCTAATGGGGCCCCAGCACTGTGTTACTGTATGTAGTACATATTAGAATGAGAGCTTTCCTTGTCTCCTGCTCTCTTCACTCTTCCCTCCCTGTGTGTGCCATTCTCTGCTTGCCCAGTGCTGCTTGTCTGTGCCATTTTCTGCTTGCCCTACGCTACCTGTGGGATGTAAGCCTGTTAGGGGTTTGTTCTTGCGGTTATTAGCATTTGGAGATTGTTGTTAGGGGCCCCTAAGGTGTTTAATCATGTGTTGGGCGGTTGCTATATTATCCACAGGAGAGGATGAGGCATATGGATTTAAGGGTATGTTTTTAACATGACTTCCATTTTTCACATATGAGTGATGAGAGATTTCCCTGCAGTGAGCACCAACCATTTGGTTTTTTTGGTGTGTTACCACCGTTAATGTGGATATGATCTTAAAAGTTTGTGTGGTAATATGGGTGTGGTTTACAGTGGGTGTGATCTAAAAGGGGGAGTGGCCAACACTGATTTCCATTATCGGCCCTCCACTGCATAGGCCAGTAAAATTTTGGCCCTCGGTACCACAGAAATTGGACAGCACTGCTTTAGGGCATCAACGAATGGAAATTCGCCACAAATTCGCGCCTGGCGAAATTATTCCACCATCACTAGAAACAACTCCATATGTTTCCACCATTTGTGATACTGTTGCATCTTCCCCGAATCCAAATGCTCCTCTTTGTATACAAACAAATCAATCCAAGTGAACCTAAAGCTTTGTCGTAATACAGTAGGTTGTAGGTGTCTGTATTTCTATAGTTTGTGGGTTAACCTGCAGTTTGTCTTAATCGTGAAGGTTTGCCCTGGTCCTGTAACCCATGGCAACTAATGAGCAATTGCACATGAGTGCAGAAAATGAATTCAGTCTTTAGGTTTATGGGCCCTAGTTTGTTCTCGCTCCTACTGTAGCTGAATCTCTTCACAGAACTTCCAGTTAAGTTAAGTCTAGTGATGTGGAACAGAGCATCTGTTATATCTTTTTTTTAATATGGTTGACCCATAAATAATGTATTTTTTTCTTGCAATGTCTTTTTTCTTTCTTCATTATCATCCTCTACCGAGGCCATAAGTAAAAATGAGCGGTAGATTGTGACCCTTGGCTGGAGGTGAATCTCGCTGGTGCTAAGGAAACGTTCAGTGATGTGAAGCCGAAGCGCCTAACGCTAGCGTGAATTCGCTAGCGTTGGGCATTTTCGTTACTTCGCTGATTCACTAACGGACGCTGGCGTAACTTCGCTAGTGTTACTTCGCACCCTTACGCCTGGCGAAGACCAGGCGAAGCGCAATAGAGTAGATAGGGATTGCTTCAAAAAAAGTTAAAAAATTTTCTAAGTCCCAAAAAACGCTGGCGTTTTTTCTTTATTATGGGTGATAGGCTGAAAACGATTGAAATTTTTTTTGGGGCTCCCCTCCTTCTCCCCTACATTTCCTGACTCATGGCAACTTAACTCTTGAGTGGGCACATGTGTAGGGCAAAATAAAAATTTTATTTGCTGTTGTGAAGGTTTCCCAGGCTTGTGTAGTGATGCTACATATACCTCCATTGATATTTGAATTTGGCGCCGTATGCAAATTAACCATCACTAGCGTAACTTCGCTTTGCTTGGTGAATCAACGCTAGCGCAACTTCGCAACCTTACGCTACCCCTGAGCGCAACTATGAATCTTAGTGAATATCCCACATAAAGTATAAGCAACAAGCAAATAGAGAATTGGAGAGGTTCATTATGGTGAACTGTGGTGGACTCTATTTTGAGTCCAGGGCTGCGAAATGATCTGTGTGTTAACACAAATGCTTTACATATCTCAAAAATCAGTAGAACAGAATTCAATTTAATATTTGTCCTTTTTTTTGTAAAAGCTTCTCTTTCGTTTTATTCCATTGCTTTTCTCAATCACTGACATGCTGTGTGTTTGGTTTCTTACACAGCACAACTCTGTGTGAAAACAGATGTAGCGAAGCTCATTCAATTGGTCAACGGGACCCCCAAAGGAGCTGAGAATGTTCGTTTCTCTGCTGGAATGATGGCGTTGGAAGCTGTACTTTGGCAAAAGCACATACTGTCTCTGGAATATTTTTCCCTTTTACCTCTTGAGTTTGTATTTGTTCTCAATGGCAATAATAGCAATATAACATATGCTGGATGCTGGTTAGATATCCAAGGCTTTTTAGGCCATTAATTCAAAAAAATTTCACAAAATTTCCAATACAGTGCACATTCGTATTCACTGTAGCACTGTTTATTATTGGTTGAATTTTTGTGATTTTAGACCACAAATAAATTGATTTCCATGGATATAAATCATTTATCAAAAGTTCTGAACTGAAAAAGCACAAAAGAAGAAAACTGCAACTTGTTCAATATTTCACAATAACTATAATTTTTTTGTATTGTCGCAAAATCCTCAAAGAAACATGCATCAACGAAAGATCTTCCAGTTGTAAGAGGGATATCTGCTATTGACTGCGTGCCTGACATAATTTCAACAGGTTTTAGCTGGAGTATTTTTGGATTCAGAATTGTTACAGTTTTGTTGCATAATAATAAAAACCGAGCTTTTATTTCAGCAACTTTTTCAGGTTTTTGGCAACAAAAAGCCCAAACTGAAAAAGTTGCCATTTAGTAAATTGGCCCCTTAGGGTCTGGGTGTTCAGCCACAGCTACCACTGCACACAGGCCCAGATTTGTGGAAAGGCCACCAAGGCCCGGGTCTAGGGCGGCAGGATTTTAGGGGGCGGCATGCTGCCCAACAGTGTCGGACTGGCCCACCGGGATACCAGGAAAACTCCCGGTTGGCCCAAGTGTCAAGGGGCCCTTGAGCTGCTGAAAATTTGGCCTATTTCATGGCTATTTCCTTTTTCTTTAAGAACAAAGGTGGTTAAATATATGGAATAATAGATTATAGTATGTAAAGAATAGAGACTAGGAGAATAGAGGTTTAGTGAGGAGAAGAATAATAATAGTACTGAGAGTGGGCCCCTGGTCTATGGTTCTTTGGTGGGCCCCTGGTCTAAGGTTTTAGGGTGGGCCCCTGGTGTCCCAGTCCGACACTGCTGCCCAACCACACCCACATTAGTTCAAAAACACTAGGGATGCCCTGGAGATACAATCATTTTTTAAAATTTCCTGTGCACCAATCCCCATTGCTCTGGTTCCAATGATGACAATTTGCACGAATAAAGGGGAGGGGACAGGGGCAATGAACGGCAGTGGGCCTAGGGGCGCCCGCTATATAAATCCAGCCCTGACTACACAAAGCAGCCAGTACTCCAGAGTAGAAAATATACTTCTTCTATTAGAAGACAAATATGTGATGCTATACAAATCATGGATAGAGTAGTTAACCAGATCCAAGGAACTGCATTTCCTTTCTTCACAACCACTTGAGATTAAGTCAGTATTAGAAAAGTTCTCAAAGATTAGATTTTCTCTAGCTAATATTGTATCTCTGATGACACTTAATTCTCTGGATTCATGTTAGGGCTGTCTAGCCTCCTTCTGTAGAAAACCACAAATACTGGCATCTCACTGATGGCTAGTGATGGGCGAATTTATTCGGTAGGCGTCAAAAAACGGACGCTGGCGTCAAAAACTAGACGCTGTTTAGCGAATTTTTCGGCGAATCGAAACACGACAAATTCGCCCATCACTACTCATGGCTAAAGAATCATAGATTGGCTAGTTCGCTAATTCAGTTGAGGCCACCAATTCCCTACATTGAATAGAGTATTGTCTTCTTTTGCTTCAACTGTGTTGATGAGCTGGAAACACTTACTCCAGAGGAACAGTAGGAATTTACTTTGGCAACAGTTGTAGATCCAAATCCAGCAAATTCTTGAACACAGGCTTGTTAACATACAGTACCCTCACATAATGTGGATGTATACTGTATTTAGCTGATGACTTGGCAGCTCTAGACCTCTGTAGGGGAAAGTTTGGAAAATCCAATAAAAGGCCACTTCCAGATCTACAGTATATAATGCTGCTTAATGGGCATGCATGGGACCCATGAGGACTTGGGGTTCTGATGTTCCCACAGTTGCTGTTCATGAACATCTTTAATAAAAGTCATTCTTTTTTTAAATTACATAAGTGGCATTATAATTTAACCAGTGGTTTTTCTAAAACATCATTTTTTTCCTGATGCTTACAGTATGATCGGTTTTCTAAATGTCCTTTTGACCTATCAATAGTCTTTCTGACCTCAACACATTTAAGTGGGATAATAAATAGAAGGCACAGCTGGCTGTTACATTTTTCTCTGAGTTGTTTCCGATGCTGCAGTTTCTTCAGTTTTGTTTCCATCAGAGGAATAATGTGCCTCAAGGGTTCTGAGCTCCATCTGTACAAGTAGCCATCAAGCCCTCAACCCTGTAAAGTAAACGAATATGACAATAGGGCAACTGGAATACGAGTCTTGATTGGGTGGAACATAGATTTCTGGAATGCAGTAACATCAGAGTTCTGTGATACTATATCCTCTGAAGACCCTGGTACTGTATCAGGTCTTTCTCTTTTTTTAACCACTTACAGAACATAGACTCTATGGCAGTGACTCTTAAAGGGCACCCATTACCCAGTGAAATGTAGGTTGAAACACAGCCAGCCTGCACTCTGGTTGGGGGATGCAATAGTGTTTAAAAAAAAAAAATAGCTCCCACCAGTGCTACAGTAGGTCATCCTCACTGGGAGCTCCCTCACTGTGCGGGCTGCCATCTTGCATAAGACGAATGTGCATAATGAGAGAGAATGCGCATAATGAGAGAGTCTCGCAAGTATTGATGGGCAAATTTGGGGTGTTTCGGTTCAGCGAAAAATTCACGAATTTCCCGTAAAATTAGCGAAACGGTGAAAAATTCGCTTCTCGTCCATTTTTTTACGCCAGCGATTTTTCGTGGCGGTTTTGTGAATTTATTCGCCAGTGGAGAATCGCGGGAATTTGCCGCAAATTTGTGCCTGGCGAATAAATTCGCCCATCACTACTCACAAGCTGACATCACATGCATGTGTATAATGAATGAGTTGCACACTTGCTCATTATGTGCATGTGTGTGCCTCAACATTAATAGATCCCATATCTGTATACTAAAAAATTCTGCATTAGTCAAAGGAAAAAAATAATATGTACATGATCAATTTACCCATGCTGCTTCGGTGCTGTTCCTACTGGAGTGATACCAATGCAAAAAACATTACCAACCATTTTGGCTGCCAAACTAATAATCAGCTAATATCGGATTTATTGATTAAGAATAATAAGTATACTGTATTTAGATTGTGTTTAAATAATAACCCTGACCTGTTCTTGAGTTATCGCTGCTCAAACTGAAAGGATAATGGACAAGGACATCAATAAACCCTTGTGTATAGTTATCTGTAATCAATCGTATACCTGTCAATGAAATTGCTCTACAGCTGATGAAGTCTTTGAAGGCAAATTGATGGACATTGCAGATGGGGAGCTTTGTTTGTTTATAAAGCTCAAAAACCCAGTGACAGAATGTCCAAAATTTCTTCCCCTCACTTTGTGATGACCTGAAAACACTTCTGCAAGTGCCTGTAACGTGATAGATGTCTGAAAGAAAGAATCCATTTATCCCCTCATATATTGTTCTGGGAATGGAAATATCGCTGACCATGGCTTTGACAAGTAAATGGGAACGAGGGCTGCAGTCACGAGCTGCTTCAGAGGAGAAGCTTTTATGCAAGGAACACTGGCAGATGGCAACAAATTCCAGGCCTGTAACATTTCAGGGGTGTTGGGAAGACATCGTTTTCTTTTAAGTGTAAAAAAAACAAAGAACCCTTTAATACAACATCTTGTGAGACGGTCTGTGGAGAAGGGTCATTTGATGGATCAATATTTGTGCCTGTAGATGTTGTTTAAAATAACCTACATTGGGGAGTTATTACTTCTTATGATTCTGAAACCTTCATTTATATTTTCTTATAAGACAGATATCTGCTAGTATTAGCCAAGACAAGTCATGACTTGATCAGCTTTTCCCTGTGATTCTCCAAAAGACTCTGATAAAGCTGGACAAACAAAAGCTCAAAACCTTCCTCGTCATCTTTTCTTTCTACAGTTCCAACTTTTATGAGCAGCCCAATAGAATATAAAATTCCAAGCAGATTATGTCTCCTTCAGAAAATACTCTAGAGGTACAGAGCGGCAATGTTAAACAACATAACCCCCTACAGCTAAACTGAACACCTTATGCCTAAACATGAAATAGGATTATTATGTGTGATTATAGTGTTTGATGATAGTTTGCCTTTCATCCATGATGGAATCTGTGAATTAGGTTTCTTAACGGAACAGTTCAGTATAAAAATACAAACTGGGTAAATAGATAGGCTGTGCAAAATTAAAAATGTTTCTAATGTAGTTAGTTAGCCAAAAATGTAATGTATAAAGGCTGGAGTGACTGGATGTCTAACAGAATAGCCAAAACATAGGTCCTTCTTTTCCGATCTATAACTCTGAGTTGGACGGTGACTATAAGGGGGGCCACATGGGACATAATTGTTCAGTGATTTTGCAATTGATCCTCAGTATTCAGCTCAGATTCAAAAGCAACAGTTATGGCCCATGTGCCCCCCCCCCCCTCAAGTCACTGATTGGTTACTGCCTGGTTACTGCACCAAAACCTAATCAAAACAAACGATTTATGCTTTCAAAGTTGGCTACAGGGGGTCACCATCTTGTAACTTTGTTAAACATCTTTGCAAGACTAAGACTGTGCACATGCTCAGTGTGGTCTGGGCTGCTTAGGGATCGTCATAAACAAAGCTGCTTGAGTTCTGCATGGCTGGGAAGTAAGGCGAGGGCTCCCTCTGCTGTTCATAAGTATGATTGTTTCCCAGGTTTCTTTTTCTTTAAAGAAAGTAAAAATGGGATTTTATTTTTTTGCCTTTACATGCCCTTTAAAGGAGAAGGAAAGGTTAAAACTAAGTAAGCCTTATCAGAAAGGTCCATCTAAATATACCAGTAAACCCCCAAAGTAATGCTGCTCTGAGTCCCCTGTCAAAAGAAACACTGCATGTCTTTCTTTCTATTGTGTACACATGGGCTTCTGTATCAGACTTCCTGTTTTCCGCTTAAACCTCATTGCCCTGGGCAAGAGCATGCTCAGTTTGTTCCTCTTCCCCCGCCCCCTCCCTTCTCTACTGTAATCTGAGCCCAGAGCAGGGAGAGACTCAGGCAGGAAGTGATGTCACACCACATTAATACTGCAGATCCTAACCTAAACAAACAGAGAGTTTCTAGAGCTTTTTACTCAGGTATGGTAAAACATTCTACAGAATAAATATAGCATTCTAGCTTGCACTATTGCAGCTAATCTATTGGCAATAAAATGCCTCAGTAGCTTTCCTTCTCCTTTAAGTACAGTAGTAATGGGAGAATCTGACCTGTTTCCCTTCTCCAAAAATTCGTGAAATGGTGAAAATGAGTGTATGGGCAACAACATTTTTTTTGACGAGCGACAATTTTTTTCAAGCATAAGAATCTATTTTCACGGCAAAACTTGCTGAAAAATTTCACTCATCACTAGTAACTAGCTGCAACTGCCTTAAAACTTTTGTTTCAGGAAAACGAGTTAATGTAACTCCTTTGAATTGGCTTTTGAAATGGGCCAAAGCCTTCCTTTAATTAGCCAAAACCTAGAACTTCAATTAAATTTATGGTTGCAGAAAGAGGTTCAGATAAGAAAGAGTACTTTGTGTCCTTGTGCCTGACCTGGTCAACACTATCCATTTAATTTAACTGCCTTTTATCACCTACATCCTGCAGAAGAACATTCCATCTCCTTAATTTAATTACTTTTAAATGATTTTTTCAAATAGAGTTAGGCAGCATAAATCACAAGTCTACTTAATCATCAGAGAAGGGCATATAAGTCACATAGAATAGATAGTGTTGCCTCTTCAACAAGCAATGGGCAATTAAGTAATTGCCTTCTGTACTGATACATTTGCAGAAGAAACCAAGAGATAATTATATAACATGTCCATATAAACCATCATGTTCGAGCTAACTATAATTTCCAAAAGGTTTGATGGGGGCGTCAAAAAATAGCTTTCAAAATTATCTTGTGGCACACTAAGAAAAACAGTAATGTTGCAACTGGACTTAAGTATCCATTTAGTATGTGTTGATAAACCCAGGGTCGGACTGGCCTGACGGGGTTCCGGGAAAAAACCCGGTGGGCCCCAGCCTTGGTGGGCCTCTAGGCCCTTGCTTTAGTTAATACGTGACTTGCGATAGCTTAATAAAATACTGTGCGCGTGCGTTCCGGTGAACTTGAACACATATGCAGCGGCGGTGTGGGCCTCACTAAAATCAGCAAATGACATATGTAAATGGCAGTGGGCCCAACGTAAATTATACTTTACAGCCAGGCAGGAGGCAGGCAGAAATCTGTCCCAGCACGCTCATAGTGCATTCTACCTACCCAACCTTGAGGACTTTACTGGCTACTGTGCTGATTCCAAAGCCTCCAATTGTTAACCCCTTGCAGCAGCACCACCACCACAGAAGGTGGCACAGGTACTGGTCTAAACTAAACAAAAATTTTAAAAAATATTAAAAAACTCTATAAATGTTCTTTGTGTCACTTTTACTAATGAACAGACAAAAATTTGCAAGGGGGTAGTACACCTTTTAGTTAACTTTTATTATGTTATAGAATGGACAATGTCTTAGCAACGTTTCAATTGGTCTTCATTTTTTATTTTGTATAGTAATGATTTGCCTGCTGACTCACACCAATGCCTGGTTGCTAAAGGAATTTAGACCCTAGCAACCAGAGCAGTGCTGAAATTCCAAACTAGGGATTTGAACAAAATGCTTAGTAATTAAAAAAAATACAAATAATAAAAAAATGAAGACCAGTTGCAAGTTGTCTTAGAATATCACTGTCTGGGTCATACTAAAAGTGCATTTTAATGTGATTCTGTTATGATTTTTATGCTTTAGTTTTTATTTCTAAATGACACTGCAAGTAATTCACTCTACAATATAAAATTTAATTCCTGAACCAACAAGTGCATTTTGTTATAATATTGGAGTGTAGGTCATTTTGCCTGGTCATGTGCATTCACTATTTTGTACCCGTGGGGTGGGCCCTACAGATGAGGTTTCCTGGTGGGCCCCATGCACCCCAGTCCGACACTGGATAAACCTTTGAGATTTTTTTTTGTATATGACAAGAGCAGAAAATATATAGGGGAATGCATTTCCAGCTGTTTGTATACATTTTGAAAGTACAGGTATGGGACCCATTATCCAGAATACCCAAAATCGCCTAGGGTATGAATTTATTGAAAACCACCAGTCACTAGTGGAACATGCAGTTTTTGGGGATGTAAAGGCAAAAAAATAAATAAATCCCATTTTTCTTTCTTTAATAAAAAAGAAACCTATCTCCAATATACTTTAATTAAAAATAAGAAACCTGACTGTATGCAGTGAAAATCCCCCTTCGTTTTACTTCCTCTGACAGCTGCAGTTAGGAAACTTCAGACGTTCCCTAACTGTTCTGCAGGGAAAACGGTCATACTTTCAAACAGCAGGGGGGGAGCTCCCCCACCTTACTTCCCTGATCTTGAGCAGTTTTGTTTGTTTCCCTATAAAGCAGTCGGTGATTGTGAAGAGATTTGTATCCACAGGACCCAGTGCAGTCTGCAAATTCTCATTATTAATCAGTCTTGCTGTATCGGCTTCTGGCAGATATTATTTGACTTGTGCTGTTTTGATAATTTACGATGATCCCTAAGCAGCCCAGAGCACACTGAGCATGTGCACAGTCTTGGTCTTGCAAAGATGTTTAATAAAGTTACAAGATGACAGCTCCCTGCGGCCAAATTTGAAAGCATAAATCATTTGTTTAATTGGGCTTCTGGTGCAGTATGTTCATGTTTATTTTCAGTATACAAAATACAGCATTTCTACCATTATTCTTTTTTAGACTTTAGTTCCCCTTTAAAGGCTGCTATTAGCAACAACAAAACAAGCCTGCACCTATTCTCATCATACAAATAGGCAGAAAGGGAAGCTAAATATATTCATTACCTTATAATTATCCTGAAGCATTGACATTTTACGTTAATTGATATTTTTACCATATACACTCTGTATTTTAAATATATCAGGCAGTCTAAAAACAAAGACCTCTGACTATTTGCAACCTAAGTAAGGAAGACCGGGTAGTAATCTTCCTCACAATAAAGGAAACAATAACCTATGATGTTCATTATTTATTAGATCCCAAACTACCTAACTACCTATAATTATTAGACCTTAATTAAATATAATGATAGATTAGGATAGATATATATGTATATATATATATATATATATATATATATATATATATATATATATATATATATATATATATATATATATATATATATATATATATATATATATCATATGTAAATGTATATGAGAAATAATAAAAGTAGGCATGCGGAGGTGGGTGAATGCTGAGGAGCTGGGTGGTTTAAGTGAATAATGATAGATATAAATAACAGGGTAGGGATTCAGACACAATAGTCATGAGCACTCAGGTTACAGGAGACAATGGTTCAGTAGCACAAATGTATAGAATGATCTCTTACACATATATAATCCGTGCCAGGCCAGACACCCTAACTTAAAAATGCGTTTCAAGCCTAAATAAATCCATCTCAAACCCAAAAGCAATGCTTGAATGATCACGTAAAGGCAACTCCCCATTCGTTAAAGGCCGTTGCTCTTGTTTATATATTATACATGATTTTCTTCTGTTATAAATAAACTACAGAAATAACAATTCCAATGACAGTGTCCCTTTGAGGGTTACTTCCCACCACCATATCTTTTTCAAACTGCGGCTTTGTACATTTTTATACAGAGTGGTTGTTGTTTTACAGCCCCCGAGACCCCTTTATGGGAACAACGACTTTCCCTTTGAAAACAATGTGAACAGATCAATATGAACAGTAAAGAAAAGTTGCCATTGATTTCTTCTTTTCTATTTGTGTAGTGCCCCCCATAAAACATGTACTTCTGTTCTAGTGGATGCAATGAGTTAAACACCACCTGAAAGTTCAAAAGGGCTTCTAGATTAAAGAAAGTAACCAGAGAACTTCTTAAATGCATTGCCGGCAATTATAGTAAAAGTGTGTTGCTAATTTGCACCGGCTTATAATTAACAAGTGCAGTAGCCTTTGCATAAACCCATTCAAGTGTTCATCAAACTTTCTTTCATTTGGCTAAAATCACTTTCTTGTTTTAAAAAAAGTAGAAATCATAGAGAAATATTGCTGCAGAGTGATTGCACATAATTGTCACGCTAAGTTAGGATGGAGCATATTTGATTATTCTCACCACTAGTATATCAAAATGTCAGAAGGTCATAGTAGCTGATATTTAGCAGATACCAGTCCTGTCAAATGGAATTTTCATCCAATTTTTTTGTGTGTTCTATTCCATGGGTTAGACATTGGGAAGACATATCAATTATCTCTTGTGCTACCATTGACTGTAATGTTAAAAATTGATCACATGGTAAATGTGTTAATAATGCCCATGTGTAAGAGCTTCCATAATAAAGAGTTGTGTATGGCCTTGGCTGTACCCTGGAACTAGGATATAATGGGCTAGATTCAAATTGAATTCTGTCCATGAGTTTTCACGTTATTTCAACTTTTTCTAACTGAATCTGGGGGGATTTATCAATCATATATTGGCTGAAATGTCAGGTCCAGGTGGAACCCCCCATTTTTTTGTATATTGTATTAGATGCACTGGGTGTTTTATTCCTGAAAGTCTCAGTGGGAAAGGGAAAGACTAGTCTAGTGGGCAGCATCAGTTAAGTATGGATAGAAGGAGGTGGTTCCTCATTCAGACAGAGTTGCCTCTGGGGGGTTCTGTGCACCCTGGTATGGCTGATGAAGCTCGCTAAAATAATTAAGGAGGAGTGGCGTCCAGTTAGGCCTGTTTGGTTCCATTCAATGAACAGAAGGTGTGTGACGCTGGGAACCTAAGGTAGGAGACCTCAATAAGAATGAAATTGAAAGAGTTCTAAGATGGAACTTGACCTTAGTTGGTGTAAAACTTAGTTCTAAGTGTCAGTGTCAGGGCCTCACGGCCCAATTAGTGGAGAAGTCTGTACCGAGGAGGAAGCACTAGGTATAAAGTCCAAATCGTGGTAGCCAAAGTGTTAGGAAAGGATTGTGGTCAAGACTCAGGCAGAAGGTTCAATGGCAGGCAGCAAACTGTCGAGGTCAGGTACAAGGCAGAAGGTCAAAAGTCCAAGAATCAGTAAATTAATACGGTAATTATACTTTCATTAAAAATGTTTGCGTTGTTTTCAGTGCAATGACGCCATCTTGGATATGAAGCGGAGCACTCCGCAACAAAGCACTCCTAGCCAAGCAGTCTTTTGTTCTGACAGTTAGGAGCCTGGTAAGCTCATGCCAAAAAGAAGACACAAAGGCTAAAGTGGATAGGTACTTAATAGTGCTAAAAAAGAGAAAAACAGGGTTTTTTGTTACAAAGTTATGATCATAAAATTGGTAAGCCTCCATACCACATCAAGGTAAACCCCATACGGCGGTCCCTAACTTGTTTACCTGTGATCAAAATATAAAACCTTGGTTTCAATCTGTGGACTAGATTTATATGGCCTTAGGAGTGCACCCACGACCGTCCTTTTTTGTACATGAAATAGCAAACCATATGAAAAGTTCATCTGAGTTACTCTTCAGAATAGGAAATGAAATAGCAGAAGCACAGGAACAAACTGTTCCAATATGGGTTTCATAAGAATAAATAATAGATCTATATATATATATATATATATATACTTTTTGCACTTGGGAGACTCTCGTAGGGAGTTCCATTAGCACCAGTCTAATACGTCTTTGCTATTTGCTCTATTAAAAAGCTTTTTGTATGCAGAACTATCATGCAAAATGTAAATTATGTAATTTGTAGATCCCAAGTAGAACTTCATTCAAAGAGTATTATTTCATAAGGAAAAAATAACATTGATGAATTATGTTTTTGTTTTAGTCTTTTACTTAAATATTGTTTTTGATTAATTGCATCTCCAGCTTCCAAAATTTAGCTTTGTTTTGTAGGTTAAATTTAATTCAGAAGAGTAGAAGTCAATTGAAGAGTAACATGAGCAGACAAGGATGAAGAATAAATGCTTTTTCCCAAACTTCCTACACAATCGGATCAACCCAAACAGCAGGAGAGGAGGGTGACATTATTTCTGGGTGAAGTTCCTGGGTCTAAATTTTGGTATAACTATAGGTGAGACAGACCTCCAGAGGAAATAGGGGGCACAAGAGGGGTGGTTACGGATAACCAGCTGTGCATGCAAAATAATAGGTGTCTGGTAACACTATTATGTCCAGAACCCTGTCTGCCATCCCCACCCATTCACTCAAACATCGTCAGTTGTACCTGATGCATATACCTTGTCTGCCTACTTCTAATTCTGACCATAAACCTTCACTATACTCTGCCTAAGCCCCTGTACCATAATGGGTCAGTGATGTTTTTGAAAAGGGACAGTCAACAAGAGAGCCCAGAAGGACAGCAGATAGGCAGAGCAATGATTGAAGCTGAAGTTGGTGTTATAGTCTTATACAGTAGATTAGAGGTTCTTCAAGAGAAGGAATGGCAGGACAGCTGGAGGGCTGCCTGGTTTAATTTATCTTGTTGATCCTGTTTATGTTAAAATAATCTACTATGGACTTCCCCTTTAAATATTTTTTTTTCCTATTTAAATAATATGCATTGAGGCATTGCAAAAAGTAATTTTTATTTGGATTTCTTATGTTAGCATTGCATAAAGAAGCAAGATTATATAAAACGTTGACAGTTTTCCATGCACATTAAGGGGCTGATTCATTAAGGGTCGAATATTGAGGGTTAATTAATGGGAAGGTCCCCATAGGCTAACATTGACTTCGGTAGCTTTTAGCTGCCGAACTAGGGGATCGAAGTTTTTTCTTAAAGAGACAGTACTTCGACTATCGAATGGTCGAATAGTCAAACGATTTTTAGTTCGAATCCTTCGATTCGAAGTCGTAGTCGAAGGTCGAAGTAGCCCATTCGATGGTCGAAGTAGCCCAAAAAATACTTTGAAATTCGAAGTTTTTTTACTTCGAATCCTTCACTCGGATTTAGTGAATCGGCCCCTAAGCAGTTGGTCAGTGCAAGTTCCAGCTTTTCATAGTTATGTATTTTATTTCTGGTTTGTTTTTCTCTCTAGAGTTTCCTTTTTAGAGCAAATGAAATCTGTAAAATACAGAGATATAAACAATCCGTGACCATTGTGACAGAACTATCCGCCATTAGTGATGAGCGAATCTATCCCCTTTTGCTTCGCCCAAAAAATGGACGAAATGGTGAAAAATTTGCGAAATGCATTGAAGTCAATAGGCATCAATTTCTTTTACGTACACAACAAATTTTTCTCACCCAAATGCAGTAAAGTCAATGGCTGTTTTTCTTGTGGCAACAAGAATGTTTTTTTGTCCATGGTGACTTTTTTGCTGCAGTGAAATTTTTTTGGATGGCGAAATGTGGAATTTCCGCAAATTCATGCCTGACGAAAACATTGCACCTGAGGAAGGGGTTGCTGAGTTTTTCTTGAAGATGTTTCACCAGTCAGTCAGATGACAACATCTTGAAGAAAAACACAGCAAGTCCAGTTTATTTGACTTATTTCTACAAGTGTAGCTATAAGTCCTTTAACTCATAGCAACCAATCAACTGATGTAGCCAGAAGTATGCTCAGGTCCTTAACTCAAAACAACTAAGCAACAACTAGGGGCCGATTCACTAACTTCGAGTGAAGGATTCGAAGGTAAAAAACTTCGAATTTCGAAGTTTTTTTTGGGCTACTTTGACCATCGAATGGGCTACTTCGACCTTCGACTATGACTACAACTTCGAATCGAAGGGTTCGAACTAAAAATCGTTCGACTATTCGACCATTCAATAGTCGAAGTACTGTCTCTTTAAAAAAAACTTCGACCCCCTAGTTCGCCATCTAAAAGCTACCGAAGTCAATGTTAGCCTATGGGGAAGGTCCCCATAGGCTTGGCTAACTTTTTTTGATCGAAGGATATTCCTTCGATCGTTGGATTAAAATCCTTCGAATCGTTCGATTCGAAGGATTTTATCGTTCGATTCGAAGGATTTTATCGTTCGATTCGAAGGATTTTATCGTTCGATTCGAAGGATTTTATCGTTCGATTCGAAGGATTTTATCGTTCGATTCGAAGGATTTTATCGTTCGATCGAAGGAATAATCGTTCGATCGCACTATTTGCGCTAAAATCCTTCGACTTCGATATTCGAAGTCGAAGGATTTTAATTCCTAATCGAATATCGAGGGTTAATTAACCCTCGATATTCGACCCTTAGTGAATCGGCCCCGCAGTTTTTATTTAGTCAAATACAATTAAAATGTTGGGAGGGCATGTTCTGTCTTTGTTATTATGGCATTCTTGACTGGGGAAATCTTTTTTTTGAATTACTGGGATTTACAACCTACTTCACTCCAGCTGCTCAAGAACCACACCTTCCATCACTCTGAAGTTTGTAAATGTGGAGTTCTATGTTCTAAAATGGACTAATGTTGTCACCTGTCCAAGGGTTTACCAGCCTAGTGAAACCAATAGGATTTTTTTTATGTACAAGATCACTATACAATAAATATTTAACAGTTCACAAATCATACAACAAAACAAAAATGAACCAAAAATCCCACAAACCCACCCATACACCCTCCAGCCTGCTGAGTCCATCCCTCTGTTCATTGGCAACTTTCCATGGAACACATCAAATCAAAGGCCTGTTTGCAAAGTCTTGGTTTGTCCATATGATCTTCCTTCCCCCAACACCAACCCAAATGAGCATTGCAGAAAAATCTTTCCTGGACCAATCTCCTCCTGTTTCCATCATACAACAAAAACGTCACACTTTCTTTATATTCATATCTGAATAGATTCTCCAATGTGACAGAAAGCTGCACCTCCAGCCTACAGAAAGAGAGAGGAGCAATATCAGTGCCCAGGGAGCCGTATACATACAATAAGTACATACCTTGAGATGAGGGAATGTTCATGAAGATGGAAGAATAAGGTTCACCCTTCGCTGTAGGTTCTGAATTGATGATGATCTCTTTATCTCAATTCCCTTCAGGAAACTCAACTGAGCCAGAGCTGCGTTCACTATATTATTTGGGATAGCGCCGAACTGGCCAAAAGATTAGTAAAACCAATAGGGCCTAAAAGGAGTAAAAAGTAAATGGTATTTTCTCCTGAAAGACAGAAACCCTAGAGTAAACATGAATTATGTGGACTTTCTAACTTTCTTCTATTTTTCACCAAAAAAGAACTTGCATTTAATATGATTTCCTTTTCTCGTAGAGAAACTGATTTGCATTGTCATTTCCACAATTGCTAGATTTCTCAGAAAATATGCGAGTAATTTGGCTGCCTCTTTCTGCTTTATAAACAGACTAAATGCAGACAGGCAAGCTAATTGACTTGAGGGCATATTAATTCCACACACACAACAGACAGTCCAGTCAGTACCTTCACGGTTCATGGTTCACGAAGGCAAACACGTTTTTATATCAGATACGCTTGTATTGCACGTTATTTAGGGGGGAAGTCTTTTTATTTCTTGCAACATTTATATCCGTGTGATATAGTTCAAACTGAGATGCAACTTAATACAGGTATGGGACCTATTATCCAGAATGCTCGGGACCTGGGGTTTTCAGCAGATAACAGATCTTTCCATAATTTGGATCTTCATACCTTAAATCTACTAGAAAATCATGTAAACATTAAGGGGCCGATTCACTAAGCTCGAGTGAAGGATTCGAATGAAAAAAATTCGAATTTCGAAGTATTTTTTTGGTACTTCGACCATCGAATTGGTTAAATTCGTTCGAATTTGAACGAAATCGAACGAATCGAACGAAAAATCGTTCGACTATTCGACCATTCGATAGTCGAAGTACTTTCCCTTTAAAAAAAACTTCGACCCCCTACTTCTGCAGGTAAAACCTACCGAAGTCAATGTTAGCCTATGGGGAAGGTCCCCATAGGCTTGCCTGTGATTTTTTGATTGAAGGATTTTCCTTCGATCGTTGGATTAAAATCCTTCGAATCGTTCGATTCGAAGGATTTAATCGTTCCATCGAACGAAAAATCCTTCGATCGATCGATCGCAGGATTAGCGCTAAATCCTTCGACTTCGATATTCAAAGTCGAAGGATTTCAATTCGAGGGTCGAAGTATTTTTAGCTTCGAAATTCGACCCTTAATGAATTTGCCCCTAAATAAACCCAATAGGCTGGTTTTTCTTCCAAAAAGGATTAATTATATCTTAGTTTGTATCAAGTTGCAAGGTACAGTTTTATTATTACAGAGAAAAGGGAAATCATGTTTAAAAATGTGGATTATTTGATAATAATGGAGTCTATGGCAGTCCATAATTTCAAAAAAGGAAAGAAAAGAAGGACCCAAAAAGTTGCATCGACCCATTGTATAGCCAACAAAAATACCCATAGTTAGTTCAAATGTGACTTTTAATAACTCAAATAAAATTGTAAATCAAAAAGGAATGTTATTTAAATAAGGGAGGAGAGCTATGTGATATAAACTACTATAATTTAGTGTGTTGGTTGAGAGGGTTTGAGTTACTGTCACACTGCGACCAATTAACAGTGTGTACAACAACTCAAATAACTTTAGCTAGGTGAATGCGGAAGTCATTAACAGCAACTTATTATTCTGTAATACACCAAAGCCATATATATAGGGTTGGACTGAGCCCAGATTCACTCCTCACGGCTGGCAGAGATGCTGCCTTCATGGTCCCCCCATTCTTTATTGCAGCTGAGATTGTGTGTATCAGTGCACAAAGGTATGCGCTGGGGGGAAAGAGGACAGAGGAGGATTTACTCTTGGGTGGGGCCCCGTGGGGATAGCTCTAACTTCAATCTTTGATTAATATACTTTTTCCATCCTCAGGGTTTAATAAATTTGAGTTCTCTTTTTCCACTAAAAATTCTGATTTTATAGTTTAAAAAAAAACTAATTTTTTCAAGTTTTTTGCATTAGGACTTTAATAAATAACCCCCTACAAGACTTGGAGGTTTTTGAAATGTTATTTCTCTAATGCCATGAAATCCTGCATGAATCTCTGCCTGGTATTTGCTGTCATGTTGATCTCTCTTGTTTATGTGAAAATCAAATAAAATATTTTAAAAACCAATGCTATAAAAGTTATTAAAAGATCTGAATACAAAAAAACGAACGACAATAGCTGCCAAAAAAATCAGAAAACAACACATTTTTCATGAACGAACAAAATATTTACATTTTTGATCTCTTAAAACCTCTAAATGCATGAACAAAAGGCTGGTCTTTGCAAGAAAAGAAAAGGAACTTCCATTGATTTCTAAATCACCTTAATAGTTTTTCATACTTTTGTATTCATGGTTTTTACAATTGATAAATTACCAAAAAGTTCTGAAGGAAAATGTTAGTTTGTGTTAAAAAGTAGTGATGGGCGAATTTGCGGCATTTTGCTTCGCCGAAAACTTTGCGAATTTCACGTGAAATTCGCAAAACGGTGAAAAATTTGCGAAACGGCTCGTTTTTGACGCCAGCGCCCGCTTTTTTCCGACGCCGGCAAAAATGTTTTTTTGATTCGCTGCCGTTTTGCGAATTTATTCGCTGGTGGCTAGTGGCGCAAATTCACCGCGAATTCGCCCATCACTATTAAAAAGTACAATTTGGAGAAATTAGGGGGTTGTTTGTCAAGGTCCGGATATATCAAAGTATTTCTAATATCAAACTTGGAGCAACTCCGAATTCCCGAATGGACCTTATTTATGAAGAAAAAAGCCCGAAAAAAATAGTCGGGCAAACTTAGGAGCTTTCACCTTAAACTCCCAATTGTTCGGAGTTTTCTGCAAAAACGACGATTTTTTTCAGAGTTTTTTGTGACGAAACCCCGAAATCATCGGATATCGGTACGGACATCAGCGCAGACACTGGGACCTTCCCCATTGACTTATACAGGACCTCAAAAGTTTTTGATGCCGGGGTTTTGGAGTTTTCAGACCATCGGACTTTAATAAATCGGTTTTTTTTTGCTTAGAAAACTACGAATTATTCGAGATTCAGATAATCGGACCTTAATAAATAAGCCCCTTAATGTTCTAAATTGGCCCCTTTAGGGGATGTTTACATTGTGGAAGAGTACTGAGTGCAAAGAAAATGGGGTTTCCACCAGCTCACAGGAATGGGTTGGTCTTGTGTCTGCTGCAATTTGCACCCTTCACCACCAAATACCGGAAACATTTGCGGTATTTTGACGCGAATTCCTGTTATACCCAGGGAATTGCGCAAATTCGCACCTGGAGAATAAATTCGCCCATCACTATTCATAAGTCATGGAATGTTTTAAATATCATCACAGATACAAATGAATTCTCGTGGGAAGGTAACTCTCTGCACCTGGATTTCTATGTTATTAATTTATGTAATGATGAATTGTCACAGGGGACACGGGGAACATTCCTCCTGTGAAGTCATGTCTCCTACTGACACAAACTGGATTGTTGGAGACATAAGGTTTCCCTTGCATACTAATGTATATCTGGTCAATTTAATAAATGCGCCTGATAGCCTTGGCAGGAGATGGGGCTACTGGCAGGAGACAATTATAAAGATACTGAGAGGTGTAACAATGAGATGCGTAAGAGAGTGTTGTATATTTATAATGGTTACTTATTATACTTATTTATAATATTGGCGTTCTCCATAATCTTTGACGCAATGTTTGGCAATGTGGAGTTAATTTGAAAACACAAGTTTTAGTAATTGTGGAGTAAATTGTGGAGATTTTCAACCAGTAAATATTCCCATTTAGGAGTGGTTCTAGAGAATTATGGACAAAATGAGCAGAAACAACAATGACACAGGAGAAGACACAATGGGATTCTGTCATGATTTTTATGGTGTATGTCACGACACCTTCACGTGAGAGGACGTGGGCATAGGCAGGACTTAGGCAACACTACGGGGCAAATTCACTAAGATTCGTAGTTGCGCCAGGCGTAACTTCGCCGCACTTCGCCGCACTTCGCCACATTCACTAAAATCCGAAGTTGCACTCAGGGATAGAGTAAGGTTGCAAAGTTGCGCTAGTGTTGATTCGCTAAGCGAATCGAAGTTATGCTAGCGATGGTTAATTTGCATAAGGCGCCAAATTCAAATTTCAATGGAGGTATATGTAGCAGCACTACAAATGCCAGGGAAACCTTCAAAACATCAAATTAAATTTTTTTTTGCCCTACACATGTGCCGACTGTATAGTTAAGTTGCCATGAGTTAGGAAATGTAGGGGGGAAGGAGGGGAGCCCCAAAAAATGTTTCGATCTTTTTCAGCCTATCATCCATAATATAGAAAAAACGCCAGCGTTTTTTGGGACTTAGAAAAATTTTTAACTTTTTTTGAAGCAATCCCTATCTACTCTATTGCGCTTCGCCTGGTCTGAGGTGGCGAAGGAAGTCTGGCGTAAAAGGTAGCGTTCAGTACAATGCGCGCGTTAGTGAATTTGCGTAGTTACGTCCATTGCGAAAATTCGCCAGGCGTAAAGGTGCGAAGTAACACTAGCGAATTTACGCCAGCGTTCGTTAGTGATTTGCGAAGCAACGAAAATGACCAACGCTAGCGAATTGGCGCTAGCGTTAGGCGCTTCGGCGCTTAGTGAATTTGCCCCTACTTCTTTAGGGAATGCAGCTCGTTACTGTAGCATGGCAACTTCAACATCACAGGTTTTACTCAGAGTGTAGATGGTAGCCAGCCGGCACTTAGCGGTTTTGCCTGCGAATGATGCCAGGGTTGGGCACTGCTATTGCTGGTCACTGGAACATGTGGGTGCAGCTGTGATGTGTTACAGCCGGGCAGTCTCTGTGGTATTCCTTGTATGTAAAAAGACTAACCGCTTGGAATTCTAGGTAGCAAATTTTGTAAGCCACAAAGGGAACGCCCCCTGTCATGAATGCAGAAAAGGGTTTGATTCCTTCTGCAACCACAAAGGCAGCTTCCAGATGGTCCAATCAAATGATAGGCCAGCCAGGCTATTATAGGGACCAATCTGGCCTTGAGTTGTAATGCTGCCAATCATAGCGCATACTGCTCGGTCAATGGGGTGCCATTTGGTGAAACGAAATGCAGATGCACACCTGGTCCCTCTTTCAACGTCCACGGTGCATGGACCATAGGAGGACGGCACCCCCAACAAGTGGTACGTAATAGAATTAATCCAGCACACGAAATCTGCTCAAGGGTTATTACCCGTGTTTAATGTCAAGCCAAACAGGTTACAGGATATTAAGTAACCTGTTTGGCTTGACATTAAACACGGGTAATAACCCTTGAGCAGATTTCGTGTGCTGGATTAATTCTATTACGTGCCATTTGGTGAGCATGGCCAATTTATTCTGAATGTAGGATCCAGACAGTACATGGCTCTTGCATAGGGTCTCGGGGCCAATTATGTGTATTGTGTTACAGAGGGTTCTGGTTTGTTTTCAACTTTCAACTCCCTGGGTATAACAGGAATCCCGGCTGGCTCAACAACATTAATCGCATAGAAAAAAGATTCTCAGTTACATACTATTTGGTGCAACAGTGCAGGAGGTGCTACTGGAATATAGTTAGGAATTGGCATATACCTCCAAAATAAGAATTTGTTTTTTCACAGTGCAGTTTTTATTTCTAATTTAGACTATACACTTTACATTACAAATAAAGCACCCTACAATATATAGTGAATAAAGTACCCCCTTTTGTAAAATATAAGGATATTATAAGTTACCGAGGAGTTTCATGACCATATAAAAACATGAGGCTGAAGGCCGAGTGTTTTTATACAGGTCATGGAACTCCGAGGTAACTTCTAATATCCTCATATTTTACAACTGGGGGTACTTAATTTATTATAATACACACATTTTAGTGAGTCATGTAACAGAAATGACATCACTACTCACCGTTTATAACTGATGACATCACTACTCACCGTTTATAAGGATATAATTTACAAGATATTCATCGCTTTTGTGTATTATAAAATGATATTCCTGAACCATCAAGTGTATTTTTTAGTTGTAATATTAGCGTGTAGGCAGCCATCTCAGGTCATTTTACCTCAGTGATAGTCAACCAGTGGCTCGGGAGCAACATGTTGGTCACCAACCCATTGGATGTTGCTCCCAGTGGCCTCAAAGCTTATTTTTGAATTCTTGACTTGGAGGTTTTGCTTGCATGCAAAACAGAGTCTCACGTAGGCTGCCAGGCAACATAGGGGTTACCAGTTGGCTAATCACAGCCCTTATTTTCCGACCCAGTAATATTTTTCATGCTTGTGTTGCTCCCCAACTCTTTTTACATCTAAATATGGTTGAGTAAAAATGGTTGGGGACCCCTGTTATGTCTGACGCCGTGTCTAGAGAAAGATCCAGCACTTCACAATGGAACGGCTTTCAGATAAGCTATGGGTTCTCCTACATTTCTGTGGTTTTTATGTCTTATTACAGTTCCTGAGAAAAACGGGACAGTGGGGAGGTATGTTGTCACCATCTTCTTCTGATTCTTCCATCTTCTTTTCATTGTGCTCCGGGCATGCACAGGGGAGTAAAAGCCCACCTTAGAAACAAAAAGACAAAACGGAAGGAAGATTGTGCTGAATAAATATCCCAGGCTGGTGCAGTTGCAGGAGCATTGGCCCAGGGCATCAGGTAAGATTTGCCTTGGGGGCTAACATTTGGCACCCCCCAGGGACTGTGACTTTAGTTCTCCTTTCAAAGAACTACTTGAGCCCAAGTTATTTTAGAGAACAAGTTTCATGCGTGCAAATTTATTCGCCCATCACTACCATTTTAACTAAGCAGACAATTATTAGTCCAGTGCAGCTTAACTCAAAATCAGCAAAATTTAATCAATATTTAAAGGGCATTTACTTTATCACCTAAAAATTGCCCTTGAGCCAAAATGTTTGTTTTCCTGGGTCGGTGGGACTCCAGAAAAAAACCTGGTGGACCCCGTTGCACCAGACATGCTTCTCATCTAAGACTAAAGGCACTCGCCCCTGACTTCCCCAGAAATTTCATGTGTGGAATCAGTGCAGTTATCCCTTCCTCCAATAGTACTGCAAGGACCCACCTGAGTGAAAAGAGAGAAACAGGGAGTTTCTGGGCAGGGCCGGAACTAGGGGTAGACAGAGTAGACACGTGTCTAGGGCGCAAAGCTGGGGGGCTCCAGACACGTACCTTCTCTGCCTTCTTCTCCTAGTCTGGTCCCCTCTCTGCCCTGCTGTGGAGTGTGAGTGTGAGCCTCTTTGCACTGGTGTGCGTGCGCCTACATTCAGCGCGTCTGCCGACCAGGTTGCCTCGGGAGCCTGGTTGGCCTGTCACTGTTGCTGGGAGTTGAATATGATCTACCAGCGTTTGAGGTATACCACCAGAAGTATTAGTGATTTATAGCGATGATTGTAATTTTTCGACATGTTTCACCTTGAAACAGACACCCATAGTTTTCAAGTGTGAAAAAAATTGTCGCTAATCAAAAAATGATAATGCAGCTAAAAAAATTGTTGCACTTCAAAAAAAAAATGTCAGCTATAGAATTCAATGCATTTGATGAATTTGTTAAGAATTTTCAGCAAAGCCAAACAGGTCAGATTCGCACATTACTAGTGATTTTAGTGTAACCTACCCCCAATCTACCTGTTGTACAATCTTAACATTTATTGATTTTCATTTCAGCCAAGAAAAAACCTGTTCTCTTTTCAGTAAGGGATGAGAGAGGTCTGACTGGCAGCCATTGAAATGCATTTCTTTTGCTTAACGAATAAACAGAGATTTGTTGCTTGACAGCCCAAATACATGGGAAGTTATCGCCTTGATGAGCAACTAATGTATTTTTAGGAAATTTTATGCAGTAAAATCAGCCTGATGTACCCAACAGTCTCCTTTATATAATGTACAAGTGACAGTTCCAATGGATTTATTCCTTGTAAATTAGCCATTGCATAATCATTTAAGCAAATGTAAGCGCCTCTGATGATAGGAAAGTAGCAGAAATATATGCACCGTGCCTTATTTTAAGGTATTTGCAATATTCAGAGGAAAATGTTCTTCCTGCAAATTTAATGCTCAGCTTTATGTTGGAATTCTGTATTCATCAAAAGTAATTTTTTTGTCAGCCTGGAAGCTCCGCTCTCAGATGTAGATTCCCTGCATTTGATGTCTTATATTTAACGCCCCACTATACAACATTAACGCCAGTTAAGGCTTTAATCCATCATTTTGTGAGCACTGTAAATTGTGATGGTTAAATTGAGTTTATGAGATTATATTAACTTCTTACATATGCTATATCTCTATTCTAATGAAAAAATAGCTTGTATCTCGGCAGAGAGAAAACTTCCTTTTTAAACTCAAAAAAGGTAATGTACTGAGTGTTTCTCTGAGCAATTTGGCAATGATTTTTTTAGTTTGCAGTAGTTTCTGAAATATTAGTCGTTTTGGGCTTCTAATACCAGGCTTTTGTCCTTTGAAGTCGGGGGGCCAGTGACCATAGGGTTAACTGACTGTGCAGCCTATGCTGTTTTAATATAGACAATGACTTTTAACTAGTGATGCGCAAATTTGTCCCGTTTAGCGAATTGTGAAATTGCGAATTTTGAGGCCCGAATCAATTTTGATGCCCTCGCCACTTTTGATGCCAGCTTTAAAGTCAATAGGCGTCCGAATAATGTTGATGCAAGACAGATTTGACGCATGAGAATTATCACGGCAGTTTTGCAAATTTAGTTACCGCTGGCAAAACGCGGACATTCAACCTCTAATTCATGCATGGCAAATTTATTCGCCCATCACTACCATTTTAACTAAGCAGACAATTATAAGTCCAGTGCAGCTTAACTCAAAATCAGCAAAATGTAATCAATATTTAAAGGGCACTTACTTTATCAACTAAAAATTGCCCTTGAGTCAAAATGTTTGTTTTCCTGGGTCGGTGGGACTCCAGAAAAAAACCTGGTGGGCCCCGTTGAACCAGACATGCTTCTCATCTCAGACTAAAGGCACTCGCCACTGACTTCCCCAGATTGGAAAAGCAAACAAAAATTCAAGTACGCACAGGAGCCAGGGATTGGATCATCGGCATGTGAAGGTCCTCAATGACTGTGTGGGGAGCCCTCAGGTTGCAGATCTTGTGGGCCCTGGATGCTGGACTTTTCTTATGGGGGAAAAATATTATTGTTTGCCCAATCTGTATGGGAAATCACACATGTCACTCTCTGACATCTGGGGGCAGAGAAGAAGAGAGTATGTAAATGTGTTGTCTTTGTT
The DNA here is from genome assembly GCF_017654675.1 of Xenopus laevis. Classification (NCBI taxonomy): domain Eukaryota; kingdom Metazoa; phylum Chordata; class Amphibia; order Anura; family Pipidae; genus Xenopus; species Xenopus laevis. Next base: position 187,929,615 of record NC_054372.1, read on the forward strand.
GTGTTGATGAATGTGTGTTGTGTCGGCTGAACTTGTCCAACCTGTAAATTTCAGCAGTGTTATAACAAACCCCTGTCAAAAAATATCTTCAGAGGGGCCCAGTGTGCATTTCTGCTACAGCCTAAAAAGGTACCTCCTCAGTGAACAAAGGAGCAGAGTTGAGAGAGAATATCATGCTCCATATGTTTTCTTAGACAAATACCAGAGGTCCTCTGCACTCAACCCATTATCAATATATTAAGGACATTGTTGTGCCATAAGCTACTAAAAGTGCCTTACCCTTTAAACAAAACAGGGATTGTTTATCCATATATATATATACTGTATATACATATATTTAACAAACAAGGGAAAGTTGTGCTCACCACTATTTTTTAAAACCATTAGGCGGGGGTGCAATGAGGCTGTGACCACAAAATACGTATAGTCAACTACAAGAGTCCTCTGCACTCAACCCATTATCAATATATTTAAGACAGCGACATTTTGTGCATACTGCTACTAAAAAAAATGCCTTACCCTTTAAACAACACAGGGATTGTTTGTCCATATTTTGCAATATATTTAAGCTGCCAACTACGTCAAAGTCATCCCATATCTGGCCAGTCCTATGCTCAATTTTCATCTGATTCATTAAGATGACTTTGACGTAGTTGGCCATCTTAAATATATTGCAATATATGGACAAACAATCCCTGTGTTGTTTAAAGGGTAAGGCATTTTTTAGTAGCAGTATGCACAAAATGTCGCTGTCTTAAATATATTGATAATGGGTTGAGTGCAGAGGACCTCTTGTAGTTGACTATATATATATATATATATATATATATATATATATATATATATATATATATATATATATATATATACGTATATATATATATATATATATATTTAAGCTGGCCAACTATATCAAAGTCATCCCTGGTATGGCCAGTTATACACTACAACTTTCATCTGATTCATTAAGAATTCTATTGCTTCATTTTACATTTTACAAAGAGACTAAGTTTTACCTGCAACTTACTTGCTTCATTCAAAATAAAACTCCCAAACTTGGTTGTCCTTTTATTGGCCACCAGTGGGATCACCTGACTATAGCTATTTTCTTGCTTGGTTATTTATTTAACAGCAACACATTAATATAGCATTTTTAGCATTCAGTCCCTGCCCTAAAGAATTTATGATCTAAGTCCATTTCACATTCACTAGGGGCAATTTTATTTCAAGGAGCCAATGAACATGCTTGTAAGCTGTGGAGCATGACCCATGCAGACACAAAGAGATCATACTAACTCCCAGTATGTTCTGGCCGGGTTGGTATTGAACTCAGGACATCCTCTTTGCAAGGCAGAAGGTCCACCTAATGAGCAACCATGCTGCCCTTATTATGAATTTAGGAGACTAAGGAAGACTAAGGAATAAAGTATAATTCCATGTTTGTTGGAAGGTCCACCTAATGAGCAACCATGCTGCCCTTATTATGAATTTAGGAGACTAAGGAGACTAAGGAATAAAGTATAATTCCATGTTTGTTGGAAGTTTTATGATTGTTTTTCAAGTTTGTGTTAACCTGGGTGAACCATCAGCAACACAAGCAATGGGGGCCTTCAGGTTATCTAGAAGATAGAAGATTCACAGGGCCACAAATATATAGTAAAAGAAAATGATGTTTATTTCCAATTTAGATGATTTTATGCTACATACCTGTGGAATTCCTAGAGTGCCTGGAGGCCCCATTGTATTGCTGGTGGTTTTCCACTCGCCGAGTGAGGGTCTGGGATTGGTGCACCTGGACCTCTCTGTTCATACTAGTTACTTGGCACCTTCTCTGTTTTTATTAGAATTTAACTTGGGCAAATCCCAAGGTTTCAAGAATTCCAGACCATAGTATTCTGCAGAAAGTCCATCTTGGCAATGGATTATCCTTGGTTTCTCCCAATGGCCTGTTTCACCTCCTTGACTGAAAGCGGTAGGGGGGGGCATCACAGTTATATTTAATAAGATAAAGAGGCCACAGATCCACCAACAATTTGCTGTCAAAAATCTGTAAACGAATGTTTATGGTAGAGGGTGCCAAAACAGATTAATGGATGTCTTGTTGTGTGTCCAAACTGGCTCAATGTCCACCTAACCTGATTGTCCTATTATTGTGGATATTATTAGAATCTTTCTTGTATCTCATAGTCATTTTTTTTTTTTTGAGCGTGGAAATTCAACATGATGCATTCAGATGCTCGATATTAAAACTACCAGGCATAAAATAAAACACTTAACTTGTCCAAGGAAACCGTGTCATACCATATCATTCATCTGTTGGTTGCTTATTTATATGAGACATACCAGCAACTCTCATGTGTTTCCTTTGGTCGAGCATGAGCGCTGCCTCTTATAGAGAACTTTAGAATAGTTCATATGTGCATTAGGGATGTCGCGGACTGTTCGCCGGCGAACTTGTTCGCGCGAACATCGGCTGTTCGCGTCCGCCGCAAGTTCGCGAACGTCGCGCGACGTTCGCCAATAGGCGTTCGCGTCAAAATCGTTCGACCATTCGACCATTCGATCGCTAAAATCGAAGGATTTTCGTTCGAATCGAACGATCGAAGCCATTGGATTGAATGAAATCATTCGATCGAATGGCTTCGATCGTTCGATTCGAACGAAAATCGTTCGATCGATCGATTCGAACGAAAATCGTTCGATCGAACGATTAAAATCCTTCGATCGTTCGAATCGAACGATTTTCGGATGTTCGAAGTTCGCGAACTGTTCGCGAACTGTTCGCATTTTTTGCCGGTGTTCGTGAACGGCGTTCGCGAACACATTATCGGCGGTTCGCTACATCCCTAATGTGCATAAAATTTAAGTACGGTTAATACAGTTCAGCAGGCCATTATGTGAAAAGAATGTATTTGGTCCTCTAATGTGTGCTGTCTGCAAACTGTTTTGTCTTCATTTCATGGGCTGTCAATATGCCCTGGGTTGAAATGCTCCCCCCCCCCCAATTTCAGTTGTTTGCATATTTAAAGAAAAAGTTGAATGGGTTACCCTTTTCAATAAAGCTGAAAAATCGAGAAAATATATTAAAATATATATTAATATTTTTAAATATATTTTAAAAATAGATTACTTATTTATTGGTTTTTATTGACTTCTATACAATCTCTGCAGGTTTTAGTTGGCAACACTTCCTTAATGGTAAATCAACAAAACTCAACTGCAAAAATGGATCTGTTCCCAGGGGAAAACCAATTCCTTAAAATGACATTAGAACCTTTCTAGTATTTAGACCCTTCCATAGCATTACATATAAAATCTGTTTTTATTCTCTGTATACTCACGTGCAGCTATAATCAGTTTGGAAGAGGACATTAGTAAATTCATTAGTATCAACTTTGAACATGGAAGGGTCTACAACTTACATTTAAGAGTATTAGTCATGGAAAGACTCATATGGGTCTTTGAAGAAGTTGGGGTTCTGCTCATACAGTTGCACATCTACCCACTTCCTAAGACTCCAAGGTCTTGAGATCTGTACCACCAAAAACCCACTGTTTTTTTTAAAAAAAAAGTGTTATACCATAGAAATCATGTCCTAGCGATATATCTTCCTAAGTGCCGGGGAACAAGTGTCCCAAAGCCAACTTCATAAAGACCAGCAACAAACTGAAGATAAAGTCAAACATTAATCTTGTTGTCTTTTATCTCATCTGGGATTGGTAATCAATGGCATTAGGAAAGCTGCAGGGCAAATCAGGGCCTACAGTCCCAGTCGGAATATTTAGTCAGAAAGCAAAAGAACCGTAGAAATGTAAACCCCATCGACTGAAAAAAGCGTAAAACACATTTAGTGCATGAGCAAATCAATATCTTTGATACGGGCAAAGCCTTATCAATAAGTTGCTAAGCTACTTATATATAGCTACGTAAGTGGATAGAGACATCAATGCCCGTCTAAATGTATTTTTTTAAATAACATTTGACTTAAAAGATAAATAATCATCTGTTTCTCCCCAGCAAATGCTGACTAACACAACATACAGAAGCAGATCAGACAAGCATTACTTACACTAGCACAAGACTATTGATAGGTGACTAGGTGTGAGCTATGAACACAAAAGTAAAAAGTAGAATAAGGAAATAAAAGTATGAATTAGACAAGTCTACGCAAGCCTAAACCAACACCTCCTAACAATGTTTCTCTTCTCAGTTGTGCAGTCTTATTGATTGTATAACCGTTGAAGGGATGGGCGAATTTTTTCGCCTTGTTTCGCCGTGGAAATGACGTCCGTAGACTTGTATGGCGTTGTGCGTCAAAATAAAAATGATGCGCATCAAAAAAAATTTGTCGTGTGTCAAACATTTTTTTGATGCCGATAGACTTTAATAGATGCCAGGGACATTTCGCCAGCGGCGAATATTTACCGTAAGGAAACTGGTCAAATTCGCCCAAACTTCATCCATTGCTGTAGTTTCTCTTGGTATTATAAGTCACACAGGTGTCTTAGGAGCAAAATGCAAAGTTTTGAGTGACTTCTAATATCCATTATATTACATACAGGATATATACTTTCTATATATGAGATTTTTTGGGATAAATAAATACAGGTCCCTCTGACGTCACTAGGAAGCCAACCACATGGTAGCTTCAAATGAATAGAGCTCCTGTCCTAAACCAAAAAGGGGTCATTTGCTACCAGTTGGGTATTATTCAGTCACTCAAGTTGGGAATGCCGGTGGATATTTTATCCAGCACAAGGTGTTCAGCCAGACCCTGGAATGTTTTATGCTTTTGCTTTTCTGTCCAGGTTCTTTGTTCTGTGTAATACACCTCCTGCTGTTGTACACAAAGGGATGCTCATTTGAGGAACTAAACATGGAGGTAAAAAACTATCCTCCATCTAATTCTAGGCATCTGTGCATCCATTAGATACTGTCAGATATTCAGCTCCAAATAGCCCAACCTGCAGGCTGTATTGTCATTAGTGCAAGAAATCAATGAATAAACTGTTGGAAAAGGCTGTTACCCCTGTTATTTTGGTCATTTTAGGTGGTTCATTAAAGGTTCTTCATGCAACCTTGTAACTGTAGTTGGACCACAACTAATAACACTTTATAGCAGCCTATAAAATTAGCTGGGAGGATCGCTGTGGAGATCCCTGTAGTATATCCTTCTATAATTTAACTGGAGGTAGAGCAGTGGCTTTGGTTGTTAGTAGGGATGTAGCGAACCGCCGATAATGTGTTCGCAAACGCCGTTCGCGAACACCGGCAAAAAATGCGAACAGTTCGCGAACTTCGAACATCCGAAAATCGTTCGATTCGAACGATCGAAGGATTTTAATCGGTCGATCGAACGATTTTCGTTCGAATCGAACGATCGAAGCCATTCGATCGAATGATTTCATTCAATCCAATGGCTTCGATCGTTCGATTCGAACGAAAATCCTTCGATTTTAGCGATCGAATGGTCGAATGGTCGAACGATTTTGACGCGAACGCCTATTGGCGAACGTCGCGCGACGTTCGCGAACTTGCGGCGGACGCGAACAGCCGATGTTCGCGCGAACAAGTTCGCCGGCAAACAGTCCGCGACATCCCTAGTTGTTAGATACTGCTCTAGCCTAAAGTTAAACAAAAGCTGAAAAAGCTGAACACTCCCATCTTTCTTCTTTATAGAATTTATGTAAGGGGCACTCACTCTGGTGGTCCAGTGGGCCGGCAGGGACGTCCGCCACGCCTCCGGCGGGGACTCCCGCTGCGTGGTGCTGCCCCTTTGCATGCCGATTAATCTTCTGCCTTAGGGAGCTGGCATGATGTATTTAAAGGCACAATTTTAATTTTCTCACTGCCCGTTATAGGTTTCTTCCCAAAGAGTTCCTGGTGCCTCTGTGCTGTTTAAGCTTCTGATTTCTGATTATCTGTTGTGAGTGTGACCCCTGCCTTTTTGTGACAATCCTGACTTCTGAAATCCTGACCCTGCCTGGTAAATTACTTTTGTGTATCCGAATCCCTTCTGATTGAACTCCTGGTTTGACCCTTGTCTGCCTGACTCCGCTTGTACTCTGCCTGCCCCGACCCAACCTACGCCTTCTGTTTATGCCTTGTACTGCGACCTTCTGCCCAACAGACTTTGCTTTACCGTTGTGCCCCTTTGCTAATCCAGAACCCTTCGCTTGGCACCTCTCTTAATAAGACCTGGCGGCATCCGATTAGCCGAGGGCTCCTCCTGAGGTGAAAGGCGGCTGTTAAATTCAGAAGCAAGAGCCGAGAACAGGGTGCTTAGCATTGGTTCTGGATTTAGGGTGCCGTGACAATTTAGCTAAGGATATTGCATAAATCGTATTGCCTTATACAATATACACACACCAAGAGGTGCTTCAATGTGAGCAAATCAATAATGACCAATATATATCCAACTAGCGAAATCACAGTAAAAGTGATCAGTACAGGTTCTTTGAGGAATAATAATGTTCTCTCTATCTCCAACTCTTTAAAGGATTCCCAGAAGGTATAAAACACTTCAGAGATAACCAAATTGTGACCCCTCGCCAGTCAGGCCAATTTATGTTGTGTGGAATACAATTTGGTTGAAACAAAAAATGTTAGCAGGAAATATGCAAATGAAAATCCGACATCTCAAGACCCAAGATAGTCTTTGAAGAGGATACTCTCATTGTCTTTAATTAATCCTCATTTGGCCTTTGTTTTGTTAGGTTGAAAAATTCCAAGAAAATAATAAAGATGGCAAATTAAGTAACATTGAAAGAATACTGTCTGCTCTTAACAGATACAACCTTATGCTATCTGGCCATTGGAAGATCTTGGGATATGCTATTAAATATCTCCTATTGAGAACAAAGTGTTGTATTTGTCTGTGAGTGTAAGATATGGGTGGGTGAGACTGGAAGGTTCTGACTGTTCCTATTGAGTGAGAGGAAGCCTGAGAGATGACAAAGTGGCCCATGGAGCCTGAGACACAGAGGGTGTCTGAAAAATAGAGACAGGCAAAGAGAGAGCCTGAGCTTGAGAGAGAACAAGGGACCTGTGCTTGTGCCTTTTGGAGAAAGTGCAGCAGTGAAGCTGACTTGGAAGTAGCATGTGTTGCCTGGCTGATAGAGAGAAGTTATCTCTTATCTGTGAGTAAAAGGGGACTAACTTTTTGATGGCTCAGAGTCTGGAAAGGACCCTCGGGAAGTCAGGAAGACTTCAATTTAATGTGTGAGAAACTGTTATATTTTTTGATGCCATTGTAGCGCTATAGTAAACTGATTCGCTTGAGGGCAGTTTTAGCTACTTTCCTTTGTGGGCTGATACCACAGATGAGCTCTCTTTCTCAGGGGCAAGCCCTTGCAATGCGGTGGAGGCAGGGTGTAGTGTAACTGTAACTGGGTGCGATAGCACAATGATGAACAATAGCACATAGGTCATTCAGCACATTGATCCACAATGGAGCATAGAACATACACAGCAGCATAAAGGAAGCATATACTCACAGCACGTATCGGCTGAATCCCCACAGGCCAGGGAATATACAGCAGAGAGTAAGTTGACAGCATGTGATGGGTATTGCCAGGTTTTCAGGATATCTTCCAGTGGCAGACTAGGGGAACTCCTGACATCCCTATCTCAACACTTTAGTCCTTACTCCGGATCAGTAATACCCTGGGATCTTAATCCCTCTAATCTCCTCGGCAGAGCCTTGAGCTTCTCAACTAAATAACCTCTCTATCACTCCTAGAGTGATCTATAATTGAGTATAGCTGTCTAATTACTAGGGCCAAGGCGCCTAGGGTCGACACTACCCATTCCCTTCCAGCCTGCTTGGTTGGGCTAAAGCAATGGACCCAGACCTCATGGTTCCTAAACCTTTTATACTCTGGCACAGTGCCATCTGGTGTACGCTGTGTGAACTGCAGGGGTTACATAAGCACAAGGTCCCCATAAGGACCCACTGAGGTGTCCATATAACTAGGGATGTGCCTGTCTGTAAAGTGTAAGGGTGTCTAAGATTTTCACATCCCTACACCATATTGCCATATGAAAGCAAACACCCTGTTGATGTGTTTTGTTGTTGAAGAATTAAAGGCAAAGTCTTATTTTACTGCATTTTGTGTGTCTCTGTCTTTTCTCTGCATAAGAAACCCATTACCATCATAAAAGCTAATCTTCCCACAGATGTTTCCTCTTCACCATTCTTTGTACCCCCTTACAGTTTATTTTTCTTCAAACTCCATACAGTACCCCTTCTTATCTCTCCTCAATCTTTCCTACCAAGATAATCTGCTCCCTCATAGCTCCTTCCCCATAATCCTCCATTCTCTTTACACCTCTGAAAGTGTCTGGGGTAAAAGCCTTTGAAATTAACCCAGGCCACCACAAGAGAACCCATTCTCTTACTATTTACTAATCCTTTCCTGTTACTTTGTAAAGGAATGCAATACAGATATAAAATATATAAATGATAACATGGGATTTGATGTTGAAGTTCTGCCAAATCAATTTATTATTTGTTTGTGATGAAATGATTATCAAAAATGTGACAAATATGTAAGTGGGATAAGGCCAGATAAAACAAAATGAATTCATATTTGCTGGTACTAACCTTCTTTAAAGAAAACATGTCTACTTGGCCTCCTTCCCAAGATTTCAAGATGTTTTTTCTGTGGACGGCTCATTAGTTTTCCGTGCAATGATGACAAAATTGTTATTTTACAGGATGCGATTGTCTCGATATGTCCTGTCCATATAACATCCATTTAAAAAGCATCATATACTAAAAAGGAATACCAGTCTGGCCCTATGACACAATTGACCTATTTCTAACCTGTGTGCTTAATGTCAAAATACCAAGTCAGTAAATCAAGATAATCCATAATGAAATGGGTGTTTTAATTGACCTTACAATAAGACTCTGGGTAATCACACAGTAGTCAGCTAAAGAAACAGGATTAATGGTTAAGAACATCACATAGTGTCTGCACTGGAACAGAATCTTCAGACAAGTATTCAAGCTTTGGAAAGCTGAAGGTTGACTTCTAAAGATAAATGTGTCACTCAGTAGATGAGTTGGATTGATCTCCTGTGGTCTTTGGATTTCCAGTAAACCACCAATTTCCTGCTTTCTTATCAGACAAATCAGTCAGTGGGTTGCGTTTTATTTTCACATCTAACTGCAGGTCCTGTTGCAGTTTCTATGATGGCCTCACAGCCACTTTCTTCTCTTTGATTTCAGTTTGAGTTATTTTGAAATACTTTAGTTTTGTTGCAGTTTTGATTTTTTTTCTAGGTCAAAGTTATAGATCGGACAATTTATTAATTTTTGAATGACATTTATTTCAAAAGCTTGATCACGAAAAAAATGTTCTTGCACAATTATTTTTTGTCTGAACCATAATTGTGTTTTTTTCTCATCCACAAGCATAATAAAAAAAACTGTCAAATTGGAGAAACTTGATTACGTTAGTTCATGAAAAGAAACTTGGTGCTACTAAAATCACCATCATTCCATTCCATATTAGGTTTTTTTTTTTAAAAATTTGAATGATAAGAAGCTTGAATTTTGAAATTACATCTCCCATTGACTTGAATAGAAGCTTATCAGGTTTTGTTTTTGTTGCTACATTAGAATTCATAGATTAGAATTCATAAATTAGATTCATAATTTTATCTTTAAGGCAAGGAAGCTTTGAGATTTAAATTTTCCTATCTCAAAAATTCAAAATTGGAAAACATGTCCAAGTGTATTTGAATGTTATGATTTTTTTAATATGACTCTCTAATTGCAGCAATGATTTGAGCTTGAATTTTAATTGAATACAGATAATTTCTTCATTCTCTTCCCATACCAAAGTTATGTCTGACAAATAGTAGTGACGGTCAACCACTGATATCATCAGGCAATACATGCAAAGGTTGTTAGCCAACAGAAGTCTTCTAACCTGTCCAAACGACCGATCACCATGGTATAAAAAATGTCAGGAGGATCCACACATGGTCCAAAAATGGATCTATGACCAGCTAAAGGCTGCACGTTCCTTTAATTGGTTGATCACTCAAGCTATAATGCCCTATCACTAAAACCCAACACACATCTAAAAAAAGATGATTTTAAAAGGGTAGTTCACATTTAAATTAACTTTTAGTATGATGTAGACACTAAGGGGCAAATTCATCAAGGGTCAAATATCGAGGGTTAATTAACCCTCAATATTCAACTGGGAATGAAAATCCTTCGACTTCGAATATCGAAGTCGAAGGATTTTGCGCAAGTATTTTAATCCAACAATCGAAGGATTATCCTTCGATCAAAAAAATTTAGCCAAGCCTATGGGGACCTTCCCCATAGGCTAACATTGGGTTCGGTAGCTTTTAGGTGGCGAACTAGGGGGTCGAAGTTTTTTCTTAAAGAGACAGTACTTCGACTATCGAATGGTCGAATAGTCGAACGATTTTTAGTTTGAATCCTTCGATTCGAAGTCAAAGTCGTAGTCGAAGGTCGAAGTAGCCCATTCGATGGTCGAAGTAGCCAAAAAAACCACTTCAAAATTCGACGTTTTTTTACTTCGAATCCTTCACTCTAGCTTGGTTAATGGGCCCCTAATAGTCTAAGACTATTGCCAACTGGTTTTCATGTTGTTTTGTGGGTTTTTAATTATTTAGCACAATTTTTTACTGATTAAAGTCCTCAAAAACTTTCTCACAAAGTTTGAGAGCAAATTGCTTTTGCGAACGTTTCAACCATAAAGGGGATCTATGATTGAAAACTAAGTAGCCTTTTGGAGAATAAATATAAGCATATTCGCAGTTGCAATGCCGTTACCGTTACTGTTACCTTGCAGCTCTATCCCACATATCCGCTCAGATCAGTAGCACTGAAAACCTTCGCGGCCAGTGTCTGTCTCTTCTACTTGGCCCGCCCACCCACCAATAAAAAATGAGTAGGCAGTTATGTTTACAGAGGCCAGCTGAATGAGCGTGTGCCTCACTACCATGCCTACGTATAACTCATCCTACCATTCCCGCGAGCGCAAGATGAACGCGCTTTGGTCAGCAAAATTGTTACAGCTTCTGGAAATCTCTTAGTGGAAGCAAACTGCCATGCTCTGTACCAGACAAGCAAAAAAAACATTGTTTTGTTAATTTAAAAGCAGCTTCATTAGTCACTCTGTAGATTTTATTTGCATAATTTTATTACATGTCCCAGGAAGGGGCAGATTTATCAAGGGTCGAAGTGAATTCGAGGGAATTTTTCAAAATAAAAAAATTCGAAATTCTAAGTAATTTTTTGGATACTTCGACCATCGAATAGGATACTACGACTTTGAATTTACTTTGAATTCGATTTGAAGTAAAATAGTTTGAATATTCGATAATCGAAGTACTGTCTCTTTAAAAAAACTTCGACTTCAATAGTTCACCAAATGAAACCTGCCGAAGTGCTATGTTAGCCTATGGGGACCTTCTAATGCATTTTTTAAAGTTTTTTGGAAGTCGAAGTAAAATCATTCGATCAATCGCTAAAATCGTTCAAATCGTTCGATTTAATCGTTCGATCGTTCAATTTTACTTTGACCGCAGGAACCCCAAATTGCCTCCAAGACAGGAACTAAAAATGCACCTGCTTTGAGGCCACTGGGAGCAACATACAAGGGGTTGGTGAGCAAAATCTTGCTCACAAGCCACTGGTTGGGGATCACTGGCTTAAACTGTAGGAGGTACCTGATATAACCATCTTTGTATATATCTACAACTTAATTATATGCAAAGAAGGACCCTGACCAAATGCTTGAGCACATAAAGAGACTTGAACCTCAACAGCTCATTGCAATACCCAGGAGAGGGAATATTGTCCAATTTATTAAAGTTTGTGAAAATTGTCTATAACACATCGACCTTTATCGCTTAGAATATTCTTGCGACAAAATAAAGGCAATGATTCAAATTTGTTGTGTTCAAATAAGGCATTCATTACGCAAACATAGCAATTGCTTTCAGTATTATTAGTGGTAAGCTGGGAGGGTTTTTTTCATTTACACTATATAGAAACAGTTATGGAATTGGTAGTTCTTCGTTATACAAGTTCCATTATACATATACACATGCTCATATATTATGTTGGGTTATAAATAATCATCATGTTCCAACCAGTCAATTCTATTCTACATTATTTTCCTCTGCAATAAAGGCTGTTGGCTTTTCTGTTCAGTCTTTAGCACCTATTTACTAACAACTGAATTTCTCTTTCGTGAATCTCTAAATATTTGGGTTTTTTCTGCATGTCTTTAAAACTCAAAGGGGGGAGATGTACAGGCCTGGATTTGTGGAAAGGCCACCAAGGCCCAGGCCTAGGGCGAAACGCCCCAAATTCTCCCATATGGTATTGGGTAGAATAGAGGGTACAATTCAGAGACAGAAACAGGCAAGTGTCAGGGATGATTGCAGGCTAAAGGTTCTGACCCATTTCACTCTATACAGATTGTGTCCTGTCTGGAATCAAACCCCAACACTGCCAGGCAGAAATGCTAGCCATTGATCAACCATGCTGTTTTTACTGTTTTTAAGGTTTTTGTAGCAAACATAGACTGTATTCATTACGTTTAAACATATATGAAGCCCTTTCATTTATTCCCATTATTGGCACTTTATTTATTTTTTTTCAATACATTTTTATTGTTTTTAAAAAAAAAAAAAAAAATGCATGGTCATATGTTACATACATACAATCGTTATAACATTATAGTCAAATATATTGCAAAGCATATACTGTTTTATTAAGTAAAGGGAATGTAAGCACTTTCCATTGTCGAATCCTATGATAGTACACGTTCCAGTTCCAACAGATGAGTCTTATAAACATAATAGAACATGCGGCAAATAATAGTTGACCAGTTTGTACAAAAAGTAGATCAAATAATTGAGTGAATGAAAAAAAAAAAGAACCATAACGAGAAAGTGGTTTACTTCTCTATTATATTGCCTCCATTTATTTTTGAATTCAGAAATCCTCCATATTATATCTGGGTGGTTAGAGTGTCATCAAGTGAGAAGGGAGGGTCCCCCCATATCTGTAATCTATCCAGGGTTGCCATACTTGGGAACTTTGTCCAGAGCAATACTGGTTAACTTTTCATTTACAAATATCCAATCTATTTTGGGCTTAAAGAAACAGTAACACCAAAAAATTTTAAAGTAATGAAAATATCATGTATTGTTGCCCTGCACTGGTAAAACTGATCTGTTTGCTTCAGAAACACTACTATAGTTTATATAAACAAGCTGCTGTGGAGCAATGGCGGGAATTGAAAAAAGGCTATATGGCACAGGTTAACTAATGGATAACAGATAACACCATTAGACAGACAGAGCTTATCCTCTATCTGCTGTGTAACTTGAGCCTTTTCTCCTTTGAATGGCTGCCCCCATTGCTACACAGCAGTTTATTTATATAAACTATAGTAGTGTTTCTAAAGCAAACACATCAGTTTTACCAGTGCAGGGCAACACTGCATTATATTTTCATTACTGTAAAACACTTTTATTTTTTGACGTTACGGTTCCTTTAAGTACTGTAGGTTAAAGTTTATTTGTGGAGATTTCGAAGACCTTGCTCGGACCAGTCTAGCTGCCAAAAATATGTGGTTAATCAGCTTCCTCTGTGCCATTATTACATTATGTGGTGGAACACCCATCAGCGCTTCATAAGGATCTTTCTGTAAACTCACATTTAGAATTATTGGCACTTTATTAAATGAATATCAGTTGTTATCTGAGACAATTATAGTGCGCTTCCCAGCAGAAACATCTGCAGCTATTTCGGCATCAAATATTTATTATTTTTTTTAAATAAAACCTCAAAAAAATGGTAGGTTTAGGCAGTTTGTTCTTCAGTCTAAAGAAAGGCTTTGCTTGAAACCTGAAGTCACAGTACAGCTGTGTTTCTCCCATTGTTCTTAGAGAAGGAGCCCATCTGCTCTTTGTGCCGCCTGCAATTAAATGATGACAAAGAAATTATATATAAATAAAAAAAAGCCTCTGAATCATCCAGCCTACACCTAAATTATGATTAAATGACTTTAAATGACAAGCACTTGGGAGAAACACCAATATAGAATTAAACAACCAGGGGCACCAAATTATAGCATAGAGTTCATCTAATGAAACATAAAGCTAAAGTTTTCTGTAGGCAAGTTAAAAATTTACTATAGCTATATAATCTTTTACATAAATAATTATTGTGGGAAATAACATCAGATAGGCAGGCAGGGTAGCAAAATCTAGCAGATGTGAAGGTAGAATAGATCATTCTATTGTTCTTTATTCAAAATACGCATGTAACCCAATAAGTGTGATATCAGTTAACCATACAAATAAACATGAACCTCTAAATCTCTGGCATGGGCCCTCACAGACTTAGTGGAAGAAGGGTGTTGTAGAAATTTAAACCTCAGGTTAATTAAATCAGTTGGGCTCCAGAGCTGCTTAAAAAATAATAACTCTTTATTTACAGCACAACCTTCAGGAGGATAGTACACAGCACAACTATTCTCCATTGACTCACGTACAAAGTGTGGTGGACTGGTCAGTTTATTCTGTGTGCTCTCATTTAAAAAGTCTATTTTACTGTTATACTGTGTGTCCTATTATACTGTGTGTCTGCTATATTTCCTTACTCAGCTATTTGCAAAACATATATCAATACTAGCTAGGATGAAATCAAGATAAACCTCTTCACAGAAACAGACTCGGTCTAAAAGGTCACGCCAGCTTGTGGTCATGCCCCTATGCAGCTGTTCCTGGAAGATGACTGCTAAATTAAAACCGCATAAGAACTTTGTACTTTATATTTCGTTGTATTTCCTCCCATTTCAAGATATATATCTACGAAGTTTGATATCTATTTTTATATCTATGAAGTTTGTACTTTTCCATTTGAAGCCACATAGCGAAACCGCAAGCTTAGGAGGGTGTCATAACAACCCCCACCTAGCCTATATAACCTTTTGTACCTTACAATAAAGTGTGAAGAAGCATTTTGTATACTGAACTGTCTGTGTCAGTGTCATTCCTGCTCATCAGCTAGCTGAACTTATTCACCACAATTTGGAAGGGACAGATACTCTCGGGACATATTTCTGTCCATAACAATTGGCTCCCAACGTGGGGCACCAGGTTCTGGCTGACCACTAGCCGATGCCAAGGACAACAGTCGCCCAGTAGAGGAAAAGGACGGAGACTGATCACCTCCGGGACACAGGTAAGACCTATGTTATTAGTTTCTTGCCTGTGTCATACCTGTACCTACTGCTGATGGTGTCTGTTGCCAATATCGACTTCTATCAGCCAGCAAAGACAGGTAAAATCTTGCCTGGTGCCATTTACCTGACCTGTATAAGAGTATCTTGTCGCCTATTAATCTATGGTTGATGTTTATTGTCTATTAACTGCTTACTGGTGGATGAAAATATAGAATAAAAGGATAGGGTAATACTTCGGACAACAGGTGACAACTGGATATACATTGTTTCTGACATTTTGTGGGGGGAGGGACAAACGTGTCCCGACAAACGTGTCGGCCCCCCGGCGTCCTGTGCGTAGGACCAAGCAAAGTGTTAAGCAGTGTCTGCTACGGGGGGGAAGGACAGAAGTGTCCAGGACAAACGTGTCGACCCCGAGAAGCGTGTATATCATACATCTCCCAGACGTGGGAGATGAGTACATTTGCAGCTGATTGACACAAGTGGTCTTTCTTCGGGGCTAGCAAACCCCGACTACCCAAGCGTGGGAGCGTGCAAATTGCTGGAGTAGGATAGCACACCTACTCCGTGACGGGTTGTCCCTGTTATCCCTAGTTGTGATAGTCAGAAGACCCACCAGTATTGAGGATGGTGTTCCCCTCGTGGACGTCATTGAGTATTGTATTGTGTGTCCGATGTCCTGTCCAGAGTGCGTGTTGGCCTGTTTATGTTATGTGTTACTTCGTCTCTGGGTGATTTGGATAAAATAGAAGGGACCCTGGACGGAGAAAAACAGAGATAGTATCGGCAGATATAGTACCAGTAAGGCCGGCCCTGATGTATTCGAAGGCGAGAGCCAGTGGAGGCAGGTATCTATATAAGTATATGGACAGTATCAGTAAGGCCGGCCCTGATGTATCCGAAGGCGAGAGCCAGTGGAGGCAAGTATTGTCCATATACATAGGCACAATACCCTGGGTCCTCCCAACTGATGAACTTTGTGATTAGTCAGTGGGAGGCGGTTTGTCTATAATACGTGTGGAGATAAAAAGTTCCCGATTGACTGATTGACTGACTGATTGATTGAGTTTTGTACCTGTCAAGCCTGTGGCGGTCCCCCACGTATCATACTGTCTCTGTTCATATCTGGCTAAACCCAGTAAGACATCCCACCAGAGTTGAAATTGTGTCAATGTCATGAGCTCAGTTATGTCGTGTTTGTTTTTACTTGTGTGTATCAATTTAATCATTATACAGACTGACCAAGAACCCTGCGCAATATAGTCTGTACTCCTTGTCTATCCACAAAGTGTAATTTTTGTATTAGGTCTGGGGATAGGGTTATACAGCCAGATGGCAAAAATCAAGTATTTGTACCACCTTTCCCATTGCATGGCAAATATACAGCCACCGCCTTATAATGGCGCCTCAGAAAAAGGACAGATAGCCAGAGTATGAGAACTAAAACGTCATTGAGTTTCCCTGGTGGCCATCTTCCCCTTGGTCACTGCCCCAGTCTAGATCTGAAGAGTAATAATGGGACAAAAACATCAGTACAATGAGTGAGGGGGTCCCGGCATGTGAGTTAGTGGCAGGCCGGGTGGGTAAAAAGGTATGTAAGAAAATATGATAGATTGCCAAAAGAATGCAATTTGACCAAGAATGACCCCCGCCTACAGCCGGAAGAATGGCGTCTTCTCTTAACCGAGAAGAGAGGTGTGCTACTTGATAAGGGTTTTGTAGAGACCGCAGCAAGTGCTTTATCCATCACTGGTCAATAATTGCACAGTGGATTTAGTCAACTCCAAAGTGCCCAATCACAATTATCAGGTCCTTCGAGTGGAACCTTGGTGAGCTACGGTAGTCCCTAAACCCACGCACTTGAGTCCCTACCCAATGGGCTGTTCACCAAACACTTAAACCCTCCTCGACGGAGCTTCAGACTGCTCACTAGTTAACCTATCTCTCATTATTGGAGTGGGCTATTACAGAATTATCCCTACACAAGCTTCACATACTGGGGCCTACAGTACCTCTGCCCAGGCCCTAATTGGACCTACCTTCTAGGAAGTGAAATTCCAAGAAAGATGCCAAATACATGTTGGCTTTCCCTTTTATAGAACAGAACAATGACCTCTCCTGGCCAGTTATTGAACTGCCAGGAGAATACATTAACCCAGTTAGGACCATACTTTGGTGTCCAAAACTCTAGGGGACTGACAAAACAAAGGGCAACTAAACTATCAGTCCCCTACACACATATCAATATTACTGCTTATTTAAAGGGCAAGGAAAGTACTATTCACTGGGGATAAAGGTAAGTGTTACGTTTCCCAGTGAATAGAATCGCTGACCTTAGAACCTGGGATATTGCTCCCATTTTCTGAATAATGCACCAGCCCTGGGAAATGTCAGAGCACCATGTCACAATCTTTCTCAATCTCCCATGGGTTCCTTGTGATAGAATAGCCCTTTTTCTTGTGCTTCAAATGAGATCTAGCCCCAACAAATTAATTGATATAGTCCTGTGAGCAATTTTGCAATATGTCCTGTTTCTGAGAGATTAGCTATTGTCTATGCTTGTGTATTAATGTCCTGTGTAATCAACTAACCCTAACTGAGTTGCTGACTGTTGAGCCAAAAGCATGGGCCAAAACCACTAAACCAGTACAATATGCAGGAGGGTAAGCTAACAGCTGGTCCTGTTTCACATTTGGGAAGTTGAGTCTGTTCTCTATCCATAATAAAGTGTTTTTCATGGTGGTTCAGTAGTTGGCCAGGGGTGTCAGGTTTCTGTAGCTTCAAAAATGGAAGTCACCATATGTTCAGTCTCTTTGGACTCCAGTTCTGTAAGGGAGTGGTCGGTGCCAGAAGAGGTGGAGGTAGGTGTCAGTAGAAATAGTCATTGTGAGAAATGTGTGAAATATCTTGTTCTAGTAGTGAGAGATTATTTCAGAGAAGTTAGTAGAGCAGCCAGAGGCTCCAACGAAGAGCGTAACTACCGTGGGAGCAGGGGGTGCGATTGGGCCAGGGCCCGCACCCCCTCAGGGCCCCCCCGGCAGCTCGCGCCACTGTTCTTATGCCGTACGGAGGGGGCGGGGCCAGGCTGCACGTCCCGCGCCAGGGCCCGCCCCCTCTAGTTACGGCTCTGCTGTTATAATGAACTCAAAATCAAATATAAAATCGTATTACTTTATTAAACTTTATTAAAGTTTTTATACATACAGAAATAGGAAAATTCTAAGCAGAAGAGCCACTCAAAGCCTTGTGAAACTTTGCTCATCTCAGAGGGGCATATATTTATTCTGCCTGTATAATGAGATCCCATAATGTCACTGTTTTATGCATAGCATAAAGCATCTTTGTAATAATCAAATATGAGGTATTTTAATTAGGATAACTAGCAGATGCTTGACGCTCTTTGATCAGTCCCTTCAAACATATATAGTTGCTCATGTCTATAATCTGCATCCCTTTGTTGGTAAACAGGTACCAAATGCTGCATCTGGTTTTCTGTTAGCTCCCCCCAACAAAAACACAAACACACAGAGGAATGCATCATTCTTAACCAGTAGAACACAGAAAATACAAAAGTAATACAAATACAAAATACAAAGATCTTCTGTCTACCTTGTAACTATTCGAATTATTTTCTTTCTAATTAGGATACACTACTAACTAAGGCATTTTTCTTTTGTGGATGTGAGCCCATATATAGTATGCAAATATATAGTATGCATTTACAGGTATAGGATCCCTTATCCGGAAACCCGATATCCAGAAAGCTCCGAATTACGGAATGGCTGTCTCCCATAGACTCCATTTTATCCAAATAATCCAAATTTTTAAAAATGATTTCCTTTTTCTCTGTAGTAATAAAACTGTAGCTTGTACTTGGCCCCAACTAAGATATAATTAATCCTTATTGGAAGTAAAACCAGCCTATGTGGTTTATTTAATGTTTACATGGATTTCTAGTAGACATAAGGCATGAAGACCCAAATTACAGAAAGATCCATTATCCGGAAACCCCCAGGTCCCGAGCATTCTGGATAACAGGTCCCATACCTGTAGTAGCAAATAATGCCCCTCCCCCTTTACTAACATATAATGAAAGAATTCACAAAGGATTTGGATTATTATGCCTTCATGCAGCCTATTTATAAGGAATAATATATCCCTTTTGTAAAATACAAGGAAATGAGACACCAGGAGATGTGTGATCATGTTTTTATGCAGTCCATGGAATGTGACTTCTTATATTTAAAGCGGACCTGACACCCAAATATAAAAAGCTGTACATGAAAAGTCCTTTTAAAATTAAACATGAAATCCAAATTCTTTTTTTCAGTAAAACATTCATAGCTGTTGTAAACGCATTTAAAAATCTCAACTGTCAATCAAATATTTCCTGCCCCTCCTCTATGCCTTAGGCTTAGAGACGGGGCAAGCAATTACTTTCACTTTCCATTCAGCACTTCCCAGATGTCACTGCACCCCAACATTCCCCCAGTTCCCTTAACCAGGTAATTGTGTAGCCAGTGCATAGGGATGGACATCAGGTCCCCCATTCTGGTGCACAAACAAGACTTTGGAATGATGGAAAGCTTGCTATGGCTCCTACCTTCTTGCTATAATTATTATTTCCCAGACCTAAGGAAACAAGTCTCATTAAAGTGTATTTTGCTTGACAAATGTGATAACATTGGATTTGGAATATTTTTTTCAGGTGACAGGTCCCCTTTAAAGTAAACTTTAATTTTCTTCTCCACTTTGTGAGCCCACACAAGAGTCTGTAATAGCCTGAGACATATGAGGGCATCTCTAAAGACCTAAACTGTAAATGAAGTGGGGACCTGTATTTGTTTCATTCAGCTTCAAATTCTGGGTAAAATATAAACTTTTTTTATTACTTTTCCTGGCAACCACTCACAAGATAGGCAGATGTTAGGTAGATGGGCGAATTCACCGGTGTCAAAAAATTGGACGCCAGAGAAATGAGACGCCGGCGCCGTTTCGCAAATTTTTCGCTGTTTCGTGAATTTCACAGGAAATTCGAGAATTTTTTGGCGAAGTGAAATGCCCCAAATTCGCCCATCACTAATCGATAGATATAGATAGAAAATAGATGAGAGATAAATAGATAGATGATAGATAGAGATAAGATTGATAGACTATAAACAACAAACAATCAGTTTGAAAATAAAGAGAAGGATTTGAATGAGCTTATGTTGCTACACATTGGTTTATATAATTACAGTATAAATAAAGGATTATGAGTTAGGATTTTGGATGCAACAAAAAAAAAAACATACTGTATTTGACTTTTTTGCTAATTAGGCGTCTGTCCTTAATCCCAATATCATAAATTATTCATTTGTTTTGCTAATGTACTACCTTTTTATTATTGACTTTTTTTTTACCTTGACGTCTTTCTCTAATAAGCCCTCCTGGTAATGTTGTTTAGGTGGAATGTTTTGTAACACAGTTTGGAAAAGTAAACAACATTCTCCACTTTACCTAAAACAAAATGTATATAATATAGAATTGTTCTAAGATCCTTGTAGTAATATGCATAATATAGTTGGCATTGCACACTGTAGAATCCCCTGAGTAATTAGATTTGTTGTAATGACACTTCAGACCTCAATGAGCAGACAGAAACAAATAATGTAAAACCATGAAAATCATATACAGGGAGAGCATTCAAGTTGCATACAATGCCTGAGCATATAAAACCTCTCATTAGTAAAATAAAACACACCCATAAACATTTCCTGTGCAACAACATTTAACATTTCAAACTGCCTTTAAAGATACATATAATTGCCAATGATAGATTCAGTTTGTATGATTTAGTTGTGAATCCCAGAATGATGTATCGATCTAAGCACCATTTAAAGGGATACGGGCATGAGCTTAAAGAATATCCAAATACATATTGCATTAAATGTATAGAAACACAATTTTGAAATTTCTGCCACTCCAGGATCCAACAAACTTTGGATGGATTTAGTTTTAGTTTTTCAAAACACCTTGTTCTATGTTAAAGTGATGGATTCTGGGGCTTGAAGTCCTTCTACTTTTCAGAGAATCTGCACCATCCATCACATCTCCTCCAACGTATAGTCCTTTCTCTAGGTTAGAAACCTGTCTTCTGTCTGCTCCCTTAAAGCATAAAGCATAATGCACAACAGGATCCAACAAACCTTGGATGGATTTAGTTTTAGTTTATCTCAACATCTTTAATGAATCTAATTTCAAGCAGGAGATAATGGATTCAAACAAGCAGTTCAGTCACAAAGTTTCCGTCCAACGAAAACAAGTTAATCAGGATAAACAAGATGTGAAGAACTGTTCAAACGCAGTGGGTTGCTGCAAACTTCAGTGCTTTATTTCACACGACATGTTTCGAGCAAAGCTCTTTTTCAAGTGGTTACACTTGAAAAAGAGCTTTGCTCGAAACATGTCGTGTGAAATAAAGCACTGAAGTTTGCAGCAACCCACTGCGTTTGAACAGTTCTTCACATCTTGTTTATCCATCTTTAATGAATCTGTAGTTATGGGTCTGCAAGTAGAAATAGTAACTCACCACACTTGGGAAGAGGCCCAGGTGCACCACCCTGAGCCCTCAGCACGGGAAGGGGACAAGCCGAACAAAAACTTTATGGAGCAGGCACTCAATGAAGGCAATCTTCCACCAGGCAGATAAATATCAAAGTGAAGTTTATTGTGTCCACAGCCTTGCGCGTTTCGTGATAAAGACTTAATCAAAGGCTAACTTTACAGAGCCATGTTACAAGTATTTAAACAAAAATACACCAATCAAAACAATGCACCAATTAAGACCAAAAGAACCAATTAGAGAAACGTTACCCCGGTGCACCAATCACTGTTCAATATAGATAGGTGTGGTTAAAGATTACCCCCTTGACTCCAATTGGGAGCCATTGGTACACCATAAGAGGGCAAGGTATCAACATATTGGTACACCCAAAAGTTAAAGTGATACAGTGCCATATTAATACAATAAAGATAAACATATAAATAGATAAATAGATAATATACAAAAGTATACAAAAGTATATACATGATATATATATATATATATATATATATACATATATATATATACATATATATATATATATATATATATATATATATATATATATATATATATATATATATATATAAACACTGTAGTTATTAGTACAAATATATATATATATATATATATCTATATATATATAGGTATATGAAAAAGGATTGCGGCACTCACAGGGTTTTAGTGAAAAAACAAAAAATGTTTTATTATTAAGCCTCAACGTTTCGATCCCCCACAGGGATCTTCGTCAGGAGCAAAAACAACGAAGATCCCTGTGGGGGATCGAAACGTTGAGGCTTAATAATAAAACATTTTTTGTTTTTTCACTAAAACCCTGTGAGTGCCGCAATCCTTTTTCACTGCTTATTTCCCATGCTGGCACCCAGGTATTAATTTTGTCTACGGAGTGAACCATTCCTTTGGTTATATATAGTATATGATATTTAAATACGAAGAAAACACATATAAATAGGACATGAGGGGAACTTGTTGGCCAATAAGAAAAGTATAAGATGAGTTAGAATAACTGTGATGTCAGACTGGGATATCAAGGGAACTAACTCAAATAATATTAAAATTCAGAGAAAAAGATTTTTTCAGAGAAAAAGACTTTTTCTTCTTATAGAGAATTTTTTTTTCTTTTTGAGAAAAAAATTCAGAGAGAAAAATGGATGGCGAACCCAAAGGAAAACATATTTATACATTAATTAGAAACAGCAGGATACATCGTACTCGCTATTTAAACCCATAGGGAACCTAGTTGGTAAGACAAAATCCACTTTGTTTCCAAATATAATAGTTTCTTTGTGCGGTCCCCTCCTCTCTGATCAGGCATTACTCTCTGGATACTCTGTATCGAAAAGAAATCTAGATTGCCATTGTTACAGTCTTAACATCTTGTTCCATATTGGAGTGATGGATTCTGGGGCTTAAAGTCTCTCAGCTTTTCAGACAATCTGCACCATCCATCACATGTCCTCCAACGTACTTTCTTTTCTCTAGATTAGGACCACTTCTTCTTCTTCTGCCTGGTCCCATAAAGAATAATGCAGGAAGTAATTTCACCCATGTCCTGCCCCCTCTCAATTCTCATTGGAAGAGAACTGCTTTCTGTAAAGTAGAGTAGAAAGAATAGAAACAGAGGGACTAAAGTCCTAAAATCAATCAGTTCACCATAGAATATGATAAAGGAGAGGTTGAATGACTCTACTAGCCTGGGGTGGAGAAATGAAAGCTAGAGATTTCCTCTTAATCTGTATATCATTATTAAATATTTAGATGTATATATATATATATATAGATATATATATATATATATATATATATATATATATATATAAATATATATATATATGTATATGTATGTATGTATGTATGTATGTGTATATATATATATAAAAAACAGGGGAAAGTTGTGCTCACCACTAGTTTTTAAAATCATTAGGCGGGGCTGCAATGAGGGTGTGACCACAAAAAACATATAGACAAATACAAGATTCTTGTATTTATTTATCTATCTATATATATATATATATATATATATATATATATATATATATGTGTGTGTGTAGATGTTTATGCATCTTTTGAGTAGTGATGGGCAAATTTATTCGCCAGCGAAAATTTGCCGGTGTAAAAAAAATGGACGCTGGCGAATTTTCTCTGCGGTTTTGTGAATTTGTTTGCCGGCGGCGAATCGCGGGAATTCTACACAAATTCGCGCCGGCATAAAAAAATGGACGCCAGCATCAAAAACGGACGCCGCCGTCAAAAACGAGACACCGGCGCCATTTCCTGAATTCTTCACCAATTCGGGAATTTCGTGGGAAATTCGAAAATTTTTCGGCAAAGCGAAACACCCCAAATTCACCCATAACTACTTTTGAGTACAGAAATAAAGCTCTCTATATAAATATTTATGTTTGTGATGGATCTTGCATGGAACCAAACAAGGGATCAACATCTTAAAAGACTTTCATTTCTTAAGAGAGCTACTGAAGAATATTGCAGCTGTTTCCCATTAGAACATTTTCAGCAATGCATATAAGGGCTAAATATTTTACTCATTATGCAATGTACCAGGCTTCAGTAATTATCCCTCGATTCCATTAATTTGTATATAGAATGAGTTGTCTTTGAATGTAACATAGAAATAGTTCTTGAAGGAAATTGCCCTTTATGTCTCTTCTCATCATTTACCAGTGTATATATTTTCGTATTCCATCCATGTAAGTATGATTGTTTGTTCAATCTTAAATGGGGAAAGGAGCAATTACTAGCACTACTCTTGTTAAAGATGCTGATAGGCCTCCACATTGGAAATTGGAGTGATTAACCTTGTAATTCGAACCTATAAAAGTTCAGATAAACTTTTCCTTGAACCACTGTAATACTTCTCTACCTCTGCAACACTTCCATTGATCTTCTTAATTTATATTTTATTCTCTTGGCTTATTCTTGTGAGCTTTCCATATTCTTGATAGTTTTCTCATTTTTCTTGATGATGAGATGAGGTCCTGGCATTTTCTTTAGCTTTGCTCTGTAATTCAGTAAGGTAATAGAAGCCTTGAAATCCACATTTAGACCACTTATTTTAAAGTAAATCATTCCAAGTGGTACTGGAGCACAAACTTTTGAAATGTCTGTTGTTACTATTTTCTGAGCAAAGATGTTGTAATAAAAAACACTCACCCTGGTGGTCCAGTGGTGCGGCGGGGACGCCCTGCACGCCGCTCAATTGTTCAATAATCTGAATAATTTGAGTTTTTTTGGGCCACAATTCGAAAAAGTTGTATGAGTTGTTGCATGATTTTGTCAAGACTTTTACCATATGAACAATTTTTCGATCCCAATTGTTAGTAAATTAAGCCAGATCATGGAAGGGGGTTTGGTTGAATTTTTTATTATTAAAATAATGGGAACAATTGCATTTTAATAAATAGCCCCTAAAGTCTATAGCAGCAGCAGCATCACTTACAACCAAGTAACTCACATACATCAACAATTGCATTTACATTGGCTTCATCAATTTCTTTCCAATAAGTCTCTTTGATAATACTACACATTACTATATTCATGGGGCATCTATTGTAAATGCATTCATTTAAAGAAATCCCTTACGGTATTATTTTCATGTGCATTTGTGTTAACGGAGCTCTGAACAATTTCATAAAGAAGAGCAGTTGTCATGACCCTATTTTATATCTGAATAAATGACAGGCTCCTAATCATTACAATAGGTGTTTGCTGCTATTGTACATGTACATAACTCTCAGCTTTGCATTTAATATTGAACATCAATACAGTTAAATCCAAGGATATTATTTGTTTTATATATATATTAATAATATTCCTTTCATTATTGTATTATTTTGCTTACAAACTCATCAGGGAACAAGTGCTCTGGGTCAACCATACAGCCAGAATACAAAACTGTTTGTGTACATTTTCTCCATACAACATCAAATAATGGGAAACATGTGAAGAGTGTAATTGATTCAGTAGGATTTGTTTCCAATCACAGGCGCGGCTGTCCCTCGGGTCAAAGACCTCACTGTTCATAAACTGGATGATTTATCAAACAACAGATGTGTCCTATTGAATTTTCTAGAGAAAGCTATATAGATAACTCCTTTAGTTTTAGAAACTCCCTGTTGCTAGGACCCTCATTATACTTTTGGGTTTATTTATCAAAAATCTAATTTGTGAGGTTGTAGAGTTTTGTTCTACTTTGAATATAATCATATTTTTTTTTAAAAAAAACGTGAATATTTATTAAAAAATCTGTATATAAAAACCTTGATTGAATATAATTGTGAAAACGATTTGAAAAATTCAAACTTGCAAGTTTACAAGCTCAAAAACATCCAAAAATTCTAATTTGTGCACTTACAAGCTTAAAAAACTCATTTGTGAGTTTACAAGCTCAAAAAAAAGCTTGCATTAAAAAAATAGCTTGAATTTTGCCTAGGACAACTCCCATTGACTTTTACATGAACTCACCAGCTTTAAGATGTCGAAATTTACATTCAAAGATTTTTGTGCTTAATAAATACCAAATATTTGAATTTTTAAAAATATAGTTTGAATTAAGTTTTTAGTTTTTTAAAAAAACTAATTTAAATAGTGGCAAAAATGTAAATTCGAACGTTGATACGCCTCTGTAGGCATTTATTATAAAGTCATCTAAAGTGAAAGTGAGTGGGCTGCTTCTTGCGTTTTCCTTTGATGTCATGCCAGGTTCTTAATTTGGACTTTAAGGGGCCCATTTACTTAGCTCGAGGGAAGGAATAGAATAAAAAAAACGTCGAATTTTGAATGATTTTTTTGGCTACTTCGACCATCGAATAGGCTACTTCGACCTTCGACTACGACTTCAACTTCGAATCGAACGATTCAAACTAAAAATCGTTTGAATATTCGACCATTCGATAGTTGAAGTACTGTCTCTTTAAAAAAAACTTCAACCCCCTTGTTCGCCACCTAAAACCTACCGAGGTGCCATGTTAGCCTATGGGGAAGGTCCCCATAGGCTTTCTAATGTTTTTTTGGTCGAAGAAAAATCATTCGATCGATGGATTAAAATCCTTCGAATCTAACAATTCGAAGGATTTAATCATTCAATCGAACGATTTTTCGTTCGATCGAACTATTTGCGGTAAATCCTTCCACTTCGATATTCGAAGTCGAAGGATTTACATTCGGCAGTCGAATATCGAGGGTTAATTAACCCTCGATATTCGACCCTATGTAAATCTGCCCGAAATGTATATATGTGGGTGGTGCAAAATGATTAACTAGATGATGATACAAGAATGGGTAGACTGTAAGCTCTATGAAACAGGGAACACTCTCCTTTTGTATTTCTCTGCAACTGCCATGTAACCATTAATATCACATAATATCTACTGTATGTGTTTATTATTTTTAATGCACTTACCTCCTTGTCTGTACTCATGTTTTCTAAGAACTTTGTATTACCCAGTTCACAAGTAGCACTATGATATTTTAATGTATGTAACAGCTTCAAAAATTAAAGCCTTTCCAATGAATCCGAGACAATTTGATTAATTAAATAATTTCACAAAATGTTTCAATTTGGTCGTCTTTTACACAAAGCAAATTGCCACAGATTTACTCATCACTACTGACTGCTAAGATGTTTATTTGAATGACAGTAAACAATTTTGCAATCTGCAGTAGGGGTGCAGTAAAGAACAGATCCACTGCCAATATTTTTCTTCTGGCAAAGCCAAGGTATTATCATCACCTAACTATACATGTGCATTTCTCTCTCTATTCATTTTCACTCTCTATATGTTTCACCTGAAAAAGAATAAAACAGATGCACACCAGAAGAGGCTGTAGTTGTTAGTGCAAGAAAGATGTTCAAATATGATGCTTCAAGGCTTGCTTCCAGGACTATGCAACCACAAAGACAAAGTCCACCCATGGAATTAATGCAAAGCTGCATGTGCCAATTGCAGGCTGAGGGGTGAAACCTACTGAAACAGGAGCTTCAACCATGAGAGCCCTGACTTGATATCTTAGAGCCCAATTTAAGAATTCTCAATCCTTCATGCTCAAGCATTGGGGTCCAAAAACCACTCAAGAGTTCCTAAACTCTCACATGGTTTCTTCTTTCGAATATCTCTGCTTCCTGCCGAAATAGTTTTTTTCCCAATAAATAAAAAAACTTGCCACTGTTGTTTTTTTTAAAATTTAACCAGAAACTTATTATAGAACAAGACCCTGAGACAAAGTTTTTCAGCATAACAGATGCTGATTGATTAATTAATTGATTATTAATTAATTAATTAAATTAAATACAGTCTTATGGAGGCTTTTTCTAACACAGAGCAACAACTGTAAAGTGTCACAAACGGCTTCATCGTCATTTGTTACCAGCTTTAAATAGGCAATTGCTTAAAGGGGAAGGAAACCTAGTTGGCGCAAAAACCCTCCCCCCTCCCGTGTGTTGCCCACCCTCCCTCCTCCCCCCTGGTCTACCCGTCCCGCTGGGCAAATGCCCCTAACTTGTTACTTACCCTTCTGCGCAGGTCCAGTCTACGTAGTTCACCGACGCCATCTTCTTCTATGCGATCTTCTTCCTGCTTTGACCAGCGCATGCACAGTAGGAGCATTTCGCCGGTACGATCTACTGCGCATGCGCCAAAAGTATTTTGTGACTTTTGGCGCATGCGCAGTAGATCCGTACCGGCGAAATGCTCCTACTGCGCATACGCCAAAACGCCGTTCAAAGCAGGAAGAAGATCGCGTGGAAGAAGATGTCGTCTGTGAACTCCCTGGACTGGACCTGTGCAGAAGGGAAAGTAACAAGTTAGGGGCATTTGCCCAGCGGGACGGGTAGGCCAGGGGGGAGGAGGGAGGGTGGGCAACACACGGGAGGGGGGAGGGTTTTTGCGCCAACTAGGTTTCCTTCCCCTTTAAATCACTTACTAGCTTCAAAGGTTACAGATAAAGAAATGGCCCATAGATACTTAGTAGTATTTTCAGAATGTTCCATAGAAAAGGTTTGTACAACCTTGGATGTTATTTTTCTTCAACAAAGTAGATTTTCTGATGACTAAATGGTAACAACTTGTGCTAGAGAACAAAGTTCCATGTGGAATTTAAACTAGTCAGCAATATCTTATCCTTGTAGTTTTATTAAGATGACATATTTTATACTTTATATATTTAATTTACTCATCTGAACTAGCCTTAGGTTTGTGTTTATAGGGATACATTGGGGAGATTTCAGGACATCCTGTACTTTCCAGACATTATCTGTTATCAGTGTATCACCTACAACCTGCCAAGCTTTTTCATTTTTAGTTGGGTGAAAAAAAAACCCCAGGAAGGAAGCTGAGGTATTTAAAGGAAGATACCATGCAAAAGTTTAGGAACTCCTGCATGGTTTTTGGACCCGAATGCTTACGCATTCTTAAAGGGATACGTTTATGATTTTTATGGTGTCGTTTTTATTTCTAAATTACGTTGTTTACACTGCAAATAATTCACTCCCCCACATAAAATTATTCCTGAACTATTCCCATTCTTCTGCTGCTGGGCTGCTGGGGGAGGTGATATCACTCCAACTTGCAGTGCAGCAGTAAACATAATAACTTAGTCAGTTAGGTTAAAAAAGACACACATCCATCAAGTTCAACCTTTTAAGTCTATATACAGTATAACCTGCCTAACTGCCAGTTGATCCAGAGGAAGGCAAAAAAAACCCCACCTGAAGCTTCTCCAATTTGCCTCAGAGGGGAAAAAATTGCTTCCTGTTTCCAAGAGTGACTGAAGTTTACATGACTGGGGGCACCTGGGAAATGAAGATTATGTCTAGCCCCATGGCAGATTTCAACATGAAATATTTAAATAATCTGTTTGCTCTTTTAAATAAAGGATTTCAGTGAAGAAGTCTGCTGGAGCAGCATTATTAACTGATGCATTATCCCTTTAAATCAGGTCCCCATAACAATTTCTTTTGTTGCTTCACACTGACAGTTAGGGATGGGCGAATTTTTTCTCCTTGTTTCGCCGCAAAAATGTCGCCCATAGACTTGTATGCCGTTGTGCGTCGAAAAAAAAAAGACGCTCATCAAAAAAATTTCGGCACACAACAAAAAATTTTTGACGCCCATATACTTTAATGGGCGTTGGCGACATTTAGCCGGCGGCAAATTTTTGGCAAAACAAAACAGGTCAAATTCGCCCATCCCTACTGACCTGTCAGTGCATGATTAGGCAGATAATTGTGGGTTTAGGCATATCCACAGTACAGACCTTTTCTGTCAGTTTGAGGGTGTTTTGATTGCTACTATAAGTTGTCCAAACCTCATATTAGCGAAGTTCTCACATATTGCATGGAGGTAATGCCTCATGAAAATAACTGTAGTTGTGGGCTGATGGACTGAAAGGTGCAAATTACCTCCAATCTCAGTAACACTATAGACATTGCCGTGTACAAGTAGAGCAGTGTTCCAGCCAAATGCAATTATCTCCTAAGAGCTGCTTGAAATGAACAGAATTCCCACCTGAGAAGCTCGGTGTTTGCACTTTAGAAGTCTCTAGCACGAGCCAGTCCATCTTTAATAGATACATACAGTAATATCATTCACATAAAGGATAAATGTCTGACTCATAGGACTCTGCTTAGGTGATCTTCCTAGTCACAGCATTATTTGAAATTGTAAAATGACAATCATTCAAATGAGAAGTCAGGGATTTGTACAAAACACATTAAAGTAAGATTTAAAGTCAAAGTCAACTTTATTGTCATCTCAGCAGTATACAAATATACAGTGAGATGAGACAACGTGGCTCCAGCTAGTACATATCACAAAAAGGCACTTAAAAATACACAATAAATATGTAAACATGAAATGTGCAATATATTGGCAGAAATTGGATATATACATGTGTAAACCTTTAGAATTGTGCAAATAAATTAACAGTTCACAAAGTTAAGTTCACAGTTCAGGTGTGTCTGGAATGTAGTGGGAGGGCAGGCAGTGAGTTGAGGAGTCTGATCGCTTGTGGAAAAAAGCTTTCGCTCAGCCTGGTTGTTCGGGCTTTAATACTGCAAAAGCGTCTGCCGGATGGGAGCAGCGTGAACAGTCCATGTGAGGGGTGTGTGGAGTCCAGTGCAATGCAGGAGGCCTTTCTTACACAGCGCTTGTGGAAGATGTCCTGCAATGATGGAAGAGCCACTCCAATGATGTTGCCAGCTGCTCTGACAGTCCGCTCTAGACGTTCCGGTCAGCAGAGCTGGCACTACTGTACCAGATGGAGATGCAGCTCGTCAGGACGCTATCTATGGTGCCCCTGTAGAACACTGTGAGGGTGGGAGGCGGAAGGCTGGCCCGTTTCAGTCGTCTTAGGAAGTGAAGATGCTGCTGAGCCTTTTTGGTAATGGAGGCGGTGTTGGTGGTCCAGGTGAGGTCATCAGAGATGTGGACTCCCAGGAATTTGGTGTTCTTTACTGTCTCTACTGTGGAGCCGTTGATGTTGAGTGGTGTGTGAACAGGGAGAGTTCTCCTAAAGTCGACGATCGTCTCTTTCGTTTTATCCACATTCAGTGACAGGTTGTTCTCACTGTACCAGACTGCCAGCTGCCGAACCTCATCTCTGTATGCCGACTCGTCGTTGTGGTTGATGAGCCCCACCACAGTTGTGTCATCGGCGAACTTGATGATGTGGTTCGAGCTGTGTCCAGCTATGCAGTCATGTGTCAGCAATGTGTACAACAATGGGCTGAGAACACATCCTTGAGGAGCTCCTGTGCTCAATCTGATGGTGCTGGAAACCTTGTTGCCGATACGAACAGACTGAGGCCTCTCTAACAGAAAGTCCAAGATCCAATTGCACAAAGTGGTACTCAATCCCAGCTCTCTTAGTTTCCCACTCAGCTTTTGAGGGATGATGGTATTGAATGCTGAGCTAAAGTCTATGAACTGCATTCTCACATGCAGGGGCGCTCCACCAATGAGGCGAGTTGAGACACTCGCCTCAGGCGGCAGCGCCCCCCTGGTTACCAGGGGCGGCAAAAATGCCGCTCCTGGTAACTAAGAGCCGAATTTCCGGTTTTCAACCCGGAAATTCGGCTCTTCTAGTGCAGAGAGCGCAATTGCGCTCTCTGCACTAGCGTCGTGCAGCGCCCCGACCCCCTCCTGCGCAGAAAATGTGAGCGCCGTGAGGAGGGGTCGGGGCGGCAACGGAAGGTCGCCTCAGGCGGCATAAATGCGCGGATCGGCGCTGCTCACATGTAAACAGCATTCTCACATAACTGTCTTTCTTGTCCAGATGAGTTAGTGACAGGTGGAGTGCAGAAGATATGGCATCCCCAGTTGACCTGTTTGGCCGATATGCAAATTAGTACAGTATATAGTCTACACAGTGATATTAAGGCTTTGTATCAACTGGAATCTCTTAACAAACATCTATATAGCAGTCTTTCAAATACGAGTATGGGATGCATTATCCAGAAACCAGTTATCCAGACAACTCTGAATTATTTGAAGGTCAACTCCCATAGACCCATTTTAATCAATAAACTTTTATGGGGTTATTTATCAAAGTCTGAATTTATCTAAATTTTTTCTGCTACAAACTCCGATCAAATCCGCTCGGGTCTTTTACGCTTATTTATTATTACATTTTCCCGAAAATTTTCTTTGTGGGAAAAAAAATCAGATTTTCTCAGATTTTAACGATTTTTTTCAGATTTTTCACCCGAAAACTCCGAAAACTTTGAGGTATTGCACAAAACCCAGCGCACATAAAAAAATCATTGGGACTTCTCCCATTGACTTATATGCAACCTCGATAGGTCTGAGATGCCGGATTTTCTGATTCTGACTTTTCCATCCTCGGGGTTTAATAAATTCCAAAAAATTCGCGATTTTTTAAAAGTCTGATTTTATAAAAAAAACAAAACAAATTTTTTGTGATTTTTTGCATGCAGAGTTTAGTAAATAACCCCCTAGAACTCTTATTTTCCTTTTTTCCTGTAATAATGAAATCATACTTTGTACTTAATCACAACTAAGAATATTAATGCTTGAAGGCAAACAGTCCTATGGGGTTTAATCAATGTTTAAATGATTTACTAAAATACCTAAGGAATAGAGACCCAAATCCTGTATCCGGTAAAACCCCAGGTCCTGAGCATTATGGATAACAAGTCCCATACCTTTACCATCATATTTAGGTAAAAATAAGTAATATGCTCATTTTGTCTCTCAGGGTCTGTTCATTATTTTTGGCATGAAGTTTAGATTGCGAGGCCCATTTATCAAAGGTCTAATTTTGAATTCATGTGATTTTTTTTAATTCGACTGGGAGGTCATTTAAGGAAACATTTAGGGGCCGATTCACTATGGGTCGAATATCAAGGGTTAATTAACCCTCGATATTCGACTAGGAATTAAAATCCTTTGACTTCGAATATCGAAGTCAAAGGATTTAGCGCAGATAGTTCGATCGAACGATCGAAGGATAATTCCTTCGATCGAACGATAAAATCCTTCGATCGAACGATAAAATCCTTCGAATCGAACGATTTGAAGGATTTCAATCCAACGATCGAAGGAATATCCTTCGTTCAAAAAAAGTTAACCAAGCCTATGGGGACCTTACATTGACTTCGGTAGCTTTTAGATGGCGAACTAGGGGGTCGAAGTTTTTTTTAAAGAGACAGTACTTCGACTATCGAATTGTCGAATAGTCTAACGATTTTTACTTTGATTAGTTCGATTCGAAGTCGTAGTGGTAGTCGAAGGTCGAAGTAGCCCATTCGATGGTCGAAGTAGCTAGCTTTTCTACTGAAAAAAACCTCAATGTCAGGAAGGCAATTAACATCTCCAGATGGCCCAACGGACCTCTGCCATTGACTTGTACATGTACTTGGCAGGTTTAAGGTAGTGTATATTAGAATTAGGACTGTTTCCATGGTCAAGGTGTGATAAATATCACATTTGAATTTACATTTGAATAGTGATGGGCGAATTTGCGCGATTCGCTGCCGGCAAATAAATTCGCGAAACTGCAGCGAAAATTCACCGGCGTCAAAAAAAATGGACGCCGTCGTCCATTTTTTGGAGACCGGCACATTTTCGCCAAAAAAGAAAACCGGACACCGGCGCAGTTTCACGCATCACTACATTTGAATAGGGGGATTAAAATTTGAATATGTGAATTTTGGAACTTGGAAATTTAAATACAAATTTACTATTCGATCCTCGATACATCTTAATAGTGTAGATTCAATGTAATGGCTCAGCAGAATGTGTATGGCTCCTTGAAATTAAAAAGCCATACATAAAGGATATAACAGTGAAATAATGGCTACAATTTAGCATGGGGTCCCTGCCCTAGAAATCTTACAGTTTAGATGTGTCAAGCAAAACTTCATATATACTCTATGGTGCAAATTCACAAAGATTCGTTGTTGCGCCAGCGTCCGATTCGCCACACTTCGCCAGGCGTATTTTTGCCATCGCTACGCAAATTCAATCAAATCTGAAGTTGCGCTCAGGGGAATCGTAAGTTTGCGAAGTTGCGCTAGCCAAGCAAAGCGAAGTTACGCTAGCGATGCTTAATTTGCATACGGCGCCAAATTTAAGTTACAATGGAGGTATATGTAGCATCACTACACAAGCCTGGGAAACCTTCAAAACAGCAAATAAAATTTTTATTTTGCCCTACACATGTGCCCACTGTATAGTTAAGGTGCCATGAGTTAGGAAATGTAGGGGGGAAGGAAGGCAGCCCCAAAATTTTTTTCGATCTTTCAGCCTATCACCCATAAAAAAAGAAAAAACGCCAGCGATTTTTGGGACTTGGAAATTTTTTTAACTTTTTTTGAAGCAATCCCTATCTACTTCTATTGCACTGCGTATTTACGTCCGTTGCACAAATTCGCCAGGCGTAAGGGTGCGAAGTAACACTAGCGAATTTACGCCAGTGTCCGTTAGTGAATCGCCAAATTAACGAAAATGAGCTGCGCTAGCGAATTAACGCTAGCGTTAGGCGCTTCGTCCTTTAGTGAATTTGCCCCTATGTATTCCACAAAGTCAATGTCAACTGGCCCACTGTGGTAACAAGGAAAACCCCAGTGCCCATTGACCCAGGTGGGCCCCTCCAGGCAAACTTAGACAAACAGTCATGATCATTTATATGCCCATTCCCATCCTCACCCCACTGACATTAAGTTGGCCATAGATGTTGAGATTTTTAAAAGATCAGATCCTCATCGTGAGACCATGATTTTCTTGGAACAATCGTACGAATTTACCATCAACTAAAAGACCAATTTGCCAGGAAAACAAAGGGGAGCTGCCTGCTTGGCCCTGCAAACATAGATAGATTGCACTGGGACCGACAAAGATTTTTTGACCTGGCCGATCAATTTCCTGACAGATGTCGTCCGAAAAACCGTAAGATGTACGATCGTTCGAATCCAACTAACCGCAAATAATTTCGAAGGATTGGTCGGACTTCCCTAAAATTGGTCGTTCGGCAAGAAGAATAGTCGCATCTATGGGGAGCATTAGACACTGATAGATCTCAAAAGAAAGTTTTTTGTAGAAAAGGAGCAAAGACCCTGACTACAAGATCTAGAAATTGGCAACGCCCAGTGATTTTACCTTTACACTGTTTACACTGCAAATAATTCACTTTACCATGTAAAATGTTATTACTAACCCAACAGGTGAATTTTTTTAGTTGTAATATTGGTGTGTAGGTGCATCTCAGGTCATTTTGCCCATTCATGTGCTTTTAGAAAGAGCCAATGCTGCACTGTGGAACTGCTACTCAGACAGGCTATTGTTTCTTCTACTCAATGTAACTGAAGGTGTTGCAGTGAGACCAGGATTTTTACTATTTAGTGCTGTTCTTATATCTACCAGGGAACTGCTATCTTCCCATTGTTCTGCTGATGGACAACTGGGGGAAAAGGGAGGAAAATTATATCACTCCAACTGGCATTGCAGCAGGAATGAGTGAGTGAAGTTTATGAGAGCACAAGTCACATGACTGGGGGCACATGGGAAACTGATAATATGCCCATGTCAGATTTCAAAATTAAATATAAAAAAAAAATTGTTTCCTCTTTTTAAAAACTGATTTCAGTGCAGAAGTCTGCTGAAGTAGCACTATTAACTGATGCATTTAGAAAAAAAAACAGTGTCCCTTTAAAGAAAGCATTGCTGTGCGATAGGCATGCTTAATAGAATACAGGTATGGCACCTGTTTTTCAGAATGCTCTGGATCTGGAGTTTTCCAGATAACAGACTGTAATTGAGATCTTCACACCTTAAGTCTACCAGAAAATCATGTAAACATTAAATAAACCCAGTAGGCTGGTTCTGATTCAAGCAAGGATTAATTACATTTTAGTTTAGGTACTGTGTTATTATTACAGACATACAGGAAAATCATTTTTAAAAATGAGTATTATTTGGATTAAATTAAGTCTATGAAATATGGCCTTTCTGTAATTCGGAAGCTAACTGGATAACATATTTCCGCATAACAGATCCTATATCTGTATAGGGAAATAAAATGTTTGTAAGAGAAGCAATTCGTTCTGAATGATGAAACGGTGAAAAATTTGCGAAACGGCGCCAGCATCTAGTTTTTGACGCCGGCGTCTGTTTTTTTTGGACGCTGGCGCCAATTTCGCCAGCGAATTTTCATTTCGCGAAGCGCCTGGCGAATAAATTCGCCCATCACTAGTGATGAGCAAATTTTTGTCCATGTATAGTTTCACTGCAAATTTCTGAGTTTGGCTGATGGTGCCACAAATTGGTCAGTTTTACACATGACAGAGAAAGACTTGTGGTAGACAAAAATGTTGCGCAGTAGACAAAAAAGTTTAGCATCATTTTATCCCCCCTTTCCTTCCACATTAAGCATTTGGCAGAACCTGTTTATGAAAATGAATGTGTGTTTGAATGAAATACAGTTCATCTTTAGTGATGGGCGAATTTATTCGCCAGTCGCAAATTCGCGGCATATTCGCCGCTGGAGAATAAATTTGCGAAACCGCCACAAAAATTCACCGACATCCATTTTTTGGACACCGGTGCAATTTCGCCAAAAAAAAGTCGGCATCCAAAAAACTGACGCCGGCGTCAAAAGCGGACGCCGTTTTGCAAGTTTTTCACCGTTTCGGGAAATTTGTGAATTTTTCGGCGAAGCGAAATGCCCCAAATTCGCCCATCACTATTAATCTTTGAAGCAAAAAACAATAGATTTTGGGAAAAACATGGAGGAGGTACTGTATATGCAGGAAAAAATGGAACAAAGTGCTAAGAGATGTTACAAATTGCTTTGATTTCAATAACTCTTGAAGGATTTTATAGAGGAACTACGGTGGATTAATTGTAGCTTTGACTTCTTTGTATAGAAAACATAACACAGGCACGAGATTCATTGGTTACATCAGTGTATAGATGACTCACAAGGTCATTTTCATTGATCCCTGGCCTATAGTATGTGTTTGCCTTTATAACTTCATGCCATTTCTAAGTCAGATAAAAGGTTTTTGCTTGAGATTTTAAATCAATGTATAAAAGGCATTTATCAATGTAATTAATTGTCCATCTCATTGAACTAATGTACTTTCCAGTTAAAGAGCACATGACATCAATGAATAATGCATTTGAAATGATGTGCTTTATTTCACCTATGGTTGTTGGATCTGTGCCAAACATATTTTTCTCTGTTTATCTGGCCAAGCAAATAAATCAGTGGCCCTTTGCTTAAAGGAGAACTAAACCATAAAAATTAATATGGCTAAAATGCCATATTGTATTGACTGAACTTATTGCACGAGGCTAAAGTTTCAGCTTGTCAATAGCAGCAATGATCCAGGACTTCACACTTGTCACAGGGGGTCACCATCTTGGAAAGTGTCTGTGACACTCACATGCTCAGTGGGCTCTGATTGGCTGTTGAGAAGCTAAGCTTAGGGCTCGTCACTAATTATCCAGCAGAAAATGAGCTTCCCCTGTAATATAAGCTGATGCTACAGGTTTGCTGATTATTAAATTCTGATGCTAATTGCACTGGTTTCTGTGCTGCCATGTAGTAATTATCTGTATTAATTACTAATCAGCCTTATATTGTGACATTTCTATTCTATATGTACTGTATATTGTGAGCTCAGTAAGCATGTGCAGTGAATCACATCTTCAGAGAGATGTTCATTAAAGGGATACTGTCATCAGTTAATAGTGCTGCTCCAGCAGAATTCTGCATTGTAATCCAATTCTCAAAAGAGCAAACAGATTTTTTTATATTCAATTTTGAAATCTGACATGGGCCTAGACATATTGTCAGTTTCCCAGCTGCCCCAGTCACGTGACTTGTGCCTACTTTTTGGGCTGGAACTACTTTCTGGGAGGCTGTTATTTCTCCTACATCATGACCCCCACTCGAATATGGTCAGTAGCATGTGACTGGGGTTTCAAGGTGAATAGGAGGTGACAACTATTGATAAAGGTTCTGAAAGTCTTTTGATCTCCGGAAAACTTATCTGACTTTAGGTTCTCCATGTGAGGAGGTTGCTGCTGCCCCTCCTGAAGTTGAATAAACGGTGTAAGACGCGTGCAGAGGCAACAAGTCTGCGCACAGGCAAAGACTTAGCTGCGTCCAGTGGTGCCTTACAGATATGTTTGCTTTAAAAGCATTATAGTTTACATGAATAATCTGTGCAGACCACAGAAACTTCAAAATATGAAAGGGATCTCTGCCACTGACTTATACACAACCTCAGCAGGTCTCAGATGGCGAATTTTTAGATTCTGGCTTTTTGCCGCATCAGACTTTAATAAATCTTGAAAAATTTAGTTTTTTTAAAAAAACAAAAAATTTGAGGCTTGCCCAACTAGAGTTCTTTCCTGAATTTCTCTATTTTTTGTGATTTATTTGCAAAAAGCTCGATAAAGTTGGATTTTGGGGCAAATTCCAGTGCAGACCACAGAAACTTCATTGCATTATTGTGTTCTGATTTAATACATCTTCAGTCTTTGACTTGGAAAGGAAATCCCTGGAGCTATAAGCACAGGGACTACATGACAAGGGATCCAACTGACCAGTAGTTAGATTGCATTGGTCTAGGTTAAAGATGGGCAGAATCACATGTAGCTGTGTTTAAGTGAGAAGGAATGAGTTAAAGTAACAGTAACACCAAAACATAAAAGCATTTTAAAGTAATTTAAATATGAATGAATAGATGCCCCATGGCTACACACCAGCTTATATATAAACTAAAGTTGTGTTTCTGAAGGAAACAGTACTTTGTCTTTTAATTATGTTAAAGTTTTTGCTGTTACTGTTCCTTTAAGACTGGAGATGCCCAGGCCCAGGGGTGGAGAAAGACAGGGATGTGATGTCAGGGGAAGAAGCAGTGCACTTCCTTATCGTCTGAGTAGATAGAAACATATTTTACACCCAACTCTGTCTCCTGCTATATATAATAATATAATAATGGGGTTATTGCCCTGAACGGCTGGTCGCGGCAGGAAGAGAAGCAGACCCACTAGAGCCGGGGCCCACCGTGTTTTTTCCCAGTGTCCCGCCGGTCCAGTCCGACCCTGATTATAACTTCCACCTTTAGCCTGCTGGCCTATGTATGGGCCTTAAACTGTGCCTTCCCTCATCTAGAGGTGGTCAGACTTCTGTTAGGTACATGGTGGATATATTCCTAAAATAATGTCAAACTGCTAAAAAAAATTTGTAAAACAACGAAAAATTTGCAAATGCATTGAAGTCAAAAGGCGACAAATATTTTTACGCATGCCACTTTTTTCTCTCACTCCATTAAAATCAATGGGCGTTTTTTCTTGTGGCGACAATTTTGTCTCCGCGAATTTTGATGTTTTAAAGTCAATGGATGTTTTTTCTCTAGTTTTTTTTCTCACTCCAAATGCCTTAAAGTCAATGGGCATTTTTTCTTCTGGTAACTTTTTTGTCTTGGC
The DNA here is from genome assembly GCF_017654675.1 of Xenopus laevis. NCBI lineage: Eukaryota > Metazoa > Chordata > Amphibia > Anura > Pipidae > Xenopus > Xenopus laevis. The sequence goes on from NC_054372.1 coordinate 187,969,454, forward strand.
GGCATTTATGTCTTGGTGATTTTTTTTGTCGTGACAAATTGTTTTTTGAGGAGTCTTAAGGAAGATGTATTTTTATTCTTAAGTCCTCTTTCTAAACATGGCACGTGTTCATGTTGCTTTTCTCTAACTCTACAGTTAAAACATTTATACATAGGTAGTGATGGGCGAATTTGCGCCATTTTGCCTCGCCGAAAAATTTGCGAATTTTGCAAAACGGCAAAAAATTGACGAAACTGCGCCAGCGTCTCGTTTTTGACGCCAGCTACCGTTTTTGAAGCTGGCGCCCTATTTTTTTAAAGGCGTCCGTTTTTGACACCGGGGTCCGTTTTTGATGCCGGAGTCCATTTTTTCTGATGCCGGCGAATTTTTGCTGGCGTTTCACGAATTTATTCGCTGGCGGAGAATCGCACAAATTTGCCGCGAATTTGGGCCTGGCAAATAAATTCGCCCATCACTATACATAGGCTATTCTGTGCAAGGTACAGTATCTTACTGCTTTATTATATATATACTGTAAATTAGTCCCCATGAACGCCAATGGTGTTTTCCTGAATTATACAATATTTCATCACATTTCTACCACTGTTTTACTTAATTATTTAAATTAATGTTGAGGAATGAACTGATACTCCTTTAAAACTATATTCATCACTTAGGTCTCTTCATCAGACATGAATATCATTTTCTTAGAAAGCATTTTCAATCGATTAGCTGATATCAAAGGATTTGTTGTCTGTCCACAACAATATTGTCAGGAACACCATTACTTGCTAACTCTTCTCTGTATCATATAAAACAAATGATAATTGGTTTCTTGCTTTTTATTTAAATATCCACCCTCCTAAATTTACTATTTAGGGACTATTCAAGCACGGAGATGTATAATGGTTATGTTGAAAAGAAAGAATTGCCTTTCTGTGAGATACTGGCAATCATATATCAGAGGAGACCAATTAGAAGATGTGTAAGTTGACAATTGTAATCTGTCATTTGTCATTTACATGCCGATCAAATAATCATTAAAATGCACTCTGAAAAGCTGTTCTTTTCCGAATTCAATGTCATTGAAAAGAGATAAACAGAAGCTAAGGGTAATGACACATGGAGGTATGCCTCGGCTTTTCTCTGTTGCATTTTTTCCATGATCAGAAAAAAACAGATGCTCCCGTCTGCTCCTGCATGTCTCTACAAGGACAGTCACAGCCTCTGCCTTTGTGCAGACACATAGGGGCAAATTTACTTATGGACGAATATCGAGGGTTAATTAACCCTCGATATTTGACTGCTGAATTGAAATCCTTCGACTTCGAATATCGAAGTCGAAGGATTTACCGCAATTCGTTTGATCGAACAAAAAATCGTTAAATCCTTCGAATAGTTCGATTCGAAGGATTTTAATCCATCGGTCGAACGATTTTTCTTCAACCTAAAAATTGTTCAACAGCCTATGGGGACCTTCCCCATAGGCTAACATTGACTTCGGTAGGTTTTAGGTGGCGAACTATTGGGTCGAAGTTTTTTTTTAAAGGGACAGTACTTCGACTATCGAATGGTCGAATGATTTTTAGTTCGAATCGTTCGATTCAAAGGTTGAAGTAGCCCATTCGATGGTTGAAGTAGCCACAAAAATCATTCGAAATTCGAAGTTTTATTTATTCTATTCCTTCACTCAAGCTAAGTAAATGGGCCCCCTAGAGTAGATTTCATTATAAAAATGCTATGCCTATGAGTGCAGAGTACTCTGGTACGTTTTAATTCTTGCATAAGAAGGTTTCTTTTCTTAATTTTTCATGAGTATTTATTTGTCATATATATTTTTCATGAGCTTGAAGATGCCTGGAAATAAATTTCCTTGACTTGTTTGAAGTTCTCTTAGACTTTCATGTGAAAAGGAGATGTTACTAAACAGAAAATGGTTTCTCTGTTTAAAGGATATTTCTGTCTGGCCAGTGTTGGACTGGCCCACCGGGATACCAGGAAAACTCCCAGTGGGCCCAGGTGTCAATGGACCTCCTTCTTCTAACTATTTGGCTTGTTTCATGGTCATTCTCTATTTCTTTAAGGTAAAAAGAGGCTTAATAACGGAAGAATAGAGTTTATTAAATAGATATAAAAGACTAGGAGAATAAAGAGGTTGAGTGAAAAGAGGAGGAATAATAGTTTGGAAAGTGGGCCCACGGTCTAAGGTTTTCTGGTGGTCCCCCGGCATCCCAGTCTAACACTGTGTCTGGCCCTGGTAGCTATAGTGTTCTGGAAGAAACAGGCAAGAAATAAATCGAAATGTAAAATTTTTGAATTGTAAAACATAGATCTCCTCTAACTCTTTTAAGGGCATTATCACAAATTACAATGTAGTGTGACATGTGACAAATTAGCTTGGGTCCAGTCACCCTGAGAAACAATGGTAATTTAGGCAAGATAAGAACTGAATGTTGTCCCAGCATTAACTTCCCGAAGAGAGAATAGAATCCATAGGGAATAAAAAAACTCTCACAATCTTTATCACTGTAGATGGCATAAATGTAGCAGTTGATATCACTTCTCTCTATGAATCCTTTACTTTTGCCATTTTTTTCCAGCTTTATGCTTAGCAGGTATCTAGAAATAATTATATCAGGGTGTCCAACAAGTCATTTTAACACATTGTCAGCGAGTGGAAGTGTTGGTGGGGGAATTTGAGGTAATTCAGCAGATTTTGCATTGCAATGGCTTTTCCACTTTTAAATTATATTCTTCGGAACAGAAGATGAGAACATGCTGTGTTATCGGATTAGGAAACGTGTTTTTTCCTGCAATCCTTAAAGGACCAGTAACATCAAAAAATATTTTTTAAAAATTCGTTAGAAAACAACGAAAAAAAACACCAAGACAAATTAAAATTTCAAAATTGCAAAGCCTTTATTAAGAAATAACTTACTGAAACTCCACTTCCTGTCCTCTTCTGAAACAGCGATATGGCGACCATCCATAGTGCGGTGCTGGATTTGTCCTCCCTGGCTAGCTCCCATAGGCTTCTGACAGCAGGAAGACGGTGCTGGAAAGCAGATGGCTGGATGAAGAGCTGAAGTGCCCGGTGTGCTCCCGGAACATCCTTGTGCAGAGCAGCGCGCCTCTGGGGAGATCTTGCACGGACTCAGCCTCCTATTAATCCAGCCTTGCAGCAGCAGGCGATTCTTAGCGAGTGCCCCAGGCGGGTGGCAGGGCACACAGACATCGCAGACATCCCCTCTGGGCGCATCTATCAGCACAGGAGCGTTACATCGCAGGAGCGTTACAAGCGGTGTGCGGCTGGTGCCGGCCGGTGTCTGTGTGAGGCGCAAGAGTGAGCGCACACTGACAGCCGCACACTTTTTTCACAGGCAGCAGCAGCACTCGGCCATTCTCATGCACGGATTGCATCGCGCCGCTGCTCGGAAGCCTCCTTAGTCCCGCTCTGGAGAGATGCTGCTGGGATTGTACCGGTTCCAAGTCGGAGCGATAGAGGCTGTCAGTGTGCGCTTACTCTTGCGCCTCACACAGACACCGGCCGACACCAGCCGCATACCGCTTGTAACGCTCCTGCGATGTAACGCTCCTGTGCTGATAGATGCGCCCAGAGGGGATGTCTGCGATGTCTGTGTGCCCTGCCACCCGCCTGGGGCACTCGCTAAGAATCGCCTGCTGCTGCAGGGCTGGATTAGTAGGAGTCCGTGCAAGATCTCCCCAGAGGCGCGCTGCTCTGCACAAGGATGTTCCGGGAGCACACCGGGCACTTCAGCTCTTCATCCAGCCGTCTGCTTTCCAGCACCGTCTTCCTGCTGTCAGAAGCCTATGGGAGCTAGCCAGGGAGGACAAATCCAGCACCGCACTATGGATGGTCGCCATATCGCCGTTTCAGAAGAGGACAGGAAGTGGAGTTTCAGTAAGTTATTTCTTAATAAAGGCTTTGCAATTTTGAAATTTTAATTTGTCTTGGTGTTTTTTTCGTTGTTTTCTAACGAATTTTTTAAAAAATTTTTTTGATGTTACTGGTCCTTTAATATAAGTCTCTTGAGTTTATGAGTTAAAACATACAGGCACGAATCACGCCTGTCTCCATACTGTTCACTAGACACTGCTGATAAGTACTTTATGTGCCAAGACAATTGCTTGATTTATATTCAGTAATGCTGCGCACAGTCACAGGAGGATGCGGAATTGTAACATTCAAGATATGTCTTTTGATATTCTACTACTGGCTGATAGATAGTCTTGCCTGCAGAGTCTCCATGGCTTGTCCACATTGGAAATTCAGCTGCACAATATATATATACATTTTTGTATTTTATATTTCTGCTCTATATGTACTAGTAAAGTTCTGGTCAGCAACCAGTAAAACCTTAAAGGAGAATTCAACCCCCCCATATACTAAAACCCGCTACCCTACATAGTCCCCCTTCCCAGCTCCCGCCTGCACAGGTGATAACTCCATTAATTGCCCCATATCCTCGTTGCAGAGTAAGCGCAGTGGAGCTCATGGGCGCCATCTTCTTCTTTTCGCTAATCTCCATAGAGAAAGTGGCGTATCGGCGCATTGCGAAGCAAACTTCCAGTTCTGGACAACTGTGCATGCGCCGAAAGCACCCGAAGATCTGCAAAAAGACCTGAAGATTAGCGAAGAGAAGAAGATGGCGCCCATGAGCTGTGCTGCACTTACTCTGCAACGAGGGGTAATTACAGGATATGGGGCAATTAATGAAGCTAGCACCCGTGCGGGAGGGAGCAGGGAGGGGGGACTATGTAGGGCGGGGGTTTAGTATATGAGGGTTGAATTCTCCTTTAACCCGCACCCGACCCTAACACTCAAAATTTTGCCATTTTAGGATCTGCACCCAAACCGTACCTGCATCTTCCTGCTTTGTAGCTACTCTTAGTCTTTCTGTAATTGGGATTTCCATCCCTTAAAGGGATACTGTCATGGAAAATATGTTTTCAAACATGTTTGCAAACAGGTTTTTAAAACACAACAATCAAATGCTGCTCCAGCAGACTTTCTGCACTGAAATCCGTTTTTTAAAAGATCAAACTGATTTTTTTATATTTAATTTTGAAATCTGTCATGGGGCTAGACATATTGCCAGTTTTCCAGGTGCCCCAGTTATGTGAGTTGTGCTTTGATAAACTTCAATCACTCTTTACTACTGCACTACAAGTTGGAGTGATACATAATCAGTATCAAGAACATCACTCAATAGTAAAAATACATGAACAATAGCCTGTCAGAAAGCAGTTCCCTAGTACAGCACTTTTAGACTTTCTGAAAGCACATGACCAGGCAAAATGACCTGAGATGCACCTAAAAAATACACTTGTTGGGTTAGGAATTACATTTTACACGGTAGAGTAAAGTATTTGCAGTGTAATTTAGAAACAAAAGCTACACCATAGAAATCATGGCAGAATCCCTTTAAGTCTGAAATAAGAATAATTAAATATGAAAAAAAAACAATACATTTTTTTGCCTCCCATATGGATTCATGCAGTTTAATTACCATCAAGTATAAGGTATTGTTTAGAAAAGCAAATAATTTTTTAAAAAAATTTGATTGATATAATTAAAAGGAATTCTATGAGAGATGGCCTTCCTGCAATTCAGAGCTCTCTGGGTAATGGGTTTTCGGATATCCCAAAAGCAGTAAGTATTTATAAGTACTGAACAAAATGGTTTGTTATTTAAAGTGTAGCCCCTGATACTATGTACAGTTTATCATTATCATTATCACTGAGCTGGACATTTGTATTGGACCTCATATCCTAGTATTTGACACAAATAAGGGGTGCCTGCTATATTTAAAAATATTTTAAAAATAGCTAAGAGAGTGGCAAGATCCACTCCAAAGATGGAATATCTGAAAATCCATTATCCAGAAAGCTCATGTTTTCAAGCGGGCTGTACTGTGCCATACCCTTCAGACATGAAACATTATATCTCTCAAGGGAACAGTAAAATCAAAAAATTAAAGTGTTTTAAAGGAATGGCAATATAATGTACTGGTGTCCTGCACTGATGTTTTGTTTGCTTCAGAAAGACTGTCATACTTTATGTAAGCAAGCAGGTATGTAGCCATGGGGGCAGCCATTCAAGCACAGGATACACAGTAGATAACAGATAAGTACTACTATAGTTTATATAAACAAGCTGCTGTGTAGCCATGGGACAGCCATTCAAGCACAGGATACACAGTAGATAACAGATAAGTACTACTATAGTTTATATAAACAACCTGCTGTGTAGCCATGGGGGCAGCCATTCAAGCACAGGATACACAGTAGATAACAGATAAGTACTACTATAGTTTATATAAAGAAGCTGCTGTGTAGCCATGGGGGCAGCCATTCAAGCACAGGATACACAGTAGATAACAGATAAGTACTACTATAGTTTATATAAACAACCTGCTGTGTAGCCATGGGGGCAGCCATTCAAGCACAGGATACACAGCAGATAACAGATATGTTCTAAAGAATCCCATTGTATACTACAGAGCTTATCTGTTATCAGCTGTGTATCCTGTGCCTTTTATCCTTTATCGGCTTTGAGTGGCTGCCCCCATGGCTACACAGTTGCTTGTTTATATAAATTATAGAAGAGTTTCTAAAGCAAACACACCAGTATTACCAGCATAGGGAAACAGTACAATATATTTTCATTGCTTTAAGAAGCTTGAATTTTTTGGTGTTACTGTTCCTTCAAACTTCTGCTTCTCCCCATCTCTCAGTGTTCAGTGGCTAATTTTTAGCCACATTTAGGGAAGAAAAACCTTGTTTCTTAAGCCTTTTACCAGTAATTCTGTCACCTGAATTTGACTGACTAGATTCCATATTAGCCATTTTACAATGCCAACTGCAGAGAATCCTTTGGGGCCCCAACTTCTCTCAAGTCATTGAAACAAAACTTTTCTACAAATACTGTTGCCCTTGACTGTCGTTGTAGAGAGAGATACAGAAGATAAAAGAGCCTGAAGAAACTCTATTGGGTAAAACACCAGCGCTTGTGTCAGTGTTCATTAACTGCAGAGAAGGTAAACGATCACAGACAATCAGGAATGGAAAACTCAAAGCTTAATTATTTCCTTTACATTAGAATGTACAGTGCTAATATTCTCCCGGCTTCTGTTATTTCAAACATAAAAGCCACTTTAATCCCAGACTGATGCTTTGATGAGAGATTCTTTATATTAGCATAATGACTTATTTCACTATACCAGTTATACAAATTACTGTGTAGTTGATGAGCTGGCCTTTTTTCAAAACAGCAAGGAGATTGCTAAGGAAATCTAATTCTAACAACTTTTTTAAGATGGAACCTAAGGTTAGGTTGTGGATGTAAATCTGACTCTACCATAAAGCAGGAGAGCCCAGCTAGTTCTGGTTCTCAAGACGCCCTTTTGGGGCCCTGGAACTTTCTGCTGCGGTTCTAGCTGGGAACCTACCAACTTCGGAGGGCAGAAATCCCAAAAGCGAGGTACAGGCAAGGGTTAAGCGAAGAGGAGCCAAAAACAGGTAGAGATCTGGACAGGCAGCTAGTGATGGGCGAATTTGCGCCGTTTCGCTTCGCCGAAAAATTCGCGAATTTCACGCGAAATTCATGAAACGGCAAAAAATTCGCGAAACGGCGCTTACACTTTTTTTGACGCCGGCACCCGTTTTTGACGCCGGCGTTTTTCGAAAAAAATAATTTTGACGCCGGCGAATTTTTGACGCGAATTTTCGTGGGCGTTTCGCGAATTTATTCGCTGGCGGCGAATCGCGCAAAATCACCGCAAATTTGCGCCTGCCGAATAAATTCGCCCATCACCACAGGCAGCAAATTTCAAGGTCAAAAGGCTGGCCAAGGTCAAAAAAACAGGAACGAATAACACTATAGAGCTTAAGCAGGATCTGAGATAATCAGAAGCCAGCTTGGGTGATTAATGAATGAATGATGGCAGGGCCAGCTTCAAAATGTGGAACCATGCATGTTGTGACGTCATTGCGCACGTCACGACGCGCATATCGGCTTTTCACCTGCACGCATGCTCACAGAGGAGCGCACCCACCGGCCAGAGTGCAAGGAGGAAAGAGAGCGCACCAGTCCAGCAGGGCACCTTCCACTTATCTGATACATTCAGCGAACTGGACTTTATATACGAGAGTCTGGATTGTAACTTGTTACATGGGGAAGATATTCAGTATGATATATTTTACATGCAGCATGGTTCATGTACAGAAAGTTGAAGGAACTTGTCAGGGCCTTGTAAGGTTGGAGTCGGAGTCGGGACTTAGGAGGAAGCTGTAGACAGAAAATATAGTATATCCGAAGCGTTAAAGAAAGCTTGTAATTGTATCCAGGCAAAAATGGCAGGACAGGCAACAAAAAGCGGAGTCAAAGCAAGAAAGTCTGGATCCAGGAATCAATCAGTCAAGAAGTTGTAACACCTATTTGGGCTGCATAGCACACAAATAGTTAAACTGTCCAGCTAGCAGTAGAAGCATGGGTTACACGCGACTTACACAACAGGGTCAGGGCCTTCGCCATGTGGAAGTGTTCCCTCTATGGTGTAGTGCAACTACATCCCCCAGGCTACTGTGCATACAACAAAAGATGGGCGCCAGGAGGTTCTTGCAGTAAAACAGAAACGGTTTATTTAACTATGCACAAGGCAAGTGACCACAGGTTTAGTAGTCACGCAGGAGCTGAGGCAATAGCACATTTCTCACACAGAGCTGCAGCCATTAGGCATTTCTCACAGAGGAAAGGTCTCCATTAGGCATTTGCAGTATTCACACACATTCCCTCCTGGAAGTTGTCAGGAAGCAGCTTCTACCCTACAGTCCCTCTTCACTGAGGTCCCTGACTGGAGGCAACACACAGAGCCTCTGGGAAGCTCCTCCCTTTCTGCAAATCCTTGTTGGAGCTTCAGCTGCTCTTTCTCTCTCACCTCTCTGCCTTTCTCTCCTAGAGAGACTATGACAAGTCTGCCCTAGTGTATCTGTTCCTCATTCACGGGGTTTCCTGGTCCCCGACTTCTTCTCCAAAGCACATGGGCCTTTCTGGGCCTAGCTGTGCCCAGGCTCCCCTGAGCACACCCAGCTGGATCACCATCCACAGGCCAAAGAGGAAGTGGCCACTCCCTACACACACTATATAGCAGTGTAGCAGGGGAGTGTCATTCTCTCCTGGCAGATCACTCGAAGAAAAAGGTGGGGGCCTTAAAGCCGCAGGGCAGATTAACCCGTAGGGGCCCCTACAAAGTGTAGAGTTGAACTTATATTCAGCATTGAAACCGGGTCTCTGGTGTCCTTTTATTTTGAATTTTCGCATCGAAACACAGCATGATGCGGCAATGTGTCACAGAGTCACAATGCAAAGCGGTGACATCATGACGTGCCCGTGGGCACCGCCATCTTGGACCAGAAGCCTGACAGAACTTAACTGTGTCGTGTTTAGTAGGAAAATAAGTCTCTCTGAGGATATTAGGCATCATTTATAAAGACCCTAGAAAGAAGTGAGACAGCACTAAGGGTCTCAAAAGAGCACTTCTTCATTTAAAGAGAACTTCTATGAAGGACCTGGTTGTCCTCTCTCTTTTGCACTGCATTTCACCAGTGGGCAAAAGGTTGCCCTGTCCTTACAACCGTTATCATAGTGTAGCACACCCTAACATGAGTGCCTGAATGATACACAAGTGAGGGAATGGACAGAAATATCTAAATGTCGCCCTCACCTGCCACTGATGAATACAACTGAACATAGACCTATGGCATTTCTTCTATGTGCACATTTCTCTATTCCTTTATATAATAAATGATGTCCCCTTGGATTGGGCTGATTGACCAAGTCTTATCCCTTATAAACATGGAGATCATGCCCTCTTAGTGTTAGGGGCACATTTACTATGGGTCGGATATCGAGGTTAATTAACCCTCGATTTTCGACCATCGAAGTCAAATCCTTTGACTTCAAATATCAAAGTCGAAGGATTTACCGCATTTCGTTCGATCGAACGATCAAAGGAAAAATCGTTCGATCGAACGATTAAATCCTTCGAATCTAACGATTCGAAGGATTTTAATCCATCGATCGAACGATTTTCCTTCGATCAGAAATTACTGAGAAAGCCTATGGGAAAGGTCCCCATAGGCTAACATTGGTGCTCAGTAGGTTTTAGCTGGCAAAGTAGCTAGTTGAAGTTTTTTTTAAAGAGACAGTACTTTGACTATCGAATGGTCGAATAGTCAAAAGATTTTAAGTTCGAATCGTTCGATTCGAAGTCGAGGTTGTAGTCGAAGATCGAAGTAGCCAATTCGATGGTCGAAGAAGCCAAAAAAATACTTAGAAATTCGAAGTATTTTTCATTCTAATCCTTCAATCGAGCTAAGTAAATGTGCCCCTTAATGTAATTTAGGAGAAATGGTTGAATAGGTAGTTGTGAATAATGCTTGTTGTTGTTGGTTTGTTCTATGTCCTACTAACATTGTCTTAATGTATATGGATGTATCAGATGATATGGAACTGTCATATGATAGTGCTGGGTTTTTGGTACTGGAAAAGGGAAGAAGAACAAAATAAATAATAATTGCAAAAAACATGAATAAACCAAGGTAAAAACAAAGAATATATAGGAAGCTAACTGAAACTGGAACTACTTTATATGAAAAAGACAAATAAGTCTATTAATGACGCACATTCAGATAATTGTGATGCATATTATGTCGGGTTTTTTTTTGCCTGGAAAACCCAAGATAAACATGACACTCTTTTGACATTATACATTATGTACAGTGATTCTGATATCCTGCTTAGAAAAATAAACTGCTCATAATTAATGCTAATAATGAAATAATAATTCCTTCCAAAGGAAAATTGCAATGCTCCCCTTAGCCAACGCTTGGAAGCCTGTATGGCAAATATACATTGGCGCTGGGATTAATTGTTCTCATACACAAGAGATCATTTTGGGTTTCCAAACTATGAAGCTCACTGAATAAACTGTACAAGTCTGAACCTTCGCTGTTCCGGAATATGAAAATGTCAACAAAAATGCCAAAACAAATGTAATTTTCCAACGAGGCATTCGGTTTCTATCAGTCTCTGCAGTGTAAATCAATCGGGGGCATTTGTGTGGGTGAACCTGTAGTGACTAGATATCAAAAATGTCAAAACAAATGTAATTTTCCAACAAGGCATTCGGTTTCTATCAGTCTCCACAGTGTTAATCAATAGGGGGCATTTGTGTGGGTGAACCTGTAGTGACTAGATACCAACCAAGAATACAAATGTGCTCCCTGATCCTCATATTGTCATTGTATGTATCCAGAAGGGAAGAGGAAGCGGGTAAGGCACTTCTCTTCTTTATAGCAACCCCCTTCCGATGCCCTCCAATCCCCATTTAGGACTACGTTAGCCAGAAAACCCCACTACTATACAGCCACCCCTCCTCCCAGTCCCCAGCACCTTCGCTAAACATCCATTGGTGCCCTCCATTTCTATGGTTTATGCTTTAAAAGACACCATTCTCACCAGTCCCTACATATGCCATTGCAATATAAAAAAGTTAAATAGTTGAATGTGCCTTGTATGAAAAAATATATTATCCGACTCATCTTTCTTGTCAGCCTGGTGAAAATAGATAAACCCCCAGGAGACCTATTTATCATTTTTAAAATTCGAGTTTTTTCCAAATTTGATCATGAATAGTGATGGGCGAATTCGTCCTGTTTCGTTTCACCACAAATTTCGAAACTGGCGCAAAAATTAGAGAAACAGTGGGGGTCATTTATCAAAACTGTGCAAATTTGCACATGGGCAGTAACCTATGGCAACCAATCAAATTGCTGTTCTGCTTGCAGCTGGCTATAAAAAGCTAATCACTGATTGGTTGCTATAGGTAACTGCCCATGGGCAAATTTGCCCTGTGTTGATAAATGAGCCCCACTGATTCTGATGCCAGCGTCAAAATGGGCACAGGTGTCAAAGTTGATGCCGGCGCCCATTAAAGTCAAGGGGCCGGCGTCGAAATCGAGAATTCTCACCAGCAAGTTTGCTGCAAATTTGCGCCTGGCAAATAAATTTGCCCATCACTAATCATGAATAAAATCATTAGCATATTTTTTTTTAGCAAAAACTTATATAAATGTGCAGGAAAACACTTGTGCATTGTTCCATACATTTTTACAAATGCAAATGTTTTAAAAAAAAGTCTGAAAAAATAAAATAGTTTGAAAGTTGAAAGTATTTTATAGAACAATTGCAAGTTTTTTTTGAATAATTCAGAATCTATGGGGCAAGTTTATCAAAATTCAAGATCATTTTTTCGGAAGTTTTTAAAAAGAGCTTCTAATAGAGTTGAGTAAAAAAATTCAAAACTTGACCTTCCCATCTTTTCAATCACCCTATTTTTTAAATCACCATAAAAACAAGCCATTTGATGAATTTATAGAAAAAGTGGTAATGCAACACCCTCTCTTGACTTATGAGGCTACAAGTTAGCATTGGTTGCTATGACTAGTGATGGGCGAATTTATTCGCCAGGCGCGAATTCACACGATTCGCCGCCAGCGAATAAATTCGTGAAACGCCCGCGAAAATTTGCGGCAAAAATTCGCTGGCATCAAAATATTTTTTTCGTCAAAAACGTGCCCCGGCGTTGAAATTTTGTTCTTCTTTGCGCCGTTTTGCGAATTTTTCACCGTTTCGCGAATTTCGCGCGAAATTCACAAATTTTTCTGCGAAGAGAAATGGCGCAAATTCGCCCATCACTAGCTATGACTAGCTGCACTGAGTTTAGCATCACCTTGTTAGTGAACTAAGCCACCAGAATTTTCTTGCCATAGAATCACAGGATCTCATAAGGCAGTACACCTGAAGGAACACTTCGACCAAAGTAGGTCAAAATCAATGGAAACAGCTTCTCCCAGAAACAGTTTCTGTTTGGTTTTGACTTGCTTTGGTTGGAATGTTCAAAGCCATATTATACTCAGATAACCAAAGGATTGAATTTAGGAATCAGTTTGGCAACAAATCAGGTCAACTCCAGAGGAAAATTAAAGTAGTTAGTTCATTTAATCTAAAGAAGTCTGCGCTAGGCAGTATAAAAATCTTTATTGCTGTAGAGAACATCAGATGGACCACACTATGTTGTTTTTTTGGGAAGTTCCTTCAGCTGATCTGTTGTGAATAGCAATAATGGTTACCGATGTTAACTTCCTGGTTCTGAATTGAACTGTGTAGCTAGTAGATATGGCCAGTACTAGGGCAGTATGGTTTTGAGTCATCCTTATAAACTCAGGGATTAATGCCTATTAAATATATCATGAAAACATTGTAAACCATGACTATTTGTCACGTTCAGTATCCCAAAGCTAGAATAAACATCAAGGTTCCGGATAGAGATGTCGCGAACTGTTCGCCGGCGAACTTGTTCGCGCGAACATCGGGTGTTCGCGCTCGCCGGAAGTTCGCGAACGTCGCGCGACGTTCGCCATTTTGGGTTGGCGCTTTTTTTTGCCCTCTCACCCCAGACCAGCAGGTACATGGCAGCCAATCAGGAAGCTCTCCCCTGGACCACTCCCCTTCCCTATAAAAACCGAAGCCCTGCAGCGTTTTTTCACTCTGCCTGTGTGTGCTGAAGAGATAGTGTAGGGAGAGAGCTGCTGCCTGTTAGTGATTTCAGGGACAGTTGAAAGTTTGCTGGCTAGTAATCGTTTTGATACTGCTCTGTTATTGGAGGGACAGAAGTCTGCAGGGGTTTGAGGGACATTTTAGCTTAGGTAGCTTTGCTGGCTAGTAATCTACCTTCTACTGCAGTGCTCTGTATGTAGCTGCAGTGGGCAGCTGTCCTGCTTCTGATCTCATCTGCTGACTGCTGCAATAACAGTAGTCCTTGTAAGGACTGCTTTTATTTATTTTTTTGTTGTTTTACTACTACTACTACTACTACTATAAGAGCCCAGTGCTATTAGTCTAGCAGTGTTGGGGAGTGGGACTGGTGTGCTAATCTGCTGCTCCTAGTAGTTCAGCAGCACCAACTTTAATTTTTTTTTTTAATATTCATTTTTTTTTTATTTTACTTTTTTTATTTTACTACCGCTGTAGTAGTGTATAAGTTGACCTTTTAGGCATTATTTGCCCTGTAGGCATTATTTGCACACTGTTTTCTTCAACCCGCCATCTAGCTGTGTGACCTTGTTCACATTCTGTCTAAATATCCATAATATTACCGTCTCCAGAAAAAACACCGGAGTGACTTTTTTCAAGCAGCCATAATATATTTTACATAATCCGTATCCACCGCTGTAGTAGTGTATACGTTGACCTTGTAGGCATTATTTGCACACTGTTTTCTTCAACCCGCCATCTAGCTGTGTGACCTTGTTCACATTTTGTCTAAATATTGATAATATTATCGTCTCTAGAAAAACCACTTGAGTTACTTTTTTTCAAGCAGCCATAATATATTTTACGTAATCCGTATCCACCGCTGTAGTAGTGTATACGTTGACCTTGTAGGCATTATTTGCACAGTGTTTTCTTCAACCCGCCATCTAGCTGTGTGACCTTGTTCACATTCTGTCTAAATATCCATAATATTACCGTCTCCAGAAAAAACACCGGAGTGACTTTTTCAAGCAGCCATAATATATTTTACGTAATCCGTATCCACCGCTGTAGTAGTGTATACGTTGACCTTGTAGGCATTATTTGCACACTGTTTTCTTCAACCCGCCATCTAGCTGTGTGAGCTTGTTCACATTTTGTCTAAATATTAATAATATTATCGTCTCTAGAAAAACCACTTGAGTTACTTTTTTTCAAGCAGCATTCATATATTTTACGTCATCCGTATCCACCGCTGTAGTAGTGTATACGTTGACCTTGTAGGCATTATTTGCACAGTGTTTTCTTCAACCCGCCATCTAGCTGTGTGACCTTGTTCACATTCTGTCTAAATATCCATAATATTACCGTCTCCAGAAAAAACACCGGAGTGACTTTTTTCAAGCAGCCATAATATATTTTACGTAATCCGTATCCACCGCTGTAGTAGTGTATACGTTGACCTTGTAGGCATTATTTGCACAGTGTTTTCTTCAACCCGCCATCTAGCTGTGTGAGCTTGTTCACATTTTGTCTAAATATTGATAATATTATCGTCTCTAGAAAAACCACTTGAGTTACTTTTTTTCAAGCAGCCATAATATATTTTACGTAATCCGTATCCACCGCTGTAGTAGTGTATACGTTGACCTTGTAGGCATTATTTGCACAGTGTTTTCTTCAACCCGCCATCTAGCTGTGTGACCTTGTTCACATTCTGTCTAAATATCCATAATATTATCGTCTCTAGAAAAACCACTTGAGTTACTTTTTTCAAGCAGCATTCATATATTTTACGTAATCCGTATCCACCGCTGTAGTAGTGTATACGTTGACCTTGTAGGCATTATTTGCACAGTGTTTTCTTCAACCCGCCATCTAGCTGTGTGACCTTGTTCACATTCTGTCTAAATATCCATAATATTACCGTCTCCAGAAAAAACACCGGAGTGACTTTTTTCAAGCAGCCATAATATATTTTACGTAATCCGTATCCACCGCTGTAGTAGTGTATACGTTGACCTTGTAGGCATTATTTGCACACTGTTTTCTTCAACCCGCCATCTAGCTGTGTGACCTTGTTCACATTCTGTCTAAATATCCATAATATTACCGTCTCCAGAAAAAACACCGGAGTGACTTTTTTCAAGCAGCCATAATATATTTTACGTAATCCGTATCCACCGCTGTAGTAGTGTATACGTTGACCTTGTAGGCATTATTTGCACACTGTTTTCTTCAACCCGCCATCTAGCTGTGTGAGCTTGTTCACATTTTGTCTAAATATTGATAATATTATCGTCTCTAGAAAAACCACTTGAGTTACTTTTTTTCAAGCAGCATTCATATATTTTACGTAATCCGTATCCACCGCTGTAGTAGTGTATACGTTGACCTTGTAGGCATTATTTGCACAGTGTTTTCTTCAACCCGCCATCTAGCTGTGTGACCTTGTTCACATTCTGTCTAAATATCCATAATATTACCGTCTCCAGAAAAAACACCGGAGTGACTTTTTTCAAGCAGCCATAATATATTTTACGTAATCCGTATCCACCGCTGTAGTAGTGTATACGTTGACCTTGTAGGCATTATTTGCACACTGTTTTCTTCAACCCGCAATCTAGCTGTGTGAGCTTGTTCACATTTTGTCTAAATATTGATAATATTATCGTCTCTAGAAAAACCACTTGAGTTACTTTTTTTCAAGCAGCCATAATATATTTTACGTAATCCGTATCCACCGCTGTAGTAGTGTATACGTTGACCTTGTAGGCATTATTTGCACACTGTTTTCTTCAACCCGCCATCTAGCTGTGTGAGCTTGTTCACATTTTGTCTAAATATTGATAATATTATCGTCTCTAGAAAAACCACTTGAGTTACTTTTTTTCAAGCAGCCATAATATATTTTACGTAATCCGTATCCACCGCTGTAGTAGTGTATACGTTGACCTTGTAGGCATTATTTGCACAGTGTTTTCTTCAACCCGCCATCTAGCTGTGTGACCTTGTTCACATTCTGTCTAAATATCCATAATATTATCGTCTCTAGAAAAACCACTTGAGTTACTTTTTTTCAAGCAGCATTCATATATTTTACGTAATCCGTATCCACCGCTGTAGTAGTGTATACGTTGACCTTGTAGGCATTATTTGCACAGTGTTTTCTTCAACCCGCCATCTAGCTGTGTGACCTTGTTCACATTCTGTCTAAATATCCATAATATTACCGTCTCCAGAAAAAACACCGGAGTGACTTTTTTCAAGCAGCCATAATATATTTTACGTAATCCGTATCCACCGCTGTAGTAGTGTATACGTTGACCTTGTAGGCATTATTTGCACAGTGTTTTCTTCAACCCGCCATCTAGCTGTGTGAGCTTGTTCACATTTTGTCTAAATATTGATAATATTATCGTCTCTAGAAAAACCACTTGAGTTACTTTTTTTCAAGCAGCATTCATATATTTTACGTAATCCGTATCCACCGCTGTAGTAGTGTATACGTTGACCTTGTAGGCATTATTTGCACAGTGTTTTCTTCAACCCGCCATCTAGCTGTGTGACCTTGTTCACATTCTGTCTAAATATCCATAATATTACCGTCTCCAGAAAAAACACCGGAGTGACTTTTTTCAAGCAGCCATAATATATTTTACGTAATCCGTATCCACCGCTGTAGTAGTGTATACGTTGACCTTGTAGGCATTATTTGCACACTGTTTTCTTCAACCCGCCATCTAGCTGTGTGACCTTGTTCACATTCTGTCTAAATATCCATAATATTACCGTCTCCAGAAAAAACACCGGAGTGACTTTTTTCAAGCAGCCATAATATATTTTACGTAATCCGTATCCACCGCTGTAGTAGTGTATACGTTGACCTTGTAGGCATTATTTGCACAGTGTTTTCTTCAACCCGCCATCTAGCTGTGTGACCTTGTTCACATTCTGTCTAAATATCCATAATATTACCGTCTCCAGAAAAAACACCGGAGTGACTTTTTTCAAGCAGCCATAATATATTTTACGTAATCCGTATCCACCGCTGTAGTAGTGTATACGTTGACCTTGTAGGCATTATTTGCACACTGTTTTCTTCAACCCGCCATCTAGCTGTGTGAGCTTGTTCACATTTTGTCTAAATATTGATAATATTATCGTCTCTAGAAAAACCACTTGAGTTACTTTTTTTCAAGCAGCCATAATATATTTTACGTAATCCGTATCCACCGCTGTAGTAGTGTATACGTTGACCTTGTAGGCATTATTTGCACAGTGTTTTCTTCAACCCGCCATCTAGCTGTGTGACCTTGTTCACATTCTGTCTAAATATCCATAATATTATCGTCTCTAGAAAAACCACTTGAGTTACTTTTTTTCAAGCAGCATTCATATATTTTACGTAATCCGTATCCACCGCTGTAGTAGTGTATACGTTGACCTTGTAGGCATTATTTGCACAGTGTTTTCTTCAACCCGCCATCTAGCTGTGTGACCTTGTTCACATTCTGTCTAAATATCCATAATATTACCGTCTCCAGAAAAAACACCGGAGTGACTTTTTTCAAGCAGCCATAATATATTTTACGTAATCCGTATCCACCGCTGTAGTAGTGTATACGTTGACCTTGTAGGCATTATTTGCACACTGTTTTCTTCAACCCGCCATCTAGCTGTGTGAGCTTGTTCACATTTTGTCTAAATATTGATAATATTATCGTCTCTAGAAAAACCACTTGAGTTACTTTTTTTCAAGCAGCATTCATATATTTTACGTAATCCGTATCTACCGCTGTAGTAGTGTATACGTTGACCTTGTAGGCATTATTTGCACACTGTTTTCTTCAACCCGCCATCTAGCTGTGTGACCTTGTTCACATTCTGTCTAAATATCCATAATATTACCGTCTCCAGAAAAAACACCGGAGTGACTTTTTTCAAGCAGCCATAATATATTTTACGTAATCCGTATCCACCGCTGTAGTAGTGTATACGTTGACCTTGTAGGCATTATTTGCACACTGTTTTCTTCAACCCGCCATCTAGCTGTGTGAGCTTGTTCACATTTTGTCTAAATATTGATAATATTATCGTCTCTAGAAAAACCACTTGAGTTACTTTTTTTCAAGCAGCATTCATATATTTTACGTAATCCGTATCCACCGCTGTAGTAGTGTATACGTTGACCTTGTAGGCATTATTTGCACACTGTTTTCTTCAACCCGCCATCTAGCTGTGTGTATTATCGTTTCCAGAAAAACCAACTGAGTTTTTGTTGTTGTTGTTGTTTTTTTAAAAATAATGCCAGGCAAAGGCAGGCCGCCACGCAGAGGCCGTGCTAGGGGCCGTGCTGCTATGCAATCCTGTGGCCCTAGCAAATTGCCCAGTTTTAAAAAGCCAATGACCCTGAACTCCCAAAATGCTGAAGAGGTAGTTGACTGGCTTACACAGCACACCCCATCCTCTACCGTTTCTAACTTTACCACAACATCCTCCTCATCCTCCACTGCTATGGCCACCCCACGTAACACTTCCTCCACCACCGGTGCCCCTTCTTCACTGGGGTCAGAGGAGTTATTTTCCCATGAGTTTCTTGAACTGAGTAATGCGCAACCATTATTGCCAGAAGAAGATGAAGGAGATGAGGACCTTACACCAGATTTAATTCTGGCAGAGAACACGATAGAGATGGACATAATGAGTGATGAGGAGGAGGTCCCCGCTGCTGCTTCCTTCTGTGATGTGTCAGAAGAAATTGATGCATCTGAGGAGAATGATGATGAGGAGATTGATGTTTTGTGGGTGCCTAGTAGAAGAGAGCAAGAGGAGGGTAGTTCAGATGGAGAGACGGAGAGTCAGAGAGGCAGTAGGAGAATAAGACTTAGAAGAAGCAGGGAGGACAGCCCGCAGGGATCTGTAGGGCAACAACATGTATCGGCACCTGTGTTCAGCCGGCCAACGCACCCGCCATTGCCGCCAATGCCGCCAACTTCTACTGTTACCGCCAGATCGCACACTTCCAAAAAGTCAGCAGTGTGGGATTTTTTTAATGTGTGTGCCTCTGACAAAAGCATTGTAATTTGCAATGAGTGCAGTCAGAAACTGAGCCTTGGTAAGCCCAACAGCCACATAGGTACAACTTCTATTTGAAGGCACATGAGCGGCAAGCACAAAGCACTTTGGGAGCAACACCTCAAAGGCAACAGGCAAACTAAAAGCCACACTCCTTCTGGTCCAGCATCTTACTGCTCTACCTCTGCTCTCCTTGACCCGTCTGAACCACCCTCCACTCCGCCTTCCACCTTGACCACCTGTTCCCATTCCCAGTCATCTGCCACCAGCCAAGTTTCTGTGAAGGCCATGTTTGAGCGTAAGAAGCCAATGTCTGACTGTCACCCCCTTGCCCGGCGTCTGACAGCTGGCTTGTCTGCACTCTTAGCCCGCCAGCTTTTACCATACCAGCTGGTGGACTCTGAGGCCTTCCGCAAATTTGTAGCAATTGGGACACCGCAGTGGAAGGTACCCAGCCGCAATTTTTTTGCTAAAAAGGGAATACCACACCTGTACCAACATGTGCAGAGCCAAGTTACCGCATCTCTGTCACTTAGTGTTGGGCCAAAGGTCCATATGACTACTGACGCATGGTCCTCCAAGCATGGTCAGGGCAGGTATGTCACCTACACTGCCCACTGGGTGAACTTGGTAATGGCTGGGAAGCAGGGAATGGGTAGCTCAACAACAACAGTGGAGTTGGTGTCACCGCCACGGATTGCACGCGGTTCTGCCACCACCTCTACTCCTCCATCGCTCTCTACCTCGTCTTCTTCTTCTTCTTACTCTGCTGCTGGGTCCTCCTTCTCCTCCTCCACACCTGTGCACCCCCAGCTCCCCCTAGGCTATTCGACGTGCCAGGTACGCCGTTGTCACGCTGTCTTGGGGATGACGTGCCTGGAAAGCAAAAACCATACCGGATCTGTACTCCTGTCATCTCTGCAGTCACAGGCCGATCGGTGGCTGACCCCACACCAACTGCAGATCGGAAAAGTGGTGTGTGACAATGGAAGCAATCTGTTGGCAGCGTTGAGACTAGGCAATTTAACACATGTGCCCTGCATGGCACATGTGTTAAATTTAATAGTCCAACGTTTTGTCTCCAAGTACCCAGGATTCCAGGACGTTCTCACCCAGTCCAGAAAGGTGTCGGCCCATTTCAGACGTTCCTACACAGCCATGGCACGCCTTGCTGACATTCAGCAGCGCTACAACATGCCAGTCAGGCGTTTGATTTCTGACAGCCAGACTCGCTGGAATTCAACGCTCCTTATGTTGGAACGTCTGCTGCAACAACAAAGGGCCGTCAACGAGTACCTTTTTGAACTGGGTGGTAGGACTGGATCTGCACAGCTGGGGATTTTTTTCCCCCGTTACTGGGTGCTTATGCGCGATGCCTGCAGGCTCATGCGACCTTTTGAAGAGGTGACAAATATGGTCAGTCGCACCGAAGGCACCATCAGCGACCTAATACCCTTCGCTTTATTCCTGGAGCGTGCCGTGCGACGAGTGACAGATGAGGCTGTAGACCAGCGTGACGAGGAGCTGGAAGCGCACGATTTCTGGTCGGAATCACCAGAACGAACCCAGGCACCTGCTGCAACGCAGGGAGAGGTGCCAGAAGTGGAGTCAGAGGAGGAAGGTGGCTTTGTGGAGGAGGAGGAGGAGGACCAACAGGAGCAGGCTTCCCAGGGGGCTAGTGGTGACCTTTTGGGGACCCCTGGTCTTGTACGTGGCTGGGGGGAGGAGACCGTGGATGATGCAGTCCTTGATAATGAGGAAGCGGAGATGGATAGCTCTGCATCCAACCTTGTGAGAATGGGGTCTTTCATGCTGTCATGCCTGTTGAAGGACCCCCGTATCAAGAGGCTTAAGGAGAAGGACCTGTACTGGGTCGCAACGCTACTAGACCCTCGGTACAAGCATAAAGTGTCAGAAATGTTACCAACATACCACAAGTCCGAAAAGATGCGGCATTTACAAACCAGCCTGCAAAACATGTTGTACAATGCTTTTAAGGGTGATGTCACTTCAGGAACTCATCAACATTCCAGGGGCAGAGGTGCCAGTAATCCTGCCACGAGCACACCTGCAAGGACAAAGCCCTTTGGCCAGTCTGTAACATCAGACATGCAAATGTTTTTCTGTCCAAGGCAGCGCCACAACCCTTCTGGATCCACCCTCAAAGAACGCCTCGACCGGCAGGTAGCGGACTACCTGGCATTAACTGCAGATATCGACACTCTGAGGAGCGATGAACCCCTGGACTACTGGGTGCGCAGGCTTGATCTGTGGCCAGAGCTGTCACAATTTGCCATGAACCTCTTGTCTTGCCCAG
Organism: Xenopus laevis; assembly: GCF_017654675.1. NCBI lineage: Eukaryota > Metazoa > Chordata > Amphibia > Anura > Pipidae > Xenopus > Xenopus laevis. Next base: position 187,991,446 of record NC_054372.1, read on the forward strand.
CCTCAAGTGTGCTCTCAGAAAGGACCTTCAGTGCAGCAGGAGGGATTGTAACTGAGAAGAGAACTCGCCTAGGTCACAAAAGTGTCGATTACCTGACCTTTATTAAAATGAATGAGGGGTGGATCTCGGAGGGTTACTGAACGCCGGAAGACTTGTTCTGACTTCTATGCAGCTGTCCTTCTCTTCAAGCCTCATGACTCCACACACAGCTGTCCTTTAGCGTCCTCCTCCTCCCTCCGCCACCGTTACAAACTAGGGTGCAAACCCTACTGGTTTAATTTTTTCTGGCCTCTGTGCTTCAGTGGCTGCAACCAAAAAAACTGGGCAAACAATGTCTACAAGGTCAACGTATGGCAAAAAATGACTATTTTCAGCATTTATATGGCATATTTTTTCTGGCAACTGTGCTTCAGTGGCTGCGTCCAAAAAAATGCATATTTTCTGCATTTATATGGCATAATTTTTCTGGCCTCTGTGCTTCAGTGGCTGCAACCAAAAAAATGCATATTTTCAGCATTTATATGGCATAATTTTTCTGGCCTCTGTGCTTCAGTGGCTGCAACCAAAAAAATTTATATTTTCAGCATTTATATGGCATAATTTTTCTGGCAACTGTGCTTCAGTGGCTGCGACCAAAAAAATGCATATTTTCAGCATTTATATGGCATAATTTTTCTGGCCTCTGTGCTTCAGTGGCTGCAACCAAAAAAATTTATATTTTCAGCATTTATATGGCATAATTTTTCTGGCAACTGTGCTTCAGTGGCTGCGACCAAAAAAATGCATATTTTCTGCATTTATATGGCATAATTTTTCTGGCCTCTGTGCTTCAGTGGCTGCAACCAAAAAAATTTATATTTTCAGCATTTATATGGCATAATTTTTCTGGCCTCTGTGCTTCAGTGGCTGCAACCAAAAAAATGCATATTTTCAGCATTTATATGGCATAATTTTTCTGGCCTCTGTGCTTCAGTGGCTGCAACCAAAAAAATTTATATTTTCAGCATTTATATGGCATAATTTTTCTGGCAACTGTGCTTCAGTGGCTGCGACCAAAAAAATGCATATTTTCAGCATTTATATGGCATAATTTTTCTGGCCTCTGTGCTTCAGTGGCTGCAACCAAAAAAATTTATATTTTCAGCATTTATATGGCATAATTTTTCTGGCAACTGTGCTTCAGTGGCTGCGACCAAAAAAATGCATATTTTCTGCATTTATATGGCATAATTTTTCTGGCCTCTGTGCTTCAGTGGCTGCAACCAAAAAAATTTATATTTTCAGCATTTATATGGCATAATTTTTCTGGCCTCTGTGCTTCAGTGGCTGCAACCAAAAAAATGCATATTTTCAGCATTTATATGGCATAATTTTTCTGGCAACTGTGCTTCAGTGGCTGCGACCAAAAAAATGACTATTTTCAGCATTTATATGGCATATTTTTTCTGGCCTCTGTGCTTCAGTGGCTGCGGCCAAAAAAACTGGGCAAACAATGCCTACAAGGTCAACGACGTTGACCTTGTAGGCATTGTTTGCCCAGTTTTTTTGGCCGCAGCCACTGAAGCACAGAGGCCAGAAAAAATATGCCATATAAATGCTGAAAATAGTCATTTTTTGCCATACGTTGACTCAACGTATATGGCAAAAAATGACTATTTTCAGCATTTATATGGCATATTTTTTCTGGCAACTGTGCTTCAGTGGCTGCGACCAAAAAAACTGGGCAAACAATGCCTACAAGGTCAACGTATGGCAAAAAATGACTATTTTCAGCATTTATATGGCATATTTTTTCTGGCAACTGTGCTTCAGTGGCTGCAACCAAAAAAACTGGGCAAACAATGTCTACAAGGTCAACGTATGGCGAAAAATGACTATTTTCAGCATTTATATGGCATATTTTTTATGGCAACTGTGCTTCAGTGGCTGCGTCCAAAAAAACTGGGCAAACAATGCCTACAAGGTCAACGTATGGCAGTTGTTTAAAGAGAACAGTAGATTACTAGCCAGCAAAGCTACCTAAGCTAAAATGTCCCTCAAATCCCTGCAGACTTCTGTCCCTCCAATACAGAGCAGTATCAAGCAGATTACTAGCCAGCAAACTTACTATCATCTGTCCCTGAAATCACTAACAGCTCTCCCCCTACACTATCTCTTCCAAGCACACACAGGCAGATTTTTCAGATACATTTTTGCCCTTGATCCCCCTCTGGCATGCCACTGTCCAGGTCGTTGCACCCTTTAAACAACTTTAAAATCATTTTTCTGGCCAGAAATGTCTTTTCTAGATGTTAAAGTTCGCCTTCCCATTGAAGTCTATGGGGTTCGCGAACCGTTCGCGAACCGCTCGCGTTTTTGCGCAAGTTCGCGAATATGTTCACGAACTTTTTTTCCGACGTTCGCTACATCCCTAGTTCCGGACACAGCTCATGCTTCTGCATATAACTGCCACCTTTCATGTTAGGAGGATCCCTTCATTACTCAAATGCCACCAGATCTTACAGTGAGAGAACCAAGACGTGAGCTCTGGGCAGACAAGGGAACTGGAACGTGTGACTGGAGTATTGGGGAAAGAGCTTGGCTTAGTCAAAAAACTAACTAAGGCTGGGGTCAAAACCAATCAGTCAAACCGAATCAGGATCCGGAAGAATAGTCAGTAACAGGCCAGACAATAAGAATTTAAGGGAAACAACGCCATTCCTCGATCGAAGATGGTGGCACCCTGTCCTCCCACATGGTTCTTCCTGGTCGCAGCACTGTGACGCCAGCTCATTCTCGCCAGCCGATTAGACATCTAGCACCGGAATGGACGCCAGCGTAAACATGCCAGCGTCAACGTCATGACATCATCACATCCAATTTTGGCACCCAAGGAGGCCTATTTAAAGGAGCTTGAAGACTGCAACATTGCCCAAATATAGGTTACGCTTTGTGCATTCCTGGGTGTGATTCTAGTATTGTTATATTGATTCCTGTGTACCGACCTTTGCCTGTTTAACCGTTTTGACCCTATTCTGCCTGGATTGACCTCTTTGCCTGGACTCTGGCCATTCTATTGCCAAACCCTTTTGCACCTTGAACTTTGTTTGTTGAACTGCCTCCTCCTTGGTCCGCACTCCATACTGAGCCTTACAGTGAATATCCAGAAATGATTTAACAATAGACCTATTTTGGGCAAGGGAAAATGGATGAGGTGCCTTTAAATACATCAGATGTGGCATGTGAATTAAAAACCCAGAAGAACACACACATGCATGCCAAAACCCTGAAGAATGCACACGTGCAAAAGCGAACCTCCACTTCATGTGGGCATCCCCACTATCCCACTAGACCACCAGGTATCCTTATACTATTGCTTTGAATATCGGAATTTTCCCTATTAAATGCACAACTCAATGCCCCCTTTAAATACACAGTAAAGGGACACCTGTTATTCATCATCAAGGAACAGTAAGATCTATTAATATTTGCAGTCTACCCGTGCTCCTCTCTAGTCTGATGCATCAACACATAGAGACATTGAAAGGGATTTGCACCCATGCTCAGCCTATCTAGGAGACATTATTGTTGTAGCCTGTAAGAGATAAAGATCAATTAAAGGCAGTGCACATGGAGGAACCTTGCCCTCTGGCACTCTGGAGAACACTGAGAATTGTCAGGCTTGTCTTGAGCTTTAAACATATTTGCACAATAACTGTTACCGCAAAAGGTGAGTTTATTCTTAGAATAGGAATTCTACAATTTCTAATTTGCCATTAAAGAGTTTCGCTAACAAAGTACATCAGAACAAAATTACTTTTCTTTTAAATTAGCCCTGAGAGGCATAAAAATACAGAGCGTGTAGATTACACTACTGACGTTTCAAGTTTATTTGAGGGATTTGTTCTGGGCATTATTTGTTTTGACAAGCATTTCCTTAGAACAGCTAGTGTAATAACCATGTGTGATATCATCAAAATAGCACATTTCTGTTCAATACTTTCCACTTCTTTTGTGATACAATAGTATACCTGCCATACGTTACAGCGAAATGGGTGTTAGTAAATGATCTCCGTTTATGACCGCGCTAGAAATAAGAATTCTACCCCTACGGGATCTAATTCTTTGTAATTGGCAACTTTCTGCAGTTGCCATGGAAGAAGGAAAAAAGCACTAAAATTTAACATAACAAAACTTAAAGCCTATTTACAGTACAAACTGTATCCCTGGAACTAGGGCCTCTAGAAGACATCAATACGGTTCAGTTTGCAGCCAGAAACCACTGATCTTCAAAGGTTTTGCTCATTAGGTTTTTACCTTGTACTGCTGATTTAACCAACACCAAATAAGCACTGCTGTTATTCAAGAAGTGTGAGATGTCCATATGAAAGGGAGTATCAATCCTTAAAGGGAACACGTCACCCAAACAAAATTATCCAAATCCTATTTTATCATGTTAGTCAAGCAAAATGAACTTTAATTACACTGTATAAATTATTTGAATATTGTTTCCATCAGTCTGGGAGTTCATAATTATAACAAGCAGGCAGGAGCCATTTATGTGGACACTGTTATTAAGTCAAGTCTTGTATCCTCTCGGAATCTTGTTTGTGCACCAGGAGACAAGGACCCAATGTCCATCCCCATGCCCTGGTAACACAATTAAATTGTTAAGAGAGCTGGGGGAATGTGGGGAGAGCAGTGACATCTAGGAAGTGCTGAATGGAAAGTGAAAGTAATTGCTTGTCCCGTCTCTAAGCCTAAGGCATAGAGGCGGGGTAGGCAAAACTTGATTGACAGCTGATATTTTTAAATGAGTTTACAACAGCTATGAATGTTTTAATAAAAAAAGAAATTGGATTTCATATTTAATTTAAAAAGGACTTTTATTATACAGATTTTTGTGTCTGGGTGACGGGTCCACTTTAATGTTGATTGGATTCCTTTATGAATAGGTACAGCATTCCACTGTTATCCTTATGAACACTTAGGGGCACATTTACAAAGCTCGAGTGAAGGATTCGAATTAAAAAAACTTCGAATTTCGAAGTGTTTTTTTGGCTACTTCGACCATCGAATGGGCTACTTCGACTACGAATCGAACGATTCGAACTAAAAATCATTCGACTATTCGACCATTCGATAATCGAAGTACTGTCTCTTTAAGAAAAACTTCGACCCCCTAGTTCGGCAGCTAAAAGCTACCGAACTCAATGTTAGCCTATGGGGAAGGTCCCCATAGGCTTGCCTGCGTTTTTTTGATCGAAGGATATTCCTTCGATCGTTGGATTAAAATCCTTTGAATCGTTCGATTCGAAGGATTTAATCGTTCGATCGAACGAATAATCCTTCGATCGTTCGATCGCAGGATTTGCGCTAAATCGTTCGACTTCGAATATCGAAGTCGAACGATTTTAGTTCCTGGTCGAATATCGAGGGTTAATTAACCCTCGATATTCGACCCTTAGTAAATCTGCCCCTTAGGAGGTTATTTACTAAAGTCCGATTTTTTTCTGGTTGGATTTTTAAAGGGGAAAATACTATTTTTTAGTGAAAAGTGGCCCGACATAAGCGTCCTGATTGCAACCACGGCAACGCCTTTATCTGCTTTATCTGGATAATGACATCAGAATAGGACTTTAATTATTTTAATGCCCTGCTTTCATTTGCAGTTAGATTGTTACTTTTTGGCTTTTGACTATTATTAAGTGCAATAAGGTCCTGTTTTACCACACATTCAAATAATTCTATGCATTTGTTACTCGGTATATATGACAATTTAGTGGCCTAATTTTGCCTTAATGAAATCCACTTGATTCTTGTGCTGGATGGTTCTACATCCCACACTTCCCTCAGTTTTGTCAAAATGAGCACGTCGTTTTAAAGATCGTACAAATTCAAATAAGTCAAGTTCCAAATCAAATGCATTTTCTATATTAGAGGGTATAAATCCTAGACCTTTATTTAAAACAACTGTTTCGGTCTCAGTAAGACTTCTCCGTGATAGATCAACCACCGCTTTTATCTTCTGTTGTTTTTCCTTTGGGAACTTTGTATATTTGTAGGACACTTTCTGCTTTGTATTTTCCCTCTCCGTATTTTCCTCTGCCTTCGGTTAACATCGGGGTGCTGGATAAAAAAGGCACATTGGATTCCCATAAGAGGCTCCTGGTTGTAGACGTACCTGGCGATGATCTAGCTGGACTAGTCCTCTCTCTTCCGTATATTCCACGCTGTTCACATTGTTGCATAGTCCTGGGTGTCTCACTTGAATTTGCGGACTTTTACCTGCATAAGCTGAGTTAAGCTCTCATTCGTATTGTGGAACTTCAATGTGGATCGCAGAGGTGGTATTCTCCCAATCACCTGGCGTCTTCTCATTTCTTTCTCCACTGCCATCATTTGCTGCTGTACCCAGGTCTGGACTGACCATTAATGTAGGCCCTGGCATTTCAGGTACACAGAGGCCCAAACAGCCCCCACCTGCACACTAAATAGTGACTTGGGCAAATAAATTCCACAGCGAATTGCAGCGAAATTCTACATTTTGCCGCTGTCGAATAAATTAGTGAAACTACCACGAACATTTTTTCGATGCGCATCGGAAAAGTGGCTCTGGTTCAAACCATTGCACATCAACATTATTTGGACGCCCATTGACTTTAATACTGGCGTTAAAATTGACGCGAGCATCAGAATTGACATTTCACCTTTTTTTTCTGCCGTTTTGTGAATTTCGTGGGAAATTCGCTAATTTTTTGGAGAAGCGAAATGAGACAAATTCGCCCATCACTACTGACTTTCTATGGCACCTATTAGCAGCTCCTCTGGCATTTGCCACAACCCACAGATTGCCAGTCTGGGCTTGGCTGTACCTGTTGAATTGCTGCTTCTAAATGACGAACAGTTAGGGGGAGATTTATTAAGGGTCGAGTGAATTTTTGAAGAAAATAAATTTGAAATTCGAAGTAATTTTTTGAATACTTCGACCATCAAATAGGATACTACGACTTCGAATTTACTTCGACTTTGATTCAAAGTAAAAATCGTTCGACTATTCCACCATTCGATAATCGAAGTACTGTCTCTTTAAAAAAAAAACTTTGACTTCAATACTACGCCAACTTTAACCTGCTGAAGTGCTATGTTAGCCTATGGGGACCTTCCAGAGCAATTTTCTAAGTTATTTGGTTTTGAAGGAAAATTGTAGGATCGTACGATAAAATTGTTCGAATCATACGATTTGAAGAACGATCTGAGTACGATCGTACTACGATCGGAGTACGATCGTACGATGAATAAAATCCTCCGACTTCGAATTCGAATGTTGGAGGATTCTATTCGATGGTCGAATTTCAAAGTATTTTTCAATTCGAAATACGAAACCCTTGATAAATCTGCCCTTTAAAGTCATTAGATCCATAGAGCAACGATTCAAAATCATGAACCATTATTTTTATATCATCTTTCCACAGTATTGTGGGAACACGTGGAATTCTCTTCACTTTTAGATATTCCACCAGCACAACAGCATGACATTTTTGATTATTTTCTTAATGCAGTAAAGAGTTCAATTGTCGACTTGCATCACTTGACTCTTTTAATGTTCAAACTCAAAGTGTTGCTGCAATTATAGAAAGTCACATTAAAAAAATTATAAAATTCAAATAGTTTTCCGATCTTAAATTTTTGAGAGAGGACAATTAAAATCTCGAAACTTCCTTGCCTTAAAGGGATTCTGCCATTATTTTTATGGTGTTGTTTTTAATTCTAAATTACACTGTTTACGCCGCAAATAATTTACTCTTCCGTGTAAAATGTAATTATTTTTTGAATTTATAATATCGGTGTGTAGGTGCATCTCAGGTCATTTTGCCTGGTCATGTGATTTCACAAAGAGCCAGCACTTTAGGATAGAATGCTTTCTGACAGGCTGTTGTTTCTCCTACTCAATGTAACTGAAAGTATCTCAGTGGGACATGGATTTTACTATTGAGTGTTGTTCTTAGATCTACCAGGCAGCTGTTATCTTGTGTTAGGGAGCTGCTATCTGGTTACCTTCCCATTGTTCTTTTGTTTGGCTGCTGGGGGGGGGAGAAGGCAGGGGGTGATATCACTCCAACTTGCAGTACAGCAGTAAAGAGTGACAGCAGTTTATCAGAGCACAAGTCACATGACTGGGGGCAGCTGGGAAACTGATAATATGTCTAGCCCCATGTCAGATTTCAAAATTAAATATAAAAAAATCTGTTTGCTCTTTAGAGAAACGGATTTCAGTGCAGAATTCTGCTGGAGTAGCACTATTAACTGATGTTTTTTGAAAAAATCATGTTTTCCCATCAAACATCAATTATTATTGGAAAATGTAGCAACAAAAACCTGGTAAGCTTCTATTCAAGTGAATGGGAGCTGTCATTTCAAAACACCAGCTACTTTATAATGTAAATTTTTTTTAAAAAAAACTAAAATTTGAAAGTGAATGGAATGATGGGGATTTTAGTAGTGCCAAGTTTCTTTTCATGAACTAACGGTCTCAAGTTTCTCCAATTTGAAGAGTATTTTATGGAGTTATGCTCGTGGTTGAGAAAAAAAACACAACTTTTTCATGATCAAACTTTCTTATTTGTGAGTTAATGATATTGTTGACCATCTCTTCATCAAGAAGGAAGGCGAAAAGATCATAAGAATTAAGAATAAGTACGAAAAATTTTGAAAGATTCAGGTAAGAACCTAAACTCCTATAGTCAAACAATATATAGTGGTGCAACAATAACATTTATTTGATGCATATAAGTAAAAGTTATCACATCATAACATACCAAACAACAGAGGTGTCCCAGTGCTCCTTAGCTTCTCCCTGCGGACATGTTCACACCATTGGGAGCTTTGTTGATGAAGCACCCAGTAATGCTGGTACAATGTTATAATTTTGTATCTGCACCAAATCAATGTTTTTTGCTATATTGTTGTATATTGTTGTATATTGTTGTATGTCTATAGAAGTTTTTATTAAGGCCTATAACAAAGGACCATGCTTATAAACAGCTTTTATTCAGCTTTTATTCAGAAACTGGAAGTCTTTATAGAATTACAACTGGCAACTAGTGATGGGCGAATAAATTCGCCTGTCACGAATTAGCTGTGAATTTCTGCATTTGCGAATCTCCCGCGAAAATTCGCCTGCATCAAAAAATTTTGGACGCGTGCCAGAAAAGTTACTTGCGGCAAAATCACATTGCGTCAACACTATTCCGACGCCCATTGACTTTAACACCCACGTGTGTTCAAAATTGGGCACGGGCGTCAATTTCGATTTTCACAATTTTTTCGTGAATTTTTTGCCATTTCGTGAATTTTTTGCCATTTCGTGAATTTTGCGGGAAATTTGCATATTTTTCGGCGATGCGAAACGGGAGAAATTCACCCATTACTGCTGGCAACAGAAATGGAGAATTAAAAGGCAATTAGAAAAAAAACATTGGTGGATATGATATTTTAAGGATACGAAGGTTCAGCAAGGCATGGATGGAAAGTTCATATTATATACGTAAGCGGATTGATGGTATTTTTAGTAGTACCATCTTTGACCTCGTGTAAGACAAAACTCAGTAAAGGAAAACCTTTAGTAATAGTCAGGCAATTTATTCATACATAATACAACATAACAGTTTTGTCTGGGTAAGCTGTTGGAGTAACACACAGAATGTCACCCAAGGACTTACCAAAGACCCACCTCTTGGTCCAGGCGTTATATAGCTTTCAGAAGGCATTTACAGTAATTGTGACAAGGGGTTCACGGAAATACCATACATGGTCTGGCGAGGAGACTTGCTGACATATATATTTATACATTCCTGCAAGATGTGCAGTTTTGCAACATAAGAGATTTCTGGTTCCAACTGTCCACAGTCTAACAATCAGCTATTGGCTAATCATAGCCATTGTGGTATTTCCAGTAATTTGAGCAACACGTCTGCAAAAAGGGCATAAGAGACATGCTGACACTATTTTGACACTCTTCTAAGTAACAGAGTGGAGATCATTTATTTGTATATTTGTATTTGCCTATTATAAGTTATATGAGTGACCATTGTCCACAGTTGACCATTAGCCCTTATAGTCCATCCTGCCTTGGGCCCTATAGCGTTATGGCGTCATAGAGGGTGGGGGTGACAACTATCAACCCTCTGACACTAGCCATTCGTCCGTCATAGGAACATAGGAATTAGACCGTTCCAGATATATATTATAATAACATTCCTCACTTGAAACGTTAAAAACGTTTCACATTAGTATATTACAGGCACAGGAAGAGTGCTGAGAGGACCCCCAGGAACAAGGGAGGTCTATTATAAATGGGACAGTGGTATACGCTGTTGTGAGTTACAGTTCAACTGTCATGGCAGCACCAGTACAGAAGTGCAGCTGAAAGCTGATATCAGTGAAAAGAAAAAACAGGAAGCTAAGGAGCTACAGAGTCATGAAATAACTTGGTTAAGTGCAGCAGGGAACAGAAAACCCTATAAAAATGACAAAGAATATATAATATATATGTAACATGTTATAAGAGACTAATATAATACTGATTTCATTACTATTGAAAAGTAAAAATTATTCTTTCTTTCTTTCAAACCTCCCCACATACGGCTGAGAAAAGCTTTATCTTATAGATGTAAATCAAATGAGAGCAGAAGTTGGGGGGAGGTACTTATAGCACAAAGTCTAACAGAGAAATATAGAGCAAGTATTAATGCTAGGATGACATGGATAGACTTAATGAAACTTCCAATGGAGTTATTTAACCAGCTATAAAATTTTACCTAATCATTTGGAATAACTGAACTGTTCTATAAAAAGATTACACTTATTGTTGCAGCTCTAAAACTTTGACTATATGACATTCAACAAACATTTCAGAAACAATATGAGTACAACCTTCTTTTTCCTATCAAAACACATGCTAATCTAAAATCATACTATTTTGGTCAGCTACTCTATTTATTTGAACAACCTCTATGTTTATAGTTACATAGTTAAATTGGGTTGAAAAAAGACAAAGTCCATCAAGTTCAACCCCTCCAAATGAAAACCCAGCATTCATACACACACCCCTCCCTACTTTCACACAAATTCTATATACCCATATCTATACTAACTATAGAGTTTAGTTTATTATGGGCGGGACTAGTCTTGGAATCTAGACTCTACTCAATACTAATATTAGCACATGACAGAGTTCTATTATTATGGGGTCTATCATTTTTTCTCTCTTTTTTTCTACGTCAGTGCTGTTTACACACAACCGGCTACATATAGAGCTGAGGACCTGGGGCAATAATACAATAATAAGTAATTACAGGAAACTTCCCTTCTAAAAACTGTTTAACCAGATACAATTTTACCTTTGTTGTTTTCATAACTAATCTAAAACTAAACATATAGAGAAAATGTTACATTATCACATTCCCATTGTTCTTATAAATTGCACACAATTTAACTATATCACATTCAATACTGTATGAATCGAAAACTTAAAATTAACCCGTTTCAATATCAGTCCATCAGTTCATTATAGGGGAAAGTCCAATCAGAGAGACATCATGGCTTTGGATAGGCATATGAAGAAATATTCAACAGTCACTTGTATTCAGTCAATGCAGCAGTCTCTGTACAGTTCTTTTAAGAGTTCATAATCAGTCCATGGTTTCGATATTAGGATAGGCAAAAATGTAAAGGCATCACAGATATGAATGGCAAACTTGGAAATGGCTCTTTGTATGCATGCAGAGTTTCTTTCAATGAGAGGTGTGATCAATGATAGCTGTTCTATTTGGAATGGATTGGAATAATCTCAACAGCTACTGATGGAATTTTGCTCAGATCACCAACCTGGAAACAAAGAGACAATGTGACAATATCTGGTGTTCTGGTAATACTGACTTATCTAATGTACTAGCTAAAGAACTCTAATGAAACTACTGTATGAACTGTCAGTAATGAGAAGTGGTTGTACATTTATGATATGAGTGAAGGACGTTTGTTTTCTTGTGCTTAATTCAAATACAGAGAGTCCACAATGCCTGATAGGATTGTTGCGGAGAATTGACAGGACAGCTGGGAATAAATCCAACCAAATGCTGCCAATAATTGTGTTGTTGGAAGTGGGATGGTACAAAGACACAACTCCACTTAATATCAGTGTAATTTGCACATTTCTAACAGAATGGAAAATTTAATTATGTAAACTATCAAATACAACCTTTACTGTTTCCTTCTTATAACAAAATAATATTGATTAATCATAACCAGGAAAAACATTTAACAAGTTCTCTCTTGTACCTTTATATATTTATATATATATTTATATTTTTAGCGTAAATGAGAATGACATAGACCCATTTTAGTAGCATCATTTATTTCTACAAATTTGGTAGTGAAATTACTGGTTATCAGATAAAATCAACAATAAATCGAAGTCACTTCTGCATTTTCTTACACTTGCAGACTTGTGATGCAAGATACACAAGTGCAATGATTACGGGAGAATTTTTTTTTTTAGCAGCGGCACAAGCACATAAGCTGCATTTTTATGAACTGAAGCTTATTTAATTAGAAAAATAGTAACCACAACATAACCCACAATATAATACTAAAAATAGTAACAACAACATAACCCACAATATAATACTCCCCTCTTGTTGTACTGCAAATGCAGTACAATAATATGAAATAATAGATTCACATCTGTCTATAGAATAATGAAAGGAATTTAACCTGTACCAATGAGTGAATCGGGTATGGATCCAAACTGCATCAAGTTCACTTTCATGTTGGTGAAAAAGATCCAGATGCAGGAGATACAGAAAAAAAAATACAGATGAGTATGAAATGGTAAAGTTAAAAATATTTGCTGTGGTTAAAATTTCCTGAGCCAGCGGGCTGACAAAAGAGGAAGTTACAAAACAGTGAGAGAAGTTGAGCATCTGAAATATTGTGCAACGGAGGATTCTGGGAAGTGTAGTTTTTATGACAGTTCCAGCAAATAGAATCCTACTTGTTATTGTTTGGACTATGAACTAGATTTCCTCTAAAGGGTGCTGGAAGTCTAATGCACCATTAAGTACTTCAGTGTGAAACAAATGACGGTGATTTATTTGGTCGGCAGGAAGTTTGTCTTCAGAATATTCAGGGGAAGTACTACTGTTAATAAGCTTAAAACATTCTGAACCATTAGCTCAATAAGAATCTTCATTACTGGGGCTGCACCGTCTGTAGAACCAAAAGTTCTGACATTGTGTATCCCTGTGTCACTCTAAGGTTGCCAATAGGCATATTTAAATGTCATTTAATTGCTCCTGGGTATCCAAATAAAGGACTGGATCTAAGTTTGCTGAGCAAGGAGCAGAGAATAGGTGTAATAAAGCATATGTGAGAAATATCACTTCCTATTGGTTGGCATAAGCCTGCTAGATCTAATGGCATGCAATGTGTATAGTAAAATATTTGCCCTTACACTTATCCTTTATCTGTCACAGTAGAATTTCAAGTTGTGAGGGAAGAAAACTATCGCCTTCTGGCCAGGAAAACGCAGTCTTGTCCCCTCCACTGTGACACTTAACAAAGGCTTTGAAACTTAAAATGTTTTGGGCACTCAACTAGCATATCTAGGAGGATTGTTAGATATTCTAAACTGATGGAACATGTTTTTTTTCAGATCACAAGTCAAACATAATACACTTAGAAAAAGAGTTTTTAATCTGACACAAAGATAAAAAAGAGAAATAAGGTTAGTTTGAGACAAAAAACTATAACAGAGAACATTTAAAGACACAAAACTAATATTTCTGTTAAAATATAAAGACAAGTAGAGTGTATTAACCTTATTCACGAGTAACCCATTCACAAACAGAAATACACAAGAGAACTAATGTTACTACGAGAATAATAACAAAGAAGACAATGTTAGGATAAGATAAGAATAGTGACATGATAGTTAAAGACAAAATGACAATATTTTAGTGACAGACACATAGAAAAAATATTATATTACAAGAGGTACCTATGAAAACATATAAACATTAAAGAGAAGCAAAAACAGTAAGGCAAAAATATTCATTACAGACACATCAAAGTCATATAACCGTCAAATCAAGTCAAGTCCTTTTCTTTCTAACATACACACAAGTATTACATTCAAAATATGCTCTAACAGACCTGTAGGACGCAAAAAAGCTTAGCAGCGAGCTATTAACATTGGTTTATAAAACAAACAGGGCAAATAAACAGACATATAAACTGGAGTCACCTGCAGGAAAAAATTATGTTATACTTTTCTCTGTAATTTAGAACAGGCTTACAATTGAGTGGAAAGGGAGAAAATAGGTTTGAAGTTGCAGATGGACAACACCTAGATGTTTGTAGGGCTCTCGTTTTTCATCTGACAATTCAAACGGACAGGAAAGTGATTCACACTTCACACTCTAAAGAATTTCCTTCAGAAAACCTAGTTTTCCGTATTTCTGGCCTGCTAGGTCGCCCCATAAACAGGAACCGCAGAAAAACTCCTAAACAGCAAGCAGACTCTGAGATAGAGCCACAAATTCTCTCGTACACCATCACACAGATGACAGTTACACTAAAGTTATTCACGCACTCGGCTAGGAAAACCTTCAACATTCATGGATCCTTTTGCATTCATCAAACAACATACACGTGTAATTTCTATTTCAAGATGTTTTAGACTACACTTCATGATAAGGAATAAGAGACGTACAAAATACAAAAACAGGAAGGAAACTGCGGATTCCTATCATGAATGGCAGATAATTTCAGCTGATTAACACAACAATTAACAAAACAATAGGCAAAAAGAAGAAGTTAGAAAAAACATATATGCCCACCCAGGGGGCACTTACGCGCGTGAATCAACCATCCGGGAGTAAAGCTCTAGGGAAAACCTTCCGGGAGAAGAAATATCCACGGGTGCACTCCAGTAGCACACAGCCTGGAGCCCTCCGTTGCCTGAAAAAAATGACTGGAAAAAAACTGGATCACAGTCGGCGGGTCACCATATGATGGTATTTTTAGTAGTACCATCTTTGACCTCGTGTAAGACAAAACTCAGTAAAGGAAAACCTTTAGTAATAGTCAGGCAATTTATTCATACATAATACAACATAACAGTTTTGTCTGGGTAAGCTGTTGGAGTAACACACAGAATGTCACCCAAGGACTCACCAAAGACCCACCTCTTGGTCCAGGCGTTATATAGCTTTCAGAAGGCATTTACAGTAATTGTGACAAGGGGTACACGGAAATACCATACATGGTCCGGCGAGGAGACTTGCTGACATATATATTTATACATTCCTGCAAGATGTGCAGTTTTGCAACATAAGAGATTTCTGGTTCCAACTGTCCACAGTCTAGCAATCAGCTATTGGCTAATCATAGCCATTGTGGTATTTCCAGTAATTTGAGCAACACTTCTGCAAAAAGGGCATAAGAGACATGCTGACACTATTTTGACACTCTTCTAAGTAACAGAGTGGAGATCATTTATTTGTATATTTGTATTTGCCTATTATAAGTTATATGAGTGACCATTGTCCACAGTTGACCATTAGCCCTTATAGTCCATCCTGCCTTGGGCCCTATAGCGTTATGGCGTCATAGAGGGCGGGGGTGACAACTACCAACCCTCTGACACTAGCCATTCGTCCGTCATAGGAATTAGACCGTTCCAGATATATATTATAATAACAGGATGCATTTTGGGGACTATGGAGTATAAACTGAGGTGGTGATACCAGGCTTTGGAGATGTAAGTACCCTGAGGAATGGAGGGTGAACATGGGAGAAATGAAGCTGCATGGGTTGGAATCGCCTAACAATGAAGTGAAGGATGAACAGATGTAGGATGTACTTCAAATTCAAAAAAGCCTCCCCATTCATTAATACTGCTCATTAACTAATGACAAATGTAACCACCCAAAACAAATTCTTATTAACTGCATTGGTTTTACTTCATGTATATGATCACTGATCTAATCATTTAGATGTATCCGCACAGTGTCTATTCGCTATACCATTTAATCAGTTAATCACGAGGCAGATACAACACCTTGACAGATAATGTCCATGTCTGACGAGACGCCACTTACGTTTTCATGCTTCCTATTAATAAACGTTCCGTTCTTTATACGATATTCGCCTCTTTCTGTGCTTTTTGTTGCCATTGGATGTTTTCAGTTCCACTTTTCCTTAATCAAAAGGCAACTGATAAGCAGTGCTTTTCTTGCTTGATTTTCCATGTTCCTTTATATAGCTTGGTATTAGTACAGGTATTCTTAGTCATACGGGTATTCTATCTGTTATTCAGAAACCTTTTCAGAAAGCTCCAAATTACGGGAGGGCCATAGACTCCATTTTAATCAAATCATTAAAATTATTTTTACAAATTACAGGTATGGGACCTGTTATCCAGAATGCTCAGGATAAATTAAACCTGGAGTTTTCCACATAACTGATCTTTCCATAAATTGGATCTTTATACCTTTAGTCCAGTAAAACATAATGTAAGCACATTAATTAAACCAATAAGATTGTTTTGTCTCCAAGGATTACTTATGTTTTAGTTTGGATCAAGCACAATATATTGTTTTATTATCACAGAGAAAAAGGAAATCATTTTAGCTGAATTACAGGTATGGGATCCATGGGATTCATTATCTAGAAATCCATTATCCAGAAAGCTCCAAATTACGGAAAGGCCCTCTTCCATAGACTCCATTTTATCCAAATGTATTGATGACACGACCTTGTACTTGATCCAAACTAAGATATAATTAATCCTTATTGGAAGCAAAACCAGCCTCTTGGGTTTATTTAATGTTTACATAATTTTCTAGTAGATTTAAGGTATGAAGATCCAAATTCCGGAAAGATCTCTTATCTGGAAACCTCCATATGTCCCAAGCATTCTTGATCTCAAACTGATTAGCTATCTCTCTAACTTGAATATCTCCACATTCATTTATGTTCCTTCACAGAGAGGCCTTTCACTACCCAATACATAATCTTAAAGGAGAAAGAAAGGTGTTTTTCACTTAGGGGTGCCAAAAGTTAGGCACCCCCAAGTGATTGTATATACTTACCTGACATCCCGGAGAAAAGTGTACCAGTCCAGGGGTTTTTCCAGTGAGCACAAAGGAGCGATCAACTACTTTCTTCTTTCTTCAAATTTTCCGGGGTAGACGCATGCGCAGTAGAATGAAATAAGCGGCTTTTTCGTTAAGGTTCAGCTTTTCACTCAACTGTGCATGCCCATCCGCGAGAATAAAGAAGAAGCCGGAAGAGGATCGCTCCATGGTGCTGTATGGAAGATCCCCAGGCTGGTGCTCCTATCAGGAGAAAACTGCACTTGCCCGTGGTTCTACCATACAGCACCACGGAGCGATCAGCTTCTGGCCTCAGGTAAGTATATACAATTCCTTGGGGGTGCCTAACTTTTGGCACCCCTAAGAAGAAAATGCCTTTCCTTCTCTTTTAATGACTGCATTGACTTCACTTTTTTTAATCATTAACCTAATTACCTAGACATTTCTGCACAGAATGTCTACATGATACACTTTCAGTGATATTAACTGGACCTACCATAGAAGATAAATGGGTGTGAAAGCTTCACAAAGAATTTGGGCTTCTGCACCTGCCCAAGGCAACCACAGCCTTTTAGCAGTAAAGATCTGTGTCTCCCAAGATGCCCCGGTAGCTCCCCATCTTCTTTTCTGCTGATTCGCTGCACATGCTCTGTGCTGCTGTCACTTAGGGAGCAATGTACACATGCACGCATCCAGGCACACGCTGTGAGAGATGCACCAAAGCAACCCATGCGGATAGAAGACCAGAGACCGTGCTCCAAGAGACAAGGTCACAAGTTTTGGTTGCTCATTCCCAATGATAAACATTCACTTAATATATGGTCTTAGATTTCCAGAAATGTTCCTTCTCTATTCACTATTTGTCATTACACACTGTCTAGCGACCGGGTCAAAATAAATTAGAAGAACAGTGTGAAACCCTGAGGCTAAACATGCGTGGGAGTGAGATACAGGATAAAGCATTAGGAGTAATTAGGGCCAATTTTGTGTGTGTTCAATTAAAATGATATTTCAGTTTTCTGCTGAGTCCAGCATGAATTACAAAGGACTCTACAGAATCACAGGTATTTCAAAGGTTTTACGCTTGAATCAGATGTTTGTTTGTGAAGCAGTAACAAAAGAAATGCAAAATAAGAAAATTAGTTTCACGTGTGATTGTTTGTTACAAAATATGAGTGTTAATAACACTGTTTTTGTAAACTTAGATATTAAAAGGAAATTATTGTAAATATAGGGGTTATTTGTGTTTGAAATGAAAGTGTAAAACTCTGCCGCTCTCTGTCCTTACTTGGTTGAGTCTCTCAATCTTCACTTTTGATGTTTTCTTCTCCATTTGCAAAATGGTGAAAACAGGAGACTTGCCTTGGTTATGTGATAGATATTCTAGAGCACTCCGGATCAGAATTATTAGGTGTCAGTTATAAAAACTGGAAAAAGATCACTGCTAGGGATGGGCGAATTTGACCCGTTTTATTTCTTCAAAAATTCGTCGACGCCTATTGAAGTCTATGGGCGTCGGAATTTTTTTGTTGCGTGGCGAAATATTTTTGACGCGCGTCTTTTTTTGGATGGAGGCAGCATACATGCCTCCCTATGCCAACCCTTCATGGATGCAAGGCTAATAAACACAAGCAGCATTGCATTAATTGGGTTAGCCAAAGGCACCCTGACCCACAGGGCAATTGTTTAAATATAGAAGGTGGAGTCTCTTTGAAAACCCAACTACTCATTGTGTGAAGTCAGTGTCACAGCCCGCTATGCTGTTTCTGATTTATTTTTACCTTTTCAGGGACCTTACTTTCTCCTGCTGAACCCCAAAACTGACTTGTTCTACTTTGCATTCTATAGTTTCTTTTGTGAGGAGACAACCAAAATAGGACTTGACCCCATCTCTCTTGGAAGCAATGCTTCATCTTGTCTGGTGACATTCCCTACAGCTGGGGGCCTCTGAACTACTATGAAGTTACTTATCTTGATGCAATAGCACTTAGACCTCCCTAGACAGCAACAAATACTTGTAAATAGGTACCCCCTATAAAAAGATCTTTTTTGAAGAATGCCTATTTCTCTTTCAGGCCAGCCAGCTCCTGTGCTTTAACATCCTCTATTTGTGATACCATCATGCCAGTTTACCAGGAGGAACCAGGGAACCAGTCTGGTTTTGGTGCCCAAATTACAGGTTCGGTTACCAGAAACTATAAAAGATCAGCTGCTGTAATTTCCAGTGAGAGAAGAAAAGACTGCCAGGAGGACAGATAGATCTCTCCAGAGATCAACATGTGCATAGAAAGATGCCATCTTGTTCCCTGCCCAGCTGCTAGATGTCCAGGGGTGAAAGGTGCAGCTGTGGATAATGTTAGCGCCACAGACCTCCCCTGTGAACACCCCTGTAAGTGAACCAGTGATTATATTGGTAAAGGTGTTTTTCCATGAGGTTTCCAGGTTGCCAGATTGACAGTAGGTAGAAGAACCAGGTCTAAGGGAGTGTAGTTCTGTTGTAAGTAAGTGTTTCAAGAAAGGATCACTCTACATTTTCCATAAAGGTAAACATAACTGTAATGCTTCAAACAGACCTAATTTGTGAAACAAAAAAGTGCTAATTTACTTAATATTGTACAGTTTTTTTTCAGGGACAGAGAAGACCTTTTCTATTTTGATTAAGAGTGTCCATGTAGAATCAATAGGATTTGCATTAGAATAACTGAAGGTACTTTCCGTCACGGACTTTCTGCCATATCATTTTCTGCTGACATTTATCTGGTGTGTAATAATGGTAGAAGAACTGTTGTTTGTCATTACTTAAAAACCCAAGGATTTACCTTTGGGTCGAAATAAATCAAAACAGAGCCAGTTTTGCAAAGGTTGCATTTGATGGACGTTTGACTTCTATCTACTTCACTAGCCATGCAATTCTTTAAAAGACAGAGAAACTGCATAAAAACTCCTGTTTCTACTGAATTATAGATACTGAAGGTTTGGTGTATTTATTCAATGTGAAAGCCACATTTTGTCCTAATTCCTTAGAAATGAACTTCCACTGTAGACTCTAGTCTTGACATTTTTCCTTTTTTACTTGCCATGCTACTCATTAAAAGTGTCATAAAGATGACAGTTATGTGAAAATTCAAATAAATTGGCTGCAAGTGAGTGCCCTAATTATTCTATCAAATTTATTATGTATATATATCTGGCACAATTCGCCGAGATACAAACGGAAGTTTCTTGACAGTACGAGTCCACTGCAATCTTCGTTGTTAGACGCAAGCCTTTCAATAAATCAACTGCATTTCCTAGGGAGAAGACAAAGTAATAGACATTTAATTGTCCGATTATTTTTATATTTTTTTAACATGAGAGCAACTTTGCCTCTGTGTTTGGTTTCTTTAAAACAAATGTACTAATGAGTATTGGCACTAACATGCCTTACTAGCACTGCCTTTGTGTAAAGCTTCTTTCTTCAAGCCTTTTGTGTTGTAGAGATGATTTAGTGTAGTAATAGACACAGCACTCTTTTAATGCATGTCGATAAACCCTTATTTTACGGGGTAGTTATTATTATTCCTTGTTTATATAGCACCAACATATTGCACAGAGATTTTACATCATACACTGCACCAGTAAAGCATACAATTCCCTCTCATCTTCACACACATTATGGTTGATTTTATCAGGAGCCAATAAATTTGCCTGTATGTTTGCAGAGTGGGGGAAGAAACTGGTGATCCCTAGTGATGGGCGAATCTGTGCCAAAAAATTAGCGAAACGCATTGAAGTCAATGGGCATCAAAATAATTTTGATGCCTGTCAATTTTGAAGCGTGCAGCAATTTTTATACACATGACTATTTGGTTCAAATGCATTATCAATGGGCAAGTCAATGGGCTTCTAAATAATTTTGACGCACTATTTTTTAATTTTTTTTTAATGAGCCAGGTTTTTCGCCAGCGAATTGTCACTGCAGTTTCGGAAATTAATTTGCTTGTGGCAAAACGTGCAAATTTACCGCAAATTAGGATCTGAGTATTAGAATTTATTCGCCCATCACTAGTGAGCCCCCATGGAAGCTGTAAGAGATTACTCACAGGGATATCTCCAATACTTGAATCATGGGAACAGTTCAGGACCAATAAGGGGACAGGCATGGAGGAGAGAATGAAGATGGAGAGCAGACTGGACAGACTTACACTGTACAGAGAAGCAGGACAGACTGGAGCAGGACACAGAAGCAGGACAGACTGGAGCAGGACTAGGGATGTAGCGAACTGCCGATTTGGTGTTCGGGAACGCCGTTTGCGAACACCGGCAAAAAATTCGAACGTTCGCGAACAGTTCGCGAACTTCGAACACCTGCTAAAATCGTTCGATTCGAACGTTTGAAGGATTTTTCATTCGAATCGAACGTTCGAAGGATTTTGATCGTTCGATCGAAGGATTTTCATTCGAATCGAACGTTCGAAGGATTTTAATCGTTCGAACGAATGGAAATCGTTCGAACGAATGGAAATCGTTCGAACGATTGGAAATCGTTCGAACGAATGGAAATCGTTCAATTTTAGCGGTCGAATGGTCGAACGATTTGTATTCGAATCGAACGCGAACTCAAAATGCGAACGTTCCCAAACGTTCGCGAACATTAGGCGGACGCGAACGGTCGAAGTTCGCGCGAACAAGTTCGCCGGCGAACAGTTCGCTACATCCCTAAGCAGGACACAGAAGCAGGACAGACTGGAGCAGGAAACAGAAGCAGGACAGACTAGAGTGGCGCAGAAGTGGTGCAGACTAGAATGGGATGTAGCAGGCAGAGAACCATGACAGACTGGTCTGTGACGGAGCAGGTAAAGAACATGGATCCAAAACATACGTGTGCAATAAACAGAAAGATAACTGCATGATTGATTGGTTCTCAGAGTGAAATTGCTTAATGATTTATAACACTGAAATGGATTGACAGAGCATCTACTCTGTCCTAATACTGGAATGACAGTGAGGACATCACCTATTTTCCATTTCTGCATTTGTCTGGAACAAGCCTTGATGCTCAAGCAACAATGCTCAGGCCAGGATGGTAAGCAGAAGGCTTAATGAGGACTGAACTCTAACTGGCTGTCCCCGAAACAATCAATAAGGCTACTACAATTCTATACACATCAAGATAGGAAGGTGATAATCCTAAATTCAGCAGGGACCTTCTAGCTGCCTTTGTAGCCCAGCAGGCCAGAATCAAGCAGGAGATCCCTTGTTCAAATCCCAACAAAGCCTTACGCAATTACTATACTTCAAAAATAACTTTTTTACCACTGTCATCTCATAACCCTGTTAATGTATATGTACATGCAGAAAAACAAATTCACCTCTAAAACGAATATATTGGCACCATTTTTATTCATCAACCATGCCACCCTGATCTGTCAGATTCACCAGGAACTCAAAAGGTATACTAAGCTCACCAAGTACATGACGAGCCCTGGTGCACATCATTTATATTTCATGGTCATTTCCCTTGAAAGCCACCTAGTAAAGTTTGTTGTAGGTTATAACCGGTATATCCTGTATGGAAAGGAGCCGACTATATTTCCACAAGCTAAATAATAGCTTTATGGCAAAAACAAAGTGATTATTGAACTGAAAATAGAGCAAGCTTAAAAGGTCATGTCTGTAATTTCACCCCATCTCAAACTGCTTTTCTTGTTTTTAAAAAAACGGATAATTGTATAATGATGGTATTCAAAATATGATTCATGTCTCATACTTCACAGCTAAAAATAATGTGTTATTCAAGTTTACTTAAAGTCTTTCCTTATTGTGATATTTCTCCTTTATTACAAAGTAAATTTGTAAATCTAGATTGTTGGTGACAAAGGTCCCAGACAGGATTAGGATGTAATTAGTGATGGGCGAATTCACGGCGCCAGCATATAAATTCGCGAAACGCCCGCAAAAATGCGCCCGAAAAAATTCGCTGGCGTAAAAAACGGGCGCAGGCATCAAAAACGAGACGCCGGCGCAGTTTCGCGAATTTTTCCCATTTCGCGAATTTAGCTAATTTTTCGGTGAAGCGAAACAGCGCAAATTCGCCCATCACTAGATGTAATTAATGGATAGGCAATAGATATCTGTAACTAGACAAAATGCTCGATGAATGCAGAAATTTCAGTTTGGCAGATTGAGGCAACAGATAAAAAATTCCCCACAACATAGTTGATTTGAACCATGTGGTAATTTGGGCATCCAATATAAGTCTACCTTGGGGGTCCAGAATTCAATGGTTTTTTGTAGATGAATGGGAAAATTCAATAACCGGTGAAAATTCGCCAGCACTGGATTTGCGTATATCGCAACACTTCGCCAGGTGTAAATTTGCCCGGACAACGCTAATTCACGAAGATCCACAAAGTTGCGCACAGGGTACTGAACGCTGGCGAAGTTGCGCTAGCGAAAATTCTCTGAGCAGTTCGAAGTTACGCTAGGGTTGGCTAATTAAAGTACAATGGCCGTATATGCTGCAGCAAATACATTACACTACACAAGGCCAGGGAACCTTAATAAAATTATATAGAGGTCTTATATTGCCCTACACATGTGCCCACAGTTAAGTTTAGGTGCCATATGTTATCAAATGTAGGGGGGAAGGAGGGTGCCCCCCAAAAAAATGTTGATCTTTTTCAGCCTATCACCCTGTAAAGAGGTGCCAGCATTTTTTGGGACTTTTATTTGAGGAACTCCTATCTACTCTATTGCACTTCGCCTGATCTGAGATGGCGAAGGCAAGTCTGGCGATAGAGGTAACGGTCAATAAAATCAAAAACTTTGTGAATTTGCTTAGTACCGCTCTTTTGCCAGAGCGAGAATTCACCTGGCATTAGAGTGCGAAGTTGCGCCAGGGTCTATCTCCTCAGTGAAATTACGCCAGCGTTAACCACTTCGCCCTTTAGTAAATTTCCCCCTGAATTATCATGGTCTATATTAAAAGTAAATGTTTTGCCTTTTATTAAATGTTTTTTTCTATTTTGTTACTCCTCATTTCTTTTTCTCATTCCACAGTTTTCTCTTTTTAATCTTCTAAAGTATTATTTTATCCATTTACAGGTTTCTCTTTTATTTTCCCTCCTTTCTATCTTTTCTCTCCTAATGTATACCCTGTCCTCTGTCTTCTTCTCCTCCCCTTATTTTCTACCTTCAGCTCTCCCTCACTCTCCCTTTCTTTTAACTTGCTTGACCCTAAGGGTCAGGGCACACAGATTCGGGGAGATTAGTTGCCCAGCGACCAATATCCCCGAACTGCCTCCCTTGCCTTCCCGCCGGCGATTTACATTATAGCCGGCACTCGGAGCGCTTCATTTTCCGAAGTCGCCTGAAGTTGCCTCACGAGGAAGACTCTTGCCAGTTGCTAATATCTTGAAACCTAGAAAAAAAGTTAATGTGAATTTTAAAAGTGCTCAGTAAAGCACTCTGAGCTATTTGGCACTATTTTGTTGCAAGCATTTATATAACCTTTATTGTTTGTCAGCCACATTTTGTAGAAGAGAATAAAAAACATTTGTAGAGAGGCTCCTACAAGTTGGGTCTAAGGGTTATACCTGTTGAATACTTGTTCCATCAATAACCGCATTAGTGTGTGATTTACTAGACTTAAGCCAGTTGCATTTGTGGCCATCCTGTGAGTAACACCTTTTTAAGGTTCCCTTGTCTCTATGAACATTGAATTTGCTCACAATGGGATGGCATTTCTCAGAGGAGGCTTTCTTAGAATTTCTCAGATGACTTATTCCCTGTGCTTATGAGCCTATGAGTAAGTGCACCAATAGGCACGAAAAACGTCAGGCCTTCACCTGTATGTCCTAATAATTCATTTGAACTTAATTATACTTTCTGGTCATTACTTTTGGAGAAAAACTCACAACTTTTTTTCTTCCTGTTACATGTTTATGCACCCATGGACTGGGGTGAACTGTGAGTATACTTTTCTCCTTTTACCTTTATTGCCCTTATTATTGGACATTAATTAATTGTGGTGCTGTTATGGGTATTCTGTACCCTGTGCCTTTACCCTGTGCATGTCTTGGTAAATGGGTCACCAGTGGGCAGTTGGTATCCATTATAGTAAGATGTATATGGACAGCCTTTATTGCATGAAGCAGGCATGTATATAAAGTTATGAACCCAAAAATGGTCTGGCCACTCCTATTTTGGCCCTGCCTATAGATGTTCCTAGGCCAAAGGGGAAGCGCACAGCTCTTGCACTTCTTTATATATAGGCTCCTGCTCCTGCTCCTGAAACATAAGTTATTTTTTCACCTCCTTACACTCCTTCCCTTTGAAAAAAAAACATATCCTAGTATATGTCAAAATAAACCCTTTTTTCCCCTCTTTAAATGTTATATACATGCCATATGGGTTCATGTGAGAGAACGTATCATTAGTGATATGTATAATGTATAATTAGATTTGTCAAAACGGCAACATCAGAAACGATGAGTGAAATATTTCGGCAAGCATGAATTTGTAACAACAACCCTTCTTTTGCTAACAAAATCATTCATTGACCGTTGTTTCTTTTGTGCCTTCTGCTGTGAAATAAATCCCATTATTGTAATGCAGTTGCTGCAAAAGTAAGACTTTAATGTACTTTGAGTGGAGTAAAAAAAGTCAGGACAGATTTATTAATCAGTAATCAGAAAGTGAAAAATACAAAGATCTATTGCACTGCATATTTCAAATTCTTATGTATTATATATACATTATTACAAGTGCCCATTAATAATCTTTTACATGCTGTTGTGCTGCATTGGCTGCAAATGTCATAAAGTGTATCGTTTTAAAAACGATATAATGTGACACAGTAAACAGTACGCAGTAAATGGATACATACAGGAGTAAGTGTATATCTAATTATCGGCTGTCACGGACGCTGTTGTAAGCTTTTATATCTCAAAGGGAAACCATCGATATTCTTCGTAGTAAGAACATTTCTGAATAAATGTTTATTTTCCTCATGGAACACTTCATTAAACCTTATTCAGTTGCATATCAATTCCATCACCTTAATGAAACCTTGAACTTTGCAATAGAACAAAACTGGCAAAGCTGGAAAAAAAGATTAATTACCTTCGAAAGATTGCAGAGCTCAGTACAAGAAGGTCTCAGCGCCCCAGCACAGCAATCTCATACAGATTGATCTAGAAAAGCAATGCTATTAGTAATGTTAAAAAAGGGGAAATAAACTATTTACACAAAGGCTTGTTTTCCATTTGTTTTAT
Source organism: Xenopus laevis (assembly GCF_017654675.1). NCBI lineage: Eukaryota > Metazoa > Chordata > Amphibia > Anura > Pipidae > Xenopus > Xenopus laevis. Next base: position 188,017,841 of record NC_054372.1, read on the forward strand.
AGCAAAGTACAACATATGGTGGCACAACTTACTAGAGTACAAAATACTCCATCTTTGCATGTTGTACTTGTAGGGAAGGCCTACTGGAACAGGTGCACAGGAGCATGCATGTAAAATAAGGGCTTTGCTAAATACTTACTAGAAGGAAAAATGGTTTTAAGAGTGGATTCGATGGCTTCTTAGACAAAATATCCAGTGATGTTGTATGTATGCAAATGTGTATGTATATACACACACTATTTCTGCCATTTCATTTAATATTTACGTAGTTAAGCTTCCCAAAAAAAGAGGTACTCCAAACACTAAGACAGAGCTTTGTTGAAAGTCATTGAAAGTTATTGTTCCTCAATGTTTTCATGACACACCTGCCTTGATCCTCTGGATGAGGTTGCTGCCCCAAGCAATAATCTTACCCATGTGCACATACAGTACCCAAAACTGCTTTGGAAATAAGTCCCATATGCAGAGCAACCTATGGCCATTCCTTTTCAAACAACACAAGCAAGAAAAACAATATACTGTAAAAGGTTTTCAAGTTTTTCTGTCCAGATAGACTAACTACTAGCCAATGGAATAACACAACAGTCAGAGGCATCTCTGTGTCTACAGTTTTCTTTGTTTGCTCACAGATTGCTGGGTTCTACCATGCAAAAAACCTAGGATGAGTAGCTGACATGTATCTTCTTATGTAAAAACAACTTCTATCATGCATAGGAGGCACACAAATTGATTTATTGATCCCCTTCTACGGAATACAGAAGCTCATTTGTTCCCGACACTTATGAAACGTTGTTATAAAGCCAAGCGATTACAAAGAATAAAGAAATTGTGCTGCAATGTTTCCTTTGTTCGTGGTGCTGTAGTTCAGTTGTACCAGCTGAAATGTCCTACTGAGAATGGCATCACACAATTTATGCTGCTTCTGTTTATTACTGTTTCCTTTTGTATATTTATAGTACCGGTACATCTTCTCCAAACGAATCTACTTTCAGCAAAGCTTTAAAGTAATTGCTTTGTCCTGCATTGGATAGTTGGCTTTTATCTGCCTAAGCAAAGCTGAACTACTGAGCTTCAACTTTAAAATATAAATACTATTCGATTCAAGGTTCCTCTTTTGTTGGCGTACGTCAAGGCAAACACAGTTTCCAAACTCTACCAAAACGTATATTTTATAGCTCCCTAGTCTTTCAATTCTTGACACATTTCTTTTTAGTGTAAAAGCAAAAAGATGGAACAATAAAAAGGAACTGGGAGTGGGCAGACATTGTTTATTCAATTTTGTGTCTACATAAAGACTGACCAAGAACAAAGGAAAAGACTTCATGGTCACAATGCATCACTTTGACTGAGACTGCTTTACTTAATTGTAGCATTTCTAGTAAAAACTGGGAAAACTGGGGAAATGTAATAAAAGTCTCAGTGAGAAAAACAAATTGCAGAAATAAGATTTGCATTTTGCAATGTAACATTCTTCATTATTCTGTTATTGCATTGTGAATTATAGTTGTGCATTGTGCACGTTTAAGAAGTGCTTAAAGGAGCAAACAATGCACCTTCAACAAACAAAACAGCTATTTCAGTAAGACGTTTTATTACATAAACTGAGCACTGGTGGAAGTGGTCAGGGTCGGACTGGGGGGGCCCACAGGGACTGCTGGTCCAGGGCCCCCCTTCGGCCCCCCGCCCCCCTACTGCAACGTGCCAAACTCTGCGAGACTGTTCGAATGTGCCGCTCAGTGTGCACGCAAGAACACCACCATGCGCATGCGCGAGTGGTGTTTCTTTGTGCGCATTCTCGAGCGGTGATGCAACGAAAACTTTTTTTTTTTCAAAATTTTAATATTGGGAGAGGGGGACTGGCCCGGCGGGCGCCCACGAGGGTCGGGGCCCACTGGGTTTTTTCCTGGTGTCCCGCCGGGCCAGTCCGAGACTGGAAGTGGTCATTAAACAGTTTCCAGGTTTGCAAAAGCTACAGTTAATATAAATTTCCACAAAGGAAAATTTGTTTGCGCAAAGGCATAGATTTTTGCATTTTCCATTACCGACTTATATTACATTACCCAATTAGAAGATCAATGTAATCCCAGCCATGTCAATTGGGACAAGGACTGGATCTATCAGTCAATCAATAAGCAAAAAGTTAATTTGAATCCAGTACTCAGGGCCGCCATTAGAAATCACGGGGTCCCATACAACAAAATTTTCAGGGGGCCCGTCCACCCTAGCCCCAAGCCCCGCCCCCAGATCCCACCCACCCCACACCACAGTTAAAAGACCACATAGACAACAGCGCTAAAAATGGCAAACCTCCCCCCACACACAAGTTATAAAAAGTCATTGATGGTCAGGACCCCCTTAACTGTAGTGCCATGGCCACCCATAAAAGTATTTTTTTTAAAAAAAAACATTGGCTCCAGGGCCCCCCATAAAAGTTTTTTTTAAAAATTATAAAATTATTGGTGGTCAGAGTTCCCCATAAGTGAAAAAAAAAATGTTGACGCCAGGACCCCCCTTAAAAGTTTTTTTTAAAAAATATTGGTGCCAGGGCCCCACTTTACAAGTAAAAAAAAACATTAGAGCCCCAGAGGATGTTTTTTTAAAAAATGTTGGTGGCAGGGGCCTATAGAGTATTGAAATAATACAATGGTGGCCAGGGGTTTAATAAAATTAAAAAACACACATTAATGTTCAATAGAACTGAACTTGTGGCTTCAGGACTTTAAGTTCGGCTCTTCGCCTGTTCGGGACTTTGGCTATTTGGAACTATGGCAGTCTAGGGGGCCCCGGCTATTTCAAATGGTGCAGCACAGCCAAGCCCCCCTTTAGGCCCGGTACAGTAGTACAATTTACTGCTTACCTGCAAACCTCAGGATAATAGGGGTAAGGATGCTCTGATCACTGACACATTTATGGGCAGATTTATCAAGGGTCGAATTGAATTCGAGGGAATTTTCGAAGTAAAAAAATTGAAATTCAAAGTAATTTTTTGGATACTTCGACCTTTGAATAGGATACTACGACTTTGACTTCGAATTCGATTCAAAGTAAAATAGTTTGAATATTCGACCATTCGATAATCGAAGTACTGTCTCTTTAAAAAAACTTCAATACTTCGCCAAATTAAACCTGCGAAGTGCTATGTTAGCCTATGGGGACCTTCTAGAGCTATATTTGCTCTATATTTCACACAGGAAAATACTTCCTTTTAAGTAGTTCTTCTTAAAACCTAAAGGCATAACCAAGATTTTTTCCCCCCACAATTTTATCTAAATGTAGTGTCAGTAGTAATTGAGTATAAAGTCAAAAAACATATTTTTAGCTGGTTTAAATTCTTTATTTTGTTATCATTTTCAAGACAGACTTGTAATATATGATGCTCGTTATCTATTCTTGCTTTGCCATTGGAGTTTTCAACCACTATCATTTTATTGTAGAAAAGAAAATGTAATTAGTGATGGGTGAATCAATTTGCAAATGTATTCTGCACAAAAAGTTGCCATAAACATAAAAACATAAAAAATGTATCTTTGCCATTTTGTGATTTTTTTTTTTTTGAGAAACGGGACAGATCAGTATTTCATCACTATTAAAATTAAAATTCATCACTATTAAAAGACAGTGGGGTATATTTATCAAAGAGTGAAGTTAATAGTGAAGTTCCGCCACTAGAGTGAAATTCCGCCACTCTCCATTCATTTCTATGGGATTTTTATAGGCGTAATTATCAAAGGGTGAACTTTCACTTCACCCATTGATAAATACGCCTTTCAAAATCCCATAGAAATTAATTGAGAGCTGCGGAATTTCACTCTAGTGGCGGAACTTCACTTTTTGATAAATTTACCCCAGTGTATGTTGGTATGAACATGAACTTAATAGGACAAAGCTGCATCAAGTTTGCTTGAATCGCTGATTATCCTATACATTTTAGCTAGAAACTGTCTTTCTCTTCCCTTTTATGGAGATGCAATTTAAAAATGTATCTCATGGTTTATCATGTGAAAACTCTATTGAAGTCTAAGGGAAAAAACTGGAAGTAAATTAGGAGAAAAGTTTCTTCTTCTCGAATGAATCTCACCCATGAGTTTTCACTTGATAAACCATGAGATAACTTTTTCTCACTGAATTGAATCTGGTCCATTGGGTGAGATTCAGTGTGATGAGAAACGTATCTCCTAATTCACTTCCAAATTTCCCCATAGACTTCTCCTGAGGTTTCATGAGCTAAATCATGAGATAAGGTTTTTGTAATGGAACGGAATTTGGCCCATTGCCTGATAAATACAAATGGATTATATCACTAGGCTTTCCAGTATGGGCCCGATTCAATTAAGTGAGAAAACGTTATCTCATGGTTTATCACATGGACGAGATAAAATTCGAGGTGAAAAAAATTTTCTTTAAATTCAGTTCCAGTTTTTTTCCAATAGACTTCAATGGAGTTTTCACATGATAAACCATGAGATAAGTTTTTCTGAATTGAATTGTAAAGCTGGCCATAGACGCAAAGATCTCATTGTACGAAACGAGGATTCGTCTGGTTTTCGGAACGTGTGTGGAGAGTCCCGTCATTTTTCGTCCAGCTGTGATCGGTCGTTTGGCCGATCGGACAGGTTAGAAAATTTTTGTTGGCTGCCGATAAATCTCTGCATGTATTGCTGATTGTACTATTTTCAGTGGGAGACTGTCACTAGCTTTGTCTATCGTACGATTGTTGTCAGGGGCAGAACATCGGCTGATCTGTTCTTTAGCTACTTTATTTGGTCGGAATGGTAAGACTTTGATCTGAATGGTTAGTGGCAGGTCGGGAGATGGGAAAGTCCGATCGTACATTGATTCGTACGATCGGATCTTTGCGTCTGTGGCCAGCGTAAGACTTGCCGGGAGATCTGTGCGTTCTCTCGCCTCCTGGTGCATGGCCCCGGTCTTGTCGTGGGTGTCTGACGTTCACGTTTGTCGCGGAGCAGGTCATGATGTCAACATTGGGCGCTAGATTCGAATTTGGCACCAAATTCCCTTTAAAATGCCTTTTCCTTCCTGTAACAGTGCCCAAGCTGGCTTCTGTTTTACAGATACTGCATGAGCCTTCTTTTTTGATTGATTATTCTGGTGTTTTGACTCCTGTCTATCTGACTCTGATTCTCGCTGCCTGTCTTGAACTGTTTGTCTGTCTTTTGTCTACAACGCCTTGCCGGTACCTTTTCATGAACTCTCACTCTCCTAAAAGCACAATTTCCCTATTGGTTTTGCAGCAGAAAGCCCGGGGCCCAAAAGGGCTTCGGTGAACAATGGAATTCGCAGGGGTTCTCTTGTGCATCTAAAGGTGTCCATACATGGGCCGATAAAAGCTGTCGACAGACCATGACGGCAGCTTATTGGCCCGTGTATGGGGCCCCCCGACGGGCTTCACCGATCTTCTTGATCGGATGGGACGAAAAATCCCTTTGGAAGGCGGCCTCATCTATTCATTGATGCAGTCCCGTGATCCGACCGCCCATTGCTATTTGTTAGGATTCGATCGTTGGGCCCTAGGGCCCACAATCGGATCAGCCCGATATTGCCCACCTCAAGGTGGGCATATCAGGGAGAGACATCGGGACATCTCCAAACGAGTGGATCTCTCAGTGTATGGCTACCTTAAAGTGGCAGATGCCATTAAGGTTCCTGGCTGATGAGTTATTACATGAATTGCATCTCAAATTGAATCTCTTCCATGACTTTTCACTAGTGATGGGCAAATTTGCGCTGTTTCGCAAAACGTTTTTGACACCGGCGCCCATTTTTGAAGCCGGCGCCCGTTTTTTGACGCCGGCGCCCGTTTTTTTGATGCCGGCGGCCGTTGTTGAATTTTCGTGGGCGTTTCGCAAATTCGCACCTGGCGAATAAATTCACCCATCACTACTTTTCGCGTGATAAACCTTTTTATTACTGAATTGAATCTAGCCCTTTGTGTTTGATGCTGAAATCTCTTTAGTTTTCATGAGATAAACTAAAATGAGATACAGTCCTTTTTTTTTTTTTTAAATCAAATTGAATATGGCCCTCTGGGGTCACCCGATCCCCTCACTGCTGTTCCACTACTACTCTAGTAAACCAGCTGGAATTTTAGGGAAAAAGGGGAAGTGAAAATAATTGTATAAATTGTGCCCCTGATAAAATTGGCAATATGTAAAAAGTTCAACCCAAAAAACTAGAATATCAGATCTGATTTCTGTAATGAAGCTTTGTTCAGACAAAAATAAATAGGGAAATGAAAACTGATATTATGCAGTGTTTTCTTTGAAAAAAAAAAAAGTTCAGCGGAGATGGTTTTTCAATATATCGAGAGTTATTCCTGTAGCCCTAGGAGCAATTTTGTTCTGGAGTTTTGGTATTTGAATAATTCAGTTCAGTTGTTCACTTACTTACTATTTTGTGTTTGGCATTCAGAAGAATTTCTCAGGGAATTTAAACATGATAAATTACCTTTATTATCACGTCTGATTACAAAGTCAGAGTAGTATGAAGGACTTTTTGGAAAATCAAAACAAGATTTGTCTTTCATAATTCAAATGAAGAGAAAAAGCTGCATTGGAAGTACTTCAATTATTAAAATGGACATCTGAAGTTTCTTTTTGTGCTTGGTAGATGAAAACAAAGTTCTTTAAATACTTCCCCTCACTCCAAAATCAATAGGTTTTGTTATTCTCTTTGGTACAGAGAGCAGGAATCAAAAGAATAGAAAGAAAGACGTACTGACCACTGGGCAATCTCAGTCACGAGAGTCTGCTTGGTTGTTCTTGTTATACTATGAAGCCACATACTTGCATGCCTAAAATATATGCTGTTTGGAAACATTCTCCATTACATAAAACTTTACCTTAAGGCTTTTTTTTTCAATTTTTCATATCAGTTATTCAGATAAACTGTGTACTCGGCACAAAATAAATCACATGTTCCTGCAACACAGTGGGTACTTATTTAGGGTTCGATTAGAGGAGAATACCTGATTGATGTTCTAGACTACCCTCTCATTCTGCAGGAAAAATGGGGTAAGAGTTGGAATGGATTATCTTTTACTGTCCGGAGCTACCTGGGATTGAACTCTGAACTTTACACTCACAAGCTCCTGCATTATTTCATTGAGCCACTGGAGACCTTTGGATTCTAATTCTACTGGTATGTTTAAAGACTTTCTACCTTTTACGTTTGCTCACCTCCTCCTCCTCCTTCTTGCTCTACCAGGTGTTGGTAATTTGTTAATTAAGGGCCTTTATATGCCTGTTGCTAAAGATACTCCGGTGCTTGATCATTGAAGCTCCCAAGCTAAATCCTGCAGACTCCTTGTTCCTGTGACTCCTTGTTCCTGTGACTCCTTGTTCCTGTGACTCCTTGTTCCTGTGACTCCTTGTTCCTGTGACTCCTTGTTCCTGTGACTCCTTGTTCCTGTGACTCCTTGATCCTGTGACTCCTGTGCCTGATTCCTGCTTTTGTTCCTGAGATTCCTGCTTTGTTCCTGAGATTCCTGCTTTGTTCCCTGTGCTTGTGTTCTCTGCTACAGTTTCCCATTACCTGCACTCTGTTGGATCTCCTGGTAATTGACCTCGGCTTGTTTACTGGACTACCCTCTGCCATCAGCCTGCCTCCGACCTCGGCCTGCCATACGGACTTGTTATTGCCATCAGCCTGCCCCCAACCTCAGCCTGTTTCTCGGACTTGCTTTATTGTTGCCTGCCCTTGACCACCGACCTGGTGTAAGAACTTATATTATTTTTTATCTTTTGTTCATCAGTTATATTGCCATACTTTTCATTATTAAAATATTCTTCTGCATAACATGTTTCCGGCCTATCAAAACCTTAAATACCCGCTGTACTCGTGTTATACAGCACCAAGGCTCCTAACTACCAGCCACTCACCTGTGGCCAAGCCTGACACCTAGATTTTCTTGGAACTGTGGCAGAACAAGAAATACAAAAAACAGCTGTAAATACATGTAACCTTGTTATTAACTAGGGCGTCCCTAGGCAAAGGTTTTATTACAGGTATGGGATCTGTTATTCAGTTCTGCTCGTGGAACCTGTGGGCTTTCTGGATAAGGGATCTTTCTATAATTTAGATCTTCATTTCTTAAATCTGCTAAAAGCCATTTAAACATTAATAAACACAATTGTTCTGCCTTCAATAAGGATTAATTATATCTTAGTTGGGATCAAGTATAATGCACTAGAACATGGCAAACAGGTGTGAGCTGTGCGCAAGGTCCGAAAGGATAATAGTTAGCAGCACTGAGGGGAATTATGGATCCACTGGTCCACGAAGCAAAGAGTTAAATGTAGTAAACAGCGCGCTGGGATGTAATCCGTTTTTTTGCCCAAGTGCCTAAATGGAAAATAGGGTATAGAGTGTATTACGTTCGTTTCGCAGAATAAGGTAATAGCAGGAACTACTCCCAATGAATCTCCAAGTTCTAGCGTATCGTGATTAGGGATGTAGCGAACCGCCGAGTATGTGTTCGCGAACGCCGTTCGCGAACACCGGCAAAAAATGCGAACAGTTCGCGAACTGTTCGCGAACTTCGAACATCCGAAAATCGTTCCATTCGAACGATCGAAGGATTTTAATTGTTCGATCGAACGATGTTCGAATCGAACGAAAATCGAACGATTTTAGCGATCGAATGGTCGAACGATTTTGACGCGAACGCCTATTGGCGAACGTCGCGCGACGTTCGCGAACTTGCGGCGGACGTGAACAGTCGAAGTTCGCGCGAACTAGTTCGCCGGCGAACAGTTCGCTACATCCCTAATCGTGATGGATAGTGCATTAAGATGGGCCGATATTTAACTTGCGAAGAATCTTTTATAGCGCCGGGTTTGGAGTTGCGAGATGTGCCGGTACCTGTTTTTCTGAAAAGAAAGACTGCAATGGTGCAATATAGCCGGACCTTGTCTTTTTTTGAAGCAATCCTTATCTACTCTATTGCGCTTCGCCTGGTCTGAGGTGGCGAAGGAAGTCTGGCGTAAAAGGTAGCGTTCAGAACAATGCGCGCGTTAGTGGATTTGCGTAGTTACGTCCGTTGCGCAACTTCGCCAGGCGTAAGGGTGTGAAGTAACACTAGCGTTCGTTAGTGAATCGGTGAAGTACCGAAAATGCCCAACGCTAGCGAATTCACGCTAGCATTAGGCGCTTCGGCGCTTAGTCATTTTGCCCCATGGTGTCTCGGGGGTTGACCTCTAACGCAGAAAAGGAAAAAATGTGCACACCCAGGCTTCAACAATGTACTGTAACTGCAATAAAGGACTGAAGTAGCTCAGGTGTAGTGATGTGCAAATCATGTAGCAGTGGAAAAAAATTGTAAAACTGTGAAAATTAAGGTCAATAGGCATTTATTTTAAAATTAGATTCAATCAGTGTTTTTTTTTTCTTGGGCTAAAAAATGCATTGGAGTCAATGGGCTTTTCTGTCACTTGCATTTTTACTGTAAAATATTTACCGTTAAATAAAATCGCCAGACAACAATTTGCCAGATATAAATCTGCCACGTCAAAACAAAATTGGCGCGCGCACAAACATCGTCGCATGTCAAAATTATTCGGACGCCCGTTGACTTTAATGCATTTGGACCAAATAGTCGCGCATATAAAAATTGTCGCTCGAGTCGAATTTGTCGCTCACATCAAAATAATTTTGACGTCCACTGACAATGCGTTTTCTAAATTTTTCACCATTTCAAGAATTTTGCTGTAAATTCGCAAATTTTTCGGTGAACCAAAATGGCACAGATTCACTTTTTACCGTGAATCCATGAGGGTAAATTTTTCTCATCTCTACTGAAACCAATATCTCAACTATTTGATATCTAAAGTAAAATCAAATTGCTGGGCTGGACTGGCAGACACAACTCTCTGGGCACAATTATTGCACTAACCAATGTTTACATTTTGAGACAAATGTATCATCCAGCCACAAACAAATTAGACCTTTTTATATATATTTGCTTAAAATTGGTTCTATGGGAGATGGCCTTCCCGTAATTCAGAGTTTTCCAGTTAAAGGATCCCATAATTGTTGACCAAAATTAAAATTTCCATTGGCCTTGGGAAAAGAACTTGAGAGGCAAACACAATATTTTCTTCTAAAATATGGGCAACAAGTATTGGTATGGAACCTTTTATCCAGAATGCTCGGGGCTTTGCAGATAACAGATCTTTCCATAATTTGGAATGTGATACCTTGTCTACTAGAAAATTATGTAAACATTAAAGGGATTCTGTCGTGATTTTTATGGTGTAATTTTATTTCTTAATGACACTGTTTACACTGCAAATAATCCACTCTACCATATAAAATTTCATTCCTGAACCAGCAAGTGTATTTTTTTTTAGTTGTAATATTGGTGCATAGTGAGCCATTTCAGGTCAGTTTGTCTGGTCATGTGCTTTCAGAAAGAGCCAGTACTTTAGGATGCAACTGCTTTCTGGCAGGCTGTTGTTTCTCCTACTCAATGTAACTGAATGTGTCACAGTGGGACCTGGATTTTACTATTGAGTGTTGTTCTTAGATCTAGCAGGCAGCTGTTATCTTGTGTTAGGGAGCTGCTATCTGGTTACCTTCCCATTGTTCTGTTGTTAGGCTGCTGGGGGGGGGGGAAGAGGGAGGGGTGATATCACTCCAACTGCAGTACTGTGTTAGGCCATTGAAAACGTAGAGTGACTGAAGTTTATCAGAGCACAAGTCACATGACTGGGGGCAGCTGGGAAACTGACAATATGTCTAGCCCATGTTAGATTTCAAAATTAAATTAAAAAAAATCAGTTTTTGAAAAACGGATTTCAGTGCAGAAGTCTGCTGGAGCCGCACTATTAACTGATGCATTTTGGCCTTTCCATAATTCAGAACTTTCTGGATAATGGGTTTCTGGATAATGCCTCCCATAGGGTTCTTTAGTTTCAAATTGAAGAAACAGTTTCAGGGTCTAGCTAAATTTTCTGTTTATCAGTTTGGAATGCTTCATAGAAGAGCACTGCATTTAACACAATTTACTTTTAGATTCAGCAGTTAGGCTAAGAGTTAAGGTGGCCATACACGGGCCGATAAAAGCTGCCGACAGACCAAGTCGGCAGCTTATTGGCCCGTGTATGGGGGCCCCCGACGGGCTTCCCCGATCGAGATCTGGCCGAAAGTCGGCCAGATCTCGATCGGACGGGGTTAAAAATCCCGTCGGATCGCGGCCGCATCTGTTCGTTGATGCGGTCCCGCGATCCGACCGCCCGTTTGGCGAACGCTAGGATCCACGATCGGATCAGCCCGATATTGCCCACCTCAAGGTGGGCATATCGGAGGGAGATCCGCTCGTTTGGCGACATCGCCAAACGAGCGGATCTATCCGTGTATGGCCACCTTTAGTTTATCTGTCCCATAAGTTTAAATTGTCCCATATAGTACAGAAGCTGAATCAGTGTGTTTTACTTTCTTGGCACAGATCCCTAACTCCTATAGATAAATAGTGATGGGCTAATTTGGGCCATTTCCCTTTGGCGAAAAATTCATGAACTTCCTGCCAAATTGGTGAAACGGCGAAAAGTTTGCGAAATGGCAAAAAAAATCGCAAAACTGCACTGGTGTCCGTTTTTGGACGCCGGTGCACATTCGCCAACGAAAATGTGCCGGAGTACAAAAATGGATGCCGGCTTCCATTTTTTTTTTGACACAGGCAAATTTTCGCGGCAGTTTAGCGAATCACGAGAATTCACCATGAATTAATGCCTGGCAAATAAATTCGCCCATCACTATAGATAATCATTATTTAAAATATTGAAAATTAAAATTCTCGGGTACTGCAAGGCTGCTTAAAGATTTAGTTATTATTAAAATAATAATAAAAAAAAAAAATATATATATATATATATATATATATATATATATATATATATATATATATATATATATATATATATATATATATAAATCCAGAAATGGTTAATAATCACAATGTCCCTCTGCAGTAGAAGCAAAAGGAAAATATAACAGCCAGAGAAGAATAGCACCAGAGTTAGATTTTAATATTGGTCTTGACTGATGGGATAAATGCATAATGTCAGGGTCCAGAAAGAGGTTTTATTAAGATAAAATTGATTGCTTTTCTGCAGTGCCATTCAACATATAGAGCAGAAGCAGCACTGAGTGAATTACTGCACCTCAAAGGAGTGAGAGATTAGCATGCAGCTATCTTTAGCATACAAATAATGAGAGAGAGCAAGGGGACAGTGTGGTGATAAATAAATAAATAAGACATTCACTTCACCCTCTCTGTTAAGCAAAAAAAGTAAAAGTAAAATGATATGTACAGGTGTGGGATCCGTTATCTGAAACCCATTATCCAGAAAGCTCCGAATTACTAAAAGCTGTCTCCCATAGACTCCATTTTGTCCAAATATTCCAAATTTATTAAATTGATTTCCTGTGCTCCCATACTAGTTGTACATCTACTGACAGCAGCCCCTATTTCATTAGTTAAATAGCTACTTGCCTCTTTCCTTTGCCCCAATGTTCTGCCTCAGATGTGCACTCATGTCCATACCGACAAGTTATTTGCATCCACCTACTTTTCTACCCTCCCACTATTTTATTTTGTTTCCTATTGTAGGGGTCTAAAAGAGAAGAAACCCAACTTTTTAAAATGCTCTTAAAACATTTGTCACGTGTCTCTCTCCTGAGCTGCCATATTGACACGTCTCTCAAGGTGGCCATAGACACAAAGATAATATCATACAAAACAAATATTCGTACGATATTCGGTGCGTGTATGGTGGGAAAAGAGCCGTCCGATATCGTCGATCAGGCTGGATGGAAAATTTTGATGGGGTACCTTTGAAGGCCCCTGAACATCAGCCATTGTTAGTGCTGAATCATAAGATACAGGTAGAATTCTATTGTTTCTACCTGTATATCTGACACTTCAGCTCTACTTGTGTATATTGAAATGAACAATCTTTCTTGGAAAGATCTTTTCCAAGAAAGATTGTAATTGTTACGTCTATGGCCACCCTAACTCTGTTTCCCTGCACCAAGAGTTATTTTCACCCACAATGTTCCTTGCGGCGGCCATCTTTCCTGCACTCGCAGCACTTCCTGCTGGCTTAGGTTTTAGAAAAGCAATTCGCTTAAGGTACAGTAAGTAAAATGAATGATCGTGGACATATGCAGCTAAGCGATTGCGCAATGCGATCACTTCTATTGGTGCACTATACTAGGGGGAGGAGAGGGAGAGGGTAGCAATGACGTTAACCATGTACATGTGACCTGAACATCATCACTGTCCTGGAGAAGCTCTAAAGCTATGTATGCATGTGCAGGACTTGGGGTATTAAAAGTGTGCATGCGTGAGACCTCAACTCGCTATTTTCTATGGCACAGGGATGTTGGATTCTATCAAAGTGCTTTACAATATTTTTAACTCCAATGCTGGAAAAGAAGAACTCTGGTAAAGGAAAGCTACTGGTAAGTAGCTCTTCACATTAGTGGGAAATAGGTTTAGTTCTACTTTAATATGTCCCTATGGCTTTAATCCCAACACTTCCTTATCTCCTTAGTTGCTGGGCAGATGCCCATGTATCTGGTTACCTAATTTACATATTTCAGTTATTGGCCTACTGGCCTATGACCACTTCCTGACACACTGTAACACGGTGCCTGGTTAGGGGTGGATCTTCCTCTTTGGTTTCTGGTTGCTGACCCAGCTGGATCTGTTCCAGGGAGTCTGGGTACACCAAGGCCCAGTAAAGCTGTTCTACCCTAGAGGGACCAGCACCTCTAGTGATAAGTTGGGGAGCAGGGACCCCGTGAATGAGGCCAGCCAGAGACAGGTTAACCCTTCCATTACACTCTGTAGAACAGTGAGACAGATAGGGTAAATAGCATGAGCAGCCTGTGCTCCTACAAGGAATGAAGTAGGGAGTAGCTCTCCCCAAGAGTTGAGTTGTCTATAGTGAAGGGACCACAGTTGGATAGGGAATCTGGCTTTAGATTTATTCTCCCTGATTATCCCACTGTATGGGATCCAGACCATGCCTGGGCAATCCATCCTAAAGGTGCACCTTCAACAACCCTTATTGCTTCTACATGGTTTCACATCTTACTGTCTTTGCCTAACTTTCCTGGCATATTTAACATCTACAATCTCTGGATCTGTGAGTAGAACCTCCTGGCACCTTTTAATTACTTTTATGCACAGTAGCCTATGTGAGTTGTAGGTCAACTGCACCTTTTCTTCCTACCTTCCACCTAATAAAGGCACTGCCTTGCGTGTTAGAGTCAAGAGTACTTGCTCTACTGTTTAGCTGGACAAAGCCTATTTTAGCCCAAAATAGTAACCAGTCCTATCAGCATTTTTTTAATCTCAGTTTTTATTCCATTTTTTTATTGTCTTCTTATTTTTACGTGTTTCCTTCTGCTTCACCAATTACCACTTTTTTATTCTTATACCTCTAACATCTTAATAAAATGTAGCAAAATGCACACAAAAGCCATCTGAGGCTAGAGGAGTCTATTGGTTCCAGGCTGGGTTAGATTAGAGGTTTATTAGAAGTCATCTCAGGTTTATATGCATAATCTCCTGTGCCTTTAGATTGGTCATAAAACACCCGATGTCTTCGTATCATTCTAAATGAGAAGGTAGATGTCACGGTCGGCACCCTTAACCAGAACTAATGCCAAGCTCCCTAGTCTCGGCTCGGCTTTACCAGTAGACTTTTCGAGAGGAGCAAAGCGAGGAGTTCTGGCAAGCAAAGGGGCACGACTGTTGTAAAAGTCAGTTAGGCCAATGGTCTCGGTACAAATGGAGCAGGCAAGAGAATCGTCAGACAGGCAGGATCGAGGCAGGCAGAGATCGAGAATCGTCAGGCAGGCAAGGGTCAAACCGGGTTGTCAATCAAGGGATTTAGCAGGAAGAGTTGTCAAAGGCAGGCAAGGGTCAGGTTCCAGAGATCAGAATAGTCAAACAGGCAGGCAGGGGTCAAAACAGATAATCAGGATCAGAGTCAAACGAAATAGCAAAAGCTAACAGCACCAGGAACAAATCATATCACGGGCACTGAATAAAACTAGAGATCCCTTTAAATATCATTTGAATTTCGCGCCACTGCGCGCTGACGTCATGGCGCATAAACCCAGGAAGAGGCGCGCGCACGCACCCTAACAGACCGGCGCTTGCTGTGAAACGGCTCGGTGCGGCGGGCGTACCCGCCGAGGGGGCAGAAGGCGTCCCTGCCGTCCCCCCACTAGACCACCAGGGTAAGATTTTCTCACAGTACATTATCCTGGAGTAGATGGAGAGAGACTATATGAATCCTACACATGATTTATGTTCTATAAGAAGAAAATAATTCAGTTACATAGATGCAAGGTCCAGTTAATCTAATGCTAAACTTGTCACTTTCTAAAAGTCATTAAATCAAACCAAACTATGGTCAACGCTTGCGTAATACAATCATCAGTTGCATTTGTGCGCCGCCCACTAATTTTAACAAAATGACAATTACTTGTCGATTGCTTCGACTTAGAGAGAGGTTTCTGGACATACAGAAATTGTTTGTTTCCAGTGCAAATTATAAACTAACATCCCTACCATTTTCACTCTAAGGTCAATTTCATTAGGGTTTCCTTTTGGAATGGGATGGAAACCAGAGTGCCCCTATATCGTAAGTCTCAATGAGCAGGTTGGGTTTTATAGGCACAGAATGATCTGTTATCCATAATAAGAAGCTAGTGGCACATAACAGATTACATTATTCCGAGGCTGATGCCACAATGTAAACAAAAAAAGCATATTAAACAGCTAGAAAATTGAGCATTATCTGTGAATCATCATACAAAGGCTTTCAAGGACAATTAGCAATAATCAGTGTCAATATATTATAGCTTCCGGCTCTGTACAATAAACCTAATTATCTACGGGTGATGTCACAGAACATACAATAAAACTTCAACTTACAGCACCTAGATATTTCATGAAGTATTAACACAGAAGTGTTCTGATATTCAAACAGGATAATATATTAGCTTAATACACTAAAAGACTTTAAAGGAAATAATAGAAGAGTTTTTTTCTCTAATGCATTAGTCATTTCAAGAGACTATTCAAGCTCAGCTCTTCTCATACTGGGCTATGGCTGATTTATAAATTTGTGTTTTTCTAAGAAGTGTTTGTTGTGGGCTAAGAGCATCCTGTGATTTGCTGAAGTAGTAAACTCCCACTCATCCATTGGTTGGTGATGGAGAAAAGTTTCTCCATTCAACTCAACAAGTTTTATTGATGAAAGGTGACGGCATTGTTCTTCCAAATACATGGTAATGTTAAATATGTTTTTAAAAAAAGTACAGGTATGGGAACTTTTATCCAGAAAACTGGGACCTGGATCTTTCCGTAATTTGGATCTTCATACCTTAAGTCTACTAGAAAATCATTTAAACATTAAATAAACCCAATAGACTGGTTTTGCTTCCAATGAGGATTCATTAGTTGGGATCAAATACAAGCTACTGTTTTATTACAGAGCAATAATTTTTAAAAATTTGGATTATTTGGATAAAATGGAGTCTATGGCAGACAGCCTTTTCGTAATTCAAAGCTTTCTGGATGATGGGTGTCCGGATAATGGATCCCATACCTGTAGTATAATTTGACTGTAAAATGAATGGCTGTAATTAAATTAGTTTTAAATATATATATATATATATATAAAAAAAAAATGACAGGAATAGCTATATAAAATTTATATTTACAATTTTGCAAATAACATGAACATGAAAAAACATGTTCCAATTTTAAACAGACCATCTGCCATTGAGTTTTTCATGATTTTGACAGGTTTTAGCTAAAGTATTTTCAGATTGAATTTTAGCAGCTTCAGAGCATAATAAATCTTGAAAAATTCAAGTTTTTTTCCTCTAAAAATGTGTGTTCTTCCCCTAAACCAGAAAAAATTGAGGTTTAATAAATAGGCCCCCTTAGAATTTGTGAATTTAGTCATGGTTTCAAAAATCTCCAAAACCACTAAAAGCCAACCTTTTTGATAAATCGACCCAGGGCCCATTTACTAGCATTCAATTTTCTTCTGGTGAGAAGAAGATCTATCTACAAGTACATTGAGTAAATTGATTAAAAAAGGGATCTGACTTCCGTCAGTGTGTTAAAAATTATTAAATATCTAAAAAATAGAGTGCCACTCTATTTTTATACTGACGGTTTATACCAGTTTTAACAGAACCTTGGGTGGGTTTTTAAGATTAACTCTTGGAAGTGGTTTATTCCTTTTTTTTTTTTTTTTGCTCAGAAATCCAATTTACAATCTTGTCAATCTGTTTTCTCTCCTAAGTGCTCGGGGATTTGTGGTTTTACAGGAAAACTAGCTCTTTACACAAGTTAGACAAGGCAACTTTAAGGGCACAGTCCCAGAAGCCCTGACTTCTCCATCTTTGCGGGGTCCCAAAGATAGCCATAAATAAGATAGTTTTAACGGGACTTCTCCACCCTCTATTACTTTATTTTCCTACAGATCTATGGATTCTGAGCAATTATATTAATTTCACTGGATGAATTGAGAATCATAATTTAGGCACATAATCACTTTATAACTTATAAATTAGTTAACCTCCAATATACTGCAGTTGAACTCAGCAATGGTAATTAATTACAAAGAATTTTAAAGCTCATAATTAATTTTTTCAAGTTATTTATCAACATAGCACTCAGTCACTTTAATCAGTAGGAGGGCTAATCAATGAACTTAATTAATTTATTGTACTAGCACTTTATATAAATATATGGTTTCATTCAACTAAGCACTGCATAAATGGGTAATTTTTTTGATGGCAATTTCTAATATTGATACACTAGTGTGTGGTACAATTACTCAGTTTTTTCTAAAGAAACTTTTCGAATATAGATCCTTTCAGCAAATCTTGAATACATTATAATTGATAAAGGGGTATCTTTTTTCCTAATTAATAATACAATTTTCTTTTTTTCACATATCTAAAAATTCATGTTTTTTTATTTCTCTATAAGTATAACAATTGTGTAAAACAATGAAAAACTGTAATACAAACATTTGCCAAGTAAAAGCTTTCAAGTTTTCGAGTCAGTAGGAGCTGCACTGATCCTATTAGATAATTTTTAATCAATTTGAACTTTTAGAGGTTTTCTGTTTATTTATTTTTTTGCTAGTAATCGTTCAAACACGTGAATTTTTAGAGGTTTTTATATTTTCCTAGTGCATCATTGATCTTTTTTTGTTTGTTTTGTTTATATTTGGGTCTTTTAATAATGCTCATTGCATTCATGCTTTTAAAAACTCTAAAACCACTAAACTGAGGCTATTGATGAGTGGGCCTTAAAACATAAACAAAACATAAGAAAGGTAGGCACTACTCTGCATTCTGTTCATAAATGACATACTGGGTGTTATGGAAAAATGTAGCCTTTTAAATTGTATTTTAAACTGAATTTAGTTATCAATCAACAACAGTTTGCCCTGTTCACCCAAACATTCAGTAGCCTAGCAATACAATATTATTTCTATATTTCTATATTGTGTTAAATAGAAATAACAGGTTACAAAGATAAAAGACTCCAACATTTAAGGGCAGATTTATCAGGGTCAGATTTTGAGTTCATGGGAGTTATTTAAAACTCCCATGAACTCGAAATTCGACCAACTGCAGTTTATTAAATATATCACATTTTTTGAACCGACCCACAAACTTGAATCTAATTTGAAACGAATTAGATTCGAGTTTTTTTGTCCGGAAACAGACTTGCATGTCGGGAATGCTGAAAACAACTCCAAATTGATCCCAGGATGTCCTCCATAGGCTAAAACAGCAATTCAGCAGCTTTAAGGTGTCAAATAGTCGTATTTGATTTCTGAAAGGGCCAGTGTGTTATAAATTTCAAAAATCTAATTAAAAGTTTTAAAACAACTTGAATCGAATTTTAACAATTCCCTAGTCGAATTTCACATTTTTGTCCATAAAAAAACTTGAAAATTCAAATTTTCACTCCGACCCTTGATAAATCTGTCCCTTAGGTCGAGGTGAATTTTCGAATGAAAAAAACATCACATTTCGAGCTATATTTTGTGCACTTCGACTAGGGAATAGTCCAAATTTGATTTGAATTTGAAAAAAATTTGTACTGTCTTTTTAAAATTTCGACTTTGACCATTAACCATCTAAAACCTTCTGAATTGCTGTTTTAGCGTATGTGGGACCTCCTAGAACCTGTTTGGAGTCAATTGGTGGACTTTGAAAAATCTGGGTTTTTTTGGGGGAAAAACGTTGAATCGAATTCGATCGATTACGCTATTAGTGCGATTTGAAAGATCCAAATTTGGCTGAATACAGACCTATTCGATTGAAAACGGACTTCTACCAAAAAAAAACTTAATTTTGGTTGGTCTTTTTGAATTCGGATTTTGACGTTTTTTCAATTCGAAATTTGACCCTTGATAAATAATTTAATAATAAGTTATGTTAACACACCCCACTTTGCATGCTGTCGGGTTGTCATGTAGAAGCCATGCATCTTTGCTGTGTGAAATCATTTGCTAGATCAAATTAAGATTGTTTCTGAATAGCAAATATAGCATTTTCACTTGTTTGGTGAGACAGAATTATGCATGTCTGGAAGAAATAATTGCCCAAGACTAAAAGCATTTCTCTTAAAGGAGAAGGAAAACTACAGAGGCATTTTATTGCCAATAGATTAGCTGCAATAGTGCAAGCTAGAATGCTATATTTATTCTGTAGAATGTTTTACCGTACCTGAGTAAAAAGCTCTAGAAACTCTCTGTTTGTTTAGGATAGGAGCTGCAGTATTAATGTGGTGTGACATCACTTCCTGCCTGAGTCTCTCCCTGCTCTGGGCTCAGATTACAGCAGAGAGGGGAAAAAACATTTGAAGCAAGAAAATACTGAGAATGAAAACTTCTGTAGGAGTCATCTATTTGGCAAAATTTCAGCAGAATTTTGTAATATCAGAGATTTTACAGCCAAGCAAAAAGGGGAATTTTAGCTCATCACTAATACTTACCATTTATTTTAAAATATACTTTGAAATAATAATTAAACTGTAGATTTATCCGCATATTGTTTTGTGTTTGAACTTATAAAATACTTAAAATCAATAGCTTCCCCCCAAATTCATATGTTTTTTTTATGATAATTGCATGTGAAAATGTAGTTGCATGACAAGAATTGTATTAAAATTCAATGCTGATAAATATGCTGAGAATCTGAGAATGCTGAGAATCTGCCCCTATGTCTCTAAGTTTGTTTTTTTTACTTAGCAGGAATTATCTCATGAAATGCTACAAATCTAATCAAAGACTTATTACTGCTTGGAAATTTAAATTGGTACCTCATTTAAGTTAATGTGTGTTAAAAGCAATTCTGAGAGAGATTATATTTCAGAGGAAGTTCAGACAAGTTAACCCTTTGCCTCCACAAGACAGGGAATATTTAGAACCGCTCATATGATGAATAGAGATTCTATGTAGATGTTCTTCAGGTGAGCTATTAAATTCTTTTGTGATCTGTCATTTTCCTCAGTTTTGGAATGCAGCATGATGGCCAAGGGAATGACTGCAAGATGGTTTGTAGAAACCCATATATCATGTCCAGCTCCAGAACAATACTTCACCCTTAACATGGTCCCCTTGCAGTAAAGAATACATCACCCCCTTTCTAGAGTAAGTGGCCAGTTTTTTATTGCCTGTTGCATACAGTATATACAGTATATATAGAGAGAGATAGAGAAAGAGACAGAGAGAAAGAGAAAGGGACAGAGAGAGAGGGAGAGAGACAGACAGAGACAGAGAGGGAGAGGAAGACAGGGGGAGATAGGGAGAGAGTGGGGGGGAGCGGGAGATTGAAAGAATGGAGAGATATAGGGAGATAGGCTCAGGGGTGTAATATATCACCAATAGAACTGTTAGTCCCTGAGAACCTGGAACCCACAACCTCCGTACCCATCTGATGTAAAACCTTTAATCTTTTGATCTTCTTTTGATGTGGGTGCTGGAGGCTCAGAGATTTATGGGGGCCCTAATGTCAGTGGTTACTGCCATGTTTCATAACCTTTCCTCACTTCTCAGTTCTCTTACAATCCTACTCCCACAAACTGTCCATCAGAAATTTCTGGTCTGACTCTTTTGTAAGGGTGCTGAATAACCATTTGCAAATAATTGAGGTTCAGAAACAGATTTCATTAAAATACCAACCTTAGTATAGGTATGGGTATATATAATTTATGTGAAAGTAAGGAGGGGTGTGTGTATGGATGCTGGGTTTTCATTTGGAGGGGTTGAACTTGATGGACTTTGTCTTTTTTTCACCCTATTTAACTATGTAACTTTAATAAAAGACACTCACCCTGGTGGTCCAGTGGTACTTAGGGAGCGTGCACCCGTGTCTTATATTCTTATATTGACATGGACACGCTGGCAATGGAGCGAAAATCAAATGCTATATAAGGCGCAATTGGGCTGTTCATCATTGCCCGTTATAGGATTTGTTCCTGGAGCTTCTGAGCATTGTGCTAATCTGTTTATCTGTTTTGATTCCTGTTGTGACCCTTGCCTGGCTATTGATTATCCTGACTTCTGAATTCTGACCCTTGCCTGATTACCGACTTTGATTCTACGTAACCCCTCTGATTGACTTCCTGGTTTGACCCTTGCCTTCCAGACTACGTTTATTCTCTGCCTGCCCCGACCCCGCCTGATCTGACTACTCTATTGCCTCTTACGCCTTGTACAACGACCATCTGCCCAAAGACTTTGCTTACAGTTGTGCCCCTCTGCCTGTCTAGAACCCCTCACCTTGCACCTCTCATTTTAAGAAATGGTGGCATCTAAGTAGCTGAGGGCTCCTCCGAGGCCAAAGGCGGCTGCTACAGGCAGAAGCACAAGCCGAGACCAGGATGCTTGGCATCGGTTCTATATTTAGGGTGCCAACTATAACAGTAACTATGTAATACCAATGGGTTGAATATAAACTTCAGAAAGATCCAGCACTCATTATGATAACTCTTGATAAAGGACTGTGTTACAGACCGAAACGTTGACGCCCTCCCCAATCCCCAATAAATATTTGTTGATTATGTCTTCGCAAATCCTGGAAGTGCTGGATCTTTCTGCAGTTTATATATATATATATATATATATATATATATATATATATATATATATATATATATATATATATATATATATATATATATATATATATATATATATATATAAATTACACAAAGTTTGACCCCAGCACTCCAATATAAAACCCCAAGAGAAACCTATTTTTGCACAGCTGAACTGTAACTAGTAAAAAAGACACTTTTAGTTACAAAGTTTGTACAAAATATGCATAAGCTGACGCGCCCGTCAAGGCAGTGTCCATGCGTCAGTCCAACCTAAGTGAAAAAAAGTGTTATTTTTGGGGGGAGAAAGACCATACCTGCTTTTCTCTTTATTTAGCATGATCTCTTCCAAAAATAACACTTTTTTCACTTAGGTTGGACTGACGCATGGACACTGCCTTGACGGGCGCGTCAGCTTATGCATATTTTGTACAAACTTTGTAACTAAAAGTGTCTTTTTTACTAGTTACAGTTCAGCTGTGCAAAAATAGGTTTCTCTTGGGGTTTTATATTGGAGTGCTGGGGTCAAACTTTGTGTAATTTGTTTATCAAGCCTCACCCACGTGCACCCAATAAAAAGGGATGAGCTGCAGTTTATTGTGTTTTATTATATATATATATATATATATATATATATATATATATATATATATATATATATATATATATATATATATATATATATATATATATATATATATATATATTGTTGTGGGTACACATTTTGCAAACATTAAAGCCATTACATCAAAGAATTATAGATGAAAAAGAAACTAGAAGTATAAATTCATGGAAAATGACAGCATATAATGTCTTGCAGTCAGACTCAGTGATTAAGGGTTCTCATTTGGTAACTGCAAATGTAACAGAAAGGGAAATCACACGTCTAGAAAAGCATCCATTAGAAAGAACAAATAAGAGGGCAGAGTTTTGGGAAGATATTTTATGTACAGTTTTTATATACAGTATCTGTGGCGGACCCAAGAACTTTCCCTACTGGCTGGCGGACTTTCCCTACTGGCTCAGGACTCCGCAGCTCCTTTGCTTATGCCCTTTGAAAGGAAGTGTTACTTATTGGCACAGCGATACCATGACAATCTCCTGTCTGTAGTTTATAGCATAGGAGGCAGCACTGGTGTTAAGTGTGCTGGGGAGCCTGGGGGCAGAAGCCTTCACCATCAAGTTTAATCCTAACTAAGCCAAAGTGGCTAAATAGACCTCATGAATGAGGATCAGCTAGTGAAAGCCTAGTTGGTATCTTTGTACTTGCCAGAGGAAAGCCAGGGCTAGTGAGCAACGGCAGTTTCATGCTCCACCAAGGAGTGAGGTTAGTATTCCCCAGGTGATATTTGGATTATATGCACTAGATCAGGGAATCCTGTGTGATAGGACTCAGGGTAGTGTGTGTTCACTTGGAATGCCAATGAATAGCTGGTATGTTGGGACTGACACTTCTGGTCAGTAAATGTACTTTTCTGCTAAATCTATTTCCTTAACTGTTATTGTATCCAAGTAAGCACCATATTTTAATTTAATAAATGGCAAGTTTATTTTGAACCACTGAAGCCCTTTATTTTCTCTAATAAAGCAGTTAGGTTCAACTACATCACCCTTCCTCCAGATACTTTTGGCAAGGGTCCATCTGAGGGTTAGGGTTACAATGTAACTAGTGATGGGCGAATTTATTTGCCAGGCGAATTCGCTGGCGTCAAAAAAAAAAATACAAATTCGCCCATTACTAAATGTAACAGTGATGAGCTGCTCAGAGGTAAAGAGGGATTTCATTTAACTGCCCTGCTACCCATTACATATCTTTAACATGTGTATACCATTAAAGTCACATATAACAAAGATCAGATAAGTTCACAAGGTATTGGCTAGTGGCCTGCTTCGAGTAGGGCTGTAAAGTCCTCCAGGTGTGGGGATCTTACCAAAGACTGACCATAAAGAATCAATGCTTTCTTAACCTTGCCATGTTATTATTACAAAGAAAATGTAAAATGTGACATGTTCTTGGTTTTCTGAGTAAAACCCTGTGTTCTCAATCCAAAATTGTCAGAAATAATTGTTTTGATAAAATGATATTCCTCCCTTAAAATTCAGCATCTTTTAGTTAAATTGGGTTGAAAAAAGACAAAGTCCATCAAGTTCAACCCCTCCAAATGAAAACCCAGCATCCATACACACACCCCTCCCTACTTTTAATTAAAATTCTATATACCCATACCTATATTAACTATAGAGTTTAGTATCACAATAGCCTTTAATATTATGTCTGTCCAAAAAATCATCCAAGCCATTCTTAAAGGCATTAACTGAATCAGCCATCACAACATCACCCGGCAGTGCATTCCACAACCTCACTGTCCTGACTGTGAAGAACCCTCTACGTTGCTTCAAATGAAAGTTCTTTTCTTCTAGTCTAAAGGGGAGGCCTCTGGTACGGTGATCCACTTTATGGGTAAAAAGGTCCCCTGCCATTTGTCTATAATGTCCTCTAATGTACTTGTAAAGTGTAATCATGTCCCCTCGCAAGCGCCTTTTTTCCAGAGAAAACAACCCCAACCTTGACAGTCTACCCTCATAATTTAAGTCTTCCGTCCCTCTAACCAATTTAGTTGCACGTCTCTGCACTCTCTCCAGCTCATTTATATCCCTCTTAAGGACTGGAGTCCAAAACTGAACTGCATACTCCAGATGAGGCCTTACCAGGGACCTATAAAGAGGCATAATTATGTTTTCATCCCTTGAGTTAATGCCCTTTTTTTGAATATATAAATATGGAAAAACTAATCACAAACAGCTTAAATATTTCACAGCAATGCCATTCAGTGATTCAGGAAAGGATGTAATTTGCATTTATAAGATATATTGCATAATTTGCAATCTTTATAAATGAATTAAAATGCAGAGCCTTCAACTTTCCCGTCCCTCTGCATGTCACGGAATGAAAGGTGCCAAGCTCAATAATTGGATTATTATCACAGTACACAAATAATATCTACTTGCTGGAATGAAAAGTTTTGAGCAGGTGATCAAGGTAACGGCCCATGGCAAAGGAAACAATTTTGGGGGTTCATTCCCCAGATGCAAGTGCTACACCAGCAAGGGGTGTGCAATTTTGCAACAAATTCTCTATTTTGTCTGTCCAACACTCTGTGCTGATTTTGGTCCCTTTATTTTCATTATTGACTTTGTCAAATGGTAAATTTAAAGGGCAAATAAAATGTCCTATCTCTTTTGAAACCATATACAGTAGGTCTTTGTTCCCCAGCACAGGGAGAAGGTGACTTGTAAGGGTGGGCACTGTTTCAAAAGGGGATTGGGGTGTTTTCCTAAGTTAAATTTCATCATAATATTTAGGCTTACTTGGATCCTGATCCAGTCTGAAAACATTGATTTATTTTTTTCAGCTGTAATACGGTTATACCATTTATTTCTGCCATCAGTACATGTAGGATTTGTTGTCTGTTATGTATGCCTACGTAAAATTGAGTCTATGTAACCCAAAGGCTTTTTATTCCTACCAACACAACTTTCTCACGTCTATCCATTAGTGGCACAATTGTGTTTGTCCTGTGTATATACTTTTGTAATGGTTTATTCCACTGCCAGACTTAAGACTTAGGGGCCCATTGTGTGAGTGAAGGAATAGAAGAAAAAATACTTGTTTTTTTGGCTACTTCGACCATCGAATGGGCTACTTCGACCTTCGACTACGACTTTGAATCAAACAATTCAAACTAAAAATTGCTTGACTATTCGACCATTCAATAGTCGAAGTACTGTCTCTTTAAGAAAAAACTTCGACCCCCTAGTTCGCCACCTAAAAGCTACCGAAGTCAATGTTAGCCTATGGGGAAGGTCCCCATAGGCTTGGCTATCTTTTTTTGGTCGAAGGATAATCCTTCGATCGATGGATTAAAATCCTTCGAAGCATTCGTTTCGAAGGATTTAATCGTTCGATCGAACGATTATTCCTTTGATCGTTCGATCGAACGAATTGCGCAAAATCCTTCAACTTCGATATTCGAAGTCGAAGGATTTTCATTTGCCAGTTGAATATCGAGGGTTAATTAACTCTCGATATTCGACCCTTAATACATCTGCCCCTTAAAGTATGAAGATCCAAAATAACAGAACAATCCCAGGTCCCGTGTATTCTGGATAACAGGTCAGTACCTGTATTTACTTTTCAAGGTATTGATCGCCACTTTCTGATGCATTATATGTGCAGTAACTTGGTATATTCCATTCTTCATGTTCATATTTAACGTGCTTTATTTGAATTTAATAACTGTGCATTTAGTAGATGTAAATGTGTTTCAAATGAACATCTGACTTGACAATTAAAGTGAATCCAGTGACATCTATGAACATGTTGATAGTTTGATGAAAGTAAATGTTTTACGCTCCCTGATTTTATTAAGCTGATGTTTTCTGAGCATTTGTGCTTCACAGTTGCTAAAAGCCAACACTTTAATAGCTCTAGTCATCCCTTTGTTTTATACAATAGAAAGTCCTGTTATCCTCTGACACCTATTTATCAAAGCGTCAACGAGGAATGGCGCTCTTGAGCAAATCGTTACGCCCTATAATAAAATAAGACAGAATGTGTAATTCTATTACTGATTTGAGCACTAAAGTGAATAAATAACCTTGCTTCTAAATATGACATTAAGTTGCATGGACAGCCTACAGAAGGATGTCAATCAGATTTGTTAAGAGACATTAAATGGTACTGACATATAGCAGATAAATATATATTTACAGTATTATCCTAGCTGTCACATTTTCCATTTTAAGGCAGTTATAGAGCATAATGAAAATAATCCATTCATTTTGTTGACTTCCAATTGCCTTTTCTTTTTCCAAATAAATTCCTGACCTAAACTTTGTTCCAAAGTCAAAGAGGGTTCTCTTTTTTTTTCATGATTGTATTAGTGTCCTTGGTTTCCCTTCTGTGTCACCTGTGTGCAATGATTTCTACAGATTTAGAAATCACATTCAAGTTAATCAAGGTCAGAATGTATCTTAGTATTTCTAATATCAAACTTCAAGCAACTCCAAATTCCCGAATGGACCTTATTTATGAAGAAAAAAGCTCGAAAAAATAGGGTCTTGCAAACTTCTGAGCTTTCCCCAAAACTCTGAATTGCTCAGAGTTTTCCGCAGTTTTTCGTGCCGAAACCCCAAAATCATTGGATATCAGTACGGACATCAGCACAGACACTGGGACCTTCCCCATTGACTTGTACAGGACGTCGAGAGCTTTTAGATGCCGGAGTTTTGGAGTTTTATAAATCTTTTTGTTTTATTTTTTGCTGCGAAAACTACGAATTATTCGAGGTTCAGATATTCGGAGCTTGCTAAATAACCCCCTAAATGGTTTGCCTTTTTAGTGGCATTGCAGATATGTGTGTGTAATAATGCCTACATAATTCTACTATCTAAGGAACCATCATGGCTAGAGTGATATGGGCTATAAGGAGCCAGTTTCTAGTATACACAGCTCTGTATATTTTTGCAACATAGAAAATTACCAATAGGGAGGACAAACATTTAAATTAATATACTATACCGAGATGAATGGTAGGATACGTAGGATAAAGAAGGCCCCTGCCCTGTAGAGCTTACAGTCTATGTGGGTAAATAACATTAAGGCACAAAAATGTCTTGTCTATTTGGCTAGGGGTGAGCAAATATTTTTGCCTGATAAGGATTTGTGTAGAAATTAGCATTTTCACAAGAGGGAAACATTTTGAGAATTTGTGCTAGAATTTCACTGTGTTTTCAGTGTGTTTATTATGCAGGAAAAACTATGAGAAAACATGTCCTTTGATTCCAATACACTCGATACACTTAATACACTTATGTACTTGGAGGCACATTCATTAAAGGTCACATTTCAAATTCATGTGAGTTGTTTTTAACTCTATTAAATTTGAATATACTCGAAATTCAAGTGGGGGTTATTTAAAAAAATAGAATATCTTAATAACTCGCACAAATTTTACCCCTGTGGCCAACTTTGAAAGCATAAATCATTTGTTTGATTAGGCTTGTGGTGCAGTAAGTTCATGTTTATATTTAGTATACAAAATACAGCATTTCTAGCCTTATTCTATTATAGATTTTACTTCCCCTTTAAGGTATGAAGATCTTAATTATGAAAGATCCATTATCTGGAAAACCCTAGGTCCCAAGCACTCTGAACAACAGATCCCATAGCTGTATAATGACACGTTGGCTCTGATAATCTGTAAGTTATGAAGGTATTTTTAGTACCCAGACCTCGTTTCTAAAAGCAAAACTCGCAGAGAAGGCTATTCAAATAAGTGAGGTCATTTATTAGACAAAGAAAAACAAGACAAGAGTTTTGCCTAGGAAGTTGTCACAATTACACCAGAGCATAGTACTTAAGTGTGACAGGAGAACTTCCCAAAGACACTCCTCTTACAACAAGCTTTTATACCTTTTTACAGAGCGTTTATATGGAACGCATTTAAGGACATCCTGCAGCAAAATACCTGTCCTTCATGCAATGTCCTATGCCTTCGGAATGGCGCATCGGTTGCTTTAACCGTCACTCATCGTCCAATCTGCAGTCACACCTCCGTCCTCTACCCTCCCTTCTCAGCCATCAGTCATATTAACTCCACCCTCAGCCTTCTACCCTCAGTCTTCCACCCTCAGCCCTCCGTCCTCCTCCCTTAGTTATCTGCCTTCCTCCCTCATTCCTCTGCCTTCCGCCCTCATTCCTCTTCCTTCAGTCCTCTTCCTTCTGCCCTCGCTCATCACTTTAGAAACTTATGGATAAGACTGTTGGCTGAAAAGAGAGATCTGAGAGGACTAAAAGGAAGAGGACTGAGGGCAGAAGGAAGAGGACTAGAAGGAAGAGGACTGAGGGCAGAAGGCTGAGGGCAGAGTTTGTATGACTGACGGCTGTGAAGGGAGGGTAGAGGACGAAGGTGTGATTGCAGATTTGGATGATGAGTGACGGTAAAAGCGACAGATGCGCTATTCCGAAGGCATAGGACATCGCATGAAGGACATGTATTTCGCTGCAGGATGTCCTAAAATGCGTTCCATACATTTACCATAAGAGGAAAAGGGTACACGGGAATACTATACATGGTCAAAAGCCTATCTGTCTTAGGTCTGGCCTCTGTAAGTACCAGGACGAGGGGTCTTGATCTTGAATTTATATAAGTAGTCCTGAATACCAGCCATTACCCGTCATGGAATAAGGTGTTCTTATTATTCTATTGTCAATATCATTATTTTATTGTCAGATACCAATTGTTAAAAGAGTCCAGTTGGATTGTTTTGAATTAATGCTATCTTGGTAACAGAGCATCTGTTTTTATATACTTAAATTATATGGGAAATGGATTTTCTGTATTATGGACAATTCTAATTTGTGGGTTTCCAGCTACTAGATCCCATACCCGGATAGCATACTATAAACTGTTTCTGCGTAATCTCCTAAACATTAAACATGGCAGTAAAACTCCTGCTGGCATTTGTATAATTATGTTTTATAATGATATCAGCAATATATCAAGTCTTACAAAAACAGTCAGAAATAATGACGTGCAATTAAACTCTGCTCATATAGGAATCTAGGTGTTTAATCGTTAATTATAAGCATGCGAAAATGATTGAAAATTGCTATAAAATTCCAAAAATCTATATCTCCACTGAAACATGGGGAATGCTATTCATTACACGATACTTCAATCAGTAGAGATTTAGTGAAACAAATCTGACAATTAAATAAAATTATTATTTTGTCATGCCAGCCTTATATATTCACGCCACACTAAACTGCACACAAATTGTAATATCCATACCGATTTAATTTTAAAGGACCCTTCTTCGTACCTTTTACCATCTATTAGTATTAAACTACTCAATTGCTGGCTGCTTTTTTACCCCTCAGACCTAAAGTTGATTATTTCTGGATGGTTTTGAAACAAAAGGAAGGGAAACTAAGCTTAGAGGGAAAGAGAACAGGTATAGTAAAACAGTACTAAGGCAGAGAGATGACAAAGGCTATAGAGAACTGGGATAAGGGGAGTCAGGGGAAATAAGTCCAGGGAACAGAAAGAAAGAAGTGGGTACAGTATTAATGAGGTGGAAGTAGACAGCAGGAGAATAATGCAAAGAGGAAGCCAGGGATCTAAGAACAAGGATGAGAACATCATAGAGAACAAGGTGAGTAAAGCTGAAAGTGGGGAATTAGCAGTAAAAAGGTGAAACTGAGCATTATATAAGGGGCGACACCAAGAGGGTTAATCTGCTGTAGGGGAGAACTTGAGTCCAGCTTAAAACAAGAAGGATATTTTTTTTATCCATTAAAGGATAAGTAGTCCCCACCTTCGGTTGGGGATAATATTTTTGCCCAACAGGTGCCCTTTAAAGCATACATGTACTGTTAATACAACAGCGCCACCTGCTGGTCAGTTCCCCACCAGTCTAACCACCAAGTATTATTAACAGTATTATTAATGTAGGGGATGAGAGGAATCCTTCCCCTGTTTTTCGGCCTGTGACATCATCCAGCCTAGTTACAGGCTGGAGAGCGATCTGATTAGCTGGGCACCCCAGTGCATCCTGGGGAGGGAGGGTGTGCCTGACTTTGGAGCCAAATGCAAGGGGTCTCCCAGAGAGCTTAACAGAGCCCGCACGAGTAGCTGTAAGACTGTCAAGTACAGAGAAGCTGTTAAATCTGTGGAATCTGTGGAGGTACAGATTGAGCCCAGACTTTTCCCTGCCAAGCTGCTAGAGACTCAGAAGGAGAAAGATGCCACTGGTGAGATTGATTCTGCTGCAGAGCTGCCTGTAATCTCCAGTGTGACTGCCTCTGAGAGCACCCCGTGAGTGAGCCACCCAAGGGAGGATACTGGCACAGATACAAGTGTGGGGCCCCAAAGTTAAGACAAGTCTTGTGTATTTACCTGCTACGTGGAAGCTGCTGCTAACTTCCAAAGGGAGAGGTACTTTTGGGAAATGGTAGCGCTACCTGGGGAATAAGAGCTCAGGGGAAGGGATATTTAATTTGAACTGTGTGGTTATTAACCCCTTCCGGAGAATTGGGACTTTGATATTTAACAAGGACTGTGTTGAAGCAACATAGTGATTTAGGTAGTGTCCCACGTGTCCCCAGTGCAGGAGTGCATGGTGTATTAGTTGCCAAGTGTTTACTACAGTTTATATAAAGTTTATATTTGTTCAGTTGCAAACGGTATGTTTTATTATTCCTAGTGTTCACTAGGTGGAGGCATTGCACTGTAAATCCCAGTTCCCAGTACTTTTCATATGCAAAAGGGACTCAGGGCCCCTGGATTGCCATGGGTAAATTGCTATTTAAAGAGACAGTAACCAAATTAGGGTTATATTAACATGTATATATATAGCGCCAACATATTTCGCAGAGCTGGTAGTCAAGGAAATTGTCAGGAAAAAGAAAGAGGCTGCTCTGATTTTCTTCTGCTTAGGAAAGATTTGAGAAAGACTTCTATTTTTTTTCCTAAGCAGAAGAACATCAGAGCAGCCTCTTTTATTCTCCTGACAACTTCCTTGACTACTTGGTGGTCAGAATGGTCAGAAACTGTCCAGCAGGTGGTGATGTTGTAACAAAATGTATTCATATTAACAGTACATGTATCCCTTGGAATAAATAAAAATAATGAATGTGAATTACAAAAGTGCTTAGACTAGCCCCTCATCAATTTTGCATTCACTTATTTTAAAGGGTTACTTATCTTTTAATGGCAAAACCTGCTGTCCTGCCTTTCCAAAGGTGGTTCAAGTACCTATAGATAACAGACAATGGATTCAGCCAACTTAGATGCATTAAAAGATGCTCTTTAAAAATATATCTGTGTTCCGATGTACATGTAAAATGAAAACAATTTCTATGGGACTGACAAATATATGTTAAAAAACAAGCTTTCATGTCTGGCACTTCCCTTTATGAACTTACTATGTGCCATTAATTCTTTCTTTCCAGTGGTGCTTCAATGGCAAATGCATTACTGTCAGAACAACTCCACAGTGATAAATGACTGCTAAGCAATTGCAATACTTACAGAAGGCAAATAGTCTAAAGGCCATTGCCATCTATTGAATTTTGTCATCCTTATCATTTACAGTAGGGGGTACATTATCGCTAATAATACGAGTGATACTCAGAGTTCCGTGCATAACTCAGCCTGCAGCCTTGTGCCTTTATATGGTCACAGAACCCCTCAGTGAATACTAATCTCCTTATCATTTACAGCAGGGGGTACATTATCCCTTATAATACGAGTGATACTCAGACTTCCCTGCATAACTCAGCCTGCAGCCTTGTGTCTTTATATGGTCACAGAACAACCCCTCAGTGACTTCTAATATCCTTATCATTTACAGTAGGGGGTACATTATCCCTTATAATACATGAGTGATACTCAGAGTTCCCTGTATAACTCAGTCTGCAGCCTTGTGCCTTTATATGGTCACAGAACAACCCCTCAGTGACTTCTAATATCCTTATCATTTACAGTAGGGGGTACATTATCCCTTATAATACATGAGTGATACTCGGAGTTCCCTGTATAACTCAGCCTGTAGCCTTGTGCCTAGTGATGAGCGAATTTGCGCCGTTTTGCTTCGCCAAAAAATTTGCGAATCAAACGGCAAAAAATTTGCGAAAAACTCATTTTTTTACGCCGGTAGGCGTTTTTGACGCTGGCGTCCACTTTTCAACAATTTTTTTTACGCCGGCGGGCGTTTCGCTAATTTATTCGCTGGCAGCGAATCGCGCAAATTCGCAGCGAATTCGCACCTGGCAAATAAATTCGACCATCACTACTTGTGCCTTTATATGGTCACAGAACCCCTCAGTTCTAATATCCTTATCATTTATAGTAGGGGGTACATTATCCCTTATAATACATGAGTGATACTCAGAGTTCCCTGTATAACTCAGCCTGCAGCCTTGTGCCTTTATATGGTCACAGAACAACCCCTCAGTGACTTCTAATATCCTTATCATTTACAGTAGGGGGTGCATTATCCCCTATAATACATGAGTGATACTCAGAGTTTCCTGTATAACTCAGCCTGCAGCCTTGTGCCTTTATATGGTCACAGAACAACCCCTCAGTGACTTCTAATATCCTTATCATTTACAGTAGGGGGTACATTATCCCTTATAATACATGAGTGATACTCAGAGTTTCCTGTATAACCCCTACACAGTGTAACTAGAGGCCTGTATTCAGCCCAGGGAAATAATATTAAAACTCCCACTCTTGTAAATATGTTCTGTTCATATAAATACCATGCTCCTTGTGTTCACTTTGCTTTCATGTGAAACATATTAAAGGAGAAGGAAAGCTATGGAGGCATTTTACGATACGAGTGTTCTAGTGCTGGCGGGGTCAATTTCTAATATTGTTACCTCCAACCGGAGTGCGGCCTCTATTAACTGAACCTTTGGTTGGGGATAATAAAAGTCTCAACATGCTTTCCATGGCTGGGGGCTGGGGTTATCATGAGCAATGACAGTTTAAATCAACACATGATAATGCACTGAACACACACAATCCATCCTAAAAGCTATACACTTGCATATGGCCCCTATCAATTTGGATTTGAAAGCAGAAAGATGATTAGTTTCTACAGTATGCTTTACTGCACCTGGGCAAATTTTTGCACCTCTTATTACATTCCTCCAATGGATCTTGTTAGTTGTCACAGCAAGGGACATACATGGGACATGTATTCTTACAGTAAACAAACTTTACTGACATTGACCATTTTGGACATATTGTGATTATTTTTTTAACAGAATATGAATTTACCATTTATCATCTATTTATTGAATGGCAGACAAGATAATGTAAAGCATTTGTAAATCATCACCAATGACATTGTTACGTGATCTGGATTCCTTACGTAAGCACCTGATTCATCATCTCGACCTTGATGTTTTATGCTCTTAGTCTATGAAATGTATCAGAAAATGACAAATGTAGTTTTCACTGTAAAGCAACAGAACTACCATGTACATGTCAGGAAGTGAAAGGGTTGCAGCAGCAATTGTTTCTACCACATTTCCATCAGCAGAAAATGCACCAGTTATTAGCCTAAATGCTGCACAGAGTACCTTTCTGGAACCTACTTTCCCCACTGCTACTATAGGCACCCTACTATACCTGCTAACCCACAGCTACAGTCCTTTCCCAGAGACTTTTATCCCACTATTACTATAAGCATCATCTCTCCCTACTATAACTGCTATCCCACAGCCACACTCCCTTCCCAGAGACTATTATCCACTGTTACTATAGGCACCATCTCTCCCTACTATACCTGCAATCCCACAGTCACAATCCCTTCCCAGAGAATATTATCCACTGTTACTATAGGCACCATCTCTCCCTACTATACCTGCCATCCCACAGTCACACTCCCTTCCCAGAGACTATTATCCACTGTTACTATAGGCACCATCTCTCCCTACTATACCTGCTATCCCACAGTCACACTCCCTTCCCAGAGACTATTATCCTACTGTTACTATAGGCACCATCTCTCCCTACTATACCTGCTATCCCACAGTCACACTCCCTTCCCAGAGACTATTATCCACTGTTACTATAGGCACCATCTCTCCCTACTATACCTGCTATCCCACAGTCAAAGTCCCTTCCCAGAGACTATTATCCCACTGTTACTATAGGCACCATCTCTCCCTACTATACCTGCTATCCCACGGTCACACTCCCTTCCCAGAGACTATTATCCTACTGTTACTATAGGCACCATCTCTCCCTACTATACCTACTATCCCACAGTCACAGTCCCTTCCCAGAGACTATTATCCCACTGTTACTATAGGCACCAGCTCTCCCTACTATATCTGCTATACTACAGCCACACTCCCTTCCCTATCTCTCTGAGGAGATAGCGTACCACATGGATAGATTCACCCTCAGGATCTCTGTACCGTGACCTGGATCCCCACAAGTTGGATCAGGGAAATCACTAACCCTAAATCCCTATTAGTCTGTGATCCCTACACTACAGGCCAGTCTTGCCTGAGGGGAGAGCTATCCCTCCTATTTGGAGCACAGGCTGCTCTTGCTCACTAGTTCTATCTACCTCACTTTCCTAGAAAGTGCTTTACAGAGAACTACTCTGTCCTGACTACTCCTCATTCATGGGGTCCCTGTATCCCCAACTTCACCAAGGGCCTCACCACCTTTGGGGCCTTCCCTTTACTGGGGCCTAAACTCCAGGCTCACAGTGCATGAACTCCCTCCTGGAGTGGAGGGGAAAGAGGAAGATCCACCCTCTGCCCAGCGCTATACTGAAGCTGTCATCAGCCTCTGGGTGCATTATACACTGTACACATTATGCTAATAAGCAAAAGTAAATACATGGGTTTTTGTCCAACAACCAGAGAACAAGGATGTGTAGGCATTTACAGCCATAGGGGAGAGTTAATCATATGGTCCATTGTCTATTAGTGACTGTTTCCATCTTTTATCTCATGGGTGGTAAGGAAAAGGCCCACCAGGAGCCTCTCTAGTGCACCAACATGCCAGTCTCACCTTGAACCAAACAGCAGTTTTAGAACAGGGCTGATCATTACTTGTGTTTTGTGTTTCAGGCCCAAATTTGGAGGCAAATATTGTACAGAAGAAAAAAAGTGTTGCATGATATGTAATCTACAAAACCATTTATTTGCATTGACAGGTTCCTCTTTTCCTTTGGATGTCACATGTGGAAACTATTCGAAATTTTATTATCTTCATGCTACTAAATACTACTGCACTGGGCACACAGTTATTCAGTCACAACAAACTCCTGTTCAGTAGAGCTTACAGTCTCAATTTGGTACCCGGGGTACAGAGGGAATTAAGGAACATTCCAGAACCTTTCAGCATTACTAGTTATACATTTTAGAATTATTTATTGACTTTTTTTGCATCCTTATATTTTGGGGGCTTTACAATAAGACAACTTTGAACCCATAATTCCTATTATCTATGCACTGGTATAAAATTATACGTCTACACTAGTGATGGGCAAATTTCTCCCATTTTGTGGAAAAATCGTGAATTTCCCGCAAAAATTGACGCCCGCGCCTATTATGGCGCCAGTGTTGAAGTCAATGGCTGTCCGAATAGTGTTGACGGGCAAAGGTTTTGACGCAAGCGACTTTTCTGACCCATGTCTAAAAACTTTTGACGCTGGCAAATTTCCACGGGAGTTTCGCTAATTTATTCGCCAGCGGCAAAGCGCATAAATTCATCGCGAATTTGCACCTGCCAAATATATTCTCCCATCACTAGTCTACACTGCTCTATCCATGTTAATTAAACTTTTCAATCAGCATTCATTTCTGTGTCCTTAAATCTCACCCCGTCTCATAGGAGAATACTGCGTTCTGTTTATTTGTAATAATTGGTAAATATATACAGTATATTCGAGTTCAGTAATTTCCAATTTTCTTTTTAACCGCCCTAGTAACTAGCAGCCACTGCCGCAACCCATTACATAAAAAATTAAATTGGCTCTGCGCTAATGTCCCTACACTGATTAATCAGACGCTGCAAATGCAATGACACTAGATTTTTATATATTAAAAATCGTCTATCTGCACATCAGACTGTATTTAATAAGAGAGCAATGAATGTGCAGTTGTTAAAAGGTTATTGTAAGACACCAAGGACCTCAATGACTATATGATGAGAATCTGAGGAGATCACAGGCCAAGTGAATTTATACCGGTAATGGAGCAACATGGTTACATGGTGCATCTTATACACTTACAAAATATTCATTTTTACATTTATATGTTTGTCACTCCTAAGGAAATAGTAAGGTCTGACCTTACAGGAGAAGGAGAGCTACTGAAGCAGTGTATTGCCAATGGATTAGCCACAATTATTCTTTATATATATATATATATTGTTAGAATAAAGCCCTCTAAATATCCAAGGTCAGTGCACATCTTTTGTCTTTATCAAGTAATCCTGGCAACGTACTGATGTCAGACCTACAGTATGTGATGCGAATGGGATGGCGTTTGCATTATGCTTCCACTTTCAGCTGCAGGAAATGGATTCTGAATTCAAACATCCAATATTTCGTGTATAATTTGTTCTTTACTTCATATGAATAGATCTACTGTATCTATATTTATATGCATCGATATATCTCGAATGGGCCATCATTAAATGAATTGATTTGTAGAATATATTTACTTTAATCCATTTAAAGGGGTGGTTCACCTCTATAAAATGGCCAATTCTTAGCAACTTTTCAATTGGTCTTCAGTTTTTTTTTTGTATATTTCTTAAATGATTTGCCTTTTTCTTCTGATACATTCCAGCTTTAAAATTCATTGATCCCGGCAGCTAAAAAAAATACTGTTATTGTTACCTTTTATTGCTCATCTTTCTATTCAGGTCCTCTGCTATTCATATTCCAGTCCAGTCATATTTAAACCACAAAATTGCACTTTGCTCACTGCTGATCAATGACCTCTATTGTGCCCTTAAAGGGCATGTAAAGTCTAAAATAGAATAAGGCTAGAAATGCTGTATTTTGTATACTAAATATAAACATGAACTTACTGCACCACAAGCCTAATCAAACAAATAATTTATGCTTTCAAAGTTGGCCACAGGGGGTCACCATCTTTTTTCAAGACTAAGACTGTGCACATGCTCAGTGTGGTCTGGGCTGCTTAAGGATTGTCATAAACAAAGCTGCTTGAGTTCTGCATGGCTGGGAAGTAAGACGGGGGCTCCCCCTGCTGTTCATAAGTATGATTGTTTCCCTGCTCAGCAGTTAGGGACTGTCTGGCAATTCCTATCCACAGCAGTAAATGAAGGGAGAATTTCACTGCATACAGTCAGGTTTCTTATAAAAACAGTACACATTTTTTGATTAAAGTATATTGGAGATAGATTTCTTTTTCATTAAAGGAAAGTAAAATGCCCTTTAATTTACAAAATAAAATTTTTAGTCATCTGGTTTAGCTGTCCCTTAATAGTACTGGTAAAAAAAATGCATTCAATGCAGCAAATTAGCAGCACTCCAAAAAAATCTCATATTTGTATGAAAAATTGCTTAGGTGCTTTGGTCAGATAAAATATTAGGTTAGGATCAGACTTGCATATGATTCGTGACTATTTCATGCTTTTGCTACACTGCCTTCCTGTTCCCAAATGAGCCCTTTTGTGCATGGTTAGTAGTAGGTCCAATTTGCACTTTATTCTAACAAGTTTCTGGAACTAATTAGATTCTCCACTTATTTCAACAAAAGGGGATTAGATGAACATTTGAATAAATTGATGTGAGTAGGAAACTGCTTGTTTGTTTTTCATGCAGAGAATCCACGTGAGCTGCACTGCAGGTACTGGTACAGCCAGTAACTTTACCAATAAACTCCTTGATGCTGTGATTGATGGTACGCCTTGCTTTGACAGGAACAAGAGCTACATGTCTGCATTAATGGTATATGTAGGGTATTTGGTATGTTTCCTTTACTAAAGTGTAACTCTATCAATTATTTTTGTTTTGTGAACTGTGTGGAAGAATTGTTGGCCCAGCATTGATCTTCCATTCAGTAAAATTTACTCTACACACTTAAATGACTACCAGAAATTAAAAAGTTTTTGTAGGCATTTAAAAAATATTAAAAGAATATTTATGATGAAATAGGGCAATAGGACACATTTACTGTGAACCTTTCTTGTTGCTCTAGAAATTCACATTTCTACATTTGCCCGTACTTTGTCTGGGACAGTGGTTGTTGGACTTCTTAGCTCATAACAGTGTTACGTATACTTTACTAGCTAAATTAAAACTTTCTCCTGGCTTTCATCCCTATTGCCCCTCAAGTCCCCCATCATTGCTTGAGACCTCCCCTGGGAAGGTATACGATAGAGCTTGTTGAGATTTTCCTTTTGTACTACTTGTTGTGATTGCACCAATTTCAAAGCTATACTTACTGTATACCTGAGGCAGTGTTCCTTGCCTTTTGCTTATGTTCATGATCTACTGGTTCAAACAGCTTATTTAGTTTGGGAGTTGTCTTGCCTGTCACCTGCCCTGACCTCTTGCCTATTTTACAGACTTGTTCTGCGTTCTTTCTGTCCTGAACTCTTGCTTTCCTTGCAAAATGGTTGTGCCTTCTATCAGCTCTAAATCCTTGTCTGCCTAATAGACTTGTTTTGTCTGATATCTACCCTGGACTTTTGCCTTCTTTATGAACTTGTTCTATCTTTCAACTGCCCTGAGCTCTTGCCTGTCTTACAGACTTGTTCTATCTCCCTTCTATCCTGAACTCATGTCTTCCTTATGGAGTTGTTCTATCTTTCAACTGCCCTGACTCTTGCCTGTCTTACAGACTTGTTATGTCTCCCTTCTACCCTGAACTCTTGTTTTCCTTATGGATTTGTTCTATCTTTCACGTGCCCTGACTCTTGCCTGTCTTACTGACTTGTTCTGTCTCCCATCTACCCTGAACTATTGTCTTCCTTATGGATTTGTTCTATCTTTCACCTGCCCTGACTATTTCCTGTTTTACAGACTTGTTCTGTTTCCCATCTGCCCTGCTCTTGCCTTTCTTACGGACTTGTTCTGCCTTCTACCTGCTCTAAATTCTCATCTGCATTATGGACTTGTTTTGCCATTCTTCTGCCCTGAAGTCTTGCCTTGCCTAATCCATATCCAAAATCTTCATAATTCTTCATTCTGGTCCTATACCTTTTGTTCATCTTTACAAATATAAAATAGAAGGGAAGAAATGAGAAATGAAAGGCTGAAGAACAGAAAGACTGAAGCGAAAGAAACAAGTAAATAGAGTACAGAAAGACAGAAGATGTATAGTGAAGAGAAAGGACAGTAGCAGAAGCAGAGAAGAGTGAAGAAAATATTTTACTCAGGGTCCTTTTGTGAAAAAGAAAAAAACAATAAATTAACTATCCCGATTAATGCAAATATTGTGCTTATCACGTCTTAAGTGTATTGTGGGTTATTTCTGGGTTTTAAAGAATAAATGTATTATGCAGAGTTTTACACTGAGGAAAAAATAATTAGTCATGTTATAGATGGAAGCAAATGATAAGAAATATATAAAAAATGCAAATGTCTTGTTTTAAATTCATTATTCATACATTGTACTAAAATCAAGCCAAGGAATTTCCTGTCTGCATCTAAATGGTCATTCTGCTCATTATACGTTTGTAATTTCTGTTATATACGTTATTGCCAGTAGTATTAAGAATGAATAATGAGGCAACTTACATTTGGGGGAGACTATTGAAGCATTCAGGGCATTCATTGTATTTGGAAAAGGGTGGAGTACATGTGTGTCCAAGTAATTCCCAAATCAGCAAATTCTTTTCCTAACTGCTCCAGGCTTCCAAATAAAATATTCCTTTGCAAATTTACTAAAATGGACTATGAATAGAACAGTCACATTTTTTACATTCATAAACAGATGCACCGATCGTAACGGAGAACAATTAAATGTCACATGACTGCATGTCCCGTGCAATCTGGGTTCCAGATGCACCAATAAAGCTTGATCTGTTGGTACATAGTCAAAAGGGGTTGCTTACCTTTAAATTAAGTTTTAATATATAATGTAGCGAGTGATATTCTGAGACAAATCACAATTAGTTTTAATTTATTATTTGTGGTGTTTGAGTTATTTAGCTTTTTATTCAGCAGCCCTCCATACCAGCAATCTGGTTGCTAAGGTCCAAATTGTCGTAGTATCCATGCATTGGTTTGAATAAGAGACTGGAATAGAATAGGACCTGAACAATAAATATGTAGCCTTACAGCGTAGTTGGTATTAAGATGGGGTCAGTGACTCCCATTGGAAAGCTGGAGTCAAAAGAAAAATAAGTAAATAATTTAAAAAAACTATAAAAAAGAAAAAATTAAGACTTACTGAAAAGTTGCTTAGAATGAGCCATTCTAGAACATACTATAAATTAACATAAAGGTGAACCAACCCTTTAATCTAGGTTGAGTCCATCAAGTTCAACCCCTCGCAACCCAGAGCACATAAATATTCACACTCACACCAACTCCTCTGTACACTCACATAAACTATATGTACCAATTAGTGAGGGGCGAATTTGCGCAAAAAAATCGCAAAATAGTGCCGGCATCTTGTTTTTGATGCAGGCGTCTGTTTTTTGACGCCGGCGTCCATTTTTTTGGGAGAAAATGCGGGCTAATTTTGTGGGCCCATTTTTCTTTTTGATGTTGTTGAATTTTGCCAGTGAATTCACAAATTTATTGGAAATATGATAGCGAGTGGGGAGAACCGCAGTTGAGTTTCTAACATGGAATAACACATTCAGGTTTTTCTGATTTTTAGTTTAGTTTAGTTGTGTTAGAGGTCAAAAAAAATAATATAGTGCTGACTAATGCAATATATTCTTCGGTGGGACTTTGTACAGTGCCTCAGATTTTGTAAATGACCTGTTAGGTGGGCAACTTTATTTAATTTTGCCAGCTGTATACATGGCAGAGGGCTGCAAAGTTGATGGATAAGGTCAACATACAACTGCCATATACATTTTGGAATGATGTTGAAATGGCATTTGCCCTGATAACTTTGCCACGGAGGCAAGAAAAAGAATTGGCAAGTAGGTGATGTTCCCCCTGTCATTTCAGTATTAGGGTTCTTCATACAGAGTAGGGGTTTAGTCAAGCCGTCCCAGCTTTATACATCTTTAAAATGTATAGAGAGGAGACAAGAAATGCTTTCCTGGGGACATAACAGTTGTGGCATCATGCTGAGCTCTTGATGTTGAGACAAAATAAGGAGTTGAAATGCTTGTTACAGTTGCTGCTTCCGTTTGCAATGAGTCTAATTCTATTAGATGCAGAGAAATTAGAGCCAGTATGTGGGGGGGGGGCATCAGCTTCATTAGCACTAATTAACCGGCCAGCTGCTCCAGTTTTTTATGTCCTTCAGTACCAGGAACACTTTGTCGCTAAAATATATGTGTGTCTATATGTACATTGCCTAATGTACAACCTAATGGGTTCCAAGAGATACACAAATACAAAATCCACAACAATAATATAGAACAGTTGTATAAAGGAAAGCCTCTAGCCCTGCCAGACACACCAATAATGGGGCCTTTATAACTCACCAGCATAACATGAATGAAATGATTGGCTGTCTACCAAAGATTGACTGTCCCCTTAAAACTCTAGATGAGAAATAATAAATTTCAGTCTATGCAGAACAAGGTGGCTGCTACCTTCCTTTTTCCTTTAAGCCTAGAGAATAGCAATACTTCCCAAGTAGTAGTTCTATAGGCTCCACTCCCAATACTGTGCTCCGGATGAGACCTTAAATCTTAGGGTGTAAGCCCTCGCAAACAGTGTGGAGGCAGGGTGTCGTGTAACTGTAACTAGATGCAGGGTGCAAGAATTGGGCACCAGTGGTTCTTATAACTTTACCAATGAACATATTTATTAAACAATTACAATCCTCAGTGGAGTGTACATAATAGCAAAGCAGGATCATACAAAACAGTGGATAGGCATATACTCACAGCGACTTTAGTGAGTATTAGTCCCCACAGGGAAGAGAACACCCAGTTTCAGCCGTTTCCCTAAGTGGAACCCAGGGGAATCTACACACTTAGTCCCTACATCTGAGCAATTAGTACCCAGGATCTTAATCCCTCTGACTCTCCTCATCGGAGCCTTGAGCTGCTCAGCTAAATAGCCTGTCTCTGTCACTCCTAGAGTGACCTCTTAAGGTGAGTAGCCTATCCTTACTAGATCCAAATCACCACTCTGGAGAACCAATATTATCAAACAAGTGATCGTTTATTTGGTAGCACTACATGTTTTGGATCTAACTGATCCTTCCTCAGGTGCCAGTGTTCACCTGAACACTGGCACCTGAGGAAGGATCATTTAGATCCGAAACATGTAGTGCTACCAAATAAACGATCACTTGTTTGATAATATTGGTTCTCCAGAGTGGTGATTTGGATTTATGAAGACAAGGAGAAGTGGCGGCTCCTATGCTCTGTTTGAGGAACCTGACACAGTGAGGACAAAAAGAGGGCACTTTACCTACACCTGATCAACCTATCCTTACTAG
Organism: Xenopus laevis; assembly: GCF_017654675.1. NCBI lineage: Eukaryota > Metazoa > Chordata > Amphibia > Anura > Pipidae > Xenopus > Xenopus laevis. Next base: position 188,061,184 of record NC_054372.1, read on the forward strand.
ACCTGACCTGTCAAGGCTCCACTCGAGCTCTGCCTGCCTGCTCAGGCTAGAGCCAGCACAAGATGGACCATGAGCGCATGGCTACAAAGGGTTTTATACTTTAGCACATTGCCATCTACTGGTCAATGTTGTGAACACCAGGACATAGCTTACGGCAGAGCATTAATACAAGTCCCCATTAGGGCCCATTTAAGCGTTTAGAATACTGGGGAATTGCCTACTAATTTTAACTAGTGGTGGCTGTTTTACACATCCATACATGCTTTAGGAGCTTGAGCAGATGGCACTCAAGTAACATGCTATGACCAGAATTTGCCAAAAACTATTGGCACAAAGGACATTCAGTGCTATTCTGTACATAGATCATTATTAATATAGCATATTTCCTTATGTGAATAGAAAAACTTCTATTAGTAACCCATAGAGGAAATCACAGCTTGCCTCAATGGATAAGAGGGTTTGTCTTATACACAGTATACAAAATATCAGTGCATAACTGTATATAAACCCGTTGCCCTCTGTTGTTATATTTGTACCTCTATGACCTCGTACGTAAAGCAAAACCACGAAGTAGTGCAAGTTCAAATACAATGAGGTAGTTTATTGTGTCCAAAATACAAGACAATAGGTTTTGCCTGGGGAAGCAGTCGTGTGTCACCTGGGTGGTACCTGAATGCTTTCCAAGGATACTCCCATATAACATAAGTTTATATACCCATTTTGATGTCATAGATGGGGGTGATAACAAATGGGAGTATGCCAATACCATACATAGTCTGACTCCTCCTTGTACAATTAATGTCTAAATGATTTACTTAGTCTTACATGTTATCAAAGGAATGTGGTAACATACTGTGCCTAGCTCCAACGGTCCACAACCTCGCAATCAGCTATTGGCTAACCAAGGCCATTGTGGTATTTCCAGTAATTTGAGCAGCACTTCAGCAAAAAGGGGCCTCACCAGACAGGCTGGCGTTATGCTGACACTCTGGAATTTAAGTAACAGAGTGATGATCTTTTGTTTGTATGGCCTAGTATAAGCTATATGAGTGACCATTGTCCACAGTAGACCATTAGCCCTTATAGTCCATCCTGCCTTGGGCCCTATAGCGTTATGGCGTCATAGAGGGCGGGGGTGACAAATATCAACCCTCTGACACTAGCCATTCGTCCGTCATAGGAATTGGACCGTTCCAGATATATTTTTTAATTACACCTCTAGAAGTATATTATGAGTTGTGTTTGCAAATTCTTCAATTATTTTTATGGTACATGAGACTTTCTTTTGTCTTTCTTGTTCTTTATCTTTTACCAATAACAGCCAGCAGGAAGTGGTTTCATTACATATTTAAATGACATCTGTACCAGTTTATTGTACACTAGATGCAATCTTTGTAGAATGAATTGCAAAGCCCATCAATTAAAAATTAATTAAGTTGGACATGGGTGCAAGTATAAGGGGCTATTTAACAAACCTTGAATTGTTCTGGTTGAGTTTTTAAAGGGGAAAAACTAAAATTTTTAGAGGAAAAAAAAAACATTACATTTTTTCGAGATTTATTATGCTCTGAAGCTGCTAAAAATCTAAAAATACTCCAGCTAAAGCCTGTCGAAATCAATGTAGAAGTCAATGGCAGATGGTCCCTTTAACAATTGTAACATGCTTTTTACCTTCAGGGGTCTCGATAATTTTGTGCTGTTTATGTGGGTTTTCATTCAATAATGCGATAAATGTAAGTTTTTAGGGCGAAAATTCGATCAAGTCAAGTTTTCAAAACAGTTGCATGTTTAGAACTGATGCTCAATTTTGTTGCACCAATTTTTTTGAGGTTTTTTTTTGTATATTCTTTATTTTCAGGTTTCGAAAGTTTTGAAAATAAACAAGGCCTGTACAAAAAACAAGAGGGAAGCGGTACTAATAGCTGTACAACATATAAATGCTAAAGGGCTGTGGTTGCCTTGGGCTGGTACAGAAGCCCAAAACATAATGGGACCTGTTATCCAGAATGCTCAGGACCTGGGGTTTTCCAGATAATGGATCTTTCCGTAATTTTGATCTCTATACCTTAAGTCTACTAGAAAATCATGTAAACATTAAATAACCCCAATAGGCTGGTTTTGCCTCCAATAAGGATTAATTATATCTTAGTTGGGATCAAGTACAAGCTACTGTTTTATTATTACAGAGAAAAAGGAAATCATTTTTAAATATTTGGATTATTTGGTTAAAATTGAGTCTATGGGAGATGGGCATTCAGCAATACGGAGGTTTCCGGATAACAGACCTGTACAACATTTCTAACTACTTCTGTAGTTAAGCGTTATTTCTCCTTTAACATATTCCGCAGCCCTTAACACAGATCATACATCATTCCCTGCCCCAGTTGAGCTTGCAATTTAGATCCCTATCACATTCATGTGTACTAAGAATAATTTTATCAGGAGCAAATTAACTGGCCTGTATGTTGCCCGAGATTGAGAAAGAATTTGGGCCACTCGCTATCCTGAATAATTTGCTTTTAATAAAGAGTTTCTCTAGCTATAAAGCATGTACTTTTTTATTTTTCATTGATGTGATGGTACCCTGAGCTTTCAACTACAATCCCATGCACGAAATGAAATGGTTGAACATAGCAGGAGCGTTCCCTTTATGCACGTGAGCTGCGGTTGAAAAGAAATAGAAACATTTTGCTTCATTCTGAAATCAGCTCCTAAGGGACATAAATCAATTCTGAGCACTTGCTGTATAGAGGCTTCAAAGAGGCAACATCAATAAGAGAAATATGTTATTCGCTTAATGCAGTCACTTCACTATCCGCAAGTTTTTTCTTATGTTAGTTTGATGTAGGGTTATTCTAAAATCGGATTCATTTTGTTATCTTTCTTCTGTGATTTTTCTTTAATTTCACTCCTTTTACTTATTTTTTTGTTCTGCAGCATGTGCAATTTAATTCTCTACCTTCAAAGTACCTGTATGGGAAGATTCAAAATAATAATTACAAGAACAGTATAACAGTCTGTCTAGCCAACAGGTTTATCAGGGTCACAGAACCCAAATTTTAAGTTTCCCTTTGCAGAGAGGCAGGAGAGACAGTTTAAAGGGGTTGTTTACCTTTGAGTTAACTTCTAGGGGCCGATTCACTAACTTCAAGTGAAGGATTCGAAGGTAGAAAACTTTGAATTTCAAAGTTTTTTTTGGGCTACTTCGACCATCGAATGGGCTACATCGACCTTCGACTACGACTTTGAATCGAACTAATCGAAGTAAAAATCGTTCGGCTATTCGACCATTCGATAGTCGAAGTACTGTCTCTTTAAAAAAAAACTTTGACCCCCTAGTTCGCCATCTAAAAGCTACCGAAGTCAATGTTAGCCTATGGGGAAGGTCCCCATAGGCTTGGCTAACTTTTTTTGATCGAAGGATATTCCTTCGATCGTTGGATTAAAATCCTTCGAATCGTTCGATTCGAAGGATTTTATCGTTCGATCGAAGGAATTATCCGCTATCTGCGCTAAGTCCTTCAACTTCGATATTTGAAGTCGAAGGATTGTAATTCCTAGTCGAATATCGAGGGTTAATTAACCCTCGATATTCGACCCATAGTGAATCGGCCCCCTAGTATGATGTAGAGAGTGGAATTCTGAGACAATTTGCAATTGAATAAAAAGACCCAAAACAAAACCAAATGAGTACACAATCGGAACCCCACACCCGTGCTTTGTTTTGACTGACGTTATTGATCCATTGAACCCCATTGGAGTGATATTTTCTTTATTATCCTTCACCTCAATCTCTCCCTCATTGCTGTGAGTAGGGATGGGCGAATTTTTTCACTTTGTTTTGCCAAAAAAATGTAGCCCATAGACTTTTATGACGTTGTGCGTCAAAGCACATCAAAAATAAATTTGACGCCCATAGACATTAATGGGCATCGGCGACATTTCACCAAATTTTTGGCGAAACGGGTCAAATTCGCCCATCCCTAGCTGTGAGATCTATTCCAAGCAACTGTAACAATGGCAAAAGTAAAACAGAGGGGGGGGGTTGCAACTGTATGTCACTCAATCATTAAAGGTTATGATGTTAAAAGAGAAGAAAAACAATAGGTTCTTACTAAAACATTTCCAGTGGCCTCTGTGTTGACTTTTAATTTCACGTTTACGTGCCTTTTTTGGCCATATAACATTCGGTATTATCCTGCACTCCCAACAATGGTACATGTGCAATGCTGTGCCATCAAATCAACAAGGCAATAAGAATAGTAATGGGCGAATTCGAGTAACGCATTGAAGTCAATGGGTGTCAAAATGATTTTGACGCACGTCAATGTTGACGCCTGTGACAATTTGGCGTGCCCCTATTTTGTCCACATGCATTAAAGTCAATGGGCGTCTTACGTGCAACAATTTTTATGCACGCGAATATTCTGACGCGCATCAAAAATTTTTTGACGCAGGAGATTTTTCGCTGGTGAATTTTTGCTGCAGTTTCGAGAATTTATTCACTGACGGCGAAACAGAGACATTTGCCGCGAATTCGCACCTGGCGAATTTATTTGCCCATCACTAAATAAGAACAATTAGGTGCCCAGGGAGTCAGGAAGAACTCTTCACCTAATGGGAAATCTAGAAAATGTTCAGCAATGCCCTGCAGATCTTAATTATTAATCTCTAATGTTGCACATACCCAGAACACTGTATAAATCAATATATTGACCTGTTATCCAGAATGCTCAGGACCTTGGGGTTTCCAGATTAGGAGCCTTCCATAATTTGGATCTCCATATATTAAGTTTACTAAAAAAAAAAGTCATTTAAAGTTGAACTCCATAAAAACATAACTTTAGCTTTTTGAAAAAAAATATGCAGACTTTTCGTGATTTTTAATGGTTTCTGATAGTTCCCTAAGCCTAGCTCCCTGCTCTCCTGCTGATCTGTCTGACTACTTTGCTGAGCTGTCTGACTACTGTTACTTTGTATCAACAGCCATCTGTCCTCAGCCTGCCTCCTCCAAACCCCACAATTCCCTGCACACGTGATTTCAATTAGGAAAGGAACATCACAGTGCAATGCATGTTGTGTACTGTGCTTATTTAATTAAATAATACACTGCAATGGGAGCAGCACTACGTTTTCTTGATTATGGAGTTCTAGATACAGGTATGGAATTCATTATTAGGAAACTCATTATCCAGAAAGCTTTGCATTACGGAAAGCCTGTCTCCCATAGATTACATTTTATCCAAATAATATATATTTTTTTTAATTATTTCCTTTTTCTCTATAATAATGAAACTCTAATGAATAGTGATGGGCGATTTTGGGCCATTTCGCTTCGCCGAAAAATTCCCGAATTTCCTGCGAAATTCGCAAAACGGCAAAACATTTTTGAAACTGCGCCGGCGTCTCGTTTTTGACGCCGGCGTCCGTTTTTTGACGCCGACGCCTGTTTTTTTTATGGCGACGCCCATTTTTTGACGCTGACGCACATTTTTAACACCAGCGTCCGTTTTTTGGACGCTGGCGCAAATTTGCCAAGAATTTGCGCCTGGCGAATAAATTCGTCCATCACTACTAATGAACTGTTTTACTATAATTTTTGTGTTGAGAAGAGTTGCCTAAATAAACCTGTGTTTTTGCCTGAAGACGTTAGGGCTGGAACTAGGGGTAGGCAATGTAGGCACAAGCCTAGGGCGCAGAGCTGGTGGGGGGGGGCACCAGGCACGTACCTTCTCCGCCTCATAACCCAAGCCTGGTCCCCTATCACCGCTCTGGCCAATAAGTTGGTGACCAGGAGCTTCGCTGCGCTTCTCTGCATTTAAGGGTCCAATTTTTTTAAAGGGATTTATACAATAACTACTGCACGTCACGGGGAGGGGGATGCCAGAAAGTTTAGTGGGGCTTTTGATGGGGGGGGATTAGTTCTCCTTTAATGGGGGACAATGCATGCAGACAGGGACATCTTCAACATTGTTAATCACATGCTCTGACAATTTGATCTGCAAAAAAAAAAGTTCATCTAACTAAAAACCACTGTAAAAACATAGTCAACAACCCCCTGGTGATATTATTGCCATCTTTACAGACATGAACTTCAATGCAAACTTGAGCCAGGAGAACCTTTTTTTTTTAATCTTCTTACTTAAGCACCAGAGTATAAAGTCTTCTGACTTCTTTGAGTTAGAACTGAGGCTTTTAGATGTTATATCCCCTCGAGATGTGACCATTCTCAGTGGGCATGTTGTAGAGTGAATTTTATATTACACTACAAATGTTATGCAGAACTTCAAGCTGAGAATTCTAGAAACATCGAGCCCTTGTAAAGTTTACAAATTCATTTACCGTATGGAATAAAGAAAAAAAAAAAAAATACTCATGAATCTAATGCCCATGGATTTACTGTGTTTCGTTGTACTCATGCTCTTTGCAATAATAAGGCCATTATTTACTTTGAATTTGAAACCCAGGTCAGCAACTCCCTTCCCAGTCACCAGTGGACTTGTTCTACACATCATTGTAGTTAGCCCCCCAAGGGAGCCCTAAAAGTAATATATATTGTGAATATACTGAATGCATCACTTGGAGATAGAGTATAGTAGAGAAACAAGGTCACCTATAGTACATAGACATATGAAAGCACTGGGAATCTCATCGCCACAAAAGCCTATAAGATCCTTGAAAAATGGACGTCTGTGGGAGATCAAGCAGAGTATTTTGTATGTGATATTTGCTGGACAGAAAGCTCCAGGGGAAAGGACGGCTCTTTCTTGAGCCTTTGATAGTCCATTTTTTCTTCTTATCCATGACCACTGTCACACTATTTTAACCTACTATACACCTAATATTTTAGGCATAAAAAAAATAAACAATAAGCTAACCACTACTTTCTATTTAGTTCTGCATAAAATGATAGAGGATTCTTGGTAAAAACAGCTTGGTGATGGCGATATTTGTTGAAATGTGCTTTAAAGTACAGGTAAAGGATCCGTTATCCGAATTAGGGAAAGGACTATGCCCTAGACTCAATTTTATCCGAATAATCCCAATTTTTAAAAATTGTTTTCTGTGTAATAATTAGTAATGGGCGAATTTATTCGGCACTCACAAATTTGCAGTGAATTCCCGAGATTCGCCGCCGGCAAATAAATTCGCAAAACTGCCGCAAAAATTCACCGGCGTTGTTTCGCAAATTTTTCGCCTATTTCGGGAAATACGATTATTTTTTGGCTAAGCTAAACGCCCCAAATTCACCCAACACTAGTAATAATAAAACAGTAGCTTGTACGTGATCCCAACTAAGATATAATAAATCTATATTGAACGTAGAACCAGCCTATTGGGTTTATTTAATGTTTATATGATTTTCTAGCAGACTTAAGGTATGAAGTTCCAAATTACGGAAAGATCCATTATCCGGAAAACCCCAGGTCTTGAGCATTCTGGATAACAGGTCCCATACCTGGATTGATAATCTTCTTCTAGACCCTTTTGGGCCAGATTAAATTCGGTGAGAAAAAGATTTATCGTGTGAAAACTCATGGACGAGATTCAATCTGAGAAGCAATTCAATTGGGGAAAATGTATCTAATGGTTTATCTCATGAAAACTCTACTGAAGTCTATGGGGAAAAACTGGACCTGAATTTGAAGAAACATTTTTTCTCCTCGAAAAGAATCTTGTCCGTGAGTTTTCACGTGATAAACTTTTTTTTTCTCAATTGAGTCTGGCTCTTTATCTCAACAGTAATAGTGGTTTAGTGCTTTTTCAAGGATCCTTTTGTTTAGACAGCAAACAATTCCTATTTCCCCTTGATTCTCTCCTGATTATGAATGACATGTGCTGGCTGGAGGGGTCGGCACCTCTCCCGACAATATGAAAGAAGAAATTGCCAGACACGGAAGGCCAGTGTAGCGGGGAAATCCCCTGCACGCTTATTTTGTCACATGATGTAACGTTTCAGGGGCGTGCCCCTTCTTCTGACATGCAGAAATTTGTGATTTGCATAACTGATACAAGAAACCAGTGGTTAAGGGAATAAATACTTAGAATAAACTGATACATAATAAGCAATAAATAGAAAAGCGAAATAACCTTCATAAAACCGTATCAAAGATTCTTTAAAAAGCTTCCTTATAAAATTAGAAAAACTCAACCAGCGCTAATCCAAATTTCCAATAGTGACGTCCTCTTTGCTGTGTAAATCCAATTTGCATGGAGAAAGTTCCTTAGTGAACATCATTTTTCCAATGTATGTTAAAAGTCAGTAAGTCCAAATATATAAGTTCCATAAACCTAGTGGATAGGGCAAAAAAAAAATGTATATACCAAAAAGGCTTTCCAAACTTATTAATAAACCAGAAGATTGCAGATTGCTATCTTAACCTATCCGTAAGCTATCCCTGGATAGTGGGTTGTTCAATGTAATTATCTACAAGAAAAGATTAGTACATCAAACTGGATACCATTTAAAAAACCATTTAATAAAACACTTAAAAGTTGGATACATTTAGCAGCGCTACAAATAGCAATTCATTTTAAACTCTTCATTTACACCTCGTGGATATTTTGTTTGCAGTTGCCAAATCCAAAAACACTCCATTTGTAGCAATCTTATTTTTATTTCTCTCTCATTTTTTTCCATGTCAATATCTAGAATTTGCATGTCTGAAGAAGGGGCACGCCCCTGAAACGTTACATCATATGACAAAATAAACGTATAGGGGATTTTCCCACTACTTCCGTGTCTGGCAATTTCTTCTTTCATCCTTTCTCATCGTTTGTGCTTTTTATAATTGGATCTTTTAATACATTTCATGGCATTTGTTGTTTTTGGAGAAATTTTTTCTTTGTGGTTTCAAAAATCTCTAAAACCACACAAACAATAATTTAGATTACTGAGCCTCCCCTTGTCACTGTTTTCATTATTATATAATTGAGGACTTGAGGTATGGAGATCCAGATTACAAAAAAATCTGTTATCCAGAATGCTCTAGACCAAATCCATGTAATGTATAATGAACATAATGTTTAACAGAATCAGAATCATTAGAGAATAGGGATGTAGCGAACGTCGGAAAAAAAGTTCGCGAACATATTCGCGAACTTGCGCAAAAACGCGAGCGGTTCGCGAACGGTTCGCGAACCCCATAGACTTCAATGGGAAGGCGAACTTTAACATCTAGAAAAGACATTTCTGGCCAGAAAAATGATTTTAAAGTTGTTTAAAGGGTGCAACGACCTGGACAGTGGCATGCCAGAGGGGGATCAAGGGCAAAAATGTATCTGAAAAATCTGCCTGTGTGTGCTTGGAAGAGATAGTGTAGGGGGAGAGCTGTTAGTGATTTCAGGGACAGATGATAGTAAGTTTGCTGGCTAGTAATCTGCTTGATACTGCTCTGTATTGGAGGGACAGAAGTCTGCAGGGATTTGAGGGACATTTTAGCTTAGGTAGCTTTGCTGGCTAGTAATCTACTGTTCTCTTTAAACAACTGCCATACGTTGACCTTGTAGGCATTGTTTGCCCAGTTTTTTTGGACGCAGCCACTGAAGCACAGTTGCCAGAAAAAATATGCCATATAAATGCTGAAAATAGTCATTTTTCGCCATTACGTAAAATATATTATGGCTGCTTGAAAAAAGTGACTCCGGTGTTTTTTCTGGAGACGGTAATATTATGGATATTTAGACAGAATGGGAACAAGGTCACACAGCTCGATGGCGGGTTGAAGAAAACAGTGTGCAAATAATGCCTACAAGGCCAACGTATACACTACTACAGCGGTGGATACGGATTACGTAAAATATATGAATGCTGCTTGAAAAAAGTGACTCCGGTGTTTTTTCTGGAGACGGTAATATTATGGATATTTAGACAGAATGTGAACAAGGTCACACAGCTCGATGGCGGGTTGAAGAAAACAGTGTGCAAATAATGCCTACAGGGCAAATAATGCCTAAAAGGTCAACTTATACACTACTACAGCGGTAGTAAAATAAAAAAAAGTAAAATAAAAAAAAATGAATATTAAAAAAAAAAAATTAAAGTTGGTGCTGCTGAACTACTAGGAGCAGCAGATTAGCACACCAGTCCCACTCCCCAACACTGCTAGACTAATAGCACTGGGCTCTTATAGTAGTAGTAGTAGTAGTAGTAGTAAAACAACAAAAAAATAAATAAAAGCAGTCCTTACAAGGACTACTGTTATTGCAGCAGTCAGCAGATGAGATCAGAAGCAGGACAGCTGCCCACTGCAGCTACATACAGAGCACTGCAGTAGAAGGTAGATTACTAGCCAGCAAAGCTACCTAAGCTTAAATGTCCCTCAAACCCCTGCAGACTTCTGTCCCTCCAATAACAGAGCAGTATCAAAACGATTACTAGCCAGCAAACTTTCAACTGTCCCTGAAATCACTAACAGGCAGCAGCTCTCTCCCTACACTATCTCTTCAGCACACACAGGCAGAGTGAAAAAACGCTGCAGGGCTTCGGTTTTATAGGGAAGGGGAGTGGTCCAGGGGAGAGCTTCCTGATTGGCTGCCATGTACCTGCTGGTCTGGGGTGAGAGGGCAAAAAAAAGTGCCAACAATGGCGAACCCAAAATGGCGAACGTCGCGCGACGTTCGCGAACTTCCGGCGAGCGCGAACACCCGATGTTCGCGCGAACAAGTTCGCCGGCGAACAGTTCGCGACATCTCTATTAGAGAAGCTGTTTTTCATATATGGGCAGTGAAACAATCTAATGACAAAATAACTGTATCTCTCATGTTTTATTTTTGTGTCATGGTTCAGTCCTGGTATGGGATCTTTTATCCAGAAACCCGTTTTCCAGAAAGCTCTGGACCAGGAAGGTCCTCTTCCATAGATTCTATTTTACTCAAATAATTAAAACTTTTTAAAATGATTTCCCTTTTCTCTGTTATAATAAAACAGTGAGTTGTACTTGATCCTGAATAAGGTATAATTAGTCATTATTGTAGACAACACAATCCTATTGGGTTTAATCAATGTCTAATTGGTTTTTTAGCAGACTTGAGGTTTGAAGATCCCTTGTCCACAAACCCTCAGGTCCAGAGCATTCTGGATAATCGGACCGATAACTGTAAATGGATTTTTCTTTTAAATTTCTTGGGGGAATGTCCACATTTACAGCTATTCTACAACTATCTGATAGAAGATCAAAGGGCTTACAACTAGTGATGGGCGAATTTGGGGCATTTCACTTCAAGCTGTGAGTCTAACTTCACCCAGGAGACATTTTTATCTTAATTGTTACAATTACATATTTGCTTATCTCAAAATTGTTACAAATGTATCTAAGTGCACCTGGTGGCTGTTCTTGGCTCTCTGCCAAAAGCCAATTAATTTAGAAACGTTGTATCTTTTTCTGGCTGTTCAGTGCAGGAGATGAAAGAGAAAGTTGGGACATTTCAGTAACAAGCCGGGACTGCAGGTTAAGCTGTCAAAAGCGGGACTGTCCTGCTCAAAACGGGGCAGTTGGGAGGTATGTATTTATTAGGGTGCCCGAGACACAGCAACGCCACGTTTACAACCCACCTGCTTTAATAGTTATTAGTGTTCTTTAGCTACTCACAAATCACACATTGTGCAACTTAAATGTGACATATAGTAATAGAACACCATTTGAAAAAATAAAATAGTATATAATAACAAGATGCCTTCGATATGATACTGAAAGCTAATTAACATTTTTTTCATGCACATCAGGCACATACAGGGGCACATTTACTATTGGTCGAATATCAAGGGTTAATTAACCCTCGATATTCAGCTGTCGAAGTAAAATCCTTTGACTTCGAAATTTCGAAGTCGAAGGATTTACCGCAATTCGTTTGTTGGAACGATCGTAGGAAGGATTTTAATCCATCAATCTAATGATTTTCCTTTGATCAAAAAAAGCTAGGAAAGCCTATGGGGACCTTCCCCATAGGCTAACATTGTACCTCGGTAGGTTTTAGGTGGCGGAGTAGGTGGTCGAAGTTTTTTTAAAGAGACAGTACTTCGACTATCGAATGGTCGAATAGTCGAACGATTTTTAGTTCGATCATTCGATTTGAAGTCGCAGTCGAAGGTCGAAGTAGCCAATTCGATGGTCGAAGTAGCCAAAAAAAACATTCGAAATTCAAAGTTTTTTTTCCTTCTGATCCTTCACTCGAGCTAAGTCAATGTGCCCCACAGTGTTCCACATCATTACAGATCAGTCCAACATAGAGGAAATAACAACCCAGCAAAGGGTGCAGTCATTAGAGTTGTTTTGCTAGACTGGTAAAAATCAGTTCCGTTTCCAAGTATTCCATTCACTGTCATTTATTTCTAAGTGAGATTATTTTTAGACATTGTGCTCATGTACTTAAGGGTAGCATTTATTATTTTAGGCAATTAAAGAAAATATATTTTTTTTCCTCCCTGTAAACAAATATTGAACAAGAAAAATGACAGTCATTGCAAAAGAATATAAAGAGCATTTAAGTCCCTCTTATTGACGCTTATCATTAGGATCTGGGGTACGGATCTGGAATAGGACTGATAGAAAAAAAAGGGGGGGCAATGCAATCCAATGCCATAGATATGTACTTGGGCGGTTTCAGGGGTAGCAATTGTGTTACAGCAGTTTCAGTTTAGGTTTCTTTGTATGAAAACTTTTGATGAGATTTGTCAACTCGTAGCCCTATCACCTATAACTTCCTGCACCCACACAGAGTCAGTAAGTTCTTTTGTGGGAATAAATGTACAGGCAGTTGGGTAACTAGAGTGCGCCAGGTTCCTCTGCAAAAAAATCTTAGGAGTGGCCCAGCGCACTCCAATCCCCATCCTCCCACCCACTTCCCGCCTCCGCCCTGCCCATTTCCCACCTCTTCCCAACCCACTTCCCACCCCGACTCCACTCACTCCCGCCATACTTGGGTCCCCCTTTCTCGCCGCAGGTAATAAAGCGGCTGGGGAGGAGGGTTTTTTATCTATAGAGGAAGCAGACCCCACAGTCTGGGCCCCCTGGGACTGTTTCCTCTATAGATACGCCACTGTGTACAGGTATGGGATCCCTTACCACCTGGAAACCCATTATTCAGAAAGCTCTGAGTAATGGAAAGGCCGTCTCCCATACACCCCATTTTAATCAAATAATTCCATTTTTAAAAACGAAAAGGGACTGCAACCAATCAGCAGGAAGCATTTACTGGTCACTTGTTTAAAAGCAAACATCTCATCGGTTGCTATGGGTTACTGCTAGTAATGGGCGAATTTGTCCCAGGCGGAAAATTTGTGAAATGCGAATTTTGACGCCAGCGTTAATTCGCGGGCCCCAAAATTCTGACAATTCAGACGCCGGGGACATTTGCCTCGCATTAAAGTCAATGGGCGACCGTTTAATTGACGCCAGTGTCGAAATTGTCGCGAATTTATTCGCTGGTGGCAAAACGCACAAATTCACTGCAAATTCGTGCCTGGAGAATAAATCATGACTAGTTACAGCTTCTGGTCATACCTAGTGCCTTTTATTACATATGGGGGCTAATGTTTAAGGGGACCATTTACTTAGCTCGAGTGAAGGAATAGAGGAAAAATAGTTCGAATTTCGAATGTTTTTTTTGGCTACTTCGACCATCGAATGGGCTACTTCGACCTTCGGCTACAACCTTCGACTTCGAATGGAACTATTTGAATTGAAAATCATTCGACTATTCGATAGTCGAAGTACTGTCTCTTTTATAATTTCTTCGACCCCCTAGTTCGCCACCTAAAACCACTGAGGCCAATATTAGCCTATGGGGAAGGTCCCCATAGGCTTCCTAACAATTTTCTGATCGAAGGATAATCCTTCGATCGATGGATTAAAATCCTTCGAATCGTTCGATTCGAAGGATTTAATGGTTCGATCGTAGGAATAGTGGTAAATCAATCGACTTTGATATTCAAAGTCGAAGGATTTTACTTCGACCCTAGGTAAATATGCCCCTAAATGTTATTTTAGCAGACTTAGGGGGGAAATGTAATAAAATTCGCAAAGAGAACAACGTTTTGATTTGAGTTTTATTACATACACTGAGCACTGTCGCAAACAATAAAAAATCACAATCCATGTCCTACTGTCGCGTGAGGGGCAAAGGGTTTGCAAAGGCAAAATTGTTTACTTTGAGAACATTTATTCACATTGCAAACAAATTGCAAACGATTTTTGCATTCGCGACCAATATTACATTTCCCCCATTAAAGGAGAAGGAAAGGTAAAAAACAAATAAAGTTCTATATATTGGCCAAATCGTGGCTTTGTATGTCTTTCCCTTTAGCTGTATTCAAAGATCAATGTAAAAAAAATGACTATGGTAGGTGCATGGAATACAGAAGACATCCCTCTCGCTAACAAAACTGCCTCTATCAGGGCTCTCACATGCGCAGAAGAAATTCTGCAAGCCCTGCGCATGTGCATATCATCGCCTTACTTCCCCCATGCGAGCAATGCTAATCAGGTCAGGAGATACAAAGTACAATTTTGCGGCTGGACACTTTCGATAAGGAGACACAGGATGGGATGCGTACATGGCCAACATGGCGGCCGCAAAGTCAGTAACGGGAAAAAAACGTCAATGGCACGGTTCAGGAGTAGTGATGGTCGAATGGTGCAAATTCACGGCAAATTTCCACATTTCGCCGATAAGGCACTTAATTCCCAAGGATTACAACAATTCCGACGCAGCAACAATTCCGACTCCAGCGACAATTAGGGGCAAATTCATCAAGGGTCGAATTTCGAGGGGTTAAATCCCTCGAAATTCGACTGGGGAATAGAATCGAATAGAACCGAATAGACAATTCGGGCGAATTTATGCGCTGGCGAATAGTCGAATTGGCGAATATTCGCCAGGCGAATAGGCGCTCGATCGAATATTCGCTCGAAGGATTTTCATTCGATCGAATGCCTTTTTATTCGATCAAAAACTTGGAAAACAAGCCTATGGGACTTTCCCATAGGCTTTTAAAGCAATTCGGTAGGTTTTAGGTGGCGAAGTAGGCAGTCGAAGTATTTTTAAAAGAGACAGTACTTCGACTATCGAATGGCGAATAGTCGCAGCGTTTTTGCGCTCGATCTATTCGAATCATTCTACTCAGGCGAATTTACGCCAATTCGATAGTCGAGGAGCACAAAAATTCGAAGTTTTTTTACTTCGAATCCTTCACTCGAAGTTAGTGAATCGGCCCCTTAAACACATGCCATTGACTTTAATGCGCGTCAGAATTGCCGCCGGCATAGGAATTGTTGCCCGCATGTAAACCTCAGGAACTAAGTGACTTATCGGCGCATGCGCAGATGGTGCAATTTTCTCTTTCGTGACAACTGCGCATGCACAGAAAGTCACGGAGATTGCCAAAACGACGCTCTCATTCCGAAGATTAACGAAGAGAAGAAGATGGCTGCCGTGAACTCCGCTGGACAGAATCTGCACTTAGGGGTAAGTAAAGAGTTAGGAGCATTTGCCGGGGGGGGGGGCAGCTAGGCTGGGGGGGAGGAGACAGGGGGGTCTATGAAGGGTAGGGGGTTAGGTTATTTTTTAACTTTAGGGTTGCATTCTCCTTTAAGGGATGAAGATCCAAATAACAGAAAGGCCCCTTATCCGAAAAACCCCAGGTCCCAAGCATTGTGGATAATAGATCCTGTACCTGCATTTTAATTTGCCTAATCCATATTGATGGAGACAGATCAATCGTTCATGCTTATTCTACAATGCTTTCATTTCAAAATGTTTTATTAGCCCCATAGCCCTGAGGAAGTGGAAACCTTCTATAACATTATTAGTATAACTCTACGTACAGCCCTGGTGTTGCCTGAGTCACCGATATGATTCAACTATACGTCTTTCAAATGGCAGAAGGTGAAACTTTTCAGTAAATGAAAAAGGAAAGTGCTCAGCAGCACAAGTCAGGTGAAATAATCTTTTAATGCACTTCAGATGGTTTTGCCTATTTACATTGAGCTCTTGATGAAATGACTGTCTAGATACTTGACTTCCTGTAGCTTTTTTTTAATCAAAAATAGAAACTGTGATTTTTATAATCTGCAGTATTTTTCCTAATCCAACAAAGACGCTTGAGATATTTTTATACCCAACCAATTTAATGTTGTGCATTTCCTCCGTACAAGGAAAATTGCTGTCAGCCTTGTGTTTTGTGGGAATCTATTTTCCAATAGTGATGGGCGAATTTATTAGCCAGGCGCTAATTCGCGGCGAATTTGCGCGATTCGCAGCCAGCGAATAAATTCGCGAAACGCCCCCGAAAATTTGCGGCAAAAATTTGCCGGCGTCAAAAAACGGGCGTCGGTGTCATAAACGAGACGCCACCGCTGTTTCGCAAAGTTTTCGCTGTTTCGATAATTTCGCGCGAAATTCGCGAATTTTCCGGCGAAGCGAAAATGCGCAAATTCGCCCATCACTATTTTCCAATCATGACTTGTTATAAAGCACTAAACCTATTCATGTCGTTACTGGTAAATTTGGTGGCTCTTAATTACCTTGAAAAATATTTTATGGACCTTCACTATTAATTGAAGGAGTTGTTGAACTTTTAGGGGCCCATTTACTTAGCTCGAGTGAAGGAATAGAGGAAAAAAAACTTTGAATGTTTTTTTCGGCTACTTCGACCATCGAATGGGCTATGACTTCGACTTCGAATCAAATGATTCAAACTAAAAATCATTCGACTATTCGACCATTCGATAGTCGAAGTACTGTCTCTTTAAAAAAAAAAACTTCGACCCCCTAGTTCGCCACCTAAAAGCTACCGAAGTCAATGTTAGCCTATGGGGAAGGCTTAGCTATCTTTTTTTGGTCGAACAAAAATCGTTTGATCGATGGATTAAAATCCTTTGATCGGTTGATCGAACGAATAGCGCTAAATCCTTCGACTTCGATATTCGAAGTCGAAGGATTTTACTTTGACAGTCGAATATCAAGGGTTAATTAACCCTCGATATTCGACCATAAGTACATTTGCCCCCTAATGATGCAGATATTGATATTCTGAGACAATTTGAAATTGCTTTTCATTTTTTATCATTTGTGGTTTTTGAGTTATTTAGCTTTTTATTCAGCAGCTCTCCAGTTTGCAATTTCAGCAATCTGGTTGCTAGGGTCCAAATGACCCTAGCAACCATGCATTCATTTGAGTAAGAGACTGGAATATGAATAGGAGAGACCTGAATAGAAGATGAGTAATAAAAAGTAGCACTAACAATAAATAATGAAGACCAATTGAAAAGTTGCCATTCATTAACATACTAAAAGTTAACTTAAAGGTGAACCACCCCTTTAATTGCATATGATGTTAAATATTAAACATACTTTGTAGCTCTAGTATATAAGCACTAATGAAATAGTGGGATTTCCCCCCATACAGGGATGACTAGGGGCAGATTTTTAAAAATAGATTTTGATTATATACAAAAGGTGACTGATATATATATATATATATATAAAATTAAAACAACAAAGAAATGTCACTCATCCATTTTTATTGGGTGCACATGGATCAGGCTTGATATACATACTACTACTGTAGAAGTATATATGTATATATTTGGATGGATGTATATATATATATATATATATATATATATCTCACAAGGGGATTACCAGCACTCAAGTCAAATAGAGTTCTCCGTGCCTGGGTGTAGTGTCCACAAATCACAACGCAGCAGCGAAGAAGGGTCCGCACACACAGGACTTAAAAATCAGTAAATGGTGTTTTATTCAAGTGAAGGGAGACCTGATGTTCAAAAGTGCAAACACGGTGACCTTTCGGGAAAAGGCAGAAGTGACATCAATCAATAATACATGACTATTGATGGGCGAATTTATTCGCCAGGCGCGAATTTGCGGCAAATTTGCGCAATTCGCCGCCAGCGAATAAATTTGCGAAACGCCCGCAAAAATGTGCCCGAAAAAATTTGTCGTGTCAAAAAAAAATTCGCTGCCCTGAAAAAAAATGGATGCCAGCGTCAAAAAAAGGCCGCCGGCGTCAAAAACGAGATTCGCTAATTTTTCGCTGTTTCGCGAATTTCGCGAATTTTCCGGCGAAACTGCGCAAATTCGCCCATCACTATACATGACATGTGCAAACAATACATATATACAGTGCGAAAAAAAACTCAAATACAATGAAAAATCATATAGTTAAAAACATAAGGCATAGTGTCAAGAAATAGCGCAGAGTCAATATGTTGCAGAATACTATGTAAGTAGCTACTGTTTTACTGCGTATATTTTTGTGATGGATGTGTCCACTTTTGATATGTTCTGTGGTAGAGTGACGAGGAAAAGTTGGAAAAAGGTCACTCTAGCCTTTAATTTCTCCCCAGGTACTGAGATAGGCTCCAGTAAGGGAGTTATTAAACAGAGAATCAGCCGTCTGTAGTAGCCAGGGACTCCATTCCGCAGATCCAGTCCAGAGATTGGAGTTCACCTTCCACAGGAAAGCTGTCCTGTGGAAAGGCTATTTAAAGTTAATTGGAATGGGAGAGTGTGTATCTCA
This sequence comes from Xenopus laevis, assembly GCF_017654675.1. Taxonomy (NCBI): domain Eukaryota; kingdom Metazoa; phylum Chordata; class Amphibia; order Anura; family Pipidae; genus Xenopus; species Xenopus laevis. The sequence continues at coordinate 188,079,725 of NC_054372.1, forward strand.
TTAGGGCACAGCAGGTAGGAGACCTGGCTGTGTGAGGAACTCCCAGATATAGATGTATATATAGATGTATAGATATAAATATTGTACAGGGATCGAAATTCTATTAGTAAACGGAGCAACAATCCAATAATATATGTGCCGGAAATTGGCAAAAGAGTATCTCCACATCTTTGAGATAAGTAGCAAATCTATTTATTCTGTGAAGATGCCACACATGTTGTTTAACTCGGCACATCGATAAAGGGACATCATTTATGCTCCACACTGACTCACTGAGCAATAGCCGCCGGGTTCTTTAATTACCGTGTGGCGGAACATTCACTCAGCTCACACGTTCTGCTCCTGATACTGTTTTTACTAATCACCTCCAACATCACTGTCCTCACAAGTACTTTTCAGTCGCCATCATAGACTCTGTCCATCCTAACTTGGCACATTTGATCTTCCCTTGGGTCAGGATCACCACAAGGGATCAAGATATTTACGCATGCCTAGGATTTTATAAATTCATTACAGGTTATTTTTTACAACCTAAACAACATGGGACACTAACTGCAGTTTGGACCTACAGATACATATGTTGAAATTTTGACACCACAATTGACAACTTCATGGTCCTTTATTATTATTTTTTTTCCTGCATTATAGTACATGTTGATATGCCCATTACTTGAATTAAGCTCTACAGAGTGCTATAATTAAAAAAGCAGGGCCCCCTTCTTTTATGTAACAGCTCTAATTGATTTTAAGTGTTTTTATTTGTATTGTGATTCCCTGGCACGGTTGTCTAATAAACATTGCCTTTTTATTCATACACATGTTGATACAAATATTTAAGTAGTTCTCAACCGGTTCTAAGAATATAAATCCTTTTCTTGTATATAACTTTTGATATTGTACAGGGATCCAATATCCAGAAACCCTTTATCCAGAAAGTTCTGAATTACCGAAAGGTCACCTTCCATAGGGTTTATTTAATGTTGACATGACTTTCTAGAAGATTTATGGAAAGATACGTTATCCAGAAAGGCACAGGTTCCGTGCATTCTGGATAACAGGTCCCAAACCTGTATAGGCTGATTATATACACAGAGAAAAAGCAATGTAGGGATCTAGCATATTATCTTTAAAGGAAAACTATACCTCCAAAATGAATACTTCAGCAACAAATCATAGTTTATATCAAATGAAGTGGCATATTAAATAATCTTACCAAACTGGTATATATTTAAGTAAATGTAACACCCTCTTGGATACCCCCTTGGACCAAGGTTGTATATCCTTACCATATACAGGTTCCTAAATGAAAGGGTACTGGGAATTACCTCTCATGGCAGTGCCTACACCTAATGGGATCCGGGAATACACCAGCGGGTGGCTCCATTAGGAAAATATTAAGAAAGTGCAGAAGTAAATATGCATTCAAATAACAATGGCCCTATACCCTGGGGAACCCTGCCACTTCACACTCCACTCCTGACAGATAAAGAGTCTCAGTCCCTTTTCCCCAAAGAGCATTACTTTCCCCAGGTAGCACTACCTGCCCAAATACCTCACAGAGATAATTTGCTTCCACATGGCAGGCACAGCAACAAAGCCTGTTCACAAACAGAATCCTTTCTCTCTCTACCCTCCCACAGGCAAACTCACCCGGGGGCTCACACAGAGCTGGAACAGGCATCCACAGTGATGACATCCTCAGAAGCTCCAAGCTCTCCTAGCCAAGCACACAACTTGCTTTATCCTCCTCTACTGAACTATAGCTCCCAGCATTCTCCATAGTGCGAGCATGTAAAAGTCCAGTTTTGCATTTCAGAGCTCAGACCCTCCAGGTCTAGCGACCAGGCTTGGGGCTACCACACCCCAGCCATCCAGGGGCTCCTCCAGCTTTTGCCCTACTTTTTGAAGCCAGATTCTTATTCCACTCTGTCCTCAGTGAAGTAAAAATCAGCAATGGCTGTGAGCACATGGCTCTGCATATATCAACTCAGTTGTGCAGCAACGACACCTTGTGACACCCTCCAGTATCTGCCACAGGGACAAGGCTCCTGCCCCTCCCGTCACTCTAAGTTGAACCTGTAGCTGCACAGGCAGGGGATTTCCCAACATGTGGTCTCACATTTTAAGGAACAGAGGGGAATTAACCCTCTGTATCCCTACATAAATATTGCCCTTTTACATCTCTTGCCTTGAACCACCATTTAGTGATGGTCTGTGTGCTGCCTCAGAGATCACTTGACAAGAAATACTGCAGCTCTAACTGTAACAGGAAGAAGTGTGGAAGCAAAAGACAAAACTCTGTCTGTTTAATTGGCTCTTGTGACCTAACATGTATGGTTTGTTTGGTATGTTTGTGTGCACTGTGAATCCTAGGATCCCCGGGGGAGGCCCTTCATTTTTAAAATGGCAATTTTCTATTTATGATTACCCAATGCCACATACTACTAAAAAAGTATATTATTATGAAAATGGTTTATTTACATGAAGCAGGGTTTTACATATGAGCTCTTTAAAGGAAAAACCTCCAAAATGAATACTTAAGCAACAGATAGTTTATATCAAATTGAATGACATATTAAAGAATCTTACCAAACTCGAATATATATTTACATAAATATTGCCCTTTTACATCTCTTGCCTTGAACCACCATGTTGTGACTCTATCTGTGCTGCCTCAGAGATCACCTGACCAGAAATACTACAACACTAACTGTAACAGGAAGAAGTGAGGAAGCAAAAGGCAGAACTCTGTTAATTGGCTCATGTGACCTTACATGTGGTTTGTATGTGTGCACAGTGAATCTTACAATCCCAGGGGGCGGCCCTTATTTTTTAAAATGGCAATTTTCTATTTATGATTACCCAATGGCACATACTACTAAAAAAGTATATTATTATGATAATGGTTCATTTACATGAAGCAGGGTTTTACATATGAGCTGTTTTACTCAGTATCTTTTAATAGAGACCTACATTGTTTGGGGGTATAGTTTTCCTTTAATGCAAACTATATTTATAGAGACCTACATTTTTTAGGGGTATCGTTTTCCTTTAATAAAGAGGTCTTAAATTATTGTACAGAGAACATGTATGTCTTTTAACATTTTATGGTGGACGACCACAATTTCGTGGAAGTTAAAAGTAAACTATAATCTGTAAGGAAAAACACAACTGCCTATTACCTTACTTTGCTCTCCTGTTAGGAACATTCTGCGATGAAGTTCTTTTAGAAGTGCTCAAGGTTTTTACATCATTTTCTCTTGCTGCTGATTTGTGTTTTTAATACAGAAGCTTGGTTTAATGGCCATCACATTTAGCAAAAGTACAAAGTTAAAAGTTCCAATGTAAGCGATATTCTTACTTTTGCATAACATCAAGTTTTTGTCCTGTGATGTGTCCTACTCATTCCCTAGATGCCACATGATGAAAGTGAACATTTTTGTCCTGTTATCTGTTATTCTAACTTCCTAGATGCCATATGATGAAAGTTTATTTTTTGTATGTGTGCATAAAATTAATCAACAATACTGGTTTACTGAGCTGCAACAATGACAGCTTGCCAGGAGATAGTCCACTTGATAGTCAGGAGTGATATTTTAATCAACTAATGCACAGGTCTAGATGGAACAGAAAAAAAGGAATACCCAAGCTTTGCTTGATTTATACTCAACGTAAGAGCTTTAATGTTCATAAATAGCAGTAACCATCGAGATACATATCATCTGCTTCTTTTGATTCATGCAAAATAAGATGATAAGAGACGTCTTTGAATCTAACATATCTGCTGGGCAATTTCCATCTTAATGGCTGTACCATGGAGATAAAGAGAAAACATCAAAAAAAAATCATTATTTTAATAGTTTACATAACTACATTCTGCTAAGTTACATTGGATTGTAAAAAAAAGTACCTTTAAAACATCATAACTTTACAAGACAGGCTTTAAAAAGGTCATAACTAATCTCATATTATTTGATGCCCTGAATATTTGAAAATGATACAATTTCTGTCAGACCCATGTGAAATGGAAAAGTTACAATTCTACGTAAGTTGGAAAAGTTGCAAATCCACGTGAGATGGAAAAGTTGCAATTTCACATGAGATGGAAAAGAGTGCCCCTATGTATGCAGCTCCAAGTAAAGTCTCTGGACCCCAGCGAGTTCATCAAGCAGTTTCAATATATCAAGTAAAAATAACAAATAAAAAAACAAACAAATACAAAAAGTATTGTAGAAGTGATACCTTAGCAAGATAACAGCTCCCTGTAACTGTAGATCTAAGAACAGCACTCAATAGTAAAATCCAGGTCCCACTATAACACATTCAGTTACATTGAGTACGAGAAACAACAGCCTGCCAGAAAGCAGTTCCATCCTTAAGTGCTGGCTCTTTCTGAAAGCACATGACCAGGCAAAATGACCTGAGATGCACCTACACACCAATATTACAACTAAAAAATATACACTTGGTGGTTCAGGGATAATATTTTATATTGTAGAGTGAATTATTTGCAGTGTAAACAGTGTAATTTAGAAATAAAACTACATCAACAAAAATCATGGCAGAATCCTTTTAAAATGGGGTCTGTGCATCACGTAAGTCAGAGCTTTCTGAATAACAGGTTTCCAGATAGCAGATCCTATACCTGCTCACTCTTAACAGGTGAAACAAAAGAAAATACATGTACATTTTCAGTCATATTCAATGACCTATAGTTTCCATTTGTTGGTGAAGAACAAGAATTATCCCCAGTCTCTCTCTGATAAAGTATTGCCTAGTGTTGGTTATAGAGGTCGGCACCTCTTCCAGTAACTGCAAGCCAATTACCAAACAGTCAATGGCAGGTGAAGCGGGGTGAACCCCTGCAAGTTTATTGTGTCAATGACGTTTCAAGGACGGCCTCCTTTATCAGATATTTGTTGGTGGCCGTGCTTCACTTCATGCTACAGCACTAAAGTATACACTGCGTCAACAGGCACCTTTATTATTTCAATGTAAGTCCCAAAAAAGCAAATTTTAATGCAATAAATATATTATTAACCCATTAGCAACATGTCCAGGGTGTTTCAGATTTTATAATTTTTATCTCTGACAATGTATGTGATAGAACTTGTGATAAACATGTGTCTCATTTTCCTTAAAGGAGAATTAAAGCCTAAAAATGAATGTGGCTTAAAATACCATATTTTATGTACTAAACTTATTGCACGAGGCTAAAGTTTGAGCTTGTCAATAGCAGCAATGATCCAGGACTTCAAACTTGTCACAGGGGGTCACCATCTTGGAAAGTGTCTGTGACACTCACATGCTCAGTGGGCTCTGATTGGCTGTTGAGAAGCTAAGCTTAGGGCTCGTCACTAATTATCCAGCAGAAAATGAGCTTCCCTGTAATATAAGCTGATGCTACAGGTTTGCTAAATTATTAAATTCTGATGCTAATTGCAGTGGTTTCTGTGCTGCCATGTAGTAATTATCTGTATTAATTACTAATCAGCCTTATATTGTGACATTTCTATTCTATGTGTACTGTATATTGTGAGTGGGTCCCTAAGCTCAGTAAGTGACAGCAGCACAGAGCATGTGCAGTGAATCAGCAGAAAAGAAGATGGGGAGCTACTGAGGCATCTTTGGTGACACAGATCTTTACTGCTAAAGGGCTGTGGTTACTGTACATCTTCAGTTAGGCTTTAGTTCTCCTTTAAGCACAGAAGTCACTTTCTTATAAATATTTTTTCCTTAGTGTAACATATGGTATTCCAAAAATCCAACACAAACCCCAAGGTCCCAGCCTCATCTCACACTTCTGCCTATAGCAGCCGCCTTTGGCTTCGGGAGGAGCACTTGGCTACTCAGATGCAGCCAGTCCTTTAAAGTGAGAGGACCAGGGAGAACATTCTGGGCAGGCAAAGGAACTGTAACGTATACAGGAGGAACGGGGAACAGAGACAGAGAGTGAACTTGTGGAACAGGCTGTGTCGGTACCAACCAGACAGTGCAGCACAGAATCAGGAACAAGGAATGTAGTCAGGATAAACAGGCAGGAACAGTACCAACCACATAGTGCAGTACAGAATCAGGAGCCAGGAGTGTACTAGTCAGGATAAACAGGTCGGGGTCAAACAGGCACGGGTCAGTTCAGGCAGCAATACAGCAAGGTCAAAACAGGCAAAGGTCAGAAACAGATAATCAGACAAGAATCACACCCAGGAACTATCAGGAAAAATAACTATGTTGGGCAATGAGTCAGTGCAGAGCAGGGGGTTTTATAGGCAGACTAATGACTTACACCTGTAGTAGGGTAAATTGATAATTATTTAAGTATAAAGATGTAATAAATAGTTAATACACGTATTTGCAGGTTAACCACCATGGAGAGCTGGAGGGTAGTTTTTGCTAGGGAAAGTCCGCACTGGGTGGAGAGTAGGCGATGATAAAAGGGAAGGTTACAGGTGAAAATAGTGAGATGCATCATGGGAAGGAAAGAGAGAAGCAGATTCTCTGACAGTTGAGTCATTCTCTGGAAGAGATATTGACTTTAGGTAGTGAGAAAGCTAATGGTAACTAGTACGCTCTAGTGGGAGTAAGTTAGCCAGGGACTAGCATGAGCAGCTGTGGCTAGGGATGTAGCGAACGTCGGAAAAAAAGTTCGCGAACATATTCGCGAACTTGCGCAAAAACGCGAGCGGTTCGCGAACGGTTCGCGAACCCCATAGACTTCAATGGGAAGGCGAACTTTAACATCTAGAAAAGACATTTCTGGCCAGAAAAATGATTTTAAAGTTGTTTAAAGGGTGCAACGACCTGGACAGTGGCATGCCAGAGGGGGATCAAGGGCAAAAATGTATCTGAAAAATCTGCCTGTGTGTGCTTGGAAGAGATAGTGTAGGGGGAGAGCTGTTAGTGATTTCAGGGACAGATGATAGTAAGTTTGCTGGCTAGTAATCTGCTTGATACTGCTCTGTATTGGAGGGACAGAAGTCTGCAGGGATTTGAGGGACATTTTAGCTTAGGTAGCTTTGCTGGCTAGTAATCTACTGTTCTCTTTAAACAACTGCCATACGTTGACCTTGTAGGCATTGTTTGCCCAGTTTTTTTGGACGCAGCCACTGAAGCACAGTTGCCATAAAAAATATGCCATATAAATGCTGAAAATAGTCATTTTTTGCCATACGTTGACCTTGTAGGCATTGTTTGCCCAGTTTTTTTGGTCGCAGCCACTGAAGCACAGTTGCCAGAAAAAATATGCCATATAAATGCTGAAAATAGTCATTTTTTGCCATATACGTTGAGTCAACGTATGGCAAAAAATTACTATTTTCAGCATTTATATGGCATATTTTTTCTGGCCTCTGTGCTTCAGTGGCTGCGGCCAAAAAAACTGGGCAAACAATGCCTACAAGGTCAACTTATACACTACTACAGCGATGGATACGGATTACGTAAAATATATTATGGCTGCTTGAAAAAAGTCACTCCGGTGTTTTTTCTGGAGACGGTAATATTATGGATATTTAGACAGAATGTGAACAAGGTCACACAGCTAGATGGCGGGTTGAAGAAAACAGTGTGCAAATAATGCCTACAGGGCAAATAATGCCTAAAAGGTCAACTTATACACTACTACAGCGGTAGTAAAATAAAAAAAAGTAAAATAAAAAAAAAATGAATATTAAAAAAAAAAAATTAAAGTTGGTGCTGCTGAACTACTAGGAGCAGCAGATTAGCACACCAGTCCCACTCCCCAACACTGCTAGACTAATAGCACTGGGCTCTTATAGTAGTAGTAGTAGTAGTAGTAGTAAAACAACAAAAAAATAAATAAAAGCAGTCCTTACAAGGACTACTGTTATTGCAGCAGTCAGCAGATGAGATCAGAAGCAGGACAGCTGCCCACTGCAGCTACATACAGAGCACTGCAGTAGAAGGTAGATTACTAGCCAGCAAAGCTACCTAAGCTTAAATGTCCCTCAAACCCCTGCAGACTTCTGTCCCTCCAATAACAGAGCAGTATCAAAACGATTACTAGCCAGCAAACTTTCAACTGTCCCTGAAATCACTAACAGGCAGCAGCTCTCTCCCTACACTATCTCTTCAGCACACACAGGCAGAGTGAAAAAACGCTGCAGGGCTTCGGTTTTTATAGGGAAGGGGAGTGGTCCAGGGGAGAGCTTCCTGATTGGCTGCCATGTACCTGCTGGTCTGGGGTGAGAGGGCAAAAAAAAGCGCCAACAATGGCGAACCCAAAATGGCGAACGTCGCGCGACGTTCGCGAACTTCCGGCGAGCGCGAACACCCGATGTTCGCGCGAACAAGTTCGCCGGCGAACAGTTCGCGACATCTCTAGCTGTGGCCCCTACGGGGAGATAGTGGGTGCAGTGTGTCCAGTGGGATACCCGCCAGTGAGTAAGTGTGGCACAGAAAGGTGGTTGTTACACACCGATCACCTATGGCCAGATTGGCACAGGTGAAACAAGCCAAGCTTACTTGCAGTTACAAAGCATAGCCATAAAACTCAACAAGGGCGTTAGCCATATGCTCTCAAAGACAATGATAATTCAGACAGCACAGGAACAGTCCTTGGTTCAACTCCAGGCAGGGTGTTACATCCAGACAACATTCATTTGTGAATACATTTCAAACCCAGCTGGAAGAATTCTAGTAGCCATTTCTACCTTCATTTATCCTTCCATTTCATAATATTTGTATTCCAATGGGTTAATACAATGGTGTGAAGCCATTGACCACATCAAACACCTACTAATTGTCTATAATTTCCATTTGCACTTTGCAAAGCCAGTGGGATTCCTGAGATAATCACTATCCATTTTTGTTATAATTATATATTTCAATCTTTCTTACCCAACACCCTGAGATGTGCGTGAACTAATCTGAATGCCAGTAATTATTCATCCAATGCCCTCTCTATACTGAATAAATGGGACTAAATCATACATTTTGCATACTAAATATTTCAGAGTCTGTTTTACTTAACATTGTTTAAGATTTTTTTCATTATGATTATCTAATGGTCCTTAGAACATTTCTCTTCTGGCCACGATTTTCACAAAGGGACACTGACCGTCTTGTGTTTTGAAGGTCACATTACCTAACGAGATGCTTATAGAAGACCATTCTTCATTTTATTCAGACTCACGTATTATTTTTAGGAGTGTAAATATCTTGTGGCTTGTCAAAATATGAGTTAAATAGTTTCCAAGAGGTGAAATTGTAGATCACCTTGTGGTCCATTGAATAATTAGCATATACATAAATGTTACTGTAACATGGTTTGTGAATGTGTTTTTAGTACTTCTGAGCAATATTTTCAATAACAGGGATGTGAAACTTGAATTTTTGAAACAGCCTAATTTTCATAAAATCACATATTTTAAAACGGCTCGTTCTTTTTAAAGAAATCCCTAAATAAAATTATTCCTTAATGATTACTGTATAAACAATGTGCCTATTAGGGTGGCATTATATTATTGAAGCCATCAAACTAGATGGCCAAATAGGTCTGAATCCTGTTTTTACTTTATTGACACATAGCTTGTGTTTTACTTTTACTTCTATAGAGTAGATTGTTTTCAAGCAGTAAATCTGCTAACATAAAGGGGTAGTGATGGGCGAATCAATTCGCCTGGCACGAATTTGCAGCGAATTCCAACGTTTCACCACCAGCAAATAAATTCACAAATCTCCTTTGAAAATTCGCCAGGGGAAAATTTGCCCGCGTCAATTTCCGATTTTCATGTTTTTTTTGTGAAAATGGGCGATTTTCACGATTTTTTTGTGAAAACATTCAGATTTCATGATTTTTGAGTGAAATCCTTCAAATTTCATGATTTTTTCATGAAAATGGGCGATTTTCAAGATTTTTTAGTGAAAACCTTCGAATTTCACGATTTTTTGAGTGAAAACGTCCGAATTTTATGATTTTTTCTGTGAAAACTTTAGAATTTACGATTTTTTCGGGAACTTTCCTATTTCGCAAATTTTTTGCCTTTTTCGAGAATTTTGCGGGAAATTCACAAATTTTTCGGCAAAACTGGACAAATTCACCCATCACTATAAAGGGGCAGATTTATAAAGAGTCAAATTTAGAGTTCATGGTAATTTATAAAAACTACCATAAACACCCATGAACTTTGAATTTGAAAAAAAAACAATGGAAATTTTTTAAAAAAATTCAAACTTTTCAAATTCGGGTGAATGGGATTGACACAGAAACTCTAGTCGAATTTGAATCAAATTCGATTCAAGTTTTTTCTCAGAAAAAAATTGATTTTCAGGAAGGCTGCAAACAACTCCAAATTGATCCCAGGACGTCTCCCATTGACTAAAACATCAATTCGCCAGGTTTAAGGAGGCGAATAGTCGAATTTGAGTTCTTAAAGGGCCATCACAAGATACATTTTGAAATTCAAATTTAAAAACTCAAATTGAATTTTAATTATTCCCAAATTGAATAACACAAAAAAACGCAGGATTTCTAATTTCGAAATTCAAATTTGAAATTCTAATTTTCACTGCGACCTTACTAAATCTGCCCCATAGTGTATAATGTGACTCAAACCTTTTTTATTTCCCAAAAGACAAAAAATGATCATATTAAGAAGAACTGTGGGGGGACCAAATATATTTTATTCTCTTTCAGTGATTGTTAAGCTATGTAAGGAATCTATATGTATATAGATGATGATGATGGATAGATAGATAGATAGATAGATAGATAGATAGATAGATAGATAGATAGATAGATAGATAGATAGATAGATAGATAGATAGATAATATAAGCTGATGCTACAGGTTTGCTGATTATTAAATTCTGATGCTAATTGCACTGGTTTCTGTGCTGCCATGTAGTAATTATCTGGATTATTTACTAATCAGCCTTATATTGTGACATTTCTATTCTATGTGTACTGTATATTGTGAGTGGCTCCCTAAGATCAGTAAGTGACAGCAGCACAGAGCATGTGCAGTGAATCAGCAGAAAAGAAGATGGGGAGCTACTGGGGCATCTTTGGAGACACAGATCTTTACTGCTAAAGGGCTGTGGTTGCCTTGGGCTGGTACAGAAGCACAAAACATCATGAACAACATTTCTTCCTACTTCTTTAGTTAGGCTTTAGTTCTCCTTTAATTCATATTCAGTTATAGCAATCTAACGGCTTTATGTTTGCTCTGATTTTATTGTAGCATTGATGACTCTAAACATAGATATGAAAAAAAGATCTTGACAGCTATCAGGGGAAAATCTCATTTTATTTACTGACATTTATGCAACAATCATATACAAATTTGTCTTTAAGGCACATGTCAACTAGCTCAGTGATGTCTCCTGCGGAACCATATATGCCATATTAACAATATTATAAAATCATACCTTATTATTCTATAATGCAAAGGAGCCAGATGTAGAAAGGGTGACATGTATTTATTGCAGACAGACAGCGGGTGGCTATTACTGGTGTGTGCGACAAAAGATTGCCTGAACGCTTAGTCAGTGCTATTTAACAGAATTACAGCAGAAATGTCAACCACTTTACGGATTATAAAAAGTCTTATCCACAAAAGTGTAACCTCTCTAGTGATGGGCTAATTTGGCAAATTTCGGTTCGCAAAAAATTTGTGAATTTCTCGCAAAATTCGCGAAACGGCGAAAAATTTTCTAAATGGCGCGGTGTTTTTGAAAACGCGGACGTCTGTTTTTTTTACGCCGCTGTCCAAAAAATGGTCGCTGGCGTCCATTTTTTTGATGCCGGAGAATTTATTCGCCGGCAGCGAATCAAACTAATTCGCCGCTAATTCGCGCCTGGTGAATAAATTCTCCAATCACTAGACTTCTCCATTTAACCGGCAATTACCCTCTGTACAGAAAGAATCCTCTAATCAAAGATAAAGCTATGAATTGTTTTGCAATAGGGAATCTGTTTTCCAAATACTCTGTACAATACTTTTTCTATTCCACACTATTTTTTTTCTCACTCCGAATGCAATGAGGGTTTTTCTTCTGGCGACTTTTTTCTCTTGGTAACTTTTTTGTTTATTTTTCATGGTGGATTTTTGATGCAGTTTCGCAAAAAAAAAAAGGAAGATGGTGAAATGCAGAATTCTGCATGCCTGGCAAAAAAAATTCACTTATCACTGATTTTTTTTCTAGTCAGACTTTTAAAGAGGAAAACACATTTTTTTATAGAAAAAAAAACTTGAATTTTTCATGATTTTTTAAACCCCCATGGTGTTGAAAGTCCGCATAAAAAAAGTAGTGCATCTCAGACCTGCCAAGGTCATGTAGAAGTCAATGGCAGAAATCCTGTTTACAAGTGGACGATATCATGATCTGCGCTGTATTTTGTTCAATAATCCAAAGATTTTTTTTTTTCAAGCGATAATCCGGAAAAGTTGCAGGTTTCGGCGACAAATCCAGAAAATTTGTACAATACTGATTTTTTTCACGATTTTATTGAGGCTTTTTGGGAAAATGTATTTATAAAAAGGAGGGAAAAGTCAGTGCAAATTTGGTTGGAGTGTTTTTCAAAAAATAGATTTTGATAAATACCCCCTTAATGTCAATATCTTTTGTTTGTATGATCTCTGATTTATGTTAGTCTGCAGGTACGATGCCCATAATAAAGCACTGGTAATCTGCCCATGCATATATGGGACCTGTTATCCAGAATGCTCAGGACCTGGGGCTTTCCAGATAATGGATCTTTCTGTAATTTGGATCTTCATACCTTGTCTACTAGAAAATCATGTAAACATTAAATTAACCCAACAGGCTGGTTCTGCTTCCAATAAGGATTAATTATATCTTAGTTGGGATCAAGTACAGGCTACTGTTTTATTATTACACAGAAAAAGGAAACCATTTTTAAAAATTTAGATTATTTAGATAAAATGGCATCTATGGGAGATGGGTATTCCATAATTTGACGCTTTCTGGATAATGAGTTTCCGGATAATAGATCCCATACCTGTACTAATCAGTCTTCTTCTGATTCCAGCAAGGCTGCATTTAGACTAAAGTATAAAACCTCTAACAGTCCTGTTAGACGTTTCACATTACCCTCGTGGTTTACTGTAGAAGTTTAATGAATGCAGAAAATGTACAATAATTAGTTTGCATGTTGGCTCTGTTCTCTGTCTGTCCAGTGATCACATCTTTATATCTCACATAATAGAAAGGGCACACTTTATTGTTGCCCTGTGTTCTCCAGCTCCAACAAGGCGATTGGCCTGGTTTTGAAGCAAGAAAGGAACATTCTGAAAGTTTCATAAAAACTTGTATGTAATGAAATGAATGATGACTGAACGTGAATCGAGTGACTGAATTAACTTGAAAGGACCAGTAACACAAAAAAATTAATATAGTGTTTTAAAGCAATAGCTATAGATAATTAAGTGTTACCCTGCACTGGTAAAACTGGTGTATTTGCTTCAGAAAAACAACTATAGTTTATATAAACAAGCTGCTGTGTAGCCATGGGGGCAGCCATTCAAACACAGGATACACAGTAGATAACAGATAAGTACTACTATAGTTTATATAAACAAGCTGCTGTGTAGCCATGGGGGCAGCCATTCAAGCACAGGATACACAGTAGATAACAGATAATTACTACTATAGTTTATATAAACAAGCTGCTGTGTAGCCATGGGGGCAGCCATTCAAACACAGGATACACAGTAGATAACAGAAAAGTACTACTATAGTTTATATAAACAAACTGCTGTGTAGCCATGGGGGCAGCCATTCAAACACAGGATACACAGTAGATAACAGATAAGTACTACTATAGTTTATATAAACAAGCTGCTGTGTAGCCATGGGGGCAGCCATTCAAACACAGGATACACAGTAGATAACAGATAAGTACTACTATAGTTTATATAAACAAGCTGCTGTGTAGCCATGGGGGCAGCCATTCAAGCACAGGATACACAGTAGATAACAGAAAAGTACTACTATAGTTTATATAAACAAGCTGCTGTGTAGCCATGGGGGCAGCCATTCAAGCACAGGATGTCATTTTGGGACCCCATCAACCACCTGATTTTAATAGGTGGACTCCATGTCCTTTCTCATTAAAGTACAATAAAGCTATTGCGCTTGCTGCACTAGAAGACAAGAATTTCTGTTTTAAAAAACAGTAATTCGTATCTTAATTTTACCAAATTTTTGCCACCCTTGGTAACTGGCAGCTCCATGCCGCCTGAGGCAAGATTCTCACCTTGCCTCATGACGGAGCGGCCCTGAATCTGACTGTATGCAGTGAAATTCTCCCTTCATTTACTGCTGTGGATAGGAATTGTCAGACGGTCCCTAACTGCTGAGCAGGGAAACAATCATACTTATGTACAGCAGGGGGAGCCCCCGCCTTACTTCCCAGCCATGCAGAACTCAAGCAGCTTTGTTCATGACAATCCCTAAGCAGCCCAGACCACACTGAGCATGTGCACAGTCTTAGTCTTGCAAAGATGTATAACAAAGTTACAAGATGGTGACCCCCTGTGGCCAACTTTGAAAGCATAAATCATTTGTTTGATTAGGCTTGTGGTGCAGCAAGTTCATGTTTATATTTATTATACAAAATACAGCATTTCTAGCCTTATCCTATTTTAGACTTAACATGCCCTTTAATGGCCGACTGATGCGCACGTATCCGATCCTGTCATGATTTTGATGGTCTGGTTTTATCTCTAAACTACACTGGTTACATAACAAACAATTCACTCAACCATATAAAACTGTATTCCTGAATCAACAAATGTTTTCATTTTTTTTAGTTGTAATATTAGCGTGTAGGCAGCCACCTCAATTCATTGTACCTGATCCTCTGCTTTCAGAAACAGCCACCACTTTACAATGGAACTGCTTTTATACAAGCTATTGTTTCTCATGCTAAGAGGCAGATTAAGGGTCGAGTTTAAAATTAGAATTTTTTAATTTTTGTTATGTTAAAACTCTCAAATTCGTATTGATAATTATTTAAACTCAATTAGAATTTGAATTTAGAGATTTATCAAACTCTGGCCCTTTAAATATTCAAATTCTGCTATTCGCCACCTAAAACCTGCCGAGTTCATGTATGAGTCAATGAGAGAGGTCCTGTGACCCATATGAAGATGTTAATAGCCTTCCTGACATTCAGGTTGAGATATTTTTTTTTATTAAATAACCCCCCATTACTATGGAAAGCTATTGTCATATTTGTGAAGGGACTGTTACTTTATGCCTGGGAGCTGTTATTTGGTTACCTTCCCCTTGTTCTGTTTCTGCTGATGGGCTGCTGGGAGGGGAGGGAGAGGGGTGATATCCCTCCAATGTGTAGACTGACCAAAGTTTATCAGAGTACAAGTATCATGACTAGGGGCACCTGGGAAACTAACAACATGTCTAGCCACATGTCAGATTTCAAAGTAAAATATAAAACAATCTGTTTGCTCTGTTGAAAAATGGTTTTCAATGAAGAATTCTGTTAGAACAGCCCTATTAAATGGGTTCACATCAATCACACATATGAAAATAATATTGGCTTACTAATAATAAGTAAGATACCTTGTAATGCCATATATATATATATATATATATATATGTATAATGCTGCAAAATCGTTGCCTTGCTTTCAGCTCACATTCCACAGACTTGCTAAACAGAAATCTATAGCAATATAGATATTTTCCCCTTTAGGGTATAATCCTACACACAGAGCCATCACTAAACAGCCATAAATAATATCTCTCTCTAGGGGCTAATAATAGATTTAAAGTGACAAGGGATATTTTTCCAGTCGATGGCAACAGAAATAAATCCTTGTTGACCTGGAGAGTCAAGATGTGACATTTTATGGAAACCATTGGGTTTCTGTGAAGGACACTGAGGAGGTCTGTGGACATGACATTCTCCTGTTAGAGAAGGAAAAGGACTAATTTTTAAAGGAGAACTAAACCATAGAAATGAATGTGGCTAAAAATGTCATATTTTATATTCTGAACTTATTGCACCAGCCTAAAGTTTCAGCTTGTCAATAGCAGCAATGATCCAGGACTTCAAACTTGTCACAGGGGGTCACCATCTTGGAAAGTGTCTGTGACACTCACATGCTCAGTGGGCTCTGATTGGCTGTTGAGAAGCTAAGCTTAGGGCTCGTCACTAATTATCCAGCAGAAAATGAGCTTCCCCTGTAATATAAGCTGATGCTACAGGTTTGCTGATTATTAAATTCTGATGCTAATTGCACTGGTTTCTGTCTTTTTAGTTTTGATAGCAGACTTATGCTCACGTATTAAGGTCCCATTTTTAATAGGTCTTAGTAACTGCTGTGGATCTTTACTGCATCCACAGCAGTTACTAAGACCTATTAAAAATGGGACCTTCCCTTGCCTTGCGTGCAATTGTTGTTCCAATTGCCAGCGGGGGCGAGGTGATTTACCATTCACATAAGGGCACCCCCTTAAAAATTAATGGACATTTTACATGTTCCTCTACATTCACAGTCTATGTAATAAAATGCCCGTGTGGGCTGCAATATGTGGGACAGACGTCCCGCATGATCAAAGATCGCATACGTGAGCATAAGTCTGCTATCAAAACTAAAAAGATAGAACAGGCTGTCGCCTGTCATTTCATTGAGAAAGAACATGGAGTCCAGCAATTAAAATTTCAAGTGGTTGATGGGGTCCCAATAATGCATAGACGTGGTGATAGACTAAAGGAATTGCTAAAAAGGGAAGCCATGTGGATATGCAAGTTAGGTACCCTGACGCCATCTGGTCTCAATAGGGAGTACGAACTGCATAAAATTTTCCGATGACTTGGTTTAAGTTTGTATTGCATTTTTTATTTTTGATATTTTTGTTCTAGATTTGGATTGATCACGGGGATCTGACAGGATGGACTTTTTTCTGTAATATTGTGATACATATTGATGTTGCAACATTGTATGCCATGTGTTCATTTTAAGGAAATGCAGCTGTGTGTTTTTTTGTATAATAATTAGCCACTAGATGGCACTGTTACAAATGGTATAAAAAGTGTGCACTAACATGAGCTCATTAGCTTGAGAAAAGGTGATTGTGCGCCTGAAACGTTGCTGTTGTAATTCTGTCTGAGGACTAAGCCCTTTTTTATTAAAGGCATTTTAAAGATACTACAACGTGTGGTGCTGTCTATTTTGCTGATTGGATCTACGGACTAGGTGGAAGTGGCCACCACAGACTTGCACACTGTCCATTATTCCCTAAGGATGAGTGCTGACTTCTAATCCTCTTAATTACTAATCAGCCATAGGGAATGGCCATGAAATAGACCAAATATTTAGCAGTATGAGGGGCCACTAACACCTGAGTCCACCGGGAGTTTCCTGGTATCCCAGCAGGCCAGTCTGACACTGATTATGGAACTAGGACTCTAAACTTTGTCTCTAAATATCCAGTAGAATATTAAAGTGCAGATCATATGGATGGAAGGATAGAACAGACTTAGCAAGTTCTAACACCAATATTGGACCCCACACATATTTACTTATTAACAGATCTAGCCCCATAAGAATTGGGGCAAATTCACTAAACGCTGAAGCGCCTAACGCCAGCGTGAATGCACCAGCGTAGCGCATTTTTTTAATTCGCAGATTCACTAACGGACGCTGGCTTAAATTCGCTAGTGTTACTTCTCACCCTTACGCCTGGCGAATTTGCGCAACGGACGTAACTATGCAAATTCACTGATGCGCGAATTATTCTGACCGCTACCTTTTACGCCGGACTTCCGTCGCCACCTCAGACCAGGCGAAGTGCAATAGAGTAGATAGGGATTGCTTCAAAAAAAGTAAAAAAAAATTCTAAGTCCCAAAAAACGCTGGGATTTTTTCATTTTTTATGGGTGATAGGCTGAAAAAGATTGAAAATTGTTTTGGGGCTCCCCTCCTTCCCCCCTACATTTCCTAACTCATGGCACCTTAACTATACAGTGGGCACATGTGTAGGGTAAAATAAAAATTTTATTTGATGTTTTGAAGGTTTCTCAGGCTTGTGTAGTGATGCTACATATACCTCCATTGTAACTTCAATTTGGCGCCGTAAGCAAATTAACTATCGCTAGCGTAACTTTGCTTTGCTTGGCGAATTAACGCTAGCGCAAATTCGCAACCTTACGCTTCCCCTGAGCGCAACTTCGGATTTTAGTGAATTTGTGTAGCGCTGGCGAAAATACGCCTGGTGAAGCGCGGCGAAGCGGACGCTGGTGCAACAACGAATCTTAGTGAATGTCCCACATTGCCTCTCAACTTCAGTACCCTTCAAAATCAATTGATAGAGCCTGTCCTACTTTAATTTAATTACCTATGGATGATGGGTTGTGCTGATAGGATACTTCACCCTGCACTACCAGCATCATTAGTCATTTTGCCACAAAAAAACATGCAAGAAACGCAGCAGTTGAATCCAGTGCCTATTGCACAAAGGAAAAGATGTGAAGCTCCAATGACAAATTAATCTTATCTAAAGTAAAATGCTGTGAAAAAACCCCATTGCATTTTCCTATTTTCAACATTTCACCAATTTTTTTAGGTAAAGCAAAATGAGACATTTTCACTCATCGCGGTGTAAACCTAAAAAACAAAAAACAGTCAAACATGTAATTGGGATTGAGAGCAAAATGATTCAGTCCTGAAAGATTTCAGTACCGTTTAATTTGTGGTGTGATGCATTGTGCACAACTCTCCCTCGTGGCTGCAATTATGCTGCAGCTTCATGGGGAAAAAAAAACACAGAGGGGGTCATTTATAAAGTTCGTGCAGCGCATATTTTCCGCAAATGGTTGTATTGCGCATGTTTTTTGCTGAGCGCTAATATATTGCACTGCTCTGCCCGTCTTTCCGTTTTTTGCGAATTCGCAGTGTGAATAAATTTTCACAAATGGCGCGCAAATGAGACAGTAGTTTGCGCGAGCGCACCCAATGTGCGAGGTTGTTGTGCGCGAAAATAGCGTTAAATTCGCAGTTTGCAAAACTGTTTTGCGTATATTTTATCCGCCACCAAAGTTGTGGCGTAATTGAGTCGCAGAGTGTGCGCATAAAGATTCGCAATTTGCGAATTGTGACATATTTATAAAGCCCCTTTAGATATTCGCATTGTGAATAAAAAATTTGCAATTCTGTTTGCATCCTCTTATTCAGCTTTATAAATATAACCATGCGCAGGGCAAATATATTCACTTTGCGAACCAATCTGCCCTGCGCGAGGTTTATAAATGACCCCCACAGAATTGCATCCACAATTGCACTTTGGATGTTGTAGTAAATTATAGTTCTTGTAAAAAGTACAGGAACCCATTGCAGCATTGGTAACCTTTACTGTGTGGCAAAACTCTGCCCCAAAAACTTATCACAGGCCACACACATTGGGGCTCATTTACATCTGCAAGTGCTCTTTTGCATAACTGTGCTCTGTTCTGAACTGAGTGCTGTTGCATCTATTGACGCAGGGAAATCCTGGAGCTACTGCTAACTCCAACCAGGTGGCAACACCAGGGTTCCCTTGATGCCCAGTGCCAATAGATGCAGAATACTTGCGCCTACAGAATCGGGCACAGACATCACTTGCATGCCGAACACTGAAAATGATGCCAGACTGACCTCCAGACATTGCACAATCGCATTAAGCACATAACCCACTTCTGGAAGCAACAAGGCTGGAATTCTGGAAATAAAAGCCGCATTGTGGGGAAAAAAACAAGGCAATTGCGCTTGTAATTGCACTTAGCTGACTGCACTTGTGGATGTACAGTAAATGAGCCCTATTATATCTTATAAACCTAAATTAACCAATGATCTGCACATGTTAAGTCTGATTTGTAAGAACTTTTAGCAAATCTCAAATGCAAATCAAGTAATAACTTTGCTTTAGAATGTCTGCTTTACATGTGCCCCAAAGAGGTGTCCAATCACACATTTCCATTATGCCCAGGCTGATTTCTAGCCACCTTTCTCTGTACAGTACAAATAATACACCACTGATTAAAATGACGGTGATTTCCATCACTTGCTATTCGCTGTGGGAATCTGCAGTCTCTGGCTTTTCGTCAGCAGTGAAATACAGGTGCCACATTGAATGAGCAACTGTCACGATTACACTTCTTTGCATTCCCTATATTTTGTCATCTTGAAAGGAAATTCTATTTCCGATTCACATTACAGGATAATTTCTATTCCGGCAAAAAATTTGTTTATCTACTAAAATTTCTACTAAAAAAAAAAAACTCAAGGGTAACTGGAAAAGGAAACTTTCCTATTCACCTATCCAACAGGGCACAGGCTGGTAAAAATATATTTTTTTTTATGGTTAAATAGTCATGTGTGTAAAGTACAATTCTTTTGACATTATATCAAACTTGCAGAACCTAAGGGCAGAGACACACGCTCAGATTCGTGGAGATTAACTAATCTCCCTGAACTGCCTCCCATCAGATAGAATGTAAATGTATCGGTGCACTTAGTTTTCCGAAGTCGCCCGAAGTTTCCTCGTAAGGCAACTTCGGAAAACGAAGTGCTCCGATTGCCATCCCACCGGAGATTTACGCTCTAGCCAGTTCGAGGAGATTAGTTGCCCCAAAGAAAAGGGCACAGTTCAAGCTCAGGCACAATTTACAATATTTTTACCTAGGATAAAGTTTTTCCCCATAATTCCAATAACAATGGCTGCAAGTGTAGTTACCATCAAATGCATCAAAATGTGCATGAAAGCACTTGCTGTTTAATCTAACCTGACACAATTGCCATGAAATATTACTAAGTCTGAATGTTGTCATTATTGATTAACGCAGAGTTTAATGAATTTTTTGCAGTTTTGCAAATTTCGCAGGAGATTCATAAATTTTTTCGGTGAAGCTAAATGGGACAAATTCGCCCATCACTATTGATGAGTGAATTTTTCTGCCAGGCATGGATTTGGCCAGAAATTTCGCTTTTCACAAAACTGCGGCAAAAATCTGCCATGAAAAATTTTGCCACAACAAAAAAGCCAATAAGGAAAAAAAAGTCGCAGAAACAAAAAAGTTGATGAGACAAAAAAGTCACCACAAGAAAAGCAACCATCGACTTTAATGCATTTGGTGTGAGAAGAAATTGTTGCACATGTAACAGGTGGATGGGTCAGAGTCTGCCTTAACCTTCCTTTAGTTACTATATACTGGTTCCAGAACCCTGGCAAGGGGTCCAACTTCCAGCAACTCCCGGTAGGCACAGTATAATTAGACTCTATTAGTTATGTGCAAATTTTTTCGCCAGGTGCGAATTCGCTTGCGAATTCCCGCAATTCACGAAACCGCAGCGAAAATTCGGCAGTGAAAATGTGCGCATGCACACCTATTTAGTTTGAGATCTCTACATCTAAAGATAGAGTCTAGCGATGGGCAAATTTGTGGCGTTTTGCCGAAAAATTAGTGAATTTCCTGAATAAGTTGCGAAATAGCGAAAAAATTTTGGAACGGCGCCGGTGTCTCGTTTTTGATGCCGGCGTCTGTTTTTTAGATGTATCTATCTTTAGATGTAGAGATCTCAAACAGATGCCGGCATCAAAAACGAGACACCGGCACCGTTTCGCAAATGTTTTGCTGTTTCGCAACTTATTCTGGAAATTCGCAGATTTTTTGGTGAAACGCCACAAATTTGCCAATCACTAGACTCTATCTTTAGATGTAGAGATCTCAAACTAAATAGGTTGGATATTTGTTGGATAAAACTTTGATACGATTGCTGTCATGGGCAGAACATCGTCTGATTTGTTCTTTTACTACTTTATTTAATCTGAATGGTTAGTGGCAGGTCGGAAGATTGTTCGTCAGATACAAGGCTAAAGTCTACACATCTATGGCGGCTTTAGCCTAAAATCTCTTTCATTTGGGTATGGGATATAATATCCAAACAATTTTAAAATACCCTCAAGACTTTTACCATAGTGTAAGGTTTAAATAATAATTCTTGCTTCATTCAATGTTCCTCTCTAATAAGACAAAAGGAAATCATTTTTATATTGGATGCTTTCTGGACACCATTAGGGTTGCCACCTTTTTAAAAATCTTTTACCGGCTGCTGGGGGGGCGGGGACACAAAGGGGCGGGCCATGATGTCAAAAGGGGCGGGACATGACGTCAAAAGGGCAGGGCCACGACACGTACACCACGGACGCTAGAAGAAGTAAGAGAAAAGGTAAGTTCCATCGGATGTTCCAGGGGATTGGGTGCAGGCCGAGGGCTCCTTTTAATCGTATTACAAATTTACCGGCAGCTACATTGCCGGTAAATTTGTAATACCGGCCCCGGCCTTGGCAGGTATTTTACCGGCTAGGCAGGTAAAATAACGGCCGGGTGGCAACCCTAGACACCATCCAAAGGACATCTAAAATCCTCAGACATCAACATAAGATCCTTAGAAACTTGTTGAGATTTGGAAATCAGCCCCACAGGGTTGCATCTAAGTGAAGCGAGGTGAGCAAACAAGCCACTCAGGTCTGGGTTACCCAATCACTGTCCTGATCACACCAACAGAACATTTGTACAGACGTCATTCTCAGAGCATATGCTTTTCATCAAAATACAAAGTTACATCTCGGCAGATGAATGCTGGCAAAGAGCATTTCTAGCGTTACTTTCTTCATATCAAAAATTAGTTAACACTTACGCTTAGGTCAATTTGAATAGGGCGGGTACATACAGGTCATATATATGTCTTTATTAGAGATGTTGGTGCAAATGCTTGAAGTGGCCACTTATTATTACACATGTCCAAGGAAGCAAAATAAAGACAAAAGAGTTCTTCTAATTTCCTAGACATGAGCCCACCCTAAAACAAATGTGGCAAATTGTTAAAAAAAATAATAATAAAAAATATTTCACAGTTACAACTTTTAAACATAATCCCACTTTAAAATATGAAGAAACAACAGCGTTTTTTTATTTTGTTGTTGTTGTATTTTACTTTTCGGTAAACAGGATATGATGTCACTGACATAAGATTGAGAAAGATGCAGCTTCCTCTTATCAGTTCTCCAGATATAACCAGACTCTGGCGAAAGTGGAACGTAGTGGAAAATTCACACTTTGATGAATTTGCGGAATAACGATCATTCGCTTGAGCAAAAATTCGTCTGGAGAAAGGGAGCAAAACGTTGTTAGTGCTGAGCTCTTTTGCTAGAGAATTGTCCTCTACGCTTTTTAGTAAATTGGCAATGTCCCTGCGAAGTGTCGTTTTGGCGAATGTGTGCTAGCGATAGCCACATAGTCCTTTGGTTAATTTTCCCCCGTCTTTTAGCATTGGAAAAGGAAGAAAAATAGATGTTTCCTTTATTCATTATTTGAGGTGTTTAATTTACTGGAACTCCATGATATACTAAAATGTATGTATTGATACTGAAAACTAATGATTAATGGACCATGTTTTTTTTCAGGGGAAATTGATGCAAGAGATGATGAGTGATGAGCTGCCCTGAAGCTATTGGCTAGAGGCACCATTACTCCATGAATGTATTATTGGTATTTAAAGGAACTACTTATCTCTGGCCCTTTCAACTTTTTCATCTAATAATTAATAATATATGAAAAATGTAACTTTGGTTTCATGGATTTGCATCCTGGGGCACAATTCAGCTGTGTGCAAATGTTAACCTTCATTTGAATTGAAGGACATTTTAGTTGTATGGTTTTGGTATGATCCAGCATAGTTAAGATTCATTAGAATCATTACACTAACATCACTCAGGACCTCCAAATACTAAATCACTTATCTTTTTCGTTTATCAGGTTTTGTTTGTGTGCTCCACTGGGAAATTGAGTTACTGAGCTGATTTTTCTTAAAAATGAACTCTCGTGTGCAGATTATGGCTACATAGCTTTTATTAGACTGATGTTTATATTTAATTAAACATATACTGTATGTATTAAAATTAAATTAAGTTTAGCTTTGCTGTTAATTTCATTTAGGCGTATTTATTACACATGGATGCCTCCATTCCATCACAGGTACTTTACAATATGAGCTGGCTGTTTATGGATGCAATCATGCAGAGCATTGCATAAAGGTGGCCATACACGGAGAGATCCGCTCGTTTGGAGATGTCGCCAAACGAGCGGATCTCTCTCTGATATGCCCACCTTGAGGTGGGCAATATCAGGCTATCGGATCCTAACGAATGGGAACAAGTGGTCGGATTGTGGCACCGCATCAACGAACAGATGCGGCCCCAATCCGACAAGATTTTTAGTCCCATCTGATCGAGATCTGGCCAACTTTCAGCCAGATCTCGATCGGGGAAGCCCGCCGGGGGGCTCCATACATGGGCCAATAAGCTGCCGACTCGGTCTGTCGGCAGCTTTTATCGGCCCGAGTATGACCACCTTAAGGCAACTGTACAGTTCCAATGGCAGACAGCTCGGACACAGTGCAACTGACTTAATGTAAATGCCATAAAAACACCATATAGGAAGTAGATCAGAGATTATTAACTGTGTATTACCGGTGGTGTAACTTTGGGCCCCCTGCAAAGGTTTTCTGGACCCCTCCGCAAAGGTTTTTTCTGGGCCCCTCCGCAACATGAAAAAAAAACATGATTCAGCAGCAATGCACAAAAATTTATGGATCAAAAAATGTGTTGCACGGGTCAAATAAAAAAAATTATCTTTATTTAGTACCCAATGTTTTGGTCTTATAAAGTGACCTTCCTCAGGGTGAGGAACTTTGACCACCAAAGCAGCAGAGTGAGTGACCCACAGTATTAGCATGCTACTATGAATTACACTGAACATATAGTTATCTCCTAGTGAAGGGTCCTAGCAAGGTAATAAAGTTGTTAAACTGGCATTTGAGACTTATATCTATATATTTAAGTCAGAGAATGATGAAAACCTGCACTGAGGAAACGGAATGTAAGAGGTGAGGCTACCAATGATATACAGACACAATGCCATAAAAAGGTTGATCGTATGATAAACCAGTATTCCCAGGCTCATTGTATTACACTTTGAACTATGGTCACATACAAACAAGAAAAACCTTGGTTGCATGGGGAGGCTGATTTATTAATTTTCATATGTATTCTTAAAACTCAACTCGAGGAACAAAATTTGCTTAAAGTTCTTTTTGCCTTTATTTTTTTCTTGATCTCTACCATATTTGTGAAAGAAAACAGAAATAAACTTGACAATGCCACAGGTAAAAAAAATTATTCCATTATAATAATTATAATTATAAGTGAAGGTAAAAAAGTGATTTCTGAAAAATAAAATAGCCTGAATGTTGAACATTTGCCTCCCATTGACTTCTATAGATGCTTGCCAGGTTGCACAATTTTCTCATTCACGTTTTTATTATTATTTTTTAATTAAAAAAATAACTTGAAAATGTATGTCTGGAAAAGTTGGGTTTCACATATTTCAATATTGTTTTTTTTTTGTCCCAATTTTCTTGAATTGCAGAAACAGTGTGATCTTGAATTTCCAATGTTTGCCCCATAGAGTGTGTAATAGATACTTTACCAGACAAAATTAGCATAGGGGCTAAAAGCATTGAATGGGAAGCTCCCCAATGTTTTAGAGAGTAAAGGCATGAGATTTATATGACGGATCAGTCACGGATCAAAGGCTGTTGATTGTTTATTGTTCAAGTTGACAAATCTACCAGACAGATGCTTAATATATATTCACTGCAAAAAGTCCATTTACATAGTGACATAGTTACATAGTTAAATTGGGTTGAAAAAAGACAAAGTCCATCAAGTTCAACCCCTCCAAATGAAAACCCAGCATCCATACACACACCCCTCCCTACTTTTAATTAGATTCTATCTACCCATACCTATACTAACTATAGAGCTTAGTATCACAATAGCCTTTGATATTATGCCTGTCCAAGAAATCATCCAAGTCCCTCTTATAGTCATTAACTGAATCAGCATCACAACATCACCCGGCAGTGCATTCCTCAACCTCACTGTCCTGACTGTGAAGAACCCCCTACGTTGCTTCAAATGAAAGTGAATGAATGAATCAGGGTCAGGTCAGGGAACACAAAGGCAAGTTAAAAGAAACTAATTAATGATATGGGATCTTTTGTCCAGAATGCTTGGGTTTATCCGTATGTCTACTAAAAAATCATTTAAACATTAATAAAATCCAGTAGGCTGGTTTTGCCTCCAATAAGGATTAATTATATCTTAGTTGGGACCAAGTACAAGCTACTGTTTTATTATTACAGAGAAAAGGGAAATAATTTTTAAAAATTAAAATTATTTCATTAAATTACGAGAAAATGAGCTTCCTGTAATTTGGCGCTTTATGGATCACATGGTGGTGATCTGCTCCACAGGCTAGTGAATTATAGACTTAAACGGAAATCTTCATGTAGGGGAACCTGTACATCCCCACTACAGAAGCACATGACCTTTCTGGTTAGATGTGTAAAGCTAAATTTCCCTTACTATGTTCAACCAGGTCATCCTTTTCCTCTTCTACAAACCAGATGTTCCAGAAAGGATTCTTCCAATTTGATTGACTTCTCAAACCAGCTAAATCATTTTTAGATAAACATTATACATCCTATACATCCTATACATCCTATACAACATCCTAGCATGTAAGGTAGTAGATATTTTTCAGGCTTCCAAAATGTCTAGAGGTTGACATGTTTTACCAATTCATATTGTATATGAAGTAGGGCCTCATGGGCCTCAATACTAACAGGCCTCCCTGCAGTTGCATGTTTGCTTCCTCTGTAGTCATTGTTGAAAAAGTCAAGCCCAAATTAAATTCTTGAAGTATATCAATGACAAGCAATAATGAATGGAAACTTGAAAAGTCACATTATTATCCCTAATTTGAAGCAGTCTGTTGTTTGATACCTGGAAGCAAGTGGATGATACAGAAGGTAATGTGACCAACACCTATGGAATGATGAAGAGCTCAGCTTGTATTTATGAAAATCTCTTCAAAAATGGTAAAGCTGAGAGTGCAGATGACACACACTCATATAAGGAGCTAAGCTTATTTATAGCTTCAGTTATATAAAGACTATGTCCATAAAGACTGCAGGAATAATAAACCAACAAAATGAACTGTTCCAGTGATCCACCTATTGGAAGGGCTATTGAAGAATGATGTCAGTTAATCTTGTGTATACAATAGTATGACATGTGCTCTCAGAATAGTTTTAGAAAGATTTTATTTGACAAAGGGAGATCAAGTATGAAATAATGAAGAGCTCAGCTTGTAGATATGAAAATCTCTTCAAAAATGGTAAAGCTGAGAGTGCAGATGGGACACATGAGGAACTGAGTTTATTTATAGCTTCATAGTAACATAGTTACATAGTTAAATTTTGTTGAAAAAAGACAAAGTCCATCAAGTTCAACCCCTCCAAATGAAAACCCAGCATCCATACACACACCCCTCCCTACTTTTAATTCTATATACCCATATCTATACTAACTATAGAGTTTAGTATCACAATAGCCTTTGATATTATGTCTGTCCAAAAAACCATCCAAGCCACTCTTATAGTCATTAACTGAATCAGCATCACAACATCACCCGGCAGTGCATTCCACAACCTCACTGTCCTGACTGTGAAGAACCCCCTACGTTGCTTCAAATGAAAGTTCTTTTCTTCTAGTCTAAAGGGGTGGCCTCTGGTACGGTGATCCACTTTATGGGTAAAAAGGTCCCCTGCTATTTGTCTATAATGTCCTCTAATGTACTTGTAAAGTGTAATCATGTCCCCTCACAAGCGCCTTTTTTCCAGAGAAAACAACCCCAACCTTAACAGTCTACCCTCATAATTTAAGTCTTCCCTCCCTACTAACCAGTTTAGTTGCACTTAGTCTCTGCACTCTCTCCAGCTCATTTATATCCCTCTTAAGGACTGGAGTCTAAAACTGCCCCCCATACTCCAGATGAGGCCTCACCAGGGACCTATAAAGAGGCAGTATTATGTTTTCATCTCGAGTTAATGCCCTTTTTTATGCAAGACAGAACTTTATTTGCTTTAGTAGCAGTATCTTATCCTTTATTAACCCTTCGAAAAGCTTTCCTACTACAGACGTCAGACTAACTGGCCTATAGTTTTGAGGCTGAGAACGGGATCCTTTTTTGAATAGAGGCACCACATTAGCAATTCGCCAGTCTCTCGACACTATGCCAGATCTCAATGAATCCTGAAAAATTAAGTAAAGAGATTTGGCAATCACAGAGCTAAGCTCGCTAATTACTCTGGGATGAACACCATCTGGCCCCAGACCTTTGTTAATCTTAACATTTTCTAGTCTCTTTTGAATTTCTTCATGTGTGAACCATGCATCATTAGTTGTATTACTAGAATTGGGACTGTTAAGAAGGAAACCTTCACTTACTGGTTCCTCATTTGTGTAGACAGATGAAAAATATGAGTTCAGTATCTGCGCTTTTATTTTGTTTTCATCAACCAGCTGAACCCCCTCTGATAGAAAGGGTCCCACCCCTTCCTGCTTCATTTTTTTACTATTAACATATTTAAAAAATAATTTTGGATATTTTACTGCTTGCTGCAATATCCTTTTCTATAGCAATTTTAGCTTGCCTTATAGCTTCTTTGCATGATTTATTGGCCTCCTTGTACCTTATAAATGTTTCGGCTGTCCCAGCTAACTTGAAAGCCTTAAAAGCACGTCTTTTCTTACCCACCTCAACACCAATGCTTCTATTGAACCAAAAAGGTTTTGCTTTGCAACGACGTTCCTTGCTTACAAGTGGAATATACTGACAAGTATATTTATCAAGCAGCATTTTAAAGACTTCCCATTTTTGTTCTGTGTTTAACCCTGTGAAAAGCATTTCCCACTTAATATGTTGCAGAGATGCCCTCATACTGTCAAAGTTTGCACGTCTGAAATTTAGTGTTTTAGTTACTCCCTTATAGAATTGCTTCTGCAACAGAATCTCAAAGGAGACCATGTTATAATCACTATTCCCTAAATACCCCTCACCCACACAAATGTTAGAGATGAGTTCAGTATTGTGAGTTAATACAAGGTCCAAAAGAGAGTTACTCCTAGTAGGTTCTTGAACGAGCTGGAATAAAAAGTTGTCATTCAGCATATTTACAAACCTACTAGCTTTTTCTGTCTTAGCAACCCCATTACCCCAGTCAATATCTGGATAATTGAAGTCACCCATAGCAACAACTTGACCCAGCTGTGAAGCCGCTTGTATCTGCAAGAGTAGCTGGGCTTCATACTCGACACTTATATGAGGTGGTTTATAACATACACCAATGATAATTCTTTTTGTTACCTTTTGCCCAGTCAAAATCTCTACCCAGAGGGATTCTACACCCTCACCAGTGCCAGTTATTGTTATTTCTTTAGCGCATGGCTTTAATTCAGGCTTTACCTACAAACCCACTCCTCCACCCTTTTTAATCCCTCTGTCCCTCCTAAAAAGGGTGTAACCATTTAAATTCACAATCCAGTCACATATTTCATGTGACTGTCAGATGACCCGAAGATTACCGAAGCAGGTAAAGATGGCCCCCGTGAACTCCGCTACGCTGACTCTGCAATAAGAGGTAATTAGAAGGGGGTTTAGTTCTCCTTTAAAGGGGGTTTAGTTCTCCTTTAAAGGTGAAGTTCATACTACATTAACTTTTAGTATGTAACAAGTTGACCTATTATTAATTAAATTCTAAATTGGTCTTGTTAAATATATTTTCCTATTCTGCATCTTTCCAGGCTGAAAATGTTTTGTTTATGGGGATGCTGACTTATGCAACCAAAAAAAATGAACGTGTGGCTTTACTTCTATTAATACTTTATTAATGCTTTAGTTATAAATTTCATTTTCTCTATTATTCATATTATATTATGACCAAGCTGCTCCTTGGTCCCTAGGGTGAACAAAAACACTATGTCCAAAAGGATGTGAGGATCTCCTAGGGTGAACAAGCCTAGTAATTAGAGAACAGTTTAAATGAGCAACAGAACAATAAATGATAGCCAATTGGAGAATTTAGCTGTCTACACCATGATAAACCTTGATTTTAAGGTGAACCATCACTAAATCTTATCTCTGTAAGTATGTCATTGTATAAAATAAGGGGATTTTGAAATTTAAAAATTGGACACCGCCTGCAAGAAGGTACAAAAAATTGCAGTATATCAATTTCAATATAAAGAATGGAAAGTGCAGGACCTTTTGGAGCACCTATGTTCTCCCCTCCCCCCCTCCCGGTTAGTGATCGGGTCTGTTAGCCACATTCTTTTAAGTTAATGCATTACTGGTTGCTGCTATGAAACCAGAAACGTTTTGTTCTTACACAAAGAAAACAGAAGTTAGCCTTAATTATAGACCAATTATTTTGTGTTGTAGCGATGTTGCCAAGCAGAGATAAAGTCTTCCCATCCACCTGAAAAATGATGCTCTTTTATTCAGCACATTGGAGTTAATGACTACGTACTGTACATTGTGGAATGTAAAACTTTTTGACGGAAATTGAACTTCCGCCCGGGAACCAAAATAAATAAACTTGAGATGTTGATTAATTGTGTTATCCACATAAGTGTCTATGGGGATATTTATTCTTTATCTTTGAAATGCATTGAAACCTGTTATAGGTTTCAATGAATTTCAACTTTTTTAAAGTGTCTTGAATATTGTAGTTTTCAGGAATTTGCAATTAAATTTAAAAAGTATAGGGGTTCAAGGGAATGACCCCTGTTGAATCCTAAACAGCCTAAGGCCCATTCATAGGCCTTTGAGGCCAATATAACCTTTGAACTCTGGTTCATTTCTAAACAATGTTCTATCTCTTATAAAGTATACCTTTTCTTGTAACAGTACTCATGTATAAGATGCAGCTACGTGCAATGTAACAGTTATAAAGCGGAACCTAATGACCAACGCCTAGCTGACTGGTTATTAAATGCTTGTGGTCAGGTGAATAAACAACTGTACCAAGGACAAAGTTTATACTCATATATAGTGATGGGCGAATTGATCTGCCAGGCGCAAATTTGCGGAGAATTTCCACGTAAATTGGCCTGAAAAAACGATGGTTCAGACGCTGGCTTCTAAGGGGCAGATTCACTAAAGGGCGAAGTGACTAACGCTGGCAAAAATTCACCAGCGTGACATCATTTAGGCACTTCACCAATTTACTAACGATAGTAATAGAGGAGATAGATTCTGGCGCAACTTCGCACTCTAACACCAGGCGAATCTACGGTCTGGCGAAAGAGCGTTACTACACAAATTCACTGTTTTTGATTTTACTGACCCTTACCTCTATCGCCAGACTTGCATTCGCCACCTCAGACCAGGCGAAGTGCAATAGAGTAGATAGGAGTTCCTCAAAAAAAAAAGTTTAAAATTTTTTAAGTCCCAAAAAACGCTGGTGTTTTTTCCTATTTAAAGGGTGATAGACTGAAAAAGATCGTAAATTTTTTTTTTGGGTATCCTCCTTTCCCCCTACACTTGCTAACATATGGCACCTAAACTAAACTGTAGGCACATGTGTAGGGCATTATAACAACTTTTATATAATTTTATTAAGGTTCCCTGGCCTTGTGTAGTGTAATGTATTTGCTGCAGCATATACGGCCATTGTACTTTAACTGCACGCCGTATGCTAATTAGCCAACGCTAGCGTAACTTCGAACTGCTGAGCGTAATTTCGCCAGCGTTCGGTATCCTGTGCGCAACTTCGGATCTTCATGAATTAGCGTTGTCCAGGCGAATTTACGCCTGGCGAAGTGTTCCGAAGCCATCGCTGGGAATTTTCACCTGTTAGTGAATTTGCCCCTAAGTTTTTTCGACGCTGTTGATGGTTCTGACGCAGCAACAATTTAGATGACGGCGAGGATTTTGGCCATTGGGTGTCAGATTTTGACGCTGGCGAATTGACGTCCATCACTGCCCATATAAGAATATTTTTCTTAGCCTCATTAAGTAGATTTTGCTGTGGTATTTTAACCAATCATGTATAACACAATGCTTTTGAAATGATACGAAACCTAATAAATATGTCTGTAAGGATCGGGATGGGTAGAACGTTCTCTCGAGCTGCTGAATGCTTCTGTATTCTATATCTCAATAAACGTCCTTCTCTGATTGAAACTTTGAAAAGGGCATTGGCTGTATCATTGACACTCACCGAGGTCTAGACCCAACACCCCTTACTTTTCTAGCTGAGAGTAAAAAAAGGTGCTGGTTCCTGCGTATCTTTTTGTAGAAAGGTTCCAAGGAGTCTGTGTCACACTCCTAAAGTAATCACTACATGTTTTGGGTACATGAGGAGTTTTTACCCAAAACATGTAGTTTTTACACTGCTAATAAAAAGAACACTTGCAGTTTGTTATTACTGCCTGAAAGCTGTCTATTCCTTTACACAACTTATCCCCCTACGTTTATGTGTTTGTCCTCACACAGAAAGCTCAATCGATCCCAAACTGGGCCTTTGGAGTAACATCAGGGCGGCTCAAATTGTGTGGGGTGAGATGTGGGGAGAATGACTCTGTTCTTCAATAAATTCCTGAAAGCTCAGCTTGACGGGCAAGTATGTTGAGTCTTGGGGTAAAATGTAGTTAATGTGCTAGATATGCTTGGAAATGTGGCAAAATGACTAATACACCAATACTGTTCCAAATCTATAAACGTAGTATATATGGAGTGGGTCTAAAACTAAAAAAAAATCACTTGTCTAGCCGGACCAGTTAGTGACCCTGCCTTCCATTTCAAGTTTGTAAGTCAAGGAATTCAGGTATCAGTCTTGGCCTTTAAAGGGAAACAAAGCAGTAGGGGTCACAGGTGTGTAAAAACCAAAAAGTACCTGTTGGTCTAGTGGGGCTGCAAGGACGCCTGCCACGCTCACTGCGGGGATGCCAGCCTGCTTCTTCTGTGCTTCGCTCCTAATCTTTGCAGCTTCTGCGTTTGACCTGCTCGGTTATTTTCAGCCTTATTCAGTGGTTCGTTGGTGTGAAATTCAAATATGTAAAGGCTCAAATGTCCTATTCCCATTTCCCAATGTAAATGTCTACCTATAGTTCCTGTGTGTTCTTAGTCTGTTCTTGTTCCTGACTCTTGCCTGTTCCTGAATCTGCCATTCTTCCGCCTGCACCAACCTCTGCCTGCTATTGGACTATTCTCTGGATCCTGATTTTGTACCACCCTACTGTTTGGTTAAGATCTCGGCCTGTGACCTCGACTACTTTTCTATTATCTGATTTGGTACCGCATTGCCTGTCTGGTATTGACCTTGCCTGTTCCACATCTCGCTGACTGCTCCCCTATCCTTTCTGCATACGTTCAGTTCCCTAGCCCTTGGTCCTCTCAAATTAAGTCCTGGTGAAGCCAAAGGCGCCTGCTATAGACAGAAGAGTGAGCCGTGACCGGGTCCTTGGGTGGTAGTTCTGAGTTTGGGAAACCTTATGTTACACCCTAAATGGAAGGTATATCTCTGCCAGAATGCTATATGAGCCACAGAAGGTGTGGAGAATAACAGGGACTGTGGTCTATTAGGCTAAAAAATATGGGCACTGTAATTAAATAGTCATCCATGAAAAAGGGTAGGGGGGTCTGTGAGTGTGAAGTGGGAAATGTACATGGCCGCTGAGAGAGCTGAGGAAAAGCTTGAGAGAAAATAATGTTCATAATGGCACCAATAGTTAGTCATTTATCAACAATGGGCAAATTTGCCCATGGGCAGTTACCTATAGCAACCAATCAGTGATTAGCTTTTTGAAACCAGCTGCAAGTAGAACAATGAATGCAGCAATTTGATTGGTTGCCATGGGTTACTGCCCATGGGCAAATTTGCCCAGTGTTGATAAATTAGCCCCACTGAGTACTAAACAGAGAGCAGGTTTCTTAGATATTCTAACTGCCAGTTAACCAGTCTGTTCTGGTATCATAAGAATTAATTTTACTTCCTAGTTTATGTGCAATTGAAACAATCTGTGAAGAAAAAAAACCCTGCTGTGAATAAAAGACAAATATCTGCTTGAAGTTACCCCGGCTGTCACTGTTCTTTATTTTGGAAAAAGTATTTATGCTTCTCTCATTTGAGCATACAGTATCAATTGTTGGAGTCACGGTGAATCAGGGCATCTTCCTGAAGTGTTAATTGACACTAAGGGGGTTATTTATTAAAACTTGATTTTTTTCTAGTCAAGTTTTTTGAGTGAGATTTATTATGCCCCGAAGCTGCTAAAAGTCTGTATCCAAAAATGCTCCATTTAAAACCTGTTGAATTCATATAAAATTTAATAGCAGTTGTCCCATTTGAAGAAATTAATTTTGGGACTTTTGGGGTGTTTGATGTTCGTTTTTGCTCCAAAACACAAATAACTGAGTTTTTCTAGTGGCAATTCAATAAAGACGTAAGATTCGAATTTAAACTCAAAATTTTCGAGTATTTTGTTTCTTAACTCAGAAAATTCGAGTTTTATTTCGATCTGATTTGTTTTTTACCTGAAATATTAGTAAGAAAGCCAAATTGGTGGATGTGAGTTAGGTTGAGTTTGTTTTTGGTAAAATATAGTTTAAAAAAAAAAAAAGAAACCCACTTAGTTGTAGTCAGGGCCGGAACTAAGGGTAGGCAAAAGAGGGACCTGCCTAGGGCGCCTGTTTAAGGGTCTTCTGCCTACTCCTAGGGGCATATTTATCAAAGGTCGAAAGGTCAAAACTTCGAACTTTGAATTCAAAAAGACCAACCGAATGGTGGTTGAAGTTTTTTGGGGTCGAAGTGGGCCGACTTCAGCCTACTTTGAATCGTACAACTGTACTACGATCATACTTCAATCTACTTCGATTCAAAGTTTTTTTAACTTCGACCTTTGATCTCCCAAACTCCCCCAATTGCCTACATACAGGTTCTTGGAGGTCCCCCATAGGCTAAAACAGCACTTCAGCAGCTTTTAGGTGGTGAATGGTCGAAGTTTTAAAGAAACAGTACTTCAAAAAAAATTTTTTTTCAAATTTGAATCAAAGTTGGACTATTTCCTAGTCGAAGTACACAAAAATAGCTCGAAATTCGACGTTTTTCAATTCGAAACTTCACCTCGATAAATCTGCCCCCTAGTCTTGCTTCACTCCCCTCTGTTGCTCTTGCCTAAATTTTCTGTCATCCCCTCCCCTTCGTTGCCCTCCCCCTCCATTATGGTGCATGCACAGGGGGGCAGGGTTAGCGATCGGGTTGCCTGGAGCACCCGGTCGGCTCGGCCCAGCCCTGGTTGTAGTTATGACTCCAAGTAAGAGTGTATACTTTTATATCAGAAACAAAAAGAATGTGCAATCCTTGTAATTAATTATTTTACGCAACATTTTTTCTTATTTGTTTTCCTAAAATTGCAATGCACAGATACCTTGTCATCCATGGAGGCAGTAATATTCCTTGCTGCACTGCAGTACTACTATAAGTAATAGAGTAGTACTGTAATATCAACTCCCTGAATTGTTTCGCCCTACTATTGCCCTTAGTACACCAGTTTTTCATTTTATCGTAGAATTGTCGGTTTTTGTTTCTTTTATTTTCTTGCAATAAATGTAAACCCATAATGTATTGTGCAGTACCAAGGCCTGGGCCTAGGGTGGCAGGATTTTAGGGGCGGCATGCTGCTCAACCACCCCACAATGGTTCAGAAACACTGGGGATGTGCAGGAGATAAAATAGTTTTTTTAAATTTCCCGTGTGTCAATCCCCATTGCTCCGGTCCCGATGATGAAAACTTGCCCAAATAAAAGGGAGGGGATGGGGGCGAGGAACACCAGCGGCCTAGGCTCTGCCTGCTGAAGAAAAGTATTTATAGGAATAATTTATAGGCCTGAAATGATTACAGGGATGATAAGCGGCTTTCCAGTCCTACATTAAAATAATCCATCAACGTGTACACCTCTTCTTGGTTCATTAACACATTTGGTTCATGGTGGGGAAGGATATACTTCGTTTTATTGCTAAAATTAAAAAAAAAAACAGTTTAGCATGGAGGCGGTTCTCGCATTAGAATCATGGAATTTCTCCAATCCATCAATGTTCACATTAGTCATAGGATATCAAGATAACATTGTCAAAAGTTTCATTCATTACTACTGATAGGATCTCCCAGTAATGTGTTCAACTTGTCCCTGAACATTTCACACTACATGATTAAGAATAAGATATATGCATATATGACCCTTGATATATCTGCCTTTGATATCATAAATGGTTTTCCCAGTTGATAATTCCAAGGCTTATCCTATCAATATCACCATCATCATCATGTGCCTGTTTGTTTGAATAAAAACTCATATCACTAGTAATTCTCATCAACTACAAAAAGTCACTATATTATTATTTTCCAGATGTCCCTGCCTAATTGAGCTTCGTTGGAATACAAAAGCCAGTAGTATTTGATGATATCTCTCTGTAGAGACTAAAATAAGATTTGGGGCATGGTCTCACTTTTGGCTAGTTACATTTATGTTGCTTTTAACTGGTTACTGGCTGCTTTTTTTCAATTATGTTATAGATATAGGCATTGGGGACATTAGTAAAGGTAGTAAAGAAGATTTGGAAGGGTTAAGACTGATCCCAAAGTCTTCTGTTCAAGCAGTAAATGCTTCAAATCATGGAAGGCAGTGTGATACCTGAAAATCATTGCAAATCAATGTAGGAGAATCTGTTTATTGTTAGCAGCCCCCAGGAGGGTTTTGGGCAGCTAGCGGAATCTGCTATTCCTGAGCCTGACCACTTGAGTTCCTATACTGGTGACACCTAAGGGTAAAAACTAGTGATGCACCGAGACCACACCAGGTCCCCCTGCAAAAGAACTTCAGAGGGGCCACATGCTCACTTCAACTTTATGGCCACAACAAGGCTGTCCTCCCTCTATCTCCGCCTCCTGCCCACCTGCCCACCTGCCCACATGCCCATCCTCCCTCTCCGCCTCCCACCCACCCAACCTCCCTCCCTCCCTCTGGGCCACTAAAAAAGTTATCGTAGAGGTGAACCATATATTTAAAGCATTGGGGCATTTGTGCAGATCACAAGATAAGTGTAATATCACTAATAATTTCTGAAAGTTCGGAAAGGAATATAATGTTTCTGATCTTTGAGACTGGTACCTGCCCTTTGCATTTTATTGCTTTAATGCAGTTGGAATAATGGAAAGCCAAATCCTTATTTGCTCTTACTGGACATAAGAAAATGTTGCCCTCTTTGGTGGCCTTATGTGGTCCCAATCTCATTTATTCAAGCTAAATCACTATTCATTTTACATAAAACTGTACAGGTATGGGACCTGTTATCCAAAATGCTCAGAACCTGTCGTATTCCGGATAACAGATGTAATTTGGATTTTTATACCTTAAGTCTACTAGAAAATCAAATAAACATTAAATAAACCCAATAGGCTGGTTTTGCCTCCAATAAGGATTAATTATATCTCAGTTGGGATCAAGTACAAGCTCCCGTTTTATTATTACAGAGGAAAAGGAAATCGTTTTTAAAAAATTGATTTGATTAAAATGGAGTCCTTGGGAGTCTACCTTTCTGTAATTCTGAGCTTTTTGGATAATGGGTTTCCGGATAACGGATCCCATACATGTACTGTAAATATATTTATTGAGACGTGTATTTACAGTGAGCAGAAACAGCCTAGTCAGTTCAGTAATGAAGAGTATGTGAGTACTTAAATACCAAATAATGTGTATAGTATACAGCAACAAAATCAAAATCTGCAACATTCTGTAAAGGGCATTTTGTCCAGCACATTAATTTAATTATATTTTCACAGTAGAATCTTAGGGTCAGAGCACACAGGCAGATTCGGGGAGATTAGTTGCCCGGCATCAAATCTTCTCTTTTTCAAGCGACTAATCTCCCCAAACTGCCTTCCCGCAGCTGCTGGCTGAAATGTAAATCGCCAGCGGGATGGCACTCGGAGTGATTTGTTTTCCGAACTCGCCTGAAGTTTCCTTGTGAGGCAAATTCGGGCGACTATAGTTTATATAAACAAGCTGCTGTGTAGCCATGGGGGCAGCCATTCAAGCACAGGATACACAGTAGATAACAGATAAGTACTACTATAGTTTATATAAACAAGCTTCTGTGTAGCCATGGGGGCAGCCATTCAAACACAGGATACACAGTAGATAACAGATAAGTACTACTATAGTTTATATAAACAAGCTTCTGTGTAGCCATGGGGGCAGCCATTCAAGCACAGGCTACACAGTAGATAACAGATAAGCACTACTGTAGTTTATATAAAAAAGCTGCTGTGTAGCCACGGGGGAGCCATTCAAGCACAGGATACACAGTAGATAACAGATAAGTACTACTATAGTTTATATAAACAAGCTGCTGTGTAGCCATGGGGGCAGCCATTCAAGCACAGGATACACAGTAGATAACAGATAAGTACTACTATAGTTTATATAAACAAGCTGCTGTGTAGCCATGGGGGCAGCCATTCAAGCACAGGATACACAGTAGATAACAGATAAGTACTACTATAGTTTATATAAACAAGCTGCTGTGTAGCCATGGGGGCAGCCAGGACACACAGCAGATAAGATATAAGCTCTGTAGTATAAAATGGGATTCTTAAGAACTCAAGTATTTCTTATTCTTAAGAAATACCAGTACAGGGCAAACCCTACATTATATTATCATTCATTTAAATTATTGATTTTTTTGGTGTTACTGTTCCTTTAAATTAATCCCATCTCGTACTAGTGTTAGTATAGTAGCTGCATTTATTTTGGTGACTGGGGATTTCTGATGCAACCTTTATGGTCTCGCTTCCAGTCCAAGCCATCATTTTGTCGGAGAAGCCAGAGAAAGTACATTTATCACCTCAATTCCCAGGGAACACCACGTCACACTGAAAAACAATCGTCTAGATTGAATTTCTATTCTTTTGATTTAATCCTACTATTTTAGTGAATTACCTTTTTTTTTATGAAAATAGAGCTTGGCCATGCATGGTACTATATGCCATCCAATCCAGACACATCTGGGTCACAGAAAATGGCACCACCATGTTCCACATGTTAATGGAGTCATTGCCAGCAGTATCATATTCAGCTGTCTATATGGTTCAGTAGATAAAGAACATACTAACTCTTTGTACATTCAGGATCAAACCCAAGACCTTCCAGCACCATTATTAATCACGCCATGCCCTGATGCAGATGTCAGGAAGACCAAATCCTTTCTGATATCAGATACAACTGTAAAATCTTTTAATCATTGTTTGCTCCAGGCAACTCTGTCAATAAACCTTATAGGAAGGCCTGTCTCAGATTCTATTTAGAAAGATTCGGTGCATCCCTAGAACCCTCTATTGAACCAGTGACACCGGCGCTGTATTAACCATGTGGATTTTGTAGATTGTAAAATGTAGATTTTTTATTGTGATCACTGAAAATGTTTTGCAGTGACTCAACATTATAAAAGTAGATGTACAGGTATGGCGTCCGTTAACCAGAAACCTGTTATCCAGAAAGCTCCGAATGATGGAAAGTTCATCTTCCATAGACTCCAATATAATCAAATAAACCACATTTTTTAAAAATGATTCCGACATAATATTTACAATTTTGAAAAACACATTTGATCGTGGGTAAAACGCACACAATTTTAGTAATAATGAGTCAGTGGAAATTGTGCTGAGCAGCCTTCAGTTTTAACAGAATAATAAAAATATATAAAATACCAGTACAGGTATCCGTTATCCAGAAACCTATTATCCAGAAAGCTCTGAATTACAGAAAGGCCGTCTCCCATAGACTCCATTTCATCCATATACTGCAATTTTCAAAAAACAATTTTTTCTGTGATAATAAAACAGTAGCTTGTACTTGATCCCAACTAAGATACTGGATAATTAATCCTTATTGGAGGCATAACCAGCCTATTGGGTTTATTTAATGTTTTACATGATTTTCTAGTAGACTTAAGGTGCCCATACACTGAGAGATCCGCTCGTTTGGCAATGTCGCCAAATGAGCGGATCTCCCTCCGATATGCCCACCTTGAGGTGGGCAATATCGGGCTGATCCGATCGTGGGCCCTAGGGCCCAACGAACGGATCCTAACGAGGCCTTAACGGGCGGTTGGATCGCGGGCCCGCTTAAACGAATAGATGCGATCCGACAGGATTTTCTGTCCCATCCGATCGAGATGCGGCCGCGATCCGACGGGATTTTCTGTCCCATCCGATCGAGATCTGGCCGTCGGGGGGCCCCATACACGGGCCAATAAGCTGCCGACACGGTCTGTCGGCAGCTTTTATCGGCCCGTGTACGGCCACCTTTAAGGTCAGAAGATCCAAATTAAAAAAAGATACATTATCCAGAAAGCCCCAGGTCCCAAGCATTCTGGATAACAGGTCCTATACCTGTACATATCCAAATAATAGCTGGCCAATGTTGCTTAAAGTTCCCAAATTAACCATCCAACAAGCGAAGTGTGTATAAATTAAAAAGAAAGAGGGAGTAGGTGTTAAACCAGCTATACATTGGGGGATAAATCAGATCACATGCGAGACAACATAGACCAATCAGGAAAAGACATCATTAGATCTCTATACACCAAACTAATAAGCCATCAGTTTGGTCAAATGTTGACAGACAATCCCAGCCTGTGTATAGTCAGCTTTAATGTCAAGCAAGGGGAGCCTCGTTTTAGAGCAGTCACTCATTAGACGGGTTTAGATCATAATCCAATGTAATAAATAAATAGAATCTCTCTCTCTACAGCAGTGCAAGTAAATGGCATTAGATCTGTATATAGGAAAGCACCCAAGCTCCAACTTCCAAGGAAGCTATTCCTGACCTGAATCAGGGATGACAAATTCATAGCCTTCAGGTTTTTGAAGCTGGAGGAGGGGGTCATGGCTGCACGACTGAGATAAGAATTTTTTTTTGGAGTATATTGACCTCAAACGATTAGATCTTTATATGTGTTTATGTCAGAAGGTGGTC
Source organism: Xenopus laevis (assembly GCF_017654675.1). NCBI lineage: Eukaryota > Metazoa > Chordata > Amphibia > Anura > Pipidae > Xenopus > Xenopus laevis. The sequence goes on from NC_054372.1 coordinate 188,120,719, forward strand.
ACTCTTGTCATGGGCAAATGGATGAAGTAAAGAATCTGTCTGGATTAATTACATCTCTGATCTTTCTTCGCTTATACTTGAAGTCGGGTTGTCATAAAGAAACAGCCATGGACTTCTCAAAGGAATTATACTTGACTTATTCATAAGGACTTTGAAGTTAATGGGATTGAACAGCTGCTTTTTCTTTCGCTGATCTGAATTAGCATGACTTTTCCCCACTTTGCTCCTTCCAGACAGTTGTTATTACATGTGGGATTATTTTTCTCAGTAGCCTGATTCTCCTAACAATCTCACCTTATATTGCAAAATACAGCAAGGTCGCTTCACACTAGCACTGTCCCTTCTACCCTCCGTCTTCTGTTTGTCTATTGTCTTTCCTATTAGTTTGCTATAAAATACAGGATAAAGGGAATTTGCAAAACAGAATTATAACTATATGCCCATTGCAATGTAGAGACCCTGAGGGTTAAAAGGGGTGAATCACCTTCATGTTAAAGGGATACTGTCATGTGAAAAAACATTTTTTTCAAAACACATCAGTTAATAGTGCTACTCCAGCAGAATTCTGCACTGAAATCCATTTCTCAAAAGAAAAGATTTTTTTACATTCGATTTTGAATTCTGACATGGGGCTAGACATATTGTCAGTTTCCCAGCTGCCCCCAGTCATGTGACATGTGCCTGCACTTTAGGAGAGAAATGCTTTCTGGCAGGCTGCTGATTTTCCTTCTCAATGTAACTGAATGTGTCTCAGTGGGACCTGTATTTTACTATTGAGTGTTGTTCTTAGATCTACCAGGCAGTTACCTTCCCATTGTTCTTTTGTTTGGCTGCTGGGGGAAAAGGGAGGGGGTGATATCACTCCAACTTGCAGTACAGCAGTAAAGAGTGATTGAAGTTTATCGACGCACAAGTCACATGACTTGGGGCAGCTGGGAAATTGACAAAATGTCTAGCCCCATGTCAGATTTCAAAATTGAATATAAAAAAATCTGTTTGCTCTTTTGAGAAATGGATTTCAGTGCAGAATTCTGCTGGAGCAGCACTATTAACTGATTCATTTAGAAAAAAAAATTCAGGTTAGGGAAAGTTTATTAAGTGGCAGGAGTTTTATGTTATAGTCCGTCTAGGAGCAGGATAGTAGCAAGATAGTAGCAGATTATCTCAGCAAACAGCTTTCTGGCTCCAACAAGGAGAGTAATTGGGGTGAGCACTCTTGTGGTAATTAGGCTAGCCAACTTTTCATAAAATTCTTACCAGCTGGTGGGGGGCGGGAACAAAAGGGGGCGGGCCATGATGTCAAAAGGGACGGGCTGTGACATAAAAGGGGCATGGCCGAGTCACGGCAAAGGCCTGAAGGTGGACAAAAGTTAGGTTTGCAGCGGATTGGGGAGGGCCAAGGGGTTTTGTTAAGGGTATTACAAATTTACCGGCAGATAAATTTGTAATACCAGCCCCGGCCTAAGCAGGTGTTTTACCGGCTAGGCCAGAAAAATACCGGCTGGGTGGCAACCCTAGCGGTAATCAAGCCATCAGACAGGGACACAAATGGGTGAGCTCAGGAGCATGGAAAGTGCCAAGGAGCAACATGCACCGTGAGATCCCTAGTGCTGGGGAAAATCACCAACACAGTCTGCACTACCCTCTGAGAGGGATCTACTTGTAACTTTGTAAAGTGTTAAGGTTTTCAACTAGGGTTGTCACCTGTCCCGTTTTGACCAGGACAGTCCGGTATTTTTAAGGGCTGCCCGGGTCAAAACTTCCTGCCCAGTTTTCCAAATAAGGAAAACCGGGCAGGATTCCCTTGATTGACACATTGATCAGGCAATCGCGATCACCGTGTCATAGCCCCACCCCCTGATGTCACAGCCACGCCCTTCTATGTCACAGCCCTGCACCCTTCCCGGTCTCAGCCGTATGGAAAGGTGGCAACCCTATATTCCACTGTTTATTTGAATGTAGGACATATACTGGCTGCAGTCTGAGATCAAGAACTTCTGCTGTTTTCAATAAACCAATGCATTATTTGAAGAAGCAATATGCCTGTACTTCATTTCAACCTGGTCAATCTGTGCAACAGGAGTCAAGCAGGATTTACCTGAGGGTAAGGTGTTTAAAGGGCCATTACACACTGCCGGGAATTACCCACAGACTAAGGGGGTTATTTATCAAAATTTATTTTTTTTTTTCAGATTTTTTAAGTAAAAAAAGTCCAACCAAACTAGAAACCATGATTTGACCTTATTTATCTTTGAAAAAACTTGATAAAATCAATTCGGGAAAAAAACTTGAAAACATTTCGGGTTTCATACACGAAACATTAAAATTTTTCATGAAATCGCTCGAAATCCCTGATTTTTTCGGATTTTTGGCTGAAACTCAGCACAGACCATAATATCTTCAAATTTGAAACGGGACCTTTGCCATTGACTTTTACAGGACCCCGACAGCTTGGAGATGGATTATTTTCAAACTCGTACTTTCAGCAGCCTCGGGGTAAAATAAATCATGAAAATTTAGAGGGTTTTTTTCCATTAAAAATTCAGATTTTATAGTAAAAAAAACTCAGATTTTTCGAGTTTTTGGCATTCATAAATAACCCCCTAAGGGTACCTGAGATATATAGGCAGCAAGTCACACTAATATCGTTACATATCTCAGACCCACTTACGGGTGCGCTACATGAATCTGTTGGTAACAAGTTGGTAGATGACTTACGAAGTTACTTTGACAAGCTTTGCAATTTTTTCATGTAATATTTTCCCCTGTGTCCATTGAAGTCAGTCTGGTATCAGCACAAATCTAACATATGCATTTTTAATTTCAAAAAGCCTTTAATATAATTTGCATTTATTTAAGTGCAAGTTTTTAGAAAAAAATATGTTCTGCTGAAATCCAGTTCATAATATATCTATATATATCTACATAGATATCAAGCCTGAACTCTTCAGATCATAGCCCTAATTGAAATTGGATATTCTTATTCTGACATTCGAAGCCTTGTGAATATATTAATTAGTTCCAAAGGAAACGCACATGAAGTTGAAAGAATATTGTTTCCGTTGGTATAACAGAGGGATTTTCGGACTAGTTGCTCTTGGGAAAAGACAATAAAGGTAAAATGGAATTTCCACTGATAGCTCACATCAGAGCGCACTTATGTAGCTGTTAAACCCGTGTCACTTGTGATCAGCAAATGTATCATGAGAAAGAATTAGGGTCAGATGTCCCCTGAGTCATTCCAGGTCAATGACAAAATCCATTAGGTTTGGAACACAGAGCTACGTATATCAAACCCCTGCTTGTAGAGTGGAAAGGGTTTATATTGCTCTTATTAATCATCCTTGGAATGTAAACACTGATTCAATTTTATTCTCATTTTAATTAAGGGAAGAGCCTGATTTAAGTATAGGAGAATTATGTTTGACCTTTTTGGGGATGTTTCTTTCAATTCTGACAGTTGAATATGTGTATACACAAACACACATTTACACTATATCTAATTCTCTGATCCCTTGTAAGTTATTTTTCATGATTTTATGCAATCCCATTTTTTATTCTTAATGTATTAAACATGCAACACACTAATATAAAACTTCACAGTCGAAAAGCATTTATTCACAAAGACATTATACTTTTTCTAAAACAGATCACACTCTTATGTAACATTACTCCACACAAGATGTTCTTAAATGTTCACCTTTAAGTTAACTTTTAGTATGTTATAGAATGGCTGAACAACTTTTTCATTTTTATAGTTTATGAATTATTTGCTTTGCTTTTTCTGACTCTTTCCAGCTTTCTAATGGAGGTCACTGACCCCCATCTAAAAAACAAATGCTCTGTAAGTCTACAAATGTATTGTTATTGCTACTTTTTATTACTCATCTTTCTATTCAGGCCTCTCCTATTCATATTCCAGTCTCTTATTCAAATCAATGCATGATTTCTAGGGGAATTTGGACCCTAGCAAACATATTGCTGGAATTGCAAACTAGAGAGCTGCTGAATAAAAAGCTAAATAACTCAAATTCCACAAATGATAAAAAATGAAAACCAATAGCAGATTGTCTCAGAATATCACTCTCTACATCATACTAAAAGTTAATGTAAAGGTGAACAACCCCTTTAATAGCTAAATATTGACTAGAACACAGTCAGGTTACCCTATGGTCTCATACCTTACACACTCCATTTATGAATCCTAAAAACAACAGTCTGACGCTCTGGACACATCTTCACACTTTAGGGAATTAGCGTTGTCCTGGCGAATTTACCTGCTACGTGGGAGCTGCTGCTAAATTCCAAAGGGAGAGGTACTTTTGGGAAATGGTCGCGCTACCTGGGGAATAAGAGCTCTGGGGAAGGGACATTTAATTTGAACTGTATGGTTATTAACCCCTTCTGGAGGATTGGGACTTTAATATTAAAAAGGACTGTATTGGAGCAACAGTTAAGCACCTAAAAGTGATTTAGGTAGTGTCCCATGTGTCCCCAGTCTAGGAGTGCATGGTGTATTAGTTTTACTGCAGTTTAAATAACGTTTATATATGTTTCATTTGCAAACTGTGTGTTTTATTATTCCTAGTGGAATCCCCCTGAGGTGTGTTCCTCAGTGTTGCCTAGGTGGAGGCACTGCGCTGCAATTCACAGTTCCCGGTATTTTCATACACAAAAGGGACTCAGGGCCCCTGGATTGCCAAGGGTAATTTTAATTAGGTTTATAATTATTATAATGGAGTCTCTGGGAGCCTTCTGGATAATAGGTTAAAGCATAACGGATTCCATACCTGTATCTCCATCATGGAACAATGAGCTTCTAGTGCTGTTACTGTATATGAAGCAGTTCCATTGGGCCGACTCTTAATCACATACAACTATGAACCAAACAATAGAATTAAATCCTAATTCATGACCTCAGGGAAGAAGCATCAGACCCACCAGTGTACCTGGATGAGCAGTTCTGCACAAAGGAATACCTGATGTTTGTCCCTAGAGATATTCTCATGTATTGGTTAGTGTATAGAGGGATGCGCCATAGTCTCTTCTTATACGAAGAACCCTTTGCTTCATAAGCTGACTCGAAATTTGTTGTCTCCTTCTGCTTTCAGCCAGTGTATATCCAGTATATAACTGACTCTGCCTTGCACCAATCAATTGGCACGGGGTCTAATTTTTAATTTTCGGCAAAACCTTCACATAAATGTTCAGCCAGTAAAACACAGCTATGCTAGGAGCAGCAAACAAATCAAATGACTCTTTAAATAGAAATGTCTGCGTTTATAAAATGCTCAAAAGTAAATAAATGTGTCCAGCCCAGTACATTTATTATAAATGGATTTAATAGAACTCCTGATCTATGAGTCTTGTACAGTTTTGCCATTAACAATCATGTGGGATCTACTGAGACTTTCCATTCTGGTGGGAGGAAGGTATCACTTAGTACAGAAATTATTCAAGATTCGGAAGCATTAGCAAGTCTCACATCCATTCCCAAGGCTTAAATTTTTCCTGGTATTCCCTAATAAACTCAAGCAAACAAGTTGTCCTGCATAATGATGTGATCAAAACAAAGATAGAAAAGATTCCTTAAAGGGCTAAAGATTTACATGCTATATTCTGTAATATAAAAGGGCACTTTGCCTGGAAGAATATATGCAGCGTATAAATGTTTCATCATCTTTAATAACTTATTTTTGTGGCTGGATTATGATTCATATACGACCATACATAAGTGACAGCAGTTTCCGGCCCTCACATAAATGGATTGATCGAAATCAGCACAGAATGGCAGTTTGAATGATTTCAGAAGCTTTGCAGGCCATCTGTAAATAAGTAAAGGTTGTCACCATCTGTCTACTTGCAGCTATCAAGTCTTTTCACAGTCAAAATAACCGAAAGAAAAACCTAAGACAATAAAATAAAGAGAAGAAATGAGCACAAAAATATGTAAACTTCAAAACTAAACTAATTTGAAATTTGAAATAATTGTGAATCATTCCCCTGACCCATCCAACCATTCAGCTTGGCCTTAGTATTCAATCAATATCAATACTGATGCATCGAATAAAGGCTATCGAATACAGTGCCCTGTTTGTCAACAGTTTAAAGGGATACTGTCATGGGAAAACATGTTTTTTTAAAAACACATCATTAATAGTGCTACTCCAGCAGAATTCTGCACTGAAATTCAATTCTCAAAAGAGCAAACAGATTTTTTTATATTCAATTTTGAAATCTGACATGGGGCTAGACCTATTGTCAGTTTCCCAGCTGCCCCCAGTCATGTGATTTGTGCCTGCACTTTAGGATGGAACTACTTTCTGACAGGCTGTTATTTCTCCTACTTAAGTTAATAGGAAAGAAGAGAAAGGGATTTAAAAACTACAAATCTGTTGGGACAGAAGCTGCATTTCATGAATATAAACACTGTAATAAATGTTGTAAATCAGCAATCCGGAAGGCAAAGAAAGGAAATGAAGAGTTAATTGTGGTGGAGGTGAAAAGTAACCCTAAAAAGTTTTTTAAATATATTAATAGTAAAAAGATGCAGGTTGAGAGTGTTGCTCCATTAAATAACGGTACCAGTATGGTTGTAACAGATACAGAAAAGGCAAATGTGCTTACTTTTCATCAGTGTATACAATAGAGGAGTCCCATGCTCACTTTTTAGCTGCACTAATGGCTCAGCTCAATCTAGTCAGTGGCTGACTCAGGATAATAATAAAAATTAATGTAAACAAGGCTCCAGGGCCTGATGGCATACACCCCTGGGTTCTAAGAGAGCTTAGTTCAGTTTTAGACCAGCCCTTATTTCTGATTTTCTCAGATTCACTGTCATCTGGTATGGTGCCTATGGATTGGAGAAAAGCTGATGTTATTCCAATATTTAAAAAGGGATTACGATCTCAGCCTGGCAATTATAGGCTTGTAAATTTGACATCTGTGGTGGGCAAATTATTTGAAGGCTTGTTAAGGGATCACATTCAAAATGTTGTCCTAGTCAATGGCATTATGAGCAGCAATCAGCATGGCTTTATGAAGGATAGGTCATGTCAGACAAATTTGATTGCTTTTTATGATGAGGTCGGTAAAATTCTGGACAGTAGGGGGGCAGTAGATGTGATCTATTTGGATTTTGCCAAAGCGTTTGATACTGTGCCCCACAAACGACTGCTTTCTAAAAAAAGGTATATTGGGCTTAATGAAGTCGTTTGCACTTGGATAGGAAACTGGCTACAGGATCGGGTACAGAGGGTGGTTGTTAATGGCACATTCTCTACTTGGAGTAAGGTTCTTAGTGGGGTCCCTCAAGGCTCGGTATTGGGTCTACTTTTATTTAACTTTATTCTAACATTAATGACTTAGGGGAGGGTATTGTAAGTAATGTATCAGTGTTTGCAGATGACACAAAACTTTCCAGCCCAATTAATTCCATCCAGGATGTGGCACTTGCAACATGATCTTGACAAACTGGCAATCTGGGCAGCTAAGTGGCAAATGAGATTCAATGTTGATAAATGTAAAGTCATGCACCTGGGATGTAAAAATATCCACTTATACCCTTAATGGGACTGCACTAGGCAAATCCATTATGGAAAAGGACCTTGGAGTCCTTGTAGATGATAAACTTGTCTGTAGCAAGCAATGCCAGTCAGCAGCATCAAGGGCAAATAAGGTCTTGATCTGTAATAAAAGGGGCATAGAGTCACGGGAGGAGGGGGTCATTCTTCCACTGTATAGAGCACTGGTAAGGCCCCATCTAGAATATACCGTACAGTTTTGGTCTCCATCACTCAAACAGGACATTATTGTATTAGAGAGGGTACAGAGAAGGGCAACTAAGCTGGTAAAAGGTATTGAAAATCTTATCTATGAGGAAAGACTGGCCAAGTTGGGGATGTTCACGCTGGAGAAGAGGGGCTTAAGGGGTGATATGATAACTATGTATAAACATATACATGGATTGTATAATAATCTCTCTAATGCTTTATTTACCAGTAGGTCTTTCCAGCTGACACAAGATCACCCATTCCGATTAGAAGAAAAGAGGTTCCAGCTAAATATTCGGAAGGGGTTTGTGACAGTGAGAGCTGTGAAGATGTGGAATTGTCTCCCTGAATCAGTGGTACAGGCTGATACATTAGATAGGTATAAGAAGGGGTTGGATGGTGTTTAGCAAGTGAGGGAATACAGGGTTATGGGAGATAGCTCATAGTACAAGTTGATCCAGGGACTGGTCCCATTGCCATTTTGAGTCAGGAAGGAATGTTTCCCCCTCTGAGGCAAATTGGAGAGTCTTCAAATGTTTTTTTTTTTGCCTTCCTCTGGATCAACTGGCAGTTAGGCAGATAAAAAAAAAACTAAAAGGTTGAACTTGATGGACGTGTGTCTTTTTTCAACCTTACTTACTTACTATGTAATACAGCCATCAGTTCTTTTACAATGCCATGTAAACTAGAACTAGATGCTTATGGACCCTGTGAACAAAAGAATTCTATGAAAAAACAGCAAGAAAACACATGAAAGCTGTGATCTTTCATCCCTGGTTTAGAGCAAAGAAAACAATACTTGTCTCTATTGTTCTCGTTGTCCCTCCTGATATGGTGCATCTGCAGTCATGATGACCCGGATATAAGATGAAAGCTTAGCTACCATTATAGAGCTTTTCTTGAAGCTTTACTAACAATGTTTTCCTCTCTCTTAAAGACATATCTAAAACATTTTCTTCTTGAACCTAGCATTAGTTGAAAAGAGATTTAAAAACAAATGCTTTTGAAAGCCTTGAGGTGGAAGCTGATAGATTCTAGGAATATGCAAGACATACATGCAAGACATATATGAATAAAATGTTTTAAGCTGTATTATTCTATTGTACTATACCCATTGAAAGAAGCCAGCTTAGAGATCAAGAGATGGACAAAAAAATGGAGGGATTCTATGTGACCTCTGTGTAGCATGGTGTGATAAAAATAAGCTACTCACAAAAATATAAACCACACCTGCTGTTAAAATAAACTTTACCCACCAACACTTTCTGGTTTCAGCCGCTGTAAAGCAAAGCCATTTTGCTATTTTCATTTTGTTATTTCTTTGTAATGAACAGCTTGATGCCCAATATGTAAAGATTTATCTAAGTATGTGGCCCCAAAATAAAAATTAGGCAAATTACTTTTCTTTACTGCCGATTCTACTTCTGCAATTGCATGTGTATTGTGTGATGTAACACAACACAACCCCAGCATATTCTGTATTAGCCAACATGATTTCATATATATTAGGGATGCACCGTATCCGCTATTTGGGATTCGGCTGAATCCCCGAATCCTTGATGAAATATTCAGTTGAATACCGAACCGAATCCTTATATGCATATGCACATTAGAGGCAGGAAAGAAAAAAGTGGAAAAATTCTTCTTTGTGATGAAAAGTCATGTGATTTCCCTATCCGCCCTTAATTTACATATGCAAATTAGGATTTGGATTCGGTTCGGCCAGGGACAAGGATTCACCCGAATCCGAATCCTGCTGAAAAAGGCTGAATCCCAAACCGAATCCTGGATTCGGTGCATCCCTAATATATATATATATCATTATCTTACCATTCCTCAATCTTCTACTCTTCTCTACCTTCATTTTTGTGTTTTCCTCTTCCCACCTGTTCTCTATAATCCACCTATAATCTATAATCTATAATCCACCCTGATGACTCCACCTCCTTCATCTGTATAACACTTCTCCATCACTTCTTTACATCTCTCCCAGCAATCTTTTATCTCTTTTTGTACTTTTTTCTGTAAATTCTTTCTATATGCTTTTGAACCTTTTCATTTTATTTGCATGCAGAGGTGCGGAAGAGCAATAAAAAAACCTTCAAGGATTCAAAACTCGTGCATATCCCCCCTGAGGGGAAGCTCTTTTGAAGAAAATAAAGAAGTGGAGCGATGGCATCCCCGTGCACCCCTCCCCAATTCCAGCACTGGTCACAAGAAATGGCCGGTCAGGGAGATCACACAAGTCTTTTATCATCACAGTGGTGGATCTTCTGCAATAAAGCTCTCCGAGAACCTTTTTAAACACTTTTTGGCTCTATCAGCTTTACTACTAATCTTTATTAATTAAGACAATACTACTCTATATAGGGGCACATTTACTTAGCACAAGTGAAGGATTAGAATAAAAAATAATTAAAATTTCTAAGTATTTTTTTGGCTACTTCGACCTTCGACTACGACTTCGACTTCGAATTGAACGATTCAAACTAAAAATCGTTCGACTATTCAACCATTCGATAGTCGAAGTACTATCTCTTTAAAAAAAACTTCGACCACCTACTTCGCCACCTTAAACCTAACGAGCATCAATGTTAGCCTATGGGGAAGGTTCCCATAGGCTTTCCCAGCTTTTTTTGATCGAAGGAAAAATGTTTGACCGATGGATTAAAATCCTTCGAATCGTTCGATTCGAAGGATTTATTCGTTCGAACAATTTTTCCTTGATCGTACGAACGAAGGAAATGCCGTAAATCCTTCGACTTCTATATTCGAAGTCGAATGATTTTACTTCGACGGTCGAATATTGAGGGTTAATTAACCCTCGATATGCGACCAATAGTAAATGTGCCCCCTATGTGTGCACTTCCTTTTGCATTACATTTAAGATTCCCTATTTGGTGCAATCGTGTCTGATTCAAATAACATATATATGTATATATATATATATATATATATATATGTATATATATATATATATATATCTCCGTAATTTAGATTTTCATACCTTGAGTCTACTAGAGAATCACATAAACATTAAAGAAAACCCAATCGGCTGGTTTTGCTTCCAATAAGGATTGGAATCGCTGGGGAAACTTTTGCGCTGGCGTCTATGGGGAATCGCGAAAAATCGCCAGCGTAAAAACACACGCGGCGATCTTTTCTCTACTGTCGCTCGAAATTGCCTCGCTAGGCGATTTCGAGCGACAATAGAAAAAAGATCGCCGCGTGTGTTTTTACGCTGGCGATTCCCCATAGACGCCAGCGCAAAAGTTTCCCCAGCGATTGCGGCTTAAAAGTCGCCGCGAAAAGTCGCCGCGAGTCAAATCGCGGCGCTATCGCCTAGTGTGGCCTTAGCCTTAGATAACAAAGTTACTGTTTCAGAATCAAGATATTTATCACTCCTCTATTCTCAGACCTTCACATCCATCATTGCCACTAACCTCATTCATTCGCCATGCAACTAATTCTGTTGTCGTCCCCAGAAAAAAACTGGATAGAGTTTTACATTGTCCTTCAAATACAACCCAACTGCGAAAATAATGCTAGTCTTTTGTATTTGTACAAATTAGTACATGAATACCTATAAAATCTATACTGTATAAGAAATAATCCTATTGTTCTGTTGTGTTGAGGATTTAGCAAAGTGTCATTTGTGTCCCAATGACAGCTAATTACAGCTAATTACACTGCAAAGAAATGCTGTCTCCGACAGTTGTTGACAGGACTGACCTTGTACCAGCTAATTAAAGCAAAATGAATTGCTTAGTGTTTAGGAATTTTAGCTTGAAATGTAAACATAGATGCCAACACCATGGTCAAATTATGACGTCAGCTCAGAACATGTGTGTTAAGTGTTAGCAACAATTCATACATTGAACCATACCGGTTATAAATATAGTCAAAATAAAACTGAGAATGGTAGACATTAGTTGCATTATACAGTCATTTATTTATGGCATTTTCTTTTGATTTAAAAGGATAATTATTAAATGATAGTATGAACCCCAAGAAAGCCTTATTTTACCGGACTTACTTTAAACAAGAGGCCTTGGTTTTCTATCTAAACTCAGCTCTGCCAAATCCATTGTGTTCAATGGAACTTTAGATAATTCTTATTGACGTAGCCCCACCAAAAGTTCTGCAAGAAAAGCTACAGGTGCAACACATGGCCAGAGTATGTGAACACCTGCCTGTCCAATCTCTCATTGTAAAGCCAAGGGTATAATGTAAATCTGGTCCTCCCCATTGCTCCTAAATGACCACTTCTCTTCTGGGAAGGTTCCTACTAGATGTTGGAACATTGTTGGTGTGAATTGCTGTAACGGTACCTGTACCTGTCGTGCGGTGGGGTCGTCCACCGCGTCGTCGGTGTGGTCCACGAGTCGGCGCTGGCGCCATTTTGGATTTTAGGGCGTGCGCAGCGCGAATGCGCGCCTCTTAAAGGCGTAGGCACGCTGGCGCATTTGCGTCAGCACGTTTTTGACGCTCGTTTGGCGCGAAATTTTAACCTTTATAAGGCCCATTCTGTCTCCCAGCCAGTGCCCGTGATAGGATATGTTTCCTGGTGCTTCTGAGCCTTAGTGCATCTGTTCCTGTTATTCTATATCTTGATTATCCGTGTTTGACCCAGCCTGTATCCTGACTACTCTGAACTCTGTATCCTGACCCTCGCCTGCCTACGACAACTCTTCCTGGTTTAGCCCTTGATTGACAACCCGGTTTGACCCTAGCCTGCCTGACGATTCTGATATCTGCCTGCCTCGATCCAGCCTGTCTGACCATTCTTCTGCCTAATCCATTTGTACCGTGACCTTCGGCCCAAAAGACTCTGCTAACTGCCGTGCCCCTTCGCCAGCCAGAATATCTTGCCTTGCACCCCTCGTTAAGTCCAGGTGGCACCCAAGTAAGCTGAGGGCTCCTCCCGAAGCCCAACGGTGGTCACACTACTGGTGAAGCCGAGCCGAGACCAGGGTGCTTGGCATTTGTTCTGGTATCGGGTGCCGGTCGTGACAATTGCTTCCATTCAGCCACAAGTTCAGTAGTGAGGTTGGGAACCAATGTTTGGGGATCAGGCCTGACTTGCAATTAGGGTTCCAATTAATCCCACAGGGTTCAGTTGGGTTAGGATGAAAACACACAGTGCTACTAGTAGCAGCTACTTTTTGTGGCTACAAAATATACTGCCAGAGACAATACTGAGAATTGCTTTTGCTAAAACACAAGTAGTGTCTTAGCAAAGCCAATTTTCACTATTGTCTGTTTTGTAGCCATGACAAGTAGCTGCTATTAGTATCTCTGTGTGTCTTCACCCCTTAGGTCTGTGCAGAGAAGTGACATTTTTCAATGCCCATTTTCGCCAAACCATTCTGTAGGGATGCATGTGATTATTTTCCTGCTAAAACAGTTCCCAAATCATTCCTGCAAAGTAAAAACAGCGAATAGGACAACTTGGTTACCCTAGATACCACTGTCGGCCAATAATATGGCAATCAAGTGTGGGAGTTTTACTTTGAACTTTGTCCCTTTGTAAAATGTATAATGAAGCAATAGAATTCTTAATGAATCCAGATTCAATTTGATTGTAGGACTGGCCAGATATGGGATGACTTTGACGTAGTTGGCCAGCTTAGATATATTGCAATATATGGACAAACAATCCCTGTTTTGTTTAAAGGGTAAGGCATTTTTTAGTAGCAGTATGCACAAAATGTCTCTGTCTTAAATATATTGATAATGGGTTGAGTGCAGAGGACTCTTGTATTTGACTATATGTATTTTGTGGTCACAGCCTCATTGCACCCCCGCCTAATGGTTTTAAAAATTAGTGGTGAGCACAGCTATTCCTTGTCTTGTTTATATATATATACTGGAACAATTGGCAGAAATGTAATGAAGACAGAAAATGCACTATAAATACATAAATACAATAAGCACATGTTAAGTTGTATGTTGTACAACTCCCCATAGAGTACACTAAAATCAGAATGAATAACAAGGCAAGGCAGTTATTTCATTTAGATTCATTGCCACAAGAGTACACAGATCTTTACAATAAGAAGAGCAGAATTATTTATTCTCAGCAGCGACCAAGTAAATATATTGAATATTGGACTGGGACTAGGCTGATCCCCACCAGGCAGATCATGGGAATTCCACTGGACTCAACAATCAGAGACTGTATGGTTTGTGTGAATTTTAAGGTCACAGCCTCATTGCACCACCTTCTAATGGTTTAAAATTTATTGGTGGTCACAACTTTCTCTCTTTTGCTATAGTTTATACAGGAGCAGTGACCAGCTCCATGTTGTAGCTCCCACCCTTCCCAGCTATAGTCAGGTGATCCCAGTGGTGGCCAATAAAAAGGGCAACCATTTGGGAGTTTTAACCTTGAAAGCAAACTAGTTGCAGGTAAAACTTAAGGTGGCCAAAAACATAACAATTACTATCTTTCCTGCGACAATTTAACATTACAAATGTTAAGAGCTGAATTGTCAGATATACAGGTAGAAACAATAGAATTATACCTCCATCTGAAAATTCAGAAATAAACCCTGGCCGATGTTTGGGCACCTTCAAGGCTAGGGATGTAGCGAACTGTTCGCCCGCGAACTAGTTCGCGCGAACTTCGACCGTTCGCGAACGTTTGGGAACGTTCGCATTTTGAGTTCGCGTTCGATCGTTCGACCATTCGACCATTCGAATTCCTTCGACCGCTAGAAATCGAACTATTTCCATTCGTTCGAACGATTGTAAGCATTCGATCGAATGAAAAGCATTTGATCGAATGGCTTCGATCGTTCGATTCGAATGAAAATCCTTCGATCGAACGATTAAAATCCTTCGATCGTTCGATCGAACGATTAAAATCCTTCGATCGTTCGATCGAACGATTTTAGCGGGTGTTCGAAGTTCGCAAACTGTTCGCGAACGTTTGCATTTTTTGCCGGTGTTCGCGAACGGCGTTCGCGAACACCAAATCGGCAGTTCGCTACATCCCTATTCAAGGCACCTGATCAAAAATTTCCATCTTTGTTGATCAACGAGCCAGCCGATATCCAGGTGTCTTGCTGATATCGGTCAGCTCGTCTTCTGCCATAATATTGAACTTTGTTTCTTTTGATAATATCTGTTCATGTTTGGTCCCTGTAGGAAATACACAATGAAGCAGTGGAATTCTTTAATGAATCAGATAAAAGTTGAGTGCAGGACTGGCCAGACCAGGGATGACTTTGACAAAGTTGGCCATATTGAAGTGGACAATCAATCCCTGTTTTATTTAAGGAAAGGCATTTTTGTTGGTAGCTCAAGGGATCGTAGAATTTATGGTGCACACAAATAAACCAAATATGTTAGGTCACATGAGCCAATACAAAGTTTTGTATTTTGCTCCCACACTTCTTCCTGTTACAGTTAGAGCTGCAGTATTTCTGGTCAGGGGATCTCTGAGGCAGCACACAGACCATCATATCATATAAAGGGGGCTCAAGGAAAAAATATGTATAAGGGCAATATTTACTTAAATATATATTCCAGTTTGGTAAGATTCTTTAATATGCCACTTAATATGATAAAAACTTAAGTCACTTAAGTATTCATTTTGGGGGTATAGTTTTCTTTTAATCATATACAGTATAGCTAATCTAATAAAGAAGTGGCACAAGTCAGCAATATTATCCATCTAGAATGTATAAATGGTGCCTATCTGTCGATTCTGTGCTGCCTGCTCCAGCTAAGAACTTCTACAGACCCTCAATATTGCCACAAATTTAATATCACACACGCTGAACAATAATACAAGGTAAAATACGGTTGTATGACTAGTTTGGCCAACCAGTGGATCTTTGTCTGATTTTGCCTTATTGCACTGACAACACGGGGAACTACGGGGGGAGCAGGGGGTGCGAGTGGGCCTGCACCCCCTCAGGGCCCCCCCGGCAGCCCCTGCGCCACTGACAAATGCGGCCGTATGGAGGGGGGCAGGCCCGGCTGCGCGTCACGCACCAGGGCCCGTACCCCTCTAGTGACGCTACTGACTGACAATTCAATATCATCCATTTATTTGGCTTCCCCAACCAACCAGAGAATCATACTTCAGACCATGTATTTTCCAACCAGATATCACTTTGATAGAACATAAGGAAGGCATCATACATAGGACAGGTAGGTCAACTTGATCTGGAAAGGGCAGAGTCAGCATGTAGACCCATTAGAAGACAAACACATCAACAGGTCAATGTGGTCCTTGTCCATCAGGATTTTTTTTTACTCTGGCAGACCATCAGGAAAGGACCATACATACTGATGGCCAGCTTGATCTTGAAGGGGCAGAGTCACCATCATCAGCCCAAACATGGTCACCTTAGACTTCTCTTCAAGACGTGTAGACTGGGGAAAATATGAGAGAGGAGAGGCATTAGAATAATATGTATGAAACAGGGCAACATTGCAGGTTTGCACTGGATTCTGATGTCTTGGTGATGTCATGGCCATGCTAACAAACTTGAGTAAATGGGGGGGGGGTTGCAGTTATACTAGAAAATTAATCTTTAAGCCATCAGTGTCTGTGACATATTTTGATAAATAAAAGTAGAAATGCGAATATAGCATTGTGTGTATTATAATAAGCAGCCTGTAGGCCTCCAGATGTTGCAGAGCTTTATCGCTTGAGACCCCCTGCCAACCCAAGGTCACCTGTAGTTCAGCAACACTGGTTAAGTCCCAGGTTGAGCACGTTTGTTATATATATATGCTAAACTAATTCAGCTGGTGTTGTAGTTCCTTATGTATATTTAATTGTTTCCATATGGCCTGGGGAAAATAAGCATGTACATAATGTAATGAAAGCTGGGATACACAGGAGTATACTTGTGTTGAGGGGGTACAAATGCTGCTATAGAATGACTTATCAATGCTGAATGTTCCTTCTTAGCCAGACGTCCCAGTGGAGCAAAAGCACGAGTGTGAGGAGTCGTCTGTGCAACCTGCTGCCTGGAACACAAGCTGATTAGTTCATTACCCAGTGGAGTTCAAAATAGTTTTAGTGCTGCACTGATTTTTATGTTTTTACATTTCTGCCCTAAGCCTTACGTTATTTGGCGAATAGAGTCTTTGTGTCATTGGCTCAACCAAACCAGACAAAGAAATGTGTAATGTCAATTCAAAATAAAAAGAGAAAACATTGTGTAACCCATTTTTGGCCACCCCCCTGGTGCCAAGGTTGTAGATCACATAATTCTTACCGATGCAGGTCCTGAGTCCCCTTTGCTAAGTGAAAGGTACTGGGAAACTCCTCTCTGGCAGTGCCTCCACCGAATGGGATCCAGGAATAAACGTGCAGTTGGAACATTAGGAAAAACATTCACTTACACAGTGAAACAAGGTTCAGCAGCAAAACTGTAAAACTGTAATGTCTGTGAGCACATAGCATTCTCCTTTTATGTTGTTGCACAGCGACACCTTGTGGCTGCCTTTGGGAATAGCCATGCTGCACCAATCACAAGGGCTCTGCCCCTTAGGAAACCCTGTATCTCAGCCATGAGGCTCAGACTGAAGGGGAAATTAACCCTGCGGGGTCCCTACATTTGCTTTCATTAATGCAAAAAATATTTTTTAATTCAAGCACCCAACAAGGTGCAAAAAAATGTGCTAATTATGCACTGCCTAGGGCGTCACAAATGAGCACAAACCATTTCTAAGAGCTGGCACACAGGTCAGAGGAAGACAATACTTTTAGGGGTAATAGTACACCCCATTGTTCAGATCAGTACAATGAATAGGGTTTATACTGAACACACTTATTCCTTATTTCTCATTATAAAAAAATCTTGGTTTTTTGTTATTTCTTGAGCTAAACAGGTCAAGCAGGGTGGACTGATGCTACTCCATGGATTTGGTCCTAATTAGATTGGTATACTGTATACCATTCGCTTCCCCCTTTGTTGTGACTGTTTTGTTAGCAGGACCACATTATGTAGGTGGGGATTATCAATGCACCTAGGGATTACAAATGAGCCATTGTGTTTCTCTCTCTTTCTGAAGTAGCGAAACTGTTAACCATAAATATGTGTATGCACTTTAAATGACAGATCTATAAAAAATGCAGACAAGCACACCTACAAGTGTACTAATAGTGTACTAATATAAATTATTATGGACTGATGCTCCTAGTCCCAACAGCATCTGGATTCTCTGTAACAGTATTTCAGCAAACAAAAATATAGGAACATGGGCCAACACAAGTAAGGAAGGTAAAAGTCTTATAGCCACATTTATATCAGAAAAAAGTGCACAACATTTCTGGGTAGTGATTGGCGAATTAATTTGCCAGGCGCAAATTCAATAAATTTGGAAAATTTCTGCAAAAATTCACGGGCGTCAAAGTTTTTTTTGACGCCAGTGACGGACTCAATTTAGGTGATTAACGGATGCCCATTGACTTTAATGGGCGACGTGTATTGTCGCCGGCGTCAAAATCCGTGTTTCACTAATTTTTCACCTGTTTCACGTATTTTGCGGCGAAGCAGAACGGAACAAATGTTACGCCAAAATGTTGTACTGAAAACATTGCCTAGTTAAAGGGGTGTGAGGTTTTAAAGGATAAGTAAACCTTTAAAATAAAATTGATGAGGGTGCCATTCTAAGCTCCTTTGCAATGTAAATTGATTTTTTTTTTTTTTTTTTAATATAGATAGAAAAAACATTAGAAAACGTTTTCAAATCGTTTCTAAGCAGAAGAACATCAGAGCAGTCCTCTTTTTTTTCACCTGACAACTTTCTTGGTGGTCAGAAAATGAACAGCAGGTGGCGCTGTTGTAACAAAATGAATTCATATTAACAGTACATGTATCCTTTAATATCTTGGAATTAAAAATAAATAAATAATGAATCAATGTTGCAAAAGTGCTTAGAATAGCACTAGACAAATGCAAGAAGTCCTCTGCACTCATTATCAATATATTAAGGACATTGAAACATTTTGTGAAACAACTTTCCCTTGTTTCTTAGAATAGCACCCGCATCAATTTTTTAAAGGTTTACTTTTCCATTAAGAAGGTAAGTCACCATGTGATTAGCCTCTTTGGAAGCCAATTGCTGGAGGAGGGTGGTAGGTGCTGGAGAGCCAGAGGCAGAGGTAGGCCTCTGTAGGTGTAGGTTGTTTCTGTAATAGGATCAGAGTAGTTAGTAGAGCAGCCGGAGACTCTAAGGAGGAGACCAGAGAAGTTAGTACACCAACCAGCATAAGGACTCAAAGAATAGAGACAACCTGAGATGGATAGTCCCATGTAACATGTTCTACACCAGGAGTTGCAACCGGCCAAGTCCAAATTGGGTAAAATCAGGTAAAATCAGGTAAATACGGTCGTAGATACCAAGGACTGTACCATGGTCAAAATGACGTTACCTATATATTTGGTACTGGCATTTTGAGGGGTTATGGGGCTTTTCAAAGTAGTTGTATTTTCATGTATTTAAAAACTTTTCTTACTGAAAAAAGAACAATATCTAATTTGCTCAGGTAAATCCCACTAAAGTGAACAGGGTCGGACTGGGGGGCTCGAGGGCCCACCGGCTGCTGCGTGTACTTTGTATTTGACGCAACTTATAAAGGGAGGTTGCGGCAAGGAGATGCCACAGGGAGATTCGTCAGGGAGTGGATCTGGGCCGGTGGGGCCCACAAGAGCCAGGGGCCCACTGGGTCACTGAAAGTGAAAGAGTAGTAGGCCTGGCATTGCAAGTAAATGTATGTAAATAAAAGGAAACAGAACATTTATTTAATCTTCCTGTTTTATATCAAATCGTCAGAATGAAAAATGCTGATGATGAAAAAATTAAAAAATGATCTTAGTTCAGCAGCAGCTACAAACTCATTTTATCTTCCTACGGAATAATTCTCAGCGCTTACGCCAAACCCAAGATGAGATCCTCTCAGCGAATCTGTCAGGAAGGATTTGAAGAGCTTGATCAGGAGACATTTCAAGTCACAGATTTTAGCATCTGACACGAAAATTAGAGGAATTTATCAGTTAGGATGAAGCTGAATTATGTTCTGGGGGAAGTGGAAATGCCTGGCACCATGGAGCGAATATCTCAGTTAATCCAGTCAGGCAGGGCTGCAATTCTATTTCATGCTTCTCTGTCGAATGGAAGGTGATCTATAGACTCAATCTGTCACTCTCCTGACAATCTTTATTTATTAGTGGTATTTTTATAGATAAGAGAATTTTTATAAAAGAGTGAAGAAGAGTCAGGCCTCCAATGGAAGTATAAACTCAGCTGCAAAAACTCTACTCTTGAGGTCGTCTGTCCTGCGATAAATATACCCCTGTGTTTCATTAACCCTTTCACTGCCAGCCGATTTGTTCCAAAAGTGAACATCTACTGCCAAGCAGTTTTCAGACATTTTGAACTCATTGCATTTAGTTAGGTTTTTTGACAAGAAAACCTACACGAAATATGGCAAATTATATATTGTTTTTTTCAGAACGATTTGGGCTTGAACACTGTAAAAAAAATTTTTACTTATTCTGGAGATGTAAAAAAACCTACTAAATATCACTCTGCAACTAGTCCTGAACAAAACGATACCACACATGCAGGGGTGCACCTAGAGACGCGGCCTCCAAACACAACAAAACAGGGCCAATACACAAAGGCAATTTCAACTAGAAAATTTGGGGCTGCGCTCTAGGTGCACACCTTGCAGTTTCCCAGCCTAAACACCCCTTTACCTGTAAAATACCCCCCCACAAACCATATATTCCTAGAAAGTGCACACCTGCAGCTATTCATCGGCGCCATCCTTTCCTTCATACGCGGAGGATTGCGGACGCAGCACTCCGAAGAAGTTTACGGTTTAGCCGGAAATAAACAAAAAAATGGAGACAAAGTGAGATTTCTCTCCAAAATAGCCTTGAAAACTACAAAAAACTACTAAATATCAATCTGCAACTTGTTCTGAACAAAACGATACCACACATGCAGGGGTGCACCTAGAGACCCGGCCTCCAAACACCCCAAAACAGGGCCAATACACAAAGGCAATTTCAACTAGAAAATTTGGGGCTGCGCTCTAAGTGCACACCTTGCAGTTTCCCAGCCTAAACACCCCCTTACCTGTGAAATACCCCCCACAAACCATATATTCCTAGAAAGTACACACCTGCAGCTATTCATCGGCACCATCCTTTCCTTCATATGCAGAGAATTGCGGACGCAGCACTCCGAAGAAGTTCACGGTTTAGCCGGAAATAAACAAAAAAATTGAGACAAAGTGAGATTTCTCCCCAAAATAGCCTTGAAAACTACAAAAACCTACTAAATATCAATCTGCAACTTGTCCTGAACAAAACGATACCCCACATGCAGGGGTGCACCTAGAGACGCGGCCTCCAAACACCCCAAAACAGGGCCAATGCAGAAAGGCAATTTCAGCTGGAAAATTTTGGGCTGCGCTCTAAGTGCACACCTTGCAGTTTCCCAGCCTAAACACCCCCTGACCTGTGAAATACCCCCACAAACCATATATTCCTAAAAAGTACACACCTGCAGCTATTCATCGGAGCCAACCTTTCCTTCATATGCGGAGAATTGTGGGCGCAGCACTCCGAAGAAGTTTACAGTTTAGCCTGAAATAAACAAAAAAATGGAGACAAAGTAAGATTTCTCCCCAAAATAGTCATGAAAACTACAAAAAACCTACTAAATATCACTCTGCAACTAGTCCTGAACAAAACGATACCCCACATGCAGGGGTGCACCTAGAGACGCGGCCTCCAAACACCCCAAAACAGGGCCAATACACAAAGGCAATTTCAGCTGGAAAATTTGGGGCTGCGCTCTAGGTGCACACCTTGCAGTTTCCCAGTCTAAACACCCCTTTACCTGTAAAATACCCCCCACAAACCATATATTCCTAGAAAGTGCACACCTGCATCTATGCATTGGCGCCATCCTTTCCATCATACGCAGAGAATTGTGGGCGCAGCACTCTGAAGAATTTTACGGTTTAGCCGGAAATAAACAAAAAAATGGAGACAAAGTTCGATTTCTCCCCAAAATAGCCGTGAAAACTACTAAAAAACTACTAAATATCAATCTGCAACTTGTCCTGAACAAAACGATACCACACATGCAAGGGTGCACCTAGAGACGCAGCCTCCAAACACCCCAAAACAGGGCCAATGCAGAAAGGCAATTTCAGCTGCAAAATTTGGGGCAGCGCTCTAAGTGCACATCTTGCAGTTTCCCAGCCTAAACACCCCCTTACCTGTGAAATACCCCCACAAACCATATATTCCTAGAAAGTACACACCTGAAGCTATTCATCTGCGCCAACCTTTCCTTCATACGCAGAGAATTGCAGGCACAGCACTCCGAAGAAGTTTACAGTCTAGCCTGAAATAAACAAAAAAAGGGAGACAAAGTTAGATTTCTCTCCAAAATTGCCATGACAACAGAAAAAAACCTACTACAAATCGATCAGCAAAGAAAGGATGGGACCGATGAATAGCTGCTTGTGTGCAGTTTCAAGGAATATATAGTTTGTGGGGGGTATTTCACAGGTAAGGGGGTGTTTAGACTGGAAAACTGCACACTGTACACTTAGAGGGCAGCTCCAAATGTATCTATTTCCCCTGTTTTAGGGTGTTTGGTGACCGTGTCATTATGTGTACCCTTGCGTGTGTGGTATCATTTTGTTTGGGAGGAGTTGCAGATTGATTTTTAGTAGGTTTTTTTCTTCTTGGTCATGGCAATTTTGGGGAGAAATCTAACTTTGGCCCTTTCCCCCCCCCCCCTTTATTTCACGCTAAACTTCTACGGAGCACTGCACCTCCAATTCTGCATGTAGGAAAGCAAGGATGGCGCCCCTGCATAGCTGCAGGTGTGCACTTTCCAGGAATATATGGTTTGTCTGGGTATTTCACAGGTAAGGGGGTGTTTGGGCTGGGGAAACAGCAAGGTGTACACTTTAGAGTGCAGCCCCAAATTTTCCAGCTGAAATTGCCCTTGTGTATTGGCCCTGTTTTGGGGTGTTTGGAGGCTTCACCTCTAGGTGCACCCCTGCATGTGTGGCATTGTTTTGTTCAGGATCAGTTACAGATTGATAGTTAGGAGTTGCTGTAAAAATGAAAAAAAATAAAAATAAACTTACTAAAAATATGTGCAATTGTGGTGAGAAATCTAAAATAAAACTGCTAAATATCAATCTGCAACTTCTCCTGAACAAAACAATACCCCACATGCAGTGGCATAACCAATAGAGGAAGCAGTCCCCATTGTCGCGGGACCGGGGAAAAGGAGGCCCGGTATAGCTTGTGAACTGGGGAGGGTTGTGGACAGAAGCGTGCACCAGACCCCCCACTAATAAAAGTTTCAGAGTGCCCGATGCACACATCTGTCCGCAGCCCTTCCTGTTCGCTTGGGGTTGTGGGCAAGATCACATACCAAGTCCACAGAAAATTTTACTTGTGGGGCCGGGCAGACCTGGCACATACTTGTTATGCCACTGCACAAATGTAGGGGTGTGCCTAGAGACACTGCCACCAAATACTCTAAAGCAGGGATACCCAACCTTTTGAACCTGTGAGCAACATTCAGAAGTAAAAGGAGTTGGGGAGCAACACAAGTATGAGAAATGTTATTGGGCTCCCAAATAAGTGCTGTGATTGCCCATTTTGTAGCCCTAATGTGGATTGTCAACCTACATTGAGGCTCTATTTGGCAGTACATCTGTTTTTTTATTCACCAAAACTTGCCTCCAAGCCTGGAATACAAAAATAAGCTCCTGCTTTGAGGCCACTGAGAGCAACATCCAAGGGGTTGGAGAACAACATGTTACTCACGAGCTACTGGTTGGGGATCACTGCTCTAAAGCATGGGCAATAGCTAAATTTGGGGCTGCACTCTAAGGGCATACCTTCCAGGTTTGCAGTCTAAACTAACCCCCTTACCTGTGAAATACCTCTATAAAGTATATAATCCTTGAAAGTGCAGACTCGCAGATATTCAGTGGCCCCATTCTTGCTTTCCTACATGCAGATTTGTGGATAGTTCTTTGTAAAGGTTAACGGTTTGGTCTGAATGAAGAAAAAAAACCTCAATTACATTTCGCTCCAAAAACCGAAACACAAGCAGCAAAAACTTACGGAATAGATACTGAATATTCTGCTTACCATTATCTGTTTAGTGGAGCATGTTTGGACCCTTTTGTTTGATCTGTACTCTTCAGTAAACCGACACAGCATGGCAATATGTGGTGTGCCAATTAGTGATGGGCGAATTTGCGCCGTTTCGCTTCGCCGAAAAATTCGCGAATTTCGCGAAACGGCGAAAAATTTCTCGACGCCGGCGCCCGTTTTTTGCGCCGGCGTCTGTTTTTGACGCTGGCGTCCGTTTTTTCGGCAAATTTTTTTTTGACGCCGGCGAATTTTTGCCGCGAATTTTCGCGGGAGTTTCGCGAATTTATTCGCTGGCGGTGAATCGCGCAAATTCGCTGCGAATTCGCGCCTGGCGAATAAATTCGCCCATCACTAGTGCCAATCACAATTCTGCAAAAAAGATGAATGGCTACACAAGAACAAAATATATATTACCCAGAAATAAAGAATCTGAACTGAAAACTCAAGGTCAGCTTTCAGTGCAATCAAGTGGCCCGTTGCTCTCAAATAATCTCAGTTATACATTTAATACAGTACTGCTACTATCCATAATTAAGAGAAAAACTACAGTTAGCCTAAACTTTTGAAATGCAAACTGTTACCAACTACGGGCAACAGGGTTTTGGTTGGCAGTTGAACAAAGAAAGTTATGAAGTGCATATCACTTTACAAAAAAAAGCAGAAACCAATACTAACCAAAATTCCAGGTAAACCGAATATACTAGTAAAATCCGAAATACCAATATACTCAGCAACTGCACTCAGAGGGAGCTTATGTGGTGTCAGTAAAAAAAAAAAATGTCTTTGTGGCATCAGAGAGATAAAGTCATCAGCAGGCGAGATGAAATGATCTCATGGAGTCATCACACACCACAAGTTTTTGGGCGCCCTTGTCCATCACTGAACACCTCATTTGGCTACACCCCCCAGTGTGATCCATAGCCCTAGGGACATTTGAGGTAAAAGAAAATACAAAATTAAGAACATAAAATGCTATGAATGCCCTGAATATAAATTTTGCACAAAGCGGGACACCAATTCTTAATATAACGCCAATCAATACACAACAACATACAAGATCATTATTAGTAGTGCAGCTCAGTATGGTATATTTCAAAACACGGTTTGAAACACAACCCGGGGTTGCGAGGGCACTTTGGGCAATAGTACCGTGTATCTCGTCTGATACCCATTTTGCGGCACACCTTGCAGGCTTTCTGGGCAAACTTTTTACCAGGTGTGGGTGGAAGCGTGTCTATGAAATGCTTTCCTATCAACCTGGCCACATTGTCACTTGCTGGCATAGCTGGCATCTCTGGCCCGGCCTCCTCTGTACCACAAAACAACAGGGCAGGGAGTATCTGCTGCTGGTATTTATAATAGGTCAATTTTGGGCCTGGTACTGCTGCCTGATATACAACATATGAATTTCGGAGGGCCATTTGGATCAAGTAGATGCCAACTTTTTTGTACCAGGCCGTTGTTTTGCGGGTGGCATTATAATAGTGCTGGAGTTGGTCAGTTCTATCAACACCACCCATATGTTTGCTGTATTCCTTGCAACAGCGAGGCTTGATTTTAGGGGGCCTACCAACTCTATGTTCTGTGATTACTGACTCATCGTGGATTGTTGTCAGCATGAAAACGTTTCTTGTGTCAAAATATTTGATGGCAAGGAGCTCATCATTTCTAAGGGCATAAATTTCTCCACGGTTCAATTTTTTCTCGAGGAGATCCCTGGGCAGTCCTTTACGGGTACGATTTATAGTGCCACAGGCTGGGGTATCCAATGAATATAGGGCTCTAAACAGTGGGATACCCGAGTAAAAGTTATCCACATATAAGTGGTAACCTTGGCCCAGAAGGGGACAGATGAGCTCCCATACAATCTTGCCACTGACAGTCAGGTCAAGGGGACAACCAGGGTGATCTAATATGGAGTCTTTCCCTTCATAAATTAAAAAAAAACTTGTGTACCCAGAGCTGCTTTCGCACAGTTTATAAAATTTTATCCCATAGCGGGCACGCTTGCTTGGGATATACTGCCGGAATTTTATGCGCCCTTTGAAAAGGAGAAGCGATTCGTCTATACAAATGTTTTGGGATGGGGCATACACTTCTCTAAAGCGCTCGGACAGGCTATTTATAAGGGGCCTCAATTTGTGCAGCCTGTCATGTCCGGGCTCATTGGGGGGTACAGCAGTGGCATTGTTGTTGAAATGCAGAAACCGGAGCAGTAGCGGATACCGGTTTCTTGGCATTGTGGCAGAAAAAATGGGGATGGACAACACGGTAGTGCTGTCCCAATATGACTCCAAAGAATTGGCTTTTATGAGACCCATGGCCAATGTGAGTCCCAAAAACCTCTTCAACTCATTTACATCTGTTGGATGCCACGCACGAGCTCGAGCATACCTTGGCAGAGGATTTTGGACAAGGTATTGCTCAGCGTATAAATTTGTATAGAGGACCATATCCTGTAGGATGGCCTCTGTCAAAAACAACTGAAAAAAATCAATCGGTTGAAAATTCCCAGTGTCCACCTTAACTCCAGAGACTGCAGTAAATGGGGGAATGGCAAGGGGGAAATTACCAGGAGGCCCCCACGCAGGCTCTCCTCCAGCTGCAGTATCAGCCCTATTGCCCTCTTCCTCATCCTGCACAACCTCCTCATCTACCTCCATGGGCTCCTCCAGAGCACTAACCGTGCCACTACTATCCCATGACTCCTCAGTAGATGAGTCACTCTCTGATCTAGGAGGCACATACTCAGAATCGGAGTCGCTAAACTCCTCTGAGCTGGATACCATGCAGTATGCAGCAGCCTCTTCTGCGGAAAACATTCTGGCCATTTTTAACAAAATATATATATTATCTATATATAGAGAGGCTAATAATCAGTAGTCAGAAAAAGCTGTGAAAAGCTACAGATTATAAGTAAAACTGGGCCAACAAAAGCAAAGGGGGGGGGAGACTAGAAATAAAAACACACCCGTATATAAACAAATCTGTCCCTAACCTCGAGAACTCCCTGCAACACAAAAAAAAACGAAAAAAAAAAAACCAACCCCTCTTACCTTCTAGAACCCTCTGGAAGGCAAATCTGGCAAAGAAAGAGAACCTAACCCCTGGAACCTGTCACTATTCTATGGCAATCAATAAATAAAAAAATACCAATAACAATCAAAAACTATATGCAAGAACAATTTTATTTGCACGAACAAGTAAACTGAAATGGCAAACTAAAAAAATTAAAGCGATAACACCGAAACCACTAAAACACCAAATCAATCAAATCAATGTAATAAAACAGAAATTCAAGATTCAAGAACTAAATACAGAACAGCAAATTCAAGATAAAAGGATCAATGAAAAACTGGGACAACAAAAGCAAAGATGAGGACTAGAAAAAAAAAAAAAAAAAAAAGCACACACACACCAGAATATAAACAAATCTGACAGTAACCCCTTGAACTCCCTGCAAGACAAAGAAAAAAAAAAAAAAAAACAACCCCTGGAAACCTCTAGAACTCTCTGGCAGGCAAATCTGGCAAACAAAAAGAAAAACCTAACCCCTGTAACAGCAAATTCAAGATATAAGATCAATGAAAAAACAAAAGCCAAACAGCAACCCGCAAATAAATATGCAATACAATGAAAAGCAATAAAACAGAAAAGTGATTATAGATCAAAATCACTAGCAAACTAATAAGCAACCCAATCAAGAACAGTGAAGAATAAAGCACAGTGAAGTAGAACAAAGAACAAGAAAAAGAACAAGAATAATACCAAAGAACAAGCAAATGCAAGTAAATGAACAGAAAACTAAAATGCAATAAAAAAACAGACAATGGAAAAAAAAAAAACCCAAAAATCCCAGCAAGCACACGTATGAAAGCAATGAACAAAAGGAATACAGTAAAACAATTCAATGCAAAACTGAAATAAAATAATACAATACAGTAAAATCAATAAAATCAAATGAATTCAATAATAACTTTGCAAACTTAGAAAAATACTAACAAATACAAGTTTATGGCAAGGTAAAGGCCGAAAAGGCAGAATAAAATAAAGGCAAAGTAAAAAAAAAAAACACACTTACACAGTGCAGGTATGTGTGTGTAAGGTGTGTAAGGTGTGTGTAAGGTGTGAGTAAAGTGTGAGTAAAGTGTGAGTAAGTGTACAAAAATCAGAAAAAAACTAAATCTGTAAAAAAAAAAGTCAAATTAGTCAAAAATGTACAGAAAGTGTATTGTGTGAGTGTTGTAGTTGTGCAAGTGTGTTACCTGTTGTAGATCAGCGCAGATCTCACCAGCACAGTGAAGTCTTCAGCAGCAGCAGCTCCAGGATCCTCCAAGTGCGCAGTGGAATGCGTGGGCGTCGCCTGGGGGCCGGAATTAACTGCCCCAGCAAATCCCATGTGACTTTGACGTCACAGCTGGGGGGGCCGACGAGGGATTAATCAGATCCCTAATGCTCGTTGCCTAGGGGGATCGCACAGCCACTGCACCCTCTCTGCACCTTCTGATTTTTATTTTGTGCAGAGAGGGTGCTTTTTACAAACGATCTCCCACCCCCCTGCAGATCCCATGTGACTGTGACGTCACAGCGCGGGGGGGGCAGCGTGGGACCCATCGGATCAGGTAGGCTCGTTGCCTAGGGGGTTTAGAACCTGCTGCACCCTCTCTGCACTTGCATTTTGATTCTGTGCAGAGAGGGTGCGTTTTTACTAAAGAACGTAGCTCCTACGTTCTTGGCACATAAAGCCTTTTTAACCAAGAACGTAGGAGCTACGTTCTTGGCAGGGAAAGGGTTAAAGGGATTCTGTCATCAGAAAACATGTTTTTTTCAAAACACATCAGTTAATAGTGCTACTCCAGCAGAATTCTGCACTGAAATCCATTTCTCAAAAGAGCAAACAGATTTTTTTATTTTCAATTTTGAAATCTGACATGGGGCTAGACATATTGTCAATTTCCCAGCTGCCCCTGGTCATGTGACTTGTGCCTGCACTTTAGGAGAGAAATGCTTTCTGGCAGGCTGCTGTTTTCCCTTCTCAATGTAACTGAATGTGTGAGACATGGGTTTTTACTATTGAGTGTTGTTCTTAGATCTACCAGGCAGCTGTTATCTTGTGTTAGGGAGCTGTTATCTGGTTACCTTCCCATTGTTCTTTTGTTTGGCTGCTGGGGGGAAAGGGAGGGGGTGATATCACTCCAATAAAGTAAAGTAAAGAGTAAAGAGTGATTGAAGTTTATCAGAGCAGAAGTCACGTGACTTGGGGCAGCTGGGAAATTGACAATATGTCTAGCCCCATGTCAGATTTCAAAATTGAATATAAAAAATCTGTTTGCTCTTTTGAGAAATAGATTTCGGTGCAGAATTCTCCTGGATCAGCACTATTAACTAATTCATTATGAAAAAAAAAAATTCCCCATGACAGTATCCCTTTAAGATGTAACCGTACAGGTATGAGACCTGTTATCCAGAATGCTTGGGACTTGCGGTTTTCTGGATAAGGGGGTCTTTCCATAGTTTGGATCTCTTTACCTTAAGTTTACAAAAAAATCATTTAAACATTAAGAGGGTTATTTATAAAAGTCTGAATGCCAAAATCTCAAATTTTCACGATTTATTATACCCCAATGGTGTTAAAAGTTCAAATAAAATAGTACTCCAACTCAGACCTGCTGAATTCATGCAGAACTTCAAGTCCCAAAGATGTCCTGATCTGCACTCGGTTTCGGGCAATAATCCGAAGATTTTGTGGTTTTCGGTCAATAATGCAAAAATTGTATGATTCAAATTTTTTCAGGATTTTATCGAGTTTTTTCATGCACAGGAAATTTTCAGGATAATGTATTGATAAATAAGGGGAAAAAGATCTGTGCGGATTTGGTTGGAGTATTTTTCAGAAAATTATCAGAAATTTTCGGGTTTTGATTAATAATCCCCTAAATAAACTCAATAGGATTGTTTTGCCTCCAACAAGGATTAATTATATTTCAGTTGGGATCAAGTACAAGATACTGCTTTATTACTACAGAGAAAAAGGAAATCATTTTTCAAAATTTGAATTATCTAATTAAAATGGAAAAATGGAAGTAAACTGTAGCTCACCAATAACGGTTCTTTATTAGATTATCCTATAGGGGTATCCTGCGTCAACACCCCAAAGATGCTCCATAGTGGAGCATCTACTTCCCCAATAAAGCACGTAGCAGTCGAAGTTTACTGCCTCTGATTTGTCCTGCATTCTACCATATTTCTTTGATCTGATTAAAATGGAATTTATGGGAGACGGTCTTTCCATATTTATGAGCTCTTCGGATAACTGATTTCCAGATAACAGATCCCAGGCTGAATTGTGTGCAAATGCGCATATTGAAACAGTAAGTTTGCTGTAGTTATTGAAGAAATGCGCTGGGTGAATCCTGTAATTACTCAGGGTAGTATTAGTGGCATTGCATCTATAGCTGCAGCAGAAATGCACCAAAAGAATTGCAGTTTTTATGCCACACGCTGGAAGGGAAGAGGGAGCACCTAAAGAGAATATTTCTGGATGCTATTTTTGACCCACAGGTCATTTACAAGGAAAAAAATGAAAGACAAAATTGCAGTCCATTCCCCAGAGATAAAATCCAAGTTGTTATGTGGGAATAAGGGGAAGATAAAAACCAGAACAATAATGTTGATATGAAGCGCTGACGCCAGTTGGGAAATGGTTCCTTTTGTCTCATTTTAGACCCATTTAGGATATATTCATTGCATCTTATAATAACACAAGGAGGGCTGTAAGCAGCTCACACTGGTTGTTTGATATACTGTATAAACGATCCCAGATGTTCATAATGCCCTGAAATAACGACATCCTGGAAACGTGATTCCCTTTCTTACATAGAACTGCAAGTGAATAAATGACTAGATGATTATTATCTGTTATTTATATAGAGCAACACATTCCAGCAGCGCTTTCCAGTAGTGATGGGCAAATTTATTCGCCAGGCGCAAATTCGCAGCGAATTTCTGCGTTTCGCCGCCAGTGAATAAATTCGTGAAATTGCCGCGAAAATTCAAGTATTTTTTTTGACAATTCCCACGCTGACGACAATTCTAGGCGCCCATTGACTTTGATGGCCATCAGAATTATCGCCGGGGGCAAAAATATTTTGGCGTTCCGCAAATTTTTCGCTGTTTCATGAATTTCGCAGGAAATTCGTGAATTTTTCGGCAAAGCGAAACGGAAGAAATTCACCCATCACTACTTTCCAGAGATAATATATCAGGAGTTCCCTGACTTTACCTGACAAGGTCTACTTTTAGAGGTCCAATTATCAAAGGTTGAATTTCGAATTCATGTGAATTTTTTTAACTCAAATATACTCCCAATTTGACTGGGAGGTTAATAAAATATTCAAATGTCTAATATTGATCTAATAGTTCCGACCTGAAAATTCAAATCGTATTCAACTCGAATGTCAGGAAGGCTATTAACATCTCCAAATGGCTCAACGGACCTCTGCCATTGACTTGTACATGAACTCGGCAGGTTTTAGGTGGCGATTATTCAAATTAGGACTGTTTCCATGGTTGAAGTGTGATAAATCTCGCATTCGAATAGGGAGATTAAATTCGAAAGTGAGAATTTTGATGTGTGTGCCAGTCCGATCCCTTTGGGTTTACCTGTGGCTCGGGTGGGTTCGGGCCAACCTTGGTGCATCTTTTGCAACATAATTAGTGATGGCCAAATTTATTCGCCAGGCATGGATTTGAGGAGAATTTATGCACTTCACCGCCCACAAATGTTTTTGTGAAACTGCTTTCAAAAATTAGCAGTGGAAAAATTTCTTGAAAAAAAAATTTGTCACGCGTCTAAATTGTTAGGCGCATATAAAATTGTTGCGCGTCAAAATTACTGGATGCCCATCGACTTTAATGCACTTGGACAAAAGAGTCGCGCCTGTAGCTCGCGTCAAAATAATTTTGACGCCCATTTACTTCAATGCGTTTCACGAATTTTTCACCGTTTTGCAAATTTTTCTGCATCTCCTTCTGTATGTAGACCTTTGAGATTCACATATAACAGGGGGACATTAAAGGGCCTATTTATTGACCCTTTTTTCTACGAATCAAATTTTTTTCTCAAAAATTTGCGTTTTTTTATTTCTCTAACACTTTAACATTTATGGAGTGTAAGAACCACAAAAAAACTCTTTTTGCTCTTATCCTATTTGTCTATTTTAATCAATTCAGACTTCTAGAGGTTTTTGGATTTTTATTTTGCAAGTAATTACCTGAAAAACGTCAAGTTTTGTACATTTTTATTTGGATTGTTACGCTTTTTTTTCTTTTTATATTTGAAAATGAAGTCTTAGGGAGTTATTTACTAAAACTCAACTTATCTAATTTTTATTTAAAAACAATATGATCAAACTCTCAACCCCTAATGCCCTTAATTAACCAATAATTATTCTCAAGAAAGTCAGTGTGACAACAAATTGGAACTAAATCGAGCCTCAATTCGAATTATGTGACTTTTTAGAATTGTAGCTCCAAAAACTTGAATTTATCAAGTCGTTGCCCAAAAAACTAAATTTTATCGGATTATTGAACGCAAACCAGCGCAAACAGCCTGAAACTATTGAGAATCCTGAAGGTAAAAAACATGCTCTATAAATACCGCGAATTTTTGCGGGCGTTTCGCGAATTTATTCGCTGGCGGCGAATCGCGCAAATTTGCTGCAAATTCGCGCCTGGCGAATACATTCGCCCATCACTAATAATGTTCCAATTGTCAAAGGAACAGTAACACCAAAAGAATGAAAGCATTTTGAAGTAAATAAAATATAATGTATTGTTGCCTAAAAGTTATGTGTTGGCTTTAGAAATACTACTAAATGTATTTAAATAGGCTGGATGGGAGCAGCTATTCAGTCTGAAAAAGGAGAAAAGGCAAATGTTACACAGCAGATCACAGATAAGCTCTGTAGTGTATAATTAAAATCTACAGAGTGCATCTGTTATCTACTGTGTATCCTGTGCTTGAATGGCTGCCCCCATGGCTACACAGCAGCTTGTTTATATAAACTATAGTAGTACTTATCTGTTATCTACTGTGTATCCTGTGCTTGAATGGCTGCCCCCATGGCTACACAGCAGCTTGTTTATATAAACTATAGTAGTACTTATCTGTTATCTACTGTGTATCCTGTGCTTGAATGGCTGCCCCCATGGCTACACAGCAGCTTGTTTATATAAACTATAGTTGTGTTTCTGATGCAAACACACCAGTTGTACCAGGGCAGGGAAACAGTACATTCTATTTTCATTACTTTAAAACACTTTAATTTTTTGGTGTTATTGTTCCTTTAAATGACCATCTGCCACTGACTTTTACATGATTTCGACAGGCTTAAGCTGGAGAATTCAGATTTTTATTAGTTTAGGAGCATAATAAATCTTGAAAAATGCAAGGTTTATTTTTCCCTTAAATATATTTTTTTTGCCCTTTAGAATTCAACCAGAAAAATGTGAGGCTTGATAAACAGGCCCCTTAGTTCCTGCTGTATTTAGCTGTGCTGGTGTATATGTCTGTTTCAGTGATTCAAGCTGCAATTATTAATACTGAAATAAAATTCTTCCAAATAACTGATTTGTCTCTTTTATTCAGCCATTTAATATCATAAGGATAAACAGAGCCGTGCAGTTAAAGGAGAACTAAACCTTAAAAATGAATGTGGCTAAAAATGCCATATTTTATATACTGAATTTATTGTACCAGCCTAAAGTTTCAGCTTGTCAATAGCAGCAATGATCCAGGACTTCAAACTTGTCACAGGGGGTCACCATCTTGGAAAGTGTCTGTGACACTCACATGCTCAGTGGGCTCTGATTGGCTGTTGAGAAGCTAAGCTTAGGGCTCGTCACTAATTATCCAGCAGAAAATGAGCTTCCCTGGTTGTAATATAAGCTGATGCTACAGGTTTGCTGATTATTAAATTCTGATGCTAATTGCACTGGTTTCTGTGCTGCCATGTAGTAATTATTTGTATTAATCTCTAATCAGCCTTATATTGTGACATTTCTATTCTATGTGTACTGTATATTGTGAGTGGGTCCCTAAGCTCAGTAAGTGACAGCAGCACAGAGCATGTGCAGTGAATCAGCAGAAAAGAAGATGGGGAGCTACTGGGGCATCTTTTGGAGACACAGATCTTTACTGCTAAAGAGCTGTGTTTGCCTTGGGCTGATACATAAGCAATACACAATAATGGAGGCGAATTTAATCATCAAATTGCAAGAGTTGTACAGGGAGCGACTGCTTCTCTAACCTTGAGATGCCAACGACATACTGAATACAGAGCTTGTGAAGAACAGTTTCAATGCTTTTAATTAAAGGAAACAAACCGATTCAGAGTTCAAGGAACAAAGTCCACACGGTGTGAGTGGAGCACGACAGCTGCCGAATACCTGAGATTCAATGAGCAATGCCCATTGTGAACTCTACTTACAAAGATGTGTCAACTTTTGAATTTTGATATATTTATATTTATTACAATTTCTATCTCTATTTGTGTATTTTCACGTTGACTTCCTTTGTCGCCAACAATATAAAGATTGCATTTCTCATTTAACAATAAACATGGAAATGGTCTGTATTGTCGTTAACGCAGTATCAAAAAAACATAGTTACATTAATAGTTACATAGTTACATTGTTACATATTTAAAGGGCATGTAAAGGCATAAAAATAAAATCCCATTTTTACTTTCTTTAATGAAAAATAAATCTATCTCCAAAACGCTTTAATTAAAAAATATGTACCGTTTTTATAAGAAACCAGACTGTATGCAGTGAAATTTTCACTTCATTTACTGCTGTGGATAGGAATTGTCAGACGGTCCCTAACTGCTGAGCAGGGAAACAATCATACTTATGTACAGCAGGGGGAGCCCCCACCTTACTTCCCAGCCATGCAGAACGCAAGCAGCTTTGTTTATGACGATCCCTAAGCAGCCCAGACCACACTGAGCATGTGCACAGTCTTAGTCTTGCAAAGATGTATAACACAGTTACAAGATGGTGACCCCCTGTAGCCAACTTTGAAAGCATAAATTATTTGTTTGATTAGGCTTGTGGTGCAGTAAGTTCATGTTTATATTTCGTATACAAAATACAGCATTTCTGGCCTTATTCTATTTTAGACTTTACATGCCCTTTAAATCAGGTTGAAAAAAGTCCATCAAGTTCAATCCCTCCAAATGAAAACCCAGCATCCATACACACACCCCTCCCTACTTTCACATAAGTTCTGTATACCCATATCTATACTAACTATAGAGTTTAGTATCACAATAGCCTTTGATATTATGTCTGTCCAAGAAATCATCCAAGTCCCTCTTATAGTCATTAACTGAATCAGCATCACAACATCACCCGGCAGTGCATTCCCCAACCTCACTGTCCTGACTGTGAAGAACCCCCTACGTTGCTTCAAATGAAAGTTCTTTTCTTCTAGTCTAAAGGGGAGGCCTCTGGTACGGTGATCCACTTTATGGGTAAAAAGGTCCCCTGCTATTTGTCTATAATGTCCTCTAATGTACTTGTAAAGTGTAATCATGTCCCCTCACAAGCACCTTTTTTTCCAGAGAAAACAAACCCAACCTTGACAGTCTCCCCCTCATAATTTAACTCTTCCCTCCCTCTAACCAATTTAGTTGCACTTAGTCTCTGCACTCTCTCCAGCTCATTTATATCCCTCTTAAGGACTGGAGTCCAAAACTGCACTGCATACTCCAGATGAGGCCTCACCAGGGACCTATAAAGAGGCAGAATTATGTTTTCATCCCTTGAGTTAATGCCCTTTTTTATACAAGACAGAACTTTATTTGCTTTAGTAGCCACAGAATGACACTGCCCAGAATTAGACAACGTGTTATCTACAAAGACCCCAAGATCCTTCTCATTTAAGGAAACTCCCAACACACTGACTTTTAGTGTATAACTTGCATTTATATTATTTTTGCCAAAGTGCATAACCTGCATTTATCAACATTGAACCTCATTTTCCAGTTTGCTGCCCAGTTTTCCAGTTTAGACAAATCACTGTGCAAAGTGGCAGCATCCTGCATGGAACCTATAGTTCTGCACAATTTAGTATCATCTGCAAAAATAGAAACAGTACTTTCAATGGCCACCTCCAGGTCATTAATAAACAAGCTGAAAAGCAAGGGACCTAGTACAGAGCCCTGCGGTACTCCACTAACAACACTGGTCCAATTAGAAAATGTTCCATTTACTCTTTGTAGTCTATCTTTTCACATGTAACTGCAGCACATCTGAACTATTGGCAGTAATACTAGTTTATGGATGCAACATCCTCATTAATTAGGACCATAACTGTTGTCTATGAAGGATTTCATTCATACAAGTCATGATATACAGTGATAATTCTATAGCAACTGGCTTTGCTCAGTGATCATGAAAATATTTTCCCACTCATCCAAGGTTCTTGCATTTCAACAAAAAGGCATTTTGACTGGTGAAAATATTGAAGATTAATCATGAAGTCCAGTTGCTTTAGACTTATTTCTACTACATTCTACACACTGCAGGTATAGGATCCTTTATCTGGAAACCATTTATCTAGAAAGATCCCAATTAGGAGACGGACCTGCCCCATGAACACCCATTAAAATAAAATAATTCACATTTTTTAAAATAATTTCTTTTTTCTTAGATTTGCAAACTTGGAAGTTTGTCCTGTGAACAAAATGAAAAACCTGAGGGTCAAATCGATTTCTGTATGATTTCATTAATTGAACTTATGCACAGAACATTCTGTTGGAGAAACGGAGAACATTAAAATTCATTGTTTTTATGGAATTCTTTAAACTTTTATTGATTTTTTTAGATACAAGAGGAATTATTTTCTCAAAATTCATAGAGGAACAAAATACAGGGTTGGTATGTGCTGTACATGCCGTCCTGAAATATTCATGAAGATGATGTTTAAAAAATGTGAATGATTTGAGCAGTTTTCCAGAAATTCTTTAAGGCAAATACAAATCCTACACAGCTGATACAAATTTTGAACAGGGATTTAAAGGAGAACTAAAGCTTAACTAAAGAAGTAGCTGGAAATGTTGTACATGATGTTTTGTGCTTCTGTACCAGCCCAAGGCAACCACAGCCCTTTAGCAGTAAAGATCTGTGTCTCCAAAGATGCCCCAGTAGCTCCCCATCTTCTTTTCTGCTGATTCACTGCACATGCTCTGTGCTGCTGTCACTTACTGAGCTTAGGGACCCACTCACAATATACAGTACACATAGAATAGAAATGTCACAATATAAGGCTGATTAGTAATTAATACAGATAATTACTACATGGCAGCACAGAAACCAGTGCAATTAGCATCAGAATTTAATAATCAGCAAACCTGTAGCATCAGCTTATATTACAGGGGAAGCTCATTTTCTGCTGGATAATTAGTGACGAGCCCTAAGCTTAGCTTCTCAACAGCCAATCAGAGCCCACTGAGCATGTGAGTGTCACAGACACTTTCCAAGATGGTGACCCCCTGTGACAAGTTTGAAGTCCTGGATCATTGCTGCTATTGACAAGCTGAAACTTTAGCCTCGTGCAATAAGTTCAGTATATAAAATATGGTATTTTTAGCCACATTCATTTTTAGGATTTAGTTCTTCTTTAAGGGCATTGCAGAACTGGGATCTTTTGTTTAATCCTTGGACTTTGTCTGTCCCAACCTCGGCCTGTGAACAAAGACTGTAACTGGTGGAAGGTACAAGAGAGGGCATTATGCTCAGTTTTTGGCTTCATTTCATAGTTACATAGTTACATAGTTAAATCGGGTTGAAAAAAGACAAAGTCCATCAAGTTCAACCCCTCCAAATGAAAACCCAGCATCCATACACACACCCCTCCCTACTTTTAATTCTATATACCCATATCTATACTAACTATAGAGTTTAGTATCACAATAGCCTTTGATATTATGTCTGTCCAAGAAATCATCCAAGTCCCTCTTATAGTCATTAACTGAATCAGCATCACAACATCACCCGGCAGTGCATTCCACAACCTCACTGTCCTGACTGTGAAGAACCCCCTACGTTGCTTCAAATGAAAGTTCTTTTCTTCTAGTCTAAAGGGGAGGCCTCTGGTACGTGATCCACTTTATGGGTAAAAAGGTTCCCTGCTATTTGTCTATAATGTCCTCTAATGTACTTGTAAAGTCTAATCATGTCCCCTCGCAAGCGCCTTTTTTCCAGAGAAAACAACCCCAACCTTGACAGTCTCCCCTCATAATTTAAGTCTTCCCTCCCTCTAACCAGTTTTAGTGCCTCGCAGTCGGTATGAGTGGTTTTTAACCACAATACAGCATTACAGAATATTCCAGAATAATTGTAGTCACCCGGCTGAAACATTAAGCCCAGCAAATATAATTTCCAGCACTCAGTATGATGTGCCAAAGTTTTTGCTTTTGTTTATGTTTTTTTCTTTTGTAATCACTCACCCTTACTAATTG
This sequence comes from Xenopus laevis, assembly GCF_017654675.1. Taxonomy (NCBI): domain Eukaryota; kingdom Metazoa; phylum Chordata; class Amphibia; order Anura; family Pipidae; genus Xenopus; species Xenopus laevis. Next base: position 188,159,200 of record NC_054372.1, read on the forward strand.
TTCTAGTTGTGTTGTTGTACAGTGCAAATAGATTGCAAGCTCCACGGGAACTGATGAACATGATTGAGCATCTTCTGTAGCATCTTGAGTAATATCTCAGCATCACATAAATAGAAAAATACACTTTAAAAACTACCAGAAGAGAAGAGAAAAGAGAAGAAGCAAATTTGTTTTTAGGACCATGGGCTGTTGCAGGTATTCACCACTCAGCCAGGCAGTATCAGGCGATAGATATGAGCCATAAAAACAGCAGTTAATTAATACGGATAAAAGTGATTCCTGTCCAATGAACCCCCCCCCCCCAAGGGATTTTGTCAAACTTTCTAACAGGAAGCCATAAAGGGTAGTCAAGTTATTGACAGTTATTGTAGGGCATCTCTCTCTCACTGCAACAATATAATGACCTTACGTGTAGGTGGGAATGACTCCCTTAGTATCATAACTGTCAAAACCAAAGGAAATTTGAAGTATTTCAAGAAATTAAAATCAATCGAGCCTGGAGGGGGCATAAGATCTGTAGTCTTTTTAAGGTCTTTGGGAATCAATAGGGAAGAGATACACGGCGCCTGTATTCATTCCTTTCTGTCCAGATCAAATATCCATCATTTCTTATAAATGTATGGAAGGACTGAAAACTCAGATCACTAACCACAATGGGTATTGGCCAGTATATTAAATGTAAGAGAAGATTGTCTGTAGGAAATGTATTTAACATGTCTTCCAATAATCAAAATATAAATACTCAAGGGATGCTTTACATAGAATTAGTACTACAGGTATGGGACCTGTTATCCAGAATGCTCGGGGCCTGGGGTTTTCCGGATAATGGATCTTTCCGTAATTTGGATCTTCATACCTTCATTCTTAATAAGAATAATAATTCTGAACTTTCTGGATAATGGGTTCCGGATAACGGATCTCATATAATAGTAACAAACACCTTGTTCAATATGGTTCCACAAAGAACTGCAAGTTAAAAGCAAGCAGAAGCACCTTGAACAATGGACCTGCATGACAAAAGCAGCAAGCTACAGGTATGGGACCTGATATCCAGAATGCTTGGGACCTGGGGTTTTCCGGATAAGGGATCTTTCCTTATTTTGGGTCTACTATAATTTTAACTCTACTAAAAAATCATGTAAACATTAAATAAACCCAATAGGCTGGTTTTGCTTCCAATAAGGATTAATTATATATTGGTGTGGCTCAAGTACATGTAAATTGTTTTTAAAAAATGTGAATTATTTGGATAAAATGGAGTCTATGGAAGATGGCTATTCTGTTATTCTGAGCTTTCTGGATAATTGAAGACAAGGACTGGTCCAAGAGGGTCTTCTTGAAGGTGGACACCACACCAGGGCTGCTGGAGAGTAAGGAGAGGAAAAATGTGATTCCAGAGGAACCCAATGGGGCCAGTCCTCTCTAATGTGTAGGGTCAGAATTTGGGACAACTGCATCCACTTTTAAGCCATTATGAATTCCAACAGTGGCAACAAGAGCATGTTTATCTTGAACGCTGGTGAAATTGTGGTAGCGCTACTGCACCAAGCGAACCGAAGTTGCGCTAGCGTTGCCTAATTTGCATACGGCGGGAAGTTGAAGTACAAGTGACGTTTATGTTGCAGCAAATACATTACACTACACAAGCCCGGGAAACCTTAATAAAATAAAATAAAGTTGTTATATTGCCCTACACTTGAGCCCAGTGTATAGTTTATGTGTCATATGTAAGGAAATGTAGGGGGGAAGCTGGTTACCCCAAAAAAATATTATGCTCTTTTGCAGCCTATTACCCTGAAAAAAGGAAAAGACACCAGCGTTTTTTGGGACTATTTTTTGAGGAACTCCTATCTACTCTATTGCACTTCGCCTGGTCTGAGGTGGCGAAGGCAAGTCTGGCGCAAGAGGTAACGTTCAGTAAAATCCGCATCTTAGTGAATTTTCGTAGTTATGTCCATTCGCCAGAGCGCAAATTCGCCAAGGAATTAGGGAGCGAAGTACTGCTAGAGTGACTTCGCCCTTTAGTAAATTTGCCCCTCTGTATCTTGTACCACGCCAAATAGCAAAGTATCAGAATCTCATGTCCTTCCAGATATAAATAGCTTCTGCAATTAGCTTCAGCATTTCTGACATCAGACATAGCATCTGTCTCCCCATCAAATACATGAACTCTGTTCTCTTATCCCCTTTAAATGCATCAGTGCCACCTCCAAATATATTAACTGCTGCATCTCTTTCCCACCAAGTATATCTACTTCTATATCTGTTTCTTTCCTTACTAAATGCATACTGTAAGTATCTGCTTATCCCACTAAATACATCAACCTATGCGTCTTGTTCTCCAGCAAATACATCAGCCTCAACATCCCTCTAAGCACCAACACATTACATGTCTCTCCCCATTAGATTCTAGCCTTTTGTGTTGTGTTTCGGCAGAAGGGCAGAAGAAGTCCACGTAGTCCTTACCAGATGTCCAAGAGTTTCGTTGCCTTCTATTTAATTCTTCATCATTTCTAGAAGAATAAGCAAAAATGATATTCCTGTAACAATATGTCCCTTGTTTTTGCACTTGTATCCCGATGAAATGTCAGAAAACACAAGTCTGAGATAAACACCTGTAACATTCCATTCCAACAAACTCTCCCTTGGCTATTATTCCTCTTGGACCAGATGCTAATGAAGTATTTCTGCTGTGCTTGTTTGAGTGAAACCATTTATATGTTTTCAATCCGAATGCAGTTCCCCAGGCGGCAAATAATCAATTATTTATGCAACATGCCATTTTAATTGCAAATATTAGAGGAAGTTTTCTGTATATGTTGGATTAACACAAACATTGAACTGCACATACTAAATAGTATGTGTATATACAGTATGTGCATGCTTGGTGTTACAGGTATAGGATCCCTTATCCGGAAACCCGATATCCAGAAAGCTCAGAATTACGGAATGGTTGTCTCCCATAGACTCCATTTTATCCAAATAATCCAAATTTTTAAAAATGATTTCCTTTTTCTCTGTAATAATAAAACAGTAGCTTGTACTTGATCCCAACTAAGATATAATTAATCCTTATTGGAAGCAAAACCAGGTTATTGGGTTTATTTAATGTTTAAATGAATTTCTTAAGGCATGAAGACCCAAATTACGGAAAGATCCGTTATCCGGAAAACCCCAGGTCCCGAGCATTCTGGATAACAGGTCCCATACCTGTACTAATATTGCACCAAGACAGTGTTAAAAGGTATAAATCAGTGATCGCCAAACAGTGACTTGTGAGCAGCATATTCCTTGCCAACCCTTTGCATGTTGCTCCCAGTGGCCTCAAAGCAGGTGTTTAATTTTGAATTCCAGGTTTGGAGGCAAGTTTTGGTTGTATAAAAACCAGATGTACTGCCAAACAGAGTCTCCTGTAGGCTTCCAGTTCACATAGGGGCAATCAAATAGCCAATCACAGTCCTTCTTGCACCCAGGAACATTTAGAATGCTTGAGTTTCTCTTTTTACACTTCAATGTGGTTCATGGGTAAAAAAAAAGGTTGGGGACCCTCGGTATAAAGCATCAAGTAGGGTGTCCTGTCGGTCCCTGAGCAGCTAAGCATACTAAAATAGTGAAATGATCACTACTATCACCTGAAGCTATGCCTAACTTGCTGCATACTGTATGTAAAATTGGAGCCATGTTCTATGGACCTGTAATCTATTGCACTTTATGTTGCAGGGCACTATATTCAAACACTGAGTGGTGTCCCAAATAGCACTGGAATGATCAATAAATACAGGAATGCAATCCCTTATCCAGAAACCTGTTGGGGAAGGTCATCACCCATATGTGGGACCTCCTATCCAGAATGCTTGAGACCTGGAGTTTTTTGGATAAGGGATCTTGCTTTTATTTCGGTCTCCATACCTTAAGTCTACTATTTTAATTAAACCCAATAGGATTTTTTTTTATATGCAATAAGGGTTAATTATATCTTGGCTGGGATCAAGTACCCAGTACTGTTTTATTATTACAGAGAAAAAACGAAAATCATTTTTAAAAATGTAAATTATTTGATCACAATGAATTTCTGGTTTCCAGATAAAAATATTTCAAAATTAAAAAGGATTTCCTTTTGCTCTGTAATAACACAGTAGCTTGTACTTGATGGAAACAAAGCTGCACAATTCCATATTGGTGGCAAAACAATTCATCTGGGCTCATTTCATGTTTAAATTATTATTTTTTTTTAGCAGACGTAAGGTAATCCAAGTTATGGAAAGAACCCTAATATGGAAAAGCCCAAGTACCAGACTTTCTGGATAATAGGTCCTAGAGCTATATATATATATATAGTGTATATATATACTGTAATACACAAAAGCTATGAATATATAATTTATATACTTATAAACGGTGAGTTCTGATGTCATCAGTTATAAACGGTGAGTTGTGATGTCATTTCTTTCACATGACTCACTGAAATTTGTTATTAAACTGTTGCAAATTATGAGGATATTAGAAGTCACCTCGCAGTTCCACAACCTGTATAAAAACCCTCACCTTCGGCCTCGTGTTTTTATATGGTCATGAAACTCCTCGGTAACTTTTTATAGAGTGTCTCAGCAGCTAATCATATAGAGAGAGCCAAAAATAGTGTTGAAATGCAACCGGGACAGTGGATTATGTCTGTTATTATAATCATTTTAGTTATCAAAATCATCTAATCTAATAAAGCTAATAAATTTTAAAGAGACAGTACTTCGATTATCGAATGGTCGAATATTCTAACGATTTTTGCTCCGAATCAAAGTAAATTCGAAGTCATAGTATCCTTTCCGATGGTCGAAGTATCCAAAAAATGACTTCAAATTTTTTTACTTCGAAAATTCCCTTGAATTCACTTTGACTCTTTGTAAATCTGCCCCTTAATGTTTACATGATTTTCTAGAAGATCCAAATTACAGAAAGATCCGTTATCCGGAAAACCCCAGGTCCCGAGCATTCTGGATAACAGGTCCAATACCTGTAAATAAAGATTTCAGTGCATTCCATAGTTTAATTCCATAGGCTGTGGCAAACACATAGAAACAGATGTCCAAAATGAATACAAAAAGAGAATAGAATACGGCAGTTTCATTTCCCATAGACGGGTAAATGGGATCTTATTCTTCATTTAAAGTACAATTGCAAACAATGCTCCCCCACCCCATTTCTAATGAGCAGCGCTGCCAGTTTTGGACTGATAATGAGCCTTATTGTTCAGACCAAAAGTGAGATAATTATATTATTTACCAACCTTGCCATTTCCATTCTGTATAGTTTCTGAAGAACATAAAAATGTAGGCAGGCAATGCTTTTCCCCTCACTTCTCTAATATGATTAGAATGTACTTTTCAGAGGTAATGGGAAATACCATTATATTATTTCTCAGGTTTTCTATAAAATAAAATAAAGAAACTGACGTACAATACAAAATAATTATTTTCCGGCATGTGACAAGTAGCTGATTTGCGCAACATATTTGCATCAAGAGAATAATGGCACATAATGTAATGGTGTATTTATTTCTTTATTGGAGAATAAAGTTCTTTATTTTCCCTCTCTCTCTATATATATATACAATGCGTGAGATCTTTTACCCCCAGTGCCTTAAAGGAGTGGTTCACCTTTAAATTAACTGTTGGTTTGATGTAGAGAGGGATATTCTGAGACAATTTGTAATGGGTTTTCATTTTTTATTATTTGTGGTTTTTGAGTTATTTAGCTTTTTATTCAGCAGCTCTCCAGTTTGTAATTTCAGCCATCTGGTTGCTAGGGTCAAAATTACCATAGCAACCACACACTGATTTGAATAAGAGACTAGAATATGAATAGGAGAGGCCTGGACAGAAAGATGAGGAATAAAAAGTAGCAATAACAATAAATGTGTAGCCTTACAGAGCATTTGTTTTTAGATGGGGTCAGTGACCCCCAGTTGAAAGCTGGAAGAATTCAGAAGAAGAAGGAAAATAATTCAAAAACTATAAAAAAAAAAGAAAAAATTAAGACCAATTGAAATATTACTTAGAATTGGCCATTCTATAACATACTAAAAGTTAACTTAAAGGTGAAGCACCTTGCTATAGAACTGGAGGTAAAGCGTCTCTGAGCCAAACTGTAACATTCTTATACTTCTATACAATAATTTTGGGCACCATTGGTACTTAAACAAAACAAAATATTCAAAAAGGATCATTACTTGCAACATCAGCAGTTATTCTTTGGATAGAAGTCACACGCCAGGGGTCCAGCCCAAACATACTGAAACTGGAAGTTCCAAATCAGACTCAACCATTTTAGCCCCTGTAATCAGGAGGGTGTAGCCAGACTATCATTCCTCTCTATCAGGTATGAGATTCCTTATCAGGAGAGCTGTTATCCAGAAAGCTCCGAATTATGGGAAAGTCGTCTCCCATAGTTTCCATTTTACACAATTTAAAAATTTTAAAATTTAAAACGCATTCCTTTTTTCTCTGTAATAATAAAACAGTAGCTTGTACTTGATCCCAGCTAAGATATAATTAATCCTTATTGGAAGCAAAACCAGTCTATTGGGTTTAAGATTTTTAGTAGACATAAGGTATAAAGACCCACATTACAGAATGAAAAGCTCCATGTCCCAAGCATTCTGGATAACAGGTCCCAGAGCTGTACCACATCACTCTTGCTATGCACCCTATCTTTCACCCATGGAGTGTGCTATAACAGCACAATCATCTCACTAACTAAAATGCCTCTTTCACAGGGTTCCTCTCCCCAACATCCACTAAGCTGTCCTTATGATTTTATTACATAATGCCTACAAATCTATGCAGTAAATTGTTTACAACAGTCTCTGCTCTGTGGCTCTTACAGTCTGCAATCATAGTCCCTATCAATATATTCAGAAAACAATTATCTTCCCTTTTTTGGAGAGTGGGAGGAAGAGTCTCCCCAAGCTGGAATTGAACTCAGAACCACAGGGTTGCAAGACAGAGATGCTAACCACTGAGCCAAAGTGATCCCCCTCTTCACTGTACATTAGGGTCCAGGCCCCCTGCATTAGGTTCCCCACACCATTGAACCTCCCCCTTTGAAGGTGGCCCAAGAGACAGAACGTGGCTTCTCCTTTCTATTTTTATACCAGGGAACATTAATAACTCTTGGGCCAGTGGTGATTCCTCCCTCTCACAAGGTGGACTTTCCACAGTAAGGGAGATGAACTGATTACTCCTAAACACGAGGTTGATTATAACATTTAAGATTCAGACTGTTCCTACATTACAGAGACATGGGGCATTCCCTGAAATAAAGTGAACAAAGGCCAAAATTGAATGTGACAGTTTGCAGCCTCTCCACCTTCTCCTTACTGACTCCTATTCCTTGTGGTCGAATTCTTCTTCTCCTTCTTTATCATCTACCAAGAGACTGTGGCATTGACAGAACATCCAAAAATTTAAATAAACGGATATAGGCCACATCCCTGGTTGCCAAATAAAATCCATTTAGAGGGAAAATGGATCACAACCAAAAAATTCACAAGGATGACCCACTAGAAGACTTTTCCTGTAAGGCATAGATTTAGAAACTTTTTAGACATTCACTTGGTAGTTCCTTCTATGTTTATCTTGTGTGTAGAATACATTCACTGTAGCACACAGACAACAGTACTATTAGAGGTCAGACGTCAGACTCAGGGGCAGATTTATCAAAGGTCGAAGTGAATTTTTGAATTAAAAAACTTCGAATTTCGAAATAAATTTTGGGTACTTCGACCATCGAATAGGCCAAATTGACTTCGACTCGAATTGAAAAACCTTTGAAAACTTGACCACTTGAAAATCGAAGTACTGTCTCTTAAAAAACTTCAACTTTGACACTTCGCCACCTATAACCTGCCGAAATGCTGTTTAGCCTATGGGGGACCTCCTAGAACCTATCTGAGGCTTTTGGGAAGTTTTGAGAAGTCAAAGTTTTTTTTGAAAAATCCTTCGAAACGTTCGAATCGAAGGGTTAAATTGTTCGATCGCACGATTGTACTTTTGATCGTACTACGTTTTCACTGGAAAAAATACTCTTGAAGTACTCAAATTCGATGGTCAAATTTCAACGTTTTTTTACTTAGGCCCCTCAGTGTTCAACCGGGGTGTCTAAAACTGACTGGGATTACCCCGCACACCAATTCCTCAAAGCTGTACTTTTTACTTCATACATGTAGTATTCCTGGGGGCAAGAAGGCAGAGTTCACCCATATAATTACTATTGTCTAATGCGCCACCTTGAACTATGTTCTAGATATTCAGTGCAGAACCGTGGCAGATTGGGTTCATATGGAGCGGGTCGGGTACCCTGCGGGTTGTGCTTGGGTTTTTCGGGTACAGATATAGACATGGGTCTCACCTACAGTATATTTCTTATCTTATGCTATATTATCTATGTTTTAATCCTTTTAAATAGTTAAAAACTTGTTTGTGTCCCTGCAAACTTCTGATGATGTCACTTCCGGTTTGTGGCAACAGCACTTCCTGTGTACTGGTGGTCGGCAGATAAGGCAGTTGCGGGTTAGGTTAGCGAATCCAAGTGGATAAATATTTATTTTCCTTACCTGGACAACAACAGAAGACTTTCGTCTTCTTCTTTTGAATTTTTCTCCCAACTGTCAGGCTAGTCAACAGAACTGACCAACAGATGAGACTGTTATGTCAATGTTATTATATCAGCAGTGTCAAAACTAGAAAAAATGGCAAAGGCATTCAGAAGACCAATTGAATATTAACTTGTTCTGAAGGTTCCTTGAAGTTTTTTTGGGATCCTGGAATTATATTTGTGTCTTTGTTATTAAAGGGGAACTATTGCCAAAATGAAAAATTAATATAAGCTTCCGCATACTGAAGTAAGAAACTTTCTAACTACAATCAATTAAAAATTCTGCATTGTTTCTGAAACAATCAAGGTGATCTTCACTATTCCTCTCTGTTTCTCTTCATTCTCTCTTCATTCAGGAGTTGGGTGTCAGATATTCATTGACAGTTAGATCCAATATATCTTATAGGGGGGCTTCCTTTCCTAGCAGATGTATTAGAGCTCATTCAAATAACTGATTCAAGTACAAACAAAATCTAACAAAATAACTGCCTTTTGCACAAATTCTGCATGTAGAGAGACATGACGTCTGGTGCGTTTAATAGAGTGAGCTCTAATACATCTTCTAGGCAAAAGGAGCCCCCCTATAAGATATATTGGATCTAGTGATGGGCGAATTTGCGCCACTTTGCTTCGCCGAAAAATTCACGAAATTCGCGAAACAGCGAAATATTTGCGAAACGGCGCCGTCGAATTTTTGCCGTGAATTTTCGCGGGCGTTTCGCGAATTTATTCGCTGGCGGCGAAACGCGCAAATTCGCCGCATCACTAATTGGATCTAATTGTCAATTATTATCTGACACCCAACTGCTACATGAAGAGAGAATGAAGAGAAACAGATGACGAGAGAGGGATAGTGAAGATAAACTTGAATAATACACAAAAGCCATGAATATCCTGTAAATTATATCCTTATAAACGGTGAGTAGTGATGTCATCAGTTATAAACGGTGAGTAGTGATGTCATTTCTGTCACATGACTCACTAAATTTTGTGTATTATAATAAATAAAGTACCCCCAGTTGTAAAATATGAGGATATTAGAAGTTACCTCGGAGTTCCATGACCTGTATAAAAACACTCGGCCTTCGGCCTCGTGTTTTTATATGGTCATGAAACTCCTCGGTAACTAATAATATCCTTATATTTTACAAGAGGGGGTACTTTATTCACTATTTATTTCATAAACAGTACAGCATTTGTAATTGATTGTATTTAGAAAGTTTCTTATTCCAGTATGCTGAAGCTAATATAACATTTTCATTATCCCAATAGCTACCCTTTAATTTAATTTGTGGCCTGTATCTATGAAAAAGCCTTGGACGTTTTACAAACAGGTACTAATTTAAAATCCTTCATTTCTCCCAAGTCTGTGGAGTCACCTTGAACCCCAGTTATTGCATCAGTTGACCATTTCATTTGGTTTATAACAAAGTCCATCACTAATTTTATTTCTAAACAGGAACACAGTAACCGTCTCAAGGTTGTCTAGATCAGCTAAAGTTAGATATAGTAGCAATATATTAGATATAGTAGCTAGGAAGAACTCGGGGTCAGATTGATGGAACCTGGACGCTGTAAGTTTTGATGAGTAATAGGCCATGCAGCAGTTGATATTTGGACGTGGGAATAAGATAAACAAAATAAAAAAGCAAATTAAATGAAAATAAAGGGAAGTTGTTTGCAATGGATGCAGCTGAGATTTCTATTGCAATCAATGAGTCTGTAGCCATGAATGAAAAACAAACACTCAGCCTGATTAGTCACAAGTAAAACAAATCAATCAGTGTGAGGGGGGATCGTTAACAGAGAAAGAACAGATTTTCTATAGCTGAACAGAAAGAGAAGCTTGGGGTTTTGTCTCGCAGCATGACTTTGTACAGCAATAGGCAGTTATTTATTGAGAGCAGAACATAGATCTCAGGCTTTGCCAATATGAGGAAGCCAGGGACTGGAACATGAAGCAGTGAGGGACAAATCAAATTGCACATCTGTTATCCCATTGGAAATCAATGTCATGTTTGTCTCTGGAAGTGTAGCGCGTCATTTGCAGCCATTAATAGAAGAAGAAGGATGGGGGCATTCCTCTGCAATGTTTCTGCATAATACAATATGTAATACCAGCACTTCAGCAACAGATGAAAAAGAGCAGAGACCCATCTACTGCTGGAAATGAAAAACTACTCTTTGAACTTGAATATACTGTATGTTTGCACTAGTTAGTTGGAACTTTTGGTGACTGTGGGTACACACAGATGCGCAGGGCTCCCCTATGGATTCCGGTGTTCACCGATGCCCTTTTGAGGCCCCGGGCTTTCTGCTGGGAAACCAAACAAGGGGTAGTGCAAAAACAGTAACAAGTTCAAGGCAAGGTACAGGTAAGGATTTAGGCAAAAGCCTAGTCGAAGGTCAGGCAAAGGGATCAAGGCAGGCGGCAGAAATCAAAGTCAAAAAGTCGGGCAGAAGTCAAAAACCAGGAATTTAAATACGATAATGCTTCGGCAGGAACAGTAAACTGAAGCCAGCTTGGGCACTATCAAAATGGAGGACTGGGCTTTCAAAGATGATTTGGCGACAAGAATTCAAATTCGGCGACAACTCGTGACATCAAGACGCGAGTGTCACTTGGCCCTCAACCCAGAAGTGCGTGCCTCCGCACACGAGGAGAGACGCGTCGGGAGGTAAGAGACGGAGAGAATCTCCCGACGCGTCTCACAATGTTTTTATAAGATAAGTCAAGGTGTCCCAATGGCTTCTGAGTTTGAGGGTACAACTAAAGGATCTTAAAAGGCCAAGTCCAAGCCAATGGACTAATAAATGGCATTATTACCAAAGAGATCCCAAAATCACCTAATATAATTACAGGAACATGTGTTGCATACATTATACATCCACTGCAGACCCCTGTAGATCACAGAACCCCCGTACTATGATCATGACACACATTTCTCTGTGCCCACTGTAGGGTATCCCACAATGATGTGCAGTTTAGGATGTATCACATTGTCCTAGAGTTCCCTACAATCATATCATTCTCTTGGAATAGCCAACTCTCCATTGCCCAAATGCAGTGCACCCCTTGCATGGGATGATGACTCAAATCACCAAAACACCAGGCCATACATATAAAATATGTAAGATTCTTTGCTAGGTGACTTAAGTTAAACGAGTATCATTTTCCTTCAACATTCTCCCGTGTACTCAAATGCTCCATTACGTTGCTTCTACCTTGAAAGATGTAAAATCAATAATGCAAGAGAAACCATGTTCTTTTCAAATGTTTTAGTATCAAGATTTACTTCAATTGACTTTTTGGTAGAATGAAAATGTCTTAAAGTTGATGTACAGGTGAACAGGAGAAGAACTTGTTCGTGCTGCTTACAATGTTTCTGATGACCCACACAAATGCCTTTGGTCTCTCCAGACCTAAGTCGCTCGGATGTGTCTGAAGGGGATGCCAGCTTTAAATTAGGTATGATGTAAAAAATGATCTAAAAAATAATGAGGTTCTTTTTTTGCAGTTTTTGAGCTTTTCTCTACAGCGCTACAGACTATAAAGTGCCCTCCGGTTCTGGGGTGGGGGACACTGTATGAAATAAATAACAGTTACATTCCAACCTTACAATCTCTTTTCTAAGAGGGAATTTTTAATTATGGGTTAAAAAAAAGTGTGGTCGACTGTCTCAGAATTCGTTGTACTGCAAGTTTAGAGTTTGCCTTGAAGTCTCATCCTGGCAGAAAGCATTATTCCTACAATATTCAAGCAACAGTCAAACCAACAACAGGCACCAAATATACCAATTTAGAAGATAAAACAAGAAAAATAAAGAATACTATCTGTAAGACAAAAAACAGCAGGGCCAGTGGTATAACATGTCCAACACCAGTAACCAGGATCGGAAGAACATACAAATATGGCGGCTTCCCCTGACAAAAGCATTTGCAAGGAAGTACAAGACGTTATTTCTATCGATTTGAGTAATAGTTTGTTTTTTGGCTCATTTTCTGGTTCCTAGACTCAACACACATAGCAAGCACGAGATTTCTGTACATTGCGAGATTTCGGTCGGAGCTGGATCTGCAGTTCTGGAAGCGTTCATGGTATTAAAAGTCTTCTTCTGAGTGTTTGGCCCGTGACTCCTTTAGCTGAAGCAGTCTCTGGCTGGTTTCTGCAACTGTGCGTTCGCCGTGCACCTTGTTGTCTCGTATGCGAATGTTTACAGTTTCGCTGGTTTTCTCCTTCTCTCCGACCACTATAATACATTAAAGATCAATTGGTTTAATGGCCATGGATTCACGGAGAGACTAAGGTTTCTGGTTGGAATTTATAGATGAGATCAATGGCAAAAACATGAGCAAGGTAACATGATACAATAATTAGTGTATTTTATTATAATACACAAGCCATGAACGCCTCTTAGTGATGTCATCAGTTATAATTGGAGCTAAGGGATGTCATTTTTGTCACATGACTCACTAAAACTTGTGTATTATAATAAATAAAGTACCCCTTGTTGGAAAAATGGCCTTGGAGTTCCATGACCTGTATAAAAACACTCGGACATTTTATATGATCATGGAACTCCTTGGTGACTTATAATATCTTTATATTTTACAATAAGGGATACTATATTCACTAAATAATCAGCCACTGATTTAGGGAGTACTGCCACCTATATTATGAAATATCAGGATAATATATGGGTCATTTATCATGTAAACTGGAAACCATGTAACTGTTTATTCTACACAAGAAGTTCACATGCTCTGATGAAACAGTGCCTTCCAGTGGCAAAATGGTCCAAGGTTTGCATGGCTCTATCAGGTTAGGACCCCGGGAATGGGCCACTAAACCCTACGTTTGTGCAGAATTGTTATTAATATAGCAAAACATCAGTTATGATACAGGTATGGGATCCCTTATCCAGAAAGCTCTGAATTATGGAAATGTTGTCTCCCGTAGACTCTATTTTATCCAAAATAATCCAAATATCTAAAAATTAATTCCTTTTTCGCTGTAATAATAAAACAGTAGCTTGTACTTGATCCCAACTAAGATATAATTATTCCTTATCGGAAGCAAAACCAGCCTATTGGGTTTATTTAATGTTTCCATGATTTTCTAGTAGACTTAAGACATGAAGATCCAAATTACAGAAAGATCCATTATCTGGAAGCCTATGATTAAGGGAGTTACTCCCGAAACGCGTCAGGTGTTGTTGGTCAGTGACCTGTTGGAATAAACCACCTTCTTTTAACCGGAGTGCCACCTTTTTGTCTTCTTGAGCCATTATCTGGAATACCCCAGGTCCCGAGCATTCTGGATAACAGGTCCCATACCTGTATAGTTTTATGGCATCTTTTGCTCAGTATAAGCTATATGTGATGTTCCCATGGAGAGTTCCATTAATGGTCCCATTTGGACATCCAATCCCACTGGTTGGCTGGGTGGCATATGTGAGGCTAAAGCTGCTGCCTGAGTCCGAAACATCTTCTCAGATAATGATTATATAGTCTGTTCTTTATTCTACACATCACACCCTTGGACAACCATCTGTCCAACATTTAATATTGACATTAATTCATTACTTTGAAGTTGCTCCTCCATTTTGCTGCCACTACTTTTCTGGGAAGGTTCCCTCTAGATGTTGGAAGATTGTTGGTGCAATTTGCAATTTCCATTCAACCATAAGAGCATTAGTGAGGTTGGGTGCAGATGTTGGGGATCAGATCTGGCTCAGACCAATCAGAACACAATATACTGAGCTCAAAAGTTACGACTGATCAAGGTTCAAGCAAGTACTATGCAACTTCTATGGGAATGGCCAATAGAAGGCAGTATTTTGATCCCAACTAAGATATAAATAATCCTTATTGGAGGGAAAAACCAGACTATTGGGTTTATTTAATGTTTACATGATTTTCTAGTAGACTTAAGGTATGAAGATCCAAATTCTGGAAAGGCCGTCTCCCATAGACTTCATTTTATCCAAATTATCTAAATATTAAAAAATGATTTCCTTTTTCTCTGTAATAATAAAACAGTAGCTTGTACTTGATCCCAACTAAAATATAATTAATCCTTATTGGAGGCAAAACCAGCCTTTTGGGTTTATTTCATGTTTACTGTATATGATTATATAAGTAGACTTAAGGTATGAAGACCCAAATTATAAAAAGATCCATTATCCAGAAAGCCCCAGGTCCTGAGCTTTCTGGATAACAGGTCCTATACCTGTATATATAAATATAACCAATGTCGGTTATAAGGCCAACACCTCAGTATATGTGTAGCCACTTATTTAATAAAGTCACGGGGTGGTGAGCAGCAGTCTAATATAAGAAGTTTCCAGCGTTTCATGACTTGGCTGAATCTTTTACTAAACAGAAGAAAGTCTTACCTAGAATGAAGTTGTACTGAGCCAGCTGTGCGTTCCTGATCTTCTTATTGAGAGTGCAGCCGGGATCCAAATCAACGTTAGTCATGAGCCCAGCGCGGTGAAACTGCTCTCTGACCTGTGTTGTGGGGAACAAACACCAATAACGCACAACTGACAGTTGAACACAGTCTTGGCAGCAAAGTTCAGAGACTAAAGCTTATTACGGTGTGAGACCCCCGCTGTGTCAGGCTTTCATGCAGAGCCACCATCTATTACCGTATCCAACCCCCCGCAGTTCGCCTGGTTCATTCCTTGATCTCAGGTTAAGTAAAAGGAGAAACATTTGAGCACGTTATCATCTCTCTCTCCTACTGTTTTCCAGCCGGGGTCATTTATTTGAGAAAGTAAAAGCCATTTTTAATCAGTCAACAAGTTGCCAGGAATGAATCATGTTACATGGAGGAATAATAGACTTGTGACTGGAGCAGAAACAGGGTTTCAGCTGTGGCCTCCGGCAGGGGGAATCCTATGCACCTCCTTTCCTAATTCTCTGGGTGTCATTTGCTGTGTAATTGCACTTGGAAACAGGGAAAAACACAAGCTCAATATCTATATATTTATCCCTATGCCCAGCTGGGTGGAATAATTTTGGCAAGTCTAATAGGATTTGGATAAAAAAAAAAATAACATTTCTTAAATGAATTCCATTTGTTAAATAAAATGCAATAGAGGATATTAAATCCAACGTGGAAGGGACAGGTTTTAGCAATTACATCTAAACAGGCAATTAATGCGACCTCTCAGCAGTTGGCAGCGTTCCTATTACCTGGCATGGAACTCCTGCATGTTATTTCTGGTACAGGGTTCCATCGTAGAGAATTGGTTTTACTTTAAAGGGATTATGTCATGATTTTTATGGTGTCGTTTTTATCTCTAAATTACACTACAAATAATTCACTCTACAATATAAACTTTCATTCCTGAACCAGCGAGTGTATTTAGTTGTAATATTGGTGTGTAGGTGCATCTCAGGCCATTTTGCCTGGTCATGTGCTTTCAGAAAGAGCCAGAACTTCAGGATGGAACTGCTTTCTGGTAGGCTGTTGTTTCTCCTACTCAATGTAACTGAATGTGTCACAGTGGGACCTAGATTTTACTATTGAGTGTTGTACTTATATCTACCAGGCAGCTGTTATCTTGTTTTAGGGAGCTGCTATCTGGTTACCTTCCCATTGTTCTGTTGTTAGGCTGCTGAGGTGGAAAGGGAGGGGGTGATATCACTCCAACTTGCAGTACAGCAGTAAAGAGTGACTGAAGTTTATCAGAGCACAAATCACATGACTGGGGGCAGCTGGGAAACTGACAATATGTCTAGCCCCATGTCAGATTTCAAAATTGAATATAAAAAAAATCTGTCTGCTCTTTTGAGAAATGGATTTCAGTGCAGAATTCTGCTGGAGCAGCACTATTAACTGATGTGTTTTGATAAAAAAACATTTTTTTCCCATGACAGTATATCTTACGGCACACAAAACATTTCCCTGCTGGTGTATTTTTGAGGGCAGAGAGACCCCTCTGTGACACCTCTCCCTCACATATATGGAAACCACCTGTAACTACTCATATTTATGGAATGTATTATTAGCAACTTTTCAATTGGTCTTTTTCTAATAGTTTTTAAAATAATTTGTATTTTGTCTTCTGTCTCGTTCCAGCTGTCGGATAGGGAGTCACTTACCCCAGCCAGCTCTGAATGTACAATTTTAGTATTGTTAATTTGTATTACTGCTGTTTCTATTCAGGCTCTCTCTTATTCATCCTTTAGTCTTTCATTCAAACTAGGGATGCACTGAATCCAGTATTCGGCCTTTATCAGCAGGATTCGGCCGACTCCTTCTGCTCAGCCAAAGCGAATGCGAATTTGCATATGCAAATTAAGGGAGGGAAATGGCATGACATTTTGTCACAAAACAAGGAAGTAAAAAATAATTTGCTTATACAAATTAGGATTCGGATTCAGCGGAATCTTTTGCGAAGGATTCGGGGGTTTGGCCGAATCCAAAAAAGTGAATGTGGTGCATCCCTAATCGAAACCACTAGATTAAACTACACCCTAATAACCAAAGAGCTGCTGGAGAGCTACTGAATAGTTAAATAATTCAAACACCATAAAAAATAAACTAATTGCAAATAGTCTCATTAGTCATATTAGCATTAATGTGGCGTCGGCAGTGCCCATAAGTAGTTGGCTGTGCAATCCTGAGAACAGAAGGTAACGTGTGCAGCCACACATTGTACAGTTACTGGAAGCAGGTTAATTTCATGTCTGCCAACTAGGATTCAGGTCTCCAAACCAGCACATCTACCTGATTTGGGCAGCCATGCTCTGGGCTGGTTTGATTAGGGGCCAACAGAGAAGCACCAAATCAACATGCCAAAGCAGTCCTCGTCTGACAAGATTTTTAAGCCTTCCCCATACATATCAGGCCAGTATCTCCCAGCATTCCAACTTTCCTGGGTCTGTGCTGCAGTCACACAATGGACAGCTCCAGCAATAGTTGTGAATGGCAAAGAGGCTGCAAGACAATGATTTAGTGAGGGGGCAGCACTGGATATGGCTAGACCAGCAACTAGACGCATCATAATAGTTCATTGGACTGGAGGCAGCTACAATTCATAGGCCAGCTAAAGCCATTATGTCAGCAAGGTGACCTTGGCATGCAACTCATAAACTTCTTAAAGTGATACTGTCATGGGAAAAAATCTTTTTTTTTTCAAAGCGCCTTCAAAAATACACCGGCAGGGAAATGTTTTGTGTGCAGTAACATATACTGTCATGGAAAAAAATGTTTTTTATCAAAACGCATCAGTTAATAGTGCTACTCCAGCAGAATTCTGCACTGAGATCAGTTTCTCAAAAGAGATTTTTTTTATATTTAATTTTGAAATATGACATGGGGCTAGACATATTGTCAGTTTCCCAGCTGCCCCAGTCATGTGACTTGTGCTCTGATAAACTTCAGTATCTCTGTACTGCCAGTTGGAGTGATTTAACCTCTTCCCTTTCCCCCCAGAAACACATCATCAGGAAGGTAACCAGATAACAGCTCCCTTACACAAGATAACAGCTGCCTGGTAGATCTAAGAACAGCATTCAATAGTAAAAATCCAGGTCCCATTGTGACACATTCAGTTACATTGAGTAGGAGAAACAACAGCCTGCCAGAAAGCAGTTCCATCCTAAAGTGCTGGCTCTTTCTGAAAGCACATGACCAGGCAAAATGACCCGAGATGCGCCTACACACCTATATGACAATTTAAAAAAAATACACTTGCTGGTTCAGGAATTACATTTTATATTGTAGAGTGAATTATTTGCAGTGTAAGCAGTGTCATTTAGAAATAAAAATGACACCATAAAAATCATGGCGGAATCCCTTTAATGATTTTAGAAGCCTAACATAGTAATAATTGTCTCAAAGTTGTTCCTGCAACCACCAAAGCAGATGATATCAATCACTACGGTATCCATGCATATCCTCATCGTTACCATTCCACACAATTACTTTTTAAACCTATGTCAATACGTATTAGTTTTGCACAGAAGAATTCAGTAGAGGTTGTGTTCCTGGTCTCCTCTGAATTCTACCCAATGTAAGGACTGGCGGTTGCTAGGCAAGGCTCACTGATTAGTGGCTAAAGGTGGCCATACACGGGCCGATAAAAGCTGCCGACAGACCATGTCGGCAGCTTATTGGCCCGTGTATGGGGCCCCCCGACAGGCTTCACCGATCAAGATCTGGCCGAAAGTCGGCCAGATCTTGATCGGATGGGACAGAAAATCCCGTCGGATCGTGGCCGCATCTATTCGTTGATGCGGTCCCGCGATCCGACCGCCCGTTAAGGCATCGTTAGGATCCGATCGTTGGGCCCTAGGGTGGGCATATCAGAGGGAGATCCGCTCGTTTGGCGACATTGCCAAACGAGCGGATCGCTCAGTGTATGGGGACCTTTAGATTATATTATTATAAGATCTCATCTTTAAAGAAGGTTCATATATCACTTTCTGAAACCCACAAGGTCTTTGTTACAGGTGTGGGAGATGTACTGACAAATAAGATTTTTTTTTAAGGTTATTAAAGAATGCTTATATATAGTGATGGGCGAATTAGCGAATTCGCAAAACGGTGCAGGCGTCTCGTTTTTGAAGCCGGCGTCCATTTTTTTCTACGCCGGCGACATTTTTTTTGACGCGACGAATTTTTTAGGGCGAATTTTCGCGGCCGTTTTGCAAATTTATTCACTGGCAGCGAATCGCGCAAATTCGCCGCCAATTCGCCCATCACTACTTATATATCGGAACATTCTGAGTGCTGAAATTTACCTTCTGCATAAATCAAATAGTCACAGAACTGAAACAAGGATGCAGTATGAATAAGGTAATTTCTAAGCGTCTCAGATCCTCTAATTTTTTTTAAAATAAGATACACACAGTTTCCTTTTGAGGAGAAAGATATACTTAGTTTCTTTTCTTTTTTGAGTACATTTTCACTTGTGTTTGTTGTTTTGTTCACATTGGTCACTTTTAAAAGGAAACTCTGCATATATTTGAAAGTTTTGGACACATTCCAAGTGTGGTGAAAAGATACCATGATGTAAATTATTTGGACACAAAAGACAATTTTTTGAACACTAATTGGAATCCAGAGGCACTATGCGGCTGAAAAATCGTTTTTATAAAAATTGATTGGAGTCATTGGGACATAGGATTTGTCCAAAGCGAAATGGATTGGAGTGGAATTGGGACATTTTTAATACAAATATAACTTATTATTGACACAGCTGTTCATTTTAGCACTCTCCAATTCCCCACCCATGAATTTCCCCACCCACATTTTCCACTATTTAACACAGAACAGCAGTTGATTTCACAGGCTTGATAAAGGGTCCTGCGAGGCCCGAAACATTGCCATTTTTATTGTCTGCTCTAAATTATGAGCCAATAAATTCACCTTTCTAAGCAATCGTTCATTCTACAGTGTGCTGCAGTGTATTGGACTACTATATTGAACTTGTAACCCGTGGCAGGGAGGATTTAACACTGTACAAGCACCTGGTCCTAAGGGATCCATTACGCAAGTTCAGAGCACTCAAACATTGTGTGACAAATAAGAATTAGACCTCAGCAGTTTAGTTGAATATCAGGAGTCGGATCTTTCCAATAAATTATCTTTACTCATCTAAAGCTTTCTAACCATTTGAAAAAGGGCAATAATAGATTTGCTGGGCTCACCTGCTGGGCATATTCGTCACATGTTGGGCCGACGGGCACCACCATCACTTGCTGAGGAGAGAGCCAGAGTGGCCTGGGAAAAGAAGAACAGTGCAATGAATATCTGGAGGGAGGACAATACAGCTGGAAGGGTTATACAATGGTATCTCCATCATAGCAACTTGTGCTGCATTAGCCAATGCCACAAAGAGCTACTTTTACTTCCTCCTACTATCTATGATTGTGGTCACCCATTTTATTGGGTCTTTAATAAGAAATGTATAATAATTATAAATGGGGTTCATCGTTATAATAATTCAAGCAAATCTATCTGGATTGCAATGAAACCAGGCAAACCAAAAAACTACCCTCTGACCCGTATTCATACTCATAGCTCTGTCCCTATTATATTGTTACAGGATCAGGGACAAACATGAAAAAATCGAGTGAAAATCTGAATCGCACAATTATTTCTGAGTTTTTCCCCCGAATTGCTTAAAGGACTAGTAACACTAAAAAAGTTTTATTAAAAAATCAATTCTACCCACACTAATAATAGAACTACCCTGAATAAAGTTTATTAATATTAATGCTTTATTAAAAAAATACTGTTTGAAAACACTGCTTCCTGTCTCCTGAAAAACGGCGATAAGGCGACTCACTCTGTAGATCTGCGCGCCACATCTTCCCCCTAACCCGCCTTCTGCCAAAACCGGAAGCGATGCGATTTTGGCAGCGGCAGGAATGTGTCAGTGATGTCTGCTATCAAACAACGTGTCATTGTGAAGCTACTGCTGCCAACCTATTACCCAGTTGTAAACCTTTGAAATAAGTGAATGTAAAATTGATGAGGGGGCTATTCAAAGCACTTTTGCAATGTACATTCATTATTTATTTATTTTTAATTATAAAATATTAAAGGATACATGTACTGTTAATATGAATTAATTTTGTTACAACAGCGCCACCTGCTGGTCATTTTCCCACCAGTCTGACAACCAAGTAGTCAAGGAAGTTGTCAGTAGAAAAAAAGAGGCTGCTCTAATGTTCTTCTGCTTAGAAATAAAATCAGAAACCTTTCTCACATCTTTCCTAAGCAGAAGAACATCAGAGCAGCCTCTTTCTTTCTCCTGACAACTTCCTTGACTACTTGCTGGTCAGACTGGTTGGAAACTGACCAGCAGGTGGCGCTGTTGGAACAAAATGTATTCATATTAACAGTACATGTATCCTTTAATATTTTTGGAATTAAAAATAAATAAATAATGAATGTACATTGCAAAAGTGCTTAGAATAGCACCCTCATCGATTTTACATGCATTTATTTTGAAGGTTTACTTATCCTTTAATGCAGCTTGTCACCCGCAGCTCACAGCCTGCCCACCTGACACCCCCCCCCCGCGCACGCACCCGCTCTCCTCCAGCTGGCTCTCTGCAGCTCGGCCACTCTGGGCAGGATAACCCTGGAGGCGAGTAGAATGCCCAGAACCAGCCCCAGCAGAACACTGAACAATGAGTGGCGACTTCTGGCAGCCATCCCTCCTATTGCAGAGCGATCTCCAGTGACAGCGGGCCAATGCGACTCTGTCAGGCTGCAATCAGCATCCAAATTAGCCTGAGAGCCCTCTCAGCTTGCACTGGGGCCCTTATCCTGGCAGCCTGTAGGCGCCTTGCCTTCGCATCCTTTCGCATCCGTGCACAATAGCAGTGGTTTTTGCTAGTGCCGTGTTGGACATAACGCCAGTCTAGGTTTAGAAAGCTGCTTTGCACTATTTAGAGGCTATTGTGACTTTAATAAATAACGCCCTTAAAGTCAGTTTCTATTGATGGAACCCTATAATTTCTGCCAGGTCCAGGCTGATTTCAAGGGTTCCCTTGAATTATAATTCATCACTGCATTCTGAAGGGGTGCAGTGCCACTCACTGCATGTGTGTGTGGGTGCAAGTACTCTTAAATGCAGGCTTAAAGGGCATGTAAAGTCTAAAATTAGGGATGCACCGAATCCACTATTTTGGATTCGGCCGAACCCCCGAATCCTTCATGAAAGATTCGGCTGAATACCAAACCGAATCCGAACATATGCAAATTAGGGGTAGGAAGGGGAAAACAATTTTACTTCCTTGTTTTGTGACAAAAAGTCATGTGATTTCCCTCCCCACCCCTAATTTGCATATGCAAATTAAGATTCGGATTCGGTTTGGCTGGGCAGAAGGATTCGGCTGGGCAGAAGGATTCAGCCGAATCCTGCCGAAAAAGGCCGAATCCTGGCCAAATCCCGAACTGAATCCTGGATTCGGTGCATCCCTATTTAAAACAGAATAAGGCTAGAAATGCTGGGTTTTGTATACTAAATATAAACATGAACTTACTGCACCACAAAGCCTAATCAAACAAATAATTTATGCTTTCAAAGTTGGCTACAGGGGGTCACCATCTTGTAACTTTGTTATACATCTTTGCAAGACTAAGACTGTGCACATGCTCAGTGTGGTCTGGGCTGCTTAGGGATCGTCATAAACAAAGCTGCTTGAGTTCTGCATGGCTGGGAAGTAAGACGGGGGCTCCCCCTGCTGTTCATAAGTATGATTGTTTCCCTGCAGAGCAGTTAGGGACTGTCTGACAATTCCTATCCACAGCAGGGTATAATAAATCTCGAAAAATTAGAGGGTTTTTTTACACTAAAAATTTGGATTTCATAGGAAAAAATTCAAACTTTAATAAATAAGCCCCTTAAAGTCAGTTTCTATTGATAGAACCCTGGAATTACTGCGAGGTCCAGGCTGATAGTATTTCAGGGTTCCTTTGAATCAATACTTGTGTGTAATTCATCAACGCATCCTGAAGGGGCGCAGTGCCGTATTGCTTCCATTTTGGTGCTTTGCGCTTGTATTTACAGTGCCATACTGTAGCATAGTTACCATTTTCCTCCAAAGTTCTCAGTAAGGATGGCAATCATTCGATCCACTGATCCCAGGATGGCACGGTGAATAATGACTGGTCTCTTCTTGTCGTCACCGTCATGGCTGCCAAAATAAAAGAGCAAAATATATGAAATGGTGAAAATAAAAAGTTAAAAAGCAGATGAGTGGCAGGGACACTAACCTGACGTAGGGGAGGTTGAAGCGGATGTGGAGCTGGAAGTTAAGATGAATGGTGGCGCATTGATGGTATCGACTGATGGCGTCCTTAATCTGGATATCAATTTGAAAGGCACGATAAAAGTGGATGATTAATAAGTGTATCATGATTTAATGAGCGTATTCCTGGAAAGCAGCACAATGGCAAAAGGAAGGATCATTCAGTTTCTCATTAAAACATTACTTATAACATTCTCATTTAACTTTACAGGGAAGTAAAAGAAAGATTATTATTTGCTATTGTTAGAATAATCCGCTTTCTATTTCCCTCTCGCACCCACAGCTGCCTAGAGAGATCCAATAGAGATGCGCATTCGATGTAACGGGATTATTGTCACTATATATTGTATAACCAAACTCATTTTATAAATGTACATGCCCCTGCTCTAAAGAGCTTACAATCTAAAATGAACAACATGGAGACAAATTGACAATCAAAATAAACAAACACACACATTGAATCCAGGTCTTCATTAATAAAAATACAGCGGGCTGCATCCAGAGTGTTATCTTTAAAATTCCATGTATGCGTGGAACAACTGCTTCTACATGGTCTCAGCTCTTTGTCTAGTCAATCAGCGCCTCCTACTGGCCAACAACTACAAAAGCCAGCATTCTCATTGTATGAACTGTCACTCACAAGAGCCAGGCACAGTCACCCAAGACAGTATTGAAATCAGCTTGACTCTCCCTTCATCAGAAATGATAGGCACTGCTGACAGATATAGACTTAGCACAGCTATTCAGTCAATAGGATTGATCGGCTGCTTACATCTATAGTATGAACTATGAAATCCTCTAGAACTTCTTCAATCTGTTCCTTGTTAATCACATTTGAAGTGGTTACATCTAGAACCATTCAATTGCCAATAAGAAACTTGCACAGTCATGTGGCTAGACTGCCCAGCCAATCAGAGGACAGTGGCACAGATCCTGATCATCACTGTAAGCAGCAGTCCTGCCCTGCTTTATGGCTGAGATTTTAGCTATCTGTATTAACAGAGCATTCTGTCCCAGTGGCTGCACAGATCCTATCTGATCCCCATTGTAAGCAGCAGTCCTGCCCTGCATTATGGCAGCTGAGATTCTACCTATCTGTATAACAGAACATTCTGTCCCAGTGGCTGCACAGATCCTATCTGATCCCCATTGTAAGCAGCAGTCCTGTCCTGCTTTATGGCAGCTGAGATTCTAGCTATCTGTATAACAGAGCATTCTGTCCCAGTGGCTGCACAGATCCTATCAAGGAGGAGAAACAGCAGTGACAGTGATGAGGATATGGAGAAAACTCTGGCTGAGATCAGAAAACAAAAGCAAAGGAATGTACAAGTGGCTTGGGCCCAAAAAGTTGGAAGCCGGCATAGGGCTCCCACTGAGAAACCCCCCCAGGAAGAATCCAAGCTGAATCCTGCATTACCCCCAGGGAAACAAGGTAAGAAGAAAGAGCAAAAGCCTGAATGTGACCCTGTGTGTGCAGATAATAAACAGCAGCAGCTGCAGGTTACAGCAGTGAGTGAGGAAAGTAAATGCACTGACACTGAAAGTAAAATCTTGTAAAAGAAAGAAACATCTGCCAAACCTGGTGATAAAATGCACAAGTTTATTGCACCCCAAACACACAGTGATCCCCCCTGTCAGACCCTGTGATGCACATGGAGTTGGAGTCTGTGGCCCCTGGGGAGGGAGGTGTCTGTGTTCTGGAGCTGGGAGAGTCTGGGAAGTAGGGTTGCCACCTGTCCGGTTTTGACCCAGACAGCCCGGTTTATACTTCCTGCCCGGTTTTCCAAATAAGGAAAACCGGGCAGGATTCGGTTGATTGACACGGCCATCGGCCAATCGCTGATCGTGCATCATAGCCCCGCCCACTGACGTCACAGGTCCGCCCACTGACGTCACAGACATGGAGAAGTGAGAGAGAGTGCGGCTGAACAAACGGAAGAGAGTGCAGTTGTGCAGCCTGGGCAAGAGAATGCAGCGGAAGAGTCTGTGACTCAGGAAGTTGGTCATATAGCGAGTCAGTCAGATCAGGTACAGCAGAGAGTGGAGGTAGAATCTATTCAGGTAGGAGGGGTGGATGAAACTGCAAACAGTTTTTGGGGAAAGCTAAGGCTCTTTTCAACCCCAGACGTGTCCCATGATAACCAACCTTTTAAGAGGAAACATTGGGTAAAAATTAAATGGGATGGCGAGAAAGAACAAGTTCCATCTAGAAGGTTTCTTGTAAGAACAGTCATACTGGATAGTATAGGTTTCAGGCCTGGGGATTTATCAGCTGTTATAGCACAAAGTGAAACTGATTTTGATGTCAGTTTTAATCTTCAGGAAGCACTTGAACACTTTTGGTGTATCTATAATACAGTATGCAAAAAAGAGCGGGTAACCAAAATTGGGAACAATTTGTGGTAATCCCTATAACAAAGCCTGAGACAAAAAACATCACAATTGTAACAAAGAATGACGCCATTCCTCAGGAAGACATTCTCATATGGTTGTGCAGGCAATGTACAGTCCTTACACCTCTAGTTAAGGTTTTTGATGAGGATGGGGTTTGGGCAGGAGTCTGGAAAACACAGGTTAAGTTATACATCTCAGGTAACGTTCCACAGCACCTGCCCAATTCTTTTTTCATTGGGAAAGAACAAGGTACGTGTTTTTATGTTCGGCAGCCCCGTAGGTGCTTTAAATGTGGAGCAAGTAACCATTTGGCCAAGTCATGTGCAGTCCTGAGGTGCGCCCTATGTAATGCAATTGGTCATGTTGCAGATGCATGTGTAAATGTCAGGTGCAATCTCTGTAATCGAATGGGACACATGCATAGGAGTTGCCCTGAGGCCTACCATAATATAGTCACCCTTTTCCCAGAGATTGACAAGGAGATAAGGAAGGATTTCGTAAGACCAGAAAGAGAGACCAGTGAGGAAAGTGAAACAGAAGTGAGGGACTCACAGAGTAGTACTGTTCCAAAGAGACCTGTGGAGAAAACTATGAGAACAAACAGAAAGGAGAACACAAAACCAGTCAGAGAGATAAGGGGGAAAGCAGTGAGGAGCAATACTAACAAGGAAGGTAAAAAGGATGAGAATGGCTGGCAGACAGTCAACAAAAAAAATAAAACCAAAATGCAGGCTGACTTGTTAGACCCAGGGGAAGGTTCTGCTACGTCATTCTTAATTACCACCAAAAACAAATTTGTGGTTTTGGAGAAGGAGTCTGAGACCTGGGGAGACAGAGCTGAAAGAGAGGAGCAGGAGGAACTAAAGAAAATAGAGAGAGAAGAAGAGAGCGAACTAGAACAGGGAAATACAGAGGAAACGGAAATCCAACTCCCTTTAAAAAAAAGAGCAAGGGAAGGGAGTGACCAGACTGTAAGGAAGAAAGGTGTAGGTGCAAAACATTCCAGTGATCAGGACGGAGAGAGTGTTTGTCTTGAGGATGGAATGAGATCTCGCTGTGGTCCTCAAGTCAAGCGATATGGGGAGGAGGCTGTAGGTTTGGGTAAGAAAAAACATCCTCACAAGCATTCATGATGGTGCAGCCTACAATAAGATTCTTGACCTCTAATGTTTGCAGTGTGAGATTGCTTCGTACAAGATTCATGGCATTCGAAAGTTTAGCAAACTCAGATGCTGAGGTTTTTTTCCTTCAGGAAACCCGACTCACTACCCAGGCAGATCTTAGAAAGGCAAGAGCTGATTGGCAACATGGACCTTCTTTCTGGTCTATAGCAGAGGAACCATGTGGGGGAGTAGCAATACTGTTTCGGGGTGGCCTCAATATTACAGTACACCGTTTGCTTGAGATCCAGGTGGGCTGTTATTTGCTACTGGATGTCACAATAAGCAGAAGTCGTTTACGTGTTCTAAACATCTATGGGCCGCAGTCTATGGCAGCCAGGAGGGCCATGCTAGTTGAAGTTACAGCTTTTCTGCACACTTCCCTTCCAGTCATCCTGCTGGTGATTTCAACCAGGCCCTTGGACCAGGAGATTGTTCTGGTAAAATGAGAAAATCAGAAAGTTATTATTTAAACATGCTTATTCAGCAGGCTGGTCTGGTGGATGTTGCAACCTGGGGTGGCCAGAAGGCGTCACATACCTATAGATGTGCAGAAAGAAGCAGCCGTCTAGATATGGCTTTTGTCAGGGCTGGTGAGGAGTTTACTAATGTGAAGGAAGTTGGGGTCGAGTACTCTGATCACTTGACACTCTCTTTTACAGTGGGATCCTCATCTATTCCAGTGAAGGGTAAGGGTCTATGGCGGCTGAGTGTGGATTCCCTGGAGGGTGAGTCAGTTCAACAGTCTTTTGAGGCTCTTCTTTGCCACCAGCTCGATAGAGTCGATTTTTACAACTCTGTGTCAACATGGTGGGAGGATGCCAAATTCTCATTCCGGACCTTCTTCAGTAAGCTATCTGTACGTAGGGAGGGAAATAGGTATAAGAAGCACCTGACTCTTTTAAAGAAATTGGGAGTCCTCTATTTCGGATGGGGTGGAGGGGTCAAAAATTGCCCAGCTGAAGGCCCAGATCAGAGACTGTCGGTACAGTTGGTACAAATCTCTTGTGCAGGAAAGGGACTATGGGAGTTTTCACTCGCCAGACCCCTTTTTAAACTGCAAAGAGAATGTTGGGCGAAAACTTGTCACCAGTCTGATCAATCCCATGGGTGAGTTACAAACATCAAGGGAGGGCATCCTTGGGATAGTGAAAGACTTCTACGGTTCTCTGTTCCGGGCTGAGGCTTTGGATAAGGGGAGAACTTCAACCTTCCTGGAGGCAACCCCAGGGCCTGATGTAACTAATTTGGACTTTGAGCCTTTGACAGCTGAGATCACGGAGGATGAAGTCAAAGCTGCCACTGACTGCCTCGCCAAAAAGAAGGCTCCAGGACCAGACGGCCTTACGGCCGAATTTTATAAGAAGTTTAAAGATCAGCTGGCCCCGGTTCTCGTAGAGGTTTTTAGAGACAGCCTGGAAGGGGGTATCTTACCCCCCTCTATGAGAGAATCTTCCTTGATCCTGCTGTCAAAAGGCAAGGATCCAAAGCATGTTGAGAATTGGAGGCCAATTGCCCTTCTCAACACTGATAGGAAGCTTCTTGCACGGATACTTTTTACTAGATTGAGTTTATTTTCAGGCACTTTATTATCTCCTGTCCAGTTCTGCACAGTGAAAGGGCGGAGCATCTTTTGGGCGATCCTTACTATTAGGGAAGCCTTGAAGCTATGCAAAGTCCAAAATGCTGGGTGTTACGTTCTATCTCTGGACCAGGCTAAGGCCTTTGATCGAGTGGATCATGAGTATCTGTGGGCCGTTTTGACAAAGTATGGCATCCCAAGAACATTTATTAGATGGCTCTCAGCTTTGTACAAAGGGGCATTAAGCTTTCCACTTATCAATGAATGGTGTGGTGAAAACTTTGAGGTTGGGGCCGGGGTGAGACAGGGTGTCCCTTAAGCCCTCTGCTGTATGGTTTTGCTATCGATCCTTTTCTAAGGCGTTTGCCGACGAGTGGAATTAAGGGTCTCTCTGTTCCCCGTAGCCAGCCCTTCAGGTCAGTAGCCTATGCAGATGATGTCACGGTAGCAGTCTCTTGTCCGGAAGATGCGAGAGTGCTGTCCAAGACAATCAGAAGTTACTCAGAGGCCTCTGGGTCTCTGTTCAACATGGATAAGTCTCAAGCTTTTTGGTCATTAGACGAGGAGCCGGCCTTTCCACTCCATGAATTTTCAACAGCCCAAGATCAGATTAGAATTTTGGGAATCAAAACTGGGAAGAAAAGTTGGATGCTGGAAATGTATAGCGTTGGAAGCAGTGGAAGCTGTCCTACAGAGAAAGGGTGAATCTCGTGAAGACTTACCTGGTCCCTATGTTTTTGTTTGTTTCCTACGTGTATCCAAGCTCTCTATGCTCGTATCCAAAGCCTGTTCTTCCAGTTAATGTGGGGAAACAGGCTTAATCCAGTAAAAAGGGGCATTACTTACCTGCAGAGGAAAGAGAGAGGGTTGGGCATGTTATGTCCAGTGGCCTTCTTTGGATCCATTTTCTTGAAGTTTAACTTTGGGAGCCTGGGCCAAAGAACTGATTCTCTGTGGGAATGTTCCATCAGGAATTGGGCATTGCCTCTGGTAGGAGATTGGGTGCTTGGCGATAGTGTGAAGCAGGTCCGTGTGCGCAGTCTCCCACTGCATATTCGACTTGGCCTAAAACTTTTGAAAATGATTTAGGGAACTGAGTTCTTTTGCGAGGAGACAAATTTATCAGAGGATCCTATTGAGCTATTTTGTTGTCCCCTTGGCCTTGAAGGACTGTGTGGGGGATGTACTTACTCAGAGCCTCCTGTGGCTCAATGACAGAAGGGTGCCCCCAAAGTATTTTGATCTGAACTTGCTTGCTCTTCAGGGAAGACTTTTTGTCCGAGGCAATGTGAGCTTTTTGAACATCACAGAGAGGGAGTGCCCATGGGGCTGTTCCACTAATGAGACTCTGGAACATTTTCTTGTGGACTGTCCTGTGACGAAAGTTGTAAGATGTCGACTGGCAGAGGCTCTCAAAGTGCCCCAGATCAAACAACTGTCTTATACCAATGCAGCCTATGGCATTTTGTCTGTCCCACACCCCCTGGATAGAGGAACAGTGTATATAATAATATCAGTAAGGAGGTACAACCTATGGCAGTTCCATTGCAGAAGGTCTATTAACCATGAAGATGTTATAATAGGCCAAATACTGAAGTCTGTGGTGGCTGATTTGGGTTTCCTGAGGGAAAGAGAGGTTAAGCAAAGCTGTCTGAATGCATCCAAATGAAGAGGTGTGAATCTGTGATTTATACTGATGTATTTATGATGAAAATGCTTGTGATGTCTGACGCTTTTCTCTTTCTACCCTATAAGATGTGTCCTGGCAAAAGTGCCCAAAGGGAGGAAAAAACAGCAACACCACCAGCTCATGCTTTTCAGCTGAAAAGTTCTGCAAGCTTTTTGGCTCAGCAATATATGTGTCCGGGGTTGGGGGAGTGGGGTTTTATGTGTATGTGGGAAGGGTGGTGTGATGGCCCACTACCAGCAAGCCGGACTTTGGGGCCGGGTTTATGGTGGTGAAGGTGGTGGGTGGGGAGGGAGGAAACCTCCTTTCATGGACAAAGGGAAAGACTTTGCCAGGGTTGGTTTGGGAATTATGGACAGAGGAAGGACTCCGAGAGGGTATGGTGGTGGGAGATATGGCTGAGCCAAGCCAAAGATTCATGGACTGTATTTTGCTTATTGGTGGTAAATAGTCTTAAATCTGTTTGATTTAGCAGAGCTGATGATTAATGTAAATTGATAATTTTTTACTGAATAAAAAAATTCTTATCTGATCCCCATTGTAAGCAGCAGTTCTGTCCTGCTTTATGGCTGAGATTCTAGCTATCTGTATAACAGAGCATTCTCTGAACATCTCAGAATATCTCGCTGGCATCACGTAAGAGACATGTCACAATCCAAAACACTGCACTGTCACATGTAGCTAAGGGTCTCTGCTGGATGAACTGCATATCAAACAAGACATGATTTACATTACAAACTGTGCAGACTGATCCCCCCCCCCATACATAATATATTCAGAGAGAAACCATCATTCACCAGATATCACTGTTTAATATTTGTATCTCATTCAGAGGGACTTGTAATGGGGGACTCCTAAACCATGTAATAAAAGAAATGATTGAAATTGGCAGCACTCAAATGCAGATTAGAAAATTGCCAATCTAAATATGTAATCATAAAGCAGCCCCTGAAGAACAGCTTTCAGCAGAAATCCATTAGTTTGTCTGGATTATCAGGGAATTAGAAAAGATTAAAAAATGAGAAAAGATTGGAAAGACCATAATGGCTACATGGATGGGGGGGGAAAAGGGGAGACTGGTACTGTGCATAATGGATAGAGGAATATGCTGCCCTCCAGCTATTCTGGAAATAGAAATCTCCTGCTCACATCAGATCCCAGGATTCCCTATGGCTGGAAGACAGTCCTGTAGCATCTCCACCAGACCCAGACTGGCCATCTGTGGGTTCTGGCAAATGCCAGAGGGGCTGCTATAAGGCGCCATAGAAAGTCAGTATTTAGTGGGCTGGTGGGGGCTGTTTGGGCCTCTATGTCGGCTGATTGGGCCTCTGTGTACCTGAAATGCCAGGGCCTAGTTTAATTTTCAGTCCGGACCTGATCTCCACAACTGCCATGCAATGTTCCCCTATAGCCAGTGGCATAGTGGGCACATTCATTTTAGGGCCTCCCAAAAATCCAGAGGTTGTGCTCTTTACCAATATATATTGAAATTGCTCATTATTTAGGGCCCCACAGGGGCTCCTATACCTTCTGGGCCCCTGCACCGCAGGGTCTGCTTCATCTGTAGTTACGCCCCTGCCTATAGCTGCTGCTGATTGGGTCCGAATTGTGAGTGGGATTATTGCTATTGATTGATACACATCAATAAAAGTGCCACAACTACACTGAAATACCTGGCCTTCCTGCATTGCCACAATTGTTGTTGGTGGCCTAGTTGCCTAGTTTGTTTCAATTTGCGCACTCGCGCAGTTGCGAGTGCGCCCACACAGAGAGGGGTATCCGACTGAATGCCTAGGGCGCCCTGTCGCCACGCCCCAGCCCTGCTTGCACTTGACCCTAACTAAGATATAATGAATTATTATTGGTGGCAAAACCAGCCTTTTTGGTTTTTAATTATTTAAATTATTATTAGAAAACTTAAATTATGAAGATCCAAATTACAGAATGATCTGTTAACTGGAAAACCCCAGGTCCCAAGCATTCTGGATAGCAGATCCCATACCTGTACCAATGTTGTGATAATCTTGCCACTAGGTGGCTCTGTTACAGTCTAACCATGAGATTTCTGCATCTACACATCTGCATATCATATATTTTCATGTAGTTAAATATGCAAACAGCCCAATACAATTTACAATAGAAAAAAGGAAAGGTAAACCGTTCTTATAAGCAGGGTCCTATAAAATATTTATTTTAACAGTTTGATCATCAAACACTATAATATAAACAGTCGGGAAATGGATTGTACTAATGTGGGCCAGAAGTTGCTGTATAGCCATAGCACACACCTTAGTATTTATATGCCCAGCACTTCAACTGTGCTCTGCATCTTTCACTGGATCTGGTGCTTAGACACTGGCTGAAATAAATATGTTTTCAGATGAGGTGCAAAACGTACCTTTCCTATCTTTCTGTGGTCTCGGTTTTTGGCCTCTTCTTGGAATTTTTCCCATTCTTTTAACATTTTTGGATCTGGAAACGAAATACCATGTACCCTCTGCAGGGTTTCCATATCAGCCTTCCCTTCCCAATATGTGGAGGAATTCTGAAAGAAGACGTTGAGGGCAGACACAAATATAGTCATTTAAATATATTCAAAGATTTGGAGCAATTATTTTAATCTACATGTAAATAAACCAGTTCTAATATCCTAATAATTTACAGTAAGGGGGGACATTATCCCTTATAATACATGAGTGATACTCAGAGTTCCCTGTATAACTCAGCCTGCAGCCTTGTGCCTTTATATGGTCACAGAACAACCCCTCAGTGACTTCTAATATCCTTATCATTTACAGTAGGGGGTACATTATCCCTTAAAATACATGAGTGATACTCAGAGTTCCCAGTATAACTCAGCCTGCAGCCTTGTGCCTTTATATGGTCACAGAACAACCCCTCAGTGACTACTAATATCCTTATCATTTACAGTAGGGGGTACATTATCCCTTATAATACATGAGTGATACTCAGAGTTCCCTGTATAACTCAGCCTGCAGCCTTGTGCCTTTATATGGTCACAGAACAACCCCTCAGTGACTTCTAATATCCTTATCATTTACAGTAGGGGGTACATTATCCCTTATAATACATGAGTGATACTCAGAGTTCCCTGTATAACTCAGCCTGCAGCCTTGTGTCTTTATATGGTCACAGAACAACCCCTCAGTGACTTCTAATATCCTTATCATTTACAGTAGGGGGGTACATTATGCCTTATAATACATGAGTGATACTCAGAGTTCCCTGTATAACTCAGCCTGCAGCCTTGTGCCTTTATATGGTCACAGAGCCCCTCAGTGACTTCTAATATCCTTATCATTTACAGTAGGGGGTACATTATCCCTTATAATACATGAGTGATACTCAGAGTTCCCTGTATAACTCAGCCTGCAGCCTTGTGCCTTTATATGGTCACAGAACAACCCCTTAGTGACTTCTAATATCCTAATCATTTACAGTAGGGGGTACATTATCCCTTATAATACAGAGTCCCCTGCAGCCTTGTGCCTTTATATGGTCATAATAATGTACTTCCTACTGTAAATTATAAGGATATTAGAAGAGAGGGTTCTATGACCATATAAACACACAACTAATTCAAAATCCCAATAGAATTGTTGCATTGTGCTGTTTATGAAAATAAAGTCAGTGGGTGTATAGCTAGCTTTGGGCACTGCACAGACATCAGATTAATTGTAAAAAAAGAAAAAGCGGAGTCAATAGATACTTGTTTGATGTAAATAGCTGGAGTGGGTGATAAAGTTGAACTGAAGTGGCAGCAACAAAATGCCTCAGTAGAAGGAGAGGGTATTTGCGCTCAGCCAATTAACTCTTTGTAGATGAATGCTTCAATCCTCTTACATGGATGTACCGAACATCCAAAATTGCTAGACTTTCAGTAAGAGAGAGGAGAGCACTCAGACGCAGATTAACTGCTTGTGATTAATATCTTAACACACTTGAGAAAGGGCAATTACAGTCTGAAACATGTCGTGTACAGCAGCTTAAATAAATATTAATGACAAGCAGTTAATCTGCGTCCGAGTGCTCTCCTCTCTCTTACTGAAAAATGCCTCAGTAGAAAACGGATCAGATCAGCGCTCGTCCTTTGATGTTTTACTGTACCTTATGGACCTTCAAAGTGTTAATCTTGCCGGTGTGTCTGACGCGGGGTCCTCGGCATAGATCGATTAAGGGCCACATCTAGAGCACAGGACAAGGACAAAGTCAATTGCAGGGTTACCATTGCTATGCAGAAATATTGCTACATTAATAACACATTTATATAGGTAATAATGCACCCCCTATTGAAAACTATGAGGAGGAGTTCCATAACTGTATAAAGGCACGAAGCCAAAGGCCGAATGCTTTGAGCAGGGCAGCCATCAGGGGGGGACAGGGGGGAGAGTTGTAGGGGCCCCCGAGGGTAAGGGGGGCCCAGCCACACCGCACTTACTTGATTAGCCGGGCCCCCCATCTTTCTGAGAGCTGCTGACTTCGGGAAGGCATGGAGGTTTAAGGGGCCCTGGCCACCAATTTTCTTATAATGTGTGTGTGGGGGGGGGG
This sequence comes from Xenopus laevis, assembly GCF_017654675.1. Lineage (NCBI taxonomy): Eukaryota > Metazoa > Chordata > Amphibia > Anura > Pipidae > Xenopus > Xenopus laevis. The sequence goes on from NC_054372.1 coordinate 188,194,028, forward strand.
GCTGGTCACCAATTTTTTTCTCATGTGGGGTCCTAGCCACCAATATTTTTTGATGGGGGGCCTTGGCCACAAATGTTTTTATTTTTTATTAACATGTGGGAACCCTAGCCACCAATATTTTTCTGTTTTTTTACTGTGTGGTGGGGGGCAGACCTGTGGGGTGGGGAGGGCAGACCTGTAGGTGGGGCTTGCGGTGGGCGCAGCTCAGGGGGCCCAGGAAATTTTGTTGTATGGGGCCCTGCGATTTCTGATGGCGGTCCTGGCTTTGAGGTCAAGGAATCTGCTTCCCAGGACTTCAAGCACATGCTAATATTTCTGGGGGAAGTCTAAGCACCAGCATCTTTCGGCTCAAAAATGTGTGGCCCTCAACCCTTGTGTGCCATTCTATTTGCGAAGGAAAGAGAGAGATGCAGAGGCCACGCCGTTTCCTTCAGTCACACTGTCCTCGAGTGGATGATCCTCCCGGTCTCATTTCAACTGAAGACACTATTCAGAGGTGGAGTTGGCAGGTACATGCCATGAGTATGTGTTTTCAGCTAAGGCCACTCTATTATTCGTTGACAAACGAATAATCTTTGTGTAATCAGCGGTGGAAAATTAAATGCTTTTTTTGTGGCTGTCTGGAATCTAGCTCAGTCTGCCTGATATACAGAGACAAAGGTTTAGCCGGAGCCTGTATATATATTATATACATATTAGGGTTAGATACCTGTACAATGTGGTGGTTGGAGTGTCTACCTTTTCATTCAGAATTCTGCCCTTGAACTTGAGTAAAGAAACAGGGATTAGAGTTAGTTAAGTACAACTACATAATTCACAATGAACAAGTGATAATTGAATAAACACTTCTAAAATACACAGCCTAAAACTTCAGATGGAGGGGGGGTTTTATTAAAGCAATTAACTAAAGTCATTCACTGCACTATGGAAAAGGAGTGTCTGTTTGTGCCAAATGCTTCAGTTAAGCCGGATCCATCTGTTCCAACTACTGTATTTATAGAATACACAGACAGTGAGGAAGAGGTTAGGTTAACCTGCCTAACTACTAGTCGATCCAGAGGAAGGCAGTGTCACTATAATACATAAATACACTACAATGATAATGACAAATATTTAGCTTCAGCACTAGCAGGGGTGCACTAGGCATAATCTGTTTTTTTAGTTATTGTTGGAAGATGAAGGTTTGACTTATGGACTACTTGTTGTAGAGCTTTTAAACACCATGTTTTGTAGGAAGGGATACATGAAATTCAGTTCTCTAACTCCTTGTCCCTTGTAAATAAACTGAAGTGTTTATTTAGCCTTTCCCTGGTTCATCCAGTATCCTGATGAGTCGCAACCTCCGTTTAGTACAAATAGCCACAATTGTTAAACGGGTGGTTCACCTTTAAGATAACTTTTAGGGCAGAGACACACTCAGATTCGGGGAAATTTAATCGCCCGGCGATAAAACGCCTCTTCTTCGGGGCGACTAATCTCCCCTGAACTTCCTCCTCTATACATGTACAAGTCACAGTTGAAATCTACAGGTATGGGATCGGTTATACGGAAACCCGTTATCCATAAATCTCCAAACTATGGATAGGTTGTCTCCTATAGACTCCATTATATCCAAATACTCAAAAATGATTTCCTTTTAATAATTAAACTGTAGCTTGTACTTGACCCCAACTAAGATATAATTAATCCTTATTGGAAACACAACCAGTCTGTAGAGTTTATTTAATGTTTGCATGATTTTCTAGGAGACTTAAGGTATGAAGATAGAAATTACGGAAAGATCCAGGTCCTGACCATTCTGGATAGCAGGTCGCACACCTGTGTAACACACACTAAAATCTACTGTATGTGCTGCAATATCTGTGGGGTATTTTCAGTACCTTGAACATTTCAAGGAGTGTCTCTTTCGAGACCTCCAGTCTCTCAAACTGTTGCTTTTCCTTCATGATCTTCTTACACAGGTTTTCCAAGCTGCTGAAGTCATTGCTGGACACTCCCCTAGGATAAAATTATAGATAGGAAAATATATATATATATCAGAAGCAATGGGGTCGTGATAAAAGTCTTAGATGGAGACCGAAAGGTTGCCCTGTTTTTAATGGTTTCAGTAAAAATAATTAAAAAAATAAATAAAACTCCTTTGAAGGCTCCTGGTGTGCCCACTCATTTTTGATTTATATATATACAGAGAGAGAGAGAGAGAGAGAGAGAGAGAGAGAGAGAGAGAGAGAGAGAGAGAGAGAGAGAGAGAGAGAGAGAGAGAGATTTGTTGCAAAGAACCGCACACCAATGTTATTTTCTTCAAAATAGTGATTTTCTTTAGTACATTAGTCTGACGTTTTGGCCCACATTTGGGCCTTTTTCAAGGATAACACATGTACATCAAAATGGTGCTTTTATATCCCTCCCCCATTTGAATCTGGTGCCAAGTGTGACATCATTAACCTCCCAAAACACTTTTTATCATCACCCATAGTCCTGTAATTTACATATACCACGTATATACTTTTTCACCACTAGGTGGCACTAGTGCTCTGTGTGAATAGTCCATGAAGTATCAAACATGTTCTGTTATCTGAAAAAGTGCACACAAATTATATACTTAGCATCTAAAACAACGACATAGTAAAAGAAATGATGTGGCTCAGTGTTTAAAAACAATGTTGCAATAAAATGGCCTCGAATCTAGCCTTGTCTTTGGTCGTTTTTTTGTTCGCTGATCCACTTACACGAAAGTTACGATGTTATCACAGAAAACAGTTTAGCACTAATTGTCCATTTAACCCACGTGGAGCCACACCATCTGATTCGAATATCCAAAAAGCCTCTCTTTTCAGCAGAGCCTTATTGTAATCACCACCCCTTGGTCTCATGGGTATGTGGTCTATGGGCATACATCTGAAAGATGATGGGCTGTGTCTTTCAAGTATCTCCAAGTATAGAGCTGAAATTTTGGCTTTTAAGAATTCAAAGCGACAAGATTATAAAGAGAACCGGGTTTACCGGTGGTTATCTGGAGGCAGCGATCACTTTAAGAGGCGGTTCCCTATGTGACGAGCTCAACGTCCAGCAGTGTGGGGACGGATAGTGAAGCGGAAGCAAGTATGTCCCTGTAATAGATATGGATGGAATCCAAGATGGCGACGGCGTCCAAGATGGCGACGGCGTCCAAAATGGCGACCCCTGCCCTCACCATGTGGATCCTGCTGGTCGCCGCTTGATGACGCCCGCTTCTTCCCGTCTGCCGGACTGGTCGCCGGCGTCAGAACGTGCGTCAAGACGTCTTGACGCCGGAACCAGCGTGATGACGCCATTGCGCCCAAATTGGCGCCAAAATCTGCCTATATTAACCCACAGGACATTACCATCATTGCCCAAGTATAGGTCTTACTTCGTGTATTCCTGGGTGTGATTTCTGCTCATTGATTCTTGTGTACCGACTTCTGCCTGTTTTCCTGGATTGAACCTGCGCTGCCTGAACTGAACTTTGCCTGGACTTCGACCATTCTCTTGTCTCATCCCTGTGTACTTCGTTATCGGCTGGCTACCTGCCTCCTCCTTGGTCCACACTCCTACTGCGCCTTCGGGCCCTTACAGTATACTTGGGCCATGGACCCGTCTGAGGAGGCCCCTGCTCAGCCTGACTTCGGGAGAGCTTTTCGAGGAATCGCCTCTCGCATGGAGGCCTACGAAGCCCGGCAGTCTCACTTCAGTCAGGCCCTAGAAGCCATTTTGGAGAAGCTGTCGGCTCTCTCCCCCACGATCCAGGTTCCGGCTGATGCCTCGGCTATGATTCCTGTGGCCCCGATCCATGTCTCTGAACCTCGCATTCCGGCTCCACCCCTCTTCAGCAGTGACTCTGAGGCCTGCAGGGGTTTTATAAATCAGTGTGAGATCCAATTTACTTTGCTTCCGCATCAGTTTGTCTCTGAACGAGCAAAGGTTGGGTACATCATTACTCGCCTCACGGGAAAAGCATTGGAATGGGCATCACCGCTATGGGAGAAGGAGGACCTCCTAATCGATGACTCCAAGGCCTTTTTCCGTGAATTTCGCATGGTTTTTGATGCTCCTGGTCAGGCAGCGTCAGCTTCCTCACGCCTATTCCAGATTCGCCAGGGGACACGTTCCGTTCCTGAATACGCAATTGAATTCCGCACATTGGTCGCTGAAACCAGCTGGAATAATGACAGTTACCATGCTGCCTTCTATAATGGGCTGTCTATGCGCATTAAGGACGATCTAGTCTCCCGTGAAATGCCCTCACGTTGGGAGGATCTCGTTGCCCTGGCAGTCAAAGTGGATACACGACAGAGGGAACACCAAGCTGTCAAGGATCGCGTGAGGAAGGCTCAACCTCCTTTGGCTCCCCGTTTCCAGAGGCCATTTCTTCCAAGCTCTGTGGCGTCCTCTTCTTCGACTATGGTTCCTTCTCCTGCTCCTGCTGAAGAGCCCATGCAGATTGGTCGTGCACGTCTTTCCGAACAGGAAAAGTTGCGGAGAAGGGCTGCAGGACTTTGTTTATATTGTGGAGGCAAAGCCCATTTCGCCCACGAATGTCCTGTGAAGTCGGGAAACGCCAACGCCTAGGTAAGTTTGGGGAAACTTACCTGGGTGGAATCATTCAATCTCCCCAATCCTCTGCTCATCGATTCCTTCTTCCTGTACAGATCCAGCTTGATTCCAAAGTCATATCTACCCACGCCTTCCTTGATTCCGGCGCAGCTGGGAATTTCCTGGATAAAGTCTTCGCAGAACGTCATTCTATTCCGCTGCAAACCCTGGCTGTACCTCTCCGAGTCTTAGCCATTGATGATCAACCCCTCTCTTCTGCGTTCATTTTCAAGTCCTCACAAGAACTGTCCTTCAAGGTGGGCACTCTGCACTCTGAGAGACTTTCTTTTCTACTGATTGACTGCCCGTCTACTCCAGTGGTTCTAGGACTCCCCTGGTTGCGTATTCATGATCCGGTCATTGACTGGTCCGCAACTCAAATCTGTCGTTGGAGCTCCTTTTGTCGACACAACTGTCTGCCGGCTCAGCCTCTTGTCAAGGTTTCTTCTGTGGTCCCTAAACCCTTCATTCCTCCTGCTTACCAAGACTTCACTGATGTCTTCAATAAAAAATCTGCCGAGACACTTCCTCCTCACCGGTCGTATGACTGCCCTATCGACCTCCTCCCTGGCACCATGCCCCCCCGGGGGCGTACCTATCTGCTCTCTCCTTCCGAAACAGCAGCGATGAAAGAATACATCCAAGAAAACCTCCTACGAGGCTTCATTCGTCCTTCTTCCTCCCCTGCTGGTGCAGGGTTCTTCTTCGTTGAAAAAAAAGATGGCAGTCTGCGACCCTGCATTGATTACCGAGGTCTGAACAAGATCACTATAAAGAATCGCTACCCTTTACCTCTCATTTCCGAATTGTTTGACCAACTGAAGGGTGCCAGCATTTTCACCAAATTAGATCTTCGTGGGGCTTACAATCTTATCCGGATCCGAGAAGGGGATGAATGGAAGACTGCATTTAATACTCGCGATGGGCATTACGAGTACCTCGTGATGCCCTTTGGACTTTGTAACTCTCCTGCAGTCTTCCAAGAGCTGGTCAACGACATCTTCCGGGACTTGTTGGGCCTTAGTGTTGTCGTCTACCTGGACGATATTCTCGTCTTTTCTTCAAACCTCTTTGAACATCGACTCCAGGTGCGGGAAGTCTTATCCCGATTGAGAAAGAATAACCTTTTTGCTAAGCTCGAAAAGTACTCTTTCGAAGTTTCCTCTATCCCCTTCCTGGGGTATATAATCTCCCAACAAGGTTTCAAGATGGATCCAGCGAAGGTTTCTGCAATTCAAGACTGGCCTCTCCCCACCTGCACCAAAGCAATTCAGAGGTTTATTGGTTTCGCCAATTATTATAGGCAATTTATCAGAGGATTCTCTTCCAAGATCTCCCCCATTTTGTCCCTTATTCGGAAAGGGGGGAAGCCGCGATGTTGGTCCCCTGAAGCCTTAGAAGCTTTCAAAACCCTCAAGGACTCTTTTTCTTCTGCCCCTATCCTCAGACATCCTGATCCTCTACTACCCTTCTTCATTGAGGTTGATGCTTCCGACATCGGCGCCGGGGCTGTTTTATCTCAGAGATCCTCACAGGATGGAAAATTGCACCCCTGTGCCTTCTTTTCTAAAACGTTTTCTTCATCTGAACAAAACTATGATGTGGGAAATCGAGAGTTTTTGGCCGTCAAATTGGCATTAGAAGAATGGAGGCATCTGTTGGAAGGCTCTACTATTCCTGTCTCTATCTTCACTGACCACAAGAACCTAGAATACATACAGTCCCTCAAACGTCTAAATCCCAGACAAGCTAGGTGGGCGCTCTTTTTCTCCAAGTTCAATTTTGTTATTTCTTTCCGCCCGGGTTCCCGGAACAAGAAAGCTGACGCTCTGTCTAGAAGCTTTCTTCCTGAAGGTATGTGTTCTGAATATCCCGAACCCATTGTGCCTTCTACTAAAATTATTGCCGCTTTACTTCCCACCATAGCTACTCAGTTACTTTCGGCTCAAACCTCTGCTCCTGACGATACCCCTTTGGGACTCTCATTCGTCCCTCCAGAACTTCGCCACTCCATCTTGTCTCAAACCCATTGTTCCAAACAGGCTGGTCATCCTGGGATCAAGAAAACCACTGAACTTCTGTCTCGTCTGGTTTGGTGGCCCTCTCTCCGGAAAGATGTAAAGAACTTTGTTGCTGCCTGCTCCATTTGTGCTACCTCCAAGCCCAGTCGCTCCCCTCCTAAAGGTCTTCTGCTGCCGTTACCCATTCCATCTCGTCCCTGGACTCATCTGGCGATGGATTTCATTGTGGATCTTCCTGTCTTCTTGGGGCATACGGTTATCTGGGTCGTGATTGACAGGTTCAGTAAAATGGCTCATTTCATTCCTCTACGCAAATTGCCTACTGCTCAAGAACTCTCCAAACTATTTATCCAACATATCTTTCGTCTTCATGGACTTCCGGCTGAAATAGTATCCGACAGAGGTTCCCAATTCGTCTCTAAGTTCTGGAGATCGTTATGCAAAGCTCTGCACATTTCTCTTCAATTTTCTTCCGCTTACCACCCCCAATCTAATGGAGCTGCAGAAAGGGTGAATCAGGCACTGGAACAATTTCTTCGCTGCCATGTCTCCTTATGTCAAGATGACTGGGCGGATCTACTCCCATGGGCAGAATTCGCTCATAATAACTCCATGCATGCTTCCTCTGAGAAGTCCCCATTCTTTTGTGTATATGGTCTGAATCCCGTTGCATTTCCTCAAGACCTTCTTCTTACTAACGTACCTGCTGCCAACGATCAAGCTGCTCACATGCTCGCTATTTGGCTCTCCACCAAAGTCAATTTAGAGAAAAGCTCCCTGTCACAGAAGAAATTCGCTGATAGAAGAAGGATCTCATCTCCTCTGTATAGCATTGGTGATAAAGTTTGGTTATCCACACTAAACATTCATCTCAAAGTACCCACTCCCAAACTTGGTCCGAAATTCATCGGTCCCTTTCCTGTTATCGAAATTATTAATCCTGTGGCGGTGCATCTTCAACTTCCTCCTGAGATGCGAGTTCCCAATGTATTCCATGTTTCCCTCCTCAAGCCTGCAACTTCTTCTTCTTCTTCTCCTCCTCCAGTCCTGGTGGACGGACATCAGGAATTCGAAGTCAAGAGGATACTGGATTCCCGGGTTTCCAGGGGCATGCTGCAGTATCTCATTGAATGGAAAGGCTTCGGTCCGGAGGAGTGCTCCTGGGTGAAGGATTCCGATTGTGCATGCTCTCCTCCTCCAGTCCTGGTGGACGGACATCAGGAATTCGAAGTCAAGAGGATACTGGAGTCCCGGGTTTCCAGGGGCATGCTGCAGTATCTCATTGAATGGAAAGGCTTCGGTCCGGAGGAGTGCTCCTGGGTGAAGGATTCCGATGTGCATGCTCCTGTGGCGGTGCACTGATCCGGAAGACGCACCGCCACAGGATTAATAATCTGATCTGGAAATTTCATAAGCAATTTCCTTCCAGTCCCAGTCATGGCGCCCAAATTGGCGCCAAAATCTGCCTATATTAACCCACAGGACATTACCATCATTGCCCAAGTATAGGTCTTAATTCGTGTATTCCTGGGTGTGATTTCTGCTTATTGATTCTTGTGTACTGACTTCTGCCTGTTTTCCTGGATTGAACCTTCGCTGCCTTTGCCTGGACTTCGACCATTCTCTTGTCTCATCCCTGTGTACTTTGTTATCGGCTGGCTACCTGCCTCCTCCTTGGTCCACACTCCTACTGCGCCTTCGGGCCCTTACAGTCCCAAGCTGCAGCACCAGAGAAGCCTTTTTTAGAAGCAAGCGCGCAGGATAAGAGCGATCCAGGACGGCCCCCGCCGTGGGGGAAAGCAGCATACCCGCACAGCATTGACCGCAGAGGCAGCAACAGAAGCGGTTCCGCAGGATGTCATTTTTAACTTGTCGGCGCATTGTCTCAGTGAAGCAGAGGAATTGTTGCTCACCAAGGGGCTGGGATTTGTGCCACCGTCAGGCCCGGCCCTGGCCACCGTCGGTGAGTAGCTCTAAATTTACACACATCATTGACAACTTTAAACTGACTAGGCAAATTCGGTTGCGGGAACATTTTGGTAAAGGAACTGAGGACATGGATCTGGGGGAGGGTACGAGTGAAGGAGTAAGGGGAACCACACGAGGAAGGAGTGATGTGGGGGACCCGCATAAAGTTGATTTGGAAAAGCAGTTTAAAAAGAAAAGTGAATATGACCCCACCAGTAATAATGCCTCTATTAAAACCTTTCACCGTCTCTCCTTAATAACGACATGCTTAAGCTGTATTCGGATAGAAGTAAAAGGCGAGGTAATTTATCTCCAGTGGAAAAACAGGCTGTTAAGTCCTTGCAGAACAACAAAATATCACCATTCGGAATGCGGATAAGGGGGTGGAATAGTGATTATGGATTATGTGTACTGTCGTAATGATGGGGGGGGTTGTGGATGCACACCTGAGGCCAGTTTCAAAAAGTTTAAAGCCCTGTCTAAGTAATTCAAGTAAATATGCAAGTGCATGTAATTTTAAAACAGGGTTTTTTTGTTACAAAGTTATGATCATAATATTGACAAGCCACCATACCACGTCAAGGTAAAACCCCACATGGTGGTCCCTAACTTATTTATCTTTAGTCATAGTAAAAAAGGAACATTACCTCTCTGTGTAGTAACAATTCTTTATGTAAACATCTCCTGTGCTTTGGTTTCAAACTGTCGTAACTGTCGTGACGAGTTATTGTCACCGTAATCGGACACCACCAATTATGGCAAGTTGTTGTTCAACCCCACGGATAAATTTAAGAGGGAATTGAGTAATTTATTGAAAATGGCAACAGTGCAAGGGTGGATCACAGATAATATGTATGAATATTTGGATTATCCCATTATACCCATGATTTATACATTGGCTAAAGTGCACAAAGACAGTTTGAATCCACCAGGTCGACCGCTTATTGCATCGCGAGGTTCCTTAAATGAGAACATTTTGTTGACTATCTGTTACAGCCTTGTGTCATAAAGATTGGGAGTGATTTACGTGACACTAATGACTTTTTGAAGATGACACAGAGCATAGACTTGTGTCTGGAAAATGTGGTTTTGGTGACATTAGATGTACAGAGTTTATATACGTTTATACCACATCAAGCTGGATTGAATGCTGTGAGAAATTTGATAACAGGAAATGCGGATTATGTTGGTCCCCCAATTGAATTTACATTGTCGTTACTGGAATTCATCTTATACAAAAATTATTTTAAATTTGAAAGCCAATATTACCTCCAACGCACAGGGACCGCCATGGGCTCACGAGTTGCTCCCGCATATGCCAATGCATATATTTGGGAGTATGAAACCCAACATATTTTTATGAATGATGCTTTTCGGAGATATGGCGCCTTTTATATATTGACGATATTTTCTTTATATGGTTGGGGCCCATTTGTGTGCTTGTGGAGTTTATTGATAACTTGAACCGATTAGCAAGTCCGATTAAGCTTAAGATAATTTAAAGTGAAGACAAAGAAAACTTTTTGGATGTGAGAGTGTACAAAAATGAGGGAAGGTTGCAAACCTGTATATACACGAAACCTACAGATAGGAACACCATATTGCACTACAATAGTCACCACCCTAGGCATTTACTAAACTCAATGCCCAAATCACAATTGTTGCAGGTAGCCAGAATTGATAGTGAGATCTCCAAAAGGAGGCAGGACTTACAAATTATGGGTGAAAAATTTATTTCACGAGGCTACCCGAGACAATTAGTTGATTCGACATTAAAATGGGCGGAGAGTTTAGATCGAGGGCAACTGCTAAAGGAGATGGACAAGATTGTAGAGCCAGGCAGAAGCCAACAAAACGATGAGATCTATTATGTAAGTCAATTTGGTGTAAAGAGTAGAGAGGTGAAGAACAGAATACTCAAATATTGGGATCTTGTACACACTGATGAGCAATTGAAGGGAAAGTTAAGTAAGAAGCCCAAGTTTAGCTATTCACGTGCTATGAATCTGAAGGAGCAGCTGAGTCCCTCTGATACGAGGGACAAATATTACAAAAAAAGTAGCGGATCAATGATTTCAATACAGCCGGGTGTATTTAGATGCAAAGGATGTGCGACGTGTGGAACACTGATTTTGGGCACGCACTTCACGCACCCATATATACGGGTAAGAGATACAATGTCAGACAGCGGATGAACTGTGAAACCGCAATGGTGCTTTACATTATAAAGTGCCTCTGTGGATTGCTCTATTGTGGTAAAACAGTAAGGCAGTTAAAGGAGAGGATTGGCATGCATCGATCGAGCATCAGAGCAGCATTAGATCCCGAAAGGATAGTAAGGGAGGGAAAACAAGATATTGCTCAGCAGCCTGTTGCGAAACATTGGGCCGAGGCTAGACATGATGCCTCCTCCTTTAGGTGTATGAAAATTGAACATATTAAAGCGCATCCCAGGGATGGTGACACTGAAAGAGAGAAGCATTTTGGATTTACGAGCTAAATTGTATGATCCCTAATGGCATGAATGGACAGGTCAATTTGAGCTGTTTTCTGACATAATTTCAGTGAAATTTTCTTCAGCCAGTTATAATACTAAAAATAGACAACTTTTAGTGGATACAAGAATGATTCCTATAGTACTTAATGTATATACTCGAGTATAAGCCGTCCCGAGTATAAGCCGAGGTACCTAATTTTACCTCCAAAAACTGGGAAAGCTTACTGACCATTCTTGGACGCCGGTGACCGTTTTTGCGCTTGACCCGAGTAAAAGCCGAGGTAGACTTTTTCAGCATATTTTAGGGGCTGAAAAACTCGGCTTATACTCGAGTATATACGGTATGTGGTTGTTACAGCAATGTTTTTAACAGTTACAAATTTGTTTTTTTGTTTCTTTTTAGGATTTATAACAAATGGACACTGTAACTTGAACTCTTTTAGAATGCACTGGTGACACCTTGTGGAGATATTAAGGTTTTACAATTTTATATTTTTTAATGTGATCATATATTTGACACTGACACAGAGAAGTCTTAATCACAAAAAAATTTTATTACGCATTATTATATATTTATATATTTATAGAGCACAATATTGGAGACAAATGACACATGATATTGGTATGCCTTTTAAAAAAAAATGTTTTCCACATGTTTAATGATGTTATTTAACCTGAGGTTTTTTGAATCAATTAACCAATTATGGGACACCTGAGCACAGATTGGCTTGTTGTGAGGCACAAGGGTATTTAAGATTTTGTCTTGTAACACTGTGTATCATCCTTGAAAAAGGTCCCAATGGGGACCGAAACATCTGAAGTAGATAATATGTAATAATAAAAATTACATTTTTTCACTAAAGGGAGTGCTGGTTTGGAAACTATTGGTGTATATATATATATATATAAATAGCCGTGAGTGCTTTCTCTGGAATATTGTTGACAAATTTGGTTAGCACCCGGCGAATAATTACGAGATTGGTGCAAACAGCAGCAAAAATGAACGATTTCTACATAGGACCAATTAATAAAAATGGTTAAAAGAAACAATTCTCTTCATGTATGCTTGACACGTAATGGATTTCTTTATGATAAACAAAGATATGAATATCCCGAATTCATATTCCATTAAATTGCATATGCAACATTTTATGGTTGAAGAACCCATATATCCAGAAAAATAGGGAACATATATACATTATGGATGCACCGAATCCCCTTTTTTGGGTTTGGCCGAACCCCCGAATCCTTTGCGAAAGATTCGGCCGAATACCGAACCGAATCCGATCAGTAATTTGCATATGCAAATTAGGGATGGGAAGGGGGGAAACATTTTTTACTTCCTTGTTTTCTGACAAAAAGTCACAATTTCTCTCCCCACCCCTAATTTGCATATGCAAATTAGCATTCGGATTGGGTTCCGCTGGCCAGAAGGATTCGGCCGAATCAGAATCCTGCTGAAAAAGACCAAATCCTGGCCGAATCCCGAACCGAATCCTGGATTCGGTGCATCCCTAATATACATATATTCATAGTATCTCTATTTATAAGTTATAAGATAGGGGCTGTTCCTACTATGAAGTGCCATTAAAAGGCCAAACAATGCCAACCTGCAGTGAGTTAACCCTAGGGTTGCTGACACACGGGGGGATTATTTATCAACAGTCTGCAAATTTGCTCCTGGTCAGTAACCCATGGCAACCAATCAGATGATTGCTTTGAGTGCTCAACCTACAGCTGGCTGAAAAAAGCTAATCACTGATTGGTTGCAAATTTGCCCAGTGAGAGCTGTTGTTGTTGTTACATAATATATCTAAGAAACCATGAAATACAGTACATTAATATAGTTACTTTGTTAAATCAGGTTGAAAAAAGACAAAGTCCATCAAGTTCAACCCCTCCAAATGAAAACCCAGCATCCATACAAACACCCCTCCCTACTTTCACATAAATTCTATATACCCATATCTATACTAACTATAGAGCTTAGTATCACAATAGCCTTTGATATTATGTCTGTCCAATAAATCATCCAAGTCCCTCTTATAGTCATTAACTGAATCAGCATCACAACATCACCCGGCAGTGCATTCCACAACCTCACTGTCCTGACTGTGAAGAACCCCCTACGTTGCTTCAAATGAAAGTTCTTTTCTTCTAGTCTGAAGGGGAGGCCTCTGGTACGGTGATCCACTTTATGGTTAAAAAGGTCCCCTGCTATTTGTCTATAATGTCCTCTAATGTACTTGTAAAGTGTAATCATGTCCCCTCGCAAGCTCCTTTTTTCCAGAGAAAACAACCCCAACCTTGACAGTCTCCCCTCATAATTTAACTCTTCCCTCCCTCTAACCAATTTAGTTGCACTTAGTCTCTGCACTCTCTCCAGCTTATTTATATCCCTCTTAAGGACTGGAGTCCAAAACTGCACTGCATACTCCGGGGGGGGGGGGGGTGCGCCAAAAGGGTTTCCTTCTCCTTTAAGGAAATTCCCAACTGCCATTTAGTGTATAACTTGCATTTATATTATTTTTACCAAAGTGCATAACCTGCATTTATCAACATTGAACCTCATTTTCCAGTTTGCTGCCCAGTTTCCCAGTTTAGACAAATCACTGTGCAAAGTGGCAGCATCCTGCATGGAACCTATAGTTCTGCACAATTTAGTCTCATCTGCACAAATAGAAACAGTACTTTCAATGCCCACCTCCAGGTCATTAATAAACAAGTTGAAAAGCAAGGGACCTAGTACAGAGCCCTGCGGTACTCCACTAACAACACTGGTCCAATTAGAAAATGTTACATTTACCACCACTCTTTGTAGTCTATCTTTTAGCCAGTTCTCTATCCAGGTACAAATACTATGTTCCAGGCCAACATTCCTTAATTTAACCAGTAACCTTTTGTGTGGCACTGTATCAAATGCTTTAGATTTTGTTTGTGCTGGAATCAGTTATTTGAGTGAGCTCTAACACATCTTCTAGGCAAAAGGAGCCCCCCTATAAGATATTGGATCTAAAGCTCCCCATAGACGCGACGATTCTTCTTGCCGAACGACCGATTTTAGGGAAGCCCGACCAATTATCGTGTGGTTAGTGGTATTCGAATGATCGTACATCTTACGATTTTTCGGCCGACATCTGTCGGGAAATTGATCGGCCAGGTCAAAAAATCTTTGTCGGTCCCAGTGCAATCTATCTATGTTTCCAGGGCCAAGCAGGCAGCTCCCCTTTGTTTTCCTGGTAAATTGGTCTTTTTAGTTGATGGTAAATTCGTATGATCGTTCTGAGAAGATCGTGGTCTCACGATCAGGATCTGATCTTTTAAAAATCTCAACATCTATGGCCAGCTTAACTGTCAATGAATATCTGACACCCAACTGCTGAATGAAGACAGAATGAAGAGAAACAGATGCTGAGAGAGGAATAGAGAAGATAACATTTATTATGTCAGAAACAATGCAGAATATTTGATTGTATTTAGAAAGTTTCTTATTTCATGATGAAGTTTATATAAAATTTTCATTCTCGCAATAGTTCTCCTTTAATGATGAACTATATCAGCTATTATATGGTGCAATGGAAGATGAACCACAACTACTCTGCCCTTCTTGCTGTTTCAACTAATAGACAGGCGGCTATTCCACGTATGGACACGAATAATTGGCCGAGATAGGTTGAAAACCTTAAAGCTTGGCCTTATGCCAGTGGGCACAATGGTACCAAATGGATTATTGTGCTAAATAATTAGACTGAAGCGAAATGCAGCACCTACTGCTCCTTGGTTGTAACCCATTCAACATGTAAGTATTATTGCCTGCCAACTGCATTCTCTGTTATTACATCCAATTAGTTTTGAACACTCAAAGCAATCAAGCTGGATGTTTTTGTCCCCATAAAGTATCAAGAGCCCAGCAAAAACAGAGGATAACCTCAAATGAATTCAGTTCTTTACACCCATCAACAAATGGTTTAGAAACAGTAAATGATATAAACTATTCTTTATTTACCGCCTGGGCTTCTTCGTCATCAAATTTCAGCAGCGCCAGGGTGCAGTCTCCCTCTAGCGGACGATCAAGGTCCCAAACGACACCGTTCACTTTGGCAACTACAGTATTGTCAGCCAGGCCTTGACTGTAATGGACAACAGCTATTAAAGTAAAGAAAGGCAAGTGTAACTACATTGTTAAAGGAGAACTAAAGCCTAACTAGAAATGTTGTACATGATGTTTTGTGCTTCTGTACCAGCCCAAGGCAACCACAGCCCTTTAGCAGTAAAGATCTGTGTCTCCAAAGATGCCCCAGTAGCTCCCCATCTTCTTTTCTGCTGATTCACTGCACATGCTCTGTGCTGCTGTCACTTACTGAGCTTAGGGAGCCACTCACAATATACAGTACACATAAAATAGAAATGTCACAATATAAGGCTGATTAGTAATTAATACAGATAATTACTACATGGCAGCACAGAAACCAGTGCAATTAGCATCAGAATTTAATAATCAGCCCTGTAGCATCAGCTTATATTACAGGGGAACCAGTAGCGATCCTAGAAGGGGGCGGGCCCTGGTGCGTGACGCACAGCCGGGCCCCGTCCCCCTCCGTATGGCCGCATTTAGCCGAATTTTCAGCGGCGAACAGACTGCCGGTGTGCCCTGAGGGGGTGCGTGCTCTGGCCCGCTCGCACCCCCTGCTCCCTCGGTAGTTCCACCACTGAGGGGAACCTCATTTTCTGCTGGATAATTAGTGACGAGCCCTAAGCTTAGCTTCTCAACAGCCAATCAGAGCCCACTGAGCATGTGAGTGTCACAGACACTTTCCAAGATGGTGACCCCCTGTGACAAGTTTGAAGTCCTGGATCATTGCTGCTATTGACAAGCTGAAACCTTAGGCTGGTGCAATAAGTTCACTATATAAAATGTGGCATTTTTAGCCTTATTAGTTTTTAGGGTTTGACAGCTGAATAACAAAATAATCTAAAGAGCAGTAGATGTCCAACACTGCACAGAGCAGGGCAGGTCTTTGAACAGCCTGAAAGATGCAGATGAGGGTATGAGTGAAAGGATAGCTTAAAAAAAAGTAGAAATTTAGCTTTAAGGTGAATCTTTGGATTAGAAAGGCTAATATTAATACAAACCCACCATAAATTATAGGCGAATTTGGGGTGTTTCGCTGAATAATTAGCGAATTTCCCGCGTAATTCTTGAAACAGCTAAAAATTTGCAAAACGGCGCCAGCGGCAAATTTTTGCGGCGGTTTGCCCCGAATTCACGCCTGGCGAATAAATTCGCCCATCACTACCCACCACCATAAATACAAAAAAAATTTACCAATTAAAAAAGTCTACATTAGACTAAAATTTATTTCCAACTTTTCCTTTAACAATGGGCAGCTATCCTTAAGCTAACAGTTTTGGGCTGAACGCCATGGTTTATGTGTTTGACGTGATTGAGGAAAGGACTACACTGACGTTTTCGGCGCGATCCAACATGCTGCGACAAAACGCATGCGACAGAAATAAGGTAATAGATAGAAATGTCGGATGAAGTCGCAGCGTTGATCCGACGCGACATGATTGTCGGATGCAGACGCAGCGACTTCATCCGAAATTTCTATTTCTCACCTTATTTCCGTCAGATGTGATTTGTTGCATGTGTTTTACTATATGAGCTGTTTAATGCAATATCTTTTTATAGAGACCTACATTGTTTGGGGGGGTATCGTTTTCCTTTAATAACTTTGCAACCACTCCTGAGAGGCAAATTTAAATAAGAAGGAAAGCTACCATGGCAGTTTATTGGCAATAGATTAGCCACAGCAGTGCAAGCTAGAATTCCATTTTTATTCTTTAGAATGAGTAAACCGATCTAGAAGCTCTCTATGTTTGTTTAGGATAGCAGCTGCCATATTAGCTTGCTGTGACATCACTTTCTGCCTGAATCTCTCCCTGCTCACTCATAGCTCTGAGCTCAGATTACAGAAAGGAGAGAGGAGCAAACTGAGCATGCTCAAGCCCTAGCCCTGGAGGTTTAAGCTGAAAACAGGAAGTCTGATACAGAAGCCCATGAGTACACAATAGAAGGAAAGAAATGCTGTGTTTCTTTTGACAGAGGACTCAGAGCAACATTACTTTGAGGGTTTACTGGTGTATTTATATAGACCTTTATGATAAAGCTCACTTAATTTTAACCTTTCCTTCTCCTTTAACTGTTATATTTCTGTATTTCATTTGTCTTTTAATTTCTGACTTCAACATGAGGTAACTGACCAGAGCTCAACAGGCTCAGCTATCTCCCCCTTACTAACTCTCCTCCACCCATCATTTTTGAAGGCTGTCTGCTCCTTTTCACTTACATCTCGCTCACTTGATCCTGTGCTCTATTTATTACTAAACCTGATACTCTTACATCAGAGCTTACTCATACATTCGGTTGCTCTCTAAATTCTAGAATATTCCTTTCTTCACACACACAAAATGATCTCCAGATTGCCAAAGGACATTTATCATTTCCCTCCTGGATTGATTCTGTGCAGTTGATAGGCAAGCATTCCATCCTTATGCAAATTCTGCAAGCAAAGCTGTATCCTGGTTCTCTTCTACCCAATTTAACGGATCCTTCCCCGTTTCTCTTCTCTGTATACTAACAAATCCTCTAGTTAAGTTTAGTGTGCGGGAGCCTCAAGGTTCTGTGCCAGGCTTTTGAGATTCTACCATTGATTTAATTGCTTTATATGAGTGTATTGAGGGAACAGATTTAAAGGAGAAGTCAACCCTTTCGGCACTAAAATCCCTCCCCCCTCCCTCCTCCCCCCTGGCCTACCCCCCCCCCCAGGCAAATGCCCCTAAATTGCTACTTACCCCTCGGCGCAGGTCCTGTCCACGGAGTTCACAGACGCCATCTTCTCCCGTTCGATCTTCTTCCTGGATTGCCCGGTGTTTGGCGGCGCATGCGCAGTAGGAGTACTTGCCGGTTCAGCTCTATTGCGCATGTGCCGAAAGTCACGGAGTTTACCAATTTCTTTTTTCGGAAACTTCGTGACTTTCGGTGCATGCGCAGTAGAGCTGAACCGGCAAATACTCCTACTGCGCATGCGCCGCCAAACATGTGGGGGGGGGCAACACAGGGGAGGGATTTTAGCGCTGAAGGGGTTTAGTTCTCCTTTAAAAACCACTTCACTAAGCACTGATTTTCAGACACAGATCTCATGCATCCTGGTTACCTCTTCCTGGATAAAGTAACACCACTGCTGCTTGAATTCACCTTCTCCCACCTATGAGAACATACACTCCTCCTTTATTACTTATTTACCTTTAGAATGAAAAGACACATCCTTCTGCCAACCTTCAAAGTTCCTCACTCATATGCACCTCACTACATCTTCATTTGTGTCTCAGGTAAACAACCTTTTCATACCACCAACATCCTCCAACATTTGCCATCTTAAAACTTTCTTTCTTGCCTACCACTGGTGTTTCATCCATGAAGTCCTCAAGATGGACCATGGTCTCTTCTGAACTGCTTAATTTCTACCTCTTGAAGCACCACCACCATTTCTTATCAGTCTTGTCTAATGATGGGCTAGTTTTAACTTGTTTTTTTTTTTTACACTCAACAAATTGCGCAACATTTTCTGGGCGAAACTTGGCGAAAAATCTTGCTCATCACTAGTATCGTCCCTTATTGGTCATTATCCCAGCCACTGCGAATACCAACCTAATTCTTCTATTATGAGCCTTTATGATACATACTTACTTTGGTTGTAAGCTCTATAAGGCAGGGATCTTTTCTCCCACTGCGACTCAACATGTGCCACTTAATCTTCTCTAATTGTGTATAATTCTATTTATTTATTGCAGTGTTTGAACCCCATAACAAGTAGCCCTTTATAAAGACAGACACACATACAAATTAATTAGGATTAATTAAGAATGTGTCCTTATATGTGAATTATGTACCACCTCTGTAAAGTGCTGTGTAAGAATACCAGCCTTTTTCAAAGTGAGAAACAACGGTACAGATACCAGTTAATATACAGGGACTGGCGGGAGAGTGTGTGACGTGTAAATATTTCATAGGGTTATTTGCTACAAGAAGTAATTTATACAAAGGTCCAAATTACAGAAAGATCTATTATCCAGAAAGTATTCTGGATAACATGTCCCAATCCTGTATATATATATATATATATATATATATTTATATGACATTATGGAGTCTCTTCTGACACATTTATCAGAAATGCATTTTTGGTTTGATTTTTGTTTTATTTGTAGGGATGCACCGAATCCAGGATTCGGTTCGGGATTCGGCCAGGATTCGGCCTTTTTCAGCAGGATTCGGCCGAATCCTTCTGCCCAGCCGAACCGAATCCGAATCCTAATTTGCATATACAAATTAGGGGCGGGAGGGAAATTGCATGACTTTTTGTCAGAAAACAAGGAAGTAAAAAATGTTTTCCCCTTACCACCCCTAATTTGCATATGCAAATTAGGGTTCGGATTCGGTTCGGTATTCGGCCGAATCTTTCACGAAGGATTCGGGGGTTGGGCCGAATCCAAAAAAGTGGATTCGGTGCATCCCTATTTATTTGATTTATTGATAAATTCTGATTCCATAGTGATGAGACCCAAGGCCAGTGGCAATGGGATTTTCTGGAATTCTGCCTCTATATATTACACACACTTATCTCTGTACTTTTCTGCTTGTCTCGTATTTTTAAATGATCTCTAGTATTTCTTTTGCTTTTTTCATTAATCCAAGTACATTTCTGTGTATTATTTTTCATGTAGGAGGCGCGTGCTTGGGTGACCATTGCAGTGATCCCGATGCTCCGTTGATCTTTTTTCTTTGAAAAATATTTCATTTCATTTTTTTCCACTTATTTCTTGAAAAAAGTCCAGTTTCTGTAGCAGAGCAGCTTGAAAAGCCAAAGCCAAACCAGAACTGCTTAAAAGCTGCTCAAACTAGATTTCTCACCGACCCGAAAATAACACTCTTCACCCTTGTGATCCAATGGTAATGGTTCCCTGTAGGAGCTCATATCATCACTGATCAAGATATTTTCCAAATTACTTAATGTGGAATAATCCAAACTCTTTGCCAAGCTTTGTGTCTATGACCTTTACTTCAATATCTCTTCAAATGTATTAACATTTTTGCCTTTTGTGTTCCAACAGTTTGTTGCCAACAAATCTGCCAATTATTTTGAAACCTATCTTCTCTTCATTGTCTGCACAACATTTTGTCTAAAGTTGGATACAAATATAAGAAAATTAATTTTGTGCGATTTTTGAATAATCATCCTGACATTCGAGAAAATTTTTTGGTAATATCTCAGCATGTATTGTCTATCTGATGATCCATGGGTGACTTCTATTTGTTGGACATGACTTTCATATGATTGCTGTCTGTCAATTAATGACCAGAACATCATCTGATTTGTTATATTACTATTTATTTAATCTGAATGTTTGTAGATCGGTACATTGAAAGAAACAATCTTTTGTATAATGTTGATGGGCAAATCATGGCTTGACGACTCTTTACAAGCCATCAACAGGCAAATACCTATGATGGATTCTAAGATTTGCAGTTCAGCAGAAAACTGGAGGGTTCTTAATTTCCCATACTTCTCCCTACAGGATCATCCACCAGTATCTTGCTAGCTTTAGATTTATAAACCCTGCTTATTGTGTAGATTTGGAATGTAGTACTTGGCACTAGTGATGGGCGAATTTATGTGCGATTCGCCGTCAGCGAATAAATTTGCAAAACAGGCGCAAAAATTGGCGCCGGCGTTCCAAAAAACGGACGCCAGCGTGGTCTTTTTCGCTTGCAAATAGTTAGCGTGGTCCTTTTCGCTTACGCGTTTCGCCTGGCTGGCTTCGCTCAGGAAGAAGCCAGCCAGGCGAAACGCGTAAGCGAAAAGGACCACGCTAACTATTTGCAAGCGAAAAAGACCACGCTAACTATTTGCAGGAGTACCCGATCCAGAGAGACGTCTGTATCTTCCGAGGGACGCCAAGGAGACACAGCGACTTCCGCGGGACTTTTACCTATCCTTTTGCAGTTTTACCGATCGTGTTTGTGAGTGTATTTTTATTCTATTAAACTGTTTTAAAGTGATCCCTGCACATGCCCCTCTCTATTTTTATCCCTATTGCAACAACCCGGAGAGTAGAAAAAGAGTGGAAACAGCGCGAACAGGACCTATCAGACGCTCTCCCTTAACTCACATTTGGTGAGTGAGCTGCACAACCGGTTGTACCGGAATTGTGGCAAAGTATTCTACGTTATCTTTCCTTTAATCCATAGAGTGTGGATCTCAAACGAGAAAAATCTAAGGGGAAGTTTAACCCACACTAAATATTCAATAATCACATTAATATTCACCTACTGCACAATGAATGTGTTTTAAGTAATGAATAATACTGCATTCACTATCACTTGGAGAGAAATCGTTTACATTTATTAATTCACCGAATAAATTCACTTTTTTCACTTTTTATTTTTTATTTTTTATTTTTTATTTTTTATTTATATGTTCAAAATTTCACAATTTTTTTTGGGCTCTCTTCCTATAAGTTAAATAAAAGAACACTATTATCACTGTCAATAATCACGGTGGGTGTTAATAATTTTTTAAAAACAAAAAACAAAAATCTTTTAAAAAAAATACTATACTATATTTTATTCTTTCTGTTAAATCCCCCTCCTCAATGAATTTTTGAGGAATTTAGCACTTTATTTTCTATATGAAAGAATAACAGGGACTGCAATATCACACAGCGCCATCTGTTGGTTATATTAAAGAATAACAGGGACTGCAATATCACACAGCGCCCTCTGTTGGTTATATGAAAGAATAACAGTGACTGCAATATCACACAGTGCCCTCTGTTGGTTATATTAAAGAATAACAGGGACTGCAATATCACACAGCGCCTTCTGTTGGTTATATGAAAGAATAACAGTGCGCCCTCTGTTGGTTATATGAAAGAATAACAGTGACTGCAATATCACACAGCGCCATCTGTTGGTTATACGAAAGATTAACAGTGATGGCAATATCAAACAGCACCCTCTGCACATGGTAGTGGGACAGTGGGACAATGCACACAGTAATCCGTTTGGCAATTCTCTGTCACCATCAGCTTTGCAAAGAAGTCCGGTTGATCGCTGGGGGGTCGCTTTGGCAGAATGTGCGCTGCTGGGAGACAGGGCTGTAGTTGTGTCTAGGCTTATACTAGAGTCAATAAGTTTTCCCAGTTTTCGTAGGTAAAATGAGGTACCTCGGCTTATACTCGGGTATATACGGTAACTATTTCTTATGTAACAGAATAAATATCTGGAGGGTGATTTAGACAAGCTGTTTGTTGATCATCAGCTAAAGATCTACCTTTTGGGCACCCCTGGTGTAGGCTACCACTAAGCAGCGTATCGCTTCTTTTTTAGAGGCACCTTTTGCTTGTGAGGCACTGACTACTTAGGACCTGGTGCTTTCCGGATAACAGATCTTTCCGTAATTTGGATCTTCATACCTTAAGTCTACTAGAAAATCATGTAAACATTAAATAAACCCAATAGGCTGGTTTTTCCAATGTATCGATCTACAAACATTCAGATGGCTTCCAATAAGGATTAATAATATCTTAGTTGGGATCAAGTACAAGCTACTGTTTTATTATTACACAGAAAAAGGAAATTGTTTTTACAAATTTGGGTAAAATGATGTTCATGGGAGGTGGCGTTTCCGTAATTTGGAACTTAATGGATCCCATACCTATATTTGATTTACAACAGAGTCTGCTTGATACTACTTCAGCCACTCTAGCGATCCTTCACATGTGCCCCTCTTCAGTCCTCTCTCCACTGCCACTTGATTTTAAGCCATGTACCTGTACTTTAACTCCCCAGTCAACTCTTCGCTCCATCACCTCATTCCCCACACATGTCCTAAAAAGCCATACAGTTTTTAGTGGCACACGTTTCACCTTGCTGGCTTCTTCCACCCTAGTCTAGGCCGGGTGACGTCATTTTTGCACTTTTACAAACAGACAAAATGTACCAGGCCTCATTTACAATTTAGGAGACCGCATACAAACTGTGGGATGCCCCATGGATTAATCGCCAACAGCATTAGTCAATGCCCAAGGGAGAAATGTAAACATCACAACACCCACCCCTATCTGCCCCAAACTTGTGCAACATTAGGTAGAGTCAAAAGACACCGTCAGTGCTCAGTGTAAAATACTAACAACCCTGGGGACACAAGTGCTCTGTAAGTGCACACGCCCCTGCACTTGCCTCCAGGGGACAGTAAATGACCACTACCATTTCATTGAATATTCTAATGTATTGGCATAGAATTGTATTGTAAAAAAATCCTTTAGAAATTAGCAAAAATAATTTCCATATTTATTTCTGTGTAAATTCTTTTTCCTCCCGTACAAATGATCCCCAGAAGCGGGAGATTTTCGGCTTTGCCGCAGGTGCAGAAATCCTGTTCCACAATATCTGCTGAAGACGCACGGTCTCTCTGTTTTTTAGCATTCACATCTCTGTAATTTTACAATGTCTGTCCACAAAAGGAATTACTGAAATTCTGGAAAGGCCTCTGGTTAGATTTTTAGCCCAATGCAGTAAATATATAATACTTTTGTCTAGACCACAATCATATAAAAAGACCACCTCAGCAGAAGCATTTTCCATTGAAAATATGTGGCTTGCAGTTGTTCGCTAATTTCTAGCATGTTTTACAAACAGGCATTTGATACTATTCATTGAGCCAAGTTTTGAATATTCCTGTTGGACAGAACTTAATACTTTGAGCCTCATCTTCTATTCTCCACGTAGCTGCTAGGTGCACATAAAGCAATTTGGTCCATGTGAATACCCTATAATGAAACCTCTTGTGTCTGAATTGCCTACAGCCAATGCACCTTGACGTGCAACATTCAATGCACACAGACAAGAGGACCTTTGCACCTCCCCTCAATGGCATAACAAGAAGTTACCAGGCCTCACCACAAAAAAAACCATGAGAACCCTCCAAATCCTATGGGCAAATGAGCAGCCTCAGTGTCTGCTACTTTTATTGGTACACCCCTGCCTCCTATTGACTTTAATTCTGCCCCAGTAAATCACATGCAATTAAGGAGATGACAAATATCAGTGATGTCAACCTGGATCCCGAATGATCTGGATGTACCTTGTTCCGACTGCCCACCTCATTGCACCCGGCCCAAGCCTCTATGCTTGCGGATCTCAGATTTCTGGTAACGGTTCTATGCAAAACTGATAGGCCTTCTACTGTGGGTGACCACGTGAAGGGATATTAGATCATGGAAAATATGGGTTGGCTGATGTGTTTGAAAAATAGAACCAAGTCCTATTTGTGATGTGTCCATTTTGTGGCTATAATATCTATGGGGGGAAGGGTTTTTTTTAGCAGATATTACCCGATTTTTACACTGTCATTGATTGCAAATCCTAAATATTGGGAAGGGGTTTGTTATAGTGAGAGCTGTGAAGATGTGGAATTGTCTCCCTGAATCAGTGGTACAGGCTGATACATTAGATAGCTTTAAGAAGGGGTTGGATGGTGTTTAGCAAGTGAGGGAATACAGGGATATGGGAGATAGCTCATAGTACAAGTTGATCCAGGGACTGGTCCCATTGCCATTTTGGAATTAGGAAAGAAATTTTCCCCCCTCTGAGGCAAATTGGAGAGTCTTTAAATTGTTTTTTTGTGCCTTCCTCTGGATCAACTAGCAGTTAGGCAGGTTAAAAAAGTTAAAAGGTTGAACTTCAAAACGTGTGTCTTTTTTCAATCAGTGTTTCAACCTTATGTTACATTTGGCCGGATCGGGGACAGGCCCAGGGCTAATTTTAAGGTATACGAAAATTTACCAGCAGCTACATTGCCGGTAAATTTGTAGCCCCGACCTTGGCAGGTGTTTTACTGGACAGGAAGATTAAATACCGGCTGGGTGGCAACCCTATGGCCGGGGTATATAGCAGAAAAGTGCATGTGTCTAATACCCTTCATTTGCATGGAGCACGCACAGGGTCGGTCTGGAGCATACAGGGCCCACCGGGAGCACGACTGCCAGGGTCCTCTGGGAAACCGAAAGGGCCTTCCTACTGGCGCTGAACATCACAACAGTCCCAGATCCCTCACCCCTCCAAGCGTGCGAGCGCATACAGGACATTGGCATATACTTCCCTCTTCCTGATCTGGTTGGACTGGGGGCAAAGCAGAGCAGCTTGTCCAGGCAGGAGAGCAGGTCTGGGCCGGCAGGACCCATGAAGACTGGGGCCCACTGGGTTTTTTGCCCAGAGGCTGATGACCGCTTCCTGTTACACTTCAGTATAGTGTTGGGCAGAGGGTGGATCTTTTTCTTTTGCCTTCCACAGGAGGGAGTGGATGCTGATGGGAGCCTGGGACTTAGGCCCCAGTAAAAGAAAGGCACCAAGGGGATGAGGCCTTTGATGAAGTCAGGGGATGGATATAGGGAATGAGGACTAGTCAGTACAGGGTAGTTCTCTGTAAAGCACTTTCTAGGAAAGTGAGGCAGATAGAACTAGTGAGCAAGAGTAGCCTATGCTCCAACTAGGAGGGATAGCAAGGGGGTAGCTCTCCCCTCAAGACTGGCCTGTAGTATAGGGATCACAGCCTAATAAGGATTTAGGGTTAGTGATTTCCCTGATCCAACTTGTGGGGATTCAGGTCACAGCACATTGTTCTTTTCATCTCTGAGGGTGCATCTATCCAATGGGGTGCACTATTTCCCCAGGGGTGTCACAGAGTGCTGGCTCTGAACTGCTGACTTGCGCTTATTGGGTTTATTTAAAGGGCGTTATGGCAAAAAAAATAAAATCCCATTTTTACTTTCTTTAATGAAAAAGAAGCATCTCCAATATACTTAATTAAAACATGTGTACCATTTTTTTAAGAAACCTGACTGTATGCAGTGAAATTCTCCCTTCATTTACTGCTGTGGATAGGAATTGTCAGACTTTCCCTAACTGCTCTGCAGGGAAATAATCATACTTATGAACAGCAGGGAGAGCCCCCCCCCCCTTACTTCCCAGGCATGCAGAACTCAAGCAGGTTTGTTTGTTTCCCTGTAGAGCAGTTGGTGACTGTGTAGAGATTTGTATTGGATTTTATTTTTGCCTTTACATCCCCTTTACTGTTTCCAACTCCAGCTGCAGGGACAAAGATCATGGAGCCAGATTTAAACAGATAAAATGGGATTCTATTTGGAGGATTATTTTGCTGCAGCCACTGGTTCTGCAGAGTTGGATAAAGTTGTATTAAACAATACAAAAACTATAAAATCCACATTAGATTACTGGACAACACAGGACCCAGTGCAGTCTGTATATTCTCATTATTAATCAGTCTTGTTGTATCGGCTTCTGGCAGATATTATTTGACTTGTGCTGTTTTGATAATTTATGACGATCCCTAAGCAGCCCAGACCACACTGAGCATGTGCACAGTCTTAGTCTTGCAAAGATGTATAACAAAGTTACAAGATGGTGACCCCCTGTGGCCAACTTTGAAAGCATAAATCATTTGTTTGATTAGGCTTGTGGTGTAGTAAGTTCATGTTTATATTTAGTATACAAAATACAGCATTTCCAGCCTTATTCTATTTTAGACTTTAATTCCCCTTTTAATGTTTAAATGATTTTATAGTAGACTTAAGGTATAAAGCTCCAGATACAGAAAGATCCTTTATCTGGAAAGGAAAACCCCAGGCCCTGAGCATTCTGGATAACATGTCCCATACCTGTATGTATGTATGTATGTATATATATATATATATATATATATATATATATATATATGACATGATGACATGGAGTCTCTGCATCTATTGAATGTTACACATTTATCAGAAATGTGTTTTTTTGTTTGATTTATTATTAAATTGCGATTCCACAGTGATGAGACTCATCTGCAGGCTTCAGTGATAACCTGTCTAGTTAGATAATTAAATGTTGAGGAAAGAATATTAACGTAAACACTGTGTACCATTTAATTGAACATTTCATTGTGTCATTTCTATGTTATTTTACTTTTGATTCATTCAAACATTATAGTTCTTTGTTTCTTTGCTTTATATGTGTTGCCTACACTTTATATATATCGGAGGAACCTTTACAGATGGTATCGGCGCCTTTGCTGGAATGTTGTTTAGAGCAAGTACCCTGTATCCTAATTTCCCAACGAGTTGTTTTTGTTGTGTCCTTAATAGGCGGTAAAGTTTGGAGAGAACAATGCCAACTCCCGTTCCAGACGTCTTATACTAACCACAGTGGGTTTTTCTGTTCCAGAGGAATGCATGCAGGAATTAGAATGCTAGAGAATTTCCTAGAGAAAGAAGCCACTTGCTTATGCCAAAACTCTTCTCTAGGAAAGAGCAAGTGCCAAGCTGTCAGATCAGATGAATGCTCCCACTGGGTCCTCATAAAGGCTTTCCCTAGCTTCCCTAGCATGTACTACATAGTAACATAGTAACATATAGTAAGTTAGGTCCATCAACCTTTTAAGTCTATATATAACCTGCCTAACTGCTAGTTGATCCAGAGGAAGGCAAAAAAACAAAACAATATGAAGCCTCTTCAATTTGCCTCAGAGGGGAAAAAAATCCTTCCTGACTTTAAGATGCAATGGGACCAGTCCCTGGATCAACTTGTACTATGAGCTATCTCCCATATCCCTGTATTCCCTCACTTGCTAAACACCATCCAACCCCTTCTTATACCTATCTAATGTATCAGCCTGTACCACTGATTCAGGGAGACAATTCCACATCTTCACAGCTCTCACTGTAACAAACCCCTTCCCAATATTTAGCTGGAACCTCTTTTCTTCTAATCGGAATGGGTGACCTCGTGTCAGCTGGAAAGACCTACTGGTAAATAAATCATTAGATAGATTATTATATGATCCCCTTATATATTTATACATAGTTATCATATCACCCCTTAAGCGCCTCTTCTCCAGTGTGAACATCCCCAATTGGCCAGTCTTTCCTCATAGCTAAGATTTTCCCTTTACCAGCTTAGTTGCCCTTCTCTGTACCCTCTCTAATACAATAATGTCCTGTTTGAGTGATGGAGACCAAAACTGTACGGCATATTCTAGATGGGGCCTTACCAGTGATCTATACCTAATACTCTTCTCATACCCACTAACCTTTGCAAACTCTTTCACATGCATGAGATTCAGCTACAGCATTATTGTTGTCTGTAATAGAGTTGGGTTCTTTATTGTTTTCATAGACATGTTAGCAACATAAACACATATTATATAAGGTCAGCATACATTGTCATACCTGTAGATCCCTGTAAAGGACATCATTAGCAGTTAACCAACAAGGGGTGTTATTTATCAAAATCCAAATTTATCTCATTATTTTTTTAAATATACTCCGACCAAATCTGCATGGGTTATTTCCCATTATATATCAATACATTTTCCTGAAAAATTCCAGTTTGGGAAAAAATGTGAAAAAATATCTAAATAGTCAGAAAAATTAAATCGTGCAAATTTTTTGGGTTTTCCACCCGAAAAATTCGGATTTTTGCCTGAAAACCATGAAAACCATGGATTATTGCACGCAAACCCAGCGCAGATCAGGATATCTTTGGGACTTCTCCCATTGATTTATATACAGCAGGTCTGAGATGCTGGATTTTCGGACTCTGACTTTTTCTATCCTCAGGGTATAATAAATCACGAAAAATTCCAGTTTTTTTTACTAAAAATTTGAATTTTATAGTAAAAATACTAACATTTTTAGAGTTTTTGGCATTCGGACCCCCTCTGTGTCTACTTAATGAACTTTAAGGGGCCCATTCATTAAGTTTGAATGAAGGAATAGAATAAAAAAAACTTCGAATTTCCAAGTGTTTTTTTGGCTACTTCGACCATCGAATGGGCTACTTTGACCTTCGACTACGACTTTGAATTGAATGATTCGAACTAAAAATCGTTTGACTATTCGACCATTCGATAGTCGAAGTACTGTCTCTTTAAGAAAAAACTTCGACCCCCTCGTTTGCCACCTAAAAGCTACCGAGCTCAATGTTAGCCTATGGGGAAGGTCCACATAGGCTTGCCTAACTTTTTTTGGTCGAAGGATAATCCTTTGATCGTTGGATTAAAATCCTTCGAATCGTTCGATTCGAAGGATTTAATCGTTCAACAATTATTCCTTCGATCGTTCGATCGAATTATTTGCGCAAAATCCTTTGACTTCAATATTCGAAGTCGAAGGATTTTCATTCCCCAGTTGAATATCGAGGGTTAATTAACCCTCGATATTCGACCCTTGATGCATCTGCCCCTAAAACATTGGGATGAGAAGCTATGTTATTGTTTCTTTTCTTTAATCTCAACCATTTTGTGCAGTACCTTATTAATTGCACTAAACCCTAGGACTAAACCTAGCAATGCCATCATTTATTTGCTGAACTTATTGTTTGCTTGTTTATTTGCTGAACTTACTGTCCCTGCCTAAAGGTACAGCAGCAGTAATGATCCAGGCCTACAAAGTTGTTGCAAGAGCTCCCCATCTTGGATCTTGTTAGTAGTGTCAGTGGCACTGCACATGCTCAGTGTGGTCTGGGAGGCTGTTGAGAAGCTACATTTAGGGGTCATCACAAATCATTAAACAGAAAATTAGATATTGTTAGTCATTTCACATAATTCAAATGGTACTGGTTTCTGAGCTGCAATGTAAAGTTCATTTTAATTACTGTAGGTACTAATCAGCCTTAAGTTGTGACTTTTATATTCTATATATACAGAATCAAAGAAGAAGATGGGGAGCTACTGGGTTTTGGTTTACCTGGGATGGTACAAAATCCCAAAACATAGAGGGTTATTTATTAAAGTCCGAATGCCAAAAATGTTCAAATTTTTATTGGAAAAAAAACCCAAGGATGGAAAAGGTCTGAATCTGAAAAACTTCTGAGACCTGCCAAGGTTGTATATGAGTCAATGGGAGAGGTCTGTATCATATTTGGAAGTTTCTATGGTCTGTGCTGAAATCAGCCTGAAAATCCAACTATTTCGGACTTTTCTGGAAAAATCCGAAAAATGTGGGCTTTTCGGCAAAAAGCCTGAAAAAATCGAGCGGTTCAGGTAAAATAACTGTATTTTCGCTCGATTTTATCGACTTTTTCCCCGATTCGATTAAATCATGCTTTTTAATTAATAAATAAGGTCACATAGTGGATTCTAGTTTGGTTGGACTTTTTTTTAATTTAAAGGGATACTGTCATGGGAAAAAAACATTTTATTTCAAAATGAATCAGTTAATAGTGCTGCTCCAGCAGAATTCTGCACTGAAATCCATTTCTCAAAAGAGCAAACAGATTTTTTTATATTCAATTTTGAAATCTGACATGGGGCTAGACATATTGTCAGTTTCCCAGCTGCCCCTGGTCATGTGACTTGTGCTCTGATAAACTTTAGTCACTCTTTACTGTTGTACTGCAAGTTGGAGTGATATCACCCCTCCCTTTCCCCCCCAGCAGCCAAACAAAAGAACAATGGAAGGTAACCTGATAACAGCTCCCTAACACAAGATAACAGCTGCCTGGTAGATCTAAGAACAGCACTCAATTGTAAAAACCCATGTCTCACTGAGACACATTCAGTTACATTGAAAAGAAAAAACAACAGCCTGCCAGAAAGCATTTCTCTCCTAAAGTGCAGGCACAAGTCACATGACTGGGGGCAGCTGGGAAATTGACAAAATGTCTAGCCCTGGTGTGGCTGGTGTGTTTTGAAAAAAACACGTTTTCAGATGACAGGATCCCTTTAAATATTTATATATATATATTATATATATATATTATATATATATATATATATATATATATATATATATATATATATATATATATATATATATATATATATATAGCAGGATTATCGAAAAATACCCGCACTCCTTCACATACGTTTTTATGCCGGGTGCATGGCCAAATATGGTTATGTAGAAAAATGGCAAAAAAGGACCAGCACTCCGTGTTCCAAGAAAGTCAAAATGGTTTATTCAAAACTCACAGTGTCTCCAGGAGACACTGTGAGTTTTGAATAAACCATTTTGACTTTCTTGGAACACGGAGTGCTGGTCCTTTTTTGCCATTTTTCTATATATATATATATATATATATATATATATATATATATATATATATATATATATATATATATATATATATATATATATATAATTAAAATTTTGATAAATAAGGCCCATAATGCAGAACATTTCTACTTAAAGCTCTACTTTAGTTTTTCTTTAAATGACTCATTATGCATTGGTCAGGAAGGGGAGGTGGCAGACTTTGAAAATTATAACCAGAGGTAAATAGTTAGGACCACTGTGTGATCATGGATTAAGGAATAGAAACCCCTGTCTATGGAAATATGATTGAATAGAATTTAGTTATGGCAAAAACATGGGGGCAGGAAATGTCTTTTCTTTTTTTTAATGTTTGAATGGATAAGGTGACTTTGTGTGTGTTGCCATAAATTTACATTAACGAAAGACCAAGAATCTTGAAGTATGTTACAAATGCTGGTATGCGATCCCGTTATCCAGAAAGCTCTGAATTACAGGAAAGCCGTCTCCCATAGACTCCATTTTATCCAAATAATCCAATTTCTTTTTTCTCTGTAATGAGAAAACAATACCATGCCTTGGATCCCAACAAAGGTATAATGAATCCTTAATGGAGGCAAAACAATATACAAAAATACCTGTATGTCCCTCGAATATTAGCCAGGGAAGCCTTCAGATGTCAATGAGATATTTTGTCTGTGCAAATGGCGATTGGCTAAAGCAAGATCTATAATCTGACCTTTTATATATCACTGATAACGTAGCTAATCATTTTAACGCAGCATTAATAGTATAAGTATGGGACCTGTTATCCAAAATGCTCGGGACCTGGGGTTTTCCGGATAACAGAGCTTTCCATAATTTGGATCTTCATACCTTAAATCTACTAGAAAATCATGTAAATATTAAATAAACCCAATAGGCTGGTTTTGCTTCCAATAAGGATTAATTATGTCTTAGTTTGGACAAGGTACTGTTTTATTATTACAGAGAAAAAGGAAATCAATTTTAAAAACCTGGATTATTTGCATAAAATGGAGTCTATGGGAGACGGTCTTTCCATAATTCAGAGCTTTCTGGAATAACGCATTCCATCCCTGTACAATTTTCAGGAAATTGCCCATGTCCGCCTCTACCCTGGAGCAGTGGTTCTGAAGCTGGAGGCTGGTCTCCCTCTGGGACGGGGGCACAGTAGTTGCCTGTGGGGGCTCAGCTTAAAGGTCAATTAGGGGTAGAAAACGTATTTCACATGACCGAGACACCAACTGAGGCAAGATGAGCACCTCAGACGGCAGCTCCCCAGAAGTTACCTGGGGCTGCAAAAAGCTGCAACTTTAAGAGCTGAATATCCAGTTATTAAACCGGAAATTCGGCTTTTCTAGCGCAGTGAGCGCAAGTTTGCTCTCTGCGCTAGTGATGCGCCCCCCCTGGACTCCCGTCGGCGATTTGAAGTTTAGCACAACAGGCAGGGAGGGGGGGCAGGGGCGCTCGCCTCACGCAACAGCTCCAGCGCTGAGGGGGGGGCATTTCGAACGCCGCCTCAGACGGCATTACAGGCTGAAATTAGGGGAATCATTAGGGGAATCCAGGATTTGGTTCGGGATTCGGCCAGGATTAGGGCTTTTTCATCAGGATTTGGATTCAGCCGAATCCTTCTGCCCTGCCGAACCAAATCCAAATCCTAATTATTAGGGGCGGGGAGGGAAAACACTTCTTTTTGTCACAAAACAAGGAAGTAAAAACTGTTTTCCCCACCCCTAATTTGCATATGCAAATTAGGATTCGGTTCGGTATTCACCTGAATCTTTCACAAAGGATTCGGAATTTCGGCTGAATCCAAAATAGTGAATTCGGTGCATCTAGGGTTGCCACCTGGCCAGTGTTTTACATGTCTGGTCGGTAAAAATGATGGTTGATGTTATTAAAGGGAAAAAAGATAAATATATATATAGGAAGGCTGGTATTTTTTTCCAGAAAAGGTGGCAAACCTAGGGGGCAGATTGACATATGGTCGAATATCGAGGGTTAATTAACCCTCGATATTTGACTGCCGAATGTAAATCCTTCCAGTTTGAATATCGAAGTCGAAGGATTTACCGCAAAAAGTTAGATTGAATAAAAAATCGTTCGATCGAACAATTAAATCCTTTGAATCGAACGATTCGAAGGATTTTAATCAATCGATCGAACGATTTTTCTATGACCAAAAAGCCCCATAGGCTAACATTGAGCTTCGGTAGGTTTTAGGTGCCGAAGTAGGGGGTCAAAGTTTTTTTTAAAGAGACAGTACTTCGACTATCGAATGGTCGAATATTCGAACGATTTTTAGTTCGAATTGTTCGTTTCGAAGTCGAAGTTGTAGTCGAAGGTCGAAGTAGCCAATTCGATGGTCGAAGTAGCCAAAAAAAAACATTCGAAATTCGAAGTTTTTTTTATTCTATTCCTTCACTCGAACAAAGTAAATGGGCCCCTAGGTGTACTTTTCATTAACTTTTAGTATGCAGGGTTGAACTGGTGAGTGCAGGCAAGGGCTGCCACCCTAGGGGCCCCCACACCCCCCCAAGGAGCCCACGCCATGCCCCCCTACAACCCTACAGGGGCCTCTGCCACCCCCCTACCCTTCACCCCTAGTGTCTGTAAATTAAACTTACCTTCAGCGTGTCAGGGGAAGGAGATCAGCGGCCTGGGGAAGCACCAGCAGAGATCGGGCCAGGCCCACTCGTTTTTTTCCAGGTGGCCTGGGGCCGGTCCGACCCTGGTAGTATGCCCTCTCCTATTCATATTCTGGTCTCTTATTCCTAATCAGTCCATGGTTGCATGGATTCCATGGTAGTTTAAAACACTTGCAAGAAGACGCATTAAAATGTAGAATTTTTGAGAATTTTGATCTGCAGGAGGAATCAGCTTTTTGCTGTGAATGAACAAAAATTGCACCTTGACCTTTAATAAACCGAGGGGCAAGGTGCAGTTGGTCATTAAGTGTGGTCCACATTGTTGCAATATCTTAAAATAACAGCGGGGGGCAATGTTTAACAACATTCTATTGAACAGCTGAATTAGCCTCCCATGCAAACAGCCATGCAAAAATAAAATCTATTAAGGTTCTCATTTGAGTCAGAAGTGGGGAAATGATGATTTTAGCAATTAGTGGCTGCATGTTATCCACATTTCTACAAAGTTCCCAAATGATGTTGAACCCTGGCCATGACAAGCCTTAACCTACATTTATTCATCCTAAAATGACATAGTAAATGGGCATCATACTATTAAGATGGTACAATGCTGCAGCAGAACTATGCCCTCATATTCCAGTGCAGCTATCGGATCTGTTATTATTGGAAAGCCGTCTCCCATAGACTGCATTTTTATCAAATAATTCAAATTTTTTTAAAAATGATTTCCCTTTTCTCTGTAATAATAAAACAGTAGCTTGTACTTGATCCCAACTAAGATATAATTAATTCTTATTGGAGGCAAAACCAACCTATTGGGTTTATTAAATGTTTATATCAATGCTGTAACTAGAGGGGGGCGGGCCCTGGTGCGTGACGCGCAGCCGGGCCCCGCCCCCCCTCCGCACACGCCGGATTTCAGTGGTGAGCAGTGGTGAGCGGGCTGCCGGGGGGCCCTGAAGGGGTGTGGGCCCTGGTCCGCTCGCACCCCCTGCTCCTCCGCTAGTTCCGCCACTGGTTTATATTATTTTCTAGTAGACTTAAGGTATGAAGATAAAAGGCCTTTATTTAATCATGGCACAGACCAATATCAAGAAGGTGCTGTTCTCATCTATATTGAATTGTCTACGGTGTGGGGTGGCCACCATTGAACGTGCACCTGAAACATTGGAGGAGTTGTGTGCTGACACAGAATCACTATTTTAAGGTATGAAGATCCAAATCACAGAAATACCCCTTATACAGAAACCCCAGGTACCGAGCGTTCTGGATAACAGGTCCCATATCTGTAACTTAGATCTAACAGACCTGCAGTCAGGATCCGAGGCTACAGAAGAGTCTGCTCAGTGTCAGCATCAGTTCTACAACAATAAGCTACTCATATGGAAGGAAGCTATTATGGACAGCAGGTGGCAGTAGTCTCATGCATAAGGAGTAGACTCAATGTGCCAGGTATTTTACAGCTGGTGATGTCCAGCAGAGGTGTAAAATGTGCAGCATGTCCCCGCATACCTATATGCCAGAACAACAAGGGGTTATTAATTAAAGTCCATATGCCAAAAATTCTAAAAGAAGAGGGGTTTTTTGTATAAAATCCAAATTTTTAGTAAAAAAATAAAATCTAATTTTTGAGATTTATTATACCCCGAGGATGGAAAAGTCTGATTCTGAAACTCTGGCATCTCAGACCTGCCGAGGATTATATAAATCAATGGGAGTGGCCCCTATCCTATTTAGAAGTTTCTGTGGTCAGCGCTGGAATTAGCCGAAAAGTTAGAGCGAAAAGTTGAACTTTAACAAGAAGTCGTCTCTCTCATTCTACTGCAAATGCTTTTCCCCCAGGAAATTTGCTTTTCTGTGGTGCTCACAGAAATGACCCCGGGCCGGTGCAGTTTTCTCCGGATAGGAGCACCGGCCCTGGGTTTCATGCGATCACTTGGGGTGCATAACTTTTGGCAACCCCAAGTGAAAAAGACTTTTCCTTCTCCTTTAATTCTCGCTGTAGTGAACAGAACACTATACGCAATAAGACAATAAATATTGGGAATAAAGTTGCGTCTGTAAGAGGCACATGAGGATTGTTACATGACATTGTGACTGGGGGTGGAAGGATATGGAGAACATAATCCCATTACCAGTTAATAAGACTGATAGTTATCGCTCGCTGACCTCTCCTGGATTTTGCAGTTTCCTTTTTCATGTCAAACCGAGAAGAAGCGAATCATTCTGTTTGTACTAAAAACGTTAGAAAATAATCCCATAGTAATCTCTGCTCGTTTGGGAACAAAAAGAAAATGAAATGTCGAGGATCAATTGGGCCGTCACCCCCACGTCATTTATTATTGTCTGTGAGTCAGAGCTACGGTGGCTTCATGGGAGACAGTTAACCCCAGTTTTTCGGCGCCTCACGCAAGGCTGTCTCTGCTCAATTAGGTTTCCTTACTTGTATTCTGATAATAGATCTCTTCAGATGAATTTAAAGTGCCGCAGATTTCCCAAAGGTCTGTGCAAAGACAGATTTGTCAGGAGAAGAGGAAGGGGTATATTTATCAGAGAGTGAAGTTAGAGATCACCCCAGTCCTCTAGAGTGAAATGCCACCACTCTCCATTCATTTCTATGGGATTTTTAAAAGAGTATTTATCAATGGGTGAAAGTGAAAGTTCATCTTCTGATAAATACGCCTTTCAAAATCCCATAGAAATGAATGGAGAGTGGCGGAATTTCACTTTAGAGGACTGTGGCGATGTTTATAAATATACCCCATAGAGTGTTCCATCTTCATCATCTACTTAATGTTTGAGAAGTCCAGAATGCTTGGAATGCTACTGTATAGGGGATCTTTTCATAATGCGGAGCACCAGTGGCTTAATGGGCCCCTGCAAAAAAATCTTTAGAGGGGCCCAGTGCACTCCTATCCCTATCCTCCCGCCCACTTTCCATTCTGCCCAGCCCTGCCCAGCTCTGCCCACTCCTGGCCCCACCCACTGCCCCAGCCCCACCCATTATCCTGACCCTGCCCACTCAGTGAAAAATTTGAGTGTGTGCTGCCACAAAAAAAATAAAATAAATGGTACCACTCTAATAAACCAACAAATAAACAGCCTATGAGTAAGTGCCCTTTTAGGCACGAAACGCATTAGGTTTCATGTCCTAATAAAATTTCTACTTTTTTACAAAAATACTTAGTTCTTGATTATTGGAGATCCTCATATTTTTCCTTTTGGATTCAGCGTCTTAGACCCTGCCCACTCAGTGCCAACTTGAGTCCCCCTTCCTCGCCATAGGTAAGAGAGTGGCTGGGGAGAAGGGGCTTTCTTATTGGCTATAGAGGAAACAGGAAGCATCCTCTATAGTTACGCCACTGTGGAGCACCATACCTTAAATGGGTGGTTCAACTTTAAATTAACTTTTAGTATGTTATCAACTTTTCATTTGGTCTTCATTTTTTCCTTTTTTATAGTTTACCTATTCCGACCCTCTCCAGCTTTCAAATGGGGGTCACTGACCCCATCTATAAACAAACGCTCTGTAAGGCTACAAATGTATTATTAACATGTATTTATATAGCACCAACATATTGCTATTGCTGCTTTTTATTACTCCTCTTTCTATTCAGGCCTCGCCTATTCATATTCCAGTCTCTTATTCAAATCAATGCATGGTTGCTAGGGGAATTTGGATCCTATCATCCAGATGCCTGTATGTGCAAACTAGAAAGCTGATGAATAAAATCTAAATAACTTAAAGGAGTTGTTCACCTTCAAATAACTGGTTGCTTTCAGATAGATCACCAGAAATAACCACGTTTTGCAATTACTTTCTATTTTATATGTGTCACCGTTTTTCTAATAGTGGAGTGTAAAGTGTCATTTTCACCTTCTAAAGCAACTCTGGGAGGTGGGGGTCGCCGACCCTGTAAACTGTTCTAAATTAATACATTTAGTTGATACATTTCTTATCTTTGTCCCTGCTGAGCAGAATCTCTGGGTTTCATTACAGGCAGCTGTTAGACTTGATACAATAGTTGCTAATACTCCAGAGATGCTGCTGAGAAATGGAGCAACTAAATGTTGTAAAATTGTAACAGTTTAGACTCCGCACCTGAATTACCGAGCTGCCAGACTGAACAGTAAAAAATAAATAATGGAAAGTAAAAAAAGTATTTTCTTGAAAACTGAACTGAAAAAAAGTGTTTGGAAGGTGAAGAACCCTTTTAAAAAACATAAATAATAAAAAATGAAAACCAATTGCAAATCGTCTCACAATATCACTACATCACACTTAATTACATTTTTTATTTAAATTTTATCTCTTAATAAACTTCACTATTATCTTTCTTTTTTTTTTTCCCTTCTAAATTTAATGCGCCACTTCTACCCAGGTTTTTGCTCAATTCTTTCAGCGGCCAGTAGATGGCAATGCATATTTACAATTCGCCCATCTTTCCAAAAAGGAAAAAAAAAAAAAACTTGAGAATTTCTTTGGACCATGTGTCAGCAAACGTCTCCCTCGCTCACACTGGCTCCTGATACACATTTTATAACACAAAATGAGCAGTAAAAAAATAAATAAAAAAAGTGCAATTTATATCTAACGATTCGGCGGGGGGTGAAAAACCTCACAAAATAAACTTTGCCTCCTCGTTGATAGGAGTGGAATGAATGGCCAGTTCTTTCCCTGTGTTGGTTTTAGAAGAAAGAACAGAACATCCATCATTTTAATACGGATTAATAATGAATCTGTACTTGGTATTTAGGAGAGGAAAGGGGGGCTACATGAATTCTCATTTTTTTGTTGTCCTTCATGTGAGCTATAAACATAAGTAATCACCACCCCTTCTTATTATAAACCACAATTCTCCTTACTGAACATCATGGGGGTGCCTACAGAACAACACCAAGTCCCCTTTTCTTTCTTTTTTTTTTTTGGAATCAATATTAAAAAAACTTTTAAAAATGTTCATTTAAATTAACCCCCTGGCAGCCGGAGGCATGCCATTTTTCTGCAGCAGCTGCAGCAGTGCATGAAGTATCCGTCTGAGAGCGAAAGGCACAGGACTTTTCCAAATGACTGTTCACTCTGTAGTCGGACTCCTCCTCTGCCCCTCCAGTGAAGTTCATCAGTGAACAAGCCTTTCAGTCAGCTCCACTGCTGCCCCTATATGATTATTCATACGCAGCTAACATTCACCTTTTTATAGGGATTCCGCTAGAAACAAAGCCAACTGCTTGTTTGGGCTGATTTTGCTTTTTTTTTTTTTTACAAAATTTTCTTATTTTTTCGGTCTGGAGCTCCAGGCGGTGGGGAGGGGGGTGGTTGTGTTTTTACCTAAACTAGTGACAGAGGGATCTAAGTGACACTCATTTCTTCACACCGGCAAAGAAGTTTTTCCTCCCAGCTTTCTGAAACATACCAGGAACCGCAGGGAATCCGAGACTGACCAGTGAGTAAATTCACTGAATTTCAAAAATTTGTCCAGATCAATGAGAAACAGATTGATTACAATGCTGTCTTTAAAAAACACATGCGTTATCGGGCTGGCGTTGGCGAGAAATACATGGCAAGCGCCATGTCCATTAACTGCACCTTGTTGTTTCTTCAAAGCCATATAAAGTCATTTGTTCAGGGTTATAACATCAATGAATCCTCTGAAAGTCAAGATAATGCCAGTTAGTTTCCTTCTATACATTTGAAACTTGTTGAATGCCAATTTTCACAAACTTCCAACAGCCATGCTGGGAGTTGTAGTTCTGCAAAATTGTCTGACTATAAATGACAGCTGTTTTGAATGCAAACCTTCAGATTGATATCAGGGCATAATGATCAGCCATAAATCAATGCAAGTTCCTGCCTTGGATAATTCACTCCAATCCCTCTGCCCAATTTAAACAATACCCTGCTGCTGCTGCCAGGGGAGTGTGTGTGTATAGCTTTAAGAAAGAGGCGGATGACTGAGAAATGACGCAGGAATGTTAATGAGTAACTTGAAAAAAAAAAAGTCTTCCTCAGTGCACCATGTGTGGTAACAGGCTTGGCTGCCACACTATTTAAACAGAGGGTATACTAAGGAACAAGGAGAATGAATAGGATCAAACAGGGGATGCACTATCAGTGAGAACACAGGCAGTCACCTTAGAGAACCCCAAGCAAAAAAAAAAGCAATTACTGACTTGAAAACCTATTTTGAGGCTGAAAACTAAAAAAGAAAAAAGTCAGAAAATAATAATAGTTAAGAGTGAACAGGAAAGAGTTTTTTATTAAGGCTTTTGTTAGAGCCGGCTATCCCTGGGGGACTAGGTGCACAAATTTCTTTTTTTTTGGTATTTTTCTTTGGAAGGATGTCCTCTGTGCTCTTGTGTAGCCTGATGGCAACTTTGGTTCTTTTAGCCAAAAGCAACCCCGTGGATGAAGACACGGTGAACATGCTAGTGCTTTTACCTAAGGATAACTCCTATATGTTTTCAATGGATAGGGTGAAACCTGCTGTTGACCATGCCCTGCGGTCCATTCAGGAGAACCAGACCCTCTTGCCCGGCGTGCACATTAACGTCATTTACAATGACTCTGACTGTGGCAACCAGGCATTCTTTAGCCTGATAGACATAGCCATGCAGCTGCAGAAACCTGACGTGATTCTTGGTCCTGTTTGTGAGTATGCGGCAGCCTCCGTGGCTAGACTTGCCTCCCACTGGAACGTCCCCATGCTCTCCTCTGGGGCACTGGCAGTTGGCTTCATGCAGAAGTCCAGCGAGTACTCGCACCTCACCAGAGTGTCGCCCGCCTACTCTAAGATGGGCGAGATGTTCCTGTCCATGTTCCGCTATCACAAATGGACCAAGGCTTTTCTCCTCTACACTGACGACAATCTGCAGAGGAATTGCTTTTTTACCTTGGAAGGGGTCCACCTCGCCTTTAAGGAGGAAGGCTATACCATGTCTATCCACAACTTTGACGAGACGAAACATGTGGACGCGGAGGAAATTGTGCAGTCCATCCAGAATAAGGAAAGAGGTGAGTGCTAATGTCTGATGGGGGTTTTACTGGCAGTGGAGGGAGGTGTGGGATGCACGGCGCAAAACCCCGCTCTCTCTCGGGACACTGTGCTTTAGACTGTCACTTGTGTGCTGAGCAACAAAGTGTGTTTGTATCAGCGCGTGGCTGTAGAGAGGGCTCCGCAGAGAAAAATGAAGGCAAAGCAGATGGAAAACAAGGCACCGCTTTCATTTTCTGTTCATTTAAACCAGGAGTGCCCATACCTTACTAATGCGAGGTCTACTTCTAGTCATGATTTCTTATTATGATCTTCATCCATAAAAGATTCTGTTTCAAACAACTTGAAATACTGATTTATGGGAAAATGTATATTGCTATATTTAACAAGCAACTATTTCTTACGTAACCTTAGCTTAAATATTTGAATGAAAAGCATGAAACAGGAGGGGGATTTAGACAAGCTGTTTGTTGACAAGATCTATTGATCTAAAGGTCTACTGGTAGATCCCAATCTACCTTTTGGGCACCCCTGTTTTAAACCCTTCAACAAGGTACCGGGTACCCTGCAAGTCTCACCTCTTGGGGTGAAAGCTGTTTACTATAATGAGCATGGATAGCACTGAATCAGCACTTTAATTCAATATCAATTAGATACAACAGGAAAGAGAGACAGAACTCACATGCACATTTAACAAAAAAAAACCAATATAAACCTGGGTGCTTTGGGTGATTTAACACGGGAACACTGCAGATGACAAAAAACACACACATGGATCCACGAAGAGATAGGAAGGGGCACACCTTATTTATCACAACATGTTTTGGATCTCATGGATCCGTTTTCAAGTTCACCCCATGAGGTCAGAAACTTTTGTGATAAATAAAGTCATTTGCAGCAGAGTCTGCAGTTCGTGTGGCCCTTCCCGTCTCTTCGTTGATCCAGACTGTTATAAGGTCTCGTGCTGTGATCTATTTGGAAGTTGGGCACGGTAACAGGTGAAAGAAGCTGAACTTTTTGGCTGTGTTCAAAAAAACACACATCAGTCAAGTTCAGTCTTCTGCTCCCATAAATTGTCCGCAGCTTTCAGTTTTGATCCAAGCGGAGCAGCAGTCATCAATAGATCGACTCATTCATCCCATAATTGGGGAGTTAGACCCATTTCATCCTGTCTTAATTTGAGTTTTATTGAAGAGGAAAACGTGATAACGGTACGGAGGAGAAGAAGCGAGATTGTGTAAATCATCCTCTAGTTTATTTTGTGCTATCATAATAGTGAAGAACATTTCTGGTGCCAGGACTGGAGCACCCTAAAGGTTAGGTGCTGCTACACCAAAACATGCACCTGCCTTACATTTATTAATCAAGGGGTAAAGGAGGGAAGTTGGTTTTCAAATATAATTGTAGTTAGCAGGATTGTTGTGTTCCTATAAGTTGCCGGCAATTACAAGTGGTTAAATGAAATGTAAGAAATCAGACTGGATACATTAACTCTTCTATGGCTTTGCGTAACTGTGCAACCTGAGGACGAAACAGACTTCATCATTTGTTGGCTGTTGTAGAACTACAACTCCCCTGTCAGTGTTTGCTGGGAGTTGGCCCTGCAACAACAACCGAAGAGCTTGATTTTGTACAAAACTGATATAATTGTTACTGTAACTCCTGCCAGAATGTCCCTGGTAATTCACTGCCCTGTACAAATATATAGATCAGCCCTGTGTGCAGAATTCCTTTGTGCCAAGTTGGACTAGGAGCCATGAATTTTGCAATAGTCATAGTACAGAGCAAAACCAGTGTCTGACTATTGCTGTTATTGCCTAGCATAATAGCAGAAAGCTAAATAAATTGAGCTGTGTTTGCCAGCAGATAAGAGATTAAAATATGTGAATGTACCTGTCCCTCCCAGCCGTGCAGTAGACGCAAGCAATGTAGAGCATTGAACCTCCAAACATCTCCTACTTTATTGCTGA
This sequence comes from Xenopus laevis, assembly GCF_017654675.1. Taxonomy (NCBI): domain Eukaryota; kingdom Metazoa; phylum Chordata; class Amphibia; order Anura; family Pipidae; genus Xenopus; species Xenopus laevis. The sequence goes on from NC_054372.1 coordinate 188,236,919, forward strand.
TATGCCAGATCAGTTTCTATTTGCATTATACAACGTATTGTGTGCTAATGAGCCCTCGTATGGGATCTGTTATTCGGAAAGCTGGGGTTTTACAGATTAGGGGTCTTTCCATAATGTGGATTACCCTCCTTTAGGGTCAGGCCACACTGGGCGTTTTGGGGAGATTTGGTCGCCTGGCGACTAAACGCCGGACGACTTCGGAAAACGAATTGCCGCGTGTGATTAGCGGCGACCAAATCTCCCCAAAATGCCCAGTGTGGCCTGACCTTAAGTCATTATAACAATCCAGTAGGATTGTGGAGCCACCAATATGGATTCATCATGGGATTTAGTTTTATTATTACAGAGACAAAAAAGCTGATCAGACAAAAATGGACACTTGTTTGTTTAAGTTGGACACAAGGGTAAAATTATGGTTTTCTGGATAATAGATATCGTGCCTCTAATTGCATGCTATTGTTATCTATTTCCATTCAAACGAGTAATAATATTATTTCATCATATCTCTACCTATTGTTGTGTCATAAATACTTTACAGTCACATTCCTGCACTTTGGCCGTGGTTACTGACAGCTCCTGGTGTTACAGCACAACGGGTGGCAGGAGAGGGGCTTTCATGGCTCCTGTTTAAATACTGGGGGTATCTTATTGGTGTTTTAAATAGAGTATAGGCACTTTATTTAGAGCAGCCATTGGGGGGTACAACAAGGGGATACTTGCCATGAGGACCTGCAAAGCAGAAGAGGATGAATGGGTAGGGCAGGAGTAATACTTCATGGTAAGGCAGGATGGAGAGTATAGGCAATGGTGGCTTCACTAGGGTTTTTATTGAAAACTTTACAACAGAATATGAACATAATTTAGACTAACATTACAATAACGTTACACTCATACAGAACCAAAATCCCCCCCCCCCAGTCCAATGGACAAATATCCTGATGGATAGAATGACAATGGGACAAAGACAGTCTCAGTCTAATGAAGAGTCTATGCCTTTGCTATGGATTCCAGGGGGGAACTGTGAAAAGTAAGAACTATATACAGCTAGTTGGTGGGAAGGTGGCAACCACTTTTAGGGTCAGGGCACACGCACAGTTTCGGGGAGATTAGTCGCCCGGCGACAAATCTCCTCTTCTTCAGGGCGACTAATCTCCCCGAACTGCCTCCCGTCAGCTAGAATGTGAATTGCCGGCGGGATGGCACTCGGAGTGCTTTGTATTCCTAAATTGCCTGAAGTTTCCTCATAATTTTGGCGATTCCAGAATACAAAGCGCTCTGAGAACACCTTCCACAAGTAAAGAGTGTAGTTCAACAGTCATTGGTGGACTGTAGCTGGACCACTGACGTTCCTACTAGATTTACATAATGTGACTCCCGTTCTGACTCCCCTATGCCCCACTCCAACTAAAAACAGCCCTGAATTAACTTACATTGAGCCATACATGCACATAGGCCACTAGTCACAATCAGTGGCACCGCTTACTATATGTTGTTCATCAGTTCTGTCCCCAGTCCGCTGTATAGTCCAAAGGACCATGTATTTCTCTGGAAACTTTTCGAGCTGCCGATCACAAGTTCAAAAGAAAATACATAAGTTCAAACAGATATCCGGAAACCCGTTATCCAAAAAGCTCTGAATTATGGAAAGGCCGTCTCCCATAGAGTACATTATATCCAAATTATTAAAAATTTTAAAAATGATTTCCTTTTTCTCTGTAATAATAAAACAATACCTTATACTTGATCCAAACAAAGATATAATTAATCCTTATTGGAAGCAAAACCAGCGTATTGGGTTTATTTAAATTTTACTTGATTTTGTAGTAGACTTAAGATATGAAGATACAACTTATGGAAAGATCCATTATCTGGAAAACCCCAGGTCCTGCGCATTCTGGATAACAGTTCTCATACCTGTATTTATGTTATTTTTGAGAAGGTACAGTTTGACATTGATGTCCTTTGGGGTTATGTTTGATATATGAGTGCAGTTTCCTATACTAACCATTCATATTTAGGGGCAAATTCATCAAGGGTCGAATATCGAGGGTTAATTAACCCTCGATATTCGACTGGGAATGAAAATCATCTGACTTCGAATATCGAAGTCGAAGGATTTTGCGCAAATAGTTCAATCGAACGATCGAAGGAATAATCGTTTGATCGAACGATTAAATCCTTCGAATCGAACGATTCAAAGGATTTTAATCCAACGATCGAAGGATTATCCTTCGACCAAAAAAACTTAGCCAAGCCTATGGGGATCTTCCCCATAGGCTAACATTGGGTTCGGTAGCTTTTAGGTGGCGAAATAGGGGGTCGAAGTTTTTCCTTAAAGAGACAGTACTTCGACTATCGAATGGTCGAATAGTCAAACGATTTTTAGTTCGAAACCTTCGATTCGAAGTCGCAGTCGTAGTCGAAGGTCGAAGTAGCCCATTCGATGGTCGAAGTAAGCCAAAAAAAACACTTCGAAATTCGAAGTTTTTTTTCTTCTATTCCTTCACTCGAAGTTAATGAATTGGCCCCTTAATGTCAAATATACCCAAAATGAATTGCTTATTAATTACTGCTGCCAACTGCACTTGTTGCAATGATTAGCCCTTATGCCAAGAGATGAGTGCAAAGTAACCCAACAGTGGGTGGCGGGAGTCACTTGGTTCCCAGATGTTGTGTGAGTCGCAATGGCTGGTGCCGCTCAGTTTTGTCATTATAATGGTATCAACAGCCCTGTGCACCAGCACATGAGGGCACTCTATTGCTTTTTAAAGGGTTAATGCAATTGCATTGTAATCACAACAAGGGGAGATAGGAACACATGTTGTAGAGGTAAAAGGGAGCACAGTAAAAATGCCAAATAACCTAAACGCCCACCAGTGCTCCACTTTGGATTCCAATCAATCTAAAAGTTGTCAGCTATGCAGACCATCACTTTGGCCGATAAACATATTCCATTCCAAATGTTTCATCCCTTCTCTATAGGCAGAGGCTCTCCCATCATCGGAGCAATGTACTGTTCAATATTTCTTCTGCAGAAGCATGCTACTTCTTTGCTTGCATTTTCATTGCTCAAGGAGACTATCAAAATATTGAAACCCAGATGTGCCGTATGTCCTCTGCAAATTCCCTGGTGTCAGAGGGAGCACACAGCACTGCCTTCATGTGAGACATATGCATTCAGTACTTTTGACCCACAGGCTGATCTGGACTTTGCACTCGAGGTACCGAGATATAGCCATCGATATACTGTTCTAAAACCCAGAGTTAGATATAGAGTAGGTTGTCGTCACATTTTAATACTTTTTTTTTTTTAACAAAAGGGCCAGGCAAGAATATGATACAGTGCTTGATCACTACCATCAAGATTAAAGTGTTCTGCGGTTCTGACTGCCTCAAATGACAATTGTTGTACACCACCATCCTCACAGTCAGCTCTAGGCATTATTTAGAAGCAACACTTTATTTTGTAGTGTGTTACTCTGCCTCCTATTATTATTAGCAGGTGGGCTGCCTAGCCCAAGTGCTAATATAGCTACCCTCCTAGAAGAAGGCCTTTAATGGGTGACCAAGTTGCCTATGCAACCTCAGCTTTGCAAGTGGGGCTGATTTTTACTTAGTGGTGTTCCTTTTATGGTATCACCCAACAATGACTCTTGGTCATATTTGCTTTATTATTACACCATGTTATACCATTTTCCCCCAGCAGCAAGACGGCAACACCCCAATAACGCCATTGGGCAGCCTCTGACATGTGCATTACTGTGCTGTAACATAGCATCATTGGACTGGGCAGCAAAGAAGATTTCAGGCAGGAATACATGTGCCCTCAATGTTCTATTGGTCTGTGACAATGAACATAAAAGGCAAACATAGTGAATCCTATTTACCTTGATACCATTGTGAGAGTGAAGCCAGATACACTGGAGGAGGGAGGGCTGAAATAAAACAGCTTGCACACAAAATAAAAAGCCAACATGTTTTTCTTTTTAAGCACAGGATATTTGCAGGCATGTATATAAACAGGCCTACGTCCATCAAACAAAATAAAGTTCATCTTAATTTTCTCAATGTGCCGGAAGCAATGAAAGGATTAAATCACATCCAATTTACATTATTTCATGGGAAGGTATTTAATTTGTGCTTGGGTTACTTTACATTTGGACTGGGTCCAAGGGAGCGGGAGTAGGATCTTTTCATTGACTAATTTAGTGATCACTTTACATGTCTTGCCTTCCTTTATAGCCTGTGATCTCTCCCTGTGGACCAGGATGAAATTAGATTAGTCATGTTTGCAGACTTTTCTGAAACTATCCCCCCCCCCACCCGGGAATTACTGGGCAAATCAATACGAAGGGAAAACATTTGGATAAATTGTTCTTTTTTTGTTTTAAGAATGAAATTGTCCCTGGAGCCGAGAGTGGCTTTTCTTTATGGATTGGGAAAAAATTCTTTGCACTTTAACTTTTGCCTGGTTGGGGTATTTATGACAGTAGTTGTGACGTAGAGTGCAAGGAAAGTCATTATGTTCCTGCTCTTTTCTAGGGATGGGCGAATTCGACCCGTTTCATTTCGCCAAAAATTCTCAGCCGGCGAAATGTCGCCGACGCCCATTAAAGTCTATGGGCGTCAAAATTTTTTGTTGATGCACGAAGCCATACAAGTCTATGGGCGTAATTTTCTCGGCGAAACAAGGCGAAAAAATTCGCCCATCCCTACTCTTTTTTCCATTCATCTTCCTAAAAAATGCAAATGTGAAACCAGTATATAGATTATATTAGATGCGTTCAGATGAGCTTACCGCTATATATAGTGGGCACGGGTGCACGCGCCCCAGTCCTTCAGTAAAGGGAGCAAACACCAGGTCCCTGGTAGACACAAAATGCATCAGGCCTTGCTTCTTATTTATGGAGAATAAAATGTAAGCTTTTTAACCTTTTATAATCTGACTCCAGCTCTACAACTTTGTGGGTCCAGGCTTGTGCCAGCGTTTTCCTAAAAAGAAAAACCTGACAATGATCCTAGGATGGGGAAAGGCAAGAAAAACTCCCTAACAGGGGGTGGCTGTAAGATGCCATAGACAGTCACTTTTTATTGGGATGCTGGGGGGCTGTTTGGGCCTCAATCTGCCACCTCAATTGTAGGAACCATGGAATTACGTCCATGCTTAGGCTGGAGGTAAAGGGATCTACAGCATCAATAGACAAAACTTGCACATGATTGAGCAGAAGAGGCAGGATGGATGCACATAAGACACATCATTAAATATAATATGCAATACCATGCACCCTTTTTCCAGGTCTACATCAGGGGTACCCAACCTTTTTTACCCATGAGCAACATTCAGATGTAAAAAAGAGTTGGGGTGCAACACAAGCGTGACAAATGTTCCTGGGGTGACAAATAAGGACTGTGATTGCCCATTTGGTTGCCCTTATGTGAACTGGCAGCTACAGGAGACTCTGTTTGGCAGGACATCTGGTTTTTATGCAACCAAAACTTGCCTCCAAGCCAGGAATTCAAAAATAAACATCTGCTTTGAAGCTGCTGAGTGCACCATCCAAAAGGGTTGGTGAACAGCATGTTGCTCTGGAGCCACCGATTAGGGATCACTGCTCTACAGAGTAAATTATATAAGTCTAAATTGTAGAATGTATCATTTTTGGTGCGTCAGTACTTGTTCCGTTACACTAACCAAATCTTCCATTTTTTGTTGTTCTTCAACCCTATCAGCTAGGAAGCATGGCAGTCCAATGAGTAATGAATCATTTCCTAGAATCAAATACAGGGTCAACATCCTTTTATTATATTGAGATGCTAGGTAATTTAAATTTCCCAAAAGGCCAAGGTTGGCATCAATCACATAAAGGAATTCTAGTTTATTTCACAAATGGCCTAATAAGGAATTAATAATGATACCTGACTGTATGGAGAATTACACTGGGCTCTCTTTACCTCCCGTATTTGTATGTAATTGGTATGTTTTAATTAATCATGATTATTACTGTACTTTGTTTTGATTGTATGTTTTGATTTATATAGGGTTGCATAGGAGTATGGATGTTCTTACCAGACAAATGCCCAGCCCTGATATTCCCTTCTGGGGTTCTGATTGGTTATAGGTTGATTTAGGCCTTCTAGTGTCCTGATATGAGAGAGGATGATTACACTCATGCAAAAGAAAGATTGAATAGAGCACAAAGCCCAGCGACCATCATAGTGAAATCCTCATGTGCACTGGAATTCTCAGGCCGGGTAGATGAATGATTCTCCTTTAGAAATCTTGCATATGAAGTTGCAGAGACAAACTACTTTCCTAGTAGTTTCCTAATTATGCAATCCCTTATTGCCTAATACAATGCATCACCGTGGATGATTCTTCGGCTAGCCTTACTTTTGATTTGGATGTGCCAGTCTGCTGTTCTGTCTCAACTTAATTATATCCAGATGTCCCTTTAAATGCTTGTCTACACACTGTTACATCGCCTGCATCCATGCGCAGTGATATTTGGCAGTTTTGCCAGATTTATCTCATAAGATGCTGCACATAGTTTAGAAATAACTATACAATATGAATCTGGCTGGTGCAAAGGATTGTGAAAAGGCCGTCTGGTTTTCTGATGCTCTTTGTTAGGCTGTACCTCCTCTAGGCCTGTACTTCCGGATTAGAAGACAAGTAGCTAAATTCAGTATAATATGAACACGAAGGTCATGCAGGCTCATTTATTAAGTAGGAGCACATCATTCGTTCATCAACAGTGCACAAAAGGAGGGTTGAAAATTATGAAATCTCATGGCACAACCTCAACTTGAGAGTCCACCAGCGATGTAACTATAGCAGATTCGGCGGTCCCAGGGTGGCCCAGGAGTGTAGAGGGCCCAGTGGAACCCTAATTAGTGTGCAATTTCAACATATCTTGTTTAGAGAGGTCAACTTGCCAATGCTTTGAGGCCCTATATTGCATTTACTGTGGGGCCCAGTAACACCACTGGGGTTCACACAATGGCAGGACATCCAGGGAGCTCAATTTTAAAGCCTGCCTAGGGCAAGATATTTCATTGGCAGCCAATGGCTTGCTGTGGGAATTTTAAATAAGACTTAGGACCCCCCCCCATTCATGAATAAAAGGCTCAAATGGGCCTGTTAACATTATGTCAATTGATCAGCTATCCACTATAGTGATGAAAGGAAATTGCAACAGTTTGGACCTATTTACAACTCCAACATAAGTCCTAGGTCTGGGTTTTTGTAGTCTCAAAGGGACTAGCAACTACATTGGTAGCAACAACTACTCACATTCTCCTATAAGACTTTTAGGGCTGATAATAAATGAGCACAGGACTGATGAGCCAATGAACAGGGCAAAGACATATGTTCATAAACAAGTATCTACAATGACGTTTGTGTGTTTGATTGTCCAATTTCAGATGACTGTTAAATACCACAAGCAATCTGCCCTTGGGGCAAGTTTAATAGCTGTCCATGAGCCACACTTCTGTTATAGTAAGGGCAGATTTAATTGCAAGAAGGTGTGGGAGCCATGAAACTATATTCTGTAAAGTCACAATAGGCCTCTGGTTTGTGTACAGTCATCTACACGCCGAGGGGTTAACCACCACGGGAAGTTTCTAGATCATAGATAAGATACAAACAAAGCCTTAAAGTACTTTCTTAGCCTTATATACATTTGATCAACATTCTTGATTAAAGCTTCTGTTGACCCTATTCATGAGAAAGTTCCCCAACTGCCTGGGGCCAAGCTCTGTAGTAAGCAGGGTCCTTTAATAATGGCTCGGCTTCAACTGCAGGAACAATCTGTTTTTCATGGCCAAGAGAACAATGATACAATTTATACTGGAAAGTACCCCTGCAGCCTTAAGATCTGCAATAGCTGGTTTTTCAGGAATAAAGAATTGATTGTCCACTAAGGGGTTTTCATTTTCTAATAAATCCTTGTTTGTTTTTACTCCATGTTTTTATGTAATGTTACACACAAGAACTGTGCCTGTACTGTTCACACACATATATCACGTCAGAGGAAAGTATAGATATGTCATTACAACCACAATGCAATGCAAAGGCTTGACTATACATTTTTATTCATTTAAACTTTGATCTATTGATCATTTTTGGAGACGTGGCAACATAAAGTGCTGGCTATTATCTCCCCAAACTATACTATCCAGGGTATGGGGCAGTAGAAACTCATGTGACATGGTACATTTTAATCGTCATCAAAGTGCCTGCTGGGGATTGTTTACCATTAACAATACTGGGCAAAGATATTTCCAATCAATAATATCCATTGCAGTGTCATTCAGTTACGTAAATGGGAAGATATTCATGGAGGACAGAGGCCTTCTTATCCTAAATACAAGTAATGCCAATTAAAACATTATATTATTATAACAGTAATGAAAGTTTTGTAATTGTGACTTTAGAGATGAATTACCGCAGGTAATACTAGTTCAGGGATGTCCAGAACACTGAAGGCTAGGGGCTTTATGTATCATTGGATTCTTGTAATCATTCGTGCTACAAATACAATAGTCCCAAAGTGGCATATCTGAGCAAATATTTGGTCAATATTATCCATGCAAAATCTGGGCCTGTAGGTCCAGTTTGTTATTTTGTATTGAGGTTCCTGCTGAGGTCCCATCTGAACCTAAAGGTGGCCATAGACGTAGAGATCCACTCGTTTGGCGATGTCTCTCCCCGGTATGCCCACATTGAAGTGGGCAATATCAGGCTGATCCGATCGTGGTCCCTAGGGCCTAATGATCGGATCAGAATGGATCCGATACTGGCGGTCGGACTGCGGGACCGCATAGACGCACAGATGCAGCCGCAATCCAACGGGATTTTTTAACCTGCCCGATCGAGATCTGGCTGACATTCAGCCAGATATCGATCGGGGAAACCCGTTGGATGGCCCCACACACGGGCCAATAAACTGCCGACTCGGTCTGTCTGCAGCTTTTATCGGCCCGTGTATGGGGGCCTTAAGAATGAGTTGGTGATATGCAGTGACTTAACAATGGCATCAATGTAGAAATTAAATGTTACCTACTGTTATATACCTCCAGGTTTTCTAACATTAAGCCATCTCAAAGCTTCTGCCAGATCCATAGCTGAACTGTTTCACTACAATTTGGATCAATCCCACCGGCTTCCACAAAACCTTTGACCCGAAGCTCTCGAAAACCGATTCTTTTTATTTTTTTTCCTATTTACATGTTTTAGTGCTTATTCATAGTAGAGGCGATTGATTCTGATGTGATATGTGCCTTTTTATTTGCTTTAGTGTCTCTTCTGGATGATCCTGTTATTCAGCCGATACCGTTGACCAACTTTACTTGCAATGCAATTTTTCTGCCTTGGCTTTAATGAATCATCAGGGAATCATCTGACTATGTTCCTGTGTCATTTAAACCTTCTTTCTCTGTATTTTTCTCGATTAGTGGTGATAATGTGTGCAAGCAGTGACACTGTTAGGAACATCATGTTGGCCGCCCATCAGCAAGGAATGACGAATGGAGATTACGTCTTCTTCAACATTGAACTCTTTAACAGCTCCACCTATGGTAAGCACAATTTATTTGTTATACCCCACAGTGGCGTAACTAGATATTACTGGGTGCTACGGAAAATTATTTTTCAGGCCCCCAAAATGTCTAGAGGTTGACACATTTTCCCATATTTATTGCAATTGTATATGAATTAGGGCCTCATGGGCCCCTATACCTCGTGGGCCCCCTGCAGCCGCAGGGTCTGCTTCCTCTGTAGTTACGCCCCTGATACCCTACATTGTCTTTATGTCTACAGTATAATAATTATAATATTACATTATTATAGTGTTCAGAGGCGACATAACCAAAAACAAATGCAATATGTAGATGGATTTGATGACCTTAATTAAAAATAATTTGGAGACCTATATAAATCCTTGATTCCCATTCTTGGAAAACCCTTTGACAGAGCAAAGAGTAAATGGCTCAGGGACATACCCCACCTTGATGATGTGATGTGGGATGAGGCAACAGAATGCTACTGAGATTAAAAGTTATGGGTCAGAAGCCCAATGAACTATGCCCTAAATGTCAATCTCCAGATGTGGGGTCTTTCCTCCTAATGTGGACATGCCCACTCATACATAACTATTGGTCAGCAGTAGTGAAATACCTCAACGACCACATCTTACTACCTGGAATACTAGCTCCAGAAGTGTGCTTACTAGGCTTGCTGGATGATGTAGTCCCTTTAAATAAAACCAGAACCCTACTCAAAACCTTATACTTTTATGCTAAGAAACAGGTTGCAATGAAATGGATGAGCCCCCAAGCCCCAACTGTGCAACAATGGGTGCAGCTAAAAAAACAGCTAGTTCCCCGCTGTCAAATTAACATTAGTCAGGCACTGTCCTCAAAAATTTGAGAAGGTCTGGAATCCCTGGTTGGAGGCTAACCCAGAAGCTGACCCTCAAGTCTGAGAATGCCAACTTTTAAACAGGCAACCTATCCCAAAGGGGGGCTCCCAAAGTCTCTTTGCCATAGGCCTCAGTTGAATCCTATTCTCCACGATGTACTGTAATATTATAAATATGTAAGCCCTCATGTCGAAATGTCATAGTAATGCATGTTTTTGTGTATGTTTTGTTGCAAAATAAAAACATTAATAAAAAAAATAATATTAATTTGTATGTATGAAAAGATGGTTGTTATGTGACAACAGTATCTCTTTAATATGATGTTTCTGTAGGGGTGGTTTACAAAATGCAATATTGGACTCACATCACCATGTTTATTACCGTCCGGCACAATTGCCCCAGATGTTTTTAAACATACGCAATTAGACTTGGGTTTTGATTTAAATCAGGTGCAAGTGGCATGGAGTGGTGGGTTCTAGTGATGGGCGGAATTTGTCCCGTTTCACTTCACCATGAATTTCCCGCAAAATTCTCGAAACTGGAAAAAATTTTTTTGAAAGAAATGATTTTGCCGCCGGCGACAAAATGTCAAAATGGGCGCCGGCGTCAAAGTCAATGGGCGTCAGTTTATTGTCGCCGCCGTCTATATGGGCGCTGCCGTCGAAAAAACTTTGACTGCGAAATGGGGAAAAATGGCAAAATTGTGTCTGCCGAATAAATCCCCCATCACTAGCGGGTTCTTCTTTTTCTGAAGCACGTGTTCAAAATGGTATTTTCAACTAATTCACTGGGTGCAAGTCTGGTGCACCTATTGACATAAGCCACTGCGAGAACCATGAAGCTATTACCAGGGCAGGGTGCCAGTAACTCCAGGGTTCCCCAGCATCAATAGGTGTGTTAGCTCATTATTCATCAGAAGAGGCACAATGGACACATTAGCAATCAAGTGGAAGTGCATATTCAGAGGCATTCAGTATCCTTTTTTAACTCCACTTTTGTTAACCCCCCTCTGAAGCAATGTTTAACATGAATATCTATGCTCTGTATGCCAAGTTTGCATCTGGGAAAACAATTACTAGCTGCAGAAACCTTAACCACTAGACTCACACTTGCCTTGTGCTGCACTTAATAAAGCCCGATTGTTTGCTTAAGCCAGCTCATAACCCGCTTTATTTCTTCCACTTGATTATGTAATACTTACTTTAAGCAGTTTGAGATAATACACCCTGAAAAGAAAATAGATAGCTGCTAATTCCAATTGCCTGTCTTGTCACTCATCACTGGCTTGAGCAAACAAAAGGATCAGTATTATACAGGTGCAGGGCTTTTCAGCATGTACATTAATAAAGCAAATACAGAATCATATTTTAACAGGCTGGCGTCAAAGAAGTCGCGTGGGCTGGATATAGTTTAAATTATGCTGGAAATGGCTTTGTGTAAGTAAAAGAAGAATCATTTCATGCAAAAATTAAATAAATTGAATAGTTGTGATATATTATTTATTCCCTGGTATTTCGTGCCAACATATTTATAAAGAGATTATCTACAATCAAAGGGTGACAGTTAGGGGTCTGAACGCCAACAACTCAATTTTTTTTACTATAAAATATGAATTATTAGTAGAAAAAAACCTCAAATGATTCAAGATTTATTATAATCTGAGAATGGAAAAGGTCAGATTCTGAAAATCTGGCATCTCAGACCTGCCAAGGTTGTATATACTGTAAGTCAATGGGTCCCTTTCTGTTTCTGTGCTCTGCTCTGGAATTAGCCCAAAAGTTGGACTATTTTGGACTTTCCAGGCAAAAATCCGAAAAAATTCGGAAAAAGCCAGAAAAAATTATTTGTTTCGGGGGAAAAAAACGTACGATTCGGATTTTCGATAGTTTTTTCCGTGTTTGTCCCCGATCCTATTAAATCGTGATTTTTTTTATAATAAATAAGGTCCCATCGTGGATTCTAGTTTGGTTGGACTTTTTTGATTAAAAGAATAAATTAATAAATTAGGACTTTGATAAATAAAGGTCCTAAGAGTTTTTATTTTTGATAAATAGGTTTTAAAAAAAAAAAAAAACCCATAGGGATTAATAGAAAGTACATTTTTCTGGGGTGATATCTAATTTCAGCAGGTTTTAGATGGTGAATGGTCGAAGTTTAATTTTTAAAGAGATAGTACATGATAAATTTCGATATTCGAATTTTCGATTTTTTTTCAAATTCAAATCAATTTGGACTATTCCCTAATTAGCTCGAAATTCGAAATTTTTTTAACTTTTAACTCCCATAAAGTAAAACCCATTGATTCTTTTTGATCATATTCCTTTTTTTGGCCACAGCAGGAATCTCAAAGACATTTTGCACTGTGGTCACTCTCTCCTCTCTCAGTGTGGTATCACTCCAGGGTAACTATAAGCCTGTGACCTTGCAGTGATCTGTAAACACGTCCTGAACCCTTTTAAGATCCAGATGCTGCTTGTGCTGTTGCTAGTCTGCACAATCATCGTGTGAGAAGTAAAAGTGAGGTGTGTTTTCCCAGCCATTAACCTTGTACAGTGTCAGCTGATGATAACAGGGATTTTTTTTTTTTTTTTTTTTTTAGAAAAGATGCTCGGTTACAAAGAATGCACTGTTAATGTTCGTTGGTCTTCATTAAACACAGTTGTCTTTTGTCAGGGAATACAATTACAAGTCATTAGTCTCTCTAGCTTTCAGGGTTAGCTACTGGAAAGTTTTTATCTAGTAACAACTGAATTGGAGTTTTTTTTAAAAAAAAATTTTGTTTTTAAAGGGGAACTCCACAAAAAACATAAGTTAAAGGGGTGGTTCACCTTTGAAATAACTGTAAGTATGATGTAGAGAGGGATACTCTGAGACAATTTGCCATTTGTTTTCTTTTTTTATCAGTTGTGTTTTTTTTAGTTATTTAGCTTTTTATTCAGCAGCTCTACAGTCTGAAATTTCAGCAGTGTGGTTGCTAGGGTTCAAAATACCCTAGCAACCAAGCATTGATGTGAAGAGACTGGAATAGGAGAGGCCTGAATAGAAAAATGAGTAATAAAAAACAGGAATAACAATACATTTGTAGCCTTACAGAGCATTTGCTGTTTAGAAGGGGTCAGCTGGTATGAGTCAGAAGAATAAGGCAGATCATTATAAAATTGTAAAAAAAATAGATAATCAAAACCAATTGAAGAGTTGCTTAGAATTGGCCATTCTATAACATACTAAAAGTTACCTAAAAGGTGAACCACCCCTTTAAGCTTTTTGAAAAGTAAACATAATTTCAAGTGACTATGCAATATACATCAATTAAAAAAATTAAAATGATTTTTAATGGTTTGGAACAGTTCCCTAACCCTAGCCCCCTGCTCTCCTACTGATCTGTCTGACTACTTTGCTGAGCTGTCTGACTACTGTTACTTTGTATCGACAACCATCTGTCCTCAGCCTGTATCCTCCAAACCCCACAATTCCCTGCACATGTAATTTCAATAAGGAAAGGAACATCCCAGTGCAATGTATTGTGGGTTATGTAGTTCCTGCATGCTGTCTGTAAACTGTGGAGTAGTTGTTACAATTTGTAACATCAGTGTTTAGTCCCTCCTTCCCTGCCAGGATTTCAAATGATGCAGAAAGAGAAGAACTGATAAACAGTTGGATTTCAGCATAGAAATTGTCATTTATTCATACTATTTGATGAAACCGGTAACTGTTATGGGTATATTGGGGTTTTGTGTTATGTGGCCTCTTTATCAAATTTTGGTTTGATACCTCAATGTGGTATAAAAGAGGATCCGGCTAGTTTGTTCTCTTGGAAATTGGTCCATCTAGACCCTGAGAGCAGAACTGTCATAGCCAGAGGGCATGAAATGACCCAATGGCTACCATGACTCTTTCCAGTGGGTGGAAGACACTGTCTTTCTCTTTCTTCACAGGGTATCATGTCTCCATAGATTTCTCCAACAGAGTTCCATGTATCTGCTCAGCATGAAGTTCTTTTGATTTATATGGAACCTATGGAACCTATGGAGTCATGTACTGAATCTTGCGTGCCTGTTTGTGGTCACCGGGGGTTGCACAGTGAACTTACTATTGGAACGCCAGTTTTCCTTTTAGTGGTGTATTTCAGCTATCTTAAATGTTAGCAGATGACAGATCCCTTTCCATTGTGCACACAACTAAAAAGGGCCTCCATGAGAAGCCCAGCTGACTTTGTGAGCCCTATAGTGGGACCATCTGTGTTACTGAAAACCGTATTAACTTGCCTACCTAGGCATATAGGTTGCTGCTGTTCCCACCACTGACTGGACTGAACTTGGAAGAAGAGCAGCCAAGAAGAAGGAGTTAATGCAGAGCATTTATTTGTATCCTGCTTTACAACATATCCCAAATGGACTTAGACTTCATCTATGAACAGACTCTTATTTTGACTGTATATACAGTAAGCTGTTTTTAGCCTTCTTCCACCCTGAGCAACATCAACTGATTCTTCTGTTTTGCTGAAGCCACAGTGGTATTAGAGATTTCAACATGTTCCTCTTTGACCGCTGACATGACACAATTGAATCAACTCTCTGCGGCATGCCCTTGCTACACTTTCCAACAGGCTCCAAAAATGGCCCTCAGAGCTGTAAATGAAAATGCTATAGGAGAGATGGAGGACATAAAAAAGACAGCCTGATGATAATTTCAAAATCATGCTAGATCCCTTGGCTGCAGAGATGGTCTTCTGCAAATACATTTCCATGTGGCCTCTTTGAAAGCATATTGCCATATGGTCTTCTCAACTGGGACAAGTGCAGGGCATGTACCCTCTGCGCCTGAAGCCTTATTATTAGAAAACTCCATGGGCCAATTATTAACAGCATACAAACCTACTAGATTAGAAGAACTGGTTTAATACACTGGCACAAACTTAACGAAATTTATCTCTTCCAATCTCATGGTTAAATTAGACAAATATTTTCATAGGTAGCACTGAAAACCGACGAACATTAGGTCCCATCGCTCCATGGGCTGAACGGAAGGATAGTGTACTAGGATCCACATATGGTATCTTCCTACTGTTCCTATCATTTGTTCAAAGAGAACTGCAGGAATTAAAAAGGGGGATTTAAAATATTTGTAGGTCCGGTAATAACATGGTAAACCAATAGACTAAAATATGGCATTACTAATGGCAATGAGAAAAGGCATGTAATGCTTAGAGTTGGCTTGACACTAATATCCCCCCACACATATCAGTAGGTTCTGTTTGATGCTTTGTTTGTTTTGCTTTTGTAGTCTGGGTGCTACTCCAGATATTTACTTTGCTAGAAGGGGTAATTGTTCTCTCGCTATTGTTGACTTCCAGTTGACACATTTAATTGCCCTATCCACATATGTATGGTAGCAATGTCTGTGTAATTGATTTTACACAGTTGTGCCGCACAGTGATTTTTAGGGTGGAGAAGGTGTTTATTTTTGAATTTAAGATCATTTTACCCTGGGCAATTTAATCACCATCAATGCCCACTACTCACAATGAATTGCTTTCATACAGGCAATTATCTTTCAAAGACATAAAAGTAAAGTAGGTTATCATGAGTCTGGGAAGACCTAATGCTGTTAAAATAGATGTCACTCAGTAGCAATTCTCAGCCAGTAAACAGCAAGTAATAAATATCTGGTCTGCTACTTTGATAAGCCTACCCTCAGCACTGCCTCTTCTTCAGTAAGTAGTGATGGGTGAATTTATTCGCCAGATGTGAATTTTCGGCGAATTTGTGCGATTCGCCGGCGCTGAAAAAATTCTCATAACGCCCGCAAAAATTCGCCCTCGTCAAAAAAATTTCGGAAAAATGGACGCCGGCGTCGAAAAAAACTGATGCCGTCAAAAAACGGGCGTCAAAAACGAACAAATTTGCCGATCACTAAAAGTAAGTACGTACGTAAGACAGTGAAATGAATTAGCATCTCTTAGTCAAGGATTATGGTTATTTCTATAAGGGCAGAAACACATGGGCAGATTCGGGGAGATTAGTCGCCCATCAACAAATGCATTCTCTTCCGGTGCTTAGGCACACGCAACATTTTCACTACTGGCCTAGGAATGCAGAGGAAAGTAGGCCAATCTCCCCCTTCAGCCCTATCTTATGTGTGTACTGACAGCATGGATATGCTAAACCAGTGATCCCCAACAAGTAGCTTGTGAGCAACATGTTGCTCTCCGACCCCCTAGTGGGTGCCACTACCATTTGTTACATTACATGCTGTACTTTCAATTCACAGCATCCTGAACCATTTCTTTTTAGCGAAAAGTAAATTATATTCATAATTTTTTAAGGAATACCCTCATTTTATATTTATAAAAAAAATTAACATTTCAATGATATTAATTTTTTTCTTTTGGAATACTCTCCCCTTTGGCTTCAGGCATGCCATCGGAATCCCACTAACAGTAGCTGGAAAAATTTACTCAGAGCTTCTCAGTGCCCTGATGCCGTATCTCAGGTTTCTCACAATGCAAGTCTGTACAAACTACATACAAGGAAATTAATAGCCACCATGTATGGTACCTGGTCTGTTGCCATTGGTTTTCTATATACAATAATTCCCATAGTCTCCGAACATTGAGGAGCTGTAAAGTCTGATGGAGTATTTTCAGCAGGGAAAGAAATTGTAAACAAAAAATGAGCTTCAGAGCTCCCAGGACACATTCCAATCATTTTTGTTCCACTTGACTGGAACGTTCAAAAATAACAAACAATAGACTTCACTGTTATTTACAAACATATCTTTTTGTTGAACACTGGATGCATGGATCGCCGCAGTCGACAAAACGAGAAACTGCTTCTTTATGGCCGCTGGCTAGGATTGTAAATATTTTGATTTCTCCCCTAGGAAATGGCTCCTGGAAGAGAGGAGACAAGTATGATCTTGAAGCCAAGCAAGCGTACTCATCCCTCCAAACAGTCACACTACTCAGGACAGTGAAACCTGAGTTTGAGAAGTTTTCCATCGAGGTGAAAAGTTCTGTTCAGAAGCTGGGACTCAATGATGATGATTACGTAAGTCCTTGATCCTTGAGCCTAATGCTTTAACTGTCTGTAAACAACCTCATCATTTAATCAAGGTGACAAAATTCTCTGACCTGCATAACTCACAAAGGCTGCTTTTGTTTCCATAACTCAAGACTTACAAATATACAGTCAGCAAATGAAATTATGTTCATGTGACATTGAAAGGTGTATGGAGAAAGGGTAAGCTAGTTGGGATATTGTGATTTGTGCCGTAGTGCTCTTCAGGAGTATAACAAGAAAAGACCTGGGGAAGTCTATGAATTCTAGAAACTTAATATTAATAATAATTTAAAGAAACTTATGAAGCTCCCTCTAAATGTAAGCCACTCCTGTCTGCCAGATTGGTTAAATTCCAGTTTAGGTCATACCCCACAACTATCCCATTTTTATCAGACCAAAAAAAATGGATCTCATGGAATCGATCTCAGAAAAGGTTCACAGGGGACATGAAATAGAGCAGTGTTCCCAACCAGTGGCTCACGAGCAACATGTTACTCATCAACCCCTTGGATGTTGCTCCCAGTGGCTTCAAAGCTGGTTCTTAGGGATGTAGCGAACGTCGGAAAAAAAGTTCGCGAACATATTCGCGAACTTGCGCAAAAATGCGAGCGGTTCGCGAACGGTTCGCGAACCCCATAGACTTCAATGGGAAGGCGAACTTTAACATCTAGAAAAGACATTTCTGGCCAGAAAAATGATTTTAAAGTTGTTTAAAGGGTGCAACGACCTGGACAGTGGCATGCCAGAGGGGGATCAAGGGCAAAAATGTATCTGAAAAATCTGCCTGTGTGTGCTTGGAAGAGATAGTGTAGGGGGAGAGCTGTTAGTGATTTCAGGGACAGATGATAGTAAGCTTGCTGGCTAGTAATCTGCTTGATACTGCTCTGTATTGGAGGGACAGAAGTCTGCAGGGATTTGAGGGACATTTTAGCTTAGGTAGCTTTGCTGGCTAGTAATCTACTGTTCTCTTTAAACAACTGCCATACGTTGACCTTGTAGGCATTGTTTGCCCAGTTTTTTTGGACGCAGCCACTGAAGCACAGTTGCCAGAAAAAATATGCCATATAAATGCTGAAAATAGTAATTTTTCGCCATACGTTGACCTTGTAGACATTGTTTGCCCAGTTTTTTTGGACGCAGCCACTGAAGCACAGTTGCCAGAAAAATTATGCCATATAAATGCTGAAAATATAAATTTTTTTGGTTGCAGCCACTGAAGCACAGAGGCCAGAAAACTTATGCCATATAAATGCAGAAAATATGCATTTTTTTGGTCGCAGCCACTGAAGCACAGTTGCCAGAAAAATTATGCCATATAAATGCTGAAAATATAAATTTTTTTGGTTGCAGCCACTGAAGCACAGAGGCCAGAAAAATTATGCCATATAAATGCAGAAAATATGCATTTTTTTGGTCGCAGCCACTGAAGCACAGTTGCCAGAAAAAATATGCCATATAAATGCTGAAAATAGTCATTTTTTGCCATATACGTTGAGTCAACGTATGGCAAAAAATTACTATTTTCAGCATTTATATGGCATATTTTTTCTGGCCTCTGTGCTTCAGTGGCTGCGGCCAAAAAAACTGGGCAAACAATGCCTACAAGGTCAACGTATACACTACTACAGCGGTGGATACGGATTACGTAAAATATATTATGGCTGCTTGAAAAAAGTCACTCCGGTGTTTTTTCTGGAGACGGTAATATTATGGATATTTAGACAGAATGTGAACAAGGTCACACAGCTAGATGGCGGGTTGAAGAAAACAGTGTGCAAATAATGCCTACAAGGTCAACGTATACACTACTACAGCGGTGGATACGGATTACGTAAAATATATTATGGCTGCTTGAAAAAGTCACTCCGGTGTTTTTTCTGGAGACGGTAATATTATGGATATTTAGACAGAATGTGAACAAGGTCACACAGCTAGATGGCGGGTTGAAGAAAACAGTGTGCAAATAATGCCTACAGGGCAAATAATGCCTAAAAGGTCAACTTATACACTACTACAGCGGTAGTAAAATAAAAAAAAGTAAAATAAAAAAAAATGAATATTAAAAAAAAAAATTAAAGTTGGTGCTGCTGAACTACTAGGAGCAGCAGATTAGCACACCAGTCCCACTCCCCAACACTGCTAGACTAATAGCACTGGGCTCTTATAGTAGTAGTAGTAGTAGTAGTAAAACAACAAAAAAATAAATAAAAGCAGTCCTTACAAGGACTACTGTTATTGCAGCAGTCAGCAGATGAGATCAGAAGCAGGACAGCTGCCCACTGCAGCTACATACAGAGCACTGCAGTAGAAGGTAGATTACTAGCCAGCAAAGCTACCTAAGCTAAAATGTCCCTCAAACCCCTGCAGACTTCTGTCCCTCCAATAACAGAGCAGTATCAAAATGATTACTAGCCAGCAAACTTTCAACTGTCCCTGAAATCACTAACAGGCAGCAGCTCTCTCCCTACACTATCTCTTCAGCACACACAGGCAGAGTGAAAAAACGCTGCAGGGCTTCGGTTTTTATAGGGAAGGGGAGTGGTCCAGGGGAGAGCTTCCTGATTGGCTGCCATGTACCTGCTGGTCTGGGGTGAGAGGGCAAAAAAAAGCGCCAACAATGGCGAACCCAAAATGGCGAACGTCGCGCGACGTTCGCGAACTTCCGGCGAGCGCGAACACCCGATGTTCGCGCGAACAAGTTCGCCGGCGAACAGTTCGCGACATCTCTACTGGTTCTTATTTTTTAATTCTTTCCTTGGAGGCAATTTTTAGTGGCATAAAAGCAGGTGTACTACGAAACAGAACCTCCTGTAGGCTGCCAGTCCACATAGGGGATACCAAATAGCCAACCACAGCTCTTATTTGGTATACTCTGGAATTATTTTCATGCTTGTGTTGCTCCCCGACTCTCTTTACATTTGAAAGTGGCTTATGGGTTAAAAATGTTGGGAATTCCTGACTAAGAGGGACGCCTTCTAAAATTTGGATCCAGAAAAGTAAAAGGGAGGGGACGCCTTGGGTCTAAATGTGGTAAAATGTATCAATATTGCTGCAACTATGACTATGACAGTCATATTTCCATAAATATTATGAGCTAAAGGGGGTCATTTAAATATTTGACTTAAATCTGAGCCCAAAAAGTCTGATGACTTCTGGAATGAGTGACTGTTTGGGTCGAGAGTGTATTCAAAATGTCATGATTTTCAAAATGGAAATTTGGAGATATATGGATTCTAAGGCTTTATAGTTGATGGGTAAAGATATCACATAACTCAAAATTAAAGGCACCAAATGAGGGTGTTGCAAGTTGATGGGGCTGTTAGAATAAAAGCATCTGTATTTCAGCATCTATAATCTGTGCATCCAGTAATTCAGATACCAGACAGGTTTGCCTTGGAAAATACATGGACAATAACAAACATAAATAAGAGTAATAACTGTTTACCTTTGTCCTTAACAACAATGGTGTATCACCAGATAACATTGAGTCTTTCTTCTCTAAGGGCAGAGACACACGCTCAGATTTGAGGAGATTAGTCGCCCAGCAACACATCTCCTCTTTTTTGGGGCGACTAATCTCCCTGTATTGCCTCCCACCAGCTAGAATATAAATCGTCGGCGGGATGGCAATCTGTGCGCTTCATTTTCCGAAGTCGCCCAAAGTTGCCGCACAAGGAAACTTCAGGCGACTTCGGAAAACGAAGTGCTCCGAGTGCCATCCCACCGGCAAGATTCTAGATTCTTACATTCTAGCTGGCAGGAGGCAGTTCAGGGAGATTAGTCGCCCCGAAGAAGAGGCAATTTATCGCTGGGTGACTAAATCTTCCCAAATCTGAGAGTGTGTCTTTGCCTAAAATATAAAAAAAATTAACAATAGGGAAAAACTAATTTTCTCTTTAGTTCATTTTTTTGTTCCTTTCTCTGTCAGTCTCCTGTGGTTTTAGATAACAGAAACTGTTATTCACAATAAAAAAGTCCAGAAACAGACAATTTCCCTGACACTGGCCTTCAAAAAGGAGCCTCATGCTCTGTATAATGTTACAGTGAAAAGACAAACAAAAAAACCTCTCTCTTGCACAACTCACGGGAGTCATTAAACTTTATGAAAATCATAATAAATCTAAGTGCTTTGACCTTGTCGAAAAGTTTACACTGAGCAGGCAACAAGAGTTTATTTGGCCCAGTTCCAATATTTTATTAAAATGTAAGTTGAGCTTTTTGGATTTGTTTGGTAGTGCATGTAAACTTATACTGCATAAGGCTTTTAAAATCTTTAGTCTTGAACACAATTTATTTTTTTCCCAGTGCAGAAGCGCAGAGGTAGGGTATAGTTATGGTAGTAGGACATTCTTTTTTATTTACTTTTCTTAATGATTGATAATCGACATGGGTTTTGCATTCCACAGAATTCTTGATATGTTCCAAAAATTTGGGGATGGCGCCCCTAAGGGAAAAAGTGGTGGTGGGGGGGGTTAGCACAGTAGTAGAGGTTCCTAAATTATGGATTTGCCCTCCACAGGGGTGACTGAGAGAGCAGTTTGAGGGACCATTTTAAATGCCATTTAGGGGGGGGGGAGTATGAGTAGAATGATTATTTGTTATGTTAGATATTCTCAAAAAACATTTCCGGTTAAAGGGAAGTTTTGTGCCAATTCTTATTTGCTCTCTTTGGATTTTTTGAGTCATAACAGGATGAGTTATAAAACCATGTTTTAATTTTTATATCCTGGTTCCACATATCAATTTCATGACCATATGTTGTTTACATGAGAAATGCCTGAACCCCAAAATTCTAAAAGCATCTGGTTTAGAAATTAGAAAGTTGCCATACACCAGCTGATCTCTAAGGTGGAAAAAATGAATGTCCTACAGGCCATAGAGGCCATATATTGTATAGTTACAATTTCAGTGTTCTGTTCTATGATATTCAATCAGTACATCTATGGCCATTTTAAGGATTACAGTATGTCCCCAAACTGTGGGGGTTGCCTATTTGAATTTATTGGTGTGGAAACTTGACTGTGAAAGCTTATTTGCTGTGCTGGATAAGAAAATCCAACTAGTTTGCAGTACAGCAACTAATATTGGTTAGATGTAATCCAGGTTTTTCAAATTATATAGTAACCCAAATTATATAGTAACTAATCAACAATGTCTTGTCATATGAGAAATTATTTTTTTTCAGATTTTGGTGACCTTTCTTGTAGCTTACTCAATCACAAAGAGATGTTATTTCATAAATTGTCTATACTACAGGCTATATACTACAGGCTACATCTCATGTCTGACCCAGTTGGTACACTATCTATCTGATAAAGGCATTCTGTTATTCATTAATATCTACATAAATTTTTAGAAATATTTAAATGGGATAATTTGATACTGGATATAAGGTGTTTCTGCCAGTGGGTAAGAATTATGTAACCTTAATTTGGTTACTGACTCTATAAATAGCAATTAACCCTTTGCCATCAAGGGGCACTGAGTCCCTTTTGCATATGAAAAGTACTGGGAACTGGGATTTACAGCGCAGTGCCTCCACCACTAGGAAAAATAAAACACACAGTTTGCAAATGAAACAAATATAAAATTTATATAAAACAGTAGTGAAAGAACTTGGGCAATCTAATACACAATGCACTCCTGCACTGGGGAAACATGGGACCTACCTATCTCACTTTTAGGTACCTGACTGTTTCTCCAACACAGTCCTTTTTATTATCAAAGTCAAAATCCTCTGGAAGGGGTTAATGACCAAACAGTTCAGTTCAAATAAAATGTCCCTTCCCCAGAGCTCTTATACCCCAGGTAGCGATACCTTTCCCAAAAGTACCTCTCCCTTTGGAACTTAGCAGCCGCTACCATGTAGCAAGACCTGTCCTCAAATTGGGGCCCCATGTTTGTATCCTTGCCAGTATCCTCCCTTGGGTATCTCACTTACCGGGGTGCTCTCAGAGGCAGTCACACTGGAGATTACAGGCAGCTCTGCAACAGGATCAATCTGACCAGTGGCACCTTTCACCTCCTGAGTCTCTAGAAGTTGGCAGGGAACAGGATGGGCTCTTTCTGTACTTCTACAGATGCATGGATGTTGCAGCATGCAACCCCTGTTAAGCTCTGTTGGAGACCCTGTACAAAAGGCTCCAAACACAGGCATTCCCTCTCTCCCAAGGATGCACTCAGGTGACCACCAATCGGATGTCTCTCTAGTCTGTAACTGAGCTGGATGATGCGACAGACAGAAAAACAGGAGAAGGATTTGTCTGATCCCCTACAATTATAACCAATGTTTAGCCACAATATGGACACAAACCATTTACTATTTACTATTTAATAGTTATTTTGTCACATAAACGGCAAACTACTAAATTCCATAAATGGTTCAGGAGAAAAGAATCTTGGCTGGGATTAGCACCTATTATAGGAAATGTAATTTATTAAAACAAACATTTCAAACACAAAAAGGACATGCTATCATATTTACAGATATGTGTGGATAAAAGGACAGAAAATTCAACATATAAATTGGGATCTTCTGTGACATTCTTAGAGCATTTTTGTCATAAATTGTTCTTGCAATATATTGTCCGTCTGTCTTGCTTTGTGATTGAGATTTAATCTTTTTATCCTCTCAATGGTCACAGATTCTATCCATCCTACCACCATGGGCCCCAATCATGTACAAAACTGATTGTAACTGGTTCTGTCCTGCTGGTTTGTAATTTACTGTGGACTAAAAAGCAAATGCTGATATTCGAAAAAAACCAAAAAAAAACCCACATATATTACCAATATGTTAAGAGTTTGTGGTCTCAATCTGTCTCAACCTAGTAATTATAAGCCTGTAAGTATGACATGTGACATACTGTTAAGACATAACAGGGCTCATACACAATATCTCTAAAGGCAGATGGTAAGGACAGGTCTAACTGTGTGTCCTGATACTGTGCTCTTCGCAAGAGTGCACCCCTTAGTGCTCATTTTAAGAGAATTTGTACCCAGGGGTACACTGCTCTCTCTTTGCTAGGAGTGGGGGGATCAAAGATCAAAGTGGAGGTGCATTCCAGCCCTATTGTCACCAGGTGCCTTAGAGCTGGCAGTAAGGACAGGGCCCTTGTGTGGCCTGCGCCTCCTGCCACTCTGTACCTATTGTATGTGCCTCCCCCCGCCAGCCCCTTTTAAATCTAACAGTGCCGCTGTCTGCACAAAGAGAGCATTTTGTATTCCAGCAGTGCTCATGTTTATGAGTGTTCAAAGGCAGCTTACATGTGAGAGAAAGGCTATGAACTTCATGGTGCATTGCACTGTGCATTTTTGGGGTCAAGGGCAAAGTAAGGGGGGCTGAGCTGTTTTCTAGTCCTCCAGAAAGTCACCTTTTGCTCTGTAGCTGAACTGAAGGCTTTAGCACTGTAACAAGTGGTTGCTGTAAAGCACATATCCATGACAAGAATGCTGGAATGCCAAGAAAAAGTTTGTAAAATACCTGCCTGTTCGAAATGTTAATTTTCTCTGGAAATCCTAGCTATGAGACACGCGCCTTCTGTAATTACAAACTAGATTCCCCCTATCAGCTCTTGAAAGAATGTTTAACATATATGCCTCCATATACAGTACTACATCTGTTGCACACTGAATGTAACACTATGGGGCCGATTCATGAAGCTCGAGTGAAGGATTCGAATTAAAAAAACTTCGAATTTCGAAGTATTTTTTGGGTACTTCGACCATCGAATTGGAACGATTCGAACGATTCGAAGTAAAAATCGTTCGACTATTCGACCATTTGATAATCGAAGTACTGTCTCTTTAATTAACCCTCGATATTCGACTCTTGATGAATCGGCCCCTTAGTTATCTAAGTTAGGATCAAGTACAAGGTACTTTTTTATTATCACAAAGAAAATGAGAAACACTTTTTTAAACTGTGAATTAATTAACTAAAATTGAGTCTGTGGGAGATGACCATTCTGTAATTCTGAGCTTTATGGATAACAAGTTTCTGGATAATGAATGCCATGCCTGTAAAATAGTTGAAACTCCCAAAACCTCCAAAACACGTGCCTTGCCCATAAAGAAATCATGTTATCTACTGTGTATCCTGTGCTTGAATGGCTGCCCCCATGGCTAAACAGCAGCTTGTTTATATAAACTATAGTAGTACTTATCTGTTATCTACTGTGTATCCTGTGCTTGAATGGCTGCCCCCATGGCTAAACAGCAGCTTGTTTATATAAACTATAGTAGTACTTATCTGTTATCTACTGTGTATCCTGTGCTTGAATGGCTGCCCCCATGGCTACACAGCAGCTTATTTATATAAACTATAGTAGTACTTATCTGTTATCTACTGTGTATCCTGTGCTTGAATGGCTGCCCCATGGCTACACAGCAGCTTGTTTATATAAACTATAGTAGTACTTATCTGTTATCTACTGTGTATCCTGTGCTTGAATGGCTGCCCCATGGCTACACAGCAGCTTGTTTATATAAACTATAGTAGTACTTATCTGTTATCTACTGTGTATTCTGTGCTTGAATGGCTGCCCCCATGGCTACACAGCAGCTTGTTTTTATAAACTATAGTACTACTTATCTTTTATCTACTGTGTATCCTGTGCTTGAATGGCTGTCCCATGGCTACACAGCAGCTTGTTTATATAAACTATAGTAGTACTTATCTGTTATCTACTGTGTATCCTGTGCTTGAATGGCTGCCCCCATGGCTACACAGCAGCTTGTTTATATAAACTATAGTAGTACTTATCTGTTATCTACTGTGTATCCTGTGCTTGAATGGCTGCCCCCATGGCTACACAGCAGCTTGTTTATATAAACTATAGTAGTACTTATCTGTTATCTGCTGTGTATCCTGTGTTACTGTTCCTTTAAAGCATGGGGAATCCAAAATATGGAAAGAACCCTTATCCAGGAAACCCCAGGTCCAGAGCATTCTGGATAATAGGTCACATACCTGTACCAGGATGTATATGAAGATGCACCATAAGTTCCCCCTGTGGCTACAGTTCCCCCCGAGGCTACAGGTGTTGGCTGAGACACCCTTTGGCTAACACTGCAGGGATCATTTTATTTAGGTTTGCCACCTTTCAGCAAAACTTTTTCAGGTGGGGAAGGTGCTGATCAATGTCATCATGGGGGAATGGGCAGGCCGAATATTTTTCTGGCGGGGGCATTCTGGCTGTTGTTACGCCCCTGGGTCTAATACTAGCTGGTTGGCAACTCTTATTTCATTACTTATTCTTGGTTGATCAGACTCTAATCTTCCAGCCTCCATTGCTGAATACAGGCAAGTGCTGGATGTTGTCCATATAAATTATGTAAGTGCTGCTGACAGGGACTTGCTAAAACTCAACTCTCCTCATCACCCCCCCCCCCAACTCCTGAGTCTGTCTGTCTCCATTGTCAATATAACCCATCGCTTTGCAGTTTTTCCCCTTTTGTGGGATTCCTTAAAGGAGAACTAAGGCTTAAGTAAAGAGGTAGCTAGAAATGTTGTACATGATGTTTTGGTCTTCTGTACCAGCCCAAGGCAACCACAGCCCTTTAGCAGTAAAGATCTGTGTCTCCAAAGATGCCCCAGTAGCTCCCCATCTTCTTTTCTGCTGATTCACTGCACATGCTCTGTGCTGCTGTCACTTACTGAGCTTAGGGACCCACTCACAATATACAGTACACATAGAATAGAAATGTCACAATATAAGGCTGATTAGTAATTAATACAGATAATTACTACATGGCAGCACAGAAACCAGTGCAATTAGCATCAGAATTTAATAATCAGCAAACCTGTAGCATCAGCTTATATTACAGGGGAACCAGTAGCGATCCTAGAGGAGGGCGGGCCCTGGTGCGTGATGCGCAACAGGGCCACGCCCCCTCCGTACAGCCGCATTTGGCCACATTTTCAGCGGCGAACGGACTACCGAGGGGACCTGAGGGGGTGCGGGCCCCGGTAGTTCCGCCACTGAGGGGAACCTCATTTTCTGCTGGATAATTAGTGACGAGCCCTAAGCTTAGCTTCTCAACAGCCAATCAGAGCCCACTGAGCATGTGAGTGTCACAGACACTTTCCAAGATGGTGACCCCCTGTGACAAGTTTGAAGTCCTGGATCATTGCTGCTATTGACAAGCTCAAACTTTAGGCTCATGCAATAAGTTCACTATATAAAATATGGTATTTTTAGCCACATTCATTTGTAGAATTTAGTTCTCCTTTAAATTGAAAGGCCCAGGTGCGTTTTCTGCCCCTGCAATATACAGAAGCTTACAATACATATTTGTTGTTTGTTTACAATGCCTAAGAATGATTACTAGGATTTTGCAGTAATATGGCCAACCTTTGCCCATGGAAGCAAATCAAACACAGGCTTTCATCATTCTATATACATAAGACTAGTCAAGGACAACTGCTTATTTGTTTGCTGTGGGTGACTAGGGCAGGATACATTATTGCTTAAACTATTATGTAAGTGTTTTACATTTATTCACCTTTTTTATTTTTTTTAATGAGCACCCTAGATGCCTTTTGCATTGAAATCTGTGATGCCTATACACAAAGAACACCCACAGAGCAGTCATTACCTTTTCTTTCTAATGTCTTTCCTACAAGTTCTCATGGGTCTGATCTCCCTACCGAAATCATTTAAACCTTAACACTACAACAAGGATTTTACTGTATGTTCCAGATACAGATGTCCTCAAAAGTCCTGTTCCCAAAGTGATATACTGAACATTAAAACAGCATAACAACTTTGAAATATTGCATCAGGCAGCGCGGGGAACACGGCATTGAGCCTGCAACACTGGGATCCAAACAGCATTCCTTTATGTCAGAACGGTTCCAGATATTGTGGGAAATATTTCTAGAAATACAGTCAGCAGTGTTTCAGGTTCACACCATATGTGCAGGCTAGTTCTATAAAATGTTTCCTAAGCGCGTGGTTCACTGGACTTTTTCAGCCGAGCTTCAACTCAGGTTTCGCGTTCCTTAATGCGACCTCTGTTCCTGGCATGAAGAGAATTCAGTAAATGCTGTTTTCATTTCTTGATCAGAATTCTGAAATGGAATGATATTTTAGGTTGAATATGTACCCATTTGTAGTTAGCTGACCACCCATAGTATTTACTCACTGTCTTTATAAAACAGCTACGTGCAAGATTCATCTCACCATGCAGTCAAATACTCCACCAGAATTGTACTTAGCGTTGAGAAGTTTCATAGATTTATGGTATCTCTCTGCTCTGGCTTTTAAAAACTCTGTTGTCCCCAGGAGGTACAATGTTTACAATTACTGTCTAGGTCTAAGGTTTCCAAAGGAAAGTGAGTAAGTCCTTCAGGCGAGGAGCTGCTAATGTGCACACAGACAAGAAGAAGTGATGCCGGAACAGGATCAAGAACAGGGTGATGTGGGCGAAGAATCCAGATTAGGCAGGAGAAGGACAGAGCAGGTGATGAACAGGACTGGAACAGTGAAGCAGGATGGAGCAGACGTAGAGGGTTATTTATTGAAGTCCGAATGCTAAAAAAAATCTGAATACTATAAAATCTAAATTTTTGTAAAAAAACATTTTTTTGAGATTTATTATACCCCGAGGCTGCTAAAATCCCAAAATCCGCTATCTCAGATCTGCCAAGGTTGTATATAAATCAATGAGAGAGGTCCTATTTGGAAGTTTCTGTGGTATTCACTGTAATTAGCCTGAATATCTGACTATTTTCAGCTTTTCGGGCAAAAAAATTCAGACTTTTCCTGAATAAATTGAGCAATTCGGGGAAAAAAATCATACAGTTCAGATTTTCACTTTTTTTGATTAAATCAAGCTGTTTTTTATAATAATAATTATAAATAAGGTCAAATAGTGGATTCTAGTTTGGCTGGACTTTTTTAAATTAAAAAAATTTGAAAAATTTGGATTTTGATAAATAACCCCCGAAGAGTCAGAATTTGTAACCTGCCCTCGTGCAGGCAAAAAGGACAGGATTGGATCAGGACTGGATCAGGACTGGATCAGGACGGGATCAGGACTGGATCAGGACTGGATCAGGACTGGATCAGGACTGGATCAGGACTGGATCAGGACTGGATCAGCAGAGAACAAGGGCAGCACTAGGAACAGGGATAGAAGCAGAAACAGAACAAGAACAGGTAAGGTGCAGGTAACAATGGCAGGTGAGATAACAATGACAACCAGAGCAGGATGAAGCAGAAGATCTAGAGTCACGTCACAGTGCTCAGAACCAACAAGGCCAATGCTCAGGCACCAGCTGTGAGGAAGGTTGGGCTTTTATAGGGCAGGGTCAGTCCTGATTGACTGACCATATCCAACCAGTAAGGTTGCTGGAGTGATTTAATGAAACTGGGGAACAAGTGGAAGAGAGAGGAGCACATGCTGGCTGCTCTCCTGGCCTAGTTGTTAAGGAGAGTACTAGACATACCATACCACCAGACATGGTCCTAGTGTGTAATGGGAATGGCCAAAAGCCTTTACAGATTGCTATCCTTGAAGGCTGACTTTTCTGCAGTTCTTCTTGGGGTATTCTTTGTTTACAGAACAAACAATAGATGTAACCAGTAGTTTGCAACAAATTGAATAGGCCCAATTAGTCAACAAAGAGATAACTCATTTCGGCAATCCAGAGTGCCTTGTAATTTCTTTGTCCAATGGTGGGACCTGGTGTGCCATGGCTCTTTTGGACCCCGCCAACCCAGATGCACATGGTGTGCACACGCAGTGGGGGGGTTGTGTGTTGTGCGGCAGGTAGGACTTTGCGGCCCAGGAGGAATAGGGGCCCCATAAGGCCATAATACATATAAAATTTCAATAAACATTGGTAAAACAGCTCAACCTCTAGATATTTTGCAGGCAAAATTGTCTGAAATTGGGGAGAGTCACCAGAAAATGTGAGAACGCTTAAGTGACGAGTGGCTGGGGTACAGAGGCCAAAATCTGGTAACTCCCGACTTCTACACAACTCAGTCCCATTGCATGCTGGGTATTGTAGTCTTTCATTAAACTTGACAGTTAGCAAAAACTACATTACCCAAAATGCATTGGGAGAGGCTAGGCACATTAGGGCAAAAAACTTTGGCTGGTTTACAAAGTACAAAGGCCCAAAAAGTAGCCCAAATCTGTGCCTTGGCTAGTTTGTACTTTCAAAACCTGCCTGGGCTATAAATTAGGCTGGAAACAATTTGGCTGGAAACCCGACAACTTGGCAACCATGATCAGCTACCACTGTGTGTACCGGGATGTCAAAGTTAGCTCCATCTGTAATGGCTATCATTATAATCTACTATTAACCCTGTTTTATCGAATTCAATGAAGCAATACATTCCGCACAATGGCTTGCTTTAACCCAAATAAGCCAATGGGTTTTAGTATTAGAAAAGAATGCAGTCAGACTTTGACTCAAGTTA
Organism: Xenopus laevis; assembly: GCF_017654675.1. Classification (NCBI taxonomy): domain Eukaryota; kingdom Metazoa; phylum Chordata; class Amphibia; order Anura; family Pipidae; genus Xenopus; species Xenopus laevis. The sequence continues at coordinate 188,267,840 of NC_054372.1, forward strand.
AGAAATGAACAGCCATACCTTGAATTCACTACAGTTTCCATTAAATTACACCAATTACTTTAGGTGCATTAAGCAGTGCTCAGTTACTTTAATCCAGTAAATCAGTGATTTAATGGGCCGTGTTGATGTTCCTGTATTGACTATTCAATACAGTCAGTAAGGCTACTGAAAGGTTGTGTCTTAACTTTTTCACCAAATTCCTCCAATGGATCAGAAGGGAGAGCGGCCATAACACTTGGGTTCATCAGCCTAATTAGTGCCTTGAGCCAGAACTCGTTTCTCCAGCCACAGCCCCAACGTATATAAATTTATGGGTTTTCTGTATTCACTCGTCTAATGACCGAAAGGCAGTTCCAGTAAATTTAATTAAGAAAATGTTGTAACGTGACACAGTCGGTGTTGTGTTCCCAACCTCAGACCATCAGAGCTAGCGAGCAGGATTAATGACAGGCCCGGCTTTGTGTCTGCTACAGAATGGAAGAGATTTGGGCTTTTTTACGCTCAGCTAGGGAATAATTTGCTGAAAAGAAAAGTTCCATTCAGGAGCCAGAGTACTTTGCTAATTGTCTTTGATAGTATAAAAGCAACCACAAACTGGCTTCCACCAGCACCAGGACAGAGGGACAGCTTTAAAAAATAAAGGATTGTGTAGCAACACTATAATGGCGGCTATACAACCCATAAATCTGAATGACCCTGAGCTGGAACAAAAACAAACTGAGAGACTAGAAGATCAGGTCAATGTTTATTTTCATTCTTCAGGCTATTAAGATTATCTTTTTAAAATGACATTTTCAAGTTTGACATTGATCTAGTTAAATTTATATTTAGCCTTTATGTTTCAGTATTATTTTTAAATGACCTTTTTATACTTGACTTCCAATATCTCGGTAATTGGAGTTGCTGGTAGTGATGGGCGAATTTATTCGTCAGTTCTGAATTTGCGGTGAATTCCCGTGATTCGCCGACGGCGAATAAATTTGTGAAAATTCACAAGCAGACGCCGGCATCAAAAACGAGACCCCAGCGCCATTTTGAAAATTTTGTGAATTTTCGCAGGAAATTCGGTAATTTTTCGGCGAAGCAAAACACCCCAAATTTGCGCATCACTAGCTGCTGGCTCTTTAGTGGGGTCAGTTATTCTAGCAAATATATATATATATATATATATATATATATATATATATATGAAGTTTATCCAACTCATGACACATATATAGGATCTAGTACAGATATGGGATCCAGAATGCGGAAACCTGTTATCCAGAAAGCTCTGAATAACAGAAAGGACATCTCCCACAGACTCCATATTATCCAAATAATCCAAATTTTTAAAATGATTTCTTTCTTGTACTTGATCCAAACTAAGAAGTAAAACCAGCCTATTGCATATATTTATTGCTTAAATGATTTTTTAGTAGACATAAGGTATCATCCCAATTATCCCTTATCCAGGAAAACCCCAGGTCCCAAGCATTCTGGATAGCAGGTCCCATACCTGTAGCGATAAGTCTAATGTAATGGCACTTGATGAGTAATCTTGAGTTGTTTTACCACTATTTAAGCAGCGTATTTGATGAAGAAGCCACTTGGCTGAGCGGTGAAACATTGTAAAGGTTAATTTGAAGCAGCCACTTGGATGAGTAGTGACATTTTTTCACGTTTACTTGGTAAGCCCAGTTGCTTTAGGCCTGCTAGGACAAAAACATTAAGGGGGTTATTTATTGAAGTCCAATTGCCACAAACTCCAAAAATTCTAGTTTTTCTAAAAGTTCTAGTTTTTGGTCAAAACTGTCAAAATTGACTAGGGAATTATCCAAACTCGATTAGAGTTTTTTAAAAAAAATTGAATCATACGATTGATCAAACTTTGGCCCTTTAAGAATTAGAATTCAACTATTCGCCACCTTAAACCTGCCAAATTCATGTATAAGTCAGTGGGAGAGATCCAGTGATGAATTTGGAGATGTTTGTAGCCTTACTGACATTCAAGTTTTTTTCTAGGAAAAAACTCAAATCAAGTTTGGTCGAATTCAATTCGAGTTTTCAGGTCGGTAAAATTAGTCCGAGTTGTAAATATTCGATTTTTTTAATCAATAACCCTCCAGTCGAATTTCGAGTATATTCGAATGTAAGGGAGTTTAAAAAAACTCACATGAATTCAAAATTTGACCTTTGATAAATGTGCCTCCCAAATCTGAATTTTTAATGGAAGAAAAAAACCTGAATTTTTAGAGTTTCATTATACCCCGAGGATGGAAAAAGTCGGAATCAGAAAATCCAGCATCTCCGACCTGCAGAGGTTGTATAAAAGTCAATGGGAGAGGTCCCTGTCTTATTTGAAATTATTATTTGTACTGAAATTATACCGAAAATCTGACTTTTCAGGCAAGATCTGAAAAATTTGGCAAAAAAAGCTGATATAATCACATGATTCGAGTTTTCGCTCAATTTTATCGAGTTTGTCCTCGATCCAATTAAATTGGGCTTTTATTTTAATAATAAATAAGGTCAATCGTGGATTTAAGTTTGGTCAGTTTTTTTGGTTTTTTTTCGGAATACTTAGAAATATTCTGATTAATAAGGTCCTAAAAGTAAAATCATACAACATTCTGGTGGTTACTTTCCTACTTTGAGGCACTTCAGTCTCTGAAGATGTTGAGAATTAGTGATGGGCGAATTTGAGCCGTTTCGCCGGAAAATTCTCAAATTTCGCATGAAATTCGCGAAATAGTGAATGATGCCGGCGCCTGTTTTTGGCGCCGGTGTCCGTTTTTTTCTCGACGCCGGCGAAAAATTTCGGGTGAATTTTTGCGGGCGTTTCTCGAATTTATTCGCTGGCGGCGAAACGCGCAAATTCGCGCCTGGCGAATAAATTCGCCCATCACTGTTGAGAATACCTATTTTAAAGCTTTTGTTTCTGGTTGAAGTCAGAGGGATGTCCGAGTCATGTTAATATTGTAATGGATTCATCATCATCATAACGTTACCAAAATCCAGTTATCGCCATAGCATTTTAACTACTTTGTCGAAATGATCAACAGGTGGTAGAATATCACCCCATCCTTCTCTAGGTTTTCCCAAACGTTCTTCCCTTTAGGAAATAATAGTAATTGAACAGGGCTGGGCTGGCAATATAATTTTAGACATTTTTTGGGCAATCAATGTCGAAATCCTATAGGACAGTGATCCCCAACCAGTGGCTTACGGCCAACATGCTGCTCAACACCCCATTTGGTGTTGCTCCTAGTGGCCTCAAAGTAAGTGTTCCTTTTTTAATTCCTGGCTTGGGGGCAAGTTTCTGACACACAACCCAACACTGTCAAACAGAGCTTCTCAAGGCTGGCAGTTTACATGCTGGCAGTTTACAAGCCAATGAATAGCTATAGACTGTTTCCTATACACGGTCGAAGCCAACATTATACTTCCTCCATTATAGGAAGTTCCTAAAGTCTCCTGTTAATGATGGAATCCAGTCAGTAACATATCCTTTTAAACTCTAATAACTGCTCTTTCTTGGCATTGTGGAACGTCCTTAAATTTTCTGTTTTCATCACCACATTTTTAAGAATGCTCAGCCGGAGCCCAACATTCATCTTTGTAACTGGCTGTGTACCAGATCTATCAGAAAGGCCGGGGAACCCGCATGATATGGACACATTTTTTGAAGAGGAAAAGCTGTAGTTCAGAGATAGCAATACACAACTGTACTGAACAGACACATCTTATCTCTCAGCCCTGGATCATGCAGCAACAGCAGCCACTGAAATGTTACGTGGGCTTGGTAAATAGAGAATATCCTACTGAATTCCATAGCTAGATAACGCATAACAACTATTAAGAGTTTAAGCGTGTCAGAATGTATCAGCCTGATTGGATATCTTAGCTCTGCATAAAGACTAATTAATTAACCCCAACCATGATGATATTTAATTTTTGGATTGTGCCCCAGGTCCTGTTATACAGAATGCTTGACACACGGAGCTTTCTGGATAATAAATCTTTCTGTAATTTGAATCTCCATACCTTAAGTCTGCTAAAATGAACTCATTTAAACATTAAGAGGGCCGATTCACTAACTTCGAGTGAAGGATTCGAAGTAAAAAAACTTCGAATTTCAAAGTGTTTTTTGGGCTACTTCGACCATCGAATGGGCTACTACGACCTTCGACTACGACTACGACTTTGAATCGAACTATTCGAACTAAAAATCGTTCGACCATTCGACCATTCGATAGTCGAAGTACTGTCTCTTTAAGAAAAAACTTTGACCCCCTAGTTCGCCATCTAAAAGCTACCGAACTCAATGTTAGCCTATGGGGAAGGTCCCCATCGGCTTTCCTAAGTTTTTTTGATCGAAGGATATTCCTTCGATCGTTGGATTAAAATCCTTCAAATCGTTCGATTCGAAGGATTTTATCGTTCGATTCAAAGTCGAAGGATTTTAATTCCCAGTCTAATATCGAGGGTTAATTAACCCTCGATATTCGACCCTTTGTGAATCGGCCCCTTAATAAACCCAATTAGATTGTTCTGCCTCCAATAAGGATTAATTATATCTTAGTTGGGATCAAGTACAAGCTACTGTTTTATTATTACAGAGGAAAAAGCAAATCATTTTTAAACATTTGAATTATTTAATTAAAATGGGAGATTAACATCCCATAATTCAGAGCTTTCTGTATAGTGGGTTCCCGGATAAGTAATCCCATACATTTACATCTCAGCAGTCAATTCTACAGCCTTCTTCGTAGGCTCATTTCCTTGTGCAACAGGTGTACTAGGGTTCCAAGATTTCTTTGGGCCCCAAATTTATACATAAAAATTTACAATTAAGGCCACACTTACATTTGTGTTTTAAATCACAAATACACGAGGACACTATTAATTAAAGGGAGTTGTGCTGAAACATTTTCTTTTGACCCTATCATGTATAATGTAACCAATCAGCAATTCATTTCCATTGGCTGGGTCCTGTTAGAATGAACGAGTGCAATTAACAGCTGCCTAATATAAACTGTTTAAAACTGAAGCACATATTTGTTGCTGGAAGTGAACGGCACAATGTTTCGCTGTTGACTAGTGATGGGCGAATTTATTCGCGGCGAATTTGCGCGATTCGCCGCCAGCGAATAAATTCGCAAAACTCCCGCGGCGGCGCCGTTTCGCGAATTTTTCGCCGTTTCGCGAATTTCGTGAATTTTTCGGCGAAGCGAAACGGCGCAAATTCGCGCATCACTACTGTTGACAAGGTTGTAAAAATATTAGGAACTGAGCATATTCCTTTCTTATCTTATGCTGCTCCCTGGACACCGGCCAAGGGAAACATTTGCTCTGTGTGTGGTTTGGTTTCGTTCGATTTATCAGTAAGTAATTTTAATGAGAATTTGATGCCAAATATGCCTGCACGGCAGTAGCAATCTATAACGTTATTAAAATGTGATTTGATTCCCATGGTTTGGCATTGTTTTTGTTTTTGTTTTTTTACGTAAGCTTTTGAAAATCACAAGGCGTGTTTGGGGTAAATAAGGCTTGAATTCATAAAGATTTTCAATACAGTAAGATGCCATATAAAAGAATTTTACAGGTACAGAATGTCTTGTAAAAAAAATATTTAAACGTTAAATAAACCCCATAGGATTGTTTTGCCTCCAGTAAGGATTAATTCTAGTTTATGTTAGGCACAAGTACAAAGTACTGTTTTGTTATTAGGGAGAAAAACAATCATTTTTTTTAATTTGAATTAAAAATGAAAACATATCCATTGCCTGTGTTTTCATTGTCGGACTGGAGCGCCACTGCCACACATGTGCACTATGTTTTGCTGCAGCCGCCCGCAAAGTGGAGGTCGCAGCAAGTAGAATTTTGCGGATCTGGGCCGGCGGAGCCCACCAGGTTTTTTCCCGGTGTCCCGCTGGCCCAGTCTGACCCTGTGTTTTCATGTGTTTGTTGTTGTTGACTGTGGACTCCTATTCCGAGTTTCCTTCAGCAATGGCATTATCCAACGTCTAATTAGTTGATATGCTGCTGGACCAGGGGCAACCTCTACCTCTTGTCATATATTCATTCATATATCTGACCTGTCTGCATACAAGGCTATGAATACAATGAACCCCACTTTTATGCTTCTCAAGGGAATGAACTAAACACATAGGGGGTTATATATTCCCGATTTTATCTCAACATTTTCTGCTACAAACCTTGATCAAATCCATCTGTGTTTTTTACACTTAGGGGCTGATTCACTAAGGGTCGAATATCGAGGGTTAATTAACCCTCGATATTCGACTGGGAATTGAAATCCTTCGACTTTGAATATCGAAGTCGAAGGATTTAGCGCAGATAGTACGATCGAATGATCGAAGGATTTAAATCCAACAATCGATCAAAAAAAGTTAGGCAAGCCTATGGGGACCTTCCCCATAGGCTAACATTGAGTTCGGTAGCTTTTAGATGGCGAACTAGGGGGTCGAAGTTTTTTTTAAAGAGACAGTACTTCGACTATCGAATGGTCGAATAGTCGAGCGATTTTTACTTCGAATCCTTCGATAGTCGTAGTCGAAGTAGCCCATTCGATGGTCGAAGTAGCCCAAAAAAAACTTCGAAATTCTAAGTTTTTTAACTTCGAATCCTTCACTCGAAGTTAGTGAATCGGCCCCTTATTTATTATTAAATTTTCCCGAAAATTTGCTTTGCGGGAAAAAATCTGATTTGTTTGTATAGTCAGCACTCACCCACTTTCCACCTCTTATTGTTAGGTGGTGCACGTGTCCAGCGGTCCACTCTCCGACCGTTTTAGTCAAACTTCAACATATGACACAGCTCCGTTCAATTGTGAAAGTTTAAAAAGCCTTTATTGTATACATGGCTCTCTTGATCCGCACAATACAATGTTTCGGGCCTGCTTCCAGCCCTTTTTCAAGTTTTCTGATTTTCACAATTTTTTCTGATTTTTCACCTGAAAACTCTGATTTCTTGTGCTTTTTTCCCCGAAAAACTCCAAAAACTTTGGGGGTATTGCACGAAGCCCAGTACACACCAAAAAATCATTGGGTCTTCTCCCATTGACTTATATGCAAACTCGAAAGGTCTGAGATGGCAGATTTTCTATTTTGGACTTTTCCATCCTCTGGGTTTAATACATTCTGAAAAAATTTGTGATTTTTTTTAAGAGTCTGGTTTTAGGGGAACAAATCACAAATTTTTCTGGATTTTTGCATTCAGAGTTTAGTAAATAACAGAATAAAAGTATACTGTAAACTTCAGAAAAAGGCAACATTTGGGAAGACCACAAATAATCAGCAAATAATCTTGGAAAATGTAAATTCAGGGGACGTAAAAATCAGAATTCTAATGTTTTCTCTGTTTGCAACATCCCTAGATTGTGTCCTATTCAAGGGGCAATATACACATATGATCATAATAAAAACAAATAGACTTGCCCCTCCTCTGGAAACTGGCTTTTTTTTTGAAACTCAAATTTTTTAAAATTTAGTAAAGCCTTATGCAGCAAAAAGCCGAATCCGAAAATCCACCTGCCTAGGTTGTGTATAAGTAAATGGTCCCTATCCTATTTGGAAGCTTTTGTGGTCTGTACTGGAGTTAACCCAAAAATCCGACCTTTCTGGCAAAAATCAAAAAAAATTCAGGCTTTTCGGGAAGAAGCCCAAAAAAAATTGAGCAATTCGGGGAAAAAACTTCAAAACAATCCTACAATGCAGGTTTTCGATTGATTTTAGTTTTTACCTGATCCGATTAAATCAAGATTTTTTAATAATAAACAAGGTGAAATCGTGGATTCTATTTTGGTCGGAGTTTTTTTATTAAAAAGTAATTAGAAAATTTTGATTTTGATAAATAACCTCCTTTGTGTGAACTTTTTTTCCCAAAAAACTATGATCATAGTGTGACTAGAATAGAAACTATCTTATCTAAATCAAGTTGCTCCAAACTAAAGTGAAATGTCCTTTCCTTTTTCTTCTTCATTTCAATGTATTTTATTTTCTCTTCCATTATGATCCTCCTCTTCTGCAGTACTACTGATCGACTATGCCATTGCCTATGACAATGCGCTTATAGCATAAATATATAATTGGCAGCATTAGTGGGTCAGATATGATTAGTCTACTGAATGATTGATGTCAAGAGATCCTCAATTTCAGCAAATTCCTGGGACCTATGAATAGAACCATTGGAGAACATAGACAGATGTTTGGATCTCACCTAAAGCTCATCTTTTCAGAGATGTTGGACTTGGACTTTTTAATAATTGCTTTTTTTCCCTCCCCTTCTGTTCCAGGTGAACATGTTTGTGGAAGGATTTCATGATGCAATTATTCTTTATGCTCTGGCACTGCATGAGCTTCTGAGGAATGGCTTCAGTAAAAAGGATGGTGACAAACTTGTACAACAGATGTGGAACAGAACATATGAAGGTACCAATTGTTCCACTCTGATGTTGCTGTGTGTTTCCTAATGCTCAATAGTACATTGAACACCTGCTTAGAGGGGTCATTTATAAACACTGGGGAAAATTGCACCTGGGCAGTAACCCATGGCAACCAAACAAATGCTTCTACATGTATGGGAACTGAAAGTTCAGGACCTGGGACTTTCCGGATAACGGATCTTTCTGTAATTTGAATTTTCATAGCTTAAATCTACTAGACATAAACCCAATAGACTGGGTTTGCTTCCAATAAGGATTAATTATATCTTAGTTTGGATCAAGTACAAGCTACTGCTTTTTTATTACAGAGGAACATCTTTTTTTTTAAAATTTGGATTATTTGGATAAAATGGAGTCTACGGGAGACGATCATTATGTAATTCGGAGCTTTCTGGATAACGGGTTTCCGGATAAAGGATCCCATACGTTTTTTAACCTGCAGCTGGCTGACAAAAGCCAAAAATGGTTGTTATGGGTTACTGCCCATGTGTTTATAAAGGAAAGTTGTTTTCCTTGATTGGGATTCAGCCGTAAGGAACTTTAGGTTTCCCATGTACAAGTATGGGATCCGTAATACAGAAACCTACTATCCAGTAAGCTCCGAATTATGGAAAGGCCGTCTCCCATAAACTCCATTTTATTCATATAATCCGAATTTTTAAAAATGATTTCCTTTTTCTCTGCAGTAATAAAACAGTACCTTGTACTTGATCCCAACTAAGATATAATTAATCCTTATCGGAAGCAAAACCAGCCTATTGGGTTTATTTAAACCTGCAAACTTCTGTAGAAGTCAGTGGGGCTCATTTATCAACACTGGGCAAATTTGCCCATGGGCAGTTACCTATAGCAACCAATCAGTGGTTAGCTTTTTAAAGCCAGCTGCAAGTAGAATAATGAATGCAGCAATTTGATTGGTTGCCATGGGTTACTGCCCATGGGCAAATTTGCCCAGTGTTGATTAATGACCCCCAGTGGGAGGTGTATCTGCAAAATTCCAGATATTTTGAAATTTGAGATTTTGACTCAAATTATAGCAGATTGCGTTTTTAATTTATCAAAGGTTGAATTTCGAAGTTATGTGAATTTTTATGTCTAACATTCGATCGAATAGGAATGACCCAAATATTTTAATCAACTTTGAATTGAGTTTTCCAAAAAAAAACTCGAATGCCAGGAAGGCAATTAATCTTCAGCGGACATACATGAACTCTGCAGGTTTTAGGTGGTGAATAGGCTTGGGCGAATTTGACCTGTTGCGTTTCACCAAAAATTTGCTGGCAGCGAAATCTCGCCGACGCCCATTAAAGTCTATGGGCGACAAAATTATTTTGATGTGCAGAGAAATGTTTTTGACATGCGTCATTTTTAATTTTTCAGTGTGGAGGTGTGTGATAAATCTCACATTCAAATTCGACTTGGTTGTTTTAAATTCAAAATTGTGCTGTGTGAGTTTTGACCAACAAAAAAAATTTGAAAATTTATCATTTAAACCTTAGGGGTTATTTATTTATCTCAATATTTTCCGCTACAAACTCCGATCAAACCCGCTCTGTTTTTTCCCCTTTTTTATTATTACATTTTCCCAAAAATTTTGCTTTGCGGGGGGAAAAATCCAATTTTCACAAATTTTTTTGGATTTTTCACCTGAAAACTCCAAAAACTTTGGGGTATTGCACGAAACCCAGCAGACATCAAAAAATCATTGGGACTTCTCCCATTGATTTATATGCAACCTCGACAAGTCTGAGATGCCGGATTTTCAGATTTGGATTTTTCCATCCTCAGGGTTTAATAAATTCCGAAAAATTCCTGATTTTTTTAAAAGTCCAATTTTATAAATAAAAATCAAGAATTTTCCGTGATTTTTGCATTCACAGTATAGTAAATAACCCCCATGTCTACTAGGAAACCATGTAAACATTAAATAAACCCAATAGGTTGGTTTTGCTTCCAATGAGGATTAATTATATCTTAGTTGGGATCAAGTACAAGGTACTGTTTTATTATTACAGAGAAAAAGGAAATACATTTAAAAACTTAAATTATTTGTATAAAATGGAGTCTATAGGAGACTGCCTTTCTGTTATTTAGAGCTTTATATATAAGTGGTTTCCTGATAGCGGATCCCATACCTGTTCTGGGAATCCTGCAGGCAGTCTGCAACCAACTCAACTGGGTCCATTGAATTTTATTCACTTTGCCTAGCCATTTGGATCTTCTTAGATTATAGTGCAACCCGTTCATTTTCTGATGCAGGGTATGCGGAATATACATTGTGCAGTGGTCATTTGCTTCATTGAAGTACACAGGAAGGTTAAATGATAAAAGTAACTATAGTTTGCTAATGTGTTAGGGTACCTACATTATTCATTCCTTTGAGGCAGGAACTGATTTGAATAGGGAATTAATTCTGGAAATATTTCAGTTATTTATAAATAAAGGACAATAATAACACTAATCCCTGAGAATATGTTAATAGGATGCAGGCGCACGGTTCCATTGGACTCTATTTTACTCAAATGATCCCTGTGAAGTTTTGCAGTAGAATCCATAGGAAGGAGCCAAGGATAACAGTAGCCGCAGAAGGAAGAAATGCTCTCATGCTGTTTTGTGCAATAAACAAAGAACATTGCAAAAAGTACATGAGGTTTCCTTATTGGATGACTTCTTATCTTTTCCATTCCAAAATAGTTATTGTTTAAAGCAGAGCCTGATAAAATACCAACTGCCAGCGTGTGTTTTCATAGCCGCCATTTTGCTCTTGTAGTAGGCACGTGTTTATCTGAGAATGTAAAATGAGAAATTTAAATTTAATATAAGCTTTGTCATACTGAAATAAGAAACTTTCTAAATATAATCAAACATTCTTCATCGTTTCTGAGATTTCTGAAACTATCCCTCTCAGCATCTGTTTCTCTTCATTCTGTCTTCATGCAGTAGTTGAGTGTCAGATATTCATTGACAGTTAGATCCAATATATCTTTATATATATATCCAATATATCTTCCTTTCCTAGCAGATGTATTAGAGCTCACTCAAATAACTGATTCCAGTACAAACAAAATCTAACAAAATAACTGCCTTTTGCACAAATTCTGCATGTAGAGAGACATTCAGGGGCAGATGCATCAAGGGTCGAATATCGAGGGTTAATTAACCCTCGATATTCGACTGGGGAATGAAAATCCTTCGACTTCGAAGTCGAAGGATTTTGCGCAAATACTTCGATGGAACGATCAAAGGAATAATCGTTCGATGGAACGATTAAATACTTTAAATCTAACGATTTGAGGGATTTTAATCCAACGATCGAAGGATTATCCTTCGACCAAAAAAAGTTAGCCAAGCCTATGGGGACCTTCCCCATAGGCTAACATTGAGTTCGGTAGCTTTTAGGTGATGAACTAGGGGGTCGATGTTTATACTTAAAGAGACAGTACTTCGACTATCAAATGGTCGAATAGTCGAACAATTTTTAGTTTGAATCATTCGATTCGAAGTCGTAGTCGAAGGTCGAAGTAGCCCATTCGATGGTCGAAGTAGCCAAAAAAAAACTTCGAAATTCTACGTTTTTTTTCTTCTATTCCTTCACTCGAACTTAATGAATGGGCCCCTAAGTCTGGTGATTTTAATAGAGTGAGCTCTAATACATCTTCTAAGCAAAAGGAGCCCCCCTATAAGATATATTGGATCTAACTGTCAATGAATATCTGACACCCAACTCCTGCATGAAGACAGAATGAAGAGAAACAGATGCTGAGAGAGGAATAGTGAAGATAAACTTGATTATTTCAGAAACAGTAGAGCATTTGTAATTGATTGTATTTAGAAAGCTTATATTACATTTTCATTTTTGCGATGGTTCCCCTTTAAACAAATGACGATTTGTTGGACCCCTGTATTGTAATTGTGTTTAATGAAAAGACAGCCACGGCAATGGGAGCAGTTCTTTGCTTGAATGGATTTTTTAGGCTTATTGACTAGATACTAAAGTATAGGTCTTGTTGGGCCTGGTCTTTTAACCTGTTTATTATTATCATTATTTATCATGCTGATTTTTTTTAAATGGGATTTTAGTTAACAGCATAAAAAAAGCTTTCATGAATCTGTAACTATGATGTAAACAGGCCACAAATAAGGGGTCATTTACTTTACCCCAGGGGGCAATTGCTAGAGCTCAACTCTCAAAGTCATAAGCCTCTGTGCTGCTTGGTACATTATAAAATACCCTTAGATGATGATGTATGGGAGGCTGGCATGTGATCCTATTAGACTGCAATCAATCTGTTTAGACTAAATCTGGTCTACTAATGAGTCCCATGACTTACTAGAAGTTACAAGTGCCACCTCCTTTACAGTCCTTGGCCATGGAAGAGACAAGACACTCTCACAAACGGTAGAGTAAAGCCTAACTAAAGAAGTAGGTAGAAATGTTGTACATTATGTTTTGTGCTTCTGTACCAGCCCAAGGCAACCACAGCCCTTAAGCAGTAAAGATCTGTGTCTCCAAAGATGCCCCAGTAGCTCCCCATCTTCTTTTCTGCTGATTCACTGCACATGCTCTGTGCTGCTGTCACTTACTGAGCTTAGGGACCCACTCACAATATACAGTACACATAGAATAGAAATGTCACAATATAAGGCTGATTAGTAATTAATACAGATAATTACTACATGGCAGCACAGAAACCAGTGCAATTAGCATCAGAATTTAATAATCAGCAAACCTGTAGCATCAGCTTATATTACAGGGGAAGCTCATTTTCTGCTGGATAATTAGTGACGAGCCCTAAGCTTAGCTTCTCAACAGCCAATCGGAGCCCACTGAGCATGTGAGTGTCACAGACACTTTCCAAGATGGTGACCCCGCCTGTGACAAGTTTGAAGTCCTGGATCATTGCTGCTATTGACTGAAACTTTAGGCTGGTGCAATAAGTTCACTTCATAAAATAGGGCATTTTTAGCAACATTAATATTTAGGGTTTACCTCTACTTTAACCCAGAATAAAGAATAAAAGCCCATAGAAAGTAGAATAATCTGAGATATTGGGGCAATGCACTTGGCAGCCTTATCTAAGAAAGTTCTCTGGCTCTTGACTTTCAATCACAGTCAATGTTGACTTTTTTGGGACTTGCCACCTCAGTACAAGTGGCAATCTGTGGGTTCTGGCAAATGCCAGAGGGGCTACTATAAGATGCCATAGACAGTCACTATTTATTGGACTGGTGGGAGGCTGTTTGAGCCTCTGTGTACTTGAAATGCCAGGGCTTATTTTGAACCCCAATCCAGACCCGTGTAGCAGTGGCCTAAGAAGAGCTAGATGCATTGCAATACAACCATGCTGGATGACCTGGGATCCTAGTAACCTGTGAGGTCCTAAATTAAAGGTGAAATTAGCATCTGAATTGCACACAATCTGTCACAACTGACCTTTCAGGAACCAAACCCACTATACAGGTTTCTATAAAATGTATTGATTCTGTGCCTCCATATACTTGACGCTGTGTTCCCTGGATTTAAGCATTGAGTGAGATAGAATTGATAGAAGTGAAAATATTTCCTATTTGTAACATGGGTTTCAACTTTATTTTTATATGTAATATTAGTTCTGGAAAACACATTCTGTTCTCCGCAGGGAACATTAGTTATCGGCCTGGTTTTATTTACTCATAGAAAAGGGAACAGAAATGGTTGCTTAATGGTGCCCTCTGCTGCCCAAAAAACTCCCAAAAGTTCTTTTTTTTCCCCTTATTGGGAAATATTCAGGAAAACAATTGAATCAAACAGCTCTAGGCAGTGATTCAATTGTTTTCCTGAATATTGTACTTTTAAGGTGTAACACAGACACCTAAATCCGCAGCCCTAAGGAATCGAACATTGGGGCCTGAACCAAAAACTTCTTTACTATTGAAATTATTGGGAAACCACCTCCAATGTAAATTAAAGGGATACTGTCATAGGAAAAAAAAATTTTTCAAAATGAATCAGTTAATAGTGCTGCTCCAGCAGAATTCTGCACTGAAATCCATTTCTCAAAAGAGCAGTTTCTCAGTTTTGAAATCTGACATGGGGCTAGACATATTGTCAATTTCCCAGCTGCCCCAAGTCATGTGACTTGTGCTCTGATAAACTTCAACCACTCTTTACTACTACTGTACTGCAAGTTAGAGTGATATCACCCCTCCCTCCCCCCCCCAGCTAAATTGATACAGGTATAGGATCCGTTGTCTGGAAACCCGTTATCCAGAAAGCTCTGAATTACAGAAAGGCTGTCTCCCATAGAATCCATTTTATCCAAATATTCCAAATATTTAAAAAAGGATTTCCCTTTTCTCTGTAATAATAAAACAGTAGCTTGTACTTGATTCAAACTAATAATAATTCACCCTTATTGGAAGCAAAACCAGCCTATTGGGTTTATTTAATGTTGATATGATTTTATAGTAGACTTAAGGTATGAAGATCCAAATTACAGAAAGATCTGTTATCCGGAAAACCCCAGGTCCCAAGCATTTTTGATAACTGGTACCATACCTGTTTTACATATTATAAATGGACCTATTCTAAATGAATTAACACCTTACCTTCACTTTTTAATTGTCAATGTTTTACATTAGCCTTCATCATTTTCTTCTTCTCATCTGCAGCCTAGATCAGTGACCCCAGCAACCAGATAGTAATCCAAAGTCAATATCATGATTAAAAAACCATAATTAATGAAGACAGATTGCGAATAGCTGTAGCATAGTATTGTGTACACCATTGTCAGTTAGAATAAAGGCTAAATTCACCAATATGGTGCAGTGCATATCCTCCCTGTTCCTAATGCGTTGTTTTTGCAGCGGTGCCGCCACCATATTATCACGCACATTTGGAGCAATATTTGCACTCTGTATTACAAACGTCCTGTATCGTTCTCGTCATATCCCTATTACAGAGGTCACATACTTGAAGCGAAGGGAAAAAAAAGCAGAGCAATGTTCAGATTTTCAGGAATGCAGACACTAAAATGAAATTACAATTTCTTTTGGAATGCCAACAAAAATGTTGGAGCCTGATGAGATTTCCTGTTGTAGTGGCCTGTAAAAATCTGTCGACTCACTGTTTTATTTTACTTGGAGCGGGAGCTATTTGAACTAATTAATTTTCTAATTCCTTGCATGCCATGGGCGCAGGCATTGCCGGGCAGGTGTCGATCGATGCCAATGGAGACAGATACGGGGATTTCTCTGTGATTGCCATGACGGACAAAGAAACAGGTACCCAGGAGGTAAGGCCAAGTCTCGTCACTCAAATCTTTACTTACTTCTTCATCTTTCACATGCAGCTAAAACGTTAATTCCTAGGAAACCTCCATCACATGCTGAATGGATGGCCCTAGTAGAAGAGACAAGGAAAATAGAGGAAATAACATATGATATATAATAGAAGTAAAGAATATATGGGAACCTTGCTTTAAATCCTTAAAAGACAAAGCAACAGTAAAACAATAAAGCAGTTATCTACTAGTACAATCGCCTAGACGTGGTTTTATAGGCTCAAACCCACACAATTTTATAATTAGAATATGTATAGGGAATATTGCTGTATAATGAGTGATATAAACTTGTTGCCATGACTTGTACACTACTTGAGTTATAAGTTATACGACTATTAGTTTCCTTCCCGTCTTGCTTTTTGTATCTCCCTTGTTTATTTCAAAAACTGAAAATAAAGAATATGCAAATCTTCTAGCTGGGCTTCAATAACTGCAACTGGAAATAAGGGACCAGCAAGAAATAACATTGGTCGCCATATGTTTCCAGATATGTAAAAGTGCTGCCGCTGAATAGGTGGAATGGGAAGACGGAGCTGTCTTCTAGAAGTTTTGATGAATGCTGTTTACATACTGTCATGGCTGTGTGAAATTCAACTCAAAGAATAATGTATATAGACTGGATACTGTGCCGAGTCCTTAAAGTTAGAATTTTTGCAGGTTTGCATTCAATCGTTTTTAGGGGTCATTACAACATGGAAGGCAAGGTGAAAAGTGCAAAAAATAGGCGCAGTCCCAGTGTAAAGGTGGCCATACACAGGGAGATCCACTCATTTGTCGATGTCGCCAAACAAGCAGATCTCTCCCCAATATGTCCACATTGAGGTGGGCGATATCAGGCTGATCTGATCGTGGCCCTAGGGTCCAACAATTGGATCAGAATGGAGGCAATAGGGGCAGTTGGATCACGGGACCGCATCAACGAACAGATGCGGCCGGGATTGGACTTTATTTTTTTGCCCTGCCCAATCAACACCTGGCCGACTTTTGGATAGATATCGGGGAAGCCCATCAGAAGGCCCCACTCACGGGCCAATAAGCTGCTGACTCGGTCTGTTGGCAGCTTTTATCGACCCGTTTGATGGGGCTTTAAAACTGGCCCACTGTGATCTCAGGAAGACTCCTGGTGGGCACAGGTGTCAGTGGGCCCATCTGAGTCTGAACATTTGGTTTATTTTTGTGGGGCACAGCATCATTACACTGCTGGTAAAGGGTCTGCCTGCCCTTAGCACCTCTTGCTGGGCTGGCAGGCAAGCTGTAATGCAGGGCCCCATTGTGACCTCCATTTGCCAGCACTCCTTAACTTGCGTTACTTATTAACCTGCAGGTTAAAGAGTGGAGGGGGCACCTATGTCATGAATAGAGTGCAGCAGAATGCACGCAGCACTGCATTCAAGGGGCAATGCTAGGACTTATCAGCAGTTCTTCTGTCTGTAGGGTAGAGAGCAAAAAAACAAAAAAAACATGTTGGATTATGTCCCCTGCCCTACAGGTAGCAACCAACCTCTTATATAAGTTCATAAGAAAAACACATTCAGACTATTATAGTTTTTTTCATGTATTAAGTTGCAAATAGTTGCATCTTTTCACCTTTCTGCACAATAGACTACCCAGAATGCATACAATTAAACTTAACTGTATAATTAGTGATGCATCTGGATACTCTCTAGAACTAATAGGCGAAGTTTCAATGAATTTATTCTGAATATGACACTTTTCATTCTGCAGGTTATTGGAGATTATTATGGAATTCAAGGAAATTTTGAAATCCGGCCAAATGTAAAGCCTCCTTGGGGGCCTGGAAGGCTACTAATAAACGACAGAGTTGTAGAACATACAAATACAACTCCTTGTAAGTCATGTAAGTAGAAGAGCTTTGTAATTGCTTCCACTAAAAGTGGTTTTAATAATGTGTGATTTGAAAACGGATTACTAAAGAAAACAGAGTTCATGAGAAGAGGCAAATGGTATATTTCTCTGTTGATGTGAAATTTTCTCATGGTGAGCTTGATCTTTTCTCATAACAATATAGTAATTTAATAATGTTTGTTTATCACATACATTTCAGATTTATGCTTGGTCTAAATTTCTTCACCTTCTTTTTTGAATTGGGATTATACAATATTTTGTCTACACAACTATTGAAAGGGAATCTGTCATGGGAAAACATGTTGTTTACAAATGTATCAGTTAATAGCTCTCCGCCAGCAGAATCCTGCACTGAAATCTGTTATTCAAAACAGCAAACAGATTTTTTTTTATATATGGGGCAAGACATGTTGTCAGTTTCTTAGGTTCCCCCAGTCAAGTGACCAGGCAAAATGACCCTGAGATTACAACTAAAAAAATACATTACTGGTTCAAGAATAAATTTGTAAATGGTAAAATGAATTATGTGCACTGTACACAGTGTCGTTTAGTAATAAAAACTGTATAATAAAAATCATGACAAAATTTAGCAGGTTAAAATTAACAATTTTTAATTTTACTCCTGTTTTCTTGTAATGTAACTCTGGGGCCACAGTTGTGGCGTTAGTTACCGTTATTACCCTATCGAATTTTGTTTTTCTCTGGTTATGACCAAGTTTTAGGTACATAATTTTGGCAATTGGGATGGGCTGGGTGGGCTTCGAGGAGAGCTTGTTTAGTACTGTAACCACATTCTCTTCAAAGATCAGAAAGTGGTCTTAGTGAATGGTTTCCCTTTGACTAATTCCCATAAAAAAATGACCCTCCATATGAGCAAGACAATGGAATGTAATTGGATTCCATTATTATGTGACATCATTGTAGCTGTGGAAAAATCTTTTTAATCTTCCCATGTCTCTGTCACCAAAAGAGTGTGAGTTTTAAATGGCTAAACAGGAACAACAACTAATTGTTAGTAGCCTTGTAGGTTTCTTTGATTTTAGCTTTGTATTGTTTGTGGCATATTAAGGCTGTGGAAGTGGGCTGTAGACCTTTTGGTGGGATGTGGACTGTACATGCCCCCAAAACCATGTGATAATGGCTCTAAGACACTGTGGGCAGATTCATTTCAATGAGAAAAAGTGGTTTATAACATGAAGGGGCCAATTCATTAACTTCGAGTGAAGGAATAGAAGAAAAAAAACTTTGAATTTCGAAGTGTTTTTTTGGCTACTTTGACCATCGAATGGGCTACTTCGACCTACGACTTCGACTTCGAATCGAAGGATTCGAACTAAAAATCGTTCGACTATTCGACCATTCGATAGTCGAAGTACTGTCTCTTTAAGAAAAAACTTCGACCCCCTAGTTCGCCACCTAAAAGCTACCGAACCCAATGTTAGCCTATGGGGAAGGTCCCCATAGGCTTGCCTAACTTTTTTTGGTTGAAGGATAATCCTTCGATCGTTGGATTAAAATCCTTCGATTCGAAGGATTTAATCGTTCGATCGAACGATTATTCCTTCGATCGTTCGATCTAAGTATTTGCCCAAAATCCTTCGAAGGATTTTCATTCCCAGTCGAATATCGAGGGTTAATTAACCCTTGATATTCGACCCTTGATGAATTTGCCCCGAAAACTCATGATTGAAAAAACATTGGCGACTTTTCCTTTTTTTAAGCAGGACTGCCTGCAAAAGTCCTGACTTGAACTTTTTTGTGTTAACATTTTCCACAGACTTTTAAGGGCCATGGAACATTCGTTTTACAGTGGGCTCATGTCTAGGGAATTATATGATCTCTTTTGTCTTTATTAAGACATTTGTAATAAAAAGTGGCCACTTCAAGCATTTGCACCAACATCTCTAATAAAGACCTCCATACGACTTTAATGTACTCGCCCTATTCAAATTGACCTAAGGGTAAGATCACTAGCAAATTTTCGCTAGGCAGAAACAAATGCTAGCGAACATTCAATATGAAATGCTTGCACTGAAGAAGTATTGCTACTAAAAAGTCCCCATCGTTGGCACCCAGGACGTAACTTTGCACTTTAGTGAATTAGTGTAGTGGTAACAAATTTGAGCCTGGTGGTGCGAAGTGGTCACTGGCCACTATTCGCCCTTTAGTAAATCTGCCCCTCTGTCTTATGTAAATGAATGAGATGCACACAGAAAAGGAGTGGAACATTGGGTAACTAGTTGCATTTACTGGATGTATAAAAAGATTGCGATGGTCACCCTGCAATCTTTTCATTCTTTTAACCCAACAAGAATTCATTCAATTCCATGGAGGTCTGGTAACAATAATCCCATCTGCCAAAAGCACAAATTGTAAGTTTCATATCTATTTTTGGCAAGGGAGACAATCCCCTCTTGAAAAAAAAATGGACACCATTTCCAAATTCATTTACCATTAATTAAAATCATAGCCTCTGTTTGCAGAGAATCGGCACTTCTTATCACTATTTTCTCAATCACATAAGAAGTAGAGTGAAGCAAAGCCTCAGTTATACAAGTTTTATTAACTCATTCATTAATTAATGTAGTTAGTCATGTGTTTTTCCATTTAGAAGCTTGATTGTTTTCCAGCATCTCTACAGCATTCGCTACAGGGAACCATGTTAACCTATATGTTAGTATCAGTGGATTGGTTACGATGAAAGCTGCCATAGATGCTCATGAAACAGTGCCCTCCAGTGACCACACAGAATGATTGCTTGTTTTTAGCATGTAGTGGCTCTTGATGTCTAGATTATTCAACAACAAAAAAACCTAATACTCTTTCTTTACTTTTTTTTAATCCATAATTCACACGTATAACCAGAAAATTAAAAAGAGTGAGCACTAATTATGTTTTTTTAATTTGCTAAATTTTAATTTATCATATTAGAAATTATTCAAAACGGAGACACTCATTAAACTTCATGAAAGTGATTGAATTAAATAGGAGGAAATGTAATGTAGGAAAAATAGTCTGGGAAATTGTCTTGATATCATATTCTTAGAGAATCCTTGGTTTACTATTGTACTTATGGCACACAGAACACAGATACAGATAGAAAGGTTTACTTCTTGTGTTGTTGCTTTGCATAGATTTCCTATAGCCAAAATATTTATTGGTCTTTGCATTGATGTATATACTAAAAAGCCTTTAAAAATGCATTAAAGTACCATTGTGCCATGTGATGTGAAAGTAACCGATGTTCAACATTTTTGTACTTAATTATAAGGGGTTATTTATCAAGCTCCGAATATCCGAACCTCAGTTAATTTGTAGTTTTCAGAGCAAAAAAAAGAAATATGAATTATTTATTAAATTCCGATGGTCTAAAAACTCAGAATCCAAAACCCCAGCATCTAAAAGCTCTTAAGGTTCTGTACAAGTCAATGGGGAAGGTCCCAGTGTCTGCGTTGATGTCCGTACCAATATCTGATGATTTTAAGGATTCGGAGCAGTTTTAGGGGAGAGCTCCAAATTTTTGAGAGTTTTGCCCGACCCTATTTTTTCCGGCTTTTTTCTTCATAAATAAGGTCCATTCGGAAATTCGGAGTTGCTCGAAGTTGGATATTAGAAATACTGAGATAAATTCGGACCTTGATAAATATCCCCCATAGTCTAAGTAAGTATCCTCAGTTAGCTTAAGTCATGATAGAGTTAAGGTAGACTAATTTCCTTCCAGAAATATTATTTGAGAACATATTGTTTTTCAGTAAAATGTGGTTTCTCGTGAACCCCATAATAAGTGGTTTCACAGAGGCTATTGTGATACTAAGCTCTATAGTTAGTATAGGTATGGGTATATAGAATTTAATTAAAAGTAGGGAGGGGTGTGTGTATGGATGCTGGGTTTTCATTTGGAGGGGTTAAACTTGATGGACTTTCTCTTTTTTCAACCCAATTTAACTATGTAACTATGTAACATGAACCCCATAATATTTGTGTATAAACCTAACAATTTCATAACTTACAGGAGGGTCTGGAGCAGATTCCTGCACTGTATACAAGGCAGAATCTTGGACAGGACCACAGAGCATGTTTCAATGACCCCCCTCCCAAAAAAAGAAAAACATTGTAAAATGAGTCCAAGTTTGAAGCAGAAGATCTAATTGTATCTTTGGGATATTGTCCTCTCAGGTTGACAATAGACTGTTAATGATAATGGAGATCAATACTTTACTGGAACTTATAAGTTCTATGACTTACCATCTCACATTTTTTTTAAGCAGGTGGCCTTGGAGAATCTGCAGTTACAGGAATTGTTGTTGGAGCCTTTTTAGGAACCGGACTCTTAATGGCATTCTACTTTTTCAGGTACGTCCAGAAAAACATTACTACAGGTATGGCCTCTGTTATCCAGAAAGCTTGGGACCTGGCGTTTTCCAGATAATGGGGTAGTTTTGTAATTTGAATCACTTATTTTTTAGTAAGTCAACTTAAAAAGAATTGAAACATTAATTAAACCCTATAGGGTTGATTTGCCTCAAATAAGGATTAATTATATCTTTGTTGGGATCACGTATAAGGTACTGTTTTATTATTAATGAGAAAAAGGAAAATGAGAATTATTGATTAAAATGGAGTCTATGAGAGGTGGTCTTTCTAAAATTCTGAGCTTTTTGTATAATAGTTTAAGGGATAATGGATCCCTTACCTGTACTTAGGGTTTTGTCTTGGCATGATGAGTTTCAAGTCTCTGGGAACCAGGAGGTACAGAAAGTTGGGCTATTATCATTGTAATATCCAGAGCTCCTGGAACTTTAGATGACATGTCAATGTCTACAGTATCTCCCCCTACTGTTCAGCCTAGAAAAACTCCTCTCTTCAGTCTCTTATACAGGCAAAAAAAAATATATTAGTCTCTGCAACAATAAGGTGCCATGGTGCTCAAACTATGAATCTGAGCCACCTAAGGGTCTCCAAACTAAAGGAGGGTGGTTTAACCTGATGGTCACATTGGATTAAGTTTTATGGAGAAAGCGTAGTTGCTGTTTCAAATACAGGTATGGGACCTGTTATCCAAAATGCTTGGAATCTGAGGTTTTCCAGATAACGTAATTTGGCTCTTCATTAGGGATGCACCAAATTCACTGTTTTGGATTCAGCCGAACCCCTGAATCCTTCGCGAAAGATTCGGCTAAATACCGGACCAAATCCTAATTTGCATATTCAAATTAGGGGTTGGCAGGGGGAAACATTTTTTACTCGGCCAAGAATGATTCAGCCGCAGAAAAAGGTTGAATCCTTGCGAATCTCGAACCAAATCCTGGATTTGGTGCATCCCTAAAAATAAGTGTGCCTATTTCCTACCCTTTTCTTTTTTCTAATAGTAAATATTGACTCTTCAACGTCTCACCACTGAGAGTTTTTTTCCCTATTGCAGAAAGAAATACAGAATAACTATCGAAAGACGGAATCAGCAAGAAGACTGTAACCTAGGAAAACACAGACAGCTCCGGGAAGATTCCATAAGATCTCATTTTTCTGCAGCATAAAGAATAGAAAAAGAAAATCTTTAGGAAGATGCAACCAAAGACATCATTATGTGTGATGGGGTTCTCGCAGAAGCTATTTTTTAAGGCAGTAGAATCTTATTTTCATTCTCATATTGTTTTCAGAAACTCAGGAATGATCGATTAATTGCATTATGCCATGTGGCCTTTCCTCTTGTGAAAAACGGGGGGCACTGTCTGACAAGATCTTTACGTGAATATCGGGGGGTGGGCTTGTTGAACATATTTTGTGGACAGCAATAGACACTTTTAGAAATAATGTTCATTTTCAGCATATTTGGCCAGAACATCACGGGGAAAAAAAACTTAAAGAAAATTGGTACACATAGTATACACTGAAATTATTATTTTTTTGTGTTGCAGAAGGAAGGTTGTTAAAATGCATTTGTAGCAACAATGCAATTTTGATTCTCTTGAAACATATCTACTATAGAGTTATAGAATAGGCATACTATCACCGCATAGTTACAGCACCATTAAACCGAAAATTTCTGCACGGAATATATCATTCCTGTATCTTATTTCTGCTATAAATTCTCTAGATCGATGGGTTAAAAATACCTGTTTTTGCCAAAGTACACTGAAAAGTTCATATTGACTCTGGCGATCTGAAAGCAAACACAATGAAGCATTGATGCAAATGAATCTGTCCATCTTGTTGAATTTTTCTGGTTTGCTCAATCTTGATACAGCTTGACCTGCGGCACGACAGATTGCTGTATGTTTCAAGGTCAAAGTTGAGCGAACACAGGCATTGACTGTAATCCTGTGGAAATGTAAATGCTTTACCTTAGAATGATTTTAGAGCATTTCTGCTGCACATCTATCTATCACAAGATTTATACAGGGGAATGTAATAAAAGTCACAAAGAGCAAAACAATTCGCACCGATAAGACTAAAAATCCACATCTCGCAATGTAATATTGTTCCTTAAACTGTTATTGCATTGCGAATTTTAATTGCGCATTGCGAATTTTAATTGCGCACTCATAAGAAGTGCTTGAAGGTGTCGTAATCTTTTGGAGCAAACATAACGACTTTTTCAGTAAGAAGTTTTATTACATTTACTGCGCATTGGCGCAAACTATAAAATTCGCAAACGATCTTTCACTGTCAGAAGTGGTCGCTAAACAGTTTCCGGGCTCGCAAAAGCTATATTAAATTCGCACAAAGCAAAATTTGTTCGCACAAAGGCATAACTTTTCGCATTGCGAATAGTTTTTCCGTTAGCGATTTTTATTACATTCCCCCGTTAGTGTCTAGATGTTATTTAATATTGAAATTGCATAGTAATTCTTTCTCGTCGTTTTTGATCTTTGAATGATAAATGTTTTTTATTTTTTTGGATTCAGTAAAAATACTGGATATTTAGTTGGGTAATATTAGCAAATCAATCTAACAAATAGGTCACTAAAGTAAATAGGTCTATTTTTAAATTCTAATTTAGATTCTAACTTGAATTCTCTGATTATAAACAGAGCTCTGTGGCCCTACGGATGCATCGTTTTTAGAAAAGTGTATGGGGCATATTTATCAAGGGTCGAATTTCGAATTCAAAAGACTTCGAAATTCGAATTCAAAAAGACCAACTGAAATTAAGTCAAAGTTTTTTTTGGGGTCGAATAGGTCCTTTTTCAATCCATATTCGTCCCAATTCGAATCGTTTGAATCGAAGGAATAGCGCATTTGATCGAATTTGATTTGAAGTTTTTCCAAAAAAAGACTTTGATTTTTCAAAGTCAACCAATTGACTCCAAATATGTTCTAGGAGTTCCAAAAATTTCGAGCTATATTTTGTGACTAGGGAATAGTGCAAATTCGATTTGAATTTGAAAAAAAATTAGAAAATTCAAATATCTAAATTTATCATGTACTGTCAAAATTTGACTTCGACCGTTCGCCATCTAAAACCTGCCGAATTTCTGTTTTAGTCTATGGGGGACAACCTAAAACCTATTTGGAGTCAATTTTTTGGGGGAAAATCAAATTCAATCGAACGCTATTCCTTTGATTCGTACGATTCAAATTCGGCTGAATACGGACCTATTCGATTGAAAACGGACCTATTCAACCCGAAAAAAAAATTCAACTTAACTTTGGTTGGTCTTTTTGAATTCGAATTTCAACGTTTTTTCAATTTGAAATTTGACCCTTGATAAATATGCCTCTTAGTGTGTAAAATGCTTACATTTCTCAGCTATATTGCTACTGGTACTGTTCACAATTTACACAAAATGGGGAAGAAATGACTGATGATTAGTAGATTTTTTTTCCAGATTTTATTTAACATTTTAACAGCTGTGTGTTAAATACACTTTGTTTGTTGCATTTCACATTATTGGCAGAAAATTACGTTTTCTTTGATTCATGACTTGTAGATTTTTAAAAGATTTATTTTCAGAATCTGAAGTTCACCATGATTTACCAGTATTAGTGTAAATCCTAGCTTAAATTTTAGAAAATTGTAGTAAATGAAATATCAGTATTATATCAATTTTTTAATATGCACAAAATATTTGGCGGACAATTGAAAAAAAAATGTTATAAAAAAAATTAAAAATGTAATTGTAAATATGGAATTATCATATAATGTTGTACAGTTAACTTTTTTTAAAGAACATTCCATGTAAACCATTTTGTATTTTTTACGCTGCATTTGAATCAAATTCTATTTTTCCAAATTATGGAAGAGAGAGTCAAGCATTCTCATTCTAACATTAACAAAGTAGAATTCATTTTGATCATTCTTCACTGTAAATAGTAGTTGGCATTTATATAGTAACAATATTTCACTACTGTTAGTACTATCCTCTGAACGCTAAATGCCCCAGTGTTCACTGTATGTTTTGCCATTAACAAGTTGATTTTCATCATCATATAGAAGCAGATTTATCAAAGTGTGAGTTTAGAGCTTCATAAATGAAAACTCACCCACGTTCTAATTATTCCTATGGGATTTTTAGGAATGAATAGAACATGGGTGAGTTTTTATTTATGAAGCTCTAAACTCACAATTTGATAAATCTCCCCATAAGATGCCAAGGGGGTTATTTATGAAAGGTTGAATTTCTAATTTATGTTAATTTTTTTTTTTTACTCTAATAAATTTGAATATACTCACAACTCGAATGGGAGGTTATTTATGAAAAAACTCGAACGTCTTATATTCGATTGTATAGTCCCAACAAAATTTGAATCAAGTTTTCCTCCGAAAAAAAAACCTTGAATGTCAGGAAGGCAATTAACATATTCAAATGATTCAATGGACTTCTGCCTTTGACTTGTAAATTAATTCGGCAGGTTTTAGGTTGCGAATGTTCGAATTAGAACTGTTTTCATGGTTGAGGGGTGTGATAAATCTCACATTCGAATTTACATTCGAGTTGGTGCTTTTAAATTCTAATTTGTAAAACATTTTTTGAAAATTCTAATTTGAATTTTCAGGTTTCGAATTCGAACCTAAATCAATCTGCACCAAGGGGCAGATTTATCAAGGGTTGAATTTTGAAGTGATAAATACTTCGAAATTCGACCATCAAATGGCTTGACTTCGAATATCAAAGTTGAAGTTTTTTTCACCGAATTTGACCGATCCATCGATCAAACAATTTATCTTCAACTTCAAAAAAACGTAGAAAACTGCTCTAGAAGGTCCCCATAGGCTAACATTGCACTTCAGCAGGTTTAATTTGGCCAAGTATTGAAGTCAAAGTTTTTTTTAAAGAGACAGTACATAGATTATTGAATGGTCGAATATTCAAACGATTTCACTTTGAATCGAATTCGAAGTCGTAGTATCCTATGCAATGGTCGAAATACTTTGAATTTTTTTACTTTGAAAATTCCCTCGAATTCACTTTGACCTTTGATAAAACTGCCCCCAAGTGTCATGATTGAAGCCAATTTATGGTAAAATTCAACAAAGCATATTATTGCTTGGTATCCGTGGTACCAAATATCAGAATAGGCACAGGAACATGCCATTGCATTGAAAACACATAAATACATATATTTGTTTTTCTCAGGGGCGCGCCGCCAATGAGGCGAGCTGAGACGCTCGCCTCAGGCGGCAACGCCGAAGCAGTTTCCAGGGGCGGCAAAAAGCCGCTCCTGCACCTTTAAGAGCCGAATTTCCGGTTTTTAAACCGGAAATTCGGCTTTACTAATGCGAGAGAGCGCAATTGCGCTCTCCGCATTAGTGTTCCTGCCTCCCCCCCCGACAAGTAAGTCAGCGAGGGGGGGCGGCATTGCAGGAGCCGCCTCAGGCGGCGCTTAGGTCTGAATCGGCGCTGGTTTTTCTTCCTTAAATGACTGTTTTAACATCAAAAATGGGTACCTCCGCGAACTGTAAAAATGAGTTTCATAGACAAGACTGTATATAGTTTTTATAGTTTTATATGGACTTCACTAACTAAAAATTACCAGTTTACAAAGAAATTGGTCATGTTTAAGACATTTGATATTTAAACAAATTCATTGAGATTTTTGTGGGGGAAATATTATTGGTAAGTTATTTAGCATAGATGTTTAAAAAATGGAAGATATGTTAAAACTGTAAAATACAATAAAATAACAATAAAATGAATAATGAATGAAAATAAATGATTATGTATTAAATCTAATAATAATTTTTGTATTAAAGTATTTAATATCCGAGAGCATTTTATGGATGGTCTTAAGTCAACAAAGCTTTTAGCGATTTAAATTAAGTTGAATTTGGAAAAATACTTAACGTTTTGTGTTATTTTGTTTTATTTCATCAAATTAAACAACGTGTTATGAAGTTATCTGTAGGATACATAGATTGCCCGAAACCTCTGTCTTTGGCTAATTAGTGGGACATTAATAAACCATACAGAAGTAGGGAGACTGAAAATATTTCTTGCACTGTAAGTTCTAAAGGGACAGTGTTCAATATTTTTTTTATACATGTCATATAATAATGAAAACCTCAGTTTTTATTATTTTTTAAATGCCCAGTTTGTTTGTCCAACTAATTTCTCAATTTTATTTCATGATGTTTCTTGTTGTAGTAGACTGAAACATACTAGTTCAGTAGTGCCATGAAGTTCCAAGTAGTGAAGGGCTGAACTGTAAAATATTGTAAATTTGAAATTAAGTTTCTGAAAATCAACTAGCTTTTTTCAGATCAAAAAACTTGAATAAAACAATTTGGCATCTAAAAGTTCATGTGGATGTCAGAGGTTATCAGATTTAAGCTGTTTTTCAATTCAGACTCAAAATTTGCCAAAATCATTGAAAATTAAGGGGGGAATGTAAAGTTGGTCGCTAGCAGAAAAATAATTTGCATTTCATTCGCAAAATGAAAAATTTTGCTTTTGTGAACACTTTCCCCCTCACACGACAGTAAGGGGCAGATTTATCAACGGTCGAATTTCGAAGTGGAAAATACTTCAAAATTCGACCATCGAATTGAATACTACGAAAATTGAAGTTGAATTCGTAGGATTTTGACTTTCGATTTTACTTTGAATCGAAGGTTGAAGTCGAAGTCGTAGTAGCCTATTCGATGGTCGAAGTATGTAAAAATTACTTCGAATTTTTTAACTTCAAAAATTCCCTCGATTTCACTTCAACCCTTTTTAAATCTGCCCCCTAGATAGTGATTGCCAATTTTATAGTTTGCGGACGTTCACAGAGTATGTAATGAATCGCAAACCATTTTTTGCAACAAATTATTTATGAAACTGCAGAGCAGGTGTTAAAGGTTCACAATGTGAAATTAAGATTCGCAATGCAATAAAAGCCTAATGAAGGATATTACATTGCGACAGGCAAATTTTTATTAGCAAATTTGATCTCTTTGCAAATTGTTTTTCATTTCCCCTTATTAGTCCAATGCAGGTTTGCAAGTTGCTCTTCACAGTTTTAAGGGGTTTTCACATTAATTAGAAACAGTTCCCAGGTAAATGTATCCTCCTCTTATATGAATAGATCATGCTTTTTGTTTTATTTGGATGTTTTATAAATATGACCTTTAAAAAATATTGCTTCTTTATCTATGATTATTTTGCTTTTATTTTGCTTACAAATAGAAATTTTCTCCAATACTTCTTCAACTGTAGGGGCAGATTCACTAAGGGTCGAATTTCGAAGTAAAAAATACTTCGAAATTCGACCCTCGAATTGAAATCCTTCGACTTCGAATATCGAAGTCGAAGGATTTAGCCCTAAACGTTCGTTCGATCGATCGAAGGATTTTTCGTTCGATCGAACGATTAAATCCTTCGAATCGAACGATTCGAAGGATTTTAATCCAACAATCGAAGGAAAATCCTTCGATCAAAAAAAGGTTAGCAAACCTATGGGGACCTTCCCCATAGGCTAACATTGACTTCGGTAGGTTTTATCTGCCGAAGTAGGGGGTCGAAGTTTTTTTTAAAGGGAAAGTACTTCGACTATCGAATGGTCGAATAGTCGAACGATTTTTCGTTCGAAACGTTCGAATCGAAGTCGAAGGTCGTAGTCGAAGGTCGAAGTACCCAAAAAATACTTCGAAATTCGAAGTATTTTTCATTCGAATCCTTCACTCGAGCTTAGTGAATCGGCCCCTAGATGTCTTGAAGGATTTTTTTGAAGATGCTGTCGTATCACGTTAAGATCCATAGATTTTAATAAAATTAAATACCCTGCAGTTTACAGCAGTTGCATTTTTTTAAAAAAACATTTTAAAACCACTCTAGAAGATATTGCAAGTCAAATATATTCAGGTACAAATGTAGCCAGGATAATGTTGTCTCATTTGAAAGTGAAGAACCTTAAACTGAAAAGTTTGTGAAGGATATTTTAAGAATAGTGATGCGCGAATTGATGGAGTTTCGCTTCGCCAAAAAATTTGCGAAATTCCAGTGAAATTCGCAAAATGCTGGCGTCCGTTTTTTTTACGGCGGCGTCCAAAAAAACAGACGCCGGCATCCATTTTTTTTTAATGCCGGTGAATTTTCGCTGGCGAATTTTCATGTTGGTTTTGCAAATTTATTCGCTGGCAGAGAATCGCAGGAATTCGCACCTGGCGAATAAATTCGCCCATCACTATTTTAGAACAATATATATTTTATGTTACAAAATAAACCTGGGGGCACTGACATTGCTTTACAGAAAACTGGAATCATAATAGAGCCTAAAATAATACCGGCAATATTTGGCTCTGTCTGGTAGAATATATGGACCAGTGAGAAGTTAGTATGTAATGGTAGTGCATTATATTAATTAAATCATACTCTATGGTGAATATGTGCTTATTGGACTGTGACAAATTTTACCCATTGCCAAAGAAACTCTTATGGGGGAAAGTAATATATTTTTTTTGTTTTTGTTTTTTTGCAAAAAACATTCGCTAACACCTTTGCGAATGTTAATGACCATGTTTGCACCATTTTTGAGTGATTAAAGACCTCTAAGACTTCCTCCCGACCAAATTGCTTTTGCGAACGTTCTCAGTGTATGTACTAAAATTTCGCAATCGCAAACCATTTTTACATTACATTGTGACAGGCGAATTTTTATTCACAAAGTTTTGCTCTTTGCAAATTTTATTACATTTCCCCCTTACAGTGGTTCACTTAGGTAACTTTTAAATAAAACCATTGCTGAAAGTTCTATGACTGAGATCATTTCCTGTACCACTATTATATAATTTAATCCCTTTTAATCTACTTTTTTTTTACCAATGAGAAATTTAATATTTGAATTACACAAATAATGTTCAAAGTCAAATTTTTAAAAAGACAGTACATGATAAATTTCGATATTCGAATCTTTTTGAAATTCTAATCGAAATTTGGACTATTCCCTAGTCAAAGTACACAAAAAATAGCTCGAAATTCAAATTTTTTTAATTTGAAAATTCACCTCAACCTTTGATAAATCTGCCCCAGTGACTTCTAGTGCAACATAAAACATATATAGGTATGCTGAATATTTCTTTGAAAAACTCCAATTCGTGCTCTTGTTGGTCAAATTAAGTGCCATTTACGGGTGTTGAGTTGAATGCACACAGGCGCAATGTTGCAGTGCATTTCTCACTTTTTTAAAAATTTGTGTGTGCTATCGATGTTATACTCATCTGTAGAATGCATTTGGTGTTAAAATAGAGGGAACAGAAATCATACTAGAATCCATTTTTTATTATCCATAATGCTAACAACTTTTTAGAGATGATGTAGTGTATAATTGTCAAGCAATCTGACCCTCCAATAAAAGAAAAGCAACTCAGTAGTATTCAACACAGTGCATTTAGAATAAGAAACATCTTCAACCGGTAATAAGAAACCATTTTAAAAAATGTATGACTCCTCTTTTCCAACGAGTGAAGTCAGTTGCAGTAATCCTTCTGAAACATCTGGGGGGTTATTTACTAAAATATGAATACCTCATATTTTATTTAAAAAGAAAACCCACGACCAAACTCCCATGCCCGATTTTAGCGTATTCATTAATAAAAAATTCAATATAATCGGATGGCAGAAAAACTCAATAAAATCGAGCAAAACCCCGAATTGTTAGAATTTTTAGGCTTTTCCCCGAATTGCATGAATTTTTCTGCTCTTATTTTTCTGGCTTTTTTTCCTGAATTGCTTGATTTTTTTCAACTTTTTGTCTAAGAACCCTGAAAAAGTTGAACCCGCTAACTTAAAATTGAGATAGGTGCCTCTCCCATTGACTTATACAGGACCTCAACAGGTCTGAGATGTCAGATTTTCAGATTCAGGCTTTTTGCAGCATCAGGGTATAATACAACTCTAAAAAGTCGAGTTTTTTCCACAAAAAATTTATTGAGTTTTTACCATTTCTAATAAATAACCCCTAATGTTCTGAGCAGACCAAGAGAGTTATCATCCTTCCAATTTATAACTTTCTGTAGGTTCAGGGATTTGTTTTTTGAAACAGATAGTAAACTGCAGTTTGGCTCATCTCAAATGAACTATGTTATCTCAACCTCAGATATGTAGGGTGTCCTAACTGAAGTCATCTGCTGTCAACCAACTGAAAATGGGAGATATACAGTACCAACCTATATGGTTACCAGAAAGCTACCCACTAAAACATGATGCATCTGTAACAGGAACCTGTTGTCTATTTTAATGGCATTCTATTGATGCCTACAGTAGATTTGTACACCAACTGCTTGATGCCCTTACTAGCACGGGGGTTCACTAGATGGAAAAGGGTAACGTAACCAATACTATACACTTTTTTTAATGCTTCAGCTCAATTTTGTCATCTTAAGTTATTGTTTGTTTTTTTTTTAAAGAAATTGTTGAGTATCCCTGTTTATTTTTATTTTTTGGTTTATATTCACTTTAAGAATGTTCAAGCTCCAATATTTTATTCTACTGGTGTAAGTAGGACTGTCTACATATAATGTGATTTATTTATTGTTTATTTTGTAGCGCACACATATTCATCATGTGGATATGTTCTTGTTTTGTGTAATATGATTCTGTAAAAGTAATGAGTTTGTCCCTTGTGCTTTGTATAATATTCTTTCACTTGTGTGTGTACATGTCTTTGTAAGCATTTCTACATATCTAGATGCAATGAAACGTTCCAATTAAATAGAATTAAAGTTTGTGCTGTGTGCATTTTTTCAAAATTGTGTGCACTTCAAAGAGAATAGAGTTTCAGTGCATGGGTTCATGGTTTTTTTTTGTTGGATGGAATACATTGTTGGGGGAGGGTCTAAATTAGAAAATACCTATATACGTCATATATTAAATATGAGATAACATGTATACATATTTCATTAATATGAAGCCATTGTTCATTTTGAACTGTATAGGGGTTATTTAGTAAGCTCCGAATCTTTCTAGTCAGACATTTACTAACGGGCAGATTTATGAATGGTCGAATTTCAAATACATGTGATTTTTTTTTACTCTCATAATTTAGAATTTACTCAAAACTTGAATGTTATCATTTATTGAAGAAAATACTCGAACATCTAAAATTCGAACAAATGTTACAGATCCGAAAACTCTAATCGAATTCAAATTGAATTCAAATTTAACTCAATTTGAGGTTTTTTTTTTAAAAACTCACATCAGGAAGGCCATTAACATCTTCAAATGGATCAACGGACCTCTGCCGTTGACTTGTAAAATTTTTTAATTTTTCAGGTTTTAGGTGGCAAATATTCGAATTAGAACTGTTTCCATGGTTGAGGTGTGATAAATCTCATATTCGAATTTACATTCGAGTTGGTACTTTTACATTCGATTTTGTAAGTTTTGAGACAAAAAATTTGGAAAATTGGAATTTTCCATTCGAAAAGGGAAAAAAAGTGGGAAAAGATTTCTGGATTCAGGGTTTCTTTGTATAATTTTATTGTGGCCTTTTTCCGTACAAGAATAATTTGTGGAAATTACTTGATAGAAAAGGGAAAAGTCAGGGCAGATTTGGTCGGAGTAGTTTTCAGAACTTTATGGATTTTGATAAATGACCGTAGACTAGATTAAAACTGGCAATAAGGGTAACCCCAGAATCTTTTAGATATTAGTGTAATTTAAAGGAGAAGTAAAGTTATAATCACTGGGTGTTGCCAAATGTAAGGCACTCTCAGTCATTCTAATCACTTATGTGACACCCTGGACCAATGTCTCTGTTAGGACAAAACCACACTGGCCTGGGTGAACATGACTGAGCTGTCATCTTCTTCCACTTCTTCATTCTTTAATGGCCTGGCACTGATGCATGCGTAGTAGAGTGAAGGATTTTTGTTTAAAGTTCAGCTTTTCATTCTACTGTAAATGTGTGATGGACACAAAAAGGGTTGCCACTTCACCCCTTTAATACCAGCCACATATTGAATCCACAATGTGCATAGCTAATTAGCAATTAATGTATATGCATGCAGAAGACAACTGATTTACATGCATCCATGTATCATATTCATTTCAATCTGGGCACATTGTGGATTCGATATGTAGCTGGTAATAAAGGAGTGAGGTGGCAACCCTAGATGCCAAGTAGGAAGCTCATTCACTGGTGCTGGTTCAAAAGTAGGTCTGGGCCAGGCCAGTCTGACTGGTCTGCCGCAACATAACACCTCCTACCCCCCAAACAAGCACGTACATGCATATAAGGGCACACATCCATGCACTTTGGAGAGTGGAACTTGCTCAGTATTTCCTCAGCCGGACTAGGGGTAGGCAACAGATAAGGTACGTGCCTGGAGCCCCCCCATGCTTTACTTCCTTGGCACACGCCTCTTCTGTCTGTTCCTGCCCTGTTCAAAATTATCCCAGGCCAGTATGGTTTTCTGTTAAGAGAAGCACCAGCCTGGGGTATCAGGCAAGTGATTATAATTACTTGGAGTGCTTGACATTAGGCAACTCCCATGGATCTCACCTTTCCTGCTCCACCATCTTTTTAGGGTACTTATGCTATAACTGTTACCTGCATAAAACCCCTTAATATGTCTGGGATATTAGGACACACTTGAGAGTTAAAAAGTAACTGTATTATTAAACATACTTATGTTTACTTATATCACTCATAAATAGATGAAATGTCTGATTGTGCCAATGAGTCTATAGCCAGGGGCGTTCCTCAATCCATTATATCCTCTCTCACAAAGTCCCCACAATGATCTTATCGCACCCAGTACTGTTTCTTGGTCTCCTTCAGTCTTGCTCAGGGTGCATTCTGTGTTAACTGAAGGAAAAATACAATATGGCCACCACTCACTCCAAAGTGGAGAGCAAACCAACATGGCTGCCACTCACTCCTCAGCATGTGTTCCAAGGTGCACTGCAAACCACTTGAACGGTGAGCAGAGCCTTAATATTACAGCATAACGATGTGTGTACAGTGGATATGAATAACTTCACAATCAGTGTGCTTTTCAGCAGAGTTCAGAAGTGTTCAAGTTGTTTGCATTCCACTGTGGAACACATAGGGAGGAGTGAGTTGCAGCCATTTTGGATTTGTCGTACAGCTAATACTGAAAGCACCCAGAGCAAAACTGAAAAAGAAAGAGAGCTGGCTAGGGATGAGAAGGGAACATTTTAACCACAGCTGAAAGGGAAACATTTGAACCCTTCCCTAATTTTCAACACACCAAGACATTGTTGGTAACACTGTAAACACAATAATCTGTAGTCAGACAGTAGGAACATGGATTATGTGTGTACAAATGTATTAATAGGTTTCTAAACCACCAAGACTGGTTGATGTAAACTTCTATGATAGATATGTCTTTCTGTCTGTGCTGTTCTCTGCAGTCTGTTTGTGTTTACTGCATTGCTCCGTGCTCTTACACAGCTTGTACTAGCAATAACACAACAACCAGAACTCTCAGGGGAACACAGCTGCCCACATAGATGTTGTCCTGAAAATATTTGTTTGGAAGCAGCCACTCTGGTTACTGTGATATCTCTACATATAAAATATTTTCCATGGACTTCAGTAAACTGGGTAAAAAAAACAAGCTAAATAACTCAAAAACCACAAATAATAAAAAATGAAAACCAATTACAAACTGTCTCAGAATATCACTCTCTACATCATACTAAAAGTCAATTTAAAGGTGAACAACCCCTTTAAATATTAAATAATATTTATAATTTTTCTCAAAAAGGACACAGGCCTCCAGACGCCTCACTGGGTATCTGGCCCAGACAGCACTGGTGACGTCTGATCAATCATGGTGCATTGTAAATGCTTCTCTAAACAGATGGGTCTTTAGTAGGGATGCACTGAATCCAGGATTTAGTTCGGGATTCTGCCTTTTTCAGCATATGTAAATTAGGGGCAGGGAGGGAAATCGTGTGACTTTTTGCCACAAAACAAGGAAGTAAAAAATGTTTCCCCTTCCCACCCCTAATTTGTATATGCAAATTAGGATTCGGATTCGGTTCGGTATTGGCCAAATCTTTCCTTAAAGGATTCGGGGGTTTGGCTGAATCCAAAATAGTCTTTAGACAGCATTTGAAGGTTCAAAGGGAAAGGGGAGAGTCTGATTGGTCATGCATATGGTTCCAGAAAGAGAAAGGCAAAGAGTAGTCTTGCAGTTGGGAATAGAATGAAATAATGAGAAGATAAAAGAGAAGTTTGGGTAACAAGAAGCAGAACCATCAAGTGAGAGGATTTAAACCACACTGTGATTTCTGTGGAACCAGTCAAAACCCTCTAGAAACCAGAAAAGTAACATACTTTCAGAGGAATAGAAAGCAACCTGTGATGGAAGGGAATTAGACTCTAAGCCACAACATTCTAAATGACTTTAGTTGCAGTCAGAAAGAAAGAGGCTTTTAAACCCTTTAATAATTAAAATAAAAAGGTAGTGCAAAAAATTATAGCATTTTCATATCCTTTAAAAAACAATATAAAAACATTGAAATTCTGCAGGTACATTTGATCAAACATTATTGTTTTACATCAAGGGGGTTATTTACTAAAATCCAAAAATTTCTCGTTACTTTCTTAAAACCGCTTCAATCAAACTATCAACTCCTGACTTACACCCCTGGGGTGAACTATGACAAGAAACTAGGCTGTCACTTTCTGATGTGGGGTACCTTCAGACTGTCTTTAGTGATGGGCGAATTTGTCCTGCTTTGTAGGAAAATTTGCAAATTTACTGTGAAATTCGCGAAACGGCAAAAAAGTTTCTTGAATTTTAACGCCCACGTCAATTTTGACAACTGCGTCAATTCTGATGCTCATGTCAATTTTGATGCTAGTGTTAAAGTCAATGGGCGTCCGAATAATGTTGACGTGCAACGGTTTTGATGTGAGGCGATTTTTCTGGCGCGCGTCCAAAAAATTTTGACGCAATCGAATTTTTGATGCAGTTTCGTGAATTTATTAGTTGGCAAAATGAGGAAATTCACAGCAAATCCGCAACTCGCGAATTTATTCGCCCATTACTACCTGTCTTCACCAAGGGTAGGACTCCACAAGTGTTTTTGTCGCGATCTAAACGCCGCAACACCATGCGACAATTCTATTACTTGCCTTATTTTTGTTGCAGCGTGTCGGATCGCGACAAAAACGCTTGTGGGGTCCTACCCTAAAAGAGGATCATATGGGCTGGTTGGATTTTGATAATGCTGATTCCGTATGAAAAAAAGCAGAAGTCACTTTTTTTATCTTTCGAGGGCAACATGTTTTTAAAAAGATATCCGCTGATTGGTGCCAGGTGCAAAGATAAATTCTTTTGGAAATATAATGGACATTTGTAAATTGTTACATCCCCAAATCTGTAGCTAATAAACAGATTTTAACAGTGCCTACCTAGGCGATGATCCCTTTTGTCAATTTAAGGAGTTTTTTTATCATTTTAAGTGGAAATCTGCGTCACTAGGACCAATTTAGTGTGATATTTGCCAGAACTATTTACCTTGTACATAACATGACCACAGACAGACCAGACCCAAGGGTCTACTCATCTCTCAAGCGAAAGGGTCTGTTAAATGTAAAAGCCTCACAGGTGACAGATGAAGCCTTGAGCAAACCTGCAAAGATTCATATGCTTGTTATAACCCTGAGCAAGAAATCCCAAGAGCAAGACACTCAACATGTATACAGCCCCAAAATGTCAATCGGTTAAACATTATTGCACTAAGCGCTAACTTCTCAATTTAGTTTAGCAATTTCAACATTCCCCTGTTAAACTATTGTATGTATGCACCGGTATTCATTTATACCAGCAAGCAAAAATTCTCACAAGCCAAATACTGTACTTTCCATATAGCGTGACTATTGCATGGGGTTACAAATAACAAATCAAAGACATTCTAGTAAGACGCACTGGGAGATTGGTGCACTCTCTTACCTCCCGGCGCATCTCTACACGACATGTGTGTGCATGTGCAGTCAACATGCGGCCCCGGCTTCATCATGGGAGTCTGCTGTATGATGAAGAGCGTTGTGACACTGGTGTATGATGCAGAGCGTCATGAGGCTCACGTATTGACCCTGAGGGGTTATTTACTAAACTCCGAATGCAAAAATCAAGAAAAATTCATGTTTTTTTTTTTTTATAAAATTGGACTTTTAAAAAATCACAAATTTTTCTGAAGTCCAAATCTGAAAATAAGTCAATGGGAGAAGTCCCAATGATTTTTTTGATGTGTGCCGGGTTTCGTGCAATACCCCAAAGTTTCCAGAGTTTTTGGGTGAAAATTCCAAAAAAGACCTTTGAAAATCTGATAAAAAAAAAACATTTTTTTTCCCGCAAAGCAAATTTTCGGGAAAATGTAATAATAAATAAGCGTAAAAAACCAGAGCGGATTTGATCAGAGTTTGTAGCAGAAAATATTGAAATCAATTCGGACTTGATAAATACTCTAACCCCCCTGAGTGCCATGAGGTCATTTTCCAGCGCGAAATTCAAACTTTGGCACCAATTCTCCTTTAAAAAGGCCTTTCTGCATTGGGACTATGCACAAACTGGCTTCTGTTTACAGATCCTGCTAAAGTGTTGTATTCTATTTGACTTTGATTCCTGCTGCCTGCCTTGACCTTTTTGCCTGTTTTGTGACTATGACTTGCCTGATCCTTGCCGGTACCTCTTCACAAACTCTCACTCTACTAAATGCACAAATTCCCTGTTGGTTCCGCAGCAAAAAGCTCGGGGCCCCAAAAGGGTAACGGTGAACACCGGAACTCTCAGGGGTACTTTTGTGCATCTGAGAGTGCCAGCTGCCATTGAAGGACCAGTAATGTCAACATTTTTTTTTAAAAAAAATATTGTTTGTATAGAATGAAAAAAAACACCAAGACATATGTAACTTAAAAAATCCCAAAGCCTTGATTAAAAAATAACTTACCGAAACTCCGCTTGTGCTCCTCTTTAGAAAAGTGTGTGGCGCTCAATTTCTCCTCCCTAGCTATCTCCTGTAGAAGGCAGGGAGGAGAAATCGAGCGCCGCACAATTGATCGTCGCCCTGTTGCCTTTTCTGAAGAGAATCGCAAGCTGAGTTATTTTTTAATAAAGACTTTGCGATTTTAAAGTTACATATGTCTTGGTTGATTTTTTTTCGTTCTATGCAAACAAATTTTTTTTTTAAATTTTTGACGTTACTGGTTCCAGACTGACGAGTCGTTACAACACCTTTATTGTGAGTTAAAGCAACCCAGTGCTCAACAATTGCCTTTGACAACCCATTTAGTCCAGCTCAGGGTTCTCTATGTGGTCTGCACTCTCATGCATGTTCCTTTTCTCCAAAAGATTAATGCATAAATAAAAAGTATGTAAAACAACAACCATGCCCATACTCAAATGACATTTTCTACAATAGAATGCACAATATTTGCTTGTACTGATGAATTGTGCCTTCTGATGGGTGCAAAATTGCCAGCCAAACTGTCTCAATAAAGCAGAACTAAAAATGACAATCTTGCACCTTAGTGCACAGAGCCAAAGGAGAAGAAGTTGTGGTGATAACATGGCATTGTCATTAGGCTTCATAATAAATGCACAAAACCAGTCTCATTGCTTTGATAAATAGTGATGGGCGAATGTATTCGCCAGGTGAGAATTTGCGTCAAATTTGCGCGATGGCGTAAAAAACGGACGCCGGCGTAAAAAACGAGATGCCGGCACCGTTTCGGCGCAAATTCACCCATCAATATTGATAAAGTAAACAAAACAACAAAAATTTGCAATTTTTCCCCCAGGCATGGATTTCTGGGGAATTTCTGCATTTTGGCATCTGCACATTTTTTCGCGAAGCTGTGGCAAAAATCCGCCGGGAAAAAATTTTGCCCCAACAAAAAAGTTGCCAAGACAAAATTGTCGCAGGGACGAAAAAATCACCATAAGAAAAAACGCCCATTGACTTTTAACGCGTTTGAACAAAAAAGTTGCTGAGATGAAAAAGTCACCAAGGCAAAAAAGTCACAAGAAGAACACCCATTGACTTTGATGCATTTGGAGTGAGAAAAAACTGTTGAGTGCATAAAAAATTTGTTGCAAGTAAAAAAAACTTAACGACCAGTGACAAATTTGTCCCGTTTCACTTCGGGGAAAAAATTGTGAATTTCCTGCGTCAATTTTGACGCCCGCATTCATCAATGGGCGTCTGAATAATGTTGACACGCAACAGTTTTGACGCAATCGATTATTCCGAATCGCTCCCTAATATTTTTTGCCGCTGACGATTTTTACCGCAGTTTCGTATATAAGTCAATAAGATTTTTTGATCTGCGCTTGGTTTTGTACAATAATCCAAAGATTTTGGGGTTTTCAGGCGCAAATCAGAAAAAAAAATTTTCTGGTGGAAAATCCAAAAAATTTGTATTATTCGTACAAAATTGTAAATTCACCCATCGATATTGATAAAGTAAACAAAACAACAAAAATTTGCAATTTTTCCCCCAGGCATGGATTTCTGGGGAATTTCTGCATTTTGGCATCTGCACATTTTTTCGCGAAGCTGTGGCAAAAATCCGCCGGGAAAAATTTTTGCCCCAACAAAAAAGTTGCCAAGACAAAATTGTCGCAGGGACGAAAAAATCACCATAAGAAAAAACGCCCATTGACTTTTAACGCGTTTGAACAAAAAAGTTGCTGAGATGAAAAAGTCACCAAGGCAAAAAAGTCACAAGAAGAACGCCCATTGACTTTGATGCATTTGGAGTGAGAAAAAACTGTTGAGTGCATAAAAAACTTGTTGCAAGTAAAAAAAACTTAACGACCAGTGACAAATTTGTCCCGTTTCACTTCGGGGAAAAATTTGTGAATTTCCTGCGTCAATTTTGACGCCCGCATTCATCAATGGGCGTCTGAATAATGTTGACACGCAACAGTTTTGACGCAATCGATTATTCCGAATCGCTCCCTAATATTTTTTGCCACTGACGATTTTTACCGCAGTTTCGTATATAAGTCAATAAGATTTTTTGATCTGCGCTTGGTTTTGTACAATAATCCAAAGATTTTGGGGTTTTCAGGCGCAAATCAGAAAAAAATTGTTTTCTGGTGGAAAATCCAAAAAATTTGTATTATTCGTATTTTTTGCGATTTTGTGTTTTGTGTTTTAATAAATAAGGCAAAAAACCCAAGTGGATTTAGTCAAGAGTTTTTTTTAGAAAATATTGAGATAAATTTGGAGTTTGATAAATAACTCGCTTAAAGTTGTTTGTGCATATATTTTTTTCCGCACATTTAACGTTATATACAGTATAAGAAGGCTTCCAGCTTTGAAAATAATGACATTAATAGGTTATGCTAACCTTTAACTGACAGATTTTGTGGCGTACATATATATATATATTTATGCAGCCATCGTGCATTCCCAAATGCTGGTCTTTCGCAGGTGTCCTGCACTTAATGCTGTCCAAGAAATGAAGACCTTTCAGCTGTTGGGCTGCTGTTCGCTAGACACCTATATTTTAAATTATACATTTCTTCAAAACTGAAAAAGGCTTTTGAATATTACTCAAAAAAGACCTTTAGGCTTTTCTGCATTTTTCACATGCCGCTGACACCTCAAAACGTTCCTTCATTTACTTTGGATTAGAAACAGCCTTTAGCTTCACTCTGAATGAGACGTTTGTTGCAACAGGTGTGTTAGGAACCTGCATTCTCTGTATATTTAAAGCATATCAAGACATTACGATTTGAGACCGAATGGTTTGGGGGTTTTTTTTTGGTGGTGTTTGCTTCATGGAGGAATATAGAGCTATGTAAGTCTTTGTTTAATAAGTGTGTCTCACCGGGTCTATAGGATTTCAACTTCGCCAAAATACAGAGGTTGGAGAAATAAATCCATGGCCTTGGAAATGTTTTAATGCCACTCATACAGATACACAAACACTTGGGGGCAGATTTATCAAGGGTTGAATTTCGAAGTAATGGGAGTTTTTCGAACTCCCATAACTTCGAAATTTGAATAAAAAAAGACCAATTAAAATGTATTATAAAAAATCAACGTTTTTAACTTCGGGTGAATAGGCTGTATTTGAACCGAAGTTTTAGCACATTCGATCAAATTCAAATTTGCCCCAAAAAACTTTGATTTTTCAGAGTCCATCAAATTACTCCAAATAGGTTCTAGGCGGTCCCCGATAGGCTAAAACAGCAATTAGGCAGGTTTTAGATAGCAAACGGTCGAAGTTGAAGTTTTAAAGGGACAGTACATGATAAATTTCAATATCAGAATAGTCATCTTTTTTTCAAATTCATGTAAACATTAATTAAACCCAATAGGCTGCTTTTGCTTCCAATAAGGATTAATTATATCTTAGTTGGGATCAAGTTCAAGCTACTGTTTTATTAATACAGGAAAAAAAGGAAATCGTTATTTCTTTAAATTTGGATTATTTGATTAGAAAGGAGTCCATGGGAGACGCCCATTTTGTAATTTGGAGCTTTCTGTATACCGGGTTTCCAGATAATGGATCCTGCACATGTACTACAAAAGATTTCATTGGTGATCACCTTTGTTTTGCAAAATTTGAGTTTGTGGGGGTTATTTCGGAGAGAAAAAAAACTAGACATTTGCATGATTTATTAAACTCAAATGGAGTTAAAAGTCTGAATAAAAAAATACTCCATCTCAAACCTGCTGAGTTCATGTAGAAGTTAATGGCAGATGATGTTGCAGTTTTCGGGTGTCAAATCCCAAAAAACTTGCAGCTTTCTGCGACTGCAGACTAGACCAGTATAATACCAGCCAGGTTGCAACCCTAGTCGCACTGTGGGGCAAATTCACTAAGCGCCGAAGCGCCGAACGCTAGCGTTACTTCGCTAGCGTTTGGCATTTTCGTTACTGCGCAAATTCACTAACGAACGCTGGCGTAGTTTCCCTAGTGTTACTTCGCACCCTTACGCCTGGCGAAGTTTCGCTAGCGACGTAACTACGCAAATTCACTAACGCGCGCAGTGTACTGAACGCTACCTTTTACGCTAGGCGAAGCGCAATAGAGTAGATAGGGATTGCTTCAAAAAAAGGCAAAACTTTTTCTAAGTCCCAAAAAACGCTGGCGTGTTTTCTACATTATGGGTGATAGGCTGAAAAAGATCGAAATTTTTTTTGGGGCTCCCCTCCTTCCCCCCTTCATCTCCTGACTCAACTTACCTAGACAGTGGGCACATGTGTAGGGCAAAATAAAATTTTTATTTGATGTTTTGAAGCTTTTCTAGCCATTTGTAGTGCTGATACGTATTCCTCCATTGAAATTTGAATTTGGCGCCGTATGCAAATTAGCCTTCGCTAGCGTAACTTCGCTTTACTTAGCGAATCAACGCTAGCGCAACTTCGCAACCGTACGCTACCCCTGAGCGCAACTTCGGATTTTAGTGAATTTGAGAAGCGCTGGCGAAACTACGCCTGGCGAAGTGCGGCGAAGTGCAGCGAAGTTACGCCTGGCGCAACTATGAATCTTAGTGAATTTGCCCCTGTATGTCTGAATGAGCTGGACTCGCTTGAAGAGAACTCTGTCAGGATTTGGAGTGAGTATCCTGTTTAAAGGGACAGTACCCTTAAGAAGCACAGACACTGTTTTGTGGAAGTTCATTAAAGAACTTTGCCTTCTTTAGTTAGGTAGTTAGTCAGCACACGCACGTTAGCTAGTGAGGCCCTACTCCCCCACCTGGTTAGGAGGTCTATTTGTACTAGCTTAATTTTAGATAAATATTTTTTTTTTTCAGTTTAACAAATACTGTGTTTTTTTTATTACTGTATTCCTAGTGGGGCCACTCGTAGGACGCCGGCGTCAAAAACTAGACACCGGCCACATTTCGCTGGAAATTCGCAAATTTTTCGGCAAAGCGAAACGGCGAATATTCGGCCATCACCTGGCACGAATTTGCAGTGAATTTCCGTGTTTCACCACTGGCGTCAATTTCCGTTTTTCAAGTTTTTTTGTGAAAACCGTCGAATTGCTCTATTTTTTTCGTGAAAACGTTCGAATTGCTCGATTTATTTGTGAAAACGTTCGAATTGCTAGATTTTAGTGAAAACATTCGAATTGCTCGATTTTATCGTGAATGAAAACGTTCAAATTGCTCGAATTTTAAGTGAAAATGTTGGAATTGCTAGATTTTTTAGTGAAAACTTTCGAGTTGCACTATTTTTTTCGTGAAAACGTTCAAATTTCAGGGTTTTTTTGGGAAAACGTTCGAATTTCAAGATTTTTCATGAACTTTCCGATTTCTCAATTT
The DNA here is from genome assembly GCF_017654675.1 of Xenopus laevis. Classification (NCBI taxonomy): domain Eukaryota; kingdom Metazoa; phylum Chordata; class Amphibia; order Anura; family Pipidae; genus Xenopus; species Xenopus laevis. The sequence continues at coordinate 188,312,166 of NC_054372.1, forward strand.
TTCGCGAAGTTTTCGCTGTTTTGCGGGAAATTCGCGAATTTTTTGTGAAACTAAATGGGAGAAATTTCGCCCATCACTAATTATTTTAAATCATTTTAGTAGCTCTGTATAGTGTTAAGCAACAAGTCTTTCAAAATGGCAAAATATGTATTCAGTTTAATAATATATATAGTGTTTCAGAAATATTTTCATACTCTTTGGTTAAAGAGGAAGATTTTGGCGAATCACTGGATGGATTCTCACGCACATAAATGGACTTGACTTCTCCGTCCTCCCACACGTCAGCAAATATTTTTGTGAAACAGGTCGGACAAATTAGCCTAACATGCCGATACAGAATATCACTTGGGTTCGGCACTTCCTAAATATGTTACCTGTTGCTGAATGTTCTGTGTGCATAAGAGCAATTTTGAGTGTTTTCTTAGTTCTCCACATATATGTCATAAATCTTGTAGATTCATGAGGAATGTTGAGTAAAATCTCATGCACACATCCATAGCCAGAGTCTAGACTTATATATCCATTGCTTTGGGAATGAACTCTCTGGGCATTAAAGGGATATCGTTATCACATAATCACTCTAGTTTTATCGTTTTAGGTGAGCTTCAGATTTCATTTATTTATTTATTTATTTATTTATTTCCACTCTCAGACTTGTATTTGACACCTTGTGCATACTAATACATATTGCTTTAAGGTGTGGGTAATTGCTTTCATTTTGACAACGTTACAGGTATGGAACGTGTTATACAGAATGCTCGGGACCTGGGGTTTTCCAGATAACAGATCTTTCCGTAATTTGGATCCTCATACCTTAAGTCTACTAGAAAATCATGTAAACATTAAATTAACCCAACAGGCTGGTTCTGCTTCCAATAAGGATTAATTATATCTTAGTTGGGATCAAGCACAAGCGACTGTTTTATTATTACAGAGAAAAATGACATCATTCTTAAATATTTGGATAAGATGGAGTCTATGGGCCTTTCTGTAATTCGGAGTTTTCTGGATAATGGGTTTCTAGATAATGGATCCCATCCCTTTAATAACACAGCAAGATTATGACTATGGTGTAAATAAATCTACTTTACTCACAGATAAAAGTGCTTCTGCGTCAGACAAACTGCAGTAACTGAATTTAAAAGTCTAATACAGATTGTTTTATTGCCAAAAAATACATGTTAAACTGTAATTTATTTCATTTACTTGGCAGCAGTGGTAATGTGTGATTACTCCATCAAATATCTTCTAACACTTTGCCTTTTACTAGGAATCCATTCCTGGTGAAGGGAACGCGTGTACCCTGAATCTATGTATTGACTGTACAAGTCTGTGGTTTAAAGGACAAGGAAAGGCTTTCTTTCAAGAATGCATTGTTTAATTAGACAGCCCTTCCTCTTCCCGATCACTAATTTTAAATCCTTAAATACTGCTTATTATACTCTCTGCTCCAATCTGTAGATCATCTCTGCGTGCATTGGTCGTGGGCGCCATCTTTACTGAGCCTACCCCATAAAGGGCAACAAGATAGACGAATTTCGTATATGCGCCCGCCCGTCTCCTTGCATGTACCTGTTTCTTGTGCACATGAGAAGGATTAAGTATACATGTGCCTACTAGGAATACTGTTCATTTTGCATGTTTGGTCTTGGTCTTGCTGAAAGACCAGTGTATTGCGAATTTTTTTCTAGAGGTTTTCTGAAAACTATGCATTGAGATCTAATGAATGGCTTAGAAGACAACGGGGCAAATTTACTAAAGGGCGAAGTGACTAATGCCGGCATAAATTTGCTAACGACTGTAGCGCTTTTGCTCTGGCGAATGGACGTAACTACGCAAATTCACTAAGATGCGGATTTTACTGAACGTTACCTCTTGCGCCAGACTTGCCTTCGCCACCTCAGACCAGGCGAAGTGCAATAGAGTAGATAGGAGTTCCTCAAAAAAAATGTGAACATTTTTCTAAGTCCCAAAAAACGCTGGCAACTTTTCAGTTTTTCAGGGTGATAGGCTGCAAAAGATCATAATTTTTTTAAGGGTACCCAGCTTCCCCCCTACATTTCCTAACATATGGCACATAAACTATACACTGGGCTTATGTGTAGGGCAATATAACAATTCTATTTTCTTTTATTAAGGTTCCCTGGACTTGTGTAGTGTAAAGTATTTGCTGCAACATAAACGTCCATTGTACTTTAACTTCCCGCCGTATACAAATTAGCCAACGTTATATTCTGTCGTTAATTTTGTCTTTCGCACATTTGGGTGTTAAGTAAACCGGGCATTAATATGTACGTAGCGTTATTTTCATCGAATGCAATAACTGGCAAACACGTATTCTGCTGCGAGAAGATTCGGAAATTTATATTTAACGCATGTTAGTAAACTGGCGAAAACATATTCGCCGATGAATTTGTCTATATTCTGTGTGCATATTTTTTCCGCGCTTTAATAAACAGACCCCTAAACCTTCAAAATGAATATGGCTAAAAATGCCATATTTTAGATACTGAACACATTGAACCATCCTAAAGGTTTAGCATCTCTATAGTAGTAATGATCCAGGACTTCAAACTTGTCACAGGAGTTTCTCATTTTAGATTTTGTTAGAAGTGTCTATTAAATGCGCATGCTCAGTGGGCTCTGATCAGCTGTTGAGAAGCTAAGCTTAGGGGTCGTCACTAATTATCCAGCAGAAAATGAAGTTGGTCTGTAATATAAGCTGATGCTACAGGACTGATTATTTATTCTAATGCTAATTTTGCTGGTGCATATAGGTCATATATATGTTTTTATTAGAGATGTTGGTGCAAATGCTTGAAGTGGCCACTTATTATTACAAATAGTGATGGACGAATTTATTTGGCGCGAAGTTGCGGGGAAATTCCCGTGATTTGCTGCCGGCGAATAAATTTGCGAAAACTGCCATGAAAACTCACATTTGCACCGGCATCAAAAAAAGGATGCCGGCGGCAAAAAAACGGATGCCGGCGTAAAAAACTAGACGCTGGCAGCGTTTCGCGAATTTTTTGCCATTTTGCAAATTTTCCGGCAAAGCAAAACGCCCCAAATTCACCCATCACTAATCACAAATGTCCAAGAAAGCAAAATAAAGACAAAAGAGATCCTCTAATGTCCTAAACATGAGCCCATCCTAAAACAAATGTGACATGCCCCTCAAATGGTTGAGAAAAAAAAATTAACACAAAAATCTTTAATAGTTACAACTTTTGAAGGCAATCCCACTTTAAAAAATGAAAAAACGCCAGCATTTTTTAAAAAAAATGTATGACTTTTCAGCATACAGGATATGATGTCACTGACATAAGATTGAGGAGGATGTAGCATTTTATCAGTTCGCCAGTTCGTCTAAGCTGCCGAAGGAAACTCTTGCGAAAGAGGTAACGTTTTGTAAAATTCACACTTTAGTATATTTGAGGAGTAACGATCATTTGCCTGAATGAAAATTTGCATGTTCATAGGGCGAAACTACGCTAGGGACGGTCTTTTTCGTTAGTGAATTGTCCTCTGCGCCTGTAAGTAAATTGGCGATGTCCCTGCGGATGCGAATGCTGGGAATTCTAATTTTCCACGGCCACTTCACCCTTTAGTAAATCTGCCCTAATGTCTTCATTTCTTAAATTTCTAAAAGAACTGCTAGCTTTTATTTCTCACGTATGCCCTCTGGAACAACTACTTCAAAGGCGTATGACAACATGGAAATTCAGTGGAAGTTTAAAACATACTAGCACATCTACTGCCTAATATCTATTTTGTTAGTTTGTGGTATGTGTACCCTTAAGGGTACGTATGGAATACTACAGATCTTTTAAATGGATACATTGTTGTGCGTATCTATCTATGTATAGTTCAAGGGATTCTGTCATGATTTTTATGATGTCGTCTTTATTTCTAAGTGACACTGCTTACACTGCAAATAATTCACTTTACAATATAAAATTTCATTCCTGAACCAGCAAGTGTATTTTTTAGTTTTAATATTGTTGTGTAGGTGCATCTCAGCTCATTTTGCCTGGTCATGTGCTTTCAGAAAGAGCCAGCACTTTAGGATGGAACTGCTTTCTGGCAGGCTGTTGTTTCTCCTTCTCAATGTAACTGAATGTGTCTCAGTGGGACCTGGATTTTATTGAGTGCTGTTCTTAGATCTACCAACTGTTATCTTGTGTTAGGGAGCTGCTATCTGGTTACCTTCACATTCTTCTGTTGTTGTTGCAATACAGCAGTAAAGAGTGACTGAAGTTTATGAGAGCAAAAGTCAAATGACTCAGATTCCCTGGCCGTATGGGCAGTCTGCGGATAACCCAGCTGGGTACCTGACAAAGGTGCGGGCTTGATCCCTCCCATCTTCCCCTGTGGTTCTGGCAGTGTTTTTATATTTCTGTGCGGATTCGGTGCCAGAGTGACATCACTTCCAGTTTTGCGTGTCCCCAGGTCAGAAGGTAAGTTGGCCTATTGTGGGACGGGTAGTGGATCAGTGGGGGAAAACTGTGGGTTGTGAGTCACGTGTCATGTGTAGCAGATCAGTGGAGGAAGATTGTGGGTTGAGGGTCACAGGTAGCCGATCAGTGGGAAAAAATTCTGGGTTGCAGGTCTGGGTTGTGGGTCACGTGTAGTAGATCAATGGAGGAAAATTGTGGGTCACAGGTAGTGAATAAGTGGAGGAAAATTACGGGTTGTGGGTCACGGGTCACAGGTAGCAGATCAGTGGAGGAAAATTGTGGGTTGCGTGTCACAGGTCACAGGTAGTGGATCACTGGAGGAAAATTGCAGGTTGTGGGTCATGGGTCACATGTAGCAGATCAGTGGAGGAAAATTGTGGGTTGTGTGTCACAGGTCACATGTAGCAGATCAGTGGAGGATAATTGTGGGTTGCGGGTCACGCGTCACAGTTAGTGGATCACTGGAAGAAAATTGTGGGTTGCAGGTCATGGGTCACATGTAACAGATCAGTGGAGGAAAATTGTGGGTTGCGGGTCACGGGTAGCAGGGATGGATCGGCTACGGGTATAAGAAAATGGACCCTGGCAGGACTCTACCCCAAACCTTCAGCAAAGGGTGGTAAACCAGATAATTTGATGTTTAGCAGGCACGCATAAAATTTCATGACAGGCATAGTAAAGCATAAAATAGTTTTCTGTTTTAGTGATGAGCTAATCTGACCCATTTTACTTAGACGAAGATTCCGAAACCTCAAAAAATTTGTCAAATGCATTGAAGTCTACAGGTGAATTTTTTTTTTTGACACACGACAAACTGTTTGTTTTTTTTGCCTCTTAACATTTTTTATACCTAACAATTTTTTTCACCCATTGGTGTCTATGGGTGTTTTTTTTCATGGTGAAACCTGGCAACAAATTTGGATCATCACTATTTTGTTTGTGTACACACGGCCTTGCCTGTTTTATATTCTGTTGCGCTACCTTATAGGCTTATTCAGTCCCTAAAAGATGTTGATTTGCAAGCCAATAATGAAATTGCATAGTCCTATGACACCTTTTATACTCTAGAGCCCACTGACAACCACAGGCTCTGATGTGTCTATTGCAACAGCTGAGATTTGTCAGTCTTGTTATAACATATATCTCTATGGTCGGCCCTGGAGTTGTAGTAACTGTAGTATTTAAAAAAAACAAAAAACAAACTAAGGATTTCTTAATTCGTAGTAATCTGACCTTTTTCTGCTCTGTTTTCAGTACTGATCACCATGTGACATTCCTGCATAAGCTTTACTTGCCAAGAATGGCTGTGTGGCTCTTGACCACCTTGTATCATCATTACATGAGAATAACAAGAGTCTGTGTGAATAAAAGTGTCCCCTCCCTAACAGAAAGCTCATCTGGAGTGCGTCACATTTCCATTCAGTTTCCCTTTCCTCACTAGACAGCCAACCACTAATACAAACCCTGGCAAAGTAGGGAACATAATTACATGGCGTGGACACTCTACATAATGTACATGATTGAGATTTGGGAACAGCAGCATTTTTGTGGGTTTGTGAATGATGCAGAAAAGAAGAACTTTGTCACAGTGACAATATCATTGCATTAATGCAGTTGCAGTACCAATATAGTCAGAGCAGTTAGACCAATAATACCATAAAACAAAACTGTTCGAGCATACTGTAGCTTTAAGATCACTGGATTTAAATATAATATTAATTGTAATTAGTGATGAGTGAAATTTTTCAGCAAGTTTTGGCACAAAAGTGATGCCTATAGACTCTAATGGATGAAAGAAAATTAAAGAATTTTGGTGAGTTTTTGCCACTTTGCGTCAAGCAAAATGGGTCAAATTCGCCCATCACTAATTTCTAATAGTTTGACTCAATTACTGTTGTAGGGGACTGATAAATTAGTCTCCTATTATTATTTAGCAGGCAGACCCCTAGTGTTGTAGATGCCTAACTGGGTCCTAAAATACAGTTAGGAGGGGGACCTGTTTCCTTATCCTGCTTAAAGCTATGCCCCTTAGTGTTCTAACAGTGACCAGTAAATGGCATTGTGCTAAAGTATAAAGTCCTGGGCAGCCATGTGCTCAGAGTCTAGTTTGTGCTGGCTCTGGCCTGAGCAGGCAGGCAGAGCTCCAGTGGAACCTAGGCAGGTCAGGTCTCGTAAGGATAGGCTACTCACTTTAAGAGGTCACTCTAGGAGTGACAGATAGTTAGGCTACTTATCCGAGCATCATGAGGTTCCTCCAAGGAGTTGAGTGGGATTATGATCCTGGGTACTAATTGCCCAGAAGTAGGGACTAAGTGGACAGATCTAGGGATGTAGAATTCCCCTCAGGTTCCACTTAGGGAAAAGGCTGAAAGCTTGGTGTACCTTCATTGCTGCTCTCCAGTTTGCTATTTCAGCCATATAATTGCTAGGGTCCAAATTACCCTAGCAACCATGCATTGATTTGAATAAGAGACTGGAATATGAATAGGAGAGGCCTGAATAGAAAGATGAGTAATAAAAAGTAGCAATGACAATAAATGTGTAGCCTTACAGAGCATTTGCTTTTAAGATGGGGTCAGTGACCCCCATTTTAAAGCTGGAAAGAGTCAGAAGAAGAAGGCAAATAATTCAGAAAGTGTCAAAACTAAAAAATGAAGACCAATTGAAAAGTTGCTTAGAATTGTCCATTCCATAACATAATAAACATTAACATAAAGGTGAACCACCCCATTAAGGTCTTATCCGGAGCACATTATAGGGGTGAAGCCTATAGATAGAGAACAGTGCACTCAATTTACTATAGCGCTACACTGTATTGTAAAAAAAAAAGCTTTAATGCTTGGCCTGGTCTAGTATCTCGTAGCAACTAGTGAGGGGTGTATCTGACCCATTCTGCTTCACTGCAAAAATTGGCCAATATGCATTGAAGTCTATGTGTGATAAGATTTTTTTGATGAGTAACAAATTTTTGAAGCACAACAAATTTTTTCACCCATTAGAGTCTATGATAATCATGTTCAATGCAAAACTTGTGAAACAATTTTTCTCAGGACTAGTAGCAAACAATCAGATTAGCTGAGTAGAAAATGCTACCTGCTAATTGGTTGCTAAGGGTTACTAGCAGAATTTGTTGCACCTGATGATGAAGGTGTATTCTATCATTTCTTTTTAAATCTGAGAGATTCAGCAAATACAGATGTGGGAATACTCGGAAGCTGGGCTTTTCCGGATGACAGATCTTTCCATAATTTGGATATTTATACCTTAGGGGAAAATTTATCAAAGGTCAAAGTGAAAATTCGAATTAAAAAAAAAATCGTCTTTCGAGCTAATTTTTGTGTACTCCGACTAGAGAATAGTCCGAATTCGATTAGAATTTGAAAATTCGAATTTCGAAATGTATCATGTACTGTCTACTGTCATGTAAAAAATAGACTTCGACCATTCGCCATCTGAAATCTGCCCAATTGCTGTTTTAGCCTATGGGGGACCTCCTAGAACCATTTTGGAGTCAATTGGTGGACTTTTTTCCTTTTATTTGAACAATTCAAATTCGGCCTAATATGGACCTATTCAATCGAAAATGGACCTATTCAACCCAAAAAAAAACTTTGACTTAATTTCGGTTGGTCTTTTTGAAGTTTTTTCAATTCGATATTCGACCGTTGATAAATATGCCCCTTAGAGGTTCCATGTTAAGAACCTCCTAAAAAGAACTGACATTTCACAGAGTGTAGGATAAAGTTATGCAATTTAATAACATATTTATACGGTGTAAAATATTCTGCGCCTATAAATCTACTTAAAAAGTGATGCAAAATAAAGGATGTCTTTATGAAGCTGATTTGAGGTCCTTATGTGTGAATTAACACCATGGATCATGATCATAAAAATCATCCAGGCGCTAATGGCGGTATTCATAAAGACATTTCTAGCACTTCATTTATACACCACCTTAGACTGGTGCAACTCATTCAAGTTAATGGGACAAGCGCTGGCAGCAAAGAATTTCCGGTGTGAATTACGGTTTAAAAAGAGGCAGCACTCACAGCCAACTTTTATGAAACTTTTATTAAGCTCACACCTTCTTTTATGCCAGAATTTTAAATTTGGCTACACATACAGTATGAATACATGTTTTTATTTTAGAAATAAATGTTGTTTCACATGGTGATGCATGTAATCAATGTGGTAGAATTGGGTATATTTCACCCGAATTTATAAATATTACTTGAAAAGGCTGATTTATTAACATTGGTACTAACATTTTTAGGGGGAAAAAACTAAATTTTTTCCAGATTTATTATGCTCCAAAGCTGCTAAAAGTCGATAAAGTCGAGTTTTCAAAGCATCAATTAGAAAAAGTTGAACAATTCAAATGGATGCACAATTTTGCTGCAACATATTTTCACACCAAATTTTTCTAGAAGAATTATTGGTAAAATAAGGGGATTCGGGTTTGAGAGTTTGGTTTGGTGTTTTGTGAGTGTCAGGGGGCCTATTGGCTCCCAGTGGGAGAAGTCCTGACCAAAGAGGAAGCTTAGGGGTTAAAGTCCAATACGCGGTACAAAGGGATCAAGAATAAACGTAGTCAGGATTTCAGGCAAAAGTTCAGAAGGCTGGCGGCAATGATCAAAGTCCAGAGTTCAGGCAAAGGTCGAAAAACCAAGAATAGCAATAACAGGAATTTAGGAAACCCAGGAATAGGGATGTAGCGAACTGTTCGCCCGCGAACTAGTTCGCGCGAACTTCGACCGTTCGCGTCCGCCGAATGTTCGCGAACATTTGGGAACGTTCGCATTTTGAGTTCGCGTTCGATCGTTCGACCATTCGACCATTCGAATTCCTTCGACCGCTAAAAATCGAACGATTTCCATTCGTTCGAACGATTGTAAGCATTCGATCGAATGAAAAGCATTCGATCGAATGGCTTCGATCGTTCGATTCGAATGAAAATCCTTCGATCGAACGATTAAAATCCTTCGATCGTTCGAATCGAACGATTTTAGCGGGTGTTCGAAGTTCGCGAACGTTCGCATTTTTTGCCGGTGTTCGCGAACGGCGTTCGCGAACACCAAATCGGCAGTTCGCTACATCCCTACACAGGAACACGATTCAGCAATTCCTATATTCGGGCATTGAAGCCGTGACCTGGAAGTCCTCTTATTTCAAAATTCACGCCGGGCGTGATGATACCACGCCTGCGTAGGCTTACGTTGAACATGGGCGCCGCCATCTTGATTTGGACGCTGCCGGAGATGGGAGCGCCAACAGGCGCTCCTGACAGTGAGGAACAAAAAGATTTATAATTTTATATTTATCTTTTTCTCACTTTTCTATTGTTATAAAATCGACCAAGCCCAAATCCTCTTTATTTATCAATAATTTCTCTCAACAAAATCAGTGGGAAAAATCGAGCATCAATTTGAAAGTTATGTTTTTTTCAAGTTGACACTTCAAAAACTCCGCTTTTTAGAATTGTCGCCTGAAAAATTAGAATTATTGAACAAAAACCAGAGCAAACCGCCCCCGAAACTTTCAAGAATTCTTTTAATATTCAGATTTTTTAATAAATATGTAGACATTTGTGCTTTTTTAAAATGTGAGTTCAGTCATGGTTTAAAAAATCTCTAAAACTACACACATTTGAGTTTTATGAATGTGTGTGAATAGGCCTCAGAGTGTCAGAAGGGACAGTGCTACGCAATATGTTGGCGCTATATAAATACATGTTAATAATAATAATAATAATAAAGGGACTGTGCATGAAATACCCTAATAATAGTGAATCTTCAGAATCTAAAAGCTTGAGAGTTCAAGTAGAAGGCAATAGGGGTTGTCCTAGTCGAAATGTAAGCATTTTTGTCAGAATTTTTCAAGGTTTTCAAATCTTGCTGAATTTGTTGTAGACCAATTGAAAATGATGAGTAGAATACAAACTCTATACATTTGAGTTTTTTTTCCTTTAGAGTTTTATTTGATCAAGTCTTTTAGATTGGAATTTTAGAATACATAAGCAAACATACAAATTTAGGAAATATCAAGTTTATTCAAATGAAAAACAAACACTAAGGGCCAAATTTACCATTCAAATTTAGAATTTTTTGTGTATCAAAGCTCACAAATTTGAATTTGAAAGCCCCAACTCGAATGTGAGATTTATCACACCTCATCAGTTCTAATTTGAATGTTCACACCCAAATCCTACCAAATTCATCTACAAGTCAATGGCAGTGGTTCATTAAATCATTTGAATATGTTAATAGCCTTCCTGATCTTCGATTCGAGTTCCGTTCATGTTAATTTCGAATTTGGGTCGTTCTCATTCGATTGAATTTTAGACGTTCACATTTTTTCATAAATAACCTCACATTCCAGTTGTGAGTACATTCAAATTTATTAGAGTAAAAAAAAAATTCATATCAATTCGAAATTCGACCTTTGATAAATAACCCCTCCCCTATAATTCACAAATTTAAAATTTGGTAAATTTGCCTCTATTTGACAAAAGGGAATGTACATGAAATCAAGTTATTCTGCCTTATTTTTTTCATTTTATATACAATAACAATAACCTTTCACTCAGACCTACCTTTACAAATGGATTGAGGGTAAAGCAGGCTTACTTTATGCACCGCATCAGTCCTGTCCATCTGCAAATGTCATATTAGTGCCTACTTAGTGGTGAGAGAAATTTTTCATCAAGAAAATTACACCCATATCTAATTGGCAAAAAAATTGTTGCGCGTCAATAATTTGTCATGCGTCTAAAAAATGTTGTCGCCCATAAACTTGCATTTTGCCAAATTTTTGCAATTTCGCAAATTTTCGGCAAAGCAAAATGGGTCAGATTCACCCATCACTAATCCTACTGTTTCCAGAAAATATCTTTATTAGGTTTGCATATGGGTGAAGTGTTAATTCAGTGAAGATTCTGACTGCTATTTAGATATTTTTGACCTTTTAGCACTATTGTAAAAGCATTAACAATAATAAAAAAAGAATTTCCTTAAACAGTTATGTAAACATACCAAGGGGCTTATTTACTAAGCTCAGAATAACCAAAATTCCTCGAAATCCAAAAATTTTTTTTATAAAATCGGACTTTTGAAAAAATCTGAGGGCTAAAAAGCCTGAATATAAAAACACGACATCTCAAACCTGCCGAGGTTGCATAAAAGTCAATGGGAATAGTCCCATTGATTTTTGGTTGTTTCGGGGGGTTTCGGGCAATTTCACAATGTTTTCTGAACTTTCGGGTGAAAACTCATAAAAATTCGGAGTTTTTGGGGAAAATTCACAAAAAAATCTTGAAAATCTGAGTTTTTCCCGCAAAGCAAATTTCCGGGGAAATGTAATAATAAATAAGCATTAAAAACCCGAGCAGGTTAGATCGGAGTTTGTAGCAGCCGATATTGAGATAAATTAGGACCTTGATAAATAACCCCCCAAGAGTTTATCTCAATGCCAAATTAAACCATTTTAAGGCCTAATAAAAGACAACTTGTATAGGGTTATGGTAATTCATTCAAAAATAAATTGTAATTGTACTTTTGGAAATTGGATTCTAGCTTGTAAAAATACCTACTAATTCACATTTTCTATAAATCACCTAAATTATTCAAGTCACATTTAGAAAAAAATGCAGGGACATCAGAAAATTAGCTTGTTTTTTTTTCTATTTAACTGTGACCTTTTATGAAAGAAATTGGAAAGTAAAAGTGGTTTGTCTGTGTAATGTTATTCAGTAAAATATGCTAAATACGCTTCCATTTACGCAAATTGGTGGCATTCTTCCCCATTGAATTTACCGCAAACTCCAATAAAATGCAATAGGGCGCCAAGTCTAAACCAAAGACACTCAGTGATTTTTCTTCAACACTCTGTAAAGAGAAAGACTATACAAATTACAAATCATAAACCATCAGTTATATTGGATGGGTTTATTTATTTGTTTTTTTATTTGGTCTTTAAAAATTTCACATTTAAAGATGGCCCCATAAATATAAACTTTAGTATAAATAGTAAATTTAAACTAGTAAAATAGCCTAAATGAAACAGTTCTATATGATATTAAAGGAAGAAGCAGACAATTAGCAAGCAAATAATTTAAGAAAGAATGAAGCAGAAAGATTTTCTGCCACGAGTATTTGTACCCTAATTTTGTCCCACTATATAAATAACACCCACAGAATCATTTATTAAAGTTATTCTATCCATCTATTATATGCTTATGGTGTGTAAATATTCAACTACTGCAAAAATGGCAATAATCTATTAACTCCAACGTTGGGTTTTTTCATTGTAAGAAATAGGCATTTTGACTATTTTCGAATTTGAGTTTCTGAAAACTGAAATTTCTAAACTGCCCATTGACTTAAATGCATTTGGAAAAAAAAGTGGCCAAGACAAAAAAGTCGCTGAGACAAAAAATTTGCCACAAGAAAAACGCCCATAGACTTTATAATGCATTTGGAGTGAGAATATTCTTATTCTGCATACTATTTGTTATCATATTGATTTTTATGGTTTATTGTGAAAACCAAATAAAATATTTCAAACACATTTGGAGTATAAAAAATTGTTACGTGCGTAAAAATTCATAACATGTGTTTTGTGAATTTTTTGCCGATATGCACATTTTTTCTCATTTTCGTGAATTTTTCTGCAAAACAGGACAGATTCGTTAAAGACCCATTCCCATTAACTCCCACTGAAACTCGACTTTTGATAAATCAGCCCCAAGAGTAGTTGTTTCTTCACATATTTAAGCAATCAGGTTTTTGAGAAGAGAAACTTCATATCAATGCTTTTGGATTTGGAAAAAGATGATGGACAAGCAGATGTCCACATCCTTTTGGCCATATTAGGGTGCAGTCACTTATTGAATTTTGATGTCTTCCATGGCGTATTCCCTGGTGTTCACTTTGCAAGTCATATTTGATCCCAATTCTCTAGGCACAAGTGTGCTGTGCCTTTTGACTCAGGGTGTGAAGGGAAACCTGGAGCTACTACCTGGTCAGGAGATGGTCGTAGCTCCAGGGTTGTCCTGCATCCATAGACACAGTAGTGCCTGATTTGGAATGAAGGCAGGGAGGACTGATGTTGCACAAAATACAACTACACAGTAGTGCAAAGAGCACATTTTCATGCAAGTATGTGGTTTTACAAGCAACTCAATGTGCTTAAGAACTCATGTTGACCACTGCACTTGTGAATATAGTTCAGCCCTATGTGTAGCAATTAGTGCACGTTAGATTTCATTACACAAAGCTTATTATTGCTCTTTACAATTCCAGGGGAAGGCAGTGATGGCATAAACATAACTATAATCACTATATAAACAGAAATAAAATACTAATACTAAGGAAAAGATAAAGCAGAAGTCAAAGCCTGTATATTTCTTTAGGTGCACAGGAATGCAAGCGAATGAGCCATAAAAAGTTTCATGAGCTAATGATTGTGAACATCTCACCTGCCTCGTAAATACAATCCAGATTTTAGAATTTGATACTGCTTCAGTTTGTGAGAACAGTATTTCCTTACATGACTGATGAGACACAAATCGACTCCATGCTCCTGATATATGGCTCCTGACTTGAAGTTTATCCTTTGTTTCCATGGTGAAACATCTTGTTCCATTGTGGTTACACATTTTTCCTATAGAGGCATTAAAAATGTGTCCATAAGAGTAATGTTTGCAGGCAGTTGTAACCCTGAGTGTAAACTGGTTGTATGACATATTTAATTGGTGAGACCTGAGTCTTGACTGTCTTAAGTAGGTGAGACCCTAGTGACAAAAGTTTGAGAACCTGCTTTGTGTATCATGCAGTCTCATTCCCGTTTCTCTCCTGTTTCCCATTCCTATTTCAAGACTATTACCTGGCCTTCTACTCTACCAGACTACAGTCTATAATGAAGCCTTCTGCCAGGCTTATCCATCTTACCAACCACTTTCTGCATCTCTGCTCCTCCACTCGCTACCTGCTCCTTCCAGAACTACTTGTAAACTTCTACAATAAGGGGGTTATTTAAGAAAACTCAATTTTAATTGGATTTTTCGAGATTTTTTATGCTTCGAAAACTGCTAAAAGTCTGAATCCCAAAATATTCCATCTTAAACCTGTCAAATTAAAAAAAAAAGTTAATGGCAGCTGTGGCATTTGAAGATGTGTTTAACATTCACAAATTTAGTTTTCTTCTCGAGTATTTCTAGTGGCAATTCCATAAAGTCTTACAATTTGAATTGAAAGTGACATGTTTCATGTTTTTTGTTCGTTTTTTTTTATCCGATTTTTTTGACCTGAAATATTAATAAATAAGCCAAATTCATGGATGGGAGTTAGGTCAAGTTTGTTTGGGGTAAAAAATGAGAAAAAAAATTAATTTTAGTAAATAACTCCCTAAAAATACTCTACAACTCTTCCTTACATCTTTGCTCTTTTTTCAAAATAATCCCTTCGCCATCCATTCCACTCCTGAGCTTCTACTTTACGTCCTCTCTATCTCTCTCATCATCTCCTCCCATGATCATGAATGGAAGTTATATATTGATCTCTTTTTCAATATGCAAGTAGAGACCTCTTAGGGCCTATTACAAGTGCAAGTGCAGTCTGCAAAGTGCTATTTTGAATGCAAGCCACTACGTTTTCTACCCATAATGCAGTGTTTTTTCTCATAATTGTGTGTAAGTACATTTGTGCCCAATGGTTCAAAATGAATGCAGCTTACATGTGGTAGCAACTCAGATGGAGGTTTCTGGCAATCAGCCATACAATTAAGTTTGCATGTGATTATTTTGGCTCAAGCCGGCTGTACCTAATGATGCAATTTGCTTCAAGGACCCTGGAATTCTAAGGGTGGCAGTAGTTCCAGAGTTCATATTGCATACCTCCCAACTGTCCCGTTTTTCGCGTGACAGTTCCGATTTTGACAGCTCAGCCCGCAGTCCCAGATTGTTACTGAAATGTCCCGACTTTCTCTTTGATCTCCTGCACTGAACTGCCAGAAAAAGATACAAAGTCTCTAAAACTCAATTGGCTTTTGGCAGAGCGTCCAGAATATGTGGCAGGTGCAATTAGATACCTTACAATTTAAGATAAGCAAAAAAAGCAATTGAAACAATTTAAGATAAGCAAAGAAACAATTGTAACAATTTAAGATAAGCAAAGAAACATTGTAACAATTTAAAATAAGCAGGTCTCTTGGGGAAACTGTGACTTTCATCTTAAAAGGCAATTCACCCTCATTAGCAAAACTGTTATAACACACAAAACCTGACCCTAAAAACCAGAGAAATGTGTTCAAACTTTCATAATTTGCCAAATTTTGTAAAATCTAAATGGTTGTTAGGGTGTGTCCCCATTAAATGGGCGTGGTCAAACATGTTGCTGTGCTCCTCATAGCAAATCTTTTTTTTCCTCTTTCTATATTTCCAAATATATGCGCACACACAGTGGTGGTCAGTCAAAATACAAAACTAAAAAACAAAAAAGATTAGTGTAAATAGCAACACAAGGCAATGTGTGGATAGGAGCAATGGGCAGGAATTTGAAGGATGAGTTTTGTCATCCCCCTTGGACGTTTCCTTTTGTTTAAGAGGCCGGAGATGACAAGGTGAAAGAATCTTCACTTCTCTTTTCCTGCACTCAGTGCACTTAGAGGGTGAAGCTTCCTCTATACTCACTACCTCTGGCTGACCTCTGTCTGTTCCTATCATACGATTTAAATGAGGCACGTAATATGGTCAGTATCTTCAGCATGTTTCATATCAACATTAAGGGGGTTATTCTTCTGATTTTTTAAATGAAAAAAGTCTAACCAAACAAGACAGTTTTACCCAAGAATGATTTACCCTTATTTATCAATAAAAAAACATGAAAAAATCAGATCGTGCAAAAACATGACCTTTTTGGATTGTCGCATGAAAACTGTGACTTTTTCGAAGTGTCACACGAAAAGTCAGAATTTTTCATGAAATTTCTGGAAAAGCCGAAATGTTTGCATTATCGTATGAAACCCAGCACAGACAATAATAACTTCAAATTGCAAATAGGACCTCTGCCATCGACTTCTACAGGACCTCGTCAGTTTGAAGATGGAGTATATTTGGATTCAGACTTTTTGCAGACTCTGGGTATAATAAATCTCGAAAAATTTGAATTATTCGAGTTTTTAGCATTCAGACTTTAATAAATAACCCTCTTAATTGTGTCATTCCCCATTTGTATTAATGGAGGGCTCTAATGAAAATATACATTGAACTGGGTGCCTATGGGACCAGTATTGTAGTGGGACTAGGATTTTCCAAAGGGCAGTAGGATGCAGATTTTCAATCTTTTGCCTGCTGCATTTTACTTGTCAAAACACGTGGGCAAAACCTGTCTCCACTGGTCTTAAAAATGACTTGTGTAGTGCTATAGTAAATTGTGTGTTCTGTCACACTACTATTTAGCTCCACTCCCAATAAATGTGCTCCAGGTGAGACCAATAATCTTAGGGAGTGAGCCCTCGCAGCGATGTGGAGGCAGGGTGTAGTGCAACTGTAACGGGATACAGGGTATAATAACTGGGCGCCAGTGGTTCTTATAACTTAACCATGAACATATTTATTGAACATATACAATTTTCAATGGAATATGCAGTAGAGCAGACAGGATTTCACATCAACAATGCATAGGCACATACTCACATCACCTGTGGTCCGTATTAGTCCCCACAGGACGTGCTCAGCAGCAATGAAGGTACACCCAGCTTTCAGCCTTTTCCCTAAGTTCAACCTGAGGGGAACCTTTCAACCCTAGTTCTATACACTTAGTCCCTACTTCTGGGCTATTAGTACCCGGGATCTTAATCCCTCTGACTCTCCTCATCGGAGCCTTGAGCTGCTCAGCTAAATAACCTGTCTATCTGTCACTCCTAGAATGACCTCTTAAGAGTGAGTAGCCTATCTTATACTAGACCTGACCTGTCTAGGTTCCACAGGGCTCTACCTGCCTGTTCAGGCTACAGCCAGCACAAAATGGGTCCTGAAAGCATGGCTTCAGAGGCTTTTATACTTTGCCACAATGCCATCTACTGGTCACTGTGAGAAACAACAAAGGAGCATAGCTTAAAGCAGGAATAGGAAACAGTTACCCCTCCCAACTGTTTTTTAGGACCCAGTTGGGTGTATATATCACTAGGGGACTGCCTGCTAAATAATACTAGGGATGGCTATTTTACACATCCCTACACTTGCCTAAAAGTTTCCTTGCCCTTTAATTCTCAGAAGAGGGAGGAAATATAACAATATCCACTTACACCTGATTGATATTGATATATGAGTTGAAGACATGTATAAGTCACCGCCTTGCCATTCCTCTGTTTCATGTGTTCCCAGTATTTGTCCTCATAAGCATCATGAGGTGGAACCTTGCCGGGTTGAACAAATGCGGGTGTTAAATTATTTGCACCACATTGCATGACCATAAAAAAATGCCAGCTTCCACATGGCACTTGCATAATTGAGGGTTCATTTATAAATCTCATGGGTGCAAGTGCATAAGCCCTAAGTGGTACCAAATGGCACTTCTTGGGGCTCATCCATTAATGGATTTGTAAGTTGAAGAACACTGCCATCTTGGATGGCATCCAAAGAGCCATAGGCACATAAATTCCTAAGTAACTTGCTCCCATTGGTGCTTCCATGTCTGAATTATAGGCGGTGTCCACATGCCTATACCAATCTACCCCTTATGGGGGGCAGCTCAGGTCTATCCTGGAGCGCAATGAGCTGTTCCTACAGGTGAAACCTACAGGGCAGGGTGTAAGTTGCAAATAAAACATGGAGCTTTGTGCCTGATTTTTGCACTTTGCATCTTGCAATTAGGAAATGAGTCCCATCAGTCTTAAAATCCATGCATTCTGCTGGTGCATAAGAAATGATGGGCAGCAACATAAACACCTCATTTCTTGGTCTTTTTAGGGCTATTCCACACGGGGAGATAGCCTTGCGTTTGCGGTCGCGGCGACAAAGCGCCGCGCCAGTCGCCGCGACCGGCGCAGGCGACAGTTTTGTATGGGCGCCTATGTAAAAACGCCTGTGCTAACCACACGAGGCGATGCGCTTTTCAACAGTCGCCTGAAAATGCCTCGCCAGGCTTTTTCAGGCGACTGTTGAAAAGCGCATCGCCTCGTGTGGTTAGCACAGGCGTTTTTACATAGGCGCCCATACAAAACTGTCGCCTGCGCCGGTCGCGGCGACTGGCGCGGCGCTTTGTCGCCGCGACCGCAAACGCAGGGCTATCTCCCCGTGTGGACTAGCCCTTAAACTTCATGAAAGTGTTTTTCTAAGAGCATCACATGAGCTTTTCACAAAAATTTTCTAGCAGGTGGAGACTTTGAATGGAAAAATCATAAAACTATATTTTAAAAAGAAAGAAAAAGAATCCCATTAAAGTCGGCTGTAGCCAGCTCACAGTCATCCTGTTGTTCTGAGTGCAATTCTTATTCTGATCCACCTACTTCCTATTGTGGTATTTTTTCTTTTCTTTCATGTATTTTTTTTGCTTTCAGACTTTGAGTGGTTGAAATCCTCTGAGACCCATAACGGTAATTGAACGTGCAACTAAGAAATGTCCTTAAAGTTTCCTTAGCGAATGAATTTGACTTTTTGTTTCCGATCAGCTGCTCCCAGGGCAAAAAGCAGTACGCAGGGGCTTTGAATATCAAGAAAAAAATGTCGTCGGGAGCCACGAAATGGACTAATAAAAGTCCCCTGTTTGTTATAATTCAGATTTTTTTTTCTTTTTTAGAAAATGTGTTAACTGTATCCTGAATCAACAGCTGCTCTTCAGCTGCCCAATTTACTGCACCAAGTGCCAGAAATCTGACACAGAAAGACACACTGAATAAAGAAAATGTTCCTATTTGTTGACATTGGCTAACGTTTTCTTCACATTTTGCCTTCATCCAAAATGTTTCTTTAAGGGCATTAAATTGGCCAATTAGAGATTTAGAAAACAATAAATAAAGGATTTATGGAGTGAATTGAGGTCACTCTAATGTGGGCTGTTAAGCTCAACCACTATTTACCCAAGCATTGCTGCTGTGTTGTGCTGGGGACTTAAGTCCTCCCTGTAATTGTGTCGGATTCCTCTGGGTTCGATGGTTCCATGTTAAATTGGCTGTTGTGTGCTCGATAGGGAATATAAGCTCCACTGTGGCCTCTATATAAATAAAGACTAGACTTTTCTATTTCTTCCTAGATTCAATCATTATTATGAATAAATAATTGTTGCCAGTATTTACTGTAGTAGATACTTATTTATTGCTACAAATCACTTTTAATGGAAGCATAGCAGAAAGTAACCCTTCCAACCTTTTTCTTTTTGTCTCTGTTCCCTTCCAATTCCATTCCAGTTCCAGTTTATGAAGGAGAAATCAAAGTAGAGGAACCCTTCCAACATGTCATCATTGTCTCTGCACATACATATTTGTAGGGACCCTGAGGTGTAAGTTCCCCTTTTCATTTGGAGCCTCATGGTGTATACAGGGTTTCCTTATTGGTTCAGCATGGCTGATCCCAAAAGTAGCCACAAGGTGTCGCTGTGCCCTATAAAAGGAGATTGCCATGTGCTCGTAGCCATTACTGCTGGAGGATTCCTACTTTCACTTTCATGTAGGACAGAGATCCCCAACCTTTTGAACCCGTGAGCAACATTCAGAAATAAAAGGAGTTGGGGAGCAACACTAGCATGAAAAATGTTCTTGGGGTGCCAAATAAGGGCTGTGATTGGCCATTTGGTAGCCCCTATGTGGATTGTCAACCTACATTGAGGCTCTGTTTGGCAGTGGACCTGGTTTTTATGCAACCAAAACTTGCCTCCAAGCCTGGAATTCAAAAATAGGCTCCTGCTTTGAGGCCACTGAGAGCAACATCCAAGAGGTTGGAGAGCAACATGTTGCTCGGGAGCTACTGGTTGGGGATCACTGATGTAGGAGGTGGACAGAACTCCTGCAAAGATGTAAGGGGCTAAAAGGAAGTTCGATAGCCCTGTGGGCTGATGCAGGGTGCTCCAGAAGCCTGGAAAGCTCAACTATGCCGGTTTGGAGTTTTACTGGACATCTTTTATGCTTGCGCTATGGATAGTGCTGGGAGCTGTAGTTCTGCAGAGGAAGATATCGGAGTACTCGTGCTATATACAGTGCTGGGAGCTGTAGTTCTGCTTTGGATTTAGCAACAGTGTGCTTGCATTATAGACAGTGCTGGGAGCTATGAATGGAGGATCAAGCAAGCTGCATGTTCTTCATGGAATGGATTCATCACTGTGGATGCCTGCTTCAGCTCTGCATGAGCCTACCCATCTGTGTGAATCCCCAGGATAAGGTGTGCCATGGGGAGGGTAGAAAAAGAGAGGATCCAGGATGGTTTCTGTTTATGACACAGGGTGTTGTTGATGCCTGCCATGAGGGAGCCAGTACCTAACCGGAGGGAAAGGTATTTTGGGCTGATATTGCTACTTGGGACCAATTGTGCTCTTTGGGGAAAAGGGACTGAGACTCTTTGTCTGCAAAAGGAGTTGTGGGACTTTGCCTGGCAAGCAGGTGTCAGGACTGGACTTGCACAGGTTCCCCAGGGTAGTGGGTCATGCTATGTTAATGCATATTTGTACTATGTGTTTTACTTCCCCTTTAAATTAAACTTTCCTTATATAAAGTTGTTGTTTTTATATAATAAAGTGTGTGTTTCATGTTATTCCTAATGGGACCATCCGCAGGTGCATTCCCGGATCCCATTAGGTGGAGGCACTGCCAGAGAGAAGAATTCCCAGTACTAGGACCTGTAAGTCAGTAAATATTGTGATGTACCACTTTGGCACAAGGGGGGGTGGCCAAAAATGGGTTACATATTTATATATGTCTCTATGGGGCAGTTTTACTAAAGGGCAAAGTGGCCGTCTCTAGTGGAAATTCGCCAGAAATCCCATCCGCAGGCTCATCGCCAATTTACTAACATGCGTAGAGGACAATTCGCTAGCGAAAGAGACTGTTGTTAGCGAAAGAGACCATCGCTAGCGCAGTTGCACATCCTATCAACGCAAATTTTCGCTCAGGCAAACGATCGTTATTCCACAAACTCACTAAAGTGAGAATTTAACAGAACATTACTTCTTTCGCCAGAGTTTCCTTCACCACCTTAGACCTGGCAAACTGATAAGATGAAGCTACATCCTTCTCAATATTATGTCAGTGACATCATATCCTGCATGCATACAAGTTCTAAAAAAAACGCTGGCGTTTTTTCATATTTTAAAATGGGATTGCCTTCAAAAGTTCTAACTATTAAAAATGTTTGTGTTAACAATTATTTGAGGGTCATGCCACATTTGTTTTAGGTTGGGCTCATGTCTAGGGCATTAGAGGATCTCTTTTATCTTTATTTTGCTTCCTTGGACATGTGTAATAATAAGTGGCCACTTCAAGCATTTGCACCAACATCTCTAATAAAGACATATATATGACCTATATGTACCCACCCTATTCAAATTTACCTAAGCTTAAGAGTACTAACAAAGTTTCACTAGGCAGAAATGAACATTAGCGAAAGTTCGCTATGAAATGGTGAATTAACTCTAGCAAAACTCTAGCAAAACTTTGCCAGCGTTCGGCTGCCTAGAGGCAACTTCGCATTTTAGTGAATTAGCATAGTGGTATTGAATTTTCATCTTTTTCGGGGGTTTATTACACCCCGAGGATGTAAAAACTCTGAATCCGTAAATCCGGCATCTCAGACCTGCCAAGTTCAATGGTAGAATTCCTGAAGATATCCTAGTCTGCGCTTGGTTTCATGCAATAATTCGAAGATTTCTGGGGTTTTCGGGCAAAAATCTGAAAAATTTGTGCGATTCGAATAATGATTTTTTTCACGTTTATTCCACACATAAAATTTTCTGGAAAATGTATTGATAAGTAAGGGGAAATAACCAGTGTGGATTTGGTTAGACTATATTTCAGAAAATAACGAGATATTTTCAGATTTTGATAAATAACCTCCTAAATGTTTGCATGTTTTTCTAGTAGACTTAAGGTATGAAGAGCCGAAATATGAAAAGATCCATTATCAGACAAATTCTAGGTCCAGAGCATTCTGGATAACAGGTCCCATACATGTAATAGCAAGCAGTTTATAGTGGGAATATGTGTCTACTGAAACATGGGAACATGTAATTTATCCACAGCTTCATCCACAGCTTCTGACAAAGCTTTTATTGAGCTTTTTTTGCCCCCAAAAACTGTAATGCATTTAATTTAATTAAAAGAATTGCCTTGTTGAATTTTGGAACCAGTTGGATCATTTACAGTAACTTATTTAACAGCATGGGGCAAAACCAGTTTCACTTGGTTTTTCACTTGAAAATATAGCGTTAGCAATTTCTCAAAATTAAAATGGTCCTAAAGCTTTCTAAAAGAGGAATAATATTCAAAAGAGGAATGATAGTGAGAGCTTTGTTCTTCTCGTTCTATTCTGCATTGTGAGTGGATAAAACCTGGGTGCAATGCAAAGAGGCTTGGAGGGCAGTGGTGGGTGCATTCTCATGTAGGAGGTCTACAAATGGCTGTCCAAGGTACTGAATCTTGTTTTTATTTCTTCTTAAGTGCAAATGATAAGTGACATTACAGCATCACAGCTCTGAACCTATGGACCCTGAAGTCTTGAGCTGATTTATACAGACGGAAACGTTTAAAAGTTTAAAATTATTTAGCCAGATTTTGGACAAACTACTCTGCATCTGCCCATGTGTAATACAGTCAGAATAGATCCACCTGCCCTTTGTGATATATGTGTTAATATATATTTAGGAATCCCTAACCTTAAAATCAGACCTGGATTTATTTACTGTACATCACCGAGCACGGATGTTCCCAGTGTAATGAATGTCATTTTAATGAAGGAAAAAGAAAAAAAGACACTGCTAATGTATCAATCAAATTAGCTTGAATTAAAATGTAAAAGGATAACTTGTGTTGTCTAAATCTTCTAAAACTGCATTTTAGACAACAAGACTCACTTATTTATAGGTTCTAGAAAAGAAATCCGTTGAAGTACTCTAGGGGGTTATTTATCAAAGTCTGAATGCCAAAATCACGAAAAAAATTTAGTTTGTTGTACTATAAAATCTGAATTTTTAGAATTTATTAAACCTCGAGGGAGTTAAAAATTCTGAATAAAAAAAGTATTCCAACTCAGACCTGCCAAATTCATGTAGAAGTCAATGGGAGAAGTCCTGAAGATATCCTGATCTGTGTTGGGTTTCGTGTAATAAGATTTTGTGGTTTTCGGGCAAAAATACGAAAAAATCTGAGTTTTCCGGCGTCAAATCCGAAAAGTTCGTAAGATTCAAATTTTTCCAGCACAGGAAATTTTCAGAAAAATTTATGGATAAATAAAGGGAAAACCCATGCGGATTTGGTTGAAGTAGTTTTCAAAAAATACTCCGAATTTTTGTATTTTGATAAATAACCCCCTCCCAAAAAAATATATAACTCCAATTCTCTTGAAGAGTCTATAAGTCCTGTTTTGGTAGGAGTGAAGTAATGATGGCTGAATTTGTGCATTATTTCCATAGCTGTCAGACATTTTGCTATATTATCTCTTCGTGTTATTAACCTATTGGACATTGGCCTTAAAGATCAGCTGAAGCTCTATTTGTGTTCTTATTGCTTCAGGTTGTGGGTGTGATTGGTTTGCAGTTCCGTTCGCCATAGTGATGAATCACTCAAGAGTTTAGAGAACTAGGGAAGTAAAGTTATTAACCCTTGTCTAATGTTGTTATTAAATGCCTTGGGCTGGTACTATGTCTGTTCAGTAGAATAAGATTTATTATAGGCTTTACTGAGCCACCCCAGTAATTCCAAAATATTTTTCTTCTATAACTTAGGGATACTGTAAGTCGATTTTTTTTAGACTGGTGTTTAGACCCAAACAATGTTTATTATATCCTTTTAAATGTTAAGTATTAAGCTAATCAAAGTACCATTGCTTTTCCCCATTTTCTCTCATTGAAATAAAGGTTATAGCAGACATTTCCAATACCACCAGCTTTACAGCAGAATAAATATTTAGGCATGGAAATAAAATACTGCAAACTTCAAATAGGAGGTGATAATACTGGAATATGGTTAGTGATATTATTTTTATTGGTATTTGGAATATCTTCAACCCATCAAAAAAAACTTATGTGAGGTCATGCACAGGGCAGGGACACAGTACAAAAGTCTATCATGTTTTTCACACTTTGCTCCCTTCACCATAGACAAGTGCCTACAGGTGCAGGTATTTCCCAAAAATGGAGCAGAAAGACCTATGCTCCACCATGAATAGAGCACTCCCTGTGTTCAGCAGCATTTTATTCATGAACACAAACGTTCCGCAACCCACCCTTATGTGTCATTCAGACAGGAAAGTTAGGGAGCCACAGAAATAGCAAACTAGAGGCCTGTACCTACTGCCTGCCCTATGTCTGCCTCTGTGCATCAAATTAAAGAAGAGTGCAGAATTCATGGATGCTTCAGACTCAAGGGCTTTCTGAATGAGAAATAAGAGCCACACTTTTGCACCCTTTAGAGTTCTAGCACTTGCACCCAGGGCATTAATAAACTGGGCAAGAATTACTTGACCTGAAATGCAGTCAAACAAGCTGAGCGCTGTCTTTATTGGGGGAAATCCTTAAAACCAAGTAAAAAGCCTTATGCATAAGAAGGTATTGTATGTATGTTTTGATATGAAGTAATGCACCAATTTAATGATATTGGCCAGGGAAGGATATAGATCTTTCGGCACAATGTTCTTCCAGCGCAAGTGTTGGATAAAACAAGTAGGTTCATACAGTGCACTCGTGACTCATGAATTCATATTGACCACAGTTTTCCAGTTATTAACGGCACATCTGAAGAAGAAATCTGGGTTGTTTTGAAGCTCTTTGACAAAAACCAATGTGTTTTTGTTGGATTAATCCTGAAATCAACACCTTGTAATAAAGAGCAGGAGTTTAAGAATAGCTATGTTATTATACACAAAACCGTTGGCTTACTGAAGCATTCTAATGGGAACTTGAAATCCGCAGGAAAAGGACCTGTCTTTATTTATGTCTCTATTTTCTAGATCATAACCACTTTATCAGGGTAGACAATATTGACTTTCCCGTTCAACATAAAAATAAACGATTGTGCACATTTGCCTTTTGTTATAGATTTATTTTAATGTATTTAAATGGAGGTTTCCACTGTGGCATTACTTGTGTTTTGATTCTGTTTTTAATTTGAGCTGTTAAAGGTGCTGAAAAATGCTTTCATTTGTGAGTCTTTGCTCTTTGTTTGTTCGGGTATTGGAAAAATGTAAGTGTGGAATGAATACCCTTCAAAATAAAGAACCTTGTAAATCACTTAGTCAGCCGCAGTGCCTGCTAAAATGTGCTCCACCCTTTGGAGTCTCGTAGACAAAGCACAAAATCATTCCCTTAGTTAAAAAATATATATATATCCCTAGCCTTTTTAAACATAGAATCCAAGTGATGTTGCTATTTTAGGCATGTATAAGATATGTGGCAGCACCATAACATGTGTGTGGGTGGGGCATTCCATGACCTTTATTATGCAATTCAGATTACTCCATGGATCAGTCACTCTGTATTTTATTCTGTAATGGCAACTATACATTACTTTTCCTGCTAGAAATGCACCAGCTATTTAATCACTCATCTCCACCACTTCTATTAAGGAATGTTATAACTTCTATTACCACTGGGAAACATTTCCTGCTGAAGAAATTCCCTTTTCATCGATATGGATAGGATTTTACCATCACCAGCATCTTTGGATTGATCCAACAGTGGGATAAATCTTTATATTGACCTTTCTACATTTTGATCATGACACGACTAAGGTACTTTCTAAATGTAACCCAATCTATTATAAGGCTTATTTGTAGAGGTTCAAGAATGTTTATGACTTTTCTCCAGAATTAAAGAAAATGATTTTTCTCTTGAAAGTGTTCTCGGTCTTTGAGCAGTAGAAAGTTGTTTTATGCCTTAGGCCAAAAACGTCAAAGTTTGCTCCAAATTTGATTTTTTTTTACATTGTGGGAATTTAATCACAATTTAAGCCTATAAAGCCTGTAAAGCCCAGTAAAAAATTCCCAGCAAAAATCTGGTAAACATCTCCTGAGAACTATAATTTTGGTCACATACAAAGTTAATTTGGGTTAAAAAAAAAGACAAAAGTCCATCAAGTTCAACCTTAATGATCACATATACAGACATGCTAATACAGACCTATCAATACAGATATATATATAGATATTGACTAGGAATGCACCATTCAGACAATCCCAAATCTTTCACATAGGATTCAACCAAATCCTAAACTAAATCCAAACTCTAGTTTAAACATTCTTACATCATTTTAACGTTTTGTGTAATATACCAAATATGCAAATTGGCCTTTGTTCTTAGTAGTGATGGTTGAATTTATTTGGCAGGCGCAAATTCGAGGCGAACGGCGAACGGCGAAAAAATTTGCGAAACGACAGCGAAAATTAGGAAAAAAACGGATGCCGGCATCGAAAACGGCGCAGTTTCGCGAATTTTTCCCCATTTCTCGAATTTCTCGGGAAATTCGCAAATTTTTCGGCAAAGCAAAACGGCGCAAATTCGCCCATCACTAGTTCTTAGGGTTATAAGTTCAGTTTGGCCAGGTGCTTGGATTCTACCGAATCTGAATCCTGCTGAAAAATCTCGTATTGGGCTGAATCCTTAACTGAATAACAAATTTTTCTGAATTTTATAAACCCCGATGATGGAAATGTCAGAATCAGAACATCCAACATCTCAGACCTGTGGGAGTTGCATATAAGTCAATGGGAGAAGTCTCAATGTTTTCGGGCAATCGCGCAAAGTCGCCGCAAATTCGCGCCTGCCGAATAAATCCGTCCATCACTACTAAGGACAAAGGATAAGAAATTGGAGTTTTCGGGTGAAAAATCCGTAACAAACGTGAAAACCAGATTTTTTCCCGCAAAGCAAATTTTCTGGAAAATGAAATAATAAATAAGCGTCAAAAACCCGAGCGGATTTTATCGGAGTTTATAGCAGAAAATGTTAAGATAAAATCAGACTTTGATAAATAACCCCCCAGATGAAAGAAGAATTCATAGACAGCACAAAGGGGAACCATAATCCTATGTTCCTACAAGTTTTCACACGAGAGTGTGGAAGCAGCAGCCGGTGACCCGAGGAAACTATACTGGACTAAGGCGAACATAACGGACGGTTCAATTGCGCAAAGGACTCGGAACAATAGACTGGAATGCCACATTGGTTTTAAAGCGATTTCATTGGAGGAATGCTTGTGAGTGCAATTTTGAATTATTTATTAAAGTTTTTATAACGCTTCCAAACATGTTACTTCCTTTTTACCCAGTAAAGTACTAAGAAGATTGAAAGCAGACTGAGATGCTCAAATTACATATGCCTGTATCAACTTACTTCTTGTAACTATAAACAACTGCCAGACACCCTCATGTGCCCAGTGTATAGTTTATGTGCCATATGTTAGGAAATGTATGTGCGAAGCCGGTTACCCCAAAAAAAAATTACGCTCTTTTTCACCCTATCACCCTGAAAAAAGGAAAAGACGCCAGCGTTTTTTGGGACTTTTTTTAGGAAGTCCTATCTGCGCAAGAGGTAACGTTCAGTAAAATACGCATCTTAGTGAATTTGCGTAGTTACGTCCATTCGCCAGTGCGCAAATTCGCCAGGCGTTAGGGAGCGAAGAACCTCTAGAGTCTATCTCCTTCGCTAGCGAAGTTATGCCAGCGACCGTTAGTAAATCGGCAAAGTACATCACACTGGCGAATTTCCACCCGATTTAGTCACTTCGCCCTTTAGTAAATTTGCCCCATTGTTTTTAAAAACACATTTTTAAAATCATTAAAATATCATTAATCTCAAGGTTCTGTCTCATGATAAATTGGTTGAATTACGGAAAGGCCACCTCCCATAGACTCCATTTTATCCAAATAATACAAATTTTTAAAAATGATTCCTTTTTTCTCTGTAATAATAAAACAGTAGCTTGTACTTGATCCCAACTAAGATATAATTAATACTTACTGGAAGCAAAGCCGGCCTATTGGGTTTATTTAATGTTTACATGATTTCCTGGTAGACTTAAGGTATAAAGATCCAAATTATGAAAAGATCCATTATCTGGAAAGCCCCGGCTCCCAAACATTTTGTATAATATCTCACAAACCTGTACGATCATTATCTTATGCAACATCTGATGCTACACGAATTGCAGGCAGATACAATCCAACATTCCCAACTTCACATTGACCAGCAAAAACGCAGCTCTCTGAAGAACAACATCTGTACTGCTCTCTGTCAGCATATGAGCTCCAGAAATTAAAAAAAAATCCAGAATGCTCAGGACCTGGGGTTTTACAGATAACAGATCTTTCTGTAATTTGGATCTTCATACCATAGGACTACTAGAAAATCATGTAAACATTAAATAAACCCAATAGGCTGGTTTTGCTTCCAATAACGATTAATTATATTAATTATAGAAGCATTAAATTGAATGTACCTATTTTTTTTTTTATTTGCTTCCAATAAGGATTAATTATATCTTAGTTGGGATCAAGTACAAGCTACTGTTTTATTATTACAGAGAAAATGGAAATCAATTGTAAAACTTTGGATTATTTGACTATGAGTCTATGGGCGATAGACTTTCTGTAGTGATGGGCGAATTTTTTACCTGCCATAGATTTGCAACCAAATTCAGAATTTCGCCAACTGCAATTTTTTTCACTAAACTGCGGCAAAAATTTGCTGTGACAAAAACGTTGAAGAGAAAAACGGCCATAATAAAAAACGCCCATTGACTTTACTGCATTTGGAGTGAGAAGAATTGTTGCATGTAAAAAAATGTTGACGTCTATTTTTCGCTGTTTTGGGACATCACTACCTTTCTGTAATTTGCTGATAATGGATCCTATACCTTTATATATGTAGAGAGATCTCTTTTCCTTCTGCAAGTTGAGCTAATCACTTAAGGGAAAGGCGCAGGCGACATTCCAGCCCCTGTGTACAAAACAAAACAACAAATTTATTTTATTTCATGGAAACTGTTTTGGTTTTTTTTGGTTATATATATATTTGTTAATGTTACCAGGAGTGTATAGTTCAGCTTCAGAAACCATTTAATCGGTTTATAAGCAGCGGTTTCCTGTTGGTTCATAACAAACGTCATAATCATAAATCTCTTGCAAATCTCTTTCACAATAGGAAAACAAGAAAGTCAATTATAAGGGAGATCGGGAGGCAGCCTTAATAGCTGTAGTTCATAGTAAAGAAAATATCTTGTTGTATAGTGTGTCTGTGTTTATCAATAAAGTTGCCCGAAGACTTTTTAGTGTATTAGAAATGTATTCTAACAGGGCCACCCACCGATAAAGGCAACACGTTAGTCACATGAAATATATCCAAGATCTGCAAACGCAAATTATACCATTCAGATCACCGCAGGGAGGATACGTTTCACTATCGAATCCATGTGTAGTCACACGCTGTGTCATGTGCTCGGGTCACAATGCTTTATATTTTTCTTTTAACGTGGGGGTTTCCAATTCCCCCATAGCCAATAAAGAATATAGCCAGACTCAAGACATCAAACTTTATATTCTTTTTTTACAATTTTGCTGTATAACTGTCAGCCATTAAGGTTAATTAGTAAAATGTGCATTTATAAATGTGAAGGGATCGATGTGGATAACATCTTTGTCTTATAGGGATGTAGCGAACGTCGGAAAAAAAGTTCGCGAACATATTCGCGAACTTGCGCAAAAACGCGAGCGGTTCGCGAACGGTTCGCGAACCCCATAGACTTCAATGGGAAGGCGAACTTTAACATCTAGAAAAGACATTTCTGGCCAGAAAAATGATTTTAAAGTTTGTTTAAAGGGTGCAACGACCTGGACAGTGGCATGCCAGAGGGGGATCAAGGGCAAAAATGTATCTGAAAAATCTGCCTGTGTGTGCTTGGAAGAGATAGTGTAGGGGGAGAGCTGTTAGTGATTTCAGGGACAGATGATAGTAAGTTTGCTGGCTAGTAATCTGCTTGATACTGCTCTGTATTGGAGGGACAGAAGTCTGCAGGGATTTGAGGGACATTTAGCTTAGGTAGCTTTGCTGGCTAGTAATCTACTGTTCTCTTTAAACAACTGCCATACGTTGACCTTGTAGGCATTGTTTGCCCAGTTTTTTTGGACGCAGCCACTGAAGCACAGTTGCCAGAAAAAATATGCCATATAAATGCTGAAAATAGTCATTTTTCGCCATTACGTAAAATATATTATGGCTGCTTGAAAAAAGTGACTCCGGTGTTTTTTCTGGAGACGGTAATATTATGGATATTTAGACAGAATGGGAACAAGGACACACAGCTCGATGGCGGGTTGAAGAAAACAGTGTGCAAATAATGCCTACAAGGCCAACGTATACACTACTACAGCGGTGGATACGGATTACGCTAAAATATATTATGGCTGCTTGAAAAAGTGACTCCGGTGTTTTTTCTGGAGACGGTAATATTATGGATATTTAGACAGAATGTGAACAAGGTCACACAGCTCGATGGCGGGTTGAAGAAAACAGTGTGCAAATAATGCCTACAGGGCAAATAATGCCTAAAAGGTCAACTTATACACTACTACAGCGGTAGTAAAATAAAAAAAAGTAAAATAAAAAAAAATGAATATTAAAAAAAAAAAATTAAAGTTGGTGCTGCTGAACTACTAGGAGCAGCAGATTAGCACACCAGTCCCACTCCCCAACACTGCTAGACTAATAGCACTGGGCTCTTATAGTAGTAGTAGTAGTAGTAGTAGTAAAACAACAAAAAAATAAATAAAAGCAGTCCTTACAAGGACTACTGTTATTGCAGCAGTCAGCAGATGAGATCAGAAGCAGGACAGCTGCCCACTGCAGCTACATACAGAGCACTGCAGTAGAAGGTAGATTACTAGCCAGCAAGCTACCTAAGCTTAAATGTCCCTCAAACCCCTGCAGACTTCTGTCCCTCCAATAACAGAGCAGTATCAAAACGATTACTAGCCAGCAAACTTTCAACTGTCCCTGAAATCACTAACAGGCAGCAGCTCTCTCCCTACACTATCTCTTCAGCACACACAGGCAGAGTGAAAAAACGCTGCAGGGCTTCGGTTTTTATAGGGAAGGGGAGTGGTCCAGGGGAGAGCTTCCTGATTGGCTGCCATGTACCTGCTGGTCTGGGGTGAGAGGGCAAAAAAAAGCGCCAACAATGGCGAACCCAAAATGGCGAAACGATCGCGCGACGTTCGCGAACTTCCGGCGAGCGCGAACACCCGATGTTCGCGCGAACAAGTTCGCCGGCGAACAGTTCGCGACATCTCTATTGTCTTATAGAAATTCATTTTTACACATTACTGGAATTAAAGCACGATGCAATTATTTTATTTGTATATGTTTTTTATTGGCCTTTAATTTGAAATGCTTCTACCAGGGATGTACCGAATCCACTATTTTGGATTCAGCCGAACACACAAATCCTTTGGAAAGATTCTGCATATGCAAATTAGGGGTGGAAAGGGGGGAAAACATTTTTTACTTCATGCGATTTCCCTTCCCCCCTAATTTGCATATGCAAATTATGATTTTGATTCAGTCTGGCCGGGCAGAAGGATTCAGCTGAATCCGAATCCTGCTGAAAAAGGTCGAATCCTGGCCGAATTCTGAACCGAATCCTTGATTCGGTGCATCCCTAGCTTCTACTCTATAAATTAAAATGTTTTAAAAAAAATCATCCCAATTAAGCCTCTTACATTCATTACAATAGTCTTAGTGGTTTTAGAGTTTAAAACTAGATTTTAGGAAAAATCTTAGCTTTGTACAGTGCCTGAATTTTTGTGTTATTCTAAGTTTAATAACGACATGACTAAACATTTAAAAGCACAGGTATGGGATCTGTTATCCGGAAACCCTTTATACAGAGAGTTCCGAATTATGGCAAGGCTGTCTCCCATAGACTCCATTTTATCCAAATAATCCACATTTTTTAAAAATGATTTCCTATTTCTCTGTAATAATAAAACAGTAGCTTGTACTTGATCCCAACTAAGATATAATTAATCCTTATTGGAAGCAAAACCAGCCTATTGGCTTTATTTAATGTTTACATGATTTTCTAGTAGATTTAAGGTATGAAGATCCAAATTACGGAAAGATCCATTATCCGGAAAACCCCAGGTCCGAGCATTCTGGATAACAGGTCCCATATAAATATATGGGACCTGTTTTATATATATATATATATATATATATATATATATATATATATATATATATATATATATATATATATATATATATATATATATATATATAGAAGTTCACAAAGTACCTGCACTCCTTCCTTATTATATACCTTCAAAATTGGATCATCATTCCTTAAGTCTACTAGAAATCATGTAAATGTTGAGAGTTATTTACTAAAATCCAAATTTTTCTGATTATTTAAATGAAAGATGTCGCACCAAACTAGAATCCACGATTTGACCTTATTTATTATTAAAAAAGAATGATTTAATCAGATTGGGGGACAACTCGATAAAATTTAATGAAAACCTGGATCATATAATTTTTTTAGAGGTTTTTCCTGAATCATATGTTTTTTTCAGGCTCTTTCCTGAAAAGCCCGAATTTTCTGGATTTTTGCCATGAAATCTTGAAATAGTTGAATTTTCAGGCTAATTCCAGAGCAGACCACATAAACTTCCAAATAGGATAGGGACCTCTGCCATTGACTTATATACAACCCTGGCTGGTCTGAGATGCCTGATTTTCTGATTCTGACTATTTACAGCATCGGACTTTAAAAAAAAAAACTAAATTTGAGACCGGACATTAGTAAATAGGCACCAGTCTAAATTTTCAGCTTGTCAATAGCAACAATGATCCAGGACTTCAAACTTGTCACAGGGGGTCACCATCTTGGAAAGTGTCTGTGACACTCACATGCTCAGTGGGCTCTGATTGGCTGTTGAGAAGCTAAGCTTAGGGCTCGTCACTAATTATCCAGCAGAAAATGAGCTTCCCTGGCTGTAATATAAGATGATGCTACAGGTTTGCTGATTATTAAATTCTGATGCTAATTGCACTGGTTTCTGTGCTGCCATGTAGTAATTATCTGTATTAATTACTAATCAGCCTTATATTGTGACATTTCTATTCTATGTGTACTGTATATTGTGAGTGGGTCCCTAAGCTCAGTAAGTGACAGCAGCACAGAGCATGTGCAGTGAATCAGCAGAAAAGAAGATGGGGAGCTACTGGGGCATCTTTGGAGACACAGATCTTTACTGCTAAAGGGCTGTGGTTGCCTTGGGCTGGTACAGAAGCACAAGACACAATGTACATTTCTAGGTACTGCTTGTCTAGGTCTAGCTGCTATTGTATCTGCCTGGAGTGCCAGTACCCACACCTTTCACTGTATAATGTCTATGGATGCCAGTACCTGTTGTATGTTGCTATATAATATATTGCACTTTCACTACTTCTCAGTGTGCAAGGGGCTCAGGACCACTGCCCTTGATGCATGAAATCATCCAAATTAAAGTTTACTGCTGTTAAAATAATCTTAATATAAAGGCATTGAGCAAATGCTGCTCCTACTGTATACATGTATATTTATACATGTATCCCTTAATATCTTGGAATTAAAAAAAAAACAAATAATATATGTACATTGCAAAAGTACTTAGAGCATCACCCTCATTCATTTTACATTTGCTTATTTTTAAGGTTTACTTGTTTAATGGAAGTGATTTGTAGTCCAAAAAAACAAATTTCTCTATATTCATGCCATATTTAAAAAATATATTTATTGAAAAATCTAAAATACAACATTACCCCACATGGAGCCTAACGCATTTCATGCTTATCCAGCACTTATTCATAGGCCATCTAAATGGAAGTGCAACTGTGCAACTGACTGCAAGGAAGGTGCAGGGACCACAACTGCACTTGCGGACGTACATGTGCTCTCATGTGTTGGGCCACATTGGGCAGAGATGTACTAGTTTGTCCAGCTTGTGGGCCTGTGGAGACCTCATTGGACAAGAACCTCATTGATGACCAAATGTAATCCTTGCCATACATGCCCAATAAATATCTGTTCAATTTTTGACTAGATATTGATCCCGCATGCCGTCAGAGGTCCCTTACACAGGCCAGTAAGCTGCTGACTTGGTCTAGCCAAGTGCTTATATTGGATCAAGTATTCCCGGATTTAGAATATGGAAGCAAATATCTTATGGATATACAGAATCCTGTGTGGGGTTTGACAATAAGTGGCAATATGGAGACCTTCCATACATTAAAGTTAAGAGAGGGTTTAACAAGTCATTTATGTGCAGTCATTGCTTTCCCATGAGATCCCTCACTTGTCCAAATAGGAGCTCTGCTTGTAGGTAGAGTAAGCAAAGTAAAGTAAATAAATGTCAAATTGAGAAGTATGGGAGTGGATAAAGCAGGATTTATTGCCACTGTTACACCATCTCTAAGCACACACAATTTGCATTGCAGATTTATTTACTTTTGGGAACATATTCAGGCTCTCAGTGTCACATCTGGAAGTTATCTCAGTTTAGATGATCTGTCAGCAGTGCTGGTGCTAGTTCTAACTTCTACTTCTAATTTCTTGTAGTTCATTCGTATTTATGGTTTAAGAAGTAGGGTTGTACTTTGTATCCTTTATCATTATACTTTAGATATTTACATATACTGTATATCATCATCATTTATTTATATAGCGCTGTCAAGAATATAAATATATATATAGTCAGTCTTGTAAGGTGCACTTTCAACCAACCACCTCAACTGCCTGGGTGCTAGGTCAACACCATAATACATACATTACCAAAAATAATCCTGATTTTTTGTGTTTTTCACTTGAGAAGTCCTTGTTAGAGATGTCGCGAACTGTTCGCCGGCGAACTTGTTCGCGCGAACATCGGGTGTTCGCGCTCGCCGGAAGTTCGCGAACGTCGCGCGACGTTCGCCATTTTGGGTTCGCCATTGTTGGCGCTTTTTTTTGCCCTCTCACCCCAGACCAGCAGGTACATGGCAGCCAATCAGGAAGCTCTCCCCTGGACCACTCCCCTTCCCTATAAAAACCGAAGCCCTGCAGCGTTTTTTCACTCTGCCTGTGTGTGCTGAAGAGATAGTGTAGGGAGAGAGCTGCTGCCTGTTAGTGATTTCAGGGACAGTTGAAAGTTTGCTGGCTAGTAATCGTTTTGATACTGCTCTGTTATTGGAGGGACAGAAGTCTGCAGGGGTTTGAGGGACATTTAAGCTTAGGTAGCTTTGCTGGCTAGTAATCTACTTACTATCATCTGTCCCTGAAATCACTAACAGCTCTCCCCCTACACTATCTCTTCCAAGCACACACAGGCAGATTTTTCAGATACATTTTTGCCCTTGATCCCCCTCTGGCATGCCACTGTCCAGGTCGTTGCACCCTTTAAACAACTTTAAAATCATTTTTCTGGCCAGAAATGTCTTTTCTAGATGTTAAAGTTCGCCTTCCCATTGAAGTCTATGGGGTTCGCGAACCGTTCGCGAACCGCTCGCATTTTTGCGCAAGTTCGCGAATATGTTCGCGAACTTTTTTTCCGACGTTCGCTACATCCCTAGTCCTTGTGTGTGTGTGAGAGTGTGTTTTTTGTGAGAGTGTGTTTTTTGTGAGAGTGTGTGTGTGAGAGAGTGTGAGTGTGTGTGTGTGTAAGTAGGTATAAGACCTGTTACCAGAATGATGGATCTAACGGGTACCTCAAGTTCAAGGTACTATTTTATTATTATAGAGAAAAAGGAAATCATTTTTACATATTTGGCTTATTTGGAAAAAATGTAGTCTAAGGGTGATGGTCTTTCGATAATAACTCTCTGGATAACGGATCCCATACCTGTATATATATATATACCAAACAATGCAGGGTTCCCACTTCACTCATGCGAGAATGGGGATTAAATACAGAATTGAACACATGCACCAATCATGTGGTTTATATGGCCTGGTGCCCATGCGGAATTTACTATGTGGGCAAAGCCTCTACAATGTACTGGGAATGAATGAACTATCACCGAAGTGATTAAGATTGGCATTTGCCATGGGGAAAGAGGACCAACCAGTTTCCAAACACTGGCTTGTACATAAACACACACACTACCCCAGTTTCGGCACATGATTATCGACCATATCCCGGGCCTATGGAAAGGAGGCAATAGGGAAATATTACTTCTATGAAGAGAATCAATGTGGACCTTCAAACTAGACACCCTAGCCTCTAGAGCAGTGATCCCAAACCAGTGACTCATGAGTAAAATGTTACTCTCCAACTCCTTGGCTGTTGCTCCCAGTGGCCTCAAAGCAGGTGATTATTTTGAATTCCAGGCTTGGAAGGAAGTTTTAGTTCAATAAAAACCAGGTGTACTGCCAAACAGATGCTACTGTAGTCTGCTAATCCACATAGGGACTACCATCAGTCAATTACAGCCCATATTTGGCACCCCAGGAACTTTTTGCATGCTTGTGTTGCTCTCCAACTTGTTTTTACATTTGAATGTGGCTCACAAGTTAAAAAAGGTTGGAGACCCCTGCCCAAGAGGGTTAAATGAAACATTACCTATCTCACCTTTTTATTAATGAACTTTGAATAGATTTATGGTTGATCAGCAACAGTTTTGACAAGCCACACACATTTTGTGAAGGGACTTTATTGTTTCTAAAGACTGAATGTTTCACATTGTAGCAATACATCCTCTGTATAGATACATATTATTGAATGTGACAATTTGAACATAATACTCTGCCATTTAGGTTATTACAACAACTGGTGGTACGTTCTATATAATTTTGATGAGTATTAGTGGTACTTTTATATCTTCTGACTTTTTCTGTTCTCAGAATTTATTTACCCTGGAACGGAGTGTTAACGGAGGCAGGCCCAGAACAGGAATACGTACCAACGAGCAAGACATCCCTTGGGAGGTAAAATTCTAAAGGATTGTCTAAACACTTGGGCGAATACCCCACCAAGGTTTTCTAAGTTGGTCTAGACTGGAAACACACCTCCCCTCGTCAACCACTAAATAGTCAGGAGTAGCCCACTATGTCCCCTAATGGAGCTGCTGTATGCCTTTGACTGTGCGATGAGGGCAAGTGCCATTCGATATCTTCTACATCCCCAATGGAATATATGAGGAGAGCAGTGGGGGACCCAAACGGATGAGATGTAATGTGAACAGTGGGGTGCTACTGCCTTAGTGGAGCGGAGATCCGGCTTGCTATGGCAACGGGAGGCATGGCCAGCTACAGTTGCGTTATGATGACCAACGGGTGGAGGTTATGCGCCGATAGTTCCGCTGCAGGTACAGTGGGGATCGCCTGTCTCATGATGCTGGTACGGGTCCTGAAAAAAGTGCAACAAGAATGAGAGATCAGTTTTCCAGCCAGTCTGTTCATTCCAAGGGGCAGATTTGTTAAGGAGCGAAGTGGCTAATGCTAGTGACAATTCGCTAGTGTGAGCACCTGCAGGGACATCGGCAGATGCAGGCACCAATTCGCTAGCGAAACAGACCGTTGCTAGCAGTCATTAGCACTGCATCGCCAGACGACTTTCTTCTCTGCCAAATTGAGGTTACTCTGCAAATTCACTTAAATTCGGATTTCACTGAAAGTTACCTCTTTTGCCAGACTTGACTTTGCCTCCTCAGACCAGGCAAAGTGCTAAAAAAGCAGCTAGATCTTCCTCAATCTTCTTCACTTACATCATATCCTGTGAGCCGAAAATGCATCAAATTCAAAAAATGCTGGCGTCTTTTTCTTTTTTCAGCTTGATTGCCTGCAAAAGTACTAACAAACTTTTTTTGGGGAACGGGTTTTCTCCATACACTTCATAACATATGGAACATTCATTTTACAGTGGGCTCATGTGTAGGGCATTATATTAACTCTCTTGTCTTTATTAAGGTTAGGGATGTAGCGAACGTCGGAAAAAAAGTTCGCGAACATATTCGCGAACTTGCGCAAAAACGCGAGCGGTTCGCGAACGGTTCGCGAACCCCATAGACTTCAATGGGAAGGCGAACTTTAACATCTAGAAAAGACATTTCTGGCCAGAAAAATGATTTTAAAGTTGTTTAAAGGGTGCAACGACCTGGACAGTGGCATGCCAGAGGGGGATCAAGGGCAAAAATGTATCTGAAAAATCTGCCTGTGTGTGCTTGGAAGAGATAGTGTAGGGGGAGAGCTGTTAGTGATTTCAGGGACAGATGATAGTAAGTTTGCTGGCTAGTAATCTGCTTGATACTGCTCTGTATTGGAGGGACAGAAGTCTGCAGGGATTTGAGGGACATTTTAGCTTAGGTAGCTTTGCTGGCTAGTAATCTACTGTTCTCTTTAAACAACTGCCATACGTTGACCTTGTAGGCATTGTTTGCCCAGTTTTTTGGACGCAGCCACTGAAGCACAGTTGCCAGAAAAAATATGCCATATAAATGCTGAAAATAGTCATTTTTCGCCATACGTTGACCTTGTAGACATTGTTTGCCCAGTTTTTTTGGACGCAGCCACTGAAGCACAGTTGCCAGAAAAATTATGCCATATAAATGCTGAAAATATAAATTTTTTTGGTTGCAGCCACTGAAGCACAGAGGCCAGAAAAATTACGCCATATAAATGCAGAAAATATGCATTTTTTTGGTCGCAGCCACTGAAGCACAGTTGACAGAAAAATTATGCCATATAAATGCTGAAAATATAAACTTTTTTGGTTGCAGCCACTGAAGCACAGAGGCCAGAAAAATTATGCCATATAAATGCAGAAAACATGCATTTTTTTGGTCGCAGCCACTGAAGCACAGTTGACAGAAAAATTATGCCATATAAATGCTGAAAATATAAATTTTTTTGGTTGCAGCCACTGAAGCACAGAGGCCAGAAAAATTATGCCATATAAATGCAGAAAATATGCATTTTTTTGGTCGCAGCCACTGAAGCACAGTTGCCAGAAAAAATATGCCATATAAATGCTGAAAATAGTCATTTTTTGCCATATACGTTGAGTCAACGTATGGCAAAAAATGACTATTTTCAGCATTTATATGGCATATTTTTTCTGGCCTCTGTGCTTCAGTGGCTGCGGCCAAAAAAACTGGGCAAACAATGCCTACAAGGTCAACGTCGTTGACCTTGTAGGCATTGTTTGCCCAGTTTTTTTGGCCGCAGCCACTGAAGCACAGAGGCCAGAAAAAATATGCCATATAAATGCTGAAAATAGTCATTTTTTTGGTCGCAGCCACTGAAGCACAGTTGCCAGAAAAATTATGCCATATAAATGCTGAAAATATAAATTTTTTTGGTTGCAGCCACTGAAGCACAGAGGCCAGAAAAATTATGCCATATAAATGCAGAAAATATGCATTTTTTTGGTTGCAGCCACTGAAGCACAGAGGCCAGAAAAATTATGCCATATAAATGCAGAAAATATGCATTTTTTTGGATGCAGCCACTGAAGCACAGTTGCCAGAAAAAATATGCCATATAAATGCTGAAAATAGTCATTTTTTGCCATACGTTGACCTTGTAGACATTGTTTGCCCAGTTTTTTTTGGTTGCAGCCACTGAAGCACAGAGGCCAGAAAAAATTAAACCAGTAGGGTTTGCACCCTAGTTTGTAACGGTGGCGGAGGGAGGAGGAGGACGCTAAAGGACAGCTGTGTGTGGAGTCATGAGGCTTGAAGAGAAGGACAGCTGCATAGAAGTCAGAACAAGTCTTCCGGCGTGCAGTAACCCTCCGAGATCCACCCCTCATTCATTTTAATAAAGGTCAGGTAATCGACACTTTTGTGACCTAGGCGAGTTCTCTTCTCAGTTACAATCCCTCCTGCTGCACTGAAGGTCCTTTCTGAGAGCACACTTGAGGCTGGGCAAGACAAGAGGTTCATGGCAAATTGTGACAGCTCTGGCCACAGATCAAGCCTGCGCACCCAGTAGTCCAGGGGTTCATCGCTCCTCAGAGTGTCGATATCTGCAGTTAATGCCAGGTAGTCCGCTACCTGCCGGTCGAGGCGTTCTTTGAGGGTGGATCCAGAAGGGTTGTGGCGCTGCCTTGGACAGAAAAACATTTGCATGTCTGACGTTACAGACTGGCCAAAGGGCTTTGTCCTTGCAGGTGTGCTCGTGGCAGGATTACTGGCACCTCTGCCCCTGGAATGTTGATGAGTTCCTGAAGTGACATCACCCTTAAAAGCATTGTACAACATGTTTTGCAGGCTGGTTTGTAAATGCCGCATCTTTTCGGACTTGTGGTATGTTGGTAACATTTCTGACACTTTATGCTTGTACCGAGGGTCTAGTAGCGTTGCGACCCAGTACAGGTCCTTCTCCTTAAGCCTCTTGATACGGGGGTCCTTCAACAGGCATGACAGCATGAAAGACCCCATTCTCACAAGGTTGGATGCAGAGCTATCCATCTCCGCTTCCTCATTATCAAGGACTGCATCATCCACGGTCTCCTCCCCCCAGCCACGTACAAGACCAGGGGTCCCCAAAAGGTCACCACTAGCCCCCTGGGAAGCCTGCTCCTGTT
Organism: Xenopus laevis; assembly: GCF_017654675.1. Classification (NCBI taxonomy): domain Eukaryota; kingdom Metazoa; phylum Chordata; class Amphibia; order Anura; family Pipidae; genus Xenopus; species Xenopus laevis. Next base: position 188,353,359 of record NC_054372.1, read on the forward strand.
GGTCCTCCTCCTCCTCCTCCACAAAGCCACCTTCCTCCTCTGACTCCACTTCTGGCACCTCTCCCTGCGTTGCAGCAGGTGCCTGGGTTCGTTCTGGTGATTCCGACCAGAAATCGTGCGCTTCCAGCTCCTCGTCACGCTGGTCTACAGCCTCATCTGTCACTCGTCGCACGGCACGCTCCAGGAAGAAAGCGAAGGGTATTAGGTCGCTGATGGTGCCTTCGGTGCGACTGACCATATTTGTCACCTCTTCAAAAGGTCGCATGAGCCTGCAGGCATCGCGCATAAGCACCCAGTAACGGGGGAAAAAAATCCCCAGCTGTGCAGATCCAGTCCTACCACCCAGTTCAAAAAGGTACTCGTTGACGGCCCTTTGTTGTTGCAGCAGACGTTCCAACATAAGGAGCGTTGAATTCCAGCGAGTCTGGCTGTCAGAAATCAAACGCCTGACTGGCATGTTGTAGCGCTGCTGAATGTCAGCAAGGCGTGCCATGGCTGTGTAGGAACGTCTGAAATGGGCCGACACCTTTCTGGACTGGGTGAGAACGTCCTGGAATCCTGGGTACTTGGAGACAAAACGTTGGACTATTAAATTTAACACATGTGCCATGCAGGGCACATGTGTTAAATTGCCTAGTCTCAACGCTGCCAACAGATTGCTTCCATTGTCACACACCACTTTTCCGATCTGCAGTTGGTGTGGGGTCAGCCACCGATCGGCCTGTGACTGCAGAGATGACAGGAGTACAGATCCGGTATGGTTTTTGCTTTCCAGGCACGTCATCCCCAAGACAGCGTGACAACGGCGTACCTGGCACGTCGAATAGCCTAGGGGGAGCTGGGGGTGCACAGGTGTGGAGGAGGAGAAGGAGGACCCAGCAGCAGAGTAAGAAGAAGAAGAAGACGAGGTAGAGAGCGATGGAGGAGTAGAGGTGGTGGCAGAACCGCGTGCAATCCGTGGCGGTGACACCAACTCCACTGTTGTTGTTGAGCTACCCATTCCCTGCTTCCCAGCCATTACCAAGTTCACCCAGTGGGCAGTGTAGGTGACATACCTGCCCTGACCATGCTTGGAGGACCATGCGTCAGTAGTCATATGGACCTTTGGCCCAACACTAAGTGACAGAGATGCGGTAACTTGGCTCTGCACATGTTGGTACAGGTGTGGTATTCCCTTTTTAGAAAAAAAATTGCGGCTGGGTACCTTCCACTGCGGTGTCCCAATTGCTACAAATTTGCGGAAGGCCTCAGAGTCCACCAGCTGGTATGGTAAAAGCTGGCGGGCTAAGAGTGCAGACAAGCCAGCTGTCAGACGCCGGGCAAGGGGGTGACAGTCAGACATTGGCTTCTTACGCTCAAACATGGCCTTCACAGAAACTTGGCTGGTGGCAGATGACTGGGAATGGGAACAGGTGGTCAAGGTGGAAGGCGGAGTGGAGGGTGGTTCAGACGGGTCAAGGAGAGCAGAGGTAGAGCAGTAAGATGCTGGACCAGAAGGAGTGTGGCTTTTAGTTTGCCTGTTGCCTTTGAGGTGTTGCTCCCAAAGTGCTTTGTGCTTGCCGCTCATGTGCCTTCGCATAGAAGTTGTACCTATGTGGCTGTTGGGCTTACCAAGGCTCAGTTTCTGACTGCACTCATTGCAAATTACAATGCTTTTGTCAGAGGCACACACATTAAAAAAATCCCACACTGCTGACTTTTTGGAAGTGTGCGATCTGGCGGTAACAGTAGAAGTTGGCGGAGTTGGCGGTATTGGCGGCAATGGCGGGTGCGTTGGCCGGCTGAACACAGGTGCCGATACATGTTGTTGCCCTGCTGATCCCTGCGGGCTGTCCTCCCTGCTTCTTCTAAGTCTTATTCTCCTACTGCCTCTCTGACTCTCCGTCTCTCCATCTGAACTACCCTCCTCTTGCTCTCTTCTACTAGGCACCCACAAAACATCAATCTCCTCATCATCATTCTCCTCAGATGCATCAATTTCTTCTGACACATCACAGAAGGAAGCAGCAGCGGGGACCTCCTCCTCATCACTCATTATGTCCATCTCTATCGTGTTCTCTGCCAGAATTAAATCTGGTGTAAGGTCCTCATCTCCTTCATCTTCTTCTGGCAATAATGGTTGCGCATTACTCAGTTCAAGAAACTCATTGGAAAATAACTCCTCTGACCCCAGTGAAGAAGGGGCACCGGTGGTGGAGGAAGTGTTACGTGGGGTGGCCATAGCAGTGGAGGATGAGGAGGATGTTGTGGTAAAGTTAGAAACGGTAGAGGATGGGGTGTGCTGTGTAAGCCAGTCAACTACCTCTTCAGCATTTTGGGAGTTCAGGGTCATTGGCTTTTTAAAACTGGGCAATTTGCTAGGGCCACAGGATTGCATAGCAGCACGGCCCCTAGCACGGCCTCTGCGTGGCGGCCTGCCTTTGCCTGGCATTATTTTTAAAAAAACAACAACAACAACAAAAACTCAGTTGGTTTTTCTGGAAACGATAATACACACAGCTAGATGGCGGGTTGAAGAAAACACTGTGCAAATAATGCCTACAAAGTCAACGTATACACTACTACAGCGGTGGATACGGATTACGTAAAATATATGAATGCTGCTTGAAAAAAAGTAACTCAAGTGGTTTTTCTAGAGACGATAATATTATCAATATTTAGACAAAATGTGAACAAGGTCACACAGCTCGATGGCGGGTTGAAGAAAACAGTGTGCAAATAATGCCTACAAGGCCAACGTATACACTACTACAGCGGTGGATACGGATTACGTAAAATATATGAATGCTGCTTGAAAAAAGTGACTCCGGTGTTTTTTCTGGAGACGGTAATATTATGGATATTTAGACAGAATGGGAACAAGGTCACACAGCTCGATGGCGGGTTGAAGAAAACAGTGTGCAAATAATGCCTACAAGGCCAACGTATACACTACTACAGCGGTGGATACGGATTACGTAAAATATATGAATGCTGCTTGAAAAAAGTGACTCCGGTGTTTTTTCTGGAGACGGTAATATTATGGATATTTAGACAGAATGTGAACAAGGTCACACAGCTCGATGGCGGGTTGAAGAAAACAGTGTGCAAATAATGCCTACAAGGCCAACGTATTCACTACTACAGCGGTGGATACGGATTACGTAAAATATATGAATGCTGCTTGAAAAAGTGACTCCGGTGTTTTTTCTGGAGACGGTAATATTATGGATATTTAGACAGAATGGGAACAAGGTCACACAGCTCGATGGCGGGTTGAAGAAAACAGTGTGCAAATAATGCCTACAAGGCCAACGTATACACTACTACAGCGGTGGATACGGATTACGTAAAATATATGAATGCTGCTTGAAAAAAGTGACTCCGGTGTTTTTTCTGGAGACGGTAATATTATGGATATTTAGACAGAATGTGAACAAGGTCACACAGCTCGATGGCGGGTTGAAGAAAACAGTGTGCAAATAATGCCTACAAGGCCAACGTATACACTACTACAGCGGTGGATACGGATTACGTAAAATATATGAATGCTGCTTGAAAAAAGTGACTCCGGTGTTTTTTCTGGAGACGGTAATATTATGGATATTTAGACAGAATGGGAACAAGGTCACACAGCTCGATGGCGGGTTGAAGAAAACAGTGTGCAAATAATGCCTACAAGGCCAACGTATTCACTACTACAGCGGTGGATACGGATTACGTAAAATATATGAATGCTGCTTGAAAAAAGTGACTCCGGTGTTTTTTCTGGAGACGGTAATATTATGGATATTTAGACAGAATGGGAACAAGGTCACACAGCTCGATGGCGGGTTGAAGAAAACAGTGTGCAAATAATGCCTACAAGGCCAACGTATACACTACTACAGCGGTGGATACGGATTACGTAAAATATATGAATGCTGCTTGAAAAAAGTGACTCCGGTGTTTTTTCTGGAGACGGTAATATTATGGATATTTAGACAGAATGGGAACAAGGTCACACAGCTCGATGGCGGGTTGAAGAAAACAGTGTGCAAATAATGCCTACAAGGCCAACGTATACACTACTACAGCGGTGGATACGGATTACGTAAAATATATTATGGCTGCTTGAAAAAAGTGACTCCGGTGTTTTTTCTGGAGACGGTAATATTATGGATATTTAGACAGAATGTGAACAAGGTCACACAGCTCGATGGCGGGTTGAAGAAAACAGTGTGCAAATAATGCCTACAGGGCAAATAATGCCTAAAAGGTCAACTTATACACTACTACAGCGGTAGTAAAATAAAAAAAAGTAAAATAAAAAAAAAATGAATATTAAAAAAAAAAAATTAAAGTTGGTGCTGCTGAACTACTAGGAGCAGCAGATTAGCACACCAGTCCCACTCCCCAACACTGCTAGACTAATAGCACTGGGCTCTTATAGTAGTAGTAGTAGTAGTAGTAGTAGTAGTAGTAGTAAAACAACAAAAAAATAAATAAAAGCAGTCCTTACAAGGACTACTGTTATTGCAGCAGTCAGCAGATGAGATCAGAAGCAGGACAGCTGCCCACTGCAGCTACATACAGAGCACTGCAGTAGAAGGTAGATTACTAGCCAGCAAAGCTACCTAAGCTTAAATGTCCCTCAAACCCCTGCAGACTTCTGTCCCTCCAATAACAGAGCAGTATCAAAACGATTACTAGCCAGCAAACTTTCAACTGTCCCTGAAATCACTAACAGGCAGCAGCTCTCTCCCTACACTATCTCTTCAGCACACACAGGCAGAGTGAAAAAACGCTGCAGGGCTTCGGTTTTTATAGGGAAGGGGAGTGGTCCAGGGGAGAGCTTCCTGATTGGCTGCCATGTACCTGCTGGTCTGGGGTGAGAGGGCAAAAAAAAGCGCCAACAATGGCGAACCCAAAATGGCGAACGTCGCGCGACGTTCGCGAACTTCCGGCGAGCGCGAACACCCGATGTTCGCGCGAACAAGTTCGCCGGCGAACAGTTCGCGACATCTCTAATTAAGGTTCCCTGGACATGTGTAATAAAAAGTGGTAACTTCAAACATTTGCACCAACATTTATAATGAAGATGTCCATACAACTTTAAATTAACCGCCGTATGCAAATTGACCTAAGCCCAAGATAACTAGCGAACGAACGCTAGCGCATCTTTGCTATGAATTGCTCCCACTGCAGAAGTAACGCTAGTGAAAAGTCGCCAGCGTTCGGTGCCTAGGGCGCAACTTCGCATATTAGTGAATTGGCGTAGTGGTAGGGAATTTGCTCCTGGTGAAGTTGTGCAATGTGTGCGAAGCTGTTGCTGGCGACAATTTGCCCTTTAGTGAATCTGCCCCCAAGAGGGTATAAAGAGTCTCTACTTTAGAACTCTAAAGAGAAACGGTAGTGATATCCACAATTTGTTTATTGTTTTATTATTGCACACGGGCTTTATATTAATATCACAGGCTTGATACATGGATCGGAGCTTTCCGATCGGACATATTTGCTAAACATTACTGTGGGCCGCTCTAAACCCGAGGCGGTCACTTGTTGACACTGGTTACACACACCCATGTAATACGATTGCCCTGAGATTAAGATACACTGTCACTAATGATATGTACACCCCTTGATGACATCACAATTTGAATTTGGCGCCACTAGGGGCTATATTAAGGGATATATGTTTGTGTTTATTGCACTTCCTGGGGATGGCTTAAAGCAGTGGTCCCCAACCAGTAGCTCGTGAGCAACATGTTGCTCTTCAACCCCTTGGATGTTGCTCCCAGTGGCCTCAAAGCAGGAGCTTATTTTTGTATTCCTGGCTTGGAGGCAGTTTTGGTTGCATAAAACCCAGGTGTACTGCCAAATAGAACCTCAATGTAGGTTGACAATCCACATAGGGGCTACCAAATGGCCAATCACAGCCCTTATTTGGCACCCCAAGAACATTTTTCATGCATGTGTTGCTCCCCAACTCCTTTTACTTCTGAATGTTGCTCACGGGTTAAAAAGGTTGGGGATCCCTGGCTTAAAGTGATACTGACGCTAAACGTTTTCTTTTCAAAAATATAAATCTACATTAAGGGGCACATTTACTTAGCTCGAGTGAAGGAATACAAGAAAAAATACTTCGAATTTCGAATGTTTTTTTTTTTGGCTACTTCGACCATCGAATAGGCTACTTCGACCTTCGACAACGACTTTGACTTCTAATCGAACGATTCAAACTAAAAATCGCTCAACTATTCGACCATTCGCTAGTCGAAGTACTGTCTCTTTAAAAAAAACTTCGACCCCCTACTTCGCCAACTAAAACCTACCGAACATCAATGTTAGCCTATGGGGAAGGTCCCCATAGGCTTTCCTACCAATTTGGGATCGAAGGAATTTCGTTTGATCGATGGATTATAATCCTTCGAATCATTCGATTCGAAGGATTTAATCGTTTGATCGAACGATTTTTCCTTCGATCGAACGAATAGCGCTAAATCCTTCGATATTCGAAGTCAAAGGATTTAACTTCGACAGTCGAATATCGAGGGTTAATTAACCCTCGATATTCGACCATTAGTAAATGTGCCCCCAAAAGTTGCCTATAGGTCATGTTTTTCGCTGATAGTTTTTGTAAGTAATTGTTACTTGAAGTTCCTAAACCTGACTGTCCCTTCTTAACCTGTCAGTTAGAGTTTCTAATGCTATCGGACTCCTGCTGCACAAATATGGCAGAACCCTCATAGAGGAACAGGGTAGTAAGAAAGGTAATGTAAAAGCATCAGACAAATACTTTTATGGTTAAATTATAAAGAAGACCTGTGAGTGTGGTTTGTTGGCTTTACATATATATATATATATATATATATATATATATATATATATATATATATATATATATATATATATATATATATATATATATATATATATATATATATATCATTAATATATTATATTTTATTTATTAATCTAATAATGTTCTGTACTTTATCAGAAAAACACAGGGCCATTTTATTGCATTCTAGTTGCAGAGGGCCCCTTACCCTCCTTGCTGACTCAGCCTTGCATGATTAGTGATTGTTCTACTTATTTCCATTATTTTCCTAACCTTCTTTAAAGCATCTTTTATCAAACTTAGCCATTTGCAGGGTTGGACTGGGCTGAATGGAGACTGTAAAAAACGTAGTGGGCCCCGCTGACCCAGACATGCTCCTTGCCAGGAAAGATCGGTGCCCCCTGTTCCCGAACGCAGCCGAAATAAGAGAGAGGTAATATTATGCGTTTGTACAGGACAAGGAGGGGGAGACATGCAGTGTTGGGTACGGCCTTGGAGCACAACTTGGGCAGGGTCCCTAAGGTGGCAGGTCCAGTGGGCCCTAGACACCCAAGTCTGATGCTAGCCATGTGTTATAAAACACAGGTATGGGATCTGTTACCCGGAAACCCCTATCCAGAAAGCTCTGAATTATGGAAAGGCCATCACCCATAGATTCCATTTTATCAAAATAATCCAGATTTTTAAAAATTATTTCCTTTTTCTCTGTAATAATAAAACAGTAGCTTGTACTTGATCCCAACTAACATATAATTAATCCTTATTGGAGGCAAAACCAGCCTATTGGGTTTATTTAAAGTTAAAGTCTGATAGACTTAAGGTATGAAGATCCAAATTACGGAAAGATCTGTTATCCAGAAAACCCCAGGCCCGAGCCTTCTTCATAACAGGCCCCATACCTGTACTAATAAAAAAAATAATTCCTAATGGCATTGGAGAATAGCCAAAAGAACATAAAAAAAATCAGTTTGCTCTTTTGATTTCAGTGCAGAATTCTGCTGGAGCAGCACTATTAACTGATTCATTTTGAAAAAAAATGTTTTTCCCATGACAGTATCCCTTTAAAATGAAAATCAAATAAAATCACATTTACAAGTATGGTGCCTGTTATAAAGGATGCCCAGGGGCCTGGCATTTTACAGATAAGGGGTCTTTCTGTAATTTGTATCTCCATAACTTGTCTACTTGAAAATAATGTGGATATTAAATAGACCCAGTAGGGTTGTTTTGCTTCCAATAAGGATTAATGATATCATATCATAGTTGGGATCAAGTACAAGTTACTGTTTTATTATTACAGAGAAAAATGGAATATTTATTTGATTATAATGGAGTCTAATTCTGTGCTTTCTGGATGAAGGGTTTCCAGATAATGGATCCCATGCCTGTATCAGTATAATGGTTGTCTGTTCATTTTCTTTTTGATGATGGGGGCCCCACTGCATTCTTAAGCAGAGGGCATCATTTATCCTTGTTCCAGGAGCTGCAATATTAGTGTAAGGACTAATAAAGTGCTGGAGGTCTCCATAGGAGGGGAATCAGTTACGTCATTGCCCGGCATGAGGGGACAATGATAAAACAACCCTAAAGGCTCAGTGTACATGCCAGGCAAGTTTAAGTATATGAAAAAACAGAAATAAATGTTTTAGCCTGGTGATCCATCCTCAGTATACGATTGAAAGGTTCAGTAACAGGAGAATAATGATTAAGAAGAGTAATATATAACTGAGTTTCTCCCATGACTAAAATATAAAACAGTCATTAGGAACAACAGAAATGTGAGTGTCCTATAACTCCTTTTTCTCGCATTAAACTGAGCCTCTGGAGCATTTTCTTACAAAATAAACACTTTTGAACCTGTTTAGTTCATGGGGTTTTCCCTCTGACGGGTGTTTATGTAGCAGAAGTGAGGGATCCTACAGCAGGAGCCAAAGGCAGCCCTTGCCAAGCATAATAACTGACACAACTTGTCTACCGGCCCAGCCTGCATACATTCATACACTTTATTCACCAAGTCTACAACTGCTCACATAAACTCTTCATTTTTCAAAAAAGTTATTGGAGAGGTCCAGATAGATAAACAGACAGACGGAGAGACAGAGAGAGCTAGATGATAGATAGATTGATCGATAAATAGAGATATATAGATATAGAGAGAGAGAGAGAGAGAGAGAGAGAGAGAGAGAGAGAGAGAGATAATAGATAGATAGATAGATAGATAGATAGATAGATAGAGAGAGAGAGAGAGAGAGAGAGAGAGAGAGAGAGAGAGAGAGACGATAGATGATAGATAGATAGATAGATAGATAGATAGATAGATAGATAGATAGAGAAGGATCTAGGGGTTTTTGTAGATAACACTTTGTCTAATTCTGGGCAGTGTCATTCTGTGGCTACTAAAGCAAATAAAGTTCTGTCTTGCATAAAAAAGGGCATTAACTCAAGGGATGAAAACATAATTCTGCCTCTTTATAGGTCCCTGGTGAGGCCTCATCTGGAGTATGGGGGCAGTTTTGGACTCTTTTTTGGAGTGCAGAGACATGATTACACTTTACAAGTACATTAGAGGACATTATAGACAAATAGCAGGGGACCTTTTTACCCATAAAGTGGATCACCGTACCAGAGGCCTCCCCTTTAGACTAGAAGAAAAGAACTTTCATTTGAAGCAACGTAGGGGGTTCTTCACAGTCAGGACAGTGAGGTTGTGGAATGCACTGCCGGGTGATGTTGTGATGCTGATTCAGTTAATGACTATAAGAGGGACTTGGATGATTTCTTGGACAAGTAGAATATCCAAGGCTATTGGGATACTAAAAGCTACAATTAGTATAGATATAAGTATACATATGTGATTTTCCTGTGTACTAAATGCTGTATATATGTCAGAGCCAGCATGGCTTCTTTGTAATCAGCTTTGAAGAAGGAATTGAAATGTTCTGAAAGCTTGCTGTGATTCTCATATTTGTTAGCCAATTTCTTTATTTCATCTTTGTTTCACAACTTTTGTTATGCCTCATTTTTTACCCTAAAACTTAAACATATGACATAAATGCTGATGCTACAATAAGAATGAATTCCTTGTGTACGATTGCAATCAATATAATACATTAGGTTTCCCACATAGAAGTGGAGCAACATTCTCATTCCATTCAGAAATCTGATTTTGAGCAGCTTTCCAACATACAGTACATTCGTTTGGGTTTTAATGTTTTTCTGTGTAAACAGAATTGATACAGAAAGCAGTAGAGCAGAAAGACGAGTTAATTCTAATTTTAGATTTTTTGAATGGGCTATAAATGGCTCACACTGCTGCTTAGAAGTTACCCCAAAACCCCATTGTGCCCTACTGCTGCTAACATGACTTCTCTGAGATACTGTCATGCCCAGTACTGAGAGATAGGAGACGCAAATAAAAATGCTGAAGGTACCAATAAAGTCTGGTACCATGAGTGGGGATGTGACCCAATGCACTGCCGACAGTAGCTCAGGCCAAAGAATGTACAGTAGTACCGCCAAAATTCCTCCATTATTTTCCCAGTTTTCATCTTCAATTCTTCAGTCCCCCCTAATGTTTGCTACCTTTTGTGCAAACCTAGAAAGGCAGTTGGGGGAGAAGAAGTACCTACAAGAAGGGATCAGGTCTAAGCTTCCAGGGCCCAAGACAGTCAAGAATGTATAAAAGAACTCCAGCACATGGGTAGAATGCTTAACTGGGATTTAATCTGTGTTTAATTGTGGCAAGCCAAACAACGAGGGCTGGGGCCCACCGAGGTTTTTCCCAGTGCCACTAAGCACAAGTATGGGGTCCGTTACACGAAAACCTTAAAAAGGAACAGCATTGATATAAGCATAGGGTTAAGGAGATGCAGTACACAATAAAAGTTACTGTATGCTGGAGCTGGCCAACAGCAACCTGAACCTAACATGAACCCTAGGTGGACCAGTGAGTATCAGGCCAGCCCAGGCATCAGTAGTGGCAACTTTATATTAAGTTGTACAAAAAGCTTGACTGGATCAATGGAGCAGGGCCAAACTAGGAGCAGGCAGAAGAGGTATGTGCTTAGGATGTAGAGATGGGGAGTGCACTAGGCACTAACCACTTCTGTGTGCCTATGCCTAGTTCAGGGTCCTGAAGCCCCATTGGAACATTAGATGCCTGCATAAGGAACAGTTACGTATGAGGGTCTGGGCTTCCCCCCTCCATGTCTGGGCTACCCCCCATCTCTCACCCGCTCGTCACTTTCTGGTGTGCTCAAACCAATAAGAAACATTTATTTAAAGATGAAGTAGTTGCAACAATATACAATTGCAGAGCATATAACACACTAACACACCTCTGAGGACAGACTTGGCAGGATCCCAATTCACTTCTGTGTCACCCTTTAACAGACCTTAATCACCTCCAGTGGAACCTTCAGGGAAATCCTCTAATCTGATTCCCTTTCCACTATGATCCCTACACTAACAGGCCATATCACCTGGAAGAATCTGCATTACATTCCTAGAGTGGTACCATACCAGGAGGTCACCCACCAGTATCTAAAACCTCATTCACAAGGTCCCTGTCCCCTGTCTTCACTAAAGGCCTAACTCCATTGGGCTTTCCTTTACAGGGGACTTACTGTCCCAGGCTCTCCAGCAGTATCCACTTTCCTCAGCAGGCGGAAGCCAAAGAAAAAGAGACCTGGGCTTTCAATCAGTATATTAAACTATAACAAGAAGTGGTCACCACCCACCCAGGCCCAAAGGGAACACATCCCGTCCAGGTATCCAAGTTACAGGTACCAGAACTTCCTTTACAAAACAGAAGGAAAACCTAACAGGGATTTCCCAAGCCAGTAAGGGATTTAAGCCTACACTAGCTACTTGGCCCAGCACTGCTATTGAACCACATGAGCTAAAGGCATTTGATAACCGTATGTATAAAATAGTTTTACTTTAAAGTGATTGGGTACCTTACTTAATAAGGAAAAGCCTGGGTAATAGTGACCATAACAGAGTCTTATTTTACATATGCTACAAAAAACATTCTCTGGATTAACAAAGACACCAAACATAAGGAAAGCAAATATTGCTCTGTTTAAACATTCCTTCAATGCACAGACCAGCGCAGTGCTTTTCCCAGATTAAAACACATTGTTAAAATGGTAGTATTTTAAAATTATGTTATACTGTGACTGTTACAGCTCTCACTTTAGTCCTTAAGGAAACAAAAGAAAAGGGATAAAGCCTCAACCAATAAGGCTTAACTCAAATTAAAAACAGGAAACTGGACGAAAAAGTAATTGAAAATCTGGAGTCAGGGAGAACAGAAAAATCCTTTAAAAACAAGAAAAACTGTAAAAATGTTGTTAAGCAGCAGTCGCGCTAGAGAACAAAGGGAAAATAAGAAGCTGAAACAACGTTGAGCCCCAAAAGGTATGACAGTAATAAAAGATAAGAGCAAAAGTAATTGGCCTATTAAATATGGAAACGCGTCTTTTCAATGGGTTGCTTATAATTTATCTCAGGTCTAAAAGACACACATTAAGGAGCAGAAGACGGGACTCCTACTGTATGTGCCTCCTGCCCATCCTTATTATTAGTGATGGGCGAATTTGCGCCGAAACGGCGAATATTGCGCGAAACGACCATTTTTGACGCCAGCGCCCGTTTTTTTTACGCCGGCGCCCGTTTCCGACGCCGGTGTCTGGTTTTTTTCGACACAGCAAAAAAAAATTTTTGACGCCGGCAAATTTTTTCAGGCGAATTTTTGCTGGCGTTTCGCGAATTTATTCGCTGGTGGCGAATCGCGCAAATTTGCCACAAATTCGCCCATCACTACTTATTATACGTTGTGGAAGGACAGATCCTTTGCTATATTTTGGAGAGCAAGAACCTGCACCTTCGGGTACTGACCCAGGAGGAAGATGTAAAATTTGAAAAACATGGCAGCCTGTGCTTGATTTTTGCATTTTGCAACCTGTACCATTCTTGATAAAAGACTTGTCTTGTCTGGTATGGTGTTACATTATTTGGGAAAAGCTATACAGGTATGGTATCCATTATCCAGAAAGCTCCGAATTACAGAATGGCCGTCTCCCATAGACTCCATTTTATCAAAATAATAAAAAAAAAATTCTCTGTAATACTTAAACAGTAGCTTGTACTTAATCCTAACTAAGATATAATGAATCCTTATTGGTGGCAAAACCAATCTATTGGGTTTATCTAATGTTTAAGGGGGTTATTTATTAAGGGCCAATTGCCAAAAACACGAAAACTTCAAGTTTTTTTTTTACTATAAAATCCGAATCTTTAGTGGGGAAAAAAAACTTGAATATTTCCAGATTTATTATACCCCGAGAATGTAATAAGTCTGAATCTGAAAATATGCCATCTCAGACCTGCCGAGGTTGTATATAAGTCATAGGGAGAGGTCCCTATCCTATTTGGAAGTTTCTGTGGTCTGCCCTGGAATTAGTCTGAAAATCTGACTGTTTCTGGCAAAAATCCGGCATCTCAGACCTGCTTGGTTGTATATAAGTCAATGGAAGAAGTGCCGAAGATATCCTGATCTGCATTGGGTTTCAGGCAAAAATCCGAAGCTTTCGTGATTTTCGTATGAATTTCACTTGTTTTAGAGTTTTTCTCACATAGGAATTTTTCGGGAAAATGTATTGATAACAAGGGGAAATAACTCATGCGGATTTGTTTGGAGTATATTTCAGAAAAAAAATTAGATAAATTCAGATTTTGATAACTAACCACCTAAAATGTATTTATAAATAGGTGCCCAGTGCTCCAGTTAATTGAAAGTGCTCTTCATGGAACCTATTGTTTGGCACATTTTAGTATAATAAACACAGAGGAAATACATGCCATGCCATCTCAAGGTCATAATCATAAAAATAAAGGACCAACGAGAAACCCTGAGAGTTCTTTGAACTCAACTGAAATTTTTCATCCTGGTTCAGAAATACAGTCTACTTTGTGCTTAGTTTATCAGCTTAGACCCTTTTACTCATCAAAAGGTCAATAAGATAATCAATTCTAACAAATAAAAGGTCAAATAATAACAAAACCGGAAGGAAGGGTAGACCTGTAGTATTTAAAATATACTGGAATAGCATCAGGACTAAAAAATAGTAGGCAGAGGTGAACTGAACCTTTCATCCAGACAACTCTGAGGAGAAGACCTGGATCAGAAAGATGCTTTGTATGAAATGTCCTCTTAAAATATACTGTATTTCAAAATATGGAGAAGGAGAATCTGCTTACCCCAAGATTATGTACCTTTGGTTCCCAGACCCTAGTTTTGAAGGCATCATTCTCTTTCATATTATCTTCAGTTACGAACTCTTTTATATTAAGGCTCTTTTCGGGCTTTCCATGCCTTTGTAATATCACAGCACTCCCTCTGGTGGCCACAAACCATTTCTGATCCATGTAGAACTAGTTCTTCCTAATGCTCTCATACTCTTATTAACCAGTTGCTCATCAATTCACCTCCCTTGTTTATTGAATGGAAACCTTTGTTCGCTTGCTGAAATGGGTTGTCTCCAGACATCACAGTCTTTACTCAAAGCTCAAAAAGCACAGAGCTCAGAAGATACCCCACTAACCTATTTGTATTTTATGGAATTATATTCAAGGCAAATGTTTATTGGCCTTATATATATCTCTGTGTATCTTGTTGAGTGTGGTGTTTCAAGAGTAGATTCAATGAAGGCAACTACATACAGGTGGATTGAGCAGCAGGACACATTTTGAAGTTCAATCTACATATTTTGATTGGAAACTCCATTTACTTGGAGCTCTTGTGATATAATCTTACAGTGGGTGTTCCCTTGCAATACTGGTTGTGGTTCTTGACTGGATGCTGTTTTTTGTTTTGTAAGGCACATCTGTTTTCAACATTTCTGGTGTCTTGTTGCTGTCAGAATTGGAGGATTCACCAGTTGTGGCTAACACCATCTTTCAGGCATGAGTCACACTGGGATTCTTTTTCTAACAGTGGTAAAGTAAAGTAACTTACTCATGAAAGTAGTTGGCTGGAACCTCTGAGAGACATTTACATTTCTTTTGAAAGGCCAAGCCAGCTGGCACACCACATTGACACACCATTGTATTAATGGCCTGCTTTATTTTCTCAAACAGCCAGTCTAGATGGGTCTCAGATAGGCCTATCAGAAGCAGCAAGTCTTGGGTGTCCAAGCTGGACAAAAACCAACTTGTCTTGTTCTGTATTCCCTGGACTATTCCACATGCCACTACATCTTCTTGCTTCAAACTATAATATACTGAGCCTTTAAAATCACAATTAACCTCATGGTGTGTTATATAGTACATATTAGGGTATGTAAGAAAAGTTTTCACCACATCTTCTAATCGTTCTAATCCAAACCATCTACTTTTCACTTTCAGATCTGAAGGAAAAGTAGGCAAGCATTGTGTTTATATCAACATTGAAATGCATTTTTCATGGCAGAATTCCAAGAGGCATTTACCATGTATTCGGCTTACTTTATAAACAACAGTGATTCGGTTATCATAGGCCATAGGATGCCAAGCCTTTCTACCATGGGACCCCCATTACAATTGGGACTATTCTCAACAATGCTTTTTACATTCCTTCTTTTTTTTTTTTCCTGGAGAAGACCAGACCATTGTTTTTAAGAAATGCTTCCTGGTATACCTAGTGATAAACTCCTTAAGGCAATAGCAGCAGATGGCTACATTATGGGATGTTGATGTTTTCTTTCCTCTGGGGTCAAATTGTAACAGTTACCAAGTGTGCCCAATAAAGGTATCATTTAGAGCAGGATGTCTTTCATTGATACTGTTAGTGCAGGGCAAACATATTCCTTTCCTTTCTATTCTGCAACCTGTGCCGCCTGAGCTGCCCACATTTAGGGCAGAGACACACAGTGTCGGACTGGCCCACCGGGATACCAGGAAAACTCCCGGTGGGCCCAGGTGTCAGTGGCCCTCTTGCTATTAAACATTTAGCCTATTTCAAGGCCATTCCCTATTTCTATTAAGCTAAATAGATGGAATAATAGTTTATAGTGTGTAAAGAATAAAAATTAGAAGAATAGAGGTTGAGTGAGAAGAGGAAAAATAATAGTACTGAGAGTGGGCCCCTGGTCTAAGGTTCTTGGGTGGGCCCCTGGTGTCCCAGTCCGACACTGGAGACACACAGTCAGATTCACGGAGATTAGGTGACAAATCTCCTCTTCTTCATGGCGACTAATCTCCCCTAACTGCCTTCCTTTATACTTATGGGGCTATGTAATAAAAGGTGCTGTGTTTGCCCAGGGGCAGTAACCCTTAGCAACCAATCAGCAGGTAGCATTTATTAGTCACTTGTTTAAATGCAAACATCTGATTGGTTGCTAAGGGTTACTGCTGCTGGGCAAACTTAGCGCCTTAAATTACATATAGGGGGTAAGTCTATTAAAAAATCATGTAAATGTTAAATAAACCCAATAGGCTGGTTTTGCTTCCAATAAGGAATAATTATATCTTAGTTGGGATCAAGTACAAGCTGCTGTTTTATTATTACACAGAAAAAGGAAATCATTTTTAAAAATGTGGATTATAATGGAGTCTATGGGAGACGGCTTTTCCGGATAACGGATCCCACTTACCATAAATTGGTTATACTAGCTAGAGATGCAAAGGGCCTTAAAAAAGGTTTGTCACCCTAAACCCAATATGTTCCCTCACACCCATATCAGCCCCACATAGAACCTCATACTCTACTCAATAATTAGGGAGTGCTTGATAAGGACGGGGCTTAGAAAAATAGGTGATAGGTGCCCTTTAAAGGGGTTGTTCACCATTGATTTAATATGATGTAGAGAGTGATCTGAGACAGATCGCAATGGGTTTTCATTTTTTATTATTTGCGGTTTTTGAGTTTTTTCACTTTTTATTCAGCAGCTCTCCAGTTTGCAATTTCAGCAATCTGGTTTCTAGGGTCTAGGGGTCAGTGACCCCAATTGAAAGCTGGAAGAAGAAGGCAAATAATTCCAAAGCTATGAAAAAGAAAAAATGAAGACCGATTACAAAGTTGCTTATAATTAGCATTAGGGATGCACCGGATCCACTATTTTGGATTCGGCCGAACCCCCGAATCCTTTGTGAAAGATTCAGCCGAATGCCGAATTGAATCCGAATCCTAATTTGCATATGCAAATTAGGGGTGGGAAGGGGAAAGCATTTTTTTCTTTCTTGTTTTGTGACAAAAAGTCACGTAATTTCCCTCCATGTTCCTAATTTGCATATGCAAATTAACATTCGGATGCGGTTCGGCCAGGCAGATGGATTCGGCTGAATCTGAATCCTGCTGAAAAAGGCAGAATCCAAAACCGAATCCTGGATTTGGTGCATCCCTAATTGGCATAAAGGTGAACCTCCCCCTTAAAGCCACTAGCCACTTAGAAAACAGTAAGTTTGTAGGGCTTTTCCTGCCAAAAAAACAAATACAGACCATAACACTACCCTGAAAAGGGCACAATGTTTCTAATTCATTTGGGTTTTTTCATAGTTCGACACTGCAGTGTTAACGTTATCGTGTCTCTTTCAGCACATCTTGTTTTTGCAACAAAATCCTCGCGTCTTTAAAAGTGTTGCAATTGAGGTGAATAAAACCAAAAAAAAATCATAATATACCCCTTTTTTTACTGGAAATAATGTAAATGTCCCAATTTTACCGTAACAGCGTCATAAAGTATCATCTTCAAATACCTGGGAGTGCGGAATTCCTCGTATTATGTTCCTCGTGCAGTAACTAGCACAGTAGGTTCAAAGTTACTCAAATAAATTTTGTCTGATGACACAGCTTTGAGCCTGATGAAATGTGTAAATGAGGCAGAACCTGTAGGTTTGTACGGCTGCTTATGGTAAAGATTAGGGCTGGGGGGACTTATTTTAAGTCATCAAATACAAAGCAGCGTTTGACAGGAATGCTGAATGCAGTTATTGGAAATGGCAACAATACATTTTTGGATAACAAACCACAAATAAATGGGGATACTGATTCTGTCCTACACAGAGATTATTAAATCCGTGTATTTGAGTGGGTTATGCCAACAAAGAATTCTGCAATGATATGTTTAGCTGTAGGCTGGCACAAACTGGATAGCCTTACGCGTTTCGTGCCTTGTCATAGTGCCCACAAGGCACAAAACGCATGAGGCTATCGTTTGAGATGTTTCTTTTTTGTTAAATAAAACTACTTTTTTAATTGCATCAAGTTTTTGGACTGAACATATCATTGCGAAATTGCCTCCCCGAGCTGAAGGTCTGGGCAGCGTCGGACTGGGATGTCAGGGGTCCACCAGAAAACATTAGACTGTGGGCCCACTTTCCAAACTATTATTCCTCCTTTCCTCACTCAATCTCTTTATTCTCCTAGTCTTTTATATTTACTATTTTCCCATTATTAAGCATTTTTTCCCATAAAGAAATTAGGAATGACCATGAAATTGGCCACATAGTTAGAAGCAAAAAGGCCCACTGACACCTGGGCCCACCGGGAGTTTTCCTGGTATCCCGGTGGGCCAGTCCGACAATGGGTCTGGGGCTTGAGCACCTGGACTCCCTGCTAGTGATGGGCGAATTTGCCAGCGAATAAATTTTTCGCCGTTTCACAAATTTCACGAATTTTTTGGCGAAGCGAAACGGCGTCTCATTTTTGCCGAAAATTTTCGAGGGCGTTTCGCAAATTTATTCGCTGGCGGTGAATCGCGCGAATTCGCGCCTGGCGAATAAATTCGCCCATCACTACTCCCTGCTATTTTTGGTAAGTGTACCTTACTATCCACCCCAAGAAAATACTGGATATCCCCCCCCCTTATTTCCTTCCTTCCCACAAATAGATCATTGCAAACAAAGAATTGCGATGGTAACGAAGGTGTAAAAAAATGATAGTTTACATAAGATCTGCATGTGTGGAGCACGACACGTACACTGATGTTGCTTGATGGAGAATATGACATTTTGCAATGTAGCGTGCAAGCCTTTGTTCAAAGAATTGAATGCTTAAGAAAGGTAACACCGGAAAATCACTCGAGTAAAAACCGGAATCCTTTTTAATTGTTCTACAAAAATGCCACAGGCCAAAGAAACACTTTCAGAGACAATTACATTTATTGAAGCAAATGTATGGGGAGGGGTATAGTGTAACCACCCAATTATTTGGATTTCTTGAGCAAAATAGAGGAAGGTTCTGTCAGAAAACAACCAGTATCTCTCTTTATGTTCCAAAAAGTCGAATGCTAAAAATATTACAATGTGCCATACTCTTTGTGTATCTCTCTCCCTTCTAAGCATATGAGAGACTTTAAGCTTTGATCTCCTGGAGCAGAAATCCATTTATAAATCTTAGATCTGGCTGCATAAAGACTTTAAAAGGGCCCCGAAAAGAATGCATCTTTTTTTAAAAATTGGAAATGAAATGTTGCACACTTGAGTAGAATACAGAAACTCAGCTTTGTTGTATAGGAAAATAGAACAAGAAATAAAAACCTATATTAAAATGATGGAAAGAAAGATAAATTCTGTTACATCAGAGTGTTCTAAGCCCGGAAAGGCATATGTACCGTAGCCTGCCTGGAACAGAGCCCATTTATGCACAAATTTTTTTTCGACTACGTCCATTTTTGAGGCAACACCCCCTAATTACCATGTTAATTTTACAAAATTTGGCAGGTTATGAAAGTTTGGACATATTTCTGTGTTTTTTTTCAGTTATTACAGTTTTGCTAATGAAGGTGAATTGTCATTTAAGCTGTAAGTCTAACTTCTCCCAAAGGACCTGTTATCTTATCTTGTTACAATTAATTATTTGCTTATCTCAAAATTGTTACAAAAGTATCTTATCTGCAGCTGCGGCTGTTCTGGGCTCTCTGCCAAAAGTCAATTAAGTTAGAAACTTTGTTTCTTTTTCTGCCTGTTCAGTGCAGAGAAAAACTGGACTTTCCAGTACAAACGAGGGACTGCGGGTTGAGCTGTCAAAAGAGGGAATATCCATCTAAAAACAGGACAGTTGGGAGGTATGCATTGGTGGTCAGTGGACCTTACCCTTTAAAGTTTCTCCTCGGCACGAGGCCTCCTTTGTCATTTTCTGTTTCCGGGTTTCTTTTTCTTTTCTGTTGCGGCTTCTTCATTCTCTTCCGTCACAGCTTTTTTGTTCTTTTCTGTCTCAGCTTCTTTGTTCTTCTAAGGATCGACTTCTTCATTCTTTTCCGTTGGGCTTTTTTGTTCTTTTCTGTCTCAGCTTCTTTGTTCTTCTAAGGATCGACTTCTTCATTCTTTTCCATTGGGGCTTTTTTGTTCTTTTCTGTCTCAGCTTCTTTGTTCTTCTAAGGATGGACTTCTTCATTCTTTTCCATTGGGGCTTTTTTGTTCTTTTCTGTCTCAGCTTCTTTGTTTTTCTAAGGATCGACTTCTTCGTTCTTTTCCGTTGGGCTTTTTTGTTCTTTTCTGTCTCAGCTTCTTTGTTCTTCAAAGGATCGACTTCTACATTCTTTTCCGTTGGGCTTTTTTGTTCTTTTCTGTCTCAGCTTCTTTGTTCTTTTAAGGATCGACTTCTTCGTTCTTTTCCATTGGAGCTTTTTTGTTCTTTTCTGTCTCAGCTTCTTTGTTCTTCTAAGGATCGACTTCTTCGTTCTTTTCGATTGGGGCTTTTTGTTCTTTTCTGTCTCAGCTTCTTCGTTCTTCTAAGGATCGACTTCTTCATTCTTTTCCGTTGGGCTTTTTTGTTCTTTTCTGTCTCAGCTTCTTTGTTCTTCTAAGGATCGACTTCTTCGTTCTTTTCCGTTGGGCTTTTTTGTTCTTTTCTGTCTCAGCTTCTTTGTTCTTCTAAGGATCGACTTCTTCGTTCTTTTCCATTGGGGCTTTTTTGTTCTTTTCTGTCTCAGCTTCTTTGTTCTTCTAAGGATCGACTTCTTCGTTCTTTTCGATTGGGGCTTTTTGTTCTTTTCTGTCTCAGCTTCTTCGTTCTTCTAAGGATCGACTTCTTTGTTCTTTTCCGTTGAGCTTTTTTGTTCTTTTCTGTCTCAGCTTCTTTGTTCTTCTAAGGATCGACTTCTTCGTTCTTCTCCAGGGCAGCTTATTCTGCAGCATGTCTGGGCTCCCATGAGAACCAGAAATCGCCTGAACCTTGGACGGCAGTCACCTCTGTGAGTCCCAGACGGCGGCTATGTATCTGACGATTCAGCTCTAAATATTTGTATTAAAAACTAATGATCTTTCCTGTGACCATTGGTCATAATTGTTACATTTATGGCCACCTTAAGACGGGCATAGTGGTACATCTACATTGCTTATTAGTTTTTATTTAGCATTTAGACAATTCATTACAAGGCAATAAAAGATGATTTAGCTGTCATCTAACCGTAGCATACCTTCTTGAATCCATTGTGACAACATGACTCCTGTATTTGCCACTACACAGTCCAAACCCCTTCCCATGGTGAGGATCCTCTATGCTTTGCAGCATATATGCTAAAATAGAGTGGTTATATTTTCCTTTAGGGACACTGAATCATTTTTGATTTAGAAACCAATAAATATTTAGCAGGGCTTCCTAGATGAAAGAAAACAGGGTACTTTAGATGTCTGAGAGATGCTGTCAGTGAAGGCTGTAATTATGGTTCAACAAGTTGAGGGTCCCATACGCTATTGTGTTACAGACTAAATTAGAATCTAAGATAATCCATGTGACTATCAGATCCATCACCATGTTCTGCTCTAGGCAACTGTTAGCGGTAATTATATATTCTGTGCAAATGGGAACTTGATACGATTAGCAGCTTATATCATGTCCTCACATTATTACAAAAGAAAAGTTAATTCATTTCTTCCGGCTGGAACCCTTAAAAGTAAACCTGGTAATTTCTTGTAGATCCCTCGCTAGTGAGTGCAAACCCTGAAGCTGATTCTTTTTGAGTGATGTACTTTGCCTTCTGTATAAAGGTTTTGGAATGCCTAGGTCTGGAATTATCAGTAAAGAAAACACACGTCTTGCCAGGGCTTAATTATTTCACTGTCATTATGTTTTTAGCACTTAGCATTTTTGTGTTTCTTCCAAATCCTGCAGCTGCGGTACCATGTGTCAGGCAACAGATTGGTTTAGTCAGGTAAAGGCCAACCTTTGTAAAACATATTTCATCATTGCAAATCAGACTAATGGCCTAGGTGCAAGTTGCTTAGCTACTGCAAACAGCCCTTGGGAAAATATGGGGTTTATTTGAACAGGTGGAACAATAACAATCTTTTCAAGATCACAGAGTACAATAGCATTTTAAAACCATTAGGTTATTGTCACTATGTTTGAGCATTGTAAGTTGTTGTAGGCGCATGACATTTCTCAGAACATAATCTATCTTCCCGTTCGGAGAAACGGCTGGTGCCTATTTTTATTGTTTCGCTCTATGCCCACACGCCTTCAACATGATCGTGCTTTGTAGTTGGAAATATCACATGCCATTGACCCCTAGTTGAGTACATCAACGGAGTAGAAATAGGAGATGAAAATCAAGCCTGACATTCAAATGACTTTCAAGGTGCAGCTTGGAGTGAAAGTCTGAAGCAAACACTTTAATATCATGCCCAGTGCTATTTTCAAAATCTCAACCCAAAGTGTCACGTTCGGCACCCTAAATCCAGAACCAGTGCTAGGCTCCCTGGTCTCAGCTCTTGCTTTTGCCTTTAACAGCCGCCTTTCACCTCGGGAGGAGCCCTCAGCTAATTGGATGCCGCCAGGTCTTATTAAGAGAGGAGCAAAGCCAAAGGTTCTAGATGAGCAAAGGGGCACGATCGTTTCACCAAGGGTACTGGAATGGAAGACACCCAACTAGGAAGACAGGCCAGATAACACAGCGTGGAACAGGCAGGCCAGGCCAGCACAAGCAGGGTTGAGACTTAGTCAGACTGGCAGGAATCAGGATTGGAGAGCGTAGAATAGTCAGGCAGGCAGGCAAGATCAGATTAGAGA
This sequence comes from Xenopus laevis, assembly GCF_017654675.1. NCBI lineage: Eukaryota > Metazoa > Chordata > Amphibia > Anura > Pipidae > Xenopus > Xenopus laevis. The sequence continues at coordinate 188,376,152 of NC_054372.1, forward strand.
GTTCAGATTAGTCAGCAAGCAGGCAAGGGTCAATAAAGGGAAATCAAGCAGGATTCATGTAGAATACACACCCAGGAACTAGCTAATAGAACCTAACAATGGACAATGTACTAAATGCTGAAATCCCTTTAAATATTGTTTGAATTTCACGCCAAGGGTAAAACCGTGCGTGCCATAGGTAGCACCCGTGCGTGCCATAGGAAACCCAGCACAGGAGGAACAAGGCAGCATGCGGCGGGCGACCCCGCCGCCCACTAGACCACCAGGGTGAGTCCTTACACAAAGTTATTCCAGGGACTGGAGCAATTGTTATCTTGTGGTCAGTAATCCCCCCTACTGAGGGAAATTGAAAAGGCTTCATAATGGGGTTTTTTTTTTTGCCTTCCACTTGATGAAGCAGCAGTTAGGCAGGTTTCACATGCTGCTGTTGGCTAAAAGTCTTGTTATGTGGTCCTCAGCAACCAGACTAGTGATGGGCGAATTTGCGCCGTTCGTGAAATGGCAAAAAATTTGCGAAACAACGCTATTTTTTTACACCGGCGCCCGTTTTTTATGCCGGTGTCCGTTTTGGCGAAAAAATGTTTTGACGCCGGTGAATTTTTTTCGGGCGAATTTTCCGGGGCGTTTCGTGAATTTATTCACTGGTGGCGAATCGCGCAAATTTGCCACAAATTCGCGCCTGGCGAATAAATTCGCCCATCACTAAACCAGACCATAGCAATCCATACCAGCCCAAGCACAAGTAAGCCTAAGGGCAGAGACACACGCTGCAATTCAAGGATATTAGTCGCCCGGCAACAAATCTTCTCTTCTTCTAGGCGACTAATCTCCCTGAACTGCCTCCCCCTGGCTAGAAGGAAATCACCGCCGGGATAGCACTTGGAGAAGTTAGTTTTCCGAAGTTGCCTCACGAGGAAACTTTGGGCGACTTCGGAAAATGAAGCGCTCCGAGTGCCATTCCATCAGCGATTTTCATTCTAGACAGCGGGAAGGCAGTTCAGGGAGATTAGTTCCCCCGAAGAAGAGGAGATTTGTCACTGGGCAACTAATCTCCCTGAATTGCAGAGTTTGTCTCTGCCCTTAAAGGGGCATGGGGTTAAGTATTGAGATGCCACTCTACAGCTTCCAATAAAAAATAGAAAATTGTCATTATCACTTGAAAGGACAAAAAGGCCACTACTAGGATTAAAATAAGATAATAAATTACATGTCCCATTGTTAGCCCTATAATAGTGAGAAGGGAGGATCCAAACTGGTGGAAACAAAATGTAAGTAATGCTATTAGTCTGGCTATACCTCCTTAGAAAGATTGATGTGCCATCGAAGAAACTGGTGTAGACAATCCTTTTTCCCTGGGTTTATGTTCCTCATTAAAAACCAAAATGTCCATAGCTCATTTACTACTGTCTGCATGCCATAAACTATTGTGCAAATCAGGGTTGTCACAGGGTGTTTAACCCAATTATTCATGCCACAGATTGTGACACAAAGCCCCACATTTCAGGGGATAAGGCATCCTTTATCAGTCTTCTGGAAAAGGGTGGCTGGTTCCTCAAAATGTTGTGTTTTGTGTCTTAATTGGTGGCAGCAATAAATGAGTTCAACTCTCTTATTTGCTTTTTTGTGTGTGTGCAGCTCCTTTTTTCACAAAGCCAAAGCCAGGCATCTAGACAAGCAACACACCATGGGACAATTAGAAAGTAAGTGCTGAAACCTATTGCATTTTTATAGATAAGGCTGACCAGTAAGGCCTGTAGACTGGATGGGGCTCCTCAAACACATTGTTATCTGAATGATGCCCTAGGGCTCCATGGAGATCTGTGTGTGACATCATCATTCCATTATCATCCAGACCTCAAACACATGGTCTTAGTTTTACTCAATGCATGGAAAAAGGACACAACTTGAGTAATTTTGTAACTATCTATGCCTATGTAAAAAAATGTAAGACTATACTTTGATTGAATTGTATATCATCATCATTTATTTATATAAAGCCAACCATTTACCTAGTGTGTTACATTAGTTTATAAAAACAAGGGTTTACAGAGTACGATAGAATTAGAGGGCCCTACTCGCAAGATATTACAAACTAAAGGATTAGGGTACAATTGTGACATAAGGATTATAGAAACAAATTGTGATTTATGAAATATTTATCGCTGATTAATTAAGGTGCATTGAATAAGCTTTCTTAAACACGTGGGTCTTTAAGGAGTGTTTGAAAGTATGGAAGGAAGGAGAAAGACAACTCAAGGCAGAGAGTTCCAGACCAGAGAAAAGCGGAAGCCCAAGAAAAGTCTTGTAGGCGGGAATGAATGGAAGTGTTGAGAGAAGAAGAGAGGTGAAGGTCAGAAGCAGAGTGTAGGTTGTGAAGGAGTTTTTATGAAGTTTTGCCTGCAATGAATACATTGCTGTAGTCAAGGAGAGAGATAATAAGAGACTGGATACATGTTTGGTTGTACCTGAACTGAGATACAGTAAAATGTGGGCATTATTGCACAGCTGAATACAACAAGATTTGGTTGTGTGGTGAAAAAGACAAATGTGACTCTAAAATAATTCCTGTGTAATGTGCCTGTGTGGTCAATTGAAAGGTGATGTTCTTAACTGTGAGTGAGATCTGAGGGACAGGGGGTGATGCTGGAGGAAATATTATGAGTTCTGTTTAGAAAGATTCAGTTGTAGGTGGCACTGAGCCATCCAGGAGGAGACAGCAGAGAGGCTGTAACTTGGGAAAGGACAGAAGGAGAGGGGTCAGGAGTAGACAAGTAGGTTTGGGTGTTATCAATATAAAGGTGATACTGAAGTCTACAACTACTGAATACGTTTTCCGACAGAAGTAGAAGGAGTAAGAACAGCAGAGGGCCTAAGACAGAGCATTGAGGAACTCCAAAAGAGGGAGAGAGAACAAAGTGGAAGTAAAGTTAGAGAAAGCAATTTGAAAGGAACTGTCAGACAGATAAGATGAAAATAGGGATTGGCGAAATTTTTCGCCTCGTTTCGCCGAAAAAATGACGCCCATAGACTTGCATGGCAGTGTGCAGCAAAAAAAAAAAGTTTTTTGATGCCCATATACTAGGTCGAATCTTTGGCGAAACAAAACGGGTCAAATTTGCCCATCCCTAGATGTAAACCATGAAAAAGCATTTCATGACTGTCAGCTTAGTACAGAATGCCTAAGAGGAGTGGGTGGTCAACTGTTTCAAAGGCAGTAGAAAGATCTAGATGGATGAGTATTGACTTTGCCAGGAGAAGATCATTGACTTTGGTGAGTGCGGTTTCAATTGAGTGTGTTGGGATGAAGTCAGATTGCAGGGGGTCAAGAAGGTGGATAATGCTGAAACATTTTTATCTAATTCAATGTTTTTTTTTAATAATATCTAAAAAAAGAAAATATGTGGGAAATTTGTTTGTAATTATTAGACCCTTTTCTCTCTTAAAATGTGTTCAGGCCTCGCTTTGCTCATGTAAGAAGTACTGTATATATATAAAACATTGCTATAACAATCACCCTGCTATGGTCTATGACATTCATTTCCTTTCAGGTTGGGTTCTCCAATATACGGTTTTGAGTCCTCTAGGACCTCAGTATCTGCCTGTTCCGCTGAGTATTGGGCTTATTACATTGCCTTGTTAACAGCTAACAACTAGGGATGTAGCGAACTGTTCGCCCACGAACTAGTTCGAGCGAACTTCGACCGTTCGCGTCCCCCGAATGTTCGCGAACACTTGGGAACGTTCGCATTTTGAGTTCGCGTTCGATTCGAATACAAGTCGTTCGACCATTCGAATTCCTTCGATCGCTAAAAATCGAACGATTTCCATTCGTTCGAACGATTGTAAGCATTCGATCGAATGAAAATCCTTCGATCGAATGGCTTCGATCGTTCGATTCGAATGAAAATCCTTCGATCGAACGATTAAAATCCTTCGACCGTTCGATTCGAACGATTTTAGCGGGTGTTCGAAGTTCGCGAACTGTCCGCGAACGTTCGCATTTTTTGCCGGTGTTCGCGAACGGCGTTCGCGAACACCAAATCGGCAGTTCGCTACATCCCTACTAACAACTATTGCTGTGATAATAAAAGTGATAATAAAACATACGCGTGATCCGCATCCACCAATGGGGGATATTAACTAAAGGGCGAATTTTCTGGAACAACCCATTTTTGCATTTGAAAAAACCACAGATAAATAATAAAAAAATCCACAACTTAAAGGAAATATCAACCCAAAAACTATGTTTGGCCTAATGAAATAAAACGTTCTTCTAAGGAACTTTGCAATATATATAATTTTTAAGTTATTTGTATATGTATTGCTATTGAAAGCAGTGTCTGTCCCTTTCTATTCTCTGTACTGGTGGTTCAGACCGTTGATACAATGTAAGACAAGGCAGCTGATCAACAGACCTGTATTTGCTGCTGGGGAACTATAACTTTTGCAACACTTTTGAAAATGTAACAACCAGGGGATAGGCAAATGCTGCTTTCAATAGAAATTGTTTTTACAAATAATTTTAAAAGCACTGAAATTTGTTAACAAATGTATAATGGAAAGTTGCTTAGAATTATGTCTTCTTTTATTAGGCAAATCTTTTATTTTGAGGTTGTCTTGCCCATATAATAACAATTTTCTACATGGCGATGCCTGGTGATGAGACAACAGTATCGCAGCAGTTTCTTAAAGTGGTCATTCACCTTTAAGTTAACTCTTAGTATGATGTAGCAAGTTATATTCTTAGACAATATCCAATTCGTTTTCATTTTTTATTATTTGTGGTTTTTGAGTTATTTCGCTTTCTTTTCAGCAGTTCTCCAGTTTGCAATTTCAGCATTCTGGCTGCTAGGGTCTAAACTATCCTAGCAACCATACACTGATTTAAGATACTGTAATATGAATAGGAGAGGGCTTGAATAGAAAGATGAGTTATAAATAAGAAAAAGTAGAAATAGCAATACATTTGGAGCCTTCTCGCACATTTGTTTTTTGAGATGGGGTCAGTGACCCCCATTTGATAGTTGGAAAGAGTCAGAAGAGTTCAAAAACTACTTTTAAAAAAATAATGAAGACCAGCTAAAAAGTTGCTTAGAATTGGCCATTCTATAACATTCTTAAAGTAAACTTAAAAGCGAACTTCTCCTTTAAAATGTTATTAGCCTCCCTGCCCACTTTTCATATTATAATAATATGTGTTAGAGCAGATTTGGGGAGATTAGTCGCCCAGCGACCAATCACCTCTTCTTTGGGCGACTAATCTCCCCAAACTTCCTTCCCACTGGCTAGAATGTAAATAGGATGGTAATCAATGCGCTTCGTTATTTCAAAGTCACCCGAAGTTGCCTCACAAGGAAACTTCGGGCGACTTTGGAAAATGAATTGATGCAAACGCCATTCCGCCAGCAAATTGGATTCTAGCCGGCGGGAGGCAGTTTGGGGTGATAAGTCCAAGAAGAGGTGATTTATCGCCGGGCAATTAAATATCCCCGAATCTTTGGGTCTGCCTTTACCCTTAGTGGCTGCTTGTAAAAAATCAGATGAAGACTTCATTCATCAGAAATAATAGTTGACAGGAAAGGCTCAGCATCTTTTAGGGGGTTATTTACGAAACTCCGAATGCAAAAATCACAGAATTTTTTTTTATAAAATCTGACTTTTAAAAAATCACACATTTTTCAGAATTTATTAAACCCCAAGGATGGAAAAGTCCGAATCAGAAAATCCAGCATCTCAGACCTGTCGAGGTTGCATATAAATCAATGGGAGAATTCCTAATGATTTTTTGATGTCTGCTGAGTTTCGCGCAATACCCTGACATTTTTGTAGTTTTCTGGTGAAAAATCAGAAAATATTGAAATAAATTCGGACTTTGATAAATAACCCCCTTAAAGTCAATTAATCCTAACCCCCCAACACCATTTTTACTTTACTTTTGCAGCCACAATTTAGCCTTCAATGGTGTTTGCATTCTCTACAGCGGAGTGGGAACGGCACAAAAGAAAATATAAGTTTTTTACAGCATCCCAGCAGGTACATAGAATTGTAAACCTTTAATAAGCAGCTGAGGAACAAACAAACCCTCTCCCCCATAAACACACAAAGGTCAAGAGCTTAACATTGCAGGAGACTGTGGCAACTTCTAAACCAACAACAATCTAAAGTGAATACTCAATGTGACTAAAAACGTATAAAGACTTAATGGAGCCTCCGACACAGCAGCAAGTTTAATAGAACGTTTGACATGTTTATAGGCAGAGATTTACTGCCCAAGTAATAAACACCTTATTACTTACAATCCTGTCTGTTGCCCTAGAAACTAAGAATGTCATTTTGCGAAGAAGATTAATTTGTTCTCGGCTGCGTTTGTCATTGCGGTGAACCGAAATGTAATTTTTGCTGGTGCGAAAGACAAATTCTTTTTTTGGGTAAAAGACTTTTTTAATTTTTACGCACGGAGGAAAAATATAATGGGTAATGTCGACAGATGAATTCTGAAACCCACTGGTGAGGATTTTTTTAATTGGGAAAGATGGAAAAACCCAAAGGTCAAACACACACTTAGGGGGTTATTTATCAAAGTCCAATTTTATCTCAACATCTTCCAATGCAAACTCCGATCAAATCCGCTCAGGTTTTTTACGCTTATTTATTATTACATTTTCCCGAAAATTTGCTTTGCAGGAAAATATCCAATTTTCAAGTTTTTTCATCCGATTTTTGAAATTTTTTCGGATTTTTCACATAAATACTCTGCACAAAACCCAGCGCACAAAATCAATGGAACTTCTCCCATTGACTTATATGCAACCTCGACAGGCTTGAGATGCCAGATTTTCTAATTCTGACTTTTCGATCCTCAGGGTTTAATACATTCTGAAAAATTTGTGATTTTTTAAAAGTCTGATTTTATAAAAAAAAAACATGAATTTTTCATGGTTATTGCATTCTGAGTTTAGTAAAAAAAAAAAAACCTTAGCATGTTTGGGCTTCAGTTCTGTGATGCAGAGGTTTATGAAGATAAAGAAGTCCATAAAAAACAGGAAAACCAACAAATACAGATTATGTGATTAAAGGAATAGTAACACCAAAAAATGTAAGTGTTTTAAAGTAATACAATTATAGGGCCTTATTTATCAAAATCCGATTTTTCTGATTATTTTAATAAAAAAAAGAATGACCAAAAAAGTATGACCAAACTAGAAGCCATGATTGGATTTTATTATTATTTTAAAAAAAAAGCACAGTTTAATCTGATCGGGAACAAACAAGAATTTTTTTTTTAATAAAGCACAAAAAATTCGAGGTTTTTTTTTCACAAATTTTTTTTTTCGAGTTTTTGGCATACTTTAAAAATAACCCCCATAATGTACAGTTTCCCTGCGTTGGTGTGTTTGCTTTAGAAAGACTAATAGTTTATATGAACAAGCTGCTGTGTAGTCATGGGGGCAGCCAATTGAGCCTCAGGTTATATAGCAGATAGAAAATGCACTCTGTAGAATACCATTCTGTTCTATTATAGAGCTTCCATTATCTGTTATCTGCTAATAACCTGTGCCTTTTCTCCTCTTTCAGCTTGAATCGCTGCCCCCATGGCTACACAGCAGCTTGTTTATATAAACTATAGTAGTACTTATCTGTTATCTACTGTGTATCCTGTGCTTGAATAGCTGCCCCCATGGCTACACAGCAGCTTGTTTATATAAACTATAGTAGTACTTATCTGTTATCTACTGTGTATCCTGTGCTTGAATGGCTGCCCCATGACTACACAGCAGCTTGTTTATATAAACTATAGTAGTACTTATCTGTTATCTACTGTGTATCCTGTGCTTGAATGGCTGCCCCCATGGCTACACAGCAGCTTGTTTATATAAACTATAGTAGTACTTATCTGTTATCTACTGTGTATCCTGTGCTTGAATGGCTGCCCCCATGGCTACACAACAGCTTGTTTATATAAACTATAGTAGTACGTACCTGTTATCTACTGTGTATCCTGTGCTTGAATGGCTGCCCCCATGGCTACACAGCAGCTTGTTTATATAAACTATAGTAGTACTTATCTGTTATCTACTGTGTATCCTGTGCTTGAATGGCTGCCCCCATGGCTACACAGCAGCTTGTTTATATAAACTGTACCTTTAAATATAGTGGGCAGATTCTTATAAATAACTATTTACATATGTTAAAACCAATCTTAACCTTAGCCTTAACACATGTTCCTCTCTCTGTTACTCTGCTGGTTATTTTGGTAAATGGAAAATGGAAAAAATTGTTGGAGGACACCCCAGCCCATCTGCCCCCACATACATTAGCATTACTGCATTTTGGTGCCCACACTGCACCTATAGTTTGTTGGTGTTGTTCAAATGGAAAAACATGTTGTCCTATGACATCGGCATCACTATTAAGCAGCTGCCCCTCACTGCTTCTGTCAGCAGCAAGAAGATCATTTTGATCACTGCAGGTCTCAATAGGAACCCCTAATGGATTCCCCTGAGAGCCTAAAGTGCTGCAGGAATTCAGGGAGCTGAATACGGAGCTGCAGAGCAAGAATTTGTATCTCCATTGTATGTACCTAGAAACCGGGACTCCCCAACCTATTTTACCCATGAACAACGTTAAGAGGTAAAAAGTGTTGGGGAGAATGCAACCATAAAAATGTTCCTGGGGTGCCAAATAAGGACTGTGATTGGTTATTGGTAGCCCCTATGTGGACTGGCAACCTACTGGAGACTCTGTTTGCCCAAAAAAAAAGCACCTGCTTTGAGGCCACTGGGAGCAACAGCCAAAGGGTTGGTGAGCAACATGTTACTCATGAGCTACTGATTGGGGATCACTGCTATAAACTATAGTCACTGTTCTAAGTATATATATATATTATAACAAAGAAGGGAAAGTTGTGCTCACCACTCATTTTTTTTTTTTTTTTTTTGAAATTCTTTTTATTGAGATTTTCAATAAAATACAAGAATATGACAATATGATAAACATACAGTGTTTCAATAAGGAGCAAAAGAAATATTCATGAGCATAACGGTAAAAACATTTGACATAAAAGACAACTAAATAAATAAATAAAGAAAAAGGGGAAATACAAATAACATAAAATAATAAAATATTAGAATAATAATAATAAAGTAAAATAAAATTAATTTAGATAATTTAGATAAATAGACCTGGTATTCTCTCCTACAAATTAAAATCTGACAATGCAAAAATACATGGAGAAACATTTTTGTGAATGAAGGCATTAAATATCTCTTTTAGCGTATCATTAGCATAAATCTTGTCCCATAAGATTAAGGATAAATGACCTCTTATCAGCCTCTAAAGATGAGATATAAAGAGACCATCTATTCCTTATTCTATTTCTCTGGAGAAGATCATCCATTCTAAATCTAATTACCTCTTGAATACATAAGTTAAATAGATAAGGCAGCACGTCCTTCAAAGAAGGGGGGGTTCTCTTTTATCCAGTACAAGAATATAGATTTCCGAGTAGCTGCCATAACTAACCAACAAAAAGATAATATTTCATCTGAGACATTGATAGAAGACCACTCATTTTTAAAACCATTAGGCGGGGGTGCAATGAGGCTGTGACCACTAAATACATAGTAGCATAGTAAGTAAGGTTGAAAAAAGACACACGTCCAATACAAGTTCAACCTTTTAGTTTGTTTTTTTTTTTTAATCTGCCTAACTGCCAGTTGATCCAGAGGAAGGTAAAAAAAAACCCCATCTGAAACCTCTCCAAAAAATCCTACCTGACTCCAAAATGGCAATGGGACCAGTCCCTGGATCAACTTGTACTATGAGCTATCTCCCATAACCCTGTATTCCCTCACTTGCTAAACACCATCCAACCCCTTCTTATACCTATCTAATGTATCAGCCTGTACCACTGATTCAGGGAGACAATTCCACATCTTCACAGCTCTCACTGTAACAAACCCCTTCCCAATAATTAGCTGGAACCTCTTTTCTTCTAATCGGAATGGGTGATCTTGTGTCAGCTGGAAAGACCTACTGGTAAATTTTATATTAATATATAAATATATTGATAATGGGTTGAGTGCAGAGGACCTCTTGTATTTGTATATACAGTATATATATATATATATATATATATATATATATATATATATATATATCACCTTAATGGACAGAATAGCCTTATTTATTGAAACAATTAAATCGTAGAGTGGTAGCCAACCAGCCAACATACCATTGCCCAGGTCTTGTAGTAGTATTGGTGCAAGAGGTTGAAATTAATTTGTCTACATGTAGCATTTTAAACATATTTTCTTAAATACATTGCTGGTACGGGATTGGAGAGGGCAGAGTCGGGGTGGGACATGGGCTGGGTGGAGGCGGAATGTAGTCAGGGGGAGGCTTCAAATGAAACCTACGTTCCTTCAAATGAAAGTTCTTTTCTTCAAGTCTAAAGTGGAGGCCTCTGGTACGGTGATCCTCTTTATGGGTAAAAAGGTTCCCTGCTATTTGTCTATAATGTCCTCTAATGTACTTGTAAAGTGTAATCATGTCCTCTTGCAAGAGCGTTTACTAACCAGTTTAGTTGCACTTAGTCTCTGCACTCTCTCCAGCTCATTTATATCCCTCTTAAGGACTGGAGTCCAAACCTGCACTGCATACTCCAGATGAGGCCTCACCAGGGACCTATAATTCCCTGTTATATGCAAGACCTTCCCATAATTTGGAAACTCTCTGGATAACAGGTTTCTGGATAATGGATCCCATACCTATATAACCATAAATGCCCACTCCATCCAATTCCCCAGCTGAAGCTTTGGATTGGTCTCTAACCCAGAGTTATATGTGTTATCCAACTGTCAACTCTAGCCAAATATTCCATTGTGCATCTATATAACCTCTACGTTACCTCTATAAATGTTTTATGAAATTGCAGCTGAAATATTATTGAATGATTCAGCCATGGTAACCCTGTATCCCAATACAACAACAAGCAAAGTATATTCCTTTGCACAAACAAGTATGTGACCTCTAAATGATCTTTTTTAAATAAAAAAAAAAAACCATATAAAGGTCCCACAAGGTCTTCATTGAGAGAAGTCCATATTGGCTTTCAGTCACGCCAGTGCGTAATTAGCGATCACTATTACAGATTTTTTAAATAGAGAATACACATATATTATTCTATCTTTCATGGCTGTCATCGGCTGGCAGTTTAATACAGCCCTCTGTCCAACGCATGTAATGCACTTCTACAGTTGTCCTCAGTTCTTTAACATAAAAGGAATGTCAATTATTTTTCTCAGAACAAGTCATTTAGAAACATCACTCTTTCCCACATTTCATTGCTATTTCTTAAAAAAAAAATGATTTTTGACTTTTTGGATGTATTTCAAAAATACCATAAAACAATGTAAAACTTGCATTTCTGGGTATTTTACCAAAGGAAATAGTTTTACTTAAAAATGTGTTTTTGCCAAAATATTTTCAAAGTATCCGGAGAGGAATCAAACCACAGTGGTTCTCAGCTGTGTTTCTTTTGAGTATTTCCCGAGATGCCGGAAAGACGGTGCTCAGTAATTGGATATTCCACCAGGAGAAAACTTTTTTGCTGTTGAAATATCTCTAAATTGTCCTGACACCACAATTAGTGAATACGGTCCATCTGCACGGAGCGGCCTCCTCCAGGGGCAACATACAATTCTCTCAAGCAATTGGTTCTGTTAGAACTCGCTCTCGAGAATTAATGATTGTCATACGTGAGGGCTCTGTGTAACGCACTGGGCAAAGACATTCACAAGACAAGTCAGTAACAATTCTGCCTATAAAGAGAAAACATGGGAATCTGAGCTGAGGACACAACATGGAACATCTGATGGTGATGTGTGTGTGTGTGTGTGTGTGAATATATTCTGCTATTATTGCCCTATGTAATGATGTCCTTTTGGATTAATAGCTGTAATTCACTTAAGGACAATATATATATATATATCCTTGAAAAAGGTCCCAACAGGGACCGAAACATCGGGCATAGATGCAACAATAAAATAATTGATTCTTATAACAGGGAGTGCTGGTCTGAGAATAATTGGTGTATACATAATTACCGTGCACCCCTCCCTTTGTTGAAGTTATTTGACCTGGAGTGCGGATACTCATTTGGAAGTGCATATATATATATATATATATATATATATATATATATATATATATATATATATATATATATATATCTTAAGAAAAAGAGAGAGAGAGAGTGCAAATAATGTATTGCTATTTATTATGTTAATTATATTGGGTATAGTACCCCTACTATAAATTATTAGGATGGTAATAGTCACTGAGGAATTCTATGACCAAATAAAGGCACAAGGCTGCAGGCTGAATTATACAGGGAACTCTGAGTATCACTCATGTATTATAAGAAATAATGTACCCCCTACTGTAAATGATAAGGATATCAGAAATCAATGAGGGGTTCTGTGATAATATAGAGGCACAAGGCTGCAGGCTGAGTTATACAGGGAACTCTGAGTATCACTCATGTATTATAAGGGATAATGTAACCCCCTTTTGTAAATGATAAGGATATTACAAGTCACCGAGGGGTTCTGTGACCATATAAAGGCACAAGGCTGCAGGCTGAGTTATACAGGGAACTCTGAGTATCACTCATGTATTATAAGGGATAATGTACCCCCTACTGTAAATGATAAGGATATTAGAAGTCACTAATCAGGATCAGCCAGGGATAGGAGAGTTCAAGTCATAGTATGCATTACATGCACAAGATAGATAGGGTGAAGTTATACCCCAACTAGATCTTAGTGGAAGCAGCCTTCCAATAGATACTCCATCATTTAGGAATACTGTGCTAGTTAGGATTGTAGAAATGAGGGCTTCAGCCGTAACCACCGGGAAGAAAAAGTCCTGCCGGGCATAACAAAAGGAAGAGTTGGGTTGTTAAGGGCAGGTGGTGCGCCTGGTGGCCTTAAAGCAGATGCTTCTATTTGAATTCCTGTCTTAAAAGGCAAGTTTTATTTGCATAAAAACCTTGTGTACTGCCAAATAGGGATGAGTGAAATATTTTGCTATGTTTCACAGAGAAATAAACACCCATTGACTGTAATGGATAGTAAAAAAAATGGTGGACAATATTAAAATTTGTCCAAAAAAAATGCCCATTGCCCAATGCATTTGTATCATTGTAGAGTGCCAATATTCTTTCTGAATAATTCACAATTGTTCCCATCACGTCCACTATCCCCATTCCAGACTCCCCTATTTCAATTATAGTGTTGGGAAGGTTGTGGTGCCTATAGTTGTGCGAGGAGAGGCTCACGGGTGTTGCTTGTGGAGGGGCCTGCGGGTCCCACGTTTTGCCACTGTTTATGCCCTTGAAATCCTTGACAGTGTGAACCGATGTTCTTCTACTTAAAGCAGAAACCATGTACCCAACTGAAGCTCAACTATAAACCTTGATGTACAGCTCCTTTTAGATGGTTCCCTTCATTTCATAATCAACTTTCCTATTGTTGCATTCCTCCTCTCACGTCCTCACCACATGTTGATCTTGCACAGTAGGGAATATTTAAAATTCTTCGAAGTTGAATAATTATATGAAAATACATTATCGGAATTCCAAAAATGATAATGCACACGTCAGTTATTCGGTTAGAAACTTGAAGCATTAACTGTTACTGTGGTCAGCAAGATTGACACCGGCCACCCTGCCTACATTTGTACAGAACAGGTTACATTAAACACATGCAGATGTTCCAAGCTGGTCACAATGACAGCCGATATACTAACACTGTTAATATGTTTAGCTGTATAATGTTGCAGCTTTCCCTTTTGAGTACCGGAGACCAAAACAGCAGTGCTTATTCAACATGTGGCCTTACCAGCGCCTTGTAAAAAGAAGAAGAATGATGCTCTTCTACATATACCTGTAGCTTATAGTAAATTGAGTACACCATTCTATAACTATTCTACAACACTCCCAATACTGTGCTCCCGATGAGACCTTAAATCGTAAGGAGTAAGTCCTCGCAAAAGGTGTAGAGGCAGGGTGTAGTGTAAATGTACCTTGAGACAGGGTGCAATAATTGGGCACCAGCGGTTCTTATAACTTAACCAATGAACATATTTATTGAACAATAGAGCAACGGGATCATACAGAATAGTGGATAGGCATATACTCACAGCACCTTTGGTCAGTATTAGTCCCCACAGGGAAGAGAATATACACAGCAGCAATGAAGGCTTTCAGCCTTTTCCCTAAGTGGAACCCAGGGGAATTCTACATCCCTAAGTCTACACACTTAGTCCCTACTTCTGGGCAATTAATACCTGGGATCTTAATCCCTCTGACTCTCCTCGTCGGAGCCTTAGGCTGCTCAGCTAAATAGCCTGTCTATCTGTCACACCTAGAATGACCTCTTAATGTGACTAGCCTATCCTTACTAGACCTGACCTGTCTAGGTTCCACTCGAGCTCTGCCTGCCTGCTCAGGCCAGAGCCAGCACAAGATCGACCCTGAGCGCATGGCTACCAACGGTTTTATACTTTATACTTTCTACTGGTCAATATTGTGAACACCAAGGGGCATAACTTTAAGCAGGAATATGAACAGGTTCTCCCTTAGGACCCATTTAAGCGTCTATACCATTGGGATTTGCCTGCCAATATTATTATTGGGCCATGTTAGCATTTATGTGAGATGTGATTTAAATGAGATACATTTTCTGCATTCACTTACTACGTGTCCCAGTGTGTCTGCCTGCAAATTTCTGAAGAATATTAGCTGCCTTTGCTGGACGGCCTGGGGCATGTGCACCTGGAACTCCACATGCTCTTTGGTGAGTTCTACCTAATTTACTGGATTTCTGTTTTAGTTTGGATTACGTCTGACTGCTGCAGCATCCTCATGTTATTATCACATAACATTCAGACTTTTAGAGGTTTTTGGAATTTTGTTTCACCATTAAAGGGCCAATTTACTAAAATTCAGATTTCTTTTTTTTTCACAAATCTTATTTTTTCTCTAAAAAAAAATAATTAAAAAAAAAGGGGTATAAAACCGTGCTAAATAAAAACAGTTGAGGTCCTGTGAGTCAGTGGGAGCTGTGTTGATCCTATTGGACCTTTTATTAACCATTCAGCAGTTTTCTGGGGGGTTTTTTTTCTGTCTGAAAAACTCAAAATTTTAAAGGTTATCATATTGTCAACATTGTTTAGTGTTTTGTTTTTTTTTCCTGAGTTAGATCCTGCTTTCAAAAGGCACTAAAATCCGTTCTTTAATAAACACGCCTCTGAAAAAATAAAATATTTGAATTTTCAAGGTTTTCGTATTGTTTAGTGCATGGTTCAAGGTTTCTTTTCTATTTTTACTATTTATGTTCTGATCTTTTAATAATTTACAAGGCAATCTTAATTTTAGAGAAATAGAGTTTAAAGAAGAACTAACCCTCCAGTAAATTAAAAGTCTGTATAAACTACCTTCCATCACCCCCTGCCTGCTTCCTCCCCGCATAGTCAACTATTTTAAAAAGTGATCCTGAATGTCACACCTATCTCTTTATTCAGAGTAGCACAGTGGAGATCATGGGTTCCATCTTTGGTATCTTGGATCCTCTTCTTCCCTTTGGCTATTTACCGAGCTTTCCAGCACACGTGCAGTAGGCGAGACTATCAAACCGGCACCAACTGCGCATACATGACAAAGGTCAGTGTCTGCGGTTCTTTAGCGAAGGTATCCGAAGATACCAAAGATGGCACCCATGAGCTCTGCAGCACTACTCTGCATGGAGAGGGTGGTGTGACATTCAGGGACATTTTTAAATAATTGACTATGTGGGAGGAAGCAGGGAGGGGGGCGAAAAGGGGTAGTGGATGGGGACTTTTGCTTTGGGGGGGCTTAGTTCTTTAATTGCTGTTTTAAAAAAAAAAAGACTTAAAAACCACTAAAATGTGGATGTTATTATATATTCCTCCTATTGTAATCCCAGTAATATGTCAGCATCATGACCTGGAGAATAGTTAGATATTTTTAAAACAAGTGTTATGTTTGCTTCTTGGTATCTTAAAAATGTCTCCAGAAATAAAGCTGTCTTCTTCCTACAGACAGGAATATTTGGCTGGATGCAAATATTCAGAAACAGACTGCCTTCTCATCTCCTCATGCGCCGTTTGTGCCACTCGATGCTGATTTAATCTGTAACAGGACTGAGATATTGACAATTGCTTGGTTTTTTTGGTTTTGCACCAGGGGGCAGATTCACTAAAGGATGAAGGGGTTAACGCTAGCGACAATTCTCCAGCGTTGCCACCTGCAGGGACATCGGCAATTCACTAACAGGAGCAGGCGCCAATTGGCTAGCGAAAGAGACGGTCGCTAGCGTTCGTTCACAGTCTATCGCCCAGTGACTTTACGCTTGGCGAACAGGCTCGGATTTGTGGAGATGCCACATAGGCCCAGGCCTAGGGCAGAGAAAGTTTAGGGGCGGCATGCCGCCCAGCCGCATGGGGAACTCAGTGTTCCCCATCGTTCCCCGGGGGGGTGCATGCGGACCGCGGCGCTAGGACCCCTCGTGGTGTCGGGGTCGCAAATCCGGCCTTGTTGTCGAAATGTCGTTACTCCGCAAATTCAGTAAAGTGGCATACGTTACCTCTTTCAACAGAGTTGACTTCGCTACCTCAGACCAGGCGAAGAGCTAAAAAGAAGCTAGATCTTCCTCAATCTTCTGTCACTTACATGATATCATGTGAGCCGAAAATGAATTAAAGTTCAAAAAAAGCTGGCGACTTTTTCTTTTTTGAAGCGGAATTGCCTGCAAAAGTTGTGACAAACTTTTTTTTGGGGTAACCAGTTTTCTCCACACATTTCACATGGAACATTAATTTTACAGTGGGCTCATGTGTAGGGCATTATGTAAATTAAATTGTCTTTATTAAGGTTCCCTGGACATTTGTAATAAAAAGTGGTAACTTCAAGCATTTGCACCAACATTTATAATAAAGACGTCCATACAACTTTAAATTACCCGCCCTATGCAAATTGATCTAAGGGCAAGATCACTAGGCACAAATGAACGCTAGCGCATCTTCGATATGAAATGCTCGCACTTCCGAAGTAACGTTAACGAAAATATGCCAGTGTTCAGCGACCAGGGCGATGGAGACAATTCGCCCATTTAGTGTGTCTGCCCCCGGGACGGGTTCCAGCCAAAACATGGATGATATAGGTTTGGGCAGATTAGCAAACTTGAAATTTGTGCTCACCAGTAAATATATTTACATCAGGGGAACAATCAGGACATGACTACATAATGAACTCACACACAATTAGATATTCTGCTTCCAACCATATCAAAGTACAAAGGGCAGATTGGATTGGAAATCCGGCAGGATTCATAGCCCTACCATCTTTAATTGTATTGATTAAATTAATGGGCCAATTAAACCAATGGAATTACCATGTGTAATTAACATTGTCCAGGAATTTAATACCCCACACCCCCAGAACTAGTATAAAATTATGTGTTCTCAAGTGAAATTCTTTGTATGCACCACAATGTGCTGTGTGTGTTTGTGTGTTGGCCTCGACATTTATGTGTGCACACATGACTCCATGGCTGTAAGACGCGCCGAGAGATTGCCGAGAGTTCTTACCACCCGACGCGTCTCTTCCGGGTTGCGGGGGTGGATCTAGCGTTGACGTTGGGTGACACCGCGTCACGTCACCTACATCATGACATCATCACAAATTCGAATTTTGGCGCCAAAACAGCTTTAAAAGCCCCATTCTCCATTTTGAAAGTGCCCGAGCTGGCTTCAGTTTACTGTTCCTGCCAAACCATTAATTTTGTGATTTGAATTCCTGGTTTCTGACTTCTGCCTGACTCTTGACTCTGGTTCCTGCCGCCTGCCTTGACCAATTGCCTGATTTTCGACCAAGTCTTGTCTCATCCTTCCGGTATCTCGTTTACGGACTTTTTCTGCTATTTGCACTTTGTCCTTGTTGGTTTCCCGGGGCCCCAAAAGGGAGTCAGTGAATCCACAGGGATTCCCTGTGCATGAGAGTGTACCCATCACCATTCAAGGTTCCTGATAATGAGATCGTTACAATGGCTTAGAGGAAACATTAGTAACAAAGTCCTCCCATGTCTGGCCAGTCCTGTGCTGGCTTTCATCTGATTCATTTAGAATTCCAGCTTTCAACTGTACATTTGTATAAGAAATGCATCTTTTCGTGCCGGACGTGTTGGACACCACTAGGATCAACTGCCAGAAGTTAAGCATGATGAAAGCTACAACAAAGAACAAACTTTCCCAACAAAGGCACCATACATTTCTAAATGACATTTTATAAAGGAACCGATGAAAATTGTCACAACTTTGCTCTAACAGAAGTGTGTGGTGAGCAGTGTAGGACTGAGATGCCAGGGGCCCACCAGAAAACCTTAGACCATGGGCCCACTTTCCAAACTATTATTCCTCCTCTCCTCACTCAACCTCTTTATTCTCCTGGTCTTTTATCTCTACAATACTGTATTCTATTCTTTTATTTTTAAGCCCCTTAAAGAAATAGGGAATGGCCATGAAATAGACCGAATGTTTAGAGCAAGAGGCCACTGACACCTGGGCCCACCGGGAGTTTTCCTGGTAACCAGTGGGCCAGTCCGACTCTGGTGGTGAGTATGGGATATATGGTTAAGGACCTACCTTTCTGGCTAATATAGGTTGGGTTTTCTTGTAGGAGAACTTTTGGTGGCCCCGCCAATTGTGATTTTAAATATGGCTATGGGATCCATTATCTAGAAACTCATTATCCAGAATGCTCCAAATTATGAAAGGCCATCTCCCATAGACTCCATTATAATCAAATATTTCAAATTTTAAAAAATGATTTCCTTTTTCTGTGTAATAATAAAACAGTAGCTTGTACTTGGTCCCAACTAAGATATAAATTAATCCTTATTGGAGGCAAAACCAGCCTATTGGGTTTATTTATGTTTACATGATTTTCTAGTAGACTTAAGGCATGAAGATTCTGATTCTGACTTTTCCATCCTCGTGGGTTTAATACATTTTGTGATTTTTTTAAAAAATAATCAATTATTTTTTGTGATTTTTGCATTCAGAGTTTAGTAAACATTGCTAATTTACTAGCAGGCGTAGAGGACAATTCGCTAGCAAAAGAGTTCGGCGAAAATAAAGCTTCGCGCCATTTCGCCAGGTGAATCGTAAATTCATCAAAGTACAAGTTTTCCAGTATATTACCCTTTTTACCAGAGTCTGCTTCACAAGGTTATACCTGATGAACTGATAAGATCCTCCTCAATCTTATGTCAGTTGCATCATATCTTGTATGCTGAAAAGTCATAAGAAAAATCACCATATTTTATCATCATATTTTAAAGTGGGATAATGTTTAAAAGTAACTATAGTATATATAACCATTTGAGGGGCATGTCACATTTGTTTTAGGGTGGGTTCATGTCTGGGCATTAGAGGATCTATTTTGCTTCCTTTAATAATAAGTGGCCACTTCAAGCATTTGCACCAACATCTCACCAACCAAGACGTCTATACGACATATCTGTACTGGCCCTGTTCAAATTGACCTAAGAGTAAGGGGCACATTTACTTAGCTTGAGTGAATGAATAGAAAAAAAAATACTTTGAATTTCGAACGTTTTTTTTGGCTACTTCGACCATCCAATTGGCTCCTTCGACTATGACTTCGAACGATTTGAACTAAAAATCGTTCGACTTTTGAAGTTCTGTCTCTTTAAACCCCTACCCATTTCGACCCCTACTTCGCCAACTACTTCGCTAACTACCGAACATCAATGTTAGCCTATGGGGAAGGTCGTTCGATTTGAAGGATTTAATCGTTCGATCGAACGATTTTTCCTTCGATTGTTCAATCAAATGAATTGCGGTAAATCCTTCGACTTTGATATTCCAAGTCGAAGGATTTAACTTCTACAGTCGAATATCGAGGGTTAATGTCTCTATGCCCCTATGACTCTATCTGTCTACTTTTTTATACATTTTGGGAGACGGCCTTCCTGTAATTCTGAACATTAAGATAATGGGTTTCCAGATAACGGATGCAATACCTGGACTAGCTAATATAAAGGCTACTTTCTGTCAAGGGGTAAATTTACTAAGCGGCGAAAATTCTCCAGCGACGGCTTCGCACCCATTGCAACACTTCGCCAGGCGAAAATTCGCTAATTTACTAAAATGCGAAGTTTTGTCCTGGTAGACGGACGCTGGTGAATTTTCACTAGCATTACTTCGCCACTGAAAACAAATCAAATCGAAGATGCGCTAGCTTTCAATTCTGCCTAGTGTTAGAGGTCTTGCGAATCGTCAGTGTTAAACACTTCGCACTTTAGTAAATCTGCGCCATGTCTCTATCCATCTATCTATTTACATACTTAGCTATAGTTATTCAATTCTAAGCACTAGCCAGTAGACCCCTAGTGGATTTGCTACTGGGAAGCAGCATGCTACAGTAAGGGAGTTATTTATCAAAGTCCGAATTTTTTTCTGCTACAAACTCCGATCAAATCCGCTCAGGTTTTTTACGCTTATTTATTATTACATTTTCCCGAAAATTTGCTTTGCAGGAAAAAATATGATTTTCACGAATTTTTCAGACTTTTTCATCCGATTTTCACGTTTTTTTTGTAATTTTCACCTGAAAACTCTGAAATCTTTCGGGGTATTGCCCGAAAACTCAGCACACATCAAAAAATCATTGGGACTTCTCCTATTGACTTATATGCAACCTCGACAGGTCTGAGATGCAGGATTTTCAGATTCAGACTTTTCCATCCTCGGGGTTTAACAAATTCCTGAAAAATTCATGATTTTTTAAAAGTCTGATTTTATACAAAAAAATCATGAATTTTTCAGGATTTTTGCATTCGGAGTTTAGTAAATAACCCCCTATGTGTCCTGACCTTGCATCAGTTCTGATTTCAATCCTTAAGGACAAACCATAGATGTCCTATCATCCCAATGCAAATATACTGTAAACATGTCTGAGAATAAGAGATATCCAGAATTTGACGATTTCTCCAATGTTCATATACCTAGAACTATACAGAGATTAGTGGGGCTGTAATTTTTGATTTTTGTATAAACGCCAAAGCCTCCTATATTATGTCCGCTGATTACAAAGTTTCAATAAACAACTCTTAAAACACATAAAAAAACAATACAGGTATGGGACCTGTTATCCAGAATGATTGGGACCTGGGGTTTTCCAGATAACGGATCTTTCCGTAATTTGGGTCTTCATGCCTTAAGTCTACTAGAAATTCATTGAAACATTAAATAAACCCAATAGGCTGGTTTTGCTTCCAATAAGGATTCATTATATCTTAGCTGGGACCAAGTACAAGGTACTGTTTTATTATTACACAGAAAAGGGAAACCATTTTTAAAAATTTGGATTATTTGGATAAAATGGAGTCTATGGGAGACAGCCATTCCGAAATTCGGAGCTTTCTGGATATCGGGTTTCCGGATAAGGGATCCTATACCTGTATTATAATAATTACATTCCAGTATTAATAAAGGGCAAAATCATGTTTTTACATGTGCACCGAAAGCTGGTTTATTGTATAAGTTTGTCTGGTCTAGAATAACAATGAGAGCTCCATATAAACGAGGGAAGGGGCAGTAGAAATATGTCTATGTATGTGCAGCATAAATATGTCAAAGACTTAAAAAAGAATCCCCCTGCTGTTTCCTGAACGTCGTTTTACGTGTGTTCCCCAATAACACTTTGGAATTCCTTTCATTCCAGATGTGTAAAAAAAGGCTGTGCGGGGCTACCTAAATAGAGCTGCTCTCTTTTTACAGCAAGTCCAGATAAATATTGAACTAGTGGATATAAAGGCTTGAGCCATAGGATAACAAACACGGAGCAGCTTACACAGCTAATATTGGGCAAGTCTCTATTAGCCAGGACACAGTTCTCACAAAGGTTGCACCGATTCTTCCAACTCTCAATCAGCAAAGCAATTCTTTCTGCTTAACGGGGTTTCTAAGTAACTAAATATGTGCTAAAAACATGGCAATTATGGCAATGTCATGGTTGTTACTATGGTGGAACAAAAATATATTTTGCTCACAAAAACACGGAAGGTCACTCTCTCCGTGCGCATGGCAGGCTCATTTGTTTCCAACTTGAAGATCTCATAGACTTTTTTTTTTTCTGCTGACAGCAATATCACCTAATTATTATATTTGACTGGAAAAACAGCGCAGTCGCTGAAGCCTACGTTTATTAACTGGCCTACGGGAATAAAACAAGAGATGGCGCATTTGTCTTGTTGCAGCCAGCAGTCAGTTTTATGAGGTGTTATGGTCCACGTTTGTCTCATTTAACAAGACCTGCAAATCTACTTTAATGTGTGATCAGTCTATGAATCAGTTTCTTTGACACTTCTCTCCATTAACAATGACTCTAGAGTCCTTTGTGCCCGTGAGTTACGTTGAACATTGCCAATCGCAGCTCTGTGTGTAAATAAACCGTAGAGTAGAGGGTCCAAGCTGTGGCACGGGTCCCCTAAGGGGGCTGAATATATTTGATTTGGGGGGCCCATGCTAAAGGTTTCAGTTTGGGTTGCATGTTGAATTGCTGTCACAGAGTTTCCAGAAACTGTAGCAGGAGGTGACTCTAATATTGTAGAAAGGGCGGGGGGATCTAACCTAATATTGGACCACAAAGGGGTGTTTCATTTTAAAGGAGAAGAAAAGGCTAAATCCTTATCAGAAAGATCTATATAAATACACCTCTAAACCCTCAAAGTAATGCTGCTCTGAGTCAAAAGAAACACCATATTTCTTTCCTTCTATTGTGTACTCATGGGCTTCTCTATCAGACTTCCTGTTTTCAGCTTAAACCTCCAGGGCTAGGGCTTGAGCATGCTCAGTTTGCTCCTCTGCCCCTCCCTTCTCCCCTCCCTGCTGTAATCTGAGCCCAGAGCTATGAGTGAGCTGGGAGAGACTCAGGCAGGAAGTGATGTCACATCAAGCTGATATGGCAGCTGCTATCCTAAACAAACAGAGAGAGCTTCTAGAGCTGTTTACTCTGGTATGGTAAAGCATTCTGCAGAATAAATATAGTGTTATAGCTTGCACTATTGTGGCTAATCTATTGGCAATAAACTGCTTCAGTAGCTTTCCTTCTCCTGTAAAGAGAAATTAATCTGTAAAAAAAAGAATGGATAGAAATGCCAGTGGCACTGCACATGCTCAGTTTGTTCTGGGCTGTTGTTGGGAACCTAAGTTTAGGGGTAATCAGAATTCATTAAAACATTATTTTAACAAATGAGCTCTACTGTTTAGTGATGGGCGAATTTACGCCGTTTTGCTTCGCCGAAAAATTCGAGAATTTCGTGCGAAATTCGCGAAACGGCGAAAAATTCGCGAAACGGCACCGCCGTCTCGTTTTTGACGCCGGCGCCCGTTTTTTTCGGGAAAAATGTTTTGACGCTGGTAATTTTTTGCCGCGAATTTCCCGGGCATTTCGCGAATTTATTCGCTGGTGGCGAATCACGCAAATTCGCAGCGAATTCGCGCCTGTCGAATAAATTTGCCCATCACTACTACTGTTTTCAAAATAAACTTACCATGCCCCTGACAGGTTCAAAAGGACCTGAAGGTTAAACCTAAAAAAAACCTCTCTCCACTGATATTACTGGGTACCAGATTTTTATGTGTAATTGTTCAAGCTTTGCACTCAGTCCCTTAGATGTGTATAGGGTGAGAATCTTGGTTGCATTTGACAAAGAGTGGCAAAAACACACAGTTCTGAATATTTTAACTGGCAATTTGTCTCTTTTAGTCAGGATTAGTGCAATTACGGGGGAATGTAATAAAAATCGCTAACGGAAAAACTATTCGCAATGCGAAAAGTTATGCCTTTGCGCGAACAAATTTTGCTTTGTGCGAATTTAATATAGCTTTTGCGAGCCCGGAAACTGTTTAGCGACCACTTCCGACTGTGAAAGACCGTTTGCGAATTTTATAGTTTGCGCCAATGCGCAGTCAATGTAATAAAACTTCTTACTGAAAAAGTCGTTATGTTTGCTCCAAAAGATTACGACACCTTCAAGCACTTCTTATGAGTGCGCAATTAAAATTCGCAATGCGCAATTAAAATTCGCAATGCGCAATTAAAATTCGCAATGCGCAATTAAAATTCGCAATGCAATAACAGTTTAAGGAACAATATTACATTGCGAGATGTGGATTTTTAGTCTTATTGGTGCGAATTGTTTTGCTCTTTGCGACTTTTATTACATTCCCCTGATAGTGTCCTAGTGATCCATCCCCTGTTCCGAGCATAGCAGAGGTATGAGTCCTAGGGGCATTTGGTGGGTTGCATGAGCTCTGAACCATCAAGAGGGCCAGAAGTGACGTTGTGCAGCTTAACACAATTACTAGTGTTGGGTAATGACATTACTTTCTGGCACATGGCATTGATAACGGCATTCGAGTCCAATTCACATGGTGCAAGTCTGTTGTGACTATGGACCCGGAGTGAAAACTGAAATGGCAGTCAGGTCCAGGCTGCCTGTAATGGCAAGGAGATCTTGTGTCACACGAAAAGACCTACTAATTAAAGCACTAGAGAAATTATTATATGATCCCCTTATATATTTATACATAGTTATCTTATCACCCCTTAAAGGAGAACTAACCCCTAAAAAGGAATATGGCTAAAACTGCCATGTTTTATATACTGAACTTATTGCACAAGGCTAAAGTTTGAGCTTGTCAATAGCAGCAATGATCCAGGACTTCAAACTTGTCACAGGGGGTCACCATCTTGGAAAGTGTCTGTGACACTCACATGCTCAGTGGGCTCTGATTGGCTGTTGAGAAGCTAAGCTTAGGGCTCGTCACTAATTATCCAGCAGAAAATGAGCTTCCCTGGCTGTAATATAAGCTGATGCTACAGGTTTGCTGATTATTAAATTCTGATGCTAATTGCACTGGTTTCTGTGCTGCCATGTAGTAATTATCTGTATTAATTACTAATCAGCCTTATATTGTGACATTTCTATTCTATGTGTACTGTATATTGTGAGTGGGTCCCTAAGCTCAGTAAGTGACAGCAGCACAGAGCATGTGCAGTGAATCAACAGAAAAGAAGATGGGGAGCTACTGGGGCATCTTTGGAGACACAGATCTTTACTTTACTTTATCTTTAAGCCCAAAACATAATGTACAACATTTATAGCCTACTTCTTTAGTTTAACTTTCCTTGTCCTTTAAGCGCCTCTTCTCCAGCATGAACATCCGCAATTTTAAGGTTAAGTCATCAAGGCACTTTTGTATATTAAAGGGAAAATAATAAATAGATTTCCGAAAGTGTTACATACAGCTTGGGTTTCTAGCAGCACTGCCCAAGAATGGTCTCCGGGTGCATCATCTACACCTACAAATCATTCAGAACGTTCTGGGGCTTTGTAGAACACTGTGTTTTCTTCCTTTATATTCCTCTTCTATATTTGTGTTTTAATAGTAATTATTCCTACATAAAATAAGGTATGGGTCCTGTTATCCAGAATGCTTAAGACCTGGTGGTTTTCCAAAGAAGGGGTATTTCTGTCATTGGATCGTCTACTAAAGAATCATTTAAACATTAAATAAACCCAATAGGATTTGGGATTTGCCAGCAATACGCGTTAATTATGTCTTAGTTGGGATCCAGTACCTGGTATTTATTTTTGTTCTCATGAATTCACATTTTTAAAAATGTGAATTAATTGATTAAAATGGAATCTATGGAAGATGGCCTTGTAGGGTTGCCACCTGTCTGGTTTTGACTGGGAAAGCTCGGTTTTTTGAAGGGCTGCCTGGGTCAAAACTGCTTACCCGGTTTTCCAAATTAGGAAAGGGCAGGATTCCCTATGATTGACACAGCGATCAGCCAATTGCCCCATCCCTGTTATCACATCCGCCCCCCGCTGCGTCACAGACTCGCCTCCATTGCATCACGGCCCTGCCTGGATTCAACCGGGCCAAAAGTGGCAACCCAATGGCCTTCCTGTAATTCGGTGCTTTCTGCCTAATGGTTTTCCAGATATTGGATTCCATAACTGTACCTATTTATATCCTTACCCAGGGTCGGACTGGGCTGGCGGGACACCGGGAAAAGACCCGGTGGGCCCTCGTTTGGGGACCCCTGCCGACCCAGGTCCGCTTCTTCTTCTGTGCTGATTGCGGCTCCCCCATCTCCCGTATGTATGTGATGGTGCTGGCAAGGACTTGAAGTGGGGGTGGGGGTGGTGTTACATTGCGTGAGGTTGGTGGCACTTGCAGCTGGGATGAAGGGCCCCCAGGTGGCAGCTCTACTGGGCCCAGACACCTCAGTCGGACACTGTCATTACCTGCACTGAAATAACCTGCAAACCTTTTATGGTTAACGCTTGTACCCATAGCAGCTTTGTTCTTCTATCTCCCCTGAATCTCATCGACTTCAATTCGTCTGCCATCCAGATGTCCGTCTGTAAACAGCTGGAGCCTGCCCTCTTGTGCTCACAGCCTTATTATTTCCTCCAGCAACCCAAGCTCCGAATGAGAAACTGGATGCACCTAGCCCATCTGTCGGCAAGACTGCAGCACGATGTTTATAAAGCTCCCCACATTAAATACTTAGTGAGACCTGCAGAAAGTCTCCCTGCCAACGTCAATCACCTCCATCGCTTATGGGAATCTTTGGGGATATCTCAACACGCTGTCACTGGTGAATGCGGTAAATGTATCTGCATATGGCACGGTTCCTCCTAAAGAGAGAGGGGGGAAATAAAGTTGATCTGTAATAAACTGCCCTATTTTAATTGTATTTATTGTCTGTTAATGATAGACTGAAAGCCTTCGGATTCCTTTACTGGCATGTCTCACACTCTTGTCATGTATTTCATTTTCATTGAACATTCTTTTTACATATGGCTTCAGATCCGTCTGAGTTTTCATTCCAGGCAAATTATGGTCAGATCTCCCCACGTCCTTTCTTTATTCTTGGCATAAACACAATACGGCTCATGTTTGGGTTTCTTCAAATCTTTGATTGCTCTGACTTTCTTTGGTCTAAATTCCCTGCAACCCTGTAACAGATGATTTTACTTTGCAGGGAATATTATGCAACGCGTTTCAGTTTAAGTCTTCAAAAATATGCCCACAGGTCTCTCTGCCTTCCGACAGCCACCAGAGACATGTTTTACTCGTTTAAAAAAAGAAATCCTAAAAGAATAATCTGATTCTTGTTATTGGGCTCACAACAAATTAATTGCTCTGATATTGTTTTCTGTTGCTAGAATGCTTGAACTTTCTATAACAGGGTCAGGACTTTGTATTAATTAAGAAAATAGAATTACCTAGTAGACAAGAATCCTGGGACGTTTCATTAACTCGTAAACAAGTCTTTGTGATTTTTCACTCCTCAGAGCGCAAGTATAGATTCAGTTTTTAAAGGAGAACTAACACCTGTAAGTGAATATGGCTAAAAATGCCATATTTTATATAGTGAACTTATTGCACGAGGCTAAAGTTTGAGCTTGTCAATAGCAGCAATGATCCAGGACTTCAAACTTGTCACAGGGGGTCACCATCTTGGAAAGTGTCTGGGACACTCACATGCTCAGTGGGCTCTGATTGGCTGTTGAGAAGCTAAGCTTAGGGCTCGTCACTAATTATCCAGCAGAAAATGAGCTTCCCTGGCTGTAATATAAGCTGATGCTACAGGTTTGCTGATTATTAAATTCTGATGCTAATTGCACTGGTTTCTGTGCTGCCATGTAGTAATTATCTGTATTAATTACTAATCAGCCTTATATTGTGACATTTCTATTCCATGTGTACTGTATATTGTGAGTGGGTCCCTAAGCTCAGTAAGTGACAGCAGCACAGAGCATGTGCAGTGAATCAGCAGAAAAGAAGATGGGGAGCTACTGGGGCATCTTTGGAGACACAGATCTTTACTACTAAAGGGCTGTGGTTGCCTTGGGCTGGTACAGAAGCACAAAATATCATGTACAACATTTCTAGCTACTTCTTTAGTTAGGCTTTAGTTCACCTTCAAACACTTTTCCCAGTTTAGTTGTTTTCAGATTATTCACCAGACTTTTTCCAATTACTGTACTTTCTATTTACTATTTGTGATCGTTTTTTCTAATATTGAAGTGAAAATTTAATTTTTCACCTCCTAAAGTAGCTCTTGGGGGGGGGGTCCCTGACTCTTTAACTTTTCTAAATTGATACATTTAGGGGCAAATTCATCAAGGGTCAAATATCGAGGGTTAATTAACCCTCGATATTCAACTGGAAATGAAAATCCTTCGACTTCGAATATCGAAGTCGAAGTCGAAGGATTTTGCGCAAATACTGCTATCGTACGATCGAAGGAATAATCGACCTTCCCCATAGGCTAACATTGGGTTCGGTAGCTTTTAGGTGGCGAACTAGGGGGTCGAAGTTTTTTCTTAAAGAGACAGTACTTCGACTATCGAATGGTCGAATAGTCGAACGATTTTTAGTTCGGATCCTTCGATTCGAAGTCGAAGGTCGAAGTAGCCCATTCGATGGTCGAAGTAGCCAAAAAAACACTTCGAAATTTTTTTACTTCGAATCCTTCACTCGAAGTTAATGAATGGGCCCCTGACTTACATTAGTGCAGAGACACACGCTGCTATTTCGGGAGATCGCTTCTTCTTCGGGCGACTAATCTCCCTGAACTGCCTTCCCACCATTTACATTCTAGCCCGTGGGGAGGCAGTTTGAAAGATTAGTCGCCCGATGGCACTTGTATTGCATCGGCTTTCCGAAGTCGCCCGAAGTTTCCTCGTGAGGCAACTTTGTGCGACTTCGGAAAACTAATCGTTCCTAGTACAGAAATGTATTTCCTTTGTATACGAAATATTCAAGGGCATCATATCACATGACAGACCAAATTCACAATGGGTCCATTATCCCTGACTTCTCTAAGGCTTCTGTTGCTGGATCAGAGCTGGGTCTTGCCACAGAGAGCTCAGGACCCCAGTAGTAATTTTATATAAAGCACATGTTTCTGTAATAAGTTGTAAGACACAAGGGAAACCATATATATTAACCAATGACTTTATTAGTCCATGTATGGCTTTTTTGAGTTCCAACTGTCATAGCAGAACTTGATGAATTGGGTTTCTTTTCTCTCCCATTAGTATATCTGACAGCAGGCTGATTTTTTTTGTATAGATTTGTCTGAACTGTACTTGTTACTGTTTGGTCATAACCTACATGGGTTTTTGGCTGCCCACCAGATAACACCTGCTACAGCTAATTCATGTGGTTCCCTTTCCTGGATTTTGTTGAGAATACAAGGATGTTCTTAATGGGTTTGCAAACAGTCAAAACGCTGACCTAATGTACTTTTACAAGATTAAAAAAAATATAGATATAAGGGAGATAAGGAGACATTGTGTGGAATACTGCCAAATCATTCAGGACAATAGAATCTAAAAAAAATAAATAGCAAAAGGCAGCAATATGTTTCTTGCTTATATATTATAAAGAGACCATTAGGGAGAATTTAAAGGGATACTGTCATGGGAAAACATGTTTTTTTTCTGTTAATAGTGCTGCTTCAGCAGACCTACACTGAAATCCATTTCTCAAAAGAGCAAACAGATATTTTTTATATTTCATTTTGAAATCTGACGTGGGGCTAGCCATATTGTCATTTTCCCAGGTGCCTCCAGTCATGTGACTTGTGCTCTAATAAACTTCAATCACTCTTTATTGCTGCACTGCAAGTTGGAGTGATATCACCCCCCTCCATTCCCCCAAGTAGTATAACAACAGAACAATGGGAAGGTAACCAGACAACAGCTCCCTAAGATAACAGCTGCCTGGTAGATATAAGAAAAATCCATGTCCCACTACGACTCCTTACTTTGAGTAGGAGAAGCAAAAGCCTTCCAGAAAGCAGTTCTATCCTAAAGTGCTGGCTCTTTCTGAAATCACATGACCAGGCAAAATGACCTGAGATGCACCTACACACCAATATTATAACTAAAACAAAATACACTTGTTGGGTTTGGAATGAAATTTTATATTGTAGAGTAAATTATTTGCAGTGTAAACAGTGTAATTTAGATATAAAAACTACACCATAAAAATCATGACAGAATCCCTTTAATAAAGGGTCAAATGGGGCATTTATCCAAGACCAGTGTCTAATCTAAATTAGAGAGGATTCCTACAAGGTGCTTATAGCTAGACAGTAAATAAAGCTCACCAGTAGAAACTTGGAATCCGAGGAGGCAAATCATGCCTGAAAAATGTAGCAGCCACTCACAGACCCATGAGTAGGAGGAAAAAGTAGTGCAAAGATATGGGGCAGATTTATCAAAGGTCAAGGTGAATTTTCAAATGAAAAAAAATCGAATTTCGAGCTATTTTTTGTGTACTTCAACTAAGGAATAGTCCAAATTCGATTTGAATTTGAAAAATATCTAAAACCTGGCGAATTGCTGTTTTAGCCTATGGGGGACCTCCTATGGCCTATTTGGAATCAATTGGTGGGCTTTGAAAAATCGAATTCGATGGAATGCACTATTCCTTCGATTAGTTTGATCTGAATTCAGCCGAATACGGACCTACTCGATCAAAAACTGACCTATTCGAACAAAATAAAACTTCGACTTAATTTCGGTTTCAAAATCCAACCCTTGATAAATATATATATATAAGTTGTGCAAACAGCCTTTTGCTTTTTATGCCTATCAGCCTATGATTAAATGCATCTGAGCAGAAAACACATAAGGCTTGCTGTACACCTTATATCTTTCTAATAAAGAAATAGTTTTTCTTTTACTTAAATGCTGATCCATTGATCTGTGAGTGTCTGCTACATTTTTTTATGCTGGAATGGAAAAATACAGGCATAGCTGAAGTAGGAACAACTAGGTTTGGTAATCGCCTGTATAATAAGATTAAATCAAACTTTGCCAGCAAAGGAATTTCTTGTACAAAGCTCAATGGAGGAATATTTTGCAGTATAGCTGTGCTATAAATGTATTGGATAAAGTAGGAAATACCTACAGAAAGTGATTTTCAGAAGTTTAGAAGTTGTAAGGCATGCTGTGGCTGGGAGTTTATCAATGACTGAGCATGATTTTTATATTTTGCACGGGTTTGCTTGTTTTGTCGGGAAATTATTTTTTACTATTAGGGCTGATATTTTTTAATTTGCTTCATCGTTGTCTTTAGTGGCCCAGCCCAAGTGATTGTCTATGCAACTCCTTCATTCCCTTCATCCATTGCATTGCTTATAAAAGTCCAGCACCTTTGTTGTTCATAAAGATATTGCACATTTTCTATACAAAGAAGACAGAGGGGGAAATGTAATAAAATCTGCAAAGAGAACAAATTTGCGAATAAAAATTCAATGTGAATATTCTTTGTTAGGCTTATTTGCGCATGGCAAACCTTTAACACCTGCTTCAAGGTGGCGGAAACTTTTAGAGCAAACGTAACAACTTTTTCATTAAAGGGGAAGTAAAGTCTAAAATAGAATAAGGCTAGAAATGCTGTATTTTGTATACAAAACATGAACTTACTGCACCACAAGTCTAATCAAACAAATGATTTATGATTTCAATGTTGGCTACAGGGGGTCACAATCTTGTAACTTTGTTAAACATCTTTGCAAGACCAAGACTGTGCACATGCTCAGTGTGGTCTGGGCTGTTTTGGGATTGTCATAAATTATTAAAACAGCACAAGTCAAATAATATCTGCCAGAAGCCGATACAACAAGACTGATTAATAATCAGAATATACAGACTGCACTGGGTCCTGTGTTGTCATGTAATCTAATGTGGATTTTAAAGTTTTTGTATTGTTTAATACAAACTTTCTCCAACTGCAGAACCAGTGGCTGCAGCAAAATAATCCTCCAAATAGAATCCCAGTTTATCTGTTTAAATATGGCTCCATGATCTTTGTCCCTACAGCTGGAGTTGGAAACAGTAAAGGGGATGTAAAGGCAAAAATAAAATCCAATACAAATCTCTACACAGTCGCCAACTGCTCTAAAGGGAAACAAACAAAGCTGCTTAAGTTCTGCATGGCTGGGAAGTAAGGCGGGGGCTCCCCCTGCTGTTCATAAGTATGATTGTTTCCCTGTTTAGCAGTTAGGGACCGTCTGACAGTTCCTATCCACAGCAGTAAATGAAGGGAGAATTTCACTGCATACAGTCAGGTTTCCTATAAAAGCAGTGCACATTTTTTAAATAAAGTATATTGGAGATAGGTTTCTGTTTCATTAAAGAAAGTAAAATGGGATTTTATTTTTTTGCCTTCACATGCCTTTTAAGGAGGTTCACGTTTTAGTAAACTTTTATAGAATGGCTAATTCTAAGAAACTTTCCAATTGGCCTTCGTGTTTTCTTTTTTATAGTTTTTTAATTATTTAACTTCTGATTCTACCTCCTTAATTTTTTCAAATGGGACTCACTGACCCCACCTAAAACAAATGCTCCGTTAGCCTGCAAATTATTGCTATTTTTCAACACTAATTTTTCTATTCAGTCCTCTCCTGTTCATATTCCAGTCTCTTATTCAAATGCATGGTTGCTATAGGCTAAAACATCAATTCGTCAGGTTTAAGATGGCGAATGATCGAAGTCGAATACACGATACATTTCGATATTTGAATTTTCAAATCCCAATAGAATTTGGACTATTCCCTAGTCGAGGCACACAAAAATAGCTTGCAATTCGCATTTTTTTTAATTTGAAAATTCACCTCGACCTTTGATAAATCTGCCCCTTAGTGTTAACACCTGCTCTGGAGTTTCATAAAATATTGTGTTGCAAAATACACTTTGCAATTGAAAAATACTCAAACTTTGCAGGGAAGTCGTTGGGGGTCTGTAATTGGTTAAAAATTACGAAAACATGGTCACTAACATTCACAATCGTCTTTGCAAGCGTTTTTTGCACTAATGAAAAATATTACATTTCCCTATATGAGTTTTAAATGTTTGAGCATCAGCAGCAGCATTCCATAAAGCTCATGGCACAACACACAGGAAACATATAAAGATCTGTATGATAGGGAAAAGCTATTTGCAAATCTCAGCTACTTATTTTTTAGCTTATTTATGTCTGATATGTCACTAGAAGGGGTAGCCCTAGGCATTAAGGTTTTATTTCTATTATATTGCATTTCTATCATTTATACATGTATCCAGAATGCTCGGGACCTGAGGTTTTCCAGATAGCGGATCTTTCCATAATTTAAATCTTCATACCTTACATTTACTAGAAAATCAGGTAAACATTAAATTAACCCAATAGGCTGGTTTTGCTTCTAATAAGGATTAAATATATCTTAGTTGGGATCAAGTTCAAGTTATTGTTTTATTATTACAGAGAAAAAGGAATAATTTTTTAAAATGTGTATTATTTGGATAAAATGGTAAAGGTTTATTTACCATTGGCAGGGCAAGTTTTTGCTATTTACACCCTGCCCTGGTGGTAGCACCCACAAGCAGAGTCGGACCAGACCCTCTCCCCCTGATGGACTACCCCTTAAAGTGCCCCTAAAAGTGCGATAGTTTTGGATATAATGGAATCTATGGGAGAGAGCCTTTCCTTAATTCAGAGCTTTCTGGATTATAGCTTTCCAGGTAACAGATCCGATACCTGTATTTTTGTAGAATTCCTTAGTCAAAGGGGGTTATTTTTCAAGGTCCTAATTTATCTCAGTATTTCTAATATCCTACTTCGAGCAACTCCGAATGGACCTTATTTATGAAGAAAAAAGCCAGAAAAAATAGGGTCGGGCAAAACTTCTGAGCTTTCCCTGAAAACTTTGAATTGTTTAGCGTTTTCCCGTGAAAACTACGAGTTTTCGGAGTCTTTTGCTCCGAGTCCCCGAAATCATTGGATATTAGTACGGACGTCAGCAGAGACACTGAGACCTTGACTTATACAGGACCTCGAGAGCTTTTAGATGCCGGGGTTTCGGATTCAGAGTTTTTAGAGCATTGTACTTTAATAAATCTCAAATAATTCGTATTTTTTTTCTCTAACAACTACGAATTATTCGAGGTTCGGATATTCGGAGCTTGATAGATAACCCCCATATTGTATAGTCGGAATTATACATAGATAATTACTGGCATGAAAGCCTTGGTCCTTTTTAAAGTCATTCTAGCAGTTCTAGCCTAAAAGTAAATGGTCCCTAGTGTCCTGTTTATGACTTTTCTATGCAAAATTAGGAAGGAGGCCTCTACTATGTAAAGCTGATTGGTAGATTGTCAGACAGGGACTTTCTTTGTCCTCTATCTCCAGTGCCACTTAATCTTTGTTAATGTGTGTGGATATTTTTGTTTAATTTTAGAAATTGAGGCTATTGTTCCATTGGTACTATTACTATTGTAAATAAATATAGAAATATCTCAGGGAACCCGAATAGAGAAACCTGACAAAGCAGCATTGGAGGAATTCGGCTGGACAGCTTTTGAAAGTTTCCTTTGTACATTTGCTAAATATTACAGGCACGATCTGCAGATAATGTATCCATAACCCCCTGGGCTGGCAGGAATATCCATCTGATGATTGTTTAACAGCTGCGTGCCATTTCCAAAGCGAGCATGACCAAATGTTCCCAATGATTGGAAAAAACTCACACATTCTCCTTTCTGGACTCTATCTTGCTGCTCGTATGATTCGATTTAATCAGAGGGTTTAGAAGAACGTGTTCATCTTCTGCATAAAATTGACGGCGATTTTATAACCTTTTCGCTAGCCATTGGAAAACAGATGCAATTGCTCGTCTGATGTTCTGTAAAAGGCAAACAAAACTTGGTTGAGGCTTCTTCTTTGGTTGTGGGGGGCGAGAAGTATTGGGGGTGGGTTAGACCCTACAGATCATCTGTAACAGACAGTGATGGGCAAATTTGTCCCGTTTCGCCGGAAAATTTGCACATTTCCAGCGAAATTCACGAAACCGTGAAAGAATTAGCGAAATGCAATTTTGGACATCTATGTAAATTTTGACGCCCACATAAAATTGTGTGAATTTTGGCGTCCACGTTAAAGTCAATGGGCGTTTGAATAATGTTGACAAGCGACAGTTTTGACGTGATCGACTATTCCGACACGTCGACGCAGACAAATTTTCACTGCAATTCCACAAATTTATTCACCGACTGCGAAACGTGGAAGTTTGATGCAAATTCTCGCCTGACGAATTTATTCGCCCATCACTAGTAAAAGACCAGCTTTCCCAATATCTTGTCAATGGTAGAGATGGGAGCCCAAAGTGCTATGTGGGGCCCATTGACTTCCAATTGCTAATTATTTTCAGAAGAGTACAGAAGTGAACTGCAAATATGAATATATGGAGGACAGGTCCCATAAGGGTGGCAGTAGGTTTAAAACAGTTATAACTGTTTCCTGTCTTTCCTAGGGGCAAAAAATATTTATGCCAATTGGTTCTGGTAGAATTTTACTTTTAGCAGATAACTAAGGGGCTGATTTACGCTCATTCAATACCCAGGTTCAAATAAAAGGAAATTAGTAAGTTCTTTAACTTGCTCGTATTTTCTGGCATAGATAGGTTTTTTTTCCTTTCCTGCGCTATTTTTTTCCATGACCTGGGAATAAATAAATTTAAAAAAAACGTAGGGTTTTTTTTAAGGTTTTATGTTACACAATTTAAAAAAAAATTTAAAAAAAAGAATCGTGGAATGAAATCCCACAACTGAGCTTACTGAGTTTAGGGACCCACTCACAATATACAATACATATAGAATATTAGTATGTTATAGAATCGACGGGTTTAAGCAATTTTTCAACTGTCCTTTAAAAATTTAGCGGCACATTTATCAAGGGTCGAATTTAGAGTTTATGGGAGTTTATAAAAACTCCCATAAACTTGAAATTCGAAAAAAAATGACCGATCAAAATTTATTAAAAAATTTAAAAATTTTAAATTTGGGTGAATAGGATCGACCTGCAAACTCTAATCGAATTAGATTTTTTTCAAAAGTCCACCAAACATCTCCAAATTGATTATAGGAGGTCCCCCATAGGCTAAAACACTAATACGGCAGGTTTTAGATGGCGAATAGTCAATTTCAAATTCTTGAAGGGACAGTACATGATAAATGAAGAAATTCAAATTTATTTTTTTTTTAAACGCAAATCGAATTTGGCTATTCCCTATTCCAATTACACTAAAATGAACTCAAAATTCGAATTGAAAAATTCGAATTTTCAATTTAACGCTTGATAAATCTGCCCCAAAAAAAAACTTGAAATTCAAATTTTTTTGAATTCAAAAATTCACCTTGACCTTTGATAAATCTGCCCCTAAACCACCCTCCTCCCCCTAGGCTAACTCCCCCCCCCCGGGACGCAGAAGATGGATGCGTGCAACTCCGCTGAAAGAATCCGCGCTGAGGGGTAAGTACAAAGTATGGGGCATTTCACTGTGGGGTTATTAAGCACAAAAAAACGCTAAAACTCTAATATGAAAATTCAGTATTAAAAGCTGATAAATTCACATTGAAGTCAATGCGAGTTGTATTAGTGAAATTCAAGCTATTGTTCACTTGTTTTTAAGATTAGTTTAAAATTTGCCAGACTCATCGAAAATAATGGGTAGGATGGGGGTTATTTACTAAAACTTGACTTATTGAAAAAAATTAGACCAAACTCCCAAACCCAAATCACCTTAATTTACCAATAATAAATCTTGAAAAAACTGGTGTGCCAAAAAGTTGCGACAAAATCAAGCGTGAATTCGAATTGTGCAACTTTTCTGGATTGACGCTCCCAAACCTCGATTTGTCACTGGAAAAACTTGAATTTATTGGTTTAGCAAATGAAAACCAGCACAAACAGCCCGAAAATATCGAGAATCTTGAAGGTTAAAAATGTGTTCCAATTGTTAAAGGGACCATCTGCCACTGACTTCTACATGATTTCGACAGGTTTTAGAGTATTTTTGATTCCGATTTTTAGCAGCTACAGAGCATAATAAATCTCGAAAATTGTTATTCCTCTAAAAATTATATTTTTCCCAATTTCAAAACATGACAAGAAAAGAAATCAAGATTTAATAAATAGATCCCACAGTGTTTGAGTTGTTTTATCATGTTTTTATGCAATCATGGTTTTTACATTTGAGTTTTATACTAAATCAGCACACATTTAAGATTTTTAGGTTTTCAGGTTTTTTCTCCAGTGTAGTTCACCCCAAATGCATTGCTTCTAGATCATTGTAATGCTTTTAAGTCAGTGGCATAACTATAGAGGAAGCAGACCCCGTAGTCGCAGGTGGGCCCTAGAAACAGGAGGGCCTGGACCGTTGGGTCTGCTTCCTTGATATCTATTTAAAAAACCCTCCTCCCAAGCCGATTTCTTAGCTGCGGCGAAGAAGGGGTGCACAAATCGGGCAGTGTCGGGGCATGGAGTGGGTAGGGCAGAGGCAGGATGGGGGCAGGGCAGAGGCTGGACGTGGGCAGGGCAGAAGCAGGGCAGAGGCAGAGGTGGGACGTGGGCAGGGCAGAGGCGGGATTTGGGCAGGGCAAAGGCAGGACATGGGCAGGGCAGAGGAGGGATGTGGGCAGGGCAGAGGCAGGACAGAGGCGGGTTGTGGGCAGGGCAGAAGCAGGACATGGGCAGGGCAGAGGCAGGACGTGGGCAAAGGCAGGACATGGGCAGGGCAGAGACTGGACGTGGGCAGGGCAGAGGCAGGATGGGGAGTGGGCGAAAGTATGGGGATCGGAATGCGACGAGCCCCTTTGATGATTTTTTTTTGCAGGGGGGCCCGGCGCACTTAAGTTACACCACTGTTTTAAGTTTTTTTATTTAGTAAGCTTTTTCCCCAAGATTTTGCAGTTTTGTGGATACTTTGCTATTTGTTAAACGATTTTCAGTGCTGTTCAACATTGTTGAATACATCCTACAGGTTGTGGGAAAGCCATAATGTACATATATGTTAGCATCAGCCAGAATGTACAGACGCATTCCTTTTTATTTTGTGTTTTAATCTGCAGTAGTGTTACGAGAATTGCCCACATTTTTGTTGCTTAGTCAGTCCCATTCCAGACATTCCACACTACAGTAGGCTCAGAGGTGGATTGAATTTAGCTGCCAGAGCTAGTTATTATGCATTAAAAACATTGCATGCTACGCTTGAAACCATCGGACTTCTTTTACCGTAAAAATATGTTATTATCCCAAACCCCATTTTAGAGGCATCCTCCTAACTTCTTCATGCAAATCCAACTTAAAAGGGACTGTCACTCTCCTCATTACTAACTTTTTGTCTGATTGGAGCTTGGTATGCTTGTAATTTCCTGCCTTTTCTGTGCTATCCGTTGACTCTTTGATGCCCAAGAACTTGCCATGTAAATGTACTCTGTCCCAGCTATGCAAAAGTTAGTGTGAGCTCTTACTTTTTTCTAGACATATGGTTTTATAGAAGTGTCACTTACATATATTTGGCGAAACATTTATAGACATGCCGGACATAGACTTTTGCTTCCCATATCCATGCATGAGTTGGAGTTGGTGGGTATACAGTACGCATGCATATCACAAAGCTGTAGGACTGAAGATAGGAGAAAACCATATTTAGAAGAGTCTGGCTGCTCCTGTTCATGCATTTTGTAAAAAGGGTTACAGAATATGGTCCATGTTCTTTCATATACATGTTAAACCATTGCTGAAGACAACGGCCAATGCCTTTTCTGTCTCCAAACCAGCATGGTACACTTTCATCAGGTCCTATAATTTAAAAGCCAATATGGGCAGATGAGGAGAAAAGGATGCCAGTGTAGGACTGGCCCTCCAGGAAACAGGAAATCCCTCTGGTGGAGTCAATGGACCTTCCTGTTGACCCAATGTATTTTATAAGCCTATGTCTTGGTCATTTCTCATGAATGAGTCATGGTGGGAAGGATAGATGACAGCATATAGAAGTGGTAGAAGACTAGGACAATAAGCTGAATGAAGAGAATGTGTCTCTGGTTTTCTGGTGGACCAAAGGCATCTCAGCCCATTAATGAAGGATGCTAAGGGGCAGGCTATACAGACAAAGTGCAAAATATCAAAATATGGCCATCCATGACTTTTTAAGATGCAAAAATGGCATAAAAACACTAAAATATTTTAGTGGTGAGTGATTTTACATTTTGCTATTAGATGATGTGAAAACCCACAGGTGTGCCAAGACTGATTGTGTAGAAGAAAATGCATTGTCCGTCCATATATAACAATATATTCCAACTGGCCAACTATAAACAAGTCATTTTAAGGAAAGTTTTTTAACCTTTTGGTGGTGGTTAATACTAAATGAGGGTAACACTTATAAGGTGGAGATAACTGTTTTTATTGCACACAAGAGGTGGTAACATTGTAAAATAATATTACCCTATATTTTGTTTTGTCTGTCTCCTGTGCCTTTGGCGCTGGCTTTCATTTTTAGTGATTTTTTTAGGAACTGGCCAACTATGTCATGCCTGGTCTTTAAACACAGAATATCTTATTGTCCTTATTATATCCTATGCATATATTCAGTTGCGTCAACCTTTAGGCCTTCAATTATAGAAGTACATAGAATCCTACATTTTGTTCATGGTTCTGTTATAGTTTGGGATCCATTCACTTTTCATGGTCTATGTCTTCACATCAAGTTACAGAGCATGATAACTACCAATAAATACATTTCATTGCTCCCATTCAATATTTTTACTACCCTTCCTTTCCTAGACCACTGACTAAATATAAGCAAACATTTGCCTTTGGTGCTACTTATCACTCATTGTATGGCCATAAATAAGTAGAAACATGGCGTAACTAGAGTGCGCCAGGCCCCCATGCAAAAAAATCTTCAGAGGGGCCCAGCACACTCCGATCCCCATTCTCGGCCTCTACCCTGCCCATGTCCCACCACTCTCCACCCTGCCTCTGCTCACTTGCGTCCCCCTTCATCGCTGAAGATAAGACAAGGACTGGGGAGGAGGGTTTCTTTTATTAGCTATAGAGGAAGCAGACCCCACAGTCCGGGCCCCCTGCGATTGAGGCCTGCTCCCTCTATATTTACACCACTGCATGGAGACCAGAAGACTGTCCTTAAAACAAAAAAGATCCTGTAGAATAAACCCTAAACCCAAATGGGTAATACGTTAAATGAAGGATGCAGCTTTCTTCTGAATACGTTGGCCTTTCTCATGAACATGAATGTCTGTTATATTTTTGATATATTTCCTCCCTATATCAGTGATTAGCTCAGACAAGGAGAGTAGAAGAAA
The DNA here is from genome assembly GCF_017654675.1 of Xenopus laevis. Taxonomy (NCBI): domain Eukaryota; kingdom Metazoa; phylum Chordata; class Amphibia; order Anura; family Pipidae; genus Xenopus; species Xenopus laevis. The sequence goes on from NC_054372.1 coordinate 188,416,510, forward strand.
TTTGATATTTGACCCAACCGATACCCTGTACTTCCACAAGTAATTCACATCAAACAGTGCTGTTTATCGTTTTTGGATATGCTCTTCACTTCTGGGTCTAGGATAGGTGCACTAATTCTGATACACATTTCCTATGGTGGTCTGGTAAATTATTTTAGAGCACATATGGAGTCCATTGGAGTTTAAAGGCTTTCTCAGTGACGTTTCGGACGCTTACCTAGATATCCGTGTTGCCATTCAGATCTGAATGCCATATGCCTTGCGTGTTTATCTATTGTAAGCAATTACTATTTAAATTTGCATCTTATATGCTTTGGGTGTGTATATAACGATCCTGGAAACAATCTTTGCACATCATTTGGCTTGCTTTTAGTCATACGTTAAGTGAACAAAGTTGTTTGCACAAGAGCGCTTGGTGATTTACAGGGCACATACTTGAACCGCAAATGCATTACTACAGTATAAATATACATATAAATATATATATGCTTATATCTTTGGGAGTTGATGATAATCCCCACATTTTATGTACCGTGAAGCAAGAACATTCGCCTGGACAATGTTTCGCAACTAAGAGGGCTCTAAGGGTTATTCCTAGGTTGCAATTAAGTATTGGAACATAGTCATACTCTTTCTACTACTAAAATGGGTTTACAGAACAACAATGGACAAAGCTTATCATGAGTTTCCATCTGTTGTGGTTCTCATTACAGTTTACAACAACTCCTACCTTCTTTTAGAGATATGTTATGGTTGTCTATGTTGGGAGGAAACAATGTGGTGCTCATGTTGAAGATAAGACTTTGTGCCACCATGTCTAATGTCACCCAAGATTTCTGAACCTGTTGATTTGTAGGTTTGGGGCTGCATGATGTGCAGTTTACAGGATTATGTATGTGTAAAGCACGGCACTACTTGTTCCTTTCCCAAGATGCTACAGGCCACCACCCCACAGGGGTTTACAGGTATTTTCACTAGAAGATCACCATGCACATCTGGTCTGCACCAGTATGCAAACAAGTCCATCACAATGACTCAGAACTGCCTCAGGCTGCTGAACATCACATTTTTACAGGATAATTAAAACATCACGTTCTAGTAGTTCACTAATTTCTTGGAAAAGAGATGATGACCTACCATCAAAGCAAGCATCTGTATTAACTGTACCCTACCTGCATACCATAGTGAAGATGAGTGACAGAATCAGGGGTGCTTCGCCAATGAGGCGAGTTGAGGCTGTCGCCTCAGGCGGCAGCGGCCCACTAGGTACCAGGGGCAGCAAAAATGCTGCTCCTGGTACTTTAAGAGCGAATTTCCAGGGGAGGGGGGGCAGCATGTGATAAGAAACTCAGTTATACCTAATACTAACTTCAAGGCTTTCTTCCTTAACTAAATGAGCTCTGCTAAGAAAACGTAGATATAAATAAATTGGGTAATTTACAAAGGAGTACAAGTGGTAGAGCACTGCAATATTGCATCCTTTCGAAAACTATACACAAAGCTACTGCATAAGGTTCAGAAATATGGAGATGAAGAGAGGATTGGGCGCTAGCTTGCAAACATTTTTCCTGAATCTAGGCCATGCCTTCTTTTCCCCATTTAAATGACATCCACTCAAAGTCACAGCAAGATATTGTTTCCTTTCATCTTAAAAAATTTAATTTGCTTTGTAGACATTTCCCCATAGATGTTGAACTGCTCTGAATTTCTTTTCCAGTTTTTAAATGGTAACATATCATCCTTGTATTTTAACTAGGCAGAAAATCTACCACATCGCCCGTGCCTCCTAGATACTGTAGGTCCTATCATTTTCCACCACTGAATTGGCTTTCTGGAGCTTCAATATAAATACCTGCTACAGTTTTGCCTCCTGCCCTTCTTGAACCTCTACCTACCCTGCTTAGGGGTAGATTTACTAGAGCAAAGTGGCTAACGCTACCGACTTTTCACCAGCGTTGCCACCCACAGGGACGTTGCCAATTTACTAACAGGTGCAGGTGCCAATTTGCTAGCTAACGGGACCGTCTCTAGCAGTCATTCGCAATCTATCGTCAGCCGACTTTTCACTCTGGCAAACAGACGTTACTCCGCAAATTCACTAAAATACGGATTTTACTGAACCTTACCTCTTTTGCCAGAGTTGGCTTCGCCACCAAAGACCAGGCAAAGTGCTAAAAAGCAGCCAGATCTTCCTCAATCTTCTGTCACTTACATTATATTCTGTGAGCTGAAAATGCATCAAAGTTCAAAAAACGCTGCCAAATTTTGTTTTTTCATCGTGATTGCCTGTAAAAGTCCAAACAAACTATTTTTGGGGAAACGTTTTTTTCCAGTCATTTTTTAACGTATGAAACAATCATTTTACAGTGGGCTCATGTGTAGGGCATTATAACAACGCTATTGTCTTTATTAAAGAGATCCTGTCATCAGAAAACATGTTTTTTTCAAAATGAATCAGTTAATAGTGCTACTCCAGCAGAATTCTGCACTGAAATCCATTTCTCAAAAGAGCAAACAGATTTTTTTATATTTAATTTTGAAATCTGACATGGGGCTAGACATTTTGTCAATTTCCCAGCTGCCCCTGGTCATGTGACTTGTGCCTGCACTTTAGGAGAGAAATGCTTTCTGGCAGGCTGCTGTTTTTCCTTCTCAATGTAACTGAATGTGTCTCAGTGAGACATGGGTTTTTACTATTGAGTGTTGTTCTTAGATCTACCAGGCAGCTGTTATCTTGTGTTAGGGAGCTGTTATCTGGTTACCTTCCCATTGTTCTTTTGTTTGGCTGCTGGGGGGGAAAAGGGAGGGGGGTGATATCACTCTAACTTGCAGTACAGCAGTAAAGAGTGATTGAAGTTTATCAGAGCACAAGTCACATGACTTGGGGCAGCTGGGAAATTGACAATATGTCTAGCCCCATGTCAGATTTCAAAATTGAATATAAAAAAATCTGTTTGCTCTTTTGAGAAATGGATTTCAGTGCAGAATTCTGCTGGATCAGCACTATTAACAGATTCATTTTGAAAAAAATTTTTTTCCCATGACAGTATCCCTTTAAGGTTCCCTGGACTTGTGTTTTAAAAAGTGGAATTTGTAAGTATTTGCACCAACATTTAACATAAAGACGTCCATACAACTTTAAATTACCCACCCTATGCAAATTGACCTGAGCACAAGTTCACTAGCGAATTTTCGCTAGGCAGTAATGAATGCTAGCTTATCTTCGCTTTGAAATGCTCGCACTGCCAAAGTAACGCTAGGGAAAAGTTGTCAGAGTTCAGCGCCCAGGACGAAACTCTGCATATTATTGAATTGGCATAGTCTGAGCACATTTGTGCCTGGTGAAGTGTTGTGATGGGTGTGAAATGTATGCTGGTGAAAATTCGCCGGTTAGTGAATATGCCCCTTAGTGTGCACCACCTGCCTGGCTTCCTCTCTGAAGCCGTGTTCACCTGTCAGATCAGAATATGCTATTTGTTATTTAAATATGTCACCTATTTATTGTGCCTGAGCAGTGTCCAAATACTTTGGGCTATAAATGTGTGGGGAAACTTCTGGCCATATAGAGTATGCCTCAAGGGGAATCTTTACTCCTGGACTAATTAATGTACCATTGGGTTACTCCTTGCAAGTGCAGGAACATTGATTGAAGCAATTCCAGCATTTCATCAAAAGTCCACAAGTTCCACTTCATCAACAGCCACATGACTGCAGGTTGGACATTTTGAATGTAAATAAACAGAATATCTAGGGGAACATTTATCAAGGGTCAAAAATTTGTATTCGAGTTTTTTTAGTGGAATTCGACTAGAAAATAGTTAAAATTCGATTTTTGAAATTTTCATGTGCTGGCCCTTTAAGAATTCGAATTAGACTATTCGCCACCTTAAACCTGCGAAATTGCTGTTTTAGCCTATGAGGGACATCCTGGGATCAATTTGGAGTTGTTTGTAGCCTTCCTGAAAATCAAGGGTTTTTTTTGAGAAAAAACAAATCAAATTTGATTCGAGTTTGTTGGTCTATCCCATTCACCTGAATTTGAAAAATTATATATTTTTTTAAAAATTTTAGATGCTTTTTTTTTTTTGAATTTCGAGTTCATGGGAGTTTATGGGAGTTTTTACAAACTCTCATGAACTCGAAATTCGACCCTTTATAAATCTGCCCCCTAATGTATGAAGAGTGCAGCCAGATTTAGGGTGTACTCTTTAATGAGAATCACTTTTGTGCCCCATAGTGCTCTTGAAAGCAAACATCTAATTGGCTGCCATCTGTTGCCTTACCTTGTTGCAATCTTAGTGACTTTAAGGGGGTTATTAATCAAAGGTTGAATTTTAGAGTAATGTGAATTTAAAATTGTTTTAAAAAAATACATTTTATTCACAATTCGAATATGTTATTTATGAAAAAAATTGAACGCCTAAAATTCCATCTAATAGTCAGCCCGTAAACTCAAATTGAGTTTTCCTCCAAAAAAAACTAGAATTTTGCGTGTCAAATTTTTTTTTCTCCCATTGAAGATTATGGGGAATCATTTTTGCAGTGAAACTTTCCAAAAATTGAGCTCATCACTACTATTAACATCTTCAAAAAGTTCAAGGGATCTCTATCATTGACTTCTACATGAACTCAGCAGGTTTTAGGTGGAGAACAGGATGAATCAGAATTGTTTTTATGGTCAAGGTGTGATAAATCTCACATTCTAATACAAATTAGAATCAAATTAGGCGCTTTTAAATTCCAAATTGTGAGTTTTGACCATAAAAGAAAATTCAAATTTGAATTTACCTTTTGAATCTTAGTAAATGTGCCCCTTAAAGGGATACTGTCAAGGGGAATTTTTTTTTTTTTAAATGAATCAGTTAATAGTGCTGCTCCAGCAGAATTCTGCACTGAAATCCATTTCTCAAAAGAGCAAACAGATTTTTTTATATTCAATTTTGAAATCTGACATGGGGCTAGACATTTTGTCAATTTCCCAGCTGCCACTGGTCATGTGACTTGTGCCTGCACTTTAGTAGAGAAATGCTTTCTGGCAGGCTGCTGTTTTTCCTTCTCAATGTAACTGAATGTGTCTCAGTGGGACATGGTTTTTACTATTGAGTGTTGTTCTTAGATCTACCAGGCAGCGGTTATCTTGTGTTAGGGAGCTGTTATCTGGTTACCTTCCCATTGTTCTTTTGTTTGGCTGCTGGGGGAAAAAGGGAGGGGGTGATATCACTCTAACTTGCAGTACAGCAGTAAAGAGTGGTGAGCACAACTTTCCCTTGTTTTTTATAGTTTATACAGGAGCAGTGACCAGCTCCATGTTGTAGCTCCCACCCTTCCCAGCTATAGTCAGGTGATCCCACTGGTGTCTAATAAAAGGGCAGCCAAGTATGGAGGTTTACTTTGAAAGCAGCAAGTTAAGTTGCAGGTAATACCTAGTCCCTTTGTAAAATGTATAATGAAGCAATAGAATTCTTAATGAATCAGATAAAATTGAGCATAGGACTGGCCAGATATGGGATGACTTTGACGTAGTTGGCCAGCTTAAATATATTGCAATATATGGACAAACAATCCCTGTGTTGTTTAAAGGGTAAGGCATTTTTTAGTAGCAGTATGCACAAAATGTCGCTGTCTTAAATATATTGATAATGGGTTGAGTGCAGAGGACTCTTGTATTTGACTAGCAGTAAAGAGTGATTGAAGTTTATCAGAGCACAAGTCACATGACCAGGGGCAGCTGGGAAATTGACAAAATGTTTAGCCCCATGTCAGATTTCAAAATTGAATATAAAAAAATATGTTTGCTCTTTTGAGAAATGGATTTCAGTGCAGAATTCTGCTGGAGCAGCACTATTAACTGATTCATTTTGGGAAAAAAAATTTTTCCCATGACAGCATCCCTTTAATATATTGCCTGCAAAATTTGGGAATTCTTGTTGCGCAAATCCATGTTTATGTTTTAAAAGTTTTGTTGTGCAAAAAAATGTCAATTCATCGTTATGCGCCTCACAATAAATAATACATTCATCAACATTAAAACAAAATCATTCACTTTGAGAAGAAATGTCACTTTGAGAAGAAAGTCTTCTACTTCAGCCAACTGAAAAAGGATTTGCTTTTCCATTTTTCCAGGTTTTGTGTTTTTTTGGTTTTGGAGTGTTCAGTGCAGGCTTTTTTTTTTTTCATCCGTTCCTGAATATTCCAACTAATGAAAAAATTGGTTAAAAAAAAAGCGTAATATTGTCTTCTGGGCGGTTCCTTACTTCCTTGGTGTAACGTTCCTTATGTCATAACCATATGCAGGATTGTTCACGTGACATACGCATACATACGTGCGCACACACACGTTCACACAAACACACACACAAGACTGTTTGCCCTAAAACAAATCTGTTTTTAAAAGCGCGGGGAAGATTTAACTCTACCACACAAGAAGCATTTGCTGTTCTCAAACATAGGAATTCTGTAGTCAAAACAAAGATTACAAGCTAAAACCCAAATTGTTCTCTATCGGTTTATTTTGTGGTTAAAAAAAGGATTTAAAAAATGCATGGGTTTTTTAACCTAGGAAACGATGGGCTTCCTGTAGCTTAGTGCTCTGCTCTCATTCTAAACAATGTGCCATCGCCACAAATGCAAATTTGTGTGATTTTACTGCTTCAGATATATTGCTGCTACCCCCCGGCAGGCACCAATTATAATGATGTCAATATTTGTACTGAAAGCAATTCTGAGATTTCATTAGAGCCTATCCCAGCAAACTTTTTATTTGACATCTGATAATTTTTATTTTATATTACATATAAGGGTTCAATTACTAAAGCAGCCTTCGGCCTCGTGTTTTTATATGGTCATGAAACTCCTCGGTGACTTATAATAACCTCATATTTTACAAGAGGGGGTACTTTATTCACTATATAATGGAGTCTATGGGAGCCTTTCCATAATTCTAAAATTTCTAAATAACAGGTTTCAGGGTAAAGGATCCCATACCTGAAAAGAGGCTCAACTAGCACAAGGGTCTAGTGTAGGTTAGCACAAGTAGATGCTAACATACTCAGGGGCAAATTCACTAACCTCTGAAAATTCGCCAGCGACGGCTTCGCTCACAGCGCAACACTTCACCAGGTAGATTCTCCAGGACAATGCTAATTCACTAAAATCCGAAGTTGCGTCCAGGGCGCCGAATGCTGGCAAAATTGCTCTAGCGTTACTGCGCCAAGCGAAGTTGCGCTAGCGTTTCTTAATTTGCATACGGAGGGAAGTTAAAGTACAATGGACGTCTATACATGAGCCCAGTATATAGTTTATGTGCCATATGTTAGGAAATGAAGGGGGGAAGCTGGTTACCCCATAAAAATTTACGCTCCTTTTCAGCCTATCACCTATCACTGAAAAAGGGAAAGACACCAGCATTTTTTGGGATTTTCAACTATTTTTTTAGGAACTCCTATCTACTCTATTGCACTTCGCCTGGTCTGAGGTGGCGAAGGCAAGTCTGGCCCAAGAGGTAACGTTCAGTAAAATCCGCATCTTAGTGAATATGTGCAGTTACAGTACGTCCATTCGCCAGATCGCAAATTCGCCTGGTGTTAGGGAGCAAAGTACTGCTAAATTATGCCAGCGACCGTTAGTAAAATGGTACCGAAATTACATCACACTGGCAAATTTTCACCCGCGTTGGTCACTTTGCCAACATGCAACATGAGATCAAAGAAGCAAATCACCATGGTTTTTACCCATAGTGCAACTTTTCCCTAGCATTCTGGATTCATTTCAGTCGCACGGATATTTGTGTCTGCCGCCTTTGCAACAGATTTGCTAAAACAAACTAATTTGTCAGTTTTTCAGATTTCAGAGTTGGGATTGTATCATTTCTCAGAATTAGAATGACACATGTACATGATTCTTTTGATGCAAATCTGCTGAGCCGATCAATGCAACCTGCTGTAGGAACCCTGGAATTACTGCTGTGATCTTGGTGACAGTAGCTCCAGGGTCCCACAGGGTCAGTCAGTGCACTTGCACACCGTTTAGAACATTTGCAGCCAAGAGAGACACGATGGAGCTTGACATATTGTCAATTTCCCAGCTGCTCCCAGTCATGTGACTTGTGCTCTGATAAACGTCAATCACTCTTTACTGCTGTACTGCAAATTTAAGTGATACCACCCCTCCCCCCCAGCCTAACAACGGAACAATGGGAAGGTAACCAGATAGCAGCTCCCTAACACAAGATAACAGCTGCCTGGTAGATCTAAGAACAACACTTAGGGGCCGATTCACTAACTTCGAGTGAAGGATTCGAAGGTAAAAAACTTCGAATTTCGAAGGTTTTTTTGGGCTACTTCGACCATCGAATGGGCTACTTCGACCTTCGAATACGACTACGACTTCGAATCGAAGGATTCTAAGTAAAAATCGTTCGACTATTCGACCATTCGATAGTCGAAGTACTGTCTCTTTAAAAAAAACTTCGACCCCCTAGTTCGCCATCTAAAAGCTACCGAAGTCAATGTTAGCCTATGGGGAAGGTCCCCATAGGCTTGGCTAACTTTTTTTGATCGAAGGATAATATTTAGATCGTTGGATTAAAATCCTTTGAATCGTTTGATTCGAAGGATTTTATCGTTTGATCGAAGGAATTATCCTTCGATCATTCGATCAAACTATCTGCGCTAAATTTTAATTCCTAGTTGAATATCGAGGGTTAATTAACCCTCGATATTCAACCCTTAGTGAATCGGCCCCTTAATAGTAAAATCCAGGTCCCACTGAGACACATTCAGTTACATTGAGTAGGAGAAACAACAGCCTGCCAGAAAGCAGTTCCATACTAAAGTGCTGGCTTTTCTGAAAGCACATGACCAGGCAAAATGACCTGAGATGCACCTACACACCAATATTACAACTAAAAAATACCCTTGTTGGTTCAGGAATGAAAATTTATATGGTAGGGTGAATTATTTGCAGTTTAAACAGTGTGATTTAGAAATAAAAGCTACACCACAGAATCCCTTTAAGTTCTTCCCTAATGCCATTAATGTAGGAGTAAACAGTACCCAGGAGAAGGTCTGTAGATAATAAGTATGCATTTTCTATCTTTTAATAAAAAGGGCATCTGATACAACTGGTTACAAAGGAGTTAAAGGAAAACTATACCCCCCAAACAATGTAGGTCTCTATAAAAAGATATTGCATAAAACAGCTCATATGTAAAATCCTGCTTCATGTAAATAAACCATTTTCATAATAATATACTTTTCTAGTTGTATGTGCCATTGGGTAATCATAAATAGAAAATTGCCATTTTAAAAAATAAGGGCCGCCCCTGGGATTGTACGATTCACTGTGCACACAAACATACCAACAAACCATACATGTTAGGTCACATGAGCCAATTAACAGACAGAGTTGTGTCTTTTGCTCCCCCACTTCTTCCTGTTACAGTTAAATTGAAGTATTTCTGGTCAGGTGATCTCTGAGGCAGCACACAGACCATCACAAAATGGTGGCTCAAGGCAAGAGATGTAAAAGGGCAAGATTTACTTAAATATATATTCCAGTTTGGTAAGATTCTTTAATATGCCACTTAATATGATATGAACTATCTGTTGCTTAAGTGTTCATTTTGAGGGTATAGTTTTCCTTTAACAGCTAGTTTTCTGGTCTGGTTGCTACTGTACAAATAGGTTTGGGTTACAACTGCAATAGGACCACTTTCCCTTTGTCCTATGCCCTAGTTTTTGTTTAGAAACATCAAAAAGACCACAAAGCAATTCACAACCCTAACAACCAAAGAAACCCTGAAGCAATAAAATAATAATAAAATCATGTGATGAGACATTGGCCCACAATTTCCACCAGACCAGGACCAATGACCCCCATTTTAGACAACCCAGATATTATCCCAGGGTTGCATAAGAAATGGTTTCTAGAAAGATGGTTTAGATATCGTGTAGAGGAAACAGTACCTTCCAATATGTGAAGTGGGGTTTAGATATCACCAGATAATGGATGGACACAGAGTTAAATCCCTAAATAAAATTGTTTCAGAAGAAAATCAAATTCTCTAAAGACTTTAATGTATTTCCAGCTTAAACACTAGTATAATGCCACTAAACAAAAGAACCACGTAAATAGCGATCAAACTGATTTGAATTCCTAACTACTCAATAGACAATTCCCAAACATACGGTTTCCCAAATAGTCTCCATACTGGGGGAAATGATGTACAAAGACCGACCTAAGTTTACATTTCATTGGAAAGAGAATTAAATAAAGCATTCACTGAAGAAGAATGGCCCGCGGGTTTTGTCCTCACACATAAATGGAGCAGAGCTAAAGAGGCAAATTATAAATCATTATGTCCTTCAGTCTTAAACAAATCCTACCACAATACTTCTCCATGATATTGGCTCAGCAATGAGAGGACAAGTAATGCCCACATTGATGCAGATTGATAATAAGGGCCCAACCAAATTTTTATGATCAGCAACTAGAATGTTAACCCACAATTTTGGAAGAGGGTCATTCCACCCAAATGGTGTTATAGAAGTGAAATTTTTTTTTTAAAGTTTTTAAGAACTGTTATCTTACAAAAGAAATGATGGGGAGGCATTTGTACAGACCTGGACATCTTGGGTGTTGTATCTAGAGTCACACTATAAGAAGGAAATCTAAATATTGTCATATGTCTTGCTAGAAGTATCAACAATGAAAGTGAAGGTAGAAGAAATGACCAATGGATCTGAAATGTCAAATGATCTTATCTGCAAGTACTATTTTGTAGCCTTGGTTGGAGATTTAAATGATTAGTCAATCAATGGTATGAATGTGAATATCAAAGTGAATGTCCTGCTTTGCTATGCACTAATTTCATATGTATCGCTGATTCCTGGCTTATAAATAATGCTTATGTAACTCTATCTTGGGCAATCTTGACCACAATTAGTTAAAGTGTCCAGCTAACGGGATAAGCATGGGTTACACTGCGACTTACATACAGCATCAGGGCCTTCTCTAAGTGGAAGTTCTCTCTATAAGATGTAGTGGTACTACAACCCACACAGGCTACTGTACACAAAAACAGAAACTTGGGCGCCGGGAGGTTCTTTGGTGCAAACAAAAAAACGGTTTATTAGTCAGAGACAATGACCACAGGTTTACTGCCACAGGAGATGAGGTTTTAGCACATGACAAATACTAAAAAGCTCACACAGAAACTGGTCAACTCACAAAGAGCTTCTAGATAGAAACAGCATACGGAGAGGCACATCTTACTCACACAGAGCTTCAGGTAATATACAATTCAGCTGAAGCAGAACTCCATTAGGCATTTGCAGTACATCAGTGCAACCTTTCCCTCCTGGAAGTCGTCAGAAAGCAGCTTCTACCCTACAGTCCCTCTTCACTGAGGTCCCTGACTGGAGGCAACACACAGAGCCTCTGGGAAGCTCCTCCCTTACTGCAAATCCTTGTTGGAGCTTCAGCTGCTCTTTCTCTCTCACCTCTCTGCCTTTCTCTCCTAGAGAGACTATGACAAGTCTGCCCTACTATAGCTAAACCTCATTCACAGGGTTGCCTGGTCCCCGACTTTACTGGACCGATGCCCAGACTCAGCACACATCCACCCTGCTCCTTAGTTGCCTCTCCTTTCCAGCACTATTCCAGTGTGAGGCAGGATGTGGTCACAGCACCTCCTGGCCAGTAGCAGGGGATATGCAAATCTTTAAACTAGGGACACATTTAACCCTAGGGGTCCCTACACTTATAAAAAAGAAAAGCAAGGCTTGGGCATAACCTTCAGATAGGTTGTTAGGTGGCAGTTCAGTTTGTAAAGTCTAGGATGGTCATCCAGGTCTTCTCCTGGCTGAGCTCAGCAACATCCACCCTGTTTCCCATAAGGAATATCAGATCAGTTCCATTGTTTCTCATGTAATCAAAGCAGATTGTGTTTAGTGATAAGCGTATCTATCCTGTATCGATTTGCTGAAAAATTTGCAAAACAGCGGAAAAATTGGCGAAATGACGAAAAATTTGCAAAACGCATAATTTTGATGCGCGTGGCAATTTTTTTTTCCGACATTTTATTTGTTGTGGTAGATTTTTTGCCAGTGAATTTTTTGCCGCAGTTTCACGAATTTATTTCTCAGGCTGCAACATGCGGAAATTCATCGCAAATCCATGCCTGCCAAAATGTATTCACCCATCACTAATTGTGTGTAATTTAGAGACACATCACAAACAAGGGGTGCATACTGTATAAGTGCTGACTCTTGCTTCTACTCTGTAGACCTCACTTATGCCCTCATGATAAGTATCTGTCCCATATATATATATATATATATATATATATATATATATATATATATATATATATATATATCCTAATTTCCAGGCGTTACGTTGATCCGGCAAAGCACTGTCATACTACCCTAAGCATGCTCTCTTTAGGAAAGATGTTGGCATTATCAGGATAATTTAAGCTCTTTAAAACACTACCTCAGATGAAGAACAGAGATTTGATTATATTATTACACAGTGGATGACAATGTAAAAATGAGGACCAATCAAAATAGACGGATTCTTATAAACTGTATGTGTATCTCAGAAAGGATGACTAATTATTGAGTTGTTGAGCTTCAGTGATTTCCACGAATTTCAACTATTTAAGCATATTTTAATAAGCCTTAACGTTTTTATTATTACATCATCTTCACTTTATATACTGCACATTTTCTGGGGCAAAGGGCCCCCTGAAGTAATTCAGCAGATTTTATTTTGCTAGGAATTAACACGTTCCATTTCGTGCAGTTATTTTGTTATCAGGCCAGCATACTGGGTAAACAATTCTCCCATTTCAAAATGGAATAGAAAACATTTTTGGGCCATTAATTTGTATAAAGACACCACGGAGTCTAAACTGGTGGGTCTCAGAGACATTCAGGTCAACCACAAAAAATGTTCAGTGTTCTCCAAAAACATTCAGTTGAAATGATCTTTGTTAACGTTTTGGAACTTAGTTTATCAAAACGACAAACCCAAACAGTAGAGCTAATCCTCTATGATTGTTTTTCTAATGTACTGGAATGTTTTGTAGACCGTAGAATAGGAAGAACCTTTGTGAAGGAAATAAGATCCCCTGTGCAGCCTCTATATTATGATTTAAGAAACAATATCAATCAAAATAAGCTGGGGGTAAGGTTTTCCATCCAAACGTGTAGGGGTTGTAAAACATCTGAATGTGAGAATACAGATCTGACTAATATTCATAACAAATGAAAGAATGCTTATAGCGCAGCACAATTTGGGAATTGAATTCTCAATGTTGCATGTTGGGCATTTCCAGATAATATCATTCCTGGTCTATGTGCAAAATGTGACACGACTTTGTCTCAGGGGGTTATTTACTAAACTCTGAATTTGTCTCATATTTTATTTAAAAAAAAACCACAACCAAAATCCCATGCCCGATTTGACCTTATTTATTGATAAAAAATTGCAAATTAATTGGTTTGGGGGAAAAAAACCAATAAAATCGATTGAAAACCAAAATTGCCCTATTTTTCTGACTTTTTTCCTGAATCGCCCACATTTTTTCGTATTTTTTTCAAACCGCAATATCTTCAAACTGAGATTGGTGCCTCTCCAGTCGAGTTATACAGGACCTTGGCAGGTCTGAGATGGCGGAGTTTCGGATTCAGGCTTTTTGCAGCATATTATTAAGAAAAGCCCCTACCTACTAAGCATGATAGCCCCCCTCCCTGCTACCCCCAGCATACTTCAATAGGTCTTAAAATGTCCCTAAAATATTTTTCACCTTACAGTGAAGAGTAAGTGCAGCAGAGCTTGTGGGCACCATCTTCTTTGGATTTTTTGGGTCCTCTTCAGATTTCTTTGGGTCCTCTTCGACAATTCGGGTCCTCTTCAGCAGTTTCCGAAACTTTTGGAGCATGCGCAGTCGGTACGAACCAGAAGACTGCTCCAACTGCGCATGCACCAATACGGCACTCTATTACAGGTGAAGACTGTCGATCTGGAAGATGGCGCCTGATGCGTTAACTCTGCACTGTTTGGTGAGAAATATTTTAGGGACATTTTCAGAACTATTAAAGTATGCAGGGGGGAAGCAAGGAGGGGGACTATCTTGCTTAGTAGGTAGGGACTTCTCTTAATTGGGGGGGCTGAGTTCTCCTTTAAGAAATCTCGAAAAAATGCAATTTTTTCCCACGAAAAATGCGAATTTTCGCACCAGAAAGCCCGACCAGATGATTTAAGGGACACTTTTAAAGGAGTCCATTGAGAGAAGACATAACTTAAAATACAAAGAATAACTCTTGATACTGTGTACAGTAGGGGTGTACTGTCCCTTTGGCTGTTTTTGAACTACAATTCCTGCATCCCACTGGCAGAAGAAGCTGTCTAGGAATGTGTGAATGCCCAGGAGGTCCCGATTCATGCAATTTTTATCTACTTTGAGCTAGGGGCCCTTGATTTCCTGCATTGCTAGGACCCCTCTCTCTTTTTTCCAGCCCTGCTTTCAGGTTTAAAAGGGCAGTGCAGTCTCTTGATTAACATGAGCGCAATAAATAGGGCTTGTGTTGAATATACTTTCTGTCTTTTGGTTCAATCATGAAAAATCTATGCGGGAGCAATCATGAAAACTGAAGCTACTCTATGTTTGGTCTTTGCAAGGTAGATAATAAGATTATCAGTAAATAGTGATGGTCGAATTTCTCCCGTTTCGCTTTGCCGGAAAATGTGCGAATTTCCAGAAAAATTCGCAAAATCGGAAAGTTCACGAAAAAATCAAATGTTTTCACAAAAAAATCGTGAAATGTGAAGGCTTGAAAATCGTACATTTTCGTGAAAAAATCGGAAATTTTCACCAGCGAAATTTCATGGGAGATTCGCAAATTTATTCACCAGTGGCGAAACGCTGAAATTCGATATCACTATCAGTAAACACCCCACTCCCTTCACTCCTTTTTGAGACGTTCATTATGCAGAGGGCTAAGCTATGTACTGGTTATCTAATCACCTGCCTTGCAAAGAGCAAACATGGAGTAGCTTCCGTTTTCCTTGCTTACCCAGTTTAGCTCAAGACCATCAATATTTTGTCTTTAAAACAATAGGCTACCTATTCTGTAGGATGTTTAAACAGGTCCTTATGTAACTGTTCTTTATTATGTAAATTTATATTATGGATATAAGTTATGTCATTAATATGACTGTAATGTCTTTTGGAAAATTCCAATAAAAATTATTGAAAACTAAAACAATAGGCTAAAAGTATGTTCAGCACAAGGTCTATTCATTGTTAAACTGTCCCTTTAACATCTCCTATTTATTTTCCCTCTTCAGAAATATGTAAATGAATGTAGACATTTCCCAGCATACCCTGCGTAGCATTAATTATCATGACTTTCCCTGGCTAGAAAAATATTTAGGAAATTGCTGTAATTTTTGTTTAATGGCACGCCTACACAAAATTCATGGCATTTTTTTTTAGCAACAGAGGATTTCTGTCAGAAAGGCAGAAATTAATGAAAATGTAGAACGGAAAGTGAACCAAAATGTTCTTTACAGAGCTTTACAGAGCTAGCATCTGGGCTGTGCAGCTGTTCAGCGTATCCCATGTTATGTGGCTATGTGGTGAGAGATTAGAGAGGAGGAAATCCCAAACCATCATAAATGAGACGTGCCAAGCGGGTATTACCTCTATCTACGGGTGCCAACAGAGCTCCAGTTGCTAATATAGGATTCCTACATTATACATTGTAATTAATGAATGCTTTGTCTATGTACGGCTGCACAAGGGCAGACTGAAGGATTGAATTAAAATAAAAGGGAAAGTATAAATTAAATGAAATGTGCTGTGGCCAGTATTGATAAGGATCATATTCAACATTCACTTTTATGATAATGTCTGGAACCATATACAATTATAGTTTATAGTTGTTTTTTTTTGCCTTCCCATAGGATGTTCTTCATTTTATTTTTGAGATGTTTAAATTATCTTACAATGCAATCTGCACCATCTACAGATAAGAAATCTGGTGGTAAGTGCCATCAGGTCTATTGCAGCCTAAAGTAGGTGGGGTAAGTACAGGTCTTCATTGCCACCTGCCTTCTGGGCCATCCTAACTAGTGGGTCTGAATGATGAACAAATTAGGGAGCAGGAGGGAGGATGCCTTTTTCTGTGTCACTCACCCAGTGTTGGACTGGCCCACCAGGATACCAGGAAAATTCCCGGTGGGCCCAGTTGTAGGTGGGCCCTCCTGCTTCTAAATATTTGGCAATAAAAGTTGAGTGAGGAGAAGAAAAATAATACTGAGGGTGGGCCCCTGGTCTAAGGTATATTGGTGGGCCCCTGGTGTCCCAGTCCGACACTGCACTCACCTCCTGTGAATAGATCCAATACAGCTTGATATTCAAGTTGAACCTATTCATCAAGTTCACCCCTTGATAAATACACCTTTAAAGCCCATGCAAATGAATAAAGAGTGGCAAAATTTCACTCTGGTAGACTATGCCAAGCTCTAGTTTCACTCACTGATACATTTGCCCCATAGTGCCCCACAATTTCCAAACCTTTTTTGACCTATTCTTAATTCACCATCTTTCTTTTTAGTCACTTTTCCTCAGGTCCAGTGCCACCCAAGGCACCAAACCTAACAGCGCCCCCAACATACGGAAGTGACATCACTCACAGGTGCGGGTGGCATCTCTTCTCTACTGCCAAGCGTCACTTCCAGTTTTTGCTGCGATTGGCCCTGTACCTAGGCCCGTATTTGTGGGCCTGGTCATAGGGCCGAATAAATTAAGGGACAGCATTCCGTCCAGCTGCTTCTAATTTTTTTTACAAAACTTTTAGAATTGGGTGCCAGTGGATTCCGTTGCATAAATCTCCTGCGTTCTAAGTCCCAAAACCAGAAGCGGTGGGGCGGATGCACTCTTCATGGAGGACTTGGCCTTGAGGCACCCAGCTGGCAAATCTGAGCCTGCCTGTTCCCCTTACCATCCCCCAATTATCTTTATTTAAAAAATGTATTAATTTATATAGAAACCCTAGGACCATCCCCCAAAATCTTCCTCCTAGGACCTTGGGTGCCTATATATAAATACGGCAATTAGATAATGAAGGGCTGGCACATACCAGACCACGCTCCGTAGATTGATGTAGCAAAAAAAAGTATTTTCTTTGAGCAAAAAAGATCACAGCAAGCCTTACACATTTCGTTCCTTAGGTGCACTTAGTCATAGCCTATGACTAAGTGCCCCTAAGACACAAAAAGCTTATGACTTAATATGATTTTTTATGATTAAGTGCCCCGAAGGCACGAAACGCGCCAGGTTTGCACCGTTTACTGCACTTGATACTGAATGCCTCTCTATAAGTTTCTTGATATATAAATAAATACAGCCCTGCTTCTCCTTACAAAACATGAGCTATCCTTGCCTCCATTTCTCCTTTTGGTCTTACACAGAAATGGATAATGACCATGGTATAAGTACACAGGGCTGGGTGAGCAACTGAGTTATGGAGTAACATGGACATTAACAAGCCCAGTGCAGTTAGTATAACAACAGCAGTTGGTTGAGCCAATAGATACTGGTCTGGGGCAACAGTTTGCCAATATAGTGCACTAGCAGCACATGTGTCGCATTCTTGAATACTTTCCCTCTCTTATCACTTGCAACGGGAAACTCACATATGCTGAACAATTCTATCTAGAAAGTTCATACGTTAACACTTTGATAAAGTACCTTTAACAATGAAGGAAAGCCATAAAATTTGTAATGAATGTGCCCCAAGAGCCAAGATCCTACAACAGTAAATCTTAATGATTCCACAGCATTTTTATCCATGTTTAAACTTTAAAGGACCCTTTTAAACCCCCCCCCCTCTTTTCACTGCGTTGAGCTTTAACTGTACGATTTCTAAAGAAAACAGAAAGCTGAAAGTACACAGCATGTTAAAAGATATTTCTTTAGCAATGAAAACAATGGAGTAAAGCAGGAACATTCCCACTAATGCACATTATTAAACGTCGGAGTGCCATGTTGCTGTAGGAATGTGATACTCTGCAAATCTCCTGTACTGATATACATGTCTGAATGCAGCTGCTGGCTCCAAGCAAATCATTTTATTAAGAACTTCATCCACTAAGAAACAAGAAGGATTGGTATGGGGGGAGTTCTACGGTTTCAAGGAGAGCCAGTTGGGAATTGTCTTGGCCCTGTTGGCCACTGTGAATGTCATAACCAGTTCCATAAAAAGCTCAACATTTGCAACTCACAATTTATAACAAATATATTATACATGTATGGGATCCTTAATCTGGAAACCCGCTATCCAGAAAGCACAGAATTACGGAAATAGACTCCATTATAATTAAATAATCCAAATTTTTAAAAATGTTTTTTGATTTTCTTTTTCTTTGTAATAATAAAAAAATACCTTGTACTTGATCCCAACTAAGATATAACTAATCCTTATTGGAAGCAAAAGCAGCCTATTGGGCGTAGTTGATGTTTATATGATATTCTAGTAGTTTGGTATGAAGATCCAAATTACAGAAAGATGAGGACTTTTCAAGTTCCTTTAGTACCCACCTATTTTGCTGTTTATTCTACATATTTCCACTCCTTTAGCCAAGGATCTAACATTTGTTGTGCCTGGACCACCTTGATTAATTTAGGATCTGATGCATGGATAATTGTTTTAGGAATGTCCAACCAATTGTTCCCATTCCCTTGAGTCCCATCTGACCTGTTTTGTTATAATGCAAGTTCCAGCATCCCAATGGCAGTCTTAGTAACATTCTGGGTAGCACTTTGTGGGCCACAAGTTGGGCATCCTTGATATTTATAATTTCTTTCAGAAGTCTGGACCCAATCTTCCTTATTTTCTCTGACCTCTACTCTAAGGCTTGTGGCACATAAAGCCTTGTTCTTCCAACATATTTTTAATGATGGAGGCTACCTCTCACTGCAGCTGCCTATTACTATTGAATTCTGACTTGCAAATATGCATTTGGCTGTATTAGGGCCCTGAGAGTTGCCATCAAACCCTATAGCAAGCAAAATCTTCAGAGACAGTCATTTCTCCACCGGCATATTTGGCTCTAGCGTGCCATGGGCCCAACTCCATCCCTGTTCTTCTCAACCAAAATTCTATTCTGTGTCTCTTTAGTGCATTCCTAAAGCCAGTATACACACTCTGTGCACGTTCTCAGACATATGAAAGAAATACTTACATATGGCTGTCAATTTTTTTTTAACGCAATTCCCTGGGTTTTCACAAAAAATAAATGAAGGTAGCTTAGTTTGAAAAGGACCATTTAAGTTGTTTATAGAAACTTGTCCTCTCAAATCTAAACATTTGTACATGGCTTTTTCTGGGCTTATTAAATCAAAGATAGGTCATGAACATTTTTCTTTAAAGCCTTTTTTAATGTATCCGGACAGATGGCGCTTGGGGGTGGGCCCACTGTCTGTTTTTGTATTCTGTCCTTATCCATAACCAGTAGCAGGAAATCAACCCACTGCAAACATTTCATTTTCACAGTCTACCACATCTATTCAGCTGTGAAAAATGCTCTAATACTCTTAGCCGCTTTTCCCTCCTGACTAGTAAGGCTAAGTTAAGCTTTCTGGCAATGGGCCGAGCTTCTGTTCCTTTCTTCCTTCGTAAGGCATATTAACAAATCATTATTCTCAGGTACACCAAGTAGAGTGACAGAGATGCCCCCTAAGTGCTGCAGTTGTGTTGGGCAGTGAGTTTGCAGCTCCTTAAAATGACATTCACTTGCTATTATATTTTATTCGACTATAAATCTGCTAATGTCTTTACATTAATTTAAAACCATTCTTGAAATTGCCATACCTAGTACAGCCAGGGCCGGGTGCCCTAGCAATCCCGGCTGGCAATGCAATCCAACCTGCCCGAACACTCATGCACAGACAGCAGGGGTTGGGGGCGAAAGGATTGAGTAGAGGAGGAGAGTGGGCAGGACTGGGGGACTTGAGGGCCAGGACTAGGGTTATGCAGGCTAGAGGTCGGTGCCTAGTTTTCCCCCTCCAATGTTGCACCCTAGGCACGTGCCTCTTCAGCCTGCCCTTAGTTCTGCCCTGAGCACAATAGGGGTATCCCTAGCTTCTCCGTATACTTTGCCAAAGGCTTGCAACAAAGTCTTGCCTTTAAGATCAGCCAACCCTCATCTACTCTAATTAGAATGTTGAACATCTTTGCAGAAAGGTTTTAACTTCAAAAAAGGTTTTCATTTGACTTTTCAAGGCTGATAAATCTAAAAAAACTTTCGAATTTTTACATTTTCGCCATGATCTTTTAATATCACAGCAATATGTCAATTTGAATTAAATTTGCCCCAGTGTGTGCCATAAGCCTAAAATGTGCAGTATTCTGTTATCTGAAATTATTGTGCAATGTTTAACAAAAACTGTGGATGACAGTCACATCTTTCACCAACAGTAGAGGTATGTATAGGCAGACAGCTCAGGACTTCAGGTGGGCTACATCAGCTTGATCTACAGTAGCTTGTCCCACCATCACAGTTCATATGAAGAACTGTCTCTAAAAAGTAAAGCTCCAATTGAAGTCACACAGAGAGGAAATCGCTTCCTTTAAGTATGATATGAAACTGAATTTTAGGAAAACATGCTAATGCTAAAAATAATAATGCTAATAATGTTGCATATGATAAACCATTGGCATCAATACTAACCGGAGTACAGTTTCTGTTATGTACCCATATGAACTGTTATACCAAGTTCAACATGGATGGTACTACACAGTGACCTAGACAGATCCAGTAGAAATTGGCCCTGGGGTTTTTTATGGTCAAGAGCACTTAACGTACTAGCCGACCCTTGCCATTTAGATAAAGTGTTATTGGTTGAACATTAATGCTGCTCCTTTTGAGCCTACCCAGAATTAAATCTGGTCTTGGCTGCACAAGGTGTAGGTTTTAAGTTCATACCAAGTACTTTGTGCATCAAGGAGACACTCAAAATGACAACCACCTGAAATTGTATTGTAGTATCCCTTTAAATTGTGAGTAATGTTGCAGAATGTATGGAAACTCCAGTCTTTGAACATAGTTACATGCAACATGAATTAAAAGTTTGCAGTAGGTAAAAAAAAAAAAAGATATGTTCAATGACCTAGTCAAGTCCCCTTAAAACCAGAGAAATATCTTGTCTGCTTGAGGTTCTGTCTGTGACTATGGCTTAAAACTGGAACTCAGCATGAAAAGATATCGGTGCAGGGGCCACCCATCGAGGATCTGAAAATCAATGTACAAGTATAGTTGTCCTTTTATTTACCGCCTGTTGAAATGTTGGCTACAGTCTCTTAGCTTTCTGCCCATACTTTGATGTTGCAATTAAATTTTTTTAAATGTGTTTATATAAAAGGATATAAAAGTGCTCCCCTATCTTACACCTTCGTACGCAACCGCACAGGTTCAACACCCCAAAGGCCCGCTCTGCTCAAAAAGATTTTTCTGCTGAGGTCCAGAAGATATGTGCCAAACTCCGCCATCCATTGGTACAAAGAACCTCTATTAGGAACATCAGGACATGGAAGCAGAGAGCTGGCACAGCAATGGCGCACCTTCTCACGTAAATACCTTGAACTTAACCAATAATGGAATTAGACAGAAAAATAATAAATGACCTTATGTGATTTGCAGCAAGCAAGTCATAAATAAATCCATCACATCAGTGTGAAGGATGCTGCAAAAATGTTTGCCCACCATTAAATCATCGGCTGGCACCTATTCACACTATATTTCTAAGATTTCGTTAAAGTGCAGAAATATGTTTGATTTTACATCAATCAGCCACACACAAAAAAGTCACTAAATTGACTTTGAATTGACTGTTTGTTAATCGCACTAAAGATTAACTGCGTGTTACATGCTGGATCTGCGAATTATTAAGCCAATCATTTTGTGTTTTCAAAACGTTTAACTCTTTCCTGGTGCAAATGGAACAAATACGGTAATTTTAACATTTATTGAAATAAAAATGCTGATGGGGTTAGAAAATTTCTCCCAAAGATTGACGGCTTATATTATTACCATATGCAGGAGTCGAACATTCTGAAAAAAAGCAATCCTTGAAAAAATAATAGCATAAAAGATAATATTTTAGTTCCAGTGGGGAGAATACAAGAATTTTCGAAATGAGAAGTGGTCAGATTATGGAACAAGTAAACACATGTAATAAGTTTAAACTGCGCAGGACATAATAACATTAAAGAGGTTTAAGTGCGGCGGCCCAATTTAAAGGGATTAAAACATTTTTGAGCGTCTGAGTGTTATTTATACTGGGGGTAAATCTGGATAAGGCAGAGAGCTGTTTCTGAAGCCGTAATGGAAGATTTATCAAAGTCACGTCAGGTTTGGAAAAACTTTGTATCCCCCTGATGTGCGGCGTGAAAAAAATATTTAGTTTTTGGGAGAATTCAATGTAGCCAGTGAAGGAACATACCAAGTGCAGAAACGCAGAAAAGGTCACCATTTCTAGAACAACAATATTTGCTCGATGTAGTGTTCTCTGGGATATTTGGTTGCCAGGTGGGAGGAAACAATGAATGCTTTTGTTTTATGAAGCAGGTTAAATGTATCAGGCCTGCGGCCGCACAACCAAAATCCTTATAAATAAATGTCACAATTTATATTCCTAAAGCAGAAGTTCAATTAAACTACAATTAGGGGCATATTTACATAGGGTCGAATATCAAGGGTTAATTAACCCTCGATTTTTGACTGCCGAATGTAAATCCTTCTACTTCGATTTACCGCAAATAGTTTGATCGAACGATTAAATCCTTCGAATCCTTCGATTCAAAGGATTTTAATCCATTGGTCGAACGATTTTTCTTCGACCTAAAAAACATTAGAAAGCCTATGGGGACCTTCCCCATAGCCTAACATTGACTTCGGTAGCTTTTATCTGCCGAACTAGGGGGTCGAAGTTTTTTTTAAAGAGACAGTACTTCGACTATCGAATGGTCGAATAGTCGAACGATTTTTAGTTTGAATCGTTCGATTCGAAGTTGAAGTCGTAGTCGAAGGTCGAAGTAGCCAATTCGATGGTCGAAGTAGCCAAAAAAATCATTAGAAATTCGAAGTTTTTTTTTTAGGGATGCACCGAATCCACTATTTTGGATTCGGCCGAACCCCCGAATCCTTTGCTAAAGATTTGGCTGAATACCGAACCGAATCCGAACCCTAATTTGCATATGGAAAAAAAATTTTACTTCCTTGTTTTTTGACAAAAAGTCAGGCAATTTCCCTCCCCATCCCTAATTTGCATATGCAAATTAGGAATCGGATTCGGTTCGGCTGGGAAGAAAGATTCGGCTGAATCCGAATCCTGCTGAAAAAGGCCGAATCCCGAACCGAATCCTGGATTCGGTGCATCCCTATTTTTTTATTCTATTCCTTAACTCGGGCTAAGTAAATGAGACCCTTAAACTCTATTTCTCCAAAACGACAAATGCCATGAAAGTTATTCAAACATCCAAAAAAATGATCAGGAAAAATACAAATATCTCTAAAACGTCTAAAAAATTTGACAATTGGACAATTACAAGCAAATAAAATTTGAAAACCTTTAGAAGTCTGAATGGTTAAAAAAAAGTCTAATAATATCAGCGCAGCTCCCTTTGACTTCTATAGGACCTCACCTGCTTCTAATTGGAGAAGTTTTGTATTAGAGGCTTATTTATTAAAGGTCAAATTTTAATGGTTTATATATATATATTATACAAAAAGTTCAAATTAAAAAAATGCTGAACTATATACTTAAAAATACAAATACCTCAAAAACCTGTAAAAATTCTTGTGAAAAAAAATCTGTAAACCTCTAAGATTCTGATTGGATTAAAAATACTCCTCACAACTCCCACTGACTTCTATGGCACCTCAAAAACTTTTACTTGCTGGCATTAAAGGCTTTTGTGGCTTTTTCACTTAATAAAGTCCATTTTTTGATTTTTACTTATTGGAGCCCATAGTGTTTTTTCATGATCTCTAGACTTAATAAATCTCAATATTTTAAGATGATAAAGAGATTTTTAGAGAAAAATATGATTTGATTTGAAAATGTTTGTTAAAAAACTATATTTTCAAAATTTAAGGGGCCGATTCACTAACTTCGAGTGAAGGATTCGAAGTAAAAAATCGAAAGTGTTTTTTGGTCTACTTCGACCATCGAATGGGCTACTACGACCTTCGACTACGACTTCGAATCGAACTATTCGAACTCAAAATCGTTCAACCATTCGACCATTCGATAGTCGAAGTACTGTCTCTTTAAGAAAAAACTTCGACCCCCTAGTTCGCCATCTAAAAGCTACCGAAGTCAATGTTAGCCTATGGGGAAGGTCCCCATAGGCTTTCCTAAGTTTTTTTGATCGAAGGATATTCCTTCGATCGTTGGATTAAAATGCTTCGAATCGTTCGATTCGAAGGATTTAATCGTTCGATCAAAGTAATAATCCTTCGATCGTTCGATCGCACTATTTGCGCTAAAATCCTTCGACTTCGATATTCGAAGTCGAAGGATTTTAATTCCCAGTCGAATATCGAGGGTTAATTAACCCTCGATATTCGACCCTTTGTTAATCGGCCCCTAAATGTCTGTTGTATTCAATTGAGTTTTTAAGTTTGGATTTGTTTATAAATAAGCAAACAATCGAGTTCTTTTAAATTGTGAGTTTATTCGAAGTAGAAAAAGCCTCCCAAATTCGAGTTTTTGATAAATAAATACTGTACATGGCATTTAGCACCAACATAATATTTGTGTAGTCTATAGTGCAGGGACTAGTGATGGGCGAATAAATTTGGCAGACACGAATTTATGGTGAATTTCCGTGTTTCACCGCAATTGGAACTGTGGCTCCAATTTGGCAGCGAAAAATCCATTGCATAAAAATAATTGACGTGCGTCAAAACTATTTGGGCACCCAGTGACTTCAAAGCATTTGGACAACATAATTGCACGTATAAAAATTGTCGCTCGCATCATTATTTTGATGCCCATTGACTTTTTCGCCGTTTCGCAAATTTCACAGTAAATTTGTGAATTTTTGGCAAAGCGAAACTGCACAGAATCGCCCATCACAAGCAGGGACAGTATTAGATTTGAAGGATCCTAACTTAACTTTCTCTATACCCAGTACTGAAAATTGTCTCACATAACTTTTGATGAATTCAGCAAAATTCTGGATTATGTTAGTTACCCCTCTATTTTGAATTTCTAATCTGGTTGAGATGTTCCCTTAGTCTCTCTTTTAAAGTGGTACTGACACTTAAAAAAATACTTAATACAGAATATTAATTTACGTTAAAAGAGAGAGAGAGAGATAAATGTTGACATTTCTACAACGTCACTGAATATGTTAATAACTATCACACAACCTAGGTTAGAGTCCTGCAGCGGGTCGGGTACCCGCGGGTACCCGCGGGTTACCCGCAAAAACCTGCAGTACCATGCGGGTTTTTCGTTGAAGTTCAAGGTGCGGGTATACCCGCGGGTCGGCGGTTCTGCGGGTTTGCGGGTTGCGGGTCGGGCTGCGGGTCTTCTCAATATAAATATTTGCTCCTTTTTTTCTGGTCACGCCCACTTCCGATGATGTCATTTCCGGTACACAATGACAGCACTTCCGGTTTTACTCCCTTTTTTCTGATCATATCTACTTCCGATGATGTCACTTCCGGTTTATAATGACAGCACTTCCTGATTCTTGATGGTCAGCGGGTCGCGGGTCCGGGTTGCAGAGAAGGTACTTGCGGGTCGGGTTGCGGGTCCAAGTGGGTAAGAATGCGGGTTGCGGGTGCGGGTTGCGGGTTGCGGATTGCAGGTTGCGGGTACGGGTCGGGTTCGGGTCCCAAAAAATGGACCCGCGCAGGACTCTAACCTAGGTTACTAGGCTAATCTGCCCCAAAGGTTGGCAACTGTGAGATCCATTGAGCCCCTGATGTTTTTTGTTTTGTTTCTTGTTTCTTTCTTTTCAGGAATCTTCGGGACACATGGATAAGCAGGAAAAGCACAGAAAAGCTGAAAAAGTGTCCTTGCTATGCATTATGTTTCAATAAATATCTGAATATTTACGTTCCTTTTAGTGATGGGCGAATTTGCGACATTTCGCCGAAAAATTTGCAAATTTTGTGCGAAATTCGTGAAACAGCGAAATATTCGAGAAACGGCGTCGCCGTCTCGTTTTTCACCACCGGCAGGCGTATATTTTTTTTGGACACTGACGCATTTTCGCCAAAAAAACGGACGCCGGCGTTTAAAAAAAACTTACACCTGCGTCAAAATTTTTTTTGACGTGCAAATTTGCCGCGAATTTGCGCCTGGCAAATAAATTCACCCATCACTAGTTCCTTTAAAGAGTTAGAGGTTGGGGAGCACCGTCCATCCGACACAGAGAATGGTGTGCAGGGTCAGATAATGATTAATAACACAAAAAAAGAAGAAAAAAGAAATGACCCATCTAATTGCACCTTCCCATCCATGTATTGCAAAACTCCAGTGAAGTGATTCTTAAAACTTAACTTTTAATAAACCATTAAAACCAATGTCTAGATAGCACCACTAAAATAAAGTTTTAGTAAGGAGGCTGATAGACTGAATAACAGGGGGTTAGAGGGGTTTTTTGTAAGTCACTAAGGAGTGACGGTTAGTTAAAGAGAATCAATATATGATTATCCGGCACATTGATCGCACTATATATCTATAGGTACACCAAGTAATAACCCACATCCAGCCACCCCTTCACCCACTTCAGGATCCCTCCCTTCTGGTGTACGGGCGAACTGTTGAGGGATTAGGGTAACAAAGACCTCAATTCATTTAAATTCCTTCAAAAACTAGGTGTATTAGGATACTGATATCGAATTGTTGAACCCACGGGTTCGCCCGTACACCGGAAGGGAGGGATCCTGAAGTGGGTGAAGGGGTGGCTGGATGTGGGTTATTACTTGGTGTACCTATAGATATATAGTGCGATCAATGTGCCGGATAATCATATATTGATTCTTTTTAACTAACCGTCACTCCTTAGTGACTTACAAAAAACTCCTCTAACCCCCTGTTATTCAGTCTATCAGCCTCCTTACTAAACCTTTATTTTAGTGGTGCTATCTAGACATTGGTTTTAATGGTTTATTAAAAGTTACGTTTTAAGAATCACTTCACTGGAGTTTTGCAATACATGGATGCGAAGGTGCAATTAGATGGGTCATTTCTTTTTTCTTCTTTTTTTGCACTAGTTCCTTTAGGTTCAGTAGAGGCAGCCATGATTCTGGAGACAAAGGTGGCCCTTAATGCAACATATTTGAATGCCTGTTGGAAGGAAGTGTTTTAAATGATAAGCTAATATGGGTCTTGTATTTGGATAAACTTTTGGATCCCAGTGGATTCAACTTCAAAACTCTGGAGGAATTTGGAATTTCTGAACATCATGAAATGTATGCATTTTGTTTCATAGGCTGAATTTGCTCATCATAATGCAGGTCATTCTTCCATGGGGCCACAGAATATAAATATAAACGCTGAAGAAATTTCTGACATAATATTCTATAGGTATATGTTTTGTACCATTAAAGGAGAAGGAAAGGTACATTTCATGCACTACCTCCCTCTATAGGACTCACATTGATGTCCTTAATCGCTATATTTTCTTCCTCCATTGTGCATAGAAAATCAGAAAATGAAGGTTAATCTTCTGCTCTTCTTCTGTAGAACGCGGCGGCCATCTTTCGAAAGGATGTGAGACTTCCTTCGACTCTACATCAGTAATGCGCATGCGCCGGAAAAAAAAAATCCCCCGACCGCGTCATATGTGACAAATCATTCATTAGCAAAAGCAGCACGAGCAGCAAGAGTGCACAATAACTGTTAGTGCGTACATAGTAAGTATTTTCCACTGTCCACCAATGTTTAATACTCGGGCTGCATATTTCACCTTAGCCTGCTTTTAAAAAATGTTTTGTCCCCCCACAGCGAACCGCAAGCGACTTAAGTTGCCTGTTAGCTGCTCACAGTATGATTAAAAAATATACGATCGTGCGTCCCCTTAACTTGCAATACGATTGGCTGGGAGGCGTGGTTACAGGGGTCAATGATGACGTGCGCATAGGTAAATTTACATGCGCGTCATTTTACAAGGGAGAAAGGCTGCTCTGAGACATGCGCATTAAACTGTAATTGAGCCCAACGCGCCTCAAGGCTGCCTCGGGTAGTAGGGAGGAAGCTGCCTCGAAAATTAGTGACGTCTCCCGAGTTCAACGCTACATTCTCTGCAGAGCGCTGTTCCTTCTTCTAGACACCAGGGAGAAAGCATTAACTACACTTTGTAAGTTATGAGTGCACCAGACTTATGATAAAAATCTACTTAAGTGTAACCTTTCCTTCTCCTTTAATGCAGGTCCTCATGCCAGACGTTCATATAATGCTGACAGAGGTTTATCGATTTGCTACTTTTTATACTATAATTTGTTATCTGTGCTCATAAAAAACACCTCTCAATTTGGTGATGTTGTAATGACATGATACCCTTGAAACCATTAAGGGGGTTGTTTATCAAAATCCAAAATTTTCTCACTATTTTCTCCAACCAAATCCACGCGGACTTCCCCCGCCCCCCATTTATCAATACATTTTCACAAAAATTTCTTGTTTGGGAAAAAAACTTGGATTTGTCACAAAAATTGTGACTTTTTCGGATTTGATGCCTGAAACCACAAAATCTTCAGATTATTGAATGAAACCCAGCGCAGATCAAGATATTTTTAAACAGTAAACGGAACATCTGCCATTGACTTCTACATGAACTCAGCAGATCTCAGTTAGAGTACTTTTATATCTGAACTAATAACACCAGAGTTTAATAAATCTTGAAAAAATCTAGTTTTTCCCCTTTAAAAGTCTAACCAGAAAAAACAGACTTCAATAAATATCCCCCTAAATCTATCTGCCAATACAACCAATTCAAGAAGAGAAATACACAACTTTATAGTTTACTTTCCACTGATAAATATTCAGCTGAACCCTTTTCTTTTTAACCTCAAGGGGTGGCAAAAATGTTCATGCTAAAATCCGCATATATGTTATTATAAATAGCAGACTTCACATTTTATCGCCATCATAAGCACTGAGCACTTTCACCATTCTGAATCCTTACTCCCTGTTTGGAATTGTTTCAGCACAAACAAATAAATCTTTGTTACCAATTAGTGAAATAACCTTGGACCAATTAACTTTGATCCAAGCACCACAGATAATCTCTAGTCCTTCATTTTAATTGGCTAGTAAAGCTAATATCAAACGTACCTTTATTTTCATATGACCAAATTATCTAGAAATATAATAAAATTGTAAGACTTTGTATCATTTTTGATACACAGTTTTCTCAGATTTAGGGGGAGATCAAAAATCGAATTAGATTTTTTCCATGATTCAAATTTTTTTTGCACCCAAACTCCTTCGCTTTATATTTTCGAAAACTCGAATGTCTGGTATTTATTAAACAAAGAAAACTCAAAAATTCTAAAAGCTGGCGAGGTCATGTAGAAGTCAATGGGAGTTGTCGTAGGCAAAACTCAAGTTTATACGTTGATTTTAGTTTTTGTATCTGAAAACCTGACCAATTCGAGTTTTTGGGACATAAAATCGATCAATTCGAGCTTTTCGAGTTTTTTTCGGGACATGAACTCGATCATTCGAGTTTTTTTCCAGTCGTTTTTTTATTTGAGTTTTTGCCATTGTGATTTTTTCATACAGTAAATACAAAACTGAAAACTTGACCAATTCGAGTTTTTGGGACATAAACTCGATCATTCGAGTTTTTTTGCAGTCGTTTTTTTATTTGAGTTTTTGCCCTTGGGATTTTTTTATACAGTAAATACAAAACCATTAAAAATTCGTGTTTATTGGAGGTAGAAAAACCCTCACACAACTCACAAATTTGATTCTTGATAAATATGCCCATCAATGTCTACAATTCCAGCAGAAGCAAAAAGAAAGCCCATATATATTTTAACATGATATAACTCTAGAATTGGCGTTTTGTATAATGGCAGTCGCTTATTAAGGTTGCCATATGTGGCTACGTGGGAGATATCTGCAGGTTCCAAGACGTTTATAGAGGTGAATTATTTTCCAGCCGCCCGTCATCTGAAATGGCATTAGTGTCTCGTTCCAAAACATTCCTAAAACCATAGACTATACTACCGCTAAACTGATATTTTGGCAGGTTTAATAACAAAAGCATGATTGTGTATTTGTATTCTGTTAATGTTGTTGTAGAAATCTGTGTGCCATTAGAATTAAAGTTGATTATTTTGCTTAGAGAAAGGCTAACAGACTAGATTTCCTTCTCGAATACTTTCTGTTCCCATCTCAACAACACTCATGCAGAAATGAATGGCACATTCATCTCTATAGTGAAGGTTTAAACTGGATGTGGTCCTATGTACATACTCATCCTTGGGAATGGGATACTTAAAAGAAGTTATCTTCACCATGACTTCTAAGCCAGTGACGACTTTGCTGACGTTGGTAAGAGTGAGCGATTCTGGAAGACAGCTGTCGGATTGACAAGCCTAAATCAATGCAAGCACTCTATAAATCTCACAGCTCGCTGTTATTCCCTCCTATGACGACAAAGGTATGGAAACTGTGATTTTTGCCATGCGTAAATAAAATAACATTATTTTACGTGAAATATGCCTGTCCTTTTATACACCTGTGATGGCTGTCACAACCACATGGCCCCAGTTCCAAGGCGCACTAAGGAGAGAAAGATATTTGATCAAAAACAAGAGCGGTTTATGCCAATTCAAGACAACTTTTTTCCTGCCCAAAGCTGATATTCCGCATATAGCCTCTCCTTTTTTTTACAATAGCAATCCCTTAGCTTTCATTCTAAACCTGAAGAGTTTATATCTGCCACGTGGAGCATTGCTTTTAGGCGTTTAACAAATACATAAGAACTCAACAATTACCTGGAGATTGGCCAAGGAATTAGAGAACGTTTCTACTCTACTGGAGAAGGTGTCCATCAAAAGGGAGGTGACAGCGGTAAGAAAGGAAACTCCTTCTTTTACTAAAAAATAATAAATAACTGAGATGAAAATAATTAGCGAAATGGCAAAAGTTTGTGAAACGCATTGAAGTCAATGGGTGTCAAAATCATTTTGAGGCACAATCATTTTTACGCAAGCAACAATTTTTATTCACGTGACTATTTGTCCAAATGCGTTAAAGCCAATGGGTTTCAGAATAATTTTGACACTCTACAATTTTTATGCTCGTGCCAATTTTGAGATGCGTCAAACTTTTTTAGTTGCGGTGGATATTTCATCTTGAGAATTATCAACGCAGTTTCGCGAAACCATTTGCGGGTGGTGAAACGTGGAAATTCAAATCCATTCAAATCCATGCCTGGTGAATTTATTCGCTCATCACTAGCCAACACACTTCCCTGTTTATATGTATTTATAACATGCAAATACATTGTACATTGCACTTAATAGCAACTTGATGGCAACAAATGCAACCTTGTTCAGTCTAGGAAATAATGGCTATAGGAAAGGTGCACATTTGTATTAGTTCTGATAGGGGCCACTGCGGATATGTGAAGGGGAACGAGTGAGGAATCAGCAGGGTTCTCAATCTCAGTAATTCCAAATTTTGTATCTGGTGACTATACCACTTTATACCAAGAGCTTTGTGTAAGAAACTTACCCTGGTGGTCTAGTGGGCAGCGGGGTCCACGCCGCGTCCTTGGCGTGGACGCCCGCTGCGCAGCTCCTATCCTGCCCTTGCCGGCGCCATCTTGGATACTAGGGCGTGCGCGGCGCGCCTCTTAAAGGCGCAGGCGTGCTGGCGTGATTGGCACGTTTTGGCGCCAATTGGTTCCCTATTTAAGGCCCATTCAGACCTGTAGCCAGTGCCCATTATAGGATCATATCCTGTGGTTTCCTGAGCTTTTGCTACCTGTTTCTGAATTTGCTATCCTGACTGATTATCCGTGTTTGACCCAGCCTGTTCCTGACTACTCTGCATTCTGTATCCTGACCCTTGCCTGCCTACGACAACTCTTCCTACTTAACCCCTTGCTTGATCACCCAGTTTGACCCCTTGCCTGTTTGACGATTCTGATATCCACCTGCCTCGACCCAGCCTGTCTGACCATCCTTCTGCCTTATCCAGTCTGTCCGATTATCTGGTTTTGACCCCTTGCCTGCCTGACGATTCTGTTATCTGCCTGTCCTGATCCGGTCTGTTCCGTTTCCACCTGACGCCTTGTCCTTGACCTTCTGCCCAAAGACTCTTGCTATCCGGTCGTGCCCCTTTGCCAGCCAGAACTCCTCGCCTTGTACCCCTCGTTAAGTCCAGGTGGCACCCAATTAAGCTGAGGGCTCCTCCCGAAGCCCAAAGGTGGTCACACTACTGGTGAAGCCGAGCCGAGACCATGGTCCTTGGCATTTGTTCTGGTATTGGGTGCCGGCCGTGACATTATAACGGGCCCTGATGGATGAAGAAGGTCAAGTCGCTGCTGCCGAGGTTCCCTCCACCACAGAACTGCTTCTCTCTACTCTGTTGCAGCGTTTGGAGAGTCAGGCGCAAAGGCAAGAACACCTGCTGCAAGGCTTCCGTGACCTGTCGAATAGAGTGGATGCCACTGAACAGTTGCTAGTGAGTCCTTCTGCAGTGTCGGGTAAAATCCATGAGCCTAAGATCTCCTTCCCCGACAAATTCAGTGGGGATAGGACCAAATTTTATGTCTTTCAGGAGGCATGTAAATTGTATTTAAGTTTTTTCCCACACTCCTTTTCTTCTGGAGAGGATAAAGTGAGGTTTATTATGACCTTATTACAGGGCGACCCACAAATATGGGCGCTAAGGTTATCCCCCTCTGACCCTGCCCGCCTTTCCCTTGAAGTTTTCTTTAATTCTATGGCAATCCTTTACGATGACCCGGATCGTGCCTCCTCTGCCGATGCCGCAATTTGTAAACTTCGCCAGGGAAAGAGGGTTGTAGAAGAGTATTGTACAGAGTTTCGCCGGTGGTCAGTGGAGACCGATTGGAACGATGCGGCTCTTCACAGCCAATTCCGTTTAGGGCTTTCTGTGTCTGTAAGAGACAGCCTGGTAAATTACCCCCTATCAGCTAACTTGGATGATCTAATGACTTTAGCCATCCAAGTTGATAGAAGACAAAGGGAGAATAGGGGGGAAAAGGGCACTTATTCTCTTCCCGAGGATATTAGTGTAAAAACTCCTTACCCCTCTGTGTCTCTGCCTCAGGAGGAACCCATGCAATTGGGTACTATTCATTTAACTCCTGAGGAAAAGGCTCGCAGACGGTCTCTGGGTCTGTGTATCTATTGTGGGGAGATGGGTCATTTCCTTAACCTGTGTCCTAAGAGGCCAGGAAGCTTCAAAAACCTAGATGAAGGTAGGGAGCTCCATTTGGGTCAAGAAGTTTTCTCTCCCCAAATTTCCTCCAGGATTGTGGTTCCTGTTAATTTAATTTGGCCTGCTGGTTCTGTAAGGGTTTCCGCTTTGGTAGATTCTGGGGCGGCGGGGAATTTCTTAAATGCTAACTTTGCAAAGAAGTTTAATATTCCCTTAACACCTCTCATTCCTCCTGTAAGGATTCTGGCCATTGATAAAAACCCTTTGAAATCTGGGCTGGTAACCCGGAAATCTGTGGCTTTGACTATGTGCATTGACAACTTGCACTCAGAGGAGATATCCTTCCATGCTATCGAGGGTTCTCTATCTTCTCCTCTGATTTTAGGGTTACCATGGCTGCAGGCACACAACCCCCACATTGATTGGGTAACTGGGGAGGTTATTCAGTGCGGTTCTGGGTGTAAAGATTCCTGTTTTGTTTCCACACTTGGGGTGGCAGCTGCTTCCCTCACAAAACTCCCTTCTGCTGAATTTTGCTCCAAGTCCTGTTCAGGGGTACATAGTTCCCTTTTGACTAACCCTGTCGCTCTGAAAAAGACAGCTGTTAAGTCCCATGGGGAGGTACCTAAATATCGGGTTGGGGATTTGGTTTGGGTTTCCACGGGGAATATCAAGCTTAAAATACCATCTTTTAAGCGGGGGCCCAGGTTTATTGGTCCATACCCCATAGTGGAAATTGTAGACCCAACCTCTGTCCGTCTTGAATTGCCTGATTTATTTTTGTTATCTAATTTATTTCATATTTCTGTTTTGAAACGAGCCATACAGGTCCCTCAGCAATCCTGCCCTTCCCCAGTATTGGCTAAGACTCTGGCCAAATCAGATGTCAAGGGTAACCATCTTAAGAGACAGTCCCATCCCTGGTCTCCTGGTAAGGTTGAGGGTCCAGTGGCCCCTCTTAGAGGGGGGGTAATGTAAGAAACTTACCCTGGTGGTCTAGTGGGCAGCGGGGTCCACGCCGCGCCCTTGGCGTGGACGCCCGCTGCGCCGCTCCTATCCTGCCCTTGCCGGCGCCATCTTGGCTACTAGGGCGCGAGCGGCGTGCCTGCACGCCTCTTAAAGGCGCAGGCGCGCTGGCGTGATTGCGCGAAATTGCGCACGTTTTGGCGCCAATTGGTTCCCTATTTAAGGCCCATTCAGACCTGTAGCCAGTGCCCGTTATAGGATCATATCCTGTGGTTTCCTGAGCTTTTGCTACCTGTTTCTGAATTTGCTATCCTGACTGATTATCCGTGTTTGACCCAGCCTGTTCCTGACTACTTTGCATTCTGTATCCTGACCCTTGCCTGCCTACGACAACTCTTCATACTTAACCCCTTGCTTGATCACCCAGTTTGACCCCTTGCCTGTTTGACGATTCTGATATCCGCCTGCCTTGACCCAGCCTGTCTGACCATCCTTCTGCCTTATCCAGTCTGTCCGTTTATCTGGTTTTGACCCCTTGCCTGCCTGACGATTCTGTTATCTGCCTGTCCTGATCCGGTCTGTTCCGTTTCCACCTGAGGCCTTGTCCTTGACCTTCTGCCCAAAGACTCTTGCTATCCGGTCGTGCCCCTTTGCCAGCCAGAACTCCTCGCCTTGCACCCCTCGTTAAGTCCAGGTGGCACCCAATTAAGCTGAGGGCTCCTCCCGAAGCCCAAAGATGGTCACACTACTGGTGAAGCTGAGCCGAGACCAGGGTCCTTGGCATTTGTTCTGGTATTGGGTGCCGGCCGTGACATTTTGTTTCTTGACCATGAGTTCCCAGATGTGGCTAGGAGAATCCTGCAACCTTTTATCTTGGTTAAAACGTGTTAGAAGTTGTGGTCCAGCAAAATCTGGTGACACCCAAATGAATTCCCCAGGGAGAAGGGTGGCTAAATAAACAGAAAAAAGATCTCATGTCCGTGCTTCAATATCAATGAGGAATGGGGAACTGGAAGCCATACACTGCTATCTTAAGTGGAGTGTAAATCCAGGTTGTTTGAGATTTAAATAATGAAGATGAACATGTTTAACCATGATAACATCAACTGTTTGTGAAAGGTCCTCTGTTTAGGACCAAAATGTCGACTAATAACATTACATTTTTGTACATAATTTAAGTCCCATAAGTGCTCCGTGTCCTTCATGCCTATATATATATATATATATATATATATATATATATATATATATATATATATATATATATATACATTTAAATAGATAATAAATAGTTGTTTTAAAAATGCATGTGGGCGTAAAAATGTTCGATCCACATTTGAATGCAATTTAGTGACCCTGTGCTGAGTATTTTGCCCACAATGCACCAGGCCAGCCTTCAAATATGTTTGATAACAGTTGTTCTTGTGAGAATGTCTCTTAGGTGCAATAAAATATGAAAATGTTATTGTTTTGTACATGTATCTGACATGTGCGTGATGTTACTACATAGCATAAACAGATTTTTTAAAGTATGTTGAAAAAGAGCTGATAATTTGTTATTGGAGAACTGAGACCTGTCTATGCTTCTTTCCAACAAATATTATCTTATTTTATTTAAATGGTACCATAAGAAAATTATCAACACATGTTTCGGTATTCTTTCACCTCTTAGAGATTCCCGAGCAGCAGAATAATTTCTCATATTTTAGCTAATCCTTTCCTTGTTTCACAAACTGCCTTCTGGATACCATCTCTTTTATATTTCTTATAACTGCAGCCAACGAGTCTGAGACACTTTGTGTGTTACGTGAATGTATTGTTACAGCCTCAGAAGGAAGGAATTGGGTCTCACTAACATTATTAACATTATAATAACATCATTCTTGCAGAACTGAAAGTTCCACAAGTATTTTAGATTATTATATCTGCTTTATTGTTGAATTCAGTATCCTTGGGCCAGTGGAAATTCAATTATTTGAAACCCCATATTTAATAGAAATGCAGTATCTAATATACAGTATCAATTAATGACAATGACTTTTGGAGATGGGGTAGCGCTATATAATGACTTCGCCTGGTGAAACAGGAGTTACAGGGGACCTGTTTTTGGTGCCCTTCCAACTATCCCCCCAGACTGGCCAGAGCTACCGCCCATTGGTGTCATTATGCAGCCTGGGTATTGAAACTAGTGATGGCGAATTTATTCGCCAGGCACGAATTTGCGGTGAATTTGCGCGATTCGCTGCCGGCGAATAAATTCGCGAAAATTCGCCTGAAAAAATTCGCCGGCGTCGAAAAAAACGGACGCTGGCGTCAAAAACGGGCGCCGGCGTCAAAAACGGGCACCGGTGTCAAAAACTAGACGCTGGCGCCATTTCGCAAATTCGCCCATCACTAATTGAAACCAGCCTCTGGTCTACAGAAATACCCATAAAACAGCTGAAAAACAAGGTATACAAGGACGGTGCCTGGTCTTGGTGCACAGAATAGAGTGCCACCAGCTAGTGAGCAGTGCAGGGCAGGGTCAGCCCATTCGGAGCTCTGAAAGGAATTTTATCCTGGAGCTCCACCACTGTGCAGAGAGGTCTATCTACTACTTAACTGCAAGAGGCTCAAGGTGGGAGCAGAGATGCCTGTGAACTCCCAATATGCTCCTTAGTAAGAAGACATCAGTTAGGGGGATAGTAGAAGAGTTACAAGCCTATGACTCCTGTTTGAGTAACTTGTGTTTGTGCTTGCTACTTCGGAGCTGCTTTTTGTCCAAGAAGACCTTCTACAGGCAAAATAGTGCAACATGGGGTAACAGAGCATTTGGGAAATGGCTTTGTGTTCATTTTAATTTTTTCCTGAGAACAGCACGAAGGCGACATGATAAAATGTATATATGTATATGCAGTAACATAGTTAAAGGCAGTGTCGGACATGGGTGTCCAGGACCCACTGGGGCTGCTGCCTGAGGGCCCCGTACCCCAATCATGATTGCCAGGGGAGTGCCGCAATCATGTGCACAGGAGGATTCCATAGGCTGCCGGATCTAGTTGAAGAAGTGGTGGGTGTTTGTGGGCGCCCAGCAGCTCCCACCGAAGCCCTCCGGGCCCACTGGGTTTTTCCGGTGTTCTGTCAGCCCAGTCCAACCCTGATCACAGGGTATAGTTATGAAAGAGTGAAAGTAGAGCTCAGAATAGTCCATCAGAGGGCAACTCATATTCCCTAGTACAGGATTTTAGGGTGATATTTATCACCAAAAGAAATAAACGTAACTGAAAGCCTAGTTGTATTATTTTGGTAAACAGATTTCTGCAAATAAAACAGGAGCAATCATTTTGCTAAACTAAAGCTGTTACAGTGTGCTTCATGTTTTCTGTGTCTGAGATGGAACAATTCCCAGCCTTTAAGTACCAAATCATTTTACTACTACAGGTATAGGATCCCTTATCCAGAAACCCGATATCCAGAAAACTCCGAATTACGGAATGGCTGTCTCCCATAGACTCCATTTTATCCAAATAATCCAAATTTTTAAAATTTCCTTTTTCTCTGTAATAATAAAACAGTAGCTTGTAATTGACCCCAACTAAGATATAATTAATCCTTATTGGAAGCAAACCCAGCCTATTGGGTTTATTTAATGTTTAAAGGAATTTCTAGTAGACTTAAGGCATGAAGACCCAAATTACGGAAAGATCCGTTATCCGGAAAACCCCAGGTCCCGAACATTCTGGATAACAGGTCCCATACCTGTACTACTATAAATGTATGCTCAATGATATATCAATAATTACATTTATATATTACATACACTATTATATATATATACAGTATATGTGTGTGTTAAGTGCAGTTTAGTGACTTTCATGTTGATGCTCGGGCTTTGTTCCCTATAAAGTATGCAGGCTTGGAATACAGGCTTTTCTCAGATTATATTAGAGCCTTGGCAAAAAGTGGTGTTTTTTCAACCGTCTAGGCTTATCTAGACTAAACCAAAATCAGTTCAGTATCTTATTTATTTTGCTTCTAAACAGTAAAGCGTTGACTCATCAGATTCAGCGAATACTGACTCCGGGAAAATGTTTTGCGCTGCAAGAAATGATTGATACATTCATGCAGAACAACGTGCCTTTGTTTAAGGTGACTCCATAAATGAATGGCACAAAGAGAGAGATTTTCGGGCATACAAATCTCTAAGCATTGCCCCCCTAACCCCCAATTATCTAGGAAGGAGAAAACACATTGTATAAAAGACATTAAACAAATGGGAGCTGGATCAGTACAGGGAAATCTGTGTTGGTTTGGGTGATAGTTGCATTTCCAGACCAGTCACTGTGTAAATAAGGGGCATAATTGCAGACAATTTAAGTTACAATAAGATAATAATGTAAATGGAAGGAAATGCATTCGTTGGGTAGGGAAGCTCTTTCAGGCACGGTCAGAACAATTGTGGAGATGTGTCACCAAAAATATTTTCAGTGATTTTTGCAGATTTCTTATATGGTTTGTGCCCCACAAGCACGCAAAAAAAAGCGTGCATCTGAATTGTCGCTGGCATCAAAACTCGCGTTTCATTAATTTTTGGCCTTTTCGGTGAAACGGGACAAGTTCGCCCATCACTAGTCACCCTGAATGCGGCGGTAATTTCAAGCTTGAGATCTCCAAGGGGGTCATTTTACCCCTTCCACTGCACAGTGTGCACTTATGTATCTTACAATAAAATATTATTTTGGAACTATATGAAAAACACTACATTGTGGGTATAAAACATGTTGATTTGTGATTTCTAAATACATGCAAACCCTTTGTATTGTACATTTCAATTTCAGACTGACTCATTAACTGGCAAAAAAACAGAGCATATGGCAGAAACCAGCACAAAACAGGGAAAATGTAAAGATACATGGATGGAATCAAACCCCAAATCCCTTCACAACAACTCTAAACATGATACCACTTGTATGTGCATTGATGAAGCAGTGAACTAAAATAGATAAATATCCAGTTGCATAACTATAGAGGAAGAAGACCCAAAACCGTCCCAAAACTGCTGGATCTGCTTCCTTTATAGTTATAAAGAATCTCACCCTCCTCAGCCACTCACCAACTTTTCCGAAGAGGGGGAACACAGGGAGGCAAGAAAATTGGCAAACGGGATGGGGAGGGGACGGCGAATAGGTGGGCGGGAGTGAGTATGGATTGCTGTGATCCAGATCCTTCTAAAGACTTTTTACGGGGGGTCAGTACATAAATATCCATGACTTTAAAGCCTTATGATACTGTATCTGTAAAAATAAACATCTGTTGAGGATGTGAAGGAGTTAGCAACCCCTACTTTGAAAAACAATATCTATACCCAGGGGTAGTAATTTTAGTTTCTGTTCCCTAGTCTATATAAGGGCAGGAGCGCATGGTTCTGTCTCTTTGGATTCCACCTAATGGTGGGGGTAAATGTGCTGGACAGCCTGAGGTAGGAGGCCTCAGTGGAAAGATAAGCTTGAAGGTAACCAAGTCACTGTTAAGGGACACGATGAATGAGGTAAAGCTATTGGCAGGATAACACCTGTTATAGAACTATAGAATTGTTAGACAGTGTGAGCTAGTAAGAACATCTTTGAGCTCCTCCAAGTAGATTTAGTCTGTGTTTGTTCCCCAATCAAAAGTCACCAGGCTTTAGGGACTCAAATGGCCAGGAAATCTTAGTATAATTTCTTGGAGCAGCTTCTGATGAAAATAGTACACTCTGAGTGCAAGTAATACCCATTCAACTGTCTGCAATACTTGATATTTGGTGCACAGATGTACCTTTCTGATCAATAAAGCTACTTTTGCTGGTTAAGAACCACTGGTGCCCATGTGAGAGTAAGGTTTTGTTGTAGTTCATTCTGAAGACCCTTCATCCAATACTTCTGTTAGGGCCCAGTTAAGGTGAGGAGTGACAGAGTAATAGTGATCTTACCCCGACAATAACTGCTGTATACTAACCACCAAAAACTCAATACAACAAATATTTTTAAAAATCTTTAAAATAAATAGTAATAAAGAGGCAATGGAGAGGGAAGAAGAGAGGAATGAGGGGATTTCTCTACATGCAAGCGTTAGACGGTAAATATACATGCCCAATAAATCTTTCTTTTTTTCTGAGTTATATTACCTTATATGAAAAAAAATCACCCTGTGCAATGACTGCTGAGTAATGAAATTCCTAGCGAAGCTTCCTTCTAATCTATATCCAAGAAAGTGATAATGCATTTGCTGGCAGGACTCTACGGTACACAGGTGTCTATGGATATTCCCGGTTGCCAAGATCTGTCTTGATTTTAGTGTAGGCATGATTTATAAGATGTAGAAGAGCACAGGAATTATTCCATATAAATGCCATAAAATCTATGGTCAGTAAATGCTCCTTGATAGTAGATTTTCTTAAGGGGACAGATATAGATCATGTTGAAAAGATTCCGGTGCTTTGGGGTATTTGGTTAGAATTTGCAGTTATTTGAGAAGAACGATGAAAGTGATGAGTAGATCTCATGTCAAGCTGCATTCTACTTTCAAATAGTCTGATATTGTCATGAATTTGGGGGAGGAAAAAAAAAACACATTTGTGGGTTATTTTTAAAACACATGTTAATAGGTACAAAGACAAATATATCATTTTTATTTTGTTTTTATTGAAACGCGTTATGCTGAATGTATGAATAATGCTTTGTCTGACCTGAACTGTGATATTTTTTGGGGAAAAAATAAATAAATATTTTTTCAGTTCAGAACCCCATAGTAACCAACCAGCAGTAAATATTTTACTGGTCTAGTGCTGTCGCAATATTGAAAATGAACATCTGATTGGTTGCTGTGGGTTACTGGGCAAATGTTTGTCACTGTTAAGCCACATTCCCAATATAGGTGCCACCACATCATGCAGTTACTTTCTTGACAATTTCACCCAAACATAAGTGCTTTTTCAAATGCGCAAATGGGGCTTTTGGCTCCCCTTAGCAGTTGTGCATGGTCATAGGAATGGACCCCTAACATCTCACTGGTTACTATGGACTACTAGGGAGTAAAAAGGAGGTGTGTTAGTTAGTACCATATGTGCTTCTATCCAGTAACCCATAGCAAATCATTGTTTTAATACTGTTAAAATAATGAAACCAAATATTGGCTGTTTGCTATGAGTTATTAGTTGGGCAAAGCAAAGACCTAGTTCTCAAGGGTTTGAATACAGTAATAATGCAACTAAGGTATTTTATAGCAGCACATGTGCATTTGTACTGGTAGTGGCCAGGTTCTTTGTAGTATATATTTGATATGGTGCACTCCAGTCCAACAAAAATCTAGCTTCATCTCATTTACCAGCTAAAACACGGTTTCATTTTAATTAAAAAGAAATAAAGGGTCTAATAATTCAGTTATTCTGAGGAATAGTTTTGGAAGGCAGAAACTGTGAATAGTGCAGCAAAGGGCTGAAGGGTGTGCATGAACATTAGAGTGCACGTCAGGCAAAAGAGAGGGGTGCATTCCACACGGGCAAAGTATAATTACTGTGATTGCTTCCTAGTGGGAATATGAGGAAAACAAACACAAAACAAGGGAAATCGAGGACTAGCCCGGAAAGCATCCTTCTTCTTGCTGTACAGTAGGTATCCCAACTGGAGATAAACATCAGAGGAACAGTGCTGAGAATAATGGTGAGGAAACTGTGCTTCCTCTCCGAGCATTTCATATATTTATGTCCCCTCACTCTGTAGCTTTTCTTATTGAGGAAGCAGAAAATGTCTTTCATGGGCAGAAATCATCTATAGATAAGTTAACCCAAGGCCAGCCTGAAGAAGGGGGGGGTCATTAAAGAATTGTTCAAGTGCAAAATTCATTAAACCTGCCATATTCCCATAATGCTTTTCCAGAATTTAGTATTTTGCATACACCATTAAATAATTCTACTGTACCTTTTCTGGGCAGGTTTTAAATAAAAGGCCACCTCATGTCTACAATATTGTCCTTCATTCTTTATGGTAGCATACTATTCTCTGTACAAGTATGGGATCCGTTATCCATAAACCCATTATCCAGAAAGCTCCAAATTGTGGAAAGGCCATTTCCCATAGACTCCATTTTATTCAAATCTTATTTGAATTATTTCCTTTTTCTCTGTAATAATAAAACAGAAGATTGTACTTGATATAATTAATCCTTATTGGAAGCAAAACCAACCTAATGGTTTATTAATTGTTTACGTGATTTTCTGGTAGACTGAAGGTATGAAGATCCAAACATGCGACCACAAATAGGAACAAAGGTACACTCAATTCAATGCTTCTGCAAAAAACTACTATTTTTTTCTTTTATTTAAGGTGAGATCCCCTGGGATCCTCTGGGATCTCACCTTAAATAAAAGGAAAAATTTGGAGTTTTTTGCAGAAGCATTGAATTGAGATTGCCTTTGTTCCTATTTGTGGTCGCATATTACGAAAGCTCATATTTGCAGCGGAGCCAACACTGAGCACCTCTCATCGGTAAATATATGTATATGTTGCATACATAGAAGCAGAAAGAAGTTTTTGGACTGTATATATACAATATGAAGATCCAGATAACAAAAAGATTTGTCCCGAGCATTCTGGATAACAGGTTTGATACCTGTACCTGATTCTCTGTATTAACCCTATGCCTTATACAAACATCAAATCTTGATTGCACTCATAGGTCAGGCAATTGTTGATCAAAAAGCTTGTTTCAGGCAAATATTATTCAAGTAAATGGAGCAATAATGGAACAATTTATTCAACTCCAAAATGCTTGTTTTGGTCTCCAGAATGCAAAAGACATTACTTTTGTATAAGGCCTCTCCCTGTAATGGCACCAGGGTAAGGATAGGCAAAAGTGGTGGCTGCCTAGGGAGCATTTGGGGTGGGGGGAGCAACCATTGGTGGGCAGTGAGGTACCGACCAGCAGGTTAGGTGAGTGACCAGCAGAGGAGGAGGTAAGTGTGTGACCAGAGGCAGTGGCACTGGATGGGGTGGGGTGTGAGCAATTGGCAGGACAGGAGACCGTCAGTGGGAGGAAATGGATGGGATGGCAAAGCACTGTGCCTTGAGCACCATGGAGCAAATGGAAATGGATGATTATAAAACATATTCCATAGCACCACCGTTGCAAGAAATGGAATCAAACCAAATGTACTAGCGGCTGTTGTAAAAACCAAAAAAATGCTTATAGGCATAGTGCTTGACTCTCTATGAGCAATAAATTATGGTATTCACTAGGAAATGCCACAATTCCCCCTGCCATCCATGGCACTTCCCTTCAATAGCAAAGTAAATAATGCAGTACAGGCTTACAACAGTTAATGCAATGCCCTCTACCATATTACCATACTGCTACTATACTATACTATACTATACTATACTATACTATACTATACTATACTGTATGTTCTATAGCCCTCTCCTAACACTTGCTTGTTTAAGGTCATTATTACCACAAATTTGCAGAGAAGAAT
Source organism: Xenopus laevis (assembly GCF_017654675.1). Classification (NCBI taxonomy): domain Eukaryota; kingdom Metazoa; phylum Chordata; class Amphibia; order Anura; family Pipidae; genus Xenopus; species Xenopus laevis. The sequence goes on from NC_054372.1 coordinate 188,460,426, forward strand.
TGGTGAATAGTAATGACATTTTCTGGCTATTCCCTATAGCATGATACGTATAATAAGGTTAAAATACTTATGTTACTCATTTTTGAACTTTGGGGGACTCTGAGCAAATATTCAACATACAAAGAGTAGGCTTTTACCCAAAAAGTCTAAAACCTCCTCTTTGGTGTCTCAGCACAGAAAATCCCAAAGAAAACATACACACACAAATACTGGATCTGTTCTTGGCTAAAGTATATTTTGACTATGAAAGAGCTTCTAGTAAATGAGCCCCACGCAGTTTTTGAAGGCAGATTCAACTGGAAATTGGATAATGCCTCATTTCAACCAACAAATGTACAACAAACAGCGTTACAAAGATCTGCTGAGAGTTCACACTGGGATTATTTTCAAAAAATATCACAAAACATCTCACGTGGGTTAAAAATGTTATATTTGCCAGTGCCTTAACAAAGCAGCTAGCAATAAAGTCAGGAATGACACCCCCAGAAGCAACGAAAGGAAGAAGGAAAAAAGAAGATAAAATAGAAAATGTTCACTTGATGCAGTTAGATCATGAGGATTATGTTACGAAATCAACACTTTGGCACGCACTCCACAGGACTCCAGGTAACGGTAAAAAGGATTTTACTTTATTACACAAACAAATATCCACCTAACGCGTTTCGTATGTTACCACACGTAATCATAGGCATCAATGCCTATGATTACGTGTGGTAACATACGAAACGCGTTAGGTGGATATTTGTTTGTGTAATAAAGTAAAATCCTTTTTACCGTTACCTGGAGTCCTGTGGAGTGCGTGCCAAAGTGTTGATTTCGTACCTTGATGTCTCCCCTATGCTGAGGGTTCGGGGCGCAGCACCCGGACCACCGATCAGGAGCGGTGAGTGACCCACAAATTTACTTCATTGGGATATTTAAAGCGGAGGGCTTGGGGCTTATGCACCCGAGCCAATTTCAAACAGCGGTGAGCAAACTTGGATTAAATGTTTTAGCAGACCGCGAAGTAGAAGAACGTCCCAATACATAATCTTAATGATACGGCGAGTAGTTAGAGCGCTCCAGTCCTTAATTGTGTAAAAGTACATGAGGATTATGTACCAGGTTTTAATAATTAGGGGCACATTTACCTAGGGTCGAATATCGAGGGTTAATTAACCCTCAATATTCGACCGTCGAAGTGAAATCCTTCGACTTCGAATATCAAAGTCGAAGGATTTACCGCTATTCCTACGATCGAACGATCAAAGGAATAATCGTTCGATCGAACGATTCGAAGGATTTTAATCCATCGATCGAAGGATATTCCTTCAATCAGGAAATTCTTAGGCAACCTATGGGGACCTTCCCCATAGGCTAACATTGGCCTCGGTAGGTTTTAGGTGGCGAACTAGGGGGTCGAAGAATTTTTTAAAGAGACAGTACTTCGACTATCGAATAGTCAAATAGTCGAACGATTTTTAGTTCGAATCGTTCGATTCGAAGTCGAAGGTCATAGTCGAAGGTCGAAGTAGCCCATTCGATGGTCGAAGTAGCCATATTAGACCTTTCGAAATTCGACATTTTTTTCCTCTATTCCTTCACTCAAACTAAGTTAACGGGCCCCTTAGTGTCATATTATATATATATATATTCCAAAATGTCAGTGTTTTAATCAACACATTGTTTCCTTCCTCGTGGAAATTTGTGATCCTGTTTATTTGAACAGTTCTTTTAGACACGGGATACCATCACATGGTCTTCAACGGCTTAAAAAAGGAAATATTTTGTAGCAGTAGTACCTGCCTTCACAATTTCCTATGGGGCACTTTGCCGGACCCTGAGAAGTCAAATCCTTCAGCTCTGGTGGTGAGTTTGAATAAATGTACATAGTCTAGTGATATGCAGGTTGATCAAAAAGCCGCAATGATCCACAGGCTGTTGGGCGGATTCAGGTTGAAATTTGGCCAACCATTGCAGGTTAGGGTTGGGTGTGGGTCAAACTTGGGAAGCACATGGATACGAGTCAGGTCAAATCATTGCCTGCTTGATTGGGTAAATTCAACCCTAGCAACCAGAGAGCTGCTGAGGTTCCAAACTGGAGAACAGCTGAAAAAAAAGCTGAATAATTTTTTACAAAAAACACAAATAATGAAACATGAAAACCAACTGTAAATTATCGACGAATATCACTGTGTACCTCATACTAAAAGTTAAGCTAAAGATGAAAAACCCCTTTAATTTCTCTCAGTTTTTAAACCCAGTTTGGTTGGTTTCAGATTTTATATGATCAAATCAAATATCACCCTTCTCAAATATCACCCTATCGTCCTTCTCTGGCCAAGCCCAACACTCCACTGCATGTGGATCTTCTGAAAATTAGTACAGTCAATTACTAAAGGGCATTTTATAGATTTAGATTTAGAGTTTTAATTCCTGGAATAGAAAAAAAGGCCTGGGATGAACCCAGTTATCATATATGTCATCCCCCATCCCCCAAAGATAAATGTTTATACAGTATGAATTCCTTTACTCTTTGCTGCACAATCCCTTGGTCCCTCATTGTAAGTGGGGTCCCCCTGAGGTTGGCTTTTTGCACTTGATATTGCACTATTCCGAGATGCAATTGTTTGGGGCCAATGTGTCCCTATTAATGTAAATGATTGCCAGCTCACAGGAACACTGCTATCAATGTAATTAATCCCTTTTGATTTTTTTTAATAGTTACCTCCTACCTCCAACTCATGGTCACCTATGAAGATGGGGACCCAGGGTAAATGACCCCTCTGTTCATTTCTAAAACAAGTTCTGATTGCAGTATAATTTCTCAACTGATTAACTTATGGTGAATATTTATGGAAACAGCAGTGGTAGCAGACCCAGCATTGGTTGAGGTGCTCAATAGGGTCATCCTGTCTTTGTAAATCTTGTCCAAGGTTTTGTGGAACTACAAAGATTTTGCTTGATGGAGACCATTAATGTCTAGTTATGTCATTGTGGCAAAAACTTGAGAAAATGGAGGTAACGGCAAAGGGCACAGTAGGAGATTTTGGCTTGAAAAGCAAGATTAAATAAGTAAGTAAAGATTTGTCAGTGCCATGGTACCAAGCACAGTAAATATCAAACATACACTGCCAATTAAATTCCGACTTTGTAGAGAATATTAGGTAGAAAACAATACAAAAGAGTCCACGTTGACCTCTTGGGAAGTCTTATCTAGGGACTCGCAGTGTAATGATACAGAATGGTGGGAACGCAAGAATTCCAAACTTTCCAAATCCACAGGTTGCAAAAACAACCAAGCATCTCAGCAAATAAAGCCCTGTAATTGCGAGTGTTGCTAAGGAGATGCACAGCACTTCCAGACACTTAAGAACAACACAGAACAAAACCTAATTGTTTGACGACACAGTAGCAGTTTAAACACTATTTTGTGTGAATACATTAATATCCTGAGGGCTTATTATTCTTCTGGGTCCTGTTTATATTTTGGTGTTCCTGCTTTTTTTTCCTTCCTAGCACATATTGCAAAAAGCACAATTAAATATAAGGCTGCCAGCAATTATATGATAAACATCTTTTTAATTATTGTTTAACACGCAGGAGGCATATTAACCCACTTGGCCTCTGGCAATATATAAGATTGAAACAGAAAAATAGAGTTTATTTACTGAAGAAAGGGTGCAAAAAACAGGTGAAATCCACTGGGTTTTTGCACTTTGTACCCTGCTTTCCAGCCTAGAAGAATTGCCACAGGTCCATTTCACAGCACATTGACCTGTCACAATATCTATGAATACAGCTCGGTGTGAGGTCGGCAATGCTGTATTCATGAGGATTCGCCATGGGGAAGCATGATGTGTCCTTACACCTACTACCTGTGCAGGTGCAAGTAAAGAAGTTGACGCAATGGGACTGTCACAAATCAAGATCGGCACCCTAAATCCAGAACAAGTGCTAGGCTCCCGGGTCTCAGCTCTGCTTCCACCTGTAGCAGCCACCTTTCACTTCGGGAGGAGCCCTCCGCTTATCGGATGCCGCCAGGTCTTAATAAGGGAAGAGCCAAGCAAGAGTTCTGGATGAGTAAAGGGGCATGATTGTTTACCAAGGATTTAGGATGGAAGGCAACACAACCCAGAAGGAAAAAACGGAATAGCAGACAGACTGGCCAAGTTGGTACAGGCAGAGTTCAAGCAAGGTCAGACAGGCAGGACTGGAGAGTTCAGAATAGTCAGGCAGGCTAGGGTCAGGATTGCAGAGCTCAGAGTAGTCAGGTAGGCAAGCAAGGGTCAAAACCAGGATACACAAAGGAATTCACGCAGAATAAGCACCCAGGAACTAAACAAATTAGACCTAACATCGGGCAACTAATTCAATTCCGAAGTCCCTTTGAATTTTGCACCAATGACGTCATCATGCCAGTGTGTAAAACCCGGAAGTGCCCACCATGCGCGCCATAGAGAAACCGGCAATGGAGACAAGAGCCACGCGGCGAGCGTCCCCTGCCGGCCACTAGACCTCTCTGTAAAGAGATAAGCACAAGATGCAGAGCACAGCCAGACCCCAGACAGAAGTCCTCTATGCATGAGCACTAAAGGGTCTACTCTTGCCCTTACTACTCTTGCATTTCTGTCCTCAGTCTTCACAAATGATCCGTAAAATGTTAATGACATTATAAGACAAATATTAATCTCCTATAAAACACTAGTTCATTGAAATCATTGACCACACAAAGAATAGTACATTCCAGTTGGGTTCTGGCCTCTTCTGAAGCATTTTTCAGAACATTAATGAATAAATGTTCAAAATGTTGGTGACAGGGAAAGCATTGTTGAAGTTAGAGTTTTGAAACCCTGTGATAATCAGAAAACAACTAATTACAGTAGGTGCTGTGAACCCAGAGGTAAAAATCAAAATGGGTTTGTTGACATTACCTCCAAAAATGGTCAAGAGATATTTTGTTCTTCTACTCCAGCTATTGCCAAATATCTGCTCAAAACAAAAGCAATGTTGCCTTATTTGGTTGTTTTTCTGCTGTGGATGTAGAACCATGACGACGGAAGGCTGAATGATACCTTTTATTGGCTGACATGTGGCTATTTTTACAAGGATTTGAGTTGTGCTATAGTAGGTTCAAGAGCTTGTAAAATAAGCCCCATGCTGCTCCAGTAAAATATACTGTTCAACCTACAGCATTCAGTTCCTCTCACTGTGAGTTTCTTACAATCTCTTCTTCATCAGATTTCTCCCTTACTTGATTAGTCTTTCTTTTCATCCTCAAACCAGCTGTCCGACTTGCTGACAGAAACACAGGACTGACGGCAAATGAAGAACAGTTTGTCCACCCAACTGATTCATACGCATTGTTTTTATACTGGGTAAGATATTTGCAATGTTTTTGTTTGGCTCTTTTTATTGGTTACAAGTTTCTTCCAACTGTTAAAGATGTGGGGGACCCCATGTTACATTGGTCTGTAATGGATCTTAACACTTTAGAGTTGAAGAAGTACTTTAGAACACCAACTATTTTATCCAGAAATATCGTATTGAATATGCCATGTGTTGACACAATTCAGGTGCCTTTACTGAAGCTGGAACATGTCTTTTGGACAGGGCCGGAACTAGGGGTAGGCAGAGTAGGCACGTACCTAGGAGGGAAAGAGTGGGCACCAGGCACGTACCTTCTCTGCCTAAAACCCCTAGTCCGCTCCCCTCTTTTCTGACCTTTTTTTGACGCGCATGCATGGACGTCTATTGGGCGCTGCGACCGGCCAGCATGCCTGGCAGGCCTGGCCCAGCACTGCTTTTGGAAGCCAGAATGGCTACATATGTTACAGTCTGCTAGAATGAAATTAAGATTTCCATAAATAATAAGAAGCTACAAAGGTCACTAAATACCATGAAAGCATTACCGGTAGTAACCTCCCCAAGAAAATCAGCAAAGACAGAGACTGAACCCTACTATGAAATGTAGTTTCACTCTACCATTAAATCAGAATGTCAGGCTACCAGGCCAGTAAGCCCCACTGCTATTTAATATACAGATATCAAACACACTGGGGATAATTTATAAAGTTCGCGCAGCGCATATTTTTCGCAAATGGATGTATTGCGCATGTTTTTTCCTGAACGCTAATACATTGCACTGCTCTGCCCGTCTTTCCATTTTTTGCGAATACGCAGTGTGAATAAATTTTCGCAAATGGCGCGAAAATGAGACGGGAGTTTGCGCGAGCGCATCCAATGTGCGAGGTTGTTGTGCGTGAAAATAGCGTTGACAGTAACTTATATTTGCGAAACTTTTTTGCGAATATTTTATCCGCCACCAAAGTTGTGGCGTAATTGAGTCTCAGAGTGTGCGCATAAATATTCGCAATTTGCGAATTGTGACATATTTAAAAAGCTGCTATAGACATTCGCATTGTGAAAAAAAAATTTGCAATTCTGTTTGCATCCTCTTATTCGGCTTTATAAATATAACCATGCACAGGGCAAATATATTCACTTTGCGAACCAATCTGCCCTGCGCGAAGTTTATAAATGACGCCCATTGATTTCCACATAAGAAACACCACCAACACCTTAGGGTCATAAATTCTCATTTCATTCACTTGCCATACTAGACCAGTTTGCCTTAGTCTCTAAGTTCTCTAAGTCTCTAAGTAATGTATAAATCTAGCCCCAAATCAACATAAAATTATGGCAAAAAAATGACATTACTTGTGGTGGAGAAGCAGATGTAAGAGAGGAAATGAAAAGGATTCTAAATCATGATGAAGGTGATTTATTTGCTGGTCGGTGTCCACAGTCCCCAGACACTGTTTTCAGTGAATAAAGATTATAAGAAATCATTAGTTTTGAGAACTCTCAAAGTGAATACAGTAAATAAACAAGAACAGATGGAACTGAGTCTGTAAGGGGTAGGTTGTGTTACTCATGCCAAACATAAAGCAAATAGTATGTATCTGTATGTAACCATTGTATATTTACCTTTTAAATCTGTTTGATAAAGCTACTGTACATAAGGAAAATGTCAGTATTGTAGTCAGAAATGGTGTATATTTTAACATGCAATGTTAAGCAGACATTATAAGTTATTTGTGACATATTTTCATTTTCTAATGCCTAGTAAAGAACAGCAGTGGGTAATGGCAGATACATTTCAGAGCCTTAATCCAGGAAATGTACTGAATAATGTACTGTATAACATGCCATCCTATAAAATGCAAACTGAACATTGGGAAGAGCAGTATTAGTGCTGTGGAGGCTGCATGTGATCAGCAGATGAGAGGCACATGGACAGACTGAGGACCAGCACATGCAAAGGAAGTGATACAGCAGTGACTGGAGACCTGAGAGGGTATAAAAGGAGTTACAGGTACCTGAGAGAGGGACTGTCTGGACCAGGTAGCAGGACTGCAGCAGTGCAAAGACAAGCAAACAAGTTTCTGTGCAGGGAAAGGAGCAGAGCCGGAATAGCTGAGCAGCAGAATTGAACTGCATTGGTAAAAGAGCTGAGAGGCCTCCAGCACCAGAAGCAGGCAATGGACAGAGGATTATTTCAGGCAGCTGTGGAATACTAATCCTGATGGGTCCAGATAATAGGTGAGCAACTGTACCAGCTTGTACCCCAAGTCTTCACATTATCAAGGAATCATTAACCCTTGTTGTCCAATGAGATAAAGGTTTCTTCTAATCTCTTTTGCATGCATGCATTTTAGTCAGTTCTGGCCAGAACTTTGAACTGTCCTCCCAGCAGCATCCTTTCCTTTCCTTCTCAGATGGCCCCATCTTGGAACCAGTTAATGTGCCAATTACCCAGAGACAAGTTTAGCAATTCTTTTGCCAAAGTCTTCAATGGACACTAAAGTTTGCTAGGCACTAGGTTTAAGAACTCATTGTGGACACCACACTTATTAAGTGCCTCCTTCTGTCACAAAGACTGCCACAAACCCCTGCTGTTCTCATCTCATAACCGGAACCTCTTACAACCATTCGATTCAGGTCCCGCAACCCAAGTGACTGTACTAAGTGGGCTCCTGGGTGATGATGCAAATATATAATCCAGTATTTAATGCAGTTTGTCCTCTTATATTAAAGTTGTAGGCACAGGTTCTGTTAAGATATTTTAGGATTACTTTGTATTATTAAAATGTTGAACATTGTTATATGTTAATGAAAGAAAAGGGGTTATCTATAATTCTTCCTAAGTGAAATAAGAAATAGAAGCTAACTGCTATTCCGTGAGTTATTAAGCATGTTATGTATTGTGTCTATATAGTATATGGCTATATCAAGTAATATTATATGCACACTGTTCAGACACTGCTGTGAATGTTAACAGTGGAGGTTATGTCTGTTGGCTACATAAGTAAAATGGTAATTATTTTTTTTGTAAAACCAGTAAACTGCAGTTAAGCTTCCAGTGTTGTTCTTTATTTTTGGTATCACCAATCATTTGGTAAATCAGCAACTGTGAACCTAACAGGGATTCTTCCAACTCCATATTTGCTATAAGGAGAAGCAACATATAAAAGACAATATAAGGCTAATACATTTGACAAAGAAGTAAAGCATATTTGGTGGTGACATAGTCCTTACATAATTTGGCGCTGCGAGCAGGGTATTGCTTGCTTTGCCCTTTAGGAAAAGATGGAAAGATCCGGCAGTTCACAAGCTGAACCAGCTAGTGGAACCACCATGACAATGTTACCTATGCCTATGATTGGAGTGACAAAGTTCAGCGGTACTAATATGGATATCAGTGAATGGGCAGAACAATTGAAAAGTACAGCCCGTTTATACCGGCTACCAACTGAGTTTCATGCAGATTTAGCACTGAATTCACTTGAAGGAGATGCAAGGAAAACAGTGCTTCTTATTCCAGAAGAGGATCGGGGTACTCTTGGAGAGATTATAGGGCATCTTGAAACATTGTATGGTGATACAACATCAGCAACTGCTTTGAGAAAAAAACTTTTTACTCGGGCTCAAAGGGAAGGGGAGTCACTGCAACAATTTGCTCTAGCATTACAAGAAATTTGGGAGAAATTAAGAAGGAAGGAAAACCGTGGCCTAGGGGAAGAGGATAGATTGCTACGAGACCAATTTGTAGCTGGGCTACGCAGTGTTCCCTTAAAACAAGCCTTAAAAGAGAGAGTCAGGGCTCAGCCTGACCTCACATTCCTTAAAATGCAAAAAGAGGCCATAGAGAGGGTGCAGGAAGATGATATTGGGGCCTATACAGTTATGCAACAAATGACAATGCAGCCATCTCAGGCATCTATTACAGCACCTCCCAGTAATGCTTTAGAAGGACTTGTGAAAGGATTACAAGAAAGTGTTTTGGCACTGAAGAGAGAAGTTGCTGACCTAAGAAGGGAAGTGAATGTCCCAGTCCGATATGGGGCAAAGCCTGCAAATAGATACAAATTCCAATCTGGGAACAACCCCCGACATTGTTGGGAGTGTGGAGATTTAGGGCATCTGGCCCGAACATGCCCCAAGGCATTACCTGAATCAGGGAACTCATCTTTAAACTGACTGATCCTGCTGTTGAGGGCCAAACAGTGGGGGTTATTGAAAAAGGTCCCATGAACAGATTTGGGAAAGTAGCTGGGGAATGCCCCTATGTTATGGCAATAATAGGAGGACAAAAAGTTAACTGTTTAATTGATACTGGCTCACAAGTTTCTACAATGACACTAGACTATTTCTCTGAACACTTACCAGGGACAGCTACCAGCCTTTTGCCAAATATTAAACTAAGAGCTGCTAATAATCTACCAATTCCAGTGGCAGGGCTTATCTGGTGCGATGTAACAATTTTTGGGCAACAATTGCAGAACAAAGGTATTATTCTAGTGCAGGATGCAACTCCATCTGATGTGCCAGTTGTCTTGGGTATGAATATTCTGCAAGATATAGATAGTATCCTCTTCAAAAATCATGGCCATCAGTACTGGCAGCTGGTGACCAAACATGTTCCAGAACAACAGTTATTACATCGACTTAAAAAATCTTGCAGCCAGCAGCAGTGCCTACAGAACTCTACAGGTAAAATTGGAGTAGTGCGAACCCCCTTCAGAAAAATCATAGAAATTCCTTCAAGACATGAATTGGTTATTCCACTGCAGGTAGGAAGTTATAGAGTATTGCGCCAGGCAGTGGTTATGGTGGAACCATCAAATCTATCAGCAATAAAAGGGGAAGTGGTAGTAGCTCGTTCGCTTAATACAGTAAAAGATGGAAAGGTGTTTGTCCGTTTGACAAATTTGGGTGAAGGAACTGTTCGTTTACCACGTAACATCATAATTGCTGAAGTACATCCAATTATACCCCACCAAATTGTGATAGAGGAAGGACCAACCTTGGAAGCATGGACTCTTCAGCAACTATTAGCAACTGCTGATAATGTTGGTTTTGATTCCAGCAGTAATCTGACTGAACAAGAAATAGAGCACATAATTAAGGATGTTAAAATTCAAGAGAACATCTTGGAACCTAATAAGCTACAGGCAGTAAATGAACTACTGCGGCAGAATATCTCTATTTTCTCCAGACATGATGATGATTACGGATTTACAACAGCCATAACTCATCCTATTCATACTTCTGAGGCTGCCCCTATTCGGGAGCGATATCGACACATTCCCCCTCCTCTATATCAAGAAGTAAAAGTTCTTATTAAGAAAATGTTGGACACCCATGTAATCCGAGAAAGTAAAAGTCCATGGGCGGCACCAATTGTTTTAGTGAGAAAGAAAGATGGGAGTTTGCGCTTCTGTGTCGACTATCGGAAATTAAATTCATGTACTCATAGGGATGCATACCCCCTTCCTAGAGTGGACGAATCTCTGATGGCCCTCTCTCAAGCTCAGTACTTTTCCACACTTGATTTGGCCAGTGGTTACTGGCAGGTAGCAGTAAAAGAGGATGATAAAGAAAAGACAGCCTTTGTGACCCCCATGGGGCTTTATGAATTCAATAGAATGCCTTTTGGATTAACAAATGCTCCAGGCACATTCCAGAGGCTCATGGAACGATGCCTTGGGGATCAGAATTTTGAATCTGTTTTAATCTATTTGGATGATATTATCATCTTTTCAAAAAGCTTTGATGAACATTTGGAGCACCTAAAAAAGGTTTTCCATAGGCTTCACCAATATGGTCTAAAATTAAAACCACGGAAATGTCACCTGTTTCAAACCAAGATAGCCTATCTGGGTCATGTAGTCAGTGCTCAAGGGGTTACCCCAGATCCAGAAAAAGTACGAGCAGTTCAAGAGTGGATGATACCCAAGACTGTGACTGAATTGAGGTCATTTCTAGGATTGGTGGGATATTATCGACGTTTTATAAAGCATTTTGCCCAGATTGCTGCCCCTTTGCACCAATTATTATGTGGATATCCTGGAACTAATAAGAAGAACCAAAAGGTAGTAGATATTTCTGCTGAATGGAAGGAGACACAACAAAAATCCTTCCTTGCTCTGAAACAAGAATTAGTTTCAGCTCCAGTTCTAGCATATGCCAACTATCACTTACCATTCTTGGTGTATACAGATGGAAGTCTTCAGGGATTGGGTGCAGTACTATCTCAAAAACAGGATGGACAAGAAAGGGTTATTGCCTATGCCAGTCGCAGTTTAAGGCCATCAGAGCGCAATGCTGAAAACTACAGTTCTTTTAAGCTTGAACTATTAGCGGTAGTATGGGCTGTAACGGAGAAATTTTCTGAATACTTAATTAACAGCACATTTGAGGTTTTGACAGACAATAACCCATTAGCTTATTTGCAAACTGCCAAGCTAGGGGCTTTAGAACAACGCTGGGTAGCTCGTTTAGCTAGATTCAATTTTGTAATAAAATATCGTCCAGGAAAGAGCAATACCAATGCAGATGCTTTGTCTCGACACCCGTGTGATACACCTGTTGGAGAACTTGATGTTGAAAGAGAATGTATTGAGTTACCCCCAGTCAATGCTCCCGCATATTACCTTGGTACCACATGTTTTATACAAAATACCCATTCTACGTCTGAGATGCATACCCAAGCAGAATGGAGGAAACTACAATTTCAGGATGAAAATATATGCAAGATAAGAGCATTCCTTCAAAATAGAAAAAAACCTTCCAGAAGAGAGAGAATTAAGCTTTCGCATGAAGGTCAGGCCTTACTTAGACAATGGGATAGACTCTATGAACATCATGGTATCTTGTATAGGAAGTACTATGACATCAGGAATCTGCAAGAAGTTTGGCAACTTGTTCTACCTAAGCAAGAGGTAACCAGTATATTGACTCTTCTGCATAATATACATGGGCATCTAGGAACTGAAAAGATTACAGAGCAGGCAGCCAGATACTATTACTATCCCAATCTGGGTCGCTGTGTAGATGAGGTCTGCCGTAAATGTCCTACTTGTGCAATTCACAAAAGCCCAGAGCAGAAGGCTCAGATAGTACCAATTGTTTCTAATTCACCACTTGACCTAGTTGCCATGGACTATCTGACCATACAAGAGTCACCAGGTGGATATCGATACGCTCTTGTTTTAACCGACCATTTCAGCAAGCTAGCAGTTGTAATCCCCACCAAAGATCAAACGGCTGTAACTACAGCACAGATCTTATGGAAAGATTTCATTCAGGTTTATGGATGTCCCCGTAGGTTCCATTCAGACCAGGGTCCTGCATTTGAATCAAAATTAATTGAAGAACTATGTTGTCTCTATCAGATTCGTAAATCACGCACTACTCCCTATCACCCTGAAGGGAATGGAATCTGTGAGCGTTTTAATAGAACACTCTTGGAATGCTGAGGACATTAGAGGAACAGCGTCAGGAGAGATGGCCTGATTATGTCAAAGAACTTTGCTGGATCTATAATAACACCATTCATAGAACAACTGGATATACCCCATTTTTTATGATGTTTGGTAGAAATGGGCGAACTCCAATTGACTTGCTTCTAGATAGACCAGAACCAGAATGCCATGTTGTCCCTAATACGTGGGTGCAACTCCACAAACAAAAATTAGAGGAAGCACATAGGGTGGTGGCTCAAACATTACAGAAACACAGCTGGGATGCCCACAGCAAAAAGCGGGCACCGCCTCTTCGTGTGGGTGATAGAGTATTAGTCCGTAATAAAGCTGAGCAACGCAAGGGAAAGCTTGTGCCTAAATGGGAGAAGGAACCATATGTAATAGTTCGACAACCTGATGTAAGAATACCCATTTTTGAAATCCAGTCTGAGGTCAGATGTGGACCAAAAAGAATGGTCCATCGCAATCTTTTAAGACCATGTATCTTTACACCAGAAACTACATCTGAACCAATCACAACTTCACATGATACACAGCCGAGTAAAGTACCTGTCCTCTGGTATGGTATACCTATGACTCCGGCTGATCAGGATTATTCACCTTCTTTTGAAAGGAGTTGGGGAACAGATTCAGCAGGTGTAGAAGGAACAGCATCTTCTCAATGGAGTGAAGAGCCAACTGATTTATTTAGCCAAACAGAAAGCAGAGATACTAACTATAACATAACAGACATGAGCCAACCCAATGAAAATGAAAACCGATACCCTGAAAGAAGCACCAGAGGTCAATTGCCTCTCAGATACCAGGATTGAGCTGTTTGTTCCTTGTAGAGGACTACAAAGGAAAACAAGGGAGGAATGTAAGGGGTAGGTTGTGTTACTCATGCCAAACATAAAGCAAATAGTATGTATCTGTATGTAACCATTGTATATTTACCTTTTAAATCTGTTTGATAAAGCTACTGTACATAAGGAAAATGTCAGTATTGTAGTCAGAAATGGTGTATATTTTAACATGCAATGTTAAGCAGACATTATAAGTTATTTGTGACATATTTTCATTTTCTAATGCCTAGTAAAGAACAGCAGTGGGTAATGGCAGATACATTTCAGAGCCTTAATCCAGGAAATGTACTGAATAATGTACTGTATAACATGCCATCCTATAAAATGCAAACTGAACATTGGGAAGAGCAGTATTAGTGCTGTGGAGGCTGCATGTGATCAGCAGATGAGAGGCACATGGACAGACTGAGGACCAGCACATGCAAAGGAAGTGATACAGCAGTGACTGGAGACCTGAGAGGGTATAAAAGGAGTTACAGGTACCTGAGAGAGGGACTGTCTGGACCAGGTAGCAGGACTGCAGCAGTGCAAAGACAAGCAAACAAGTTTCTGTGCAGGGAAAGGAGCAGAGCCGGAATAGCTGAGCAGCAGAATTGAACTGCATTGGTAAAAGAGCTGAGAGGCCTCCAGCACCAGAAGCAGGCAATGGACAGAGGATTATTTCAGGCAGCTGTGGAATACTAATCCTGATGGGTCCAGATAATAGGTGAGCAACTGTACCAGCTTGTACCCCAAGTCTTCACATTATCAAGGAATCATTAACCCTTGTTGTCCAATGAGATAAAGGTTTCTTCTAATCTCTTTTGCATGCATGCATTTTAGTCAGTTCTGGCCAGAACTTTGAACTGTCCTCCCAGCAGCATCCTTTCCTTTCCTTCTCAGATGGCCCCATCTTGGAACCAGTTAATGTGCCAATTACCCAGAGACAAGTTTAGCAATTCTTTTGCCAAAGTCTTCAATGGACACTAAAGTTTGCTAGGCACTAGGTTTAAGAACTCATTGTGGACACCACACTTATTAAGTGCCTCCTTCTGTCACAAAGACTGCCACAAACCCCTGCTGTTCTCATCTCATAACCGGAACCTCTTACAACCATTCGATTCAGGTCCCGCAACCCAAGTGACTGTACTAAGTGGGCTCCTGGGTGATGATGCAAATATATAATCCAGTATTTAATGCAGTTTGTCCTCTTATATTAAAGTTGTAGGCACAGGTTCTGTTAAGATATTTTAGGATTACTTTGTATTATTAAAATGTTGAACATTGTTATATGTTAATGAAAGAAAAGGGGTTATCTATAATTCTTCCTAAGTGAAATAAGAAATAGAAGCTAACTGCTATTCCGTGAGTTATTAAGCATGTTATGTATTGTGTCTATATAGTATATGGCTATATCAAGTAATATTATATGCACACTGTTCAGACACTGCTGTGAATGTTAACAGTGGAGGTTATGTCTGTTGGCTACATAAGTAAAATGGTAATTATTTTTTTTGTAAAACCAGTAAACTGCAGTTAAGCTTCCAGTGTTGTTCTTTATTTTTGGTATCACCAATCATTTGGTAAATCAGCAACTGTGAACCTAACAGGGATTCTTCCAACTCCATATTTGCTATAAGGAGAAGCAACATATAAAAGACAATATAAGGCTAATACATTTGACAAAGAAGTAAAGCATATTTGGTGGTGACATAGTCCTTACAAGTCTAGAATTTGAAAAGGAACCCGTGTGTTGAGTTGGCCACACACAGGCCTATCCTTTAGCAATCCAAAGATGTGAGCAGCCTATTAAACGATCAGATCAAATGCAGTGTTCCCACCCTCATAGGCTCCTTAAATTTCCCTCATCAAATTGTTTGGCCCCAGGCAGAACAATTAAATTGCAGATGTAGAGCAGTCATTATAAAGAGCAGTCATTCGGTCATCACAAATGCCAATAAGATCAAAAAATGTTTTCATAGATCAGATGAAATGGGATTAGATTAGACTTGGTTTATTCACAGCAGCCTATGTTTATGTGTCAGACCGGCTTTGAATTTAATTGGCATAAATAGAGGAGGAAATAGAGGAAGAGAAACATATACAGGAAACTATAGACCTGGTAGACTAATAGGGTTGCCACTTGGTCGGTATTTTACCCGCCTGGTCGGTAAAAATAATGGTTGATCCCAATGTTATTAATAGGGGAAAAATGTAAATATATAGGAAGGCCGGTATTTTTTTTCCTAGAAAAGATGGCAACTCTATAGACTAACAGTAGTAGTAAAAAATGAATGGAGAATTTGTTAAAGTTTAGGGTACTGATACATTTTCTAAAAAAAAGGTACGGTAGTATGAATTTGACAAATCAGATTTAACACCTAACTATGTGACTTTAGAGAAGGATCATGGTAGTAATATTGGCATTGCTCAATATCTTTATATTACAAGGGGCTTGTGTGTTTTGTAGTCTAAGCAATATGAATTATTCTTGGAAATGTAGATATCGAAATCTACTGTTTCTACTGAGTCATTTAAACTTATTTATGCAGCTTTTAGCTGAAACTACACCCCTCATGGAGGAGGAAACATATGATCCATTCAGTGGTCCAAAAAGAGAAATCACAGGAACAAAGAAGCAAGTATAAATTACAAATTACAGGAATGAAACCTGTTATCCAGAATCCTCGGGACCTGGATATTTTTAGATAAAAATAATCAGAAAAATTCGGACTTTGATAAATAAGGCCCACAAAGTTGCTTAATTTGAATTATTGTTACATAAAACAATTTGGGGCCTATTTGTTAAAAATTTGTGTTTTTGTACTTTCTCCAAAACGCTAAAATTTGTGATTTATAAAGTGTAAAAACCACAAAAAAAAGTATTACAAAAACGTTGAGAGGTCCTATAGAAGTCCTATAGAAATCAATGGGAGCTGCACTGATCCTATTGGACCTTTTTTTTCCACAACTTTTCAGATTTTTTATGCTAGAATTTTTAGAGGTTGTAGGATTTTTTTGGCGCATCAATCTAGGAGCTTTTTCGTTCGTGCTTTTTATATTCTGATCTTTTAATAAACTAGAAGGCATTTGTGATTTTAGAGAAATAGTTTTGAAAACCTCTAAAACTACTAACATGAGAATGTTGCTAAATGGGCTTTGTTGTGTTTTATTTGTATATTTTGTTTTACCATTTGTGCATCTCCTTACAAATCTTTCTCTGAAATTTGAAAAAAACTTTTATCCAAAAAATCTAATAAAAAAATAAATAAAATAAAACACATTAAAATAGTTTGGCACTGAGCAATTCCAATGCACAGATTTATCATTCTCCAGAAAAAAAAATAATACTAAACATTTCAGGGAGTTTTCATTCACACGAGTGTCAAACATGGTATGAATAATACGTTCTATCCCCAAAAGGCAGGATGGAAAATTTTGTTATAGAGTAAGTGTCAGAAAGGCTATAGTTTTGTTTCAAAGAATTTTTAGACTTGATGTAATGGAAATTATTGTTGTATCAGATGTTTGAAATATGTCTCCAGCTTCACTAATGAAAAAAAATAAAGGATCCAGTTATTCTATTGGATTGCTTCCATACATTCCGGAACAAAGCTACAGAGGTGTCTCCAGAAGCAGGACACTGACCCCACAAACAAAATATCACCCTTATAGCACAGGAAACAGCCATTCTTTATGAAATGATCATGGATATTACCTATGGTTCTTCTCTGAGGCATGTGTACAGAAGGGCACAAAGGGAGACAAATATATAAGGGTTAAAGGAAATACTGATTTTATAAAGTCTTGTATTTAAACAATGTGAGACGAAGGCTCGGATTTGGACACAGAAATGGGTGCAAAATTACTCTCAGAAATTCAAAGAAAATTTAAAGCAATTCAAACAGATGCCAGCACCTATATAAGCTTTTTTTTCTGTTCATTTGTGCCTTCAATGATTCATATGGCTCCCAACGCATGCTCCAGCTACTTGTGAGGAATTCCAGGGTTTTTTTTTGTGTGCTGCACCTACATTCACTCCCTTTTGCACTAGCTGAATAAAAGGCTTTATTGGCTTTATTTATTTCTTGTTTCTTTGTTTTTTTTATAAGATACAAGAGGCACTGCACACACTATTTTGCAGCAAGCACAATGGCACTGGAATGCTGGGTAAGAAAGCTTGTAACCTTATGACACAAGGTATGGAAAACTTTATCATAAACAGTTCCAGTTTATTGCTGTGAACTTTTTATGACAGGTAAATGGTGGCACTTCCATTCGCCTCACCTTTCCCTAACGTAGACTGCTGTCCCTTCCTCTTTCACTGCCAGAATGGCTACCGTATTTCCTGCTCCTGTTTTCTTTATTCACTTTTTAGTACCAACAAATTTATACTTCACAGTTCTACTTAGCCACTGCCACCTAGTGGCCAAACTAACTATAAATTAGCTATTTAACAATTTCCATTTTGCCTTCTTATAAGCTGCATTTTATGTTACCATATTATACCATTTCAGAGGTAATGCACTGCTGGAACTGCACCCCAGTTTCCAAAGTGATATTGGCATTAATGATGCTTATGAATCGTTTTACCCTTTACGTACAGTACAATGAAACAAAACATTTTCCGTCTCGGATGATAATCCCGCCAAACTCTAGAAAATAGATGCAATTTTATTTTTCCCCCATACTTGAACATCGTTTTTTAAGTTAAAGCCAAAGACATAGTAAACTCAAAATAAGAACTGTCGTATATACATACTGTATATGTACTGTATAATGTTACTACTGCCCATCAACACAAAATTAGAAAACGTCCTCAGCCATATAAAAGCAACTTATAAATATAAAACGTTTATTGTTCTAGCTTCTCAGTTCTTTCAGCTGCCTTCCCATGACTCACAGTCCCAACACTGACTTTTCCAGCCTCTGTGAACACAGCCACTGCTACACTCTATATTTGCTTTGTCTCAAGTATGCCCTTTAAATATGGTGTCCCCAACCCTGTTAGCCACACTTAAATGTAAAGAGAGTCAGAAAAACACACAAGCATGAAAATGCCCTTAGAGGTTGCCAAATAAGCACCATTGTTGGTTATTTAATAGCCCCATATAGCCTGCCAGCATCTGTTTTGTTTAGAGGCTTCTTGTGCCTCTAAAACTTGCCTTCAATCCAGAAATGTAAAAATAAACTCCTGCTTTGAAACCACTAGGAGCAACATTAAAGGAGGTAGTGAGCAACATGTTGCTTGTGAGCCACTGGTTGGGGATCACAGCTTAAAGGTGACCATAGACGTTAAGATTTTTCTCTACAATTTTAGAGAGAACTGACAATTCCTTAAAACTATTGTGAGGCTATTGGGCACTGAACCATTGTGTATCTAACGATTTTTCATCTGACATCAATCAGAAAATCGATCGATCAGGTCAGAAATTTTCATCAGTCACAGTGAAATCTGTCCATTGTCCAATTGTTTGCAGGGCCAAGCAGGCAGCTACCCACAGTTTTCCTGACTTGAAAAAGACTACTGTATATCACTTGAAATGGTCTTTTTATAAAAAAAAAAAAAAAGTAAAGTGTATTTCTTTGAATTTTGTAACAATACAAACAATAAACAATTGTATTTATAATTACAATACATTTGTCTCTGCTTTTTCACTTTTTTTCTTCCCCTTGTTCAGTGGAAACACATCTTTATACACTATGTAATATAGTTTTATGCATGCAACACATCATACCCCATCCTCTGTATCCCTTGACTCTACTCCTGGCCCTGACTCCCACCAGGGACTCATAGGTAAATTTCATTTGGGGTATTGTCTGATTGATTAGGTTAATCCAGGAGTCTCTTGTGGGTGTGTTTGGCTCCATCCAATGCATTATTACACATTTTTAGCATAAAAAACAGGACCCTGAACCGCAATCTTGTATGGGTCGTAGGCACCAGGTGATCAATAGGCACACCATGGGGGAAAGTTGAAATGGTCTTTTTAGTTGATGGACAAATCGTACATTTAAACAATCGTTTCAAGATAAGCTTTATCTTACATTAACGAAAAGATCTTTTAAAAATTTTAGAGTCTATGGTCACCTTTAGATTCTTTCCAGATAATGTGCCATAATATATTGTAGCGGATCAGATAAATTATTCTCCTGTCTGTGACATCATCCAGCTCAGTTAAAGGCTGGAGAGCCATCCGATTGGCTGGGCACCCCAGTGCATCCTTGGGAGAGAGGGAGTGCCTGAGAGCCTTTTGTACAGGGTCTCCAACAGAGTTTAACAGTTATATGCTTAAAGATCCAGCCAGAACTTGTTCTGTTAAGACTGTCCAAGCTGTTGCATCTGTGGAAGTACAGGGAGAGCCCATCCTGTTCCCTGCCAAACTGCTAGAGACTCAGGAGGTGAAAGGTGCCACTGGTGAGACTGATCCTGAAGAGCTGACTGTAATCTCCAGTGTGTCTTCCTCTGAGAGCACCCCGGTGAGTGAGCCACCCAAGGGAGGATACTGGCAAGGATACAAACGTGGGCCACAATTTGAGGACAGGTCTTGTGCATTTACCTACTACGTGGTAGTGGCTGCTAACTTCCAAAGGGAGAGGTACTTTTGGGAAAGGTAGCGCTATCTAGGGTATAAGAGCTCTGTGGAAGGGGCATTTCAATTTAACTGAACTGTGTGGTTATTAACCCCTTCCAGAGGATTGGGCCTTTGATAATAAAAAGGACTGTGTTGGAGAAACAGTCAGAGTGATACCTATATTGAGTTAGGTAGGGCCCACGTGTCCCCAGTGCAGAGTGTATTGTGTATTGTCCAAGTTCTTTCACTATATCTGTTTCATTTGCAAACTGTGTGTTTTAATTTTTCCTAGTGGAACCCCCCTGAGGTGTGCTCCTCAGTGTTCCCTAGGTGGAGGCACTGCGCTGTAAATCCCAGTTCCCAGTACTTTTCATAAGCAAAAGGGACTCAGGGCCCCTGGATTGCCAAGGGTTAATTGCTATTTAAAGAGACAGTAACCAAATTGGGTTACAATATATTGAAAATTGCACAGTCTGTCCAAAACTTCCCATTTTACTTCCCTTCCACCATTCCTGTGTTTCCTGTTCCTATAAATATTTTGCCCCAGGAAACAGCTTTGCTTTGCAATGCTGAGGCCAAATGAATCAAAGCATTCAGAGTTTTAGCTTGAAAGCATTTTGTTATCAGACCATTCTTGGAAAAAACATGTTTGCACTTTTAAATCATTTTAGCACCTTTAAATAATGCATGTCTTAAACATTAATATCTGTGATTGTGTGCGTAATTATAATGGCACTGAATTTGAAAATAAATACGTGAGATATTTCATTTGATTGTCAAACAAATGTCAGAATATAACATAATGTACTTCATGTTTTCCTGAACAATATAATCGGTTTCACTCAATGGCCCATTAGTTATAGCAGCTTTATTATTAGCACATGTCAGTACATCCTGAAAGCTTTGCATTCTTTACTGCATTGTTTTCTCATTACAGTAGAATTCCAAACTACCTTACAGCACTGACCTGTAATGGGATACTATAGACAAGTGCCAAAGGCCGGCACAGTGTAATTCTTCTTAATGTCTTTATTTAATGTTAATCTTTGCCTACACAAAGCACAGCCTGGTTATTTTAGTTTTAGAACCCTGTATCAATTTCATAATCAGGATCAAATCAGAAGGAATCCTCGAAGGAATCCCAGATTTCCATTATCATCTAATATCATATAGGAAAAAGCTCATCCACCACCAGGGCAGTTTCTCCCAACTAGACTGGTGTGACTCATATTAGGGTTTATCAGTATCTGTTAAGTGTTTATGATTTATAATTCATTAGGAGCACATGTTAATCTTTACAGGTGAGCAATTCAGAGGCCCAGATAACAGCAGCAAAAAGTAGAGATGGACAGAAGGGTATGCAGTGGCACAAATACTTGGGCTTCTCTTAGCTGCTGCTTAGATTACATCAGAAAACAAGATAGAAGCAGAGAGTATTAAGCCAGCCACCTTCTAGGATGGGGCTCCCAACCTTTTTATACCCATGAGCCACATTCAAATGTAAAAAGAGTTCGGAGCAACCCTAGCATGCAAAACGTTCCTGGAGGTGCCACATAAGGGCTGTGATTGGGTATTTGGTAGCCCCTATGTGCTCTAGCAATCTACAGGAGAATCTGATTGGCAGTACACCTGGTTTTTATACAACCAACACTTGCCTCCAAGCCCAGAATTCAAAAATAAGTTCCTGCTCTGAGGCCACTGGGAACTACATCCAAGGGGTTTGTGAGCCACTGGTTGGGGATCACTGTTCTAGGAGAACATCTGTCTCACAGGGAATCAAGCTATGGCATCTACAGTATCTATCTACTGTATTTATCCATTAGGGGGCACAGTGTGTTCAAAATGCTGGACATTCTTCAATGAATACTTTTTCACATGATCCAATACAGTCTCTAGAGAGATAGATAGATAGATAGATAGATAGATAGATGATAGACAGAATTAAATCATATTCTGGACAAAGCTCATAGTATAAAAATGTTCCCTGATATTTCATTAGCTTGCTTTCTTTGAATTGGACTAATGTGAAAATTAGACAAGAAATCTCCCTAAATTCTCCTTGATGATTCTCCTCAATGATTCTTTTTGCACTTTTAACCTTCACCTACAAATATAGGAGTGTCCATATCAATGACTGTAAACTACAGTTCCCAGAAAGCCCCACACAGCTGAAGCCTTTTGGAAACACTGAAGTTACAGTTCCCAACAGCTGGCGAGGCGCTAGTTTGACATCCCTGTAATTTAATCTGTTCCCAAATGCCTTTTATTCTAGAAATATTTGCTTATTAAACCCAGTGTTGCATAATTCATCATTAAGAACTATTTGCAAAGAAGAACATAAACAACTATGCTTTTCATTCAGTACGTTGTACCAGCTTTTTCTGCTTTTATTACAGATCTCATGGGTATCTTAAGATTTGTCATTGTTGGCACCATGGAGGACCCGCAAAGCCAAATATGCCGTTTCATGCTAAGGTCAACCTGTATGTTTTGCTCAGGTTAATGTTATGAGTTTGGGTTTCCGAATTTTGTTTCTAATGTTTATAGAGCCACAGTGTTCTTTACCATTATATAGTTTTGCCTCTTTTGAACCTAATTATGATTATTTTTTCACAACCAACATACCGCTTCCTGCAAAGCACTTTTATATCCTCCGTTTATTTGTCTGTGTCGAAAACTCAAAACAATCTAAGGACAGTTTATCGGAGAGGCTGTTTGGCTCGTGCGCCTTATAAATGAACTGCTGCAAATACAAACAACGTTGTGTAATCATCTACAGATACTCGAAAAAAGATACAAATCTCCCCAGCTTTGAAGGTTCATCACTCGAAGCAGTAAAAACAAGAAGATGTTAAACATGAAAACATCAAAATTCCATTTCTAGAATAGAAGTTCAAAGCAGCCGATGAATGGAAAATAATGAAGATGATGGCTATTTATGGAAATTCCCGAAACCCCATGATGCATAACAGATGTATTGTGTTTTTTTGTTTTGTTTTTTTGTTTTTGGTCATGTCTGAATGACAGTGGATATATAAAAGCAAAGGTCAGTAGTATGGATGGAATAAGGCAGCTTCCCAGTGGAGAAAATACAGAAATGGCTGTTGTTTTTTTTAAAAAAGAGGGACAAAGTAAGAGAACAAAGTAAAATAATGTACAGGTATGGGACCTGTTATCCAGAATGCTTGTGACCTGGGGTTTTCTGCATAATGGATCTTTCCATAATTTGGATCTTCATACCTTAAAGGGGAAGTAAAGTCTAAAATAGAATAATGCTAGAAATGCTGTATTTTGTATACTAAATATAAGCATGAACTGCACCAGAAGCCTAATTAAACAAATGATTTATGTTTTCAAAGTTGG
This sequence comes from Xenopus laevis, assembly GCF_017654675.1. Lineage (NCBI taxonomy): Eukaryota > Metazoa > Chordata > Amphibia > Anura > Pipidae > Xenopus > Xenopus laevis. The sequence continues at coordinate 188,483,997 of NC_054372.1, forward strand.
CTGCAGGGGGTCATCATCTTGTAACTTTGTTAAACATCTTTACAAGACCAAGACTACGCACATGCTCAGTGTGGTCTGGACTTCAGTTGGGAGGTTAAGCTTAGGGATCATAATAAATTATCAAAACAGCACAAGTCAAATAATATCTGCCATAGAAGCCGGTACAGCAAGACTGATTAATAATCAGAATACACAGACTGCACTGGGTCTATGGATACAAATCTCTACACAGTCGCCGGCTGCTCTACAGGGAAACAAACAAAGCTGCTCGGGAGGGAATTTCACTGCATACAGTCAGGTTTCTTATAAAAACGGTATACATTTTTTAATTAAAGTATATTGGAGATAGATTTATTTTTCATTAAAGAAAGTAAAAATTTGATTTTATTTTTTTGCCTTTACAACCCCTTAAGTCTACTAGAAACGTAGTAGGCTGATTTTGCTTCCAATAAGGATTAATTATATCTTAGTTTGGGTCAAGTACAAGGTACTGTTTAATATTACAGAGAAAAAGGAAATCAATTTCAGCCTTTCTGTAATGCTGAGCTTTTCAGGTAATGGGTTTCCGGATAACGGATCCCATAACTGTAGTCATACAAGTATCATTGCATAAAGTTGTTATTTGATTTCCTTTGTTCAGCAGATACAGGCTGGTGGTGTCACCAAGGTGAAGGAGATGGCCAAAAAAAACCAAGACAGATACAGTATAGTGGTTGCATTTAGACATTTAAAGGGGTTGTTCACCTTTAAATGACCTTTTAGCATGATGTAGAGAGTGATATTCTGAGACAATTTGCAATTGGTTTTAAATGTTGTTATTATCTGTGCTTTTTGAGTTATTTAGCTGTTTGTTCTGTAGCTCTCAGTTAGTAATATTAGCAGTCTGGTATCTATGATCCAAGATTCCCTAGTGAACATGCATTGATTTTAATAAGAGACTGGACTATGAAGAGCAAAAACAATAAATTTGCAGCCTTACAGAACAATTGTTTATTAGCTGGAAAAAGTCAGAAGAAGACACATAATTCAAAAAATATAACAAAGAAAAAACAAAGGCCAATTCAAAAGTTGTTTAGAAGTAGACACTCTATAACATACTGAAAGTTAACGTAAATAGTTCACAAATTAATCGACGAAGCGAAACGCCACAGATTCACCCATCACTAGTCACAGGGAAGATGTTGTATGCATGCTTATATACTGTATACAGTATAGGATCCCTTATCCGGAAACCCGATATCCAGAAAGCTCCGAATTACGGAATGGCTGTCTCCCATAGACTACATTGTATCCAAATAATCCAAATTTTTAAAAATGATTTCCTTTTTCTTTTTAATAATAAAATAGTAGCCTGTACTTGATCCCAACTAAGATATAATTAATCCTTATTGGAAGCAAAACCAGCCTATTGGGTTTATTTATTGGGTTCAAATTAATTTCTAGTAGACTTAAGGTATGAAGTCCCAAATTATGGAAAGATCCGTTATCCGGAAAACCCCAGGTCCCGAGCATTCTGGATAACAGGTCCCATACTTGTATATTATATCTTAGCATCTCTTGCATAATTATCAAGTTCTGCAATGACTCTATACCTAGATTGGGTAGTGGTTCTCAAAAACAACAATAAACTGCTCACAAAGGCATGAAGGCATGATGGTGTTTATCTAGGAACGGCTCTGCCAAGAAACATTATGTAGCCGCAAAATCAACATACTGTAGATCATACAACCCTTCCACCATCCTTAGTGGTGTTGCCTCATACATTGAGTTAGATGGTGAGTCCAAAACCATCACAGACAATGAGAACTTGCACTAAAGGGAGCCGGTAGAAACTATCATTGGGCTTGTTCATACAGTATAAGAATGGCCTCAGCCTTCAGCTCCATGACCTTGAGGTTTTTCTCCAAAAATGTGCCTCACTGCTCTGAAGTCCAGCCTTGGAAGAGAACATCTTGAAAGATGATCCCCAAAAGACTGACTTGTGTATTATGAGAAGCTCAGATTAAGTAAAATAGTAATTTGGAACCATACCTGTGTTTTTGTATGTATGTATGTTTTGTTATTCACTTCATCCTGTTCCCATCAATGTTACCAGTATGTTGTCTTGTTTCCCCTTTCCCTCTGTCTTAAAGGAGAATTAAAGCTCAACAAAGAATAACATTAGAAATACTATAAATTATGTTTTGGGTTTCTCTACCCACCCAAGGCAACCACAGTAATGGAGATCTAAAGGTTCACCACTACCTCCCAATTTTCTTTCGTACTGATTCACAGCACATGATCTTGCCTGTTGTCACTTACCTGAGCTTAAGAAACATTTCCAATATACAGTATTCTATGACAAATAAATCAATAAAACCCAAAAGCAGAATCCAAGATGGTGAGCTCCTCCTGAATCATGTTATATCTCTTGTTCTGGTACAGTAAGTTAAATTCATAAAATACAGCATTTCTAGCGATCTTCATGTTTAGGTTTTATTTCTTCTTTAAACTAAACCAACCTGTGCATCCATCCTTCAGTCTCCTACATGGAATTTGCTTTCTGTATCTGATCACCAAACACCTTATCTTTAAATAACCTAAACCATGTCCTGTATGAGGGGCGTAACTACAGAGGAAGCAGACCCTGCAGCTGCAGGGGGCCCCAGGAGATATAGGGGTACCATGAGACTTTAATTTATATATAAATAGTGGTAAAAGTGGCTGCTAGACTCATTCATCTATCTCACAGCTCAACATCAGCTGCTCCCATATACATGTCCCTTCACTGGCTCCCAATCTCCTCTAGAATCAAATTCAAATTACTAACACTCACATTCAAGGCCCTTAATAATGAAACCCCTCCCTATATTTCATCTCTAATCTCCAAATACACTCCTTCACGAAACCTTCGCTCTGCTTCTGATCTTCGCCTCACTTCTCCTCTGGTCACTTCTGCCCATTCTCGTCTACAAGACTTCTCTCGGGCTTCTGCTTTTCTCTGGAACTCTCTGCCACAAGCTGTCAGACTTTCTCCTTCTTTCCAAACTTTCAATCGCTCCTTAAAGACCCACCTGTTTAAAGAAGCTTTTTCAATGTACCTGAATTAATCAATCATTGCTGTATCATAAATCACAAAATTGTTTCTAAAATCTTAATGTCTCAATTGTACCCTAACCTTTACTTTGTAAACTCTAATTTGTAGGGCCCTCTAATTCTATTGTATCTGTAACCCTTGTCTGTTATCCTCTATGTATTGCCTGTTTGTTATAACTAAGGTAAAGCACTGCGTATCTTGTCAGAGCTATATAAATAAATGATGATGATGAAAACAGGTCAACCTCTTGATATTTTGGGGGCCTGAAAAATTATTTGGTAGGGGGCCCAGTAATATTTAGTTATGACACTGTCCTGTATGTAATATTACATTTGTTCTTGGCAGCAGTTCTGCCGTAATGGGGCCTGGAGTATAAGCTGAGGTTCCTGGCTCAAAGACCAGTTATGGTGCTATCTTGCTGACTCTCCAAGATGCTCTTTGGGGCCCAAGCTGAGGGCCAGTTAAGGTAATATTTGGGGTGAACACTGATTTGTTGTCTTAAATATTTTTGAATATATAGATACAGAAAGAGGGACTCAGAACAAATGTTGAAATCAAAGAATGCTTTGAGGAACTTTGAGACCCAAGGAATTCTGGTAGTGTAGAACAGGGCCATAACTGCAGAGAAAGCAGACCCTGTGGCTGCAGGGGGCCCAGGAGGTATAGGGGGCCCATGAGGTCCTAATTCATATACAATCGCAGTAAATATTGGTAAAACAAGTCAACCTCTAGACATTTTGGGGGCCTGAAAAATAGTAATATCTAGTTATACCACTAGTGTAGAATCTTCATATTTAGTGAAAGTCAAAGTGTGTACTTCGACTAGGGAATAGTCCAAATTTGATTCGATTTAAAAAAAAAATGTAAATATCAAAATTTTTTATGTACCATCTCTTTACAACTTCAGCTTCGCCGAATTGCTATTTTAGCCTATGGGAGACCTCCTAGAACCTATATGGAGTCAATTGGTGAAAAATTTAATTTTTTTTTTTTTTTTAAATACTTCAAATCGAATTCGATCGAATACAGCATATTCAACCTCAAAAAAAACTTTGATTTTTTTTTTTTATAAATTTCTGTTGGCCTTTTTTTATTTGAATTTCAAAGTTATGGGAGTTCAAAAAAACTCCCATTGCTTCGAAATTCGACCCTTGATAAATCTACCCCTTAATGTGTTCCTTATCTTGGACTTATTTCAGAGCATTATTGAAACTGCTAAGCAACATTTGAATAAAATAAAATTCCATTCCAACTGGTGAAAAAGCAACTCGGCAAGAGAACAGCCGTTGTTAAAGTATGAGAAACAGGAAGCAACAGCTTCGATGGATATGAACATTTACAGGACCAATTGTGCCTGTTTTTTAATTCTCTTTATTTATTTATTTCTTTTTTTTTTTTGCTTGCAGTACTCAGAAAAAAAAATATTTTTTTCAAAAATGAACCAGCCGTGCCAATTCAGAATGTCCGCTCTAATTTATGACTCCTTACTTAACAGAAAAGTGCAAAGAACTTGAGATTTTGGATATAAAACTGTCAGACGTTGATATGGTCTGTTATGTAAGCAGAGAAGCCGGACGTAGCGCTCATTTCCTACCAAGGCAATCTTGTGTGTTCTCACCTTCTGGATGTGAAATAATATTAGTGGGATCAAGTGAAAAGCTTCACTTATTTCCTTCCTGCCCTGTGTGACAGAAAATGGCAATATAAATACAAGTGAATGGAAAATGGAATTACTTGGAACTAGAACACGACTTCTGTCCCATTGTTTACAAATATTTGAGTGGCTTCCAATATTGCAGGGAAACTAAACCCTACATAAATGTTGTGTTTAGCCTCTTGTCCCTTAAAGGGGAAGTAAAGTCTAAAATAGAATAAGACTAGAAATGCTGTATTTTGTATACTAAATATAAACATGAACTTACTGCACCACAAGCCTAATCAAACAAATGATTTATGCTTTCAAGATGGCCATAGGGGGTCACCATCTTGTAACTTTGTTAAACATATTTGCAAGACCAAGACTGTACACATGCTCAGTGTGGTCTGGGCTGCTTAGGGATCGTCATAAATTATCGAAACAGCACAAGTCAAATAATATCTGCAAGAAACCAATACAGAAAGACTGATTAATAATCAGAATATACAGACTGCAGTGAGTCCGGTGTTGTAATCTAATGTGGATTTTATAGTTTTTGTATCGTTAATACAAACTTTCTCCAACTCTGCAGAACCAAGGGCTGCAGCTAAATAATTCTCCAAATAGAATCCCAGTTTATCTGTTTAAATCTGGCTCCATTATCTTTGTCCCTGCAGCTGGAGTTGGAAACAGTAAAGGGAATGTAAAGGCAAAAATAAAATCCAATACAAATCTCTATAAAATAGCTGACTGCTCTACAGGGAAACAAACAAAGCTGCTTGAGTTCTGCATGGCTGGGAAGTAAGACGGGGGCTCCCCCTGCTGTTCATAAGTATGATTGTTTCCCTGCAGAGCAGTTAGGGACCGTCTGACAATTCTTATCCACAGCAGTAAATGAAAGGAGAATTTCACTGCATACAGTCAGGTTTCTTATAAAAACGGTAAAAAAAAGTATAATGGAGATAGGTTTCTTTTTCATTAAAGAAAGTAAAAGTGGGATTTTATTTTTTTGCCTTTATGTGCCCTTTAAAAAGATATTGTTAGCTGTGATCTAAAAAATGTCTGATCTGTTTTAGTTTTAAGCAAAGGAAGCAATTAACCTAGAGCTGCATCTGCTATAGATACTTGGGTTATATTTTCAACTGATTTTAAGGGTAGAGCAATTCTACATGGGACTCCCCACTCACATGGGCCGTTGTAGAAGTGTTGGAGGAAGGGTCTCCAGACTGAACTTGAACTCTGTAACATTCGGGTTTGCAATGGGTATTATTCATACCACAGGTGTCTGCTTCCAGTCTACCTGAAACATCAAAGGGTTCTCCAAGGTGATTACACTAAGCTGCCTACCTACTTGAGTCCCTGAATTTGCATGAGTGACACCAGGGGAACTATGGCACAAGGCTAAAGAGTTTTATAACAGAAGCTACCTGCCACTAGCTTTACTTCATTCACACGGTCCCTTATACCCATCTTCACTAAGGCTCAGGTTACCATGGGGCTTAAAGGAGAAGGAAAGCTACTGAAGCAGTTTATTGCCAATAGATTAGCCACAATAGTACAAGTTATAACACTATACTTACAGTAAACAGCGCTAGAAGCTCTCTCTGTTTGTTTAAGATAGCACGCTGGAGAACCAATCTCTTTAGTTAGTAATCTCTTTATTTAGAGATTACTGACTAAAGAGATTGGTTCTCCAGAGTGATATCTACAATTTGTGAAAGTTTGGAAAAGTTGAAAGTGAACCTCATACACCTGATAACCAAGGATCACATCATCCACAAAGTGTGTATATCTTTGTTTAGGATAGCAGCTGCCATATTAGCTTGGTGTGAAATCACTCCCTGCCTGAGTCACTCCCTGCTCACTTATAGTTCTGGGCTCAGATTACAGCAGGGAGGGAGGGAGGGGGGAAGGGAGAGGGAGAGAGAAACAAACTGAGCATGCTCAAGCCCAAGCCCTGGAGGTTTATGCTGAAAACAGGAAGTCTGATACAGAAGCCCATGAGTACAAAATAGAAGGAAAGAATTGTGGTGTTTCTTTTGACAGAGGACTCAGAGCAACATTACTTTGAGGGTTTACTGGTGTATCTATATAGACCTTTCTGATAAAGCTTACTTAGTTTTAGCCTTTCCTTCTCCTTTAATCTTTTTACTGTGGCCTTCTACTTCAGGCTCTGCAGCATCATCCACTACCTAGAGTGACCCACGTGCCACTTCCTTGTCCCCTTACATCCCCTATACCCTCTTGCTGGCAGATGTTGGAGTGCATGTGAGTTCCTTTAGCTCATTGTCCTTCCAACGCTGAAGTAGTCCTAGAAGTTGTCTTACTTGCTGTTCAATAAGTTGGACTCAACAGCTACTAGCAATATTATTGTAAAGCAAAGCCACGGTTTTCAATTTATAGGGATGGAATCGTCCATTTAAGTTCACAGAGTATAATATACAAAGAGGGCATATTTTTTGTGCAAACAAAACCTTCTCTCTATGCTTGATTGGGAGCAACCTTGTTGGTTCTAGGTAAATGATGGTGCAAGGGTAAATGATGTGTACAGAAAGCAATGCCGCCACCAATGCATCTATGTTTTACCTGTAGGGCTGCTGTCCATTTGCCAGGAGACTATGGATCAGACAAGTTATTTCTAATAAGTATAAATGCAACTGAGTCCCACAAAAATGAGAGCCCCAGAAGCAACATATACAGAGATTGTGCTGTTTTAAAAATAAATGTTGAAATTGATCATTATTTGGACCTTATACCTTCTGGGCCCCCCTGCAGCCAGAGGGTCTGCTTCCTCTGTAGTTACCCCCCTGGAATTTTACTGATAGTCTCACCAGCTGTGTTTGCTTAGATGTAATGTAGTTACAAAGTAACATATTTGCATATTTAAATCGGGTTGAAAAAAGACAAAGTCCTTCAAGTTCAACCCCTCCAAAAGAAACCCCAGCAACCATACACACACCCCTCCCTACTTTCACATAAATTCTATATACCCATATCTATACTAACTATAGAGCTTAGTATCACAATAGCCTTTGATATTATGTCTGTCCAAGAAATCATCCAAGTCCCTCTTATAGTCATTAACTGAATCAGCATCACAACATCACCCGGCAGTGCATTCCACAACCTCACTGTCCTGACTGTGAAGAACCCCCTACGTTGCTTCAAATGAAAGTTCTTTTCTTCTAGTCTAAAGGGGAGGCCTCTGGTACGGTGATCCACTTTATGGGTAACAAGGCCCCCTGCTATTTGTCTATAATGTCCTCTAATGTACTTGTAAAGTGTAATCATGTCCCCTCACAAGCGCCTTTTTTCCAGAGAAAACAACCCCAACCTTGACAGTCTCCCCTCATAATTTAACGCTTCCCTCCCTCTAACCAGTTTAGTTGCACTTAGTCTCTGCCCTCTCTCCAGCTCATTTATATCCCTCTTAAGGACTGGAGTCCAAAACTGCCCCCATACTCCAGATGAGGCCTCACCAGGGACCTATAAAGAGGCAGAATTATGTTTTCATCCCTTGAGTTAATGCCCTTTTTTATACAAGACAGAACTTTATTTGCTTTAGTAGCCACAGAATGACACTGCCCAGAATTAGACAACTTGTTATCTACAAAGACCCCTAGATCCTTCTCATTTAAGGAAACTCCCAACACACTGCCATTTAGTGCATAACTTGCATTTATATTATTTTTGCCAAAGTGCATAACCTGCATTTATCAACATTGAACCTCATTTTCCAGTTTGCTGCCCAGTTTTCCAACTTAGACAAATCACTTTGCAAAGTGTCAGCATCCTGCATGGAACCTATAGTTCTGCACAATTTAGTATCATCTGCACAAATAGAAACAGTACTTTCAATGGCCACCTCCAGGTCATTAATAAACAAGTTGAAAAGCAAGGGACCTAGTACAGAGCCCTGCGGTACTCCACTAACAACACTGGTCCAATTAGAAAATGTTCCATTTACCACCACTCTTTGTAGTCTATCTTTTAGCCAATTCTCTATCCAGGTACAAATACAATGTTCCAGGCCAACATTCCTTCATTTAAACAGTAACCTTTTGTGTGGCACTGTATCAAATGCTTTAGCAAAGTCTAAGTAAATCACATCCACTGCCATCCCAGAATCGAGGTCCCTGCTCCCCTTCTCATAAAAAGAAATTAAGTTAGTCTTTAATATGCTGCTATTATTAATAAGCTGACCCAACTTCATTACATTTTGTGGCCTATAAAAATCAGGAAGGAGAACTGGTGCAAGCTGATACCTAACATTTCCAACACACTGTGGCTTATTATGAGAACATAGGATTTTATGTAGGGTTGAACTTCATGGCTTATTTGAAGTATTTTTTCAATCAATATAACAGCATCACTGTGTATATGATACTGTAAAGAACAAACCTGTTTATTTTACTCATTTCCTTCCTTTTCCCTTTATAGTTGTTAGATGTTAGGGTCAGCCTGTCGGATATACTGTTCCTCAGAGGCAACTCCGCCTTTGTTCTTTAAGTCCATGTTAAAATGGGACATCATTCCCTTCCGACATATCCGAAACGATGGCCGTTTGTATAAGAACACCACATAAGCATAAAATAAATACAGTGACATATGAATGTAGTTTATCTGAGTGTAGTTAGATGATTAGGGCTGTAAATCAGAACCAGACATGTTTAAAGCTTTATGAAAAATAGTCAAACTCTTAATTACATCATGAAACAACTGAGTTTAGCTGCGCATTAAGACAGGTTGCAGGTCTGAATATGTCCTTCAGCTGTTGGGCTACAACACCCTACTTTCCCCAACAAGTGTTGTGTTCAGTGGTGCCCGAGACATCAATGTTATATGTATATATTTTATTATAATCAGCCTCCGAACATGTAGGGGCAGATTTATCAAGGGTCGAATTTGAAAAACTTAAAAATTCGAATTCAAAAAGACCAACAGAAATTAAATTGAAGGTTTTTTTGGCCAAATAGGTCCGTTTTCGATCTAATAGGTCTGTTTTCGATCGAATTTGAATCTTACGAATCTAAGATTTCCCCCCCCCCCAAAAAAGTCCACCAATTGACTCCAAATAGGTTCTAGGAGGTCCCCCATAGGCTAAAACAGCAATTTGGCAGGTTTTAGATGGCGAATGGTCGAAGTCGGATTTTTAAAATAAATACATTTCAAAATTCGAATTTTCTAATGTTTTTCAAATTCAAAACGAATTTGGACTGTTCCCTAGTCGAAGTACATAAAAATTAGCTGGAAATTCAAATTCTATTAATTAAAATTTTCACTTCAACCTTTGATAAATCTGCCCCGTAGTATAGTGGTTAGCGAATAATTGGACCAGCCGATAGAAGTAGTTGAACAGCATTGCCAAGGAACAAAGAAAACAGTTTGAATATTGCATTAAAGCACAGCAACAAGTATTTTGTCTGTGTTTTGTAATTGTGTGATTGTGTTTGTGATAGGAGGATATCTATGGTTTGCACAGATTTATAGTACAGGTATGGGACCTGTAATCCAGAAAGCTCCAAATTACGGAATGGCCATCTCCCAAATACTCAATTTTATCCAAATATCCAAACTTTTAAAATCGATTTCCTTTATCTCTGTAATAATAAAACAGTAGTTGTACTTGATCCCAACTAAGATATAATTAATCCTTATTGGAAGCAAAACCCGCCTATTGGGATTATTTAGGATGATAACACTGGGGGGGGCCCATTTACTTAGTTCGAGTGAAGGAATAGAGAAAAAAGTTTGAATTTCAAATGGTCGAATATGGCTACTTTGACCATCGAATGGGCTACTTCGACCTTCGACTACGACCTTCGACTTGGAATCGAACGATTCGAATTAAAAATCGTTCGACTATTTGACCATTCAATAGTCGAAGTACTGTCTCTTTAAAAAATTCTTCGACCCCCTAGTTCGCCACCTAAAACCTACCGAGGCCAATGTTAGCCTATGGGGAAGGTCCTCATAGGCTTCCTAACAATTTTCTGATCAAAGGAATATCCTTCTAACGATTATTCCTTCAATCGTTCGATCGTAGGAATAGCGCAAAATCCTTCGACTTCGATATTCGAAGTCAAAGGATTTTACTTCGACTGTCAAATATCGAGGCTTAATTAACTCTAGATATTCGACCCTAGGTAAATCTGCCCCTTAATGTTTACATGATTTTCTAGTAGACTAGGGGGTATATTTTTAAAAGAGTGAAGTTAGAGATCTCCACAGTCTGCAGAGTGAAATATGGGATTTTTAAAGACGTATTTATCAAAAGGTGATAGTGAAAGTTCATCATTTGATAAATAAGTCTTTGAAAATCCCATAGAAATTAATGGACAGAGGCGGTATTTCACTCTGCGGACTGTGGAGATCTCTAACTTCACTGTTTGATAAATATACCGTATATACTCGCGTATAAGCCGAGTTTTTCAGCACCCAAAATGTGCTGAAAAACTCAACCTCGGCTTATACGCGGGTCATACCGTAGATATGCCCAGCAGTGCGACCCCGTGACCCGGCCCCAGCAGGACTGTCTGTGACGCCGCCCGGAGCAGGTCCAGGAGCTCCGGGCGGCGCGTCCTTCCCTGCCGGCGTTCGCTCCCAAAATGGCGGCGCCCATGGCCACCACGTGGGTAGCGGCGCCGGCCGCTACCCACGTGGCGGCCATGGGCGCCGCCATTTTGAAAATTCTGAAATTCACTGCGTTAAAAAAAATTGTCACGTTAAAGGATAAGTAAACCTTTAAAATAAGTGAATGTATAATTGACGAGGGTTCTATTCTACGCACTTTTGCAATGTACATTCATTATTTTATTTTTTTTAATTCCAAGAAATGAAAGGATAAAATGTTGAATGAATGGACATACAAGTGTGTTCTAACCAACAGCTAGGAATCCCAGTAAAAGCAACTAATTGGCTTTACCTAGTTGCCAATGATTTTAGAATTCTTGGAGGACAAAATAAAATGATAGTATACTGAATATATAGTATACTGAATATATAGTATACTGAATCCAAAAACGGTGGTTTTTGCTGCATCGGTTATTGCCCTTGTGTTTTTGGCACTGAAAGGCAAGGCTAAAACAGTTGTTGTTAAACTGTAACTGTGGTACCTGTTGTACTCGAAAATTCTCCTGAAGTGCCACAGGTTGGGCAATACTGATATAAAGTTAGTGGGAGTCATTTATCAACACTGGGCAAATTTGCATTTTCATGGCAACCAATCAAATTGCTGCATTCATTGTTTTATTTGCAGCTTGCTTTAAAAAGCTAATCACTGATAGGTTGCTCTAGGTATCTGCCGATGGGCAAATTTGACCCGGGGTTTATAAATGAGCCCCACTGTCTCTATCATCCTCTATCTTGCCTTATCATACCTGCTGTCCTTCATCACTGCGGCTCTTTGTTTATTACTGAATTAGATACTACATTACAGTGCAACGTCAACACCTATATCGCAAACATTTTTTAGGGTTCTGCATCTCTTTAAGGTAACACTAACCCCTAAAAATGAATATCATTAAAAATGCCATATTTTACTTATTGAACTTAATGCACGAGGCTGAAGTTTGAGCTTGTCAATAGCAGCAATGATCCAGGACTTCAAACTTGTCACAGGGGGTCACCATCTTGGAAAGTGTCTGTGACACTCACATGCTCAGTGGGCTCTGATTGGCTGTTGAGAAGCTAAGCTTAGGGCTCGTCACTAATTATCCAGCAGAAAATGAGCTTCCCCTGTAATATAAGCTGATGTTACAGGTTTGCTGATTATTAAATTCTGATGCTAATTGCACTGGTTTCTGTGCTGCCATGTAGTAATTATCTGTATTAATTACTAATCAGCCTTATATTGTGACATTTCTATTCTATGTGTATTGTATATTGTGAGTGGGTCCCTAAGCTCAGTAAGTGACAGCAGCACAGAGCATGTGCAGTGAATCAGCAGAAAAGAAGATGGGGAGCTACTGGGGCATCTTTGGAGACACAGATCTTTACTGCTAAAGGGCTGTGGTAGCCTTGGGCTGGTTCAGAAGCACAAAACATAATGTACAACATTTCTAGCTACTTCTTTAGTTAGGCTTTAGTTCTCCTTTAATCCTTTTCTGAATACCCAGCTCACAATTGAATCATGTATCTTCATTCTCCTGTCAAAACCAAAAGGCCTGAAAACCCATCCGCAGTCTGCAATATTACCGCAAAGAACCCAGTCAAATGAATTACTATCAGTACAGAATTTAGCCTTTATCTGTCAGTTAAAGCTAAAAAGTTTAAACAGATGCAGATCTGCTGTCCAGCCTTTTCCTGGTAGAACAGTTCTTTATTATTGGCATTTAAAGGCAATTACTCATGTGTCTTTTTAGCATTATAATTCCGCCTCGTTGCGCTCCCTGTCAAGTCTTATTAGTCACTTGAAAAATAAAAATGCTATTTGCCGCTTTGCCCAGATGGACTAATCAAAGAGTTGTCATAAAGTACGGCGCAATGTTCTACAGATGCTCGCCATTATGCTGTCAATCAGCGCAGATCTGAGGCTTGCTAATTCAGTGGTTTTACTAAATTTGCTTGAATACCGTTTCTGTTTATTGACAATAACAGCTACGCACGATGGTTTGGGGGTAGCCTCGCTTTACAGTTCAAGTCTAAATCATTAAGAAAAGTCTAATGATTTATCTGATTTACCAGTTACTGATGCCATGAAGATACCGTGCTACACAATAACAAAGCTAAAGACATTCTTTATAAGGATAGTTTCTTATATCTAGGGATATCTAACCTTCACTTTAGGGCAGAGACAGACGGGAAGATTCGGGACATGTAGTCGCTCGGCAACAAATAGCCTCTTTTTAGGGGAACCAATCGCACCAAACTGCCTCCCTGCTGGCTAGAATGTAAATTAATGGCGGCGATGGCACTTGGAGCGCTTCGTTTTCTGAATTTGCCTCACAAGGAAACTTCGGGCGGCTTTGGCAAAACGAATCGCTCCAAGTGCCATCCCACCAGCGATTTAGAATCTAGCCAGCAGGGAGGCAGTTCGGGCGATTAGTCGCCCGAAGCAGAGGCAACTTTTCGCCAGGTCAATAATCCCCCTGAATCTTCTCGTCTGTCTCTGCCCTTACACAGGAGACTTGCTGCAGGTTCTGAGCAGAGACCAGTCTTTGCCTTTGTCCCATGAATACAGAGTTGCCTCTGTTTGGTTGCACTGTGTTCATGATGTTTGTGAATGAGGCATGTAGGTTTCATTAAAGAATAAATAAGGAAATCTTAATCAAAAAGACCATTTATTGACCAGGAGCAAAAGTACAGTCTTATCACTCGCAAATGTAATGTAGCTGCTGTGTAAGCAATGGGCAGTCATTCAAGAATCCCATCGTATACTAAAGAGCTTATCTGGTATCTACTGTGTATCCTGTGCTTGAATGGCTGCCCCCATGGCTACACAGCAGCTTTTTTATATAAACTATAGTAGTACTTATCTGTTATCTACTGTGTATCCTTTGCTTGAATGGCTGCCCCCATGGCTACACAGCAGCTTGTTAATATAAACTATAGTAGTACTTATCTGTTATCTACTGTGTATCCTGTGCTTGAATGGCTGCCCCCATGGCTACACAGCAGCTTGTTTATATAAACTATAGTAGTACTTATCTGTTATCTACTGTGTATCCTGTGCTTGAATGGCTGCCCCCATGGCTACACAGCAGCTTGTTAATATAAACTATAGTAGTACTCATCTGTTATCTACTGTGTATCCTGTGCTTGAATGGCTGCCCCCATGGCTACACAGCAGCTTGTTTATATAAACTATAGTAGTACTTATCTGTTATCTACTGTGTATCCTGTGCTTGAATGGCTGCCCCCATGGCTACACAGCAGCTTGTTTATATAAACTATAGTAGTACTTATCTGTTATCTACTGTGTATCCTGTGCTTGAATGGCTGCCAACATGGCTACACAGCAGCTTGTTTATATAAACTATAGTAGTACTTATCTGTTATCTACTGTGTATCCTGTGCTTGAATGGCTGCCCCCATGGCTACACAGCAGCTTGTTTATATAAACTATAGTAGAGTTTCTGAAGCAAACACTGTTCCTTTACTGACTACTGTTCCTTTAAGTCTGCTAGAAAATTATGTAAACATGAAATAAACCCAATAAGATGGTTTTGCCTCCAATAATATTAATTACTGTATATCTTAGTTGGGATCTAGGTACTGTTTTATTATTACAGAGAAAAAAGGAAATCATGTTTAAAAATTTAGATTGTTTGAATAAAATGGAGTCTCTGGGAGACGGCCTTTCTATAATTAGGAGCTTTCTTAATAACGGGTTTCAGGATAACATACCTGTATAACCTGTGGGAAATATTTCTGCTGCTTTGTGTGATTAGACTGCTGTACATTGTTTATAAGTAGGTAAAGGGTTCTGCAACTGAAATTATACAAGTATATGTATATTTAGCCTAATAATATATACATTTCTCATTATTAATGATTAGTACTGGATGTACCTTGAGGTCGGACTCATCAGGTAGAAATATGTTGAACAGACCACACAATGTTGCAATGGAATTAATTGTTTGGTGAGTTAAGGTTTGAGAGATTATCTACATCAAACAAGTAGTATATGATGGAATGTCTGGTTTTTGTGCCGGGAAATAAAAGAAGTAAATGGTGAACTCTGCAGATCACAGGGAAACATAATCCGTTTAATTGATTACAATTTATATGTGCGGGTCAGCAGTGCTTCAGTCACACACACACGAAAACTAATATGTCAACATCAGCGAATAGGGAAATGAGTTCAGCTTATTGTGTGGTTTATTTCATACCAATGCAGCTGGGGAAATATGGAATGACATCTTAAGATTTTTATTTGTCATTTTTATGTTAAAACGGACGGAAAAACTCACATTACCTTATTTTTAAGTTACCATTACAGGAGTATGCACCTATTAAAAGTGCTTAAAGGAGACTTTAATGCTAATTAGCAAATATGGTTAGAAATGCCGTATTTTGTATACGGAACTTACTGCACCAGACTAAAGGTTCAGCATCTCTATAACGCTAATGATCCAGGACTTTATAGTTGTCCACAAGAACCAATGGCGCTTCTGGCCGCCTGAGGCAGCTTGCAGTTGCTGCCGCCCCCCCCCCCTTGCGCTCACCTTTTTGTGCCGGAGGGGGTCTGGGGGGTCCACAACATAAGGGTGGCAGAGAGGGCCAGGACGCTAGCACATAGAGCATAATTGCGCTCTCTGCATTAGAAGAGCCGAATTTCCGATTTGAAACTCTATGGCAAAGCTGAGCCATTAAATTTAATATTTTTTTTTGCTCTTACAACGAAAACATAGGAATCAGATCCAGCAGTCAGAACGGCAATAGAGCTAATTCAATAAATTCAAAAATCAAGATTATTTAAAAAATGGAAGAAAATGGTCGATATAAATAACAAGCGTGTGCAGTTTTGTTATTCCATGAAGAGTTGTTTGTTTTCGAATTCTGTGATTGTCTTTGTCACATTTTCTGAAAAACAAACCTTTAGAAATACGTCTAGTCCAGTATTTGCCTTTAGGATAATTTGTCGGTTTTGGTGCTATAGGGCCTAAAGGAAGAACATGGCTCTACGGCTGCAATTGCCCAGCAAAGCTCTCTAATTTGGGCGTCTGAATTATACACAAGTTAGGGGATGGGTAAAAGGTGGGCAGAAATTGCTTTCATGCCTCCCCTGCCAACCCCTCGTGAATACAATGCTCCCAAACACAGGCAGCCCTATATTCAGGAGTTCACTCAAGAGTGAATGACACATCATTGGATCTTTTATACAGAAACTGGATATAAAGAAAGCTCTGAAAATACAGGAATGCTACCTCCCATAGAGGTAGCCTTCCAGGCAATACTAAATCCAGGCAATACTAAAACAGTACCTTGTACATGATGATGCAGGAATCCATACTGATGGCAGAACAATCCTCTTGGGTTTATTTCATGTTTAAATGTTCTTTAGGTATGGTGATCCAAATTACAGGAAAACCCCAGGTCCCAAGCATTCTGTATTATAAATACCATACCTGTACCTGTAATCAGTCAGATATTTGACAATCACAATTAAATGGCTGACGTGCACTGGTCAGGTCACCATGTTGGAGCTTACATGACTCTAGGTGATCCTGTATAGGCAATAGTTTATGTTGATGCTCCACCAGTTATTCCATTTGGCCCATCAACTGTGATGTAGTTGCACAACTTTGATCAGCTTAATCCTCAGTAGGGCCCCATATTCAAACCTATATTTACATGGCCAGTAAGTGAAATGAGAACCTACCCATGTTTGTTGATATTTCAATATGCCCCTTTCTCAGTGTCACACAACCTACCTTGTCTTTTACTACCCTCAACTAACCAAGGTCTTGAAATGAAGGAACTGACTCCAGACTACACAGAGACACCAGATTTTACCCAGTTTGGTTGCCTTGGTGCAATATTTAGCTTTTTTCTACAATTTTGTATATCAGCAAATACATTATGGAGATGGAATTTGGAGTCCTTGTAGATGATAAACTTGGCTGTAGCAAGCAATGCCAGTCAGCAACATCAAGGGCAAATAAGGTCTTGAGCTGTATCTAGAATATGCTATACAGTTTTGGTCTCAATTACTCCATCACTCCATCTCTCAAACAGGACATTATTGTATTAGAGAGGATACAGAGAAGGGCAACTAAGCTGGTAAAAGGTATGGGAAATCTTAGCTATGAGGAAAGACTGGCCAAATTGGGGATGTTCCCGCTGGAGAAGAGGCGCTTAAGGGGAGATATGATAACTATGTATAAATATATAAGGGGATCATATAATATTCTCTCTAATGCTTTATTTACCAGTAGGTCTTTCCAGCTGACACAAGGTCACCCATTCCGATTAGAAGAAAAGAGGTTCCGGCTAAATATTGGGAAGGGGTTTGTTACAGTGAGAGCTGTGAAGATGTGGAATTGTCTCCCTGAATCAGTGGTACAGGCTGATACATTAGATAGGTATAAGAAGGGGTTGGATGGTGTTTAGCAAGTGAGGGAATACAGGGATATGGGAGATAGCTCATAGTACAAGTTGATCCAGGGACTGGTCCCATTGAATCTTGGAGTCAGGAAGAAATTCTTCCCCCTCTGATGCAATTTGGAGAGACTTCAAATGGGGTTTTTGCCTTCCTCTGGATCAACTGGCAGTTAGGCAGGTTATATATAGGCTTAGGTTATATATATGCTTAGGTTGAACTTGATGGACTGTGTCTTTTTTCAACCTAACTTACTATGTAATTGCTATGGTAACAAACAATAAAACGATTGGATCTCACAAGTTGAAAAAAAAAAACTCGCTCACACTTGGGCCAAAACACATCCACCATTTCTCTCATTAGACCCTAATCAGTGCAGGACAATTAGAAGATTCCACACTTCCTAGAGGATGATCTTGTTCAAAACAGAAAGTATCATAATACAGCTGACAGCTGCTTCTCAACAATGTGAATCAGCCGGGACACAATCCATTACCATTGTCTGAGTTCATAATTATCTGTTATTTTACTAAACATAGGTATTGCTCTGAGGAAAACATCTACACACAGATATTACATAGTCAGCAAGAAAACCCATGGGATTATTATTTCTGGGGTGGTCAGGTCTCTTAACTTTAGGATTTGATTGATATAATGGGCAAAAGATAGGTAAATGTTGCATATACATTATTATAGCTGTTATTTTTCATGGCTGTTAATCCAAGCAGTAAAAAATATGGCAGGCTCACCAGGGCTTGGAAGAAAGGGTGCAGGCTGCTGCAGAGGTAGAAGAGACATCTCATCTCCAATATGTTATGTTTTGGTAGCCGAGGATGAGTAGAGTAATACAGTGCTTTATTAGCAGGCTCATGCAGCCATTACACAACAGTAAGCAGCTCTAACACCACAAGCTGTATAGAAAGTATGCACAGTATAAGTCTTGAGCACAGTGACATCTACAGGCCATTTACTGTAATAGTCTATCAAGGTTATAGCAAATCTACAGTCTATAGGAGCATCTGTAAAAGGACCATGTGTTTCCTATTGGTATTGACTGTTGGTTTTAGAGTGGTATTTAAAGGGATACTGTCATGGGAAAACATGTTTTTTTCCAAACGCATCAGTTAATAGTGTTGCTCCAGCAGAATCCTGCACAGACACGCCCACTGACGTCACAGACCCACCCCCTGCCCGGTCTCAGCCAGACATAAAGGTGGCAACCCTACCCCAAACGGAGTGCGGGCAACTTTGGTGGGGATAATATATTTTGCCAACAAGTGCCCTTTAAGGATTCAAATATACTGCACAATTGTAGGTGCCAGTAGCAACCAAACAGAAGAAATGATGCTAAAGTTTTTAACTGAGAAGAAAAATAAAGATAGAGGTTGGTGTAAGATGTCTCAGCAGTAAAGATTTTGATGCAGTCTCCTCTCACTCTATATAACAATTGTGTTTGAGTTAGTCACATGGTGTAACCCAGCCAAATGGCCACAGTTAATGGGAAAACTGGGAAGATCAGCTATGAGATTCATTTCATTTAATATATGTACAGAAATTAATCACTGGGACACATTACATTTATTTATAGTTAGACCAATGTATCCAACACATAATAATATGGAAAACGTGGTTAAATTAAGTTTATTGCATATATGTAAATTTATTCACAACATTTGAACACATATAAATACATATAAATTCATTTATTAATGAACTCATAATATGGTTATACTGTATTAATTCATATACATATTTATATATTTACACATTGGGATTTTAAGTACCGTATATACTCGAGTATAAGCCGAGTTTTTCAGCACTGAAAATGTGCTGAAAAAGTCTACCTCGGCTCATACTCGAGTCTCAGTACTTTAATAACTTAAATAACTCCATTTCACTAAAAGCTGTTCTCCTTCTGCAGCTCCCCCCTCCCTCCCAGACAAGCAAGTGGAAACGAAGCTCCGAAAAAAGTTCCCCCCCCCTGCAAGCAGCCTCGGTAGTTTCAGGTCTCCCGTGCACGTTTCTTCATACATTCCTTTCCCTCTGTAACACCGCTTCCCACACAGACAGGCACGGGAAATAAAGGGAGACTGGCTGTGTATTTGCTCCTTGCCGAACATTCCTTTCTATGCGCTGAGCACTGACACATGCGCAAATGTCACATAAGCAGGATAATTCACCTGAAACAGCACCTTCTATACTCGCGTGTGTCAGTGCTCAGCGCATAGAAAGGAATGTTCGGCAAGGAGCAAATACACAGCCAGTCTCCCTTTATTTCCCGTGCCTGTCTGTGTCTGATTGACAGCACTGACAGCTAATGAGTGTGAGGACAGAACTGTTATGCAAAGAAACCCAACCCCGACCTCCGAGGCAGGTAGAGAGAAGCTCCTTAAACTTCAGAATCCTCCCTGCATGCCTGTCCTGAGATCCGGTTAGAAGGAGAAGTGGGCGGGTAGCTGTGCCGGGAAAGGAAAATGTGACCCTGCAGGCAAAAGTGTAGTATAGGCTTATACTCGAGTCAATACAGGTTCCCAGTTTTCCTAGGTAAAATTAGGTACATCGGCTTATACTCGGGTCGGCTTATACTCGAGTATATATGGTATATATTATATGAAACAGTGTTAAGTGTATTTATATATTTATTCACAATCTTACACATTTTTATCCACATTTCATGAATGTATTTATTACCACAGTATAATTTTCCCTTTAAACTATTATTTTGCCTTTAAATTTGTAATGATATGCATGCACGTAACTATTTATACACTGACATGAGTTCACTAATTACTCTGATGAAGTGCCTACCCTAAGGGCATAAAACGCGTTAGAATTGCACACCCACCCAGTAACGTAACTAGAGGGGGCGGGCCCTGGCGCAGGACGTGCATCCAGGCCCCCCGCCCCCCTCTGTACGCTATTTTTGGCCGGAATCCAGTGGCGTGCGAGCTGCCGGGGGGCCCTGAGGGGGTGCGGGCCCTGGCCCAATTGCACCCCCTGCTCCCCCGGTAGTTACGCCACTGCACCCACCGATGTGACTTTCAATGTGTCTGAATAAAGCCGACAATTGATGTTATATGTGCCAGACTCCTGACTATATCTTGCTCAGTGCTCCGCAGCAATTTGGTGCCTTCCCTAATGACCACGTGGACCCATTTTTGGGATCTAAACCACTGGTGGTTTCTGAACCAAGATGGACACAGTACGGCATATAAATCATTTATTTATCATTGGCTTCCAAAATAATAATTTTGCTTGCCAGGAATGTTTCAACAACAACAAATCAGCATCACTGCGTAGGAAACATTCCCCCATATGTGATAAAAGGCACTAAGTTTGCCCAGTAACGTAGAGCAACCAATAAGAAGTTTGCTTTTAAACAGGTGACTAGTAAATCCTATTAGCTGATTGATTGCTATGGGTTACTGCTCCTGGGCAAACTTAGTGCCTTTTATTAAATTACCCCAATTATGTCTTGTCCATATGATTGTCACTTCCTACACACACCCCCCCACCAAAAAAAAATAGCTTGCAAAATGCTAAAATACCTTTTTATAACCAGCAGTGAAAGCCAAAGAAATGATATATATATATATATATATATATATATATATATATATATATATATATATATATATATATATATATATATATATATATATATATTCTTTATATTGTCAGGGACTGGTCAGAATCATGTCCCTTGAAATCAATGGGGTCAACACAAGTGAGGAGTCATTTTGGCTTCTTCCTGTAGTTGAGCTGATTGTAGACCAAGCAGATATTCATTAGGATTTTTAGGAATATGTGAATGTAGCTGGAAACAGCCCTGCTTGGAAATGAGCCAAACCTGTCTTATTCTACATTTTTTTCAGGTGCTAGAGATTGGCGAATAAATTCGGCAGGCGCTAATTCATGGTTGAATTTCCACGTTTCACCAACAGCGAATAAATTTTGCGAAACTGCAGCGAAAATTCACCAGCCTCAATACAGTTATTTTATTATACTTAAAAGGGTGTTTCACATTAGTTAACATTTAGTATATCATAGAATGGCTAATTTTAAGCAACTTTTCAATTGGCCTTCATTTTTTTCTTTTTTATAGTTTTTGAACTATTGTTCTTCTTCTTCTGACTCTTTCCAGCTTTCAAATGGGGGTCACTGACCCCATCTAAAACCAAATGATCTGTAAAGGTGGCTGATATAAGCTGCTGCTAAGAATGTGGTCCTAAGTCCAACTGCCTGTATTCACAGTGTTATGACCCAGTTGTTGGCCCCAAGAGCCAATCAGTCCAATATCGCCCACCTCAAGGGGAGCATATTGGGGAGAGATCTGCTCGTTTGGTGACGTCGTCAAACAAGTGGATCTCTGCAGGTGTGGCCTGCAAACATAAGGCCTCAAATGTATTGTTATTGCTACTTTTTATTACTTCTCTTTCTATTGAGGCCTCTCATATTCATATTCCAGTATCTTGTTTAAATCAGTGCATGGTTGCTAGGGGAATTTGGACCCTATCAACCAGACTGCTGAAATTGCAACCTGGAGAGCTGCTGAATAAAAGGCTAAATAACTCAAAAACCACAAATAATAAAAAATGAAAAATGAAAACCAATTGAAAATTGTATTACTCTCTACATCAGGGGTGTCCAAACTGCGGCCCGAGGGGCACATGCGGCCCAGGATGCATATGAATGCGGCCCAGCTTGGTTCCGGAGGAAACGTCATGTTGCAAAGGATATAGGAGGAGGAGGGACTCTGCCCATTGGCCAGTTAGTAATAATAATATAATAATAAGTCTATTTAATATCCAGGTGTCCCATATTCAAGTGTATAGCTCCATCTGGTTATCCAACTGGCATTGTAGTTCTTTTCTGTGTATTTCCATTACTTTTACAAATCAAACGTGTTTGTGTATTTCATTTGTGGCCCCAGACAATTTTTCTTTTTCCAATGTGGCCCGGCGAGCCAAAAGTTTGGACACCCCTGCTCTACATCATACTAAAGATTTATATAAAGGGGAACAATCCCTTTAAACTCAAGTATTATTATCTTTTTAGTCTTACAGTGCCAACATATGCCCCAGTGCTTTACAGAGATTATACATCATTCCCATCTGTCCCTGTGCCAGGGGAGCTTACAATCAAGTCCCTGCCCTGTTCACAAACTCTAGGGTCTGTTTTATCAGGAGCAGATTAACCTGCCTGTATGTTGTTGGAGTGTGGGAGGAAACTAGTACAAGCATGGGGGAACATACAAGCGCCTTGTAGAAAGTGCTCGGGATGGAATTGGCGCTCTGATGACCCTGTTGTAGTAGAATATGCAGAGCTAGGAAAAGAGTAGGAAAACATAAGATCAGTTAGTATAAATGTATTTTAAATGCATTTGCCTAGCAGTGGAGTATGTATTCCAGCACACAGAAAATGAATGGAAATCCCATGTGCGTGCATGCTCAGTGCAAAGTCTCATTACAAAGTCTCAATGCAAAGTCTCATTACAAAGTCTCAATGCAAAGTCTCATTACAAAGTCTCAATGCAAAGTCTCATTACAAAGTCTCAGTGCAAAGTCTCATTACAAAGTCTCAATGCAAAGTCTCAGTGCAAAGTCTCAGCAGAAGTGCCAGTGTGTGCCAGTGCTCTTTCTCTGTGTCCCATAACACTAGCATGTATTGCCTACTTTCTGCTCCATTTAGCTGTCCCTGTACTAGTTCTTCAGTGTATAGTTCCATTACATCAGGACAGGAGAGTAAAGTCTGTTGTTTGTTCCGCACTTCACATGACAAATGTTGGCAATTCATTTCAATGCCATCACTAAATGGAAGGGTTGTGTTTAACTTAAAGTCGGCAGGTAAAATCCATCGCTTGTTTTGCACGTAAGGGCACATATGTTGGCAAACGGACTCCAGTATGGTTAGAGCGCAGTAAACAGAAGCCTTTCATTAGTCGGAGTACTTAAATATGCCGTGGAAATAGCAATATTGCATCCCGGGGCGCCATCTAGCTGCTGAAACTAAAGATGGTACAAGTCCTCTTGAAAACCCATGGAAAGGGATCATTATTACAAATGTATATCTGACACCTACAGGAGGTATTCATGCCAAGTGGGGACGCTATATAGAAATTGCCAGCGACTTTGTACTGTATGGGAATGACCAGCACTCAAAAATTGGCCATTGTTGCTGCAAACATGATGCCAAAATGATTGCCTGGCGTGTTTACTAATGGTGACAAACTTAAAGGAGAAGGAAAGGTCCAAAAGTTAGGCACCCCCAAGTGATCGCATGTACTTACCTGAAACCCCGGGCCAGTGCTCCTATCAGCAGAAAACTGCACCGGCTTTTTCTTTCTTCTCGTGGCTGCACATGTGCAGTAGAAGGAAAAGCCGAACTTTAACGAAAAAGTTGTCTATTTCGTTCTACTGCGCATGTGTCTGCCCTGGGAAATCTAAAAAATAGAAGAAGCCAAAAGCCAATCTCTCCGTGGTGCTCACTGTAAGAACCCCAGCCAGTGCAGTTTTCTCCTGATAAGAGCCAGGGTCGGACTGGGCCAGCAGGACACTGGGAAAAAACTGGCTCTTGTGGGCCCTGCCAGCCCAGACCTGCTCCCTGCAGAAACGATCTTCCGGTCTCCGCAAAAACAAATATGTGCACGGGCATGTGCAATCTCTGCACTGAGCACCACATCCCCAGGGGGCCGAGCATGAGCCAGGGGGCCGGGAGGGTGGCCCTGAGACAGCTGCCCCAGTGGGCCTCAGGCCCCCTAATCCGACCCTGATAGAAGCAGAGGCACAAGGTTTCAGTTAAGTTCATGCGATCACTTGGGGGTGCCTAACTTTTGGTACCCGAAAGTTAGAAAACCTTTCCTTCTCCTTTAAAGGAGAACAACTCCCCTACAAAAGCCCCCATCCACAGCCATCGAAAAAGCTTCCTCCCTGCTCCCTCCCCTCAGAGTTTATTTTAGGGATAGGAAAGCTGACCAAAATACACAGAATTGCGTAGCGGAGCTAGTAGACACCATCTTCTGAATCTTTGGATTTTCTTCTGTTCTTGCTGACACATGCGCCATTGAAAATACTCAGGGATTATCATGGATGGATCGGGGGCTTTTGGTGGGGGGGAATTTGTTTTCCTTCAACTTTTTTTGCTATAGCTACGTACCTCCAAGAATACTAGCTGTGACTTCAGGTTATATTCCCTTATTCCATATTTTAAAAGATACAAAGCTACAGGGAGATTCTCATACCTTAGACGATGTTGCTCCCAGTGGCCTCAAAGCAGGTGCTTATTTTTGAATTCCTGGCTTGGAAGCAAATTTTGTTGCATAAAAAACAGATGTACTGCCAAACAGAGTCTCCTGTAGCTGCCAGTCCACATAGGGGCTACCAAATAATCAATCAAAGGTCATATTTGGCACCACAGGGATTTTTTTCATGCTTGTGTTGCTCCCCAACTAATTTTACATTTGAATGTGGCTCATGCGCAAAAAAAGGTTGGGGACCACTGCCTAACCAAAAAGTGAAATATGGAATAATAGGCGCTCATTGAATTCACCCCTCAATAATCCATTGACCTCAAAACTCCTCAAAAATGCCTCAAAATCTCCTGACATTGACGCACTGGATTCATTGTAATAACAAAGAATAGATATGATATACAAGGGGGGAGTGAGGTTAGGTGAGTGCTTTAAGTGCCCACTATTACTTACTCTTTTCTAGTACTTTTTGGCATTTCATGTCTGGGATAGGGACTTCCTTGATAGAGCTTTACCCTTTCTAATTAAGATTACAGGTATGGGACCTGTTATCCAGAATGCTTGGGACCTGGGGTTTTCCAGATAACAGATATTTCTGTAATTTGGATCTTCATACCTTAAGTCTACTAGAAAATCATGTAAACATTAAATAAACCCAATAGGCTGGTTTTGCTTCCAATAAGGATTAATTGTATCTTAGTTGGGATCAAGTACAAGTTACTGTTTTATTATTACAGAAAAAAGAAAATAATTTCTTAAAATTTGGATTATTTGGATAAAATGAAGTCTACGGGAGACAGGCGTTCCATAATTTGGAGCTTTCTGGATATCAGATCCCATACCTGTATTATATCTTGTTGTTCACTTGTCATTTCTGAAAGTGATCACTGGTCGTTTTATTTCTTTGTCTGTAGAACTTTTGTTCAGATGAGTAGCACCTCCATTTATTTTAAATGAATATATGAGTGTGCCATCACCCCCTGGTATATTAGCTGACTTATTTTACAGGAAGTCCTACTGCTGTTTTGGTGTAATCCTTTTCTGACACAGATTGGGGAGGTTTAGCCTGTAGGAGTATCGATGGGCGAATAAATTCGGCAGGCGCACGTCGGAAAAGTCGCTCGCGTCAACACTATTCGGACGCCCATTGACTTTAACGCCGGCGTCAAAATTGATGCAAGCATCGGAATTGACGCAAATTTTCACCGTTTAACAAATTTCGTTGGAAATTCACAAATTTTTCTGCGAAACGGGGGAGAAATTCGCCCATCACTATGTCGGTCAAGAGACACCGACAAAAGAATATGCAATCAGCCAGGAAGATGCCAGCTATTAAAATGACCAGAGAGATGTATAATTAATATTTGCTATATGCAGTTTACCTTGATGTGATAATTTAGTAATCAAAAATATGTTACTGGGATCCCGTTTTTGTGTACGAAGACACCAAATTGACTCAGGTGAATGAAGAGCTAAAGTTGCAGGGAGTATATAGTACAGGTAAGGGATCCGTTATCTGGAAACCTGTTATTCAGAAAGCTCCGAGTTGTGGAATGACCATCTCCCATAGACTCCATTTTATCCAAATAATTAAAATTTTTAAAAGATTTCCTTTTTCTCTGTAATAATAAAACAGTAACTTGTATTTGATCCCAACTAAGATATAATTAATCCTTATTGGAAGCAAAACCAGCCTATTGGGTTTATTTATGGGCCCATTTACTTAGTTCGAGTGAAGGAATAGAAAAAAAAAAAAAACTTTGAATTTTGAATGTTTTTTTTGGCTACATCGACCATCGAATTGGCTACTTTGACCTTCGACTACGACTCGAACGATTCAAACTAAAAATAGTTCAACTATTCGATAGTCTCTTTAAAAAAAAACTTTCTAACAATTTTTAGGTAGAAGAAAAATCGTTCGAACCCTGAGCATTCTGGATAACAGCTCCCATACCTGTATATAGGGAGTAAAGTAAATCTTCTTAGGAATATGCCTCTTTCCAGCAGAGTATTCTGTTGCAAATGCCAAAAAACTCTGACCAAAATGGGGTCTCCAGTCCAGTCAACCGATAATCTTCTCGCGGTCAAAGATTAGGAAGGGGTGCTGTGGAGACTGATAGGGAAAGGGCGAGTCCTTGAGGCAGGAGCTGTATGTGCCTAGGGAACACTTGAAGGGAAAGCAGGAACAGGTTGATGAGGGCGAAGAGTCAGTCTGGATCAGGAGCAGAACAGGACGGAGAGGGCGAAGATCAGGACTAGATAGGAAGAAGAGGGCGACGACTCAACAGGAACAGACTGGATGGGGCAGGAGTGGGACAGGACGGAGCGGGCGTAGATCAGAGCAGGACTGGAGCGGATAGCAAGACAGGAGCAGCGGGAGACTGGAGCAAGATAGCCAGAGCGGGAGACTGGAGCAAGATAGCCAGAGCGGGACAAGGTACAAGGCAGGGTCAGAAAGCAAGAATCAGGAACAGGCGAGACAAGGTCAGTACAAGGTGAAGTCAGGGCAATGTACAAGGTGGAACAGGAAGCAGAAATCAGGAACAAGCAAGGCAGGATCAGGTCAAGGCTGGGAAGGTACAAGATAGGGTAAAGCAAGACAAGACAAGGACAGGCAGACAAGGAGAAATAATAAGGGAAAAGGGGCAAGAGCTAGCACTACCTAGTTAGGGGCGCTGCCACAGTACTAGGGAGAAACCATGCAATGCTCTGGCAAGGAGTGTTCTGAGTGCTGCCCTTAAATAGGGAAGAGTCAGCCCTGATTGGCTAATTAAGCTAGGCAGCAGCTGGGTTGGGGCTGTAGATGCCAAACAGGCTGCAGCTGAGCTGGGGCTGGAGAGGCCAATCAGGCGGCAGCTTGGTTGGGGGTTCAGAGACCAGGTTACACATAGCGAGCAACCCTATAGGCTGCTCACCTGGCCAAATGGTTAAGGTATCAAGCCAGAAACCCAAAGGTCCCCGGCTCGAATCCCAGCAATACCTGACACTTGCTCTCTTATCCATACAATATGACTATCTCCACCTTCAATGCAGAGTATCTATTCCACCTTAACCTTTACTTTCTTGATTACTAAACCAAAGGCTAGGTGTACATTAAGGGGCAGATTTATCAAGGGTCGAATTTAGAAGTAATGGGAGTTTTTTTTTAAACTCCCATAACTTAGAAATTCGAATAAAAAAAGACCAAACGAAATTTATTAAAAAAAAATAAAAATTTTTGACTTTGGTTGAATAGGCTGTATTCGAATCGTTCGAATCGAAGTTTTAGCGCATTCAATCAAATTCGAATCAAAGTATTTGCCCAAAATAACTTTTGATTTTTAAAATCCACCAAATGAATCCAAATAGGTTCTAGGAGGTCCCCCATAGGCTAAAACAGCAATTTTCGGCAGGTTTTAGATGGCGAATGGTCGAAGTCGAAATTGATAAATTTCTATAGTCAAATGTTTTTCAAATTCAAATCTAATTTTGGTCAATTCGATAGTCAAAACACACAAAAATAGCTCAAAATTCTAATTTTTTTTACATTGAATTTTCACTTGATAATTCTGCCCCTTAGTGGTGAGCCTAATGGTATTGGGGTCAACGTCATGTTTTTGTGTGATCGTTTCATAGCAAACCCTATCGTCATTTTTTTTTTTGTGTTTTTTAAAATATTATCGAAGACAGACTTTCTAAAAGAAAGAAGCAGTAGCAACTCATACCGTAACGAAGATCGCAAAACGTGTTGAGTGCACGAGCTGAATTAATATGGTGTTAGAATCAAATGAGCAGACTATTGTAGTGTTGCCTACTGGTTCTCATTGCCAGATTCAACGTTGCTATGCAACTCCACCTAGTGATCCGATTGTTTTGCTTCTGCCCTGTTCCAGTATTTCATAAATTAAGAAAGAGATGAGGAAAGCATATTGGGATATAATTTCTGCGAGGTGTTATGTTATTAATTGACAATCATTGCACCTAATAAATAAAGGCTTCAGTGAAATGCAGAGGGCGACCGTTCACAAAAACACTGGCACCTTAAGCAGGGGTCACTCGAATGTTAGGGAACAGTTCATATAGTTTCAGTGATGTTTTGAACCTGCTCGCCAGTTAAAATACGCTCACCAGTTCAGAAATTAAAGCAAATGTTTTATATGCAGGTATGGGACCTGTTATCCAAAATGCTTGGGACCTAGGATTTTTCATTTGGATCTGCATACTAGAAAATCATGTAAACATTAAATAAACCCAATAGGCTGGTTTTTCTTCCAATAAGGATTAATTATATATCAGTTGGGATCAAGTACAAGCTACTATTTTAGTATTACAGAGAAAAGGGAAATCATTTTTAAAAATTTGTATAAAATGGAGACAGCCTTTCTGTAATTTCGAGCCTTCTTACTGGGTATTGGAACCCATACCTGTACCATTAATATGTGTTTTATGCTAGCAGACCCCAAATACTGGTGATTAGTGATGGGTGAAATTCACGTGAAATTCGCAAAACGGCGAAAAATTCTAAATTATTTTTATGGGCAACAATTTTGTTACAATTTTTATATGCGCGACTCTTTTGTCCAAATACAGGAAAGTCAATGGCTGTCCGAATAATTTTGACATGCGACAATTCTGACGAGCGGCAAATTTTTTTGTCACAGCAAATTTTCCCATACCAAATTTTCTTTTGTGAAAACATTTGGGAAACCCGGAAAAACATTTGCGAAACCCGGAAATTCGTTGCAAATCCATGCCTGGCAAATAAATTCCCCCATCACTATTGGTAATGAATTCTCCTTCTCTCTGGGTCAGAACAGACGCCAAGTACGGTAGCCGTTTTTTGACAATGGCATGACTGGTGTCATCAAATCCATGGGAGGAGATATTGTTATGAAATATGGGCTGGTCGTACTCTGTTCATTAAAACTTCTGCTAAAGATCTGGCAAAACAAACACCTGTTGTGAATAGAGAGCTGGGAACTCATTCCAATAGCTCATGTAGGGTTTTTCTGATACTAAAGTTCAAAGTAACCCCAAGAGGTATATTATAACCTGTAGGCGGGTGAGAGTTACAATTAATTTTGTCCCTGCAGCTGGAATTGGAAACTGTAAAGGGGATGTAAAGGCAAAAACAAAATCCAATAGAAATCTCTACACAGTCGCCGACTGCTCTACAGGGAAACAAACAAAGCTGCTTGAGTTCTGCATGGCTGGGAAGTAAGGCGGGGGCTCCCCCTGCTGTTCATAAGTATGATTGTTTCCCTGCTCAGCAGTTAGGGACCGTCTGACAATTCCTATCCACAGCAGTAAATAAAGGAAAAATTTCACTGCACACAGTCAGGTTACTTATAAAAACGGTACACATTTTTTAATTTAAGTATATTGGAGATAGGTTTTTTTTTCATTAAAGAAAGTAAAAATGGGATTTTATTTTTTTGCCTTTACATGCCCTTTAAGCTTAGCTTTTCAACAACAGCAGCCCAGAGCAAACTGAGCACGTGCAGTACCACAATAGATGGCCTAACAAGATCCAAGATGGGAAACTGCTGTGGACAACTTTGAAGGATTCAGGGGGTAACTACAGAAGAAGCAAATCCTGCGGCTGCAGGGGGACCCCAGGAGGTACAGGGGGGGCCCATTAGGCCCTAATTAATGAGCAATTTCAACATATATTTGTAAAACAGGACAATCTCTGGATATGTTGGGAGCCCTAAAATGAATTTGCTGTGGGGCCCAGTGACATCTAGTTACGTCACTGCCTGGATTATTACTGTTATAGGGCTGCTGGGCCCCAGTGCTGGAACAGTAGGCTTAACATATTATTTATAGCATTTCTAGCCATTTTATCAGGCTTTAGTTCCCTTTTTAAGTTTGTTTTTTAACTCCACCAATGCTCAATTTCTTGTAAGGGAATTCCATCACCTGACTATATGTCCTAAACACACTCTAGGGGGCAGATGTATCAAGGGTCGAATATCGAGGGTTAATTAACCCTTGATATTCGACTGGCGAATTAAAATCCTTCAACTTCGAATATCGAAGTCGAAGGATTTTGCGCAATTCCTTCGATCGAACGATTAAGAAGGAATAATCGAACGATTAAATCCTTAGAATCGAACGATTCGAAGGATTTTGATCCTTCGATCAGAAAAACCTTGGAAAGCCTATAGGGACCTTCCCCGTAGGCTAACATTGGCCTCGGTAGGTTTTATGGCTGGGCGAGCATTTCACAGCGAATTTTCTCTAGCGTTACTTCAGCTGGGCGAGCATTTTACAGCGAATTTTCAAAAGCGTTACTTCAGTTGGGCGAGCATTTTACAGCGAATTTTCAGTATCGTTACTTCGGCTGGGCGAGCATTTCACAGCGAATTCTCACTAGCATTACTTCTGCTGTGCGAGCATTTTACAGCGAATTTTTACTAGCTTGACTTCGGCTGGGCGAGCAGTTTACAGTGAATTTTCGCTAGCGTTCATTTTTGCCTAGTGAAACTTCGCTAGCACTCTTAGGTTAATTTGAATGGGGCGGGTACCTAAAAGTCGTATGGACGGCTTTATTATTAATGTTGGTGCAAATGCTTGAAGTGGCCAATGAGCCATAATAAAGACAAAAGAGATCCTCTAATACCCTAGACATGAGCCCACCCTAAAACAAATGTGGCATGCCCCTCAAATTAGTTGAAAAATACTGCTAACACAAAAATCTTTAATAGTTCGGACTTTTGAAAGCAATCCCGCTTTAAAAAAGTCCCCAGCGTTTTTTACAACTTTTTTGAATTTGCGGCATACAGGATATGATGTCACTGACATAAGATTGAGGAGGATGTCGCTTCATTTTGTCAGTTCGCCTGGTCTGAGGTGGCAACGTAAACTCTGGCGAAAGAGGTAACGGTCAGTAAAATTTGCATCTTAGTGAATTTGCGGAGTAATGAAAAGTTGACTGGCGTTAGGATATGAACGAACGCTAGAGACAGTCTTGTTCGCTACCTAATTGTCCTCTACGCCATGTCCCTGTGGATGGTATTTCTGGCATATTGTTGCTAGTGTTGGTCACTTCGCCATTTAGTGAATTTGCCTCATGGGCTTTCCAAAATGTTCAATTTAAATTGATATTCCCTAGAAAGCCACTCTGGCTATAAGGGTTATAAATGGGGGAGGGGGACCCAAATCTAAATTTCACACTAGGACCCACAATCAGCTTGTTATACAAACTTCTAAGTCCAGCTCCTCTGCCCAATAAATGCTTATTTTCTTTAAAAGACAAGGAAACTATAAGTCACTAGGGGGTGCCAATCTCATAGGCACCCCAAGTTAATTCCCAAGAGTGGTACTGTGCCTATTTGCATAAAAATATCAGCCCATGGTATAAATCTACAAGTGCCTCTCTACTTACTGAGGCTTCAGTTATCCTGCAGGGGCAGTAGAGTAAAACCGATGCTGTATTCCTAGGTGTATACCCTAGGTCGGTGTGTTGTTCATAGAAGAGAAACACTAGCACAGGATTCAAGGTTAGAGATTGTACTCACTGGGGGGTGATAAATATATTGGTCTTTTTACCCGTGAGCAACATTCCAATGTAAAAAGAGTTGGGGAGCAAAACTAGCATGAAAGATATTCCAGGGGGTGCCAAATAAGGGACGTGACTGGCTATTTGGTAGTCTCTATGTGGACTGGCAGCCTACAGGAGGTTCTGTTTGGCAGTACACCTGGTTTTTATGCAACCAAAACTCTAAGCCAAGAATTAAAAAATAAGCACCTGTTTTGAGATCACTGGGAGCAATAACAAGGGGTTGGTGAAAAACATGTTACTCATGAGCTACTGGTTGGGGTTCACTGTGGGATCACTGCCCTAGTGATTAACCGTTCAATAATCCTTTAAGCACATACTAAAATACTGTCCTTAACCATACACTGTACTGAAGTAGGATTACACAGAAAGTCCTGGACTTACTGTTTATCTTAGATAAGCTTTGCTTCTAAAGGTGACCATAGACGCAAAGATCCTATCATACGAATCGAGGATTCGTACGATTTTCAGACCGTGTGTGGTGAGACCCGACATTTTTCATCCGGCGGAGATTGGTCGTTTGGTCGATCGCACAGGTTCGATTTTGTCCCGACCGTTCCGCCGGAGCCAATTGTGCTCTCATCATAATCTGATCGTTCGGCCATAGGGCTGAACGTTCAGATTACCCCCGATATAGCCATGCCCGTTAGTGGCATATCGGGGAAAGATTGGCTTGTTTGGCAATGTCGCCAAACTAGCGGATCTTTGCGTCTATGGCCACCTTAAAGGAAAACTATACCCCCAAAATGAATACTTAAGCAACAGATGATATCAAATTGAATGACATATTAAAGAATCTTACCAAACTGGAATATATATTTACATAAATATTGCCCTTTTACATCTCTTGCCTTGAACCACCATTTCGTGACTCTATCTGTGCTGCCTCAGAGATCACCTGACCAGAAATACTACAACACTAACTGTAACAGGAAGAAGTGAGGAAGCAAAAGGCAGAACTCTGTCTGTTAATTGGCTCATGTGACCTTACATGTGGTTTGTATGTGTGCACAGTGAATCTTACGATCTCAGGGGGCGGCCCTTATTTTTTAAAATGGCAATTTTCTATTTATGATTACCCAATGGCACATACTACTAAAAAAGTATATTATTATGATGATGGTTTATTTACATGAAGCAGGGTTTTACACATGAGCTGTTTTACTCGGTATCTTTTAATAGAGACCTACATTGTTTGGGGGGTATAGTTTTCCTTTAAGAAACATTTTGAAGATGGTTCAAGACAAATTTGTAACTTCCATACTCAAAGACAGCCAATAAGAATCACCAGAGCAATTCAATTCATGTTTCCTCTTAGAGTCATCATTGTTACTTTAAGCCATTTTCATATCCACGATCCATGCGAGGGAAATATTTATTTGTTATGGGTGTCAGTGCTCAGGGCAGCTCATCAATGGTACTGAGTACTAACACCTTACCTAACACCAAATGTTATGCAGAGGGAAATGGTTTCAAACAATTATATGGCATGCTGTAGATTACACGTTAAATAAGAAATGGATCAGCCTCTATTTTCCGCATCAGTATGGCTCATAAAATAGATACAGTAGAATAATAAATTAATATTAGAGTTCTGTTCAAATACCTGAATGCTTCAATAAGAGTCTGGGCTGTTTTCTGAGAGATGTGTGAAACAGCTTCACAATCACTTGAGCTGCACCTCAATACTTTCCATTGAATGTTCATCTTGTGTTGCTATTTCCTTGCCGTCGCTATAGCAACACTAATTAAACTACTGCTTCTTCAGTTATGTCATTAAAATGGCAGGGATAAAATATAGTTTGACCCAAAACATTTTGGCTGAGCTCTAGCCCTAGGGAGGTATACACACGAATTTAGATTTTGGAGGATTAAAGTTTCAGGCCGCAACGAGAAACAATAATTAATGTAACTAAACCAACTCACCATTTGATTCGATCCTGAATATTTCCATACATTACAACATTGTTGAGAGCTCCTATGCAAGTCTTACCAGAAATAACGACATGGTATTGTGTTCATGTTATAATTTTTATAGAACTACTTGAAATTTTTTTTCAAACAATGCAGATGGGGGCATTACAATACAATACATATTTAGTTACATTCAACGTTAAAGAAAGGACCAAGTGCCCAAATCGGACTTACAAAACCACCAGGGGGCCACAATGGAGTCTCATTGGCAAAAGCAACATATTGGTTAGGGTAAAAACAGGCTTGAAGGAGCCAAAGAACCCTTTTCAATTGCAAAAATTCAAAAGAAAGAATTCTTGAAACAGAAAATATTCACATTCTTTTAGCCCTTATCACTCTAAAACAGTGATCCTAAACCAGTGACTCGTGAGTAAAATGTTGCTCACCAACCCCTTGGATTTTGCTCCCAGTGGCCTCAGAGCAGGTGCTTATTTTTGAGGCTTGGAGGCAAGTTTTGGTTGTATGAAACCAGATGTACTGTCAAACAGAGACTCTTGTAGGCTACTGGTCCATATAGGGGGCTACCAATATCCAATCGCAGCCCTTCTTTCGTACCCCAAGGAACATTTAATGCTTGTGTTACTCCCCATCTCTGTTCAATTTTGAATGTGGCTCATGAAAACAATATGGTTCTTTTGCTTTCCAAATCCTAACCCCTCAGAAGCCAAGTTCCAATATCTTTCACTGATGAGAACAGGCTGTCTGCAAGTTTGGATCTATGGTTTTGACTTATTAGGCTCTATATGTGCTATTAAAGCAGCGGTTTTGTATGCATCGTTGCCCATGGAGTTATTTGCATGTCTCCACTTGTCTATGAGAACTACAAGCATATAGTGAACACCATATTGAATGTAGAGAGGCAGAATAAAATGCATCATAACCAGTATTTCAACAACAGTAAAATAAACTTAATGATGTATCTATATAACATTTCTAAGAAAATTCTGGATGCTGATGATGCCCAAGGTGAAGTGAGGGGGAAATACCAGTCTTAATATAACAGTAGTGATTGTTGATGGAACCTTCTCTACCCAATTCTCTTTTCTCCTTACCTTCTCTCCCACCCTAATCTCTTTTGAGTCCATATACTCTCCATCCACTTCCTTCAAGTTCTTTTATTCTCTTTTCAACTTCACACTTTTCTTTCCCATTTCCATTTTTATGTTGCCCTCCCTAAAATAAATCAGTGCCTTGCCATGTTCTTCCCTGGTACACACACAATCATGTCTGAACTAAGATTGGCAAAGTCAAAGACACTTGGGTTTGTTTCTAAACCATTTGTTGCTTTAACATTCCCCTAAGTCAGAGATCATTAACTATGAGTTGGTACAACAAAATGGGTCCCCACGTTGTATAGAGTAGACCCCCATGCTGTTTAGAGTGGGTCACAAGGTTGATTCATTGACTTAAATTGGATACCCTGAGAAAAAGGATGATGCTTTAAGTAGAAAATCTTCATTTACGCGCAGATATCCTGTATTAGATCCTTATTTACTAGGAAACCTGTAAAAAGTGCAAAAAATGTATAAAAAAAATGTTTCCAGCCAGAGCTGATGATGATGTGCTTTCTTCCATGGAACGTTTCGCTAGGGGAGGAATATTTAGAAAGCACTGTATCTTCCACACAGGAATGTTTTCTGAACACTGGACATGGTCATTGTGAAAGTGCCAGTTGAATCTCGATGTTCCTTTCGGTGTGGATTCCAATAAATCAGAGGATACTGTATCAACAGTGCAGTCTGTGCTGTTTTTCCCGCAACATAAAATATTCCCTGACCAATTCCTTTAAACCAGCTGCCCCCAGGAATTAAAGGTTTAAAGCTGAAACTGTATTTTTTTTTAGGAGAAAAGTAACATATATTATATATAAATACACTCAATCTGTCTTTTTGAAGGGCATAAAACAACATTTTAGAAAGAGTTTTTTTCTATGCAAAATGTATTTTTTTTTTATTTGTTACCATTTGGGCAATGTGCGTGATGTAACCGAGCTACCAATCAGTAGGTAGTATTTACTGCTCAGCTGCTTGAAAGTGGACATCTGGTTTGCAGCTTTGAGTAGTAGTAGATCTGGTGCAAATATTGCAGCAACTGCTAATAATTGGATGGTGGTTCAAGAAAAATAAGTTCTTTTACAAGCCTGTCTGTGGGATCTGTGTGTGCCTGCCATTTTCTGTTTTGGTTAGATACCGCCACCTTGAACTGTAGGTCTGGGGCATGTGCACCCAGATCCCATGTATTACTGGTGACATTATAAACTTATTGGCCTTACACTGGGATTTTTTCCTTTAAGAATTCGTTATAGCCACCAAGCAAGGGACATATTCCTATTTGATAGGACCTAATTGGGGTCTTGATTTGTCCCTCTCCACTGAGTCAACAGTGGTGAGTGAGTGTCAAGACCTAGTAGCTCTAGTAGGTTGGAGTCAGGCCCAAGAAGGAAGTTGACGTGCAGATTGAAGGAAATAGTCCAATACATGCTATGTAAGGGGTTAAGCAAATCAAGGTCAGTGTCCAAGCAAAAAGTCAGTGGCAGGCAGCAATCATTGTAGTCAGGAGTTGAAGCAGAAGGGTCAGGAACCAGAAATTAGCTACATAGTAATTAAAGAGCACCCAGGAGTAGAACCTATATTCGGTGATTGAACCCAGGTCTTTGGTGTCCAGGAGTTCTAACTCCCCCAATAAGAAAATCCTCTACCTATTACCCTAGGTAATCACCCCTCCCTGATTCCCCCTCACATAGTTACTTACCCCTGAAATTGCCCCTAAGAGTTTGTCCACATATCATTGCAGAGTAAGTGCAGAGGAGCTCATGGGCACCAATTTCCACATCTCCTGCCTTCTTCTGTAAGTGAGCACAGTTGGAGAGGTCTACCGGTTTGCAGCAACTGCGCATGCTCCAAAAGTGCCGGAAATTGCCGAAAGGAAGAGGACCAGTAGAAGACCGGAGATCCGGAAGATGGAGCCAATGAGCTCCTCTGCGCTTATTCTGCACCAATCCATGAGCAAACTCTTAGGGGCAATTTCAGGGGTAACTAACTATGCGACGGGGGGAAGCAGGGAGGAAGGCTACCCAGGGTAGTAGGTAGTGGATTTTTTTGTTGGGGGAGGTTTAGTTCTCCTTGAAATTTGAATTTCGCTCCAAGCGTGATGACATCACACGCTGGCACAATGCTACGCGCCAACGCCATAACTTTGCAGCCATGGGTGCTGCCATCTTTACTACAAAGAGGAATGCTCCTGACAGTTAGTGGTGCCAGGTGATACACCGAAGGGTTGAACTTAAGCAAGTTGCCTTTTTTCAGCCCAAATTGACTATACAATAATCAGGAAAAAAATATCAAACATATGATTGCTTGCTATGGGTCTAGCAAACTTAGGGTAATGAGTTCAAACATGTGGATTGTTGCTGTGGGTCACTGCACTCCTGATATTATTTTAAGGTGCACAACATTTTTCATAGGTGAGACATCATATAATCAAATGATTGCATCATGTAGTCACTTGTCTTATATTCCATTAGGAGTGAGTCGGGCATTCTGGTAAGAAATATCCAATGGGACCTGCAAGCAAAACAATACTAAATTATTCAGACCTTATGTAATGTACGTCTGAGCTTATGGAATGTAATTAATGTAATGTGAAACCTAGACAAGGTTTATGAGCTGGACTCATCACATTGTCTCCAGCCTCCAAGTATTGTACATAGAGCAATGAATGAGTCATTGGGAGCGAGTGACCCCACATATATCTAGTGAAAATCATCACTGTCAGGAATATAAATTATAAAATGAACACAACTACATCCACTTTTCCAATCCTTATCCCCAGGGCTGATGTTAGAGTTGGCAGCAGAGTCATGAGTCCTAGCCCCCACTGTTGCACTCTAAGCACATTCTACCCCCTAGTTCCAGCCCTGAAGCTCCTAGTTGAAGGTTCCTATTGAAATCTAAGGGCAGTTTTATCAGGAGCCAATTATTCTGCCTGTTGGATTGTGGAAAGAAACTAGAGTACCCAAAAGAAAACCCACACAGACAAGGGGAGAACATGCAAACTCCTTGCAGATAGTGCCTTGGCTGGAGTCGAACCTATGACCTTCACCGAACATTATGAGTTGGGGTTAGAATTCTATTATAAGGCACTCACAGATCTCACAGACAAGCTTGTAAAAGAACGGAGCATTTTATTTCAGGCCACAAAGTAAATTAATACATAGCTATGAGAACTGTATCTCAGGCCACAAAGTAAACCAAATATATCTATGTATTCATTTACTTTGTGGCCTGTAGTAAAGTTCTCAGTTCTTTTACAAGCCTATCTGTGAGTGCCTGCCATTTTCTGTTTTGGTTGGATACCGCCTCTTTGAGCTGTAGGTCTGGGGCACATGCACCTGGATCCCATGTACTACTGGTGAGATTATAAATTTATCGGCTTTACACTGGGATTTTTTCCTTTAAGAATTCCATTATAACCACCAAGTTAAGGACCTATTCCTATTTGATAGGACCTAATTGGGGTCTTGATGTGTCCCTCTCACTGAGTCAACACCTGAGACAGTGACACTCTATGCAGCATCACAGGCTGGCATTGACCTTAATTCTATCCAATCACCTTTATTTTAAATATACAGCAAAATATGTGCAGTTACGGCAGTATTTCAGCCTCCTTTATGATAGGGATTGGCATCTAATTGACGTATATCAAAGACAAGCCATGAAATTATGTCCATTCAATAAATGGTGCTTAGTGATGTCATCATTTCTAACCTGTGCTTAGTGATGTCATTTGTATCACATGACTCACTGAAATTTGTGTATTATAAAAAATGATGTGCCCCCTGTTTTAAAATATGAAGATATTAGAAGTCACCTCTAAGTCCATTATCTGTATTAAAGCACTGGGCTTTTCTATTGTCATGGAACTCATTTATGACTTATGATTTCCTCATATTTTACAATAGAAGGTACATTATTCCCTATACATGTACAGGTATGGGATCCATTAACCCGTTATCCAGAAAGCTACGAATTATGGAAAGGCTGTCTCCTATAGACTTCCTTATAATCTAATAATCCAAATTTTAAAAAAATATTTCCTTCTTCTAATAATTAGGGATGAACCGAATCCACTATTTTGGATTTGGCCGAAACCCCGAATCCTTCTCAAAAAATTCGGCCGAATACGAACTGAATCCTAACTTGCATATGTAAATTAGGAGTGGGAAAGGGAAAAAAATTTTTACTTCCTTGTTTTGTGACAAAAAGTCACGCGATTTCCCTCCCCGTCCATAATTTGCATATGCAAATTAGGATTCGGTTCGGCCGGGCAGAAGGATTCAGCTGAATCCCACTGAAAAAGAATGAATCCTGGCCAAATCCCGATCCGAATCCTGGTTCGGTGCATCCCTAGTAATAATAAAACAGTAACTTGTACTTGATCCAAACTAAGATATAATTAATCCTTATTGGAAGCAAAACCAGCCTATTGGGTTTATTTCATGGTTACATGATTTTCTAGTAGACTTAAGGTATGAAGATCCAAATTACGGAAAACCGGAAAACCACAGGTCCCGAGCATTCTGGATAACAGGTCCCATACCTGTATCTGGAAACTGTTATCCAGAAAGCTCTGAATGACAGGAAGACTCTGTTTAGCTTCGTTTTATTAAAATAATTCATCTTTTTAAAAATAATTGTCTCTGTAATAATAAAACAGTAACTTGTACTTGATCCCAACTAAGATATAATTAATCCTTATTGGAAGCAAAACCAGCTTATTGGGTTTATTTAATGTTTACGTGATTTTCTAGTAGACTTAAGGTATGAAGATCCAAATTACAGAAAGATCCGTTATCTGGAAAACCCCAGGTCCCAAGCATTCTGGATAACAGGTCCCATACCTGTATAATCCTACATCCCAACTCTGTGTATGTTTCTCTAGCAGTTGTACAGAATTATGGATTATGCTCAGACACAAATCAATTAACAGAAGCCCTTAATGGCCTAACGTTGGGTTTACTTTATGTTGTACAAATACCTTCGTATCGTCTGCCAAAAGGGACATCATCATCATCTCAGAGTCTTAATTTCCCCAGAATATCTAAGCAGAGCTTTTTTTTATCCACAATCCAAAATACAGTCTGTTCTAATAAATTTCAGAACAGTTCCTTACAATTACTTTCCCCGTGTTCTTTGAAATAAGGGTTTTATGTGGGACTAGGTGCTGGGAACAGGCCTTGATGACAGGTCATTAAAAATGCCTTCAGGAGACTGTTTGTAGGGTGATTTGTTGTGAGCATTTCATACTTTAGTGTTCCAACATTCTTTTCTTTGTATTATATTTGTCATTAAATTCTTATCACCAGTCTCCCCAAGTTCACATGGATATCATAAGAGGAACATCAATTATGCAAAATCTGCAACCAATCCTTTACATTACTGTATGGGGCAAATAGTTTATATAATTGAGGATTCTGAATAGAATTTATTTAGGGCACTTTCCTTAGCTCATAACAAGGTTACAGATATGATTCTTGTTCAAGAACATCCAAAACAGTAAATAAATAAATGTTCACCCCAAGTACTACCCTAATTGGTCTGGCTGGACTTACAGGAGTATCTAGGACATTAAAAATGCATTAACCCTAAATTTTACTCTTAACTGCATGCCCTACCAACATTGCATTGGTTAAGCCCCTGTCAGGGGGCCAATCAGTTCCCAGTGGGGGAAGTCTGGACCAAGGAGGAAGCTTTGGTTAAAAGTCCAAGTTTGCGGTACCAAAAGGGGTCAAGAGTAAACATAGTCAAAATACAGGCAAGAGTACAGAACAGAAGCAAAGTCACAGGTTCAGGCAAGGTCAAAAGTCCAGGAGATAGGTTAATATAAATTTAGGAGCACCAAGGAAAACTCTCAGTAACTCCTATATTCGGAAGGGTAACAAGACGCCGGCGCCGCTACCCACATTGCGACCATGGGTGCCGCCATCTTGGAAGCGCACCGTCGGCTGCTCCTGACAGCCCCACCATATGAGGCTGGCTTCCAGCAAATCACCTCCAAGAGTAATTTAACCAAATGTTTAATGAGAATTAGTGGTGTAGAGGCAGCGCACTCCTGGGTTTCCGAATAAATCGCTCGTCTCCAGACCAGAACGTAAAATTATATACTTTATTTAAACAACATATTAATCATACGTCTGAGGACTGACGCGTTTTGTGATAGAACACTTCCTCAGAGACCTGAGGCCTTGACTCGTAGCATCAGCAGAACCCTCAAGTTGCTCCTCCAACAGGGGCTTATGGTATAGGTACGTCTTGTAATCATTAGATACAGATTCATAGCAACATACTATAGGTACTGTATCTGCAAATAAGGGAAGAGGTAGCAATGGCACCGTGGTTTTCTGACTTTTTTTGGTATAAGCCCCATTTCAGGGATTCATGTTTTGGTCAGGGCCTTCTTAGGTGGCACACATCAGCTTATTTATATAAGGGCATTGGGTGCTGTTACAAAAAATAGGAAGGCAGGTAGTGTTCACTCCAAATCTCACTCTAACCTTCAAGCTGTAGTTAGAGAAATACCTAGGACAACAAAGGGCCATTCCTCCAAAATCTTATACTAACTGGCCTTCAGACTGGGTTTTGCCAGCCACTGCTCTGGGGCCCCCCTCGGAAGACCATCACCACATTTTCGGGGAAACACTGGTTTACAATATGCCAAAGGTGAGTAGAAAAGTGTCAACAACAAAGGATATTAAAGCAGGGGTCATATGGGAACGTTATCGCTTGAGCCCCCATAGAGCCAAGATTAAGCAAGCCACTTGGTTGCCCTTGTTTATATCTCAGCAAGTACATTAGACTACATACAGAGATGCACATTAAAGGAGAACTAAACCCTAAACATTTATATGGCTAAAAATGCCATATTTTATATACTGAACTTATTGCACCAGCCTAATTATCCAGCAGAAAACGAGGTTGGTCTGTAATATAAGCTGATGCTACAGGTTTGCTGATTATTAAATTCTGATGCTAATTGCACTGGTCTCTGTGCTGCCATGTAGTAATTATGTGTATTAATTACTAATCAGCCTTATATTGTGACATTTCTATTCTATGTGTACTGTATATTGTGAGTGGGTCCCTAAGCTCAGTAAGTGACAGCAGCACAGAGCATGTGCAGTGAATCAGCAGAAAAGAAGATGAGGAGCTACTGGGGCATCTTTGGAGACACAGATCTTTACTGCTAAAGGGCTGTGGTTGCCTTGGGCTGGTACAGAAGCACAAAACATAATGTACATCATTTCTAGCTACTTATTTAGTTAAGCTT
The DNA here is from genome assembly GCF_017654675.1 of Xenopus laevis. Taxonomy (NCBI): domain Eukaryota; kingdom Metazoa; phylum Chordata; class Amphibia; order Anura; family Pipidae; genus Xenopus; species Xenopus laevis. The sequence continues at coordinate 188,526,845 of NC_054372.1, forward strand.
TAGTTCTCCTTTAAGCCTAACTGATGGATGGCCAGTGTGTACTGCTGGACCGACCATTAATGCAGACAAGGGAGACAGGGAGTCAAGTAAAACTGAGAACCCTGATATGTTATCTAAGGACAAGAAGAATTCTTACCAGTGTCTTTTCAAACCATCTGCTGCTTCCTAGTCTGTGTTCTGTCACAAGTGTCATGGTGTCAGGAGGAGGGTAACATTTTGGGCTACTTATGTCTCATTTGACATCCATATTTGTCTGGAATTGGAGTGATCAAATCCATCTTACTGACTACTGCACCTCGTAAAAAAACATAGAAATGATATACATGATTGGTGCCTTTAAATACATGAGTATTCAGTGAACTCAATAGATTATTCATTATATTTTACTGTCTGTTTAATTGAAACTAAAAAGAAGATAAATACAATGACAAGTCGGGGTTTGGGGGTTAAGGGAAAGCATATATCAATTGGAAGAAGGGTTTAAGAACTTTGGATGTTGCATGACATTAGGGGCCCATTTACTTAGCTCAAGTGAAGGAATAGAATAATAAAAATTTCGAATGATTTTTTTGGCTACTTCGACCATCAAATTGGGGACTTTGACCTTCGACTACAACTTCGACTTCGAAGCGAACGATTCGAACTAAAAATCGTTCGACTATTCGACCATTCGATAATCGAAGTACTGTCTCTTTAAAAAAAACTTCGACCCCCTACTTCCCCAAAGGTCCCCATAGGCTTTCTAATGTTTTTTAGGTCGAAGAAAAATCGTTCGATCGATGGATTAAAATCCTTTGATTCGAACGATTCGAAGCATTTAATAGTTCGATCTAACGATTTGCAGTTAATCCTGCGACTTCGATATTCGAAGTCAAAGGATTTACATTCGGCAGTTGAATATCGAGGGTTATAAATATATATAAAAAAAAATATATTCGACCCAATGTAAATCTGCCCCTAGGAGGCATATTTATCAAAATCCGATTTTTTTAATATATTTATATAAAGTTCGACCATACACGATTGGACCTTATTTATTATTAAAAAAGCACAATTTAATTGGATCGGGCACAAACACGAAAAAAATCGAATTTGAATAGTTTTCGGATTTTTGCCCGAACAGCCAGAAATAGTCCGATTTTTGGGCTAATATATACACAGACCACAGAAACTTCCAAATAGTATAGAGACCTCCCCCATTGACTTATAAACAACATTTGCAGTTCTGAGATGCTGGATTTTCGGGTTTGGACTCTTTCCATCCTCGAGTTTTAATAAATCTCGAAAAATTCGAGTTTTTTTTTTTCACGAATTTTGGCATTTGGACTTTAATAAATAACCCACTTCATGGAGAGAGCTTTCTTCAATCCAAACTTATTAAGTTGTAGAAATCCAATTGCCCTGTATTATAGCTGGTTCCGCTAAAAATGTAAAATAGCTTATAATATCCAACCTCTAGAAAAACAATTGAAATCTGCTCATAAAAGCAAAGATTCCATTGAGCTGTTGATCAAGCATTCCTTGCATTCCTTCTTCTTCTTAAGATCTATTCAGTGGAACTGCTTTCTTATCCAATTTCAATTCATGTTCTCTAGTCTTACCAAAGGTACGTAATGTAAACGGGTCCAGAAACATTTTAATTTAGCCTTATTAAATTTCTCCTCATGCCCCATAATCTGGACTCCTGAGAGAGATGCTTAACATAAACAGATAGTTGGCTGAATTACTGAACAAACTTTTTATATGCAAAAGAATGTAGCCTTCTCGCTCCTCACATGGTACTTGTACAAAGCAAACACCCAAATAAATAAGGAATTATCGTGGGGCTCCAATAGCTTACTGCCACAGGGGGATTGCAAAAAGAAATATGTATATATCAAATAGCAAAGATTGTAGAAGGCTGTCTGAAAGATTGTTAGGTAAAGTTGACAATTAGGGGCAGATTTATCAAGGGTCGAAGTGAATTCGAGGAAATTTTCGAAGTTAAAAAATTCAAAATTCAAAGTAATTTTTTGGACCATCGAATAGGATACTATGACTTTGAATTTACTTTAAATTTGATTCAAAGTAAGTTAGTTTCAATATTCAATCATTCGATAAAAAAACTTTGACTTCAATACTTCGCCAAGTTAGTTTTTTTAACTCGAAGTAAAATCGTTCATCGAAAATTTGATGAAAAAAGTTTGAATTTGATACTCGAATTCGAAGTATTTAAATTCGATGGTGAATTTTGAAGTATTTTGTACTTCGAAATTCGATCCTTGATTAATCTGCCCCTTAGTGAATTTTCATCAAATTTGCCCAACCGCATGGTGTACAGGGTGCAGGCTGCTGCAAACGTTCAACCTTATCTTTCAGTGCCTCTTTAATATATGTGTAGGTCTAGACCTCCAAGCTTCTTGCAACTGTGCAATTTCTAAGATGCACCCTAAAGGCACAACTCACAATATGGATTGCACATGGTGACAGTTTCTGTATGAAATGGCAGTTTCAAATGCAACAGCCACATATATTTGGGCAAAAGATGGGTAGACCATCGGTTTCCTCAACAATTTGGAGATGCAGGAACAGAATTCCTGTTAAAAAAAACCAAGGGGTCACCAACCCACCCAAAAGTGCGTACATCCCATGTCCCGGTGCTCAATGTAGTAACACACTGGAAGGAAAATACAGGTATCAAGGATTTCTTAACTTTTGCCTGCAAGGGAGGATGGTGTCAGGGGCCTATCGGCTCCTAGCGGAGAAGTTCGGGCCAAGGAGGAAGCTTAGGGATTAAGTCCAAGTTTGCAGTATCCAAAGGGGTCAGGCGTAAGCATAGTCAAGTTCAGGCAAGAGTTCAATAAGGTAGACAGCAAGAATCAGAATCCGGGTCTAGCAGAGTGTCCGGAATCCAGGAAACAACAATTTAGGAATTTAGGAAACTTAGGAACACAAGTCAGCAATTCCTATAATCGAGCATTGAACTGGTGTTCTCTGCTTCCTTTTATTTTGAATTTGGCGCCAAAATGCAGTGTCGTGACGTCACTGACGTCAATGCACCAGCGCCTGAACCCACGCACCAACCATGGGCGGACGGGAGCAGGAGCACCACGAAGCGATCCTGACAGATGGTGAGTTTTTGTTTGAGGAGGCTACCAATTGAAGAATTTGTAGTGGAGAACTTAAACAGAATAAGTAGAATGGTTTTATGCGTAATAGATCTTGCCAGACTAACTTAATTTCTTTTTATGAGAAGGTAAGTAGAGACCTCGATTCTGGGATGGCAGTGGATGTGATTTACTTAGACTTTGCTAAAGCATTTGATACAGTGCCACACAGAAGGTTACTGGTTAAATTAAGGAATGTTGGCCTGGAACATAGTATTTGTACCTGGATAGAGAACTGGCTAAAAGATAGACTACAAAGAGTGGTGGTAAATGGAACATTTTCTAATTGGACCAGTGTTGTTAGTGGAGTACCGCAGGGCTCTGTACTAGGTCCCTTGCTTTTCAACTTGTTTATTAATGACCTGGAGGTGGCCATTGAAAGTACTGTTTCTATTTTTGCAGATGATACTAAATTGTGCAGAACTATAGGTTCCATGCAGGATGCTGCCACTTTGCACAGTGATTTGTCTAAGTTCCCTGCCCAGATGGAGCATGTCCACCTGATAGCTAAATATCTTGAAAAGGCTTCATTTCTGAAAATCAATCCCATATTACAAAAAGTACTTAAATGGCAATGACATAGAACCGGCACTGTTCCTATAACAACACTGGTATTTGTCTCTTATAGGAACACCGGCACTTGTCCTTCTACAACATCACTGGTACCCGACTTTTTAAATTTTCTTTCTCCTTTATTTTTCTTTAAGCGCTGTGTATAGCGATCTTTGTTCTTTTCTATTTGTAATTTGAAAATAATAAAAATAAAAAAAAAGTACTTAAATGACATTTAGGGGGTTATTTATTAAAGTCCATTTTTTTCTGGTCAAACTTTTATAGGGGAAAAGCACTAGTTTTTCCTAGAAAAAAGAAACTTGAATTTTTCGAGATTTATTAAACTCCGAATAATTTTTCTCTGTTATAATAATACAGTCCCTTGTACTTGATCCCAACTAAGATATAATTAATCCTTATTGGAAGCAAAAGCAGCCTATTGGGTTTATTTAATGTTTAGCTATTTGTTTAGTAGACTTTTAGGGGCGAATTCATCAAGGATCGAATATCGAGGGATATTCGACTGGGAATTAAAATCCTTCGACTTCGAATATCGAAGTCGAAGGATTTTTGCACAAATAGTTAATAATGCTTCGATCGAACGATTAAATCCTTCGAATCTTTTAATCCAACAATCGAAGGATTATCCTTCGACCAAAAAAACCTTGTAAAGCCTATGGGGACCTTCCCCATAGGCTAACATTGGGTTCGGTAGCTTTTAAGTGGCGAACTAGGGGATCTAAGTTTTTTCTTAAAGAGACAGTTCTTTGACTATTGAATGGTCGAATAGTCGAACGATTTTTAGTTAGAATCCTTCGATTCAAAGTCGAAGTCGAAGGTCGAAGTAGCCCATTCGATGGTCGAAGTAGCCCAAAAAACACTTCGAAATTCGAAGTTTTTTTACTTCGAATCCTTCACTCGAGCTTGGTGAATGGGCACCTTGGTGTGAAGATCCAAATTATGAAAAGATCCCATTATCCAAAAAACCCCAAGCATTCTGGATAACAGGTCCTGTACCTGTACTGAAAAAAAAGTTGTGTAAAAGTAGATACTTCCCAATGCCATATTTTCATTTGCACTTTCACCATTTATGATTTTTCATCATGTTTTTTTCTGAAAAAGTCCAACATAATAGATTTTAAAACTGGCCCATTTCAGATGGAAAATAGAACGATGTAATAAATTGACTCACGGCTAAATATAGGATTTCCAAACGTGTTTATGCAATCATAAATTCCCCCGAGAATCTCTTTTAGGACATGACACATGACGAGTTTTGAAAACATATCTGCAGATCCATTCCAACATAGCTCCACTTCACAAGTGCATTCCCTTGTCTTCATGTTTTTATCAGAGGTCAAAGATAGTTAATGCACAATATAGCGGCCAAGCCACTTAGTTCAACTATAGATCATCAAAACTGAACTGCTATGTTGTACAGGTATGGGATCTCTTATCCAGAATGCTCGGGACCTGGGGTTTTCCAGATAAAGGATCTTTCTTTAATTTGGATCTTCATACCTTAAGTCTACTAAAAAAACACTTAAACATGGACTGTTTTACCTCAAATAAGGATTAAAGGAACAGTAACATGTCCTATTTTTGGTTAAGGCACTGTTTCATTATTATAGAGAAAAAGGAAATCCTTTTTTAATAACTGAATTGTTTGTAAAATTAAGTCTATGGGTCTAATTCTGGATAACAGGTTTCTGGATAATGCATCTCATACCTTTTTTTTTTTTTTCCGAAATTACGGTTGGAGTCACAGCAGTCTGGGAAAGGAAGTGCAAACCCCATTTTCAGATTACAAAGATGGGGTATCCTACTACAGGTATGGGACTGGTTATCCAGAATGCTCGGGATCTGGGGCTTTCTGGATAACGGGTCTTTCCATAATTTGGATCTTCATATCTTAAGACTATCAAAAAGATCATGTAAGCATTAAATAACCCCAATAGGCTGGTTTTGCTTCCAATAAGGATTAATTATATCTTAGTTGGGATCAAGTACAAGCTACTGTTTTATTATTACAGAGAAAAAGGAAATCATTTTTAAAAATGTGGATTATTTGATTATAATGGAGTCGGCCTTTCTGTAATTCGGAACTTTCGGAATAACCAGTTTCCAGATACCGGATCCCGTACCTGTATCATCTTCTGGCAATTTAAATTGCATTTCCAACTGCCACCTCCCTGTTACAGACTCTCCAAGGACAACAGATAATATAAAAGGCATTAGACTTCTCGCATCACAACCACCATTGAGAGGATAGCTGTGGATGAAACTAACACATTAAAGACAGGCCTGCCTTCCTGCAGAATACTTCTAATGAAATCCAGAGGTACAGAGAAGTTGCTGAAGCATGTCTGAGCTAATATAAATATTATGGAAGTCTTACTGATCGGCCCAAAAATTGCAGTAGAGGTATGGGACCTGGAGTTTTACGGATAATGGGCCTTGCCGTAATTTGGATCTGAAGTCTACCAGAAAATCATATAAAACATTAAATAAACCCAATAGGCTGTTCTGCTTCCAATAAGGATTAATGATATCTTCGTTTGGATCAAGTACAAGCAATGTTTAATTATTAGAGATAAAGGAATCTGTTTAACTTGGATTATTTGGCTAAAATTAAAGAAAATGGGAGATGGCCTGTCTGTAATTAGGAGCTTTCTGGATAACGCATCACATCAATACCTGTAGTTCCAAAAACAGATCACTGGTCCAATATTTTGAAACACAACAAGCCATGGAATATGCATTTACCAATATGTTGGTGGCAAATGGACCTTTTTGGAACAATCGGGGTCATTTATCAATACTGGGCAAATGAGCCCATGGGCAGTAACCCATGGGACCTTCTTTCACATATAGTTGAGACAGCGTTAAAAAAAGCTTAAGAGGAATAAGCAGTATACAAATAATAACATATAGGGGCAAATTCACTAAGATTCATAGTTGCGCCAGGCGTAACTTCGCCACACTTCGCCAGGCGTAGTTTCGCCAGCGCTCCGCTAATTCACTAAAATCCAAAGTTGCGCTCAGGGGTAGCGTAAGGTTGCGAAGTTGCGCTACCGTTGATTCGCTAAGTGAAGCAAAGTTACGCTAGCGATTGTTAATTTGCATATGGCGCCAAATTCAAATTTCAATGGAGGAATACGTACAATCACTACAAATGCCTGGGAAACCTTCAAAACATCAAATAAAATTTTTTTTTGACCTACACATGTGCCCACTGTATAGTTAAGTTGCCATGAGTTAGGAAATGTAGGGGGGAAGGAGGGGAGCCCCAAAAAGTTTTTCAATCTTTTTCAGCCTTTAACCCATAATATAGAAAAAACTCCAGCGTTTTTTGGGACTTAGAAAAAATTTTAACTTTTTTTGAAGCAAACCCTATCTACTCTATTGTGCTTTGCCTGGTCTGAGGTGGCGAAGGAAGTCTAGCGTAAAAGGTAGCGTTCAGTACAATGCGTGCGTTAGTGAATTTGCGTAGTTACGTCTGTTGCGAAAGGGTGCGAAGTAAGACTAGCGAATTGTCGCTAGCATTAGGCGCTTCCGCGCTTAGTGAATTTGCCCCCTAGTGTAGTATGTTTAGCTTAGCCTAGCTTAGCTTTAGCCACGGCATGTGGCATGTGCGAAGTTTCGGTCCAGCGCGCATGCGCGAAATGTGCGCGCGCATGCGCAGAAGAGCATTTATGCGCAAGACACCAGCGGCAGTTGGGGAGAGACAGGACCGGACAAGGGGTAGACGACAGAGCAGGTACGTGCCTGGCGCCCCCTCAGCTTTGTGCCCTAGGCACGTGCCTACTCTGCCTACCCCTAGTTCCGGCCCTGCCTTCAACTATAACTCCCATCCTTCGTTGCAGCTGTGAAGTTAACATTTCTTTCTAGGGCAGCAGATAGGAGAAGCAGCAGGGGAGGGGGTTCGCCGACTCCCTTTTACTCTGAACTCTATCTGCGCGTTGAAATTTCTGGTAACCTTTGGATAAACTATTGACTTTTAAAGTAACCCATGGAAACCAATCAAATTGCTGCATTCATTGTTATACTTGCAGCGGGCTTTAAAAAGCTAATCACTGATTGGTTGCTTTAAGTAACTGCCCATGGGCAAATTTGCCCAGTGTTGATAAATGAGCCCCAATGTATCCATTCTAAGGGATTACTCGGCTTTTCATGTGGATTCCTATTCCAACATATGTTTATCAAAAAACCCTGCACTACACTGATGAGTCATAATAAAGGTAAAATTGTAAATGGGATCCAATCAACAACTCTGCCATAAAACCTTCTGGCAGAGTAAATATGGGAGCTACTACAGAACTAGTTACTGTTCACAGCTATTTGAACATGCTGATCTTTTTTCATTCCACCGTAATTCCCTTGTTGACCCTTACAAATAACAGCAATATAAGAGATGTAGGCACGAGAGGCCCACCTGCTGCTGGGGCTGCCAACTGTACAGCCTGCTTTACCAGATTTAGAAGATGCAGGGGTTAAACAAAATAGCAGAAAGCTGGACCCTAGGAGACCCATATTGTACCTGATGTATCTATATAAATGCCATATTTCATATACTGAACTTACAGCAACGGCCTAAAGGTTCAGCATCTTAAAGGACAAGGAAAGCCTAACTAAAGAAGTAGCTAGAAATGTTGTACATTATGTTTTGTGCTTCTGTACCAGCCCAAGGCAACCACAGCCCTTTAGCAGTAAATATCTGTGTCTCCAAAGATGCCCCAGTAGCTCCCCATCTTCTTTTCTGCTGATTCACTGCACATGCTCTGTGCTGCTGTCACTTACTGAGCTTAGGGACCCACTCACAATATACAGTACACATAGAATAGAAATGTCACAATATAAGGCTGATTAGTAATTAATACAGATAATTACTACAAGGCAGCACAGAAACCAGTGCAATTAGCATCAGAATTTAATAATCAGCAAACCTGTAGCATCAGCTTATATTACAGCCAGGGAAGCTCATTTTCTGCTGGATAATTAGTGACGAGCCCTAAGCTTAGCTTCTCAACAGCCAATCAGAACCCACTGAGCATGTGAGTGTCACAGACACTTTCCAAGATGGTGACCCCCTGTGACAAGTTTGAAGTCCTGGATCATTGCTGCTATTGACAAGCTGAAACTTTAGGCTGGTGCAATAAGTTCAATGCAACAATAATGATGCAGGCCTTCAAAGTTGTCTCAGAAGGTCGCCATCTTGGATTTGATTAGGAGTGTCAGTGGCACTGCCCATGCTCAGTGGGCTCTCGGCTGCTGATGAGAAGGAGTTGCTGCAAATTATCAATTGCCATTTGGTAAAGACTAAATCAGTGATCCCCAGCCAGTGGCTCATGAGCAACATGTTGCTCTCCAACCCCTTGGATGTTGCTCTCGGTGGTTTTAAAGCAGGTTATTTTTGAATTCCTGGCTTGGAGGAAAGTTTTAATTGCATAAAACTAAGTATTCTTCCAAGTAGAGCCTCCTGTGGCTACCAAATAGTGAACCCTTATTATACATCCCTTATTTGGCACCCCCGAGAACTATTTTCATGCTTGTGTTTCTCCCCTACTCTTTTTTTACATTTCAATGTGTCTCACGCGTAAAAAAGGTTGGGGATCCCTGGACTAGATGATTGGCATGTCCTTATATTTGATTTGATAAAGGATATACCTTTTTCAAAAGCATTTGGGTTTTTTTGTATTTAAAACAAGTATTTCAAATGTATTTTTTAATTGTTTGTGGAATGTAGATGAAGTTTATGTTTAAACATAGATACTTGTGAACTAAAGAAAGTTGTATCATTTTTTTCCTTGCTCTTATGTTAAAGGGTTTACAAGGGAGGGGGGAAAGGGAGATGGAAAGGGAGAGAGGAACAAACTGAGCATGCTCAAGCCCAAGCCCTGGAGGTTTAAGCTGAAAACAGGAAGTCTGATACAGAAGCCCATGAGTACACAATAGAAAGAAATAAATGCTGTTTCTTTTGACAGAGGACTCAGAGCAGCATTACTTTGAGGGTTTACTGGTGTATTTATATAGACCTTTCTGATGAAGCTTACTGAATTTTAGCCTTTCCTTCTCCTTTAATACCAGGGGTTGTTTGCTTCTCTTAGGGTTAGCAAGTCTACTGAGCCCCCTGGATCAAAAAGAAGAGATAAGAAGAAGGTAGTCAACCATATCTGAATTTTCAAACTTTCATGAGACAATGTAGTTGAGGTTGGGACAGAGGATTGGGCAGATGGGTAAGTGTTAATTAAAAAAGCATAAATGAGACCCAGGGACTCTAATCTTAGCCAAGAGGCAAGTCAACAAGACTAGTCAACAAGCAAAGGCTAACTGGCACAAAATCTATGAAGAAATCTTAAGAAGGTCCCTGAAGTTGTATCATTTCTAGGGAGGCTATGGGGAAACTGTAATAACCCTTTTCTCTGGCAACTTTTTGACAACAACAGTTCTTTCCACAAAAAACATTGCTGCCATGAAGGATAGGCTGCAGTTTTGTACTGGAGGGGTGTGGAACCACCAGGGCTGCTACATCAGGGTCATGCAACTCCCCCCAAGGGCCCGTCCCCCTCCGTACCCCCACTGACCACCGCCCCGGAAGCAAATCCATCTCTGTCCCCTTTTCCCCCACACGCACCTTCTTTGTGCAGCCGAGGAGGGGCCAGAAAGCATCTTCCTCTGTGTCTCGGTGGCCCAATCCAAACCTGAGAGGCCATATCATAGGGGTAACAATTTGGCAGCAGTCACTTATGACTAAGGAATGTTTTTCTGATTCCTGTTACACAGAGAAAAGCAATATGTCTATTGTATGTTAAAGTAAAAAGAGAGCAACAAGTAAACACTAATCAAATATTATACAGTATTAATTATATTAATTCTACTACAAAATTTATCATAACATTGGCAGAAGAAAATATATATACTAGCTAATCAGAATGTTTTTCCTGGAAATACACAGTTTTTCTCTATTAAGCGAGTGCATGTAGTGTAACGATGACAAGAGCCCTTTTCAGTAGCAATGTGATAAATGTGCACTGTTTCTTTCATAACAAGGGGAGCGGTACATAAATCTAGGATGTTTGCAAGAGTTGCAGCAACTCGGGGGGTCCTTTCATTGGAAAGTTATTCAAAAGGAATTCAGGCTGGAACTGCCGTTGAAAATAAGTCTTCTCTTTGTAAGTCACCTACTAATGTGACAATATTTGGGGAGACGGATGTGTAGATTGTTGCTCCATGCTGACCAAGAAGGTCATGGTTTTTTTTTATTTTTTAGTAATAAATATCAACATATCAATATATATTATGTAAAAGGAAAGCAATGATAGAGATCATTTATTTGAGTATCAATGTGTAACACAAAATCCGTATTTTTGCACAGTAACGTAACTAGCCATCTCGGAGCCTGGGTGCAGGACGTGTAGCCAGGCCCCCCAACCCAACTCTGGATGAATTTTTTGCACTGGATTAACGTCGTTGATGGTGCTGCAGTTCCGCCACTGTTTGGGCATAAAAATGCTGGCAAAGGAATCTTGAAACTCCCAAAAGAAATACTGGTGATTAAGCATTGTGATTGTTAGGGTCCATAGCAACCGTGCACTGATTTGGATAGGACAATGAAATTTGAGTAGAAGTGGGCCTGAACAGAAAGGAGAGTAATTAAAAGTCACAATAACAATAAATTTGTAGCCCTATGCAGCATTTGTTTTTTTAGATGGAGTCAGTGACACCCATTTGAAAGCCGAAGAGATCAGGGCCCCCCTAAGTCCAACTGCTGTGCCACCCCTCCCCCCTTCACACAATTCTTGGCTTGATTGATATTGAGTACTGGATCTGCATATTCTTACCAGGGTCTTACAAGTGCTTTGTCAGTTAATTCTATGCCCTTATCTTGCTGACCCTTGTTTCTTCTGACTGGCATTGCTTGTTAACGATCCTCACCTTTCTTACCTACAAATACACCAATGTCTTTTTATTGAGTTTTCCATGAAAAACATGTAGGAAAATCAGCAAAACTGTTCAATCCAAAACAATTACATACTAAGTTATATGAGTTTAGGCAGTAAGAGGAAATTGCCATTTTAAAAAATAAGGGCCGCCCCCTGGGATCCTACAATTCACGGTGCACACAAACAAACCATACATGTTAGGTCGCATGAGCCAATTAACAGACAGAGTTCTGTCTTTTGCTTCCGCATTTCTTCCTGTTACAGTTGGGGGCAGATTTATCAAAGGTCGTGAATTTTCGAAGTAAAATACTTCAAATTTCGAAGTAATTTTTGGGTACTTCGACTAGGGAATAGTCCAACTTCGATTCTACGTTGAAAAAAAACTTCGAAATTCGAATATCGAAATTAGCATGTACTGTCTCTTTAAAACTCCGACTTTGACCATTTGCCGCCTAAAAGCTGCAGAAGTGCTGTTTTAGCCTATGGGGGACCTCCTAGAACCTACATGGAGGCAATTGGTGGAGTCTGAGAGATCGAAGTTTTTTGGGGGAAAAACTTCGAATCGAAGGCGATTTTCCTTCGATCATACGATTCGAAGTAGGCAAATACGGACCACTTCAACCCCCAAAAACCTTCGACCTCTATTCGGTTGGTCTTTTTGAAATTCGAAGTTTGATATAATATATATATATATATATATATATTCATGATGAAAGCTGACGCACACTGGGATTTATCAAAAATAAAACTTATTTTATTGGATCGACGTTTCGGTCCACACACGGACCTTTATCAAGATAAATACAAAGTGCAAGTGTAGGCAATTTTATAGACTCACCCACCAGTGAATCTCCACCAGAACACGCCCATGGAGGAGATTTTTCTGGTGGAGATTCACTGGTGGGTGAGTCTATAAAATTGCCTACACTTGCACTTTGTATTTATCTTGATAAAGGTCCGTGTGTGGACCGAAACGTCGATCCAATAAAATAAGTTTTATTTTTGATAAATCCCAGTGTGCGTCAGCTTTCATCATGAATATATGGTTTTTTTCTGACTAGCACCTGGGTTTTTTGCCTCAGTGAGTGTGTGCCACAGTCTTTCTACATATATATATATATATATATATATATATATATATATATATATATATATATATATATATATAAATATATATATATATATATATATTATACTGAAAATGTAGAAGACTGCACTCACGGGACTTATAAATCAATTCACTATAATTTATTGTAGGCAGACATGCTTATGTCTGCCTACAATAAATTATAGTGAATTTATTTATAAGTCCTGTGAGTGCCGTCTTCTACATTTTCAGTATAATATATATTTTGGGTTTGTTTTTCTATGTTCGTTGACTTGCACCGAGCACTTAATGCATTTTTTGGTGTGAGCGCTGATGCATTTTTTTGAATACATTTATACACAGTGTATATATATATATATATATATATATATATATATATATATATATATATATATATATATATATATATATATATATATATATATATATATATATATATATAGGTATGGAACCTGTTATCCAGAATGCTCGGGACCTCGGATCTTCATACCTTAAGTCTACTAGAAAATCATGTAAACATTAAATAAACCCAATAGGCGGGTTTTGCTTCCAATAAGGATTAATTATATCTTAGTTGGGATCAAGTACAAGATACGGTTTCATTATTAAAGAGAAAAAGGACATTTTTCTTTCTTTTCTTCATTTCCTGTGTTTGTTAAGCCTTTTAGAGATGTTTATAGAGATAAACCGGGAATGGTAGTCCAACATCAAGTAATAACTCACCAAGTAAAGGAAGAGGTGCACCACGCTGAGCCTTCAGTAAGGGGAGCAGTCAAAAACACCAGGAATTATTGAGCAGGCATACATAGTTAGCCTTTGACTAGGTGTGTGTAACACGAAATGCGTAAGGCTATGTGTGACATAATAAACATGTTTTACTTAATTTTACTGCCTGGTGGAAGACTGCCTTTTTGAGCGCCTGCTCAACAATTTCTGAGGTTGCTGATGATGATGGTCTTCTAGAATATCAGTCACTGCAATCACTTCTCTCAGTATCACTTTGTGTATCCAACATAGAATGATTTCTATCTCTTAAGGACTATAAAATACTTAAAATGACCAAGTATTAGGAGAAGCTATGGCTAGATTTAAACTGGCTGTGGATTAGGAGAGAAAGAGATGGGCACATTATAAAAAAAATAGACAAAACAGTTGATAGGATCTATATCACTTTTAACTAGATAATAAAAATGTTTTAAGACGTCTGAGAAAATTGGATAGACTGAAGTCTGAAGGAAAGGCTCCGCAAACACCATATATCAGAGGAGATCACATTCCTGAAAAACAAATAATTCTGCCCGGGAGAAGGAATGTTTGGTTAAACAGGGAGGCCTAGAAGTAGGAAGGTGTTATTTACAAGGTGCTGCATTTGTTCATAGAGATGACCATCAATCACTACAAACAATAAACAACACGACACAGAAGAATGCTTACATTCACTATATTTTGCAATTGCATTGAATAGTTTTCCCGTGTCCATATTTACTGTGACTGAGCCAGGATAATAGAATTGCAGCAGAAACCACACAGATGACTTTGTGAGCATGAGAAATACTGGTACATATTGTTCTTTAGTAGATAAAGAGACAAGAACACACTGGTCCTGATGGGGCTGCCATGATAATTATTTACATAGCCAGTAGGAAACATCTGCAAATCTCCCCCGCTTTACCCATGCTCCATCATTTGGTCAGGTAACACCAAATAAGCAGTTACTACCCAAATCCAGAGTCATATTGACCCACTGGGATACCAGGAGAACTCACAGTCGACCCAGGTGTCAGTGGACCTTCTTGTTCATCCAACTATTTGCCTTGTATGTTTATATCCATCTAGAATAAGCTGTAGAGTTTTGGTCTCAGGGCATTATTGTATTAGAGAGGGTACAGAGAAGGGCAACTAAGCTGGTAAAGGGAAAATCTTAGCTATGAGGAAAGACTGGCCAAATTGGGGATGTTCACACTGGAGAAGAGGCGCTTAAGGGGAGATATGATAACTATGTATAAATATATAAGGGGATCATATAATAATCTCTCTAATGCTTTATTTACCAGTAGGTCTTTCCAGCTGACACAAGGTCACCCATTCCGATTAGAAGAAAAGAGGTTCCAGCTAAATATTGGGAAGGGGTTTGTTACAGTGAGAGCTGTGAAGATGTGGAATTGTCTCCCTGAATCAGTGGTACAGGCTGATACATTAGATAGGTATAAGAAGGGGTTGGATGGTGTTTAGCAAGTGAGGGAATACAGGGATATGGGAGATAGCTCATAGTACAAGTTGATCCAGGGACTGGTCACATTGCCATTTTGAGTTAGGAAGGAATTTTTCCCCTCTGAGGCAAATTGGAGAGGTTTCAGGTGGTTTTTTTTTTGCCTTCCTCTGGATCAACTAGCGGTTAGGCAGGTTATATATAGACTTAAAGAGATTCTGTCATGATTTTGTGATGTATTTTTAATTTCTAAATTACACTGATTACACTGCAAATAATTCACTCTACAATATAAAATTACATTCCTGAACCAGCAAGTATATTTTTTTTAGTTGTAATATTGGCGTGTAGGCGCCGTCCCAGGTCATTGCCTTGTAATGTGCTTTCAGAAAGAACCAGCACTTTAGGATGGAACTACTTTCTGGCAGGCTGTTGTTTCTCCTACTCAATGTAACTAAATGTATCAAAGTGGGACCTGGATTTTACTATTAAGTGCTGTTCTTAAATCTACCAGGCAGCTGTTATCTTGTGTTAGGGAGCTGCTATCTGGTTACCTTCCGATTGTTCTGTTGCTATGCTGCTGGGGGAGGGAGGGGGATGATATCACTCCAACTTGCAGTACAGCAGTAAAGAGTGACTGAAGTTTATCAGAGCACAAGTCACATGACTTGGGGCAGCTGGGAAACTGACAAAATGTCTAGCCACATGTCAGATTTTAAAATTGAATATAAAAAAATCTGTTTGCTCTTTTAAGGAATGGATTTCAGTGCAGAATTCTGCTGGATCAGCACTATTAACTGATGCGTTTTGAAAAAAACATTTTTTCCCATGACAGTATTGACAAGTTTGAACCATTCCACATTTTCTATATGAGAACAAAGAAAGAAATTGGGGGAAAGGATAGACAATAGTATGTAAGGAGAATTAAGAGAATAAGGAAAACTGGTAAAGAGAGAAGGAAAAATAGTTTGTAGAGTGGATCTGCCATCTATGGTTTTTCTGATAGGCCCAGTGTCGGACTGGGACACCAGGGAACCCACCAAAAAACCTTAGACCAGGGGCGACTCTCAGTACTATTTTTTTCCTCTCCTCACTCAACCTCTAGTCTCCTAATCTCTATTCTTTACATACTATAATCTATTATTCCATCTATTTACTCACTTCTCATAGAAATAAGGAATGTACATGAAATAGGCCAAAAGTTTAGCAGCATGAGGGCCACTAACACCTGGGCCCACCGGAAGTTTTCCTGGTATCCCAGTGGGCCAGTCTGACACTGGATAGGCCCCAATTCCTACATTGTCCATATCTCACTCTAATTAGACTTTTAGTCTAAATTCTAACCCTACGTGGCATTCAGGTTGGGGTCTATCCATATCTTTGGGAGTATACAGTAGATAGTCCAATAACATGAGAATCATTGCCGGGAATGTATTATTATAGTATAACTGACTTCTCAATAAAAATGACTTTCCTGCAAAGTTTAACACAGTGTGGTACTTTGGTAAGTGTGTAACCACATTCTATCCCAACACAGCCACTCTGTGACTTTTTGATAACAACACAACATTGCACAGAGATAAGAGTCACCCTCAAGGCCATGGCATGTTTATATATTTTGAAGCCATTGGGGTAGTTGTATACAGTACTTGTATATATAGGTTGAAAAAATACAAAATTCCAAATGCATGCCAAAGACCTATCTATACACTTGAATATATAAATATATACACAGGTATAGAATCTGTTATCCGGAAACCTGTTATCCAGAAAGCTCCAAATTTTGAGACGGTCATCTCCCATAGACTTAATTTTAATCTGATAATTTACATTTTGAAAAATGATTTCCTGATTTACTTCCCATCTGAAATAATAAAACAGAAGCTTGTACTTGATACTAAGATATAATTAATTTTTATTGGAAGCAAAACCAGCCTATTGGGTTTATTTAAGGTTTACATGATTTTTAGCAATCTTAACCTATGGAGTTCCAATTTATGGAAAGATCCATTATCCGGAAAACATCAGTTCCCGAGCATTCTGCATAACAGGTCCCATACCTGTTTATTATAAAAAAAAAAACAACCCCAACCTTGACAGTCTCCCCTCATAATTTAAGTCTTCCCTCCCTCTAACCAGTTTAGTTGCACTTAGTCTCTGCACTCTCTCCAGCTCATTTATATCCCTCTTAAGGACTGGAGTCCAAAACTGCCCCCATACTCCAGATGAGGCCTCACCAGGGACCTATAAAGAGGCAGAATTATGTTTTCATCCCTTGAGTTAATGCCCTTTTTTATACAAGACAGAACTTTATTTGCTTTAGTAGCCACAGAATGACACTGCCCAGAATTAGACAACTTGTTATCTACAAAGACCCCTAGATCCTTCTCAGTTAAGGAAATTCCCAAGACATTGCCATAATTAATTGTCTTAAATGCAAGCTGCCCTACCTAATTTTAAGGTTTAGAGGCTGGGAGCTAAGTCATACCTTCTGTAAGTGCTAAAAAACTTCAACAATACATGTCATTTAGACTTTTATGAGCATTCTTCCCCAAAGGGACCCGTGATGCCTCCAGGGCAGATATCTTTTCTGTCCCAACCTAAAACTGTCCCTGCAAATATCAGGACAAAGCTCCGACTTTCTGCTTTTGTTTTGCTAAAACCTCCTTCTAAAGAGAAGTGTTAATAACAAAAGTGGGATTTACAAAGGTAATAAACACGTTTTGTGAAGGAGATGCTTGTAAAGTGTGATACAATCATTTAGAGCCCTATTTATAAGCCATCAAAGCAGACAAGTGAAGCACTTGGGGACAATCGGATGGTACCAGTTAAATCAAGGACTCCCTGTTTATGAACTTTCAAAGTCAGAGAGCAAAATAATTGATGTAATAATGGAAATGAATCCTGTTGTTCCAATAGCCTGGCAAAGACTGCCACAAAATTACAATGGGTAGGAAAATGTATTGTACATTGATTTGCTTTCCCTCTTGAAGAGCTAAAGAGCTGGAGAAACCAAAACAATTTTTAAAATAGCAATGTTCTGGATACTTGGATCAAGAACTGAATTCTACTGAATCCAACCAATTGTACCACTTCAGTAATTTAGTAGGTCCCCAATATTGCTTTCTGCGCATCCAATTGTATACAGAACGTGAGAAAGACATAGTAGGGTTCATTTATGACCACAATTTGCCATGATATTTGCCCACAATGGAGTGTTTTTCCCATAATTCCAGCATCATTGTGGTTGTGTTGGGAGTTTCTCCTGATGAAGCTGCATCCAATGTGTAAGAATAAGCACAATTGCACATTTTGATGGAAGTTTTTGTTAACATTATGAGGATAATGTCATTTCTGGCATTTGCATTCTTTCATCTGCTGTGTTTATTGATGCAACTGACAGCCCAATCTGGGATTAACACCACGTTCAGGGTAATTCCAAGGATTCTCCGGTGTTAATAGACACATTGCTGGTGATAAGTGACGGGCGAATTTGTCCCATTTCGCTTCGCCGAAAAATTTGAGAATTTCCTGCAACTTTGACGCCGGCGTTGAAGTCTGAATAATGTTGATGAGTGACAGTTTTGACGCAATCAACTTATCCGATGCACGTCCAAAAATTTTTGACGCCGCCGAATTTATGTGGCAGATTCACTAATTTATTCACCAGTGGCGAAACTGGGAAATTCACAGCGAATTTGCACCTGCCAAATTTATTCTCCCATCACTACTGGTGATCATGTGGGGAGAGTGAAGGGCTTGGGGTACCAAATGGACAGTGGGCTGTTGTGCTTCTGAGGACAAGACTTGACTTGACTTGGGTGCAAGTGCCTCTTGGCCCAGCACTGGCTACTTTCCCAGGCAGGGTTCAGATACATCTAAATAATAAAACTGATTTCGTTCCAGATTGCCCCATACACTCCAAATTTATCTCATATTTTATAAAAAAAAAAACTCCCATGTCCGATTTATTTATTAAAAAAACATGAATTAATCAATTTTGGGGAAAAAAATCTGATAAAATAGAGCAAAAACCTGAATATTCAGTGTTTTTTTTTACTTTTTTCCCCCGAGTCTCTCAATTATTTTTGTTTTTTTGGCCCAAAACCCCAAATTTGTCACGATATCTTCAAATTGTGATTGGTGCCTCAATCATTGACTTCTACATGACCTTGACAGGTCTGAGTTGACAGATTTTTGGATTCAGGCTTTTTGCAGCATCGGGGTATAATAAATCTTGAAAAATGTAAGGGTTTTTTTTCACGAAAAATTCCTGTTTTTGCCACAAAAAGTCCAACCAGATAAATTTCGAGGTATAGTATATAACGCCCTAAGAGTAGGGAGAACACAAGTATTAATTGCTGAGTAGAATCTAGCCACAGTTTGAAAATGATGACATCCTTCCTAAATATGGAGAATTTAAATGTGCTTGTTAAATATAATCTAGTATCGCTTGGTGTGGCCTCCAGCCCTCTCTAAACCAAGGAGAAAGGGCAAGGGTTAAAATAAAAAGTGACTACATGAGAGAGAGTCTTGAGAGGTGTTGTCGTTACATTACGTCAGGGCTACCAGCTCTCCTGGCCCAAAATAGAAAGTCAGAATGACACTTCACAAAAACACTTCTTTGGCTCATTAGTAATGAGAGAGCTGGGCATATCTTAAATGACTGACTATGTGAATTCCTGAGAAGCTGATCCTTGATTGCATTCTTCTAGTTCCAATATAAATTGCTAAAAGCTGACGCCAGTTAATCTCCCCAAGTAATGGGAGGGTTACAAATGAGTGAGGGGATAACCTGGATATTTTTAGGTAAAATTCCTTTTCAGTTGTTCACTGATATTGTAGAACCCACATTTATTTTGTCAAAATGAGTGGTCTTCAGTTTAAGGCTTTGTACGTTAGCTATAAAGTGCTCAAAAGCAAGAATTAGAACTTTTAGATGGCTGAGAATTAAAGAATTCTTCACTTTACAACCAATTTGTTCACATTTGAGATCTTGTTTATTATGGGAATGAAAAATAATTGCAGCAGTAGAACAGTGATCATTCTCAAATTGTATACTAAAGTTGAATTTTCTAAATGAACACATGAAATATGTTAAAATTTGAAGGATAGAAAATGTGCCAACTAAAACCTCTACTGAAGACAATGATGGCTGTGTTTTCAACATTCAAGGTATTATTATAGTTTTTAAAAATGAATGGAACAATGAAATTGGAAAGAACTTTAATCCATCATTCCGAAGGTCCATTTATCAAAAACTGTTAATTTTTAAGTCTTTTATCTTTTTTCGAAAAAAAATCTAAAATGTTAAATGGTTGCTTATTCATTAGAAATTTGAATTTCAATCACAGTCAAATGCTGGGAAATCATATTCTACTCATCATTTTCAAAAAATCTGGCAACTTTCATATTAATCTCAAAAGTTCAACCTGAAAAATAGCTTAAATTTTGTTATTACAGCTCCCACTAACTTCTACTTGAACCCGCTAGCTTTTAGATGGCTAAAAAAAATGTAAACATTACATAAACCCAATAGGATTATTTTGCTACCAATATGGATTCATGCAGCTTTGTTAACATTGAGTACAGTTATTATAGAGAAAAATGAAATCATTTTTAAAAATTAGAAATATTTACTTAAAATGGACTCTATGGTAGATGGCCTTCCCGTAATTTGAAGCTTCTGGATAATGGGTTTCCTGTACTAGATCATAAATACATTAACAATTATGTAGCAGAAGCGAGAAAGGAAGATCAAAAGGGGAAGGCCTGTGTATTAAAGATAATCAGTCAATTGATCAGGGTAATATTCAAAAACATTAAAACTTACTAAAATTGCTAGGTCTATAAAATATGAGGGAGAAATTGTGTTTTTTTTTCCAAAATTTGATCAAGATAACATTTCCCACATTTTTTTCACCTTCATATTTTTTTTGACTGCAAGCATGTTTACAAAAAAAAAACCTTGATATGTTTAAAAATTGCATTAATTAATTTATTTTATTTTATTTTGGAATTTTAGAATACGTTGAAGGTTAAAAATATACCTCCCCACTGTTTTCGATAGAAGCTTGTTGGTTTTAGTTGCTGAATGTTTTACAACTGTTAAATCTCTAAAATTCCAAAAATTTTAGTTTTAAAATCTTTAAATGCACAATTTTTTTGCAAAAAGTTTTTCTAATTGCGGCCAAAACTTGAATTTAAATGTATTGTTTTTGCCCCTAAATATTGCCTATTTTAACATGGAGATATGGGGATATGGAGCTTTTTCCTGTCCTCTGCAGCCCCAAAGCCTCCTCTCTTGGCAGCCTCACTGTCTGGATCTACTGGTGGTGGCCTCCTTTTTCTAGCCCTAAGCGCAGCACATACAGTAAGGTTGCCACTAGTGATATGCAGGCTGACCCGATACCCGCGGAATCCTTGCATCCCCCTCTCCGAGTTCCAAATTCCTGCTTCCTACTTCAGGGTTTAATTTTTTTAAGACGCGTGCCTCTCGCACGGGTCTATAAAAAGAGACCCGGAAGTCGGGATTGGGTGGGTGGTGGGAGGTCGGGGAAAAAGGCTGACCCGCACATCACTAGTTGCCACCTTTAGTGTGTTGGGAAAGCGGGAAGGGGGTTGGCCGGGTGATATCAGGGGGCAGGGCGGATGATGACGGGCGAGGGTGGTGATGTTGGGGGCAGGGTGGTGATGTTGGTGGGTTGGCCAGGTGATGTCAAGGGAGGGGCAATGTAGGGGGTGGGACCAATGAAGTGGCGATCAGCAATTGGCTGCATGGTCTGCACCCGGGCCTGCAACTCCATAGTTACGTTATTGAAGTATGGTGTGCTTACCCAGGATGCATCTGCACCCTGAAATACACCATTGTACAAAAGGAGAGAAAGTGCCATATTAGGAACCCAAAACATAAATTCTGTTAGTATTTGGGTCTGGAATTAAAAAGAAGCCATATTGTATAAAATTAAAATGCAAAATATTTCTTCCAAGCTTATTTGCCCTGTAAAGCCCAGGCACAATATTAAAAGATATATTGGTCAACCAACATATTAATGTATGCACTTTATTAGATATTGTGCTTTGTTTGAAGTGATACCAGCGTGATTTCTTACTTTCACTACTTTCTTTCTGATCTCTGAAATATAAACGCCTAATTAAAAACATAAATGTTTCCATATACAAAGTTAATAAATCTAATACTGAATAAAAAAGTAGGGTTTTGACCCAGAATTATGTCAGTTTATGCAGATGCAGTAAAAAAATCCAGCTGAGAATTATGAAACAAAAAAATTCTTGGAGGAAAATCTCCTGGAAACAAGAACAAAGGCAATTTGTTTTAGTAGGTGCCCTGTATATATGAACTCGAACATGTGCGTTTGGTTAAACTCATTGTATCGGAAGAAATTCCCTTCAGGCCATATCCAATCACATTAATTGGATGTTATTTAAAGGGACAGTGGGGTATTGGAACAAAGCACATAAAAAACGGTCATTAATAATCCTTCCTGCGCTGTAATCAGTTCCAAAGCACTTTGTGCAATTTGTACCAAATTAATCACTTCATAATCACGTAACGATGACCGTCCTGTACAACCCCATTTACAGTAAGAAAGGCCTCTTTATATTGTTCTTTTTTATTCATATAATACTAACATATTCCCCTGCGTTTATACATCATAGAGATTATACATCATTCGCCCCAGTCACTGCCGCAATGGAGCTTACAGTCTATGGTCACTATCATTCACAAGAGTCAGTTTTATCAGATCAGTTAACTTATGGTGATGGGCGAATTTATTCGGCAGGCATGGATTCGCAGCGAATTTCCACACTTCTCTGAAAATGTTTTTGTGAAACTGCCGTGAAAATTTGCCGTGGAAAATTTTGCTGCGTCAAAAAAATCATTTGGACAAATGAGTCGCGTGCATAAAAATTGTCGCGTGTCAAAATTATTCAAACACCCATTGACTTTGGACAAATTAGTCGTACATGTAAAAATTGCCGCGCCCATAAAAATTGTTGCACGTCAAAATTTTGCGGACGCCCATTGACTTTAATGCATTTGGACAAAAGAGTCGCGCGTATAAAAATAGTTGCTCGCATCACAATTTTCGTGTGTCAAAATGATTTTTGATGCCCATTGACTTCAATGAGTTTCGCAAATTTTTCACAGTGTCACAAAATGGGGCAGATTCGCTCATCACTATTAACTTGCTTTTATGGTTTTGGGATTTGAGAGGAAACGGGAGTACCCAGAGGAAACCCACAGAGATACAGAGAGAACATACAATTTCCTTGCAGATGGTGCCCTGGACAGGGTTGGTCTGGGCCAGGGATCCCCAACCAGTAGCTCGTGAGCAACATGTTGATCTCCAACCCCTTGGATGTTGCTCTCAGTGTCCTCAAAGCAGGTGCTTAATTTTGAATTCCTGTCTTGGAAGCAAGTTTTAATTGCATAAAACCAAGTATAGTGCTAAGTAGAGCCTTCTGTAGGCTGTCAGTCTACATAGGGGCTACCAATATCCAATCACAGCCCTTGTTTGGCATCCCAAGGGACTTTTTCATGCTTGTGTTGCTCCCCAACTCTTTTTACATTTGAATGTGGCTCATGGGTAAAAAAGGTTGGGGACCCCTGGTCTGGGCAGTCCGTGGGCCTGCAACTGAAGGACCCTATTCCTGGCACCCGGCTTACCTCCTTCTCAATTTGATGATACCATCTCTGGATGAGGGATTGAGCTGAGTCACCAGGGTGCAGAGAATTCAAGATGGGGAGAGACCCACTAGTAGTAAAGCCAAAGCCCAAGTATTAATAAGTTAAAAAGTCTTTATTAGGACATACATAAGCCTAACTCGTTTCGTGCCTAGTTAGGCTGTTGGTCTTCCCTTGGTACAATCCTTTTAAATGAGTGTCGATCAATTAAAATTTACATGCATTATATCACAAAGAGCCTTAACCAATCATATTAGAGCTCATTACAAGGTCAAAGACCAAATATGTTACATAAACTGCATCACCAGGGCCCACCATGTTGTTTCCCGGTGTCCCAGCAGCCCAGTCTGACACTGGCCTTGGTTGGAATCAAATCCAGGACTGGATTGGAGAAATGTGACTAGGTACAAGGTATTAAGGTCCCTGCAGCTCCAAGAGAGACATGTCATCCATCTTGCAGTTGTGCCTACCCATTGTTAGTGCATCTGGTGCAACGCACCCTGGAGCTCAAGAGAACCATCTACTTCTGCTTCTTCTACAGAGCATTGCATTATAAATCTTCTATGATTTCTACCATGGAGGCAATTGCAGGCAAGTCTTGTTCTAATTTCGAATGGGTGAGGCCTCATGGCTGACAATACTAAGCATGCCTGACTGTATGAGGTAATAGATCACAAGGAAAGAGATGTGCAGAATAGGTGGCGCTGAAGTTAATCCATAGATCAGATATAATTAGAGAGGGGCAAAAGAGCGTGAGGAATGGAAAGAGTCTACAGAAGAAGTGCTATAGATCAAGGCAGGGTGTAACCACTTAGAAATGCAGAAAGCTGGTCTCTACTAATACTAATGACTAGGAGACAGAAATGTGCTGGATAGGCAGCTACCAGAATAGCTCACATTTCATTGTAATCCCAGAACTATTGATCATATGTAATTACTCTAGTGCTTATGTGTCAGATGCCAGAGATGCAATCACGGACATGACAGTGGCTATGTAACGTGCAATACTGCCTCGTTCATCTTAAAAAGCCACAAGTAGCGAGCGTTCCTTAAACATAGTCTTACACTATGAGTAAAACACCAGCCTAAAAATGATTGCCTTATTCATGTTCCTCTGACCTTAATTGGTAGGGATAGAAAAGCTTGTTTAGAAGTTGAGAAGAAGTTTAGTTTGTATGGGCATCCAAGCCTTGTACCCAGTTGCTTCTCTATTCACAGCACTCTTTTGTTGCAACATTTCCATCTGGAACCACATGGGGAGGCAGATTTATCAAGGTTCAAGGTTCGAATTTTGAATGCATGTGAGTTTTTTATTAACCCTAATTAAATTAGATTTTCTTCGAAATTCGATTGGGGGGGTTGTTTATTAAAAAAATCAAATATCTAAAACTCGGATGAATTTTACCGACCCAAAAACTCGAATCAAATTTGACCAAACTTTTTCTCCGGGTGTCAGGAAGGCTACAGACACCTACAAATTGGTCACTGGACCTCTCCCATCGACTTATACATGGATACGGCAGGTTTTAGATGGCGAATAGTTGAATTCGAATTCCTACAGGGTCAGAGTATGATAAATCTCGAAAATCGAATTCAAATTTTTTTAAAAACTCGAATGGAGTTTGGATAATTCCCTAGTCGAATTTGACAGTTTTGAGCATAAAAAAAAATTTGAAAATTCTAATTTGAATTTTCAATTCGACCCGTAATAATTCTGACCCTAAATTACATGTTCAGAATGACATCTGCCTTCAGAATAAGTCATTGGATGCCCTCACAATACACTACTTTTCAAGATAGTAGCAGTTTTTAAATTGCAGTTAGAAGAGCAATTTGATTTTATCATTCATTTGTTTTGATGGATGACACATCTTTTAACTTAAAAAAAGGAATGCATGTGAGTTTTTTTTTAACTCTATTAAATTAGATTTTCTTCAAAATTGTTGTTTATTAAAAAAAATCGAATATCTAAGACTCGGATGAATTTTACCGACCCAAAAACTCGAATTGAATTCATCCAAACTCAATTCGAGTTTTTTCTCTGGATGTAAGGAAGGCTACAAACACCTACAAATTGGTCACTGAACCTCTCCCATCGACTTATACATGGATACGGCAGGTTTTAGATGGCGAATAGTTGAATTTGAATTCCTACAGGGTCAGAGTATGATAAATCTCGAAAATCGAATTCAATTTTTTTTTAAAAACTCGAATCGAATTTGACAATTTTTACCATAAAAAAATTTGAAAATTCTAATTTGAATTTTCAATTCAACCCTTATTAATTCTGACCCTTAATTACATGCTCAGAATGACATCTGCCTTCAGAATAAGTCATTGGATGCCCTCACAATACACTACTTTTCTAGATAGTAGCAGTTTTTAAATTGCAGTTAGAAGAGCACTTTGATCCATTTTATCATTCATTTGTTTTGATGGATGACACAACTTTTAACTTGAAAAAATAAACTTAAATCAGAAAAAAAAAACTGTCGCCCGTTTTAGTGGCGACTACTATACATGTAAAGAGGAAATCATTTTTAAAAATGTTGGATAAAATTTAGACTATGGGGCAAATTCACTAAGCGCCGAAGCGCCTAACGCTAGCGTCAATTTTCGTTACTTCTCAAATTCACTACGAACGCTGGTGTAACTTCGCTAGTGTTACTTCGCACCCTTACGCCTGGCAAATTTGCGCAACGGACGTAACTACGCAAATTCACTAATGCGCGCATTGTACTGAACGCTACCTTTTACGCCAGACTTCCTTCGCCACCTCAGAGCAGGCAAAGCGCAATAGAGTAGATAGGGATTGCTTCAAAAAAAGTTCAATTTTTTTCTAAGTCCCAAAAAACGCTGGCGTTTTTTCTATATTATGGGTGATAGGCTGAAAAAGATCGAAATTTTTTTTGGGGCTCCCCTCCTTCCCCCCTACATTTCCTAACTCATGGCAACTTAACTATACAGTGGGCACATGTGTAGGGCAAAATAAAAATTTTATTTGATGTTTTGAAGGTTTCCCAGGCTTGTGTAGTGCTGCTACATATTCCTCCATTGAAATTTGAATTTGGCGCCGTATGCAAATTAACCATCGCTAGCGTAACTTCGCTTCGCTTAGCGAATCAACCCTAGCGCAACTTCGCAACCTTACGCTACCCCTGAGCGCAACTTCGGATTTTAGTGAACTTGCGGATCGGTGGCTAAACTACGCCTGGCGAAGTGTGGCGAAGTGCGGCAAAGTGCGGCGAAGTTACGGCTGGCGCAACTACGAATCTTAGTGAATTTGCCCCTATGGGAGACCGCCTTTCCATAATTCAGAGCTTTCTGGATAACAGGTTTCTGGATCCCATACCTGTACCCTGTTTAACAGCAGCAGGACAGATCCCAGGTGAACTGCACTGCCCATAGAAAAAGTTCTCATCGAAGATTATGAAGAAGCTCTCTGTCGAGGTTGAAGAGGTTGAAGAGCCTGGGGATTTCTATTAATAGAAGGAAGTACATTGTTGATGCAGTCAAAGCTTTTCTAAACATCCCTATCCTTGACATCTGATTAGAAAGGACTGGATCATGAAAATCAGCCGCCGAGATAATTCGGGTAGAGAGACATCAGTTTAGGTTGCCGCAAACAAAACTCATTTCGAGAGGAATTTCTCTGAAGTGTTCTAAAATTATCCAGAACCAAAAAAAAAAAGAGAAAGAAGAGCACAACGAAAATCTCACGGAAAAAAGGAAATAGTTAAAATCTGAAGCTTTCCCCTGATAAGCTATTCCAGGAAACAGAACTCAAGCAGAGGTAAAATACGTAACAAATTGTCGGCTACAAGGTCGTTTAAACTAACATTGACCTCACAACAGTTAGACAAACAAGATACCAAAACAATTCTGTAAACAGCCAGCACTAAATAAATGCTGGGATGGTGCGGAAGATCCAGAGATAGGTACAGAAGATAATACGGTGTACAGTCAGTTTGTTCTGAGATTCCATGATGTGCTCTGTGCTAAATTATAACCTCCCAGATAAGAAACTGAAAAGGTTGTTGTTCAGCTACTTCAGTTAAAGAAACTCTGATACCAGTTCTACTAGAGCAGGGATCCCCAACCTTTAGAACCCGTGAGCAACATTCAGAAGGAAAAGGAGTTGGGGAGCAACACAAGCATGAAAAATGTTCTTGGGGTGCCAAATAAGTACTGTGATTGGCTATTTGGTAGCCCCTATGTGGATTGGCAACCTACACTGTGGCTCTGTTTGGCAATACACCTGGTTTTTATACAACCAAAACTTGCCTCCAAGCCTGGAATTCAAAAATAAGCTCCTGCTTTGAGGCCACTGAAAGCAACATCCAAGGGGTTAGAGAGCAACATGTTACTCAGGAGCTACTGGTTGGGGATCACTGTACTAGAATATCCCAGCCAATGTGCCCCCTAATTCCTTATCAACTATGTGCACCAAAAAATAATTTTGTGTACACGTTTTAAGCTGCGTATTTTTAAAAACGTATGTGCTCAGGCCAGAATATATACAAAATGTGGTGTTCACACACAAAATTCTTTGGGCGCACCATAGTTTGTTGTGTGTCCCCAAAATGTGTGTGTGTGTCCCTGGGCCCACCGGGGCGATGCCTCAGAGTCCCTCCTGCTACACGTGTGCGCATGTGCGAAAGAACATGCACTGTTTGCCGTGACCAACAAAGACAGGAAGAGGCATGTGCGCATGCACGAAATCGATTATGAGCACAGTTTTTGCCACAGCCGGCAAAGGGAGGAAGACGCAGGGAAGAGAGGAACACAAGGGCAAGGCTGACAGAGCACACAAGAACTGTGGGCTCACCGGGTTTTTTCCCGGTGACCCGCCGGCCCAGTCCAACCCTATTCAGGCAGGGCTTCCAGGAAAACATAGGAAATCAAATAAGCCTTTACAAAATAAAATGGTAAAACAATTTTGAAACTCATCTTAAACAGCCTTGGGGTTGAACTGGTTGGGGTTCACCTTGAAATGTATGAATGCAGCCCTTTAATTCTTTGGTATATTCAACCAGTTTTGTCCCTAGCTTTCCATTTCTATATTAAAGCTGATGTCTGAGTCCCACCTACCCTAGTAACTAGGATGAGATTTCCATGCTGGAGATAAGGAGAACAGAAAGGCAAATTGTTCTGAAATGACAACAATAATTAAAAAAAAAAAAGACAGGTTGAAAATTTTCCAAAAGTGGCCATACATGAACAGATCCACCCATTTGGAAAGGTTGTTCTTAGTCAGGACCACTGAATACAGATGTATGCAGACCCTTTGGAGGAAGAGAAGAGGCCTAAATCAATGCTCTGATGTGGTCCATGTCTGGTAGAATTTCCTTACCTACTTGATAGATGACTGGCGGGTGATTCAGGCATATGTTGGTTGGACAGGCTGATGGGCTGCTTAAAGGAGAACTAAACCCTAAAAATAAATATGGGTAAACATGCCATATTTTATATATTGAACTTATTGCACCAGCCTAAAGTTTCAGCTTGTCAATAGCAGCAATGATCCAGGACTTCAAACTTGTCACAGGGGGTCACCATCTTGGAAAGTGTCTGTGACACTCACATGCTCAGTGGGCTCTGATTGGCTGTTGAGAAGCTAAGCTTAGGGGTCGTCACTAATTATCCAGCAGAAAATGAGCTTCCCCTGTAATATAAGCTGATGCTACAGGTTTGCGGATTATTAAATTCTGATGCTAATTGCACTGGTTTCTGTGCTGCCATGTAGTAATTATCTGTATTAATTACTAATCAGCCTTATATTGTGACATTTCTATTCCATGTGTACTGTATATTGTGAGTGGGTCCCTAAGCTCAGTAAGTGACAGCAGCACAGAGCATGTGCAGTGAATCAGCAGAAAAGAAGATGGAGAGCTACATGGGCATCTTTGGAGACACAGATCTTTACTGCTAAAGGGCTGTGGTTGCCTTGGGCTGGTACAGAAGCCAAAAACATAATGTGCAAAATTTCTACCTACTTCTTTAGTTAGGCTTTACTTCTCCTTTAATTAGCCTAGTTTGGCCAGGTCACCTATTTACAGGTATGCGATCTGTTATCTGGAAACCCATTATCCAGAAAGCTCAGAATTACAGAAATGCTATCTCCCATAGACTCCATTTTATTCAAATGATATAAATATTTAAAAACTATTTCCTATTTCTCTATAGTAATAAAACAGTAGCTTGTGCTCGATCCCAAATAAGATATCAATCCTTATTGGAAGCAAAAGCAGTCTTTTGGGTTTATTTAATTTTTAAATGACTTTCTAGTGGACTTAAGGTATTTTATTAAAAACCCCAAGCATTCTGTCCCATACTTGTAGATTGCAAACATAGAATAGTCAGTTTGCCAAAGGAACTGCACAGCTCTGTGTACTTGCATTATTCCCCTCTGGACAATTGTATTTTCAGCTGTAGATAAATATGACCTAAAATTTCATTTTAAGATGAGCTGCTGGGAGCAAAGCTCTGCTCCACATTTTGCACATTGAGCACAAGTCTAGGAAAGGCCTGAGTGAACAACGTTGACGTCTCTTATCCTGGCCCCTAACTTGTGCATCATTCAGACAAATTAAGAAATGTTGCAGACAGCGAAAATAATCTTTTGTAATAAAGGTTGAACAAGCCCTTTCCTTGAACGGTTACATCATTGGTTTCAATCCTTAGGAAGAACTATGCTTGGAACATTTACAAAGGATAGGTGTAAGCGCTAGAGCTCTATGGGCCGCACGATTATTACAGTGGAATGACCATAGATCAGTGATCCCCAACTATTGGCTCATAAGCAACATGTTGCTCTCCAACCCCTTGGATGTTGCTCCCAGGGGCCTCAAAGCAGGTGATTATTTCTGAATTCCAGGCATGGAGGCAAGTTTTGGTTGCTTAAAATACAGGTGTACTTCCAAACAGAGCCTCCTAAGTGAGAGGACTTGGTTCCATGTGAAACAGACAGAATCTATGATCTAGTGAATGTTTCAGAAGATACATCAGATCTTGAGATAATAAACTATTCTGGTGGTGATTGTGGGGGCTCAGTTCCGCTTGGGCAAGGCAAATTAGCAAAGGAAAACATCTGGGCTGAATGTGTTAGCACTTAGCAAGAATCCATGAATATATATTAACATGGGGAAGTTCTGACACTGCAGGAGATACGTGACATGCTTGAAATAATTTGCCACTAATGCCTAAAGAGATCCGCAAGATCTGAGAAACGTTTTCTCCCTGATGAAGAAGAATGTGTCTCGGGCAACTCGGCGGAACATCTGGTGTGACTGGAAATGGCAATGTACAATTTAGCACTCGGCCTGATAAATCTGTAATCCTAAATTAACCTCATTTATCTGATGAAGCGCTCAGGAATCTGAAAGTGGACCCGTCTCACAAAACAGAAAATGTCAAACTAATTAGAGCGCTTAGAAGCCGAGTCCATCTCCCGGCCGAGATGTTTGTACAGGTGCAACCAATAATAATAGCCCCACTTCACATTTGTAGGGGAACAGCTTGGAGTGCACAGTCAGCTTCCATACAGGGAAGAACAATGTCCACGTCAAGGCTTTGTCCTACTGTAGGTTTTATGGAACTCTGATCTTTTTATTGTTCCTGAAGCAATAACCTTGTGGGCTCTCAATGGGGTCTTTGCATTTTCCCACTTCACACAAACATCTTTCTTTTTATTTAATGGCTGTCATTTTCTTTTCACTCAGAGAATAGTCTGTAACCCCCAGAGAGTATAATTCTCCACTACTGTTGTTGGCAGGGGGCAATAACCTATTTAATAGAGAATGGTAGACAGGGACAGAACACAAGCAGTTTAATCAACCCATCATTCTCTTATTTAGGGGAAGCAAATCTTCACTCTAAGAAGTGAACTTATTACATTGTATATAAAGACTTCTCTTCTTTCCTTTCCTCTATCTTTAATTTCTATCCTTATTGTCTGTCTCTTCTGTGCGCTCTTCTCTTCCTATTTTACCTTTCACTTTATCATCTCCATCTCTCCCCTTCTTTATTTAATTTTTGTACTACTTCTCTCCCCCTGTTCCTGTTCACTTTATATCCTGCTCATCCCTAATCACAGATTGTATGTTCTACTCATATATTTGTGGGTTAGGGATGGGCAGATAGTGATGGGCGAATTTGTCCCTTTTCACTTTAACAATTCGCAAAACACAGGTGACAATTCCAATGTGCATTAAAGTCAATGGGCTTTAATTGTCGTTGGCATCTGAATTGTTGTAAAATAAAACGTTGGACCCCGGAAATTTTCGCTGCAATTTAACAAATTTATTAGCCGGCGGTGAAAATTTACCGCGAATTCACACCTAGGAATAAATTCACCCATCACTACTTGCAGATTGTGCCTTTGCTGGAACTGAACCTAGGTACTCAGTGCTACAGGTCCTAGGTTCTATCCCAGCCAGGGCAACATCTGTAAGGTGTTTTAATGTTCTCCTGGTACTCCACTTTCCTCCTAAAATACAACAATGTTAGGCCGTTTATATTGTTCCTGCTAAAAAGAACCATAGTGTGTGTGGATGTAAAATAGATTGTAAGCTCCACTGGGACCAATATGATTTATGTATAATCTCTGTAAAGCATTGTGGAATGTGTCATAACGATATAAAAAAAGATAATATATAATAATGATACTTAAATGCCCAGCTGCATGCAATCCTCAGCTGTCAATCTGAGTGCTCATTTACACATGGGAGTTGTACGTGGACAGAAGAAATTTGAAGGGTTTTTAAGTTGCCTAAAATTCTTTTCAATCCATGCACAACTCAACTCTTGTTGAACGTACAAGCATTTAGCTTAGCTTGAGCTGCATACTGGCAAGGATAAATACTTGAATGAGGCATAGCACATAGTTGTAGGTCATATAAGCTGCACCTGAGGACTGGATGTGCCCCAGGGACAGACAGTCAAACGCTGAGGACACATATCGACTAAAACGGAAAAAATCCCAAAGGTACTTGGAAACGTAAAGTCCCATGGGGGCATGTTTGAATTAAGATTTGAGGTTGCCGGTTACCTCTATCACTGTGCACCAAGGAAATTGGAATTATCTACACAGACAGGTGTGCGTGAGCAACTACTACTTACTACTTTGGCATGTTTGAATTAGCCAGTCAAGGTTTGCTGCAGCAGAAGGAGCTGGATCTTTTTGATCACATACACAAAACATACATCTGGCTTTACTAGAGGTCAGTGATTGAGAGTAACACTCTACCAGCCCAGGCAATTGGAGTCAATGTATATTGGAAGCAGTGGGTTCAGAAGCAAAAGGTTAAAGTCAGTAGCTGGTTTGGCAGTGTCTAAATGAAAGGATCTAGT
The DNA here is from genome assembly GCF_017654675.1 of Xenopus laevis. Taxonomy (NCBI): domain Eukaryota; kingdom Metazoa; phylum Chordata; class Amphibia; order Anura; family Pipidae; genus Xenopus; species Xenopus laevis. The sequence goes on from NC_054372.1 coordinate 188,559,864, forward strand.
GCTGCTACAAAGGAGGAAATAATAAAAGAAGTAAAGGTTTGATTGTATTAAACGTGGAGAGAATTTGACTGTAATATATAATATATTTTGACATTTCCATCACACAAAACTCTGTACACAGTTACTTAGACACAAAAGGGCTCATTTACTGTATATACAAAGCACTCAAACCATTATCAATATATTAAAGGAACAGTAACACCAAAAAAATGAAAGGGTTTTAAAGGAATGACAATGTAATGTAGTGTTGCCCTGCACAGGTACAACTGGTGTGTTTGCTTCAGAAACTATACTATAGTTGATATAAACAAGCAGCTGTGTAGCCATGGGGCCAGCCATTCAAGCACAGGATACACAGTAGATAACAGATAAGTACTACTATAGTTGATATAAACAAGCTGCTGTGTAGCCATGGGGGCAGCCATTCAAGCACAGGATACACAGTAGATAACAGATAAGTACTACTATAGTTTATATAAAGAAGCTGCTGTGTAGCCATGGGGGCAGCCATTCAAGTATAGGATACACAGTAGATAACAGATAAGTACTACTATAGTTTATATAAACAAGCTGCTGTATAGCCATGGGGGCAGCCATTCAAGCACAGGATACACAGTAGATAACAGATAAGTACTACTATAATTTATATAAACAAGCTGCTGTGTAGCCATGGGGGCAGCCATTCAAGCACAGGATACACAGTAGATAACAGATAAGTACTACTATAGTTTATATAAACAAGCTGCTGTGTAGCCGTGAGGCAGCCATTCAAAGGGTAAGGCATTTTTATGATAAGGGGTTGAGTGCAGAGGACTCTTGTATTTGTCTATATGAATTTTGTGGTCACAGCCTCATTACACCCCTGCTTAATGTCTTTAAAAATTAGTGGTGAGCACAACTTTCCCTTGTTTGTTATAGTTTATACAGGAGCAGTGACCAGCTCCATGTTGTGGCCCCACCCTTTCCAGCTTTAGCCAGGTGATCCTACTGGTGGCCAATAAAAGGGCAACCAAGTTTGGGAGTTTAGTCCCTTTATAAAATGCTTAATGAAGCAATTGAATTCTTAAGGAATCAGATGAAAGTTGAGTGTAGGACTGACCACACCGGGGATGACTTTGACGTAGTTGGTCAGCAATCCCTGTTTTGTTTAAAGGGTAAGGCATTTTTGGTATCTTAAGGCAAAAAATGACTCAATGTCTTAAATATATGAATAAAGTGTTGAGTGCACAATGTGTTTGTGGTCACAGCCTCATTGCACTCTTGCCTAACGGTTTAAAAATTAGTGGTAAGCACAACATTCCCCTTCTTGCTATCATTTACTGTTATTCCATATGCAGGGGCAATTTTTAACCCCTTAATGCCATTCACAGAGCACTGTTATCTGGGGTAATGGCTGCACACCTCTCTTTGCAGTGGATTAAAAATCTGATGCAAAGTGCAAAATTCGTGCAATTAGTAAACACCTGACATAGGTACATAGGTATGAACAAGTCTCTACTGCACCTTGTGGTCCTTGCTGCGCTTTAGCACAAGGCACAAGTCTTTGCACTTTATTCTGGGAGTACACATAACTGCAACATGGGGCACAGGCCTTGGGGAAACATGCAAAACAGGGTGCGAAGAGACCATTTTTGTTTGTTTTGCCTGGCTTAGTAAATGAGCTCTAAATCATGCCATAGCGTTTCCAGTCTACATTAAAGGGCAGATTTATAGTATTTTTTGAACTCCCATAACTTGGAAATTTGAATTAAAAAAGACCAATCAAAAAATCAAAGTTTTTTTTCTTGGGTGAATAGGTCCGTTTTCGATCGAATTCTAATCACACGGATCGAAGTAACAGCGCATTCGATCAAATTCGATGTTTTTAGAAAATAAACTTTGAATTTCAAAAGTCCCCCAATTGACTCCAAATAGTTCTAGGAGGTCCCTCATAGGCTAAAATGGCAATTGGACAGGTTTTAGATGGCGAATGGTCAAAGTTGATTTTTTAAAGAGACAGAATCGAATTTTGACTATTCCATAGTTAAAAATTAGCTCTAAATTCAATTTTCTTAATTTAAATTTTCACTTCGACCTTTGATAAATCTGCCCCTTGGTACCAGATTCACTCAGGCAATTAAGAGTGATCACTGACAATAGAACTTGGCCCTGTGAGTCAAAGTGGAGTTACTTACCGTATATACTCAAGTATAAGCCGAGTTTTTCAGCCCCCAAAATATGCTGAAAAACTCTACCTCGCTTATACTCGGGTCAAGCGCAAAAACCTCCAATGGGAGCAGAAACCCTCAATTTTTTTGATTGAAACTTACCAGAAGCGGCTTCATTTCTCACCCTAGGCTTATACTCGAGTCAATAAGCTTTCCCAGTTTTTGGAGGTAAAATTAGGTACCTCGGCTTATACTCGGGATGGCTTATACTCGAGTATATATGGTAATGGGCCAGTATCATCAAATAAAACAATGGCGGACATTGGAAAGGTGGGCTTTGATGTCCATTAGACAGGATGATAATGCAAACTCAGAGTGACTCATGAGTGTGACACTGCTGGAAACAATAGCAATATTATAGTTAAGGAGAGAAGACTTCCACACAAACTTCACATCAAATGCATGGCTCTCCAGTTGTTTTGAACTACAGCTACCATCATACTCAGCTGGAGGGCCACAGGTTGTAGAGCAAGGAAACCAGTAGATAAACTAAATAACACTGCGGAAAGAAATGGGATTCACAAGAGACACCCATACAGTTCAAAGCATTGTGAAAACAAACTATTCAACCTCCGACCTTGCTGCCTAATGTCAGGAAATATTCTCGCACGCTCCCTTGAACGCAATATAAAAGTACCTAAATCCCTACGAAGATCTCACATCCTCAAAAGAACCATCCGTTCCAATAAGCGATCATCCGGGGGAAAGAACAACAAGTTTTAATAAACAGGCTAGGATTTAAAAATATCTTTGTGCACTGACTGACCCCCTGTCTTTAGCCGGCTTTCAGGCAATTTGGGATCTCGTTAAATTCATTCATGTAGGTCTAACCCACGGACATATACACACAAACAATAAACAGGAATGGCATGAAAATACATGCCAATGGGATATTGATGTATCTGCAAAGTATTTTCCTACTGCTACTGCCAGTTGATACAAGTGCTCCATGTATGGGGTGTTAAAGCTCCAGCACTTGCTCTTGTAGCATTGGTGAATGAAGCCTTATATCCAAATTCTTTCTATAATCGTTAATCCGTCTTTACATTTACATTCATGGCTTTATTACAGTAAGTAATAAGTGGAGTTGTTTATTCATTAACAGATGAAGAAAGTGCAACAGTGCTTAATTTTTCTTGAAGGACCTTTTGCAAAACCAAACACCCCAGGATCCAAGTACAATCTCATTTATCCACCAGTATCCTTCTAGATAGAAAATACAAGTAGCTTCAAGAAGCAACAGCAACCACGGTTAGACAAAAGACAGTATTTTTAAAGAATGCCAAGCAGTCCTCACATTTGACCCTTGACAAGTATCATTTTGTCATACCTCCCATCCGTCCTGTTTTTCGTTGGACTGTACCAATTTTGACAGCTCAGCCCGCAGTCCCTGATTGTTACTGAAAAGTCCCGACTTTCTCTTTGATCTCTTGCACTGAACAGCCAGAAAAAGATACAACGTTTCTTTTGGCAGAGAGCCCAGAATCTGTGGCAGATGCACTTAGATACATTTGTTACAATTAAAGATAAGCAAAGAAACAATTTTAATGATTTAAGATAAGCAGGTATCTTGGGGAAAATGTGACTTGCAGCTTAAAGGAGAATTCAACCCTAAACTTAAAAAACTCCTACCCCCCTAACCCTACATAGACCCCTCCTCCCCCAGCCAAAATGCCCCTAACATGTTACTTACCCCTTGGTGCAGATTCAGGGCATCAGAGTTCACAGGCACCACCTTCAGCCGCTTCGGTAGTCTTTGCAATGACAGCGCTTTGGCGATTTTTGTGAGTTTCGGCGCATGCGCAGTTGCTGCAAAAACAAAAATTGCTCCAACTGCGCATACGTCGCCACGCAGGTCTCATTCAGAAGATTTCCGAAGAGAAGAAGATGGCGCGCCTGAACTCCAATGCCTGAATCTGCACCGAGGGGTAAGTAAGAGTTAGGGGCATTTGCCCGGGGGAACGCTGGCTGGGGGGAGGAGGGAGTGGGGTCTTTGTAGGGTAGGGATTTTTTAAGTTTGGGGTTGAATTCTGCTTTAAAGGAGAAGGAAAGGCCTATTTACTTGGGGGGCAAAAATTTAGGCACCCCCAAGTGATTATATATATACTTACCTCACACCCCCGGGCCTGTGCTCCTATCAGGAGAAATATGCATCGGTCCGGCAAGCACCACGGAACGATTGGATTCCTACTTTCTGCAAATTTTCCGGGGTAGATGCATGCGCAGTAGAATGAAATAGACAACCTCTTAGTTAAAGTTCTGCTTTTCGCGATACTGTGCATGCGCAGCCGCAGGAAGAAAGAAGAAGCCATGCTCCACATGGCAAATATTTTTGTCCCTCTTTCTATTTCCAAAATGTTGAAAGGTATGTATTGGGTATTAACCTGAGGGTACTGCGTGCAGATTTCCCCCAGTATCAATGACTTGTCACTGTAAAAATACAGACCTGCCTCTCTCCATAGCTGGCTACAAATTAGAGCTGTGATTGGCCAGAAACAGACATAATTGGCCATGGGGTGTTAAAGTGCACCTTGTACAAATAAATACGCCCTATGCTTTTAAAGATATCATTTTTTATTGGGGTGGGCTATTATACTATGCTATTATACAATATGTCCCAAATACGTTATTGTCATTGTTTATGCTTGCACGAAAGAATGTACAGGTATGGGATCCATTATCTGGAAACCCCTTATCCAGAAAGCTTCAAATTACGGAAAGGCCATCCCTCATAGACATTTTATACAAATAATCCAAATCTTCAAAAATGATTTTCTTTTTTTCTGCAATAATAAAACAGTCGCTTGTACTTGATCCCAACTATAATTAATCCTTATTGGAAGCAAATCAGTCTATTAGATTTATTTAAAGGAAAACTATGAATACCCCAAAATGAATACTTAAGCAACAGATAGTTCATATCATATTAAGTGGCATATTAAATAATCTTACCAAACTGGAATATATATTTAAGTAAATATTGCCCTTTTACATCTCCTGCCTTGAACCACCATTTCATGATGGTCTGTGTGCTGCCTCAGAGATCACCTGACCAGAAATACTGCAGCTCTAAATGTAACAGGAAGAAGTGTGGAAGCAAAAGACACAACTCTGTCTGTTAATTGGCTCATGTGACCTAAAAAGTATAGTATGTTTGTGTGCACTGTAAATCATACGATCCCAGGGGGCGGCCCTTAATTTTTAAAATGGCAATTTTCTATTTATGATTACCCAATGGCACATACTACTAAAAAAGTATATTATTATGAAAATGGTTTATTTACATGAAGCAGGGTTTTACATATGAGCTGTTTTATGCAATATCTTTTTATAGAGACCTACATTTTTTGGAGGGAGTTATAGTTTTCCTTTAAGGATTACATTATTTTTTTAAAAGACTAAAGGTTTATTTACGGAAAGATCTGGAAAACCCCAGGTCCTGAGCATTCTGGATAACAGGTCCCCTATCTGCATTTCCTGGTGATCATGAGCTTACTCCTTTGTGGCAAAACAATATGTTGGCCCCCTGAACCAACAATCAGATCACATAGAGGCTCCAGGCAAACAATCATATCAACTACAGCCTAGGGGAGTCCTTGACTGATTGGACTTTTAAACCTTTCTAAGTGCAGAGACACACGCTCAGATTCAGGGAGATTAGTCGCCCATCGACAATTCTCCTCTTCTTCGGGGGCGACTAATCTCCCTGAACTGCCTTCCCCTGGCTTCCCACCAGCTAGACTGTAAATCGCCGGCGGGACGGCACTCGGAGTGCTTCATTTTTGAATTTTTTCAAGTTGTCTCACAAGGAAATTTCGGATGACTTCAGAAAATGAAGCGCTCCGAGCGCCATTCTGCCAGCGATTTACACTCTAGCTGGCGGGAAGCCAGGGGAAGGCAGTTCGGGGAGATTAGTCGCCCCAAAGAAGAGGAGATTTGTCACCGGGTGAATAATGTCCCCGAATCAAAGCGTGTGTCTCTGCCCTAAGGTGGATCATTACTGTTATAGAGATGCTAAACCTTCAGGCTTATGCAGTACATTCAGTAATAAAATAAAGCTGTATTTGTTGTTAGGATTTAATTCTCCTTTATAGAAATTCACTTCTTTCCACTGAATTGCAAAGTGCCATTATTGTTGTGGGGCAGAAATGCAGTGTTGGACTGGGGTTTCCGGGGGCCCACAGGGTAGAGTCTTATGCGGGTCCATTTTTTGGAACCCGTACTGGACCCGTACCCACAACCTTCAATCCGCAACCCGGACCCACATTCTTACCCGCTTGGACCCTCTACCCGACCCGCCAGTACCTTATCCGCAACTCGGACCCGCTGACCATCAAGAATCAGGAAGTGCTGCCATTGTAAACCAGAATTGACAGAAGACGTGATCAGTAAAAAGGAAAAAGAATTGCTATTGAGAAAACCCGCGGCCCGACCCGCGACCCATAGAACTGCCGACCCACGTCTATACCCGCACCTGAAACTTCTACCCGCAACCCGCAGGGTACCGCAGTTTTTTGCTGGTAACCCGCGGGTACCCGACCCACTGTCCAACCTCAAGGGCTCCTCTTGCAATATGGAGAGCCCTGCATAACTTTTACATTATCTTGTGATCAGGCGCGTGAGGTGCGAGTGGAGTGCTAGTGGGGTGCTAGTGGGGTGCATCTGTAGTACCATGGGACAGGGGCCTGGGTCAGCAGGGTCCATGAAGGCCAGGGCCCACGTGTTTTTTCCTGGTGTCCTGCAGGCCCAGTCCGACCCCGCGCAAAATAAAATATATTCATTAATAGATGTAGCCATTTATCATTTCCAGCTCACGTGTATGTTGGGTAAAGGCTGCATTCCTACTATATGATCTGCGCCACAAAAAAAATATTCCGATGACAAAGCAGCGACACTTCACTATTCAAAGAATGTCAGTAAAGACAACAGCAGATGTTTTGAAAATAATCTAGAAGGAAATAGGAAAATACAAACAAGGAAACATCCAGGAAATATCTGTTACACACCGGAAAGAAAAGAAACGACTTCCATCTGTTTCAAGAGACCCGGAGACACTGAATGAAAATCATCTATAAAATATGATAAATCACGTGAGAATTAAAACATTTTATACTGCTAGAAAGAGGTTACCCCTCAGTGACTTCTAACATCCTTATCATTTACTGTAGGGGGTACATTATCCCTTATAATACATGAGTGATACTCAGAGTTCCCTGTATAACTCAGCCTGCAGCCTTGTGCCTTTATATGGTCACAGAACAACCCCTCAGTGACTTCTAATATCCTTATCATTTACAGTAGGGGGTACATTGTCCCTTATAATACATGAGTGATACTCAGAGTTCCCTGTATAACTCTGCCTGCAGCCTTGTGCCTTTATATGGTCACAGAACAACCCCTCGGTGACTTCTAATATCCTTATCATTTACAGTAGGGGGTACATTATCCCTTATAATACATGAGTGATACTCAGAGTTCCCTGTATAACTCAGCCTGCAGTCTTGTGTCTTTATATGGTCACAGAACAACCCCTCAGTGACTTCTAATATCCTTATCATTTACAGTAGGGGGTACATTATCCCTTATAATACATGAGTGATACTCAGAGTTCCCTGAATAACTCATCCTGCAACCTTGTGTCTTTATATGGTCACAGAACAACCCCTCAGTGACTTCTAATATCCTTAACATTTACAGTAGGGGGTACATTATAACTTATAATACATGAGTGATACTCAGAGTTCCCTGTATAACTCAGCCTGCAGTCTTGTGCCTTTATATGGTCACAGACCCCCTCAGTGACTTCTAATATCCTTATCATTTACAGTAGGGGGTACATTATCCCTTATAATACATGAGTGATACTCATAGTTCCCTGTATAACTCAGCCTGCAGCCTTGTGTCTTTATATGGTCACAGAACAACCCCTCAGTGACTTCTAATATCCTTATCGTTTAAAGTAGGGGGTTCATTATCCCTTATAATACATGAGTCATACTCAGAGTTCCCTGTATAACTCAGCCTGCAGCCTTGTGCCTTTATATGGTCACAGAACAACCCCTCAGTGACTTCTAATATCCTTATCATTTACAGTAGGGGGTACATTATCCCTTATAATACATGAGTGATACTCAGAGTTCCCTGTATAACTCAGCCTGCAGCCTTGTGTCTTTATATGGTCACAGAACAACCCCTCAGTGACTTCTAATATCCTTATTATTTACAGTAGGGGGTACATTATCCCCTATATATAAGAAAAGAACATATATACATATATTATCTGCATCAAACTAGATTTTATTTACTACTTACCCGTATCCATACCCACACTCAAGTCTGTAAATATCCACGCAGCAGAAGATCACTTCATCTAGTTTTTAAAGATATTTAATTCATTTCTTTTTACGCCTGTCTCGCCTTCGGGCCCCAGCACAAATATGAGATGTAAATAAGATTATTATAGAGTATGCAGGCGTTTAAGGATTACATGGTAGGATATGACTTAAGTGAATGTCTGTATAGTGTTAATAGAGTGTCCTTGATACACATTCCATTTTCATTCTCTCATCCCCAGTCACACTCTCCATAAGACCATGGGCATGAAATCAGAGACAGTCGCGTCTGACGGGGGAAACCAATGGAAGGGCTTGGTTGCCAGACGGCCATGTAAGAGAAAGATATGCCGGCCAGTGAAATAACTCCTGATCCTATCTATCTTTTGCTGTGTGAGTTGTTTTCTAGGAGGGGAACTAAATCCTTCTCTCCTCTCTCAAGTCATTGCTATCTCGTGAATAAGAAATTCTCCAAGTCGATGACCTTCAGTGGGGATGATCTGGTTTCAGCGTTGGTGCCTGCAGGGAGTAATGTGGCCGTGCGTTCGCTTGAGGACTGAGCAAAAGGAAACCTTCCAGGGCAAATTATAGGCTGGCGACAGTTATGAGCCCATAAACCAAGTGCTGTATATCGGATCTCTCTAAATATTACACAGCGGTATAAAAAAGGAAACATTAGTAAATTAACTTGTGTATAAGAACAGGTACAAAAGGCGTGTATGAAGGACCGGTAAGGTGTCGCAGTAAAGGCAAGATGGTGTTGTTGTTTTTTTTTTTTTAAAGGGAACCCCAAATTAAAAGTTTGCCTAATAAAAGAAAACATAATTCTAAGCAACTTTCCTGTACACGTATTGGACCTGTTATCCAGAATGCTTGGGACCTGGGGTTTTCCGGATAATGGATGTTTCTGTAATTTGGATCTTCTTACCTTAAGTCTACTAGCAGGTAAAGTTGCTGTACCGTGTTAGCCAGTAAAAATGTTACAGGGCAACCCTTTTGAAATAGAAAAATAACAAAAGTGGTATAAAGGTGATATATATATAACTAAGATAATCATAGCAAGCTTTCAGAACATTTAGTTCCTTGTAATCAGCTGGAAAAAGGAACTAAAATGTTCTGAAAGCTTGCTATGACTATATTAGTTATATATATATATCACCTTTATACCACTTTTGTTATTTTCTATTTCAAAAGGGTTGCCCTGTAACATTAAGGGGCAGATTTAACAAGGGTCGAATTTCGAATTTAAAAAAGGGGAAATTCGGATTAAAAAAGACCAACCGAAATTAAATTGAAGGCTTTTTTTTGGCCGAATAGGTCAGTTTTCGATCTAATTAGAATTGCACGAATCGAAGTAATATCGCATTCGAATCATACGATTCTAAGTTTTTCCCCCAAAAAAACTGACTCCAAATCGGTTCTAGGAGGTCCCCCATAGGCTAAAACAGCAATTTGGCAGGTTTTAGATGGCGAATGGTAGAAGCTGAATTTTTAAAGAGACAGTTCACGAGAAATTTCGAAATTCAAATTTTTGAGGAAGTGCCTGCTAGTAAGGGCACGAAACGCGTCAGTGGTGTGTTATATGCACTGTGCCAATGCTGACAACCTTTTAAATATGAATAAATAAAGGATGTGAAGAATTTTAAACGTATCCAGAATGTGTCCGTGAATCAAGTCCGTTTGTAGTGAGAGAGTTGAAGGAATCCAATGCCAGGATGTGGGACTGGAGGTCACGTGAGTAGCCTGGACGAATGGGGAGCTCCACACTCGCAGCGAGAAAGTTTGGACTCAGGGAGCAATCCTCCAGGCAGTTAAAAAAGTGTTTATTGAAGTACAAGCATGGATTACAGCCTTACGCGTTTTGTGTTTTCACAACACATTATCATAGGCTCTATGATTAAGTGTTGTGAGAACACGAAATGCATAAGGCTGCAATCCATGCTTGTACTTCAATAAACACTTTTTTAACTGCAACTGCCTGAAGTATTGTTCCCTGAGTGCCTACCCTACAAACAATACAATAATAAAACAGTAGTTTGTACTTGATCCCAACTAAGATCAAATCAATTGGAAGCAAAACCAGCCTATTGGGTTTATTTATTGTTTAAATGATTTTGTAGTAGACTTAAGGTATAAAGATCCAAATTATGATCCGTTATCCGGACAACCCCCGGTCCCGAGCATTCTGGATAACAGGTCCCATACCTGTATAAGAACAGCAACGGTAGAAGAGAAAAGAGCAGCTAATGGTTCAGTTGTTCTAACCAAGGAATTGTGCGTATGAAGCAGAGAGAACAGTTTTATATTTAATGGTGAAATAAGAGACCTTTCTTTGCTGAAGGTAGAAGGATTAATGAAGAGGCTGTGGCATGGCCATTGCAAAAAAAAAAAAGAAAACAACAGAACAATTTCCATCATATACACAAACAAAGTGTTAGCCCAGCTAACGGGAAATGGTTCATCAGAACATACCATTGAGCCCTTCTCCAAGCATAACCATAACTCAAGAATAAGGGTCAATGACAGCAATGGAATTAATAATGTGTGGAAGTCAATGTTGACTAAACCCCACGCAGTGCAATTTCTTTGGGTGTCCCTTTGTTGACAGACTTTTTCTTCTTTGTTCCCATGCGCCTGACCTTTTCTTCATTCCCTCAGCTGGTTGTCCTGACACTGTATCTAAACACAAATGATGTTTGGTCAAATATGACCAGGTGCTGTCTAAATTTACAGTTAAATCCATGACCTCTGTTTTCACCCAAGAGTGAGAGATAGGGGTTTCTGCTATTCTATGGCAGAAAGACAAAAGTTAAGACTGGGTTAGAGAATTCTTACGTTGTCACGTCAATCAGTCATCCATGGTCATCAATAATACCCTACACTTCAACTACTTTCTTGGTTTACATCTTCAAGCAAAGAATTCTCAAGTCCAAATATTTACTTGATTGCAGTGTCGGACTGGCCCACCGGGATACCAGGAAAACTCCCGGTGGGCCCAGGTGTCAGTGGACCTCTTGCTTCTAACCATTTAGCCTATTTCATGGTCATTCCCTGTTTCTTTGGCTTAATAATGGAAGAATAGAGTATAGTAAGTAGATATAAAAGACTAGGAGAATAAAGAGGTTAAGTGAGGAGAAATAATAGTTTGAAAAGTGGTCCCATTGTCTTAGGTTTTCTGGTGGGACCACAGTCTGAGGTTTTCTGGTGGGCCCCTGGCATCACAGTCCGATACTGATTGTAATATTGCTGGAGTTATTTTAAGTGGGTCTTTTGGTCCCTTGTCTTAGCCTTAAGGGTTCCCTGTTGGTTTGCTCTTCTACATTTCATAAATTGTTGTTCCTATGTTGTAGACTGACAAAACAAGCGTTCATTTGGTGCAAAACAAGCTAGCATTCCTAAAGTTCTCAGATTTCTCATATAATTCTATTCTGGAGCTCAAGTGACCAAGGATTTACGTCAATGATAACAAGATCTCATAAAATAATTCTAGCATAATTGTGGGGTTGCTTTGAATTGCATCCATCACAATAGGACATAGCATTGCCCCAAGAAAAAAAGCACAATTATATGAACAAGCTCAGTTCTTTGGTGGGTCGCCAGCTGTCCATGCTAAATAACCTCAGTGCTTCTATCTTAACTTGATCCTGGCTAATTTTATTCTATCGGCAGATGCCCAGATTGCCCCTACTAGGACCTGCTGAGGGAGACACACCCTCATATATCAAGGTGACTCCATCTTCTTCTCTGACCAAGTCAAAGATGCTCTCCCTAACTCTAAGGGGGGAATTCACAACAGTGTTGGGAACGAAAAAATGTCTTTTAAATGTCGTAGAAAGTCCCAATCAAGTATCTGAAAAACTGTTGAAGAATACGCCAGTTTTTCACAGGAGGATGGTAAATCGTCAAAAAACAAGAACGCTTCAAATAGATTTGGTAGCTTTTCCTCATAGAAGCACTAAGAGAAGTGTGGATGAAAATTCCAGCAAAGAAAAAGCGTGACATGTTTGATTATAAAATACATTTAGAGGCACAGTTTATCAAGGGTCAAATTTCGAATTCTTGTGAGTTTTTTAAAACTCCCCTAAACTTCCATGAACTCAAAATTCGACCAATCGAAATGTATTAATAAATCGAATTTTTAAAACTCGGATGGATAGAATCGACCCGAAAGCTTTAAATGAATTTGATTGGAATTTAAAAAAACTGAATGTCAGGAAGGCTACAAACAACTCCAAATTGATCCCTAGACGTCTCCCATTGACTTAAACAGCAATTTCTTTAGGTGGCGAACGGTCGAATCCGAGTTCTTAAAGGGCCAGTGTACGATAAATCTTGAAAATCAACATTTTTTAAAAAGCTCAAATCGAATTTAAATAACTCCCGAGCCGAAAGCCTCCAATTAGACCCGAAAAAGAGGAGAATATAGAAGACTTTTAAAGGTAAGTTCCACTGAACACCAATGGTCTTTTTTTATTTTATTTTTTTTAAACCCTGGCCACCGCTAGTCTTTTTTTAACTTTATGGGGGACAATGGCCACCAATGTTTTTAAAGAACTTTTATGGAAAACCCTGGCCGCCAAATTTTTTTAGGTGGGCCCTGACCACCAATTTATTTTTTTTTAACTTGTAGGGGAGCCTGATCGCCAATGTTTTTTTAAAGATTTTTTTATGGGGGGCCCTGGCGCCAATGTTTTTTTTTTTTTAATTTATAGGGGGGCCCTGACCACCAATGATTTTCTTTTAACTTGTAGGGGGGCCCTGACCACCAATGGATTTTTATAACTTGTGTGCGTTTACCGTTTTTAGTGCTGATGTCTGTGTAGCCTTTTTACTGTGGTGTGGGCGGGATCCGGGCGTGGGGCTTGGGGGTCGGGCTGGGGTGTGAGGGAACCAGGGGGCCCAGAAAATTTTGTTGTATGGGGCCCCGTGATTTCTGATGGCGGCCCTGCTCGGGTCCCCCGGATCCAACATCAAAGTCTCGTTACTTAAAGGGATACTGTCATGGGAAAACATGTTTTTTTCAAAACGCATCAGTTAATAGTGCTGCTCCAGCAGAATACTGCACAGAAATCATTAATTTTTTTATGTTCAATTTTGATATCTGACATGGAGCTAGACATATTGTCAGTTTCCCAGCTGCCCCAGTCATGTGAAATCACTAACCAATTTTATATTGAGAGGGTTATTTACTAAACTCCCAATGGCAAAAACCCAAAAAAATCTTTTAGTATAAAATCCGAATTTTAAGTGAAAAAAAAAATCAAATTATTCGGAATTTATTATACCCCGAGGATGGAAAAAGTCTGATTCCGAATATCTGCCATATCAGACCTACCGAGGTTTTATATTGTATATAAGTCAATGGGAGAAGTCAAAAAGATTTCTTTTTGATCTGTGCTACTCTTCGTGCAATAATCCGAAGTTTTCGGGTGAAAATTCCCGGAGGAAATACCACAAAAATAGTAAAAATCTTATTTTTCAGTTTTTTTCCCGCAAACAGTTTTCAGGAAAGTGCATTAATAAATAAGCCAAGGAAAAACCCCTGCGGATTTGATTTTTTCAGAAAATATTGAGATAAATTCGGACTTTGATAAATAACCCCCTGAATGTGGAAGAAGTTCACCTTGTGAATTTTGCTGGGATGACAGTGCCATCTTGTGGGTATTTCAGGCAAGTTTTAGAAGCGGCCCAAAATTTTCTTGAAAAATGTGTATTTTGAAGTCAATTGTATTTCTGTTGTCGACAGGATTTGTACCATTGTCATGTGGTTATAGGACAGACAGGAAATGTATTTGTTACTCCTAGTAACTCGATTGGCTTCTTCTATCTCTTTGCTAAGAAGCTCCACCTGGCCCTCCCTAAAAGTGACACAGTCATCCAAATTAACAGATTTACATCTATAAAACCATGTCTACAAAACGGATTTGAAATTTTTAATGCTATAGCCAATATTTCATGGCGATCGGTCGTTTAGTCGATGGGACAGTTTAGAAGATTTCTGCCGGCTAATGATAATATCTCTGCATGTATTCCAGATAACGGATCCATACCTGTAGTTTAATAGAATTACATTTACGTTTGAACAAATACACAGAAGGAAATCTTAGTAAAACCTAATGTCTGACTCCTTGTAGTTTTAATTTTCGGTGTTTAAAGGATGTGTTTAATGTCAAAAAATGAAAGTGTTTTAATGTAATAAAAATATAATGTATTGTTGCCCTGCACTGGTAAAACTGCTGTGTTTGCTTCAGAATCACTACTATAGTTTATATAAATAAGCTGCTGTGTAGCTCCATTCAAAGGAGAAAAGGCACAGGTTACATAGCAGATAACAGATAAGCTCTGTAGAACATAATGTTCCCATGGCTACACAGCAGTTTGTTTATATAAACTATAGTAGTACTTATCTGTTATCTACTGCGTATCCTGTGCTTGAATGGCTGCCCCCATGGCTACACAGCAGCTTGTTCATATAAACTATAGTAATACTTATCTGTTATTTACTGTGTATCCTGTGCTTGAATAGCTGCCCCCATGGCTGCTGTATTGGTTCAAACGTACACAGCAGCTTGTTTATATAAACTATAGTAGTACTTATCTGTTATCTACTGTGTATCCTGTGCTTGAATGGCTGCCCCCATGGCTACACAGCAGCTTGTTTATATAAACTATAGTAGTACTTATCTGTTATCTACTGTGTATCCTGTGCTTGAATGGCTGCTCCAATGGCTACACAGCAGCTTGTTTATATAAACTACAGTAGTGTTTCTGAAGCAAGCAGATCAGTTTTACCAGTGCAGGGCAAAAGTACATGATATTTTCATTACTTTAAGTCACTTGTTTTGGTGTTACTGTTCCTCTAAGCGCCCGGCACCCCTAGGAATGGAACATACACATTGTATATAAAACACAACAGACCTGATCCCCAAGGATTTCGTTGACTCGGCACTAGCATAACAGAACGATGCTATTTTTATCATTCATGCAAGTGTTAAGCAGATGGATTAAATATTACCCACTGGCCACAGACTAAACATCATATTGGGGCTCAGACCATACACCATTCATTTCACTCCAGCTTTGGAACAGACTTTAGAGGGATTCTCCACATTGTTTTACACACAAGCATTTATTAAGAATTCCAAAAAAAAAAAACTACCTTAAATTAGTTCTTTTATCCAAGCATGGCAAAAAAAAGAGAGAGACATTGGTGCATTTTATACGACTTCAAAGTAAATGCCCTATATAATCTCATAAATCCACATGCAGAGCTACTGGCCCTCATAGGGCCAATTATTTCCTAGGGCAGTTTTGTCTATTTATTCTGAACGTAAAGGACATCAAAGGGATCCCGGCATCTCGTAACTTCCCGTTTTTACATAACACTAAAGGGGAAGTAGCAGCCCTTTTTTTTCCTCTCTGAAGAACATTCTGTGCCGAGCTAAATATCCTATAAATATCCTTTATTTACACAGATCTGATTATACACAAATCCCATGTGTCCCTTCCACAGAGGAGCTTACAATCGAAAATCCCTAGAAAAGTGACACACAACAGGGTCAGTTTTTTCAGGAGCCTGTCTGTATGTGTTTGGAGTGTAGGATGAAACCGATGAAAAGGTATGGGATCCGTTATCCAGAAAGTTCCAAATTGCAGCAAGCCAGCCTTCCATAGACACTACTTAAATTTTTTTTCAAATGATTTCCTTTTTCTCTGTAATAATAAAACAGTACTTTGTACAGGTATGGGACCTGTTATTCAGAATGCTCGGGACCTGGGGTTTTCTGGATATGGGATCTTTCCGTAATTTTGATTTTCAAGTCTACTAGAAAATCATGTAAACATTAAAGAAACATTAAAGAAACCCAATAGGCCGTTTTTGCTTCCAATAAAGATTAATTATATCTTAGTTGGGATCAAGTACAAGCTACTGTTTTATTATTACAGAGGAAAAGGAAATCATTTTTTAAAATTTGGATTCTTTTCATAAAATGGAGTCAATGGGAGGCAGCCTTGCCGTAAATCGGAGCTTTCTGGATAACAGGTTTCAGGATAACGGATCCAATACCTGTACTTGATCCAAACCAAGATATGATTGATCCTTATTGGAGGCAAAATGATTCTGTTGGGTTTAATTAAAATTTAAATATTTTTTTTCGTGGCTGGAATCAAACAAGGGACCCCCAACCACTGCAAGGTAACAATGATGAAGCACTTTGCTGCCCATTATTTGGTTAACAGCTATATTATAATAACATTCAGATTGGCAAATGTGCAGTGTCCAATCAGAAGCAGATTTATAGACTGTGGTGCTCCTCTATAAAAAGGAATATTCTGACTCCTGCAGGCAAAAGGTGGTACTGCACATTAAGGTGCAATCTTTAAACCACAGTGCCTTTAAGTTAAGTAGCAGATTCATTTTAGGGAGCAGGATATATTAATATATAGTAATTTTCTTTACCACAAGTTAGAAAACTGTTCTGTTTAAAGGGCCAGCGCTAGGCCACCCGCACCGAGAGGGAGCTCCCAGTATGAGCGGCCATGTTGGAGCACATGCATGCGCATAACGAGCGACTGCCGCAACTTGCTCTGTATCCGCGTGACATTAAAAGAGCATTTGCGGTGCAGGTGGCCTAGTACTGTTACCCCCAACTGTATCCCCACCTTTGGTTGGGCATAATATATTTAGCCAACAGGTGTCCTTTAATATACAGGTATGGGACTTGTTATCCAGAATGCTCGTGACCTGGGGGTTTCCGGATAACAGATCTTTCTAAAATTTGCATCCCTTAAGGGGCAGATTTATCAAGGGTCGAATTTCGAAGTACAAAAAACTTCGAAATTGGAACATCGAATTGAAAAACTTTGAGTTCGAATATCGAATTCAACGTTTTTTCACCGAATTTGGCAATCCTACGTTCCAATAAAAATAGTTCGAATCGAATGATTTTAGCATACGATCGAACGATTTTTATTCGATGTGTAAAGACTTAGAAAAAGTTTGTAGAAGGTCCCCATAGGCTAACATAGCAATTCAGCAGATTCAATTTGGCGAAGTATTGAAGTCGAAGTTTTTTTAAAGAGACAGTACTTCAATTATTGAATGGTCGAATATTCGAACGATTTTTACTTCGAATCGAAGTCGAAGTAAATTCGAAGTCGTAGTATCTGATTCGAAGGTCGAAGTATCCAAAAAATTACTTCGAATTTTTTTACTTCGAAAATTCCCTCGAATTCACCTTCGACCCTTGATAAATCTACCCCTAAGTCTACTAGAAAATCCTTTAGACATTAAGGGGCACATTTACAAAGCTCGAGTGAAGGATTCGAATTAAAAAAACTTCGAATTTCGAAGTGTTTTTTTGGCTACTTCGACCATCGAATGGGCTACTTCGACCTTCGACTACTACTTCGAATCGAACGATTCAAACTAAAAATCGTTCGACTATTCGACCATTCGATAATCGAAGTACTGTCTCTTTAAGAAAAACTTCGACCCCCTACTTCGGCAGCTAAAAGCTACCGAAGTCAATGCTAGCCTATGGGGAAGGTCCCCATAGGCTTGCCAGTGTTTTTTTGATCGAAGGATATTCCTTCGATCGTTGGATTAAAATCCTTCGAATCGTTCGATTCGAAGGATTTAATCATTCGATCGAACGAATAATCCTTCGATCGTTCGATCGTAGGATTAGCGCTAAATCGTTCGACTTCGATATTCAAGTCGAACGATTTTAGTTCCTAGTCGAATATCGAGGGTTAATTAACCCTCGATATTCGACTCTTAGTAAATCTGCCCCTAAATAAACCTAATAGGCTGGTTTTGCCTCCAATAAGGATTAATTATATCTTAGTTGGGATCAAGTACAAGTTACTGTTTTATTATTACACAGAAAAAGGAAATCATTTTTAAAAATTTTGATTATTTGGATAAAATCAAGTCTATGAGAGACGGCCTCTCTGCAGTTTAGAGCTTTCTGGATAATTGGTCTCTGTACCTGTACTAATTCGGTTTCCAAACTGATGGGCCGCCCCTACCCAGCATGGAACAAAGCAGTGGATTGATGGCTTAGGTTGATGTCCAATTTGATTGTTCCTGGATCTGTAGCACAGCAGTCTAATTGTAAAAACGATTTTCTATTGCAGGAAGTTCATATAACTAATTGGGGATCCATATACATGATACCAACCAATTCATTATTAATCCCTGAAAAAGGTGAATAAACTAACTGGCAAGGATAGAGAGCCGTAGAGCAGGGCTGGCCAGTGACCGTATCCATTATTGTTGCTTTATTTTCAGGCACAAACAAATAGGCAGGAGCTCATATGATATAGACTTGCTCTGAAGACCAATAAGGGCTCTTACTGACGAGCGGTTGTAGCTGCGCTCCCCTGCGTCCCGTTTTTCTGCGTTCAGCGGCAGGGGAGCGCAGGAATAGATGCATTAAGTTTTTTCCAATGGTGCTGTACTCACACAGGCGCGCAGGTTGAGACGCAACATGCTGCATTTTTCCTGCGTTTGGCGCCTACACGCGCCTGTGTGAGTACAGCCCCATTGGAAAAAACGTAATGCGTCTATTCCTGCGCTCCCCTGCGGCTGAACGCAGAAAAACGGGACGCAGGGGAGCGCAGCTACAACCGCTCGTCAGTAAGAGCCCTAAGTCTGACTATTTGCAGCTTTCAAATGGGCGTCGCTGACCCCTTCTAAAAAACAAATGCTCTGTAAGGCTACAAATGTATTATCATTGTAACTTGGTATTCCTCGTCTTTCTATTCAGCCGCTCTCCTCTTCATATTCCAGTCTCTTATTTAAATCAATGCATGATTGCTAAGGGAATTTGCACCCTAGCAACCAGATTAGTTAAGATGCAAACTGGAGAGCTGCTGAATAATAAGATAAATAAGTCAAAAACCTTAAATAATAAAAAATGAAAACCAATTGCAAATTGTCTCAGAATATCACTCTACATCTACATCATACTAAATTTACTGATTTAAATGTGAACAACCCCTTTAAGAACAGATAATGACAGGGCAAAGCTTATTAAATTAAAAGAAAACTTTACCCCTAAATTGAATATTTAAGAGAGTTTATATCATATTAAGTGACATATTAAAGTGTAGTGGACTGGTACATTAGTATTATTTAGCAGGCAGTCCCCTAGTGTTATAGACACCTAACTGGGTCCAAAAATACAGTTAGGAGTGGGAACTGTTTCCTATTCCTGTTTTAAGCTATGGCCCTTGTTGTTTCTCACAGTGACCAGTAGATGGAACTGTGGCAAAGTATAAAACCCTTTGAAGCCATGCTTTCAGTGTCCATCTTGTGCTGGCTCTAGCCTGAGCAGGCAGGCAGAGCTTGAGTGGAACCTAGACAGGTCAGGTCTAGCAAGGATAGGCTACTCACCTTTAAAGGTGCCGTGAACTCTGCTGGACAGAATCTGCACAGAGGGGTAAGTAAAGAGTTAGGGGCATTTGCCCAGAGTAGCAGCTAGGCTGGGGGGAGGACGGGAGGACAGAGGGGGTCTACTGTATGTAATGTAGGGGGTAAGGTTTTTTTTCATTAAGGGTTTGTTTCTCCTTTAAAGATATTAATCATTATATGTATGGTTGACTAAAGGATTTTCCCAAACTCAAGATTATTAATGCGCTAGCTACCCAGTATGCTAGTTTTTAGAACAGTTTCACACCTTTAGCAGTAAAGATCTGTGTGTCCAAAGATGCCCCAGTAGCTCCCCATCTTCTTTTCTGCTGATTCACTGCACATGCTCTGTGCTGCTGTCACTTACTGAGCTTAGGGACCCACTCACAATATACAGTACGCATAGAATAGAAATGTCACAATATAAGGCTGATTAGTAATTAATACAGATAATTACTACATGGCAGCACAGAAACCAGTGCAATTAGCATCAGAATTTAATAATCAGCAAACCTGTAGCATCAGCTTATATTACAGGGGAAGCTCATTTTCTGCTGGATAATTAGTGACGAGCCCTAAGCTTAGCTTCTCAACAGCCAATCAGAGCCCACTGAGCATGTGAGTGTCACAGACACTTTCCAAGATGGTGACCCCCTGTGACAAATTTGAAGTCCTGGATCATTGCTGCTATTGACAAGCTCAAACTTTAGGCTGGTGCAATAAGTTTACTGTATAAAATATGGCATTTTTAGCCACATTAATTTTTTAGGGTTTAGTTCTCCTTTAAAATAAGCATAATCAAAATATTTGATCCACTTTGCAACTGTTAAAAGACAGTCGGGGGTGAATGTTGGGATCTAGTCTAGAGAACACTTAAATAGAATACTCCTTTAGCCATTAATGGACTATTATGATGCGCTGTAGAAACCGGACAGTCCCATTCAACCAAAAAAAAAAAAGCATATTGCTATTATTTATTCAATAGGAAGGATGTTTATTATCTACTACAGGTAGCAAAAACCAGAAAATACACTTTAAATTAAACTAGGTGGGGGAACTAGTTGGAGATGAACAAGAAACCATTTAAATTGTGACACTGTTATTGTACATTCAGTTGTAAGATTTTAGAGCTAAACATCAAAACTAAAACATTTATCCTTATACCCCAAAAGCAACGGCACACAACACGTCTGCGCGGGTATAATTCAGCTTTGTGGAGAAGTGTCTGCTTCCCCTGCTGCAAAATTGGGGCATTTCTTTATATATTACACGTCATTGGACTTAAAGGCAATGCCAACCAATACAAATTTTTTTTTTCTGCTTCGTAAAATAAAATCCGGTTGATCCACCGTATAAACTCGAGTATAAGCCGTCCCGAGTATAAGCCGAGGTACCTAATTTTACCTCCAAAAACTGGGAAAGCTTATTGACTCGAGTATAAGCCTAGGGTGAGAAATGCAGCAGCTTCTGGTAAGTTTCAATCAAAAAATTAAGGGTTTCTGCTCCCATTGGAGGTGCCGGCATCTCGTTTTTGGATGCCGGTGACCATTCTTGGACGCCGGCCAATATTCTTGGAGACTATTCTTGGACGCCGGCAACCGGTTTTGCGCTTGACCTGAGTATAAGCCGAGGTAGAGTTTTTCAGCATATTTTGGGGGCTGAAAAACTCTGCTTATACTTGAGTATATACGGTAATCCAGGGGTGTCCAAAAAGGTAGATCGGGATCTACCAGTAGACCTTTAGCTGGTGTTCAGTAGATCTCAATACACGGTCAACAAACCGCTTGTCTAAATCACTACATTTTTGGCTAACTATTAGAAACATTTTTTATTTTACACAGCCTATTTATCCAGTTATTTTTACACTGAACTGTTCCTTTAAGGAATAGCAAAATACCCTTCATTTGGTCTATACTAATACACAGGGCTTCTATGTTAAATTGTAACCCTTGCTTTACATTGCACTTAATGCAGTGTCGCCTGCCTACAGCTTATTGCCCAAGTGAAAGCTCACATGCAAAGCACCAACCAAGGAAAGGAAATATGTATGGGCATAAAGGAGGAGCAGCGATGAAAATGTAATAAGGCAGAAGTCTTTAAATTAAGCTGCGGTCTGTGGAAAGTGGTACAGTAGCCCTTACGCATTAGTACAGGTATGGGATCCGTTATCTGGAAACCTATTACCCAGAAAGCTCAGAATTATGGAAAGGATGTCTCCCGTAGACACCATTTTATCCAAATGATTTCCTTTTTCTGTGTAATAATAAAACTGTAGCTTGCACTTGATCCCAACTAAGATATAATGAATCCTTATTGGAGGCAAAACCAGCCTATTGGGTTTATTTAATTTTTCAATGATTTTCTAGTAGACTTAAAGGTAGGAAGATCCAAATCACAGAAAGATCCGGAAACCCCCAGGTCCCGAACATTATGAAAATATTGAAATGCATCATAGTTTCAAACAATTAAGGATATTTTTTTAATGGGAAACAAACAAAAAAAAAAAAGAATTTATAGTAGCGTGGTGTCAATTTCTACGCAATTTTGAAGCACAAGTGTAATATCTGACAAATTGTTTTACAATCCAAATGTACAATAGCATGTAAAAAAAAAAAAAACCAAAAAGTAAAACAGCGAATGTAAAAAGAGTGCTTAAAATGAAAATATAGTTGGGTAGAATTCTACAGTTTTCTAATTGCATCATCGATATCCGACATCTGCTCCTTCAGTTGGTTCCACTGCTCAGGATTTAAAGAAATGCCTGAAAATGGGAAACAAAAACATTTTTGAAATCTACACTGAGTAATTCGGCGTTATTACATTTTTTTTTTTTAAATGATTATTAAACCTTTATATGGGGCAGATCTTTACAGAGATTATGCATCATTCCCATCAGTCCCAGGTGGAGTTTACAATCTAAGAATTTATACCCTTTGCATTCTTATCAGATTTGCCGTATTACTCCACCTTTTAATTTTCTAAACTAAACTTTACCTAATCTGTGTGTTTAAAACAGCAGGACTGATCAAATGGAGGACAGCAGGAGGGCCCCCTTTAAAGGAGAAGGAAAGCTACAGAAGCAGTTTATTGCCAATAGATTAGCCACAATAGTGCAAGCTATAACACGATATTTATTCTGCAGAATGCTTTACCATACAGGAGTTAACAGCTCTAGAAGTTCTCTCTGTTTGTTCAGGATAGCAGCTGCCATATTAGCTTGTGTGACATTACTTCCTGCCCGAATCTCTCCCTGCTCACTCACTGCTCTGGGCTCAGATTACAGCAGGGAGGGAGGGGGAGAGGAGCAAACTGAGCATGCTCAAGCCCTAGACCTGGAGGTTTAAACTGAAAACAGGAAGTCTGATACAGAAGTCCTTTATACAAAATAGAAGAGTAAAAACAATATATAGCTTACAAAATGCAGCCAAATAAAAAATGTCAGTCTCTTAGAATATTTCTTGCCGACCCCTTCACAGTCTCTCAACTGTATATGAATCCAAAATCGAGCATATATATACCCCCAGAAGGGATATGTATAAGAAGCGATCAGCGCCTGTGGCAACAGAAATAAAAAACAAGCATAGCGCAATATGTTCACAATATAAGATATCACCCCGTGCGTGCACTGGATGTTAAATAGATGTGTTTTCCCCTTCTCCTTCAAATGACTGTTAATGAGGGTATAAAGTGGCAATACAGATGAAAAGAAGAGAGGAAGCTGGTAACACCCAGCGAAACGCGTTAGGCATAGTTTGGGGGACACAACAACCTAGAAGCAAGGCACCTGGAGTGAGCTGGCAGGAGTTCGGAGTGAGCTGACAGGATTGCCCCTGGGAACCCCAGAAAAACTGTTTATTGGACTCAATGCGCAAAAACCCGTAAGGGTAAATGTGAGTGTGAATTTTTAATTGTTTTTAATTAGTTTTTAAATAAACGGTATTACACTATTATCGGTTTTATTCCTGACTGGGGACTTGGAAGGAGCGGTGAACTCTGAAGGAAGGACCAGAAAGGGCTTCATGTTAAATGCACCATACCACGGCAGTGGTTTGTAAGTAGGCATTTTATACAGAAGGTGGAGGCACTTCATCCCTGGAATACATTTTGTTTCACAGGAAAAGCATTCTTCCTCTCTTCTTTTCATCTGTATTGCCACTTTATACCCTCATTAACAGTCATTTGAAGGAGAAGGGGAAAACACATCTATTTAACATTCAGTGCACGCACGGGGTGATATCTTATATTGTGAACATATTGCGCTATGCTTGTTTTTTATTTCTGTTGCCACAGGCGCTGATCGCTTCTTATACACAATAGATGGAAAGAAATGCTGTGTTTCTTTTGACAGAGGACTCAGAGCAGCATTACTTTGAGGGTTTACTGGTGTATTTAGATAGACCTTTCAGATAAAGCTTATTTAATTTTAGCCTTTCCTTCTCCTTTGAGGGATATTTATGGCCACAAGTAGTGATGTGCGGGTCAGGATTTCCCCGACCCTAACCCGCCCTGCACCGGCTTCCGGGGGTCCTTTTATAGACACGCCAATGACGTCACAAAAGGGGTGGGTCGAGCAGATGCGAGAGTATAAAACAGGAACCCGGAAGTCAGATGCCGGCATTTGAAGGTGGCGGGCGTGGAGAGCAGGAGCTCAACCTACACCCGCGAGGAGAACTGCGAGGTCGACCCAAACCAAAACACCGTTGGGTATCAGGTCAGCCCGCACATCACCAGCCACAAGTATGCAATTACACTGAGCTTTCAGTCTAAGCATTAGTCCATAATCAAAACCAGAGCAATGAAAACATAAGCAGTGTTGCCTTCTATTTTGCATGTGCTATGATTTACCTTTTCTTCCTGGCTTCATTTCTCCTGCTTGATCCATAAAGTATTCTCTGACGTCAATCAGGACTTTTCCTTTGAAGTCCCTAACGGTAACATATCTCATTTTTCCAATCTGCCACAAAGAGATTGACATTGCTCACAAAAACATGTATTGATCGTATAACATAATGGATAGTTAGACCCTTAAATGAATTGGCAAATATGCCACCAATACTGTAAGTTAATTACACTTTTGAAATAATGTTACAATAACAAGATACGATAGGCAGCTATACCATTTGTTTAACTTTTTTTAATGGTTATAAAATGTTACCAATTGTTAGGTTTTGAAATATTTTTGTTCCGGACAGGGTTAACAGTGGGTTCTGACGTCAGTTAATATGTCGTTACCGTATATACTCGAGTATAAGCCGAGTTTTTCAGCATCCAAAATGTGCTGAAAAAGTCTACCTTGGCTTATACTCGGGTCAGCGGGCAGTAGCTGAGATTGCAGTCACTTTTAATCATTTCTATACCAACAGTTCACTTGGGGAGAGACTGCAATATCACACAGCGCCCTCTGTTGGTTAAATTAAAGAATAACAGTGACTGCAATATCACACAGCGCCCTCTGTTGGTTGTATGAAAGAATAACAGTGCACCCTCTGTTGGTTATATGAAGGATTGACTGATGTCAATATCACACAGCGCCCTCTGCACATGGTAGTGGGACAATGCACACAGTAATCCGTTTGGCAATTCTCTGTCACCATCAACTTTGCAAAGAAGTCCGGTTGATCGCTGGGGGGGGTCGCTTTGGCAGAATGTGCGCTGCTGGGAGACAGGGCTGCAGTTGTGTCTAGGCTTATACTCGAGTCAATAAGTTTTCCCAGTTTTCGTAGGTAAAATTAGGTACCTCAGCTTATACTCGAGTATATACGGTATATTTAATATGTTATAGTTAATATGTCGTTGCAACGTCAGGGTTAATACGTCAGATGTGACTTCAGCTCCCAATACTTTAAGGAATTTTTTGTAATAGATACTTATGCCTATGAGTACGTGTGGGGCCACATGAAAAGCATTAGGAGGGTTGCTGGGAGAATAAGGATATTTTAAATAATCACTGCTGTCTGAGGTTCCGTGGAGTGCGTGCCAATTTGGAAGAGCATCGGTTCTTTAGGGTAGAACTACACAAACATTTTCGGTGCAATCCGACGCACTGCGACAAAACGATGGCGTCAAATCCCATGCAACAGAAATAAGTGAATTGTCGGATAGTGTCGCTGCGTCTGCATCTAACAGTCGTGTCGCGCCGGATCAACACTGTGACTTAATCAGACATTACCTTATTTCTGTTGCATGCGATTGGCGCAGGCATTTTGTCGCAATGCGACGGTAGCGCCGCAAACACATATGTAGTTCTACCCTTAATCATATCCTCCCTATGATTCCAGCATCAGCCCAAGTGTTCTGAGCATTAGGTCAGTGCACTGCTTTTTCTTCTTACCTGGAACATATTATCCTCAGGGCCACTGCTTTGCCTTGAAGAAGCACCACCCTTGGAACTTTCCCCTGTTTTCTGTTTCTTTGCTGGCTTCTCTTTTTCTGGAGGTGGTTGCTTTTTTCTCTTTACCTTTAATACACAGATAAATAGATTGACAGGCATCTTGAATCTTTTTAGATTCCAGTTCAGGTGTGGGAAAGCTACGAATTACGTAAAAAGGCTGTCTCCCTTAGGACTCTACTATAATAAAATATTCCAAATGTTTAAAAATGATTTCCTTTTTTCTGTAATAATAAAACAGTAGCTTGTACTTGATCCCAACTAAGAAACAATTAATCCTTATTGGAAGCAAAACTAGACTATTGGGTTTATTTAATGTTTAGATGATTTCTAATAGACTTAAGGTATGAAGATCCAAATGACAGAAAGATGGTTATCTGGAAAAACCCGGTCCCGAGCTTTCTGGATAACAGGTCCCATACCTGTACCTATTTTTGTGAGAGAGTTCCCAACTGGTGACTCCTATACCCCAGAGTTCAAAGGGCCAAACTAGATCTCTACCAGCCCATTCACCTTTATATTTACCGTATATACTCGAGTATAAGCCGACTTTTTCCGCATCCAAAATGTGCTGAAAAAGTCTACCTCGGCTTATACTCGGGTCAGCGGGCAGTAGCCGAGATTGCAGTCACTTTTAATCATTCCTATACCAACAGTTCACTTGGGGAGAGACTGCAATATCCCACAATGCCCTCTGTTGGTTTTATGAAAGAATAACAGTGCGCCCTCTGTTGGTTATATCAAAGAATAACAGTGACTGCAATATCACACAGCGCCATCTGTTGGTTATATCAAAGAATAACAGTGACTGCAATATCACACAGCGCCATCTGTTGGTTGTATCAAAGAATAACAGTAACTGCAATATCACACAGCGCCATCTGTTGGTTATATCAAAGAATAACAGTGACTGCAATATCACACAGCGCCATCTGTTGGTTATATCAAAGAATAACAGTAACTGCAATATCACACAGCGCCATCTGTTGGTTGAATAAAGGATTAACAGTGATGGCAATATCACACAGTGCCATCTGTTGGTTATACGAAAGATCAGTGATGGTTTTATGACACACAGCACTCTCTGCACAATTCTCTGTCACCATCAACTTTGCAAAGAAGTCCGGTCGATCGCTGGGGGAGTCTCTTTGGCGGAAGGTGCGCTGCTGGGAGACAGGGCTGTAGTTGTGTCTAGGCTTATACTAGAGTCAATAAGTTTTCCCAGTTTTCGTAGTTAAAATTAGGTACCTCGGCTTATACTCGGATCGGCTTATACTCGAGTATATACGGTAATTGTAAATGTGAAATAAAAACACTAGCTACAACTGATTTTTTTCTGATGAAGCAATCTTGTTGAATAACCGATATAGGATTGATTATCCGAAATGCTTGGGACCTGGGATAAGGGATCTTTCTGGAATTTGGATCAACACTCCTGAAGGCTGATTAAAAAATGTAGACATGAAATGGAAGTAGGCAGCTTAATTTCAATCAAGTACAAGGATAATATACATTATTAGAGAGAAAAAGCAAAACATTTTCAAAAATTAAAATTATTTCTTCAAAAGGAACGCTATGGGAGATGGCCTTGCCATAATTCAAAATTTTCTGGATAACAGATTCAAATACTAAGCTAATAATGGATATTACATATTTTCAAAGCCGGTGGCCTTTTAAACGTGTTACTAACGATAACAATTTTGCAAGCAAGGGGCTTAACATAACTAATGCCGAAAGCTCTCACCTTCTGGTCAACTTCACTATCGGAATCACTTCCAGATGAGCTTGAAGACAAGATCTCCTTTGATTTTGGCATTCTGGAAGACAAAAACAACGTAAAATACTAAATTACAACATTTTAGTAATGCAAACTTTTTTTTTTAGTTGTAAAGCATGCATGTTGCATTAGAGAGAGTCAAACTCTCAACTTTAAAGGAACAGTAGAGTGTAAAAATAAAAACTAGGTAAATAGATAGGCTGTGCAAAATAAAAAAACATTTCTAATATACTTACTAAGCCAAAAATATAAATGTATAAAGGCTGGAGTGACTGGATGTGTAACATAATAGCCAGAACAATACTTCCTGTTTTTCAGCTCTCTAACTCTGAGTTAGTCAGTGACTATAAGGGGGGCCACATAGGACATAACTGTGCAGTGAGTTTGTAATTGATCCTTAGTGTTTGTAGTTACCACATTTTAGGCTCTGTACCCCAGTCTCCTGTCCCTCTTAAGCATTCTCACATTTTCTGGTCACTTTCCTCAATTTGACAATTTTCGGGCAAAAATCTACTGGCCAACAAAATGTCTAGAAGTTGAGCTGTTTTACCAATATTTATTGAAATTGTATATGTATTAGGGCTTTATTGGGACCCTATACCTCCGGGGCCCCTCTCTGTAATTACAACCCTGGTGACGGGTGAATCTGTCCCATTTTGCTTCAAGGAAAAATTTGCAAACCAGTGAAAATTTGAAAAATGTGTATTTAAACATATATTCATTTTTTAAACTTTTTTTACCACACATATTGTGCTATTTTGGGCTACCTGAAGTGCCTGAAGGGAGGAGCCTGTAGGAGGAGTGGGAGGAGTGTGGGAGGGAGGAGGCAGGTGCAAATAGAAACTCCCTGCAGATACTCTCCCCTCATGGGAATTGAACTCAGAGCCGCAGAGGAAGAGAGTAATAATAAGCAGCCTTCAAAACAGCCAGTGACAATGAGTCTTTGCGGTAAAGCTGAAGACAATGAAGCCTAATTAACACTACGGTATGTTCTCCTGGCAGCGCCTTCTCACAACAAGCGCCATTTTCCTGCGCCATCTCCAATGTAACACACGGCATCTCCTCGGGGAGCATTAGCCGCTACACTCACAGACAACGCCCACCTTCCTCTGCAAATCCCCGAAACCCGTAAGGCAGAGTAGGAGGTTCCCGCTAGTTGCACAGACTGTACCATATTATTATAGGAGGGTCCAGCGCAGACCAAGAAATCCCCTCCCCAGCAGCCCGCTCCTGCTAAGTACCGCGAACAGCAGTCTCCACGCACAAAACGAGACACAGAACACCGACGACTTACCTGGCGTGCTAGTACCACGTGTGGTTCTGTGATCTCTCCTCAAAGGAAATGACGTCACGCCAGAAGCTCAAGAGCAGAAGGCTGCGGGAAATTGTCTCAAAATCATGTGATATATCGAGAATTCGTGCGGCCATCTTGTGATTGGCGCAGCCATGTTGGCAACCTAGAGAGGCAAGCAATGCTTTGGCTTCTAGTTGGAGATGGACAGAATAAGTGTTTAGGAAGATTCCCTACTGAGACACATTTGCACAGTTTGGGGTCCCCAGTAGGGTTGCCACCTTTTCTGGGAAAAAAATACTGGCCTTCCTATATATCTTTTTTTCCCTATTAATAACATTGGGATCGCATACCTCCTAACATTTTGGAAATCAAAAGAGGGACAAAAAAAGTTGGCGCACGTAGCTTGGTGAAATTCTTTGACCACGCCCATTTTTGTGGCCACGCACCCTAATTACCATGTTCATTTTACAAAATTTCACAGGTTATAAAAGTTTGAACATATTTCTTTGGGTTTTTTCAGTTATTACAGTTTTGCTAATGAAGGTGAATTGTTTTAAAGTAATACAAATATAATGCAGAGTTGCCCTGCACTGGTAAAACTGATGTGTTTGCTTCAGAAACACTACTATAGTTAATAAAAATGAGCTGCTGTGTAGCAATGGGGGCAGCCATTCAAAGTAGAAAAGGTTCAAGTTACACAGCAGATAACAGATAAGCTCTGTAGTAGGGATGCACCGAATCCACTATTTTGGATTCAGCCGAACCCCCGAATCTGTTGCTAAAGATTCGGCCGAATACTGAACCGAATCCTAATTTGCATATGCAAATTAGGGGTGGGAAGGGGAAACCATTTTTTACTTCCTCGTTTTCTGACAAAAAGTCACGTGATTTCCACCCGCCCCTAATTTGCATATGGGCAGAATGATTTGGCCGAATCCAATCCTGCTGAAAAAGGCCGAATCCCGAACCGAATCCTGGATTCTGGACTCTGTAGAACAGGGATCACCAAGCTTTTGAACCCGTGAGCAACATTCAGAAGTAAAAGGAGTTGGGGAGCAACACTAGCATGAAAAATGTTCTTGGGGTGCCAAATAAGGGCTGTGATTGGCCTTCTGGTAGCCCCTATGTGGATTGTCAACCTACATTGAGGCTCTGTTTGGCAGTGCACCTGTTTTTTATACAACTAAAACTTGCCTCCAAGCCTGGAATTCAAAAATAAGCTCCTGCTTTGAGGACACTGGGAGCAACATTCAAGGTGTTGGAGAGCAACATGGTGCTCACGAGCTACTGGTTGGGGATCACTGCCATAGAACATAATGTTATCTGTTATCCATTATTTATCCTATGCCATATAGCCAAAACTATAAAAATATTCACACAATCTATAAAACTAACCCTTTTATTTATTTCCTGCAAGCAGTATTCAAATGAGTTTCAGCGGTTAAAGCTTCCTGTAGCAAGAGCTAAATAAGTGTATCAATACTACATAAATTTGTGCAAGGCTGAAAAACACTTTATAATTCTCTGGTGTGGGTTTACTGTAAAATGGGTGAACCTCCTAAAATAATGTGTGTGTGAAACTTGTGTGACTTGCTCTGCACCCATAGTATGAATAGGTCTGAATCTGTCCACTCCCTCAACATTTCCTCCACTCTTTAGGGGGTGAAGTAGTAGACAATGGTGAGATGCAGGTCAGGAAAACTCAACCCACAGCCAACCCTAACCCACAAAACCTTAACCCACACCTGACCCAAACCCTCAAAATGTTGCCACTGTAGGAGTCACACCCAACCCATACCCACATCTTCTTCCTCTGTACTCTACTCCTATGTGCACATCTGGTTCCAAATCTTTGGGAGGAGTGTACTTCCCCAGTATCACCCACACAAAACCCTAACCCGCAATGGATGGCCCCTAATGTAGCAAACTGATTGGCCAAGACACTTGTCCAATTGCGTGGGTGACACCAAGTGAGGTTCTAGGTATGCTTCTGAAAGATCTAGGATAGAAGATATTTGCGAGGGACTTTCCCATTGGTGGTTTAGCAATGAGGCATGGTAAGAAATCGGCCTCAGATGGCACTTGACCGGATGGCAAAATCAAAGTGATGAATTTCCAGCACAAAAAAAGGAAATTTGGCTCTTATAGTGTATCACTAGTGCAGAGCGGGCAATTGTTTTTCTTTATAATTTGAAGCCTGTGTTTCATGTCACCAAGGTGCAAAAAGTGCAATTGTTAAAAAACACAGGTGCAATGAACTTAGCCTTAAAAAAGGCTAAGTCCCAAAAATCCAGGTCAAAAGTCGCAAAGGATCTCCAGATTCTTCGGGACTCCCCTTCGCCGAAGTTAGGGGGAGTCCCTTTATCCCTGACCCCCGGGCCAAAAGGCTCGGACAGGGGGCAAGGGTCTTCAGACCCCCTTCTCTGCAAGGCTAGGGGGTCCCTTTACCCAATCCCCAAAGGGAAAAGGCACCAATGGACCTCCAAAGAGTTCCCACAATGAGGCCAGAGTTCAGGGAGGAAGAAGCCACATGGCCACACATGCACTTCTCGATCCATGCTTGACCCAGAAGTCTTGCACCGCAATCCAAATAAATAGCATAAAATCTCATAGGGTGCAGTATTGAAGCCGCCCAGCCTAATGGACGGGAAATAAAAATTTCTCCGTCGCCAAGCCAAAGGGCCAAGGCTATGAGCAAAAAGCAAAAGAAAGTGATCCGGTGTGCTTAAAGTGCCAGTGCTTCATGGTGATCCACCCGTGTTCTTCTACTCCACCCAACTCGGAGTAGATACTATATTTGATCTTAGCCAAAAGGCAGAGCAGGTAATTGTGCTTCTAGAACAGGTTGAGGGGGAGGTGACATATGAATCTGCTACCTCAGACAAGAGAATACTTATACCATTAATGGGTCTAAAGCTGGCCATTGATGCAAAGATCCGATCGTTTGAATCCTCGATTGGACTTCCTCGTCTTCAGACCTTCATTTTGGGTAAAGAACACAGTGATTTGCATGCATTTTTGGGTAGCGCACTGAGCTTGCATTTGCAAAACGAACCCTAGTTTCATTTCTGTATAGTTTGTGACCACAAATAGCTACTCATCTTTCTTCCCTTAGCAATGCTCTTCAGTTTCAGTCTTATGTTGCTGTTTGCAGTTAGTTAATGATTTGCCCTTTTCTTTAAATGTTAACAGTTGCCGTGCTCTCTTGTTCTCCGATATCCTCTTATTCACTCATATAGGTTTCATGTTACTCCTTGCATTAGTGTAATTAAATAGTGTGAACCTGTAATGGTATTTAACATTTTTTTTCTCATCTCCAAGGTTTTGATAGAAATAGTTTCTGCAAACAGGCATATACTGTAATTATTCTGGGACAAGCTTTTATTAATACAAGACTGTTAACTGTCTGACATTACATCTTGTACCTGATTAGTACAGGCATCTATAGAAAGCATTTATAATTTAACATCTTATTCATTCCTCAGAGAACTTCTGTGTTCAGTCTTTGAAACCATTCAATATCTTTTCTCAAATTCTCTCATCTGCTTTCTGGAGTTTGGCACTCTGTATTTCCTAATATGTCAACTCAATGGTTAGCTGTGTTGGGGTCCTAAGTCTGATTCTGACCTAGGCAATTACAATAGAACCCCCATTTTACATCCCCTGATTTTAAGTTTTCCCTAATACATTTCCCTGATTTTACATTTTTCTGGATTTTACACAGTTTTTTTCTGGTCCCCTAAAAAACTTAAAATGTGGGTTCTGCTGTATATTGCAATTATATGGAATGAGTTAGTATGTTTTTGTAATAAAAAATACTTACTCTGGTGGTCCAGTGGTGCAGCCGGGACGCCTGCCACACTGCTATCTTTATGGGGGGCTCCTTTTGCCTAGAAGATGTATTAGAGCTCACTCTATTAAAATCACAAGAACTCATGTCTCTCTACATGCAGGATTTGTGCAAAAGTAAATTATTTTGTTTGTACTGGAATCACTTTTTTGAGTGATATCTAATACATCTGCTAGGAAAGGGAGCTCCCTATAAGAAATGTTGGATCAAACTGTCTATGAAAATCGGACACCCAACTCCTGCATGAAGTCAGTGAAAATAAGAATTGTTTGCTTAAAGGAGACATTTTATATAACGTTCATATTCAGATATACAGTTAGGTCCATAAATATTTGGACAAACAGCTTTTATTTTTCTAATTTTGGTTCTGAATTAAAGCTAAAAGTCTGCAGTTCAACTGCATCTGAGTTGTTCCAATTAAAATTCTTTGTGGTAATTTACAGAACCAAAATTAGAAAAAATGTTGTCTGTCCAAACGGACCGAAGTGTACATACCTGCATTTTGATGCACTTGTAACTAAGATAAACAGCTTTAAGTAACTAACACATAAAATGTGGCAATAAAATCCCCCTAAATGTGTCCAAACTTTCCATAACCTGCCAAACATTGTAAAATGGACATGGTATGCAGGGGTGTGGCCACAAAAATGAGCATGGTCCAAAACAAAATCAGTTTGCCCCTCTTTACAATTTTCAAATATTGGGAGGTATGCATATGTGATATATAACATATTATAATGAACACATTATATCCATTATTGGTCTATATTATAGTCATACAGATGAAGGGGGTCTGTCCTACTTTTTGGAGATTTGGAACTGGCCACCTTAGTCACCCTGCTGCCCAATGGAATGCTCCAGCCATCTACACATATACTGTTGGTTCCTTAGTCCATTTCAGGGTTGCTAGGTTGGTGAGTTTCCAACCAAATTGGGCTACTAATTTAAAGCCCAGGTTGGTTACAAACTAGCCAAAGTACAGATGTGGGCTACTTTTTGGGCCTTTGGCTGGTTTGTACCAGCCAAAGTTGTTCTTGCCCTAATGTGCCAAGCCTGTGTCTCCCAATGCATGTTGGGTAATGTCGTTTTTACTTTAAAGGACACCTGTTGGGTATAAATGTTATCCCCAACCAAAGGTGCGGGCTAATAGAGCCCGCATTCCATTTGGGGAATATAGTAGGTTTTTTTTAAAAAAAAAAAGCACCGCGCCAGTGCTACGTTACCCTCACTGGGAGGGATCTCCCGGTGTGAGCAGCCATGTTGTGTCACTCGCATGTGACGTCACGCACATAGTGAGCAATTTGTGGCACATTTTCATTATGCGCATGTGATGTGAGTGACCAGACATTGATGCTCGAACCAGAAGCTCCCTCCCGGAGTGGGTAGCCTAGCGCTGGCGGAGGCATTTTTTTATTAGCACACACCTTGTGTTGGGGATAACATTTTTACCCAACAGGTGGCCTTTAATTTGCAGACTGTCAAGTTTAATGTAAGACTACAATACCCAGCATGCAATGGGACTGACTTGTGTAGTTACCACATTTTAGGCTCTGTACCCCAGTCTCCCCTCCCTCTTAAGCATTCTCACATTTTCTGGTGACTTTCCTCAATTTGACAATTTTGGGGCAAAAATCTAGTGGCCACCAAAATGTCTAGAGATTGAACAGTATAACGACTATTTATTGAAATTGTATATGTGTTAGGGCTTTATTAGGCCCCGATACCTCCTGGACCCCCTCTGTAGTCACGGCCCTGGTGATGGGTGATTTTGTACTATTTTGCTTCATGGAAAAATTTGCAAATCAGTGAAAATTTGGAAAAGGTGTATTTTAACATATATATTCATTTATTTTTAGACTTGTATTCATTGCACATATTGGGCTATTTCTGGGCTACTTTTGAGGTGCCTCTTGACTAGTTTTGGGCTGGTTTTGTCGCCGACTTTGGCTGGTTTTCAAAATTAGACCTGACAACCCTGGTGTGTCCCATGCACGGGTCAATAACCTTCCAGCGCCCCTCAACAAGTCAGCGGGCATTGTTCTGGCCAGCCTTAAACCTTACGTGAACAGTTATTACGTATAATTCAATTTATACGCCTATAACGCGTTTCTGGCCAGCCGCGCTCAATTCCAGAACAAAACATCCGCTGCCCTCGTTTTTTCCTCGCGGTACTTCGCCAACCACAAGATGGCTGCTTACCGCTGTTGAGATGGACGCCATCTTGTTTCGTCACATTTTCCTTTTCTGCATCGCCAGTTCCCGTCCCCTCGCGTGTCTGAGCAGACGTCATTTCCGTTCTAGAGGCGATCGGGAGATCTGTTCTTGGTGAGAGCGGACGAGGTAAGTTACCGGGTCGTTGTTTTCATTTTTGCGTGTGTAGGAAATGCGGGGATAGACTGCTGAGCTGGGGTGGGTTTGTGTGAGGATGAGGATCCCAGAGCCCTGGCTTTATGCTTTGTCATCCTACAGACGCAGGGAGAATCCACGGGCCTTTGCGCCGCCCCGAACCCTGCGCTTTGCTTGTCTGTGACGGGCTCGAGCCTACTAACCAGTGCGGCCTATTGGTGTGTGGGCAGACAAAGCCTGGGCCCTCAGAAGGGCAACACGACCTCTTGTTTTCCCTCACGTCTGTGTGCTGAGGCCTGGTACTAACATGGACGCCTCTATGTCTGTCCAGCTCTCCGTGAGCAGATGCCATATTAGATGGGTGATGGCACAGGAAAATGGCGCTGCTTGGCACAAGGAGATACCCCAGTCCTGACAGAAATCTACCTATTTAAATTAAAGGCTGATTCCAGCCAAAACCCTTTTTTTATTTTTGCATAATGTATTTCTGAGCAGTATTGCAATATACATCCATTTTATATTTCAGTGCTTTTAAATGCATCCATCAATGTCATTGCTATTGAAACCAGTCCTTTACTGCACTGCTGCTTCTCAGTCATGAAACAAAGTAGCAGAAGTCTCCCCTGTATACAGGTCTGGACTGGGAGTCAAAATAGGCCCAGGCATTCCAATTACAGAGAGGCCCAATCAGCCCCCCCCCCCACCAGCCCACTAAATGGTGACTCTCTATGGCATCTTACAGCAGCCCCTGTGGCATTTGCCAGAACCCACAGATTGCCAGTCTGGGCCTGCCTGTAAGATAGTCCTATGCTGGTCCATTTTTTTGATGCACATGTTCCCCACCACCTGACCAAACAATAGGCCAACTAACCTGAACCAGGGGGACATGGAAGTGACATCCCATTTGACTGGAAGTCTAGCACCAAAATCTTCAAAAAATGTTTAAAAAAAACTGGAGGAATCTCGAGGGTGGGAAGGAACGAGCCCTCACCTTTGTTTGGTACCCAGCCAGTTCCCCAGCAGACCGCCCGCACTGCCAAGAAATCGGGTAATTTTTGCCTGAAAACCAACACTTTGCAGCTATTTCACGGGTCACCCGACCCAATGGACTCAGCTGGCCTCTGATACATTGTTTCAAAAGTCAGAGCTGGCAGGGACAAGAACAAGGACATAGACTGTAGCAATAGCGATTATTAGCCCATAGGTGTCATGTAGATGAAAGAACACCATCACATGCATAGAGAGAGATCAATCGGCACTCACCAATCCAGAAGGCTCAGCCGGGTGCTAACTGAAAATTATGAATAACAGTCCACGAAAGCACTCACGGCAACAAAGTTTCAAAGTGTATCTGTGCCTCACTGGCCCCGGTCCGCACTGATACACATATATATGTGTGATACATATATATATATCTCTGTGTATGTGCATTCAATTTGTCAGAAATACCCTACTCACAAGACAAAGGTTATAGTTTTATTCCAAAAAAAAATAGGTCCTGTGAGTGCGATATTTCTGACAAATTGTTCAAATATGCTGTAGTACTTGCACCCAGGCGATTAATCACTTTCTGTCGTGAGTGCCGATACGACTCCTTGGATACGAGTAATAAATATGATGAGAATGAGTAATAAAAAGTAGCCATAACAATACATTTGTAGGATTAGAGTATTTGTT